>NC_084461.1:189182500-191720000 GCF_027409185.1 Cynocephalus volans
CAGTGATATCACAGCAGCAACGAGCACACCCCATCCATGTCTGGGTTTCTCAGTGCAATTCTTCATGAACAGGAATGAGAGTTCCTTAAAGACATGGCTCATGCCAGGACCAGGGAAGGGAAAGTATAAGATGATCCTGGAACATCTTGAGAGTAGAGACCATTTGTTCACAGTTGTTTCTTTAGCATCTAGTCTTTGCCTTGAATGTAGGTTATATTTGCTGGGTGATTGACTTAAATTCTTTGACACTAAATCTACATGTCTCATGCCGGTAACCCATACATTGCAGGATTGTTTAGAAATAATATACTGTATGTAAAGCACAAGGTGCATAGAAGGTAATCAGTCCCAGTTAGCTTCCTCCCCTTCGTGTTTCAGTGAGCTTGGTGGCTGTCATGTCGTCTCACTCTGGAACTTAGGTTACGGCTGAGGGCTCGTCCCACATCTGGAATCAGCTGCTTAGTTCTCCATGTTGCCACACTCTCCTGCTCTGCTCTCTCACCCCAGATCTTCGGGCCAGTAATGCAGATCCTGAAGTTCAAGACCATAGAGGAAGTTATTGGGAGAGCTAACAATTCCAAGTATGGGCTGGCTGCAGCTGTCTTCACGAAGGACTTGGACAAAGCCAATTATCTGTCCCAAGCCCTCCAGGCTGGCACTGTGTGGTAAGAGCCTCCCAGTAATCAGGAAAGATCCCCCAAAGCCAGGGTCTTCTGGAATCTAGTGCTCACCATCCCAGAATTTAGGTTGCTGGGCTTAGTTTCTCCTGGGTCTGCCTGTGGTATAGCTGATAGATTAACGATTTCCTGCCACCTCTCCTCCAAGGGATTAAACTTCTCTTGTGCAGATGCCCCTGTAGCTCTCCTTGGGCAGCAGATGGATGATTGGACTCCTTATCAAGCTATAACAAGGGCAGGAGGCTAGAGCTGAGGGTATCAATGGCTGTAATATTTATCTTAAAAGCTTAGCACATAGGGCCAGCCTATGGCTAACTTGGGAGAGTGTGGTGCTGACAACACCAAGCCAAGGGTTAAGATCCCCTTACCGGTCATCTTTAAAAAAAAAACAAAACATATATATATAGCCATCCTAGTGGTTGTGAAGTAGGTGCTTTTTTTTTTTTAAAGATCCGCTTACTGGTCATCTTTTAAAAAAAAAGCACCTACTTCACAACCACTAGGATGGCTATATATATATATGTTTGTTTTTTTTTAAAGATGACCGGTAAGGGGATCTTAACCCTTGGCTTGGTGTTGTCAGCACCACACTCTCCCAAGTGAGATAACCGGCCATAGGATGGCTATATTTTTAAAAACAGAAAATAACAAGTTTTGGTGAGGATGTGGAGAAATTGGAACCCTTGTGCATTGCTGGTGGGAATGTAAAATGGTACAGTCATTGTGGAAAACAGTATGGCAGTTCCTCAAAAAGGCAAATATAGAGTCACCATATGACCCAGCAGTTCCACTCCTAGGTATATACCCAAGAGAGATAAAAACATGTCTACACAAAAGCATGTACACGAATATGCATAACAGCATCATTCATAATAGCCAAAAGGTGGAAATGACCCAAATGTCCATCAGCAGATGAATGGATAAACAAAATGTGATCTGTCCATACAATGGAATATGATTCAGCAATAAAAGGAAGGAAGTACTGATGCTTGCTATAGCGTCGATGAACCTTGAAAACATGACACTAAGTGAAAGCAGCCAGACATGAAAGGCCATATAGTATATGATTGCATTTATATTCAATATCCAGAATAGGTAAATCCATAGAGACAGAATGAGGAGTGACTGCTTATTGGGCACAGTGCTTCTTTTTGGGGTAATAGAAATATTCTGGAATTAGACTGTGGGTATGGTGGCAAAACTTTGTGAAGATGCTATAAACCATTGAATTGTATATCTTAAAATGGTGAGTTCTAAATTCAATTAAAATTTAATAATTTTTTTAATTGGAAAAAAAATGCTTAGCACCAAATTAGCGAAAATGATTAGTTCAAATCAGAAGCTATGACGTGGTGCACTCCATTATTGACATCCACTTGTGACCACATCATGAAGGATGCAGATGACTTCAGCCTCTCGTTTTGGACTACTCCATGGCTGGTTATTACTGTGGTTCCATCCATCCATTTTTCCTCAGTAAGATTTTAGAGCAATGCAGGGGGCCCCAGGAGTGTAAGACATATCCCTCAAAAGTGATTTCTACGATCTCATTTCCAATTATAGGGTCAACTGCTATGATGTGTTTGGGGCCCAGTCACCATTTGGCGGCTACAAGATGTCGGGGAGCGGCCGGGAGCTGGGCGAGTACGGTCTGCAGGCCTACACCGAAGTGAAGACGGTGAGTACAGGCGCCCGCCGTGCATGTAGCTCCTCAGCCTCTCAAGTCCTGATTACTAACTTCTCAATGTAAGCCAGAGAAGCTACGAAAGAGTGTAAAGACCCAGGCTCTGCTCTGTCCTGTGAGAACTAACTAGGGACTTGACCCCACCAGGCCCACACAGCCATTTGCTGGGCTTTGTTATATGTCAAGGGCTACAAAGCCTGAGCGGCAGGAAGGACCCAGTGGACGGCAGCAGTGAGAAGCTTGTAGTAAGAATCAGGCATTAGATATCAAGGGCCATATTATACTACCCATATTCTTTGAATTTGCAGTTTCAGTGATAGGAATATAGCCTAAAGAACTAATCAGAAATACGAAGAGAGCATTAGTTCCATAATGTTCATCACAGCATTATCTTTAAGAGGGAAAAATCAGATGTAACCTAAATGACCAGTAAATTATGGAACACCCCAACCATGGAGGACTAGGTAGCCATTAAAAATACTTGTGTAAAATATTTGATGTGGAAAATGCTCATTCTTTAAAGTAAAAAAGCAGGACACAATATATATGCAGCGTAAGCCCAATCTTAGAATAATGGTGGCACATATGTAGATCCTTAGACACATTTATTTATAAATATAAAAAAGGAAGGAAATACACTAAAGTGAAAATGATTTTCTCTCTGCAATGAACACTAATTACAGTTTAACCAGGAAACACACATACAAGTGGGTCTGGCCGGTTAGTTCAGTTGCTCAGAGCGTGGTACTGATAACACCGAGGTCCAGGGTTTGATCCCTGTTCTGGCCAGCCACCAAAAAAACCCAAAAACAAAACCAAAATGCATACACACAAGTGGTATGTAAAGAAAAGAGAAATGGGCCAAACCGAACTTTTTTAGGGAAAGAGGCTCAGGGCAAGCCAGCCAGCCAAGGAGCAGGTGAGAAAAGGCAAACGGGATTTATTCAGGACCACAGTGCTAAGCCTGAGAATAGAGAGACCAAGAAGACACCACCTATGTTCTCAAAAAGCTCAATGGAATAAAATAGACATGTTTGCTTGTTTATTGTAAAAAGTTTCCGGTATATACAAGAGTAAGTATAATAGTATAATTAGCCCATGTCCCTCTCCATCATACAGCTGTGACAAAGATCAGCTCACAGCCAGTCTTGTGTCTTGCATAGCCACCAGTTCCCAGTACACATTTATCACACAGTGCACGAGAAGAGCCCATGGAAACAGCAGATGGCCCATGTGGGTAGAAAGCTTGCATTGGGTTTTGGGGGGATCACGTCAGATAGAAAGATCCAGCTTCAGCTGATGGAGAGTCTTAAATCTTGGAAGATAGTGTTAGGGAGAAGACATCCAGGCTGTCTACAAGACAAGGTAACGTTGAGGCTGATACCTGAAGGATGAACACAAGCTGAGTTGATAAAGGGAGGAAGGGAAGAACATTCGGGACAAAGCGTGGTTTATGGAAGAGCTGTGACAGCAAGAACCATGGCTTTTCTAGGAACTAAAGGAAAGTTGCTGGTGGTAGAAGATATAGTGGTTTAGGAGGAGTGAGTGGGGCCAGACATGTGAGACCTTGTTGGCCATGACAAGGGGTTTGAGTTTGGTGTCTTTTGTGGAAAGCTATGAAAGCATTTTAAGCAGGAAAGTGAAATGACTCAATTTGCATTTTTAAAAGATCACCCTGTTGAGACAGATTAGTTGATTAGTGGTTGTCTAGGGCATGGGGAATGGGAAGTGACGGTTAATAGGTACAAGGTTTCTTTTGGAAATGATGAAAATGTTCTAAAATTAGAGTATGATGATGATCGCACAGTTCTAAATGTGCTAAAAAGCCATTGCATTTTATGGTGTGTAAATTACGTCTCAAGAAAGCTGTTTAGGGCCGACCCTGCAGCGCACTCGGGAGAGTGTGGCGCTGGGAGCGCAGTGACGCTCCCGCCGCGGGTTCGGATCCTATATAGGAATGGCCGGTGCACTCACTGGCTGAGCACGGTGTGGGCGACACCAAGCCAAGGGTTAAGATCCCCTTACCGGTCATGAAAAAGACGAAAAAAAAAAAAAAAAAGAAAGCTGTTTAACAAAAACAAAGAATTTTTAAAAAGACAAAGAAAATAAGAAAAAAACAAACTGTAAACAACAACAAAAAAAACCCCAGACTAATAAAAAGAAAGCTGTTTAAACATTTAAGAAAGTTCACTGTGTCTGTTGGGGGGAGCATGGACTGCCTGGGCAGGAGGAGGGACAGGAGGGTGGCTGGGGCATCGCGTACAGAGGAGGTAGACAGAAGTGAGTGGATTTGACAGGAAGCTAGGAGTAGATTCAATCTGACTGGAGACTCTGGATATAGGGAGGGAAAGCGAAAGTAGGATTCAAAGATGATGCCTGGTTTCCAGCTGGGGGATGGATGGTGATGCTATTCCTCTGACAGGGACACTGACATATGTTGGGTCACTGTAGGGTTGAATTCAAAGTACCCAAGGGAATCTTGAGAGGAAAGGTGGAGAACACAGTAGGGGAGATGGGTTTGGAGTTCAAGAAGCAAGACCCAGATTGGGACTAGAAATTCAGATGTTGTCGGCCTACAACTGTTCATGGTTAGGACGGTTACAGGCAAGACTATTTAGATGTGGAGTGAGGGGCTGGGAGGGCTAGGCCTGAGTCAGGAGGAACCGCTGCATGTAATGACTGGAGCTGCGGGAGGCCCGGAAAGAGGAGACTTGAGGCCAGGAGATTTGTGGAGGAATCCAGGTGTCAGCCGACGCTGCTGGGGACCTCAGGGACTGGAGAGGTTGGAAAGAATGGGAGAAAGCTTTTGCAGAAAGAATTTGCAGGACTTGAGGAGTGGGAGGATTTCTAGGATGCAGGCAAAGAAACAAAGCTGATTCAGTCCAGCGACTTTATCTGGAGGGTCTGCACTGTGGCAGGCACTGTGCCAAGTGCTCGTGGTAAAGATTCCTGTATTTTGAGCTTTGGGGGCACAAATATAGGGATTTTTTTCAGAAGAGAAGTCAGGTTTGTAAGCAGGGCCCAGTGAGAAAATTTCTTCTTTTTCATTCATTTTTACTGAGTGCTTACCTTGTGCCGGAATCTGTGCTTGACTTTCTTATGTGTGTTATCTCAGTTAATCCCCACAGTCACCCAAGAAGGAGATACTGCTCTTATCCCCATTTTATAGATGAGGAAATGAGGCACACAGAGGGGAAATACTGCCGAGTTAGGGGGAAGAGCCAGGGTTCAACCCAATTCCATCAGACTCTGGAATCTTCCCATTTAACATATTGAGATAACCTGCAAGCTTAAGCATATTATTTTTACCTTGCTTTGATTCTTGTGGAGGAGAATATGGACCCAGGTCAGGGTTTCTTCACCTTGGCACTGTAATTTGAGGCTGGATGATTCTTGGTGTTGGGCGTTGCCCTGTGCAATGTAGGAAGTATATCAGCATGCATGGTCTCTACCCACTTGATGCCAGTAGCACCATTCCCCTGTGACAACCAAAAATGTCTCCAGACATTGCCAGATGTCCCCTGGGGGGCCTGATCACCCCTGGTTGAGAACCACTATGTTAAGGTGAGTCAGGGTGGAATCACCCTAGTTGTTCCTGGAATTGGCTAGTTGGCCAATGAGATGTTATAAGTATGAAAAGCCCCTTCTGCTCATACTTGGGCAGCACCTAGCTGAGGGCACGTGCAGGTCACAGGGAAGCATGAAGATCTAACAGCTTCTCTGTACCCTTCCTACAGGTCACAGTCAAAATTCCTCAGAAGAACTCCTAAAGAATTGTGCCATCTGCCGTCCTCATCCAGTGATGGAAAGTTCAGCGAGATCAGCAACAAAACCAAGAAAAATAACCCTTGCATGCTAAAAGTCTCGAAAAGAGAAATTCTTTCACAAAATCTCTGGGTCAAGAAAGTCCTGGAATTTGAATTGATAAACAGGGAGGGTTGGTGGGGTGAAGGGTATGTGAAAAGCCTTTTAAAGTGCAACAATACTACTAGCTTGCAGGCTGATTTTAAAAAATAGATTAAAATGTCTTACTCTGCCTCTCTTACGCACTTATGTAACTTGCCTTTATGGGGGAAGAAAAAAACCATTGTTTGCAATCGTATTAGCATCAAGGCTGCTGCTTGTATTACACCTTGCTTTGTATTCTGGACAAAAACTCATTAAAAATAGTGCTGCTGTTAACTTCTTGGGTAACTCTTCCTCCTCCTCAGTAACCTCAATATGTGGCCAGGCAAGAATGCTGTCCCGCTGTTGGTAATGTCACATTCTGTAAGATTACTACCCCTCCCCGGCTGTGAGTAAACACTTTTTGTTTCATGCTTTTAACTAACGAATATCCCTGGCCTGCCTACCTGTGGCAGGCCCTGAGCTAGGCACTAGGGATAAAACCTCAACACGACTCAACAGCCCCTGCCCTCAGAGAGGAGGCCAGTAAACCAGGAAAGAGACATTGAATATCCAAAGTTGATTCTGTTTTAGAAGTTCAAAAATTCGGTCAGACCTAATGAGACAGAGTCATGCTGGACCAACTTCATGAGAGATTGATTTGGAAGCCAGATGTCAGTTTATTCAGTTTAAGTGAGATCTGTTTTTTCTCTAACCAGACCTTGAAGCTCCTGTGCAGAATGCTGCCTGTCTTTAGTCAAGTCACCTGGCCAACTAGTAGTTAGTATTCTCAGTAGTCCGTAATCAGATTCCTCGGTGAGGAGTGGCATCGGAGCAAAAAGAGGTGAATTGCAGTAGTAGTTTATGACGCTTGTGATCATTTTTGGGTTGCAGTTTCCTTTGATAATTTGAAGAGAAAGTTTGACCCTTTCCTGAGAAAAATACACCTCTTTAATTTTTGCACACAATGTGTGTGGAGGGGAGAGCTGGTGATAAAGCTCATTAGGTGAACTCTGGCCTTATTTCACTCAGGCTAAGCCACCTCTTGATAAACAATCGCTGTTCCACTAAAGACTAATTTTAGTTATTTGAATAGTGCTTCACAATTTTTATCATATATACATATACCCGTACTGTTTTTTTTTAAATCAACTTTTTTATTTAAATAAAAAATTTAAAAACACATTATCAAACATAAAAATAGCATTTACCATAAACAGAAAGCAATGAAAAATCATTGAAGCAAAACAATGTTATTCACAATTATGAAGTGCAAGTAATAAATTGAATCATTCTACAACTGTTCATACCTGGAAATAAGTGTGCCTCAATGAGGAGAATAGGATTTTATGAGCAGTGACAAATAATGGGACATTCCAGTTTATGTTGCTTCAGGACGAAATTTGTTTTAGCTTTTTTTTTTTTTTTTTTTTTTTTAAAAGATGACCAGTAAGGGCATTTCAACCCTTGGCTTGGTGTTGTCAGCACCACGCTCACCCAGTGAGCTAACCAGCCATCCCTATATAGGGATCTGAACCCGTGGCCTTGGTGTTATCAGCACCACACACTCCCAAGTGAACCACGGGCAGGCCCTTTGTTTTATCTTTGATGGTGACCATGACCAGGGACGATGCCAGCTAACATGTGAACCTAGTGGCAAAGGGCAAAGCTTGGACCCGCCCTTCAGAGCCAACCCTGTTCTCCCATCCTGCTCTGTGGCCTCCCCGAGCGTAGGGAGGACCTGTTCCATGTGGGAAGCTGTCCCTGCCCTCATGCCAGTTGCAGCCTACCTGGGGAGAGAGGCATTAAAGGAAGGGACATAATAGAAACTGCCATGGGTAGTCAGAAAGAGTGTGTTCTGAGAGTGGGAGAAGGGCCTGGCCTAGCTACTAGGCTGGGCCTTGCAGAAGAAAAGGCCATTAGTCCATCATAAGTATATATTGGAAGTTACTGAGTGCTTTGGTACTGATTAGGGCAGACAGACTTTTAGAAGAGGTTATAATACAATATCGAGGCCAGGTGCAATCAGAAAGAGAAGGTAACAGCATCATGGGAGGACAAGGAGGGTGCCAGCTGACTGGGAGAGGGAGAAGGTGCCCTAGGGGGGTTCTCACTGTATTTCACTTACTTTCCAGGCCTCCTGCCAGAAGGTTCAATTCCTGAAGGTTTGAGACATCCCTGGGATATATGCCTATAATTTATGCCCTTTGTGTAAATGGGAGTACTGCTGTTCTCTGCTTGATATTTGCCCTAAGCAATAATAAATGCATGTCAGAGTCTAAATTCCAAAGTGAAAAGCTTGGCTCCTGTACAACTATAAAGTGAACACAGGTCAAAGATTTTATTCAACCTGTTAACAAGGGAATCAGCAAGACGTAAAGCAGGTTAAACAATCCCAGAGAAGAACTGGGCATTTTAATACAGGGATGCTAGAATAGATTACTAGATTAGATACAAAACTGGTTAATGTCTGATGAGGCAAGAAACCACAAATGTGGGGGGTTTGTTTTTACCAGACATCATTTGCATCTCTATTGGACACAAATCTACAAAGTAGTAGGTTATATCACAGAGCCTGAGCTCTTAATCAGTAAACAGCAAATTCAAACAATGGTGCAATCTCCTAGAACAGGGTTAGCAAGTTTTTTCTGTCAAAGACCAAGAGAGTAAATATGTTGACTTTGTAGACTATGTAACATCAACACCATATATGCTTTTGGGGGGTTTTATTTTTGTTTTTTTATGGCCATTTAAAAATCAAAATCCATTCCTAGTTTAAGGGCCATACAAAATAGGCCACAGGCCGGATTTGACTCCATGGCCATGGAGTCATAAGAAAATCCTTGGGTGGGCTTGTTACTCAGTGTTTTGATATGACATTGAAAGGATATATTTTTATCCTCTTGGCTCTATTTGTGTGTTTTAGATAATTTACAAATACACAATCGTTAAAACAAAGAAAGTTTGCCTTGGAACCACCTAAAATCATCTCAGTAACACTATGGGTAGGCAAAGCTTACTTTGGGAAACAGGATTACTTGTTCCATCCAGCTCCAAGAGGCTCCCTCCAGCAGTTCAGGTTTTTGGTCCACTGCTTTTTTTTTTTTTTTAATAAAAAGATGACCAGTAAGGGGATCTGACCTTAACCCTTGACTTGCTGCTGTCAGCACCACACTCTCCCAAGTGAGCTAACTGGCCATCCCTATATAGGGATCCAAACCTGTGGCCTTGGTGTTATCAGCACCACCTCTCCAAAGTGAGCCACGGGCTGGCCCTGGTTCACTGCTTCTTTAATATCTATGATAAGATCTGTGAAATGCCCAAGCTAACTAGATATAGACAAATGAGATTTGAGAATATCTTCCCCTTGCAGCAATGTTTTTCCAAAATCACCCTGGAAATTTGTTTTTGATATTTTAAAGTTTTATTTTATTATTACTAAGTTAGTATATAACAACCTCCCCCCCCCCACATCATTGCTAAATTTGACTGGCTTTACGAAAAGATTTAAAATTTTATCCATTCAATGGTGCTGATAACACCAAGGGCCAGGGTTTGATCCCTGTACCAGTCAGCTGCCAAAAAATAAATAAATAAAATTTTATCCATCCAGTCATTCATTCCTGTTTTCAGTAAGTGTTTAGTAGCACTTATCATAGGCCAGGTACTATGCTGGGCAGCTGCTTCCCCAGGGAGCAGCCAGTCATTTTACCTGCCCTCAATGTGTACAATCCAGCTGTGGAGACAATGAAACAAGCAACTGCAATAAAAAGTCACCAGAAGCAAAGTGTCATAATGAGACTGGACATCCCCAGATTGTGGGATTAAACTATTTGGGGCTTGTGACATTCCCCTATGCAGTATACACATTTTTGCTTTAATGTTGGGTGTTACTACTTAGAAAGAACGATGAATTAGGAACCATGGAAGCAAAGCTAGTGTTAACTTTATGTGAGCTACTTTGGTGTCTCTCACTGAGTTACAGGGTTCTGTTTCTTCCACTCTTCATTTTTGTTCTCAGTTCACATGTGTGTTAGCAAAAATAAGTTTATCTCTCTCTCAGGTAAAAGAGGTCCAAAGGTGAGAAATCAAGGGCTGTTAAAGTGATTCCACAAAGTATTCAAGGGACCCAGGCTGCTACCATTTCAATGTTACATCATCCTGAGAAGATGGCCAACATCCTCAAGATGGCTGCTAACACTCCAGCCATTACATCAATATTCCAGGCAGCAGAATGATGGAAAGGACAGAGAGGTGGAACTCCCTTCCCTTTCAGGAGACATCCCAGAGGTTGCATACAACACTTCTATTTATATCTCTTTGGACAAAATTTAGATAGATGGCCACACCTAGCTGCAAAAAAGGATGAGGAATATTGCTTAGCTGGGCATCAATTTGCCTGGCTAAAGTTGAAGTTCTTATTAATTCTTTTCTTTTTTTTTTGACTGGTAAGGGGATCATAATCCCTGGCTCAGTGTTGTCTGCACCTGCACCACGCTCAGCCAGTGAGCGCACAGGCCATCCCTAAATAGGATCTGAACCCGTGGCCTCAGCACCTCACTCTCCTGAGTGAGCCACGGGGCCGGCCCTGAAGTTCTTAATTCTAAAGAAGAAAAAGAACAGAGATTTGGGGAGGCAATGAGCAATCTCTGCCACAATGTGAAACATCACTCTGTGATCTGATAGTGTTGATAATGCCTTTTTTAAAATATACTCTCCAAATTACAGAAAACTCTTTACTTGGGATTTAGGGCAATGCCTTCTCTAACATTACCACCAGCTTAATCCAAATCTCATTTAAGGGGATGAAGTTACTTTTGTGAAATTTTTCTATATAGACAGTGTATCATTTAAGAATATTTTAAGATGTTGGTCAAAGGGTAGAATTTACAGCTGTAAGATAATCAAGTTCTGGAGACCTAATGTACAGCATGGTGATTACAGTTAAAAATGTATTGTATACTTGAAATTTGCTAAGAGAGTAGATCTTTTTTTTTTTTTTTTTTTTTTTTTAAAGATGACTGGTCACGGGCAACCAAAGGAAAAATAAACAAATGGGATTATATCAAACTAAAAAGCTTCTGCACAGCAAAAGAAACAATTAAAAGAGTTAAAAGACAACCAACAGAGTGGGAGAAAATATTTGCAAAATATACATCTGACAAAGGATTAATATCCAGAATATATAAGGAACTCAAACAACTTTACAAGAAGAAAACAAGCAACCCAATTAAAAAATGGGCAAAAGAGCTAAGTAGGCATTTCTCTAAGGAAGATATCCAAATGGCCAGCAGACATATGAAAAAATGCTCAACATCACTCAGCATCCGGGAAATGCAAATCAAAACCACATTGAGATACCATCTAACCCCAGTTAGGATGGCTAAAATCCAAAAGACTATGAACGATAAATGCTGGCGAGGCTGCGGAGAAAAAGGAACTCTCATACATTGTTGGTGGGACTGCAAAATGGTGCAGCCTCTATGGAAAATGGTATGGAGGTTCCTCAAACAATTGCAGATAGATCTACCATACGACCCAGCCATCCCACTGTTGGGAATATACCCAGAGGAATGGAAATCATCAAGTCGAAGGTATACCTGTTCCCCAATGTTCATCGCAGCACTCTTTACAATAGCCAAGAGTTGGAACCAGCCCAAATGCCCATCATCAGATGAGTGGATACGGAAAATGTGGTACATCTACACAATGGAATACTACTCAGCTATAAAAACAAATGAAATACTGCCATTTGCAACAACATGGATGGACCTCGAGAGAATTATATTAAGTGAAACAAGTCAGGCACAGAAAGAGAAATACCACATGTTCTCACTTATTGGTGGGAGCTAAAAATTAATATATAAATTCACACACACACATACACACATACACACACAAACCGGGGGGGGGGGGAAGAAGATATAACAACCACAATTATTTGAAGTTGATACAACAAACAAACAGAAAGGACATGGTTGGGGGGGAGGGGGGGAGGGAGAAGGGAGGGAGGTTTTGGTGATGGGGAGCATTAATCAGCTACAATGTATATCGACAAAATAAAATTTAAAAAATAAAATAAAATAAATAAAATAAAATTTAAAAAAAAAAAAAAAAAAAACCCAAGAATTCTTCCCAGAGGAGATGATGCCTGAGATGCAGCTTGGATTAGGTAAAATCATTGCAGGTGGAGACAGTGGAGCTAAGCGTCCAGATGGAGTTTGCCTTAAAGCAAGTCAGAATTCTATGACTGGAACACAGAGGTTGGGAGAAGTAGTAGGAAACAAGGCCATGGAAATAAGTTAGAACAAGGAAACAGAAGAACTAGTTTAGACTTTAATGATTGGGCATTGAAGATTTCTAAGCAAAGAAATAATATAATCAGTATTGTGTTCTTGGAAGATTTTGGAAACAGAAAATGTTCCTGCAGATGTGGGATGAATATAAATTATGTTTAAATCATTGATGTGTTGAATTCATAAAATTTTGTTACTAGAGGACTATTGCAACTGTTAATACCTTATATTTGCCAAGGACTTCACTATTAAATAATTATATGTTTTCTGTCTTCAAAAAAAAAAAAAAAAAAAAAAAAATGACTGGTAAGGGGATCTTAACCCTTGACTTGGTGTTGTCAGCACCACACTCTCCCATGTGAGCGAACCGGCCATCCCTATATAGGGATCCGAACCTGTGGCCTTGGTGTTATCAGCACCACACTCTCCCAAGTGAGCCACGGGCCAGTCCAACAGTAGATCTTAAGTGTTTTCACCACACACACATACAAGGTAGCTATGTGGGGTAATACATAAGCTGACTAGCATAGTAATCATTTCACAATATATATGTATATCAAAACATGATACTGTACATCCTGAATATATACAATTTTTATTTATCTGTTACACCTCAATAAAGCTGGGTGGAAAAAAAGAGAGAATATTTTAGTTGCAAGTGTCAGAATACCAAATCCAAACCAGTGTAAGAAGAGAAGGATATTGGCTCCCATATTCCCAAAGTCTTGGGATACTTGGCTTCAGCCTTGGCTTGATTCAGAAGTTCAAAAAGTCATTTTCAGGGCCAGCCCCGCGGCACACTCGGGAGAGTGCGGCGCTGGGAGCGCAGCAGTGCTCCCGCCGCGGGTTCGAATCCTACATAAGGCTGAGCGCGGTGCGGCCGGTCACAAAAAGACAAAAAAAAAAAAAAAAAAAAGTCATTTTCAGGCTGTATCCATTTTGTACCATTTCTGGCGGGTCTGGATCTATCAGAGCCAACTGCCCTCAAAAGCTCCAGTTTGACATTCTCTTAGGCTCAAGTCCACTGGCAAGGAGAAAGCCCCTTTTTGCTAGCCCCTGCAAAGAACCTGAGGTGTCTGCTGATTGGTCCGCTTGATGTGACATACTCACCTCCCCGACTAATCATTGTGGCCAGAAAGATGGGATATGGTGATTAGCTTAGACCTGAGTAATATGGTCCACCTCTGTAGCCAGGAGTAGAGTTCCCTAGTCTACCTGGGCTAAGAATGAGGGAGGGATGGATCCCCAAAGGAAAATCAGAGCTGTGGCCTAAAGAAGGGGACAAGGAGACTGGAGAGTCCCCTACTGATGAACATTGATGTCATTGTCAATCTTTCAATACTACAAACGATGTTGCAAAGATCCCTATTAGGGGTGGGTTGGAAAAACAGAGAAATGTAATGTTTCTTGCCCCCCAGCCATGTGAATGAGACTCACTGTAAGAGAATCAGTTCTTTAAACTGACGAATAACAAACAAAATGCTAGCTATAAAGAAATGTCTATAAGGGCCGACCCCGTGGCTCACTCGGGAGAGTGCGGCGCTGGGAGCGCAGCAGTGCTCCCGCCGCGGGTTCGGATCCTATATAGGGATGGCCGGTTCGCTCACTGGCTGAGCGCGGTCACAAAAAAGGACAAAAAAAAAAAAAAAAAAAGAAATGTCTATAACATTGATTTCGACATCCTACACACTTATTTTCTTGTGCTTGTAATGACAGGAATCAATCAGAACCTTTGGTAGCTGTCATTCATAGTAAAAACAAAGTTCTCAGGTTATGAACATAATCTCTCTGGGTATTTGGATGTAGGTCAGTTACGGGAGTATTGGATATAAACTGCTGTGTCTGGGTTTAGCATTGACAGGTCCCCAAGAGGGAATGCTCAGCTCTGGCTGCACAAAGGACTCAGGGAGCTTTTCATGCAGCCTGGAGAATCGGGTTGATGAGGCGCTGCCTAAATGTCTGCACTACCTTGTGGACCATAAGTAGACCTACAGTGCTATCTTCTCCAAGAGTTGATAACATAGACCTATGAGTACTTGTTAGTGTCCTTCAACATGGTGTTGCAGGGCTGGCTGGTTAGCTCACTTGGGAGAGTATGATGCTGCTAACACCAAGGTCAGGTGTTCAGATCCCTATACTGGCCAGCTGCCAAAAAAAAAAAAAGTGTTGCATTAAACTGACTCTACCCTCGGCAGATAATGAAATGAGGGAATCAAGGGGTCAGGGTCACATAGAATTGAAAATGGGAACTTCAACAGAACTTGCACACAAATGTTCACAGCAGCACTATTCACAACAGCCAAAAGGTGGAGACAACCCAAATGCCCATCAGCGGTGAATGGATCATATGATAAAATATTATTCGGCCTTGAAAAAAGGAAATTTTGTCTCATGCTACAACATAGATGAACTTCGAGGATATTATCCTAAGTGAAAGAAGCCAGACACAAAAGGTCACACATTGTATGATTTTATAGGAAATGTCCAGAATAGGAAAATCTATAGAGACAGAAAGCAGATGGGTGGTTGCCAGGGGCCAGGGGGAGGGCAGAATGGGGGGTGACTGCTTAATGGGTATGGGGTGTCCTTTTGGGGTGACGAAAATGTTTTGGAACTAGACAGAGGTGGTGGAACCACACATTATGAATGTACTAAATGCCACTGAACTGTTCACTTTAAAATGGTAAATTTTATGTTATGTGAACTTTACCTCAAAAAAACCAGGGTCCCTGACCCAAGCTGGTCAGAGAAACTTGGGCAAGCTGCGTAACCTCTGCGCCTCCATTTCCTCACAGTTCCAGTTCTCATTTGGTTACTTTGTGAAGGAAAAAGGGAACTGATATTTGTTTATTTATACTGATCTTATTAATCTTTTCCAAAAGGAAATAAATACACATGGTAAAAAAAAACAATTCAGTGAAATATAAATCTGGTGCCTATCCTGTGACCCCAAGAAAAAATATTTATTGTGCACCTAAGTGCCAGGTGAACTGTACTTAGGGCCTTACTTCTCATGAGCTTCATTTTAAGGACAAGGAAATGGAAGCTCAGAGAGGGTTAGTGACAGCCCATGGGTCACACAGCTTAAAGTGGTGAAATCAGGACTGGAATCTAGCCTTTTCCATTCTGAAGGCAGCAGCTGTCCCTGCAGGACCTTTCCGATGCAGCCACACCCAGCAGGAACAACAGGCTGTGTGCCCAAGGCAGTGTTCTCTCCCCCCATAACAGCACTGCTCAGCCTTCAGTGCACATTAGAATCCCCCGGAGGGCTTGTGAAGACACAGACTGCTGGGTCCACTGCAGAGTGGCTGATTCAGGAAATCTGGGGTAGTGACTGACACTCTGCAGCTCTGACAAGTTCAGGTGATGCCGATGCGCTGGCAGAAAGCCACACTTTGAGAACCACTGTCCCAGCAGAAATATGACCTGAAGCCATTCTTCGATCCTTTCACATAGAAACCCTCATCTCCTTACTATGGAAGGGGTCAAAGCTTCCTTCAGAAAGCTTTGTGCTTGTTTCCTTTTTACTTGTAATTGTGATGATATTTCAAACTTAAGAGAAGCTGTAAGAATAGTACAACAATCTCTCATATACCCCTTACCCAGATTCATCCACTTTTCACATTTTGCCCCATCTGGTCTATTGCTCCCTGTCCTTTTCTCACCTCCTATGTATACTTTCTCTTTTTTCCTGAGCTTGCAAACATCACACCCATTTACCTCATTACTTTATTGTGTTTGAATTTTGACCTATGATATTCTCTTATGTAACCATAGTTCATTTACCAAATTCAGAAAATTTGATTCACATTGATACAATACTAGTGGGAGTTTTGGACAACACTGGAAACATCTGAAGGACAGGATTATCCCAGGGGAAGCAGGTGACATTTCCTGGTGCTACTCTGCCTCCTCAGAGACTGTCAGTGAGTTTTAGAGGGTCCACCTACCTCACAACCCCCGCTTGGTCTTCCCCACCAGCCCTCCTGGAGGTGGGCCCATGCACAGGGGGCTCTGCTCCCTGATCTGGGAAGTGTCCAGCAAATTGCACGAGGGCAGGGTGGATGTCTGACCCAGCTGGACCAATGGGATCCCCTGACACTGTGGAACTGCACATTGAGATGGGGAGGCTGAGGGTGCACTCTGGAACTGAAAGGTCACATGGTCTTCAACTGATTTTTCATCTCATCTTCAAAAGCTCCACTCTGGATGAGAGCTATCCCAAGCCACCAGGAGAAAATGGAGTAAACAGGCTTTCTTGGCAATGACTCAAGCAGATTATCCCATAAGTCAGCTCATAAGTTCACTACCCTTTTTCTAAGGACTTCCTCTAGTAGCTTGGGTCTGTTAATATGTTAAACAGACGTTTAAGTGTGTTATTAAAGAATTTAAAAAGGAAAGATCCTTTTGATAGTAATGAAGTTAATTAAGCTTCATATTGCTTTTCCTTTTCTTTTGGCGGCTGGCTGGTTTGGGGATCCACACCCCTGACCCTGGTGTTATCAGTACCATGCTCTAACCAAGTGAGCTAACCAGCCAGCCCTTGCTTTTTTTTTTCTTGAGGTATGTTCATATAACATAAAATTGACCACTGTAACCATTTTAAAGTGTACAATTTAGTGGCATTTAGTACATTCACAATGTTGAGTTACCACACCTCTATCTAGTTCCAAGAACTTTTCATCACCCCAGAAGGAAACTATATCTATGAAGCAGTTATTTCCCATTCCCTCCCCAGTCCCCGGCAACCACTAGTCTACTTTGTCTTTCTAGACTTGCCTAATCTGGATATTTCATATCAATAGGATCATTCAATCCGTGACCTTTTGTTCTGGCTTCTTTTTCTAGCATACTATTTTCAAGTTTCACCCATGGTATATAACATGTATGAGTGAGTATTTCATTCTTTTATGTGTCTGAATAATATTACATTGTATGGAAAGATCAACTCTCGTTTATCCATTCATTAGTGGATAGACATATGGGTTGTTTCCACCTTCTGGCTACTGTGAAGAGTGCTGCTATGAACACTTGTGTACAAGTATTTGTTTGAATATCTATTTTAAACTTTTTTTTTTTTTTTTTTTTTTGTCGTTTTTTCGTGACCGGCACTCAGCCAGTAAGTGCACTGGTCAGTCCTATATAGGATCCGAACCCGCGGCGGGAGCGTTGCCGCGCTCCCAGCGCAGCACTCTACCAAGTGCGCCACGGGCTCGGCCCTATTTTAAATTCTTTGGAGTATATACCTAGGAGTGGAATTGCTGGATCATATGGTAATTCTGCGTTTAACTTTTTACATTGCCACCAGCAATGTATGAGGGTTCCAATTTCTCCACATCCTTATTTTCCACTTTTTTTGTGTTTTTGTTTTAAATTATGGCAGCATCAGATTGCTTTTGTGAACCAGGGTTACTCTTTGAAACTTCTGCTGATTCAGGGCAGTAGTACAGAGAGAGAATGACATTCAGTGATAGGTTAACTGCATTTTCTCATCCATCCACTCCTGCATTCCAGCCATTGAGCCCCTACTGATATCCTTTCACCCTCTTTTCTTCCAGTGATCTTAGTAAACGCACCAGTATCTGCTGGGTTGTGTCTTGAGGTAATGTATTATAAATGTATTAATGTAATGTTTCTGTTGGTTATAACGAAATACACAAAACTGGGTAATTTGTAAGAAAACAAAATTTATGGCTTACAGTTTCTGAGACTGGGAAGTCCAAAGTCCAGGGAATATATCTGGTGAAGGCCTTCCCTGGTGGTGGCTTCAGCAACACAGGGTATTGCATTGCAAGATGGCAGAAGGAAAGAGAGAGCTCCTCATGTGTTCTCCTTTGAAAGCCCTCAGAACCACGCACATGACCACCACTAATTTATCAACTTATTACTCAGTGAATGGATCAATCCATTCACTAGGCCTAGTCCTCACAGTCCAATCATCTTTCAAAGCTCCATCTTTCGGTTACCATAATAGGATTTCCCACCCTCTCTACACTGTCACAATGGGGACTAAATTTTGGGGGGACATTAGTCCATAGCAGATAACTCAGGAATTATCCTTGCCACTTCCTTTTCCTTTATTCCCCATATCCAACCCATCACCAACTCCTGCTGACTCTGCCTACAAAATACATCTCAGATCTGTTCACTTGGCCTCAGTTCTGATGCAACCATTCCAGTTCAGGCCACCATGACCTCTCACCTGCATGCCTCTTTGCTTTTTTTTTTTTAAAACTACCTGTATTAGCTATCTATTGCTGCATAACAAATGACCACAAACTTCACAGCTTCAAACAATGATTTATTATCACAATTTTGGTGGGTCAGAAATCTGTTATGGCTTTGCTAGGTGCTCAGAGATTCTAACAAAGTTGAAATCAAGGTGCTGGGCAGGGCTTCAGTCATCTCAAGCCTCCACTGGAGGAGGATCCACTTCCAAGTTCATTCATGTGGCTATTGACAGGCCTCAGGTACTTGGTGAGTGATGGCCAGAGATATCAGTTCTTTACCACCTAAGATCCTGTACAGGGCAGCTTACAACATGACAAGAGTGAGAGAGAAGTGGCTCAACAGAGAGGTCAGTTTCTATGCAACCTAATTTTGGAGGTGATATTCCATCACACTGCTGTCCTCTACTCCTTAGAAGTGAGTCACTGGTTCCAGTCATGCTCAAGGGATGGAAGATATGAAGAGGAGGCAAGAATAACCAGGAGCCATCCTCGAGGCTACCTACTATAATTACCTGCTGGCAGCCAGTGATTCATGTCCTTCCCACATGCAAAATACACTCTCTCTCGCTGAAGGGCCTCAAAAGCTTCATCCCATTGTAGCATCAGCTCAGAGTCCAGAATCTCAAAACCAGGTGTAGATATCTATCTCCCTGACTGTAGCTCCTTAAGTACATTACCCCAAGTACAGATTCTGTGAATCTGTAGATCAGTGAAAATGAGACAAATAATTTGTTCCCTACACATTCAACATACAACAGTGTGGAATAGGCATAGGGCAATGTGATGGTTAATTTTATGTATCAACTTGACTGGGCAAAGGAATACCCAGATAGCTGGTAAAACATTATTTCTGGGTGTGTCTGTGAGGGTGTGTCCAGAAAAGATTAGCATTTGTATCAGTAGACCAGAGTAAAGATCACCTTTACCAATGCAGGCAGGCAACATCTAACCCACTGAAGGCCCAGATAGAACAAAAAGGCGGAGGAAGGGCAATTCGCTCTTTCTTCTTGAGCTGGGACATTCATCTTCTCCCGCCCTAGGACACTGGTGCTCCTGGTTCTAGGCCTTCAGAATCTGGGACTTACACTAGCAGCTTTCATGGTTCTCTAGTTTACAGACAACATATTGTAAGATTTCTCAGCCTCCATAATCGCATGAGCCAATTCCCATAATAAATCCCCTATATCTTGTTGGTTCTGTTTCTCTGGAGAACCTTGACTAATATGGGTAACAGCTATAGATGTTCTTGTTCAAAAAGGGGGAAAGTAGGAGGCACAAAGTAATCCACAGCAATTCCAAAATCCAGCTGGGCAGATGTTGGAAGTTCCAAGATTAGTTCTCAGTGCTTGAGAATAATTATCCATGGCTCTTGCCTCCACTCTCTGAGTCCTTTTTCATAAAATATGGCATGTTTGCAGTTGAGCAGCTCTCAGTCTGCTTCCTGCCAGTAGAATTCTGGAGGTTTAAAGGTCTCTCTTCATTCTGTACTGTCTCTTTCTCCCTCAGTCAAAGAGTCCAAATATATCTCTTCCAAAATCTTCATAGTTTCCTGGGAAATTTCTTGGGGTTCACTCCATTAGACAAAAACCACACCCACAAATCTCCCTGAAATAAATTCTTCTCCACCTTGGGCTTCTATTGAGAGGGTGGAGGAACAATGACCATAAGCTTCTTAGAGATCTTACAGTTTGAGAGTATCTATGAGGTGTACGCTGAATCTCTTTAAAGGATATTTTTCATGACTGAATAGTTTCTGAGGCACTACCTTTGATCTTTCGAGGTCTTAAGAAAATATTATACAGTGACACCTTCTACTTTAGCTTTAGACTGTGTTAAGAACTGAATCTGTCCCCTCCAAATTCATATGTTGAAGCTCTAATCCCCAATGTGATTAGAGGTGAGCCTTTGAGAGGTAATTAGGTTTAGATAAAGTCATGAGGGTGGGGCCCCCATGATGGGATTAGCGTCCTTATAAGAGGAGGAAGAGAGACCAGAGCACTCTCTCCTTTTTCCCACGTGAGGACAGGGAGAAGGCAGCCATCTATAAGCTGGGAGGTGGGCCCACACCAAAAATTGAATCTGCTGCTGAGCCCGTGGCACACTCGGGAGAGTGCGGCGCTGGGAGCGCAGCGACACTCCCGCCACGGGTTCGGATCCTATATGGGAATGGCCGGTGCACTCACTGGCTAAGTACCAGTCACGAAAAAGACAAAAAAAAAAAAAAAAATTGAATCTGCTGAGACTTATCTTAGACTTCCCAGCCTTCAGAACCATGACAAGTAAATGTCTGTTGTTTAAGCTACCCAGTCTATTGTATTTTGTAATGGCAGCCCAAACTAGGACACACCACATTTTACTTGCAGTGCTGACTTTGGTCTTTGCCTGAAAGCCACTGCTTAATTTTAGCATTGATTGCCACTTAGAGAGACTGCAAAATTTCAAAATCATCAAGTCCTGGCTGCTTACTGTTTAATAGTCCTCACAATTTCTCTCTCCCCATATCTTACTATAAAGCAGCAAGAAGAAACTAGGTAGCACAGACTGCTTAGAAATCCCCTTAGCTAGATCACCCACCTCATCGGAAATATTTTCTACTTTTTTTTTTTTTTTTAAAAATGACCGGTAAGGGGATCTTAACCCTTGACTTGGTGTGGTCAGCACCACGCTCACCCAGTGAGCGAACCAGCCATCCGTATATGGGATCCGAACCCGGGGCCTTGGTGTTATCAGCACCGCACTCTCCCGAGCGAGCCACGGGCCGGCCCAATATTTTCTACTTTCCACGTAACTGCAGATGACAGTGTTGTTTTCTGCTACTTCATAACAAGGATTCCCTTTCACCCAGTTTCCAATAACATGTTCTTCACTTCCCTTTGTTCAAGATAATTTATGCTTTCTTTAACACACTCCTCAGAATTTTTCCAGCCTTGGTTCCCAGCACAGTTCCGAAACCATTCCTACATTTTAGGTAGTTATTATGACAGTATCCCACTTCCAGGTATTAAAATCTGTACGGTACAAAAATCTGTATTATCTAAGCTACATGACAAATTACCCCATAATTTAGTGCCTCAAAACAACTTTTACCTCAGTTTCTGTGGGTCAGGAATTTGGGCATGGCTTAGCTCAGGGTCTCATAGGCTGGGTCTTTCATAGGCTTTAATGAAACCATTGGCCAGGTCTACAATCATCTCAAGGCTCAACTCAAGGAAGATCTTCTTTTTTCTTTCTTTTTTTAAAGATGACCGGAAAGGGGATCTTAACCCTTGACTTGGTGTTGTCAGCACCACACTCTCCCAAGTGAGCCACGGGCTGGCCCTAGGAAGGATCCTTTCTAAGCTCACTTATGTGACTGTTGTCAGGCCTCAGGTTCTCACTGGCAGTTAGTGAGAGACACTAGTTCCTTGACATGAGGACCCTTTTACAGAGCAACTGTACTGGATTGAATAGTACATTGCTCCAAAATTCATGTTTACACAGAAACTGAGAATATGATCTTATTTGGAAATAAGATATTTGCAGATGTAATTCAGATCACACTGGATTAGGGTGGGCTCTAAATCCAATGACTGGTGTCCTTATAAGTAGAGAGGTTGGTTAGATCATGGTGCTGATAACATCAAAGTCAAAAATTTGGATCCTCTTGCTGGCCAGCTACAAAAAAAAAAAAAAAAAAGAGAGGGCACAGACACAAGAGAAGGCCACGTGAAATTGACGAGTTGAAGGTAGAGATTGGAAGTAGTACTTGGAGTGATGCAGCTACAAGCTAAAGAATGCCAAGGACTGCCTGGAGCCACCAGAAGGAAGGAGTCTTCTCTAGAGCCTTCAAAGGAAACATGGCTCTGCTGCCACCTTGATTTCAGTCTTCTGGCTCCTGAACTGTGGGAGAATAAATTTGTTGTTCTAAGACATCCAGTTTGTGAAACTTAATTACAGCTGCCCTAAGAAACTAAGAAAGCAGCTCACAAGTGAGCTGGCTTCCCCTAAGAGCAAATGGATGAAAGAGAGAGGGCACACAGATGGAAGCCACAGCTTTTCTGTAACCTAATCTTGGACATGACATCCCACCATCAGAACCCACTAGATCCCAGCCCAAATGCAGGGTGAGGGGATTACACAATATCATAAATACCAGGAAGTGAGCATCACTGGAGGCTATTTCAGAGGCTGCCTACCATGGGCACCTCACCAACAAAAAAAGGAGGAATTTCACTGGAAGAAACCTCTCCCTTCTTGGGGCTCTGATTTCTTTATTCACAGATTCCTTTGACAAATATTTATTGAGCCCTTCAATGTGCTGGGTGTTGAGGGTATGATCAATAAGACATAAGATTCTTTCCCTTGTTGAGATTATTTAGTCTAGTGGAGAAGGACACCAATGAATAAAAAGAAAATAAATACATAACTGTGGTAAGTAAAAGGAGATAAATTATGAGATTATTATAGGAACATCTGATTTAGATCATGAAAGGAGGGCAAGGGTTAGGCACTGTCTTTCTGAAAAAACCGTATTTAGAATTAGGCTGAAGAATGAGTAGAAATTAGACTGTGTATGCTGGGAGGGGAGAATAGGTTTCTACATAGAGGAAAAGCATGTGCAAATAAATCAATAACTTGAGCTGCTAGACTTAGAGCTGCTTGAGGGCAGGGACCTTGTCTCTTCTTCACCTCTGCATCCTCTATTACGTAGCACAGTGCCTGACAGAGAGGAACTTGATAAATTCTTACTGAATTAATGAATGAATCCAAGGCACCTCCTGTTTCCTATTATGGATAAAGTCAATTCAAGTCATTTAGAAATTTCCTCCCAAAGTTCACTGTTGGATCACTGTTCTTATTCTTATCAGGTAGCATAGAAAAGCTGCTATAACAAAAAAAAAACTCAAGTAAAAACTCAACACAATAGAAGTTTATTTATTTTTTTCTCTTATAACAGTCTTGAGCGGACATTTAGGCAAGGGGCAGAGTTCTTTTCCACCCAGGAAACTTCTATCTTGAGGCCTTGCCTTTTTCAGAATCTGGTCATCATTTGCTTCCAGCTGGCAGAATAAGTAAGAGCATAGAGGAACACTTGTTGAAGGTTTCTATGGGCCATGCCTGGAAACTGCACATCTCTACTGCTCACTTTCCACTGGGGAGAGCATAAACACATGGCCACACTTACTTACAGGGGCTAAGGAATGTAATGTAGGTGTATGGCTAACAAAGAGAACAGTTATTTTGGCAGACAACTAAGTCTCCACCACAATATTCAATTACTTACTCTACTCATCCTCTGGCACACTTCACAAGAACCTCAAATTCTGTGAGATTTGGAGAAGAAAAGATGTCTGGATTCCCCAATCTCACTCCCATCAAGTTTTTCATTCACTGAATGGCATCATCATCCATCCAGTTGCTTAAGCCGAACATGTGGAAGCTATCCATGACTGGTTTATTCCCACCTTCTACAACTAATCCTTCCGAAAGTCCTGTCAATGCTATCTCCAAACCATATCTTAAATTCATCTTCTCCCTGCATGTTTACTGGCACCTCAAGCATCATAATCTCTCATCTGGATTATTCTAAGCCTCCTAATAGCTCTCAATGCTTCTTCCACTCTTGCTTGCCTACATTCCATTCTCTATACAGCAAAGTGATCTTTTAAAACATAAATTTGACCATATCACTCTTTAAGATTTTCCAATGGCTGAGAATAAAATCCAAAATCCTTGCTGTGACCGTTAAGGCCATATATGATGCAGCCTCTGCCCACATCTCCAACTTTGTCCTTTATCGTTTTCCTACTTACTCTACTCCACTTAAAATGACATTCTTGCTGCTCCTTGAACACATTTAGCTTATTTCCACCTAAGTACTTTTGCACGTGCTTTTTTTTTTTTTTTTTTTTTTGTCGTTTTTCGGTGACCGGCACTCAGCCAGTGAGTGCACCGGTCAGTCCTATATAGGATCCGAACCCGCGGCGGGAGCGTTGCCGCGCTACCAGCGCAGCACTCTACCAAGTGCGCCACGGGCTCGGCCCTGCACGTGCTTTTTCACCTGCCTAGAAATCTCTTCCTTGAATTTCCAATGGCCAGCTCCTTATTCCTCAGGGGTCTCAGCTTAAATGTTACCTCCCGAGAGACCATCCCTGATCATCCAATATTAAAGAGTCTTCACATCCAGTTATTCTCTTACCTCAGCATCCCGCTCATTTGTTCATTTTCTTCTTGGCATCATACTTTTTCTGTTTATTGTTGCTTCCTTTTCCTGAATCATCCATTGACAGGTACCGTGTCTTGTTCCTACTGTTTCCCCAGTGTCCAGTAAGCCTGGCACACAGTGGTGCTCAAGAAATAATTAAGTGAAAGAATGAAGAACCATCAAAAGATGGTTAGTCAAAAGCCCCTGCAAGGTTCTTTGATAGGTAATTAGTTTACTGTAAGGAGAAAAAACTCCGGTTCCAATTCTGGCTTGACCACTTCTCAGCTGCTGGCAAGAGACTTCAGCGCTCTGAGCCTCAGTTACTAAATCTGCAAATCGGGCAGAAGAACTTACCCGGAGATTCAGGGAGGAAAAAGCTTCATGTAAGGTTAGCGCTCCGAAAATAGAGCTATTATTGCTACTACTTATTACACACAATACTGTTTCCTAACGGTAAGACCCGTCCGGATCCACACTCCCTCTTTATCACGGACAAACCTCCATCGCTCCCTCCCGGAGGGCGTTTCTGGAGACATGAATCGCCTCCGCAACAAGCAGGTAAAAAGGCTTTGACGCATACGCAATCATACGCGCCCGGCGGCGACCTCCAATGGTCCTGCTCTGTCGGGTTCCGCCCCATTACGTTATTAGCACGGCGCCAGCACAGCGAAAGGCCCAGGGGCCTGTCCTGCGTGCGGCGCGCCTTGGGGAGGCCCAGGCGGACGCCTGCAAACCAGCTGCGCGGCTCGGGAGCGGCTCGGAAAGTCGAGCGGGCGGCAGTGAGGGGCGCGTGGAGACGTGGGGTTACGGAGCCGGGCGGCAGGAGGGGCGGCCCCGAGCTCCGGCGAGACACAGCGCGGGCGGGCGGCCGGCGGGGCTGTCCGGCGCGGGTGTCCCGGCGATGTGTGGCGCTGAAGCGGCGGCGGGAGCGGCGGCGGCGGCGGCGGCGGGCTCGGCTTCGGCTTCGCGGCGGTGCCGGCGGCGGAGGCGGAGGCGCAGGCTCCACCTCAGGACCTGGCGAGTCCGGGCCTAAGCGGCGGCCCCGCGAGGGCCCTGCACAGTGCCCCGGGCCAGGGCCCTCCCCGCCTCGCCCTGCCCCGGGAGCTTACCACCCCGGCCGGGAATGAGGCCGGGAGGCGGCCGCGCGGGGCCCAGCACAAAGGCTTGTCCCCAGGGGCCGCCGCCTCCACCGCCAGCCTAGAGCCGCCGGCTGAAGCCGAGCCGGCGCCGGGGCCCTCATCCCTCCCGGTCCCCAGGGGCGGCTGTTGCCCGTCTTCCCCAAGCCCAGGGGCCCGAGCTCCGAGCCCTTTGCTCCCTCGGCTGCGGGGGGACTGGGCAGCTGCGCAGCCTCCGCCGCTCCCGGCTGTGGAGGCCACGCGGAGCATGTCGGAGGAGAACGACATGGAGAAAGCCATCAAGGTAAGGGAGAGATGTCCACTCCTCCCCCGCTTTGTCTTGTGGCATTCCTCCTGGCTCCAGCTTCAGAAAGCGGAGATAATTTGGTGCGAGAGTTTCCAGCTACTCCCGGGTTTCGGGGTCCCCCGGATTCCGTGGGCTGCGTTTTACAGCCCTAGGGCGAAGGGTTTGTGTGTAGGGTCGGATGTCCGATTCCCTCTAACTTTACTGGTTAATGTGATTTGTGTTCAGGTGGACCAAAGGTGGGTGGCGTGGAGGTACTTGATAGGAGTGGGACGAAGGGGGCCCTACTACTATTATGTTTCGATAGCTCCCCAAGTGCCGCCGGCATTTGCTCCTGGATGGTCTGCTGCAACAGCACTCGGAGAGTTGGATTTTACCCATCCCTCCCGATCTGT
Organism: Cynocephalus volans; assembly: GCF_027409185.1. Classification (NCBI taxonomy): domain Eukaryota; kingdom Metazoa; phylum Chordata; class Mammalia; order Dermoptera; family Cynocephalidae; genus Cynocephalus; species Cynocephalus volans. The sequence goes on from NC_084461.1 coordinate 189,209,271, forward strand.
TTGAAATCAGTCTCTCGGAAATCTGCAGTTTCAGAAGATGATGGTTCCCCTTCTTACAAAACCTGTCCTTTGGCGAATAGGTTGTTCTCATGTTTCCTTGTGTTGTCCCCTTTCTTTCCTCTTCCCTCTCTTCCTAGGGAGCATTGAATTTACTTAGGAGGAGCTAACACTGTCCCGCGACTTACTGCTCTGTTAATCAAAAGAAAAGCAAATATATGTATTCTAAAATGACCCAAATAAAGTAAGTTTTTAAAAACTGGTTTTTATTTTATTTTTGCCTTTTTTCTTTTTTTTAAGCGGGCACATTTTGCGCGCTAAGAGTTAGTTATCTGTTTTGACAGCTGTAGGTAGGAATTAGTCTTATGTAAATTGAACGCTGAAGCTTAAATTTTATGTATTATTTATTTCACAGTGTTAAGTCAACCCAGTGCATTTAAGATTTTTATTTTCCCTTAGGGGATAGGCATCAATTGGCAGCTTGGGGTTATTTTCCCCTTCAAGATAGAGTCACTATATCCAGTAATTAATTAAGATCTTACACTTGTAACAATTTTTTTTTTTTTTTTTTTTTTAAAAGATGACCGGTAAGGGGATCTTAACCCTTGACTTGGTGTTGTCAGCACCACGCTCAGCCAGTGAGCGAACCGGCCATCCGTATATGGGATCCGAACCCGGGGCCTTGCTGTTATCAGCACCGCACTCTCCCGAGTGAGCCACGGGCCGGCCCCACTTGTAACAATTTTTTGGGTGGTATGTAGTTTATAGAAATCGTCAGTCATTCCAAAAAACTTAACCCATTAAAGGAGGCACCAACATATACACATTAAGGGAGATCAGATTTTAAATAATAAAAATAATGTTCTAAAAGGCTGCTTTGATACATTCATTTTTTTCTTTTGGTTTGGATTTTATTGGCTACAAAGTCATGATTTCTGCGTGAAGTTATATGATTGGGTTGTGAATCAAAGTACATACAGCAGATTTTTAAGTTACTTAATAATTATCTGCTTTGTACCAGCTGCTGTCCTTGGCACAAGTGGTACAATCCAGACTCCTAGATATCCCTGCTCTCATGGAGCTTATATTTTGGATGGTGAAGTTAGGTAATAAACATTGCCAGGTGGCTATAATTAAGTGTAGAAAGGATGAGGAGTACTGTTTTAAGTAGTTAGTCTCTGAGGTGACATTTGTGTTGAGTTCTGAAGGAAACGAAGGAGCAAGCCACCACTGTCTCAGGGAAGAAATTACAGGCAGTGGGAATAGCAAGTATTAAGACCCTGAAGTAGAAGCAGGCCTACTGTGATCTCAGAACAGCAAGGTAGCTGGAATGTAGTAGGTGAGCGTAGATGATGTTACAGAGACATAACTGGAGCACTTAGGGCCTTGTAGGCCATTGTAAGAACTTTGACTTTGACCCTGATTAGAAGGGGAATTGTGGGAGAGTGTTGAGCAGGAGAGGGACATAATTCTAGTGGGCAAGCCTGCAAATAAGGAGGCAGTGTTACTTAGTTGTTAACAGTTTCTCTAGGTAAATTCATGGCTTGAAATCCCAGCCTTAGTATTTATTAGCTGTATGTCCTTGAGTGTCACTTTACTTCTCTGTTCCTTCGTTTCCTCATTCATAGAAAGGAGATAAAAGCACTCACAGCTCATACTGTTTTTATGAGGATCAAATGAGCAAATATATCTAAATGTGCTTAACAATAATACCTAACAGTAAGAGCTCAGTGAATGTTAGCTCATAGCAACATAAGTGTGGGTTAGAAAGAGCTGTAGTTTTCTTTGCTTCTTGACTGTTGCCCAACTTAACTTTCTTAAAAGTTTTAGCTTTTTTTCATTAAGAGTACTTGATAGGTCATTGGTGAATCTTCCTACGAATTTGGGCAAGTCCAACCAATACAAATAGGTGGAGTTGAAAATATCTGATCCCAGTACTGATTAGGATGTACTCCTTTGGAAGCAAGGCAGCAACACATCAAATCAAAAACTTTTGGTTTATGGCATTGTATTCATTGACCTTTTTTGAGGTTTTTATCAAATGATGAGCACTGAAACCTGTAGAGTTCAGCTGGAAAAGGTGTTTTCCTGGGCTCCAACCACAGCACTTGAATTTCTGTTGGAGAATGAGCATCTTGGGATTAGGTATTCTTATATATTGTCCTCTAATATATAGCGAGTTGTTAATTATTGATGAATTTAGTGAAAATTCATTTCTTTCATTTAAAAAATATTTTTAAAAATTGTGGTATAATTTATATACCATAAAATTCCCCCAATGTAAGTGTATAATTCAGTTTTTAGTAAATTTGTAGAGTTATGCAACCATCATCACAATCCAGTTTAGAACATTTCCATCCCCACTATAAAGTTCTTTCTGCCTGTTTGTAGTCAGCCCATTCCCATTCCTCACCCCAGACAACCACTGACCTGCTTAATGTCATTGTAGTTTTGCCTTCTCTAGAAATTCAAATTAATGAAATCGTACAATATGTAGTCTTATGTGTTTGACTTCTTTTTCTTAGCATGATACTTTTGAGGTTCATCCATGTTTGTACATGCTTCAGTAGTTCATTCCTTTTTATTGCTGAGTTGCAGTCTTTTTACTGCTTAACCATCCCCAGTTGATGGACATTTAGATTGTTTCCAGTTTTTAGCTGTTATGAATAAAATGACAAAACTGTACAAGTTTTTCTGTGAACATGTTTTAATTTCTTCTGGGAAGATACCAAGGTGTGGAATTACTGGGTAGTATGGTAGGTTATATTTAACTTTTTAAGAAACTGCCAAACTGTTTTCCAAAGTGGTTGTACCATTTATACGTTCCCACCAGTAGTGTTTGAGGGTTCTAGTTTTTCTACCACCTTTACAAATACTTGGTATTATCAGTCTTTCTATTTTAGCCACTCTGGCAGGTGTGTAGTGGTATCTCATTTCCTAAGTGACTAATGCTGTTGGACATCCTTTCATGTGCTATTTGCCATTTGTGTGTATCTTTTCTGGTGAAGGATCTGTTCAAATCTTTGCATTTTTTTTTTTCTTTTTCTTTTAAAGCCCTCACTCAAATCTTTGCATTTTTAAATTGGTTTATTTGTCTTATTATTAAGTTGTAAGAGTTCTTCATATACTCTGTAAAAGTCATTGTAATGCTGAGGATCATCTTTTCATGTGCTTATTTGACATTCTTGTATTTTTTTTTTTTTTTCTGGTGAACTGTATTTGGATTTTTCCCACCCATTTTTAAATTGGGTTGTTTGGGCCGGCCTAGCCCATGGCTCACTCAGGAAAGTGCGGTGCTGATAACACCAAGGCCACAGGTTAGGATCCCTATATAGGGATGGCTGGTTGCATCACTTGGGAGAACGTGATGCTCACACCACCAAGTCAAGGGTTAAGATCCCCTTACCGGTCATCTTTAAAAAAAAAAAAAAAAATTTGGGTTGTTTGTCTTATTATTGACTTATAAGAGTTCTTTATAAACTCTGAATAAAAGTCATTCATTAGATTATATGATTGGCAAATATTTTCTCCCAGTATGTGGCTTATCTTTTCACTTTCTAATGGTGTCTTTTGAAGATCTAAAGGTTTTAATTTTGATGAAGTCTGATTTAGCAACTTTTTTTCTTTTATGGATTGTGCTTATCCATAAGCACATAACATTTCATAACTAAGGCATCTTTGACTAGTCGAAGGTCACCTGATTTTCCTCCTATGTTTTCTTCTAGAGGTTTTATAATTTTAGCTCTTTCATTTGAGTCTAATGTCCATTTCTTTTTTTTTTTTTTTTTGTCTTTTTCGTGACTGGCACTCAGCCAGTGAGTGCACTGGCCATTCCTATATAGGATCTGAACCCGCGGCGGGAGTGTCGCTGCACTCCCAGTGCTGCACTCACAGCCGCACTCTCCCGAGTGCGCCACGGGCTTGGCCCCTAATGTCCATTTCGAGTTAACCTTTGTGTTTGATATGACATAAAGGTCTAAGGTTGGTTTTTGTTTTTGTTTTTACCATACATATTCAATTGTTCCAGGACCATTTATTCAAAAGACTGTCTTTTGCCCATTGAATTACATTGGCACTTTTATTGACAATCAGTTTATCATAGTGTGTGAGTTTATTTCTGGATTCTGTGTTCTATTCCATTGATCAATATGACTGTGTACCACACTGATTTGATTACTGAAACTTTATGGTGAGTTTTCAAATTGGGTAGTGTGAGAACTAACTTGGTTCTTCTTTTTCAAAATTGTGTTGGCTATTTTAAGTTCTTTGCATTTCCAAATAAATTTTGGAATCAGTTTGTCAATTTCTACAGAAAAATCTATTGGGATTTTGGTAGGGTTTACATTGACTTTATGGTCGATTTGGGCACAGTTGCCATTTTAACAATATTCTAGTCCATGAATAAGCTATAGCTCTCCATTTCTTTAGGGCTTCTGTGGTTTCTCTTAGCAATATTTTCTAGCTTTTTGGTGTATATATCTTGCACTTCTTTGATAAATTCATTTCAAACTATTTTATTCTTTATAATGCTAGGGAATTGTTTTCTTTTCTTTTCTTTCTTTCTTTTTTTTTTTAAAAGATGACCGGTAAGGGGATCTTAACCCTTGACTTGGTGGTGTCAGCATCACGTTCTCCCAAGTGAGCCAACCGGCCATCCCTATATAGGGATCCTAACCTGTGGCCTTGGTGTTATCAGCACCACATTCTCCCAAGTGAGCCACAGGCCGGTCCCTGGGAATTGTTTTCTTAATTTCATTTTTGGATTGTTTGTTGCTAGTGTATAGAAATACAGCTGATTTCTTTATATTGATTTTGTATTTTGCATCCTTCCTACATTTGCTTATTAGTTCTAGTAATTTTTTTCTTGTAGATTCCTTAGGATTTTCTACGTATAAAATCATGTCTTCATCAAATACAGTTTTCTTCTTTTATAAGTAGATAACCTTTGTCAAATTGAGGAAGTTTCCTTCTATTCCTTGTTTGCTGAGAGTTTTTATCAGGAACGGATGTTGAATTTTGGTTAAATGCATTTTCTTCATCTATTGAATTGATTATGTGGTTTTTGTTCTTTATTCTTAATATGGTATATAGTAACATTAGTTGATTTTCAGATATTAAACCAATCTTGTTTTCTTGGTATAAAATCCCATTTAGACCCACTTTGGTGTAAAATCGTTCTTACATGTTGTTGGATTCAGTTTGATAATATTTTGTTGAGGATTTTTGCATTTATATTCATGATACAGGTCTATAATTTCTTGTGATGCCTTTGTCTAGTTTTGGTATGAGTATAATGCTAGCCTCAAGAATGAGTTGGGAGGTGTATGCTCTATTTTCTGGAAGAGTTTGTAGAGAATTGGTATTATTTCTTTAAATTAGTGGTTCTAATTGGGAGTGATTCTACTTCTTGGGAGACAGCTGGCAGTGTCTGGAGAAGTTTTTTGCTGTCAAAATTGGTAGGGGATGCTTCTGGCATCTAGTGGGTAGCACCCAGGAATGCTGCTAAACATCCTACAATGCACAGGGCAACCCTACAACAGAGAACTATCTGGCTTAAGATGTCAGTGGTGCTGAGGTTGAGAAACCTGCTTTAAATGTTTCATAGAATTCACCACTTAAGCCATTTGGGCCTAGACTTTGTTTTGTAGGAAGATATTTGGTTATTCAATTTTTTTTTACTTATGGGTCTATTCAGATTTTCTCTTTCTCTTGAGTCAGTTTTGATAATTTGTGTCTTTCTAGGAATTTGTCCATTTTATCTAGTGGTCTCATTTGTTGGCATAAAGTTGTTTATATTTTTCCTTTATAATCCTTTGGTTCCTATGAGGTTGACTGTGATGTCCCCTCTTTCATTTCTCACATTAGTAATTTGTGTCTTCTCTTTTTCTTGGTCAGCCCAGCTAAAGGTTTGTTAATTTTGCTGATCTTTTCAAAGAATCAACTTTGGTTTTCATTGATTTTCTCTATTTTTCTACTTTCTGTTTTATTGATTTCTGCTCAAATCTTTATTATTTTCCTCTCTTTGCTTGCTTTGTGTATAGTTTGCTCTTTTCTGATTTTTTTAAGGTAGAAGATTAGGTTATTGATTTGTGATCTTTTCTAATGCAGGCATTTATAGCTATAAATTTCCATTTAATCAGTGCTTTAGCTGTAGCTCATAAATTTTGGCAAATTGTGCTTTCATTTTCATTCAGATAAAATCTTAAAAATTTTTCCTTGTTAAATCATCTTTGACCCATTGATTATTGAGAAATGTGTGAATTTCTAAATATTTGTGGATTTCCCGAATTTCCTTCTGTTGATCTTTAGCTTAATTCTATTGTAGTTGGAGAATTTCATATATTTTCAATTCTTTTAAGTTCAGTGAGATTTGTTTTATGATCTAGAATATGGTCTATCACAGAACATTTCAGATTAATACTAACTTTAAATTAATTCTAACGTAATTAGTAAAGTATAGAAACTTTGCTTTAGTTTAGCTCCATTCTCTTCCTTTGTGTTTATTGTCGTATATATTATGCATGTAGATATGACAAAGCTGAAAAATACAGTTTTACAGTTAAATGCTTTATGCAGTCTTAAGTGTTTTAGATAAGAAAAAAGGGGGTAAAATGTACTTACAGTCTTTTATGTTGACCTACAATGTATTTTCCATTTCTGATATTGAAGCATTCCTCTTTATTCAAGTTACCATGTGGTATAGTTTCTCTGTTGATTTTTTTAGGTATATTTTTGGAAAAGTTTCTCTAGGGATTATAATATGCTGTTTTAATTTATCACAGTAGACTGTACTTTGGGTTAATGTTGACTTAAATCTGGTGAGATATAGTGCCTTTGTTCCAATATAGTTCTGTTTCTTTTTTCCTCCTTTGTGTTCTTATTGTCACATACAGTATATCTGTATATGGTATAACCCCAGAGTTACAGTTTAATAACTATTGCTTTAAATAGTCTTAAGTATGTTTGTGAAATTAAGAGAAGAAAAGAACATTTTTTCATACTTACCTATTCTGGTACTCTTTATTCTTTCCTGTGGATCCAAGTTATCATCTGGAGACATTGCTCTTCTCTCTGAAGGTCTTCCTTTAGTAGTTCTTGTAGGTGACTTCTGTTACCAATGAATTCTTTCAGTGTTTGTTTGTTTGATAATGTCTTAACTTTACTGTTTTATTTGAAGGATAGTTTTGTTCAATTCTTGTTTGACCTTTATTTTCTTTCAGTACTTTGAATATGTGATTTTACTGTCTTCTGGCCTCCATTGTTTCTGATGAAAAGTCAGCCTTTATTTGTATTGCTGTTCTCCTGTATGTGATATTTTTTTCTTGCTGCTTATATGGTTTTCTTTCTTCTTGTCTTTCAGTATTTTGACTGTGATGTGTCTGCATGTGGTTCCCTTTGTGCATATCCTATTTAGATAAGAGTTTGTCGAGCTTTTTGAAGCAATAGGTTACTGTTGTTCATCATGTTTGGGAAGTTTTTGCCTATTATTTTTTCAAATATTTCCTCCTCCCCCCCTCTCTTCTTTATCTGGGTCTCCTATTACACATAAATTGGAATGCCAGACATAATTCCACAGGTCTTGTTTTTTTATTTAATATTTTTTACGTCTATTCTTTGGATTTCATCATTTCTTTGTCTTCAAGTTCTGTGGTAGTTCCGCCACCTGAGATCTATGGTTGAATGCCTCTAATGAATTTTTCATGTTGGTTATTGTGCTTTTCAAGTCTAGAATTTAATGTGGTTCCTTTTCATGGTTTCTGTTTCTCTATTGAAAGTCCCTATTTTTGACTCAGTGTCATTGTTTCCTTTAATTCTTTGAACATATTTATTTATTTATTTAACTTTTATTAAAAATTTTTTTTGTTTGATTTTTGGTGGCTGGCTTTTATGGAGATTCTAACCCTTGACCTTGACAAGGCATTGCTCTAACCAGCTGAGCTAACTAGCTACCCCTGAATATATTTAAAATAATTGCTTTTAAGACTTTGTTAAATCTAGTATTTGTGTCCAGTGAGAGACAATTGCTATTGATTTCTCTTTTTCCTGACCTTGGGTAACACTTTCCTGGTTTTTATATGTGTAATAACTTTTGGCTGAAAACCAGACCGTTTAGATAATGTATTGTAGTGACTCTGGATTCTGATTTTTCCACCTGTGGCTTATTATGTTTGGTAAATTCCCTAGAATTAAACTGGAATCTATCTTCCCTGTGGTATACTGATGTCTCTGCTCAGTTTTTTAATTTTAATTTTTCTTTTTTTCTCAAACTGTCTTTTAGTGGATTGCCCCTGTGTCTGTTTAACTTGCTTGTCAGCCAGTAACTTGGGCAGAGTTTCTCAAGTATTTTGAGCTCTTGAGGCTTTTACCCTCTTCTGGTCAATCTGTGTGAGGTTTTGGAGAAACTCTTCAAAATGCAACCATCTCCTTTGGCTTTGTTTTCCCTGGCTCTCTTAGGTTTCCCCTGCCCAGGTGTAGTTTCTCAGTTAGCTAGGGTGGTGTGTAGAGCTTATCTCAGGCTTCTATTGCTCTGTTTCAGGATTTTCCTATTAAGTCTCTGAATATTCTGCACACCCAATAAGGACCACTGCCTTGGGGCTAGCAAAGCTATCCATTCCCACCCACATTCACTACTTTTAGCTGGCAGAGCCATGACCATTCTTTCTCACCCCAAATTGAATTCATCCCCCAGAACAGCAAAACTACTGATTTTCATAGCCAGCCCCATGCTAGGAAAACTAATGTTGGGACATTATAGGAAAATGGTCAGGATCCCTCAGATGTTCAGAATCTTGCTGAGCATTTGATGTAAATAGGCACGTGTGCTCAGGTGTTCCTTGGTTGTGCACCCAGGTGTCCTGGGTTATGGACTTAAATATAAAGGATGAGTGGCTCTGATCCACGGTGCCCCCTGTCCCCGGAATGCCCGTGAGGGGGCCATGGGGAAGCCCCTACTGATGCTGGAGGCTGTTGTTGCTGCTACCCGTGTCCCTGGGACCCTCTGAGAGGCCACCACTTCTGCTGCTGAGGACTGACCTTATGTCATCTGCTAACAGCTTCCGGGATCTTTCCCAATTACCTAGCATGGACCTATGTGTGAGGGGTCTGGGAACCCAGCCTGGCATGTGAGGGGTCTGGGGACCCAGTCTGTACAATGGGATTGAAGGGTCTGAGCTTTAACTCTGACAATATAAATGGAAACTTAGTATAACTAAAATAATGAAACATTTTGGCTTTAGTTATGATTTGCCTAACTTTACAACTAGCATTGTCACCAACTGACTATGCTTTAGGCAGTGGGGTAGAGGGGAAGGGGGATGGCAGGAGCCCAGGCTAGAAGGCTCACTTAAAAAAAAAAAATCATTTTTAATTGACACATAATAGTTGTACATATATACAGGGTACACTGTGAAGTTTGGATACATGTATACAATGTATAATGATCAATTCTAGGTAATTACCATATTCATCACCTCAAACATTTGTCATTTCTTTGTGTTGGGAATATTAAACATCCTTCTTCTAGCTGTTTGAAACACTAGAACTTATTCCTCCTTTCTAGCTGTAACTTTGTATCCATTGACCAACCTTTCCCTATCCCTCTCTCTCTTACCTTTCCCAGTCTAGTAACCACTATTCTACTCATTACTTGTATAAGGCCTGAATCTTTGCTTTCTTGTTGGAAAACAAGGCCTAATTTAATGTCTAATTATAAAGCCCTGTAGAACACAAAGCTCTGCTTATCAGATTCTCTTAGAGGATGAGATGTTGAGTGATCGGTCTTCTGTTGTCCCACCTCTGCTTAATTATTTAGGTTTTTAATTGGGAAATCATCCTCTGCCCTCTCACTTTTTTTATTTTAATAGGAAACCTCCATTTTAGAAGAATACAATATTAATTGGACTCAGAAGCTGGGAGCTGGAATCAGTGGTCCGGTTAGGTAAGAGACCCACATAAGAACTATGCCAAAATTGCTCTGAGAAGGGTCATTGGAAATGGGTCTTGAATTAGAAGCATAGATGTGCCAGATTTGAGGAATAGCCTTAAGTTAACAAGTACAGGTTTTTATGTTAGGCTTTTTCTCATATGTTTAGAAATATAGTTAAATGACTAAGTCACATGGTCTGTAATATGGACTAATTTAAGACGGTGAGACTGTGGGGCCACTGTGAATGTCCCCTGTAGCCAGCGTAGCCAGCAGAGGCCATTATTTCTTCATTGGGCTGTTATGGTGGGTTGATGTCACATGGCTCAGGAGCTGAGGCCTGAGAACTGGTCTCTGGGAAAGCGGCTGACATGCTCCTCTGCCTTGCCTCCTGCTAGCTCTGGAGGCAAGTTTGTTTTGGTGCACCTGGACATATCCATGATTAAAAGCATAATTCTCAAAAAACAAAATTGTTAAATTAACTTTCACTGTTAAGATAGGTGATCTCTGATTGGTTTTTTTTCCCCCTTCAAATCTAGAGTCTGTGTGAGGAAATCTACCCAAGAACGGTTTGCACTGAAAATTCTTCTTGATCGTCCAAAAGCTAGAAATGAGGTATGGTCTTTCATTGCCTTGACTTACCTGAATATTTGAAGTGCCTAAGAATTGTTCTTTTACAAGTAAGGCAGCTTCCTGGAGGGAATGCAGAGATGCATAAAGGATTTTATGTCCCATGTCTTACTTTCCTTCTCTATTCATGTTATCATCATAAAGCAGTCCTAGATCTGTCAGTATAAAAGACTGTTTATTAGTAGAGTCTTATTTCTTTTCAGCAATTTCGTATTCTTTTATAATTAATGTGATTCTTGTACCCCAATGTATGCAGGTTTATTTCAATTTTTGCTTATTGAAAAAGGTGCTTGAATGATGGAGATAAAATAGTAGGAGAAAAGTCAGGTGAATGGTGTGCACTGCAGGAGGACTGAGGGAGTGTTTCTAGTTTTTTAAAAATATACATTGGTTTTAAATTATCTGGATGTGTTGAAGACATGCTAATAACATGTGCAATGAAGGGCTTAGTCTTTTGCCTAAAGAAATATGAATAATTTCTGAAATAAAATGAGTTATTTGACAGATTCTTCATTTGCAAATATTTGTAGCTAGGACAGTAGATGGTATATCTGTTGGTGGTGTTTTATTTGTGGAAAGAGTACTAAGGAGATAATCTATGTAGACAACACTTATTTTTTACATCATTCTAGGTGATAAGGTTTTTACTGTAATAGGATACCCTTGCACCTAGTGTGGTCAGTTTTTTGGAGGGAAGTTTGGAGAGAAAATGTTGGCATCCCCTATGTACAGAAACTTCCTCTGTTTTCTTTAAGGTACGTCTGCACATGATGTGTGCCACACACCCCAATATAGTTCAGATTTTGGAAGTGTTTGCCAACAGTGTACAGTTTCCTCATGAGTCCAGCCCCAGGTAAGATCAAACGGGATCTTCATGTGCCCACATGTAGGCCAAGGTGAAGCAGTCTTCCTCTCTTTTATGCACTCTCTCTCCCTTCCTCTTTTTCTCCCTCCTTCCCTCTCCCCTTCCTTCTCCTTTCCCCAGCTCCCTTTCTTTCCCCCTCTCCCCTTCCTTCTCTCTCTCTTTGTATTTTGGAAAATTTCAAAGATTTCTAAAAGCAGACAGTTATGTAATGAATCTCCAAGTACTCATCATCAGCCTCAACAGTTATCATCTTTTTTCACTATCTCACGGCCAATCTTGTTTCACCTATACCCCTACCTACTCTCCTAGCCCTCCTGATTATTTTGATTACCTTTTCTTTTTAATAAAAGCATTTAATGTGGAATTTAAACAGATTCTATTTAAAATCAGTGAAAGGGGCCCAAATGTTATTCTAGGCAAAGTCTTACAGGTTGATATAGAAAAAAACCCTTATTGCTTCGTCTGACTTTTCTTTTAAAGGAAGAGATCAACATTATTTTTTAGCTGCCAAATGCTTGGCAAGCACATTGAGTGGCATTATAAGTCTCTTCTAGGGAATTCAGTATTAAATAAGGTATGATTTCTTTTGGGAGAGTAAGACGTAAACCCATCATCGTAGCAACGAGTAGGCACTAAAGAGAGGAATCCATAAAATACCGAGAGCTTACAAAGAAGGGGAACTGCTAACTGTAGTCTGGGAGGTGAGGTGTCTCCCATAGGCTGTGTGGAGGCCAGGACTTGAAGGGAAGGTAGGAATTTTCCAGGTGGAGAAAGATGGAATTTTAAAAATAAATGGGAATTAAATGATTATTTTTCACAACTGTGCTCTGTTGGTGAAAGCATTTGTATGGAAGTTGGAGGCATTTATATCAATGGTAATCAAAATTCACAGATTTTTTTTTTTAAGAACATGAGAATTTTTGCTCTTATTTAGTAGTTATGTTACTCTGGATATAGGAAGTGATTACATACTTTGTAGGTGAGATAGCTTTAGGTCAGCTTCTTGATGTTTCAGGGCTTTTTTTGTTTGTTTTTTTGTTTTTGTTTTAACTTAACAAAATCAAATGCTTTCAAACAGGGCCCGACTCTTAATTGTAATGGAGATGATGGAAGGGGGAGAGCTATTTCACAGAATCAGCCAGCACCGGCACTTTACAGAGAAGCAAGCCAGCCAAGTAACAAAGCAGGCAAGTTAACCCCAGGTACCAAACTGCCAACAGTGTTGGTTAACTAGCGCAATTTCATTGGGGGGAATAAAAGAAAGCTTAAAGAAAGCTCTATTTGACTTCTTATTGCCTGCTTTGTTATGTAATCAGAAAAGATGTCTTGACAGGAGAAATGTGACCCCTTTTATACTTGGTAGGGGGGCTACTGTATTTGTAATTGGTTGTCAGCTGTTTCCTGAGGTCTATTGTGAGATTAAACAAACTCTGGAAGGAAGGTAATCTTAACTCCTTTGGGGACTGTAGATATCTTTAGACATATAGCTTCCCAGCACTGTTACTAGACTTTGGGATAAAATGCTGCTGATACCACCTGAAAGATTGTATGGTATAAAAATATGTTCTAAGACAATTATACATAAGATGCATCTTGCATATGAGTCACCTTTCTCTCATTTCTTCAGATTTTAATAGTATTCTAAGATCTTTGCAATTTTGGGCTGTTCCTGGTTATATTCTTCTTTTTTTTTTTTTTTCTTTTTTCCCCTTTTTTGTGGCTGGCCAGTATGGGGATCCAAACCCATGACCTTGGTGTTATAAGGCTGTGTTCTAATCAACTAAGCTAACTGGCCAGCCCTATTCTATTTTGACATCACATATTATTGCTATAGATATGATTTATGTCACGAGCAATACTAGGAATCCAACTGGTAATAACCTCTTGAGGTGAAAAACTAAACCCTCAAGGCTTACCTTCAGACCAAGCAAGCAAGGCAAAGAAAAGCAGGAAGTACAGCCCAATTAGTTCTTAATTAAAAAGTTCTTTCAAATTTTCCATGAGCCTCAAAGATTTTTGGATGCCTTCTTTCTGATAGGGAGGAACTGGTATTTGGATTGCTGAAATTCCCATACTGAAAGTTGAAGAACAGGTAGAATCTGTTCTTTTTTATTTAATTTTAAAAATTACACCTTTCATTTTTCAAGTATTAGGACTAAAGGATGAACTCTGACGATCTTCTGTAAAACAAAAACCCTTTAAATGTTAAGGGATGCCCCAACCCCTACTGACCTTAACAAAATCCACACAAACAGGCAACATTTTCAACAAGCAGGGTGAGCAAACTGGAACCTCAGTTGGAAAAATACAGTTAGCTGATTTCCTGTATGCAGAGCTAGCTGTTCTGCTCCCTGGAGAGTGCAGCTCTCTTCTGAGCCAGGCGATCCTGCAAGCCCTGCTGTGGGAATCCCACCCTGCTGAAGACTGCCCAGATTAGTGTTGCCTCTGCAGTGCCTGCTACGCCTCAGATGTGTGAAAGTGGGAGCATTTCATTTTCCCCATTTCTTACAGGATTTAAACCATCAGTCTGTTCTAAGACTTATTTTACTGTCATATTTTTCTCTGTTTAACAAAATACAGGTTGCAGTTAAACTGAGCTTAGTTCATTTTTATTTCTTGGTATCTGAAGTCTTAATTTTAAATTGAAATTGACCTGTCCTAATTGACTTGATGAAAGCTTGTTTTTTTTTTTTTAAAACATCTTGAGTGCTCTACACCAGGAGTATTAAAGATTGATCTTTTCTAAGAGTTGGTTGTTCCACTGTGTCCTTTTTCAGATAGCTTTGGCTCTACAGCATTGTCACTTGTTAAACATCGCACACAGAGACCTCAAGCCTGAAAATCTGCTTTTCAAGGATAACTCTTTGGTGAGAAGACTTGCTTTTCTGCATTTTAGTGCTGCCACTCTTACCATAGTTCAAGAGTGGGCGTGTTTGTGGTTGGAGTGCTCATGGTGAAGGAGCTTTAGGCCAGAGTACTTCAGACAGCTTATTTCTTTCACCTGTTCCCTGGCTAGAGGCTCTGAGAAATTGTACTGTACCCCTGGCATTGATAATTTTGGATGATATTGAAATGTATTTGTGGGACTTATGATTTGGGGTATTATTTGGAGGGACTTTGAGAAAGGGCAGAAATCTATATGCTGTTATATATTACATTGAAACTTATAGTTTCATTTGCTGCTAACCCTGATCTGGCATGCTTTCCTCTTCAGCCCTGCCTTCTGTCCCCTCACCAAATAAGTTGTTCTGGGTATGGTGATGCTTATGGCTGATGCTGAGTGAAGCAGTGCCTTGCACTGATGAGAGGTGTTGGGCCCTTAGAATGAAGGGGCCGTAGGCTAAGACCTGGATTTTAGTGCTGCCTTTACAAGTTATAAAACAAGGCTAACTATGTGAGTGGGTAGAAATATCTTACATCTGTATTAGAACAATTCCTCAATATGAATCATTGTCTCCAGACCTGGGGACATGTTATTCATTGGCTCAGGTCTCAGCCAGAAACTTGTGAGAGCTCAGGGTAACATGTCTTGCACCTGGATTTTCCTTTAATGTTTACTGGGGACTCTGGAGAGGTGACTCTCATTTGTTTTATTTCAGGATGCTCCAGTGAAGTTGTGTGACTTTGGATTTGCCAAAATTGACCAAGGTGACTTGATGACACCCCAATTCACCCCTTATTATGTAGCACCTCAGGTAAGCATGTGCACTTTCTGTCCTAAGATAGATCACAACACTGCATATAGATTCACATTCCTTCTATTCTACAGCTCAAGTAGACATGTATTACAGATGGGAGGGGGAGAACTCAGCTTCAGAAACCTACAGATTCCTTTGTTAGGTGTAGACATTTTATTCTTTTAAAATCAAATCTATTAGGATCCCTGTACTGGCCACCCACCAAAAAAATAAAATCTGTTGAGGTATGATTTAGAGGTATGATTTATATATAATTAAATACTCCTACTTCAAGTATAGTTTGTTTGTTTGTTTGTTTGTTTTTTAAAGATGACCGGTAAGGGGATCTTAACCCTTGACTTGGTGTTGTCAGCACCACGCTCACCCAGTGAGCAACCGGCCATCCCTATATGGGATCCGAACCCGTGGCCTTGGTATTATTAGCACCACACTCTCCCGAGTGAGCCACGGGCCGGCCCATCACATTCTTATTAATACTTCATGTTTGTCAGTATTTGAAATCCTAGTCATTCTAGTAGGTGTGTAGTGTTATTTCACTATGGATGTAGTTATAGCATTTTCCTGATGGCCACTGTTCTTGAGCATTTTTTTCATGTGTTTATTGGCTGTTCTGTTGTGAAGTATGGGTACAACCCTTTTGCCCTTTTTTGTTGTTGGTTTGTCTTATAATTGAGGTATAAGAATTTTTTTAATATTCTGGATGTAAGTTCTTTATCATGTATATGTTGTATTAGTTTCTTACTGCTGCTGTAACAAACAGTGGCTTGAAACAACTCACATTTATTATCTTACCATTCTGGATGAGAAATAAATGGTGCTTGGTGGGCTATAATCAGAGTGTCAGCAGGGCTGTGTTTCTTCTGGATGCTCTAGGGGATAAATCTGTTTCTTGTCTTTTCTAGCTTCTAGAGGCTGCAGCCATTTTTTGGCTTGTGGCCTCTTCCTTCATCTTCAAAGCCAGCAGTGTAGCCTTTTTCAGTCTCTCTCTATGACCTTGACCCTTCTGCCTCCCTCTTATAAGAACCCTTATGTTTACATTGGGCCTACCTGGATAGATCCCCAGTTTAGAATCCTTAACTTAGTCAAATCTGTAAAATCTTTTTTGTAATGTAAGGTAACATATTCACAGGTTCCAGGGATTAGGACATGGACATCTTGGAGGGTCCATTTTTCTGCCTCCCACATATGTATTAGGAGTATTTCTCCCAGTCTGTTTGCCTTCTAATTTTCTTAATCGTCTTTTGAATAGCAGAAGTCTTAAATTTTTATCAAGCCCATTTTACCTTTGTTTAAAAATGGTTATTGCTTTTTGTTCCTAAGATCCATGGGCATGAAGATTTTCTCTTATGTTTTCTTATAATAGGCTGTATAGTTTTAGCATTTATATTTTGATCTGTGATCTACGTGAGGGGGGTTTGTGTGTGTGTGTGTGTGAGAGAGAGAGAGAGAGAGAAAGAGAGAGAAATAAGGGTCAAGGTTCTTTTTTTTTTTTTTTCCCTTACAGATATCAGATTGTTGCAGCATCACTTGTTAGAAAGACTATCTTTGCATCATTGAATTAACTCGCAAATTAATTGTTGAAAATCAGTTGACCATATTTAAGTATTGGTCTATTCTGGACTTTCTATTTTGCTTATTTAATATATATATCTACAGCAAGATGGTTTGGATTGCTGTAGCTGTATAATAAGTCTTGAACTCAGGTAGTGTAATAAATCCTTCAAATTCTTTTTCAAAATTGTTTTGACTATTCTAGATCCTTTGCATTTCTCTCTACATTTTAGAATTCACTTCTCTATATAACAGAAAAGCCTCCTGGGATTTGACTGTGATTGTGTTTAATCTGTGTATGAATTTGGAGAGAATTGACCTCTTAACAATATAAAGTCTTCCAATCAATGAACAAGGTATATATCTCCATTTATTCAGGTCTTTAATTGTTTTAGACATGTTTGTAGTTCTTAATATTATAGGTCTTGTACATATTTTCCTTTTTTTTGGCAGCTGGGTGGTATGGGAATCCAAACCCTTAAATTATCCTTATATTTTATGTTTTTGGATGTTATTGGAAATGATATTTTTTAAAATTTCATTTTTTCAATTGTTTGTTACAGTTCGTTGAAATACAAATGATTTTCGTATATTGACCTTGAATATTGGGATCTTGCTAAATTTCCTTATTCTGGTATATTTTTTATAGCTTTATTAGGATTTTCTACATATATTATCTGTGAATAAATACAGTTTTACTTTGTTCTTTCCAGTATGTTTGCTTTTTATTTCTTTTCCTTGCCTTATTATACTGGCTGGGACCACCAGTTGAAACAAGTTGAATATAAATGATGAGAGCAGACATCCTTGCTTCTTTCCTGTTCTTGTGGAAAAAAATGTCCCATCTTTCACCATTAAGTATTCTATTAACTGTTATGTTTTTGTAGGTGTTCTTTATCAGGTCAAGGAAGTTTTTTTCTATTCCTAGTTTACTGAAAATGAATCCGTGTTGAATTTTGTCTAATGCTTTTTCTCTCCATCTATTGAGGTGGTGATCTTTTCTTCCTTCTTTTTACTTTATTAAATAAGTAATTATGTTGATTTTTGATTGTTGTATCAATCTTGCATTCCTGGGATAAAACCTGCTTAGACATAATGATTTATCTTCTTGCTTGATTTGATTTGCTAATATTTTGTTAAGGTTTTTGTGTCTTTTAAGAGGAGGGATATTGGTCCATAATCTTTTCTTGCAATCTTTGCCTAGTTTCAGAGTATCAGGGTAATGCTGGCCTCATAAAAGTAAGTGGTAAGTGTGTCCTCCTCCTATTTTTTGAAATAGTTTGTGTAAGATCAGTATTTTGGAGTTTTCATTGTAGAAAGATTAATGGTATAATCGATTTTAAAAGTAGCTAAAGATCTAATGAATTTTTGTGTTTGTTCTTGAGTCAGTTTTAGTAATTTGTGTCTTTGAAGAAATTTGACTATTTGTTGCTGAATTTCTTGGCATAAAGTTATTTCTGATACTCCATTAATAACTTTTTAAATATCTTTATGACGTGTAGAGACAGGGATAAATAGTATTTTTGCCTATAAGTGGATGCACCTCTTCCATTTCTAGACCTTTAGTGTGGGGGTGGGGGGTTAAATCAGTCTATTTAGGAGTTGAGCTGAGTTTGAATTTTGTGTTGCTATGATTATCTTCAGTGCACCACTGGCTTTGAAATTCTTTTCTTATTACCTGTGCTTAGGGTGGTCTGGCCTCAGTCTTAGGCAGGTCCTGTGTCCTGAGTCTCATGAACATCTGGTGGAAGTTTGCCAAACAGCCTGTGAATAGGCACGAACCTCCCTTGTTTCTATGGCTCCTGGGTGGTCATGAACCCTCATACTAGCCCACACCTTGCTTTAGCAATTTGTTAAAAATTTAGCTGAATTATTTTTACCCATATGGCATGGGGTATCATCTCCTCCTGGGCTCTGTCACAGGTAAGCCAGTGTTCACTCCCTGTCTGTTCTTGGAAGGGCCTGTCTGTCTTTAGATTTCAGATTACTTGGTTGCTCCAAGACGTCTGATCTCTGATGGGTTCAAGAAAAGTGATGATTTTGTAGTTTATGTCTTTTCCTTGCTCTTACGGTGGGAGTGACACTCTTTTCAGCTTTCTACATCCTTTAAGTACTCAGCATATTTAATAATGCTTACTTAAAATCCTTGTCTGCTTATTGCATCATTTCTGTGATTTTTTTTCTTTTTTCTTTTTTTTTACTGATAAGTAAAAATTGTATATATTTATGGTGTATAACATGATGTTTTGATATATAGTCATCTCTCGGTATTTGTGGTAGATTTGTTTTAAGATCTCCCTCAGATACCAAAATCTGCAGGTGCTCGAGTCTGTGATATAAAATGGCATAGTATTTACATATAACCTGCACACATCCTTCCCATATACTTTAAATCATCTGTAGATAACTTAATACCTAACGCTGTGTAAGTGCTGTGTAAATAGTTGTTATGCTTAGGGAATAATGACAAGGAAAAAGTCGGTACATGTTCACTACAGACCTAAGTTTTTATAAAAAATATTTTTCATCCGTGGTTGGCTGAATCCACGGGTGCAGAACCCATGGATGTGGAGGGCTGACTGTGTGTGTATACACACACATGCTGTGGAGTGGCTAAATCAAGCTATTTAATATATGCATCACCTCACGTTATACTTTTTTGTGGTGAGAACACTTAAAATCTATTCTTTTAGCAATTTTCATATGTACAATATATTATCTGTAGTCACCATGATGTACAATAGATCTTTTGAACTTATTCCTCCTGTTTGAAATTTTATGTCCTTTGACATAAAATATCTCCACCCAGCCCCTGGAGACCACCGTTTTACTCTTTGTTTCTATGAGTTTGAATTTTTAGATTTTACATGTAAGTGAGATCATGCAGTATTTCTTTTTCTGTGCCTGGCGTATTTCACTTAACATAATCACCAGGTCTATCCATGTTGTTGCAAGTGACAGGATTTCTTTCTGTTTTAAGTAGCCCATCGTGTATATACACCACATTTTCTTTATCTATTCATCTGTTGATAGATCCTTAGGGTGATTCCATATCTTGACTATTGTGAATAGTGCTGCATTGAATATGGGAGTGCAGATATCTTTTAGATATGCTGATTTCATGTCCTTTGGATATATACCCAATAGTGGGATTGCTGAATCATATGGTATTTCTATTTTTAATTTTTGAGGAACCTCCATACTGTTTTCCATAATGATGGTACTAATTTACATTCCTACCAACAGTGTACAAAGGTTCCCTTTTCTCCACATCCTTGCCAATACCTGTTATCTTTTGTCTTTTTGATAATAGCCATTCTAACTGATGTGAGGTGATATCTCATTGTGGTTTTAATTTGCAATTTCCTGATTATTAGCAATGTTGAGTATTTTCTCCAGTGATCCTTTCTGTGTGGACATTCATTTTTTCTCTCAACTGTGTTGCTGCAGATTCTTTAACAAGCCCTTGAGCCCTCTCAGGACTATTTTGGGTTGTGCATAGCTGTCTATATTTGTTTTTTCTTGTTGTTGTTGTTGGGAAATGAAGGCTGGTATCTCCTACTCTGCCATCTTGGCGATCTCACTTTGAGAACATTTTTCTTCTGTCATTTCTGAGTCTGCTTTTATTGGCTGACTTTTTTTTTTCCTTCCTGGTTATGGATCATATTTTCCTGCTTCTTTGCATATTTAGTAAATTTCATTTGGATGCTAGATGTTGTAAATATTGTGTTGGTGAATGTCTAGATTTTGTTGCCATCATTTAAGAGTATAAAAGATTGTTTTGGTGGGTGGTTAAATTACTGCGGATAACCTTGATCATTTTGAAACTTGTTTTTAAGTTCTGTCAGGGCAAATCTAGATTAGGCTTTATTCTAGGACTACTTCAGCCCTCCTACCCAGGTGAAACAGTCTGGATTCTCTCTTTTCATGCCCCAGGTATTCAATAAGGTCTTTTTACTCTGGCTAGTCGTACCTCATGTATCTCTGAGAATTATTCTGCTCACACCTGGATTATCTTGGAGTTAAGCTTACAGCTCTCTAGTAATCATTCTATTACCTGGTTGCTTCCTTGCCTTACATTGTCTTGCTCTACTATGTGTAGATGACTATTTAGCAAAAGACTCAAAGGGATCTTCATGTAGAGTTTGTGTGCCTTCCTCATAGTACTCTGCCCCACAGATTTCAGCCACACTGCCTTCCCCAGTTATCTCCTTAACTCTGGGAGCCCCCTGTGCCCTACCTAGATTCTCCTTTGCACAACATTCCAGAAAGCACCTCCTGGCAGATCACATGGCTTACCACTTTGTTTGCCATCTCTCAGGGTTCACTAACCTGTCCTGCCTATTGTTCAATGTCAGAAAGCAGCTGTTTCTTAAATTTTGTCCAATATTCTATTTGCACAGGGTAGGAAATCTGTTAATCCATCATGGCCAGAGTAGATTTGTTCTTTATACAGCTGGTGCTTATTCTTTTCAAGATTTGTTTTACTAAAGAAGTCCTCATTTAAAAAAAAAAAACAAACACTTTGAGATATAATTGGTATACAATAAATTATACCTATTTAAGTCTCACAGTTTGCTAAGTTTTGACACACATATTTATATATATTCATGAAGCCATTACCACAATCAAGGTAGTGAACATACCTCTCACCTCCACAAGTTTCCTCTTGCCCCTTGGTAATCTTTCCTTGCCTCCCTCTGTCCTCCATTCCCAGGCAACTCTGATTTGCTTTCTGTCAGTATAGATTAATTTGCATTTTCTATAGATTTATATATAAAGTAGTACATCATTTAGTCTTTTCTCTTTGGTGAGACTTCTTTCAGTCAGCATAACTACTTAAGATTTATCCATGTTGTCACATGTATCAATGGTTCATTCCTTTTTATTGCTGAGAAGTATTCTGTTGGAAGGGTATACCACGATGTGTTTATAGATTCATCTGTTGATAGACAATTGGGTTATTTTCAGTTTGACTATTACAAATAAAGCTATTGTGAATATTTGTGTGCAAATTTTATTTCCTTTCCTCTTGGATAAAAACCTAGAAGTGGAGTGGTGAGATCATGCGGTAGGTGTATGTTTAATTTACTTAGAAACTGCCAAATTGTTTTCCAAGAGTATATCATTTTACATTCCCACCGGCACTGTATGAAAGTTTCAGATCCTCCACATTCTCACCAGTATTTGGTACGGTCAGTCTTTTTAAATTTGGCTATTTTAGTGGGTATGTAGTAGTATTTCATTGTGGCTTTAATTTGCATTTCCTTAATGAGTAATGATGTTGAGCATCTTTTCATGAGCATCTTTGCCTTTTGTACATTTTCTTTGGAAAAGTATCTATTCAAATCTTCACTTTAAAATTTGGGTTGTTTGTTTTCTTATTATTGAATTTGAGAGTTCTTTATATATTTTGGATCTGAGTCCTTTGTCAGATCTGTGCTTTGCCAAGGTTTTTTTCCACTCTGTGGCTTATCTTTTCATTCTTTTAACCGTGTCTTCTGAAGAGCAGAAGATTTTAGTTTTGATGAAGGCCAGTTTATAAAGAAATTTTCTTGTGGCCTGTGCTTTTTGTTTCTCATGTAAAAAAAAAAAAAAAAAAAAAAAAAATCTTTTTCTAACCTAGGATCACAAAGATTTTCTCTGGTGTTTTCATCTAGAAATTTTATATAATTCTAGATTTTACATTTAGGTCTATAATCCATTTTGAGTTAATTTTTATGTAACGTATGAGGCATGGATCCAAGTTCATTTTTTAACATTTAGATATCCAGTTGTTCCAGCACCATTTTTTGAAAAGGCTATCTTTTCTCTGCTGCATTGCTTTTGAGCCTTTGTCAAAAATCAGTTGAATTTGTGTGTGTGGGTTTACTTCTAGACTCTCTGATTCTGTTCCATTGATCTCTGTGTCTTTACACCAGTAGTATAGTGTCTTGATTACTGTAGCTTTAAAATAACTCTTGAAATCAAGTAGTGTTAGCCATCCAACTTTGTCCTTTTTCAGAGTTGTTTTGGCTATTCTGATTTCTTTGCATTTCCATGTGAACTTTAGAATAAGCTGTTGGTTTCTACAAAAAAGCCTCCCGGGTTTTTGACTAGGGTTGTTTTACAGTTATAGTTCAATTTGGGAGCCACTGACATCTTAACAATATTGATCCTTCTGACACATGAGCAAGCTATATCACTCCATTTATTTTTGTCTCAATTCTGCTCAGCAACATTCGTGTAGTTTTCAGTGTACAGGTCTTTCACATCTTTTTCTAGACTTATTCTTAATGTTTAATATTTTTAATGCTGTTATAAATGGTATTTTATTTTTCAGGTTTAATTATTTCACTTTATTGTTCCTGTGTAAAAACTCTATGTAATGGCCACACCTGGAGCCTGGGGACTTTGGTATGGGTGTTTACAAGATAGTCACTAAATTCCTATTAGGTGAGATGCTGTAGGTCTTGGAGATGGCATTGAAGGTGGCCTTGGCAAAGTTGCACAAGATGGCAGTGTAGCCCCTGGTCGAGCTGTAGCATTCATCAGTGTCTGCTGTCAGCAGCAGCTCTGTGGGCTGAGACAGTACCAGTAGGTCTGGGTGTAGGGATGATGTGTCATAGCACAGAGCCTCCACATCCCGTCACCTTTCAATAAACAATGTGGGGTTTGCCAGTCTCATTCCCCCACTAGTCCCTCTGCATGTGACAGTGGAGAGCTTGGCCAGAATGATGCCCCCACAGATGGCTATGGCTACCTCTTTGGAGCACTTGACACCCAGACCAATTTGACTGTTATAGTCTCCGAAGGTGACACATGCCTATTACATGATCTGCTGGCCAGTGCAGGTCTGCTTTTCCACAGGCATAAGGGATGTCTGCAGGAAAAAAGTCAATGATATCAGACTCCTCAATGGGCAAGAAGAAAAGATAAATCTCCTCCAGAGACTTGATCTTAAAGTTCTTGACCTTGGCATGTCCTTGACTGATAAATTACTGGTTGTAAGAAGACAAAATGTTTTTGAAAGTTGTAATTATGTGAAATTTTTATTTGATTGATTGCCAGTTATCTCTACCCTCTTCAGCCTTCTAGTAGTGTGTCTCAAGTTGCAGGATATTGGTGGTGTGATTTTCAGGGAATTGTCGCCTTTGGTCTGACTCTTGACAGGTACTGGAGGCACAGAGGAGACATCAAAAGGAGAAGTCTGGCATCATACCTACCTCACCAACGCCCTACACTTATAACAAGGTAGGGAAAGAGATACTTCACCCCTCAGTTGTAGCCCCTCTCGTCTTGTGAGTGGTTTGTGGCCCTTCTATTCTTATCCCTTTATGTTCCTGCCCAAAAGACTGGAAGCAGTCAAGCTTGCACAAATGTATTTGAAATTCAAGTTTTTGTCTTATAAAATATGAAATAAGGATCTTACCCATTTAGCCTTTGCAGCAGGAACCAGGGCCCTTGGTCACCCATTAGGTTATTTGGCTAGCTGTACAGTCTACTGACCACACTGAAAAGGCATGGTTGGCTTGCTTTTTTGAGGTGGAGGCCATTTCTGAGATACAAAAGCTAGAGAACATTCTGTGGTCATTTATGATACCATTCTTTCTTAACCTGTGATGTACCCACTTTAGAACAGTGTCCAGGACACATAGCAAGGGCTCCTAGATGTTACTTGGTACTATCGTAGTTCTTAATCTGTAACCCATATCTTGAGCATCTCTGTTCTAAAGCACAAGAGGTTTAGGGCCTCTTGACACAGGTCCCAGAGTCACTGAGTAGGTCAGAGAAAAAAAAATGATGCCACTTGGGACTTGAGGCTGGGTACTAGTGACAGAGAAGGAGCTGAGGATGGTAAAAAGGCCGTAGGCTGGGAGACCTACTCTGGCTCTACTACTCTTCAGCTGTGTGATGTTGGTTAGGTCACTTAGTTTCACACTTGATACAGGACCTTAGAGATGATGTGATCTCTGTAGAAGCAGTTTCCTCTCCTGTAAAATGATTTGAACTAGGTCATTTTTAAGATCCCTTTCACCTCTATAATTTTATAATTATGTTCTACAGTATGGGTTATGTCATCCACAAATGTCCACTAGTATGATGTCAAAACATAGGCAAGAGTGCCTGATTGAACCACTTCCCGGGCTTATCAGAGCAGCATACAGTTGTGTCATGATGGGAGTGTATGGCAGGCTCAATGGGCTGTTCTTCTCAGGCAGACACCTCTTTTGTCCCGTAATTCTTGAGAGGCTTGAATTGAAGCCTCTGTGGACCCAGTTTCTAAGGAAGGTGGAGCTGTACTGAACTAAAATAGGAGTCCTTTCTTCATTAATAACCATGCAGTGATTACAGATCATGGAAGCACCTTAATACCTGCAGACACGATAGTTGGTGGCAGTGTTCTTTATTTCATAATATCTTCCTCCAGAATGGTGGAAGATCTTGCAAATAGGCTCAGTGAGTCCTTCATGACCGAAGGAATGCTTTTAGACTTCCAGTTCTTCCCTCCAGTGCCTTGCTGTGATCTATGTCAAACTGCTTTGGGCCTTTACAAAATGTCATGTGCTGTGTTATGGGGTCAGCCTACGTGTGTCTTAGTTGCTTTGCTTCTGCACCCTCAACCCTGCCCGGGTTGACGGTACACATTTCACAACCAGGTGGTTTATATCTATTACTTCTCTGGCTGGGGGCAAAGTATCCTACACCTGTACCCAAGCATCAGATAGGCACTTGGGCCTAAGCAGTGAAAATAGAAGTGACTGCTTATTTTACCCGATTGGCCTTATGTGATGGTGTGCATATATGTAGTGCTGGTAGGATATAAAAATATGGAAACAGTAGTTCTCCTAAGACTTCCTGAAACTTTTCCAGTCTCTGTTAAGTGATTCTTGGAGATATCAGTCTGTATATGATGCCAAGGGCTATTCCTGGGCCTGTCATGGGGGCCTTGTTTGGGGGTTCTGCCTCTGCTATGAGTGACCATTTTCTTTTTTGCTTTCAGAGCTGTGACTTGTGGTCCCTAGGGGTGATTATCTATGTGATGCTGTGTGGATACCCTCCTTTTTACTCCAAACACCACAGCCGGACTATCCCAAAGGATATGCGGAGAAAGATCATGACAGGCAGTTTTGAGTTCCCAGAGGAAGAGTGGAGCCAGATCTCAGAGATGGCCAAAGATGTTGTGAGGAAGTGAGTCTGCGGGCTGCGGGGTGGGGAGGCCAAGAGGCCTCGAGGTGGTGGAGCACGAGGGAATGTTGGGTAGAGAAAAGTCATTTGTTTTCCAGGTAATCTTCCTGTTTTAATATCACAAAAATCTTATCCCCACAGCCTGAGGTAAGAGTTCTCAGGGTCCATATCTCAGTGAAAATAGAGCTTTTCTCCCTCCTGTTGCATCCCTAGACTGTCTCCAGGGTCATGAACATAGGTCCCTCCATAGCCAGTCTCTGTGGGCATTCATTCAGGACCCTCAATTGTCAACCTCCTGGTGTGCCCTCCTTCTTGCATGTAAGCCAGTCATTTGGATGGACTTGATGCTGGGAACTGAACTGGGGTGCTGAGATAACAGTAACACTTTTGGCTTTTCATTCCTTGGATACTGTGGGAGTGTGTGGTTAGGTCAGGCCTGGACCCTACTTCAGCCTTTCTGCAGCCAGTTTGTTGCTCTGACATACATTAAGATGGGAAGATTTAGTAAGAATTAGGGCTATAAGTGGATGAGGGACAGGTGACATTCAGAGTCCTTTGGTAGCTGGAGGATTAGGTAAGAAGTCAGACCTAAATTTGAGGTATATTTGTTTTTTCTGCCTACTTGTGTGGGAGGCCTGTGGACTTGAACACTGTTTTGGTATTCCCACTGCTTGGTTTTCACTGAGCGGTTTCTCCTTTGTGGTCTCAGTGTCTTCATCTGTAATGGGATGAAGGTAAGTGTTAAAGGGGCAGTACCCAGGAACTATCTCCTGACAGTACAGCCATTTCTCCATGGACATTACTCCCTTTCAAACGTGAGCTTGTCCTGTTGGTTTGGGGGTCTATATGCTATAAAGAGGGACTATTTTCTAAAATATACAAGTAAAATTTTTTAGAAGGGTAGAGGCAGTTTTGCAATCTTTAAATCACCATCTGATTTCACATGTTATTTCCTTGCTGCATTCCCAGCTGTTTAACCAAAAGCTCAGTATCCTCTAAGGGCTTCTTTGCCAGTTCTGTAGAATATATTTCCTGTCCCTAGAGCAATGCTGATTATCTTCTTTCAGCTTTGGGATTATTTTCTTAAATAATCCTTTCTTTAGGAACCTGAAGCTCTTTGTTCAGAATGATCGAGAAGAAGGTGGCAGACAACCTGAAAAAAGCAATTAGACATGTTGTCCTTACTCTGACATTTGGAATGAAAGGGTATGTAGCTGGAAGGAGGTACTGTAGAAAACACAGGGAACATGCTGATGTGAGCTAGGAATCGGATTACAACGAAAGGACAAGATATAAGAAGTATGACCGAAAGCAGATGGTGCAGAAGCAATACATTAGGCTTAGAAGGAAATGCCATCCCATTCTCACAGACTTTAGATTTTTAGCTTTTAAATGTCTCTGGAAGAAAGGGTTGATGCCCTGCCATATGGTGACACCTAAGAGTTTTATCATGGGTAGAAACCTGCTTTTTTAGAATCATAGGACACCTCAACTAATTTTGCAGCCACCATCAGTCAAAAGAGCACTTTGAGTTCCTTTTGGAAGTTAGAGCACATTGTTCTACAAACCTGAATATGGAGATTCAAGGTCTGAGGAACTATAAGCCATAGGGTAGGATTACCTTACTGAACCCTAGAACTCAGTCTGAAGTGTCATTGGATTGGGCCTTTTCCTACCATTTGTATCTTATTTGTCCAGTATAGAAAGGACTGCCTCAAGCCACAGTAACCCCCGACTTCAAGTGGTGAGGGACTAGAATTTCCCCTTTCTCTGCAGGTAGAAAGCCTAGGCTGACAGAATTTGGTGGGAAGTCAGAAGACCCAGACCCAGGAACTTTCTATGACCTTTGGGAGCATCTGTGCATGGTAGCCCTGTTGGCGTTTTCTCCACAGGCTCCTGAAGGTCAAACCAGAGGAAAGACTCACCATTGAGGGAGTACTGGACCACCCCTGGCTCAACTCGACTGAGGCCCTGGATAATGTGCTGCCCTCTGCTCAACTGATGATGGATAAGGTTTTGAATGATGCTTATTTTGTTGACTGAAAAGGCTGTGTTGAGGAAGAATGCTGGGGCTTGACTCAGTGAGGGGTTAAAGGCAAAACAATGCAGAGCATGCAGCCTTGCACAGAGAAACATCTCTGGTGTCCTGAAAATCAGGATCTGAAATAAAGAACTTCTTTCCATAAAAGACAAGGTCAAGATCTGGTAAATATACACTAAGGGAACACTAAAAGTAATACCCTCCATATTGGTGCTGTGGGTTTGGGGGCACGAAGCAGTATAAGACAGCTTTCCCCCACGAGGTTTCAACAGGACTGGATGGGAAGGCAAGGTCAATAAACATGAAACAGAGGGAACAGACATTAGGTCTTTGCATGTTAAATTTTCTGTGAATGCTATGGAAATTCAGAAAAAGAGAACATCTTTGAAGGGGTGTAATTGCCCAAAAAGAAGGCAAAACCCATCACATTTATTAACCGTCTACTATGTGGCAGCTTTTGAGCTCTTTCACATGTTCAGGCATGAGCTGTCCTTGAAGAATTTGAATAGACAGCTAAGTGTGCAGGTGTGGTGAACAACATAATCAAAAAATTAGAGACCAGAGTGCATCCATGGGCAAAACAACCTGGCTCTTCCCTAATGGGAAGTTGGTAAGATGTGTGTGGCAGGCCAGGCTTTGCAAGTGGACAGAGGGGTTTAAGTCTTAGTGAGGTGCAACTGAGAGGCCATGGGAGATTTTTGATGAAATTTTCCATTGGGAAGGTATATAGGGGTAATCAACTAGACTTGCACACTTGCCAACCTAAGACTTCTGCAGTAACCTAGTTGAGGGGTGGCTCTGGGAACACAGAAGTAGAGGTGAATGAACAGGCTCAATATTTTTGAAGAAAAAATTCTACAGTTTTTGGTAACTAGCTAGATATAAGGGGTCAGCGGGTTGCATATCTGGTGATACTATTGACAAATGGACATCAGGAAGGGGGTTGGTTTGGGTAAGGAGAAGCCTCTTAGGTTTTACATACTGTTTGAGATGGCAAAGGGACATTTAGATGAGTGAGATGTGCAGCATGGGACTGGAGTGTGTATGAGAGATTTTGAAGGGATGGGATTGAAGTATGAGAAAGAAGAAGCAAATGGGAAAAAAAATGCTAAGTTTAGCTGGAGCATGGGAGAGAAAGAGCTGGAAGCAAAAGGGTTTTCTGCCATCGCTTTGATTTGTGGGTGGTTGTCTTCCTCGTGGAAATATGCCCAGTGATCTAGAAAGTTGTCAGCACATGGGGCCTTCAGCTTGCCCATGCTCTTCATGTGACATGGTCAGGGTTCTGAGGCGTCCAGGGCTGCAGTGACTGTCTGTACTGTGGAGGCAGTGAGTAAATGTCAGCTTTTTGCCTGATGTACGTGTATGCCTCTCTTCACACTTTCCTTTGGCAGTGACTGTGAGCAAAAGCCCTGTTAGTATTTCTTACTCACATTTCTGTTCCCCCGTCAGGGAAGAGGGGCTAGTTGTGATGTGGCCTTTGGTTGGGCCCTGCTAATCCATGGGGAAAAGTCCTGTTCTTTATCAAAATTTGTATACCATCACCATAAGCGTGAAATTGCCTTCTTAGTACTTTGGGCTTCTCCTTCCCATTTCCTTAGATTGGCTTTTTAGGTGCCCAGCAATGAACGTGAAATGAACGTGAAAAACTGACAACAGTGTTTGCATTCAGGCCGTGGTTGCAGGAATCCAGCAGGCTCATGCAGAGCAGTTGGCCAACATGAGAATTCAGGATCTGAAAGTCAGCCTCAAACCCCTGCATTCGGTGAACAACCCCATTCTGAGGAAGAGGAAGTTACTTGGGTAACTGAGCTTATTTCTTTGATTCTCCTTCATGGCTAGCATGGCTGAGTGCTGGGTTCTGAAAGCTCAATCGGGTCTGCCTGTTTTTTTTTTCCCCTCTTTAGAGGGTGGAGAGGATAGCTCTCTAGCATCAGAAGTTGGACACTATGGTTATTTTTCTGAAAAATCTGTTGCCTTATGTTTAGAGTTAATATCTGTCCAGAGTTGGGTTTGGGGGGTCTCACCTTGTTATTACCTCTCCCCCAAACTTTTAAAGCACCAAGCCAAAGGACGGTGTTTATATCCACGACCATGAGAATGGAGCCGAGGATTCAAATGTTGCCTTGGAAAAGCTCCGAGATGTGATTGCTCAGTGTATTCTCCCCCAGGCTGGTAAAGGTCACGTCATTTACTAATGCTCTGTGTGTTGTGTGAGTGCGCCTGCATGTGTATGTGTGTCTGTGTGCATGCACATGACAGGAGTGGTTTAATTTGGGACTGTTTCATCTTTGTGTTAGAAAACATATAAATTAGGTATATAATTTTAAAAAATGGACAGTGGTGGGCCGACCTGTGGCGTACTCGGGAGAGTGCGGCGCTGGGAGCGCAGTGATCGGGTTCGGATCCTATATAGGAATGGCCGGTGCGCTCACTGGCTGAGTACCGGTCACGAAAAAGACAAAAAAAAAAAAAAAAAAAAAAAAAACACGGACGGTGGGAACTCAGAAATGTGGTTAAGTTCTTTAGTTTAGGCTTAATTGCCAGTGTTAGGCATAGCATGTAATTTTATGTTTGTTCATCTGACAAAGGCACAGGGTAGGGGATGGAGGATGGAAAATGTGGACAGGGTCAAGATCAGGTTTCAGGCTGTGAAACATCATTTTCAGAGCTGTTAGAGTGCAAGGCTGCCATTAGCTCGTAAATATAAAGAACACCTTCTCCAGAAGTGGTTCCTGGTGCTACTCGTATCATGGGCAGAATGTCTTATACATGGGTCTGGGGGTGAGAGCTTTATTTCAGTATTCTCTCTCTCTCCACTCAGCAGGTGTGGATGCTGAGTGAGATGCTCATGTACTAGGCGAGAACACTATTGGGTTGACCCGTCTTCTTGGATTCCTTGGGTTTTAAGAGACTTATGTAGTGTACCTCAGATAGCCTTCTAAAGTAAGAAATGACCTTAGGTGAAAGAAGGAAACCCGCTCAGCCTTGTTCTTCCTCCCTCTCTTGGTCTTAGGTTGGCCAGGTGTTTTTGCTACTGCCTATTTCCCATCCCCCAATGCTAAGACTCTGGGGCCATCAGAGGATTTCTGTGAGGATGTAAAAGTAGAAGAGTTCAAAGACCAGAAGTCCACATGTAGCCTACATGTCATGTAGGGAGTAGCAGTTAAGCCAGAGTCTGGAGAAGTTTTGCACATTTAATCATCACTTCTTAACCGGTTGGACATCATGTCCTTTCTCTGACACTAAAACCCCATGATGCTGCAGGAAAAATGCAACTTCCTCTTCATCCTTACCAATAGGAGAGAATGAAGATGAGAAGCTGAATGAAGTAATGCAGGAGGCTTGGAAGTATAACCGGGAATGCAAACTCCTAAGAGATACTCTGCAAAGCTTCAGCTGGAATGGTAGGAGCCTTAATCACTCCTTTCCCTAGGAATGCAGAAAAGTGATAATGTTTAGAACATGTAGGATCTCCTTGGGGCTTGAGCCGGGGCTATTTTCAGGTGAAGTGAGGAGAGTGAGTGGAGTATTGTGGGATGGGGGTTAGCCATACATTAACTGCCCAGGCACATCTGGCCTTTTCACTTGTTTTCTAGAGTTCAGGGAATTGTGTATTGCAGATTTAACACTGGAGAGCCCCCATCACACACCACTTAAAAAAAAAAAAAAAAAAAATTCCAGGTCTTAGAACTCCTCCCAGATACTAGGAGGAGTATCAGATACTAGGGTTCTTCCCTAGGTCACCAAAGAGCAGCACACACTGAAGGGGAGGAAGAGGACAAAGTACCTGCTGATCTGCTTAGTTTAAAGTTGAGCCATTTCGCTAGAGTAGAAAGTTTGCCAAATCTGCGGCTGGTTGAACTTTTTTTCCATAGGCAGACAAGGTAGAGATGCATTTCTTGAACTGATTTTTATATTGTCTTCCCAGTTTAGCAGGCTATACTAGACTTAAGCTTCAGGATGCTCAGGGAAGGAAGCAAACTCTTTGACTTCATTCTCTGACTTGTTTCTTGGACATACCATAAGAAATCCAAAGTGCTAGCCTGGTCATTCCCACACTTGGAAGAGATTAGTTTCCCTAGGATTTAAAAAAAAAAAAAAAAAAAAAATTGAAATATATCATCAATATAGAAAAGTGATCACATATGAAGTGTGGATTTGCAATGAGTTTTCACAAAGTGAACACTCCTCTGTAACCAGCACCCAGATCATGTAGTGGAACATGTGTTCTCTGCCAATCACTTCCTCCCTCTACTTATGAGTAACCACAACCTGGATTTCTAGCACTATAGATTAGTTTTGCCTGGTTTTGTATGTTATGTAAATGGAATCAGACAAGTCTGTGTATCTGGCTTCTTTTAGTCAACATTTTATTTATTCCATCCACGTGTGTAGCAGCAAATCATTCAAATCATAGTGGGTATGATGTATTTATCCATTCTGCTGTTGAATGGATATTTGGATTGTTTCCATGTCTTGGTAATTAAGAAAAAGGCTCTTATGTATGTCTTTTGATGAACATTTGGTGAACACATTTATGTATCTAGAATTGGAATTGCTGGTTTATGGAGGTACTCATTTGTTTGGCTTTAGTAGGTACTGCCACCAGTTTTCCAAAGTGGTTGTATGAATTTATGAACTCCCATTAGCAGTGTTTGAGGTTCTATTTACTCCACATACACACCTACTATTGCTATTGTCTATCTTTTTTATTTTAGTCATTCTGGTCAGTATATAGTAGTATTTCAATGTGGTTTTAGTTTGGATTATCCTTATGATTGATGAGGTTATGCACTTTTAAGATGTTTATTGGCCATTGAGATTTCCTCCTTTGTGAAGTGCCTATTCAAGTCTTTTGCCCATTTTTCTACACATCTTTAAGTTGTATCTTTCTTAAAGATGTATAGAGGTTCTTTATATAGTCTGGATATGAGTCCTTTGACAGACATATGTATTACAAAGTCCGTCTCTCTTTTTGTGATTTGCTTGTGTGTTGTTGTGGTGAGCTTTGGATTTTTACTGCCAGGTTAATGGAACTGCTCAACTGTTACCTGAAAAATGGGGGATCCGAACTGTTTTTGATTAGTGTTGAGGATGCTTCCTCCATTGGTGAGGGTGAATTTGACACCGGTAAGGTGTACCTTACTGGGTCCCTGTCAAGAGTCTACCACCTCTGAGTAGTAGAGTTTGAGGACTGACCTTGTTCTTTCTTGGGTTTCAGGTCGTGGATTCACAGATAAAGTAGACCGACTAAAACTGGCAGAAATTGTGAAGCAAGTGATAGAAGAGCAAACCATGTCCCATGAATCCCAATAATGACAGCTTCAAACTTTTTTTTTTTAACAATTTGAAAAATTATTCTTTGATGTATAAAGTAATTTTTATGTAAATTAATAAATCATAATTTCTTTTCCACATTGCTTAAAGTTGCTGTATAGATTTAAGGTACAGGACTTGCTAATGGTATAGTTATTGCTTGTTTTTAAGAAAACCTCAGTTCCTAGAGATATGCTATTACTTTAGAATTGTTTAGACATATATTTGTAAGATGACAGGTGGTACTGTCAAGCAAGATTGTTTTATTTCTAATAAAGTATACAAAAATCACTTGCCAGAGATAGATAAAGGACCAACTATACTGACCTTTATGCTTAGTATATGGTTGAATCAAGTACTGTGGAATCTGGTTTCAGTTGCCCTGTGTATTTATCTTCTGCACCATCGATAGATTAGCTCTAGTGCAAAGAAATTTTTGTGGATTGGTTTTTGCAGACTGCCTGCTGGAATTCATAGGATGCACACTTGGGCCTGGGGAGCCAACTGCCATGATGGAAGAGGCAAGGAACTAAGCCTTCATTTCTCTTGCTACTAATTCCCTAGAGAAAAGTGGCAACATTTCCTTTCGTCATATTTGTTAAAAGGATATTGGTGTGTTTCTTAAATTTAATGGGGTTCTCTTTGGGGTTTATTATTTACATGTTTAACTAGACCTTCCCT
Source organism: Cynocephalus volans (assembly GCF_027409185.1). Lineage (NCBI taxonomy): Eukaryota > Metazoa > Chordata > Mammalia > Dermoptera > Cynocephalidae > Cynocephalus > Cynocephalus volans. Next base: position 189,243,140 of record NC_084461.1, read on the forward strand.
TTCCACTTTCCTGAGGTCCCACTTTGTACTCTCCCCTCCCTTGCAGCCTTCACAGCTCTATCGCTTCTTATTTCCTTTCCCTGTTCCTCTGGCCCCCTTTGGGGAATGATTTTTCTGAGAAAGTTACACATAATACACAGTGGACTTTTGGATTAGCATCTGAGATGATCCGGTTTTTTTCCTCTTAAAGCTGCCCCTTTTCTCTGTAATGTTTCTGCCTGGGTTTCATGTTGATATTCCTTGGGCTGTGTTTATTTTGTTCAGTATCCTCCATTCTCAGGAAGCATGGTTTTGGACGAGTGCAGCTGTTTGAATGAAAAACAAGGCTGGATGCTTTTCTAGTTTTCTGTTGTGCACAAGGGCTTCCATAGCAAACTTTTTTTTTTTAAAGCAGTTTTTGGTGGGTACCTGTGTCACTAAATCGTGGAGCTAATAGGCAATCTCCAATTCACAGAGCAGAGGAAGAGGATTAGTAGTCTCAGTTATTCAGTTTTATTCTGTCAAATTCTCTTCAATCAAAAATCAATCCCACAGAGCTTACTTATTTTCTAAGTCCTCCACTTTGCTTAGTATGTCTTCAGGGTGACATTTGGTTAGTATGCCCCCTGTGTGTGTGACTGTGGGAATATATGATAACTCTTAAAAAATACTTTTATGTTTTTATCTTATTACATTGCTTCCCTTTTATCTTGTAGAATAAGGCATTTTTTTCAGGTGAGGCTCACTAATCATAGGTGATTGATAACTGTTTTAAACAGATTCCCTATAAGGAGAACTGAATACTTTTCAAGATGGCAAAATCTAAGAGTTAGGCAGCAGAGAGAAACGAAATGTTTTTTGTTTTTTAATTTACTGACCCGAAAACTTAGCAGAGAGTTGAATTAAGGGTCTATTCTGTTTTTCAGTGAAATGCAAATTTACAGATCACTTCTTGCAGTTAGGAAAAACTTTGTATTTGTTTCTATAACATCCGAACAAGTGTAGTTTTCCTACCTTAGGGCAGAGGTTCAGTACTCCATGGGGAGAGGAAGACAGTAATTACTTTTGTTGTTATTCTTTCTCTTTTTCTTCTGGTGGCTGGCAGGAATGGGGTTCAGAACCCTTGACCTTGTTAAAAAGCTGCACGCTAACCAACTGAGCTAGTAGGCAGGACAGCTTACTCTTCTTTTTCTTCAGAGGAACCTTCTAGCATACCCAGTCTACCATTAACTTCTCAAGTTTGTTATTTGGGTATCTTCTTTTTTTTTTTTAAAGATGACTGGTAAGGGGATCTTAACCCTTGACTTGGTGTTGTCAGCACCACGCTCACCCAAGTGAGCGAACCGGCCATCACTATGTGGGATCCAGACCCGTGGCCTTGGTGTTATCAGCACCACACTCCTGAGTGAGCTACCGGCCGGCCCATATTTGGGTATCTTTTAAAGTCTCAGGATGAGGCCGGCCCGTGGCTCACTCGGTAGAGTGCGGTGCTGATAACACCAAGGCCACGGGTTCGGATCCTATATAGGGATGGCCGGTTTGCTCACTGGCTGAGCGTGGTGCTGACAACACCAAGCCAAGGGTTGAGATCCCCTTACCGGTCATCTTTTTAAAAATAAATAAATAAATAAATAAAATAAAATAAAGTCTCAGGATGATTTTTTTTTTTTTCTCTTCAGTGTGTGGTGAATTTTAGATGTGATGTAAAGGGTATATAAAATGATACTTCCTTTTTCTCTGAGCATCAGTTGCCCATGTTACAGTCACTTCAGGCTAAATTAATCTAGCCCCCCAAATGAGTGCTGGGTTCAGACATTTCCAAATGAGCACCACGTTGGAAGTCTGTGAATACCCTGGAGGATGCCGAGCTGTTGTAACTCAGAAGGTTGGTTCTACCTTGGATAGAACTTAAAAAAACAATAGCTTCCAAGAGACTCAGCACAGTTTGGTCTTCAGAGTGCAGTTTTGTGTGAATATTCTTAGGCTAGTAGTAAATACTGCTTTAACATACCAGTCAGGTTTGCTAATAAGGCAAAATTTGCCCATAACTGGAAGTGAAACCGTATCATCCTTATATTTTATGGTCTGTCTTTCTAACACCTACCTATGGAAACTTAACATTGTAAGAACAGTTTTTGTAAAGCAGTGGGTTATACCTCCAGTTTTCCTACATGATTTGCTAACCCTCTGCTTTTTAAAGCCATTACTTGTTACTCAAATGCCTGTAGACTTTGCCACAGTTAACAAGTCTGCTTGATGTAGAACAATTTGTATATCTTTCTGGCTAATATATTGTATAAGCATAGGAGAATACCTGTCAGAAATTTATTGTTTAAAACATTAGGGGAATTTGCTTTTTTAAAAGAGTTATGTTGCTTGTATTCATTTGAGAAAGAACAAGTTGAAGGAATAATTTTAAAAGAACAAGTTGAAGGAAGGTAATTGTTGGTCAAAGAAGAAGTCAAAAGATTTAAATCGTATCTTGTGTGTCAGCATGTATGCACGCATGTATTTATTGAAGAAAACATGTTTCAATTTGAGAAGTGAAAAATCGGATATCTTTTTAATTATATTTTTATTTATTTAAAAATAGTGTCCTTCCATTATTGACTCTTGATTCTTTTATCCCATCAAATACTTAATCTAATTTGCCCTACCTATTTTGGTTCAGACATAGGGAAACACCCTAAAATCTGTGATAATTTCCATAGTATATAATTTTAAGAGGCTTTGCTTTTACAGAAAATACAAGAAGAAATCCAGCTGGAAATCATTTCACTTTTATTGATGTAAATTTTTTTAATGTGTTTGTAATATGACGGTATTAATTTTATTACATGCTAATGATACATTTTATCTGTTTTAGGAATTAAATATTAATTGGCAAGTAGTTAATGAGTCGATCTGTTCTCATGCTGATATCTAAGATTTTATGGTACCATACCATTTCTTTATGAGTTAGAGCATTCCTCATTTTTGAATGTTACCTGTAGTCATACTTTGTATTTTAAAGGTTTTATGTTGTAAATATTTGACTTAATATAAAATTATTTTTATGCAAGATAAAAGATGGAGTCTTATTTTTGTTCATCTTTAGAATGCACAAGAACATAGTTGACAGGGAGTGGGGAGAGATAGGACTTCTTTTTCCTTTCAAATTTGTACTGCTAAATACACCAGGGAAATCAACATCAAAACGAAATCCAAGGGCTTTCACAGACATTACAGTTCAATTTTAGTTACAAAAGTGAATAACTCTTTATAGAGCCCCTTTTTATTTTCTTAATGAAATGGTAACTAGACACACAATTAATCAATCAGGCTTTATTTTTACCCCCAAGTTGTTTTTATGTTGGGGCAGTTGGGAGGAATTGAACTTTTGTCCTGGTCCCTTATATATTCGAGAGTGAAACTGAGCTCATTTCATTTAACACTTAATATGACTGTGCATTAGGAGGACTTGATAGAGAAAAATTATGTTTACATAAAGATGTAAAATGTCTAAACTGATTTGTTATGAACAAGGGATAATGAGGGAAAACTTGGACATCCACCTACAGTTTTTCTTGAATTAAAAACCCAGACACTGACAAAGGAGGCTTGAGCTGAGACAGTACCCTGAAAATTGCAGCAGTGAGGAAAAGAGGGCAGCAGGCAACAAAGAACTTCGTCCTGCTCAGGGATCCCCTGAGAATTCCTGTCCCCTTCCCCCAACCCCCTGCCAGAATGTTGGATTTCAAAGAATGAGCGGATTAACGGATATCGGGAGTAGTGTGGCCTGGGCTGAGGATAAAGGATAATTTGCCTGAGTTACGGTACTGGTCTTCTACTTGGTATATCTCTATGAGAGTTAGGTAAAAGGAATTTAGCCAAGAAACATTAAAACTATTGCTGTTGGAAGGTCATATACTAGCGAAATTACCAAATGCCAGGAGAGAAGCAAGAATAGAAAGAGACACAGCCTGATGTTTATAAAACTTGGAGTTGGGCAGCAACCACCCATACGGGAGCCAGTATAGATCTAGGACTAATATCTGAGTCTCCTAGAGTCTGTGTGAAAGGGAGAGCTGCTGCTGATGGACAGGCCCTGTATCACCAACTGATTTCGTTTGGGCCATGTCAGTGTTGACATCTTTGAAAGAATCTGCCTCCATCTTGCCTTCCCTGTGGAAAAACCAAGTAACCTTCAAAGAGGCTAAGATAAAGTTTGAGACGTGGGCTCCACAGAAGTGGCACTTGAGGCTGGGGCGAGTGCCATTACCTTCATGTGTCCAGGTAGGAGTCTTGATGCTGGTAGTGATTTTTCTACCTAGTATATACTGTCACTTGGGATCAGTATATTACTCTTTCTATGAAATAATTATTCCCAAGAGGCTGACAGTCCAGGAAAGGGATAACACAGTGAAAAAAGCATCCTATTCGCTATTTATGCAGGGCCAGGAAGAGGTGATTCATCTAAAAGTGAAGACGGACGATTTTATGAATAACTTCCCAGTCTACAGTTACCACAGTGGCATCCTGCGTCAAGAAATGCCTTACATCGCACATGACTGCCACTATGAAGGCTACATAGAAGGAGTGCCAGGTTCTTTTGTGTCTGTCAACACCTGTGCAGGCCTCAGGGGCATCCTGATTAAGGAAGAAAGATCCTATGGCATTAAACCCATGAACTCTTCCAAACGGTTTGAACATGTGTTGTACACCATGGCACATCAAGCTAGAGTCTCCTGTAGTGTCACTTCCAAAGACAAGCAGGTGGTGTCCACCAGCCGGCAACAAGGGAGCAGGAAGCCTCATAATGTACAGGCACTGTCCTACTTGTGGTCGCACACCAAGTACGTGGAGATGTTTGTCGTGGTCGACAACCAGCGGTTTCATATGTGGGGCAGTAACATCAATGAGACAGTCCAGAGAGTAGTGGACATTATTGCTGTGGCCAACAGCTTCACTAGGGGAATAAACACAGAGGTGGTGCTGGCTGGAATGGAGATTTGGACCGAGGGGGACCTAATAGAGGTCCCGGTGGATCTGCAAGTTACACTCAGGAATTTCAACAGCTGGAGACGAGAGAATCTCTTCCATCGTGTGAAGCATGATGTTGCCCACATGATCGTCGGGCATCATCCTGGGGAGAATATGGGCCAGGCATTTCTCAATGGTGCCTGTTCAAGCGGTTTTGCGGCAGCTGTTGAATCCTTCCATCATGAAGACGTCCTTATGTTTGCAGCGCTCATGGTCCATGAGCTCGGGCACAACCTGGGTATTCGGCACGACCACTCGGCCTGCATTTGTAAAGATAAGCACCTTTGCCTCATGCATGAAAATATCACTAAAGCAAGTGGCTTCAGCAACTGCAGCTCTGACTCCTTTTACCAGTTCCTTCATGAACACAAAGGGGCCTGCCTATTTAACAAGCCATGGCACAAAGGCCGCATGCGTAGGTCCTCCCGCTGTGGAAATGGTGTGGTGGAGGACTGGGAGCAGTGTGACTGTGGCTCTGCCTGTCACCTTGATCCATGCTGTGATCCAGTATGTAAACTGAAGGAGAGTGCTGAATGTGGTCACGGACTCTGCTGTACTGACTGCACCTTCAGAAGGAAGGGGTTTTTATGCCGTCCTTCTCAGGATGAGTGTGACCTCCCAGAGTATTGTAACGGTATGTCTGCAGAATGCCCCGCAGACAGCTACAAGCAAGATGGCACATTGTGTGATAGAATCCACTATTGCTCTGGGGGTCAGTGTAAGAACCCTGATAAGCAATGCACGAATATATATGGGTACCCTGCAAGATCTGCCCCAGAAGACTGTTACAGTTCAATGAACAAGAAAGGTGACCGGTTTGGAAACTGTGGCCATCCCACTGCGGCTCAGCCAGGATATGTTCAGTGTGCAGATGATAACATATTTTGTGGGAAACTTATATGTACAGACGTTAGGTATGTGTCATCAATCCAACCTCAACATACAGTGATCCAGGTCCCTCACAAAGATGACTGGTGCTGGAGCATGGATGCCCATAATGGTTCCGACATCCCTGATTATGGAGATGTTCAGGGAGGCACTTATTGTGCTCCAAACAAAGTCTGCATTAATTACTCCTGCATTCATCACTCTGTGCTCAACTATGACTGTAAACCAGAGGAAATGTGTCATGGGAAAGGAGTCTGCAACAATTTAAGGCACTGCCACTGTGAGTTTGGCTTTGCCCCCCCTGACTGTCAAAATCCAGGAAATGGGGGTAGTGTGGACAGTGGACCCCCGGGTCAGCCAGGTGATAAAAATGTTACCACTAATGTAACTGAACGTGGAAGTAGCAGTCGTCATGAGCGTAGTAGTGAAGACATAAACATTACGCTGCTACTTCTCATAATCCCTATATTTCTTGTAGTATTATTGTGTGGTCTACTTATACTCGCCTACCTCTGGTCAGAGGTAAAGGCAGTGGTGGTTGAACCAGAGGAGTCATCAGAGGAGTCGACAACATTGGAATCCGAGTTGACATCAGCAGATATGGTGCCACCACCAGAGGCAGCCCCGCCCCCGGAGGAGCCCCCTCCCCCGGAGGCCGCCCCGCCCCCGGAGGCCGCCCCGCCCCCGGAGGCAGCCCCGCCGCCCGAGGCCGCTCCGCCCCCCGAGGCCGCTCCGCCCCCCGAGGCCGCCCCGCCCCCGGAGTCTGCCCCGCCCCCGGAGTCTGCCCCGCCCCCGGAGGCCGCCCCACCCCCGGAGGCCGCCCCACCCCCGGAGTCTGCCCCACCCCCGGAGTCTGCCCCGCCCCCGGAGGCCGCCCCACCCCCGCAGTAGGGCCCACCACCATAGGCGCCAGAAGAGCCTGCACGAAAAGAGGAAGCAGGTGAAGTACAGGAAAAATCAGAGGCAGAAATCAAGTGGAGGATGAAGCCAAATATTCAATACCTCAAGCACTGAGTGGCAACGAGAGCCCACAGATGCTAACGTGAAGTGAGAACTTATGGCTGCAGTGCCTCTGACAGGACTATATAGTCTGTAGAAACACACTTGTGTTTCAATATTAATTTTAGTAAATTGGTTTTATTTTCATGGATGAATTCAGACATAAAATAGTCTACATTTTTGCCTTTTCACATTTCATAACACCATTTAAGTTCTTCTCACAGATCTCAATGTCTTGTTTCAATAAGGCCAATTTTTGAGTAACCTGAAATTGTTTTTGAAGGCCTGCCATGTTTTGTGTACAGTGATCTACATAATGTATTATCTGTGTCTACTTTTCTATCACTGGGTTATTTATCCCAGTCATAATGAGCCATTAAGGTAGGCTGGTTATGTATGTGATTGAGTATTTTAATGTACCCTCTCGGTTTCTATTCATGAAATAGAATAGGTAATTTTAAATGAATAAATGTTTTTTCTTTCAGATGAATGCTCACTCCAGACTACATGCATCCTGGTAGTTGGGTCTCCTTTATTTTGGGGCTCTCTGGAAAAGATTGGATAGATTGATACAATCTGGATAGATTGATACAGGGAGGTTTAACACCCTCCAGCTCCGTACATGGGAAAAGGGAAGGTACCTAGGCAAGAGGTCCCTTGCACAGTGCTGAGTTAATGTTTGAACATTTCATTTTTGTCTTAATTTTTCTATCGAAGTTGATATTTTGTCCTATTTTGATATTAAAGGAACATCTGTAACTAAAGGTATCAGAACGTTCTATGTGGTAGTTATTTCTCTGTGAGTAATAACAGAGCAAGTATAATAATATAGTTACCCATTCTGTACAAGGCACTGAGTAAAACACTTTACAATTTTTTTTTCTTGGAGGTTGGCTGTGATTGTCTTAATTTCACTTTCCCAACTTCCCTATGAAATCGCCACCTTCAATATGAGGTAACAGCACAAAGAGTTTGTTCCAAGCTACCAAGTTAGTGGTGGAACCTGCATCCTTCCCAGGTATGAATGACTCTCTGTTCTTCACTGCCACGTGAGTCTTTTCCTTCCGTGAAAAAGCGATAGGAAAGACACTGATGTGTCCCTACCTGCAGAGCATGGCTTCTTCCTCAGTGACTCTAATGAATCAAAAGCCTTACAAATGTATGCTGATTTCTATCACAAACATACCACGTTGTGCAGTCATTATGGATTAAAGTGTCCTTTCCCCCACGACATCCTGGCAGCGTGGAGTGGCAGGTTGGCATCTTCTTTAGCTCTGAGGGCACAGCTCATTGGAGGGCCTCGATAAGCCCTTTCTGGGGGACTTGGATAGGCCATCTCTCTCCTTGTCCCTAATCTGACATCTTTCCTTGTCCCGTTGGAGTGCTTTTTGGAATGTCCTCCTAACCTGGAGTCAAACTGCACTGCCTTCTCTAGGGCTCAGTTGAAGGAAAAAGAAAAGATATATCTAATCCAAATGACTTTATCATGGCTTCCCTGAACTGCATTTCTGCATACAATGTAGATAAATGTTTACATCAGTTTGCAAAAATAAATTAGCCTGTATGTTTACAAACCTAATTGCAGAAGAGAATTTTGGTATTGCCTTTGGGCCAATACGGTTACTGAGGTGCTTTCTCAAAACTAGGGGCAGACGTTCTCCACAAATAAGTTTGCAAAGGGCTGAGCCTTTTGCTTGTGGACACATATACTTAAAACATTTTTGAGCCAAGCAAGGATAGGAAAAAAGACCTAATACCACTTACAGTATCTAATAAATTTATGGGAGTCTGCAAGAGTAGGTTGTGCCAGAATCAAACATAAGAGGATAACCAAGGGGTTGGTATGAATTTGTGAATGACAAAGCTGTGGCAACTCTTCCCACAGGTAGAAAATTCTTTTTAAAAATTCAAAAAAAGGAAAACATCAGTGGTGGAATCATGACTAACCAAGTGTATGATACCTCATGCCTGTTTCATTGCTATAGTCCATCTTACTGTGCTCTCTAACGTCCTTCTTAAGCTTCCCCAGACACTGATTTGTCACCACAGTCTGGAGTTCAGGAATTGCTATTCCTTCCCCATTATCTAAGGTAGAAATTGTAAACTTGTTGTGACACCAAAGGACTGTGACAATTGTACCCTCCTTCCCATTTCCAGGAATTATCTCCTATGGGTTCTGAAAAGGAGTATTTCGTATCAGCATGTCTAACAGAAGAGGATCTGTCCTTAGTACATACCATATCCTTGTCTCATGCTGGGCTTTTCATCATGGTCTTGTTTCCATGGAATGACCTTACTCTTCCGTACCCCCATTTTGTTTAAGGCTCACAGTCCCAGTTAGGCTTTTGAAATTGCTCCAGCATATCTTTGTCAACTTTTCTGGATGAAATATAGGGGTGGAAAGGGCAAGTGTTGGACATGTTTAGTTTGCAATGCCTACTAAATACCCAAGTGGGCATGTCAGCTAGGTAGTAAGATGACTGGGTCTGGAATTCAGGAGAGAAGTCAGCTAGAGATGTATACTTGAGAGCTGTCTGTATACAGATGATATTTCAAGCCATGGGACTGGTTGACACTGCCCAGGGAGTAAGTATAGCTGGAGAAGGGAAGGGATCTGAAGGCTGGGTGAGGACTTAGCTCTGGGGCATTCCATAAGCAGATGTTGCTACAATGAGGATGATTCAGGAAAGAGGTCAGAGAAAGAGTGTCAAGTGTGGCAGGAGTACCCTGAAGGGAGCACTCTGTCCTGACAACCAAGAGAAGTGTTTCCAGAAGGGTTTTACAGTACAAATCCAGTCCATCAGCAAATCTTCTTGGCTCGATCTTCAACACATTTCCAGAATGTGACCTCTCACCACCACTCCCATTTCTCCAACGAGGAGCAAGTCACCATTAACTCCCTCCTAAGCAACTGCAGAAGTCTTTGACTAGTCTCTGCTTCCACCCTGGCTCCCCTAATAGCCTATTCTGCACCCAGCAGGCAGAGTAATTCTTCTAAATTAATGTAAGTCACATCACACTGACTAGGCTTTAGATGTTGCTGATAGGTCTGTGAAGAGAGGACTGAGAGTTGATCACGTACTTTGAAAATGGAGAGTCATTCATTGATTACCTGCAGTAGAGCAGTTTGGCTGTACGGGTGGGGATGAAAGCCTTATTCTAGTAGAATCCATATATAAAAAAGGGTCCATAAACATTTGTAAATGTGTGTATCCTCATTAGCATTCACAGAAGTGCAAAGTATAGCCTTCAAAGGATATCACTATATATTACAAGCTTGACACATTTTAAAGACTCACAACACCAAGCATTATGGACACTGTGCAGCAGTAGAGATTTTCAGTGCTTTAGAAATGTAAAGTGGCACTTCATTTTGAAATATGGTTTACTATATTCTCGTTAAATTGATGTTTTGTCCATCCTACTACCTAGCCTTCTACTTCTAGGAATATATCCTAGAATGTTATGTACATCTGCATCAGTTACCTGGACAATAATGTCCAGAGCAGCAGTGCTTATAGTATCCCCTTAGAGAAAAGAACTTACAGTTAATAGAATGGATGGTAAATACTATGGGATTTACTCAGAGAAATACTAGTAGAGCAATGGATAGAAATGAACTATGGCATCACACAATAACATGGACGAAACCTAAATGAAGTGCAGAGTAAGAGAATCCAGGTATAAAGTTGTACTTTTATGTATTCATGTGAAGTCTGTAGACAGATATAATGAAATTACATGTTATGGGTTGTGTATTTAGAAGGTAAAACTACAAAGAAACGTGAGGGAGCTGTTTACCGTAAAAGACAGGCTCAGGATTACCTCTGCAGGTAGAGGGATTTGTAATTATAAAGGGAGACACAGGTTATTTCTGTGGCGCTCTGAGTGTTGATCAAACTTATGTTGATCAAGTATGATCAAACTAATGGTTACCAAACTTTCCTATTTTTAATAATTCCCTGAAATCTATATCTGTTTTTAAAAAGTACTTTTCATTGAATGTGCTATATTTCACAATAAAAGCAATGTTAAGAAGAGACAATAAGTGATGAAGAATGGAGACAGAAAGAATGTACACTTTTTCAAAGAGATTAATTATGAAACAGGCAAGATTTGTTGCTCCCCTCCCTCCCCGAAACCGGCAAGATCTGGATGGTGACGAACTGAAAGGGATAGTTTTACAAAAGGTGAAGAGACAGAACAGCATATATGAAGGTTGACTCAATGGACAAACAGATATAAAGCAGATGTAAAAGACAGTAGGGACAATTGTGAAAGTGGAGTTCATGAGAAATTGAGATGGAAGGAGACCCCCCACACAAGGAAATTGGTTTGCCTTAGACAGGACCATGGACAATTAATTCATCCATTATAAAAGGAAGGCAATTGAGATACAGGTGCATTCATCTGGGGACTACATGTGGAAGTGCTCTTTTGATTGCTTCTATTTTTTCAGTGAAATACGAGGCAAGATGAAATCAGGAGAATGAACTATCAGCAGCAAAATGTAGTAGGAGATAAATTTGGACAAGATGAACATGCCATTAGTCAGCATGTGAGTTTCTCTGAAGACATTTTTAGCTATCGGCAGGAATGAAGCAAATACAAACAAAACTCAACAGGTGAGACACTGTAGCACCCGTGCCTAGGAGTCATTTATTCATTCAAAAAATAATTCTTGTTTATCTACTCTTGGATAAGAGCTCTTCTAGGCCTCGGGATATGAAGGTAAACAAACAGAAGTAGTCACTAGAACGTGAACATTATATTCTAACACAGGTGAGACTACTTTCAGGATACCTACCTTCAACAGGCATGATCATAGGATACCAGTATGTCAGGGCCATCCCTAGGAGGGTGTGGTCCTGGAGATACCAACCAATGTGCCCATGATAATCACACATAACAGGAGGGTGCTCTGTTGGCATCTCCCATATACACTTTGACAGTTATAAACAGAACTTGAGACACTGAATTTTGATGATGTTAAAAAATAGGACTATTGTCCCTTGCCACACAGATCACCAGCCCACTGGGATCTATGTTGGGGCACAGGCCAGCCACCTCACTTGCCTTATTTAACAGACTGGCCTGTGAAATGCACACACATATCTATAATGCCTCATTGAGGGGAAAGATCACCTTGGTTAAGATGTTCACGTGCTACACAGCAAGAGTTTTAGAAGAGAGCAAATGGGCAATAGAGTGTGCCCACCAAAGAGATGTCCAAGCCCCCAGGTCTGGAACATTCGGAGTTAGTGGAGCAACTGACGATACAAGGGGTGGGGGAGTGGTGTTCCGTGAGATCCAGTGGAGGAAGGTATGGAGATTTTTTATCTTCTCCAAGGTACAGTCTTGCATTATAGAATGTGCAGTGCTTCTTCATAATATTTCCTTCCATCATGTCAAAAGGAACTTACCCAAGAAGGAGTGAAGCTGATCTGTGGAAGGACGTCACAGAGAAAGGAAACTATCTGAAGTATACCAGAGAGATCAGAAAGACTAAGAAGAGACCCAGCTAGAAGGCTGTAACTCTAGGAGGTAGGCAGCTCCCACAGATCTTGGGGTAATACCTATGTCTGAGGGTCTGCATGTCAGGGAGAGCTGCTGCTCATGGACACAGGCCCTGCACCAACAACTGATTCACTAGGGCCATGTCAGCAACAGCCTCAGTGAGAGACTCTACCTCCTTCTTGTCTTCTCTACAGAAACCCCACCCGGTTTTGTATGAGGCTATGAATGTACTTCAGACTTGGGCTCCCCAGATGAAAGGTCTGAAGCTGGGACTAGTGCCAGGTCTTTCATGTGTCAGGTTGGGGACCATGTTGCTCTTGGGGATGATTTTTCTCCCATGTATATACTGTGGCATGGAATCGCTGGATTCTTCTTCCTATGAAATGGTCATCCCCAAGAGGCTGACAGTCAAAGGAAGTGAAGACCCAGTGAAGAAGGCTTCCTATTCGCTATTTATGCAGGGCCAGGAAGAGGTGATTCATCTAAAAGTGAAGACGGACGATTTTATGAATAACTTCCCAGTCTACAGTTACCACAGTGGCATCCTGCGTCAAGAAATGCCTTACATCGCACATGACTGCCACTATGAAGGCTACATAGAAGGAGTGCCAGGTTCTTTTGTGTCCGTCAACACCTGTGCAGGCCTCAGGGGCATCCTGATTAAGGAAGAAAGATCCTATGGCATTAAACCCATGAACTCTTCCAAACGGTTTGAACATGTGTTGTACACCATGGCACATCAAGCTAGAGTCTCCTGTAGTGTCACTTCCAAAGACAAGCAGGTGGTGTCCACCAGCCGGCAACAAGGGAGCAGGAAGCCTCATAATGTACAGGCACTGTCCTACTTGTGGTCGCACACCAAGTACGTGGAGATGTTTGTCGTGGTCGACAACCAGCGGTTTCAGATGTGGGGCAGTAACATCAATGAGACAGTCCAGAGAGTAGTGGACATTATTGCTGTGGCCAACAGCTTCACTAGGGGAATAAACACAGAGGTGGTGCTGGCTGGAATGGAGATTTGGACCGAGGGGGACCTAATAGAGGTCCCGGTGGATCTGCAAGTTACACTCAGGAATTTCAACAGCTGGAGACGAGAGAATCTCTTCCATCGTGTGAAGCATGATGTTGCCCACATGATCGTCGGGCATCATCCTGGGGAGAATATGGGCCAGGCATTTCTCAATGGTGCCTGTTCAAGCGGTTTTGCGGCAGCTGTTGAATCCTTCCATCATGAAGACGTCCTTCTGTTTGCAGCGCTCATGGTCCATGAGCTCGGGCACAACCTGGGTATTCGGCACGACCACTCGGCCTGCATTTGTAAAGATAAGCACCTTTGCCTCATGCATGAAAATATCACTAAAGCAAGTGGCTTCAGCAACTGCAGCTCTGACTCCTTTTACCAGTTCCTTCATGAACACAAAGGGGCCTGCCTATTTAACAAGCCATGGCACAAAGGCCGCATGCGTAGGTCCTCCCGCTGTGGAAATGGTGTGGTGGAGGACTGGGAGCAGTGTGACTGTGGCTCTGCCTGTCACCTTGATCCATGCTGTGATCCAGTATGTAAACTGAAGGAGAGTGCTGAATGTGGTCACGGACTCTGCTGTACTGACTGCACCTTCAGAAGGAAGGGGTTTTTATGCCGTCCTTCTCAGGATGAGTGTGACCTCCCAGAGTATTGTAACGGTATGTCTGCAGAATGCCCCGCAGACAGCTACAAGCAAGATGGCACATTGTGTGATAGAATCCACTATTGCTCTGGGGGTCAGTGTAAGAACCCTGATAAGCAATGCACGAATATATATGGGTACCCTGCAAGATCTGCCCCAGAAGACTGTTACAGTTCAATGAACAAGAAAGGTGACCGGTTTGGAAACTGTGGCCATCCCACTGCGGCTCAGCCAGGATATGTTCAGTGTGCAGATGATAACATATTTTGTGGGAAACTTATATGTACAGACGTTAGGTATGTGTCATCAATCCAACCTCAACATACAGTGATCCAGGTCCCTCACAAAGATGACTGGTGCTGGAGCATGGATGCCCATAATGGTTCCGACATCCCTGATTATGGAGATGTTCAGGGAGGCACTTATTGTGCTCCAAACAAAGTCTGCATTAATTACTCCTGCATTCATCACTCTGTGCTCAACTATGACTGTAAACCAGAGGAAATGTGTCATGGGAAAGGAGTCTGCAACAATTTAAGGCACTGCCACTGTGAGTTTGGCTTTGCCCCCCCTGACTGTCAAAATCCAGGAAATGGGGGTAGTGTGGACAGTGGACCCCCGGGTCAGCCAGGTGATCGAATTCCAAGTATTGATGAAAGTAAAAGTCATAGAGTTAGTCGTGTTAATGCGCACAGAGGTGTTGAGAGCAAGGATGAAGACAAAAGCCTTGGGAAGATAGTGTACATAATCCCTGTATTTCTTTTAGCATTATTTTTAGGCCTAATTATTGTTGCCAGTATTGGGTCTAGAAAGGAGATATCACAGTGCTCACAGGGTGACCTAGAAGAAACCTCCGAAGAGGTTGTTCCAGAGCAGGATATAGGCAAAGGACTGGAAGAACCAGAGTCAGAAAATGAGTAGTGGCAGGAAGTAGTCCAATGCTGCTAACACCTGATGCACTGGCTGGGAAGGCGGCTCAGAGCAGCAAAGGAGAAGTGGGTATTCATATGCTGCATGGCCCTGACAGGACTTCTAGGCTGTAAAATGTACTAACATGAGTGGAGGAATTTTCTTCCAGTTTCTTTATTTTAGTAATTGATTACATATACATTTAAAATCATATATAAAATAATATTTTACTTCTTTTTCCCATTTCATGAAATTAAACATTTCATGAAATAATTTTCATTAAAGTTTTCTTATGGATCATTCCTATCTATGTCTTGTCTCCCTAGGGCCAATTTTTTGAGTTGCCTTTTTTTGGTCATGCTACCTTCTTCTATCTACCTTGTTTCACATATGGTACTAATATGAACATGGATATACTGTCCCCGGATTTTCATCCCAATCACAACTACACATTATGTTAGGAAAGTCGTTTATATGATTAGTTGTTTTAATTTGCCCTGTGAAGTGTATACACGAAATGAGCAGATTTTAATATAAAAGTACATTAATGCCTGTTTATACGTAAGGCATTACTTGAGGCTTTAAGTGGCCCAGTACTGAATCTTTTATTCTCTGGGAGCTGTCTAGAAAAGGTTAGATATGATCCTGGGAGGTCTGATCACCCTCGGGCTGGGTGCATGGGGGATGGGGAGAAACTTAGGCAAGAGGTCCTTTGCACACTACTGAGTTAATGTTTGAAGGTTTGATTTTTTTTCTCTTTTCTATTGAAGTTGATATTTTGTCTATTGCCAATTGACAGGAAAATCTCTAATTACAAGTAAAAGAACTTTCTTTCTGGTAGTTATTTCTCTGTGAAGTGAGCACACAGCAAGTATGATAATATCGTTACCCATTCTGTGACAGGCACTGTGTTCAACACTTTATGTTCATTGTCTTAATTTCACTTTCCCAACTTCCCTATGAAACCTCTATCTTCAATATGAGGTAACAGCACAAAGAGTTTGTTCCAAGCTGCCAAGTTAGTGGTGGAACCTGCATCCTTCCCAGGTATGAATGACTCTCTGTTCTTCACTGCCATGTGAGTCTTTTCCTTCCGTGAAAATGCGATAGGAAAGACACTGATGTGTCCCTACCTGCCCAGAGCATGGCTTCTTCCTCAGTGACTCTAATGAATCAAAAGCCTTACAAATGTATGCTGATTTCTATCACGAACATACCACGTTGTGCAGTCATTATGGATTAAAGTGTCCTTTCCCCCACGACATCCTGGCAGCATGGAGTGGCAGGTTGGCATCTTCTTTAGCTCTGAGGGCACAGCTCATTGGAGGGCCTCGATAAGTGTTGACCAAAGCAAATGATTTAACCAGAGCCAACCTTAAAATATGGGGCTGCTAGTCCCCAGGCATGGCACAACAAAATCTTTCTCAGGTGCTATATTGCTACGGGCTGAGTGAATGTTCTGAGTCTGGCTGGGGTAAGTCCCTGAGGACCAGACCCCGAGGATACACTAGCTGAGTCCCTCTTCTCACTGCCCACCCTATGTGAGCAGAAAAGAGCAAACAAAATGATGAGACCTGGTGTCTGCTTTCAAGAAACTTATGTTAGTGACTTTGGGTGGAACAAAACTAAACTTCAGAGCAAAATCCAAAACGAAGCCTTCAGTTACAGATGCATGACTGTAAGTAAAACAGGTAGGATAACCAGGTCACAAGTTCTCAGGACTTATTCTGGTCATCAAATCCAAGGTGTTTTTTTTTTTTTTTTTTTTTTTTTTTTTTGTCTTTTTCGTGACCGGCACTCAGCCAGTGAGTGCACCGGCCATTCCTATATAGGATCCGAACCCGCGGCGGGAGCACAGTCACTGCGCTCCGAGCGCCGCACTCTCCCGAGTGCGCCATGGGCTCGGCCCAATCCAGGGTGTTTTTTATGCCAAAAGATCAAAATTCACAGTGAGAAACCATGCTATCACTTGGTAGTCACCTGAGAGTTTTGAGAACAAGGATAAAACTGGATAACTGAAGGCCTCCAAAGGTAAACTTGTTACTAGAGACTTTTGAGGACGGAATGGAGGATTTCTGCTTAGATGCACTTCAGTGGAGAAGCAGGGAGTAATAGAAGGGGTAACATTCCTTCCTGGGCATGCTGATGGTGACTATACTAAAATCTAATATGCATCACATATTTAAAACATCAAGGATAAGGGAATCATAATTTATATATGTGGTAATTATTCTCGACTGATTTAATGGAGTTCTTTGAGGACCAAAGGCAGGTAGATAATTGGGAATCAATCCAAAAAGCCTTTTCAGGATTTCACAGTATTTGACAAAAAAGTTACAAAATTTAGCAAATAAGGAGGTTTTATATAGACGTTAAAATTTTTAGTTGCTTATCCTTATGAGTGATTTTTTTTTTTTTTTTTTTTTTTTTAAATTTCTTTTTTTTTTGTCATTTTTCCGTGACCGGCACTCAGCCAGTGAGTGCACTGGTCATCCTTATATAGGATCCGAACCCGCGGCGGGAGCGTCGCCGCGCTCCCAGCGCAGCACCCTACCGAGTGCGCCACGGGCTCGGCCCCTTATGAGTGATTTGAACTTCAGGGTTACGAGAATAAGTTTAAGACAGGAAACAAACAAACAAACAAACAGACAAACAAACAAAAGACAGGAAACAAAGATTAGAACAGGTGTATGGGTGGTTGTTCTCAGAAATGACACTAGAAAATTGGTCATATTTATGAACACTCACATGAATCCTAAAATGTGTAGAAACCCCGAACTCCAGCCAATGAAGGTTGAAGCCCATTAGGGTAGACTATTACAGGGAAGTGACCAGCTTTAATGTGGGCAAGAGAGAGAAGATAGGGTAAGCCTGACATCTCCAGGGTCAACGTTCTGTGTTATGTATGACTGTCTCCAGGAAGTGCACACTTTCGCCTCTCCACATCATATCTGGGGGCTTCTGTGAAATGCTTATACTTTCCCAAACCAATACAATAGTGTCAGTAGTCACTTGTGCCCCAGCCAAGTGCTGCTCCAGGAGACTCTGATGGTGACTTCTTGCCATCCTTTACCTGCCTTCTCATCTTCTCTGCGCTGCCTCAGCCAGCAAAGACCCAGGCGCTTCCCTCAGTTCCCCAACGCACAGCCAAGTCCAGGTTCTAGAGTTTTATCCAGTCTTGCAGGGATCAAAGGGAAACTACAATGTGGGAAAGAAAGCACATTTGGGTGCTGCAGATATTAATACTCCTGGAGTCCAGAAGTCAGCCCTTTCTGGGGGACTTGGATAGGCCATCTCTCTCCTTGTCCCTAATCTGACATCTTTCCTTGTCCCGTTGGAGTGCTTTTTGGAATGTCCTCCTAACCTGGAGTCAAACTGCACTGCCTTCTCTAGGGCTCAGTTGAAGGAAAAAGAAAAGATATATCTAATCCAAATGACTTTATCATGGCTTCCCTGAACTGCATTTCTGCATACAATATAGAAAAATGTTTACATCAGTTTGCAAAAATAAATTAGCCTGTATGTTTACAAACCTAATTGCAGAAGAGAATTTTGGTATTGCCTTTGGGCCAATACGGTTACTGAGGTGTTTTCTCAAAACTAGGGGCAGACGTTCTCCACAAATAAGTTTGCAAAGGGCTGAGCCTTTTGCTTGTGGACACATATACTTAAAACATATTTGAGCCAAGCAAGGATAGGAAAAAAGACCTAATACCACTTACAGTATCTAATAAATTTATGGGAGTCTGCAAGAGTAGGTTGTGCCAGAATCAAACATAAGAGGATAACCAAGGGGTTGGGATGGATTTGTGAATGAAAAAGCCATGGTGACTCTTCCCACAGTTAGATAAAAAAATTTTTTACCTTTATTTTTATTTTTTAAATTTATCAATATACAATGTAGTTAATTTTTGTGGCTGTTTACCAATTCCTTGCTTTCTCCCCTCTCTGACCCCTTCTCTCACCCCGATCAACATCATATCTGTTCACTTATCTTAACAAGTTCAAGGAATTATTGTGATTTTTGTGTCTTTTTTTCCCTCTCATTCGTTTATTTATTCATTTATTTTATTAGCTCCAACATATAAGTGAGAACATGTGGTATTTTTCTTTCTGTGCTTGGCTTATTTCACTTAACATAATTTTCAATAAGTCCATGTATGCTGCTGCGAATGGTAGTATTTCATTCTTTTTCCTTTTTCCTTTTTTTTTTTTTTTGTCTTTTTCGTGACCGGCACTCAGCCAGTGAGTGCACCGGCCAGTCCCATATAGGATCTGAACCTGCGGCGGAGCGTTGCTGCGCTCCCAGTGCCGCACTCTCCCGAGTGCGCCACGGGCTCGGCCCGTATTTCATTCTTTTTTACAGCAGAGTCATATTCCATTGTCTGGATATACCACATTTTCCTTATCCACTCATCCAATGATGGGCATTTAGGCTGGTTCCAACTCTTGGCTATTGTAAATAGAGCTGCAATAAACATGGGAGTACAGGTATCCCTTTGACATGATGATTTCCATTCCTTTGGGTATATACCCAGCAATCGGATTGCTGGGTCATATGGCAGATCTATTTTTAGTTGTTTGAGGAAACTCCATACCATTTTCCATAAGGGCTGCACCATTTTACAGTACCACCAACAGTGTAGGACGGTTCCCTTTTCTCCACATCCTCACCAGCATTTATTATTCTCAGTCTTTTAGATCTTAGGCAGTTTAACTGGAGTGAGATGATATCTCAGTGTGGATTTGATTTGCATTTCCTAAATGTTGAGTGATGTTGAGCATTTTTTCATATATCTGTTGGCCATTCATGTACATTCCTTCGAGAAATGCCTATTCACCTCCTTGTCCATTTTAAAATTTGGTTACTTGCTTTTTTGTTGTTAAGCTGTTTGAGTTCCTTGTATATTCTGGATATTAATCCTTTGTCAGAAGCATATTTTGCAAATATTTTCTCCCAATCTGTTGATTTTCTTTTCGCTCTGTTACTTGTTTCTTTTGCTGTGCAGAAGCTTTTTAGTTTAATATAATCCCATTTGTTTATTTTTCCTTTGGTTGCCTGTGCTTTTGGGGTTGAATTCATAAAATCTCTACCTAATCCTCCTTTCTGAAGTGTTTCCCCTATGTTTTCTTTTACGAGTTTTATTGTTTCAGGACATATATTTAATTCTTCTTCTTTTTTTTCTTTTTAAATGATGACTGGTAATGGGATCCCAACCCTTGACATGGTGTTGTCAGCACCATGCTCTCCCAAGTGAGCCATGGGCTGGCTGTTGTATTTAATTCTTTAATGCATTTTGAGTTGATTTTGGTATATGATGAGAGATACAAGTCTAGTTTCATTCTTCTACATATGGATGTCCTATTTTCCCAGCACCATTTATTGAAGAGGCAGTCTCTTCCCCAGTGTGTGTTCTTGGTGTCTTCGTCAAAGATCAGATGGTTGTAGGTGTATGGGTTGATTTCTGGGTTCTTTATTCTGTTCCATTGGTCTGTGTGTCTGTTTTTATGCCACTACTATGCTGTTTTGGTTACAATAGCTTTGTAGTATAGTTTAAAGTCAGGTAGTGTTATGCCTCTGGCTTTATTTTTTTTGCTCAGGATTGCTTTGACTATTCCTGGTCTTTCCTTGTTCCATATGAATGTTAGAATTGTTTTTTACATTTCTGTGAGGAATGTCACTGGTATTTTGAAGGGATTGTGTTGAATCTGTAGATCACTTTGGGCAGTATGGACATTTTCACAATGTTAATTCTTCCAAGCCAAGAGCATGGGATATCTTTCCATCTTCTTGTGTCCTCTTTAATTTCTCTCAACAGTGATTTGTAGTTCTCATTGTAGAGATTTTTCACATCCTTAGTTAACTTTATTCCCAGTTATTTATTTATTTTTTTTTGGTGACTACTGTAAATGGGCTAGCTTTCTTGATTTCTTTTTCAGCTAGTTCACAGATGGAGTATAAAAATGCTGATTTTTACATATTGATTTTGTATCCTGCCTCTTTGCTGAAATTATTTATCAACTCTAAGAGTTTTTTGTAGAGTCTTCAGACTGTCCTATATATAGGATTATGTCATCTCCAAACAGGGATAATTTGACTTCATCTTTTCCAGTCTGAATGCCCTTTATTTCTTTCTCTTCCTTGATTGCTCTGGCTAGTACTTCTAATAGTATGTTGAAATACGTTGAAAAATAAAAGATATACCTAATGTAAATGACTTTATCATGGCCTCTCTGAACTGCTTTTCTGCACACAGTGTAGATAAAGTTTTACATCAGTTTGCAAAGGTAAATTTGCCTCTTATGTTTACAAACCTAATTGCAGAATAGAATTTTGGTATTGCCTTTTGGCCAATATGGTCACTGAAGTGTTTTCTCAAAACTAGGGGCAGACATCCTCCACAAATAAGTTTGCAAAGGACTGAGCCTTTTGCTTGTGGACATATATACTTTAAAAATTTTTGAGTTGGCTTCTGGTCAAAATGGCAGAATAGACAGTCCCAAGCATCACTCTCTCCCACAAATCAACTAATTTACAACTATTGAAAAGCAATGACAGTCAAGCTGGGGGTCACTAGAGCCTAGGGGAAGTGGAGGAGAGACCTACAGAGTGCATGAAGGCTGAAGAAGCCACAATGAGAGAAAGAAAAAACTGCTCTGACTGTTTCAAATCCCGGCTGCTTCCAGACTGGAACTGCTGAGCATGTGGAGCAGGAGCTGGCAAGAGCCACAGCTGTGCCCTTTGGATGAAGTTGCTTAGAGACAGCAGGGGAGAAGAGGGCCTTGGTGGCCCCCAGGCCAGCAAGACCACTAATAGGGTTCCCGTGGACTGACATAGGACCAAAGAGACACAACAACTGAAAAAAAGGAGCCACTCAGAGGCTGGTGAGTCATCACAAGGGACTGGTGCATGGCCCGTCCCATGGGAAGTGTTTGGAGCATGGGTGGTGGGGGTGAGGGGCCCACCAGGAGAACACTGGGGCACAGCAATGACAGCTGATCTGCCCTTCAATCAGTGTAGGACTACTCAGTGCAGACTGGTCAGGAATATAGAACTGAAGGGGGTGCAGTTTGATGAAAAGACTGAGGCCCAGACCAGAGTTTCTACACAACCCAGGTGTACCAGATCTCACAAGAAACAGAAGTACCTGTAAAGTCAACCATTAAAACCTGAGCTGCTTAAAAAGCCTACCCCAGGGAATCTGCAGCAAAGCAGCAATTCAGTTCAACCACAGAGTTCAAGTACTGGTCCCCACAGGAAGTTCCCCCATTTTAGAAGTAAGCAAAGGACAACAAATTAGTTCCAGTGCAGTGTTTAAGTGGTGGGAACAGCAAATAATCCAAAACAGAACTGAAAGAAAAAACAAAATACCCACATACCAGAGACAAAGTTTGATATTAACTAGTAAAGGCTCACATCACCAAGGAATACCTGTACAACCTAGAAGGATCGGAAGTACCATGGGCTACCAAGTCAGGGAGCGGGAAGGGCTGGGGGCCTCAGTCATGCCTCCCAGCACTGCAACCAGTCCCAAGGGTGGTTCCAGGGTCTTGGCCACACCCCTCTATACCCGCAACCAGCCCAGCAACTACCACTGAGCTGCTGCAAGAAGTGTCCCAGGCTCCTGAGCTGGGGTGGTGGGGGGGTGAGGGCTTAATCCACACCTCCCTGATATCTGCACCCAACTGAGCAATGACCAAACCACCACTGAAAGCTCCCTGGTCTCCCCTGCAGGAATGAGTGTGTGCCACAGGCCTCAATCCTGCCCTTCTCAACCCTGCCCTTCCTCTTTCCTCCTCCTCTCACCCTATTTCCTTCCCCTTTGCCTTCTCCCCCTCACCCCCCAACTGTTCCACAACACATCACAGAATGTAAAAAAAGAATAATAATATTAATAAATTAACTGAAAAAAATTTTTTTTAAAGTTTTGAGCTAAGCAAGAATAGGAAAAAAGACCCAATACCACTCACGGTATCTAATAAATTTATGGGAGGCTGCATAAATAGGTTGTGCCAGAATCAAACATAAGAGGATAACCAAGGGGTTGGGATGAATCTGTGAATGACAAAGCCATGGTGACTCTACCCACAGTTAGAAAATTTTTTTTAAAAATTAAAAAAGGAAAACATCAGCGGTGGAATCATGATTGACCGAGTGCTTTATTGCTATAACCTATCTAATTGGGCTCTCTAATGTTCCTAAGGTTCCCCCAGACACTGATTTGTCAACACAGTCTGGAGTTCAGGAATTGCCATTGCTTCCCCGTTATCTAGGGTAGAAAATGTAAACTTGGTGTGACGCCAAAAGACTGTAACAATTGGGCCCTCCTGTCCATTTCCAAGCATTATCTCCTACGGCTTCTGAAAGCAAGTATTTCCTCCTATCAGCATGTCTAACAGAAGAGCTTCTGTCCTCAGTTCATACCACATCCATTTCCCATGCTGGGCTTTTCATCATGGTCTTATTTCCACGTAATGACCTTACTCTTCCCTACCCCCATTTAGTTTAAGCCTCATAGCCCTGGTGAGTTTCTTGAAACTGCTCCAGCATCCCTTTCTCAACTTTCCCGGATGAAATACAGGCTTTCCTAGAGGATACTCATGGAAAGTGAGGTAGAACCAATAGATGAGTCAGTCTGAAAACACTATCAAGTGGTTGTTTGCTGTGCAACAAGGACTATCTGTGTTTCCTTGTTGAGTGAAATTTCTAACTGGTACTTTGAGTTTAAGAAATATGTTTTCTCCTGGGACATGTTCTCAGAGTCTCAAATTCCAGAGGTACTCATGCATAGGAGAAATAGAAAACCTTTCAAGAGACAAAAGGTATAAACTGAAACCACATTTCCTCTACTAATGGAGTTTTGGTTATCTAATAATTATCAGCTGGAAGTTAGTGCAGACAATTTCACAAGAAAAATAGAAATGAAAAAGACATAGTGTCAGTGCTAAGAAGCAGGAGAGAAGCACTCCCTCATGCCCTCCACTGACCTCTTATCCAGCCAAAGCCATCCGTTATATTTCCATGGATGAATGAAGTCACTACAAATAGGCAGAGATACAAATAAATATGCTAAAATAAAGCAAAAAGCTATCAGTTAATTCTTTGGTCTTCAAATATGAGAATGGGTCCATCTTTGAGGTAACCGATGTGTCATGAAAGCCACAGACATTCAGGAATCTCCCTGTAGGAGAACTAAAACTGTTGCCACTAAATTATACAAGTCTATCATATCCTCCAACTATTAAGAGTCTATGTTGAAGTTTTTACATTTATATACTTGTAGTAATACACCTACCATAAGAGCCTGTTACTTTTATTAATGAATTTTTATAAAACCGGACATAATTTTTAAACATTCTTGTTCTGCTAGCCATTTTTATAACCAATCTAAATATCGAAACATGCTTTACAAAACAACTCAAATGTGGAGAAAAAATTGAAACATTTTTCCTAAACACTCCGAGGCCTCTTTTCTTCCCTTGGGTGCTGAGAACATAAGTGCTGTGTCACCTTGGAATCTTGTGTTATTCTAGTCTAACAAATCCAATGAGGAAGAGCTTTCTGGAAGCAAACAAAAACCTGTTTTTAAAGGAGGAAAGTCACCTTTTTTCTGATTGAGGGGGCTTTCATGTTTCACATCCCTAAATAGCAGGTGTCACTTTCTGGTTGCTTGGTCTTAGACAAGGAACTTCACTCTTCACTTCTGGGACTCCTCCTTGGCATGATGGCCCCACAAAGGATGCCTCTCACAGAGTGTTTGTGAGGTTAAAACAGATAACAGGTGTGAGTAATCTAGCGCTGTACCTGGCATACAGTGGGTGCTCAAACAAATGTTGATAGGATCTAAAATCAACTGTGATGATGGATATAAGATTGTATGAATAACAAGGCATCGTAATTTGTACATTGTAAAGGTCAGATTTAACCACAATCAGGTCATAAAACTGAACTTCCTTGATATCTACGGCATTCTGACAAACTCTGTGGTCATTTGCAAACATATTCTGTGGTCTCTACTAAATCGTAAAACTCTTTGGGTGAGGAGCAAGGATTAGTTAACTCACCACTCACTGCCTTAGGCCCATGGATGGTTAAGACTGGAAGGGACTTTCTTCTTTTCCTTGGAGCCCCACTCAAGACCATGGTGGCATCAAAAGCAATCTTGCTTCTTGGATCCCAAGTCAAAGATTCTAACCTTTTCTCTCTTCTGATCTCGTCTTCAGTTCTTAATGCCCAGATCTCCAGGGGAAACCTTTTTTTTTTTTTTTTTTTTTTCTCCAGGGGAAACCTTATTTGCTCATACCAGGCCTTGACTTCCCAGCTTTATGCATTTAAAAGAACTCTCATTATATTGACAGGCTCATATCTGCTGTACCTTCCCATTTTCTCAATACATTCATTCATTCATTCCACAACGACTTATTGCATCTTTATTTATGCAAGTTCTAGGCAGTATGGCATGGGGCACTGAATGAGGCAAAGTTTCTTCCCAAGAAAATTAGAAAGTGGGGGTGGGGGTGGGGAGTGGACAATAATTAGACCCCTATACGATGTGCCAGGTTTTAATATGTGCAATCGAGCAAAATGAAGCAGTGCAAGGGGATGAGAGTGATGTTAGGGTGGGGCGCTGTTTTAAGATAGTGGTCAGGGGAGCCCTACCTGATAAGGAGACTTTTGAGAACAGATGTGTAGGAAGTATGGGGGGAATGCTCTGCAGATATCAGGGGAAGGGCAAACCAGGGAGAGGGAACTCTAAATGAAAAGGTCCTGAGACAAGCATGCTTGGCATATATGAAGAACAGCAAGGAGGTCAGCAACGGAGTGAACATCATGGAGAGTACTGGATGAGGGCTGAGGATGGAGACAGGTCACAGAAAGCCTTGGTAAGGAGTGACAAGAAATGGCATTTTTACTTCAGTGGAATGGGAAGCCTGGAAGGGCTTTAGCAGAGAAGAAACCTGAGATGAGAAATATTGAACAGTCACTGCATCTGCTATGTGAGGAACAGGCAGAGGCAAGGCAATGGGCAATCAATTGTAGAAGCAGAGAACCCTTGGCAAGCGGGAGATGTTGGAAGCTTTTAGGAGGTGGTGGAAGTGGTGGTGGTGAGAAGTGGCTGGAATCTGCATATACTGGAGGTAGTGCTAAAAGGATTTCATGATGGAGCAGACGTAGAATATGAGAGAAAGGCAGCAGAGAAGACTGACTTGGCTCTGAGCGACTGCCAAAATGAAGTTGCCATTTACTGAGATGGGGATGGGTGTGGAGGGGCAGGTGCTGGACATGTTTAGTTTGAGATGCCTGCTAAACACCCAAGTTGGCATGTCAGCTAGGCAGTAAGATGATTGGGTCTCGAATTCAAGAGAGAAGTCAGCTAGAGATGTATGCTTGAGAGCTGTTTGTGTATAGATGATATTTCAAGCCATGCGACTGGATGACACTGTCCAGAGAGCAAGTATAGCTGGAGAAGGGAAGGGATCTGCGAACTGGGTGAGGACTTAGTTCTACAGCAGTCCACGAATAGATGTTGCTACAATGAGGATGATTCAGTAAAGAGGTCAGAGAAAGTGTTAAGTGTGGCAGGAGTACCCTGAAGGGAGCACTCTGTCCTGACAACCAAGAGAAGTGTTTCCAGAAGAGTTTTATACTACAAATCCAGTCCATCAGCAAATCTTCTTGGCTTGATCTTCAACACATTTCTAGAATGTGACCTCTCAGCACCCCTCCTCCCCTGCAATTCTCCAACAAGGAGCAAGTCACCATTATCTCCTTCCTAGGTAACTGCGGAAGTCTTTGACTAGTCTCTGCTTCCAACCTGGCTCCCCTAATAACCTGTTCTGCACCCAGCAGGCAGAGGGATTCTTCTAAATTAATGTAAGTGATGTCACACTGACAACTTTTAGTTGTTGTTGATAGGTCCATGAAGAGAGGACTGCGGGTTGATCATGTACTTTGAAAATAGTCATTCACTGATTACCTGTAGTACAGCAGTTTGGCTGAATGAGTGGGAATGAAAGCCTTATCCTACTATAATTAAGAATATAACTATGGGTTAATGAGAAATGAAAAAAGAGACATTACAACTGATATCCCAGAAATACAAAGGATCATAAGTCACCACTATGATAAATTATATGCCACCAAATTGGATAACCTAGAATAAATGGAGAAATTTGTAGACATATACAGCCCATGAAGACTAAATCATGAAGAAATAGAAAATCTGAACAGACTAATAACAAGTAAAGAGTCAGTAATGAAAATTCTCCCATCAAAGAAAGTCCAGGATGTGATGGCTTCACTGACGAATTTACCAGCCAGTTAAAGAATATGTAATGCCAATCCATCTCAAACTTTTCTAAGAATGTGATGAGAAAGGAAAACTTCCAAACTCATTTTATGAGGCCAGCATTACCCTGATACCATAGCTAGACAAGAGCACCACAGGAAAAGAAAATTACAGGCCAATATCCCTGATGAACACAAATGTAAAAATCCTCAACAAAATACTGGCAAACCAAATTCAAGAGCATATTAAAAGGACCATTTGCCATGATCAAGTGGGATTTATCCCTGGGGTGCAAGGATGCTTCAACATATGCAAGTCAATAAATGTGTTACACCATATGCACAGAATGAAGGACAAAAATCATATGATCATCTTGATAGATTCAGAAAAGGCATTTGACAAAATCCAACATTCTTTTGTGATTAAAAACTCTCAACAAATTAGGTATAGAAGGAATGTTCCTCAACACAATTAAAGACCATATATGACAAGCCCATGGATAATATCATACTCAACACTGAAAAGTCAAAAGGATTTCTGCAAGAATCAGCACCAGGAGAAGAATGCTGACTCTTGCCTCCTCTATTCAATATAGTACTGGAAGTCCTAGCCAGAGCTACTAGGCAAGACAAAGAAATAAAAGGCAACCAAACCTGAAAGGAAGAAGTTAAATAGTCTCTGTTTACAGTCAACATGATCTTATGTATAGAAAACCTTAAAACCTTAACCTTAAAACCAAAAAACCTTAAAAACTCCACCAAAAAACTGTTAGTTACTAAAAACAAATTCAGTTAAACTGCAGGATACAAAATCAACTTATAAAAACAGTAACATTTCTATACACTAACAATGCTCTATCTGAAAAAGAGATCAAGAAAACAATCCCATTTACAGTAGCTACCAAAAAAAGGAAATACTCAGGAATAAATTTAACCAAGGAGGTGAAAGACCAGTACACTGAAAACTATAAAACATCGATGAAAGAAATGGAAGAAGACACAAGTAAATGGAAAGATATCCCCTGTTCATGAATTGGAAGAATTCATATGGTTAAACTGTCCATACTACCCAAAGTGATCTACAGATTGAATGTAATCCCTAATGACATTCTTCACAGAAAGAGAGAAAACAATCCTGAAATTCATATGGAACCACAAAAGACTCAGAATAGCCAGTGATCTTGAGCAAACAAACAAACAAACAAAACCCAAAGCTGCAGGCATCACACTACCTGATTTCAAAATCTACTGCAAAGCTATAGTAATCAAAATAGAATGGTATTTGCATAAAAACAGACACATAGATCAATGGAACAGAACAGATAGCCCACAAACAAATCCATGTTTATGGTTAATTTATTTTCAACAAAGATTCCAAGAATACAACATAGAGAAAGGGCAGTCTCTTCAATAAATGGTGCTGGGAAAACTTGATATCCACATGTAGAAGAGTGAAATTAGACCTCCATCTCACACCATATACAAAACCAACTCAAAATGGATTAAAAACTTAAATGTAAAACCTGAAACTATAAACCTACTAAAAGAATACATGGGGGAAAGCTCTATGACATTTGTCTTGGTAAAGGACTTTTTAAATATAACCTCGAAAGCACAGGCAACAAAAGCAAAAACAAATAGGATTACCTCAAACTAAAAAGGAAAACAATCTACATGCAAAGAGATAGCCTACAGAATATCTTTCCAAACCATACATTTGATAAAATGTTAATATCTAAAATATAAAAGGAACTCAAACAACTCAATATTAAGAAAACAAATAACACAATTAAGAAATGGGCAAAGGACCTGAACAGACATTTCTCAAAAGAAGGCATACAGATGGTCAACAGGTACATGGAAAACTGCTCAACATCACTAATAATC
This sequence comes from Cynocephalus volans, assembly GCF_027409185.1. Lineage (NCBI taxonomy): Eukaryota > Metazoa > Chordata > Mammalia > Dermoptera > Cynocephalidae > Cynocephalus > Cynocephalus volans. Next base: position 189,272,297 of record NC_084461.1, read on the forward strand.
AGTGAAATGCAAATTAAAACCACAATGAGGTATCACCTCACACCAGTTAGAATGGCTACTGTCAAAAAACCAAAAGATAACAAGTGTTGGCAATGATGTGGAGAAAGAGGAACCTTTGTACACTGTTGGTAGGAATGTGAATTAGTACTGTCATAATGGAAAACAGTATGGAGTTTCCTAAAAAAGTTAAAAATAGAAATATCATATGATTCAGCAATCCAACTGCTGGGTATGTATCCGAAGGACATGAAATCAGTATGTCGAAGAGATACCTGCACTCCCATGTTCACTGCAGCACTATTCACAATAGCTAAGATACGGAATCACCCTAAGTGTCCACAGACAGATGAATGGATCAAAAAATGTGGTGTATATACACAATGGGATACTATTCAGCCTTAAAACAGAAGGAAATCCTGTCACTTAACGACAACATGCATAGACCCGGAGAACATTATATAAATGACATAAGTGAGGCACAGAAAGACAAATACCACACGATCTCCCTTATGTGTGAAGTGTAAAAAAGTCAAACTCATAGAAACAGAGAGTAAAATGGTGGTTACCAGGGGCTGGTGGGTGAGGGGATTGAGGAACTGTTGGTCATCCTCCAGTTAGACAGGAGGAATAAGTTCAAGAGGTCTTTTGTACATTATGTTGACTATAGTCAAAAACAACATATTATATGTGTGACAGCTACTAAGACAGTGGCATGTAAATGTTCTCACCAGAAAAAATTAAAGAAGCGAGGTAATGCACATGTTAAATAGCTTGATGTAGCCGTTTCATAATGTACAAGGGGTACTTCAAAAAATTCATTAAAAATAGGATAAAAGATAATACAAATCTTTCTTTTTTTTTTTTTTTTACAAATCTTTCCACAAACTTTTCGAAGTACCCTTGTATACATATATGAAGACATCACGTTGTACACGATACATACATACATACATATGTGTATACATACACACCCATGCACTTTTTACTTGTCAATTAAAAATTTTAAAAAGGATGGGTCAATAAACATTTGTAATGGTGTTCATCTTTATTAGTATTCAGAGAAATGCAAAGCATAACCACAAGTACATATTCCCCATAAGATAGGGTAAAACTTAAATGAGTGACAATGCTAAGCAGTACTGAGGATGTGGAGCTGTGAACATTTTCATACATTGCTTTGGGAATGTAAACTGGCATGGCATTTTGAAAAACACTTTATTTTGTACTTAAATTGATGTCTCATGTACCCTATGACCTATAAATTCTACTTCTAAGAGCAGACATTTGCATAGGTTACATAGACAATAGTGGTTTCCTGGTTTATACTGTCCCCCTCCCTGCCCCCGACACAAACACCAAAAAAAAAAAAAAGACTAACGAGTACACAGTAAATAGCATACATGGAAAATTATGAGTATTTCACATAGAAAATACTAGGATAGAGCAATGGAAAGGAATCACACAATAATCAGAGGAAACAATGTAGTATGTCATAAAAGAAGTATGTATAAAATTGCACTTATATGTATTTATATGAAGTTGAAAGACAGGTGAAATAAAGTTACCTTGTTTTAAGAGGCATAAAGCTATTAATAAAAGTGGGAAGTGGTTGCCATCAAAGTCAGGGCCATGATTACCTCTGAGAGGAGAGATTTGTGATTGGAAAGAGCACATGAGCGACTTTGTGGTGCTAAAAGTGTTGTTTTCTTGAACAGGATTGTGTTTACATCAATCTTCTATTTTTAGTAATTCACTGATATAAATATTTCTATTTTAAACACTTTCAGTGTATGTACTATATTTCACAACAAAAAGGAATGTTAAGAGGAGACAATAAGTGGGGCTGGCCAGTTAGCTTGGGTGGTTAGAATGCAGACTTGTAACACCAAGATCATGGGTTTGGATCCCCAAACTGGCCAGCCACCACCACCAACAAAAAAATAAAAATAAATTATTTTTAACAAAGGAAGAAAGAATTGGTGATGAAGAGTGGAGAAAGTATGTACACTTTTTCAAAGAGATTCATTATGAAACAGGCAAGATCTGGATGGTGACTAACACTGATGTGGTCTGAAAGGGATAGTTTTACAAAAGGTGAAGAGATAGAACAACATATATGAGGTTGACTCAATGGACAAACAGATATAAAACAGATGTAAAAGAGAGTAGGGACAATTGTGAAAGTGAAGGTCATGAGATATTGAGATGGAAGGAGACCCCCCCCCACACACACACAAAAGGAAATTGATTGGCCTTAGATAGGACCATGGACAATTAATTCATCCACTACAACAGGAAGACAATTTAGATACTGGTGCATTCATCTGGGGGCTACTTGTGGAAGTGTTCTTTTAATTGCTTCTATTTTTTTCAGTGAAATATGAGGCAAGACAAAATCAGGAGTGAACTGACCAGCAAAAAGTAGTAGGAGATAAATTTGGACATGATGAATATGCCGTTAGTCAGCATTAGTCACCATGTGGGTTTTTCTGAAGACATTTTTAGCCATCAGGGCAGGCATGAACCAAATACAAACAAATAACACTCAACAGATGGGACATTGTAGCACCTGTGCCTAGCAGTCATTTATTCATTCAAAAAATAATTCTTGTTCACCTACTCTTGGACAAGAGCTCTTCTCAGGAAAAAAACCAGAAGCGGTCATTAGAACATGGGCATTATATTCTAACACAGGGGAGACTTTTAGGGTACTTTCCTTCAACAGGCATAACCTTACGATACCAATACGTCAGGGCCATCCCTAAGAGGGTATGTTCCTGGAGATACCAACAAATGTGCCTATGATAATCACACATAAGAAGAGGATGCTCTGTTACCATTTCCCATATACACTTTTAGAGACAGCATTATAAACAGACCTTGAGACACTGAATTTTGATGATGTTAAAAAATAGGACTATTGCCCCATGACACAGATCACTAGCCCACTGGGATCTATGTTGGGGCACAGGCCAGCCACCTCACTTGCGTTATTTAACAGACTGGCCTGTGAAATGCACACATATCTATAATGCCTCATTGAGGGGAAAGATCACCTTGGTTAAGATGTTCACGTGCTACACAGCAAGAATTTTAGAAAAGAGCAAATGGGCAATAGAGTGTGCCCACCAAAGAGATGTCCAAGCCCCCAGGTCTGGAACATTTGGAGTTAGTGGAGCAACTGACGATACAAGGGGTGGGGGAGGGGCGTTCCATGTGGCCCTGTTGAGAAAGACTTTAAGATTTGGTTTCTTCTCTCAATATACAGTCCTGCATTATAGAGTTTGTAGTCCTTATTCATGATACATATCTCCATGATGTCAAAAAGGACCTTTGTGAAGGAGCACTGAAACTAATGCCGAAAGGGGAATTCACCAAGAATGGAAACAGTCTGAAAGATACCAGAGAGATCAGAAAGACTAAGAAGAGACCCAGCTAGAAGGCTGTAACTCTAGGAGGTAGGCAGCCCCCACAGATCTTGGGGTAATACCTGTGTCTGAGAGTCTGCATGTCAGGGAGAGCTGCTGCTCATGGACACAGGCCCTGCACCAACAACTGATTCACTAGGGCCATGTCAGCAACAGCCTCAGTGAGAGACTCTACCTCCTTCTTGTCTTCTCTACAGAAACCCCACCCGGTTTTGTATGAGGCTATGAATGTACTTCAGACTTGGGCTCCCCAGATGAAAGGTCTGAAGCTGGGACTAGTGCCAGGTCTTTCATGTGTCAGGTTGGCGACCATGTTGCTCTTGGGGATGATTTTTCTCCCATGTATATACTGTGGCATGGAATCGCTGGATTCTTCTTCCTATGAAATGGTCATCCCCAAGAGGCTGACAGTCAAAGGAAGTGAAGACCCAGTGAAGAAGGCTTCCTATTCGCTATTTATGCAGGGTCAGGAAGAGGTGATTCATCTAAAAGTGAAGACGGACGATTTTATGAATAACTTCCCAGTCTACAGTTACCACAGTGGCATCCTGCGTCAAGAAATGCCTTACATCGCACATGACTGCCACTATGAAGGCTACATAGAAGGAGTGCCAGGTTCTTTTGTGTCCGTCAACACCTGTGCAGGCCTCAGGGGCATCCTGATTAAGGAAGAAAGATCCTATGGCATTAAACCCATGAACTCTTCCAAACGGTTTGAACATGTGTTGTACACCATGGCACATCAAGCTAGAGTCTCCTGTAGCGTCACTTCCAAAGACAAGCAGGTGGTGTCCACCAGCCGGCAACAAGGGAGCAGGAAGCCTCATAATGTACAGGCACTGTCCTACTTGTGGTCGCACACCAAGTACGTGGAGATGTTTGTCGTGGTCGACAACCAGCGGTTTCAGATGTGGGGCAGTAACATCAATGAGACAGTCCAGAGAGTAGTGGACATTATTGCTGTGGCCAACAGCTTCACTAGGGGAATAAACACAGAGGTGGTGCTGGCTGGAATGGAGATTTGGACCGAGGGGGACCTAATAGAGGTCCCGGTGGATCTGCAAGTTACACTCAGGAATTTCAACAGCTGGAGACGAGAGAATCTCTTCCATCGTGTGAAGCATGATGTTGCCCACATGATCGTCGGGCATCATCCTGGGGAGAATATGGGCCAGGCATTTCTCAATGGTGCCTGTTCAAGCGGTTTTGCGGCAGCTGTTGAATCCTTCCATCATGAAGACGTCCTTCTGTTTGCAGCGCTCATGGTCCATGAGCTCGGGCACAACCTGGGTATTCGGCACGACCACTCGGCCTGCATTTGTAAAGATAAGCACCTTTGCCTCATGCATGAAAATATCACTAAAGCAAGTGGCTTCAGCAACTGCAGCTCTGACTCCTTTTACCAGTTCCTTCATGAACACAAAGGGGCCTGCCTATTTAACAAGCCATGGCACAAAGGCCGCATGAGCAGGGATTCCAACTGTGGAAATGGTGTGGTGGATGAAATGGAGCAGTGTGACTGTGGTTCTGACTGTATGAATCATGCATGCTGTGATCAAAACTGTAAACTGAAGCCTACTGCACAGTGTAGTGATGGCCCTTGCTGTTCTCACTGTAAATTTCAACCTAAAGGACACACTTGCCGTCATCCTAAGGAATCATGTGACCTCCCAGAATATTGTAATGGTACATCTTCTATATGCCCCGATGACAGGTTTAAGCAAGATGCCACAGCGTGTCACGAACAGTACTATTGTCTTCGTGGTCAATGCTTGGATCCTAGTAGTCAGTGTGTGCGTGTTTTTGGGTTTGGTGCATCTTCTGCCTCAGAAAAATGTTACACTTTAATGAACAGCAGAGGGGACCGATTTGGAAACTGTGGCCTTCCCACTAGAGATCATCCAAATTATATTAAGTGTACAAATGACCATATAATGTGTGGGAAACTTATATGTACAAGTATTAGTAAGTTACCAGAAATAAAACTCCACCACACAATGATCCAGGTCCCTGATGAAGATTCCTTCTGCTTTAGCATGGATGCCTATAGTAATAATACTGATATTCCTGATGAAGGAGATGTTCAGGATGGCACTTCTTGTGCTGAAAACAAAGTCTGCAAGAAATTTTTCTGCATTATTCCCCCTACAAACGTCCTTCCCTGCAATTCAGTGGATCTGTGTAATGGGAATGGAATTTGCAATGATTTAGGGCACTGCCACTGTAATTTTGGCTTTGCCCCCCCTGACTGCAAAAATCCAGGAAATGGGGGTAGTTTAGACAGTGGCCCTGCTTCTAAGCCAGGTGATGGACCTCCAGCAGAAGAAGGAAGTGGAAATGCTACCAATCACAAACAAGAATTAGATGTAGACTTGACAATATTATCTGTCCTTATATTTTTTATACTACTATTAATAGGCTTAATTCTTTGCTCTATGTGCCTTTGTAAACGTTCACCACCAGCAGAAGGTCCTCCAGAGACCACAGAAAAGGCCATAGAACCAGTCTCAGTAGAGGCCTCTGAAGCCGAAGAAGAGGAAGAAGAGGAGGAAGAAGAGGAAGAGGAAGAGGAAGAAGAAGAGGAAGAACCAGAAGAATAAGATAAGTAGTGAGAGGATGAAGCCAAATATATCAAACTCCTCAAGTACTGAGTGGGAATGCGAGGCTCAGTGATGCAGAAGTGAAGTGGGAATCCATGGCTCCAGTGGCTCTGACTGGGATTCTAGTCTATAAAAATATACTAATGTTGGAGGAGAGATTCCTCACTTTTATTATTAATTATAGTAATTAAGTTTTTATTTATTTAAATTAATATATTAAATATTTTAGTACTTTTTGCTTTTTCACATTTCATTTAGAATCTTCACATGCATCTTTGGACATCAATATTCTTGTTTCTTTGGGCCAATTTTTTCAGTCACCAGAAACTGTCTTTCATCTAAGTTGCTTTACATACAGTGCTATATGTATCTGAATTTATTATCATCACTGGGATTTTCATCTCAAGTAACAACTACCTATTATGTGAGGACAGTTGTTTATGTGATTGATCAGTCTAACTTGCTGTATAAATGTGCATTCAAATGAGAAGTTTTTAAATCCCCAAATAAATAAAACCTCATTCATATTAGACATCTTTTCAGATTCCATGTGATGTAGTCACTGAATCCACTTTGTTCTGGGGCTCTATGGGAGGGATCATATCTGATAAGGCAGAAGACCTGACTGCCCCAGTTTTAGGAGGCTAGCATTGAACTCACCCACCTTTCCAAATATGGCAGATGTTTAACATGATGTATTCAGTTTATTACTTCCCAGTGTTTTTAGGTGCTTCCTACAGCCATACTCCTTGTTTAACCTAAAAGATTTGTTTTCTTTCAGGGCAGCATTCATAGCCCTTCCTTTTTACTAACTTTCCTGGAATGAATCTCACACCCTCGAATATCTCATGTCCCATGACATCACCTAGAATTAGGAAGATGTGTTCATGCTAATTTTGTAATAGTATAGTGGTGCCTACCAGTGCTGAGCACGTGTATGAAATTAAAATTTTTTTCTCTTCTTTCTTTTAAAAATTTTTTATTTAAATTAATAACTTGTTGACAACCAGAAGGATCTTCTCTGGTACAAGTAACAGACCTCTGTAAGTGGTAGTAACTTCTAAGAGAAGAGAGCACAAAACAAATATTAACATTACCCATTCTGTACCAGGCACTGTGTTAAACACCTTACATTTATTGCCTTAATTTAATCCTCTCAAAATCCCCGTGAAACCCCCATCTTGTAAATGAGGAAAGAGTCCAAAGAGTTTGATCTAGACCTAGCAAGTAAATGTTGGAACCTGCATCATCCCTAGGGATGACTGAATATCCGTCCTCTGCTGCCCCATGGGCCTTTTCCTTCAGTAAAAAGTGATAGGAAAGACACTGATATGTCCTTCACTGCCAGGAACATGGCTTCGTTCTCAGTGACTCTAATGAATCAAAAGACAAATGGAAGCTGATCTCTATCATGAACCTACTGCACTGTGTACTCATTATGGGCTAAAGTGACTTCTCCCCTACTACATCCTGACAGTGTGGAGTGGTGGGTTGGCATCATTATTTAGTTCTGTGGGCCCAGCTCATTGTAGATGCTCAATAAATGTTGAACAGGTGAACAATTTAACCAAAACCAGCCTTAAAAAAATGAGGCAAGATTTGTGTCTTGGGTAGGATGAGTCTTACCGGCATGTAGCCATTGCATGACCAAAATCTTACTCGGATGCAATATTACTAATTTTGTAAACGATGAAGGAAGTTGGAAAATGTTTATAATACTCCAAATTCCAGTCAAAGAAAGTTGAAGCCCATTAGGATAGACTATGGTTGGGAGAGACCACTTTAATATGTGCTGGAGCAGGTATATGTAACCTGGGATCTTAAATCTCCAGGTTCAAGAGTCAGAGCTCCTTGTAAAGCTCAGGTGATAAGTCTCTTCTGCGCTGTGACTGCCTACAGGAAATGTACCCTTTCTCCTGATTCCTTTCCCCACTGTGTTTGGGGGATTATGAGTAATGCTCACAAGTTCCAGTAATCTTTGTGGGTAGTCACTTGTGCCCCAGCCCGGTGCTGCTCCAGGAGACTCCAATGGTGACTTCTTGCCATCCTTTCCCTGCCTTCTTGTCCTCTCTGCACTGCCTCAGGCCAGCAGAGACCCAGGCCCTTCCCTTAGTTCCCTAAAGCACAGCCAATTCCAGGCTCCAGAGTTTTATCCAGACGTGGGGGGATCAAAGGGAAATTACAACGTGGGATAGAAAACAGATTTACATGCTACAGATAGTAATACTCCGGGAGTCCAGGGGTCATGCCCCTCCTTGGATTGGCCATCTCTCTCCTTGTCCCTGACCTGCTATCTTTTGTTGTCCCATTGGAGTGCCTTTGGGAATGTCCTCCTAACCTGGAGTCAAACTCCATTCCATTCTCTGGGCCCAGACTGAGGGAAAAACTACTTTTAAAAAAATTTACTGAAAATCCAGATCACATCATCATAACCTTAAATGGATGCAATTCTGCCCACAAAGACAGTGTTAAATTAATTTGGAAAAATTTTAGCTTCTGTTTCTCCAAACTTCATTCTTGAATGGAATTCTGTCAATTTGGTGGTGAAGGAGCAAAAGTCTCAAGTGTTTTCTTAAAAAAAAAAAAAAAAGATGCAGTCTTCCTCCACCAATGAAAATGCAAAATGCTGAACAACTGTAAAATGCTTTCACTATGCTTATAGCATAAAGCTTTCAAAAAAATTTGAGGTCTTTTATCACAACCCATTATATATGTAATATGGGTCCAGGTGATTGCAATGGGAAGAAGAATCTTCCATAACCCTCTCTCATCAATATGCATGCTTCACTACCTTATATCTTGTTATGGAAAAATCTCTCTACTTTCAAGAGGCTGCTGAGGAGGGAAAGAGCCTAAATACCTTGACTTTTACCCTACCTTTGAGATGGTTCCTGGGTCCTTAAAACCTGTGACATAATGAACTGTAATTATAGACATTTTAAGGCCACAGCAGTTTTGTTTTGGTGGCTCTCTGGTACAGGGATTGAACCCTGAACCTTGGTGTTATCAGCTCCACACTCTAACCAACTGAATTAACTGGCCAGCTCCCCACAGCAGTTTTCTTAATTATTATTTTTAATTGACACATAATAATAATACATTTTTAGGGGGTGTAGAGTGATATTTCAATACATGTATACAACGTGTAATGATCAAATCAGGGCAATTAGCATATCCATCACTGCAAACATTTATCATTTCCTGTGTTGAGAACATTCCAACTCCTCTCATCTAGCCATTTGAAAAGATACAATAAATAATTGTTGATTTCCCATAGCCAATGCAAATGAAAACACCTGAGAGCTACATGCTAGATCTACATACCACTGCTTTGTTTCACTGAGTTAAGCTTGATTCTAAATGGGAACCCTTTGTGACTCTCTTTCACAGAGATATTGAAGGAATCTTCTTTGACCATATATCCAATGGTGCGTCTATAGGCCTTTTCCCATACACATTCCCATCAAGAACTCCTGCCTACTAGATGTGAGATCCACATGGTCATGCTTGCTTTCATAAAGTTAACCTTCATTCTAAATGGGCAACCTTCTGTAAGTCTTTTTCACAGAGAGATTCAATAAAGTTTTCTCACCATGGATGAATGGCTGTTCCAATGGAGTTTTGCCATATCCGAAGCAAACGAAAACACCTGTGTGCTATATACGAGCTCTCCAAACCACTACTTTGTTTTACTGAGTTAAGCTTGATTCTAAACAGGGAATCTTGTGTGACTCTTTCACAGAGGTTATCAAGGAAACTTCTCTGACCATATATCCAATGGTGCTTCTATAGGCCTTTTCCCATAAACATTCCTGCAAGCTAGATGCGAGATCCACATGAAGGTGCTTGCTCTCATCAAGTTAAACTTTGTTCTAAACGGGCAACCTTCTGTGAGTCTTTTTCATAGTGATATTCAACAATGTTTTCTGAATGTGGATGAATTGCTGTTCCAAAGGGGTTTTCCCATAGGCAATGCAAGTGAAAACACCTGTGAGCTACCAGCAAGCTCGACATACCACTGCTTTGTTTTACTGAATTGAGCTTGATTCTAAATGGGGAACCTAGTGTGACTCTCCTTTATGGAGATTATCGAGGAATCTTCCCTGATCACATATCCCAAGGTGCTTCTATGGACCTTTTCCCATATACATTCCCAACCAGAATTCCTGCAAGCTAGATGCAAGATACACATGGTGATGCTAGCTCTCAAAAGTTAAACTTTGACTTCCAGTCAAGATGGCGGAATAGATGGTCCCCAGTATCACTCTCTCCCACAAATCAACACGTTTACAGCTATTGAAAAGCAATGACAGTCAAGCTGGGGCCACTAGAGCCCAGGGGAAGAGGAGGAGACCTACAGAGTACATGAAGGCTGAAGAAGCCACAATGAGAGAAAGAAAAAACCTCTCTGTTTTGAATCCCGGCTGCTTCCAGACTGGAGCTGCTGAGCGTGCAGAGCAGGAGCTGGCAAAAAGCCACAGATGTGTCCTTTGGATGAAGTTGCTTGGAGGCAGCAGGGAAGAAGAGGGCCTTGGTGGCTCCCAGGCCAGCAAGACCACTAATAGGGTTCCCGTGGACCCACATAGGACTGAGGAGACGCAACAACTGAAAAAAAGGAGCCACTCGAGGCCGGTGAGTCATCACAAGGGACCAGTGCACAGCCTGTCCCATGGGAAGTGTCTGGAGCACGGGTGGTGGGGGAGACAGGCCCACCGGGGGAACACTGGGGCACAGCAAGGACAGCTGATCTGCCCTTCAATCAGTGTAGGACTACTCAGTGCAGACTGGTCAGGAATATAGCACTGAAGGGGGTGCAGTTTGATGAAAAGACTGAGGCCCAGACCAGAGTTTCTACATAACCCAGGTGTACCAGATCTCACAAGAAACAGAAGTACTTACAAGGTCAACAGTTAAAACCTGAGCTGCACAAAAAGCCTTCCCCAGGGAATCAGCAGCAAAGCAGCAATTTAGCTCAACCACAGAGCTCAAGTACTGGTCCCAACAGGAAGTTCCCCCACTTTAGAAGTAAGTAAAAAACAAAGTAAGCAAATTAATTCCAGTGCTGATGGAGTTTGGATGTGTTGTCCCCTCCAAAACTCATGTGGAAATTTGATCTCCAATGTGGCAGTGTTGGAAACTGATTGAGTCATAGGGGCAGATCCCTCATGAATGGATTAATGCTCTCTCTGGGGGAATGGGGATTAATGAGTGAGTTCTTGCTCTATTAGTTCCTGTGAGAGCTCGTTGTTTAAAAAGACCCTGGCACCTTCTCTCTCTCTCTTGCTTCCTCTCACCATGTGATCTGCTTGTACCCGCCGGCTTCCTGCCACTTTCTTCATGAGTAGAAGCAGCCTGAGGCCCATGCCAGATGCTGCTGTCCCAGGATCGTAAGCCTAATAAGCCTCTTTTCCTTATAAATTACCCAGTCTCAGGTATTTCTGTTATAGCAACACAAAACGGACTAAAACAAGTGCAGAGTTTAAGTGGTGGGAACAGCAAATAATCCAACACAGAAATGAAAGAAAAAACAGAGTACCCACAACCAGAGACAAAGTTTGATATTAACTAGTAAAGGTCTCATTTCACCAAAGAACACCTATAACACCCAGAAGGACCAGAAGTTCCCTGGGCTACCAAGCCAGAAAAGAGGGAGGGTTGGGGGCCTCAGCCACGCCCTCTGACACCTGCAACCAGTCCCGAGGGTGGGGCTTTGGGTCTCGGTCACAGCCCCCCAACATGAGCAACCTGCCCAGTGACGCTCACTGAGCCACCGCAGGAAGAGTCCCGGGCTCTCCTGAGCCGGGGTTGTGGTGGGGATCCAAGGGCCTCAGCCACAGCCCGCCTGACATGAGCAACCAGCCCAGCAATGACCACCGAGCTGCCGCAGGAAGGGCCCTGTGTTCCTGATTTGGGGTGGTGGGAAGCGAGGACTTTTGCCACACCCTCCTGACATCTGCACCCAGCCTGGTAATGACCAATCCAATCCCACCCCTCCTCCTTCCACCTTCCATCACATTTCCTTCCCCTTCCCCTCTCCCCCTCCCTCCTAACTGCTCTGCAACATCATAGAATGTAAAAAAATAAAATAAAAAATAAAAAGATTTAAAAAATTGTTAATTATAGTCACCCAGCACTATTATACAACACTAGAACTTATTCTTCCCATCTAGCTGTAAATTTGTATCCATTAACTAACCTCACCCTATTAATTACTTCCCTTATTCCTCCCCTTCCTAGCGTGTAGTAACCACAATTCTACTTTCTCTGAAATCAACTTTTTTAGCTCTCACATATGAGTGGGAACAGGTGGTATTTATCTTTCTGTGCCTGGCTTATTTTACTTACCATAATTTTCTCCAAGCTTATCCGTGTTGTTGCAAATGGCAGAATTTCATTCTTTTTTATGGCTGATTAGTATTCCACTGTGTATATATATAACATTTTCTTTTCATTTGACAAGTTTAAAACACGTATTTAAAATACAATTTATAAAATACTTAATCTGCTGACTCAGGAGCCCACAGTGCGGGGTGGGGTGGGGGTAGGTAGCTCGCTACACCAGTAGAACAAGACTGCATGAGAACAGCCCTCCCTCCCATGCTCTTCTGTTCAGTCACCCAAAGGGCCCATGTGCACCCCTGGGATCACACAACCAGAAAACAGGACTCTAGAGGTTTCTTCAGTCTCTGCTTACCAGGGAGGCTGGGTGCAACCCAACCAGCACATCCCTGGGCAGAGCACTCCCAGATGGGAAAGAACAGGGTATGGCTGAGCTGGACAGGGCAGGGCAGACAGGTTCTGAAAGGGGCTGATGGTAGCAGATAGGGTGTTGCCTCCTGCCTGCAAGTAGGGAGCATGCTGACTGAGTAGGCTGGAAGGGTTGGTCCAGGTCCGGATCCCCAGCTCCTTTGGTTATAAGCTGACATCAGAGTAGCAGCTCATGGGAAGCAGTTAGCTTGAAGATCTGAGGGCTGGTTCATGGGGTCAGGGAGGAGCTGGGTGAGGAGGACAGTAACATGAAGGCAGATAAAGGGGCAGTAGCCTTAGGTTTATACACCTATCCCCCTGGTGTTTTTTAAGCTAAACTAAGGAAGGAAGGAAGGGAGGAAGGAAAAAGATGCACTTATGGAAAGTTACAGACAACTACCAAAAAAAAAAAAAAAAACCAACCCCCACAAAATCCAAATCACTTTCCCATCTTTCCTACTGCCTCCTTCTCAACACAAAAGAAAAGTTTCCTGTTTTCATTTCCTTCTCTTTGAAAAATTTTGCCTGCCCCCCCCCATCTGGGAAGCCAAGGGCATGAGTGCTGGTGGGTGGTGACAAAGATGGGGCATCTTTGGCCAGAGGGAGGTGGGGTCACCAGTCCCTGCTACATCCTCAATCTGCAGACACCCGTCAGCCAGCCTCTCTTTGGCTCCCACTAGAGGGTGGCAGGGAAAGAACAGGTGGTCCCGATGGCTCAGCAATCAGTATTTCTGGCCTTCCCAACTGGACTACCTCCACCCTTCGCCAACTGTACCCTCTCCTTGGGCCAGAAACCACTATCCCAGTTGGATGGACACTATACGTTTAGGATGTAGACACTTGGTCAAGGCAGTGGAACTAAAAAGATAGCAGCTAACTTTCTTCCTTGCCCACTCCTGGAGGCAATTCCCCCTCTTACTGACTGAAGCTCTGTCCTAGCTCCGCTTAAGGACAATTCCTGGCTTCACACAGTTTTAAGACTGTGCTATGGACTAGTTGCTGACTCAAGTGGCAGCTGGCCCTTCCTCCTAAGGGGAAGACATAGTGGGACATGGCTTACTGGGCCTGGCCTACCATTCCCACGGGGCAAGGCTAAGAGCCAAGTGAACCAAAGGTGGAGTGAGCCTGCAAAACCTAGCTTGCCACCTTGACCACCAGGAGCTGCCCCAATTGCAAAATCACACCAATCACTCCAAAACTTATCCACTAGTCAAAAGTGGGGAGGCCATCTGGTTGGCTGAGGGATAAGGCACAGTGCAACAGAAGAGACTAGAAAGCCTGAGAGGAGCCAGGTTGTACACACACAGAGCTGCTCTGGGAAGCTGCCATCTTAGCCTCTTCCACCTCAAGGAGACAAAGCAAATCTTTAGCCTCCAGGGACAGCAGATAAACTGCCTTCATTCCAGGCCCTTGCTCTGGAAAAAGGAGTGAAGGATAGCCTAGGCCTATGGGGAACCAGTCTGTCATCAACCTTTGCAATGCAAAGCTTTTCTTTTCCCAAGGTTGGTCAAAATGGTCTGTTCCCAAGGTACTGATTTCACACAGGAAATGTACCAGGTATAGTTACTGAGCTGGGGCCATCAAAGGAAATGGAGTGCCACAAATCTTTAAGAGTTCAAGTCTTGTTGGAGTGAAAAGATCTATCCATCTTCTTCTTCTTTTTTTTTTTTTTTTTTTTTGTGACCAGTAAGGGGATTGGAACCCTTGGCTTGGTGTCGCCTGCACCACGCTCAGCCAGTGAGTGAACCAGCCATCCTTATATAGGATCCGAACCTGCAGCCTCGGCGCTCCCAGCGCTGCACTCTCCCGAGTGAGCCACAGGTTCGGCCCAAGATCTATCCGTCTTCTGACCACACTAGGCAGAAGGCTCAGAGTCCTGGAGCCAGACTGTCTCCTAGTCTTCCTTGTGCTGACAGCAAAATACTGAACATGTCTCAGATCCCTTACTTGTAAGCCCAGGAGTGCAGTCTTGCACCCTGATACTCCCTATTCTCTTCTAGCATGGCTGGCTGATAGGGAACCACCCTGAAGGATGTGGGAAGGGGAAGTCTGTTCACTTTGCCTATTTCCCAAAATAATAGAGGTGGGATTGGCACCCTCTCAGGCACTCTCAGCCTACAGAGCTAGCTCAATCTCTAGGCAGGGCCAAGATACCCTGGGATTTAGCAGGGGGATGGAGGTTTAGGCATGGGGTGCTCATGTGTCCTGGGGGCTGCAGAGCCCTGCCCCTTTTCTGGGCAGCAGTAGGAATACTGAAGCTGAGCTCACCAAATCCTATTGGATGATGTTCCTAGTGAATTTCCCAGAAACACTTTTAAGTAGACTACCAAACTACCTGTATTAGTCCATTTAGGTTGCTTATAACCAAATACCTCAAACTGGGTAATTTATGAAGAAAACAAAATTTATTGCTTAGGGCTAGGAAGTCCAAAGTCCATCTGGTGGTGGCAACAGTGACCCAAGGGTCTCACATTGCAAGATGGTGGAAGCGGAGAGCAGAGAGAGACACAGACTCTCCTCTTCTTTTAAAGCCCTCAGAACCACACCCCCGACCACCATTTTTAATCAATTCACTACTGCACGGTCCTACAATCTAATCACCTCTTCAAGGCTTCACCTTTCAACTACCATAAGAGGATTTCCCACCCTCTTAACAGTCACAATAGGGGCTAAGTTTCTAATACATAAAACTTGGGGGACACAATTCAAGCTTGAGGGAGTTTTGGGGGGACATTATTCAAACCACTATATTACCTTTCCTCAATTAAAAATTCATTAAACTGCTAAAACCCCTCCCATACGCTTTTTCTCGCAAATCAGATTTTGTATAAACAAAAGTAGGAAGAAGAAAAAAAGGATATTTTCAAATGGAACTTATTTTTTAAGTGATGAAGACATGCACTTGGGCGTGGGTAGGTAGGAGTTCTCATTTGTGCCTCGAAATCGCAAATTAACAAACACGATAAACTGTTATTACTGGCATTGGTTTTATCCCAAGTGACCAAGTGGCACTGACTCTCCTGAGTCCTTGGTGGGTCCTCCCAACCCTCACCTAACCCCCACCCTTTCCCCTTCCATTGACTTGGGACAGCCCTTGTCATCTTACCAATCACAGTGGGTGGAGCAAGGGAGATCACAATGCACATAAGTCAAGTGTTCCCTCTGCTAAAGTTTAGCTGTCTGTCGTGGCTGAGTAACTTGTGGCAGGTGACCCAGGAAGTGGTGATGGTGGCAGCAGCAGCATCCTTTCTTACCTGAATTTATCTGTAGTGTTTGAAGCCTTGTGACCCATCAGGACCCAAAGGCTGTCTGATCACATTACCACGCTGCATGCTGTCTTCGGGTTGGGAGATCCTGGTTGGCCTGTCGAGGATGGGTTTCTCCTGCTCCTCTTCAGGGCTGGCACTGCCCAGGATCAGTTTCCGGTCCTCAGCATATTCTGCCTCCTGCTGTGCTAGGGACTTGGCTGGAAGTCAAGCTGTCCTGCTGGTGGAGTTGGGGCTGCTGACCACACCACTGCTGGTGTGCCTCTTGAGGATGCAGATCTGTGGAGGGGACCCATCGGATGGCTATCGTCCTGAATCACAATGGGCACTTTAGGAGATTTGGATTTCCCTGCTGTTTGCCACCTCCTACCAGTGCTCAGTGATCTCCTCATCTACCATCTTCCTGGCTGTTTTCCCTCCTTCCCAATTCCCTCCTGCACCTGTGCCCTGAAGCACCCACATTTTCTTTATCTATTCATCTGTTGATGGACACTTAGCTTGATTCTACATCTTGGCTATTGTGAATAGTGCTGAAATAAACACAGAGGTGCAGATATATCTTTGATATACTGATTTCCATTCTTTTAGATAGATATTCAGTAAGAGGATTGCTGGATCATACTACTATATGTAGTGTTCTATGTTTAGTTTCAGAGGAACCTCCATACTGTTTTCCATAGCAGTTGTGCACTAAGTTACATTCCCACCAGTATCGTATAACAGTTCCCTTTTCTCTGCATCCTCGTCAGCACTTGTTATTTTTTGTCTTTTTGATAATAGCCATTCTGACTGACATGATATCTCATTGCAGTTTGGATTTGCATTTCCCTGATGATTAGTCATGTTGAACATTTTTTCATACACCTGTTGGCCATTTGTATGTCTTTTGAGAAATGTCTATTCAGGTCATTTGCCCACTTTAAAATTTATTATTATTATTTTGCTGTTGAGTTGTTTGACTTTCTTATATATTCTGGATATTAATCCCTTGTCAGATGAATAGTTTCAAATAAGATCTCCCACTTTCAGGTTGCCACTTCACTCTGTTAATTGTTTCCTTTGCTGTGCAAAAACTTTTCAGTTTGATGTAGTCCCATTTGTCTATTTTTGCTTTTGTTGTCTGTGCTTTGGAAGTCTTCTTCATAAAATCTTTGCTCAGAGCAATGACTTGAAACTTTTCCCATATTACTATGGGTTGAATGTCCCCCAGAAGTTCATGTGCTGAAAATTTGATCCCCACTGTAACAATGTTAGGTGGGTGGGATATCCTATTATGGTATTTGAAAGGTGAGACCTTTAAGAGGTGACTAGATCATGAGAACTGTGCCCTTGTGAATGGATTAATCGATTCATGGAGGAATGGGTTAATGGCTTAATGGGTTATCAGGGAGTTGTTCTGATGCTTCTAAAAGGAAGGCACATGAGCACAATAACTCACTGTTGTCATTCTCGCCATATGATAACCTGTGTTGCCACGGGATTCTGTAGGGAGTCTCCACTCAGATGTGCCCCCTGGATCATGGACTTCCCAGCCTCCAAAACTGTAAGAAATAAATTTCATTTCTTTATACACTTCAAGTATTCCATTATAAGCAACAGAAAACAGACTAATACACCTATGTTTTCTTCTAGGAGTTTTATAGCTTTGGGTTTTACATTTTGAATTAATTTTTGTATATGGTGAAAGAGAGGCGTCTAGATTCATTATTCTACATGTGTATATCCAGTTTTCCCTGAATTATTTACTGAAGAGGCTGTCCTTTCCCCAATGAATTTTCCTGGCAGCTTTGTCAAAAGTCAGTAGGTTGTCCATACATAATTTTATTTCTGGGATCTCTATACTGTTCCCTAGGTCTGTGTGTCTCTTTTTATTCTAGTACCATGCTGTTTTGGTTACTATAGCTTTGTAGTATATTTTTAGGCCAGACAGTGTGATGCCTCAGGCTTTGTTCTTTTTGTTTAGGATTGCTTTGGCTATCTGGGGTCTTTTCTGGTTCCATACAATTTAGGATTGTTTTTTCTATTTCTGTGAAGAATGTCATTGGTATTTTGATAGAGATTGTATTGAATCTGTAGATCACTTTTGGTAGCAGGTCATTTTCACAATACTAATTTCTCCAATCCATAAACAAGGGATGTCTTTCCATTTCTTTGTGTCCTCTCCAACTTTTTCATCAGTGTTTTATAGTTTTTCTTGTAGAGATCTTTCACATCCTTGGCTAAATTTATTCCTAGGTATTTTTTTATGGCTATTATAAATGGGATTGCTTTCTTGATTTCTTTTTCATCTTGCTTTTTATTGGTGTATAGAAATGCTACTGATTTTTGCATGTTAATTTTTTATCCTGGAACTTTACTGAATTTATCAGTCCTAAGATGTTTTTTGTTTGCTTGTTTTTGTTTTTTGGTGGAGCTTTTAGGGTTATTTATGTGTAAGATCATGTCATCTGGAAATGGAGACAATTTGACTTTTTCTTTTCCAGTTTGGATGCCCTTTCTTTCTCTTGCCTAATGGCTCAGCTAAGATGTCCAGTTCTATGTTGTAAGAGTGGTGAGAGTAGGCATCCTTGCCTTGTTCCAGTTCTTAGATATAAGCTCTAGCTTTTTACTGTTCTGTATGATACTAGCTGTGCACTTGTCACATATGGTCTTTACTGTGTTGAGGTACATTACCTAATTTAAAGATTTCTTACCATGAAGGTTGTTGAATTTTATCAAGTGATTCTTTTGCATCTATTTAGATGATCATAAGGTTTTCATCCTTCATTCTGTTGATGAGATGTATCACACATTTATTGATTTATGTGTGCCGAACCATCCTTGCATCCCTGGGATAAATCCCATGATGGTCAATACTTTTTTTAAATGTGTGGCTGGATTCAGTTTGCTAGTATTTTGTTGAAGATTTCTGTATCTATGTTCATTAGGGATACTGACCTATAGTTTTCTCTTTTTGTTATTATCTGGTTTTAACATCAGGGTAATGCTGGCCTGGTAGAATAAGTATGGAAAAATCCCATCTTCTACAATTTTATAGAAGAATTTGAGAAGAATTGGTATTAATTCTTCTTTAAATGTTTGGTGGAATTCAGCAATGAAGCTCCTGGGCTTTTTTTTTTTTTTTCGATGGGAGACTATTACTCATTCAATCTCATTACTTTAAATTGGTCTGTTCAGGTTTTCTATTACTTCTTGGTTCAGTGTTGGTAGATTGCATGTGTCCAGCTCCAGGTAAGAAGGGTACTAGAGTTGTCTAGTCTATAGGGTGGTGTGTCCTAGCTCAGCCACTGCTCTGTTTCCCTGGGATGCAGGGTACTACATCAGCTTAGCCCTGTGATGCGTAGCTGCTCGGCTTGGCCAAGCAGTTGCTCAGCCAAGGCAGTTGCTCAGGTGGTGATGCACTGCTTCAGCTTCAGCACAAGGGCATAGGGCACAGTCACAACTGGGGGAGGGGAGGTGGTAATTGTAACAGTTCCTCCATTGCCTAGTCCCTCAGTGTAGGGTGTAACAGCTACTTGAAGCTCAGTTTGGGGATGGTGGGCCATTGGGCAGGGGTGGTTTAACTGTACCTTAGTATCTGGGATGAAAAGGAGTCATGGTCACTTGCCCCGGGGACTCCAGAAGTAGTTCCAGTTCCAAGATGGCATAGCACAGTAGACACATGGGCCACCAAGGGCAAGGCACAGTGTTGGTTCCTTCTCTGTGGAGAGCACAACTGTGTGGCCTCCAGGCAGCTCCCTCAGCTGGGATTAGTGTCTGTGAGGACTGCAGGATTCCCCAGTGGTGAGGATTATAGGAGTGCAAGGTTTTTATGGGGGCGGGGTGTGCTAGGGTCCTCTCACTTACCTTTTTCCCACAGGAAGAAGTTCCTCCTGGTTCTCAGCTGATCCAGGCTAGAGGATGTGGTGGAGGCCATGTGTTTCCTTCCATTCTTTATGTTGCTATCCTAAGTTTCTGTGCTCACCAGGGTTTCTATTACTCTTTTGATGTACTCCACTCTCCTTTAGTTATTTTCATCCAAATGTAGTTGTTTATTTGTTGTTTTGTCTGTATTTGTGGGAGAGATGACTACTAGGGTCTTCTAGTCAGCTATCTTCCTGAAAATCAGTCAATTTAAAAGAGGTAACTGTCCATTCAGAGGAGATTCTTTTTTAAAAAAAATTAATTTATTATTATTATTATTATTTTTACATTCTAAAGATGTTGTTGTGAAGCAGTTGGGGGGAGAGGGGAATAGAGAGGGGGACAGGATAAGAGGAGGAGGAAGGAGGGAGGGGGTGTGGTTGAGGCTCATGGCATCCCCCTCATACTGGCAGGGAAGCCCAGAGGGCTTCCAGTGGTGGCTCGGTCATGGCTGGGCTGGATGCAGACTTCAGGGTGGCAAGACTGAGGCCCTCAGACCGCCCCCACACCCCAGGAACCTGGAGTGCTACCAGTGGTGGCTTGGGGGTCGCTGGGCTGGATGCTGACATTGGAGGGTTATGGATGAGGCCCTTGGTGACTCCCCCACCTTGGCTCGGGAGCCTGGGGCACTTCTAGCAGTGGTCTGGTGGTCACCATTGGGCTGGATAGAGATGTTGGTAGGGTGTGGCTGAGGCACTCAGCCCCCTTCCTCCCTGGCTCGGGAGCCCAGGGCACTTCCGGCAGCAGCTCAGTGGTTGTTGGGCTGGATGTGGACATGGAGTGGCATGGCTGAGGCCTTCTGCACCCTCCCCACCCACCTTGGCTCAGGAGCCTGGGGGGCTTATGGTTCTTCTAGGTTTTATAGGTGTTCTTTGGTGGTGTTAGACTTTTACTGGTTAATATCAGAACTTTGATCTGTGTTTTTTTTCTTATTTCTTTCAGTTCTGTATTGGATTACTTGCTATTCCCACCACTTAAACTTGGCACTGGAACTAATTTGTTGTCCTTTGCTTACTTCTAAAATGGGAGAACTTCCTGTGGGGACCAGCACTTAAGCCCTGTGGTTGAGCTAAATTTTTGCTTTGCTGCTGATTCTCTGGGGAAGGCTTTTTGTGCAACTCAGGTTTTAACTGTTGACCTTGTAAGTACTTCTGGGTTTTGTGAGGTCTGGTACACCTGGGTTATGTGGAAACTTTGGTCTGGGCCTCAATCTTTTCAGCAAACTGCAACCCCTACAGTTCTATATTCCTGACCAGTCTCCACTGAGTGGGCCTGTGCTGACTGGAGGGCAGATCAGCTGTCTATGCTATACCCCAATGGTCCCCTGGTGGGCCTGTCTCCCCCACTGCCCACACTCCAAACATGTCCTATGGGATGGGCCATGCACTGGTCCCTTGTAATGACTCACTGGCCTCTGAGTGGCTGCTTTTTTCAATTGTCTGTGGCCCCTCACTCCTATGTGGGTCCATGGGAACCCTGTTAGTGGTCTTGCTGGCCTGGGGGCCACCAAGGCTTTCTGCTCCCCTGCAGCCTCCAAGCAACTTCATATGAAAGGAATAGAAGTGGCTTTTGCCAGCTCTTGCTCTGTGTGCTCATCAGGGCCAGGTTTGAAGTGGCTGGGGCTTGAAATGATCGGAGTGACCCTTTCTTTCTCTCATCATGGCTTTTCCTGCCTTCATGAACTCTGTACATCTCTCCTCCTCTTCCCCTGAGCTCTAGCGGCCCCAGCTTGGCATTCATTGCTTTTTAATAGTCATAAATTGGTTGATTGTGGGAGAGGGTGATACTGGGTACCATTTTCTGCCATCTTGATCAGAAGTTCGGAGGAGATTCTTAAGGCAACAAAGCGGTAGGTTTTGGGTGAACAAAATGACCATGTTCACAAACCCTTTTGGAGGCTGATAAGGTTTGGGGGTTTGAAATGGGCTCTGTTGTACAGGGTAGGGAATGGTGCAAGAGGCAGTGTGCTGCAGAGGCCTGTGCCCTACCCAGAGATCCAAAAACCTCTGCTCTGGAACTTTAGTTTCAATGACTCAAAAGAATAAAAGATGCCAGGAGGGATGGGAGAAGGCTGTTCCATAAAGACTGGGACTGAGGGGGAAAGATTATTTTTTTTCTTTTCTTGGAGTCTGATCCTGGGTCACAATACTGGCTGAAAATCTGAAAGCTTCCTCTCCTTGGTATATTCCTCTATGAAGACAGTAGGAGCTCGGTTAAGGAGCACTAAAATGTTGAGGAAGGTCACAAAGTAAGAACTCTCTTGAAGAAAGAGAGAGGAGGAAGAGACACAGTCAAAAGGCATGTGTCATCATGTAATACTCAGGTGCAGGAGCAGCAACCCTTCTGGCAGGCAGGATAACTTTGAACTTTGACCAAACAACTGTCACTGACAAATGTCTGGCTCCAGAGAAGGCAACTGAGATACAAAGATCCAGGATTATTGGCTGTTTCACTTGGGCCATGACAATGACATCTACAGTTAGTTACTTTGCCTCCCTCTTGATCCTTTTTCTATGAAATCAAGAGGTCATGGGTAAGATTTGGAATGATTTTTCATCCAGGAATCCCGAGATCAGGTGTTTGCTGAATGGGTCCTTCCTATTTTAAGCTGCATGTCATCTTGTTGCTGATAGTGACTCTTTTCAAGGGATGTCTTATAAGTGGGAATGTTTATTATGAAGTAGTCATCAGGAATCTGATGATGTTCAGAGGACAAGAAGAAAAAGCAGGCAAGGTGACCTATGTCTTGTTCATATGGGGAAAGTGGGATATTACTAACTTGAATCAAAAGAAAGGATTGTTTGTCAAGAACTCCCGTCTATACATGTCAAAATGAGAAACTGATCTTGGACATGCCTTTTATACAGGATGGCTGCTACTAGAATGGGTATTCAGAGGGTGACCTGGATTTTCTTGTAACTATCAGACACTTGCTCAGGGCTAAAGGGAATCCTGAATAGATGCTGAAAAAGCATTTGATAAAGTTCAGCACTCATTCATGACAAAGACCCTCTATAAGTTAGGTATAGAGGGAAAGTATCTCAACATAATTAAAGCCATATATGACAAACCCACTGCCAATATCATCCTGAATGGGGAAAAGCTGAAAGCTTTTCCTTTAAGAACAGGCACTAGACAAGGATGCCCACTCTCACCACTCCTATTCAACATAGTGTTGGAAGTACTAGCCAGAGCAATCAGAGAAGAGAAGGAAATAAAGGGCATCCAGATTGGAAAAGATGAAGTCAAACTGTCCCTGTTTGCAGATGACATGATCCTATATATCGAACAGCCTAAAACCTCTACAAAAAAACTGTTGGAATTGATAAATGATTTCAGCACAGTAGCAGGATACAAAATCAACACACAAAAATCAGTAGCATTTCTTTTCTCCATTGTGAACATGCAGAATGAGAAATCAAGAAAGCCTGCCCATTTACAATAGCCACCAAAAAAATAAAATACTTAGGAATTGAGTTAACCAAGGAGGTGAAAAATCTCTATAATGAGAACTACAAACCACTGCTGAGAGAAATTAGAGAGGATACAAGAAGATGGAAAGATATCCCATGCTCTTGGATTGGAAGAGTCAACATAGTGAAAATGTCCATACTACCCAAAGTGATATACAAATTCAATGCAATCCCCATCAAAATTCCAAAGACATTTTTCTCAGAAATGGAAAAAACTATTCAGACATTTATATGGAACAATAAAAGACCACGAATAGCCAAAGCAATGCTCAGCAAAAAAAATAAAGCTGGAGGCATAACACTACCTGACTTTAAGCTATACTACAAAGCTATAATAACCAAAACAGTATGGTACTGGCATAAAAACAGACACACTGACCAATGGAATAGAATAGAGAATCCAGAAATCAACCCACACACTTACTGCCATCTGATCTTTGACAAAGGCACCAAGCCTATTCACTGGGGAAGGGATTGCCTCTTCAGCAAGTGGTGCTGGGATAACTGGATATCCATATGCAGGAGAATGAAACTAGATCCATACCTCTCACCGTATACTAAAATCAACTCAAAATGGATTAAGGATTTAAATATACACCCTGAGACAATAAAACTTCTTAAAGAAAACATAGGGGAAACACTTCAGGAAATAGGACTGGGCACAGACTTCATGAATACGACCCCAAAAGCATGGGCAACCAAAGGAAAAATAAACAAATGGGATTATATCAAACTAAAAAGCTTCTGCACAGTAAAAGAAACAATTAACAGAGTTAAAAGACAACCAACAGAGTGGGAGAAAATATTTGCAAAATATACATCTGACAAAGGATTAATATCCAGAATATATAAGGAACTCAAACAACTTTACAAGAAGAAAACAAGCAACCCAATTAAAAAATGGGCAAAAGAGCTAAGTAGGCATTTCTCTAAGGAAGATATCCAAATGGCCAACAGACATATGAAAAAATGCTCAACATCACTCAGCATCCGGGAAATGCAAATCAAAACCACATTGAGATACCATCTAACCCCAGTTAGGATGGCTAAAATCCAAAAGACTATGAACGATAAATGCTGGCGAGGCTGCGGAGAAAAAGGAACTCTCATACATTGTTGGTGGGACTGCAAAATGGTGCAGCCTCTATGGAAAATGGTATGGAGGTTCCTTAAACAATTGCAAATAGATCTACCATACGACCCAGCCATCCCACTGTTGGGAATATACCCAGAGGAATGGAAATCATCAAGTCGAAGGTATACCTGTTCCCCAATGTTCATCGCAGCACTCTTTACAATAGCCAAGAGTTGGAACCAGCCCAAATGCCCATCATCAGATGAGTGGATACGGAAAATGTGGTACATCTACACAATGGAATACTACTCAGCTATAAAAACGAATGAAATACTGCCATTTGCAACAACATGGATGGACCTTGAGAGAATTATATTAAGTGAAACAAGTCAGGCACAGAAAGAGAAATACCACATGTTCTCACTTATTGGAGGGAGCTAAAAATTAATATATAAATTCACACACACACATACACACACACACACACCGGGGGGAGGGGGAAGAAGATATAACAACCACAATTATTTGAAGTTGATACAACAAACAAACAGAAAGGACATTGTTGGGGGGGAGGGGGGAAGGGAGAAGGGAGGGAGGTTTTGGTGATGGGGAGCATTAATCAGCTACAATGTATATCGACAAAATAAAATTAAAAAAAAAACCAAAAAACAAATTGCCAATTTATACATTAGTTTTATCATAAAAATAAAATAAATTATCCACAAAATGTAAAAAAATAAAAAATAAAAATAAAGGGAATCCTGACTTTAAATGGCACTGTCTTTGGCATCAAGCCTGTAAGTACCTCAAACAATATTGAGCATATGGGTTACATATGGTTTACAGTACATCTGTGAAATCAGGTGAGTCCTGTAAATTCAGTGGAGATGAACAAGAGGAGCTCTTAACCACTTCACAGTTTCAGAACTGAATAGAGCCCAGTCCCCTACATATGGTCACTTCCCAAATATGTAGAAATGTTTATTGTGGTTGACAATTAGTGATTCTAAATATGGAATAATAATAATGTGACCAAGATGACACAGATGGCAATGGATGTCCATATGCTGGTCAAGTGGTATATGAAGGAGCCAAATATAAAAGTATTACTTGCTGGGTTAGAGATATGAACAGAGAGAACGTTAGTGCAAATATCCCTGAATCTGCAGGAAACACTTCAAAATTTTAACTGCTGGAAAGACTGGCATCTTTTAATAAGGGTGAAGCATGATGTTGCTCATATGATCATTAGCCAAAATATGGGGAAGTACCAGAACCAGCATTTATCAGTGGTATCTGTACTAAGAATGCAACCAGCATTGAATCTTTCTCTCAGGAAGACATACTCCATTTTGCAGCTCTTATTGTTCATGAGCTTGGCCACAACTTAGGAATGGAGCATGACTATGTGGCCTGCAAGTGCCATGGCCAGAACCTCTGTACTATGCATGAATTTATTAGTATAGATATGGGCTTCACCAACTGCAGCTTCCATGACTTCCACCAGCTGTTGCATAAGCACAGAGAGGACTGCCTGTTTAATAAACGTGAGTTTCAAAGCTCCTTTGGAAAGCCATATTGTGGGAACAAGATAGTGTATTAAGGAGAAGAATTTGATTGTGACAGTGTCCGTGATTGTCAAAAGGATCACTATTGTCTGTCTTTATGATAACTGAAGAAGGGTTCAGATTGTGTATTTGGATCCTGCAGCAAAACCTGAAAATTTCAAAAAGCAACAATACCCTGCCATCTCAGCATGGATGAGTGTGACCTATTGTTGGGAAAAATGCTGAAATAATTTTCTCACAAGGCTGCTTTGTTCTTGAAGTAATATCTTGTCCTTGAAACTATACTTGCCTGCTCAATTAATCATTGCTTGGCTTCTGTAAATGAGCGCTTATCTGTACAGACTGCATATGCTAGCTGAAATGCTGAGAAAAGAGAAAAAAATATGAGAAAAGCCCTGGAAGATTCTGCTTATAAAAAGCCTTGTCAGACCTAGGTTTGGCGTCCAGAATTTCAGAGCACAAGCTCATCTGGACCCGCTAGCATGATAAATTCCTGCCTCTCCAACTCTCCGAGTGTTGGGTTGCTTCTTGCCTTGTCTGTTTTTCTACAACCCTACCAGATTACCGTAATGGCACCTCTAAGTGATATCAGTTAGTTACATACAAGCAAGATGGCACCCCTTGCAAAGAACAAGGTTACTGTCTCCAGGGCAGAAGAATTGGTCCATTATAATCTTGGAAAGGGTACAAGGGTTGCCCAGAAAAGTTATTACCAAGGGCGGGTTTGGAAACTGGCAGTGACTCTTAACAGATATTCAAGGTCTTCAGCAAGTGCAAGACCAAAGATGTAAAATGTGAAAGGCTGCTATGTGAAAACATCCAAGGCTCCCATGCACTGAAAAACATCAAACACCCAGTTCTCCATGCAAGACATGTGAAGTTGGGGTACAGTTTTTTAGTATATGTGCTGCCGAAGCGAGCACGGGGGTACAGTTTTTTGAAGCCACAGACAGGGCTAATGAGAGGGAGAAGAAGAATGGTACCCCATGTGGTCAAGAGGAGATCTGTGTCAATTGATCCTGCCTAGATATCACAGTACTCCACTATAACTACAACCTGGACAAATGTCATGAGAGGGATGTTTGCAACAATTTTAAGAACTGCCACTGTGTCTGTGGCTATGGCCCTCCTACATGTGAATTTGAGGTTTATGAGTAGTTTAAACACTGGTCCAAAAAGCTAATAATCCTAATTTGGGTCTTGCCTAACCTGTTATTTCTCATTCCTACTATATTTACCTACATCTATA
Organism: Cynocephalus volans; assembly: GCF_027409185.1. Lineage (NCBI taxonomy): Eukaryota > Metazoa > Chordata > Mammalia > Dermoptera > Cynocephalidae > Cynocephalus > Cynocephalus volans. The sequence goes on from NC_084461.1 coordinate 189,299,606, forward strand.
GAAGATCTAAGACCAATGTCAATGCAAAAAATTAAATAAATAATCAGAGCAGCAAGATGAACAAACCTGACAAACATCCAATAATTACCTTCTTTCTGGTAATAAAGCCAAATATAGGCTGGTTAGCTATAGCATGGTGCTGATAACACCAAAGTCCAGGGTTCAATCCCTGTACTGGCCAGCCACCAAGAGAAAAAAAAAAAAAAGCCAAATGTTAAGTGATACCAAAGGGGAACTTTTTAAGAATTGGGCTTCTTAGTTCTGGTGTCCCTAAAAAACTATAGAGTAGGGAATTCTTTCTTGATTCTATCTGTTTTTCTACATATTGAATACTTATTAGCTTTTAAATTAAAAGAAATTAAAACAGCTCCCTAGGTGAGGCAATCTTTCTTGTTCTGTGCTATCCTAAAATTAGGTCTCCAGAGCTTTGGGGCAATAAGAAGCCTCAAGATAAGATCTTGACTGAGTAAGGCCAAATTATCCTCCATAATTTCTATGAAGCTCATGGTGTAAAACCTAAAGAGCTATTATCAAGCTCCCTAACACAGAGAGAGCTCCTTTGGAAAGATCTCTGGAACTTGCTTTTTAGAGTATCCTGTCTAATACCCAACTATAATCCTTTCTGCCAATTTCCTTATACTTAAATATTTTGCCTTGGACAGACCAACAGAACTTATCAGGTGACAAGCATCTGATCCTTAGTTCCAGATGTTTTGGCTGATTATCATTCCAGTCACTTTTGCCCATTTGGCTTTCCCTTTGTTTTGGCATCACAGTATATGATGCCCCGGCCTCAGATTGGCCTTGTTCATAACTTAACTGGAGAGACATCACTGTTATGTGATTCAAGAGAAAGAAACAGATGAGATAGACACTCCCACCCCTGAATGAAGCTCTGAAGTCTGGGAATCTTTTCTTTCCCCAAAGGTTCAAATTCTATTAATCATTCATTTGCTCATTCACTCATTTATTCTACAAACATATATTTAGCACTTACTAACATATTGAGGCTGTCTGGTTAGTTCAGTTGGCTAGAGTGTGGTGTTGATAACACCATGGTTCAATGCCTGCTACCAGCCAGCCACCAAAAAATAAAAAAATAAAATATAGTAACCATGTTCCAGCCAATCCCATTGTAAAGAGAAAAAACAAACAAACAAAAAACAAACAAACAAAAAACTATTAGGTTGAACCATATGAAATTGAAATTAGACCATTTTCACCTATAAAAATGGAAGTTCCTGTGGTTCAATCTAATTTTATATGTTCAGGCACTATGAAACCAACCTTGGACTTCTGCTTGTAAATGACAGTTGAGAGTTACTAATTCCTAGAGTTTCTTTCAGTCCTGATTTCTCTTAAATCTTATTATCTGTAAAAGATTGGCCTTAATTTTCTAGAACAGGATGGTCCCTATTGTTCAAGTCCTAGAATAGAACTGAACATATGAGGCTAGGATGTGGTGTGTTTGAGGGTCCCCCTGTCACTTTTTTGATAGTTGTTGTCCTTGCTTCGTCTGAGTTTCCAAAACTCTTCAAAGAATAGAAACCCAGGACTTTCCACATCCAGAGAGAGTAATAACAACAGCAAGACTTGAGCAAGTTGTTGTATATTATACCCCCCTCCTTCTACTGCAACCACAGAAAGCCTGGAAATGACATATATAAATAATAACCTGGAATTTATTTTTTTCAGAAGAGACTTAGACAATTCTAATATTCATCAAGGTAATATGAATCTATCTCTTAGATGGAAAGTGGCTTCATCTCCCTGAACAGAGAAGACTCTAAGAATCACTAGTGAATCTAGGAATAACTGGAGAGATCCTGCCCAACTCACCTAGAATAGCTACTAACTATGGCACTTTATTCCCTTTCAGTTCTGCAGTTTAAGATATGGCTAGAAAAGACTTAAGATATCATATCCCTACATTTCTTCCCAGTCCATTAGAGAGGAATAACTCCAGTTCCTGGATGTTCTGGTGCAGGCTGAATATCCCTTATCTGACATGCTTGGGACCAGAAGTGTTTTTTTGGATTTTGGAATATTTGCATATACATAATGAGATATCTTGGAGATGGGAACTGTGAAGGTTAATTCTAGGTGTCAACTTGATTAGGTTAAGGAATGACAAGAAACCTGGTAAAGCTATCTTTTTAGGTGTGTCCATGAGGGTGTTTTTAGAAGAAATTAGCATGAGAGCCTAAGTTGAGACTGTGTGGGAAAGATCCACCCTCAATATGGGCAGGAATCTGCTGGGGGCCCCAAGAGAAAAAAAAAAAAAAAAAACAGATGGAAAAAAAGGTGAATCACCCTGTCTGTTGGAGCTGAGATACATTCTTCTGTCCATGCGTCTCAGAGCTTGAGACTCTTCAGCTTTTGAGTTCCAGGACTTACACCAAGGACACCATTGGCTTCCCAGGTTTTGAGAACTTTGGACTTGAACTGAGCCATGCTATCAGCATCCAGTTTGCAGATGGCCTATCATGGGACTTCTCTTCACAATCTCGTGAGCTAATACCTCTAATAAATCCCCTCTCATATACTGATAACATATCCTATTGATTCTGTCTCTCTGGAGAACCTGACTAATACAGGATCCATATCTTAACAAGAAATTCATTTATGTTTCATATACATCTTGTATTCATAGTCTGAAGGTAATTTTATACAATATTTTAAATAATTTTGTGCATAAGACAAAGTTTGTGTACATTGAGCCATCAGAAAGCAAAGTATCACTATCTCAGCCACCCATGTGAATAATCTATGGTTGTCTGGCACCATCATTATTCCTGACTCTGATTTATATGCTACTGATAAGCAATCATGTTCTTACACTTATTCACATATAAGTATTTAACAGTAAAAAATATGACATACCATTAATGCAGTGAAAAAATTAATGTACAGGCTAACTAAGCAGCACAGTAGCATCACCAGAATACCTGCTGAGCATCTCTAATCTGAAATTCAAAATGCCAGGTGTGGAATTTTCCACTTGTGGCATCGTGTTGGTGCTCAAAAAGTTTCAGATTTTTGATTTTGTATTTTCAGATTAGGGATGCTCAACCTGTATTGTAGTTTCAAAGAATGGTGGAGGTGCTGGTAGCAAAAGCAAGAGTAGACTCCAGTGGAACTAGGCCCCTGCTATAGAATCTCTTCTGCGAGCATAATAATGGTGTCTGGGTGTCTGCATCACGCCGAGCCTCTTGCTTTAGTTGGTGGAACTTGTGCTCTGTCCAGGCATATATTCCACAGTTGAGCAGACCCTGAGATGCTGCTGTTAGAGCCTGAAGGAGATGAAGGGGTGATGGAGCCCATCCTTCAGGTTTTTAAAGATTCAGGGAATAATCCCCATTCCCCTTATTTATAAAATATTACTGTTATATTTCCTCTGTCTCAAATATCAAGATCTAGCATCAGTTTTTACATTTTCTAGCTCCTCCTGAATTCACTCTTCACACTGCACCTTGTCGTGGATGACGAAGAGTTGGTCAAATTGCTTAATGTAAAATCATTATATATAAGGACAATGCCCCATCTTATTGCTCATTTCTCAGGGTAGGCTTGAGAAAACTACCCTATCAGTATGGTCAGATAGCCCAAAAAGTCTTCTCAAATTTGCTAAAAGAGGAAAAGAGAAAGAATCATTCTATTCCTCCCCCCCCCTCCAATTCACCAAGAATAGCTAATTTATCCCACTCAATTAACTGGATGGGAGAGAATCATGTCACTATCAGTGTTTCATAAGAACATGCCCTGGTAGATCTTGTTTTTGTGCTGCCCGTCTCTTAAATACACATTAATGAAAGGAAGTTGACCAAAGATACACATGCTCTGGAATGCCTGGCAGCACTTTTACAAAAAGCCTCTACCTTATCTTTGAGGAAATTTTCACATTCTTCATAACTGAGTGTAAATAATACATTTTCTCTTTTCAATGAAAAAATGAATACCCTGAGGGAAAAAATGTGCTTACTGAGCAATGGCAATGTATGAGAGTAGGACAAGAGAGTATGAGAACAGAGATACTGGATATTGAAAGTATTACCTGGAGAACATAGAGGGCCATGTGAAGCTTGGTGTCCTGTGGCTTGGTCAGCTTTATGGTGATCAGAATGATAGCTGTGAATTCACAAAGTGTAAATCATATTGTGAGCCCTGACTGCCTGAAGCATAAAGTTCCTAAGTACCCAGGCCTGAGAATTGCTAGAATGGAAGCTATAGGCATAATGAAGACCAGCAGTGAAATTAACAAGTTATATAAACCACTGGGCCTTAGGCCTCCAACTTCTAGCTCTTACTGATTAATCTCTGCAGATTATTAGTGAGATAATGGTGGCAAGACATAATATAGGAAGACAATTTACATTTCTTAGCATTTCAGAATTTACCAACCTCTTTTAAAAATGTTATACAATCTGTTCCTCACTATAACCTTACGTAGTAGGAAGGGCAGGGGAAAGTATCTCCCAGTTCTATCAGGATATTTTCCCTCTCATACCAGGTTGTATCTCATGTTTGATTATTTTAATTTCTAAAGCACAAGAAGAAAAATGAGTTAGGAGGATTGGGGAAAACTGGAAATATGGGTAGGGTCAATGTAAGTTTCACAAGCTCGGCAGGAATTTGCAATCATCCTTCTTGGTGAGACCATTTTGCTTAATGAGAACCCAGTAGCTGCCCTCTTCACTGCCCATCTCTTCCCATTAAGACACCCACCTGGACCCCAGCAGCAAAAGAAGACCACTGGGTAGAAGCGTACTCTCTGCTCCACAATGTGAATCACAGCCCACTGTTCACTTCCCAGAAAGCCAGTTGATTTCACAAACTTCTTATACAATGTCTGGGCTTGGATGAGTAAGACCTAAACATGAGTGTGGCAGTGAGCAGTCTGCCTAAAGCTTAGTAAAACTTCCCAGGTCTATCGTTCTATGATTTTAGAAGGAAAATTCTCTTAGAATCTCACACCAGGAAAGACTACTCACTTGTCTTTACCATCCAAGACCAGGCTTTTTCTGAGAGAAAATTACCTTCAGAGTGAACTTTTACTTTGTCAAGGAAACAGATACTGGCCAAATTTGTGGTTATCATGTTCAATACATGAACCTTACATCAGCTCTCAGGCTTTGTTTCCCCCTGAGGTTAATTAAAATACACATTGGAAGTTAAAAATAAGCTCTAACCAGACCCTCTTTTAAAATACTTTATTAGAGATCCCGTTAGAATGTGTTCTATGCTTAATACCCTTAAAATAAATACTTCAGTACCATGGCTGTGCTTAAATTTTCAACTCTAAGCAAAAAGTTTTAGAAAGTCTCTTCTTACCGTAACTTAGATGGAAGATAGATTATTTCTCCCTTCCATTTGGTGGCTATCTGAATAAGGTTTAGCTAATTAAAGAAATATAAATCAGCTCAGAAGTCCAATTTGGTTTTTTGTGGAGAATAAATTAGGTCATAATCTTGGTAACAAATCTGACCAAATCTGAATCTTTTCCCTAATAATCCAGATCTACTCTGTAAGTTAACAAACCAATATTAAATTCAGCCATGTAATCTCCTTTCCCCCCAGACATAAGAATAAAAATAAAGCTTGATCTTTTTTTGAGAATATTTATGTCTAGAAGAATCAGTTCACCATCTATTGATTTAAAAAGAATCCACAATGTTAATTCCGAATGGCCACGGTAGCCGGGGCTATCCTCAGAGTGCCAGGCCTTGGGAGACCTGTCTCTCTTGTCAATCAGTTCCAAATGTAAACCATCAAAGCCATTTTAATGTAAACTAGTCATTGTGCATTCTTTACAAAGTTGCTAATTTGAGCTGAGCTATCTCTATAACTTATTTTTAATTGTCAAAGGAAATTCCTTAGAGAATAGAATAGTAGTTACTAGAGAATGGTAAGAGGAGCAGTGAGGAAGGATGGGAAGAGGATGGTCAATGGATACAAAATTGTAGAGAGATAGGAAGTATAAGATCTAGTGTTGTAGAGCAATAAAGGGACACTATAGGCAACAACAAAGTACTGTATAACTTCAAGTAGCTAATTGAGAGGATTTTGAGTGTTCCCAACCCAAAGAGGTGACAAATGTTTGAAGTGATGGATGTGCTGAATACCCTGACATGATCATTGCACACTATACAAATGTAACCAAATATCACACTGTACTCCATAAATATACACAATTATCATGGATCAATTAAGAAAAAATAAAAAGAAATAGTAGAATAGAAGTTACTAGAGGCTGGAGGGGAAACAGGAGATGGGTAGAGGTTGGCAAATGAGTATAATGTTACAAAGTTACAGTTAGATAGGAAGAATAAGTTCTGGTGCTTTAGGGTGACTATAGCTAATAATATTTTACTGTATATTTTATGATAGTCAGAAAAGAGGATCTTGAATGCTATAACCACAAAGAAATGATGATAAATGTTTAGTGACAGATATGCTAACTATTCTGATGGGATCATTATATAAGATATTCATGAATTGAAGCAACAACCGTCACCTCATAAAAATGTATAATTAAAAATAAAATTTAAAATGGCATTTCCCCATAATTATACCTGGTTACAGGTGCTAGCTATGGTAGCAAGACAAAACATTGTGGGATAAATTTAGCCTGCAGGTAGTTTGTAATTCCTGACTAGAATATGAGGAGAAGAGAAAATGATACCGAAAAGTAGATATGGCAAATAAAAAGGCATATCTGCTTGCATACTGCTTCTGGTACTAGACAATTATGTATAAATAACTATCCCCTGGCTGATTATTTTAATTGTACATCACCCTGATGATATCAAATGAGTATCTGACAAGCTATTTAGCACTTTAAGCCCAGTTAGACATAGCATAAATGCAAAGTGATGGCCAAATGAAGAATTAATAAAACTTTAAAATTATTTGGAAAATCAAATCAAAGCACATGTCCTATGTTCCAGGTGTCATCCTATATAAAGGATATACTTGACACATGAGTTTTCTGTTCTAGTCCTTCATGGGGATAGATGAAACACACAGAAGTTGTAGAGCAAGCATAATTTTCACATATTGAATACAAACTCTTTTCCCCATTCATTGTTTGATATCGGAAAGTCCAAAAGACTGAGGTAGTAATTTACTTTCTTTGTGAAGATCTCTTAGCCACTTTCTTAGTTCTAGGGCCATAGGAAGTGCCTCTCTGCCCCATCTTTCTCAAGCTCTGGGTCTACTGCTCCCCACCACCCATTCTCCCTCTCTCTACTAAGGCAGATAGGGTGGCACCATACCACAATGGTGAGGAGACTGAGTAGAAAGCTGGTCAGGAAAATGATGATGCCATAAAAATAAAGTGTGCTACAGACAGATATGTTGGCAGAAGGCAGGAGTTCAACCATGGCTGATGGTGGCGAGTGCATCAGGATACACCTAGGAAGAGAATCAAAGAACAGGAGTACTACTACAGATGTAAGATGAGAGATACTCATTCAGTGCAACAGAAGTTAATGAGTATGTAATTTTACTTATTGTTTTGCTAACCCTTACCCATAACACCTTATTCCTTCCCACAGACACGTTATCTTGTAGTCACTTTGTGTTATATTTTTACTTATGTATTTTTAGCCTTGACTACAATTTGTTTCATAGCCCATTTCCAATACAAGCACCCTGGCCAGAATGTTTGTAGAAAGTCTCTTCCAATCTCTATTCATAGAAAAGAATAGGTGTAGTCTACCATGAAAATGATAGAGTTGGTCCTTACCTGTGGCTCTGGCTGAAGTTATGGAAACATTCACTGGTATTGCCCAGACAGAATACAGGTGTCATCAACAGTAGAGGTATCAGGCTGGGAGGAGAAAACATATCACCCTAATATCCACACTTTTTCATACCCTTCCCCCTTTGCCATATTCTCTGTTCTTTGCCAACTCCATCACTCCACCAGTCTCCACAAATACACACACATTTAATTTCTTCAAGAGCAATACCTCAAATATCTTAAGTATTCCTTCTTTTCCAGTTCCTGGAAAAGTGAAGTGGGGAATGGATTTTATATCTATGTTAATGAACCCTAACAGAGTTTCACAGAGAATCTCTGGGAGCTGTATGGTCAGAGAAAAATCCAAGTGGGTCAAAGTGAAAGGAAAATCTATGAAGGAGTTCTGTGCACAGTTTGTTTTACTTTGCATGGTGACCAAGAATAAGTTCATTTTCATCAGTCCCTTCCTAGGAACTTTTCCAAAGCATACCTTTAAACAGACAGCTATTTGTCCAGCTAACTATAGCCAGCTCCCTGTAAGAGGACAAAATCCAGGAGCAAAAGTTAGTCTAAAACAAACTCTGATGTGACCACCCCTTTAGGTGAGATCCAGAACCTTTCCGGGCTTTATAATTCTGAGAGTCTCACTCAGTGTCATAAAGTGGATAGGATCTGGAAGGCCATCTATTACAACTTTTTATGATATAGGAAGAAAAGAATTAGAGGTCCAAAGACTTAAAGGGATTAGTTCAAGGTCACATAGAGTTGATGGTAGAATTGGGGCTAAAAACCCAAATCTGTAGCATAAAACTTGTTCCCAATTCCATGTGGAAAAATGGAACCAATGATCACATACTTGTTGCTTCCTACTCAGTAAGGCTCTGTGAATACTTAGGAGTGACAATGGACATTAAGGGCATTGTCCTATTTGTTCCACCTGAACACTGGAATAATGAGAGTCTACTTCTTGCTAGGAAGGAAAGAAAAAAATCTTACCTCGACAAAATGAAGGCTATTTGACCAACTTGACAAGTATAATCTATCACCTATGAAAAAAATGTGAGAAATGTCTTAGGACATTGCCAATCACATTATAGTAAATACCAGATCATCACTTAGCACTCGATAGAAGAAAAAGATTTCCAAGAGCTAGTTTGCTTCTGTCAGGCAATTATTTGCTATAAAATTCATGAAACAGGTCATTCCTTAGCATTGGAGATGACAGAATTTTACCCTCTGCTTTATTTTGAATTATAAATTCTGACTTTACATCACGCCCTTTCTGCCACAACTCAGTGTAGGCTGTTACAAGTATCCATGCAGCTTCCTGAATAATTTTCTGCTTAGAAATTTCTTCTGCCAAATGCTCTGGTTTATAACTTTTTGAAGTTCCACATTCTATAAAGCTTCTGGGCATGAACAGAATGCAATCAAGTTCCTTGCAAGTTCATAGCAAGGGTGATCTTTGCTCCAGTTTCCAATAAACTCCTTCTTATTTCTATCTGAGACATCCCTAGAATGGTCTTTACAGTCCATATTTCTATCAACATTCTGGTTACTATCATTTAACCAATCTCTAAGATGTTCTAAACCTTCCCCGGCTTTCTTGTCTTATAAACTCCCATCAGCAGCTAGGCTTTTTCTAGCCTGCTTCTCCAACTTCTCCTAGCCTCTCCTCAACACCCAGTTCCAAAGCCCTTTCCATATTTTCAAGTATTTGTTATAAGCAACACCCCACTATTGGTACCAATTTTTCTGTATTAGTCTGTTTCTGTTGCTTATAACAAAATACTTGGAACTAGGTAATTTGTAAAGAAACAATATTTATTGCTTACAGTTTTAGAGGCTGGGAAGTCCAAAGACCAGGGAATACAGATCGTGAGGGGACTCTACAGCAATGCAGAGTGGCACATGGCAAGAATGGCAGAGCACAGAGAGACTAATCTCTTTACTGCCTCTTCTTTTAAAGCCCTCAGAACCATCACCATTAAACCATCAAATGGATTCATCCATTTACTACAGCATGATTCTCACAATCTAATTACCTCTTCCAGGCCCTACCTTTCAATTATCATAATAGGATTTCCCACCCTCAACAATTACAGTGGGGATTAAGCATCAATGAGTTTGGGGAGACAGTCAATCCACTGCAACCTCAAATGACCTTTTCACAATATTATAGTATCATTTATTCATTCAAGAAGTGTTTATTGAGCTTCATCATGTGCCTGACAGTATACTACTTTAATTTGTTCTAGAAGTAATCTGCCAGGCTCTAGAGAAAAGTGTTGGGAGGCTTCCAAATTAATTTACTCCATCATGCCCTTAACAAAAATTCCCCTACAAAAAACCACAACAGTATGGATATTGCAGAAATAAGAAGACTGGAATACTTAGTAAGATATGTATAATACAATTAAAATATATAAAGACATCTAAAGAAATTAAAATTTATAACATCATAAAAGTGGCATCTGCCAAGATCACTTAGTGATATGATGAAAGAATCAGAAATAAGAAACTCAGTGTACTATACAATGGAATACTATTCAGCAATAAAAAGATATTAATTACTTATATGAGTACATGTTACAATGGATGAACTTCAAAAGCACTGTGCTAAGTAAAATAAACCATATACAAGAGATCACATATTGTATAATTCCATATATATGAAATGTCCAGAAAGGGCAAATCTATAGAGACAAAAAGTAGATTAGTGGTTGCCTGGTGCAAGGAGTGAGAAGGGGATTAATGGTAAAGGGCATGAAGGATTTTACTGGGGTAAAGAAAATATTCTAAAACTTATTTATGATAATAATTGTGCAACTTGGTAAATTTACTAAAAAAGTCATTGAATTACACACTTGAAATAGGTGAATTATGTGATATGTAAAATATGCACACACACAAAAAATCCAGATTCTTAGTGTTCTCCTCTCTTTTATAACTTTGTAATGCTGGACAGTGCCACAAACTATCTTTATGAACCAAAGAAGAGAAGACAACTGCCCTTTGGATCTGTCTTGTTCTCTGACTACCACACATAATTCCTCTGCTCTTCTGCAAACCAATACCTATCACCATAATGAAGAAATACAGCAGAGTGAAACAAACACTCTCCCTCTGTAATACCTGTAAGCCCCGAATCCCATGTTAGCAGACAGTGCACCTACCCTGACTCCTGTCCAAGACTTTTTTCTTTACTCTAGTAACAATGGTGCATTGGCATGGAGCCAAGAATGATTTTCCTTACTAAATCAACCAGGAAGGAATGGAAGTACTGTAAATAATGTTTCCTATTATCAAAACTTGTGTGTATGGGGGGAACAGAGAAGGGGAAATGATGCCAACAGAATGGAAACTCTGTGGAAACATGGTTTTTCTTTGATTAACCTCCATAAATTCACCTAGCTAATGCTGAGTGCTTACACTGCTTACTAGTAATATATGAGCTTGTTTTAGCATACTATTCTTAACTATCATCTCTGGATAAAACTTACCAATGGAGATGTGCTCTGTCCACTCTGGTTGTATTTCATCCTCAGCTCTCTGTACAGATACCAGATGTAATTGACAGTGTAGAGAAATGAGGAAATGTAGAATATCTGGGTGAAAATCAAAACAATCCATCAAACCATCCACTCTGACTTTCTTCTTCTTAGCCCATTATTTCCTATTGTAACATTACTGCCTACTGGTCTGTTAGTAACATACTATCTACTATCCATACCAGGGAAAACCAGGTCAAGTCTGGGGATTCTATCTAGGCCTACCTGAAACATGCCCAGCTTCCTTATGTTATCCTTTTGACTGTTCAGAAGAACCACAGCATTACTCACTTCCTCTCTCCCAGCTGTTCCACTTTTATGAAGACATCATAGAATATTTTTCTATTTTACTTCTAATTGAAAAGACGATAAAGATTTCCATTTCTAACAATGTCAGCCTAGGCTATTTGAACTAAACTTTCCACTCAATAGAACGAAACATGCTGGATAAAATATCTTTTATTAATCCTTAAAAGCATCAAAGAATTGACAAGATAGTAAGGAACCAACAGGATAAAATATAAAGGAAGAAATTTCTGCTTTCAGCTTTGATGAGATAACAGGAATAAAATTTACCCTCCAGCCTTACACAACTAAAAATTGGACAAAATATATGATAACACCTGGCTTTCAAATAGTAAACAACAAGCAGTAAAGGACAACAATCCCTGAAAGAAGAACAACAAACAAGGTGAGCCCACTGAGTGCCCCAACTCACTTGTTGGATAGAGGGTGATGAGGGGAAATTCAAACAGCTGTCTTGGTGAGTTGAGAAGAGAAGAGTTCAGAGTCTGGGAGGCTGAGACAACTAAAATTTGTGAACCAGAGCATCAGAGAAGAGGTAGCTACACAAAGATATAGTGTTGTGAAGATCTGCAGAGGTCAGTTAAGTATTAATCTATCCATGTGGAAGAGAAAACCAAAGACCAGGAAAGACCACCAGAAAGGAGCAGGTGGAACAATGCCCAAACTTTACACAAGGCCAAGATAGTTTGTTTCCCCACCAACCAAAGTGGAAAGACTTCCTAATACACAGGATATAATCATAAGAAGAGTCTTGCTTCAGTAATGGGGCCGGATTAGCAGTACATGAAAGGCTGCCCTCACAAAGCTTAAAAGCAAGCCTTCAAAAAACAGCCAAGCCTTGAAAGGATCAAAGAGATTCAGAGTTAGCTGCATCCAAGACAAACCTCCCCCAATTTAAAGAAATATATTTTAAAATATAATACCCAACAGTGTAAAATCCACAATGTATGGTATCTAATATAATTTAAGACATGCAAAGAAGAGTTCCAGTAAAGATGGTGGAGTAGATGGTCCCCAGCATCACTCTCTCCCACAAATCAACCAATTTACAACTATAAAAAATGTAACAATAGCCAAGCTGGGGCCACTGGAGCTCAGGGGAAGAGGAGGAGAGACCTATGGGGTTCATGAAGGCGGGAGAAACCATGATGAGAGAAAGAAAAAACTGCTTAGAACGTTTTGGGCCACGCTGGAGCTGCTGAGCCCATGAAGCAGGAGCCGACAGAAGCCACAGCTGTGCCCTTCAGATGGAGTTGCTTGGAGGTGGCAAGGGAAAAGAGGGCCTTGGTGGCCCCTAGGACAGCAAGACCACTAATAGGATTTCTGTGGACCCATGCAGGAACAAGGAGCCACAACAACTGTTAAAGGGGAGCCATTCAAAGGCCGGTGAGTCATCGCAAGGTATCAGTGCAGGGCCCGTCCCATGGGAAGTGTTTGGAGCATGGGCAGTGTAGGGGATGGGCCCACTGGGAGAACACTGGGACACAGCAAGGACAGCCAATCTGGCCCCAAATCAGCACAGGACAACTCAGAGGAGACTGGTCGGAAATGCAGAATTGCACGGGGTAAAGTTTGATGAAAAAACTCAGACCCAGATCAGAGTTTCTACACAACCCAGGTGCACCAGATCTCTGGAGAGCCAGAAGTACCTATAAGGTCAACCATTAAACCCTGAGCTGCACAAAAAGCCTTCCCTCGGGAAACAGCAGCAAAGCAGCAATTTAGCTCAACCACAGAGCTCAAGTACTGGTTCCCACAGGACGTTCCCCTGTTTTAGAGGTAAGCAAAGGACAAAAATTAGTTCTGGCCCAGGCACACCACCAGCGCTTTGGTGCTGCCAGGGGACCTGAGGCTTGAAGCCAGGGACTGGACCACACTCCCATATCCAGGCACACTGCCAGCACCTTGGGGCCTGCCCAGGGGCCTGGGGCTGGAGCCAGGGACTGGATTCCTCCTTGCCCATAACCAGGCACACTGCCATTGCCTTGGGGCCTGCATTGGAAATTGAGGCTTGAAGCTGGGGACTGGACCCCACTCCCACATCCAGGCACACCACCAGCACCTCAGGGGCCCTCCCGGAGGCCCGGGCAATGAGCCAGGGACTGGACCCCCCCCATCCAAAACCAGGCACACTGCCAGTGCCTCAGGGCCTGCCACATGACCTGGGGCATGGAGCCACGGACCAGACCCTCTACCCACATTCAGGCACACTGCCAGCAGCTCAGGGCCCCACCCAGGGCATGGATCTGGGGACCAGACTCCCCACCCACAACCAGGCACACTGCCAGTGCCAAGGAACATGCCAAAAACATCACCTCCATGTGGGTGGCCAACCACAGCCACCACAGTAACCACATCTCCTGTGAAAGTGGCTAGACATCACAACCACCACACAGATGGTCTGCCAGCCATTGGAGTGCATTGACACAAGGAGAGTCACCAGCAGAGATAAAAAAAAGAATAGGATGTCTCTTTCCACAAAGCCCATTCCAGAGTGACAGAAGCATCTGCTCTATGATAATATTGAGGGACCTGAACACATCTCTCAGCATTGGACAGATCATCTAGGCAACAAATCAACAGAGTACCCACTACTCTTTCAGAGGGACAGAAGAAATCTAGGGTTATCAGTGGTGGGAGTGGGGAGGGAGAGGCGGGTAGGGAGAGATTGGATGAGGGGCATATAGAATAAGTACAATTTGTAACAATATACATACTAGTAATATTGATTTGATCAACATATGTCAACATTGAATCCCCAAAATATGTATAATCAATTATGATTCAATTAAAAAAAAAAAGACATGCAAAGAAGCAGAAAAATATGATCCATAACCATAAGAAAAATAAATCAATAGACTAAGAAACAACACCAATTATAAAAATTAGTAGACAAAAATGTTAAAAGAACTATTACAAATATACTGCTTATAGCCAAAAGGTAGAGGAAATCAGAAAGCATGAGCATGAGAACTACAGAAATGGAAGATATAGATAAGACCCAAATTAAACTTCTAGATATGAAAAATATAATGTATGAATAAAAAATATAGCTGATTAGAAACTGCCATATTTGCAGAAGAAAATTTTTTTTGACATATCTGCAAAAGAAAAGATTAGTAAACTTGAAGACACAGAAATGTAAACTATCTAAAATAGTCTGCCTAGAGAAAAAACAAAGACTTTAAAAATGAACAAACCCTCAGTCAGCTGAAGGGTAATATCGAGCAAAATAATGCACATTGAATCGGAATTTCAGAACGTGTTAAGACATTTATAGCTATAAATTTATCTCTAATTACTGCTTTCATTGTAGTCCATAAGTTTTGATATATTTTTGTTTTCATTAATCTCAAAGTATTTTCTAACTTCCCTTGTGATTTATTCTTTGAGGAGTTATACAGGACTATGTAGTTTAATCCATTCATCTGTGGATGAACATTTAGCTTGATTCCATACCTTGGCTATTGAGAACAATACTGAAATATTTGAGGGTGGAGCAATCTCTTCAATATACTGATTTCCTTTCCTTTAGATATTATGCCCAGTAGTGGAAATGCTGAATCATATGGTAGTCCTATTTTTAGTTTTTTGAGGAACCTCTGTACTGTTTTCCATTATGGCTGTACTGATTTGTACTCCCACTAACAGTGTATAAGAGTTGCTTTTTCTCTGCATCCTTGCCAGCATTTGTTGTTTTTTGTTTTTTTGATAATAGCCATTCTAACTGGAGTAAGATGGTATTTCACTGTGGTTTCAATTTGCTTTTCCCCAATGATTAGGTTCTGTAGAAGTCCATTTGGTCTACAGTGTAATTCAAATCCAATGTTTCTTTGTTGGTTTTCTGTCTGGATGATCTATCTAATGCTGAGAGAGGGGTGTTGAAGTTCTCCACTATTATTGTATTGGGGTCTATTTTTCCCTTTATTTTTTTTATTATTATTATTTTTTTTTAAAGATGACCGGTAAGGGGATCTTAACCCTCAACTTGGTGTTGTCAGCACCACGCTCAGCCAGTGAGCGAACTGGCCATCCGTATATGGGATCCGAACCCGGGGCCTTGGTGTTATCAGCACCGCACTCTACTGAGTGAGCCACGGGCCGGCCCCTATTTTTCCCTTTAGCTCTAATAATATTTGCTTTACATAGAGGGCTCTGATATTGGGTGCACATATAATTGTTATATCCTCTTTCTGAATTAATTCCTTTATCCTTATACAATGACCTTATTTGTCTCTCTTTGTATATTATTTTATTTAAAATATATTTTATCCAATGTAAGTATAGCTACTCCTGCTCATTTTTGGTTTCTGTTTGCATGGAATCTTTTTTTCCCCATCTCTTCACATTTAATCTAGGTGTATCTTTGCAGATCAAGTGAGTTTCTTGTAGGCAGCATATAGTTGGGCCTTTTTTTTTTTTTTTAATCCAATCAGCCAGTCTAAATCTTTTAAATGGAGAATTTAAACCACTGACCTTCAAGGTTATTGAAAGGTGTGGGTTTATTCATGTCATTTTGTTAATTGTTTTATGGTTGTTTTGTATGTCCTTTGTTCTTTTCTTTCTCTTTCATTGTATTTCTTTGTACTTTGGTAGTTTTCTGTACTGATATGATTTTATTCCCTTTCTCATTTGTATATCTGCTCTACTAGTGAGTTTTATTCTTTTTTGTGTTTTTGTGGTGGTAGTTATCATCCTCTCACTTCCAGATGTAGGACTCTCATAAGGATTTCGTGTAGTGCTGGTCTAGTGGTGATGAATTCCCTCAGTTTTTGTTTGTCTGGGAGAGACTTTAGTCCTCCTTCATTTCTGAAGGATAGCTTTGCTGGGTATAGTATTCTTAGCTGGCAGTTTTGTTTTGTTTTTTATAGCACTTTGAAAACATCATCCCATTCTATCCGAGCTGTAAAGTTTCAGCTGAGAAATATGCTATTAGTCTAGTGGAGATTCCTTATAGGTGACTTGATGCTTTTCTCTTGCTGTTTTTAGAATTCTCTCCTTGACTTTTGAAAATTTGACTTGGATGTGCCTCAGAGAGGATCTTTTTTGGTTGAATCTGTTTGAACTTCTTGGATATGGATATCTACACCTCTCCCAAGACTTGGGAAGTTATCAGATACTGTCTCATTAGATGAGTTTTTGATGACTTTTGTATTCTCTTCTCCTTCTGGAGCACCCATAATTTGAATATTTGTTTGCTATAAATTGTCCCATAAATCTCATAGGCTTTCTTCATTCCTTTTTACTCTTTGTCTTTTCTTCTCTTTTTCCTTCCTTTCCCCTTCCTTTCTTTGTTGTCTTACTGGGTTATTTTAAAAAACCTGTGCTCAATTTCAGAAATTCATTCTTCTGCTTGATCTAGTCTGTTGTTGATGTTATCAACTGTATTTATTCTGTTCAATAAATTCTTCAGTTCGAAGATTTCTTTTTGATTTTTTAATGATATCTATCTCTTTGTTGAATTTCTTAATTAAATCATGAATTGTTTTCCTGACTTTTAAAAAATTGTCTATCTGTATTCTCTTACATCTTGCTGAGTTTAAGATTATTATTTGAATTCTTTTTCAGGCATATCATAGATTTCCTTTTCTTTAGGATCTGTTACTGGAGAATTATTGTGTTCTTTCAAGAGTGGCATGTCTTCCTTTTTTGTTTTATTGTATCCCTACATTGACATCTGTGTATCTGGTGGGACAGTCACTTCTTCTAATCTTATGGAATAGCTTTTGCAGGGAAAGACTTTTACCTGTAGATGTGTTCTGTAGTCAGTTGGGTAGGGTGTTTTGGCTTTGGTTCTGGGGGAGTGTAGTAGTGTAGTCATCACTGATTCTTTGACTGTATTCAACATCAGAAGTGTGTATGAGTACTTTGGTGGCCTAGGCTGTGGGTGTTTGTGAAGGCTGTGATGCAGCTTTGTTTGGGGCAAGGGCTGTTGAATGGGCCTGTCTCAGGTCCTGGAGAGGTACACACAGGCATGAAGTAGCTTATTTGGCCAAGGGGATAGGGTAACTTGGGGTGGGGGGACAGGTCTCAGGCAGGCCAGACCTCAGACCCCCAGAAGGAGTGCTCAGATGTTTGGGAGCTCTTTTGCTTGAGTGAGCAGGGTCATTGGGGCTGGGAGTGGGCGCTCAGACTCTGAGGAGAGGTGCTGGGAAACTCAATAGCTCATTCACTGCAGTGGCCAGCCCTGGGCAGGGTTTCTTGGGCAATGGGTAAGACCTCAGGCCCCCTGAGGATGGGTTCTGGAGCACTTAACTGCTCCTTTCCTGGAGTGAGCAGTGTAACCTGTGGGGCAGGCAGGACCTTGGTCCCCAGAAGAGGCACTGGGCTTCTCAACTGCTCTTCTGTTGGATTGGGCTGTGTCACCTGGGGAGCAGGGAAAATCTCAGGCCCCTGGGGGAGATACTGGGACACTTAGCAGCTTCTCAGCTGAAGTGGGTTACACTGGGCAGGGTTGCCTAGGTCTCAGGTAAGACATCCGGGCCCTCAGAAGTAGTGCTTAGGCAATTGGATGCTCCTCCACTGGAGTGTGCAGGATTTCTGGGAAGTGGGCAAGACCTCTGGCCCCAGTGAAAGCACTGAAGCACTCAGTGGCTCCTCAGTGGAGTGGGCTAACCTGGTTGGGGTTGCTGGGGCCATGAGTCAGATCTCTGGCCTAGAAAGAGATGGTGGGGAATTCTGAATTCCCTCAGCTGGAGTGGGTGACACTGGGTGGGGTTGCTAGGGCTGCAAGCAGAAACTTGGAGCCCAAGAGAGGCAATGGGGTGCTCTGTAGCTCCTTGCCTGGAGTGAGTGACCCTTGGTAGTGTTGCCAGGGCCATGGGTTCAGACCTCTGGGAGAGGCATGGGACTACACTGCAGCTCCTAAGCTAAAGTGGACAACCTTGGCCAGGGTCGCTGGGACCTGAAGCAGGGACTCAGAGCTCTGGAAGAGGTGCTAGGCTGTTCTGCAGCTCCTTAGCTGGAGTAGGTGACCCTCAGTGGGGCTGCCAGGGCCATGGGTGGGAGCTTGGATTTCTGAGAGGGGAGCTGGGCCACTCTGTAGCCCCTCAGCTAGAGTGAGTGACTCTGAGCAGGACCTCTGGGGCCCAAATAGGGAACTCAGGCCACCAGAAGAGGCCTCAGCTAGAGTGTGCAATCATGGGAAGGGTTGCTGGGACCATAGGCAGGAACTCAGACATTCGGGACAACTGTTGGGGCACTCTAAAGCCCCTCAGCTTGCGTGGATGACCTCGGGCAGGGTAGCCAGAGCCATGGTTCGGAACTTGGGTTCTGGTGAGAGGCTTTCACATGCTCAGTTAGAGTGGGCAGGGCTGCTGGCTGCAGCAGAAGGTCTGGAGTGGTGGACACTTGGCTCTGGAGAGTGCATGCTTTGGCTCCCTTTCTCTTGGGGGTGGCCTCCACACTATACTGGACCACCTGTACCCTGGGGTGCAGAGCACTGTGTGGGTTTTGGTGCTGGTGTCATGGCTACACCTTTGAGTCCAGTTGGTGTTGTGTTGTTGTGGCCCTCTGGATGGGTGTGGTGGGATATGCACAGGGCCTTAGAAATGTGGAGATACTGAGGCTGTTGGGCCCCAGGGCAGAATGAAATTTTGGTATTGGCTCTGATCCCAAAATGGCAACATGCTGAGGTAGCCTGGGTCCCAGGGAATGGGGAGATTGAGCATGAACCCCCTCTCTACAATGATGCAGTTGCAAGGGCTCCAAGAAGCTTGTAAGGACTGTGCATCTCTCTTGTAGCTAGAATTGCAGGCGTCTGTGGTGGGAGAGCACACTGCTGGGGATTTCCTGCCCACCTTTCCCCTCACTAGTGAGTCCTTCCTGGCCCCAAGGTGATGCCAGTTGGGGTCCTCCCCTTCCTTTTTTGTGCTACCATCCCGAGTCTCTAAGTCTCAGGGCGTCTTTTTCACTTCTTTGTTGAATTCTAGTGTTCTCTCCTAGATTTCCTATTTGACATGTGGTCTGCTATTTGGTTTTTTGGGGGCTTTCTTTGTGGCAGAGGCAAGAGCTGGGTGCCTCTCATCACACATCTTGGATACACTCTCCTCTCATATTTAACTTTGTTACTGATGTGATTGGTTTACATCTGTTACTTGGGTTTTGTTTTACACATGTCTTATGAGTACTTTTTCTCTATCTCCTCTATTATCTCCTTTTGTTTTAAGTGAATATTTTTTAGTACACCATTTTGAGTACTTTATTTTTAAGTATAGTTTTGGAGCTATTTTCTTAATGGTTGCTTTAGGGCTTACAATGTACATTTTAACCTATCAAAATTGACTTCAGATTTATAGTACGTTAATTCCAGTAAGCTATAGAAAATTTACTCCTATACAATGGTACTTCAAAAAGTTTGTGGAAAAATGAATTAAAAGATAATACAAATCCTTCATTGACTTTTTGAAGCCCTTCTATAGTTCAATTCCCATGCCCCCCTTTTTTGCTTTTTTGTTAAATATATTACAAACTCAACAATACATTGCTACAATTATTTCTTTCTATAATACTATTTCTTTTAAAGAAGCTAACAGAAGAAAGGGTAGCACAAATATATTTATAGAGTTATAATATTAACCATCTTATTTACCACTTCTTTTCTTTATTCCTGTGAATCTGAGTTACCATCTTGTATAATTTTCTTATTGCAATATAGCCTTATTCCCATCCC
This sequence comes from Cynocephalus volans, assembly GCF_027409185.1. Lineage (NCBI taxonomy): Eukaryota > Metazoa > Chordata > Mammalia > Dermoptera > Cynocephalidae > Cynocephalus > Cynocephalus volans. The sequence goes on from NC_084461.1 coordinate 189,319,878, forward strand.
CTCCTTTGTGGTGATGTTGTCAAATGTATTACCTTTGTATACGTTATAGGCCAAAAAATACAATTTAAAAAATATTGTTTTATGCAATTGCTTTTTAAATCAGTTAAAAGAAAAGGGAAAAAGAAATGTGTAATTATACTGTCTTTTATCAATACCTACATAATCACCTTTATTGGAGTTCTTTGTTTTCTCATGTGGATTCAAATGACTTGCATCACTTCCTTTCAGCCTAAAAAACTTCTTTTAATAGTTCTTGTAGAGAAGGTCTGCTAGTAAACAATTCTTCCTATCTTTGTTTATATATGCCTTATTTTCACCTTCTATGAAAAAGATAGCTTTGCTGGATATAGGACGATTGGTTAACAGTATTCTTTTGGCACTTTGAATATGTCATCCCACTGCCTTCTGGCCTCCACTGTTTTTGATGAGAACTCAGCTGCTATTTCTTTTTTAAAAATTTATACATTTATTTATTTATTTGACTGGTAAGGGGATCACCACCCTCGGCACGGTGTGATCTGCACCGCGCTCAGCCAGTGAGCATCACCGGCCATCCCTATATAGGATCCAAACCCGCGGCCTCGGCGCTACTAGCGCCGCACTCTTCCAAGTGAGCCATGGGGTTGGTCCTTATACATTTATTTTTAATTGACACATAATAATTGTACCTATTTATGGGGTACAATGTGATGTTTCAATACATGCACAAAGAGGTACTTCAAAGGGTTTATGGAAAGATTTATATCATTTTTTTATTCTACTTTCCACAAACTTTTTGTAGTGTTCTTGTATACAATGTGTAATAATCAAATTAGGGATATCCATCATCACAGAAACTTATTTCTTTGCGGTGAGAACATTCAAAATCCTCTCTTCTTTCTCAGCTATTATTTCTTATGGAGAATCTCCTGTACATAAAGAGTTCTCTCTTGCTGCTTTCAAGATTTTTTCCTTTATCTTTAGCCTTCAACATTTTGATTATAATGTGTCTGAGTGTGGATCTCTGCATTTACCCTTCTCCTAATTCTTTGAGCTTCTTGGATGTGTAGATTACTGTTTTTCATCAAATTTGGGAAGTTTTTAGCCATTAATACTTCAAATTTTTTTTTATCCTTTTCTCTCTCCTCTTCTACTGGTACTTACATTATGCATATGGTTGTGTTTTAACAGTATCCCACATTTCTATGAGCCTCCATTCATTTTTCTTCCTTCTCTTTCTTTTTGTTCTTCACATTGCATAATCTGTATTGATTTATCTTGAGTTCACTGATTCTTTCTTCTGCTAACTAAAATCTACTTAATTAGCCCATTCATCACTAATATACAATCTCTCTCTGTCCATTAACCAATCTCTTGTTAACCCTCTTCTGTCTCCCCCTCCACTCCTCATTTCCACCTCTAGTAACCACAGTTATTTTCTCCCCTTCTAAAAGTTCAACAGTGGCTTCTGGTCAAGATGGTGGAATAGACAGTCACCAGCATCACCCTCTTCCACAAATCAACCAAATTACAACTATTAAAAAGCAACAACAGCCAATTTCGGGCTGCTAGAGCTCAGGGGAAGAGAAAGAGAGACCTATGGAGTTCATGCAGGCAGGAGAAGCCACAATGAGAGAATGAAAGGATCACTCCAACATTTCAAGCCCCAGCTGCTTAAAGACTGGAGCTGCTGAGCCCACGGAGCAAGAGCTGGCAAAAGCTGCAGCTGTGCCTTTCACATGAAGTTGCTTGGAGGCTGCAGGGGAGAATAGGGCCTTGGTGGTCCCCAGGCAAGGAGGACCACTAACAGGGTTCCCATGGACCCACATATGAGTGAGGGGCCAGACAACAGAAAAAAGGAGCCACTCAGAAGCCAGTGAGTCATTGCAAGGGACCAGTACATGGCCCATCCTGTGGATGTGTTTGGAGTACAGGCAGTGGGTGAAAAAGACCCACCAGAGGAATATCAGGGCACAGCATGGACAGCTGATCTCACTAATCAGCACAGGCCCACTCAGTGTTGACTGGTCAGTAATAAAGAACTGTAGGGGTGCAGTTTGCTGAAAAGATTCAGATCATACCAGAGTTTCCACACAACCCAGGTGTACCAGACTTCACAAGACCCAGAATACATATGAGGTCAACAATTAAAACCTGAGCTGCACAAGCCAGGGAGCAGGGAGGACCAAGGGCTTCAGGCATGCCCCCTGTTTTAGTCCGTTTTGTGTTACTGTAACAAAAATACCTGAGACTGGGTAATTTATAAGGAAAAGAGGTTTATTTGGCTTACAATTCTGGGACAGCTGCATCTGGCATGGGCCTCAGACTGCTTCTACTCATGGCAGAAGGTGGCAGGCAGCCGGTGGGTACAAGCAGATCACATGGTGAGAGGAAGCAAGAGAAAGGAAGCAAAAGAGAGAGAGAGAAGGTGCTAGGGTCTTTTAAACAACAAGCTCTTGCGGGAACTAAGAGAGTGAGAACTCACTCATTTATCACCCCTCCTCCAGGGAGAACATTAATCCATTCATGAGGGATCCACCCCCATGACTCAATCAGTTTCCAACACTGCCACATTGGGGATCAAAATTCCACATGAGTTTTCGAGGGGACAACACATCCAAACTGCATCACCCCCCAACATCTGCAACCAGCCCAGTGATGAACACTGAGCCACTGCAGGAAGCGCCCTGAGCTCCTGAGTTGGGGTGGTGGGGTCCGAGAGCCTCAGCCACACCTCCCTGACATTTGCAACTAGCCCACTGATGACCTCCGAGCCACTGCCAGAAGTGCCCTGGGCTCCTAAGCTGGGGCAGTGGGGGGCCTTGGGCCTCGACCACACCCCCCTGAATCCACACCAAGCCCAGAGATGACCACTGAGTCACTGCTGGAAATGTCCCAGTCTCCCAAGCTAGGGTGGTGCAGAGCCAAGAGACAGCCTAGCCCCCCTGACATTTGCAACCAGCCTAGTGACAACCACCAAGGTGCCACTAGAAACACCTTGGGCTCCCAAGCCAGGGTGGTGAGAGGCCGAGGACTTCAGCAACACCCCCCTGACATCTGCATCCAGCCTAGCAATGACCGAGCCACTGCTGGAAGCCCCGTGGTCTCCCATGCTGAAATGAGGGGGGTGTCATGAGCCTCAATCACACCGCTCCTCCTACTTTTTCCTCCCACCCTATTTCCTTCCCCCTTTCCTTCTTCCCCTCCCCAACTGCTCTGCAACATCTTAGAATGAGGCATGGAGCCAGGGGAAGCTGAACCTAGCCACAACTAGGCAAGCTGCTGCCACCACCCTGGGGCCCCACTAGAATCCTGAGGCATGGAGACAGGGGAAGCTGAACCCAGCCACAACTAGGCAAGCTACTGCCACTACCCCAGGGTCCAGCCGGGGTCCTGAGGCACAGTGCCAGGGGGATCTGAACCCAGTTGCAATGAGGTAAAGAGCACACCAAAAACACCATTTCCATGCAGGTAGCTCACTATAGCCACCACAATTGCCATGGCTGCCACAAAAGTGACTAGTCTGCATAGCAGTAGTCACAGCCACTGTGCAGATGGCATCCCAGACTCTCAACTGCATTGACACAAGGAGAGGCACCAGCAGAGACCAAAAAAAAAAAAGAAGAGGTCCTCTCTCCACAAAGCACACTCCAGAGTAATAGAAGATAATAGGGGAGGACTATTTATGATAATAGGGGAAGACTTGATCACACCTGTCTCAGTATTGGACAGATCATCTAGGCAACAAACCAACAGAGGAACAGTTAATCTATCAGAGGGAGAGAACAAATCTGTGGTTATTGGGAGGGGAGGAGAGGTAAAGGGGAAGGAGAGAGATTGGATAAGGGGCATAAAGAATAAGTATGATTTGTAACAATGAATATGCTAATAAAAATAATTTTAAAAAATAAATAAATGTTCAATGTATTATTGTGATTGTTGTTTCACTTTGTCTCTCTTTATTGTTTGTTTATTTATGGATTCAGCTCCCACTTATGAGAACATGTGGTATTTCTCTTTCTGCACCTGGCTTGTTTCACTTTAATTTTCTCCAGGCTCATTCATGTTGCTGAAAATGGCAGAATTTCATTTTTTTATGGCTAAGTAGTAATCCATTATGTATATATACCACAATTTCCCTATCCAATCATCTGTTGATGGACATTTAAGTTGGTTCCATTGCCTTGCTATTGTAAAAAGAGTTGTAATATACATGGAAGTGAACATATCCCTTCAACATGATGATTTCCAATCCTCTGAATATATCTCCAGTAGTGGGATTGCTGGAACATATGGTAGTTCTACCTGTATTTGTTTGAGGAAATTCCATACTGTTTCCCATAATGGCTATTCTTTTTTTTTTTTTAATTGAATCATAATTGATTATACATATTTTGGGGATTCAATGTTGACATATGTTGATCAAATCAATATTACTAGTATGTATATTGTTACAAATTGTACTTATTCTTTATGCCCCTCATCCAATCTCTCCCTACCCGCCTCTCCCTCCCCACTCCCACCACTGATAACCCTAGATTTCTTCTATCCCTCTAAAAGAGTAGTGGTTACTCTGTTGATTTGTTGCCTAGATGATCTGTCCAATGCTGAGAGACGTGTTCAGGTCCCTCAATATTATCATAGAGCAGATGCTTCTTCTGTCACTCTGGAATGGGCTTTGTGGAAAGAGACATCCAATTCTTTTCTTTGGACTCTGCTTTTGACTCTCCTTGTGTCAATGCACTCCAATGGCTGGCAGACCATCTGTGTGGTGGTTGTGACATCTAGCCACTTTTGCAGCAGCCGTGGTTACTGTGGTGGCTATGGTTGGCCACCCACATGGAGGTGATGTTTTTGGCATGCTCCTTGCACTGGCAGTGTGCCTGGTTGTGGGCAGGGAGTCTGGTCCCGAGCTCCATGCCCTGGGTGGGGCCCTGAGGCACTGGCAGTGTGCCTGGATGTGGGTAGAGGGTCCAGTCACCGGATCCATGCCCTGGGCCACTGAGGTGCTGGCAATGGGCCTGGATGTGGGCAGGGGGTCTGGTCCCCGGCTCCATACACCAGGTCCCCTAGTGGGCCTTGAGGTGCTGGTGTTGTGCCTGGGACAGAACTAATTTTTTGTCCTTTGCTTACTTCTAAAACGGGAGAACTTCCTGTGTGTGAAGTATGCATAAAGCAAATGTACTTCACAGGGCCTGGTTTTCTAAAGCCTTGCAGTTTCAAATACTGACCTTACAAAAACCAGGAAAATTTCCTGAGGCTATTTAGTCTCTGTTGTAAGATAAAGAGTTGTAACACAGCAAGGCTGCTGGTTCAAAGACAGACAAGTTACTGATTGATATGTAAAGATATTGGGAAGCTGCTGTAGGGAGAAGGAATGTTTACTAGAATCAAGCTTTTGTTAATGGATCGACTTAATTGCATGTTACCAGCTTCTATTGTTAAACTTGTTAAACTGTACTTAGCAAAAACCCCACCTATGTTCTCTTCCTGTAACTTACTGGTCTGGAAAATAAATGCAGGAAGAGAACCCCAACTTGTGGTTAATTTCCCAAAATGGAAGGAATGCCTCGCTCTTGAAGGTTCAGGGAGATTAACCCCTTTTTGAGGCTTCTCACTGCTCAGAAGAGATGGGCTTTGAGTAATCTTTGGTTGCTCCATCACCCAGGGGAAAAGGGGTGACAAATCCGTGGGAGGCAAAGCAACACCTGTGGGAACCAGTACTTGAGCTGTGTGGTTGAGCTAAATTGCTGCTTTGCTGCTGTTTCCCTAGGGAAGGCTTTTTGTGCAGCTCAGGGTTTAATGGTTGACCTTGTAGGTATTTCTGGCTCTCCAGAGACTGGGTGCACCTGGGTTGTGTAGAAACTCTGATCTGGGCCTGAATCTTTTCATCAAACTGCACCCCATGCAATTCTGCATTCCCAACCACTCTCCCCTGAGTGGTTCTGTGCTAACTGGGGGGAAGATCTGCTGTCCTTGCTGTGTCCCAGTGTTCTCCTGGTGGGCCTGTCTCCCTCACTGCCCTTGCTCCAAACACTTCCCATGGGATGGGCCCTGCACTGGTCCCTTGCAATGACTCATCAGCCTCTGAATGGCTCCCTTTTTTCAACTGTTCTGGCTCCTCGCTCCTGCATGGGTCCATGGGAACCCTATTAGTGGTCTTGCTGTCCTAGAGGCCACCAAGGCCCTATTCTCCCTTGCTGCCTCCAAGCAGCTCCATTTGAAGGGCACAGCTGCGGCTTCTGCCAGCTCCTGCTCTATGTGCTCAGCAGTTCCAGCCTTAAAGTAGCTGTGGCCCAAAACATTCCAAGCAGTTTTTTCTCTCTCTCATCGTGGCTTCTCCCCCTTCATGAACTCTGTAGGTCTCTCCTCCTCTTCCTCTGAGCTCCAGTGGCCCCAGTTTGGCTGTTGTTACATTTTTATAGTTGCAAATTGGTTGATTTGTGGGAGAGAGTGACACTGGGGACCATCTATTCCACCATCTTGACTGGAACTCCTCCCATAATGTCTATTCTAATTTATAGTCCCACCAACAGTGCAGAAAGGTTCCTTGTTCACCACATCCTCAGTAGCATTTATTATTCTCTGTCTTTTTATAATAGCCAGTCTGACTGGTGAGGTGATATCTCAAAGTGGTTTTGATTTGCATTTCCCTGATGATTAGTGATGTTGAACATTTTTTAATATATCTGCTGGCCATCGTATGTCCTCCTTTGAGAAATGTCTGTTCAACTCTTTTGCCCATTTATTAATTGGATTATTTGGGTTTTTTGCTGTAAAGCTGTTTGGGCTCTTTGTGTATTCTGTATATTAATCCCTTGTCAGATGCATAGTTTGCAAATCTTTTCTCCCATTCTATAGGTTGTCTTTTCACTCTTGATTGTTTCCAGAAACTTTTTAGTTTGATATAATCCCATCTGTTTATTTCTTCTTTTGTTGTCTATGCTTTTGGGGTCTTATTCATAAAGTCTTTGCCTAGTCTTACATCCTGGAGTGTTTCCTCTATTTTTTTCTTCTAGGAGTTTTAAAGTTTTGGGTCTTATATTTAAATCTTTAATCCATTTTGATTTGATTTTGGTATATGGTGAGAGGTACAGATCAAGTTTCATTCTTCTACATATGGATATCCAGTTTTCCCAGCACCGCTTATTGAAGGGGTTCTCCTTTCCCATGGTATGTTCTTGGTACCCTTGTCGAAGATCATTTGGCTGCAAATATGTGGGTTGATTTCTGGGTTCTCTATTCTGTTCCATTGGTCTGAGTGTCTGATTTTATGCCAATACCATGCTGTTTTGTTTACTATAGATTTGTAATATATTTTGAAGTCAGGAAGTGTATGCCTGTGGCTTTACTTTTTTTTGCTTAGTATTGCTCTGGCTATTCAGGGTTCTTTTGCTGTTCCATGCAAATGTTAGGATTGTTTTTTCTATTTCTGCGAAGAATGTCATTGGTATTTTGATGGGGATTGTACTGACTCTGTAGATGGCTTTGGGCAACATAGGAATTTTCACTATGTTGATTCTTCCAGTCCATGAGCAGGAATGTTTTTCCACTTTTCAGTGTCCTCTTTAATTTCTTTCAGCAGTGATTTGTAGTTTTTTTTTTTTTTTAAAGATGACTGGTAAGGGGATCTTAACCCTTGACTTGGTGTTGTCAGCACTACGCTCTCCCAATGAGCTACCTGGCCATCCCTATATGGGATCCGAACCCGGGGCCTTGGTGTAATCAGCACTGCACTCTCCTGAGTGAGCCACGGGCCGGCCCTGTAGTTCTCATTGTAGAGATCTTTCACTTCCTTGGTTAGATTTATTCCTAGGTATTTATTTTTTTTCGTGACTATTGTAAATGGGCTTGCTTTCTTGATTTCTTTTTCTTCTAGTTTTTTGTTGAAGTATAAAAACACTACTGATTTTTGTATATTGATTTTGTATTCTGAAACCTTACTGAATTTGTCTATCAGCTCTAAAAGTTTTTTGGTAGAGTCTCTTGGGTTTTCTATCTATAGAATCATATCACCTGCAAATAGGGACAATTTGATTTTGTCTTTTTCTATTTAGGTGCCCTTTATTTCTTTCTCTTGTCTAATTGCTCTGGTAAGTATTTCCAATACTATGTTAAATAGGAGTGGTGAGAGTGGGAATCCTTGTCTTGTTCCTGTTCTTAAGAGGAAAGCTTTCAGCTTTTCCCCATTCAGGATGACATTGGCAGTGGGTCTGTCATAAATGGCTTGTATTGTGTTGAGACACCTTCCTTCTAATTAATACTAATTCTTTCCAAACTATTCCAAAAAATTGAAATATAGGCCATTCTCCCAAACTCATTCTATTAAGCCAGCATCACCCTGATACCAAAACCAGAAAAAGATACAACAAAAAAAGGAAACTACAGTCTAATATCCTTGATGAACGCAAAAATCCTTAACAAAATACTAGCAAACATAATATAGCAACACATCAAAAAGGTTATACACCATTATCAAGTGGGATTCATCCCAGGGATCCAAGTATGGTTCAACATACACAAATCAATAAATGTGATACACCACATCAACAAAATCAAGAACAAAAACCATATGATCATCTCGATGCAGAAAAAGCATTTGCCAAAATTCAACATTCCTTCTTGAATAATGATTTCTATGTTTTCATTGATATGCTCTATTGGATGAATCATTGTAATCATACCTTCCTTTACTTATTTAAACATTGTTTCCTTAGTTCTTTAACATATTTTTATAGATGTTTAAAGTGTTTGTTTAGTAAATCCAAATCTATCCCTCCTCCAAAGCAGTTTCTATTGTCTACTTTTTTCCTGTATATGGGTCACACTTTCCTGTTTCTTTGCATGCCTTATAATTTTTTGTTGAAAATTAGACATTTTAGATAATATATTGTAGCAACTATAAATAGTGATCTCCTCTTCCCTCCCCTCCCCTCCCACCAGGTTTGGTCATTTGTTTATTTGTTTGATGACCTGGCTAACCTAATTCTTTGAATTCTTTTTTTACTCCATGGTGTGTAGCCTCTTATGTTCCTGTTCAGATTTTTTTTCCTCCTGTTTATCTTTTAGCTTACTTTCCTAGTGGTTGTCCCTGGGTCCACAAAAATCACTTATTAGTCAAAGATTGTGCTTAAGTCCACTTACCCAGTGAGATTTTCACCCTTCACCATAGTGCTATATTAGATCTGAATGTGGTTTACAGACTACTTTTACAGTTCAGGGAATTTATGATTTTGCCCTGTGTTCAGCCAGTGACTAGTAGCTTAGAGATCCTTTTTCCAGTAGATTCTGAGAGGGTGCAGCCTTAGGCATTCATACAGTCTTTCAGACCACCAGATATAAGTGTGATTTTATTTTAAGTCTGGCTTCCTAGGACTTGCCCCTGGGTCAGAGCAGCTTAATGTTCAACCAATATTTGGTCAGAGGTTGTCCTTTAATGCCTTTCAGCCAGTCAGGCTGAAGGCCCTTTTTGGATTGGTCTGTATGTGGTTAGTGGAATGCTTTCAAATCTGCTCCATGTCCTGCTCTGATTGCTCCTAAGTGGGTCAGCTGAGCACATGTACACAGACTTCTAGACCACGCCTGAATGAACGTGACCCCAGAAGACCTCTTTTGCTTTCTCTTTCCCTGGTTCTCTCTGTTAAACTTCTGGCTGGTCTGAAATACTTGTTGCTGCGAGTACTATGGAGCTCTCAGCTCCCTCTTAATTATTCACCAGCAACTCTGTTTTCTCCACAAAGCCCCATAGCCCTTAAAGTGTGCTCTATGCCAAATAAATTCAGTCTCCTCAGGCAGAGCTACAAAGCTGCTGTCTTTCCACGGCTAGGGAAAGGGACAGAAGCGTGTTTTTCCTGAAGTGACACCCCTGCTCTAGGATCCAGCACTAAGAGAGTGGGGAATGGTAGTCCCTGGTCCTTTTAACTTGCCCCTGTCAGCATGAAACCTGCAGCCTACAAACGGATCTGGAGCAAAGGTCACCAGACTCCAGTGCCCTCTGCCTACTGCACCTGAGACAAAGCCCTCATCCTAGAAGTGGGGACTGAGTGGGAAAATGAAGCCCCCGTCCTCTTAGCTGCACCTGTCTGGAAAAGAGCTTCAGCAACACATGGCTGGCAAGGATGAACCATGCTGGTAGCCTGCCCCTCCTGGATTGAAACCATAGGCCCAAACTAGGAGCTGGGTTGAGAGGAAGCCCTCATCTTCTTGACCACTCCCACTCATGGTAAAGACCCTAGAGTAGTACTTCCATCACACATATCTGGGGACAGAAACAGGTCATGTCTCAAATGTAACAGACTCTTCATCGTTCTCACCAAGATTTTGTAGATTTTCTTGAATAAATATTTCTCTTTTTGTTATATGCCCTTAGGAAAATTTCCAGGGACTTTAAATGGTTGGTTTTTATAATTTTCACCAGTCAAATAGATGCTTCATAGTGAGAGGATCTGCTGAGCTACTCATACTACCTTTCCAGTAGTCTTGCCTCTGTAATATATATTTAAAGTCTCTTTTAATCACTAGGTTCCCATTCCATCTTTTGGGGTTTTTCTTTTTAATTAACTTATTAAAGAAACCAGGTTTTTATCCTGTTGTTTCTCAGAGTCTGGAATTTCCTGATTGCATACCCGTGGTGGAGTTGATCATGTTTCTCTGTCTCTGTATTCCTGTATATTGTCGGTTAGATATAAAACACCATCCCAATAGGTCAAATTCAGGTATGAATTTTTTGGTCAATAATACTTCATAGGTTGTAGTGTGTTCTTCTATCAGGGGCACATAATATCTGAGTCTCTCTTTTTGTGATGTAAGCAGCTATCAGTTTTAAATACTTACATCCATTAGTTCATTTGAGGATCATTACTTTTAAAGACTGAATACTGTTCCACTGCAGGCATGTACCATTATTTATGTAATCATTCCCTAAGTGATGGGTATTTTGGTTGGGTTTCAACTTTTTGCTACTACAAGAATATTGTGTATGAATATATTTGCAGTTCTTTGTCATTGTACAAATACTTCCATAGGATGGATTCTTAGAAGTCAAACTGCTACAAGATATGAAAAATTATTTTGATAGGCAATTTGGTGATATCTACCAAAATTTTTTATCAATTTATATTACCAGCAAATGTCACTTTCTCATTCTATTTTCTCATATTCTCACCAGTTGGCATTACCTGTCTTTTTTTTTTTTTTGCCATCTCATTATTGTTCTAACTTAAACTAATTATTAGTTTGAGCAATTTTTTACTTATTGGGCTTTGCTTTTCTTCGGGGAACCACCTGCTTACATATACATATACATATACATATACATATACATATACATATACATATACATATACATATACATATACATATACATATACATATACATACAAATATATATATAATATATATATATATATATTTTTTAAAGGTGACCAGTAAGGGGATCTTAACCCTTCTTAACCCTTGACTTGGTGTTGTCAGCACCATGCTCTCCCAATTGAGCTAACCGGCCATCCCTACATAGGGATTAGAACCCGTGGCCTTGGTGTTATCAGCACCACACTCTCCCAAGTGAGCCATGGGCCAGCTCTCTGTTTATATATTTTGTGGGTCAAATTACTTCATCTTGGGCTGGCCCCGTGGCTCACTCAGGCAAGTGCAGTGCTGATAACACCAAGGCCACGGGATCGGATCCCATATAGGGATGGCCAGTTAGCTCACTGGGTGAGCATGGTGCAGACAACACCAAGCCAAGGGTTAAGATCCCCTTACTGGTCATCTTTAAAAAAAAAAAAAAAATTACTTCATCTCTTGCAAAGCCCACCAGGCTTAACCAGACAATCAAACTCACATGACTACTGTTCGCCCCACCTGGCATTCATAAGGATACAGGCCAGGAAACAACATACCAGCAGGGCAACACCAGGTATTTTTCTTCAGTGAAAGTTCTTATAGTACTTCAGGAGCTAGTCATTGCCCCATCAAGTAACAGCTTAAGTATGAGGGGACACATCACATTGTCATTGTCAAGGTGTGATAGCTACATTGATCCCACGTCCCAAATAGAAACCAATATCTCTTATTACAATCCATGAATTTAACTTCCAGAGTCCCTAAGAAGCATGCCCAGATCCAAGAATCACTGTTTTCAGGGAAGTCTAAAGATATCATCACTTCCTAACAGTCATTTATACTTCACTTACAATCTTCCTAGTCTAAATGCATTTCATCAATTAGGGGTCATTTATACCATATGCAATATTACCTGGTAATACCACTGATGTTACATCTTATCAGGTTTCCAGAACAGAGTAAAAAGTTAACTCAAAATCAAATTTGTCCATAGAGACAGAGAAAAGAATTTTTCTTAACATTTTATCTACATCTCTCTAAGCCTCAGTTTCCTAAAGAGAATAAAAGTTATCTACATTTATAGAGTTACTATAATGAAAATTGCATAAAAATTTTACTATAGTGAAAATTGCATAAAATAATATAAACAAAGCACTTTCATAGTCCATGACACACAGTTTAAGCATTCAAAAAATAGTATGTGTCATTATTTATGGGGATTTTGCAAAGTTATTTAAATAAAGCTATTAGGAAAGCTGTAAAAAAAAACAAACAAGAAAGACAATGGATGTCAGTGAGTCACAAAAATATGGAGTGTAGTCTCAGTGTTAGAAAGCACCTTAGTGGCAATTTAGGTGAACTACCCAGGAGTTCATGCAAAATACAGCCTGAATAGGATCACTAACAAAAATGCCACATCTCAATTTTTCAGGGGCAAACCTATAAAGAGATGTGTTATCTAGATCTACACTGTCTTATATAATAGTTATTAGGGACGAATGGCTACTTAAATTAATAAAATTTAATAAAATTTAAAATTCAGTTCCTTAGTCATACTAGCCATATTTCAAGTGCTCAATATCCCCGTTTGACTACTGGTTACCATACTGGACAGCACAGTCACAGAATATTTCTACCATCATTGATGTAGAGATCTAACTCTACATCCTTCCTTACCCTGCCTGACTTTAGACCATTTTACTGCTCGAGTTCAGGAAAGAAATGAGATTGGAACCTCAGATAAATACAGTTTTTGCTCCTAAGAGGTATATAATAAGGAGAGGCTGAAACTTTTGGTTTGGTTACCCTTCCATGATATTTTTCTAAATATTTTTCAGACTCTCCTCAGTTAGAACCAATTACTTCTTTTGTATTCCTAATTAGTTTATACTTATTAAAGAACTGAATTTGCTCTGTACTGTAATGATTTGTGTAAAATACATGTGTCTATCTTCCCATTTTGTTTTTTTTATGGTTCCCTGAGGTGAGGAACCATATTTCTATATTTACACCACTACACACATAGCACATCCCATCTCCCAGCAGCTTAGTACAGAGATTTATATACAGCAGGCACTCAGCAAATTGAGGTGAATTATTACTAAACTCCATGAGGGTAGGAAATTTATCTATCTTGTTCATCAGAGTCTAGTAGAATGACTGATACACTGTAAACACTCCATAAATATTTATCTAATAACTTTGAGTTCCTGCACCCGAAGCCATGAGCATATTTAAGTTTAGTTATTTGAGAAAATGTGTAGAGAAGGAGCCCTAAAACTTTTCCATCATTACTAAGGTAAATATGTGAGAGACGTATTGGTCTATAGTAGGAAGTAATGTCCTCTAAATTACATGGCTCTCCAATACTGGCAGTAAAATTTGAAATGTAATTTGGTTCTCTTGTCTTCCTCTCTCCTCTTGCTACCACTTAAAGCGACTGACCATTCTATGCTAAACAAACAGATGCCTTAAAAAGGAATAGGTAATTTCATTTAAGCCCAGTAGAGGGAACCAAGATGTCATTATATCTGATAGATTCCTCACACCAGAACATGTAAGCATTCTAACTTAGACTTTTCTTGAGGTTTTCAGATTAAAAAAACTTATATAAAAGCCTAAGAAATATCAACAACCTTGTCTATTGTAAATAATGTTAACACTTTGATATCAAAAAGAAATGATTAACTATGAGTTTATCATACTTAACTACTTTGTATTCTTTTGAGAGACTCAAGACTCATCAAATCTATCACCTTTATTCTCCTAAAATCCCAGTGAGGCAAATATTTATTGAATGTTTACCATGTATAAAGAAGAATTTATGACAGGGAAGACAAACAAGAATCTTCTGCTCAATCTTATATTTGTATCTTTAGACTTTATAATTTAAAAGAACTTTTACATGTGTGCTGACATTTCATCCTATATACATGTATATAAAATATGAGAAAATCAAGGCTAGAAGTTATTTTTTCTTTAAATTAAAAAAAAAAATTTTACTCCTTACAACTTAGTTTCTAAAAGTGACTTATTTAAGGTCTGGTAAGTATCAGAAACTATTTTGCTTCTACTATTAAGTTAATTAAAAACTAAGGTAAGAAGTTAATTGCCCCAAATCTCCCCTACACAAGCCTAAAGCAAATCCAAAAAGAGACCTCTAGAGTTCTGGTTTTCAACCAGACATTGAAAAAAAATTTTTTTTTAATTTAATTTAATTTTGTCAATATACAATATGGTTAATTATTGTGGCCCATCACCGAAACCTCTCCCTCCTCCCTCTCCCCACTCCCTCCCAACAATCTTCTTTCTGTTCGCTTGTCTATCAACCTCAAGGAATTGTAATTGTTGTGTCTTCTTCCCCCCCCAGGTTATTTGTGTATTTATTTATTTTTAGCTCCCACAAATAAGTGAGAACATGTGATATTTCTCTTTCTGTGCCTGACTTGTTTTATTTAATATAATTCTCGCTAGGTCCATCCATGTTGTTGCAAATGGCAGTATTTCATTCTTTTTTATGACAGAGTAGTATTCCATTGTGTAGATATACCACGTTTTCTGTATCCACTCATCTGATGATGGACATTTGGGCTGGTTCCAACTCTTAGCTATTGTAAAGAGTGCTGCAATGAATACTGGAGAACAAGTATACATTCGACTTGATGATTTCCATTCCTCTGGGTATATTCCCAGCAGTGGGATAGCTGGGTCATATGGTAGATCTATCTGCAATTGTTTGAGGAACCTCCATACCATTTTCCATAGAGGCTGCACCATTTTGTAGTCCCACCAATAATGTATTAGAGTTCTTTTTTCTCCGTGACCTCGCCAGCATTTATCGTTCACAGTCTTTTGGTTATTAGCCATCCTAACTGGGGTGAGAGGATATCTCAATGTGGTTTTGATTTGCATCTCCCAAATGCTGAGTGATGTTGAGCATTTTTTCATGTGTCTGTTGGCCATTCGTATATCTTCCTTTGAGAAATGCCTATTTAGCTCTTTTGCCCATTTTCGAATTGGGTTACTTGTTTTTTGTTGTAAAGTTGTTTCAGTTCCTTGTAGATTATGGATATTAATCCTTTGTCAGATGTATATTTTGCAAATATTTTCTCCCACTCTGTTGGTTGTCTTTTAACTCTGTTAATTGTTTCTTTTGCTGTGCAGAGAAGCTCTTTAGTTTGATATAATCCCATTTGTTTATTTTTCCTTTGGTTGCCCGTGCTTTTGGGGTCGTATTCATGAAGTCTGTGTCCAGTCCTACTTCCTGAAGTGTTTCTCTTATGTTTTCTTTAAGAAGTTTTATTGTTTCAGGGTGTATATTTAATTCTTTAATCCATTTTGAATTGATTTTAGCATATGGTGAGAGGTATGGGTCTAAGTTTTATTCCCCTGCATATGGATATCCAGTTATCCCAGGACCATTTGCTGAAGAGGCAGTCTCTTCCCCAGTGTATAGGCTTGGTGTCTTTGTCAAAGATCAGATGGCTATAAGTGTGTGGGTTAATTTCTGGATTCTCTATTCTATTCCATTGATCAGTGTGTCTGTTTTTATGTCAGTACCATGTTGTTTTGGTTATTATAGCTTTGTAGTATAGTTTAAAGTCAGGTAGTGTTATGCCTCCAGCTTTAATATTTTTGCTCAGAATTGCTTTGGCTATGTGTGGTCTTTTGTTATCCCATATAAATGTCTGGATAGTTTTTTCCATTTCTGAGAAAAATGTCATTGGAATTTTGATGGGGATTGCATTGAATTTGTATATCACTTTGGGTAGTATGGACATTCAACCAGACATTAAAAAAAAAAAAAAAGAATCCTGAGACTAAGTAAGACCTTAATCGCTTATTAAGTCCACTCTTTTACAATATGAACATACCTAAAACTTTCTCAAACATGTTGTTGTCTAATTCTTTGTAAAATTATCTTGAATAGATGGTAGCTCAAGCTTATCACAGAAAATGGAAATAGTTTCCAATTAAGTATAAAAATACTCACAATTTTTCATTTATCAATTACATATTCATAAAGCTGAAAAGAAACTCTATTTTTGCTATCAATTAGAAAAAGTTTACTTGAACTCCTTTTATAGCTAATCTATTAAAAGACCCTAAAAATCATAATAATAATGTTATATAAACCCCTAGCCACTGTAAAATTGAGACCTTGGCCTTAGGCTGGCTAAGTCGAAGAGGACAGAGAGACAATGAAAATGCTTTAACAAGCAAAGATCATGAAATCTAATCCTAGATGACAGAATATTTTTAACAGACCTTGCTTTCTATCGTCAGGCAAATGCAGAAAGTAATGGATCAGTAAGTATGTATAGAAAATGGAAGGACTGCAGGTGAATTCTGTTTTTGAAGAGGTAGGGAGAGATTCTATTTTACCTCTAAAAATAAGAGCAATAGTTTATACTAACTGAAGGAAAGCTCTTTGCATCTGTTATCTAATTTAATCTTCATAACAACCCTTAGGATCCTATCATTATTCCTATTTTACATGAAAAAACTAAGACTTAGAGAAGTTAACTTGCTTAAAAATCACATAGCTAATAGGTACCAAAGTTGGAATTTGAACCCAGTCCTGTTTGACTCCAAACTCTATGCTTTAAGCCACAAACTTCAGGTCATTTGCCACCCAAACTGGTGTCTTTAAAGTATCTATCACATTCTTTCAGGGAATAAAACTGAGTCTGTTCACTAAGAAAACATGACTGCTGACACTTCAACTTGTGACAAAGTATACAGTAGAATAGCCAAGAGTTCATAGAGAGGCTGACTGGGACAGTGCCTGGCACCACTGCTGTTGCCTTATCTTATTGCTCCATTGCAGTTATCCCTGGTAAACTGGTAAGAAATATTAGCACAGCAACACTCCCAGACCCTTTTGGAGAAAGCACGGAATTTGCCCCTGACCCCAAGATTGATCTGGGGGACATTCATATACAACCAAACTAATTCTCTCAGTGCAGAGCTACAATCTAATGGAATAAAATATCACAGCAGCTTAGACTATGGATTAGATTCCATCTTTCAGAGTCAGATGCTGTAGTGCAGACAAAGCTTTCTGCCACAAATGTTATTCTGGCACTGTAACATCTGTTTACTGGTTGTCTGAGTTCACAAAAGAAATAGCACTTGGATAACCCCACATCTCAGCCTATTAATCAAAAACTGAAATTATTTCTGATGGCGTGGTTCCAAATTCACTTTGCTTTTCAGGTAAGTTCCAGAACAAAAGACTAGCTTTTGGTAAATGATTGATTTCTTCTGTTCCAGTTCAGTGAAGTGGCATAAGGGTGCTCCAGCTGTATTGAGCCATTTCTCCTACATGATCAGCTGTGGGTTTTCTACAAAACTCTTTGTATTATCTGAATCAGGCAGAAGCTCAATAACTGCAGGCACATAATAAATTACCAATATAAGAGGTAAACAAGCCTAGTTCTAACTTATACCCCACATCTACCTCAGTAGAAGAGGAAAAGCCAAAACAGAAAAGTCCTGAAGCTTTCTCATCTTAAACCTGGTGTATTAGTCTGTTTCTGTTGCTTATAACAAAATACCTGGAACTGGATGATTTGCAAGAAAATGAAATTTATTGTTTACAGTTTCAGAGGCTGGAAGTCCAAAGTCCAGTGAACACAACTGGTGAAGGATTTCTATGCTGGTGACTTGAGTGAAGGCAGGGTATCACATTGCGAAATGGTGGAGCAGAGAGAGAGAGAGAGACTAATCTCTCATGTGCTCTTCTTTTAAGCCCTTAAGGGGGACCTCCAATTAAGATGGAATAGATGGTACCCAGCATCGCTCTCTCCCACAATCAGCCAATTTACAACTATTAAAAAGCAACAAATACCACGCTAGGGCCACTAGAGCTCAGGGGAAGAGGAGAGACTTATGGAGTTCATGAAGGCAGGAAAAGCCACGATGAGAGAAATAAAGGACCGCTCCAAGCATTTCGAGCTCCTATCACCTCAAGGCTGGCCCTGGTGAGTAATCAGAACAAGAGCTGGCAAAAGCTGCTGCTATGCCCTTTGTGTGAAGTTGCTTGGAGGCTGCAGGGGAGAAGAGGGCCTTGGTGGCCCCCAGGCAAGCAAGACCACCAACAGGGTTCCTGTGGACCCACACAAGAGTGAGGAGGTGCCACAGACAACTGAAAAAAGTAGCCACTCAAAGCCTGGTGAGTTATCACAAGGAACTGGCACATGGCTCACCCCATGGTAAGTGTCTGGAGTACAGGCAGTGGGGGAGATGGGCCCACCAGGGGAACAATGGGGCACAGCAAAGACAGCTGATCTGCCCTCCAATCAGCACAGGCCCACTCAGTAGAGATTGGTCAGAAACACAGAACTGCAGGGGGTGCAGTTTGCTGAAAAACTGAGGCCCAGTCCAGTTTCCACACAACCTAGGTGTACCAGACCTTACAAGACCTGGAAGTACTTATAAGGTCAACAATTAAAACCTGAGCTGCACAAAAAGCAGTGGGGGTCAAGATTCTAATACATACAACTTGGGGGACACAATTCAAGCTTCAATGAGTTTTGTGGGCACATTCAATCCACTACACCTGGAAAAGACATTAAAAAAAAAAGTCATTTAGTGCAATAATTTCCAAATGCCAGATCAGAAATTAGTACTATAGCTGACACTGAGAAAGACTGAGAAAAATATAGGCAAGGCATATAATTTAAAGAACCACCCTTTATTCTGAGATATTTTGCCATGTTTTTTGTCTCAAATGTTATTTCTTTTATGAAATTAGAACTTTTTTTAAATGTTCTTAATTTAGCAAAATATAAAATTGGCAACATTATGACAACTCTCACATATCTTTTTAGTTTTACTCCTTTGTAAAATCTTGAAGTCTAGGAACTACTGGAACCACTTCTCTAGTGTATCACCTGGCTTTCAGGTAAAAATAGCAAACCCATTTCTCATAGATGAAAATTATGGACACATTTGATAAGGAAACAACAAAGTGACTCTAATGATTTATTCTTATAACAATCCTCAAGGTTTCTACCAAAACTAAATTCTTTCCTACCACTGTTTACCCTCATTCTCTTAATTCAGCTTTACTAGAAATGATTAATAATTGCTAACCATGTTCCAAAAAGCTTGGCAACAGTTTTTGAAAAGGGCAAAGATTTTCTTCTAAAAGGGTCTTTCTGCTCAGAAGTAGAAATCTAGATTCAGAAACTTGGATATCTTGTTTGCTTGGGTCAGGTAACTGGTTCTCTTTCTTTACTATGTATAACTGTCCAAAAGTCTAGGACCTCTTCATCTGCTTGTACAAACAAGGGAATGTCCCGCCTCCCCCCACCCCTAATTTTTTTCTCAAGAAACAGCTAGAGAATTGTGAAATGTAGAGATATTTCATCTCAACTGATCAAATTATATAAGTAGAGGACAGGAAAGGGGTAAACTTTTACTTTGCACTTGTATATCCCTCCTTAGTATTTTAATTTTTATCAAGAACATGTACTAGTTTTATAAATTATACATACTAAATTATTTAATACAGAAAAACTAAAAATTAAAAAGTCTCCATTTTTAAAGAGTGTACATATTTCTGTCTTGGTCTCCAGCTTTCTAAAGAGCATTAAACTATGTACCAGGATGCTCCAGTAACACGGAGAGAAAGAAGAGTCAAGTTTGGGTTTGCTTTTTAATGGTATAACATAATAAACAATTGTTAATCTAATTAAATCAATTATTAATTCTAATTCCCAGCTCTAAAGTGGGAGAAAATAGGAAGTACTTTTAAATAATTCTTACTAACTAAATGGGGGTAAAGATGAAGATTAGGCCTTAAAGATCCATTAAAAAACATCCTCATCCTAATTTGCCTAAGAAGAAACTTAGCTATGGTACCAGACTTAAGGTGATCTCTTCAGGTACTTAAACACTAACTCTAATTCCAATTCTGTAAAATTGATGTATGTGTGTGCTGTCAAGTTAAACATGTCAGTAGTAATAGGACAATCAGAAGATTAAGACAGTCTAGACAAGAAAACGGCTCTGTAGGTTTTGCTAGGGCTTGTGGAAAATTATATTGAAGCAGACTTGGATCAGTTTCAGGCGTTGGTACTACGAAGTTTTATAGAGAGAAGAGAGGCAAGAAGAGTACTGCTGGATACTTAGTACCCAGAAAAGTACGAAATGCTCTTAGTACCTTAAAAGAGGTGTTGGACCATGTAAAATGTGGCTCTGGTTTGGTATGGACTTAGATCTCCTAACCTATGGTTTGGAGCACTTTCTACTATTTCTCTTCTGATGGCTTATACAGTTGGAGAATATTTTCTCTTCTCACATCCTCTCTCGGGCTTGTGAGCTAAGGGTGTTCTGGCTGTACTGGGCCAGTTCTCCCTGACCAGCTTCAGGTTTCCTATATCTAGCCAAAACATCTAGGATGTCGTGACCATTTCCAAACCAATTTTGGGAGAAGGAGGCTCTAATGCCTTGACAGACCAACATAGTCAACCTATCTTGCCAGAGAGAAGATTCTGCCTTATTAAACAGATCTCTCCACAGGAAATTATCCAAACAAGATTCTAAAACCTTTCCAAACTGAGAAGTAAACTAGATCCACTTTCAGGACTATAAAGAAACAACCACTGTTGGCACAGTACTTAGTTTAATGATCATAATTCTCTTGCTCAAACAGAGAAAGGCATAGAAACACCATATGTACATTCATACAGAACGTTTAATTTTACAAAACATGTATAGATATACTACTTAATATTTTAAAAATCTATATGGAGTAGACTAGACCAGCAATAATTATTTTCATTTTACAGAAAAAAACCCCACAAGATAAAAAGATTTTTCCTCAAAGTCACAGCAATTCTTAGCAAAATTAAGATGAGAATCTAGGTCTCCTAACTCTAGGCGTAGTTCTTTCTCTCCTATTGCTTTCCTAAAGTTGAACAAATGGACCAGCTCCACTATTTCATTTGAATTGTGTGCCTCTTTTTTTTCCCTCCAAGCTAACAGAATTTATCAGGAGGAAGGACAATAGGAAATATTAAAACTTTTATTTTAGTCTGGAAGAGTCTGAACATTTTTTTCTAAGAAATGATTTAGATGTTAATTAAGAACTATTTAAAAATATATTCCTCTGAGAACTCCCAGTTTCCCCTAAATATCCAAAGCCTGAAGTTTTTTGAGTGTATTCTCAGTTCCTGAACTTTTTGTGCCAAACAGCTATAATTTTAAAAAACCCACTTGATATCACATTAATGATATAAGATGAGATCTAATAATTATCACATAGGTAGGAGAAAAAAATACACTTTACAAAAACAAACTGGGACTTCTACTTCTAGCCAAGATGAAGTGACAGGAACTATATTTACTCTCCTGGCAAACAAACAAACAAACAAACAAACAAACAAAAAACAGACAAAATATTTGAAACAAGGGGTTTCAGGATACTAGACATCAGACAACAAAGGACAGTGATCCCTGGGGAAAAAAATGAGGTGAACCCTTTAACTGCCCCTTATTTCCTGTCCTAGAAAAAGTTTCCATGCCATAGTACAGGAAGGGGAAACTGAGGCAAGGCCTGGCAGACTCTCTGAGTTGAAGAGACAGAACTGAGAGTCCAGGAAGAGAGCAAGGCAGCTAGAATTAATAGGCCAGAGTGCTGGAGAGAAAAGAGCTACATAGAGAGGCCTGGAGATTTGCAGAGGGCCTAATACATGGGTACTAAAAGACATGAAGGAGTGCAGATGGTGGAGAAGAGCGGATCAGAAAAAATATTTAAAGAAATAATGGTCAAAAACTTTCTAAATTTGATGAGGACTATATAGCCATAGATTCAAAAAAGCTCAATTAATCTCAAGAACAAGAAATATGAAGAAAATAGCATCAAGGCACATCATAATAAAATTCTTCATTTTTAAGAGAGCTTAAAAGCCACCAGAGGAAAAAAGAACACTATGTACAGAGGAACAAAGATAAGGATAATATCAGATTTCTCGTTGGAAACAATGCAAGCAAAAAGACACTGGAGCAGCATGTTTAAAGTATTGAAATTCTGTCAACCTAGAATTCTATACCCAGCAAATATATTTTCAAAAACAAAGGTGAAATAAAGACATTTTATAACATACAAAAACAGACCAAACCTACAAGAAATATTAAGGAGTGTACTTTAGGCTGAAGAAATATGATATTGAATAAAAATCAGGGATGTACACAAAAGAATAATGTGTACCAGAAATGATAAGTATAAAAGACATTTTTCTTATTATTTAAACGTCTTTAATAATAATTAACTGTTCAGGCAAAAATAGCACTTCATTGTGGGCTTTTCAACACAGATAAAAGAAATGTGCATGACAACAATAGCATAAAGGTCGGGAGAGGAGAAATGGATATACACTATTGTAAGATTCTTATCCTATATATGAAGTGGTATGATATCACTTAAAGTTAAACTGTGATAAGTTAAAATGTATACTATAAATCCTGTAAACACAACCACTAAAATAAAAAAAAACACAAAGAGTTTTGCCTAATAAGCAACAATGAACACAAAATGTAATAATAAAATATACTAGATTAATCCAAAAGAAGGCAGAAAAAAGAAGGAAAAGGGTATAAAGAACAGATGAAACAAACAGAAAACAAATAACAAAATAATAGATACAAATGTAACCATAAATCAAATTAAATGTAAGTTATTAGAGACTGTCAAATTGAATAAAATAGTAAGACCTAACTATATGCTACCTACAAGAAACACACTTTAAATATCAAGACACAAATAAGTTAAGATTAAAAGGATGTTAAAAGATATACCATGCTAACACTAATAAAAAGAAAACAAAATGGCTATATAAATTTCAGAAAAAGTAGATGTCGGAGCAAATAATGGTGTCACTTAATCAAGAGAACATAAAATTCCTAAATGTTTATGCATCTAATAACAGAGCTGCAAAATATACAAAGCAAAAACTAACAGAACTGAAAAGAGAAATAGACAAATCCATAATTATAGTCAGAGATATCAGTACTCCTTGCTCACTAATAAAATAAGCACACAGAAAATTAGCAACGATTTAATAGACTCGAACAACACTATCAACCAACTTGACAGGATTGATATTTATAGAACATTCCATCCAAAAATGGCAGAATACACATTTTTTTTCAAGGGCATACAGAATGTCTACCAAGATGGGACATATTCTGGGCCATAAAATAAGTCATAATAATCCCAAAAGGATTTAAATAATAATCCCAATGGAATTAAATCATACAATCAATAACAGAAAGATCCATAGAAAATCCCCAATTTTGGAAACTAAATACACTTCTGAATAACTTACGGATTAAAGATCAAAAGGAAAATTTAAAGTACTTGAACTACATAAATATGAAAATATAACATATTAGAATTTATGGGACACTGTCAAAGCAGTAGTTAGGGGACAATTTATAGCACTAAACACTTATATTAGAAAAGAAGAGGGCTGGTCAATTAGCTCAGTTGGTTAGAGCACAGACTTACAACACCAAAGACAACACAATCCCAACTAAAAGGGTTTGGATCCCTGTACCAGCAAGCAACCACACACACACACAAAAAAAAAAAAAAAGAAAAAAAGAAGAAATGTCTCAAATCAATGATGTCAACTTCTATTTTAAGAAACTAGAAGAAAAGCAAATTAAACCCAAAGTAAGAAGAATACAGAAAATAAGGGGGCTGGCCGGTTAGCTGAGTTGGTTAGAATGTTGTGCAGATAACACCAAGGTCCAGGGTTTAATCACTGTACCAGCCAGCCACCAAAAAAAAAAAAAAAAAAAAAAAAAAAAAAAAAAAAAGGAGACAGAGAGAAGAATACTGGAAATAATAAAGATCAAAGTGGAAACAGACAGAAAACAAACAAAAAACAGAGAAAATCAATGAGACCAAAGCTGTAGCTTGAGAAAATCAATAAAAGCAATAATTTCTAGCCAGATGATTAGGGGGAAAAAAAAGAGATTATACACAAATTACCAGCGTCAGGAATGAGAGAGGTATATCACTAGAAATACCAAAACCAAGAAAAGATAATACGAGAGAAAATGATAGCCCAATATCACTCATGAACACAGATGAAAAAATTCTTAACAAACTTTTTGCAAATAAAATCCTGCAATATATCAAAAGAATAATGAATACATTATAAAGAAATGGGTTTTAACATAGGACTAAAGAGTTGTTTTAACATTCAAAAATAAATCAATGTAAGTCATCATTTTAACATACTAAAATCAATAGATATGGAAAAAAGCACTTGAGAAAATACAATATTCATTCCTCATTTTAAAAAAAGAAAAAAAAAAAAAACCAAAAAACTCTCACCAAACTAGGAATAGAAGGGAATTTCCTCAACTTGATTAAAGATATGCATGAAAAATCTACAGCTGATATCATACTTTCTGTTGAAAGACAAAATGCTTTCCTTCTCAGATCAGCAACAAGACTGGAATGTCCATTTTTACCATTTCTCTTCAGCATTGTACTGGAGATTCTAACCAGTGCAATTAGGCAGGGGGGAAAAGAAGAAATGAAAAGCATCCACATTGGAAAGAAAAAAGTAAAACTATTTTATATGTAGACAACATGATTGTCCATGTAGAAAAGCCAACAGGATACACAAAAGAGCTACTAAAACTAGTAAGTAGTTAGCAAGGTTGCAAAATACAAGATCAATATATAAAAATCAACTTTATTTCTATATACTACTAATAATAAACAATTAGAAATTTAAACTTTTTAAATGCTATTTCAATAGCATCAAAAACATGAAATAATTAGGGATAAATCTGATAAAAGATGTGAAAGACCTGTACACTGAAAACTACAAAATATTGCAGAGATATATTAAAGAAGACCTAAGCAATTTGCCAAAATATACCTTGTTCATGGGTTGGAAGACTAAATACTGTTAAGATGTCATACCTCTACAAATTGATCTCTAGATTCAACACAATCCCAACTAAAAACTTACCTGATATTTTTGTAGAAACTGATGAACAAATACTAAAATTTATATGAAAAAAATTAAAAGGGCTGGCCAGTTGCTCACATGGGAGAGTGTTGTGCTGATAACACCAAGGCCATGGATTCGGATCCCTATATAGGGATGGCTGGTTAGCTTACTTGGGAGAGCGTGGTGCTGACAATGCCAAGTAAAGGGTTAAGATCCCCTTACCAGTCATCTTTAAAACAAAAAAAAATTAAAGAACCTAGAATAGCCAAATCATCTCTAATAAAGAACAAAACTGGAGAGAGAATGCTGGACAGAGCTTGGAAGTTGCCACTCCTATCCTCACAAGGAAAAAGCTAAACAGACTGAAAACCAATGCCTTTTCTTAGATCCATCAGAGACTAAGGCTGCAGGGCAAACTGCCATCCCCAAATCTGAAGAAACAGGTGAATACAAAGAATCAGAGTATACAGTTGTAATTTGTAATTTGCTTGGCAATGTGACAGTTCATAAGGATTTCCATTCATAAGGATTCCATGAGTATACTTCATAACTACAAACTTGGGAGCCACAATTTTTTTGTGTGCAAGGGGTAGAATTCCTGAGTACTCTGTACATTAGTTATTAAGAGAAATAAAACAAAATTCCAAAAAATAATAACCATGATGAACTAATTTATTATCTACTCTTTGTGAAGGAGATATGTATGTGGATCAAAGCGAAATAATTGGGAGTACATTTATTGACTTTCAAAGGCCTTTGGCAATAGTTTAAGATAAAAATGATTTTATATAAAAAAATGAAGGAGATATGGTTGCACAAAATTATTAATGTACTAAATGCTGGGCCGGCCAGTTAGCTCAGTTGGTTAGAGCATGGTGTTGTAACACCAAAGTTAAGGGCTTGGATCCGTGTACCAGATAGCCACCCACACACAAAAGAATGTGCTAAATGCCACTGAATTATACACTTTAAAAGAGTTACTTTTATGTTATGTGAATCTCACCTCAATAAAATAAGTGAAGGTGAAATAAAGACTTTTCAGACAAAGAAAAACTGTCATCAGTAGACCTGCTTTGCAAGAAATGTTAAAAAAGTTCTTCAGAGAGAATGAAAATTATATTGATCAGTAAACTTGGATCTACATAAAGAAAGGAGAAGTATCAAAGAAGGAATAAATGAAGCTAAAGTAAAATATTTTATTTTTCCTATTCTTAATTGATAAAATAGATGATGTTTTCTTCATAGTAATAAGACCAAAAATGTATTGAGTTATGTATCACATAAGTGAAATAAAAAACGACAATGTTATAAGGGACAGGAAAGAACAATGAGAAATACTCTGTTATAAGGTAACTGCACTACCCACAAAGCAGTACAGCTTTATTTGAAAGTGAACTTAGATTAGAAAATGTATATGGCAAACTCTAGGGCAATGACTAAAAAATATTTTGAAGGAAGTAGAACTGACATGCTAAGAGAAGCGAGAAAAATGGGATGATAAAAAGATGCTCTACTAAAACCAGAGAAGGAAAAAAAGGGGAAGATAAAGAAAGGAACAAAGAACAGGTGCAACAAATAGAAAATGGTTATAAATATTATAAATATTAATCCAGCTATATCAATAATTGCTTTAAAGTATGAATCATCTAAATAAACCAATTAAAATACAATGACTATCAGCCTGACCGGCTCAGTTGGTTAAAACATGGTGTTATAATAGCAAAGTCAAGGTTTTGGATCCCTGTACCAGCCAGCTGCCAAAAAATAAATAAATAAATAAATAAATAAAATACAGTGACTATCTGAGTGGATTAAAAAAACAAGACCTAACTATATGTGTCTACAAAAATCCACTTTAAATATGAAGTCACAGATAGATTAAAGGTTAACAGATGTACAAAGGTATTCCATGTGTTATGAACTGAGTGTGTCTGTCAAAATTTATATGTTGAAATCCTGATCCCCAATGTTATAGTATTAGGAGGTCGGGCCTCTGGGAGACAATTAGCTCATAAGGGTGAAGCCCTCACGAATGGGATTAATGCCCTTATAAAAAGACATAAGAGAGCTTGCTCTCTCTGCTCTCCATCAAGTGAGGGTACAACGAGAAGACAGCCATCTCCAAATCAGGAGATGAGCTCTCATCACACACCAGATCTGTTCGTATTTTGCTCTTGGACTTCTCAGCCTCCAGAACTATGAGAAATGAACGTTTGTTGTGTAAGCCACCCAGTATGTGGTACTTTGTTATAGCAGCCCAAACTAAGACACCTTGCTAACACTAATATAGTCAACTGATCTTTGACAAAGGATCAGAGGAAATTCATTAGAGAATTCATGAAAGGCAGCCTTTTCATCAAATGGTGCTAGAACTACGGACATCCATATGCAAAAATATGAAGACAAAGACCTCACACCTTTCAAAAAATTAACTCAAGTCATATACCTAAATGTAAAATACAAAACTATAAAATTTCTGGATGATAATACAGGTATATACAGGTATATCTAGATGATAATACAGGTATAAAATTTCTAGATGAAAATCTAGGTAACCAAGGTCTGTGAAAGAAAAAACAGGCTGGACTTTTTTAGAAAATAGATATTCAAATGAATACATGTACACACATTCACAGCAGCACTCATCACACTCCAAAAGGTGAAAACAGCCCACATATTTATCAGTGGATGAATGGATGAATAAATTGTGGTATATATATACAATGGAACATTATTTGGCCATAAAAAGGAATGAAGTACTGATACACACTATGACATGAATGAACGCTGAAAACGTTATGCTAAGTGAAAGAAACCAGACCCCAAATGTTACATATTTTATTATTCCATTTATAGTAAATATCCAGAATATAGAGACAGCAAGAAGACAGAAAGCAGACTGGTGGTTTCTAGGAGCTGACAGAAGCGGGGTGGGGAGTAACTTCTAAACAGGTACAGGGTTTCCTCTTAGGGTAATAAAAATGATTTGGAACTACACAGAGCTGCTGGTTGAACAATACCATAAATGTTCTAAATGCCACTGAGTTGTTCATTTAAAAATTGTTAATTTTATGTTTTATGAATTTTGCCTCATTGAAAAAAAAACAAAATTAAAAAAAAATCTGTTCTACAAAAAGACACTGTTAAAAGAATAAAAAGATGAGCCACAAACTGGAAGAAAACATTTCCAAAACATATTTGATTGAGGAATTATATCCACAATATACTAATGACTAGTAAAACTCAACAATAAGAAAACAGAAAATTTGGATACCTCACCAAAGAACATATACAGGTTGAAAACGAGCATATGAAAAGATGCTCAATATCATATGCAATTAGGGAACTGAAAATTAAAACTACAATGAGAAACCACTACACACCTATTAGAATGGTTAAAATCCAAAACACTCACACCAAATGCTGATGAGGATGAGGAGCAACAGGGGCTCTCATTTATTATTGGTGGGAATGATAAAGGATATAGCCATTTTGGAAGAGAGTTTGGCAAGTTGTTACAAAGCTAAACACAGGCTTACCATATAATCCAGCAATCATGCTTCTAGTTATCTCCCCAATTGAATTGAAAACTTATGTCCACACAAAAACCTACATACTAATGTTTACAGCAGCTTTATTCATAATTGCCCCAAACTGGAAGCAATCTAGATGTCTTACAATAGGTGAATGAATGAAAAAAACTGTGGTAAATCCATACAATGAATAAAAGAAATGAGTTATCAAGTCATAAAAAGACCTGGAGAAATCTTAAATACATATTGCTAAGTGAAACAGTCAATCTAAAAAGACAATGTACTGTATGATTCCAACAATATGATGTTCTAGAAAAGATAAAACTATAGAAACAGTGAAAAATACCAGTGGGTTTCCAGGGGAAGGGAGAGGGGGAGAAGATGAATGGGTGAAGAGAAATTTTTAGGATAGTGAAACTATTCTGAACGATACTCTAAGTGTGGAAACATGACAGTATCCATTTGTCAAAACCCGTGAAACTGTACAACACAAAGACTGAACTTGAATGTACTACCAACTTTAGTGAATAATGACGTATCAATATTGGTTCATCAATAGTAACAAATATACCACACTGAGGCCAAAATGTTAATTATAGGGGAACTAGGAGGACTGGAGAGGACAGGGCAGGTATATGGGAACTCTCTGCACTATTTGCCCAACTTTTCTGTATATTTAAGACTGTTCTAAGAATAAAACCTATAAAAAACACCGTGGTGTTTACATAGAGATAAAAAAATAGATGAATGGAATAAACAAAGTCCATGCCGTGGATTGAATTGTGTTTCTCAAAGTCCATGTATCAGAAACTTAACCTCCACTGTGACAGTGTCAAGAGGGTGGGAAATCCTATTATGGTAATTGAGAGGTTAGGACTTAAAGTGGCGGTTAGATTGTAAAGACCATGTCCTAGTAAATGGATTAATAAGTTGATGGTTTAATGATGGTTATGGGCATAGTTCTCTGAGGGCTTTAAAAGAAGGGCAAGTGAGGAGATCTCTCTCTCTTTCTCTCTCTCTCTCTCTCTCTGTCTTGCTTCTGCCCTTCTCACAATGTGATACTTTGCTTCACTGAAGTCACCACCAAAGAAGGCCCTCATCAGATGTGTTCTCTGGACTTTGGACTTCCCAGTCTCCAAAACTGTAAGCAGTATTGTTTCTTTACAAATTATCCAGTTTCAGGTATTTTGTTATAAGCAACAGAGACAGACTAACACAGTCCAGAACTAAACCCACAAATATATAGACAAATGATTTTTGAGAACAGCACAAGGTAATACACTAGAGAAAAGGTAGTATTTTCAACACATGGTGCTGGAATACATATCCGAATGCTAAAACTTGTACCCATACATCACACAGTTAATATACTAACTCAAATTGGATCCAGATGTAAATTTAAACCCTAAAATTATAAAACTTCTAAAAGGAAACATAGGAAAAAACTTTGTGATCTCGGGTTAGGCAAAGGCTTCTCACAATAAAAGAACCCATAAATGAGACTTTATCAAAATCAAAACTTCTGTTCTTCGAAAGAGACTGTTAAGAGCACGAAAAGATAAACCACAGTCTGGGAGAAAATCTTTGCAAAGCACATATGTCATAAACAACTTGTACCTAGAATAGATAAAATATTCTCACAACTCAACAATGAGATAAATAACCTAATTTTTAAAGTGGGCTAACAATATGAACTTCACCAAAGAAAAAATCTGGATGTCAAATAATATCAGTCATGAGGGAAAATACAAAGCCACGAGACTGCAATACACACACAATAAAATGAAATTAAAGAGACTGACCATACCAAATATTGACACAGATATGGATATGGAACACTCATACACTGTTTAAAGGTATTGCTATGGACTGAATTGTGCCACCCCAAAAATTCATATGCTGAATTCCTAAGCCCAATGTATTTGGAGATAGGGCCTCTAAAGAGGGAATTAAGGTTAAATGAGGTCATATAAAGGTGAAGTTCAAATCTAATAGGACTCGTGACCTTATAAGAAGAGGAAGAGACACCAGAGCTCTCTCTCACAGAACATGCACAGAGAAAAGGTCATGTGGGGACACGGTGAGAAAGCAGCTGTTTGCAAGCCCGGAAGAGAGGCCACACAAGAAACTGAATTTTCTGGCATCTTAGTCTTGGACTTCTTGCCTCCAAAACTGTCAGAAAATAAATTTGTGTTATTTAAGCCACCTGGCCTACAGTATTTTGTAATGGGAGCCCAAGCAGACTAATGCAGGTGTATATTAAAAAGGTATAACAATTTTGTAAAACACTTTGGCACTTTCTTGAAAACTTAAACATAAAACTACCATATAATACAATCATTCTACTACTAGCTATTTACCCAAGAGGTAAGGCAAGATATGTTTACACAAAGGCATATGCAAAAATGTCCGTAGCGGCTTTATTTTTAATAGCTAAAAATTGAAAATGTCCTTTATGTCTATCAAGAAATGAATGAATATACAAACTGTGGTAAATCCATACCACAGTAGTAATGGATAACTACTCAGTAATGAATAGGAATGAGCTATTGACACATGCAACAACACAGATGAATCTTAAAACAGTGACAAAATCTAGATTAAAAAAAGAATACATACTCCACAATTCCAGTTATATAACTCTAGAAAGTGCAAACAAATCTCTAGTGACAGAAAGCCAATCACTGGTTGCTTGGAGGTAGAATGCAAGGAGGGGCAGAAGAAAAGAATTACAAAGGAGCACAAGAAAATTTGGGGGAAGTGAGAAATTATGTTAACTCTCCTGATTGATGTTATGGTTTCAAGAGTATACACATATATGTCAAAATGTATCAAATTGTACATTTTAAATATTTGCTGTTTATTGTATGTCAATTATACCTCAATAAAGCTGTTTCAAAAAATAAACAGAGTAACATCACGGAAAATAATGGAGTACGGGACTCCAAAAATCCATCCTTCCACTAAAGCAACAATTAAGCTGGGGGAAAAAACTGTCAAAATCAATTCTGGGGGGCTCTGAAATCTAGTCAAAATTTTACAAAAACAAGAGGAATGCTTAATGAAGAAAGATGTTGGTAAATTTTGGTAAGAGAGTGTTGTGGCATTTTAACTTACCTGCCTTACCATTCCCTACTTTCCAGCTCAATGGCAGCTGTGGCGATAGCAGTTTGTACTCCTAGTGCTGGTTGCTGATGCCAGATTGGTCAATATAGACTTTATTCTCAAATAATTGTGGTTGTATATTTTGACCTGTTTGGTGCTTGCCTGCAATATCAGCTTAGGGACTTGTCTTTATTTCACCCACCTCGGAATTTTCTCAGGGCAAGAGTAGCCTCCAAGGCAGCATTTGTCAAAAGCACTTAAATGCAAATATACTAGCTGCAGCCTCCTGGGGCAAGGTATAACAGATGGGACAAACAGCAGAGAGAACCAAAAGCCTGAGAAAGAGGCTGGGGAAGGAGATACATCGGAGAAATGACTGCATTTATTATTCACCAAAGCCAAGATATGGAATCAACCTAAGTGTCCATCAACAGATGAATGGATAAAGAAAATGTGCTATATATACAAGGGTACTTCAAAAAGTTCATGGAAAGATGCGTATTATTTTTTAGCTTTATTTTCCCATGAACTTTTTGAAGTACCTTCGTACACAATGTAATATTATTTAGACTTTACAAAGATGGAAATCTTGTCATTTTCAAAAACATGGATAAATTTGGAGGACATTGTCCTAAGTGAAATAAGACAGGCACAGAAAAACAAATACTGCATTATTTCACTTATATGTGGAATTTTTAAAAGTTGAATTCATAGAAGCAGAGAGTAGAATGGTCATTACCAAGGGGTTGCAGGAAGGAGTGTGACTGGGGAGACATTGGTCAAAGGATACAAAATTTCAGTTAGATAGAAGAAATAAGTTCAACAGATCTATTGTATAACATGGTGACTATAATTAATAACAACGTACTGTATAGTTGAAAATCACTCAGAGATTTTAAGTGTTCTCACCACTAAAAATGTTAAGTATGTGAGGAAATGAATATGTGAACTAGCTTGACTTAGCCATTCCACAATGTACACATATATCAAAACATGTTGTACACCATAAATGTATGCAATTTTTATTTCTCAATTTAAAAAATAAATAAATAAGAAAAGTGCCTGTGTATACTAGGGTATCTAGAAGACCACGTACATGTCCAGAGTAGGACATACACTTAGAAAAGGTATATACTTTCACCTCTGTTTGACCTTTAGGTTTCATGCAAACAGGAAGTGAAGGTTAAGGCAGAGTTCTAAATGACCCTAGCTAAAAATTGAAGGAATGCCCCAACACAGAGCCAATATGCAAAGAGCAGGAGAGGTTTTTGTTTGTTTTTATACCAGACATTTAAGGAAATCTCTGTACACGAGCTCACCACTAAAGTAATGGAAGGAAACTTCAGTGACCATACAGAGCAAAGAATACAGCCTTTAAAAAAATAGTTTACAAATGGAAGATCCAAACATAACTATTAAATCTCCATAACTATTAAGGAGATTTAATCAATGATTGAAAACCATCCACCAAGAAAAGCCCAGGACTAGATGGCTTGATTGGTAAATTCTATCAAGTATTCAAAAAATAATTAAACACCCAGTACTCCTCAAGCTATTCCAAAAAATTGAATAGGAGGGAACACTTTTTTTTTTTGGACCAGTAAGGGGATCACAACCCTCGGCATGGTGCAGTCTGAACCACACTCAACCAGTGAGTGCACCGGCCATCCCTATATAGGATCTGAACCCGCGGCCTTGGCACTACCAGCGCTGCACTCTCCTGAGTGAGCCACAGGGGCCGGCCCAGGAGGGAACACTTTTAAATTCATTCTATGAGGCCAGTATTATCCTGACACCAAAGCCAGACAAAGATATACCAAAGCCAGACAAAGATACTACAAGAAAACAACAGACCAAAATCCCTAATAAATACTGATGCAAAAATCCTCAATAAAATAGTAGCAAACCAGATTCAACAGCCCACTGAAGGGATTATACACCATAACCAAACAGGATTTATTCTTGGAATGCAAGGATGGTTCAACATACAAAAATATCAATCCATGTTATACACCACATTAAAAAAAGGGAAAAAACTATGTGATCATCTCAATTAATGCAGAAAAAGCATTTGACAAAATTCAACACCCTTTTATGACAAAAATTTAAAAAAAACTATAAATGGAAGGAAACTACCACAACATAATAAAGGCCATATATGAAAAGCCCACAGATAACATCATACTCAATGGTGAAAAACTAAAAGCCTTTCTTCTAAGTTAAGGAATGAGGCAAGGATGCCTGCTTTTGCCACTTCTACTCAACATAGCACTAGAAGTCCTAGCTAGAGTAATTAGACAAGAAGAAAAAACAAAAGATAACCAAACTGGAAAAGAAGACATAAAATTATCTGTTCACAGATGGCATGATCTTATATGTAGAAAACCGTAAATATTACACACACACGAAAAACAGTTAGAACTAATAAATTATTCAGCAAAGTAACCAGATACAAAATCAACACTCAAAAATCAGTTGCATTTCTATATACTAACACTGAACCATCTAAAAAAGAAA
This sequence comes from Cynocephalus volans, assembly GCF_027409185.1. Taxonomy (NCBI): domain Eukaryota; kingdom Metazoa; phylum Chordata; class Mammalia; order Dermoptera; family Cynocephalidae; genus Cynocephalus; species Cynocephalus volans. Next base: position 189,354,343 of record NC_084461.1, read on the forward strand.
TTAAAAAAATAATTCCATTTATGATACCATTAAAAAGAATACTTAGGAATAAACCTGACCAAGCAGTCAAAAGACTTGTACACTGAAAACTGCAAAACACTAAAAGAAATTAAAGAAGACACCAATAAATGCAAAGACAACCATGTTCATGGACTGGAAGACTTACTATTATCAAGATATCAATACTATTATCAAGATATCACCCTAAGTGACCTATGGATTCAGTGCAATCCCTATCAAAATCCCAAAAACATTTGTTTTGCAGAAATAGAAAACTCCATAGTAAAATTCATATGGAATCTCAAGGGATCCCAAATAGCCAAAACAATCTTGAAAAAAAAGAACAAACTTGGAGGACTCACACTTCTTGGTTTCAAAACTTACTACAAAGCAATAGCAATCAAAACAGTGAGGTATTGGCATAAAGATAGACATATAGACCGAATGGATCAGGATAGAGAGCCCAGAAATAAACCCTGACATAAAAGCAGTCTTCAAAAAGTTTATGGAAAGATTTGTATTATCTTTAATTCAATTTTTCAATGCATTTTTTGAAGTACCCTTGTATATGGTCAAATGTTTTCAACAAGGGTGCCAAAATCATTAAATGGAGAAAGGACACTCTTTTCAACAAATAGTACTGAGGAAACTTGATATCCACACGCAAAAGAATGAAGTTGGACCCTTACCTTACATTATATACAAAAATTAACTCAAAATAGATCAAAGACCTAAAAGAAAGACCTAAAACTAGAAAACTCTTAAAAGAAAACATGGAATAAAAGCTTCATGACATTGGATGTGGCAATAATTTCTTGGATAAGACATCAAAACCACAAGCAACAAAAGAAAAAATAGGGAAATTGGACTACATCAAAGTTTTAAAAGCTTCTGTGCAACAAAGGACACAATCAACAGATTGAAAAAGCAACCTATGGAATGGGAGAAAATATTTGCAAATTGTATGTCTGATAAGGGGTTAATATACAGACTATATGAAGAATTCCTACAGCTCAACAACAAAAAACAGCCTGATTTAAAAATGGCCAAAGACTTGAACAGACATTTCAAAGAAGATGCACAAATGGCCAATAAGCACAAGATGCTCAACAGCACTAATTATAAGGGAAATGCAAATTGAAACTGTAACGAAATACCACTTTACACCCATTAGGATGGCTACTATAAAAAAGAAACAAGAAAAGAAATCAACAAGCATTGGTATGGACGTAGAGAAACTGCAAACCTATGCATTGCTGATAGAAATTTAAAATGTGCAGCTGCTATAGAAAACGGTATGGTGGTTCCTCGAAAAATTGAACAGAATTCCCATGTGATCCAGTAATTCCACGTCTGTATATATACACAAAAGAATTGAAAACAGGGGCTCAAACAGATATTTGAACATCAATGTTTATAACAGTGTTAGTCGCAATATACAAAAAATGGAAGCATCTCAAGTATCCATTGACACTTGAATGGATAAACAAAATCTGGTATGTCCATACAATAAAATGTAATTCAGACATGAAAAGGAATGCAATTCTGACATATGGTACAACATGGATGAACCATAAAGACGTTATGTTAAGTGAAATAAACCAGACACAATAGGACAAATATTTTATAATTCCACTAATATGAGGTACCTATAGTAGTCAAATTCATAGAGACAAAAGTAGAACAGTAGTTATCAGGGGCTGGGAGTAGGAGGGTAATGGAAGTTATTGTTTAATGGGTACAGAGTTTCAGTTTGGGATGATGAAAAAGTTCTGGAGATGAATAATGGTGATGGTTGCACAACAATGAATGTTTAGTGCTAATGAACAGTACACCTGAAAATGGCGAAGATTATAAATCTTATGTAATGTATTTTTAACACAATTAAAATTAAGTGGTTAAAATGGTAAATTTTATGTTATGAATATTTTACCACAATTTTTAAGAATAAAACAAAGAAACAAAATAAGTTAGTGTGTTTAAGCCCTCTCCAGCCCACCCTCCTGTTAATTACAAACAAGAACGCTGGGAAAAATATAAAAAACTACTTGAGGACTCTGAAAAGTAAACAAAAAACAGGTGGATTATGGAAGGGAGTCCAAATGAACTGCACAGAATTGTTTCCCAAAGTTTTTGCCCCTTCTCTCTCAAGCATGTACCCAAGCATCTCTCAAGCATCTCTCATGATGCTGCTCACTAAAGGCATCTAAAACTCTGATAGAAATGTATCTTCAGGCCTTAGAAATCAGAAACGGGCCCCCTTTCAGCAGGCAAGTATGCAGGGAATCCCAGAAGTGAGAGAGCCAGGAAAGGGGATGCCTTAATTCCTGTATGATCCACCCAAGTCTCAGCCTAACTTCTCTACCATGCACATGCATGACAATCCCAAATCAGCATAGCCAAGGATTAGAGAATCGGACTGAGATTTGAACCACTGCCCACAGATGATGAGACAAAATTTATATTCTAAACCTAATCAGGTTGATTGCCTGCTAAACAAAAGCATTAGCAATCTCCAAAAAGTTATAAAAGGACCCAGAGTCTATGCAACATAGTATTCACAACATCTAAGACACAACCCTCAATTATTTGACATACAAAGACCAGGAAAAATGTGACCCATTCTCATGAGAAAAAACAATCAATAGACACTAGCCTAGAAATGAGCCAGATATTGGAAATATCCAAAAAATATTTTTAAAAGTAGCTATTGTAATACATATACTCCATGAGGTAAAGGCAAACACATCTGAAATTATTTTAGGGGGTGATGGAAATAGGAATTTTTGTTATCTTGATTTGTGGTGATGATTTCCTGGGAGTATACATATGTCAAAACAGATCAAATTGTACACCTTAAATATATGTAGTTTATTGTAGATGTAAAAAACAAAGTAACGGGGCGAGCCCGTGGCGCACTCGGGAGAGTGCGGCGCTGGGAGCGCGGCGACGCTCCCGCCGCGGGTTCGGATCCTATATGGGAATGGCCGGTGCACTCACTGGCTGAGTGCCGGTCACGAAAAAGATAAAAAAAAAAAAAAAAGTAACATTATACATCAACAAAGATGTAAAAAACAAAGTAACATTATATATCAATAAAAATGTAAAAAACAAAATAATATTAATCACATTTGTACCAAGCATAAGTAAATGTTATTAGTGGCCATTTTATAATTAGAAGATTGACATTCAGAAACATTAAGTACTTGTCCAACATCACAAAGTTAATCAGGTCCAGGATTCTTATGCAGATTATTTTTATTTCAAAAACTATAGTATTATTTCCTTATCTGAGAAAACGTACATCCTTAACTCTATTTAATTTATGAGGCTGTTAGAATGGTTGAACAAAGTATGTCACAAAAACATATTAAACTCATATGAGAGAGATAACCTATTAGTGCATAGATTTTATATCACAAATTACATGTTATTACTTTCCTACTAAATTGAAAAAAAAAAATCCAGCAGTAAGCATAGACTGCATTTTAACCTCTACTTTTCTCACTTTGAAAGTCTCATAAATAGAGAAGAAGCATTATATACTGATGATACTATGTGAGTTAATCCATTGACAAAATTCATGAAAGGTATATAATCCATTATAATTGTCTGTAGTATTTTCAAAACCCAGTGTTTATTTGATTCCTATAATACAAAACCATGCAGTCTTCAAAAGATGTTGTAGAAGAATGTTTCATTACATAGAAATATGGTCACAATATATTGAATAATAAAAGCAGATTATAAAAAGTATTTATGTATTATTTTGTTTGTTTTAAAATATACACTCACATAGAAAGATTGGAAGAATTATAACATATATAAAATATTAAAAAGTAATTATATGGGGGGATTTTAATTGTCTTTTTGCTTCTCTGAATTTTCCAAATTTTCTATAATAAATAAGTAGTGTTTTTTAATATGAAAAATGATAAAACCTATTATTTCAAAGTGTAACAATAAACAAATGGGTCTCCACTTCTCAGGATGTATCATTTTGCTTTCTATTTAGATCTGAGCGTGTCTTTCTTGCAAGGTGCAGTCACAGTCTAGTAGCACTTACCTGTCCAACTGCTTGCAGGTTATAGCAGATGATGTCCTTACTGGCTGCTGAAGTTCCATAGAGAAGTGCCTCAGTGAGCCAGCAAATTCCCAGAAGCAGGTCAGAGAAGCTCAGATAAAAGAGTGGCCTTATCTGTCAAAGCAACAAAATCTTCATTTCATAAGTGATACAGCTAGGAGAACACACCAATTGATTATTTTTACATTTTATGTTTCTAGTTGAAAATTGGGCATCACTTTTCCAAGGCGTCTGCCATTAGTTGACTGTGGGGAATGTAAAGGAAAACTCCAGATAGGAAGGAATCTGTAATCACAGCTATCCCAACTTTCCTGAAATCAGAGTATGGACGGATGGATTAGCCCTGGATCTTCTTACTCATAGGGACACTCCTTTCTCAGATATAGGGTCAAATGACAGATGAGAAATTTTGTGGTGGAGACACACCACAAACAGACGATTGAGAGCACTCTATTTGCACAGCCAACATCTTCTAAAATAGGAAATGAGATTATCTGCTGAGTATTTAGGGATGCAGTCAAGGACTTGAAGAAAATAAAAATAGGTTTTTACGACAATAACAAAAAGTCGGGGTGAGGAAAAACATCAGTATGAACTACACATGCTGCCTTTCAGTTTCGGGACATGCTGGTTAAGTCCGTCCTCTTACTTTCTAGGATCCTTCTCCTTTTGGTCTCCCCATCCCTGCTTATCTAAAAACATTTTTGGTCCTTCTATGAAGAAAATTATAAAGTGTTCATTGAGAGACACTAAAGAAGATCTAAAAAGTAAATAAATATGTCATGCTCATGGATTGTAAGATGCAATATTATCAAAACATCAGTTCTCTCTAAATTGATCTATAGATTAAATGCAATCTTAATTAAATCACAACTGATTTTTCTGTGGAACTTGACAAGCTGACTCTAAATTTGATGTAGAAATACAAAATATAAAGATAATTAAGACACTCTTGAAGAAAAAGGAGGAGAACTTGCCCTGCCACAACTTGAGATTTAATATAAAGCTAGAGTACATATACTGTGGTACTAACACAGAGATGGGCAAACAGATGAATAAAATGGAATAGAGAGCCCAAAACGAACCCAAGAATATATACAGACCTTTGATATATAATAAAGATGGCTTTTTCTATTGGTGGAAAAAGGGTAGTCTTTTCAAAATATGATGCTAGAACAACTGGGTATCCATATGGGAAAAAAATGAAATTGGATCCCTACTTTATACTTCATACTACCCTCAAAATTCAGTTCCAGGTGGTTTAAAGACCTAAATGTAAAAGGCAAAATCTAGAAGCCTTTTTTAGGTAATTCAGGAGAATGTCTCCAACTTCTTGCTAGGAAAAGTTTCCCTAAACAAAACACACAAAGCTCTAAAAGAAATAATGGAAAAACTCACCAACATTAAAATGAAAAAAAAAAAAACCCAAAAACTAAAAACAATCTGTGTCAAAAAATACCATAAAGAAAGTGAAAGGACATGTCTCAAATGCAGAGAAGATATTTGTAACACATATAACTGACAAAGGACCAGTATCCAACCTATATTTAAAAAAAAAGAAAAATTTAAAAAGCAATAAGGAAACCCTACAGAAAAACGGGCAAAAGAACTTAACAAAAGAGGAAACCCAGGGGCTGGCTGGTTAGCTCCATTGGTTAGAGCTCTGCCTTGTAACACCGAGGTCAAGGGTTTAGTTCCCTGTACTGGCCAGCAGCCAAAAAAAAAAAAAAAAAAAAAGGAACAAAAGAGGAAATCTAAATGGCCATAGCCATATGAAAATGTGCCTGACTTCATTAGTAACCAAGGGAATGACTTAAAACCACAATAAGAAAAAAATTACACACCCATTGCAAAAATTTTAAAAGTCTGACAATATCAAATATTAATGGGAACACAAAGCAATAGGACACTTCATAAACTTCTGGTGAAATCATCTGGAAAGAGTTTGGCATTTATTTAGAAGATGTACAAATCCTATGAAAATTCTGATAGGTAAACACACTAGATATATTCAAGCATTTGTGCGCTACAAGACATGTACAAGAATGTTTACAGTAATGTACTGAAACAATATATTATACCCTACAAATATGTATGTGTTAAAATATTTCGAATTAAAAAATGAGTACTTATAGCAGCATAGATAAGTAAATAAATTGTGGTATATTCATACTATAGAATGCTAAACATCAATGAAAATGAAATAAACTAGAGCTATACACAACATGGTAAAATATCAATAATATTGAGGAATATAAGCAAGTCACAAAACAATACATACCAAAAATACAGATAGTATCATTCCATTTATGTCAAGTTCAAAAACAAGCAAAACTAAATCATTTAGAGGTACATACTAGTACATTACTAGTAAACTGTATATAAAAGCAAAAAAAAATGTTTATCACAAAAATCTAGATAGTGGTTACCCCTACAGGTGCGGTAGAGAGTTGCAATTGGGAAGAACTACAATAGGTATATCTGGGGGTGCAGGTAATGTTCTATTTCTTGTCACTAGCGTTTGTTTATAATCGTTCTTTAAACAGTACATACATGTTTCATGCATTGTAGTTCATATCTGATATAAATTACAATAAAAATACATTTATAAATTTTTAAGTCCTCATCAGATACTACCTAATATAAAACTAATCTCCTCTCCTATATAAATGGGAATTTTTCTCCTATCTTTCCTCCAAACAAGAGGAAAGTTAAGATGCTCATACCTTGCTAATATGGTCAAGTTGCCTTGGCTAACAAACATAAATGAGTGAAATAATGTATAATAAACACAATTTAAAGTGTAAAGTATTTAATAAATATCAGATATTATTATTTTAACCATATATGGCTTTTAATCTGGGTAAGCCTGCTAAAATTCCAGCCAGATGGGACATTTATATATTTTACTATGACCTATCACAAGTTTATAACTTATCAATAACTATGTTGAAGGAAATACAAAGAAATTTTACTTCCATGAAGAATAAGGTGGAATAAACACTGTATAAACAGTATGAGTTTTCCCTAGGGAAGTTCTGGGTCTAGGTCTATCCTGGTGAAGTGAAAGACCTAAAACAAGTCATATTAACAGTCTTCTAAAATACTGCTTCTTAATATTTCTATTTAAGTGAAATCAAGTCACAAAGAATATCAAAAGTTATCTGCATGGGAAAATGAAGTTACACAAGTGCAACGAAGTATATCTGCCTCAATTTTTTTTAACATTGGCTGGCCTGGCCACTTTCTTCTCCCTTCATATTGACTCTCTGCATCACTGTCTAACCAGCTAGACCTATAAAATATTTCCCACAGATTTCTTGAATTTAGTATCATTATTTTTAATTTAATAGGCCATTTTTGTCATTTTCAGATAATAACCTTCCCTGTATTTCTGCTGTTAATATTTTTTTGTTGTTGAGGGTTGGCTGGTAGCTCAGTTGTTTAGAATGTGATATGATAACCACTATGGACCAGAGTCCAATCCTGGTTACCTGCCAGCCGCCAAAAACAAACAACCAACCAAAACATGTTCTTTGATGAAGAAATAAAAAGAAAACAGTAGAGTATAGCTGATATTTTTAACCTGGAAAAATTGGAATCTTTCCTCAGTCAAGAAAATAGAATGTGTAGGAACCACTTAACTGAGTGATTGCTAAGATCCTCTAGGCTCTGGTCATGTGAAAGATGTGAGAACTGAAGCCAGAGAAATTAAAGATCACATCTAACTCAAAGTAGACCCTACATCTTTATGAAGCCCTAACCCACTCTCATGCTATTGAGTCACCTTAGAGCAGTGGTTTTCAATCAGGAATGATTTTGTACACCTGCCTCCCTTCCCCCAACTCAGGGACATTTGGCAATGTTTGAAGACATATTTGGTTGTCAAGACTGCAGAGGGGAGGTTTTGCTACTAGAATTTAATGGACAAAAGCTGTGAAATGTGCAGGACAACCTCTACAAAAATAATTATCTAGCTCAAAAGTTCAATAGTGCTGAAGTTGGAGATCTGAATCAAAGGAAGATGTTTGGCCTAATATTACTTTAACAGGCAATGACGATACAGCATCAAGACTTCTACTTTTGAGTTTTACTTATGTAGTCACATTCCACCTCAAACTTCAAAATTCTCTTTTCATTAGGCAGTATATTTCAGAGGTTTAAAAAGCATATGTGGGGAGAGGCTTTAGAATAAAGTAGTATGCACTCAAATTCTAATTCCAACACTTACTAGCTTTAAGACCTTAGGAAAGTCCCTCACTCTTACTAGGATTCCGTTTCTTTGTCTACAACATCAAACTGATAATATCTACTTCAATGTTATTTTAAGGATTAAATGAAAATGTATTTAAAGCACTAAGCACATGTCTAGAATAAATAGTAAAAATTTTGTTTAATTTGGAGGGGGTTGTAGTTAAGAGTATAGATTTTTGAAAATCCCTGTTCTGCTACTTACCATGTAACTTGAACAAGTTATTTCCTACTCTGAGTCTCAATTTCCACATCTGTGAAATGGGCCTATACTGTTCTTCTCATAAGAGAGAAGATACTCAATGAGATAAAGTATGTAAAACACTCAGCATTGTTGGAACATAGTAAGTGCTCTACACACAGAAGCTATTTTTATTATTAAAGTGGGTCTAGGGCTGGCCGGTTAGCTCAGTTGGTTACAGCTGATAACACCAAGGTCCTGGGTTTGATCCCTGTACCAAACCAGCCACCAAAATAAAATAAATAAATAAATAAGATAAGATATGATAAATAAATAATGAAGTGGGTCCAATAAAATCCAGTGGCATTTTCTACATACAAAAGCTTTCCCACATACATGTTCTGAAGTATATTTTGCCTAATTTTGTGCCATTTGGCTGATTAGAGAAACTGTTGTTACATTTCTCTAAAAATCTTTACAGAGCTAGCAAATATATCATTCTCCCTAGCACTCCATGACTTAGGACAGTTTTTACCTTGATATTTTTGCTATGAATAGTTTAAAAAAGGATGTATGAGGTACTTCAGAAAGTTTGTGGAAAAATGGAATTAAAAGATAATACAAAGCTTTCCATGAACTTTTTGATGACCCCTCGTAAGCTATATTCTGTTTTCACCATTAATTGTAATTGCTTTGAAGGCCAGAGCAACAAAACAAGTATCTTTCATATGGCGAAGTCTTTAAACTATCTTCTAGCCTCACTAACAATTTTATGAAAGTATCAAAATCAGAAAGCTCACCTATAGGCAAGACCCTGACACACTTAGAGTGAATATAGGCTTCAGACAACACTTTCTGTTCCTTAACCTTAATCATTAATACATACTAATGAAATAGACATTTAGTAGTTAATCTCTCAGAATTCAAAGTTATAATGAAAATAATCACCTAGAAGAAAAGGGAGCCCTGTTGACAGTGCCTAAAATACCTCACTATATCATAATGACAAATTTGCTAGTATCTAATTCATAGAATTGTTCTGTGAATTACAGGTAACACCTCTCTGTTATTTATTTCAAAGCCTAAGTCACTAAAAGTTCAAATCCAACACAAAGAGAGATTGCTTACCTCTGGAGATTTCTGTATATTCTGGAATACAGCATAGGCAATAAGTGAACTTGAACCTATAACACTGAGAGACATAGAAAATGATCATTAAAACAAAAAAAATTTTGCTATTGATTTTTGTTGTTTTTTTTTAGTTTGACACAATTCATGTAAAATGAATTGCACAAAATTTTTAAAAATATGGAAACTTCACAAATTTGCATGTCATCCTTGTACAGGGGCTATGCCAATCTTCTCTGTGTCATCCCAATTTTTATAATATGTCCTGCTGAAGTGAGCACTTTACTATTGATTTTGCAGTGAATCCTGCTGATCAGGTTGTCCACTGATTTTCATATGTTATTCCTCAATCTGTTTTGTTGTTGCTATTGTTGTTGATGTTATTACATTTTATTATTCAGAAAATATTGACATGGTAAAGAATATCATTTCTTTCTAACTAAAGAATAAAAGCAAATCCCCAGGGGAAAAACTGCAGAATTCTCCAGTTTTGCTTTTACTAGTTTAGACAGTCATATTATATGAGATTAAATAAACATACCTTAGAGTAGCCATGACAAATTGTATCCACTGTATTGCAGAAAAAACCTAAGTAACACAAGGAAGAGAGAATAAAATTAAACCTTTTACACTTTATATTCAACCCAACTCCAATTTCACTGTTTATTAACTATCTGTACAGCACAAATTCTTCTTCAAAGTCTAATCAAAACATACTAGGAGTCTGAAAATGAGAGAGAAGGTTGAAAAAGCCCCTGAAAGGGCAGGGCACGGTGACTCTTTTTTCCTCTCTTACTTCCACTTCTCTGGGAAACAGTAAGATAAAAATAGAGAGGTGGGTAGGAAATGACTGAATGAAAAAAGAATGTTGAATAAGAAAACTAATAAAGGGAAGAATTAAATGGAGAAGAGGTAGGAAAAGTTAAATTTTGAGAGAGAACAGATGTGTGGAAAGAATGGGTAATAGGAAAGGCAAACAAATACCGAACAGAGTTCACTAACAGACAGCTAGAAAAGACAGAGAAAAAACAGAATAGTAAACAATAGAGAAATAGAAGAAGAGTTAGTGGTATGGAGAGACATACTGAGTAGAAAATACATAACAGGTAAGAAGAAAGGGGGAGCAAAAAAAGAAGGACAGCTTCTGATCTTACCGAGTCCCAGCTGTCCTCCAGAATGCCAGCCTCCAGTGGGAAGGCCATAGAGACTTCCAGTCCAGCTACTCTTAAGCAGCTGATCCTTCTCGGTCAGATTCTGAATCCTAAAGCACAGGTGGCTCCACCCCTAACCCAGCCGGGCTCCTCCCTACCTAATCCTGCTGTGTACCTTGAGGACAAGGAAAGAGGTGGTGACAAGTGGAGGAGAAAGCTAAGCAGAAGGAACAAAAATAGAAAGAGCAGGTGACAAGGAAACAAAGTTGTAAGAAGCATTAGGAATTGTAAGAAGGGGCAAGAGGCAGGAGTAATAAAAAGCAGAGAGTATGAGTCATAGTGAAAAGATAAATAGAGCTACAAGTTAGAAATGGAACAGAAAAAAGAGAGAGAAAGAAATGGGGTAGAAAAGAGGAGATCTGCTTAAAACTTGCTCCTGTTTAGAGATAGAAGACTGTGATGGGAGAGGTTGAATATTCACTTAATCAGTAAAGTTTTAGTAATGCCAGTGAAAAGCTGAGAAGAGAAGAGGTTATTAATGTTTGTCATATTTAATACTAACATATTCTTAAATATTTGGAATCCCAAATCTTCACCAGAAATATATTAAATTACACCATTCATTTAATATATTTGTTTAAATATCAACTTCGTGCAAAGCAGTGTGTTATGAAAAATATAAACATTAATAAGATAGAGATCCAGCCTTCCAGGAGCTTATAATAAAGCAGGAAAAATGGCTTGGATACCAAAAACTCAAGTGATCTGCACACAGCAATAACACACCTTCACAGAATGGCATTCAAACAGGATTTGGAAGGACTGTTAAAATTTGGACAGACAAGTTACTCAAATGGATATAAAGCCAAGAAAAACACTCACCTAATAAAATATTTTTATTTAAGCAAAAAGGTTTCTAAAAATAATACAGAAGATTTCTAGTAATGACAGCTGCTTATTGTCAAGTGCTTTCTATGTGTAAGGCTCTATGTTAAGACTGGGGGAAAGAAAAGCAGAAAGAAAAACATTCATTTGTGTAACCATTTATCCTTCATCTAGCCTTACTTTCATATACTCTATAAATATTTACTGATAACATAAATTAGATAATTTGCATGGCTAGAATAATTTAAATGTATGACTCATTTGTTCATATCAGGTTAAGATTATAGTTTGGAGTGGAAGACCAGGCACTGTTAAGTGAAAGTAGGTTCTAATCACACACACAAAAATAAAAATACTAGGAAACTTCTGGATCAGAAGTCCCCAGCATAAGGTCTTGGGGAGTGTTTTGATGCCTCTACTCATATGTCTATCTAATAAGTATGAGGAGACTAATGACAGTTTCACCAAGTGATAAGAAAATGCTTTTGGACAAAGGAATCTTGTCTCAGTCAAGAACAAATCTCAAATTGTTCAGAGAACAGCCATGCCAAATCAGTCTTGATAGGATAACCAACCTCAGAGAACTTTTCTCTTTGGCTTCTATTTTAAAATGTCTATGCAACCTACCAACATTTGGGGATTTACTTTTCCGTTTTTCCCTCTAAATTAATCCCCTGACTTCTGTGTATTCAGCACTTTTCCCCTTTGAAGTATCTTTGGAAACATAATCTTTCCATCTTCCTTTTTTACAAGGGCTAACCCAAGCTCAAATGATGAAGTTGGTGGTATTTATTTTTAGTTTTTTCTCTTCCTCTTTCTAGTAAAAAGCCCTTAGCAAGTTCAAACACATCCCAGCTCTCACTTAATGTAATGGGTTACTAATATTACATATCAGTTGAACTTAACAGATATTCATTAAATTCCCACCATGAGCAAGTTACTCAAATGGACATAAAGACAAGAAAGACACTCGCCTGGTAAAACATTTTTATTTAAGCAAAAAATTTTCTAAAAATAATATAGAAGATTTCCAGTAATAAATAGCTGCCAATTATCAAGTGCTTTCTATGTGTAAGGCTCTATGCTAAGTATTTTAGTCATTACCACAAACATTAAGGTAAGAAATAGTGGTATTCCCATGTTGCAAACAAAGAAATCAAGGCTTTAAAAGTAGTCACTTCCCTAAGGTTATAGGGTTATCAACTGGTAATGCCAACATTCAAACCTGGTCTGTCTGAGTCAAGAGTTCTCACGCTTAACAGGTACAATATTTTCACGGGGTGCTGGTTAATGGAATAATAGGGAAAGAATTTTATAAATTAATGTGACATCAAGGGAGTTCTCTGATCAGCTCAGACATAGAAAGGAGAGCACATATTTAGTGCTGAATGGAATAACATAGATCTTTGAGAGATTAGGCAATGGTTTCTTACATATGACACTAAAATCACAAGCAACAGAAGAAAAATTAGATAAATTGGTCTCTTCCAAAATGAAAATATTTTGTGCTTCAAAGGATACCATCAAGAAAGTGAAAAGATACTTTACAAAACTGGAGGAAATATTTGTAAATCGTGTATCTGATAAGGGACTTGTATATAGAATATATAAAGAATTCTTACAACTTAATAATAAAAGACAACCTAAACAAAAAGTGGGCAAAGATTTTAAGTAGAGGTTTCTCAAAAAAAAAAAAAAAATATATATATATATATATTTATTTATATACACAAATGACCAATAAGCACATGAAAAGATGCTCAGCATCATTAGCCATCAGGGAAATACAAATCAAAATCACAATGAGACGCCACTTCATACCCACTAGGATGACTGTCATCAAAAAGATAGACAATGGTAAATGTTGGTGAAGATGTGGAGAAATAGCCACCCTCCTACGCTGCAGATGGGAATGTAAAATGGTGCAGTTTGGCAGTTCCTCAACAGGTTAAATATATAGTTACCACATGATTCAGCCCTTAGGTATATACCCAAGAGAAATGAAAACATATGTCCACATAAAAACTTGGACACAAATGTTCATAGCAGCATTATTTGTAATAGACAAAAAGTTGAAATAACCCAAATGTCCACCAACAGGTAAATGGATAAATATAACATAGTATCTCCATATAATCAGCAATTAGAAGAAGCACTGATATATGTTACAACATGGATGAATCTTGAAAGAAGTGAAAGAAACCAGTCACAAAAGACTACATATTGTATGATTTCATTCATACAAATGTTCAAAATAGGTAAATCTATAGAACTAGAAAGCAGATTAGTGGTTGCCTGGGACTAGGAGGGTAGTTTGGGGAGAATTGGGGAGTGGCTGCTAATGAGCATGGTGTTTGTATTTTGGGGAAGACAAAAATGTTCTAAAATTAGATAGTGGTGATGGATATAAAACTCTGTGAATATACTAAAAAACCATCAAGTTGTACACTTTAAAAGGACAAACTATATATGTGAATTATACGTCAATAAAGTTATTGCCAATAAAATGAAGTTAGGGACAAAAGCAAGAAAGAAATGTCCCATTGCTGGAATTCATAGTGTAATGGTTAATGGATAACATGTTTCTGTCTTCCCTACTGAAAAGAATAATATTCAGAATAAAAAGTGTAAAACAAACATTCTAAGAGGAAATTGAAGAAAAAGATTGTAAAGAGAGCACCTGACTGCTCTAAATAAATCCATTGCTCCCGGCCTGAACAAATTACACTCCAGGATTTTGACAAAACTTGCAGATTAATCCAATAAACCATTGAAAGAAACCTGAGAGTTCGTGTAAAAATGGGAAACTTGCTAGAAAACTAGTGATAACTAAAATATTTTTATTTTTAATCTTTTTTTTTTTTTTTGACTGGTAAGGGGATCGCAGCCCTCGGCACGGTGTGGTCTGCACCACGCTCAGCCAGTGAGTGCACCAGCCATCCCTATATAGGATCCGAACCTGCGGCCTCGGTGCTACCAGCGCCGCACTCTCCCGAGTGAGTCACGGGGCCGGCCCAAGATATTTTTATTTTTATAAGGAGAAAAGGTGGTAGAATCTGCAAATCATAAGTTAAGGACCTTAGTACTGATCCCCCCAAAAGATTCTAGGATGAATTATCCAAAAGATGGTTTCTAAACAATTAGAAAAAGAAGTAACCACTAAGTCAACATGGGTTTATAAAAACAATCATGTCAGACTATTCCATTCTCTTCTTTAATAGCATTACTAGACATAGTACACCTGAGATTTTGACAAAGCATTTGGTGAAAAATTTCATGATATAAAAATAAGAAAAGGGCTGGCCAGTTAGCTGAGTTGGTTAGAGCATGGAGCTGATAACACCAAGGTCCAGGGTTTGATCCCTGTACCAGCCAGCCACCAAATAAATAAATACATAAATAAAAATAAAATAAAATAAAAATAAGAAAATATAGACCAATTGGAAGCACAGTTAGGGTCATTTCTTGTACAAACAAACCTAAAGGAGTGCTAGTTAGTTGGTAAATAACTTAAGAATGACTTGTAGTGAAGTGAACCAGCATTCTTACTTGGCACTGTTCTACAATATGCTTTCATCAGTGACTTGAAAGAAAGCATAGAAGGCATATTTATCAAATGTGTGTGTAACTTTTCTACTGCTGCTTAACCAATTTCTGCAAATTTATCGGATTAAGATACACATTTGTTATCTCACAGCCTCTGTGGGTCAGGAGTCCAAGCATGGCTTAACTGGGTCCTCTGTTCCAGGTCTTCTCACATGGCCAGGGCTGGGGTCTCTCTCATCTAAAGGCTTGAATGGGAAAGGACCTGGTTTCAAGCTCCTGAATAAGATCATGTAGTTGTTGATATAATTCAGTCCCATGAGGCTGTTGGACTGAGGGCCTCAGGGCTGCACTCAGTTCCTTGCCATGTGGACTTCTGCAAAATGTCCTCCTAGCAAGGTGGAAGTAACAATCTTATGTAACCAAATCAATGAAGTGATATCCCATCACCTTTCCTGTATTCTATTGATCACAGATCTTGCCAAGCGGTCACACAGCAGCATAAATACCCAGAGGCAGGGATCACTGGAGGCCATCTTAGATTCTGCCCACCACTGTGTATTCCTCCAACATGTCAAGCACTTTTCTACTTCAGATGATATGCAATAGCTGTTTCCTCTGTCTTGAATGTTCTTCCCCCAGATAATCACATGACTGGCACCTTCTCATCCTTCAAGTATCAGCTCAAATATCATCTCCTCAGAAATGTAACATTTATCAAATTTCAAAATATCTTTTCTATTTGTTGTCTGTTTCTTCCAGTAGACTGTAACCTCCCTAAGGTCAGGCAACTTATCTGTCTCATTCACCCCAATATCTCCAGAGCCTACAAAAGTGCCTAGAATAGGCACTCGGTATTTGTTGAATGAATGTACCAAAGTTGTGAGGAACAGATGACAAATTTAAGCTTTAATAAGATCTTAACACTTCAGAATGAGTTTTATTTGATAAAATAAAAGTTAGTAGAAATAAATGTAAGCATACCATACTTGGGTCTAAAAAACAAACAGGACAGCGATTAAGATAAAAAAGGTAGCAACACCTTATTTTAAAAATCTATAGTGGTGCTATCCAACAGAAATATAATGTGAGCCACATATGTAATCTTAAATATTCTAGTGGAAACATTAAAAAAAAGTAAAAAGAAACAGGTAAAATTAATTCTAATAATACATTTTTTTTATTTCTAAATAAATATCCAAAATATTATCATTGCAACATTCAATCAATATAAAAATATCACCGAGATATTTTACATCCTTAATTTTTTACTTTGAAATTCAGCAAGTATTTACACTCACAACATGTTTCAATTTGGATTAGCCACATTTCAAAAGCTCAATAGCTACATGTAATATTATAAATGGCATTTTTATTAGGCTCTTTTGTCTTACAACTAGATTGTGGAGGCTCTTGCATATGGATTAATTATAATAACTAGTCCATAGTGAGTACATACTATATGCCAGCATTGTTCTAAATGCTTCATATGTATTAACTAATTTCTCCACTCATGATCCTATGAAGTATTATTATCCTCACTTTACATGACAATATTGTGAGTATTAATATGATGGCAGTGTGCAGGGCAGATTAAAAGGGAAAAGACTGGCACAAGTTAGGTTACTTTCACTTATTTGCTCACATCCCACTTTGACCTATGGATTAGTCTGTTTCTGTTGCGTATAACAGAATACCTGAAACTGGGTAATTCAAAATATCTTGTCTATTTGTTGTCTGTTTCTTCCAGTAGACTGTAACCTCCCTAAGGTCAGGCAACTTATCTGTCTCAGAGAAATGAAATTTATTTCTTACAGTTTTAAATGCTGGGAAGTCCAAGGTCCAGGCAATGCATCTGGTGAGGGCCATCTTCTGGGTGGGAACTCTCTACAAAGTCCCATGGCGACCAGGGTGTCACATGGCAAGACTGGGCTGAGCAAGAAAAAGCTAACCCTCTCACTTGCCTTCCTTGTAAATATATAAGAATCATGCCCATTACTCCATGAATGGATCAATCCATTAACAAGGGCACAATCCTCACAATTTAATCACCTCTTAAAGGCCACACCTTTCAAATACCATAATTGGATTTCCCACCCTCTTAGCACTATTACAATGGTGGTCAAGCTTCAGTGAGTTTTGGGGGGACATTCAATCCACAGCAACCTATGTAATATTTCAGGTGGCTTATAAGCATACATAAAATAAGAAAATAACATGAATTAAAAGTGGGACAAAAGAAGAACAACATCTCTGCTGACATGATTTGATCTTTGGATATTAAACTCTGAGTTTTTAAATGTTACTTTATTGCAAAAACAATATTAAAATAACAGAAATATGGTGGGGTCAGAGTGTAGTGGTGTTTACAACTAATTGATCACAACCAGTTAGATTTCTTTGTTCCTTCTCCACTCCACTTGAAAAAAAGAAAAATGACAGAAATACAAAGTAAAAAGTTTCCTGCAAACCCATGATCTAGCCAAACAATGTTTTCATTTACCTAACACAGATAATGTTTTGGGCCTCATCTGTACAAATATTCTGTTTTTACATATTTGCAGTAATTGTACAGCTAGTATTCTACCTTTTTTTCTCAGCATTATGCCATAAATTTTTATTCCTTTTGTTAGAATCTTATTTTCTTTCTCTCCACTCCTCCAACTGTAACCAATGTTAAAAGTCTGGTATTTATTCAACAATTCCTCTAATGATGGGCATGTAGGTTGTTTTCAGGTTTTGGGTTTTTTTTCTTTGACTTTGCTTCTGTAAAAAAGCAATAAACATCCCTGCACATATAAACTCTTTCTGCGCTGATTTTATTACTAAAGGATAAATTCCCAGAGTGGTATTCTTTTAGTTCTTCAAATATTTTGAGCTTTCTCACCCTAGAACCTTAGCACAGGGTTTTTTCTCTTTCTTGAGTGCTTTATAACAGTCTGTAATTTTATGCCTATTTATATAATTATTTAATGACTGTCTCTTCACATGAGTATAAGTTCCTTGAGGGCTGAATCTTATTCATCCTTTAGGGTTTAGCTCAGCTTAGATTTGTAGAGTTTTCCATGAAGTCCAATGCAAATTAATTTCTTCATCATATTCTTTCACAGACCTTCAACTTTTCTTTCCTAGAAACTGTCACATTTTGTAATTATATATTTATTTGTGTAATTATTTAACATTGGTCTCCACCAATAAACTATAAGATCCAGAATGGCAGGGAGCACATCTGTTTTGTTCACCATGAAATTCTTACCTCCAGAAGAATATATGACACATGAAATATATTCAGTAAATACTTATCAAATATTGAAATAATTCTTAGAGTATGGGGCTTGGAAAAAATCATACTGTGGAGTAATAATTTTTAACAGATAGAATCTGCTTTAAGTGTTCATTAAGACATCCATGTCAAAAGAACTGGTGTTTACATCAACAAAGCCTTGCAGGGGAAAACAATCAGCTCAAAGGGATACGCTATCTCTGAAGAGCAACATGTGGTCTAAGAAGGGAATGTAGAAAGAGCCAAAAGAATTTTAAGAGACAGCCATGGAATAGTTTTACCCTAAAATGACTTGACTCATTTAGTCATCAAATAAATATTTACTGAGCACCTACCATGTGCCATACACTGTTCTTGGTGCTGGGGATATCGAAGTGAACAACACAGACAAAAAACATCTAGTCCTCAGGGGAAACAGATAACAAGCAAATTATATAGCATATTTCAAGTTGAAAAGTGCTATAGAGAAAAAAAATAACAGAGGGAGGAGAGATGGAAAGCAGGCAGTATCAGGGAGAAGCAATCTTTAAAAAGATGGTTAGGATAAGCCTTAGTAGGAAGTTGACATTTGAGCAAAGATTTGAGAGAAGTAAAGGAGTCAGCCATGTGAATATCTTGGAAAAACACATTCTAGAGGGAGAAAGTCAGTGCAAAGACCCCGAGGCTGGAACATGCCTTGTCTGTACCAGAAACAGCAAAGATATTAATGAGACTGTGGCTTCACTACCTTGATGATGTTAGGGGGAAAAATGGGAGAGTTTACATATTAATTGCCTTAGCAGACCATGCCACTTTTCTTCCACTTCACTCCAGTTGCTACACTGAGTCATGTGGATGTTCATGTAACATGCCCCCTCCTCTCTACCTCCACACAATACCCAGAATGAGCCTTTTGATTTTCCACATCAGTGTCAACTGTGGGATTTCATGCCTTCTTAAATATGCCAGAACTATACATGGGCCTATTATTGTAGATTACCGTCAGGGTCCTGATGCCAAAAATCTAATCATATCATGAGTAATGACTGGGAAAACGGCACACGAATCAATAGAAGCATTGGGAAAATTACTTTTGCAATTCATAGCAAAAGTGCCAATATTTCCTTTCCCTCTCCAACCAATCTGCTTCCTTCACTTCTTTCAAAACCAGCTTCTAAACTATAACTAGTAAGTCACTCCTGATCACACATACTAACTAGGTGTACTCAAAGTATTTATACAAAGAAGTGAATAATATAAGAAGTTTAAATGTTTCATAAAGAGTTTTAAAAACTCTCAATAGCTCCTTATTGACTACAGGACAGAAGAGCAAATTCTTGGTTTGACTTTCAAGACTTTCCCTTACCTGGCCTTAAAACTATCATCCTATCTACTATTTTGAGAACTCCCTCTAGCCAAGCCATCATTCCCCAAAGCATCACGTTCATTTCCACATCTGCTCCTTTTTCACTTGTTCTCCATCTAAACTGTTCTTTCTCACCGATTCTTTACAAACTATTCCAAAAGATTGAAACAGACGCAAATCTCCCAAACTCATTCTATGAAGCAAACATCATCCTGATACCAAAACCAGGTAAAGATATAACCAAAAAAGAAAACTACAGGCCGATATCCTTGATGAATATAGATGCAAAAATCCTCACTAAAATACTAGCAAACAGAATACAGCAACACATACGTAAAATTATTCACCACGATCAAGTGGGATTCATCCCAGGGATGCAAGGTTGGTTCAACATACGCAAATCAATAAATGTGATACACCATATTAATAAACTCAAACACAAGGACCATATGATCATCTCTATAGATGCTGAAAAAGCATTCGATAAAGTTCAGCACTCATTCATGACAAAGACCCTCTATAAGTTAGGTATAGAGGGAAAGTATCTCAACATAATTAAAGCCATATATGCCAAACCCACTGCCAATATCATCCTGAATGGGGAAAAGCTGAAAGCTTTTCCTTTAAGAACAGGAACTAGACAAGGATGCCCACTCTCACCACTCCTATTCAAAATAGTGTTGGAAGTACTAGCCAGAGCAATCAGAGAAGAGAAGGAAATAAAGGGCATCCAGATTGGAAAAGATGAAGTCAAACTGTCCCTGTTTGCAGATGACATGATCCTATATATCGAACAGCCTAAAACCTCTACAAAAAAACTGTTGGAATTGATAAATGATTTCAGCACAGTAGCAGGATACAAAATCAACACACAAAAATCAGTAGCATTTCTTTTCTCCATTGTGAACATGCAGAATGAGAAATCAAGAAAGCCTGCCCATTTACAATAGCCACCAAAAAAATAAAATACTTAGGAATTGAGTTAACCAAGGAGGTGAAAAATCTCTATAATGAGAACTACAAACCACTGCTGAGAGAAATTAGAGAGGATACAAGAAGATGGAAAGATATCCCATGCTCTTGGATTGGAAGAGTCAACATAGTGAAAATGTCCATACTACCCAAAGTGATATACAAATTCAATGCAATCCCCATCAAAATTCCAAAGACATTTTTCTCAGAAATGGAAAAAACTATCCAGTCATTTATATGGAACAATAAAAGACCACGCATAGCCAAAGCAATGCTGAGCAAAAAAATAAAGCTGGAGGCATAACACTACCTGACTTTAAGCTATACTACAAAGCTATAATAACCAAAACAGTATGGTACTGGCATAAAAACAGACACACTGACCAATGGAATAGAATAAAGAATCCAGAAATCAACCCACACACTTACTTCCATCTGATCTTTGACAAAGGCACCAAGCCTATTCACTGGGGAAGGGACTGCCTCTTCAGCAAATGGTGCTGGGATAACTGGATATCCATATGCAGGAGAATGAAACTAGATCCATACCTCTCACCGTATACTAAAATCAACTCAAAATGGATTAAGGATTTAAATATACACCCTGAAACAATAAAACTTCTTAAAGAAAACATAGGAGAAACACTTCAGGAAATAGGACTGGACACAACTTCATGAATACTACCCCAAAAGCACAGGCAACCAAAGGAAAAATAAACAAATGGGATTATATCAAACTGAAAAGCTTCTGCACAGCAAAAGAAACAATTAACAGAGTTAAAAGACAACCAACAGAGTGGGAGAAAATATTTGCAAAATATACATCTGAGAAAGGATTAATATCCAGAATATATAAGGAACTCAAACAACTTTACAAGAAGAAAACAAGCAACCCAATTAAAAAATGGGCAAAAGAGCTAAGTAGGCATTTCTCTAAGGAAGATATCCAAATGGCCAACAGACATATGAAAAAATGCTCAACATCACTCAGCATCCGGGAAATGCAAATCAAAACCATACTGAGATACCATCTAACCCCAGTTAGGATTGCTAAAATCCAAAAGACCCTGAACGATAAATGCTGGCAAGGTTGCGGAGAAAAAGGAACTCTCATACATTGTTGGTGGGACTGCAAAATGGTGCAGCCTCTATGGAAAATGGTATGGAGGTTCCTCAGACAATTGCAGATAGATCTACCATACGACCCAGCTATCCCACTGTTGGGAATATACCCAGAGGAATGGAAATCATCAAGTCGAAGGCATACCTGTTCCTCAATGTTCATTGCAGCACTCTTTACAATAGCCAAGAGTTGGAACCAGCCCAAATGTCCATCATCAGATGAGTGGATATGGAAAATGTGGTACATCTACACAATGGAATACTACTCAGCTATAAAAACGAATGAAGTACTGCCATTTGCAACAACATGGATGGACCTTGAGAGAATTATATTAAGTGAAACAAGTCAGGCACAGAAAGAGAAATACCACATGTTCTCACTTATTGGTGGGAGCTAAAAATTAATACATAAATTCACACACACACACAGAGAAAAAAAAAACGGGGGAAGGGAAGAAGATATAACAACCACAATTACTTGAAGTTGATATGACAAGCAAACAGAAAGGACATTGTTGGGGGGGGAGGAGGGAGGGAGGTTTTGGTGATGGGGAGCAATAATCAGCCACAATGTATATCGACAAAATAAAATTAAAACAAAACAAAACAAAACAAACAAACAAAAAAACCTGTTCTTTCTTCCAAGGCTTAACTGTACTTCTCTCTATTAGTTGAAGTCTCCTTTAAACACCTTAGTTCACGGTGATTTTCCCTTCTTCTAATTTCTATCATTTGTCTGTGTAGCTCATTTTATTTAATAATTTATTAGTGCAAATTCAAAATAAATTTTTCTGAACGTCACCCCCCAGAACACATACACACATTGGTCACTTTCTCTCAAAATTTCTATCCAATCAAACTGGTTGTCCAAGATTGGATCCTGTTATCTTTGATGACTATTTTACATACACACACACATTTATTAGACACATACAATGGTTAATTATGGCACTAAGTCCCTTATTATACATTATATAATTTATTCTTACCCTCACATCCATTTGTTTTTCAAGTCTTGTGAATTCTACCCTACTAAAGTTTCTCAATTTTATCCTTGCTTACTTATGTCCAGACCTTAACCTCTCCTACCTAGACTATTGTGACAGACCCTTAATTGGCCTCCCTGCTTTTAGCCTTGTCCTTTCCAATCCATTCCTTTAATTCCTGAGTGATGTTTTCAAACACAAATATGACATAACTCTCCTGGTTAAAACCTCTGGTGGCTCCAAACCCTATAGCTTGATGAGACCCCTTAGCATCTGCCCCAGTTTACCTTTATACAGATTAATCTCGCTCAATTCTCCAATATGCCTGTGCATGCTTTTCCCCCTGCTAGAAATATCCTGTTTCCCTTTGCCTAATGAGTCCCTCCTCTTCTTTCAAGATCCAGTTCAAAAGTCACCTCCTGTCTATAGCTTTCCCTGACAATCCTGTGCAGGATTGATTGAATGTCCATTTGTGTTTTCACAATACTCTAATATAGTCTTATTTTGTATTAATTACACTGTACTTGTTATATTATTATTCCTATGTCTCCTTCTCCCCCAACATTGTGACTTCCTTCAGCACAGAACTCTTCCTAGTTCATCTTATTCTGTATTCCCACAGGCAAAACCGGGATGTGGCAGACACTAGGCACTGAACCTATACCTGTTGAAAAGAATTAGAATTTTTTTTTAGTCTTCCAGGAGCCTAGGACATAGCTGGGCGGCTACTCAACTTCCAGTAAAGTCTGTTTTTACAGGAGCCTGACGCCTCCCAAATGAGGCACTCAGCTCAGAGGAGGGTTGACTGGGCCCTGACTGCCATACTAACAGACGAATCTCGCTGACTAGTTCGGGTGAGTCCTTGAACAACTGACTGCCCGGCTAAGAGGAGTAACCAGAGTCTGAATGACTGGTGGTAACAGTGGGCCAGCTGCGTGAGGGTAGTAGCACTGTCTGACTAAGGATATTACCTGGACTTGACAAAACAGACTAACCAAGGGTAGTAGCAAGTTCCCAACGACTGCCTGACGGACCAAAGGCAGAAAGAAATTATTGCTGGCCTTGTCATCTTCCAGGGGGAGGAAAGGTAGCAGAGGAACTGCTGCAGAAACACCACGCACGCGCTTCACGGCCCTACTCACGCAGAGGAGCACGGGAACAGGGCTTGCCCGAGGCGACCCTCGCCGAGTGCGCGTGCGCGCCAGTCACTTTCCCCGCCCCCCCATGGCCCCTCCCACGCGGCCCCGCCCTCTCTCCCTTGCGCCTGTGCGACCTTCGCGGAGTGCGCGCGGGCAGCAGTCCCATTTCCCCGCCCCTCACGCTGCTCTTCCTTCTCAACGTAAGCCGGCGTGAGCCTCCCGGGTTGGCCACGTGTGTGCGCGCGAGCTCGCCCTTCTATTCACGTGACCCCTGACTCCCGGCGTTCTACCCTACGACTTTCCTTCCTCGCGCTCCCAGAATCCGGCATTATGGCGGCCATCGTGCCCCGCACCGCTTCTCTTTCTCCGCTGCTTCCTCTTCTCTTGGGCCTCCTGCTCCTCTCTGCTCCACATGGCGGCAGCGGCTTGCACACCAAGGGCGCCCTTCCCCTGGATACAGTCACTTTCTACAAGGTAACGGGGAAGGGGGACATCGCGTGCAGGTGCAGCCAGGGCGCCCGGGTGATCGCGCACCGATAGGGGACGTTGGGCAAAGAGGGCTGGCAGGAGGTGGTCTGTGGCGAAGATTCCAGAGTTTCCCGCCATCCTATAGGCCTGATGAACACTGGGCCGGGGGCGTGTCATGACCAACGGGCATACACGCTCCAAGGTCCCGACCCACCCTTGCCTTTGCAGTGTTTATACTTGTTTCCTCTTTTGCAAAAGTGCTGTAAAGATGCAGCCGAGGGAACTGGATTCCTCCCTTTCACCTCTGGGTAGAGGGCGGTGCCAGGCGAGATCCAATCCTCAAGTCCCAAGTGGGAGACCCGGAGGACGGTTCTAGGTCGACGCCACCGGCTCCCGACTGTGGGAAGGGGGCGTGGGCTGGCGGGGAGAGCTCAGCGAGTTAGCATGCATTAATACGCCCTTCTTCCCGGAGGATGGATTTTCAGTCTGCTTGGCAGTATGCAAACAATGTTCGCATATCATGGATCTTCTCGAAAAGTGCAAGCGTTAAGAATGAACTTCGATTCAGCCACCTTGCGGGAAACATCTTGGGTCTGGGAACAAAATAAATAAAATTAACCACTACCCTCTTCCTCCCCCGTCACCCCCGCCGTTCTGGCCTGGGTAAACGGACGGTTGGAAATGTTGAATGCTGAATGCAACACCATTCCCTTCTCTTGCAACTGTCGTCACCTACTAGCAGCTTTTAACTTTCTCTAGGGCAAGCTAAGTGTTGAGAGAGAGCCAGTCGTTTTTTTCTTATTTTATACCCATTTCGGGGAAGTGAAACCAAAAAGTGGAGCTCTAAATGTGTCTCAAGTGGTTGAAGTCTTCCTATTTTCAAAAGCGTTCCTGTGGTGGACTTGGCATTTGTAGCTCACTCAAGGCAATTTAAAGAATTTAAAAGCGTAGGTATGGCTGGTCGGTTGTCAAGCACACCCCACAGCTCTCTGTTTTTTGGGCCTTTATTTGCAAAGTGACACTCCTGCACTCTGCTCCATGGGAATCAGGTAACTTAACAGACCAAGTGTAAATCAAAGGGAAATTTTGCACCGTAAAGTTAACAGTATTTCCTAATCAGTTGGTGCCTCTCCATCTTTACTACCACCCTGGTTTGGGCTGTCATTACAATAGCTTCCTTACTGGTCTCCTTGCTTTCACTCTTGAGCCTCCACCCAGTAGCCTAAGTCCTACACGATCTGACCCTTGCTTCCCTCTCCTCTCATCCAACTATTCTCCCCCTTGTCTCTTCTGCTCCGGCCACTCAGGCGTTCCTTCTGTTCTTTGAATATTCCTAGCTCGTTACTGCCTTAGAGTGTTTGCACTAGCTCTTCCTTGTGACTGAAACATTCTTTGCTCCATCTTTGAAAGGCTGGATACTTCTCATCAATTCAGGCTTAGTTAGTTAAAGGTTACTTCCTAAGAGTCCTTCCTCGATTTTTACCACTCCCTTTCTAATGTGCTAGTCACATTACCCTGTTTTATTTATTTCTCTGTAGAACACTAATTGCTGATTTTTTCCCTTCGTGTATTTTATCATCTGTCTTTCACACTAGAATATTATATGCTTGTGATGAAGTACCTTGTTTATTTTGTTCCTGATCATTTGTACGGCATAGCACATTACCTGGTACATAGAAGATACTCAATAAATAATTGGTTACATGAATGAACAAATGTTTTCTCCAGTCTCTCTCCAAATCTCACCCTCTTCCATCACCACTGAACAAAAGGGGAGTTGCCTGGTGTTTTGTCCAGCAGCTTTGTTTTGTGCTTTGCTTTCCAGTGATTTCCAACATCATTTTTTGTTTCTTGCCCTTCATCATCACTAGAATGTTAGCTCCATGCAGAAAGAGACCCTGTTTGGTTCACTACTGTGTTCACTTAGAACAGTGCCTGGTACCCTTAGTAACTTTTTACAATGAACGAATGCATGGATAATGAATTTTATTTCTACTTTGATGAAGCGAGTTGCCTGATTATAAGTAGTTGTAGAGCTCATTCCTCAAGGATGAGGAGAGAGATTTCTAAAGCAATTAAATACAGACTGAGTAAAATAAGAAAAAAATTCCTTATGCAAATGTGTGCTATTTAGAATCATGCCTTACCCTGGTAGCTAAGAATGGTGAAAGTAAAACATGGAGGTCTCTCGATTCTATTTCAATGTTAGACCACTGTGTGATTATTTTTGTTTCATAATGCAAGTGTAGGCCCTTTGAAAGTGTGCTTTGAAAACATCCTTTCTCCTGGACATGTAGCATCTGCTGCTACAGCCTGATAGAGTGCTGTTCATTCATCAAATATTTTCAGAGAATCTGCCACATGCCGGGCACTGGTGGGCACTTGGGCTACAGCAGAAAACAGGTCAGACAAAGTCCTTATTCTCATAAATGTACATTCTAATGGACAGGACAGAAAATAATCCAGTAAGGATTTCAGAGAGTGATTAATGCAGTGAAGAAAATACAGCAGGGTAATGTGATAAGAGTATGATGGAAACAAAGCAATATTGGGTGGTCTATTTGGAGAAGGCCTCTGTATTAGGAGAGGGGACATTTGAACCAAGCCTTAAGGAATGATAGAATGACAACCAAGGAAAGAAGTGGGGAAAGGGCATTCCAGCCAGCAGAGTGAAATGAAAAGGCCCTGAGTGAGAATGAGTTTATAGTGTGTTGAACTGAAATAAGGCCTGTTGGACCAGAGGGATGTGATCTGATTTATATTTTAAGTCTTCCCTGCTATTAGACTCCCAGAGCTTAGTCTTTTTGGTGCCAGCGACGACCTAAAGATGATCTATTCTGGTGGCTTCTTCTCCTTCCTTTGTTCCTAGGCAGTGTTAAATATTTTTAAAAACCTAAAGCCAAATGGACATCAGTAAATAGTAAAGGACAAGTACTAACAAAAACACTTAAGTTTCTTTGCCTTAGCTGGAATTATGTGAGCTTGACATAGTTATTGACAGTGATTGCCTGTGATAAAAACTGATGGTAGTGATCACTTGAATTAGAAAAAGAAAAAAGTTGTAGGATAACGGGAAGGCCATTCTACTGACCACAGGGACCTTGTTAGATAAAATTTGGGCATTGGAAGAAACCATCAAGGAAGTCCTTGGGTTCTTCAATAAGTTAAACATAAACTTACCATATGATCCCCATAGTTCCACTCCTGGGTATATACCCAAGAGAATTGAATACAGATGTTCAAACAAAGTAGCAGCACTATTCACAATAGCCAAAAGATGGAAACAACCCAAATGTCCATCAGCTGATAAATGGATAAACAAAATGTGGTCTGTCCATTCAGTGGAATATTTATTTAACCATAAAAAGGAATGAAATACTGACCTGTGCTACAACATGGACAAACTTTGAAAACGTTATGCTAAGTGAAAAAAGGCAGACACAAAAGGACAAATATTTTATGATTCCATCAGTATAGACAAATCCATAGAGATGGAAATCAGATTAGTGGTTGCTGGGGCTGGGAGGAGGAGGACTGGGGAGTGACTGCTTAATGGCTATGGGGTTTCTTTTGGGAGTGATGAAAATGTTCTGGAACTGGACAGTAGTGATGGTTTGCACATTGTTAATGCACTAAATCCCATTGAATTTCATACCTTAAGATGGTTATATGTTGAATTTTATTTGAATTTTACTGGAATTAAAAAGACGTGACCCTGATAGTTTAGGACCCAGAGATCTAGCCATAGGGAACTGTGGTTTATGGATAGGACATTGTCCCCCCCTCGCCTCTCACCAACTTCCTGTCTGCCCTGAAATTGCTGAGTTCAAACTCTGGCATCTCTAGCCATAGCATCCTCCATGGTGCCTACTCCTTTGTAGAAAGTTTTTTTTCAGATCTCTGATTCAAGTTTACTGAGAAAGTCCTCCTGGGATGATGGGCATTACAGGGGCCGATGCTTAGCCTCATTGAAAGTAACACTATTGAAGGCCTGAATACATCTACAGCTTTGTTTATCCTAGACAGGGTTGTATATATCTTTGATTAGTGTGAACAGTCACCTGATGGGGTGCCCAGCACATAGCAGGCACTCAATAAATTGTTAAATGAATCAGTGGGTGAATGAATGAATATTAGTTTGTGAGAGCTCGTCTCCCTGTGGGCTTGTTTCCATTCTGTTTCTTAAACAGGGGCCCCTTGGGAAGGGGAATTAGCCCCAAAGGTCTCTGGAACACCCCACTTGCTCAGCTCTACGCCCTCAGGTCATTCCCAAAAGCAAGTTCGTCTTGGTGAAGTTCGACACCCAGTACCCCTACGGTGAGAAGCAGGATGAGTTCAAGCGTCTGGCTGAAAACTCGGCCTCCAGCGATGATCTCTTGGTGGCAGAGGTGGGGATATCAGGTATGGACAAGTCCAGGATGACTGGGGAGGGCAGAGAGGGAGGAAGCCAGGAATTGTTTCCCTACTTGGTTGGGGAATACCCAGCACCTTTCCATCTGAGCCACCCTCAATGCGGTGTAAATGTCTTCGTGGCCTCTCAAGGAGTCTGGTGCCCATATCAAGCTTAGCCTGAGTAGATTCTGGGACCATAGAACCTCAGCTCAGCTTTTCAGGGAAAAGGTATCAAGGGAAGGGAATCCCTCTTCCTTCACTCTCCACCCCTTTCTGACATTAAATTTACTGTGGGAACATTGAGCTCTCTTTGCAAGGGACTGTGGGCAAAAGGGGTGCCACATCTCCTAGGGGACATCATAGTCAGTTTTTCTGTCTTCACTTCAACTTTTGTACCAAAACTATTCCGTTTTGGCTTTAGCTCAAATGCGCTAGTGCTGCCACTAACCCAAGAGCAGCTGTCAACCACAGTGACAACTTTAATAAAAATAGTTGCCAATATTTTAGTGATTTATAGTGTATGAATATCTGCACAGGCATTGCATTTTTAATCTTCACTTGAGCCTTGCCTGAGAAGCAAAACGTATTATCTCCATTTTATACTTGAGGAAAGACTGAAGCTAAAGGAGCTTAAATGATTTGTTTCAGGTCATGGAGTATGGAGTGTCTCATCCACAACTCCACCTAGGTGCTTAGTACCAGGTGCTGTGGGCTCTTACCTGTCTCAGCTTCCTCCCAACTGGGATGCCTCCATTCCTTAGTAGGCTGGGAACTTAGTAGAGAGTAAGTTCTAGTCCTGGGTGGAGATAGCTGGACGCCTCTCTAGCGCAGTTTGGTCAGTTGACCCAACCTTGAGTCAACTCCCTTGGGGCTTTTAGAATAATAATAATAGCTAACATTTATCAAATGTTTACTGTGTGCCAGGCCACTGTGCTAAGTGTTTTACCTGTATCTTGTGAAGAAGTATTATGGTATTATTATCCCCATTTTTCAAATGAAGAAACTGATGCTTTGAGTAACTTACTCAAAATTACAGAGCTTTTAAGTGGCAGAAAAAGGATTGGAATACCCAGGCTTCTGACACTGCTAGCCAGTAATAATAGTTGGTCTTGGACATTTCTTGGCATGGTGTAAGAAACCAGTTGTCACAGCATCAGCCCTTGGGGACTGTTATTGTCAATATGTCCTTTAGGAAGGACAGTGCAAATACTAACAGCAGCTACCACATATTAAGCACTTAACTTTGCGTAGTCTCATGTATATATTTCCTCATTGGGTCTTCCCAACAGCCCTTGTATTGCAGGGACTACAGTCGTTACCTGCCACATGCTCCCCTCTCTCAGCTCCAGCCATACTGGCCTTTGTAAGCCTTAAATACACCAAGCTCAGTCCTGCCTCAGAGTGTTAGTGCTTGCAGTTCTTTCACCTGAGACACTCTTCCCAGACCCTTAAGTGGCTGGCTCCTTGACATTCCCCTCAGCTGATGTCATCTCCACAGGGAGGCCTTCCATGACCATCTGAAGTTAGCTTTCTTACCCAAGCAGTCACATCACCCTGTTTTATTTTCATCTTGGCACTAATCACTTATGTTTATTTATTATCTCTTTTCTCACCCTTAGAAGAATATGAGCTCCTTGACATCAGAGAGCTTGATACTCTTAATCACAACTAGATCTCAGGACCTAGACCAGTATCTGGCATATAGTGGGCATATAATAAATATTCAGAAGAATCCCATTTTTCTCTGGAATGAAGTTCAGGGAAGTTAAATGACTTGACTAATGCCACATGGCTAGGAAGTGGCAGAAGAGGAATTCAAACCAAGGTCTGTATGGCTAGTCCTCACTTTGAACCATTACACAGCCAAGAAGATTCTTCCTCCCCTTAGCTCAGGCCCCACAGCAATTTCCTACCCTGAGTTCCTTATGGTCTGGGTTCTCATATCTGGTTTCTGTTGACAGATTATGGTGACAAACTGAACATGGAGCTGAGTGAGAAATACAAGCTGGACAAAGAAAACTACCCAATCTTTTACCTCTTCCGGGATGGGGACTTTGAGAACCCGATCCCATATAGTGGGACTGTTAAAGTTGGAGCCATACAGCGCTGGCTAAAGGGGCAAGGGGTCTACCTAGGTATGCCTGGTTGCCTGCCTACATATGATGCCCTGGCTGGGGAGTTCATCAGGGCCTCTGGCGTGGAGGCCCGCCAGGCCCTCTTGAAGCGGGGGCAGGACAATCTCTTGAGTGTGAAGGAAATGGAGAAGAAGTGGGCTGAGCAATACCTGAAGATCATGGGGAAGATCTTAGACCAAGGTGAGGATTTCCCGGCATCAGAAATGACCCGGATCACCAAGCTTATTGAGAAGAATAAGATGAGCGATGGGAAGAAGGAGGAGCTCCAGAAGAGCTTAAACATCCTGACTGCCTTCCAGAAGAAGGGAGCCGAGAAGGAGGAGCTGTAAAAAGACATTCTGAGGTTTTCCAGGGTTTGGTGGGGGTGGGGAGGGAAGAGTTATCTGCTGGCCATGAGATCCTGTGAGATATAGGGAGAAGGTGGAAAAAGTGGTACTAAATCAGAAATCTGAGCCCTGAGTATGCCTGGACATTGATGCTGATATGACCATGCTTAAAACATCTTTATAGCTGGTCCAAGCTGAAGCACTTACTCAGATGGCCAGTGAAATGCCCCCTTAGAAGGAACAGGTGCTATAAAGAGGAGTGTACTGCCCAGGTCCTTGAAAGGTGTAATTCTGATCAATTAAAGTTTCGGTGTTTTGGTTAAGTGGATCTGAAGCCATTTGGTTTTCTTTTTCAAATTATAGTTTGGCCTATGACTTATTTTCCTCCTCTTTGAATTTACTTCTGAATCTAAGCAGGTATGGACTTGACTCTACCAGGGTAACAAATCCCAGCTCAAGGCATACCTTTGTTTTTCACTGATGTTCAGACTCATGTGGATTGATTATGAGTAGTAAAATGTGGGTGGTACCCATTTTCTTGTCCTTCAAACTCAGTAGCAATGTTGATGAACCACAGTGTAATTATTTTCCATGCTCTATAACATAGGTATAGCAAATTCTTAGTTTTACTGATATAATCTGTTTTTAGAGTTGGATTTAGACACCTAAATGTTATAATTCAGTCCAATTTGAAAGTTTTTAAAAAAGATATTTTCCATTTAAGTCATTTTGTCACTGTTGGTTACCTGGTAGACACCAACTTTTAAAAGGCAGAGTGAGCATTGTACTGACTTCCAAATCTTCTGTCAGGAGTGGTGAGCAGTTATTTGCAGTGGTAAGCTTCATAACAGCCCCACTTTCATATTTAACTGTTTGAAAATATCAAACCACAGCTCCTGAAATATGTCTAACTGCACACATACAAGGAAGTTTGAGTGGAATTGGGAAATAAAACCTTGAATCGTTCTTTTGTGTTTTTCTGCTTCCATTTCAGCCAGATTGGTATTTAAAGAGTGGCTGGAAATTAAATGAGGAAAATTTACATGTTGAAGTAGATGGAACAAAAAATTGTGGAAGCTTAGGCTAACAATTCAAACCAACTAGATAAAAGATGTTTAGATCTAAACATCGTATGTATTGTACATATGAGAGAATATAATTACATTGTATGTATTAAGTAATAATTTCAACATGTCCCTTTCTCATTATTTCAATTCTTATTGAAACTTTTGGAAGATATTTTTAGATGCTTCTTACTGGTAAACTTGCATAAGCTGTTCTAAATTTTTCCATATATCTTAATAGGATTGCTTCTAAGGAACAAAGTATGCACTATTTTATGGAAATTAGAGTAAGAAGACAAATGACAGGGAAGGGACTCTAAAACTAAATACATCCACAGTCCCTGAATGTGGTCTTTTTTTTTTTTTTTTTTTTTTTTTTGGGTGGCTGGCCAGTGATCTGAACTCCTGACCTCGGTGTTTTAAGGTGGTGTGCTAACCAACTGAGCTAACAAGCCAGCCCCTGAATGTGGTCTAACCTTGATTCTCAATTGTAAAAGGGATGAGAAAAGAGAAAGCAGTACATCCATGGGTACATCATTAGATGGGTTCAGGC
The DNA here is from genome assembly GCF_027409185.1 of Cynocephalus volans. Lineage (NCBI taxonomy): Eukaryota > Metazoa > Chordata > Mammalia > Dermoptera > Cynocephalidae > Cynocephalus > Cynocephalus volans. Next base: position 189,387,351 of record NC_084461.1, read on the forward strand.
TGGGCATCATTATTTATAACCAGGGTACTCAGTTAAAGAAACATGAGCTTTGGGGCAGGACTAGATTATTATGTCAGCAGCCCTTTGTTATCAAGTATTTTTCATTAAAGATGGGCCCTCTGTTTCTAGTTTAGAATATGAAGTGATATGCATACGCCACATAAAATTCAGTCTTCCCTGACACTTAAGTCAAATGGATTCCCTCCCTCTTCTTAGCAACTAATAAGTTAATATTGTAGCTCAGGGCTGGCCGGTTAGCTCAGTTGGTTAGAGCTCAGTCTTCTAACACCACGGTCATGGGTTAGGGTCCCCGTACCGGCCAGCTGCCAAGAAAAAGAAAAATGATGTGGCTCGAGCAGCTCTTCAGACTGTAAAGAAGGTTGTGGACTGGCATCCCAGAATCAAACAAGTATATACAATTTTAAGGGAATTTGCTAATAACCTGAAGCAAAGCAGATGCTGGAACCAACATGAACAATTTTGTTCTAAAGAACATATTTCAAATGGTGCCAAGAGTAATTTTAATTTACAAATAGTCCTTGTTGGCATAAGAATCACATCAGGGAAGATTATTCACAGAGAACTAAGAATCTTAAGCAGGAAATTTGCATCCCTACCTTTACAGTAGCCTTATCTGCAAAAACTACTTTTATCACATGTCAAGTAATATGTTATCTGGGACCCATGTCTAATGGGCTTCATGGAAGCTAGAGGTTGCAAAAAAGGTGTAAAGCATAAACGGCTGTGTAGGAACCCCACAGAAATTTTGTGCAAGCATTTGGCTCGTGGTAGCTCCACTCATCACTATGAAATACATGTCTGCATTGAGACAACTACAGCATCTAAAAAAATGGGAAACATGAAGTATAAACCTGAGCCCATCTTTTGGGGAAAGTTAATGGCAGTGAGGTATATCCAAGTACACACAGCCTTTGTTAAAGGAAAAGAACGTTGGATGGAGTCAATTCGTAACTGAAAAAGCAGGCAAAAACTGACTCTGTAGGGCTCATAAGGGGACTTAATATTACAGAACAGAAAGGAAACGAGGAGAAAACAAATAGCTCCTATTTCCACTGTTGTCAATGTGCCCAAATAAATTTTGAATCTCAGCTTGTGGTTTGAGTACCCTTGATATAAATCATGTCATGAGCCTGCCTGAAACCCTGACTGATCTGATCCCTACTCTACTTTCCATCTCAATCCGTACCCCTTTCCAATCCTTTCATTAAGTCCAGGTCACTTGAGCCTTATTTCAGTTACTCAAACATGCTCAGCAGTTTCTTGACTTGGGGACCTTTACACTTGGGTTCCTTTTTCCTTGACTTTTCATCATTCTGGTCAGGTTGTCATCACCCAAGAGGTTTTCTCATGCCCCAGTCTGATGTAACCCTGTAGACATTCTATCACTGACTGAACAGGACTTAATTACAAACTAATATTTATTTTTATTGCCTCTTCCCCACCTCACAGCCACTAACTAGGGTATGGGGTCTCATTTACCGTTGTATCAACAGAGCCTAAAATGGAATCTGACACATGGTAAATAAGTGGTCAATACATTTATGTTGAATTAATAAATGCCAAGTATGGAAGGTACTTCTTTTAAACCAAAAAGACTGGTGGCCTTCCTTGGAATAAAAATTTTAAATATTAAAATTTTTTCTGGGGATACAGCACTCAATACAAAATTGGGATAAATTATACCATTTAGAAGGTTATGGCTTGTAAGAATCTGAACAAAAATGCACCAGGCAGAAATGCCAACTTAAAATGAAAGTGTTTATATAAATTAACCCATCCAGTCTAAAGTAGATTTGCTATGCTTCACTTAATTCTGAAGGAAGAATATATACTTCCCATATTAATAAATCACATCAAATAAGAGTTTCAATAACAAGCCTGTAAATACATTGAAACCCCTTTTTATATTAAAAGTTAAAATGAAAGACAAATCCAGATTGAACATAGTGATTGCAAAATATAATGCAATTTTGAACAATTAGAATTATGAAAATATACAAAACTGATGGGCAACACAACTAGGCATTTGTACATTTTCCATTATGTGGAGAACACTAAAAATTTCTCTACCTTTTATCCACATCAGATAAATGATTTAAACCAAATATTTGCTTTGGAGAGTCTTAACTTAGGATCTCAGTAGTATAAAAAGAAATAATTTTTCAGTCTGTAAACAGTAGTCGCGTTTTTTCTCCTTTCCTTTTTTTTTTTTTTTAAATTATCAATTTATCACACAAAAACAACAAAAAAACCCATACAAACCAAAAACAGCAGCAGCAGCAATGGGTTATTTGGAAATTCTCTTCAAATACCAATGACATACGATTGCTGGGAGAGGGTGCTTTTTACTCATGTAAGAATATATATATATATATATTTTTTTAACTGTACACAATTTATAGTGCATGACAGTTTCCAAAAGAACAGATCAATAAAAGATATTGGCCATTTCTGCATAATTTCATTCTTTTTACAATTATCTCAAAATGTGAGAGTTGGATCTAACTGAAATGCTACATTTAGTAGGAAAATCAACAAGTAATAAAGGAAGCATAACCTCAATGTCCATTATTTGTCATTAAAACCAGTAGAGGTCCCAGATAGCCCCAGGCAGGAGAATGGTTAGGTAGACCACTAGACTCACACTGTCCCTGAGGACAAAGGCCAGCCTGTTGAGCATACCTATGTTAGACTGATCATAGCCAGTTGATAGACTTGTTTCAAGGAGCATTTTTATGCACAGTACTTTTTTGAATATTCAAAGAAACATTTCAAGAACACATGCCATACATACATACCACCCTCCTGCATACACACAAAGTTCCGTCTAAAATAGGCCATAGTTTTGTGTAATAATATGTTATCATTAAATGAGATTCAGAATTAATCAGAATTTTCTGTTCATCTTGCTCAAGACAGTTCTTCCTATTGGGATGTGGTATGTGAGTTGTGGCTACCAATTTATAACAAAAATAACTTTTTTGAAATTACTTGATGGACTACGATTTCCAACAAGTCTTATTTTATTTTTATTTTTTAAAAAGATGGCCGGTAAGGGGATCTTAACCCTTGACTTGGTGTTGTCAGCACCATGCTCACCCAGTGAGCTAACTGGTTATCTCTATATGGGATCAGAACCCGCGGCCTTGGTGTTATCAGCACCACACTCTCCTGAGTGAGCCACGGGCCGGCCCAACAAGTCTTATTTTGGACAGGTAGTAATTTTAAAAAATTTCCTTGGAAGTTTAAACAGTAACTAATCACCATATCAAATTGTGAGTCTAAGAAAGTCAAGATGAGGGGACAAAATGCAATTGCTTTGCATACAGAGATTTTCCCAGCTCTCTTCTGGCTGCTTTTAAAAGAAAAAAGTATCACATTTCACTGGAGCAGTGCACTGCAAAGGACCATAAACATCTTCAAGACTAATGCTCCATCAGATGCTTGAGTTTCCTCAACAAATTCATTTCTTTACTCCTACAGAATTATTAACTTTAACTGTATTTAGGTAACAAAGACCACAAACAGAAGCAAAGATTCAAACACAAAAAAGCTATTAAAGAAACTGTATAAATTGTATAACATTTTCAAGAGCAATTTTTATCTATTATCAGACCAACCTCTGACACTATAGTCTTGGGGTCCCTCCAGGTAAACAAAGTAAACACCATCCTGGTGTAACTCTCAAGTTTGAAAAAAGTAGACTGAACCCATTGGATAACATTTTTTTTTGCCAGCCTAAAACTTAAAACCTAGGTTAAATCCATAATATACATTCCTTCTTTCCCAAACTCCCCATTTAAAAATACTAAAGTAAACCAATAAAATAAGTATCAGACTTGCCTGTATAAATTATGTGCACCTCTCTTCTTTAAAACAGTGATTCCCATCCTTCCCAAATGGTTGAAAGACAATAAGCTAGTCCTCAGCAGGCTTATTAAGTGGTCTGCATTGTTTTCCACTCTAAATTGCTATAAATTAACAGAGCTTTCCTTGCCTCCCTATCTGAGATTTAACTCTCATAGGACTATGATGGGGATGTCTTTGCTATCAGGTCTATTAAGCCAAAAAAAATGAATAACTGTGGTCATCTGAATGGTGCCCTTCAGCGGCAGGAACTTATGCCAAATCCCATCTAAGGCCTTGGGTTCTGTGGTAGCCAAGCAGCTGAGGAATCCTCAAAAAAACTAACCTGTTGCTGTGGAAAGGGCCTGCTTCCAGTCACACTCCCCCTCTACTTCCTTCTTTCTGCTTCCTAAGGCTCAAGAACGAGACCACAACTTCCACTGCTATAACAGAAGGGCCAATCAGCTGCTCTGAGGTCAATGCTTTATGCTCAATTTCTATTGCTGCTTTTATAGAAACCCCCCTCTCCAGGTGTTTCTGGTGATGGGAAGGAAGAAAAGTGGGGTTATCTTGTTGCTGCCATATGCATATTAACATGTATAAAATGGTCAAACCCAGATGAGGGTCCTGCTTCTGGTTATATACAATAATTTAATCCATTGTATATATTTAATACCTAAAAAAATTAATTCACAATCAAAGTCCTTCATGCATTTTATGAGGAAGTTCTGGATTAAAGTGATGGTCAACCAGATGTTGCTTTTGCCTGGGAAGATGGTGTTATTTTCTGTTGGAGAATCATCAGTGTCTGTGGTTCTTACTTGCTTAAATTTTTAGTTTCTTTGTGGTCTCAAGTCTTTTTTTCAGCAGCTCCCCCACTTCCAGAAGTGAGTGCAGATAACTGCTCTGCACCTTCCCTTGCACAGTCTTTGAAAATTTTCTCTCTTCCTACAAAGGAGGAAACAAGAATAAATGGTCTTGCTCAAAAATCATTCACCCAGATTACAATTCCTCAAGTAAAAGTTAAAACTACCATTATCTTTGGTCTCATTGCAAGCTCCATCAGAACAGTGGGTCACTTTCGATTTCATAAAATACACAAAGAAGGCTAAAAGCTTATCACAGATGTATATTTTTCCATGTGATTTTTCACTGAGACCTTGTTGCTTTACCATCATTATTCTTTCAAGGATCCTTTGTTATAAATTATATAAAATAGGAAAACTGAGATTTCTTTTTTTCTTTTTTTTTTTTTTTGGCGGCTGGCCTGTTTGGTGATCGGAACCCATTACCTTGGTATTACAATGCTGTGCTCTAACCACCTGAGCTAACTGGCCAGCCCAGAAAACTGAGATTTCTGATTATTAGTATTTAATCAAGAAAAAAAGTAGAAAATTACTACTTAGTTTGGACATAAAATCACTACTATTTTGTTATAAAAGTTGTACAAAGTGGAAAATTTGAGGTTCCTCATTATTTGTTTTTATCAGAAAAGAAAAAGTAGGAATTTATTATTAATTTGGACATCATCATAGCCAAATTTTAAAGGCATCAACTTTACCAACTCCATCTTTTCCAGTTACAATACTGACAAGTCTCCCTCTATATTTACAAAGTCGATAGGTTCAAGACACCAAACAATAAAAGATGACCAGAACTTTCCTAAGCCTCAAATATATGAGTTAAATATTTGCTGGTACATATTTGCTGTAGTGTAGACCACAAAAAATAAAGGGGATGGAGTGTTCAAACACAGAAAAGAGGTTGGCTAAAAATTGGTTTATATGAAGTTGGCAGTGTTCCAAAGCCCAGAACTACATAAGAAACCAAGTGAGCACAACTTCTGACCTAACAATACTACTCCTACAGACAGACTTAATCCACCTTAGAAATACAAATGTGCATAGGAAGGTATGTACAAATAAATTTCATTCAGTACTACTGCAAAAGCAAATATAAAGAAACAACCAAAAATGTCAAATGACTGTGGTGCATTAATATTTTGAATGTTTAATGAACTGTTTAATAAACAGCTGTTTAGTGAACAAGATTGATCCCTATGCGTTAGCCTGAACAGATCTCTTGAATGAAAGGTTGAGGGAAGAAAAAGCCAAGCTGCAGAATAGACTATATCACTTACTTTTTAAAAAGTACGAACTAACACAATAATACTTTGTATTTTTTCTATGAGTAGGAATACACAAGTCTCAACACACAAGCAGTTTTAGTTGCATACCCCATGGGAGGTGGAAAAGGGGACCAGGATTAGAGGTCAGAGTCCAGAGGCCTTATTTACAGTGTTTCAAGTTTAGAAAGAAAGGAAGGAAAAAAAGACAAAACTAATGGAATCTGAATTGAAGAGCTCTTTTTTACCCAAAAGACAAGTACCCAGCACTATAAGAATCCTGTATTTGGTGGCTGGTACTACTCAGTATACTCTACATATCACAACCTTAACAAAAGTAGGCAATATAAGGCCAATTACTGCTTTGTTTAATCCTCACTATTATCCTATGAAGTACGTATTATTAACATCTCCATTTACAGATAAAGAAATTGATGCTCAGGGGGTTAAGTAACCTTCCCAAGGTCAAAAGATAATGACAGAGCCACGGCTTGAAAAACCAAGAGTATATTACAAAGTTAAGGATAACCTCTATAATACTGAAAATGAACTCTGGCTTCTTTAATCAGTCTTTGTTAATGTTAAATGATCTGAGCCCTTTCCCACAGTAAGCACCTTGATCAAAGCTCTAAAATGTTTAAACTTAACAAAAGAGAGGCCTACAATCTTTTAAGGCTGGTGTGCCAAGCAAGATTCCATTCATTCCCTAGGAAGGTCTAGAGCTAGGGTGATAGCTGCACTCAGATTACTGGATGAGTTCCCTCATCAGCGGAGGTTTAGATCAAACAGACTACCAGAGGGAAGCATTCTCTTAAGATAAAAGTGATCTTAAGATAACTGGAGCAACTGGCTATAAACACATGATTCCACCACTGCCCTTCTGGCCCCTACCAAAATCCTAAACCTACTCCAGGCTGGTGAATTCTTTCTGGTGAACTACTCACCAGAGCCTATGTATTACTGACATAATTATTTCTGACGTCCAGCATCTCTCTCTCCTTTTTCAGGTGATAACTGCTGCTGCGGCAAGGAAGCCAGACAACTCAATTCGTCAGCAGATAAATTCTTACTCAAGGAGATTGTCCTTGGATCTCAAAAGAATGGCTAGTTCCCTCTGGTGCTTAAAACAGGGAATCAATTCATCATACTGCCATTAGTTTGCAGAGTAAAAAAAACAACCCCAAAAATGTATAGAAAGAAGAGGGAGTGTACGGGGAGAAAATGATCACTACCATTGCCACACAACAAAAAACTACTGCCAGCTACCTTCTAATCACAAGTTTTATAAATAGAGAATGATGAATTGAAAAGTAACTTGTCCTTGTGATTAAGATAAGAACACTTTATTATATACGTAACATTGCTGATATCTTGCGGTCTCTTACCGGTGAGAGAGAAGTGTCTTCTAAAATAAGTCCTTCAAGTGTAAGTGCAATTAGATGTGTTTCAAGCCCTTTAATATGATCCACAACATTGGAAATTAAAGTCTGAAGCCCAGTAACATAGTCTTGGAAACTGGTAAAGACAGGTGGCTGGGGAAAAGATTAAAAAAGAGTTGAAAGATTATTAAACATATTTTCCATACTTACATCACATAGACTATACTAATTTCATACTATAGCAGTGCTTAATGCTATTAACAACAGAGATGGATACAGTTTTGGATATTAAGACAGTCTCGAACCAAGATAAATTTAATTATCACCAGATAACTGCTAACTCAACAATGACAAACATTTTTTTAAATGAGGTTTTATTTCACTCTGGGAACTAGAGATGAGAAACCAATAGAAAATATTTTAGTTGGTCATTACTCAACTTACGGCTGGGAATCTCCTGGAACACTAAAGAGAACAAGAGGAACCAAGACTTTATTTTCCTCTCTTTATGTCTTTGGGATTTCCTATAATGCTAATAGAGACAGAAACAAAATATTTTAATTTCTGGTGTTAAAACTAGTGGGTGACAAGAACGAAGAAAATTCTGAAAAAGAGTAGTGAAGGGGAACTTGCCCTAAGATATCAGAATGTATTTTGAAGTTCCATGAAAACCAGTAGTACTGTTATATAAGTAAATTAACAAAGAGTGAAAGGAAACAAGTCCAAAGATAGACTGAAAGATATAAGGGAATTTAAATGGTGGCATTTCAAAACAAAGGTTTCAAGTGGCTGAATGGTACTGGGATAACTACCCAGACATTTGTAAATACAAATAAACAATAAATAAATATCAAAGTAAATTTCAGATAGATTAACTACTTAAATGTAAAAAAAATCCATCAGAGTACCAGAAGAAAATTTAGGAAACAAGCAATCATAAGTTAAAAAGGTCTTTCTAACCATGACATTAAGGTAGAAAACATTAAAAAGATTATCTTGCGTTTTAAAAAATTACTAGACAAAAAAAATCACGCAAGTTGAAAGATGACTAACAAACTGAAAATAAAAATCCTGCATCATGTATGATAGAGGATTAGCAACATTATTATGTTAAGAACCCCAATAGCTTAAAATATATCAACAGAAAAAATATTACTACCACAATAGGAAACTTGGGCAAAGGCAGGAACAGAAAATATATCAAAGAAATCCAAGAAACCAATGATTCAACTAAAAAAGCATAAATATAAAAAGCCTAGCCAATAAACTGGTAAGGTTAGCATTTCACTCAAGAAGTATTCTTTGAAGGTTCAACATAAAAATTTGAGAAACTGCAAATTAGAAAAAGGGCATATCAATATTTGCCAATCAGATGATTAAGGATACAAACACTCAACACTCTTTGGGGGAATGTAAAAATGTACAGATACAGTTAATTTCAGATCTTAGAGCTATCCTAAGGAAATCATATTATAAATTCGTCTTTATGAATTTGTCCATATTTTAATAGCAGCACTATTTATAATATTCAAAAAATTAGAACCAACCAAATATTCATCAATAGAAATTATGGCATATTAATACAGTAAGATGGTATATAACCAATAAAAGTAAGAGATATATCTACATTTACTGATGTAAAAAGATGTCCAAGATACTCTATAATGTGAAAATAAACAAACGAAAAATAGGCAAGTTGCAGAACCTCTGATACAGCATGATCCTAGTTTGTTTACAACTAAAACGTCAGCAGCAGCATCACTGGTTGATGGGAATACGTGTGATCTTCACTTTACTCATACTTTATGCGTTACTTTGATAATCAAAAAAAGGAAAACCATTCTCAATTTTAGAAATCAGAAAAACAACAAAAACATCACAAAATCTAAATCCAACAAGCTATTTGAACAGTTCTGAGACTGTAGGTTTCATTAGAAGAGACAGCAACAAAGCAACTCTGATCTACACTTTCAAACTTTGCACTCATGATCCGTTAAATTATCGTTTTTGTTGTTTTTTGTTAAATTACGGTGAAGGAAGAAAGGCACCCTCATTTAGTCCCTCATTCAAATCTAAGTACCCCTTGTTTTTGAATACCAAGCACAATGTCTAATCTAAAGAATTCCTGAATTGTTACTGAATTGTTCAGGAAGTCATTTTTACTACTAAAACCATCAACATTTTCAAATGACAGTCTTATTGCTACAGTAAACAAAAATCTCCATTAATTGTTAGAACACCAAGGACAAGGGTTCGGATCCCTGTACTGGTCAGCCACCAAAACAAAAAACCTCTGTTAATAATGATGGTATAAACTCAAACATTAATAAAACAGCATGTCATGGGCTGTGAAAAGGATAAAAATTATGTTAATGTTTTCCACTTTCAAAAATATGGAGGGTGGGGGGCCTAAAGTTGAATACAAACCAAAACGGGAGAACTTTACAACACATTAATAATATAATCTGTTTTTAATTCCAGTGCTTTTAGAGTACTTCAATTGTCTACATTCACTGGAACATAGTCTAAGAACAAAAAAAGAACTGCAGCAAATTTCAACTTTATTTAGTAGATTTTTTATTGGAACTACTAGTGGAACTGATATACTAATTCCTAAAACTATTTAGTATTGTATAACAGCAAATGAATAAATACACTTATGCTGTTGGGAACCAGGGTTCTCACTCTGGGAAAAGGAAGCTACAAATAGGGAATAGGGAATAAAGGAAAGAGCAGAAAGAACACTGATGTGAGATTGAAACTGGAGGTATCAGTAAGAATTCGTTATGTAAAAACTGAGCATCAGGCTGGCCAGTTAGCTCAGTTGGTTAGAATGCGGTGTTATAACACCAAGGTCAAGGGTTCAGATCCCCATATAGGCCAGCAGCCAAAAAAAAAAAAAAAAAAAAAAACCTGAGTGTGTGTTGTGTAAATACATTGCCTAGGTCTCTCCACTATAATAAACTAGAAGCAATGAAACTCCAATAGCAATGAGCATATAACATCTAGACCTTGGTTTAAAAATACCATTCGCGGGGGCCGGCCCGTGGCTCACTCGGGAGAGTGTGGTGCTGAGAACACCAAGGCCCCGGGTTCGGATCCCATATACAGATGGCCGGTTCGCTCACTGGCTGAGCGTGGTGCTCACAACACCAAGTCAAGGGTTAAGATCCCCTTACCGGTCATCTTAAAAAAAAAAAAAATACCATTCGCCATAAAGGAACCAGGGCTCTTGATTAAATGATTTCAGCTGAGTAAGAAAACACAAAGTACTCAGTATTTTTACTGTTCCAGAAAGTAAGGGCTCAAAAACTGACGAGGACATGTTAAAGGACAGAGGCCACATTAAAGGGGCTAATCAAATGTGGGACAATTTGTACATACAAAAGGAAATGATGATAATGGATCATAATAGAGTGAATTTAAAAAAGAATGAGTCTATAGTGATACTCAAATACATGAAAAATACATATATACTTTTACACATTCAAATATATATATGAATGGGGGTGGGACAGCTCTATTTTACAGACTAATGCAGAGGGGAAAAGGTACCTTTACAATGAAGAAATCCAGTGGACACTTCCTTGATCAAATACAGTCATGTGTTGCTTAATAATGGGGATGCATTCTGAGAAATGTCATTAGGTGATTTCATTGTTGTGGGAATATCAGAGTGTACTTACACAAACCTAAATGGTATAGCCTACTATATACCTATAATCTTATTAGACCACCATCGTATATGTGGGCTGTCACTGACCAAAACAACATTATGTGGCACATGACTATAATAAAATCTGAACGGGCTGAGCCCGTGGCGCACTCGGTAGCGTGCTGCGCTAGCAGCGCGGCGACGCTCCCGCCGCGGGTTCGGATCCTATATAAGAATGACCGGTGCACTCCCTGGCTGAGCGCCGGTCACGAAAAAAAAAAAAAAAAAAAAAAATCTGAAATCACCAATAAGAGAACACAACAACATTAGTGCCTCTTGATTTAATTTACTAAAAAGGAAACAGCGTCTATGTTTAGCCCAAACCTAGGGAAACAATTAGCTGAATCCACATTGTGGGACATTCTACCAAAAAAATAATAAAGACAAAACAAAAGGTTAAGGAAGCATTCTAGATTAAAGGAGGGTAGGGCTGGCCCATTAGCTCAGTTGGTCAGAGAGCTATGTTATAACATCAAGGTCAACAGTTCTGATCTCCGTACCAGCCAGCACCACACCCCCGCAAAAGATTAAAGGTGGTAAAGCAATTAAAAGCCCTGTTAGATCCTTGATGGGATTCTAGTATTCTGAAAAAAGGCTATAAAGGACATAATGAGGATAACTAGAAAAATCTGAATATGGCTTTATTAGATGAAATTATTGTATCAAAACAAAATTTCTTGACTGAAATTTTCTTGAGTATTGTGGTTTCGCAGGAAACTGCCCTTTTTCTATATAGGTATGTTAATTGTCACAAGTCTATTCTTTCAAATGGTTCAACAAACGAAAGAGCGAGAGAGAAGAAACGTGAAGAAACGTAAAGCAAATGTGGGAAATTGTTAACAAGTGGTAATCTCTATAAGAATCTTTATGGGTGTTATTATATTAGTCTTTCAACTTTTCTGTAGGTGTATAATTTTTCAACGAAAAAAAAAGGGCAGTGAGAAAAAGAATGCTTATAGGATCCCAAGGACTCTTACAACATGTATGAAAACAGTGAGAAAAAGTGGCATGTGGCCAGATTGTTACTTGAGTTTCTCTGTTATTACCATGATAATGCTGGTTTCTTTTTTCTTCTTTTTCTTTTTCTGTAAATTTAATTTGTATGGTCGTAGTACACTCTCACAGTAACTGGACACCCAAAGGATAATAGAAATAGTCTGAAAGAGGAAACATTGCAAATGCATCAATACAGATTACACTAAACATATCTATCAGGAAGTTAAGGGAAATGGACAAAACAAAGAAATTCTGTCAGTTCTTTTACACAAACTCCTTCAGTTTCTCCCCTGAATCTCTACTCTCTAATGTCTGCAATCACCACATTGCTCTAGGCCTTCATTATCATTTGCTCAGAATACTGTGATAGCCTATTTATCCTTTTTCTGGCTCTCTCAGCTCTAAATCTATCCTCCACTCCACTCCAGTTTTCTTTCATTTCCCTGTAGAAGTAGGGAACCTATTCATATCTTTTTTGCTCAGTGAAAAGTACAAATTCCTAGGCATGGAATCCAAAGGTTCTTTACAATATGCCTTTCCCCACACACCTCTTCAACCAGGTAAGATACCATCTCACCTGCAAACCTTAACTTATATATACGAGTATATGGGGAAATGTCCTCAGTTGATCAGCACATAGCCCTTCATTGTATTAAATTAGCTGTTTACAAGTCTTCTAATATAATACAATGTGTGCATGTACATATATGTCCAGTTATTACTCATTCATTAAGTATCTCTTAGGCACTTACAATGTGCTAGTCACCAGAACATAGTATATACTACCTTCAGGAGGCTTACAGACTAGTACAGGGAGAAAAGTAAACAAATATGTGACAGAAATAAAAGAAAAGATAATAGATTATGAGTGTTTACAATCCTCCTCCTCTTCTCTCTGGCTAAAAAAAGACGAGGGAGTTTTGCTATATCAGCTCCTGGACTTCTTTATAAGGTAGGATATCTCAGTAATTAGTAACAACAACAAATAAAACAAACTGGAGGGATTAACTTAAGCTGCATAATAAAGAGTGAGTTGGAAAGGAGAATAAAGAGAAAATAGCTAGATTTGGAATGAATATGGTGACTTAGCAATGAGTAAAGCAAATTTTGAGAAGTTTTACCTAAGCATTATGAATAAAATTTTATTGGTATTCTTGGAAGGATTTGGTTTAGAAAATGATTTAAACTGCTTTTCAACTAACAAAAGCAAGGGCAGGGGGTTAAATTGCAGGTGTAAGGTGCCTATTACCAGTTAACTGTTGAAAAATGAATCCTGGATACCATTAAGAAAAAGCACACCTTTCACAAAAAGAACAAAAACATACCTCAACAAAGAAGACTAGATTTTCTAAAAGAGTAGGATGTGTTTTCAAGTTACTGTCTTTAACTTCTAAGAGATCACCTTTACATTTACTGAAGACACCTGAAAACAGAAAAATATTCTATGGTTTTATTCAGCTTTAGTTTCAATACTATTTTTAAGAACACAATGCACAATCTAATAAAGAATAAGGAAATATAAAAGCTTAATCCAGAAAGTTTTTTTTTTCATTTTCCACAAAGAACCAAACTCCAAAGGATACCTATTTTAAGCTCATTAAAAAGCCATGTTGACTACCGCTCCATATTCTTCAAAATATAAAAAGTGCCCTTTATTATAAGATCTAAACACCAGCTAAACTTTTTCACTAATAGGCCATAGGTACAATGAAATTAAGACTCCAGTGAATGATTTAGAAAAACTTGTCCCATTATGGACTGAAAAACCAAGAAGGTGCATTGTAGAAATGCATCTTCAAAACAAATACTATGTTTTATTCTCATAATCTTGATCATCTTCTAATTTTCAGACATTCTTCACTTGGACAATAAAATAAAAGACCATTTAGGCTCCTGAAAAGAAAGACCCTTACAGATTGAAAATGCATGTATGTACCCATTTATCAAATAATTATATTCTTAAGAATTTAATCCCAAGGAAATACTCACATTAAGTACCCACACACTGTGTCCCAAGATATTCATTTCAGCATTGGTATAAATATGAGAAATAACTCAAGTACATAATATGTTTTGTCACTGATGGAAGAATAAATAAATAAAATTGGAACACTGATATGCTTCTAATAGAATATTATACAGCTTTAAAATGAATGGGTGGTGTGTGTGTATATAACTGACATGGAAAAGTACCCAAGATAACAAAAAAGTTAAAAACAGAAAACGTTTTCATATGTTAAAAAAAAATGACTACTATGTATTTTCATATGCATATCTATGACTGTTCAGGTGGTATCTAGGAGTATGGACTCCAAAGTGTTAACAGTATTCACCTTTGGGAGAATGGGCCTGGGAAATGGGGGCAGATCATAACCAATTGTATATCATTTTATAATAGATATCTACTACTTTTGTAATCAAAACTTAACCATCAATAAGAACAAGTCTTTAAATATTCCAAAAAGTTTGCATTATTATTTTCAAACCCTCCCACCCTCCCACAAGTTTCTATAAAAAATTAAGCTATTGCCAGACAACCAGATACGATACAGGAATCCACAGTAAAAACACTTACCTTTTAATTGTTCTAACAAAGACTTAAGACTATTCTCTATTCGCTCCTGGACCTCCACTGTATCCTCTAAAATTGAAAAACAAAAAATGAAAAACTTTCAATTCATATTTTTAGTAAGGTAAAGAAGCCAGATCAATGCCTGCAAGCAACTCATGAACATGGATATTTTCTTTTCTCTTAAGATCCCCAGGCATCAAAATTCCATTACTGAGAGACAGAGAAAAAGATGAAGGAAAGGAAAAGGAAGGACAAAAGTAAAAGCGTTAATTATCTTTCTGCCAAAGGTAATAGAAGGAATTGAAATCTATGTGCTTCAAATACTCTAAATGATAGAAACTATGAACTTTATGATTTAAAAGGGGGGGGGGAAGCATGATCTGTGAAATGTTTGTGTTTCTCTCTGAGTTGAGAGCTTAGAAAAAAACCTTCTCCACAAAGTTTAGAGCTTCATTTTAAAAATCCAATTCAATCTAAAATCCAACAGTATTTCAAGAAATCACGAATTTCTTCAACTTTTGGACCTAAGAAGTGATTTTAAATATGGAAAAGGACTTAAGCTTCTAAAACACTACTTTGTAACCTATAAACGTACCCTCTTGTATACTAAACCAGACATTTCCTGAATAGTTTCCAGCTTCCATCTACTCCAAATTTTTCCAAATGTGTGAAGTTATATTTAATTGCATTTACTAAGTTTTCAATGACAAAGACCCAATAAACACACATGCAAGTACATACTTACCTAAACCATTGGTATCCAGCTCATAAATGTCATTAACAAGATAAAAAGAGCTTATCTGACAATGAGAACAGCCAGAATTTAAAAATCCACCCATTCTGGTAGGTACAGGACCAAGAAAAGGATACTGGAAAGAAAGGGAAAAAACGATGTTCTTTAAATCACAAGGCACTGTAACTACTGGATGAAAACTTGTTTCAGTGACTGAGTTAAAAGCCATTAATCAGCAAACTAATCACTAAATCTTTACGGTGAAAAGAGAAATGCTGTACTAATTTATTTATAGCTGTTAAAAATTTACCATCACAAAAGAAGCTATTTTGCTTTTCCTCACTATCCAGTCCAGATACTGAGGAAGCCTCTGCAATTCCCTCTGAGTCTATAATATTCCTCTTTTTCCAATAGATGCCATAAACTGGGGCAAAATGCTATTTACTATTCACCTATCCCAAACTCCTATTTTTAAAAAGAAAGTCATAAATATAATTATTGTAGCTCTGATGTCAAGTACTTATTGATGATACCTGAATTTCCTTCTCAATGAACCGCTTTCCTGTCTCCAGGGCTACCTCCAGCTGTTGAACGAGCAAACGAAGAATATCAATCCGGGAGGATACACCATTCTCAGCAGTCTTCTCTGAGTTCTTTGGCTCCACAGGGTGATTAAGACTTGGAAGCCCACTAATCAGCCTCAGTGTTAAGGAACGGATTCGTAACCACATGGTCTCCTCCTCCAAGGAAAGTTTCTTATGTTCTTCAGAAACATCCCTTAAACAGAAACATCCCCAAACCATCCATTTTATTCAATCTGCTGCCTTCAAATCTTTCAAAGATAGCTTTTACCAGTCAAGATGCCTTTGAAGAATGATCCCAGCTTTCATTTACTAGCTGAATGATCTTGGACAAGCCAAAATCTTGAGTCCCCATTTCACTATCAATAAAATGGGAATGATAACCTGTGTAACAGATCATTTTTCCCTTAAGTAAGACTTCGTTTTTTCTGATGATACATGTATCTAGAATACATGTATCATCAATAGTACCTGATATAAATAAAAAATTCAAATGATAAAATAAAAAATAAAAATGATAAAATGATAAAAATAAAAAACAGAAGGAAAAAGTACCCTGATAACAAAATACCCAAAGTATTAACAAGCTTGGTATAGATCCTTCCAGACTTTTGCAGTATGGATATATACAAATGTGACTAAAAATAATATTTATATAATTTAATAATTTTAAACACATTGGTTCACATTATTTGCACTATTTTGTAAACTACATCTTTTTATAAAAGTATGTACAGAAAAGAGTTAACACTGCAGGCCTGCAGCTGTTATCTTTAGAAGGGCCTGCTTGCAAGGTTGGTCCTTAGCTGATGTCTGGGAACTGTGCACTCTAACCAGTCCCTAAATGGTAAGAGTGGCTTGCTGTGCCTAAACTGTTTGTAGAAACTATGTGGTTTATGGTAAACACCTGCTTTCTTTCTGGGAGTCTGGCATTTTGGAACATGCTGGACAGAAATTGCACCTATGTAACCAGCTGATAAAAAACAGCACTGAGTCTGTAATGGGCTTCCATGGGCAGAAACACAGCGCATGCGTTACTACATTTTTCACTGCTGGAGAAAGGAGCACGGTCAGTGTGTCCCCTCATAGGACGGAGAGAGCAATGAATCTCTATGCATGCAGTTCTCTATATTCACCTGTGCCTTGTTCTCTTGCTAATCCTGTCATGTATCCTTTTGCTATAATAAACCTTAGTCATGAGTGCAACTATATGCTGAGTCCCTTGAGTCCTTCTAGCAAATCACTGAATGTGGTCTTGGCAACCCACAAATCACAGCATTTTCAGAACTACCTCATATATACATCTTTGCATGCTTAGGCATTTATATGTTAGGTTCTACTTTCCTAGAAGTGGATATGCTGAATTAAATGGTATGTGGCATTTTTAATCTTGATATACTTATATATCACTAAAATTCCTTATAGGAAGGTTATATAAAGCTTTAACCCCATGTAAATGACAATAACCATTTCCACACAACCTGGCTGACCACAAGTATTAATCTTTTCGTTAAAAACAAATCTTTATTGCTATAAGGTGCATTTCTTTGAACTTCCTGTTAAGTCCTCTGCCCAATTTGTTTCTTAGTTATCTTTTTCTTATTGATTTATTGAGTTCCCTCTCTATACAAAGGATACTAATATGCATGAAGAAATTTACCAATTTACCACAAACCTTTAGAATTTAACAAATATCTTATTTCTATTTGCAGAGGTTAAATACTTCATGTTTCCAAATTTGATATAATGCTAAGAAAGGCTTTCTCCACTTATTTAAAAATATGGAGTTTTAGCATAGAATCTTTAATCCATCTGGAATTTGTTCTCATATACACTGTGAAGTAGTTCTAACTCTTAGATTAATTAGCAGTCCCAACATCAGGGTGAGATATATTTTCTTCCTTTGGCTTACCTGTATTTTCTGATCCTTAAAATAAACATGTTATTTTATATTTGTGTAAAAAGGAGATTTTTAAAGTTTTTTAGATTCATCCTAATTCTTTCAAAATAAACTACTTGGGGTTAAATTAGAGTTACCTGTCTTTCGGATCCCAGCTGAAGAAAACATTTAAGTCTCTGTTGTCTCGCAAATCTTCCCATGGAATGTCATCTTCTTCTGGTCTAAGATTCATTGATTTTATACTTTCTGCTAAGCTGGTTGATCTGTGACACAGAAAATTTATTTTTGTATTATTTCAACACTACAACAACCATGAAAATGTTTAAACAGGATTTTGTTTTACTAAAAAGGAAGGGAAAGAGGAAAGAAGGATTTCCTATTTAAGAAGTAAGGGCTCATAGGTGGATCGGTTAGCTCAGTTGGTTAAAGCGCTGTGTTATAACACCAAAGTCAAGGGTTAAGACCCCCTTACTGGCCAACTGCCAAAAAAAAAAAATAAAAAGGCATAGAAGGTGAAATAGAACCAAGCACATATAACACTGGCTTACTACACAGCAAGAGAAACACTTCTGAAAGCCCAACCAAAATAAAGTGGATCTGCATTAATTCCTGAATTCCCTTGTTTGTAGGGTAAAAGGAATCTTACAAGCACGGTATGGACAAGAGGGTGATGTCAATGGCTTAGTTGGCTTCTGTATTGGACCTGAGAAATGGCTGGCAGTACTTTATCATTCCCCATTACATGCACCGCGTTCTGTTTTCCCTTTCTTCCCTGTTCCTGCCCCCTTTCTCTCTCTCTCTTTCCATTTTTCCTTATCTTAAGCCTGCTAATGATGCCCATAAGCCCATTAAAGGCCCTTAGCATCTGATCTAATCCCTTAGTTCCTTTATAGTTCTTATGAAATACTTACATATTTGCTTCAAGTAGAAGGTCTAACAGCATCCGTTCAGTACGGACTTGTGCAAAATGAAGAGAATTATTCAGCCTGTTCCTAAAAGCGATAAACTCTGGGATCTTCTCAAACGCACCATACTTGTAAGCTTGAATAATATATTCTGAGGTCTAAAGAAGGAAAAACATCACCTTGGTATAAATATTTCTCAGGTCAGGCAATGTAAGCAAACCTTGCCAGCCAAAACAAAACACTTGAACTAAAATTAATTACGGTTTTGAATCTAATCTTAAAAGTCTTTGTCGCCAAGTAGAATATCAGCTTTTTAAAATGTTATCTTTCTTCCCTCCTATACCTGAGTCAAATGTCTTCTTTACAAATAATACTCATCATAATACCCAGCTGCAGCTACCATCACATAGACTTTCTGTTGGCAGTCATGTCTTCCAATTCAACAGGACAGGAGGTTTTGTTATGCCTCATCAGTCAAAAGTGTGGTTAGTGCCATAGTGGAAGGGATATTACTCCATGTTTTTCTGCACCTAAGATAAACTGTGTTTTATACAAAGGTTCCAAAAATGCCAGAATAATATAACCACTCTCCACCCCAACCCCAAATAAAAATCACTCTCCTTCCAAAAAAGGCAGGCTACTCCTAGGTTTTGTTTCTGAATACTGTATCACAAACACAGGTCATACATGCATTATATCAGGATAGAAGTAAGACAAAAAACAAAAGACCTATAAAAATTCATGTCATAATCCATTCTGAGGACAGAAAGACTTCAAGAACCAGGTTTCTTGTCTATCCAAACTACATAAGACCTCTGCTGGAAATTTCCATAAACAAATAAGTGAAGGGAACACTTAACACATATGCTTTAATTATAGATTAGTACATATATATGGATGAAACATAGTAGAACAGAGGCAAGATAAAGAATTCTAAACAGAAATTCTGCACAATAGAAGAAAATCTCAGGGAAGAACATTTCACAGGTGTGGGTCTATGCCATCAGGATCATAAGACAAGAGATCACCCCTTAGGGCCAAGGAAAGTGTTAAGCTCAAAGCTGATCTCTGCCCCCAACAAAGATCCTTTCTAAAAAGCCAGTCTTTTTGCACAGCCTCAATTAGTCAGCTCTGCCCCCATCTCCATTATGTCTAAATAGTTTGCCCAGTAGGAAAATAGGCCAATAGTCAACAACATACCCTCTGATACACAGTCTCGCAGGGTTCATTTCAGGCCGCGGGATTGCGCCACGGGCGCTAATTCAACTGCATTCGATGCGGCTTTTAAACCCCCATGGGACACCTCGGCGAGCTGTTTGCCTGCAGTATCTGGAGAAATTAAAGACGGACGGACACAAGAAAATTAAAAAGATTACTTGTGATCCTGCAGTTTTTAAAGAAGGACTATCTGAAAAAGCTAGAATGTAACTTCTAGCTTGATTAAAGGACAGTGATGTGCCCCATTAAAAAGAGGCCAGGATACCCTAAATACAAACACAAACGTCTAAGCCTCTTGGCTTAGAAAACATAGCAAGGTTTATTTACTATCAGCCTTTGCAATAGGAATTTAGTTTGAAAGAAAACTGGCTGGTTAGAAACATATGATTCAGCAATTAACCAGGATGAAAATATGACTTTGGTGATTCTAATCAAATTTATGAATTACAGTTCCAAAATGATTGATATATGATTAATAGAGAGAACCCAGCGTTACTAAGTGTAAAGGCAGTTTTAATTTCTGAGTGGTCCATGGAATACCACTTTAGAAAAAAGGCAATAGCTTTGAAAAGAGAAAAATAAGGGGCTACAAAGAGAAAATATAGTCTTCAACAAACTAAGAAGGTAGCTGTAGTTCTCTGGCTTGTCTTTTTTAGATAGTCCTCCTTTAACGCTGCCGTAAAGTACCACTGCAGAGCTACGTTAGGGCCTGGGAAGCAACCAATAGGACAAAGGCTGTGAAAGTATTACTATTTGAAGAAACAACCCCCTAATGGAACTGCAGGCAAAAACTGGAAGTCACAGGCACTTTAAAGACTTGAAAGTCAAAGTATTTTGTCCCATACCTAGTTCTACTCATTTATGCACCAACGAGGCTATTTGGATCCCATATGGATTCCTGAAATGAACCCTGGTCACTGTAAAAATTAGCAAAATACATGGACCTCAACCCCCTAAATAATCTTCATGGATACCTAAAATAGAGATTTAAAAGGAAAAATTTTTTAAAGTATAAATATATGTGACTTGGAGAAATGAAAATCTAGTACTGATTACCCTGTTGTTAAAAATCTATTCCAAAGTAAGATGATGTCAGACAATGATCTTTCTAGAAAGAAAATCCTTGTGTAGACCTTCCGGATATAAATTTCAATCCATAGCACAAAACCTTACTAAGCAAAACACTGGGTTTTCCACTTATGGAGTAAAAATGTTCTTTCGAAGAGCTAATTAGGAATCGAAATACATCAGTCACCCAAGGAAAAGCATCTGGGGGATCCCCAAAACTACCAAGAATAAAAGATGTAGAGCACAGAGCTTTGGCTTTGAAGAGAGATATTTCTAATACTATGAGCAGAAGGTGTAACATACACAGTATGACACTACAATCATGATCTTTCTTAGCTTCAGATTCCTTCAGGAAAGTCCACACCACAGTCTATATTTCCTTATTTGGGGACTTAAGAATTAAGGTCAAGATGCATTTTTCTTGCTGCATTCTGTTTTTCCTCCAGGACCCTACTAACTTTAACATAATTAAATAAGCTCCATCTTCTTAGTTAGTAGTATAAAAATAAAAATAAATTTCAAGCAGAGTCCTAATCCCAAATAAATGAAATGCTGTAATTTTATCAGGTTTGACATCACATATATTCAGATGTATTAGTCACTCCTGCCACACACAACCATCAGCAAAACACCAAACAAACATATAAGAAGCCACTAAGGATCACACGCCTCTCAAATTGCTCCTGGGGATCTCTTTTCCCTATATTTTGATATTCTGTGTTTTTGTTTTTTGGGTTTTTTTCCCCCCCAAAAAACAACTCTTCAGATACAATATTTGTGGGAAGAAAAAATTAAAGCCTTTTATTAGTACAAAATAATATGCCTTTGTTGACCAATCTTCATGATTAATTTGTTTCTTCTAGAATGCTGAATGATTGCAAACTGGAGGAAAACCAGCCACCACTACCTTATTTACCTCCACTGCCTTAAAGCTATTTGAGAAACAAAAGTTCGAAAAGGGTTCTTCAGTAAATCAAATGTTTCTTTAAATCTCTTCCTTATATATACAGAAATGGGAGCCCAAATAATGTGATTTGAGAAAATCAATTCTTTTTTTTTTTCTGAGTTAGTGAAACTTCTTAAAAACAGAGGAGGGCAGGCACAGATACTTGAACACAGTAAAAACTCAGATTTATAACTCAACTGCCCACTCATGCTAGGAGATTTTATGTCCTATAGATGCCATTCTGACCTCTAGGCCAGGCTAGCACCTTCTGAGCAATGTGCTCAGATGCTGATACCCATACTTCCCCCTCTCCCTGATCAGAAGCTGTACCACTAAATGAGGTCTAAACAGAGATACCAATCATTGTGGGGGCAGAGGGGACTATCAGGGGGTGGCTAAAAACCCCTGATAGGTACACAGCTCACCATCTAAGCACAAGAGCCAGCTTTCCACCTGCTCGGAGCTGTCCTTTGCTACTCCAGCCCTCTAGGCCATGTCCTGAAGCTTGTCAGAACATAATTATCATATGCTGAGAAAACACACCTATATTCCATTGTTCAGAAAAGCTTCTGCCTTACCTTCTATTTAATACACCTCTAAAGAATTAGAAGGAAGATAGATTAGCCACAGCTGTTACAGTTACAAAAGGGTTTAAAAAAAAAAAATCCTCATGAATGTTGTTTACCAAGAAGAAACCCAGAGACCACCTTCCTTGCCAAGTTCTTTAGTTGCTGGTAGACCATGAGAATAGAAAGCTAAGGGCAGATATAGCCAAATTCTAGGCGATGAGTCTTAGAAGTGTGTGAGAACCAAGTAGGCAGTAATCACTCTAAAGCCATGCCTTCTCTCCACATTCATTCTTGGGTAGTTTTGCATGGTTGGTCAAATGAGTAGAGACCATATGCTTTTCCACAAAAACTTCTGCTTAACTGCCAAGTGGAGCCCAAATCTGCTTGCAGTAAAAATATGGTGCAAATCCCATCCTTTCATTATGGCACGGAGAAGCTCTATCTTATGTATTGCTACTTCAAAAAACATACTATTGACCTAAGTTCTTGAAATGTCCTTTAATTGGTCAATTTTATAATTCTAAGAAAATGTAAGTACACTCACTGTTGGCAAAGAGCACAGTGGATATAAACTTCAGAAATAAATAAAGGAAACGGAGAGCAGCTGCTATCACAGAAGCTTATATGACATCCTAAGCTATAAACTCTTATGGGCAATTTCTTATACCCTTGGAAAAAGTCTCTTAGAGATCAAAAGACAGGTCTAAGAGACATAATACGTCCAAGTTTGTTAACATCCAGTTTTAAATGCAACTTTCCAAAGATACTATTAAACATGCCCCTTCTAACAAACACAAATAACTTTACTTCTACCTAATATTCTTGGATAGTAAGCTGTGGCCTAAGGGTACTTGCTAGTACAATGTGGTACACCTCAATACTTGTACTGAGGTACTTGTGACAAGGTAACGCACTCTCTAAATCACGTGCAGTCAGCAGGCAAAACCACAGGAAAAAAATGGTTTTTCACTTACATCTTTCTGGTTGGAGTGGAAAAACCTGAGTGCGAAGTTACAGGATTGGGATGCAGCAGCATACTGACCTAGAGATTCAGCGTATCGGGTCAAAAGATAACTAGGCCAGAAGGAAAGAAAAAAAAAAAAGTACATGTTATACTTACCCACCTCTAGTATCAAACACTACATTTCAAATTACTATGACAAAGAAATGGTTCTATGCCATGCTTACACTCTGATAATTAATGGAACACAGAAGTTATAAGAGAACATAATGCTATCTTCCTACAACGGCACCACAGAGGGATACAAAAAATGCCCTTAAGTAATTACAAAGACTAGGCAAAATACAAATTCAAAAGGATCTCTGAGGTCAAATATAAAATAAAGTACATGTGTCAACCTCAACTACATAGCAGAAGTAAAGACTTCAAAATAATGTATGCTAAGAGTAAGGGTTCAAAGTACATAGCTGTTTGCTATTTCTGGGGAAAATGTTCTTACCATTTCTCAGTTGTGCAAATTTAAAAATTACCACCAAAACAATTAGTAATAAACAAACAGACAAACAAATAAATATTGCCACAAAATGCTGGGAGCTATAAAATTCTCTCTGCTCTGCAGTTGATCATAATAGATGATTATTTAATCTAAGGAACTTAATGTCAGGAACAATTTTACTGCTAAAATCTAAAAGTTAGAGTCCCATGTATGAATACCCGACATTGTTGTAGCTGGCTGTCCATTATTCAGAGTATATACTACCAACCCAATGGTATCATGCTGGATATGCTTAGCATCAAGGCTGGAGTAAAGATCCACCACTGGTTCAAATGCACCCAGAAGACAGTAGATTCGAACAAGCAGCAATTTGAATTGAGCATTGGAAGGGCTATGGGTTAATCCTTCTTCCAGCAAAGTCAGGGCCTGCCACACGGTGGTCTCATCACCTAGAACCAAAATATAGCATTATCCACTGATCTTGACAGCAAATGAAGGTTTCTCCAAAAACAAAACTAAAGAACCTTACTGATGTCATTACCTCCCCTAACTGTTCTGTGAATGAGTTTAAGATGGCAAAGAACAAATTTTAGAGACACACCTATAATCCATATAAGGAATTTCCCTAAATAGTCTCTCGATAGTTACATCAGTTCTGAAACATGCCTTCTGTAAAAATGATGAAGATTTTAAGTGGCCACGTCTTGTGGAATGAAGTTATGGAATCTTGTAGAATCTCAGATTCTTGGAAGAGCTGAACTTGAAGAAGAGCTGGAGGCTACCAACCTTCTTCCCACTGCAGGATTTTCTTTGCAAGACCCCAGATGTTTTTTATACACATCATTTTTCTTCCATATATAACTCTACTAACAGGATGTCAAATATGATATTTGAAAAAACTGCTCATTAACAGTCAAACTAAAATGATACACTTTTTTTGGCCTGTCAAATTTGAAAAAGTTACATGAATCAATAGTCTTAAAGATTAAGTATCCTTTCCTTCAGGATCTATCTAAACAAAATACTATGAAATGTATTTTCATATATATATAAAAGCATTATATACAAAAATCTTCATTATAAAGCACTACATACAAAAATATTCATTGTACTGTCTAATGGTGGGAGGATGATTAAATTATAGTAATATCTACACATGGAAACGTCACTTGACGGAAATGAAGAGTTTTTAATTACAAAGGAAAATGCTTGTGTGATAATGTTCAGTAAACACAAACATAGAAAATTCAAATTAGAGTAAACAGTTGATCTCAAGTCCATAAAATAAGCAGAGAGAGAGAAGAAAATAGGCAAAAATGTTAGACACCCTTTGGGTCTGGAAAAGTAAGGTATTTTTTGTTGTCACTGGCCAGTACAGGGATTGAACCCCAGACCTTGGTGTTATCAGCACCATGCTCTAACCAACTGAGCTAATAGCCAGCTCCAGAAAGGTGAGATTTTAAATAAACTGTTTTCCAACATTTTTACAAGCTACTTTTACAGTCAGTAAAAATAGCTAAAATAAAAGCTCCATGCAATGAGACTTTAAGGTTATATTCTATATGCTTTTTGCCAGAAGGAAACAGGATACAACCAAAAATTGGGTTTAGGTAAAAAAAAAAAAAAAAAATTGGGCATTTAGATAAATGTCACCCATAATACAACCCAAACTATACAAACTACCTATATTATTTTAAACTACTTCCTTTGAACTATAATTACTTTTACGCAATAATAATCATAGCATACATCCAATTTTGTGTTCTGATACTTTTTTTTAAATGTGTTTTCCCATATTGCTAACTGGTCTTCACAGTCCTAATTTTATTTAATTCAACATTCATTGACCTAATACCTGGAAAAGCACTAGATTAAGACTGGAGATAAAAGTCACAGATGGCTCCTGGCTTCAAGAAGCTTAAAATTGAATAGAAGAAAAAAATGAACAATTATAAGGATTAGATAATTATAAGAAGTCCTGGTTATCATAAGATAACTGGTATAAGAAAAAAAACTTAAAACAAGGATCTCTTTAAAATAGAATCATAATTTTAAAGAAACCAGAAAAAAAATGGTTTAATTTCCACTTCTTTCTGAACTATTAAGCTAAATATGAAGATATTAATTACTTTATTTTGCAAAACTTAAGCTATAACTACATATCTATGCGAATTCTTCACCAAATCAAAAGTGCATCAAGGGTTGATGAAGTCTTTTCGGACATAATTTTTCTAACTCAGTTTTATAGTACAATAAGATGATATCCTTCCCTCTCCACTTTACCTTTGCAGCATACTCATAAAGAAATGCTTTTTTGTAAAAATATTTGAGAGCATCAAAATTGATCCTTTCAACAACCTCACCAATTTTCTATCAGTTTCTAATTTCTGCCAGATCTGCCTTGAACAATGACTATGCCTATGATTGGAGTACTTCAACATCACTTTCATTGCCTTCAAGAAACCCTGCAACTCTACAAGATCTATAATTTCATTTTTCAAATGATTCTCAATATATTTGCACTGTAGGATTTTGAACAACTCACCTAACTTCTTTCTCCCTGCCCTACATTTCCCTCATCTATAAGACTGTGACAATAACAGTATTGTTATGAGGTTTAAATTAATTCACGTAAAGTACTTCCAAGTGCCTGATGATTAACAAATGTTAGCTGCTATTATTATTATATGGCCAGATATCTTGCTCAAAACACAAGAGACTAGCTGAGCCACAGTCATCATGAGTGAGAATGGATGCCAGGGTTAAGTGAGGAAGGATATTTGCATACAGGCCAAATCACTAAGTGGTCAGTTCATTAATGGTTTTTATATTAAGATTAATTTTGCAGCCATATGCAGCATCATGAATCTGGGGGCTCAGATAACAAGTCCTCTGATGATAAGGATTTCACCCCCATCCTTGGTACAACACAGTGTAACAGTATATGGGTACATACAGAAGTTCAGAAGGGGCATAAAAATGTAATGAGGGAGGAGGTAAAAATCAAGACAGGATTTGTCATAGGCATTGTTGGAGTAAAAGTTAAATGAAGAAGGTAAGAGAGTCATTTCAAAAAGATGCAACATAGGGCTGGCCCATGGCTCACTTGGGAGAGTGCGGTGCTGATAACACCAAGGCCACGGGTTCGGGTCTTGTTTAGGGATGGCCGGTTTGCTCACTAGCTGAGTGTGGTGCTGACAACACCAAGCCAAGGGTTAAGATCCCCTTATCGGTCATCTTTATATATATTTAAAAAAAAAAAAAAAAAAAAAGATGCAACATGATGTTCAGTGATAGTAGCAAAAATTTTTAAAGTAGATTCAGGGCTGTAAGTAACTAAGAATCTGGAAATGTGGGCAGAAGCCAGATTATAAAGGGCATTGTAAACCATCCCCAAGCAATTGACTTTTATCCTAAGGAAAACAGGGCACCTCTGAAAGATTTTTAGAAAGGGGACGATAGTAGCAAAACTGAATGCTCCATGAAATGATCCATGAGGGCGGGGGTTGTGTCTATTTTTTATTCACCACTGTCTCCCCAGCCCTTTGTTTCTTCTGTAGTTTACTCTTGTGAATAACATGCAGTAATACTTTAAGTTATTTTTCCCCAAAACTAATAAGAGAAAATGTCAGGGGGTGGGACCTAAAGAAAAGGCAATCCCTATACCATTTGCTGAATCATCCTCCTCTTCCTCCATGACTCATGATGCTTCCTTTACCATGCATTGTATTTTTTTTCTTAAATGGGCTAATTAGAACTGTATTCCAAAAAACTGCATTTTCCTATATATAAAATATTTTTAAATGAATAAAAAGGGCTACTTTGTCCCACTGGCCTATACATCTTTTTTAAGGGGGAGTAGCTGGCCAGTACAGGTATCCAAACCCATGACCTTGGTGTTATCAGCATCACGTTCTAACCCAGTGAGCTAACTGGCCAGTCCCTTACATCTATTTTTAAATCAGTTTCATTGTATTTTAATTATTGCAGCTGTCTGATAGGTTTTATACAGTCATTACTTATTATTCAGAAACATTTAAAAACAGAACAGATATCCATTGATTTAAGATTATCCTGATTATAGGGAGGGAGATAAATTGAAGATTTGGGTTCTAGAAGCATCCTGGAGAAGGGCAAGGAAGAACAACCTAAAAGCATAAATCAAGTTCACGAAGTAATAAAAACAAAGAGTAAAGGTGAATTGAAATCACTGCTACTTACCTGTTTCTCTCCATATATCAATAAGCACATGGACAGCAAGAAGACAGTAATAGTCGGAAAATTGTAATTCTGTTTTCAAACAGG
Organism: Cynocephalus volans; assembly: GCF_027409185.1. Taxonomy (NCBI): domain Eukaryota; kingdom Metazoa; phylum Chordata; class Mammalia; order Dermoptera; family Cynocephalidae; genus Cynocephalus; species Cynocephalus volans. The sequence goes on from NC_084461.1 coordinate 189,415,687, forward strand.
ATTTCCCTATAGGAAAAAAAATCATTATGTATTTTAACATTTGTTCAACTATTACTGCCCAAAAGGATTTTTTTAAAAGCATGATACTGACAGGAGTGAGAAGAGGAAAAGGAAAAGAAAATAAAGAATATATAAGTACCAGGAAAAAATATATAAGCCATGAATTAAAGGGTTCAAAAGAAGGTAAGTCCACATTCAGCTAGAATAAAAAGAAAGGTTCTAGAATAGAGTCCCAAAGGGAGAGCAGCAAGATTTAGAAGGAGGTTTTAGGGGAAAAACAGAACATAAGCAAAGGACCATGTATAACTAAATTAATATTATGCTCCTTATTTCATCTAATTTTTGAAATATACTTAGAGAAATACTGACATCTTCTAGTCAGACAATTTATATTTCTATCACATATATTTAACAAAAGCCAGGCCTAAAGATCATCTACACTAAATATTTATGTTACAACTTACCATATTCCTTTTGTACACTTACATAGTCTATTATTAAGAATATTAAGGCCTATAAGCAGAAAATGTGACAATTATCATAAACTATGCAATTCATAGGATTCCCAGTATAATAAAGAGTTATCTCATCAGTTCAGGAAGAATATGGACAACTGGAAGCTAACTACAAACAATTATTTACAACTCCAAGCTTTTTTTAAAAAGGCTTTACATCATATTACATGGTCTTCCCACTTGACAAAATATTCTCCTTACCAAATTCATTAAAACAGGGTGCTATGGATACTTAAAAACTGACTTCTAAGTATTAACAGATCAGGGAACTCCTGCACATTTTGAAAGGTCACTCACCAAATTCCAGTCCATGCTGGTACCTTAACATCAATTCTCTGACCACATTCAATTTCTGATTTTTATCCATGGTGTGGTATAAGCCAAGTAACCTTGTCAGCTGCACCACACATAAATGTTGCTGCAGAGCTCTGATGTCAGCAGGAAGTGCCAGCTTATCTTCTGTTGGTGTCGACAAAGGAACAACTCCAAGTAACTGATTAATAAACTACAAAGTGGGGGGAAAAAGGAGCACAGGTCTCAAAAATAGAACTAGTCTTCAGTAGGCCACAATTAACAGAAACTGAAATGGTCTAGAAAAAGACATCAAGAAAAAAAAATTAAAATTCCTTTAATATGCCATTTTCTCCCTACCAAAATAGCTAAAACAAAAAAAATCTGTGATAGCACACAATGCTGGTGAGACTCCAGTAAATGCGGCACACTTCTTCACTGCTGGCCAAAGGTATTTTGTCAATGCCATATTCTACAGGAACTAGATTTTAAAAATTGTGAAAATGTTTCATAAATTATAGCACACCAAAATATGTATTGTAACAATGAAAAAGTTAAATTAGGAAGACTATAGAAAAGAGCAGATTAACAAAAAATTTTAAAAATTAAAAAACCTACAACTATATTGACACACAAATTCTTAAAGGTTACACTACTTTTAAAGGAATGATTATCTTATGTCAATGACCTTAAATTTTTTTTTTTTTTTTTTGTCTTTCTCGTGACCGGTAAGGAGATCGCAACCCTTGGCATGGTGTCGCCCGCACCACGCTCAGCCAGTCCTATACAGGATCTGAACCCGCAGCGGGAGTGGCGCTGCGCTCCCAGCGCTGCACCCTCCCGAGTGTGCCACGGGGCTGGCCCAAATTTTTTTAACTAAACTTTTTATTTTGAGATAATTATAGATTCACATTTAGTTGTAAAAAATAACACAAGAGAGCCTGTGTACTATTCATCCAGTTTCTCCCAATGATAACATCTTGCCTTAAAATGTTTTTAATTCTTCATTTGGTTAAGTATTAAAGAAATAAAAAAACCACACACCAGTTCCAGTTATATATTTATTAAACACATGCTTATTTTTGCTCACTTCTAAAACCCTATTAAGATGCAAATAAGGAATAAAAAAGGAATAACCCCACAAAGATCAAGCATATGTGAAGAGGAAGGCTGGCTGATTAGCTCACTTTATTTAAAGTGCAGCGCTAAAACACCAACCCATGGGTTCAGATCCTGTTACTGGCCAACAGCCAAAAGGAAAAGAAAAAAATGTGAAGAGGGGCTGGCCAGTTAGCTCAGTTGGTTATAGTGCGGTGCTGATAACACCAAGGTCCAGGGTTCAATCCCTACATAGGCCAGCTGCCAGGGGAAAAAAAATATGTGAAGAGGTGATGGCAAATAAAAAACATCAAGATTTCAAAAGATAAAAAGCAGAATGGGTCAAGGGTTGGGATGCCCATACCTGCCAGCTGCAACAACAACAAAAAGGCAAAAGGGCAGGTGGTAATTAATAACTAACCTACAGGGCCAACTGGGAGGACACCAATAAACAGCAAGCCTATTCCAATCACAGAACCTTGAAGACTCAGATTTTCCAATCAAAGAACCTTACACACTCAGAAATTAAGGGCTCCAGGTAACTGAAAGCTAAGATGCCCATGGGACTGAAATAAAATTTGCTAAAGAATTCCCAAGCTCACAGAGATCAACTTCCTAAGTGAGAGCAGAAGCCTAGGGTTTTATACCAAAGAGAACCTGAACCAGACATGTAGCCTCAGGGATAGCAGGCATAGCTGAAAACAGGGTATAAAGTGAAAATTTATTTATTCAATGATGAGAGCCCCAGCTCCCCTCTCCCTACTCCAAGCCTAATCCCTGAATGCTATCAGCCAAATATATAAATCCTCAAGCAGATGGTGGCAGACAGGCTCTATGAAAAGTATTTCTAAAGGGGTAGAGCTGAGAGAATGTCATCTCATGTTTTAAATCACAGTAAGAAGAGTTTTATTCTTTCATGGTTCTGTCTGATTGATTGGGGTTAATGGAACAAAAAAATATTAACTCCAAGAGAAAGTAAGTTCTGCAAGAAAGGTAATCTTCATATACCAAGTGGCTAAGCTGTGAATAATATTTACAGTCATAAAAATACAAATAACGTATAATGACTGAACTATATTGGGGGAAAAGTATGTAAGGGGAAAAGTGAGATATTATAAACAACCAAATTATCACCTTCACAGTAGGACACCAATAAATGAAGATTATAAGTATCAAAATAAACAAATTGCTATATAAACCTATAATTTAGAAATATGGAAGTAAATAACAGAAGAAACTTAAGAGTTGAAAGTGATTTGAACCTGCAGAGCTACAGTAACAAAGAGCAGCTTTATTTTTCAAAATAAGCCTTGTGATACTATTTGACTTTTTCAATTACATATTTTTTTGATATAAATTAAAAATTAAAATCTCACTCATCATGCGGTTTCAAATCCATAATAATTTTGCTTCAATGTCTACAATTATATTAATTTTAATTATTATGATCAGATATTTATTTTGTATTTGTAACAAACTGCAGCACTGGTTTTCATTTTTGAATTAAATGCCTGCATAGTTTCTACTGCAGCTCTTCTATTCTTCCAGGCCATTTTATATATTAGTTATGTTTAGTGAATGCTAAAGAATCTTCCAAACAAGTTTTGTTATGAAACAATATATGCATGCTTTATTCTCATCTGTATAGCTTTATTGCTGTGCAAAAAGCTTCTTTAAAAACTAAGAACCACTTTATTGTTTAGCTAAAATCTCCAAAGCAAAAAACCCAAAATTAAAACATCACCATGGGTGAGCCAATTTAAGATAACTGGACTCAATGGCCCACTCTTACGGGCTAGTCATACATTAGAAAGATTTGGCTAATAATTCATTCAACAGTTCTCAGCTTGAACCTCTTTGAACAGTTTGCAATCCTCTGACAAAGATAGCTGCAAGTGACAGGATTTTTAGTTATTGAAGTCACCCTACAATTAAAAAGTTGTAACACCAAAATTACCTCTCAATTAAAATCTACATAGAATAGGATCATGAAACGCATTGCAACAGCTTTAAATTCTTAGTCTCACATAAGAAAAATAAAAAAAATAAATTCTTAGTCTCACAGAACAATGATTACACTATCGTTAGTATTCCAGTAGGGTTCCTTTGAATAAATAATTCTTACCATATGATGTCACATGAGATGACATAAGATTTTCTTTTAAATTTTTTTTTATGGAAAAAACATAATTGATTATACATATTTGTGGGGTACAGAGTTGAATATGAACACCTGTGTACAATATGTGATGATCAAATCAGGATAATTCGCATATTCATCATCACAAAACATAATCGTTCTTTGTGACCCTTACGTAACCAATTTTCTCACTAATTCCCCTCTCTCTCCCTTCTTCCCATCTCTAGTAATCACAGTTCTGTTCTCTCCTTTTGAAAGTTCAGTATATTATTGTGATTGTTATTTCTTTCTTTCCATCTTTCTTATTTATTTATTTACTAATTTTTTTAGCTCTCACTTATGAGTAAGGACAGGTCGTATTTGTCTTTCTATGCCTGGCTTATTTCACTTAACACAATTCTCTCCAATCTCATACATGTTGCTGCAAATGGGAGAATTCCATTCTTTTTTATGGCTCAGTAGTATTCCATTGTGTATACCACATTTTCCTTATTCAGTCATCCATCAATGGACATTTAAGTTGGTTCCATATCTTGGTTATTGTAAATAGAGCTGTGATAAACACGGGAGTGCAGGTATCCCTTCAACATGATGATTTCCATTCCTTTGGGTATATATCTAATAGTGGGACTGCTGGCTTGTATGGCAGTTCTACCTACAGTTGTTTGAGAAGCCTCCATACTGTTTTCCGTATTAGCTGCACTAATTTACAGTCCCACCAACAGCATATAAGGGTTTCCCTTTCTCCATATCCTCACCATCATTTGCTATTCTACGTCTTTTTGATAACAGCCAGTCTAACTGGCTGAGATGTTATCTCAATGTGGTTTTGATTTGCATTTCCTTGATGCTTAGTGATGTTGAGTACTTTTTCATGTACCCATTAGATGACCTAAGATTTTCAAACACACCAATCAAGTAGGGCTGTACAGAAAAAGTTACTAGTACTAGATTCTGGGCAGCAACATAAATGTTCCTCTAATGCAGCCCCACCATTTGATGCTTCAACTTACAAGATGGCAAGCACTGTAAGACAAGATCAGTTGTTCCCTGTCTTAGGGCTTAATGTATAATATGTTCAACAAACACTGAATGGATCCCTCCTACATGGTTATCTAGATTCTGCTTAAATCCCTCTAATAACACAAAGCTCACAAACTGTATTTTTAGAGAATTCTGAATACTAAAAAAATCTTTTTCTCACTGAGACAAATTCTCAATTCCCTCTAAAAACTTCTTGCTGGTCCCTGTTCTCTTCCCTCATCTACAAGACAGCTTTTCAAATATGTGAAAGGAAGTACCACTCTGTCTTCACCAGACCAAAATTCTCTCTTCTGCTCAACGACTTTTCTCTCTCATATGCTTTCAAATCTTCCTACAACCCATAACTCTCTTTGCCGGGTGTCTTACAATTTATCAAGAAACTTCTGTGTTTGGCCTGAGCCCTGTAGGCACAGCATCCCAAGAACAGCTCTACTAAACCAATTCGACTGTTGAGTCATTTCAGAACCCCATAGAGACCACTGGCTACTTCTCAGTTTGGCAATGAACTGCTCCATCTACCCTCGATGTGTCACCTCACATCTGACAAAATACTGAGCCCTTCTGGACTCAAGATGTGGTCACCAAAAGAATATTCTAGTCCTCTCCACTGTGCTCCCAAGCACTTCATTCATGCTGCATGGGGACAACAGAAGGCATTCTGGGAGAACAGATGGTGGCAGCCCTGTAAAAGGAAGATATCCAACCTTCACTAATTACAGAGTCGTTTATGAGTAAAGTGGACCAAAGTCACTGACTTTCTTTACAAACAACACTATTTATGTACATGGTGCTCTACCCCACTGCAGGCACACTGTTCTTCCCATGGGTAGAGCACTCCAACTACCATTACCAAGGAAATTCTGGGCTAAGTGCTAAAAACCTTTAGCATGGAATGGGGTATGAAGTTCCCATCAATGTGTGAACAATTTGATTCAATACGTGTTGCTGTGAATGAGAAGTCTAAAAATATGGTTCTCCATCCTGATACATAACTGATTTACATTGGTTCATTCACATCAAGAACTCCCAAATGCATGACAATTAAATACAATGTGGTACCCTGGATTGGATTCTGGAACAGAAAAAGGACTTTAATGGAAAAACTGAGGAAATCCTAATAAAATTTAGAGGTTAATTAACAGTAATGTACCAATGTCAGTTTCTTAGTTTTGACCACAGTAGCTTAATATGTTAACATTAGGGGAAGCTATGTAAAGGGTATACAGTAGCTCTCTGTAATATCTTTGCAACTTTTCTATAAATCTAAAATTATTTCAAAATAAAGTTCATTTAAAAAAAAAATCTCTAAGGCTTTTGAGTTTCAGACTGCTTCAGCAGGAATAAATCATGGTTTGAAACAATTAGTGATTAAATGTTGTAGTTTTCAGCTTATTAGAGATAAGACATTGAAAGGACTAGACTTCATCAAAATGTAAAACTTTGTGCTGCAAAGGACCTTGTTAAGAGAAAGAAAAGACAAGCTACAGACTGGAAGAAAATATTTGAAACCACATATCCACCAAGACTTGTTTCTAGAATTTATAAAGAACTCTAGAAAGTCAACAGTAAAAATCAAAAAGCAAATAAATTAGAAAATGGGCAAAAGACACAGACATTTCACTGAAGAGGATATACAGATGGCAAATAAACATATGAAATAACATTACACACGTATCACAATGGCTAAAATAAAAAATAGTGACAACACTAAATGTTGGTGAGGATGCAGAGAAACTGGATCATTCATACATTGCTAGCAGGAATTTAAAATGGAAAACAGCTTGGCCATTTCATATAAAACTAAACACGCAGCTACTATAAGACCCAGCAATTGTACTACTGGGCATTTTTCCCAGAGAAATGAAGACTTATGTTCACACAAAAAAACCTGCACATAAATGTTCATAGCAGCTTTATTTGTAATAGCCCCAAACTGGAAATACCCAGATGTCCTTCAACAGATGACTGGTTAAAGAAACAGTGGTACATTCATCCCATGGAATACTATTCAGCAGTAAAAAAGAAATGAACTATTGATACATGCAACAATGAGGATGACTCTCCAGGAAATGACACTGAGTGAAAAAAAAAAAAATCTCAAAAGGTTATACATAGTATGATTCTATCTATATAACATTCTTAAAATGACAAAATGATAAAAATGGAAAATATATTAATTAGTAGTTGTACAGAGATAGAGATGGGGGAGGTGGAGGTGTAGGGAAGTGGCTTGGGTATAAAAGGGTAGCATGTGGGATTCTGGTGGTGGAACTGTTCTGTATCTTGATTATGCTGGTGGTCACACAAATCCATGTGTAGTACATACTGCACTAAATACACATACACCACACACATATACACATCAATGAATGCATATAAAACTGGTGAAATCTGAATAAGATCAGGGGAATTGTATCAACATCAATTTCCTAATTATGTTATTACACTATAGTTATGCAAGATGTTGCCAGAGGCAAAATGGATGAAGGGTACATGGGATCTCTGTGTTATTTCTTTCAACTACATGTAAAACTACTATCTCAAAACAGAATTAAAAATTTTTTAAAAAAAGGAAAATCCAATCATCTGCCAGGGATTTATTCCCATTGTGGCTTAACTTAATAAGAAATCATGCCTTTGATGTGACAGTATCTAAAGTTCTTAGCGTGACAAGGTAGTTATCATGAAATCTCATGTTCATCACTCCCACACATTTTAGAAAGGGAACCCAAACACTTAACCAAGTTTCAATAAATTAGAGGCACTCAAAAGAATTCTAAACAGTACTTACTTTTGTACACTGTGTAGTAGGCAAGAGGTCAACAAACACCTTAAGGTCTGTAAAACAACAAGGTTTATCCCCAAACTTTTTAAAATACTGGAACATTAATTCTTCTGGATCACCTAAAAGAAGGAAAAAAAAAAAAACTCATTAAATTATTCATGGACAAAAGCAATCTCCAATCTAAATGAGAGGTCTAATTTGAAAACAGTATTTCAAAAAATTAAAAACTTGCTTGAAGAGAAAGAATGAGAGCTGAAAGACAGCTTGCAGTTTAAAAATAAATACTTTTTACAAAAGTTGAATCTTACAAACTCAGTTTACCTGTTATTACAACTTAGGAAATGTGAAGCTTTTCATTCAGTTTAAATTTAAATAGCTAAAAAGTTTTCCATTAAATTAAAATTTAAATAAAGACAAATTTATATGCAGGGCTGGCTGGTTAGCACAGTTAGTTGATAACACCAAGGTCAAGAGTTTGTATCCCCATACTGGCCAGCAACCACCCCTCCAAATTATATGCAAACATTAAAATTATTTTGCTTTGTTTTCTTTGGCAGCCGCTGGTACAGGAATCTGAACTCTTGACCTTGGTGTTAAGGTGGTGCTCTAAGCAACTGAGCTAACTGGCCAGCCCACAAACATTAAATTTAAACCTTTATATACCAAAAACTACCAGTTCATTTTTCCTCGCAATAAAAATTAAAAATAAAATGCTCTCAAATAGATATGATATTTAAGAAACAGGACTTTTTTTTGGGGGGGGGGGCAGCTGGCCAGTATGGGATCCAAACCCATGACCATGGTGTTATAATTATGGCTATGCTCTCACCAGCAGAGCTAACTGGCCAGCACAGAAGTAGGAATTTTTAATCCAGGGTCTCCTTAAGATTTTAGGTCTTGGTTCCTGTTCACATTTTTCTGGGAAGAGAGGTCCATGGCTTTAATCAGATTTTCAGAGGACTCTGTGATCCAAGAGAGATTAAGAATCACTCACTGGTCTGGCAAAAAATTTTTGTGTGTAGACTAGACAAATTCACAGATTTGTAAGATACAGGCTGAGTGGGAAGAGAAAGATAGAGTATGGATAAAATAAGTATCAAGGCTGACCCAACACGTTTATATCCAGCTTGGGGAAAAAGCAATTCTTTAGAATCCATTTTAACAATATTTTGCTGAAAGTCACATGAAAATTTTCATTTGCAATTCTGGAACTAGCAGAGACTGAGATTGCTGAAGCAGACCCAAAGAAAGAAGTCAAAACTTGGAATTCAAAATTGGTTGTGAGTAATCTGCAAAGGGAATCACTAAGAGAAGTCCACAGTTAATTTTAGAATGAGCTGCCAAGAGTATTAATTAGATCATTAAAATGAACAGGGATGTTCTAGGGCAGATTTTAAATATCGTTGGTGCTCATTATCCCAGGACACTGGTCCCCAAAAAGCCCTCTTAAAGTTAATCAACTTTTAATGAGGACCAAACTTTCACAATGACAAAGAGGAAAAAATGGTTTCTTTAGAGCTTTCTCTTTAAAAATGAAGCTGACACAATGTATATCGACAAAATAAAATTAAAAAATAAATAAATATTAAAACAGCAAAAAAAAAAAAAGAGAGCAAAATGAATGAGGGCTTCAAATATATCCATAACATGGGTATATGGATATTTATTATATTCTTCAAATTTTTCTGGATGTTTGGATTATTTCAAAGTTTAAATTAAATATTATTTATTTTATTAAAAAAATTAAAAAAAATAAAAATGAAGCTGAAAAATTGAGAGAGCTTATTATCTTAAATCTAACAAAATTTAGGGTACAACTAAAACTGTAAGCTAATTCTTAGCATGAGCAAAGAATTACTGCTTTTTTTTGTTGTTGTTGTTGAGGGGAGTGTCATTTTTCCAACAAAATTATGAACTAGCACAATATGACATCCTTCCCTTCTGGTGCAGTAAGATCACAAAGAACCATTTTATGAAAACATCTAAGGGCTTCATCAAATTTCCTGAAGGCCTCTTTAATGCTTTCCTATCCATATCATTCTTTTCTCTCATCTTGTCATTATCCTTATAAAGTTTCCCTTTAGCTGCTAACGGCTCTAATCCTGCCAGATATTCTTTTGTCAATGGCTTTGTGAGTGTGTGGAGCAGATTTTCAAGAAAACTTTCATCCACTTCATGAAATCCTGAAACTTTTATAAAACCAGCAATTTTACTTTGAAATTGATTTTGACTTTATTGTTGAGTCAGCAAGAGAATGTCTGACATAGACTCTGATGGAATATGGAGAAATGCTAATGTTAAGCCACGTCAAATATGTGATTGAGGACTAATTTTATAAGTGATCCATTCATTGGCAAATATTTTCAGGTTATGAAGACATTTGCTTCCCAAATGCAACTTTGCCACTACAGGCCCCAGATAATGAATATTGCACTTGGGTATTGGGGGCATCCCTGTATCTCTTGAGAGTTCCCAAATATAGTATAGGTTCTTACCCAGTTTGTACTCGTCATTACAACCCTGACTTCGTAAACGCCTAATCAGCTCCAATTTAGCTAGATGTGGTCCTCGGAGACGGCGAGAACTTTTAGATTCTTCTGTTATTCGATCTTCTATAAACTTCACAGCTTCTTCTGCAGAATAATGTACATCTCCTTCTAAAGAGCTGGGTATAAACACATGAAAAAAGCATTTCATTGCCTCTGCTGTCCCTCCTAAAGCTTAAAGCCAAGCCAAATTGATTTTAAGAAACAAATTAAATTTAAAAATGGGAATAAAAGAGAACTATGAGCATATTCTAACAGATAACATGTTATAAAATGACTCCCAGTTTTGGCACTTAATTACTACAAAGCGACTAACCACCTCTACTACTTTCTAGAAAAAAATGGATAATTTTGTATACATAAAATATTGCCTAGTAAAAACGTAAGTAAATTTTACTTTGCTTGAAGAATGAAGGCTGACAAAAATTAGATGACTTAATATTATGAAGCATCAGCTCATAATTGGCATTTTATTTTATTTTATTTTTTTAAAAGATGACCGGTAAGGGGATCTTAACCCTTGACTTGGTGTTGTCAGCACCATGCTCACCCAGTGAGCTAACTGGCCATCGCTATATGGGATCCGAACCCAGGGCCTTGGTGTTATCAGCACCACACTCTCCCGAGTGAGCCACATGCCGGCCCCATAATTGGTATTTTAAAATCTTGTTTCTACATTCACTTTTTAAAAGATCCCATTTATGTTTATCACAGTATTGTCTATAACACCCAAAGAAAAAGGGACAAAGAAAAAAAGGGAAAAAAAAGTGTTATTAATAGGAAAGAGGTTCAATTAATTATGGTGCATCTCTAAGCCAGTAAAAAGAATGAAACAGACCTATATATGAAAAGATGCCAAAGATATATTTTAACAGGAAAAACACCAAGTTACAAACCCATTATATCTAAGACAATTCAATTTTTATGTTGAATAATAAGAATAATTATGTTAGCATATAAATAGAAATAAACCTTGAGAAAAAAAGACACCAAACTGTTATCATGAGTTACTTTCTAGAATGGTAGAATAACTGGGAACTAAAACATAACATGTTTCTGCACTAGGATTTTTACAATAAATACATTTATTTTATAACTTAAAAAATGGGAAAAATTTTACTTTGAAAGGAATATATTATTGAGAAAGAAAAAGAATTCGGTTGGCTTACAATGAAATCCTTTTGCTACAACATATTAAAAAGTGCCATTGTAATTCAGGAAAGAAGACAACTTACTGTTCACCTTCAGCAGGAGGAGTCCAGGACTCTTCAATCAGTCGAAAGACAGAATCGAAATAAGTCAAATAGAACTGCCAGTCATCTGAGCTAAAAATCAGATTGAATGATGCACACAGGATTAAACCCAAGTTGTGACAAATCTGCCTTAGGAACCATGACATGCAACTTATTTTCTAAGTTATATTTTAGTGTGTATTAGAAGTGGCCCACCCCTCCCCCCGGGTTTCCTCTGCAGCCCTAAAAGAACAGCACTCCAAAGGCATTTTCAAAGTAAAAAACTGTTAAAACATTAATCTTTCCTTCAATAAAATGGCCAGGCCTAGAAAACTAATATTCTTAACAAAAAACTCCCCATATAAGCACTTTCTGAGTGAGGGTGGGCAGGTGGGGGGTATGGGAGAGGTGGCATTGTTGTAGGGAGGAAGGAAGCCTCTCTCTTTTAGGCCAATATTGAATTTGAGAAATTAATGATTTCCAGCATTCATTCTCAAGACATAGTATTCAGCACCATGGTGGCATAAGTACCATTATACCTCTTTACTGAAAGACAAAGGCTCACTGAAAACATTCAGGACACAACTACTAAAAGAATACTTTACGCCCAGAAATCTCAAAATACACAAACACACGCGCACACACACAAAATTAATAGTGAAGCCTTAAAGCCTCACTACAATCTCATAGTACGAAATAAAGCATCTACTCACTTTTTCAGTAAGAGGCGCCTGGAAAGGGCATTGCACTCTGGCCACCTGCTCAGCTTCTTGTACATAGCCATGCATTTATTTTCCCGACTCTGAATCTCACTTGTTAACTTCTCTACAATTAAAAGTTATAAAAGTTGGTAAGCTGGTTTCATTTCTGCTCAAAAATCAGAATAAAGTCCAACCACAAGAAGGAAAATGTTAAATTTTCTTATTCATTCTCTTAGAAAATGGGAACACTATTAGATACAAATTACTATCTTATTAAGGATTATTTTGCTAAAATGAAAAAAGGATATTTAAATTTATTAAAATGAAAATTTTTATAATAATTTTCTCTGTAAGATATAAGGACCTAGAATATAATGGGTGGAGGATCTAGTATGTGGGATATACTTAGAAAACCCCAACAGCATCTAGGGACCAATAAATTTAAGTGCCTTTTGGACTAAATATCCATCAAGAACTATTTAAGCAAATTGCCTACTTTATACTATAGAACCCTGGGCAGTCATTAAAGAAAGTGAGGTGGTGAACTATATCTCTAAGACACATTATTAAGTTAAAAAAATAAACAATGGGTATAACAGTATGCAAAGCAGAGATCACAAACTCAAAAGCCTTCCTAGGACAGGCAGGTACACAAAGAATGTTTGTATCTACAAAGTACAAACTGGCCAAAGGCATTAACATTCATATTTTTTAATTTTACAGAAAATTTTTTAAAAATAAAAACATTGTGCTAACGAAATAAGATTACTCTGTGATCTAGGAACAGTATGTTCTCATTTGTGGTTTTCAAAAAAAAGGAAAAGGGAGAGAAAGGGGGGAAGATACATCATTAGAAGGACATAAAGAAAAAGTAACTGGAGGAGAACCTAGGGGGCAGGGAGTTGGAGATCTAGGGCATAATCTCTCACACTCCTTGAATTTTCTGAATCTATGAATTATTTTCAATTAAAAAATATTAAAAAAAAAATTTACAACATACAGTTAAGTCTGGAAGAATATAACAAAATGATCACAAGTGAATTTTTTATGTCTTTATATCTTTACGTTTCTGTATGAGAAATTTTCCACAATAAATTCATGTTTAAACGAAAAAAAAAACTTTAAGAAAACTTTAAAATTTACCTCCTAATTTCCCTCTGATGACATCCAAGGCTTCCTGGTACTTTCCTAAACGTTCCAGGATCATATAATAAAGTTCAACCTATAGAAAAAACAAGAAGTGCAACCATTGAAACTTTTCAATAATGAACAGATAGTTATCTATTATTTAACTATCTAACAGATAGTTAAAAAGTTATTTAAATAGAAACAAATACTATCTTCAAATGAGATGCAAATGACAGTAAGAATCAGATGACAGTATTTCCCCTGCCTATGTACATCTCAGCCTAAAGTACTTGCTGGAAACAGTTCAATGTTCACTGCACTTAAGCTGAGGGCTTCCAAAGCTTCACACTTACACAAAGGCCAAGACTGAGGATCCAGCTATGGAACTGGAATAAAGCAACAGTTCATAATATTGTAACATAATACTGTAGCACTACCAAACCATGAAAACACAAAAGTAGGACTTAAATTACTCACTTCCGCCTCGGCCTCTATCTTGTCCTCTTTTACCATTTTTTCTACCATTCTCTCAGCAAGAGGCAGAAACATTGTTTTTGAGAGGTTTTCATCCTGTGCCGATATAGACTAGAAGAGGAAAAATAAAGGTTTCATTCTAATTTCAAGATTCATCATCCTATGCATTCTTGAAATACTGAGCTTCCACAATATGACATAACTTTTACATAAGTTAAAGAGGGAGTATGCCTATATTGTTTATTATATATAAAGGGTATCATCGGGTGTTTGAAGAAAGCCTTTCAGATATCTTTTTGAGATGTTCATATATTAGAAAGGAAACGGCAACTCCTTTTATTTATACAGTTTACTGTTACCTTAAATTGATAATTAATGCATAATATTAATAGTTTTAATATTGCCAGATTCTGCTCAGAGCTCACTTAATCCTTATAAACAAACTTCCAAGGTAAATATTTATGCTTATTTTATAGATATAGAAACAAAGTTTAAGAGATTCCCCCAACAGTTCTCCAAGACATGTGATAAAACCATGAAGGCAGACCTGTCTGACCCCCAAATGTCTATTCTGAATCACTACATTTTAATTCCTTTCTCCCTATCTTCTCCTACACAGAATCTCATTTTAGTCCTTAAAAGTAGTTCTGGGAGATAGGCATCTCCAATCTGTAAAAGAGCAAACTGAAAGGAGAAGTGATAGAATAAGGCCACCCAGTTCAATGACCTATTTACTCTCCAACAATATTGTCTTAAACACAAACCTCAAGTCAAAAAAAATTTTTTTTTTTTTTTTTTTTAAAGATAAGGGGATCTTAACCCTTGACTTGGTGTTGTCAGCACCATGCTCTCCCAAGTGAGCAAACCAGCCATCCCTATATAGGGATCTGAACCCATGGCCTTTAGTGTTATCAGCACCACACTCTCCCAAGTGAGCCACGGGCCAGCCCAAAATATAAAATATTTTGAGGCTTGTATTTGATCAAATAACCAAGCAATGGATCTAAAATTCAGGGGAAATGCAGCCCATGCTGCACACAAATAAACCGATACACTAACTCACAAATAATACGAAAAATCCCTAACTTAAAAAGTCAACTGACAATATGTAAAGTCCTTGTCTGACGCATGCCGCAACACATTACCCAAAATATTCAGAAGACAAGTAAGGACAGTGACTATATACAAAAGTAAAACCAAACCTCAATCCCACTCTGAATGCCGTACTCACTTGCATTATTAAGCTCATCACAGACCAAAAGTAGTAAGGGTTTTTAGGGACAATCTTATATAGAGCCATGCCAGCCTGAAAGACAGAGAGCCACAAATACTTAATTTAGAAAACATTATACAGAGGGCAATTAAGGGTCTAAATATGTGATAAGAAGTCTCTAAATATGTGGAGAATAGCAACACATTTACATATCCCAGTTAGTATAAGTGCCTAGTGACTTGATGGCTATAGCAAGGGAGGAAATCACAAAACACCATAAGTAATATTTCACCTTTTGTGCCAGATTTTTCTAAAATAAAGTTCAATATTTCTAGAATACAGTGTAATCCAATATAATTCTAGTAGACTACCAGGCAAACACAAAATTTGGCCTATGAGTCTACATAAATAAACTTTACTGAAGACACCACACTAACCAGTTATAATAAAACACATAAAGAAATCCAGACAGTATATCTAAACTTCAAAATTAGAAAAGATTACTCTGGCATAATTCAAAAAATAATTCTTAGGTTAGGAATATAATTAGGTTCTTCTAAGATACCATTCATTAGAACTGAATCCTTTCATTGTGAAATGCATAATATGCAAATACTTAAATGCAGAATGTTGTGGATTGATTGAATTGTGTCCCCCAAAGTTCATATATTGGAAGCTTAATTGTCACTGTAACTGCTGAGGGTAGCAAATCCTACTGTGGTAATTGAAAGGTGGGGCCTTGAAGAGGTGATTAGATTGTAGGACCATGCTGTAGAGAATGGATTAATAATGGTGGTCAGTGGCATGGTTCAGAGGGCTTTAAAAGGAGAGCACATGAGAGTCTCTCTCTCTGCTCTGCCACTTTCTGCCACGTGAGACACCCGCATTGTTGTAAATCCACCACCAAAGACCCTCACCAGATGTGCTCCCTGGAC
Organism: Cynocephalus volans; assembly: GCF_027409185.1. Lineage (NCBI taxonomy): Eukaryota > Metazoa > Chordata > Mammalia > Dermoptera > Cynocephalidae > Cynocephalus > Cynocephalus volans. The sequence continues at coordinate 189,431,789 of NC_084461.1, forward strand.
TTTGGACTTGCTAGCCTCTGAAACTAACAGCAATCAATTCTGTTTTCTTACAAAGTACCCAGTTCCATGTATTCTGTAATAAGCAACAGAAATGGACTAATACATAGGGACACGGCTAAAAGGAGTAAAGTAGACCTATTCAAGCATAACTGAGAATTTGTCCATAATTAGCCAACTGGTAATTGATGCTAAGAACTCCATTAGCTAATCAGAGTTACTATTTTATGTTTTTAAATCTTTTGTCTATCGTTAAAACTCCTCAAAATTCACATGGAGCCCCTATGAAGTGGAAGAAATTGCCTATTCCTACCAAGGATACAAAGATTGAGTCCCTGTCCAAAAGGAACTTAAAAGCTAGGGAAAGAGATAAGACAAATATACAAATGACTAAAATATACTTAAATGTCCCATACAAAAAATATCATGCTAGGGTGTTTCCAAGGAAGGTGAGGTTAAGTTTTTTTCTTTCCTTCTCTTTTGTTAAGGGGAAATGGGGGTGGGGGGGGGGAATCTTTATCATTAAAGCCTCTCCAAAATAGCAGTCTTTCAGATGTACCTCTAAGGTCAACCAGAATGTCTCTAGGCAAAGATGGGGGACAGAATATGTACACAAATACAAATATTTGGAGTGAATGGGTGAATGAATCAACTCTAAGTAGGGGAAAAATAAGTCTGAACAAAAACATTAATAAGAAACAAAGTCAAGGGACATATGTTGACAAGAACAAGTAGGATATCTGGCTGAAACAAAGGTTTAAGAGGAGTAGTATGGCAAACAGTTGAAAGGTAGACCGAGGTAACTTAGTCGTAAGGTATTCAAAAAGGAGTCCACAGTGGAAAAGGAGGTGATATGTACAAATCTATACTCTTCTATGAAGAGTGTTTTAGCAGAACTGTGAAGAGACAAAATAATTAGAAAGAAGAGCACAAGGCGATGAGACACTAAACCAGGATGAGGTACATCAAACAGAAAAGACACCTGAAAGACACTGTGGAGGAAGAATCAAGATTATCTAGAGATAAAACAGACATAAGGGTAAGAAGAAGAGATGGCTCGAGATCCCTGTTTCAAACATTGCAGTACACATAATCTGGACTGATAAAATCCAAAGTGTTAGCAAATCAATTTTACTTGATAATTTGGGAAAAGAAAACATTTTTATAATGACATGCAGAGATAAAAAAGAACAGAATATTAGAAATGAATATGAATTTTTAATATAAAATGTAAGACAAAAATTTCATGCCCACACCCTACCACCTTGTAAACTCAGATAATCTGCTTGATACAGAAAATTTTTGATGACAGACAAGTGTTAAAAACATGACTCTAAGTTAGGACTCAGAGAATTAATATGTTATTTACAGAAAAAAAGTCTAATCACCGTATGAATGACTAGCAATTCTTCATGTACATGGTTTTAACATTACCTGCCAAAGATATCACTTGGGGCAGTAGAAGCTCTTAAGTTTTCTAATTCCTCTGCTCCCTCCGGCCTACCTCCACCAGTTTATATGCAGATACTTCAAAAAGTTCATGGAAAGATTTGCTTTATCTTTTTTTTTTTTTTTTTTTTAACTAAAAGATGACTGGTAAGGGGAACTTAACCCTTGACTTGGTGTTGTCAGCACCATGCTCTCCCAAGTGAGCTAACCAGCCATCCCTATATAGGGATCCGAACCCGTGGCCTTGGTGTTATCAGCACTCTCCCAAGTGAGCCACGGGCTGGCCCTGCTTTATCTTTTAATTCTATATTTCCATAAACTTTTAAAAGTGCTCTTGTACAAATCAGTCATTTATTTAACAAATTTTTATTGTGCATATGCTATCCTAGGTGCTAGGGATTTCAGCAATGAACAAAACAAAAGCCCTTGCCCTAATGAAACATGACAATTAAATTTGTAAAATCCCTGTCACCTCAGACTGATATACCAAATTCAAAATAAACATACGTATAAGCTAAGGAATTGTAACTACTTTAAGCAGCAACAAAGGTAGTATAAAAATTAGACATTTCATTCTAAAACATTTAACACTAGACTACTTCATTCTCATAACACATTAGAATGGAATAATGCAGAAGCAAGTCATAGTTAAAACATATTAAGGAACTATAACTGTTAAACCACATCAAAACAATGTCTCCAAAAAGCAAAATGCAAAATTGTATATATTTCTGGCAAGATGTTAAGCTACACTATCCAAAAATGAAAACCAGCTCTATGTTCAAGTAATAGTTTTTTTTCCCCTTTTTTCAAAATTTACCTTAATATTGCTATTACATGACCTTATCCTTTTTGTTATTTTATATATGTGTATATATATTTATCTAAAACATATTTTGTGGGATCATGAAATTAATATCTGCTTAAAAAAAAACCCCCCACACAAATTAAGATGAAAGTATCCACAGCCCTATATCCTGGTGACATTTTTATACATATTCGTAGAGATATATCCTTTGTTGAGGAGGATGTGAGGAGAGTGAGAGAAGGCAATTTTACAACCTGCTTATCTCAATTAACATATATTGGGAAGATCTTTCTACATCAACAAATAAGAACACCCAGTCTTATTTGAGGGGGATGAGATATTGCATTTTATTCTACTGTAGAGATGAACCATAACCTCTTTAACTCTAACTGCATGAACAGACATTTAATATACTTTGCTTAAAACATATTCTTAGAAGTTTTCTAGAAAGGGCTCACAGAAAAAGAAAAATGCTTAGAAGTAAAAATGATATTAAGGATTTATATGTATATATGTTAGTGTTGCCAATTTTTAAAAAATAGCTATTTTACATTAAAAGAAAAATTATAATCTCTAAATATTTTTCCTGAGAATATCAGTAAATAAATTAATAATAAAATTTTTTAAAAGAATTATGTCTAGGCCCCCAAAAATTCTTCCAATTTGAAAACTTCAATAAGGGAATACAAAGGTTGACATTAAGGAGAAATTATACCCACGAGCAAATCATTTCTAAAAAAAAATGATAGCGTGACATCATAACCGTTTATGGCTTAACAGTGCAGGTTTCATTTCTCTAGGATGTCAGCTTTAGCCACACACTAGTCCAAACACGTGGTCTAAATAAGACTCATTCACATGTATACAAACAACACCTTCTATGATAACTGACAAATAAGCTGCCTCAGGCAAAATAAATAAATAAATAAAGTTTCCCAGGCAATGAATGGGGATTTTTCTCCCACTGGATTTAAACATCTCAGTAGGCTATAAACAGTTAAACTTACAAATTAGGTATAAACTTTGAAATTACTCTTTCTGTAGTCTGTTCATTTTTTACTCTGGGATTCTCCCATTTTCTAAAAATTTAACAGCAATCTGATGCAGTGGGAACATCTGAAGCAGATTTACCAGAACCAAACAAAACATACCATCAGGCCACAAAAGAACAATCAACTTATTCCCAAATAAAACATGTAAAGAACTTGAATAGTTCATCATTAAAGACATAAGGAAAATACCTAGTTGATCTCCACACACAAACACAAATTTAATTACACACACACACACACACACACACACACACACACACACACACACACACACACACACACACACACACACACATTCTCTCTCTCTCTCTCTCTCTCTCTCTCTCTGCAGTTAAATCACATTAAAGAGACTTTTACCTCTAATAGTAAATCCCACAACCTAGTAGGTTTGGGGATCAAGTTACCTGTTGCATTTTCTTGTATTCACCCACTCTGGCATAGGCCATGAAGAGGTGAGAGTGATACTCCTCACTATTGGGAACTTTCTTCACAGCTGCCTCATAAAGTTTTGTAACTAACTCCGCTAAGATAAAGAGAAATAAGATTTAAGTTATACTTCAATGATTAAATCCTAATGGCATTTAATTTTTTTCCTATGTGGCAGAAATAGGAGTCTCCTATTATTAAGGAAGAAGAAAGTATTTACTTCGCCTCATCTGATCATTACTCTTCTCTTGATTAGGTATTCAGATGAAGTATGGAATAGGTTAGGACTCTACAATACCATCCAGAATCTGGCCTCTCTGCCTCCTTCCTAACCTTTTCCCCCAGCGCTTTATCATCTAGCCTAATCAAACTATTTGTAGCAGATTCCCTGTGTTGTATCATAAATCCGTGCCTTTACGCTGTTCCCCTCTTAACTGGATTCTCCTTTCCTCTTTTCTACTCACTGAATATCATCCAAGATCTGTTCAGATGTAACCCTCTCTGCAAGACCTTCCCTAGACACCATCTCTGCTCCTCCATCCCAATTTGATCACTGCCTTTCTCTGCCATCTTAGAATCTTATAAACAACTCTATTATAGTATTAATTAATACATAATGCAATATACTATCTATGGATCTATCCTCCTTTATAGACTATGAGTAACATGAGGGCAGAAAGGGCATCTTTCATCTTTGCCTCTGATACTTACCTGTCACAGAGAAACATTCAAACAATATTTGTAGAAAAGATAATTTTTTTTAAATACTGGGGGGAGTCCATATCCCTAAATCAATATAATCTCTAAATAATCAGACATAATACCTCAACTCTTAAGTTTTATCTTTTGTAAGAATTAAAAACAAAATTTACCTCTAAAATAAATTTTTCTGCCCACTATGTTGGCAAAAATTTTAAAGGTCAAGAACATCAAGTGTTGACAAGGCTGTGGAACAACTGAAACTCATAAACTGCCAGTACATTAAGAAAACAAGTTGACATTATCTTTCTTTATCTTTAAGCTAAACATACACTTACCCTATGACTCACAATTCTACTCCTAGATTGTGGTATAGTCACCTGATGAAATATTTTGTGGCAGTGAAATGAATTAACTACAGCCACTTGTACATTAGGTGACAAATGCAAATCACAAAATATATAAAGTACAAATTCGTTTATGTAAAATTAAAAATTAAGCAAAACTAATAAGATATTACTTAGAGAAACAAATGTGATAAAGATTTAAAGACAAGTAAGAGAATAAAAGATATTCAAAATAGCAAATAACTATTGAAAGATAAAAGGGGAATTGAAATTGATAAGGAACATACACAGGAAGCCTCCTTAATATTGATAATGCTCTATCTCTTAAATTGGGTGGTAGTTTCATGAGTGCTCATTATTACACACCAAATTTACTAGTATGTTACATAAAATATATTTTTCATAGTATATATTATAAAAATATAATAAATTTTCATAATAAAATATTTAAGAAATCAATGATGAAAACTTTAAAGCAACCTATTCACAGATGAAATGAGACTATCTAGGATACGTTTTGAAATAATCTGGCAGGAAGAGGGGTACAGACAGAATAAAAGTGCTAATAATTGCTGAAGGTGAATAATGGGTACAAAGGGATTTATTATGCTATTCTATTTGTGCCTATGTTTGAAATTTTCCATATTCACAAGTGAAAACCACAGTAAGGTCTCCATTTAGTAAATCAAGATGTCACAAATGAACTCACTTTAATCCTCATTCCAATTCAAGGATCCTAATACATGTAAACTATCCTCTGTCTAGTCTTCACAAACCATGGTTAATCCATTATTCTACCTATCGTCATCCATTCCAATCATCGGACAAAACCAAAGAGAACTCAATCAGAAATATACAAAACTTAAACTCAAGTTTAAAAACAATGAAAAGAAAAAAACGTACGTCGATGCATCTCCCGGTAAAGAATAGTTAGTGCTTGCAGTGAATTGTCATCTGTGGGTTCAAGGGCTGCTACTTCCTGTGCCAAGGCGAAGGCTTCCTCTTGTTTTCCAGTTCTCTGTAAACCAATTGCCTTTAAAACCTGATAGAAAAGAAAAATTCATTTTTAAGGAAAGAAAAAAATATAAACCAGAGAAAGCCAATCTGAAAGTCCAAGCTTTAAGTTTTACCTAAGTTGCTGATCAACTAAACCTATTTTTAGTATTTTCCTATTTCAGTCACATTGAGTACACTAGGGCTGGCCGGTTAGCTTAGTTGGTTAGAGTGTGGTGTTCATAACACCAAGGCCAAGGGTACAGATCCCCATATAGGCCAAGTGCCAAAAAAAGAAAAAAAAAAAAAAAAAGAGTATACAACATAGCTTAAAAGGACTCTGAAAACAATTAAGTTAGATAAGTAATAGCCAAAGAAATAAATGGCTAGCTTTTAATTAAATACTATTTATGGCATGTAAGTGATCAGGAAAATAAATGGTCTACAAAGTACTCTGAAAAATAGTCACAAGTTATTAAACATTCTTTGCCTTTAAGGTAAAGAATTACAAATATAACCCACCAAATATAAATCACAAGATATTAAACATCCTTTCTCTTCAAGGTAAAGAATTACATATATAACCCACCTAATCAAGGGTAAATGAAATTACCTTAGCACAATGAAGATCCTTATGTTTCTTCAACAGTTTGTCTGCTTGCTGAATTGCCATTTTATTATTACCATTGTCAAGATAATCTGTGAAAATGAAATTATATGACTATTATTACATTCCTTCAACAACAAATATGAAACATACAAAAGGCTAGTATCAGATATTTCAGAAAGTATCTTAAATTTGCTATCAAAAACATCATGAAACTGATTTTAACTCTAACTAGCTAGGATAATCCAAAAAACAATCTTACATGCCTCTAGCCATCTCTTATCCAAAAGCAACACAATCAAGTTATATTAGTCCTTAATGAAGATTCAAATCTATATATATCTAGATAAAAGATGACATCAACATTTTTATCTACGGAAAGTTAGTGCGTTTAGTCACCAAAAAAATAAAAATATTTTAAAAATTAAAATAAATATCCTTTCTAATATTCAAGCCTTAAATCTACCAAATGGACAACATTCCTTCAATAAAATGTTTAATGAGTACTTAATTTGCCACAGAATTAAGTATATTCACTGAAGAAAATAAGAGAAGGTTTTATCCATAAGACTGGAGGATGGAAAATGAAGTCCAATAGCACTTTCAAACACTGGTTAAAACAGAAGCTATCACTCACTCTGAAGAACAACTGATTTCTAGGTTTCCCAAAGCTATATCTCCATTCCAAAAAAAATTTTTTTTATTGTACATATTTAAGGTGTACAACATGATGTTTTGATATACAAATATATGGTGAAATGATTACTACAGTCAAAATTAATATATCCATCACCTCACATAGTTACTATTTTTGTGTGTGGTAAGAGCACCTAAAATCCTCTTAGCAAATTTTCAGTATATGGTACAACATTATTAACTACAGTCCTCATAGTATACATTAGACTTTATTTTTCTTTTTTTGGCGGTTGGCTGGTCTGGAGATCTGAACCCAAGACCTTGGTATTATAAAGGCATGATCTAACCAATTGAGTAACCGACCAGCCCATCATACTATTCATTAGTTCTCCAGACATATTCATCCTACATAACTGCAAGTTTTTACCTTCTGACCTACATGTCCCCCATTTCCTCCCCCTCTCCACACCTGGTAACCAACCACTATTCGACCACTCTCTGTGCCTATATATTCAACTCTTTTTAGATTCCATATTATGTGTGATCATGTAATATTTTTCTTTCTGTCTGGCTTATTTCACTTAACATAATGATCTCCAGGTTCATCCATATTGTTGCAAATGGCAGTATCTCCTCCTTTCTTAAGGGTAAATAACGGTCCATTGTGTGTATGTATATGTATGTGTATATATATTTATCACAGTTTCTTTATCCATTCAACCGTCAATGGACACTTAGGTTATTTCCATAATTTGGCTATTGTGAACGATGCTGCAATGAACGTGGGAGCAAGGATGTCTCTAGGAGGTGCTGATGTCATTTTATTTGGGTATATACCCAGTAGAAGGATGGCTGTCATATGGTAGTTCTATTTTTAATTTTTGAGAAATCTCCATACTGTTTTCCATAATGGCTGTATCAATTTATATTCCCGCTAATGGAATACAAGGTTTCCCTTTTCTCCACACCGTCACCAACATTTGTTTCTCTTTTCGATAATAACTATCCTAACAGGTGTGAGTTGATATTTCACTGTGGTTTTGATTTGCAATTCCCTGATGGTTAGTGAGGTTGAGCACTTTTTTATATATCTGTTGGCAATTTTTATGTCTTCTCTGGAAAAAAATCAGGCCCTTTGTCCACTTTTAAATCAGGTTATTTGTTCTTTGTTGTTTTGTCTTTTTTTTTGGTTTTTTGTTATTGAGTTGTGTGATCCATTCTAAATTTTAAGGAATATGGAGACCTATAAAAAACAAATTAATCATTGTTCAGAAGTCTAACAATGGAAATGATGCATTTCCAGATCAAAAGATCTGGAAGAAAATAGAAAGTGTTTTAAATGGGGAACACGGTGCGTAGCTGTCAATTCCAAATATAAAAAGATGACCGAACACATACCAGTCCACTCTTACTACCACTACTAGGTCTCAAATCAGTGTAGGGACAGATGAGGCATAGACAACTCAAAATAACCTATGCGGGCTGGCTAGTTAGCTCAGTTGGTTAGAGTGCAGTGTTTTAACACCAAGGGCAACAGTTTGGATCCCCATACTGGCCAGCTGCCAAAATATTTTAAAAATTAAAAAATTAAAAATAAATTTAAAAATAAATTTGTGGACTAAATGCTGGTGGGAATGCAAAATAGCACAGCCACTTTGGAAGACAGTTTGGTAGTTTCTTCCAAAACTAAACATACTTTTACAATATGATCCAGCAATCATAGTCCTTCGTACTTACCCAGATGAGATGAAAACTATGTCAACACAAAAACCTGCACATGAATGTTCATAGCAGCCATAATTCATAATTGCCAAAACTTAGAAGCAACCAAGGTGTCCTTCAATAGGCAAATGGGCAAATGGATAAACAGCGGTACATCCATACAATCGAATATTATTCAGTGATAAAAAGAAATGAACTATCAAACCACAAAAAGACATGGAGGAGCCTTAAATGCATATTGCTAAATGAAAGAAGCCAATCTGAAAAGGCTATATACTTTATGATTCCTATATGATATTCTGTAAAAGGCAAAACTACAGAAACAGTAAAATAATCAGTGGTTGCTAGGGGCTGAAGGGTGGGGAATAAATAGGTGGAGCACAGGGGATTTTTAGGGCAGTAAAACTATTCTGTATGGTACTGTAATGGTAGATACATGTCAACATACACACAACACAAACAGTGAACTATAACGTAAACTAGAATATGAACTTTAGGAGCTGGCCGGTTAGCTCAACTGGTTAGAGTGCAGTATTATAATGTCAAGGTCAAGGGTTCAGATCCCTGGACCCGACAGACACCAAAAAAAAAAAAAAAAAAAAAAAATCCTTGATCTAGCATATGACCTTTAGTTAGCAATAATGTACTACTACACTGGCTCAGCAATGGTAATAAACGTACCACACTAAAGCAAGATGTTAGCAACAGGGGAAACCATTGGTGGGGGAGATAAGGGGGTATATGGGAACTCTGAATTTCCTGCTTTATTTGTAAACCTAAACCTGCTCTAAAAATAAAGACTTTTTTTTTTTAAGAGAGATTCATTTCCAGAAAATGAAAATGAGAAGTGTTAAAAATGGGAAACACTGCAGTACCTGTAAATTCTAAATATACAAAGATGACTGAAAACAGGCCAGTTCACAATCTATTACCACTACCAGGTTTTTCTTTGTTCATTAAGGTCCCAAATCAGCACAGGCATGAAGAACTCAAAATAATCTATGGCCCTGGTGGCCCAGAGTGTCCCTAATAACAGAAATAGACTATCATTTTACCATATGGTTTAAATTTTTCTCCAATAACATTTTACTAAAACTTTTAACAGACAGCCACGCGAACATATGAGTTTCATCTCTTCTGTCTTACTTCAACTCATGTGTCCTTATAGGATATCTGGCAGAGATAAACCAGCTCAATAAGGGACACCCTCTCTTCCAAATAACTTGATGCTGATCTCACTCTGAGTCAGTTCTAGGTTACTTCTGACTCAATCCTGCATGGTTTCAGGTTCACAGAATATATCCTGAAGCCTTCTCAAAGAGTAGACATTTTTGATGAGACCAATTTTGAAGGTCTGCCCATAAATGAATCAGACCAGAGATCAGGGCCATAAGGGTATTTTCCTTTTCCCTCTATAGCTGACAAGATTCTGATCTACTGTATCTATTTGCCCATGCCCTCCTCTCTGGGAATGGTTTCCATGGCACATGATGAAGGGGTAGGACTAGATGACCATGTTAGACCAGCCCCACCCCAGGGTGGACATTTGACCCAAACTAGGTAAATCAGGTTTCTTCCTGGTAGTCTGTAACTACAACACTGAAAGCCTGAGTCAGTAAGCTTTGGGGAACCCCAGTTGGAAAATCATAAATATTGTCTGAGGTTACCAGTGGCAGCTCCAGAATTTCTATTTTGCAGGAGCATTGGGGGATGCAAATTGGTTTCTATTTTGCAGGAGCTTTGGGGGATGCAAAGGGAGCAAAGAAAAAGAGTTATCCCTTAAATTTCATTCACATAACATTTAGATAAGAATGAAAAATGTCAATTATGGTTATTAAAAAAATCCTGAGGGAAGGGGCAGACCTGATTAAGCTTGTAGGAGGAGGAGATTAAAAAACCCTCTCTCCTTCAGCCATGGCTTAGTGTGGCCACAAAGCCAACATGTTGGGCCTTGGGTAAGTTGAGGAGTAAGCAGAAAAAAACAGCTCTAAGAACCAACCAGATAAAAGAATAGACACAGAGAAAAGCAGAGATGAGCAACTAAGAAAGAAGCCTCAGATCCTGACACCTTTCCAAGTTTCCATGAGGTCCTGGGGCACTACGCTTGTGCCCTTGGAGCCTAAAACAGTATTCTGCAACCTTGCCTTTACTTCAGTTGGTATAAATGAGTTTCTGTTCCTTATACCCAACACAGTTTTAACTAAGACACTTCACCACATTTAGACTAATGTCAGGCTCCCTTTTCCTGGATGCCTCGGTGAACGCTGATTAATTGGTTAGCAGGTCTTCTGGGAGATGTTTATTTTCATTTTACATTACTGACTCTGTAATTATAAATTATTTAGCCCTTGGAAAAAAACAGGCCAACAAAAACAATATCCTAAGTCTGTCTTTTTAGTAAGTCTTTTTAAAATTTACTCTAGGATATTTGTGATTTGGCCATCAGGACTGGCGGTGCTCCCTTCACAGGAGTCAGCCAAAATCAGCTATCCACAAATCAGACACAAGAAACAATGAGATGCATTACAATATTTTGCAAAGAATGGGTGAGTACTGCTCCAAATGAAATGTTTTCAGGTAGTCCTTGCAGACAGCACTAAATAACACTCACAGTGAGAAAGTTGATCTCTTTTCTAATATTTTCTTTACATTAAGGAGAAAGTATCAGTTTGGTGCTAGTCTATCACTTCTCTAGTATTTGCTAATGTTTTTAAAAAAAAAAAACAGAGGGAAAGAAAAGGTCTCAGACTCAAGAATTTCACAAGTATCAGAAGCTTGTTAAGACTTTAATAACATTGTTTTGTTTTCACTGTACTTTATTTTTGTGGTTTTATTTTCTTAGAGTAAGTTTGACAGGTTTTCCATTACTGGTAATGATATAGATTATTTTTAAATAAATTTAAATTTTTTTTTTTTGGCAGCTGGCTGGTACAGGGATCAAACCCTGAACCTTGGTGTTATCAGCACCATGCTAACCAACTGAACTAACAAGCCAGCCCTAAATAAATTTAAATTTAAAAGTCATTTTAGGAAAAAAATATTAACTAAATAACAAGATAATACTATAATACAAGGGTACTATAGAAAGTTCATAAAAAAATTCGTATTACTTTTAATTCTATTTTTCCACAAACTTTTATAGCTAAAATCATCAGAATGGGTAAAAAGAATGATAGAAATCTGGGAAACATTTGGTTAAATCATTGGCAAGAAACTATCAAAATCTGTTAAATGAATGCACAAGCCACACTCCTGGGGTAACACTTTCAACAGAAGCTCCTCTCCCTTGGAAATGCAGATAGCAGTAGGCCCTGACACATGCAGGCCTACTGTCTACTTGCCCTGTAGAAGAGGCCCTGGGATTTATTTGTCCAATCACATTTGGGGATACTGAGTGTAGGAAAAGTATAAGTATTGCAGATAAAAAGGAAAGTCTTTAGGTTGCACCTTCTTGCAGCTGCCGTGAAGGTCTCCATAGAAGCTGAAATGATAACTGTTTCCACTTCCTACAAGAGCTTCAAAGACTACAAAAGATATTGCTCCGATTTAGAGAAACACTAAACACAAAATAGCTCCATCTTTAAATTACAATGTCCTTCACTTAAAAATCATAAAGTTGCAGAATAGGAGCTTTGCTTTTACCATAAATACAAATTGCAGGTGAAACATTCAGTCAACAAACCTTTGTTAAATACCTATTATATGCAAAACTAGAAGGGAGAGTGATGAATTTAAAAACAAATAATGTCTCCTCTAACTGATCACCTTCATCCTACATTTGCCCCCCTTTAAACTATTTCCTCCACAGTACTCAGAGCTATCTTTTAAAACAAGCCTGATCACTCTGCTCTCATGGTTAAATCCCTTCAGCGCTTTCCACCGTCTTTAAAACAAATGTCAATATCCTTAAAATGGCTTGCAAAGCTCTGAGCCCCTTCCTATCTCTGTAGCCTCATCTCAGTTCCTCTCACTCATCTCTCCATTCCAACTACTCAAACCTTTACTTAGGTCCTCAAGTGGACCAAACTCCTATACTCAAGATCTTCATCAAGCTCTTCCCACCTCTTTGCCTAACTCCTGCTCTTCTTTCATGGCCAAAGTAAAATGTCACTTACACAGGGAACCTTTTCTTGACCTGCCCCCAACAGCCCAAATGCTCATATTGTATGCTGTCATGGCAAGCTGTACTTTTTCTTCAAAGCCCTTAACACAAATGTAATAGCCATGTGTACCATTATGTAAAAAAGTCTGCTGAGAATATAAGCTCCTTGAAAACAAAAACCATGTCTGTTCTGTTCAGTACTCATTCCCTGCATCTACACTGTGCCTAACATATTAGGCCCTCAATAAAATGCTGAATAAAGAAAGGAATCCATAAATGAACACACTGTATAGAAAAAAAAATCGGGTAGTCTATTGGGGAAATGAGACATACATTCATCTATAAGATGATACAAAGTGACCACAATAGCAAGTTCAAAGAACCAATGATTAGTGATAGTTACTAGCTATTAGATTCTTCAAAATCTTTTCAACTAAATGTTTTATACTACAAAAACAATACATGCTATGGTAAAAATAGATAAATAAATAATTTATAAGAATTAGTTGAAAAGTACTACTCTCTTCATCTTGCCCTATGCTTCCACTACCCTCTACTCTGTGTATTCTTCCAGGAACTTTTTTGTGCATTAAAACCTTTTTTTTTTTAAAAAAAAAGATGACCAGTAAGGGGATCTTAACCCTTGGCTTGGTGTTGTCTGCACCACGCTCAGCCAGTGAGCATACCAGCCATCCTTATATAGGATACGAACCCGTGGCCTTGGTGTTATCAGCACTGCACTCTCCTGAGTGAGCCAAGGGGCCGGCCCTTAAAATCTTTTAAGTCTAAAATGTACTTAAAACTTAAAGGCCTAAGTCAAGCTTTTTTTAAATGGTTATATTTTCAGAACAGAAGAAAAAAGGTTTTACTGACTTCTTTACAGAAAGGCAAAATAGTCTTCACTCACCAAGACTCCCTGTCAGACATGTCTGGGGCAAAACAAGACAAGATTCAGAGAGCTTAACACCGCCCAACAGGAGGCTCAGAATAAACACCACCGTTGATTAGGGACCTGGGAATTTTTATTAATGAACTACAGCAGAATGATTACCTGAGCTGGTGTTTGGCCAGGCACCCAAGGGAAATGTTCTAATTCACCAAAGAATGACTGTCATTGGGGAGGCACAGCTAAGAAATATGCTACACCTGATTCAGCGTAGTGCAAGCCTGCAGGTCAGTAAGAAAGATTAGAACAAAAGATCTTGTGGGTGCATGCACGCATGAGTGCGCGCGCGTGCGTGCGTGCGTGCGTGCGTGCGTGCGTGCGTGCGTGCGTGTGTGTGTGTGTGTGTGTGTGTGTGTGTGTTTTCTAAGGACTACGGGAACATTTTTTTCTGCTCTGAAACTTCTCTATTTCTATTTTGCAACTTGCTAATGCAGTAATTTCTGTATTGTATACAAATTTATTAAGTGCCATATCTGACCATCACTTCCACTTTCAATTATTTTAAAGTATAGGCTGGCCGGTTGCTCAGTTAGTTAGAGCACAGCCTTACAACACCAAGGTCATGGGTTTTGATCCTCGTACTGGCCAGCCACCAAAACCAAACAAACAATTCATTTTAAAGTATGGTGGGAGGGGAGATTGCTCAATGAATCAGAATCAAATATTACCTCTCTCCATCCCTCCCCCTCCCTTACTCCATAACCACTAAAAGCATTTTAAAATTAATAATAATGGTAGAAGAAAGCACTGGGGCTCACCAAGTCACACAAGAGTAAAATCTGTTGAGATTCATGTAGCAAAAGAGAATACTTTTAGCAAAAGGAGAATGAATAATCAAATAAGAATTCTAATAAGGTCATGGGTGGAGGTTTTCAAGAACTAAAAATGCAATACCCAAACTTACCAATTTATTATGAGTAATGTGAGATGCACTGTGAAGATGTTTCAACGAATCAAATTTGTGCACAAAAAAGCTATTCCAACCCTAGACACCACAAGTAGAATTTCAACCCACCACAGCTTCACAACAAATCACCTCATAGCCCTGTCCATGTGTACCCTCAACAATATCCAGCAAGAGCTGAGGTCCCAGGCAAGGCTTCCAAAAGCTGTAAAATCCTAAAAGCTTGGCAGTACAAATACTACTATATAAAGATAGTGGTGCTGCTGAATCTGAACTTGGTGAAGGACTGGGCTCTCCAGTGAGAATGTCTCTGATCAAATCCCAGCTCTACAACTGACTAAACAAGTTATATTACATATATACAAGGTGGATGTTAGAGCAAGTTAATCTCTCTGACCTTCAGTTACCTACTATGATCGCAATAATCTTACCTACCTAATAGGGCAGTTAACCCACAGTAAGAAATCAATTAGTGCTCACAGTTGAACTTTTGGCTGGTAGGCAACCACCATAAAGGAGCTTGTTCATTTGTCAGCTAGTGAATGACTGAACTCAAGGAACAATAGTTGTTTCGGGGGTGTATTAGTCCATTTCTGTTGCTTATAACAAAATTACCCGGAATGGGTGATTTATAAAGAAAACAAAATGTATTGCTTACAGTTTTTGAGATTGGGAAATCCAAAGTCCAGGGAACACATCTGGTGAGAGCCTTGGTGGTGACTTCAGTGATGGCAGGATATCACATTGCAAGAATGGTGGAGCAGAGAGATACTCTCTTTCTCTTCTTTTAAATCCCCAAGAACCACACCTTTGACCACCATTTTTAATCCATTCACTATGGCATGGTCCTACAGTCTAATTATCTCTTCGAGGCTCCACCTTTCAATTACCATAATAGGATTTCCCACCCTATTAACAGTCACAGTGGGGACCAAGTTTCTAAGACATAAAACTTGGGGGACACAATTCAAGCTTCAGTCAGTTTTGGGGGGACATAATTCAATCCACTACAGGGGGTACTAACATATTTAAACAACAAAAGTCTGGAGTTCAAAAGTCAAAAGTGCTGAAGTCAAGGTCAATCTGTACCCCTTTCTTTCCTATTCCTGCCAGTTTATATGAATCACCTCAGAATTCCTGTAGAAAGCTTCCTTCTTTCATTTATCTTATTTTATTTTTTTTGGCAGCTGGCTGGTATGGGGAGCCAAACCCTTGACCTTGGTGTTATAACCTTTAACCGACTGAGCAAACCAGCCAGCCCTGAAGAAACCCTCTTCTATTCCTCTCCCTCTGTTAGCTATAACAAAAGCAACATAATTCTGACTTCAGTTTTGAGAACATGACATGCCACTTCTGGTTAATATATCCTGATGTTTAGCAATGTGAAATGGACATGGTGTTTTTTACTGGGCAGTTCAAACACTATTAACTCTAAATGACTACCAAAGGCATTCTCTTTGGTCCTCAAGAACAATTTTACAAATCCAATTATTCTTAAAAGCATAGTCTTTTTAGTTTTGATTTTTTTTTTTTTTTTTTTTTTTTTTTTAAAGATGACCGGTAAGGGGATCTTAACCCTTGACTTGGTGTGGTCAGCACCACGCTCACCCAGTGAGCTAACCGGCCATCCGTATATGGGATCCGAACCCGGGGCCTTGGTGTTATTAGCACCGCACTCTCCCGAGTGAGCCACGGGCCGGCCCAAAGTTTTGATTTTTTTAAAAAGCCTACAGGCAGCTGCTGCACGAAGCTGTAATGAGTCATAAGCTGTGAACCCTGGATTCAGTTCTTACCTTTCATCAGCCACTTTGTATATATCATCTCTGCCCTCAGAAAATATATACTGGAGGGCAAGGGCATGAGAATATGCAGCCCTGGGGATATGAAAATCAGAGTCCTATCTCTGCCACTCACCACCTCTGTGAAATTAGGCAGGTCAGTGTCTTCTGCTCAGAGTGAGATGGTTTTTAGAACAGTGGTTGAGAGAGTGAGCCTGGAACAGCCCATAGGGGTTAAATTCTAGCTCCAAAAAATATTAGCTGAGTGGTCTTAGACAAATTACAAAAAGGCTATAAGGCCCCAGTTTCCTCATCTGTAAAAAAGGAAAAAAAAGGGAGTGAGGAACTGGAAAAAACAGTAACCACCTTATGAGAATGTGTAAAGATTAAATTAGATATAAAAGGCCAGGGACAGTGACTGACATAATTAGCGGTCTACACACTTTAGCTATTATTATTACCCACCTCACAGGGTTCTTGTTGCTAGAATCAGATGAGATGTGAGCATAAAGCATCATACAAATTACGAAATAAAAGCAGGACCAATTGTGCCAGAAGCATAAAGTTAACCCTCCTCCCCCCAAAAAACTAAATGATTTCGGCCATGCGGAGAAGCCTCCATTTAGTAACATCCACACTATAAACACGAGGTCTACTTTTGCAAAAACCACTGACCTTGAAGTTTCCTCACCATTAACTGAGACAGACCAAGACCATACAACCATCTAAGAGGAAAGGAAATGAAAATGGACCATTGTCCAATTACAGAACATCTCGGTTATAGAAAAGGTGTTTCTCCCAAACTCAAATCTGTGATTCTCACAACCAAGGTAGCAGGACGACATCAAGGTCTTAAAGCCCGCGGGCTGAAGTAAGCGTTGTGGAGAGGGATCCACTTAGCACGCGGAAGGCAAGCTGCAGAGAAAACCAGAAAAGCTGCAGAAAGGAAAAGCCCTCCAACAGCCCTGCATGCTCCTTTGACATGAGCTTTCACAAATCTCTTCGCCGCTATTTTGGGCCCCAGACCCCCTCCCCCCCGCTTCCCACGTGTGGCCAGAGCAGCTGTTTCTCCACCCAACAGCTCTGGATTGGGAGCCTGAAATCCCGGGCCTGCTACTGACTCGATCTGGGTGACCTTGCGTCAGCCCCTTTCCTTCTCTGGACTTCGGTTTCTCCATATGCACTGAAGCCCAACTAATCTGACAACTCCCTAGGTCCAATTCCAGTAAATAAGAAAATCTTTAGTGCGGAATTTCCCCTCAGGTAAGGTGTCCTACCCTCGTGCGGGAGCCGGCTTCCACCTGCGGGAAGATCTCGGGTCTCCCGCCTGGAGCGGCCGTACCAACGCAGCCTGCGGACCGCGAAGGTCTCTACCGGAGAAGGCGCGTCCGACCGGGCCTGCCTGTCAGACCAGCTCTGCCGACTAGCCGCTGACCCAACAGCGCCTCTACCACCTCAGGGCTCGGGAAGGCCGGGCCAGCGCCTACGCGAGTTCCGCGGCTGCGGCCTAGTGGCCCGCGCGGCCCGCCCCCTGCGCCTGCCTGTTCCGCGTGCGGGCTCTCGGCGCCCCTCTTGAGCCTTCGCCCCGGCCTCGGCAGCCCTCGGCACGTCGGGCTGGCGACCGAGCTGGCGACCGGGCTGACCCCAGGAACTCACCGTAAATAGGCCGGAGGCGCCTGTCGTTAGGGTCCTGCACATGGCCCCGCGTCGCCATGATGACAAGCGCAGAACCGCAGTGCGCACGCGCAGGGCAGGCCCCCGGAAAGAGGTTGTTAAAGGGACAGCGTCGATCTCGCTCATCTATCGCGATAGTCGCAGGACTGCACCTGAACGCGCCTGTGCGGAAAGAGAAACCCCTCACTTCCCCAACCCGCTGCAATTGCTGTTTCAATAGACGTTGTTCCTGCTCTTTGCTAGTGGAATCAAGCGGGCGAGAGGAGGCGGCTGTTGCTATTGAAATCCCTTCCGAAAAAAAAAAAAAAAAGAAATCCCTTCCGAGTCATCTATTGGGGAGTGAAGAGAGGAGGGAAGGAAACTCTCTGTCAAAGTTAGGACTCGGCTGCTCCTGATTATCCTCTGTCCTGAAGAACCGGTTAGACTTGGCTTTGATAAATTGTTGAGGAATCGGAAACTCCTCAGGGAGAGTGATCCAGAGGAAAGTAGGGGAAAGGGAGCTGATCAACAGTAAAAGACTGCCCCAAAGTTCGAGAACCCTACACCCCTTTCCTGGGGCTCAGCCATCTAAGAAGCATCCTAGATGAATAGTAATTCAGTATGTGCCTAAAGACAAGCTCATTAAGTGAATTTTCATTCAATATTCATACCAGCCCTAGTGTCTCCCTAGGAGGTAAATACTTTTTATTACCTACCTCTTTACAGAAAGGTTTGTTCATACAACACTTAGTTATTGAGTGCCTATTATTTGGCACGTTCTGTTTTAGGCACGGAGGATACATCAATAAATACAACAAACAATGCCGTAATGGAGCTTTATTTGTGATGGGGGAGACAGGCAATAAATAAATAAAGTAGATAGTATATTAGATGGTGATAAGTGCTATTGAGAAAAATAGATCAGGGACTTGGGAGTGGGAGAGGAAGGCAATTTTAAATAATGTAGTCAGGGAAAGCCTATTTGAGAAAGTGAGAGTTGTCAAAGACTTAAGGGAAGTAAGAGAGGGATCTAGGCAGGTGTGCAGGGCTCAGTGACCTAAGGCCACACAAGTCACTGTGATTCAAATCCAGGTCTTTTTGAGTAGTCAGCCCCTCCACTACATTGTCTCAGGCCCAGCACAGTGTCCCCATTGTCAGCTTTAACAAGCTGAGGCTGACCCCTCCCTTTCCGAGCCTTTTAATGTCCAAGAAAATGGTTCTCCAACTTTACTGGACATCATAATCCCCTAGGGAACTTGATAAATACAAGTTTCTTGGAGTTCTACTCCCAGAGATTCTGATTCAATCCAGGGACCACTGTTTGGGAAATACTAATTAAGGAATCTAGATCAAAAGTCTTCAGAATCCACCAGAAGAGCAAGTTAGCAATTGCTATTAAAGTTTTAAGTATACATATACACAGAAAAATACTGTAATGATAATAGCAACTAATAATAGTAGGCATTTATTGACCACTTAGTATGTCCAGAAATTGTGCTAAGCTCTTTTACATTCATCATCTCATTTCATTCTAACAAACTAGTGGAATAAGTACTATTGTGATCCTCAATTTAAAATGACTATTAAAAAGCATAATAGTTATGTTAGATTGTTTGCCCAAGCTCACACAATAATTTCTGCTGAAATCTCTGGTGGTCTGATTCCCAAATTCATACTCTTAGCAATTATACCAAACTGTTACCAGTGGTTATCCCTTAAGAGGGCAGATATTTTCACTTTTTACTTTATACATATCTGCACTGTTTGATTTTTTTACAATAAGCATCATTACATTTTTAATTTTTAAAAAGTGTTAAAATTTATGTTTACAAAAACAGCACATAAAAAGGTAAACATATCAAAATTTTGATCCAATAATTTATTACAAGAAGATAGTCAGCACAGTGCAGAAAATATAAAATGAAGTTTGTGTCTGTACAGTCCTAAGGTCCTGACTGTCCATTAGTAGGGATTGGTAAAATAAAACAATACACCCTGAAATGAAAAAATGCAGCCATTAAAATTAATGAAGTAGAACTTCATTAAAGAAATGGAAAGATGCCCATGACATACTGAGTTTATATAGCAGATTACAGGAGTGTGTATAGAATGATAAAATTATGTGGATTAATAGCCATCTAGTATAGACAGATAGATAGATAGAGAGTTAGATAGACAGACAGACAGATAGATAAATAGATGTCATACATATCTAGAGAAATGTCTAAAAGGACATTTACAAATGTTAAGCTTCCTCATCTCTTGACAGTGGAATTTAGGGCCCTACCTACTTAATTCCTTAAAGGTTTCCCTACTGTCCTTAGTCTTTAAAGTGTTTGTAAAAACAAAACAAAATATGTATTGCAGTAGCAATGAGCACACTCAGCACCCAGATCTTGGTTTCTGTTACCACTCTGCAATAAAAGAAACCAGGGCTTCTTGGAGAAATGGTTGATTCTAGGGCAGGATCAGGGAGTATACCAGATGAGGTTGGAGCATTGCTAGAAAGTAGGGAAGTACTCAAAAGTCACAAGGGTGTGGGACATGTCAAAGGGACACAGGAGCCAACCTGAAAGAGCTCCCAGTGGCCAAAACTAGAGCAATTTGAACAACAAAATAAATAACCTTGTATTAGATTATAACCTAAAGTATAAAATATACATGAGCACATGATGATATAAATAAATGACTGAATAAATAAATAAAGGTGGAGGAGAGACAAATCTTCCTTATAGAATTCCAAGTAATATGTGTAGATACTACCCCCTCCCCCAAGAAAGTGGAGGTTAACCTTCCCACCCCTCATCTTGAGTGTGGTCGGGAATTAATGACTAGTGTCCGAAGTTGAGTATAGAAAGGGAAAAATAATAATTTCACAGTTGAGAAACCTGGTAAACACTACGTTCGCTAAGTGATCCAGCTCAACATTTCCAGTGATCATTCACGTTATGTTGATATTGGGTACCTCCTAATATGATGTGATGAGAAAGGCACTTCATTTCTGTGGTATTCTTCCCTCAAACCCATAACTCCAGACTAATCATGAGGAAAATATTAAACAAACCCAAATTGACTGATATTCTGCAAAATACCTGATCATTTGGATTTGGCTGTTCTGTAAAAAAAAAAAAAAAAAAAAAAAAATTGCCAGATCAGTACTCTTCAAAATGGTCAAGGTCATGAAAAATAAGGAAACAACAAGGAACTGTCACAGACCAGAGGAGACAAAGGAGACATCATAGTTAAATGTAATGCGATATCCTAGTTGGGATCCTAGGACAGAAAAAAGGCATTAGTGGAAAAACAAGTGAAATTTGAGTAAAATCTAGTTTAGTTAATAGTATTATGCCAGTGTTGATTTGTTTTGACAAATATACCATGGTAATGCAAGGAGTTAACATTAAGGGAAACTGGGTGAGGGATTTATTGAAATGTTCTCTACTCTATTTTCAACTTCTCTATTTATCTAAAATTATTCCAAAATAAAAGATTTATTTTAAAATGCATCATTTTTAATAATGGGGGAGAGCTATTTTTTAAAAACTAAATGGACTAGGGCCGAGCCCGTGGTGCACTCGGAAGAGTGCGGCGCTGAGAGCGCAGGGACGCTCCCGCCGCGGGTTCGGATCCTGTATAGGAATGGCCAGTGCGCTCACTGGCTGAGTGCCGGTCACGAAAAAGACAAAAAAAAAAAAAAAAAAAAAAAAAAAAAACTAAATGGACTAGAAATTCTCATCACAATTCTGTCTCTAGACTACTATGAAAGAAAATTCCAATATTCAGTACACGGAGAAATTCCTATGGATAACAAAAAGCCCATCCAATGAAGCTATAATCTGTGATCCTTATGGAAAATCATTCCTAGGGCTAAAGAGGCTTTGAAATAACCCCAGATAAGGACTGGCTGGTTGGTTAGCTCAGTTGGTTAGGGCATGGTGTTATAGACACCAAATGTGAATGTTCAGATCCTCGTACCGGCCAGCCAAAGAAAAGAAAATTTGAGGATCAAACTTTCTGATCCAGGTCAGAGGTTGGCAAACTATGACCCGCAGGCCAAATCTAGCTTACTACCTGTTTTTGTACAGCCTTTGAGCTAAGAATGGTGCTTATATTTTTAAATGAATGAAAAAAATCAAAAGAATAATATGTCATGACCTATGAAAATTATTTAAAATTTAGATGTCAGTGTCCACACATACAGTGTTACAGAACACCCATGCCCATGCATTTATGCATTGTCATTGGCTGCCTTTGTGCTACAACGGCAGAGCTGAGTGGTTGCAACAGGAACCATAGGACCCACAAGCCTAAAATATTTACTATCTGGCCCTTTACAGAAAAAGTTTGTTGACCCTTGTTCTAGGTTAATGGGAGGCATTTAAATACTCCAAGGATTAAGTTGTCAGGCAAAATAAAATGCAATATTTGGGACATATGTATACAGATTATTCACTGTTTATCTGAAATTCAAATTTAACTAGGTGTCCTGTATTTTTATTTCCTAAATCTGGCAACCCTACCCCACTGAGGACTTCATGCCCCTGATATGCTAACCAGCAAGAATGAAGGGCAGAAGCCTCAGGTAAGCTGACCCCAGGATCACTCTGAGATGATGTACCCAGGCAGGACCCAGATGAGGTTGGGCTTGGAGAGGGGTGAGTAGGGAAGAGACCTGCAGTTCACCTTCGGTGCAAGTGAAAGACATGGTGAGTCACCTGAGTTTCAAGAATTTCCCAGGAATGGAAAAATACAGCACCTTCAAAGGGGGCACATATGAGGCTCCTGGCCAGGGCTGTGGTTACTCAGATATGTTCTTAGGTTACCTTGTTGGCATGACCGCAGAGGAATGCTGAAACGCTTGGCACCCAGCTCCCTGAACTTGGCTAGGCCAGGGCATGCTATGGATCTACCTAACAGAGGCCTCTAGATCCTTAGTGGGATAGATTTTCCTCCACCCTGAAAGCCTGTTTAGCATCCAAGTAGGATGAATCAGCCTTTCTCTTTTCCCATTCCTACCCCTTGTCCTCAGAGCCTAAGACTGAAGCAGTGACCTCCCTCCAGGCCTGTCCTTACCTGCCCCTTGGGTGGCAGCTTCCACACCCTTTGGTAGGTCTGAATCATTTCAGGTAACAAATTAGATGACCATGGCAGCCAAAAGCCTGTCCTTGCTGTACAATTTAGAACTTGGAACTCTTAAGATGACATTATGAAAGAGTTCTTGACATACAGCAGATGGTGCCCACTGAACGGGGATTTCCATGTTCTCAACTTAGAGCAGGGAAATATATCCTCCATTTGGTGGTAGATTTGCTCTGGTGAGAAACCCTCTCCCAAAAGAGCAGTGAAGCACATAGGTCCATTGTGCTTGAATAGCTGGGGGCACAGGGAGTAGAATGCATTACTTGGATGTGGTGGTTGTGGGTGTCTCCATCCGATGACTCTTCTAGATTTTCTTTTTCTTTTTCATCTTGATGGATACATTCAAATACCTAATCCTAATCCTTCAGAGAATCAACAGGACAGTGAAATATTTCACATTTTCATGGTTGAGTTCTTTCACTTTTGACAGTAGAATAAACAGCAAGTCTGGCTTTGAAATCAAACAGATTTGGCTCCAAATGCAGGTTCTGACATTCATCAATAGTATGATCCTAAGCAAGTGACTCACCATCTCTTAGCCTCAGTTTCTGCATTTGTGATATTATGATAATAAAAGAACCTACTTCATAGAGTTGGTGTGAGGAATAAATGCTACGGTCCCTGTAAAGAAACATGTACAGTCTAAGGGTTCAGATCCCCGCATTGGCCCACTGCCAAAACAAAAAAAAAAAAAAAAGAAAAAGAAAAAAAAAAACAGCACAAAGCAAGTGCTCAACAGTTATTATGATTGTCTTTAATATTAGTATGAAGACTCCCTTCTCTTAAAACTGCAGAAGTTACCTCCTAATACTTCAGAACACCAAAGAAGGAAATTTACCCAAGTCTGACATGTGTCCTCCTAGGAACAATAACTTAGAATCTCCCACAATGCTTAGCATAAAGAAAGTCTAAAGTACCAAGTAGGCATAGAGTTATAGGTAGGCAGAGATCAAGGCAGAGAAACACAGAACCTGGAATTAAGATTTGGGATAACCTGGTTTATGGTCTTGGTTTGGCCAGTAATTCAAGTTTCGAGTTTTCCTCATCAGAAAAGGAGAAGATGAGACCAAGGCCCCCTTTTAGCTCAATCCCTTCCGTGCAGTGGCAGTCCACCCCAGCACTTCCAAGTCTGTCCACCAGATGGCATATGAGTGCCAAATTGACCAGGCCACCTTCCAAATCTGAAAGGATACATCTTATTTTATTATTCTTGTTTAATAAAACAGCAACTATGATATTTTTGCAAGCTACACTCTTAAAATTTTTTCAATCAAGAAAAAAATTTTTTTAAATTTTCAATCAAAAGAGAGTAATAATTGATTATAATTTTATACTCAATTTTATTTAGGTAGAATTTACATACCATAAAATTCACCAAAGTGCACAATTTAATGATGTTTATTTCCAAGTTGTGCAACCATTACAAAAATCCAATTTTAAAACGTTTCCATCACCCTAATAATATCCCTCTATAAGCTATATTTTTAACTTTTAAAAATTATGTCAGGGCTGGCCGGTTGGTTCAGTTAATTAGAACGCAGCCTTGTAACACCAAGGTCACTGGTTCAGATCCCTGTACTAGCCAGTCGCCCAAATAAATAAATAAAGATTATGTGCTATTTCAAAATCTTTAAGGGAAAAGAGAATAATATCCATGTATACATATGACAGAGATTTAACAAATGTTAACATTTTGTAAGCATAAATAGATTCAATATTGCATATACATTTCTTTATCTCCCCTCCTTCCTGCCTCTCCAGAGATAACCACTATTCTGCTACTGGCAGGTATCTTTCCTTCCATGTTTTGATATTTTTATTTCATATGTATGTACCCATAGACAATATGTGGTATTGTTTTTGCTTTTTTGGGTTTTTTTTGGTGGCTGGCTGGTATGGGAATCTGAATCGTTGACCTTTGTGTTACAAGGCTGCACTCTAACCAACCGAGCTAACTGGCCAGCCAGTGGCATTGTTTTGTTTCCTTTAAAATTTCCATAAATGCTGTCATACTATTTATATGCTTTCATAAGTTGCTTTTTTTTCCTACTATTTGGATAAATATTCCCTAATTGCACTTGACAAAGATTGTACCAGTTTGCATTCTCACCACCAGTACGTAAAAATGCCAGTTTCCCTTGCTAACACAGAGTGCTCTCAAAGTTTTGGATCTTTGACAATCTCACATTGAAAAACTTTATCTTGGTAGTTTTAATTCATTTTACTCAGGTTATGAATGATATTTAGGATATTTTCATCTGTTTAATACCAATTTGTACTTATTTTTCTTTGGCCATTTTTGGGGGTTGTTAGTCCTTGTCCTTTTTTATTAATTTGTAGTTACTCTTTCTATATTTAAGGAAGTTAGCCCTATGCCATAAATAAGTATTTCAAATGTTTTTTCCAGTGTGTTGTTTGCCTTTAGACTTTTGGTATGGGTTTTTTTGCAATGAAGAAATGTTTTATTTTTTGCAGGCTTTCCCCCTCCATATTGTTTCTAAAATTACTTTATTAATTCTCCTAGTATTTTTATGGTTTCACTTTAGCATATAAATCCTTGATCCATTTGGAATTTATTTCTGTGTGCATAATGAAGTAGGGTTCCAGTTTTATTCTATGTTTTCCAGTTGTGTGAAATCCTATTTATTGAATAGCCCATTGTTTCCTTGAAGCACATTTGCCATCTGTATCACATATTAAATTTTCGTGTGCATTTTTGTCTAGTCATGGACCAGCTTACAGGCTCAATTCAAGGGCAAGTCAAAGCTGGGGGCCATAAATAAGGAATCTGCAGAGCTGACTGGATTCTATGTTCTGAGTCTGGACTTGCTCTGTACAGCCTCTGAGCTGCTGGACTCTCAAGAGAGCATTATCAGCTGCATTTGGTTGCTGGATGCCAAGAAGGAGGCCCTTGATTTAGAATTAAGGGGCCCTGGGAAGGTAGCACTGCAATGTTGTCAGTTCCCTGATAACATAAAGCATATGAGATAATGGATTAAAGCCAGCCAGGAAATTCACAAACTGATTCTAAAATTTATATGAAAATTAAAATGACCTAGAATAGCCAATATAATTTTGAGAAAGGGAAATAGAATAGGAGGATTTACATGATCAGATTTCAAGACATCATAAAGCTACAGTCATTATGACAGTGCAGAATTGGCACAAAGATAAACAGATTAGTAGAATAGAGTCCAGAAATAGACTGTATATGTATGATCACTTGATTTATTACAAAGGCCCAAATGCTATTCAATGGAGGAAAGAGTTTTACTGTCAGTAAATGGAGCAATAGGATATGTCTTTTTTTTAAAAAAAAACACCTGTATCTCACACCACACACAAATATTAATTCAAGATGGGTCATAGACTTAAATGTGAAAAGAAAAACAATAAGACTTCTAGAAGAAAACATACAAGGTGACCTTGAGGTAGGCAATAATTTCTTTTTAATTTTTTTCTTGGCTGCTGGCTGGTACAGAGATCCGAACCTGAGACCTTGGTGTTACAAGACTGTGCTCTAACCAACTGAGCTAACCAGTCTGCCCAAGATTTCTTAAATTAGCAGAAAAAGCACTAATCATAATAGATCAATTCTATCTGTTGTTCAGCATTTATTGAGTGTCTACTGGGTGTCCTATGCTCTGCCAGGAGCCAGAGACACAACTGTAGAAAATATGTCAGCCTGGCCTTCCAGGAGTTCACTGTCTAATGGGCCAGACAGGTGCCTATTCAGGCAACAATACTGCAGCTTTCTAGGGGCTCAGTTTGGGTAATCACAGAAGCCAGTGGAGTCCAGAGGAGAGGTGTCCTACCCAGATTTCAGGAAAGGCTTCTGGGAATCTGTGAAATCAAAGCCAAACCTTGAAGGACGAAGGAAGTCAGACAGGTCGTAGCAGTAACAGTGTTTGTGAAGTCCTGGCAGGGAGAAGAGTGGGTGGGTAGAACTGTAAAATATTCAATTTGGTGGAAGCAGGTGTGTGAGACTTAACATGGTCTCAAGAATGTGTCTATATTATTTTCTTTTAATTGATCATTTAAGCCAGGGGATTCTCCAACTTCACCGACCAAAAGAATCATCTTCAGACTTCTAAAATGAACATTCTGGGATGCTACCACAGAATGGTTATCCAGTAGGTGCAAAGTGGGCCTAGGGATCTGCATTTTAATTAACCCCCCCTTCCCCCCATGCTGCTGATCCTGCCAGTCCTCAAACCACCCTCTGAAAAATACTGATTTAGCATGAAGGTTCTTCCCCTGGGGAACTGGAAAATACTTTTCCAGGCAGTGTGGGGGTGAGAGCTGAGGGCTTTCCTGGAAAATCAGACTATGATGCAGGTGATTCTAAGAAGTCTCTGGTTAGCTCAGTTGTTGAGAGCACAGCCATGTAACACCAAAGTCAAGGGTTCAGATCCCTGTACCAGCCAGCTGCCAAAACACACACACACACACACAAAAACGAAACTAAGAAGTCTCCTTCTTTAGACACTAGAAGGGAGCGCACAGGTGTCTGAGGAATGAAGCTGCCAGTCGAAGAAAGCTGTAGTTCCTGGGAACTCTGCCTAGTAACTAGGCAGCCTAGAAAATGGCCCAGCATGCTCTGAGGCCTCTGGTCCAATCCCTGTCCTCCTCATGAATATGTATGAGTCCCCAGAAGTCCCCAGCTGGATTTCCAACCTGCTCAAAACACCTTACATACACACACACTCTCATATCCGTCATCCTTCCTCTTCTCTGCAATAGTTAGCAACATCTTTAGCTCCCTGCTTCAGAACTGACGAAATAATGGGACCATTTCGTGATCTGAGGATACACCCACAGAATATTTCCAGGGCCTGGCACCTGAATTAGGACACTGTGCAAAAAAAAAAAAAAAAAAAAAAAAAATTAAACAAAATGAATGTTTAAAGTCAACCTTGAAAGTCCTAATGCCATCAAGAAGATGCGGGTGTGTGGTATGTGTCCTCGGTGGCCGATAACTGTTGAAGTAGACACTGTTGATTGCCTCCCTGATAGCTACTTCCCCCCATATTCCCTAGTAGAGGCCCTGTCTCCCCTTTTAAGCCATGGGTGAGCTCCTGAGTCACTTCCTGGGGCCACGGAGAAAAACAAGATAGAACCACAAAACTTAAGGCAAGGTCAAGGGTTCAGATCCCTATACTGGCCAGCTGCAAAAAAAAAGGTGGCATAAAAGAAGTCAGATACAAGAGTATATATTCTATTGTTCTGTTTGCATGATGTTCAGGCACAGACAAAACTATTAAATATAGTAGTAAGGGTTGGAAAACTGGTTACCCTGTAGGGGTGGACAAATAGGAAAGGGACATATACCAGGGATCCTTCTGGTGATGGAAATGTTCTGTTTCTTGATCTGGGTGTTGGTAACATGGGTGTATGCATATGTAAAAATTCATTGATAATAGCTAAAAAGTGGAAGCAGCCCTTTATTTTTTAGTAGGGCTGTTGTAACAAAGTACCACAGACTGAGTGGCTTAAACAATAAAAAATTATTTTCTGGAGACTAGAAGCCCAAGATCAAGGTGTCAGCAAGATTGGTTCCTTCTGAGGCCTCTCTCCTTGGCTTGTAGATGGCGGCCACCTTCTCTCTGTGTCTTCCCATTGTCTTCCTTCTGTGTGTGTCTGTGTCCTAAGGACACTAGACAGATTGGGTTACAGCCGATCCTGTGACCTCATTTTACTTAATTACCTCTTTAAAGCCCTTATCTCCAAATACAGGCACATTCTGAAGTAGTGGGAGTTAGAACTTCAACATATGAATTTGGGGGTGGGGGGTGGGGGACACAATTCAGCCCATAACATACTCAAATATTCATCAACTGATGAGTGGATAAACAAAATGTAATATATCCATATAATGACATATTATTCAGCCATAAAAAGAAATGAAGTACTGACATATGGATGAACCTTGAAAACATCATGCCAAGTGAAAGAAGCCAGACAGGACAGTCTCCATATTTGTGAAGGTTAATTCTAGATGTCAACTTGATTAGGCTAAGGAATACCGAGAAACCTGGTAAAGATATCTTTTTAGGTGTGTCCATGAGGGTGTTTCCAGAAGAGATTAGCATGACAGCCTCAATGGACTGGGTGAGAAAAATCCACCCTCAATATGAGCAGGAACCACCCAATCTGCTGGGGGCCCCAAGAGAATAAAAAACAGAAAAAAAGGCAAATTTCTCTCTCTATCTGCTGGAGCTGGGATATATTCTTTTCTCCTGTCCGAAGACATCAGTGGTTGAGCCTCTTCAGCTTTTGGGTTCCAGGACTTACAACAAGGACAACATCAGCTTCCCTGGTTTTGAGGCCTTCAGACTTGGACGGAGCTGTGCTGCTGGCATCCAATTTGGAGATGGCCTATCATGGGACTTCTCTTCTCAACTGCATGAGCTAATTCTCCTAATAAATCCCCTCTCATATATTGATAACATATCCTGTTGATTCTGTCTCTCTGGAGAACCCTGACTAATACAATATTGTATGATTCCATTCATATGAGACGTCCAGAATAATCAAATCAGTGGAGACAGAAATCAGATGGGTGGTTGCCAGTGCAGGCAAGGAGATAGTGGGTAGAGAGTGTCTTTTGGGAGATGACAAACATATTCTAGAATTAGACTGTAGTGATGTTTGCACAACTCTATGACTATACTGAAAAACTGTTGTATGGTACATTTTAAATGGATGAACTGGCTCTCTTTTCCTTTCTCCACTATCATGGTGTGTGCGGTTAGTCGACTCTGTTCCTTGCCATGTCTTCTAACAAGACTCTCAAAATCAGGTGATTCTTAACCAAGAAACAAAAGCAAAATCATCCCATTCCTCAGTGGATTCAAATGAAAATCAGGTACAAGGGCTGGCCTTTGGTTAGCTCAATTGGTTAGAGTGTTTAGAATGTGGTGTTACACCACCACAGGGAGGGGGGCGGGTAACAACTCCAAGAGGAGAAATTGGAGAAGAACCATGCTGGTTCTATAAAGAAATGCACATGAGAGAGCACACATATTTATGTTGTATCAATGTCACTGTCATCTTGGCATATCAAGCTGAAATGTCATCACTGTCTGGACAGTTGGACATGTTTTATTGGGAAAATTCTTGTTTTATGCTCTGCACTAGTAGATTGGTTCAGTAATAAATACGTGAAACCTTGTGTTTGAAAAACATGTGGATGAAATTGTATTGCATGTGAATTATTCCTCAATAAAGCTGTTATACAAAAATTCATCGCACATTACACTTAAGATTTATGAACTTTATTGTGTGTAATTAAACCCCACTAAAATTTAAAACAAAACAAAACAAAAAAATTAGTACTTTCCCACCTGAGGTATTTGAGAAGATGGGTGGAGAGGGAGAAGGTATGTGGAATGAGGCAGCTTGCAGGGGTGCAAGAAGCCAGGGATTTGCTCACTGCCAGAGTTGCCCCTTGTTGCACCCAAAAAAGTGCCAGGAAGATTAAGCATGGAGGGGCCTAAAAAGACAGAGGGAGCTGGGGAAAGATTGAGGAAAGTGCAAAGGATGGAATGCCAGAGAGGAGAAAGGAATCCAGTTCGATGAAAACAAATTTGGTTTCAGGCAAACAAAACAAAGCTACCCTTTAATGTTTATTATAAAGTAGCGCATAAACAAAACAATCAACTACTTTAAACCAGAGGTGAAAATCATGAACACCTTGATGTAGTTCTGCAAGTATGAACCGACTGCCTTCCATGTGAGTTTGTGCCAGGCATCGGGCCAGGAATCTGTGACTCTCTGCAGCTGCTGGGAAGTAAAAGTGGGAGGAAGGGAAGAGGTTGGCAGCTAGAACCACAAAGAAAAGCTGTATTTCGTCAGGGAAAATCCCTAGCCTCCAGCAGGGGCTGAGGCAGGGGGAAGCAGAGGCCAGCTGGGGAGAGCAGGGATTGGGGGAGTGTTGGAGTGTTTGGGAGCAGGTTAGGGGGACAGTACATACTGGCTTCTGGCTTCTCAGACTTGATAGTGACAGCCTTGGCTAGAAAAGAGGAATTCCCCTCCTCCAGTCTGGCAGGGCCTGAGTTTGGCTGAGTAGGGAAGGGTAGGGCAACACTTCTCCTCCAGGGCTTCATCAAAATTCAACTGCAGTCAATACTTAATCTGATAGAGCCCAGAAGGGACGTTTAGGCCATGACACAGGAAATTCAGACTCAGTTAATCTGGTGTGTTTGTGGGGATGGTGGTGGGGGTGGGGCGAGTGTAGTGGGGACTTGTCCAAGACCAGAAATTAATTTTTTGTGTGTGTGTGTGCAGCTTGCCAGTACAGGGATTGAACCCTAGACCTTGGTGTTATCAGGACCGCACTCCAACCAACTGAACAACCTCTACAAGACCAGAGATTAAAAATTTTAACAAGCCCTCTAACGATTCTGGTGCAAGGCTATGGGAAGTTGAGGGGTGTTTTTAAAATTATAGTTGGAGAAATGCTGCCTAAGGGGAACTCCATCTAATTCTCTCCGCAGATGTCACCTGGTAAACCAAGAAGCAGATCTTCCTCAAACCTGACCTAAGTCCTTTCTGCTGCCACTGTGATCATCACACCCTGCCTGCCTTTTTTGGTCAGAAATAAAGTGTTCCTAAACTTTAAAAAATTGCTGCTGCTGGATATAGGCCAGTAAAAATAAATCACCCAAGGGGCTAAATAAAGTTTGAGCCCGTCATCATTTCTACTTTTTTCTACCCTGAACCATGTTGTCTTCTCCCAGCGTAAACTCTGAATTCAGAGGAACTATTGGGTCACCCATGCAAGGGAAGACATTTAATTGTCCCCATGAGACAGGACTGTCATTCTCTTATTTATTTATTCAAAAGTATTTATACGAAGTTGGCAAGTATGTGGAACAACTGAAACTCTCATAAACTATTGGTGGGAATATTAAATGGTGCAATCACTTTGGAAAACAGTTTGGTAGTTTCTTGTAAAATTAAAACATAGACTTACCAAGAGAAACAGCAATTCCACTCGCATGTATTTATCTGAGAGAAATAAAATCATGTCCCCCCAAAAACTTGTACAAGAATGTTCATTGCTACTTTATTCATATTAGCCAAAAGCTGTAATCACTTCTAATGTTGGTCAATATAAATTGTGGTATATTCATATGATGGGACACTACTTGGAAATAAAAAGCAGTAAACTATTGATATGATTAACAGCATGAATGAACCTCAAAAACATTATGCTGAGTGAAAGATATTTTATACAGAAAAGGACACACTGTGTGGTTCCATTTATATGAAACCCTAGGAGAGACAAATCTACTCTACTACAGTAATAGAAAGTAGACTAATGGCTGACAGGGTTGGGCGAGGAATCAGGGATTGACAGGGGAAGAGTGACAGAAATATTCTGTATCTTGACTGTAGTGATGGTTACATATGTCAAAGTGCACTGCACTATGCACTTAATATGGCTGCTTTTATTGTGTGTAAATTATGCCTCCAAAACATTGAAAAATGGGGTAAAAAAGAAAAAAATGTATGTATGCCATGGATCATTCAAACATGAGGCACACAAAATAGTCAGCAAGGACTAAAAACCCAACTTATAACTCTCTTATCAACACATTGTGCGCAGGGAGACTTAGATTCTTCCCCAAGTTAGGAGCACAGGGAAAAATATGGATTTTTTTCCTGCCTACAAAAATAACCTCATTGCAAAATTATAAGTGGAAGTTCCTTTAAAACTCAAACTTCCAAGGGCCACCACTGTTTATTTCTAAGCTTATCCTAACATTTATTATTAGATAGATAATTTAATATTACTAAATATTATTTATTAATAATGTATTTACAAATATAGAATTCTAGTTATATATTTGGTTTTCAACTTTGTTTTTCAGAAAACAATATATTTTGCATATCTTTCCATGCTTGATTCTTTTTACTTTTTGTATGTTTCCATTGAACCATAATTTATTTAACTGGTCCCATTCTGGGGGACAATTTATTACTATTTTTCATCCCTGAAACAATAATAGACATTCTTATAACTACGCAGGAAGATTATCCCTGTAGAATGGATTCCTGGACGTTTCTTTGGTCAGGTTGCTTGGTCAAAAGACATACACAGTTTTAGGAAGGATGGAGGGGGAATTGTTCCCTTTCTGTGACTATGAATGCAGAACATGTAGGTAGAGGAGAGATGATATGTTCTCAAGGATTCAGGTCTTTATAATGCTTTTTAAATTAGTCAAGATTATTAATAAAGAGACACAAAACCCAACTCTGGCTGATTTAGCAAAACTGGGTTTTTGTTGAAAGGATGTTGTATAGCTCACAGAATTGCTGGTAAGTTTTTTTTCTTTGTAAGATGAATGACTTATGTGAGCCAGACTGAGACTTGAATCATCACAACACTGCCTCTATAGGGAAATCTGTTTCAAAGTTCAGAAACCTGTTGCAAATAATATAAATTCCCTGTGGGAATGGATTACCCCTAATTCATTGTTGTGACCCAAGACTTTTGTGGACCTTGACTGTAGATTGAATGTCCTCATAGTCTTACTGGGCTTCCCCACTAAAGCATATATCACTCTCAAAGTTATTGCCATTGAGCTCATCTTGCTGATAAGCTCTGGGAAGGCAGGACCCTGTCCTTTTGTTTGCCATCAAAGCTCCAGAATCTTATCTAGGGCTTGTCATGTAGGGTGTGCTGTGTACATTTGCTGAGCAAATCAATGAGGTTGGTATTGAAGTTGTCTGTACTTCAGATATCGATTATGCTGGATTTGAAAATATCAGTTTATAACCAAAATGTGTATCAATAGGGAACTAGTTGACTAAATCATGGCACATCCATACAATGGTATACTATTGAAAAAGAGTGAAGACTCTCTGTACAGATATTTTTACTTTTTGCTGATAGTGGATAACTTTCCATGACAGTACTAATAAGCAAGGCAAGGTGCAGAGCAATATTGAATGGTATATTCTCTTGGTGTAACTATATAAAAAGAAACATATGATCCTATATACATATGTGTATACTTCACTTAGTTGCTTATTTTCTGGGACGAATCAAAAGAAACTTTAATAATAATTATCTTTGGTGAAAAGGACTGTGGCAATGGGGAGGGAAGCTTTTACTTATCTCTTTTTACTACAGTACTTACGCCTACCATTTTAATTTGTTAACCTTAAGCATTACTTCAAAAAAATAGTCATCTATGGTAATCTAAGTAATCAAAGTAAGAACTAATTTTTGCTCTTTATATACTTCTTCAAAATCCAAAATAAAGAATGATGGAGGATTTCCATTTCATTTTATTTGGATGTCAATTCACTTCGTACACTACTTGGGCCTTTTTTCAGGTACAATTGACTAGTAGGAAATCATCTTTCTAATTTAATATAACTGTGTTGGGAGTGGACCAAAAGCCATTGTAATGATAATATCAAATCTTTGGATAGAGCTTTTCCCAAACAGTCTTCTTGTGAACAATAACCCCTCCCTGGGAGGTAATTAGAGAGGAAACGATCACTATTTCTTCTTTTTTTTTGAGGAATCCTTTTTTAAAAAATGTAATAATTCAAACATGCAGAAAACACAGACTTTCCCCTCTCAATGTTCAATTAAATTTACTTTTCTTTTTCTAAATACAAGAAAAATATAATGTAGAAATTCAACATGAGTATGTAATCATTGTACAGAGATGTTTTACACACAGGACAGCTCCTCCTAAAGAAGTAGTTAGGAAAGGGATAATTGCTATTTTTTCTTTTTAAATTATGAAATATTTCAAATACATAGAAAAATAGAAAAATCAAAACTGGTATTTTCATGATTTATACATTTTTGTTGTTGTTTTCTCTATTTCTGGACTATGAGTTGGGACGTTTTTCTGTTTTATTTTATTATTTTTTTCTTTTTTAGCAACTGGCCGATACGGGGATCTGAACCCTTCTATTTTAATCTTCTATTTTCTTTTAAAAAACTTTTTGCGTCTGGTTAGTATGGGGACCCAAGCCTGTGACCTTGGTGTTACCAGCACCACGCTCTCCCAAGTGAGGTAACCGGCCAGCAACCTCCAACCCCACTTCCGTTTTATTCTTCCTTGTCTAATTACGAGAGAAATTCAACGTAAAAACACAAAAAACATTGAAAAGCATATGAAGACAAAGATCCCTCATGTTGCACCCCAATCTTGTCTATCCAGTCTTCCTTTCTTATATATAATTTTTTTTTCTTTTTTTTCCCCCTGAATCTTTTTAATGACTGCATTTTTTGGTAATTTTAGGCATATTAGTAATGCTTGCACAGTATTATTCATGTAAATATTATTAGCATGGGTCGGGCGCAGTCGGCAGACCCAGCACCAAGCTCACAGCTGAGCTCTCTGCCTCATTCCAGATGTGCAAGGGCTGGGACTTCCAAGGACACGCCCCCATGGAGCTCCGAGGGGCCAGTCGGCATGCAGAAGGCGTGGCCCTGGGAGCGACAACGGTTCTATCCAATGGGCCAACAGCCAGGGCTGCCCCGGCCAATGGGCAGAGAGCTCTTCCGCGACGGTTGGAAGTGGTGAGGCGGCGCTGGGGGCTGTTGTTCAGTGCGGAGGTTGATTGAGGAGACTTAGTGTCAGTGGCCATCGGATCGGCTCGACGTGCCTCTCGTCCCAGGTGAGATGTGTCGGCAGCCCGCGCCTGGGGAGCCCCTTGCGGCCTCCAATTCGAGAGGAGGCCGGCATCCTCAGGGCGGGGTATGTGGGGGGTCTAGGCCCGGCGGTCGCGGCGGTGAGAAGATGCCCACCCTGCGGCGTCTCCTCAGGCGGCTAGAGGAAGCTGCGCTTTCTCGTCAGGGAACCGAAGCCTCGGCAGATCCTGGCGGCGCCGCCGCCTTCGCGGCCTTGGCCGGTGTGCTGGGAAGCGGGCGTCGTCCGCAGCGCTGCTCGGGCCACCGCGCCCCGGGCGGAGCTGGGCCCGGCGCCGGCGTGGGCTCGGAGCCCAAGCCTCCAGCTGCCGGGGCGGGGGATCGCGGGTGGCCTAGTGCGGCTACTAGGCCAACGGACCCGGGTTCGAAACTCTGACCAGCTGGTAGGCGGGTCACTGTCTCTCTGGACTTCCGCTTTCGCAGCCTCTAAAATGGGGATGATGACTTTCACCTCATAGGATTGTGGTCAGGATTAAAAGATTGTCCGTGTAAGCGTTTAGCAATGAACAAACGCACAGTAAATGTAAATTATTATGTGCGAAGCTGGTGCCTTCTCCCCTCCCCGACCTCGCTGGAGGAGGGGGTGTTTGGAAACCGTCTCGGACTCCGCCGTGGTGGTAACTCCGCCCCCTTGGCCAGAGGAACGGTTCCCTCTGGGGACCAGAGAGATCTGGCCGACCCCTAACGGACCACTTCTAAGGTTGAAGGCTTTTTCTGTGCCAAAGCCCTTACGTGCATTCGCCCATTTACTTCTCACAACGGCCTTTTGAAGGATTGTCAGTCGTGTGCCTGAGGAATCAGGCCCAGAGAGGTTAAATCACACGTGTACTGAAGGGCAGAACCAGAACTTGAACCCCAGAGGACTCCAAACACTACATGCCACCCCCGGTTCCCTTGTACCTGGAAAACTGGCACTCTCTTCATCCGAGGCTCTGGCCTTCGTTTAGCGTTGGCCATTTAGTGGGCTGGAGTAGAGCACACTTAGAATCAATCGGACAGCCATAGGAAAAGTAGCGTTGCACCGGTCATGCACGGAACCCATCTGGTTCCCCCTTCAAGGAACGTGATTTGTTTTCGTAATGGGTGCTGCATACCTCTTGTTGACAATTCGTATAGGAGTGGATATATTGAATTATGTTACTTCCTAGTTTAAAATGCTTCAGTGGTTTACCATTGAGCTTGGAATTTAATCCAGTATCCTTTCTGTTTTATGTGATGCCTTCTTGAATCATTCCGTGTTTAATTATCCTCTTCCAGATCTACCTTTACTTTCTCTTTCATTGCCTTAGGCCTTTTGCTCTTCCCACTGTCTAAATGGGTTTTCCCCCATGTCCATCCTCTATCTCTGTTCGTCTTTGTGTGTCTGGCTTTTTGTACTTAAGGTCTTAGTTTAAATATCATCTCCCTGAGAAAGTTCTTCCCTGAGCACTCTTATCTAAAGTATATTTTGCTTCACTCCATTCCCATCTGTGTGTACTTTTCCATCAAAATATTCACCCTTAAGTTATATTTATTTTTTTGCTTAATGTTTTTCTTAACCACTTAATTGCTCTGTTTTGTCAGACACTATAATTCTTTAATTTATAAAGTGTTCTTGGTGCCAGGGCACAGTGGCACACAGTAGGGTCTTAATTAACATGTTGAATGAATGAATGAATATATGTTTTGAAAAATGGCAGTTGGTTTGATAATCCCCAAACCATTAAAGGTCCCTATTAGGGGGCAGTATTTAAGGTCATTTTTGCACCATGGAAAGGAATAATCTGAAGTAAATATCGGGGGCTGGCCTGTTGACTCACTTGGGA
The DNA here is from genome assembly GCF_027409185.1 of Cynocephalus volans. Classification (NCBI taxonomy): domain Eukaryota; kingdom Metazoa; phylum Chordata; class Mammalia; order Dermoptera; family Cynocephalidae; genus Cynocephalus; species Cynocephalus volans. The sequence goes on from NC_084461.1 coordinate 189,469,537, forward strand.
GAGCCTGGTGCTATTTTTTTTTTTTTTTTTTTTTGGCTTTAACGACAGACATTTATTTTCTTAGAGTTCTGGAGGCTAGAGGTCCAAGATCAAGGTGTTGGTAGGTTTGGTTTCCTCCAAGTCCTCTCTCCTAGCTCTTGCTGCCTCTTCACATGGTCATCCTGTTGTGCACATGCCCCGAGCCTGGTGCTCTTAACACAAACTGAGGTCAAGGGTTTGGATCCCAGTACTGCCAGCCACCAAAAAAATAAAAAGTAAAAAAAAATACAGTCAATATTGGACGAGATTGGGCGCGTTCAGGGTGGTATGGCCGTAGACTACAGTAAATATTGGGAGTAAAGTTGCCAGGGCTTGGCTTTCTGTATTGACATCTTGTTTAAAAAGAGAGAAAAACTTGGCAGTGAAGAAACCTGGCAGATACCATTTAACTGAGTATCACCAGTAATAATAAGACTTTTGACATCACTTGCCTTCTGATTTAATGCACAGAAATGAGCACAGCATCACTTTTATAGTATGCTTGCCAAAAATGTATAGCCTGAATTTAATCATGAGAAAACACCACACAAACCCAGATTGAAGGACATTCTGCAAAATAACTAGCCAGTGTGCTTAACAAGATCATGAAAGATAAGAAAGACTGAAGAAATATCCCAGATTACAGAAAATTAAGGAGAAATAACAACTTAATGCAATGTGTGATCCTGGATTGGATACTGAACCAGAAAAAGGGCATTGGTGGGATAGTTGGTGAAATTTGAATAAGGTCTGTAGGTTAAGTACTAGTATTGTACTAGTGTTAATTCCCTACATCTGAGAATTTTACTGTGGTTACTTAACGATGTTAAATTTTAGGGAAATTGGGTGAAGGGTATAAGAGACTTCTTTGTACTGTTTTTTGCAGCTGTTTTTGTAAGTCAAATTATTTTAAACTGAAAATTTTTAAATAATAAAAAGGAAAACCCCAGGGTGTTGGACATTAAGTAAAACGCTTTAATGGGCTGGTTTTGGTGACATATTCTGTACACTAGTTTTTAAATTTATTTTTGCATGTTATCTTTAAAGCAAAAATGAAATTGAAAGTTCACACTTCTTCCTTTGTAGTGTTCAGGAAGAGCTAAAGATGGCTGAATCTCTAGATGACCAGGATACTCAACTATGTGACAACTGGTAAGAAATTAAGTCTAAGAAATGTTATTGGAATAAGGACAAACTAGCTTCTGTAAAAAGTTGGTTTACTTATCGGCAGGTTAAAATTGGAGCCATATAATATGCTGTGCAAATATGCTATGGGACTAGAGCTTTTTAACAATTTTTGATAAACTGTTTATTTTAGTAATTTGACAAGATGGTTGGTTTAGGTAGAATAGTGACTGGAGTGACGGGATGAGGCTGGGAGTCAGGGCTCTGGTTCTGGCCTTTAATGACTTTTGGCAAGTAGTGCGCTCAACTGCTTTGGAGCTTCACTTTTCTTACCTATAAATAAGGGAACCTATTTTTTGTATGTCTGAAAAATATTATATGTTTTTAAAAAGATAAGAAAAATATAATAAATATAATAAAATGTTTGGATTAGATCAGTATTGGTGTTTTTCAAAGTATGATGCAAAGATTTCCCTGTGTGTGCCACTGTGCCTGTCTTGGAGTTGATTGGGAGCAAGGTTTAGTGAACTTGGTTCTACATCCAGTGACAGAGCTGTTCATCCAGAGCAGTTCAGTCTTATAAAAGATTTTGCTGCTTAAAAAAAAAAGTGTCTAGTTGAATTCCTAAGGTAGTCAGGTTTAATCATTGTCTTTTCATGGTTCTAAAACCATTAATGAAGACTGGGCATAGTCTTGAATGTTAAGCTTTCTCTTTCAGTTCCTTTAACCCATGTGAGAGACAAGAAAGCAACTCTCCTTCTGAAATGAAACCTAGGCATATAGTTAATAATCAGCTGGTTCCTGGTAGAGATTTCTCAAGAACTTGTCTTGATATTTTGGTGATGTACAAGTGCTCTTACTAGAAAGCTAAAGAAAAAAAGCATAACTATCTGTGCTATGTTTAACTTATCAAATTGTGATAGAGGGAGAGAGAGGTTGAATAGGCAAAATAGTTTGATGAAGATTGGTGAAAGGTTCATGCCAGATGATTTTTCTTTTTCTTTTTTTTATAAGCAAATAGATATATTGGTTTTAGCATCAGTTAAGATATTTTTATCAGTCTACTCCAATTTGAAGGAATCTCAAGCCTAAGAAATTATATAAATAACTATGTTAAGGGAATTAAGAAAGGCTGAGTTAATGGAAAGCCAATGAAAATAAGGTTATTCAAAGCCAAAGCAATTTATTTAAGAAAAAAGATTAACATGGTAGGCTGACTAAGCCTGTATAGATCTCCCATCTAAGTAACCCTGTTTAAATTTCAGGTTTTAAATGGTAGAATTTCCTCTTTTTTTTTTTTTTTTTATGGCTGAGGAGTATTCCATTAAGTATATATACCACGTTTTCCTTATCCAGTCATCCAACGATAGACATTTAGGTTGGTTTCATATTTTGGATATTGTAAATAGAGCTGCAATGAACATGGAAATGCAGATATCCCTTTGACATGATTTCCATTCCTTTGGGTATATACTCAGATGTGGGATTGCTGGGATCATATGGTAGTTCTATCTGTAATTGTTTCAGAAACCTCTATACTGTTTTCCATAAGGACTGCACTATTTTACAGTCCCACAAAGAGTGTAGGAGGGTTCCCCTTTCTCTGCATTCTTACCAGCGTTTGTTATTCTTGGTCTTTTTAATACCGGCCAATCTGGCCAGTTGAATGAGATATCATTTCACCATAGTTAGATTTTGTGGTTTTGACTTGCATTAGTGATGCTGAGCATTTCTTCATGTACCTGTTGGCCATTTGTATGTCTTCCTTTGAGAGATGTCTATTCAGGGGGAGTGTGAGGGGGATGGGGTGAGATTGGACAAGGGGTATAAAGAATAAGTATGATTTGTAACTATATATATGCTAGTAATATTGATTTGATCAACATATCTCAATATTGAACCCCAAAAATATGTATAATCAATTTTGATCCAATAAAAATAAAAAAAAATAAAAAGATGTCTATTCAGCTCCTTTGCCCATTTTAAAATTGGATTATTTATTTTTTTTACTGTGAAGTTATTTGAGTTCCTTATATATTCTGTATATTAATCCCTTGTTGGATGGATAGTTTGCAAGTATTTTCTCCTATTCTGTAGTTTTTCTGCTCTGTTAATTATTGAGCATGGAAAAAATTGTGTTAAGTGAAATAAGCCAGACACAGAAAGAGAAATACTGCATGTCTCATTCATAAGTGGGTGCTAAGAAAGAAGGGGGGGTGTGGAGGAGAAGGGGAGTTGAGGAAAGATTGGGTAAGGGGCATAAAGAATAATTACAATTTGTAATAATGTGCTAATAGTATTGATTTGATCCACATATGTTGTACACAGGTGATAGTAGTCAATGCTGCACCCCCAAAATATGTACAATCAGTTATGTTTCAATTAAAAAAATAATAAATTTCAGGTTTTAAAATTTTGTCTTTACAGCCACATCCCTATTGTTGTTCCCTAAGAAAAGTTAAAGTACTCTTCAAAATTTGAGCTGCAATTACATCCAACTGTGCAACCACTAGTGAAAAGAAGAGTTTATTGTGACTGAAGATGTTTTTGCATGTTATTTCTTATGGCGGTGTCTGATTGTGGGGAGGGTGCAGTTCTAGGGAATGGAAGTGTCAATATTAGAAGGCTTTGATTTCTTATTTTTGCATATATTAAAGAATTGATTTCTGGTTGTTTCTGTTTAGTGTTGGAAAGCTGTTGGGACTTTTTCTGGAAGCCTTGGCTTGCTTTCCAGTCATTTCTATCTAAAGTGAAATTTCACCTTTAACTTGCTAGCCTTTCCTTGGGGCTTTTAGCAGTTTTATTCGGTTGTGGAATTGTGTTCCCATTTATCTCACTTAAAACATCTTAATTTTATCTGTATGTAGGAAGCAAGAATATTGGTATTTTGTCTGGATGGAATGTTTGGTGGGAATATCTAGGCAGTAAAATTTAAAAAGAAAATAACCCAGCAGGCAACTGTTTTATATAATTGTTGCATATCTTTCATTTTTTTCTTTCGAGGTTTCCCCAAGAAGTGAAAATGTGGAATAGTAAATGCTCTGTGGTCTTACTTGACAGCTACTTTGATTCTTGCTTCTTCATATTATGATGATGTCATGGTCCTTAATGTTTTTTGTTTTAATTCTAAGGTTTTAATGCCCTTGTATATATAAGAATACTTTATGTCAACAGGTTATCCTGAATAGTCCTGTAAAACTAGACACTTATTTTCTCAGTTTTTGCTGTTAAAAGAAAATATTGTCAAAATTGTGAAAAAGAAATCCAGGATCGCCACACCCTAAGCAGTTATTACTGGCTTTAATTTTTCATGGCATTTGTGCATACATGATTTATAATCATGATATAGCACTGCTTCTTTCACTTTGTTGATGTACCATATACAGGGGTACCTCAGAAGTTCATGGAAAGATTTGTATTATCTTTTAATTCTATTTTTCCATGAACTTTTTTGGAACACCCTCTTATAACTTAGCTATTCCTTTATTGTTTAGACATTTTTTGTTTTGGTTTGGTTTGGTTTTTTGTGGCTGGCTGGTATGGGATCTGAACCCATGACCTTGGTGTTACAAGGCTGCACTCTAACTGATCTAACTGGCTAGCCCGTGTTTAGACATTTTTAATGACTTTCATCTTTTTACCATTTTATGACACCGTAATGAAAGTATTCACGCATAGTTCTAAAAGTGGGATAACTGGATTAACAAAAGTGTAATTTTATGGTCCTAGAAACACATTTCAGGCTGTTTTTAAGCAGTTTATATTACCACCAGTAGTATATTGGAGTCCTAATTTCACATCTTTAATAGGTGGAATTTACTAATTTTATTTTTATTTATTTTTTGGCGGCTGGCTGGTATGGGGATCTGTACCCTTGACCTTGGTTTTATAACCCCACACTCTAGCCAACTGAGCTAACCGGCCAGCTCAATTTACTAATTTTAATTTTTAAAAATTTTAATAGATTTGAGATGATAACTTTGATTTGCAGTTCTTTCCACTATATATTTTACAGTTTTTAAAAATTTTAACTAAATCCAGTGGTTTCCTTAGAAAGCTAGAAATATAGGAGAAGTTAAATGGGAATTATATTCTATATATTTATATATTCTATATATTCTATATATATAGAAGTTAAATGGGAGAAGTTATATGGGAAGTTAAATCTGTCATTTCATTGGTAGTGACCCTCTTTATTCATTTGAGTTTTCTTCCCATCTCTCACAATTGATTGTTCTGTCACCTTCCAATTTTGCTATGAGAGTTGCCTTGGGATCCCAAGCTTGACAGTTCTGCCATTGGATGAAAATGAATTTGCACTTCTTTGGTGTCTTGGGAGAATGACTATAGCTGGAGGCACATCATTCATTCTTTGAAGTGTTTTTTAGACTATGTATGAAGGTTAAAACTATAAAAGAGAAATAAGCAATCTATAACTTAGTGTGGGAGAGGGTTCCGGTAGCATTCAGTTTCAGAGGCAAAATAGGGTATTAAGGATTTGTTGTATGACTGTATTGATCCTGTTCAGTATTTTATTTTCCTGGATTTTTATTCCAGGTGACATACTTACAGGTATATTGTTTTAGTGCACTCTAGCTAAACTGTGAAATTCAAGTTTTCAAGTGGTCATATCCAAATGACTAAAAGTAAGGCCTTTGGATAGTATGTGCCTCTAGTTTGAGTGTATATACACTTTTCAAGTTTAAATGGTTTTATTTTTTCACTTAAGATGTCACTTTCTCCCCTTCTTTTCTGTAAACTTAGGTATGATCTTGATTGGATCACTAAACTAAATAAGAATGGCAAAAAGTGAGGAGACAGGACTGGGGAAAGGGGTTGAGGAATTCATATTTGTACAGTTTTGCAGTGAAGTTTATACCAACCCAGGCAGAGACCGTGTTCCTGACTAGCATCCAGCCTGCTTTGAAAGGCATGTGGTACTAAAGGAGGCAATTTTTCCTTCGCCTTTGACTACCCCTGACATCTCCTTTTTGGTTTGACTTTTCATGGAATAAAATACAATGAAATTAAACTACTTAAGAGTGAAAGTGAAAGTAAGTAGTAGGCTATTTTTATTTTTTAAATAATCCTGGAGTATATCATTCTGCTTTGGGGCACGGATGGTTTTGAAGAAGCTTATCTCAGCTCTTCTTGGCATCTGACTTCATGTTGTTGGCTATGATCAACTCTGACTTCAAGAGAGTGAGACTGAGCTTTTAGAAGTAGTGTATAGCACTGATAACTCAGAATGTTGCACAGAAGATTCAGCCTTCAGAATGTAGTTCCTGAAAAGCAGGGATGGTAATAGTCATAAGAGTTTGTAGACTAGCTATTCACTAAAGAGTAATAATGGGGACTAAAGACTGGATAGGACAGATTACCATTGGAAACCACTGTGTAAGAAAAGGCATAGATCAATCAGTAATGCTTGCCTTTTTCTTTGGTCTATTTCTGTAGCAAAAAAGAAATTCCTGTGTTTAACTTTACCATTCATGAGATCCACTGTCAAAGGAACATTGGTATGTGTCTTATCTGCAAGGAACCATTTCCCAAATCTGACATGGAGACTCACATGGCTACAGAACACTGTCAGGTGAATCACCAAGTACTCAAATTTTCATAAATGTGCAATAGCAAGTGAATATATTGTCACAAAGCCAGTTTATTGACTTTTCTTCTTACCCTAGGTGACCTGCAGATGTAACAAGAAGTTGGAGAAGAGGCAGTTAAAGAAGCATGAGGTTAGTCTTCTTGTATTATGAAGGGAGTGAGTTACCATGGGGCCAGTCCTACTGAGATTACAAAGCAACATTCAGAACAGAAAGCCAGTCTGGTTGAGTCTTTGTTCTCAGTCAACTCACATGCATATTGTTTCTCAAGGCCTTTTTAAGGCTTTGACTATTTGATTGCTGCCAGTTTTGACTGCCTGGCTGTTGCACCCCATTTTCAGTCCTCAGAGTCTTTCCCTTTGGAACTGAATTTATAATTTCTGCTGGGGTTTATCTATTGGTAGCCTCATTGAGTACAAAGCCAAGCCTGGGGTTGCCAGTGTGGAACAATCTCTTTAGTACATAGCCTGCTTTATTTGTATCTTGTAATTTTATTTTGAATTCTTTTTTTTTTTTTTTTTTTTTTGGTGGCTGGCCAGTACAGGGAACCAAACCCTTGACTTTGGTGTTACAAGGCCATGCTCTAACCAGCTGAGCTAATTGTCCAGCCCGATTTTGAATTCTTGATCATTGGATAACATGCTTTTTACACCTGAAGAAATTCCTCAGAGAGCATTTGGTGAGAGAAAACATGGTATCATTTGGTCTGTAGTTGAGATAAAACTGGCCAAAGTTAAATGAGTATATTAATTCACCAATTAAAAAACTCTAACAACAAGAAAAAAAGTTAGCAGCAACATTATCAAAAAGACAGAATGACAGATGCTAGCGAGGGTGTCGCGAAAGATGAATCCATCTGCACTGTTGGTGAGGCTGTAAATTAGTATAGCCTTTATGGAAAACAGTATGGAAGTTTCTCAAACAACTACAGGTAGAGCTACCATATGATCCGGCAGTCCCACTGCTGGGTATATACCCGAAGGAATGGAAATCATCATGTTGAAGGGAAACTTGCACTCTCATTTTTATCACAACTCTACTTACAATAGCCAATATATGGAACCAACCTAAATGTCCATCAATAGATGACTGGATAATGAAAATGTGGTACACATAGACAATGAAATACTACTTAGCCATAAAAAAGAATGAAATTCCAACATTCGCAGCAACCTGGGTGAGCTTGGAGAAAATTATGTTAAGTGAAATAAGTCAGACACAGAAAGAGAAATACTGCATGTCCTTACTCCTTAGTGGGAGTTACAAAAGGAGGAAAAGAAGGAAGGAAGAGCAAACACAATAATATGTTGAACTTTCAGAAGGAGAGAGCAGAACTGTGGTTACTAGAGGTGGGAAAGGGGGAAGGGGAGAAGGGTTAGGGAGAAATTGGTTAATGGACACAAAGAATGAGTACATTTTACAGTGATAGATATGCTAATTATCCTGATTTGATCATCACATATTGTACACAAATACTGATAATCAACTCTGTACTCCACAAATATGTATAATTAATTATGTTTCAATAAATAAATAAATAAAAGTTAGCATCAACAATGATGACTAACAAAGTATCTAATTAAGCGCAGAGCAAATTCTGAGCTGAGGAGACTCCAAAAAAAAAAAAAAAAAATCAAAAAACAATCTCCAACAACTATTTAGGTGGTGGTCACACAGGAAAATTTATTAAGGTATGCACTTAAGATTTGTGCATTTTATTCTATGTACCTCAAAAAAACTATAACAACTTAATTTTATTAATTTATAATTAAATTACCCTTAATTATAAAAGGTAATTTATATCAACATAGAACATTTGGAAATAGGGAAGAGTATAAAAAGAAAATAAGAACCACTCATAACCCCACAGCTCAGAGAAAGAAATCTCATAAATACCTTGACACTCTTACTTTCATTATTTTTTTTCTAAGCATTTGATGTATATTTTGCTAGGACTCATCAGCCCGGGGGGTATTATTGAAGTCATATTAACAATAATAGTGAGTATTTCTCTGGCTCTAGCATCTATCTGCTATGTTAAACAACCTCCAATAAACTGCCCCCCTCTCATAGCTTCTCTCCCAGCTGTTTCTGGAAGTCCTGTGGTGATAAACCAATCATTGTAAAGGGACAGGTACAAAATGTTTCTTAATATTTCTACAGGTTAGACTATGACAATTTTTGACCAGAGATTAACTATCTAGAGTTTTTAAAAATTCTCTTTTTCTTTAATAGTTTTATTTGCTGTTCCCATGAATTACTAGCACTTTTTTGTTTGTTTGATTTTTGTTGCTGTTGCCCGGCACAGGGATATGAAACTAGCACTTTTTAGGGTTGTTAACACAGTACTTACTGTATTATATGGTACATGCAGCAATTATTTCTTCTTTTGCTATGGAGTAGCTTAAATCAGTGGCATTTTTCTAATAAAAAAGCTTAAAAAAATTTTTTTTTCTGAATTGGTATTATATCTACATGGCATACAATTTGAAAGCTGCAAAAGGATATATGTAAAAATTGTCTCTCTTCACCCTTGTTCCTCAGCTACCTAGGCCCTTTTTATCAGTTTGTTGTTTTTCCTGCAAGAGATGTTTTATGCAGATACAAACAGTGCTAAAAATGTTTGTAGTAGCATTTAGAATAAAACTTGAGTTTAATTTATATGAAAAGAAATTTTTGTTTGGCACAGTGGTTGTAAAACTTTTCAAATGATGTTACATTAAAGTTCTAAGCTTATGCTCCCAAGTTTTGGAATGTGCGTATCATAGTAACATATTCCTTTATATCTTTTCATCTTTTTAGTGCTTTAGTGACAATTTCCAATTAAGTGTAAAGGTTTTGTCCTTTATCTGCTGAGTACATTTATGCTCCTGGGGTCATCTTCATTGGTGATTCCTTGTTTATTTGATCCATTTAAAGCCGGTGCTAAATACACATATGAAGGATAGAAAAATGGGTGTCTTTCTTTTTTTTTTCCCCTTTCCAAATTTTATTTTATTTTGTCAATATACAATGTGGTTGATTATTGTGGCCAATTACCGTAACATCCCTCCCTCCTCCTTATCCCCCCTCCCTCCCAACAATGTCCTTTCTGTATGCTTGTCATATCAACTTCAAAGAATTGTAATTGTTATGTCTTCGCTGCCCCCCGCCCAGTTTTTTGTGTATTTATTTATTTATTTTTAGCTCCCACAAATAAATGAGAACATGTGATATTTCACTTTCTGTGCCTGACTTGTTTCACTTAATATAATTCTCACTAGGTTCATCATGTCATTGCAAATGGTAGTATTTCATTCTTTTTTATAACTGAGTAGTATTCCGTTGTGTAGATATACCACATTTTCCATATCCACTCATCTGATGATGGACATTTGGGCTGGTTCCAACTCTTAGCTATTGTAAAGAGTGCTGTGATGAACATTGGGGAACAGGTATACCTTCGACTTGATGATTTCTGTTCCTCTGGGTATATTCCCAGCAGTGGGATAGCTGGGTCATAGGTAGATCTATCTGCAATTGTTTGAGGAATCTCCATACCATTTTTCATAGAGGCTGCACCATTTTGCAGTCCCACCAACAATGTATGAGAGTTCCTTTTCCTCCGCAACCTCGCCAGCATTTATCGTTCAGAGTCTTTTGGATTTTAGCTATCCTAACTGGGGTGAGATGGTATCTCAGTGTAGGTTTGATTTGCATTTCCCAGATGCTGAGTGAGGTTGAGCATTTTTTCATATGTCTGTTGGCCATTTGTATATCTTCCTTTGAGAAATGCCTATTTAGTTCTTTTGCCCATTTTTTAATTGGGTTGCTTGTTTTTTTCTTGTAAAGTTGTTTGAGTTCCTGGTAGATTCTGGATATTATCCTTTGTCAGATGTATATTTTGCAAATATTTTCTCCCACTCTGTTGGTTGTCTTTTAACTCTGTTAATTGTTTCTTTTGCTATGCAGAAGCTTTTTAGTTTGCTATAATCCCATTTGTTTATTTTTCCTTTGGTTGCCAGTGCTTTTGGGGTTCTATTCATGAAGTCTGTATCTAGTCCTACTTCCTGAAGTGTTTCTCCTATGTTTTCTTTAAGAAGTTTTATTGTTTCAGGATGTATATTTAATTCTTTAATCCATTCTGAGTTGACTTTAGTATATGGTGAGAGGTATGGGTCTAGTTTCATTCTCCTGCATATTGATATCCAGTTATCCCAGCACCATTTGCTGAAGAGGCAGTCTCTTCCCCGGTGTATAGTCTTGGTGCCTTTGTCAAAGATCAGATGGGTGTAGGTATGTGGGTTGATTTCTGGATTCTCTATTCTATTCCATTGATCAGTGTGTCTGTTTTTATGCCAGTACCATGCTGTTTTGGTTATTATAGCTTTGTAGTATAGTTTAAAGTCAGGTAGTGTTATGCCTCCAGCTTTATTATTTTTGCTCAGCATTGCTTTGGCTATGTGTGGTCTTTTGTTATTCCATGTAAATGTCTGGATAGTTTTTTCCATTTCTGAGAAGAATGTCATTGGAATTTTGATGGGGATTGCATTGAATTTGTATATCAATTTGGGTCATATGGGCCTTTTCACAGTGTTGATTCTTCCAATCCAAGAGCATGGGATATCTTTCCATCTTCTGTATCCTCTCTAATTTCTCTCAGCAGTGGTTTGTTGTTCTCATTATAGAGATTTTTCACATCCTTGGTTAACTCAATTCCTAAGTATTTTATTTTGTTGGTGGCTATTGTAAATGGGCAAGCTTTCTTGATTTCTCTTTCTGCATGTTCACTATTGGTGAATAGAAATGCTACTGATTTTTGTGTGTTGATTTTGTATTCTGCTACTTTGCTGAAATCATTTATCAACTCCAAGAGTTTTTTTGTAGAGGCTTTAGGCTGTTCAATATATAGGATCATGTCATCTGCAAAAAGGGACAGTTTGACTTCATCTTTTCCAATCTGGATGCCCTTTATTTCCTTCTATCAAATGCTTTTTCATCATCTATAGAGATGACCATATGGTCCCTGTGTTTGATTTTATTAACATGGTCTATCACATTTATTGATTTGCATATGTTGAGCCAACCTTGCATCCCTGGGATGAATCCCACTTGATCGTGGTGAATAATCTTACATATATTTTGCTGTATTCTGTTAGCTAGTATTTTATTGAGGATTTTTGCATCTTTATTCGTCAAGGATATTGGCCTGTAGTTTTCTTTTTTTGTTGTATCTTTACCTGGTTTTGGTATCAGGATGATGTTTGCTTCATAGAATGAGTTTGGGAGTTTTGCGTCTGTTTCAATCTTTTGGAATAGTTTGTAAAGAATCGGTGTCAATTCCTCTTTGAATGTTTGATAGAATTCTGCTGTGAATCCATCTGGTCCTGGGCTTTTCTTTGTTGGGAGTCTTCTGATAACAGCTTCAATCTCCTTTTTTGTTATTGGTCTGTTCAGATTTTCTACATCTTCTTGGCTCAGATTTGGTAGCTTGTTTGTGTCCAGAAATTTACCCATTTCCTCCAGATTTTTAAATTTGTTGGCACATAGTTGTTTATAGTATTCTTGAATGATTCCTTGCATTTCTGACCAGTTGTAATATCACCTTTTTCATTTCTAATTTTTGTTATATGAATCTTCTCTCTTCTTTTTTTTTTTTTGTTAGCCATGCTAATGGCTTCTCAATGTTATTTATCTTATCAAAAAACCAACTTTTTAATTCATTGACCTTTTGTATTGTTTTTTGGGTTTCAATTTCATTATGTTCTGCTCTGATCTTAATGATTTCTTTCTGTCTGCTACCTTCACGTTTGGATATTTCTTGTTTTTCTAGTTCTTTAAGGTGAAGTGTTAGGTTGTTCACTTGCCATCTTTCGATTCTTCTGATGTGAGTATTTAAGGCAATAAATATCCCCTTTATTACTGATTTTGCAGTATCCCACAGGCTTTGGTATGATGTATCATTATTTTCATTAGTTTCAATAAATTTTTTGATTTCCTGCTTGATTTCTTCTTGGACCCATCTGTCATTAAGTAGAATGTTGTTTAATTTCCATGTGTTTGTATAGTTTCCAGAATTTCTTTTGTTATTGATTTCTAATTTTAATCCATCATGGTCTGAGAAAATACATGGGATAAATCCAGTTTTTTTGAATTTGTTGAGACTTGATTTGTGACCTAATATGTGATCTATCCTAGAGAATAATCCATGTGCTGATGAGAAGAATGAATATTCTGAGGTTGTTGGATGGAATGTTCTGTAGATATCTGCCAAGTCCAATTTGTCTAGTATGTTGTTTGGATCTTGTGTTTCTCTGCTGATTCTTTGCCTAGATGATCTGTCCAATATTGACAGTGGGGTGTTCGGGTCCCCTACTATTGTGGTATTAGTGTCTATTTCCTTCTTTAGGTCTAACAGTTTGTTTTATAAATCTGGCTGCTCCAACATTGGGTGCATATATATTTATGATTATTATGTCTTCTTGATGGATCAATCCTTTTATCCTTATGTATTGGCCCTCATTATCTGTTTTTATGGTTTTTAGTTTAAAGTCTATTTTATAAGATACAAAAATAGCTACTCCAGCTCGCTTTTCATTTCTGTTTGCATGGTAAATCTTTTTCCATCCTTTCACTCTTAGTCTATGTGAGTCTTTATGGGTGGGGTGTGTCTCTTGAAGGCAGCATATAGTTGAGTCCTCCTTTTTAATCCAGTCAGCCAGTCTGTGTCTTTTGATTGGGGAATTTAAGCCTTTTACATTAAGAGTTGTTATTGAAAAGTGTTGATTTATTCCTAGTTTTTTATTGATTATTGTTTGGATGTCTTAGGTTTCTTTTGTTCCTTTCTTTCTGATTTACTGTTTGTTTTTGGTATTTATTGGTTCCTTGGGTTGTAGATAGCCTTTTTATTTGTTTGTTTTCTCTTCATGAATGCCATTTTTATTATACTAGTGGGTTTTGATTTTTCTTGGGTCTTTATGGCAGTGGTAGTTATTTTTCAGGTACTAAACCCAGTACTCCCTTGAGAATTTCTTATAAGGGTGGTTGTGTGGTAGTGAAGTCCTGCAGTTTTTGTTTGTCTGAGAAATATACTATTTGCACTTCATTTCGGAAGGATAGCCTTGCGGGGTAGAGTATTCTTGGCTGGCAATCTCTGTCTTTTAGTATTTTGAATATATCGTCCCATTCCTTTCTGGCTTTTAGGGTTTGTGATGAAAAGTCTGATGTTAGTCTGATTTGGGCTCCCTTATAGGTGATTTGACACTTCTCTCTTGCAGCTTTTAAGATTCTCTCTGTCTTTGAGTTTTGCCAATTTGACTGTAACATGTCTTGGAGAAGACCTTTTTGGGTTGAATACATTTGGGGATCTTTGAGCTTCCTGAATCCAAAGATCTGTGTCTTTTCCAATAACTGGGAAGTTTTCTGCCACTATTTTGTTGAATATGTTTTCAATGCAGTCTCCTTTTTCCTCCCCTTCTGGAATACCCATGACTCGGATATTTGAGCACTTAAGGTTGTCTGATATCTCTCTCAGATTTTCTTCGATACCTTCAATGCCTTTAATTCTTTTTCTTTTCTTTTTTTTTGTCTGCCTCTGTTATTTCAACCAGCCCATCTTCAAGGTCAGAAGTTCTCTTTTCTACTTCTGCAAGCCTGCTGGTTAAACTCTCTGTTGTGTTTTTTATTTCGTTGAATGAATTCTTCAGGTCGGCAAGCTCTGCTACATTCTTTTTCAAGGCATTGATTTCCTTGTACATTTCTTATTTCAGGTCCTGTATACTTTTCCTCATTTTATCATGTTGTCTAGCTGAGTTTTCTTGTATCTCATTCAGTTTCCTTAGAATTATCACTTGAAATTCTTTGTCCGACATTTCAAAGGCTTCTTGTTCTATAGCATCTACAGCTTGAGAGTTATTACCCTTTGGTGGTGTACTTTCTTGATTTTTCATATTTCTGGTATCTTTCCTTTGATGTTTAGTCATTGTGGCAGGGGGTTTCACAGTCCACAGGTTTGACACTGTTGTCTGGCTAGGATGTTGCTGGGGTTACCAATTTGGTATGGCTACCTCATTGTCTGCTCAGTTGGCCACTAGTGCCTTGCGTGTGTGGTTGCCTTGGGTCTTGGGCCTCTCCGGGGAGCCACCTCTTTGGTCAGCATGCACTCGGCCAGGCTGCTGGGTCTTGCGGCGGCACCACAGGGTGTGTGGTCTCTGCCAAGCTTCTGCCTCCCCTGCTGGACATCTCCCTGTTCCGCGCACACTGGGCCAGGCTGCTGGATCGCGTGGCGGCGGCACCGCAGGGCATGTGGTCTCTGCAGCGCTTCCGCCTCCTCTGCTGGACGTCTCCCTGCTCAAATGGGTGTCTTTCTAAGGACAGTTTCTTTGCCTCGTTACCAGCTACTTAAGACTGAATTGGAGTAGTAAGGGGAGATTGGTGGAGCTTAGACAAACATATTTGAGCTACTATGCTTCTTGTTGTTCGCTCCTGGGCTTCTCTGGCTGATTATTTTTTATTTGGTTGCTTTTGTTTTTTGACAGCTGGCCAGTACAGGGATCAAACCCTGGACTTTAGTGTTATCAGCCCCACACTCTAAACAACTGAGCTAACTGGCCAGCTCTGATTTTGTATTACTTCGTAATGTTTGTACAAAATGATATGATAGTCGGGGTAGCTGAGGAGGTTACTTCTAAGAGTTTCCTTCCCTTTATAGAACCTTGTGGTAGGAACAAAAGGGAAAGCTGTGACTCTTAAATACATAGAAAGCATGGCACAAGAAGCTAGGATTGGAAGAGAAGATTGCAGTAGATACCTTTTATTTTCTTGGCCTGGATTAAAGTATAGCCTCTCCTAGATGTACATATTAACTGCCTCATTACTGTATGTTGCAGGAGTCTGAGTGCCCTCTGCGGCTTGCTGTCTGCCAACACTGTGATTTGGAACTTTCTGTTCTCAAACTGAAGGAACATGAAGATTATTGTGGTGCCCGGACGGAACTATGTGGCAATTGTGGGCGCAATGTCCTTGTGAAAGATCTGAAGACTCACCCTGAAATTTGTGGGAGAGAGGGGGAGGAAAAGAGAAATGAGGTTGCCGTACCTCTTCATGCATATGATGAGTCTTGGGGTCAAGATGGAATCAGGATTGCATCCCAACTCCTCAGACAAATTGAGGCTCTGGACCCACCCACGAGGATACGCCAAAGGCCCCTAAGAGCCTTTGAATCAGATCTTTTCCGCAATAGAACTAACAACCAAAGGAACATGACTGCCCAGTTTCCAATTCAGAATAATCTATGTGAGTTGTGCTTGTGATTAGGAAACTGGAATGGTATCAAAATCCCAGGTCAAATGGAACTGTGCTTTGGGACCAAATAGATCTTGAATATAGAGACCTGATTGTGCTGGGAAGAATGTCTAAATTTCCTATAAAATAGGAATAACATAACTTCTTCACTGTTGGATTATGGTTAGGGTTAATGATGATGATGATGATGGTGATGATGATGATGATGACAGTACTATAAATATCTAACACTTATGGCCTATGTGCCTAAAGCATTTGCAAAGTGCTTCACATGAACTAACTCATTTAATTCTCATAACAGTCATATGAGGGTAGGTAAATGGTAGAGTTGAAATTTGAATTCAGGCATTCTGACCCCATGCTTTAAACCATCCTGCTGTAATGCAGAAAATATATGTAAAATGTTTAGCGTGATTCCTGTCCCATAATATGGCTCAGTAATATTGCTTATCAGTAATACAATTAGAATAATAATGGAGACTTTTCTCATGGCAGACAATGTTCAGAGATCAGAGGGCCAAGGGTACTGGCTGGGCCTTTTTGTTACTGTTTAGATGCCTATAAACCTTGACTATTTGCTATGCAAGAATTTGAGTTGAAGGGTGGCAACATCTGTAATGTATTTTGAGTGCTGGTTGTTTTTTTTTCCAGTTGAAGAACAAGAAAGGCAGGAAAGGAATAGAAGCAGACAGCCTTGCAAAGAGGGTGGTGAAGATAGTGCAAACTTGGACTTCATGTTGGCTCTAAGTCTGCAAAACGAAGGCCAAGCCTCCAGGGTGGCGGAGCAGGACTTCTGGAGGGCCGTATGTGAGGCAGAACAGTCTCATGGCGGTCCCAGTTCTCTGAGTGACATAAAAGGTAGGTTTGCTTATTCTGCACTAGCCTCTGTCTCTGTAATTTTTATGTCTAACACTATACATTCATATAAAATTGAAAGATTTTAATGACATAGAATTTGCCTTATTCTTTTTTGTTTGTTTCCTTTTCCCAACTCCCTAATTTTTTTTTTTTTTTTTTTGGCAGTTGGCCAGTAGGGGGATCTGAACCCTTGATCTTGTTGTTATAACACCAACTGAGCTCTCTGGCCAGGCCCCAACTTCCTATTTTTAAAAATTGTCAGAATAGTATAGTGAACACTCATATATCCCTTATCTGTATTAAACAATTTTAATATTTTCTTACTTCTATCTTTATATATATATTTCCCCCTTGAACCATTTGAAAATAAGTTTAAAGACATAACATTTTTATCTCTAAATACTTCAGCATCACATAAGAACAAGGGCATTCTCCTATGTAAACACAATGAAAATGTCACTCTCAGGAAGTTCAGTGTAAGTTCCCTACTTGTACATAACGTCCTTTAGAGCTTTTTAAAATTTTTTATTTTTTTTGCAGCGGCCAGTAAGGGGATCTGAACCCTGATTCTTGGTGTTGTAACACCGTGCTCTAACCAACTGAGCTAACTGGTCAGCCCTGTTTTATTTTCAAAATCCAGGATTATGCATTGTTATTGTGTTTAGTTCTTTTTAGTTTCCTTTAGTTTAGTTCCCCACCTTTTTTTTTTTTTTTTTTTCCTTTTAGGATATTGACACTTTTGAAGAGTCCAGGCTAGATGTTTTGCAGAATGTTTCTTTCCCAATTTAGATTTGTTGGATTATCTTCCCACATTTAGATTCAGGTTTTAGTTTTGTCAGGAATGCTTTAATGGTGATGCTGTGTCCTTCTCAAGATGTTAATTTATCTCGATATTAACAAAGGTGAGGTTGCTCAGATATCTCCATTGTATAGGTAGCTTTTAGAGTGTTATATTTTAAGCTGTAGAGTGTTATATTTTAAGATTGTTGGGAAATTGGATATTCACACGATCTTTTATCTAGTGGTTTGAGTATTCATTGATGTTTCTTGCTTGAATCAAGTATTACTATGGTGATTTTTCTGTTTCTGTCCTTTGTTCTACATTTATTAGTTGTCATTCTTCTATAAAGAAGAACTTTTCCCTTCCTGCTCTCTTTTAAAAACAATTCCTTTTCAGTATTGTTGGACTTGTGGGTTAAGACTAAGTTTTTAAAACTAAAAGCTGGATTGTGAGCAGCAAACCACCCTTTGAATCTCTTGTGTAGAGAACAATAATCTTGGAGAGGTACTCATATTTTATTGATGCATGTCATATTTAAAACTCAGAAGTTGTGAGAGATTTTAGGAACCTCTGAGTTAAGCAGCTCTCTCAGCTGTGATTTGTCTTCATGCCACTATATGAATAATGACTCCAAGAACAGTAGGATTACCTCTTAACATTTTGTTGATTCAGATAAAACAGGAATTAATCCTGGGCCCAAATATTGAAGTTTGGATCTTATGTGGCCTAGTTAAAGGAGGTAAGTTGATAGAATCAATAGAAATTTGGATAGGGATGACATTTTTTTTTGTTGTTTAAATTTTTTATTTTCTTAATTATAACAAATTATATTAATTTTAAAAATAGTAAATATATCTGAAATATTTTGTTTCTGTAGTCCACTCTAGACAATGGTTGGTTAATGTGCAGATTGAAGGACTGCATAAGGTGATTCTATAGCTCCTTAGAGGGTTATGTCTCCACAGGTTGAAAAATTGCCATTCCAGGCCATATATATATATATATATATATATATATATATATATATATATATATATATATATATATATATATAAAGCTTTTTTATTTTAGAGGATTTTTAAAAAATAGGTAGTTTACATATATAATAAAAATGATTGTGTACACATCAAATGGGTGAATAGTATCGTATGTGAATTATATCCCAGTAAAACCGTTAAAGAAAAAAAGATAAAAATTATATATAAAAAAATTATGACAGTTTAAAAGGTTGTAAAAAGAAAAGTAAGTCTCCGTCTCACCCCTGATAGATGCACTGACTGATGACAGTATCCTAGTTCTCCCCAGAGGTCACCACTTTCAGCAGCTTCTTAGGTAGCCTTCCAGAGAGAGTCTTTGTATATAAAATGATGTGAATGTATAATACAATGGGATTGTTTAAAAGCTGGTTTTATTAGGAAGACCTCTTGATTTGGGGGGAGCCAAACAATACTTTCTAATGTTTGGCTTTGGCATCTTTTCCATTTCTAAGCTTGAGGCCCTTTATGGGATGTTGATGTTCAGGTTCTCCCTTTTGTTACCTTTAGTCCATTTGTTTTTACCTAATATTTGCTGCTTCTTTCCCATAAGAAAATGCCCTAGTCCCAAACAAAGTCTTTTCCAAACTTTGAGCAGCATCTTTTTTTCTGTGAGAGTCCCCTTATCAACTGTTCAAACGTGTCTTTCATCAGAGCATTTAGACTGGTACTGAAGAAAATACAATTACAGCATAATAGTGACAAATGAAGGCTCTGGATTTAGTGTAGTGTCCTTTATTTTCTCAAAAAAGTCAATGAAGCATTTGTTTGCTTTTTTCATTCCATTTATCCTCTCTCCTAGTTTGGAATTTATATTCTCTATCCCTATTCTTTTAGTGGTTGCCTGGAAATTTTAACATTTTTATCTAACGTAACAAAGACTAAATTTAGTTTATCTCATCACATTTCTACATACAAATCAATACAATAGCCATAGAATTCTGATCATTCCTTATGACTTTGATATGTGTTAGTGTTCTCTCTTGTTTTCTTTTTAATGCCATAGTGTAGACATTTCTGGTTTTTTATAGTTGTATTAATCATTTCATTTATTTATTTACTTATTTTTTTTGGCAGCTGGCCAGTGTGGGGATCAGGACCCCTTGACCTTGGTGTTATCAGCACCATACTGTAAATAAGTATGTCATTGTATTTATTATGTGTTTACCATTGTCTTTGCTCATCCATTTCTCCTTGATTCTCAGAGCTTCCTTGTAGGATAATTTTTTTTCTTTAAGAACATTCTTTAGAAATTCTATTGAAAGTGTCTGTTGGTTGTAAATTCCCTATTCTGGTTTGTGTGAAAATATCTTCATTTTGGATAGTTTCTCTGATCATACTATTCTAGATCACCAATTATTGTGTCTTAGTTCTTTGAAGATATTGTGTTTTTTGGCTTCGATTGCTGGCTGTAGAGAAGTTATTTGTTAGTGTTGTTATTTCTCTGTAGGTACTCTGCCTTTTCTATCTGGCTTATTTTAAGATCTTTTTGTCTTTGGTGTTCTGCAATTTCCTGATGATGTCCCTGGTCTTAAATTTCTTGTTATTTGTTGGTCTTCCTCAATTCAGAAATTTAGTATTTCATCTAGTTGGACAATTCTCATTGGTTACTTCTTTGATTATTGCCTGTCTTTGATTTTCTGTAGTCTCACTGAAATCCATTTAGGTATGTTAGACTTCACTGTATCTTCCATGTCTCTTAACTCACATTTCCCATTTTTTTTGTTCACTGTGCTGCATTCTGGGTAATTTCTTAACAATCTTCTAGTTCACTGATTTTGTCCTTAGTTATTTCTAATTTGTTTTTTAATACAGGCTTACTTCATTTTATAACACGTCACTTAATTATGCTTCACAGATACTACTTTTTTTTTTTACAAACTGAAGCAACCTTACATTGAGCAATCTTTTGGTGCTGTTTTTCCAATAGCAGGTGCTCACTTGGTGACTCTATGTCAATTTTGGTAATTTTAGCAGTATTTCAAACTTTTTCCTCATTATTATATCTATTATGGTGATCTGTGATCATTAATCTTTGATGTTACTATTGTAACTGTTTTGGGGCACCACAAGTTGTGCCCATATTAGATGACAAACTTAATAAATGTTGTGTGTGTTCTGACTGCTCCACCAACCACTTGTTCCCCCATGTCTCTCCCTTTCCTCTGGCCCCCTTAGTCCCTGAGATATAACAATATCTAAGTTATGCCAATTAATAACTATAATGGCCTCTAGGTGTTCCAATGAAAGGAAAAGTCACACATCTTTCACTTCAAATCAAAAGCTAGAAATGATTAAGTTTCGTGGGGAAGGCATGTTGAAAGCCAAGACTGGCTGGAGGCTAGGCCTCTTGCACCAGTTAGCCAAGTTGTGAATGAAAAGGAAAAGTTCTTGAAGGAAATTAAAAGTGTGCTACTCCAGTGAATACACGGATGATAAGAAAGTGAAACAGCCTCATTGCTGATATGGAGAAAGTTTTAGTGGTCTGGATAGAAGATCAAACTAGCCACAATATTTCCTTAAGCTAAAGCCTGATCCAGATCAAGGCTCTAACTCTCTTCATTTCTATGAAGACAGAGAGGTGAGGTAGCTGAAGAAGAAAAGTTTGAAGCTAGCAGAGGTTGGTTCGTGAAATTTAAGGAGAGAAGCCATCTCCATAACATAAAAGTGTAAGGTAAAGCAGCAAGTGCTGATGTAGAAGGTGCACCAAGTTATCCAGAGATCTAGCTAAGATAATTGGTGAAGGAGGCTACACTAAACAGCAGATTTTCAGTATTGATGAAACAGCTTTATATTGGATGAAGATGCCATCTATGACTGTCATATCTATAAAGGGGAAGTCAAGGCCTGGCTTTAAAGCATCAAAGGACAGGCTGACTCTCTTGTTATGGGCTAATGCAGCTGGCAACTTGAAGTTGAAGCCAGTGCTCATTTACCATTCCGAAAAACCTAGGGCCCTTAAGAATGGTGTTAAATCTACTCTGCCTGTGCTCTATAAATGGAACAACAAAGCCTGGATGACAGCACATCTGTTTACAGTATGGTTTACTGAATATTTTAAGCCCACTGTTGAGAACTATAGGTCAGAAAAAAAGATTCCTTTCAAAATATTACTGCTCACTGACAATGCACCTACTCACTCAAGAGCTCTGATGGAAATGTACAAGGAGATTAATGTTCATGCAACATTCATTCTGTAGCCCATGGATGAAGTAGTAATTTCAACTTTCAAGTCTTATTACTTAAGAAATACATTTTATAAGGCTATAGCTGCCATATATAGTGATTCCTCTGATGGATCTAGGCAAAGAAAATTGAAAACCTTGTGATAGAATTCACCATTTGAGATGTCACTAGAACATTCTAGAACATTTGTGACTCATTGCAGGAGGTCAAAATATCACCATTAACCAGGAATTTGGAAGAGGTTGATTCCAACCCTTATAGATAACTTTCAGGGGTTCAAAACTTCAGGAGAGGAAGTAACTGCAGATGTGATGGAAATAGCAAGAGAACTAGAATTAGAAGTGGAGCCTGAAGATGTGACTGAATTGCTGTAATCTCAAGATAAAAATTTTAACAGATGATGAGTTGCTTCTTATGGATGAACAAAGAAAGTGGTTTCTTTAGATGGAATCTACTCCTGGTGAAGATTCTGTAAACATTGTTGAAATGACAACAAAGGATTTAGAATATTACATAAACTTAGTTGATAAAGAAGCTACAGGGTTTGAGAAGATGGACTCAGATTTGAAATGGCTAAAATACTGTCAAATAGCATCATATGCTACAGAGAAATCTTTTGTGAGAGGAAGAATCCATCAATGAGGCAAGTTTCATTGTTGTCTTATTTTAAGAAATTGCCAGGGCTGGCCTGTGGCTCATTTGGGAGAGTGTGGTGCTGACAACACTAAATCAAGGGTTAAGATCCCCTTACCGGTCATCTTTTTTTTTTTTTTTTTCCCCCCCAAGATGGGGTTAAGTTACTGTTAGTCAGCATTTTGGGGGGTATTTTTGTACTGTGAGGAATTTTCAGGATGCTGTTTGCCCGTAATAAATAAGCCATAATTTTTTTATCTGTAAAATTAGGATAATGTAGGATCTACCTCATAAGTTCTTCCTGAGGACTGAAATAATGCATGGAAAACACTTAGATTAATGCCTATGTTATTATATATTTAAATCTTACTTAATCAGAGGAGCAGGTAAAATACTACTTTACTGCTACTCAGGAAATTGGTGACAAGTAAATCTCTTGTTCCATAATGGAAGTTTTTTGCCTGGGGTTTGTTTCCTGGTTTTCCTTCTGAGGGTTTACAGCTCTACAAATTGGTATATGTAGGAAATGTTAAAGGAAATAGAACTTTTATATAAAACCCCATAAAGGGGATAAACGGTTGAAATCAAGTTTGTTTTTGTTCATTTGAGTCTGACTATGTGACCTGTTACCTAGGTGCAGCTGACGAGACCATGTTGCCTTGTGAATTTTGTGAGGAACTCTACCCAGAGGAACTGCTGATTGACCATCAGGTGTGTTGTGAATTCCTTGAGGGCTTTAAGTAGTAATGTATGCAGGCCATAGCTGGTGTTACAGGCCACATGTCTTTAGCAAACTATTTTAATACAATACCTGTGGTAGGAGTAGCAACTGTGCTTTTTTTTTTACCATGGTTTGAATGACATGGGGATATGAAAACTCAGCCTTATTCCCCTTAGAAAAATTAATGCTTATTCCAGCAGACCCAGTGGTCTCAATCTAGCAGACCTTCCATATGGTGGTGACTTGTACTTCTCTACTGACCATCTTATGCTTTGGTCTCATCTCATGCCACATTTTGGTTTATTGGAGCTGTACTGAAATCCTTGCAGTTCCATGGAAGAGTCCAGGGGTTTTTTCTGCATGTTACTTTTTCTGCTTGGAAGGTGTATGGCCTTCTGCCCCCGCTTCATCAACATACCCAGGAACACAGACTTGGTTCAGACATGACTTTCATGAAACTGTCCTGAGTGACACTGAAGGCTACATCAAGGGTCCCACCTGAGTGCTCCCTGAAAGTCTGTACCCGCTTCTCTTATAGCTTTTTACCCTGTGGTGTGGTCTCCTGATCCCCTGTTTGTCTGTACCACTAGGCTGAGTTCCTTGATGACAGGTTCTGGGTTATTCTAGTTTCTCAGTTTCAAGTAATACCTGGTATATGAAAGGTGTCAGAATTTTTTTGAATGATTGAAAAGTTCTTGAGCCATTAGGAATGATTAGAGAATAGCCTTATGTGTATGAGGATTATGTGGAGGGAATCACTTTTTCCCTCAACACTCTTGGTCTGTCTGATTTAGTTTAGCCTAGTCTGGCATTTCTGTAACTACTAACAATGCTGTGGGTGATGAAATATATCTCCCTCCCGTAAATGGAATAATACAGTATTTGAATACATTTAGTTTTTGGTTTGGGAACAGCATTAGAAAATCCACTAACAAACAGAATGAAGAATATTTGGGCCTCTCTTTTACTTGGGTCTTGAATCTTTTAAAAAGAATAATTACATGAACACAGTAAAACAAAAATAGCACAGAAATGTTTAAAGGTAAAGTGAGTGTTCTATCTGCATTCTCCTGACCCTTTTTAGTCCTTCTCCCCAATATTAAGGATTAAAATTTTGTGACTTCTTATAGAAAACGTTTTAGGAATGTAGTTTTTCCTTAACCTCTGACTTTTTTTTTTTTTTTTTAAACCTATGTGTTTTGAATGACAGACAAGCTGTAACCCTTCGTGTGCCTTACCTTCGCTCAGTACTGGCAGCTCTTCCCCCAGAGGGGTGGAGGACCCTGATGTCATCTTCCAGAACTTTCTGCAGCAGGCTACAAGTAACCAGTTAGACTCTTTGATGGGCCTGAACAACTCACCCTCTGTGGAGAACAGCATCATCATCCCCTGTGAATTCTGTGGGGTACAGCTTGAAGAGGAGGTGCTGTTCCATCACCAGGTAAGTGTCTGGAGGACCCATCTGCTTGGCTCCATGCTGATCCTCTGTGAGTGAACCTATGGCTTCCAGAGTTGAGAACTCTTCTTTAGCCTTTAAGTTGCATTCCAGCCTGACCAAGAATCTGTGCACTTGCCTTTTGGCCATGCCCTATTTCGTGAGCTGACTGTCTAAGGTGTACAATACCTCAGGCCTTCAGACTTTTTCTACCTTCTGGCAATTGAAACCATCATGTCACTAGCTGAGGACCAAAGAGTCTGGACTCCATTTGAGCAGGCATGGAGGCCTTGCCAGAAGGGTTTAGATGAGAGTTTTCTCGAAGTCACTGATGCATTCTGCTTTTGACCAGGCGTTGTGGTGGCATTTGAGACTTGCATTCCAGGAGACCTGGGAGTCTATTTCTGGCTTTGTCTTATGGTTGACCTTGGATAGGTCTTGTCCCCCTCACTGAAGACATCTGTAAATGAGGGAGCTGGACTAGACAAAATGAAATTCTTCAGCTTTTACAGTCTAGGATTTCAGTCTGTTAGTGGAGAATATGTCTTTTGCCCAATTTTATTTGTTAAGGGGAGACAACATTGCAGGTACCATTTCTCTACTTGATGCCATACAGCCATTGCTAGAACATCATACATTTCATTTCTGTAATAAAGACCTCTGCTTTTGGATCAAGTGGTAGATAGGAACTGCTTGTTGTCTCCTAGGGGAGGCTGAAATAAGCAACCATGCAAATACTCTGGTCAAAGTATAGAAATCCTTTTCTGGGCTCCCGAGACCAGTCCTTTCTTCATTTCTGCAAAATCAGAAAGGGCTTGTCAGTGCCTGTGTGCTATTGGGAATGACTTCTCTATTCCAGATGTGTGCTTCCTCTTGGTCCCTGGGACCCTCCTCTCAGTGCTTGTCAAAGTCCCCCTCCAGATGAGGTGTGCTCCACCCAGCTTGCTGTTCTTCTCTTTCCTCCCTCTACTCCTCTTCCAGGAATGACTCAGTTCAGAGGTACTAATTCTGGTTTTTCTTGTTTAGGACCAGTGTGACCAACGCCCAGCCACAGCAAACAACCATGTGATGGAGGGGATTCCTAGTCAGGATTTCCAGCCTCAAGATACCTCACCAGAGCTGCCCA
Organism: Cynocephalus volans; assembly: GCF_027409185.1. Taxonomy (NCBI): domain Eukaryota; kingdom Metazoa; phylum Chordata; class Mammalia; order Dermoptera; family Cynocephalidae; genus Cynocephalus; species Cynocephalus volans. The sequence goes on from NC_084461.1 coordinate 189,495,345, forward strand.
GGAGGCGTGTCAGACACCAGGGTATTAGCCAGGGCTGAGCCAAGGCCTCAGGTCCACTGCTGGCTCAGGCCTGCTTACCACTTCTCATCTGTTGGTCTAACATGGGGGTTATCTGAAGCTTGAGTTACTAAGCACCCTAGGGTTTCAGGGGCAACTCCTCTGCAGCTAATTGTTGTCCCAGGTTAGATCTCAAGTGTAGGTTTATAGGTTAACAGCTTTAGGGACAGCCATGAGACACACTTTGCAGTTGGTGTTTACAGTAAGCTATGGGTCTCCTGTCTGTTCTTAGTGGATTATTTGTAGGTAATTTTCAGACCTTGCTGTGACTGCTCTGGGTCCCTGCTTCTACTTGAAATATGCTTGGGATAGTCAAATATGATGATGGTGTAAGAGCCTCATAACTAGGCAAGTAAACTGTTTTTGAAACCTCACCACTACAAAGCCAATTAGAAATTATTTTCCAAGATTTGCTTTGCACACTGTTATTGAGTAGTTAAGACGCTGTATTTGAGGACTTGGGTAATAATTGTACAGAGTAAACAAAGTGTTCTCATCTCTGGCCTGGATACATGGGTTCCAGCAACCTTTAGGAGTGAGCAGTTGTCTTCTATCCAGAATCATTTTGTTCCTGCCCTGAATCCAGCACTAGTAATAAGAGCAGTTTCTTCCCTAAAGCTGTTAACTATTTTCTCTTCTCAGGAGACCTGTCTTCTGGTTACATGGATGATATCAAGCAGGAAACAGCTAAAGGGCCCACCTACTCTCTGCCCCCCAGCAGACCCATTAACAACATGATAGCTACCTGTAACCGACTGTCAAAATCAACATCAGGCCCCAGACTTGGGTGCCAGCCCAGTCTTCCTCATGTACTGAAGCTCAGCAACTCAGACAGCCAGGACATCCGCGGGCAGAGTCGAAACAGCCAGAATGGGGCCATGGCCACAGGGCCTGTCCCAGTGATTTACCCCATTCAAAATCTCTACCCAGAAAACCTTGTGACCTCTTTCCCCCATGGGCCTGCAGGGAGATATGGAGCTAGGTAAGAGTCAGTAGCCCTGGAATGGAGCTTGGGTGTGACTGAAGAGAACATGAGCAAAAGGTCTGGTTACCCGGGCCCAGCCTGAAGTAAGACTGAGGTCCATGGGAAGGGGGAGGAGTGTGGATTTTTCCTGTATTGTCACCTGATCCCAAAAAAATCCTTTTGCTACCCATGGGTGTTTTTTTTTTTTTAGTTTATTTGTTTTGTCTATTAGCAGAGGGCTGCTTTTGCTCTTGGCACCAGCTATTTCTGTTCCCTCTTGAGTTTTCTGACTTTTGTTCAGGGGCATCTCAGGAGCTAGTTGTCAATCCTTTTCTTTCAGTGGTAGGAGTGAAAGTGGCAGGAGCTCCCGGGTCACCCCTGCAGCTGCCAACTACCACAGCATAACTTCAAAGGTAACCTGAGATCCAGACCATAATGTTCAAGGAGAACAGGGGGGTTGGTGTGACTCTTGAGGTCATAGTAGTTGCTGGGACCAGGCTGGCTGTGTGACTGTTCCTTTAGCTTTTGATGAGGAGGTTTCTCTGGAAGCTGGGCATTTTCAGGGCTCCAGGGTGGGTGGAGGCTGGTGGATAGGCAGAGTACTGCTCTTTCACTTTCTACATAAAACTTTGTTTGCGCTCTGTTCTTCAACAGGCAAAGCCCTCCAAGCAACAGGGAACTGGGGATGCAGAAGAGGAAGAGGAGGAGGAGGAGTGATGCCTCCAAAGACCCTTCACATTGGTTTCTACCTTCTATGCACAGCAGCACTTGCCGCAGTGCAGGCCCTGCTTCTCTGGTTCTTTGGGCAAGGGAGATTTTTTTTTGATTTTAACTTTTTCTAGGTTATGGCCATTTTGTGTCTTCTGAGATTGTGCTGTGGGAATTTATGGGTTTGAGGGAGGGTTAGCAGGGAGGCTGCTAAGAAATGTTTCAGCCTTAGCTGCCACATTTTGGCAGCGGTGAAATAAAAGTTATGGCCTCTTGGCCCACCAGGGCTCCATTTTTTGACATACTGTCACCACTGCTTCTTGGTGCTGTGTGGTCCTGGTGGATGGAGGGGAGGGTTCTGGAAACCTGATACGCATGTGAAGTGATTCTCTTCCCTGTGGGGGCTTAAATTGGGGGGGCTTTTGGGTTACCTCTCCTGTGTACTGCCCTGACTCCTTTAGGCTCTGGGCCTCTGCTATATGTGGAGGAGCTCTGGTAAAGTGCTCAGGGCAGTTGCAATGTATGTTAGGAATGAGGCTTTTGGAGATGAGTTGAGCTGGAGGTGAGTGGACTAGGGGGTGATGTTTTAAGCTATTTCCTTGGCATTTGGCATCACTGCCTTCTGTTTCTGGTGGGGAGATGGCTCCTTGGTCTTCACTGCCCTCTACTGGAGAGAGCTGAGGGCTAACCAGGGCCATATTGGGCTCTGCCCTCATCAGGGCTGAGGCCTCAGTCCCAGGCTTGCTCTGAAAATTGTGTCAGAGTCCCTTCCCCCTCTTTTTAATTTTACTATTACAGTCATTATTATTAAATTCCTTGTAATAGAAATAAAGTTTGTACTTGGAGTTCAGCTAAGTCTTGTGGTTCTTTCTTCCGTGCAGAAAGGTCACAGTGGGCTGAAGTTAGCTCTGGGGTGTGGGGAGGAGGTGAATAGGATTGGGCTTTCTCTGGGCTTCCTGTTACCCTAGCAGCTCCAGTGTGAGTTCCTAGTCAGAGCACACCATTCAGGTGTAGGTCCTCTTCTCTTAAATTGGACTTTTGAGGTAACTGACAGGCTTGCTGTAGCTCTGGTGATGATTGGTGGTTGGGAGGTTGCCTCGGACTGAATAGAGAAAGGTAGGCCGTGTGCGCCTGCCCGCCCCTCCCCAGGCCTAGGCCATGCCCCAGTCACACTTTCCCAGGATGGCCCTCACACCTTGGCGCTGCCTAAAGATAGGGGAGGGGACTGCCTTGGGCCGAGCATGGTGCTAGTAACACCAAGGTCAAGGGTCCGGATCCCCTTACTGGCCAGCTGCAAAAAAATAAATAAATAAAAGTTGCCATCTGGGTCTGGCCCATGAACTGAGGAGAACTGGAGTGAACACCATGAGCATGGTGGAGATGGAAGGGAATCAAATGGTCCTGTGCCCTCCTCCTTCTAAGTTCAAACAGGGAGAAAGGAAACCTCCCAAGCTAGATAAACAAAAAGTCCTATTGGTGTATAGTCTACCCAGGAATCTATAATTAACACTATTTACTGCACATTACCAAACGACTAGTAGAGAAGAGATCAAATGTACACATCACGAAGAAATTATTGTTTTGCAATGATGAATATGCTCATTACCCTGAATAGATCATTACACATTTTATACGTGAATTGAAATATGACACTGTACCTCATAAATATGTAAAATCAATATGTTTCAATAAAAATTTTAAAAAACGAATAGAGAAAGGCAGATTTCCTCAAAAGCCTTAATCCTGAGATTAGTTGAGCCTTAGCAGGGTTATCCGTTACCCCTCAGCAGTTCAGTTTTTACACAGGATCATTCAGCACCTGCACCTAGCTGGAGCCATGGCTAAATTGGCACCAGGTGTGGCTGGACCTGCAGCTTTGAAAGACATGAGCTGGAAGCCTTGACGGCCTCCACATGGTGTTAAGTTTGCAGGCTTCCAGAATGCCAGAGCTATGGAGGCCTGAGAGCCTCCACCTGGCTTCCAAAGGATATATGAAAAGCCTGGGGGCCCAGGAAGAGAACTGTCACAGGGCAGGGTCACCACAGAGAGCTTAGGCTAGAGCAATGCTAAATAGAAATGTGGGTTGGAGTTGCAGCAGAGAGACCCCACTAAGGCCATATCTAGCAGGTCTGCCATGGAGAACCCAGAGTTGTGGGGATACCAGCGTGCAACACTAGCCTGGGAGAGCTTCAGTGTGGCCTAAGACCAGAAAAACCATAGGGGCAGAGCTGCCCGAGGACTTGGGAACCCAATCCCCCGCAACAGCATGCAGAGGACATAAAACATGGAGTCAAGGTACATGATTTGTCAGCTTTGAGATTTGATGCCTGCCAGGCTGGGTTTCAGACTTGTTTGGGACCTGTTACCCCTTTCTTTTGTCCTGTTTTTTTCTTTTGGAATGAAGAATATATACCCTGTGTTGGTTCCACCATTGTATCTTGGAAGTAGGTAACTTGTTTTGATTTCACAGATGGAACCTTTGGACTTTGGACATTTTGAGTTGGAACAAGTCAAGACTTTGAGGATGAAATAAATGTATTTGTATGTGAAACAAACATGAGTTTTGCGGGGCAAGGAGCAGAATGCAGTGAATTGAATTGTGTCCCTCCAAAGTTTCATATGTTGGAGGTTTGGTTTCCACTGTGACAGTGTTAAGAGGGTGGGAAATCCTATTATGGTAATTGAAAGATGGGGCCTTGAAGAGGTGATTAAATTGTGAGGACCTTTCCATAGTGAATGGTTTAGTGGTGGTCATGGGCATGGTTCTGAGGGCTTTAAAAGAAGACAACATGAGAAGTTCTCTGTCTCTCCTCTGCCATTTCTGCCATGTGAGACCCCTGGATCACTGAAGGCCTTCACCAGATGTGTTCTCTGGACTTTGGACTTCCCAGACACTGAAACTATAAGCAATTAAATTTCGTTTTCTTTTTTTTTTTTTTTTGTCATTTTTTCGTGACCGGCACTCAGCCAATGAGTGCACCAGTCATCCCTATATAGGATCCGAACCCGCGGCGGGAGCGTCGCCGCGCTCCCAGCGCAGCACTCTACCAAGTGCGCCACGGCTCGGCCCTAAATTTCGTTTTCTGGGCCGGCCCGTGGCTAACTCGGGAGAGTGCGGCGCTGGTAGCACCAAGGCCACGGGTTTGGATCCTATATACGGATGGCCGGTTCGCTCACTGGCTGAGCGTGGTGCTGACAACATCAAGTCAAGGGTTAAGATCCCCTTACTGGTCATCTTAAAAAAAAAAAAAATTTTTGTTTTCTTACAAATTATCCAGTTCCAGGTATTCTGTTTTAAGCAACAGAAATGGACTAATACAGCACCCTAAGACACTTTGAGCTCATTTCCTGTTCTCTCAACTTAGTGGTGGTGGGAAAGGTGGGAAGAATTGCCCCATTTCATAGATGGAACATGAGACACAGGGAACGGTAGTGACTTATATAAGGTGGTGAAGCTAATTCTTAGCAGAGCCAGGACTCTGAAAAGAAGTATCCTGAGAGAAAGAAGCTGGGGACCCCCCAAAAGGAAATACTATAGGATCGGATACTTTACTGTATCTGACTAAGAGACTTGCCCAGCTTCTGGCATCATTGAACTCCCCCTGGGACTTCAAAGCGGTGGAAGAAAGGATCCAGGGCAGCTTTAGCAGTCCTCTTCCTGGCTAGGACAAAGAATAGACGTATTTCGCATAACTGTCTTTTTGGGTGTGGAGATAGACCCTACCAGGAAGTAAAACTCTTTCTGCCCTCCCTTTGGTTGGATTAGACATTGAGTAAAATAGCAGTGGGTTGGTATGTTTTACTTTTTTAGTAATCTATAGTTTCTAAATATTTTATAATGGATACATTTTTAAAAATAGTTTGCAACTAAAATAAGCCAAGGAGAGCCAAAAAGTTAAAAAATAATTCTTTGTTCTCTTCCTTTAACCAAAATCTTCTCTCCAAAGTTCACTGCTTTTAGTGATCCTCCAGTGATCTAGGGGTCTCACATGGCAGAAATTGCAGAGCAGAGACAGAGAACTTCTCATGCGGTCTTCTTTTAAAGCCCTCAGAACCATGCCCGTGACCACCATTAAGTTTTTTAAGCTCTTTCTTCTGGTCTTCACTGCCATATTTCCAAGTCATGCATTTCACAATGGTGGCAACAAAAAAATTTTCTCTCTCCTGGTCCAAGTTCATGCATTGTATTTAGTTATATCTCTTTAGCCTCCTTTAATCTGAACTAGTTCCTCAGATTTCTTTATTTTCAGTGACCTTGACATTTTTTAGGAGTATAGGTCAGTTATTTTGTAGAATGTCCTGTAATTTGGGTTTGTCTAATGCTTTCTTATGATTAGGTTCAGGTTATGTAGTTTTCATAGGAATACCAAAAATGATGTGTCCTCAGTGCATCATATCAAGGGCACATGATGTCAATTTGTCTCATGGGTGATAACTTTGACCAGTTGGTTAAAAGTTCAGAAAACTAACCTACTTACAAGTTAAATATTTATTTATAGATCTTTTTCACCTTAGTGTGAGAGTATATAGTCAGAATACTATGTTCAGCAGGCCAATTAGCTCAGTTGGTTAGAACGTGGTCTGCCTCGTTTCTCCACTGTAAAGTTACTATTTTTCCCTTTTGTGGGGAGATAATTCTAGACTATAAATATCTTGTTCTTCATCAAACCTTCACCTACTGGTTTAGCATTCATGATGATTCTTGCCTGAATTATTATTATTCAAATGGTGATTTTCTAACTACATCATGCCTTCTATGCTTTATTCGGCATTCTACTTTAAGGAAGAGCTCTTCTTTCCCCCTCATTCACTCATTCATTTATATTGAGATGAATTCCTATTTTATTCAGTGGTTTATAATCCATCTCTGTCATTTATTCTAATGTGCAAATATATTTATTTTAATGGCCAGAGTTGGCAGGCTGGTTTCTGTGTCTTTTTGTCATGGCCTACTATTCTTTGAGTACATTCTTACCTTCTGGCACAAGAGATTCCAGGTTCATTTTGTACTTTTCCTGCCTCAGCCTTAGAATTAGTCATTTTGCCCAGAAACTCTGGATCCTTTGTTTAGGAAGTAAGATCTGGGTGCTAGGTGTGTCCAATGCTACTATGCAGGGGACAGGGGTATGGCTTCTAGGTCCTCTCAGCAGAAGAGTTAGGAATAATGTATTGTGTATGTTTGTATATACGAATTATATATGTGTGTTAGACACACATATATCAATACTAATTTTTATATCTGTGTATCTAACAATACATCCAATTTCAAACCATTACAGGGTTTATTCTATCTCTTGCCTTCTTCAACAGTGAGAAATCTGGCTCCCATTATCCTTAATGTATTTACTTACTTGTACAGTCCTAAAATATAGAGAAAGCCGTTTCAGAATTACTAAACATTCCCACTGCAGAAAACTAACCTACTTACAAGTTAAATATTTGTTTATAGCTCTTTTTGACTTTAGTATGAGAGTATATAGTCAGAATACTGTGTTCAGCTGGCCGGTTAGCTCCGTTGGTTAGAGCATGGTGCTGATGAAACCGGGGCTAGGGTTTGATCCCTGTACTGTTCAGAAAAAAAAAATAATACTGTGTTCAAAAGTTTATTTGTGTTAATTTTTCCCCCCATTCTTCAGTGTGGTTGGGTTATTCATTTGAAATATACCCTTAGGTCAATTTCTTTCTTTTTTTTTCGGCAGCTGGCTGGTACGGGGATCTGAACCTGTGACCTTGGTGTTATAAGGCTGCACTCTATACTTAGGTTAATTTCTGTTTATATTCCATTTTATGTGTTTTTCTCTACCCAGACTTGTTAATTATATTTTATAGTTTATAAAATATTAATATGGTTCTAAGTTAAAACTGCAAAATGGTCTACTGAGAAATGTCACTAACCCCCCATACCCTTCACGCACATTAACATCTTCATCCTTTTGACCTTGTTTGCATCCACTGCCTGGGCCAACCAATCACATTAGCATCTGTTTTATTTCTATTTTTGTCCTTTCCCAAAACTTCCCTGTTGTTTCTTTTTGCCAAAATAACCAAACACATCTTGTATTTTCTTTTTTTTTTCTTCTGCGGTGTCCCCCTGGGCTGCCAGGCCAACCTCCCACATCTCGTATTTTCTTATGTCCCCTTCTTTCTTACAACCGTAGCATACTACAAATACTACAAAAACTCAAGTTTTTTCACTTAAGATATTCTGAATATCATTCCATTGTGTGGATATATCATAGTTTTTTCACCCATTCTCCTATGTATGTGTTTAGGTTGTTTCCAATATTTTACGACTAAAAGCTATGTTGCAATAAATAAATTTGTGACTATGTATTTGTAGTACGCAGAATTTTAAGCTGGCCCCCAAGATTCCTACCTCCTGGTGTACACACCCTATATAATTCCCTCCCTTTGAGTTTGGGCAGGATTGTAGGATGGATTTCACTTCCATTATTAGGTTATGTTAATGACAAAACTGAAGGGATTTTGCAGGTGTAAGTAAAATCTCAAATCAGTTGACTGTGAATTAATAAAAAGGGAGATTATCCAGAGCAGGCCTGACAATCAGCTGATCCCTTAAAAGGCATTGGGAGAACTGAACCAATTCCTTGAAGACCACAAACTACCAAAATTCAACCAAGGTGAAGTAGACAATCAGAATAGACCTAGAGCCATTAAATAAATTGAATTTGTAATTTAAAAGCTCCCCCAAAAAGAAATCTCCATGCCCAGGTGGTTTTACTAGAGAATTCTACCAAACATTTATTTATTTATTTATTTATTTTTGTCTTTTTGTGACCAGTAAGGGGATCGCAACCCTTGGCTTGGTGTCGGCCGCACCGCGCCCAGCCAGTGACCACACCAGCCACTCCTATATAGGATCCGAACCCACGGCGGGAGCGCTGCTGCACTCCCAAGTGCCGCACTCTCCTGAGTGCGCCATGGGGCCGGCCCTCTACCAAACATTTAAAGAAGAATTAGCACCAATTTTATACAATCTTTTCTAGAAAATAAAACTCATTTTATGAGGCTAGTATTCACCTGATAACAAAAACAAAGACAATACAAAAAAAGAAAGCTACAGACCAGTATCTCTAATGAAACTGGATGTAAAAGTCCTCAACAAAATGTAAGCTAACTGAATCCAGAAATGTGTAAAAAGAATTGTACAACTGCAAAGCTGGTCAACATTAGAAAGTCAGTGTAATCCATCATATCAACAAGCTAAAGAAAAATAATGATGACATCATTTGGTGCAAAAAGCATTTACAAAATCCAGCATCCATTTATGATAAAAATTCTGAGCAAGACAGTGTGCTATTGGCAGAGGGATGCCACATAGGCCAATGGAACAGAAAAGAGAACCCAAAAGTAAATACAAATATATTCAACTGATTTTTGACAATGGTGAAAAAATGAATTCAATAGAGGAATGCTAGCCTTTTCAACAAATGGTGCTGGAGCAATTGGACATCCATAGGCAAAAAAAATGAGCTTAACACTCACACTTTATACAAAAATTAATTCAATATGAATCATAAACTTAAATGTAAAACAGAAACTTATAAAACTTTTACAAGAAAACAATAAAGTCTTCCAGATTTAGGGCTAGCCAGAGTTCTTAGACTTAGAGCTATACATCAACAATGAACAATCTAATTTTAGGTTTTGCATTTTAGGTATATGACCCATTTCAAATTCATTTTTTAAATGTAGTGCAGTGTATGAATACCCAGAACTATTTGTTGAAAAAGATTATCCTTCCTTCACTGAAATGCTTTGCATTTTTGTCAAAAATTAATTGGACTCTCTTCTGTTCCACTGATTTATGTCCACACCATACTCTTGATTACCACAGCTTTATAATAAGCCCTAAAGTCAGATAATTGTAAGTCCTCAACTTTATTCTATTTCAAAATTATTTCAGTAAATCTAGGTCCTGACCATGTCTATATTGATTTTAGAACCAGCTCTTTCAATTTCTACAAAAAGCCTGCAGGGCTTTTGACTGGGATTCCCTAATTTGAGGAGAATTGACATCTTTACAACATTGAGTTTTCGGATCTATGAACTTGGTATATCTCCTTATTTGTTATGGTCTTCTTTAATGTCTCTAAGCAGTGTTTTGTAATTTTCAATGTACAGTTCTTGCACATAGTTTGTAACATTTGTCTCTAAGTATTTAATATTTTTGATGATGTAAATCATTTAAATTTTTTTAATTTCAAATTTTTTATTGCTTGCATTTATAAATACAGTTGATTTTTGTATATTTGATCTTGGGATCCATCTTGTATCCTACAACTTTGTTAAACTGTTGTAGCTTTTTGTAGATTCTATTAGATTTTCTACATACAGTATCATGCCATGTGCAAATAAAGACAGTTTTACTTATTCCTTTCAAATCTGGGAGCCCTATATTTCTTTTTCTTTTTCTTAAATGTCAGATTTCTTTATTCTTAATATGTGCACATTATAGTTTACTTAAATACAAAGTGTTCATTTTCCTTTCAGGTAAGAAATTACACTGACATTTCCATGTCAATTAGAATCTTTTTAATTAACCTTTCCATTAAAAATAAATAAACATTTAAATTACTGAACTATTATATTCGTTAGTCTCAATACCTCTTATAATACTTAAAACTTTAGAAAACAGATCTTAAACCTTGACTAGAGGTGGTGTCCAGTTCTGAGCAGGCCCTGTGAGGGGTGCCAGACTGTTTGCTGGCACCTGAGACAATGCCCATCACCACCTTGGCACATCCCCATCCCCTTCCTCCATGACGGCTCAACACGCTGGCCACTGGTGCTCTGCTGTGTATTTCTTTTTCTTTCTTGGATAAAACTGGGCTGAAACTCCCAGTATAATGTTGAACAGAAGTGGTGACATTCTTGTTTTGTTCCTGATCTTAATCTTTCATGAATAAGTATGATACTCTATATCAGTTTTAATAGCTATAGGACTATTTTTTTTGGGGGGGGGATGAGAGTTGGTGGTTTGTGTCTTTCTAGGAATTTGTCCATTTCAATGAGCTGTTGAATTTATTGGTGTTCATAATATTCCCTTATTATTTTTTAAATATCTTGTAAAATCTGTAGTGATGTCACCTGATGTTGATAATTTGTGTCTTTTCTCTTTTTTCTTGGTCCATTTGGCTAGAGCAGGAGTCCTCAAACTTTTTCTTAAAGGCCAAACCATAAATATTTAAGACTTTGTAGGCCATATGGTCTCTGTTACAACTACTCAATAATGCTGTTGTAGAGTGAAATCAGTCATAGACAATACACAGACGAATGGGTGATACTGTTCCAATAAAACTTTATGTACAAAAACAGGCAGCTGGATTATGGGCCATTGTGTGCCAATCCTTAGTATTGAGATTTATCAGTTTTATTGATCTTAAAAAAATCAGCTTTGGTTCTGTTGATTTCCTCTATCAGTTTCCTGCTTCCCTTTCATTGATTTCTATTTGATCTTTATAATTTCCTTTCTTCTGCTTATTTTGAGCTTAATTTGTTCTTTTTCTAGTTTCTTAAGGTCAAAGCTGAGGTCACTGATTTGAGACATTTCTTCTTTTCTAATATAGTGCTCAGTACTGTAAATTTCCCTCTAAGTACTGCCTTAGCTACAGCTCACAAACTTTGATGTGTTTTTTCATTTTCATTCAGTTCAAAATATTTTCTGATTTCCCCTTTGATTTCTTCTTTGACCTATTGTCTTAGTCCGTTTTGTGTTGCTATAACAGAAATACCTGAGACTGGGTAATTTATAAGGAAAAGAGGTTTATTTGGCTTATGATTCTGGTACAGCTGCATCTGGCATGGGCCTCAGGCTCCTTCTACTCATGGCAGAAAGCAGCAGGCAGCCAGCAGGGACAAGCAGATCACATGGCGAGAGGAAGCAGGAGAGAGAGAGGAGGTGCCAGGGTCTTTTAAGCAACCAGCTCTCGTGGGAACTAATAGAATGAGATCTCACACAGAACCCCCACCCCCCAGAGAGAGCATTAATCCATTCATGAGGGATCTGCCCCCATGACTCAAACAACTTCCAGCACTGCCACATTGGGGATCAGATTTCCACATGAATCTTGGAGGGGACAACACATCCAAACTATCATTCCACCCCTGGCCCCCCAAAACTCATGTCACTCTCACATACAAAATACAATCATTCCATCCTGACAGTCCCCAAAGTCTTAGCTTGTTCCAGCACCAACTTAAAGTCCAAAGTCTCATCTGAAACCAAAAGCAAAAGTCCTTCCAGCTGTGAACCTGTAAAAGTCAAAACCAAATTTATCTACTGCCAAGATACAATGGTGGAACAGACACTGGGTACACGTTCCCATTCCAAAAGGGAAGAATAGGCCAGAAGAGAGGAGAAACAGGCCCCAAACAAGTCTGAAACCCAGCAGGGCAGACATTATGTCTTTAAACTCCAAAATAATCTTTGATTCCAAGTCCTGCATCCTGGGCACAATTGAGCATCTGGGCCCCCAAAGCATTGGGCAGCGTTGCTTCCACAGCTCTGCCAGGCACAGCCCAGTGGGCTGTGCTGGTGCCTGTGGCTTTTCCAGACCATGTTCCACTCTGATAGCTCCATAGGTCTGGGGTCTCCATGGTGGCTTGACTCTACTGGATATTTCCCTGGTGGGGGCCCTCTGTGGGGGCTCCAACCCAACTTTTCTGCTCAGCATTGCTCCAGTAGATGGTCTCTGTGGTGGCTCCACCCCTGCAGCAGGTCTCTGCCTGGGCCCCCAGGCTTTCCATACATCCTGTGAAATCTGGGTGGAGGCTGCCACACCTCCATTGTTCTCATGTCCTGCCTGCCGGCCTGCAGACTTAATCTGGATGCCACCAAGGTTTCAGGCTTCTACTCTCCAGAGCTGCTGCATGAACCACAGTTGGGGCTGCTCTAGCCAGAGCAGCTGTGATGCAGGGAGCAGGTTCCTGAGGGCAACTGTGCCCCAGGTTTGTCTTCTGGGACAACTCAGTCCTTCTAGGCCTCAGGGTCTTTGATTGGAGGGGCACCCTTCCAGACTTCTGAAGTGCCTTTAGGGCTTTTTTCCCATTGTCCTGGTTATTAGCATCTGGCTGCCTCACCACCAAGATAGTATTTGTAACCATCTTATCTGCCTCACCCTTGCATTTTTCTCCTGTTATCCACTTCTCTACCACATGGCCAGGCTGCAAATTTACCAAATATTTTCTCTCTGCTTCCCTTTTAAATTCTGGCTTTATGTCATGCCTTTGCCACCATAACTCACAGTAGGCTGTTAAAAGTAACCATGCAGCTTCCTTAATGCTTTGCTGTTTGGAAATTTCTTCTGCCAGACATTCTGATTCACAGCTCTTAAGTCCCACCTTCCAGAAAGCCCGAGGGCATGGATACAATGCAGGCAAATTCCTTGCTATGGTGTAGGAAGGGTGACCTTTTGCCCAATTCCTGATAAGTTCCTCATTTCTATCTGAGACCTCATCATCAGCATGGTCTTTACTGTCCACATTTCTATCAGCATTCTGGTCACAACCATTTGACCAGTCTCTAAAATGTTCCAAACTTTCCCTCATCTTTTTGTCTTCTAAGTCCTCCAAACTCCTCCAACCTTTGCCCATAACCCAGTTCCAAAGCTGCATCCACATTTTCAGGTATCTGTATAGCAACACCCCACTCCTCAGTACCAATTTTCTGTTTTAGTCCATTTTTGTGTTGCTATAACAGAAATACCTAAGACTAGGTAATTTATAAGGAAAAGAGCTTTATTTGGTTATGATTCTGGACAGCTGCATCTGGCAAGGGCCTCAGACTGCTTCTACTCATGGCAGAAAGCAGCAGGCAGCCAGGGACAAGCGGATCACATGGCAAGAGGAAGCAAGAGAGAGAGAGAGGAGGTGCTAGGGTCTTTTAAGCAACCAGCTCTCACGGGAACTAATAGAGTGAGATCTCACTCAGGATCTCCACCCCCCAGAGAGAGCATCAATCCATTCATGAGGGATCCGCCCTCTTCACTTAAACAGCTTCCAGCACTGCCCCATTGGGGATCAGATTTCCACATGAGTTTTGGTGGGGACAACACATCCAAACTCTATCACCTATGGGCTATTTATTAGCGTGTAACTTACTCTCCAAATACTTGGTATCAGCTAGCTGCAAAAAAAAAAATTTTGGGGGGGATATTTTGTAGGTTTGTTTTCGCTATTGATTTCTAATTTAATTTCACTGTGGTCAGAGAACATATTTTGTATGATTTGAATCCTTTTATTTTAATTTTTAATTTTTATTGAATTATAATTGATTATACATATTTTGGGGGTTCAACGTTGACATGTTGATCAAATCAATATTACTAGCATATATATTGTTACAAATCATACTTATTCTTTATGCCCCTTGTCCAATCTCTCCCCATCCCCCTGCCCCCTCTAATTACCCTGGATTTCTTCTCTTCTCTCCCTCTGAAAGAGTAATGGTTACTCTGTTGATTTGTTGCCTAGATGATCTGTCCAATGCTGAGAGGTGTGTTCAGGTCCCCCAATATTATCATAGAGCAGATGCTTCTTCTGTCACCCTGGAATGGGCATTGTGGAAAGAGACATCCTCTTTTTTTCTTTGGTCTCTGCTGGTGACTCTCCTTGTGTCAATGCACTCCAGTGGCTGGGAGACCATACGCATGGTGGTTGTGGCGTCTAGCCACTTTTGTGGCAGCCGTGGTTATTGTGGTGGCTGTGGTGGGCCACCCACATGGAGATGATGTTTGTGGCATGCTCCTTGGTGCTGGCAGTGTGCCTGGTTGTGTGTGGGGGATCCAGTCCTCAGATCCAGACCTCAGGACCCTGGACAGGCTCTGAGGTACTGGCAGTGTGCCTGGTTGTGGGAGGGGGGGTCTGGTCCCCAGATCCAAGCCTCAGGTCCCCAGGTGGGCCCCAAGGCACTGGCAGTTGAATCCTTTTAAATTTATTGAGACTTGTTTCATTGTCTAGAATATTCTCTAGGTCATAAATGTTCTTTATGCACTTGAAAAGAATGTACATTCAACTTTGGTTGGTTACAGTGTTATATAAATATCAATTAAGTAATATTGGTGATAGTGTTGTTGTGAAATAAGCCTTTACATCTTTACTGATTTTCTGTTTACTTGTTCTATCGGTTATTGGGAGTGTGTGTGGTGGGTGTGTGTTTCAGATCTCTGATTGTAATTGATATCAGATTGTTTTTCCTTATACTTTTATTAGTTGTTTCATTATTTTGAAGCCTTGTTATTAGGTGCATAAACATTTACAAGTTATGCTCTTGTTTAATTGGTACCTTTATTAGTATGAAATGACCCTCTGTATCCCTTGTAATAATAATTGCTCTGAAATATACTTTGTCTGATATTAATATAGCCACCTCAACTTTCTTCTGGTTAGTGTTAGCATAGTACATTTTTTCTGCCCTTTTACTTTTATCCTATTTCTGTCTATATATTTAAAGTGGGTTTCTCCTAGGCAGCATATAATGGTTTGTTTTTTTGTTTTTTCCTTTTGGTCCAGTCTGACAGTCTCTGCCTTTTAGTTGGGATGTTTAGATCATTTACATTTACTGTGACTATTGATGTGGTTGGGTTTAAACATATCATCTTGCTATTTGTTTTCTGTCCCATGTGTTACCTTTTCTTTTTCTGCCTTATTTTGAGTATTTTTTTTTTTTGGTGGCTGGCCAGTGTGGCGATCTGAACTCATGGCCTTGGTGTTACAAGGCTGTGCTCTAACCAACTGAGATAACTGGCCAGCCCCCCTTTGAGTACTTTTTAAGATTTCATTTTGTCTCCTTTTTTGGCTTATTAGAACTCTTTATTGTGTTACTTTAGTTGTTACTTTAGGGGTTATGGTATACATCTTTAATTTACCAAGATCTACTGTCAAGTGATATTATACCACTTCATTTTTGTTATTACAAAAGCATATTTCATTTCTCTCCTCTCAGCCTTTGTGCAATTGTCATATATTTTATTTCTTCATTTGTTACAAATTCCCAATACATCATTGTTTTGTTCAGTCAATTATCTTTTAAGAGTTTTAAATAAGAAAAATGTCTTTTACATTTACACATGTAATTACTACTTTTCATGATCTTTTGGCAGATCCATATTTCTATCTGGTATCATTTTCCTCCTGCTTGAAGGACTTCCTTTAACTTTGTTGTAGTACAGGTTAGCTGGTGATGAATCCTGTAAGCTTTCATATGTCTAAAAAAGGTCTTTATTTCTCCTTTGCTTTTTAAAAGTGATGATGTAATACATATAACATGAAATTTAACATCTTAATCATTTTTAAGTGTACAGTTCAGTGGCACTAAGTACATTATTCACAAGGTTGCAGCCATCACCACTATCTGGTTTCAGAATTTCTGTCACAAAAAGAAAACCCAGTACCCATTAAGCACTTACTCTTCAACCACTAATCTGATTTGCCTCTATCAATTTATCTATCCTCTACTTCACTATTTGAAAGATATTTTTGTCAGGTATAGAATTCTAGGTTTGTTCATTTGAAGAGCTAGACTTAGCCCTTTCTGTCTGTAAACTCATGTCATCTTAAGTTTTTCATAATTTGCTTGTCTTATGTCGGCAATTTGTGTCCTGTTTTCTCTCTTCTTCCTTTGCAGAACTCCAGTTATAGTTGGGTGTTGATGCTTTTAGACTGATCCTTTCATTTTTTATTTTCTCTCATTTTCTTTTGTTCTACTTTATGGGTGATTTCCCTTATTT
This sequence comes from Cynocephalus volans, assembly GCF_027409185.1. NCBI lineage: Eukaryota > Metazoa > Chordata > Mammalia > Dermoptera > Cynocephalidae > Cynocephalus > Cynocephalus volans. Next base: position 189,511,824 of record NC_084461.1, read on the forward strand.
AATGGATGCCATACTTTTTCTTGTACTTTTGTGGCATAGTTGTTTTTTGGATATCTTCTACTCTCTGTAATTTCCGTTTCTTGGGAGTTACGTTTTTTTTTTTTTTTTTTTTTTTTTTGGCGGCTGACTGGTACAGGCAACCAAACCCTTGACCTTCGGTTTACAAGGCCACACTCTAACCAACTGAGCTAACCGGCCAGCCCCTCTGGGAGTTATTTTTGTTTTAGTCATTTGTTGTAGACTTTCCCTCAAACTTCTGATGCTTTTGGCTGTCTGTATATGTAAGAGTGGGGCACTAAGATTATCAGTTCTCTTCAATTGTTGGCTTTCACTGTAGGACAATTAGGCATTTTCACTGGAGATCCCCAGATGTCATTATCTGTAGTTCTTTTCTCTGGCTTAGTTCAGAGAAAAGTCTTCTGTTCCACTGCATAAACCTGGAGTAGGGCTGGGAAAGGGGTTGGGATGTTCAGTAGATAGACAGACCTTAATTTTTGTCCCCGTTTTCAGTCTGGTCCTTCCCTCTCCAAGTGCTTGTGGGCTGGAGTTTTGAGCTTCTCAGGTTGTTCCTCCAAAATATAACTTCTCATCTTGAAATTCTAATTGCTTCTTACAGGAGCTTCCATCCCTGTTTTTCCCTAGCACATGGGACCTCTTGTTCCTCCCATTTACAATTTTTTTAAAGGGAGCTACAAATAAGTTTGCTTTCTATTATGATGTGCTCCAGCTAAGTCATTTATTATTCTTCCATCAGCTGTCCTCTTTCAATTGTGGATTGAAATGATAATTTTCTCTTGGTTTTATATAGACAGAATGTGTGCTTTTATTTCTTGATTTCCTTGTTTTGCCATACTTTTAAGAAACCATCTAATATTGCTACAGAGAAGTGCATGGAAGTGTACAGCTCAGAACACACATCTGTCGCCACTGCCCAAATCAAGAGACAACATTACCAAGATACCACAACCCCCCTCATGCTCTCTCCCAGTCATTCTCCCCACCCTGGGCCTAAAGTAACCACTGCCTTGACATTTTATCATTATCAGTTAATACTGTCCATGCTCAACATTATTTAGATGGAATCATAACATTAAGCACTCTCTTAGGTCTAGCTTCTTTTGCTGATCATTATGTTTATCACTCATCCATATTGTTGCATGTAGTTTGTTCATTTTCCTTACTGTATGTTATTCTAGTGTATAGCATAGTTTATTTATTCTACCTTCAACTTGTTTGATGGACTTCAACTTGTTTCCAGTTTTGGCTGAGTATTAGTGCTGCCATGAACATTCTCAGACATGTCTTTTGGTGAATGTGTATATTTCTACTGGGTTTACACCTAGGAGAGGAATTTCTGGGTCATAGGGTATGTGTAGTAGACAGTGCTAATCAGTTTTCCAAAATAGTTGTAGGTTACATTCCCACAGCAGCGTATGACAGTTCTGATTGTTCCACAGCTTCCCCAACCATGCTATTGTCTTTCTAACCTTTTTGGTATATCTCATTGTGATTTTAATCTGTATTTTCCTGCTGACTAGTGAGGATGAATATCTTCTCACTATTGGATGGTACAGGTTGAGCATCCTTAATCTGAAAATCTGAAATCTAAAATGCTCCAAAATCCAAAACTTTTTGAGTGCCAACATGATGCTCAAAGGAAATGATCACTGGAGCAGTCTAGATTTTTGGATTAGGGATGCTCAACTGGTATGTATTTTGCAAATATTACAAAATCCAAAAAGTATCCCTGTGCTCGCTTCGGCAGCACATATACAAAAAGTATCCCAAATCTGAAACACTTCTGGTCCCAAGCATCTCAGATAAGGGATACTCCATCTGTATACTTTTTGAATGTACTTATTTTTCAAGAGGCAGCCCAAGGAGATGGCCTTAGCAATGGAGAACAGGGGAATCCTTGCTGTGTTCAGCTAGGCAGAGAGCTCAGGCATCTCATTCTCTGGCTTCTCAGATCTAAACAGAGGTCTTCTCTTTGCTGTGAGCAGTTGCTTTTGCTCCCTCTTTCCAGCACCCTGAAGCAACAGACAGAAGAAGGAAGGAAAGCTGCTTGTTCCTTATCTGAGAGTCCTTGCTTTTTCTGTAATAAAGACACATCTGTGACACTTCCACTAAAACTTAGCATTTATTAAGTACAAGAAAGGTGGAGTGGAGAAAATGAGAATGAAGTGTGTCTGGGTGAAGACTACCATGGAGCAGTAGGAGAGGATAAGCAAGCCACGGAGAACTGAATTCGTTTCTCCCAAGTGTAGACAACTGGGGCTCCCTGGAGGTGGGAGGATGTTGTGTAAGAAGACAGCTGAGCATTGACTGTGGACAGCAGGACTGAATCAAGTCCTTACCTTTTCCTTGCATTTCCCTTTCCACACAAAGTAGATCTAAATCCATTGCCTGCTCCCAAAGAAGGATATTTGATCTAAGAATGACCCAGACTCTTCCAGTGCAACAATCCGCTTGAGGAAAATCCTCACACCAGGCATGAGAGCACAGACTAGCTTCCCAGGACATACAGGGTTAGGTTTAGCTTTGATCTTGGATTTCCATCTTTTAAATCATACTTTCCGTACGAAAAGCACAGACTGAAGGGATTGGATGGAGGGAATGGGTAGCTTATAAGCATAATGGAGCACGAATCACATTATCAAGTGCAAAGACAATGTAATAATTAGAAACACTTTAATTCCTAGCTACTTGGTGGCACTTAAGTATCAGAGCCATCCAAGCATGTCAGTCTTTGAACTTGCTCAGCAAGAATAGATGATCACACAACTCTTAATGTAAATCAAAATTATTAGATGAAAGTTATTTATTGGTGTGACTTTTTCCTGTAGTGAGCTTCCTTTACACAGCATGGTGTAAATAGCATCAGATTGAATGAAAAGTTTGTTATATGCAATCATAAATAATTATAATAAATATACATCAAGTAACTTTACAGCACACATTTTTTAGGGCCAAGGTTTACATCTGTCTGGACCTCAATATGCCCTCTGAGAGAAGTAGCCAGTTAGCAGCAGATATCTTACTCACAGCTGTTGTCTTATCAACTGATGGGCCAACAGAAGCTTCCTACACCCTTCTAGGGGAGGTAGCTGACAATTCCAAGTTCATTCAAGGGATTGGAGGGAACCAAGAATTTAAAGATACAGGAAGGAAAAACCACATCTAATAAATCCAAAGTCTCTTTCATTATGCAGTAATAAAATAAGAGGATCCTTGTTTTCAGGAATACATACTGATGCGACCCACCTCCCCAGTCATGGGGGCTATGGCCCCTGAGGAGGCAGCAGGCTGACTATCTTCCTTTCAGAGCAGGGGACCTGCTTGCAGACATACCTCCAGAGGTGACTCTGGCATCAAATGAAACTGATGCAGCAGTCACGATTAATCCTAGGGTCATCTCATCCTTAGGTCAAAGAATCTTTTCTATAATGGTCCCTAATACATTTCCTAAGAATACTAGGGAGGAGATGGATGCTAATGGCTCTAACTCTAAAACTCACACATCTTCCCAACAAGCCAGGGCCACTGCAGAGAAAGGAGCACATTCTCTTTCTCAGACTAGCATCCACTCTCCCAGGCCTTCTAGACAGCATTCACTCAGAACTTCCAATATTCACAATATTATACAATAAATATAGCGATGCGACTTTGTCATTTTGGGCCTTGCCAGTTCTCACAGTGTCCAACAAGATGGCATGTGCTGCTCTTGAATGAAGTACCATTGGACAAAGACCTATTTGGGGCACAAATGCACTAGGGCAGTGTGTGAGCCTGGAGGCAGCTCAGCCTTGGCACACACACTTACATGGGGCAGCAAGGGGGTGCTGGGTGGGCCTGGACAGAGAGGCAGAGGGACTCCCCCACAGAGTCTCCATCTGGTCTGAGTCACTGAAGTAGACCCCAAATTGAGCAGAGCACCTCAGACAGTCAGCTCTTTTAAAAACGGGTGCATGGCCCTTTCTTTTTCTGTTCCTCACATCACTGCAGTGAGGAAGGGCCCTTTCTGGGCACAAAAGTGGGGTAGGCTTGAATCATGTGCTTTCCTGTTCAATCAGTCTTGGAAAAAGCTCCCACTTATGTGCTGTCCTTCCAACTCCAGGTGTTCTCTCAACACCTGCAGCTCGGATGAACCCAGCCTGGCTCTATGAACTAAGGTCAGGTGTGAACCCTTAGGTCTTCTGTTCCCGAGGACTCCTCAGGGGAAAACTGTCAGACCAGGGCCCCAGAAGAGAGAGATAATAGACAGGGTTGTCTAGGTGGGAGGGGACTGGGAGCCACTGTGGCTTTTCCTTAGAAAACCTAAGTCCATGACAAGTTCTAAAGCAGGAAGATTAACCCATAAAGCTCCCTGTGTGTGTCTCTCATGTTTGGGCAAGTAGCCCAACCATTTCAAGATGGAAGGAGGTCTACAGGAGCTGCCTCTAAGAGAAACTCCAGCTCGAGGCAGGAGGGCAGGGCTGGCCACAAGCATGTTTGTGGAGATGCTCTGCAGAAGGAATGGGACACTCTGTGTGGCCAAGGTCATCTCACCCCCAGCTTCCTGCTGGGTGGTTCTGTGATGAGGAACCAATTGGGGCCTCATGGCATCTGAATCTGATGGCCGAGAGGGACAATATCTAGGAAGATCAAAGTAGACACAAACTGTCTGGGAACTAAACTATCCTACAAACACACCACAAACAGGCAGCAAAAGAACAACCATCACAAAACATACAAATACAAAAGGTTAAGTCTTCCAGGAGGCCCTGGAACATGGACGAAAGTTCGGAAAAGCAAAATGTTGCCAACTCCTCACACAGGGCCCCGGAGGGACGTGCCTGCAGTGGCAGGCTTCCCAAGCCAGCAGAATAGGTGCCTCGGTGACAGCCTAACTCTGGGCTCCCTCCTGTCAGCCACTTAGGGGGTCTTCACGGTAGTGAATGGCACAACGAAGTTTCTCCAGCATGATTTCCAGAGAGGAGTACTGGGGAAGCTTGATCATGAACATGCAGGTCTCCACTCGGATGTAGCGAGAGTCTGGAGAACCTACAGAAGAAACATTGGGCTAACGTTAGAGACCTGGGGGCCTGTGGCTTGTGTTAGGGTCCCAGGGAGGCCTGGCTGGCCTCTCTGTTTCTAAGTTTGCCTCTTTTGGCAGCTCCAAGCCAGTCCCAGGGCCAACCTGGGGCAGGGCAGAAGATTTTGGAGGAGAAAAGGGCAAACATATAACTGCTGATGGCACAGATACCAAACTGCAATTCCCACTGACCTGTGTGGGAATTCAGTTGCAGACAGGTATGTTTGGCCAGCAAAGTGTTGTGTTTTGCTTTTTAAACTGAATTATTTTTCTGATTTAAAAGTTAGGAGTTTAAAAAATTCTGAATTTTCACCTTCTTTTAAAATATTGAAAGATATGTAACATTAGGTCTGTGTTGCCATGGTTCCCACCTGGCCCTTTCCCTCATTTACATTTGGGTTTTGGTCTGAGGGATCTCTGTTCATTGTTCTCCCGCTCTCATGCAGGGCCTGGTGGCTGCAGTCCCACACAGTGTGTCCCTACTTGGAAGATGACCAGGGGAGGGCAGTACCTGCTGTGCCATCTGGGGGGGCAATCTTCATGGGGTACGGGGGCACATGGGCTGTGTCGGGGCCCCCGTCTTTGCAGGGACAGGTGAAGGGGATGCGTTCCTGATTACAGGCGAACTTGATGAACTTGCACAGTTCCTCCTGGGCGAACATCTCCAGAGCTCCCCAGAAGAATTCGATGTGCTGGTCCGTCTCCATTAGCCCCACCTGGTACATGGTGTGGGCCTGAGGAAGAGAGGCCCCCAGATGTGAGCAGGCCTGGGCCTCTGCTAACCCACTGCCTCCCGAGTCCTGGCATCTGCAGACCAGGCCCATTCCCAGAGCAGGGTGTGGCAGGGCAGCTGCGGCAGTAGGGGCTGCAAGTTCAGGGAAACTATGACGATGACAATGACAGGTATGTGGTGAGGACAGAGTGCTGAGACAGAGGAAGTACTTTGACAAGGCCATTGCTGATGCCTGCCGTCCAAGCCAAGGGTGACTGGGGGAGGCCTGGTGCCCACCGCCTGCCAACACAGGCTGGCCCTGGGCCACCTACCTTCAAGAACTCAAGGTTAATGTAAGGGAGGCCACAGGTGCGCAGCTCCATCTCTAGCGGGCTGAGCGTGGTGAGCAGCTGCAGGGGGATGATGGAGCCCAGGCCGGCCCGCACGGCTGTCACGCACTCCACGTTCTGCAGCTCCCGCAGCCGCAGGCTCCGGATGGCTGCTGCGTAGATGTCCTTGTTCTCCCACCTGCGAGGGCCAGGGAGTGCAGGTGAGGGAGCATGCTGAAGAGGCTGATGGGGTTGCTTGTCAGGTCGGGGGCCACACCCACTCAGCCAGAGGTCTGGACCCCCTCTCAGGAGTGGCCTCAGGCTCAGTTTGTCTCAGTCCCGGCAACTCAGTTCATTCCTCTCCTGCCTCTTGGTGTCACCTATCTCAGAGCTGCTACTTTCTTAATCAAATCCTTCAGCTGAAGACCATCTTTGCTGGTGCCTGACCTCCTGCCTCATATCTCTCCTCCTGGTGAAATCCACCTGTCACTTGACCTAGACCCTCTGCTGTTGCTTAAGTCCAGGTGCCACTGTCATGCCCTGGCCATCCAGCTTGGTCAGTCCCCTCCCCCATTCACACACTCACGCCACAGGGATGAGCCGGCCGTGGGTGCACAGCTCCACCTCCTCGCCTGTCATGGTCAGATAGGTGAACTTGCAGCAGGGCTTGTTGGGCCCGTCAGGGCTCTCAGTGGCCAGGTGCTGGGAGGCGATCTCGGCACACAGGGCCTCCAGCTCAGTCTCGTCGTTGATCTGGAGGGCAGAGGCAGAGCAAGGCTAACTGCCTGCCCCACTGTCAAGGCTTCTGGAAGGTGGAGCCCTGATTTCCAGTTGGGCAAATACCAAGCATAGTTAGGCAGGCTCTACCCTAGGCCATATGGATGGGCCCATGATACAGGCCTGGCCAGTCAGAGCCTGCGATCAGTTCAGGGTTAGACAAGTGACCTAGGCCAGGCTAATGAGACCCCAATTCCAGGGCTTTTCCTCTTACTATTAGGAAGCAGCAGCCCTGTTTCACTGGTGTGGATCTGACTAGCGGATGGTACACTGTGTACTGCTGGAGCACATCTTTGCCAGAACACTGGGAGGGACTGACTGCCTGAAACTGATTATTGATGACACCATTTGGGCACCAAGATTCAGCCCTGCCTGAAGCCAAACCTATATCTGTGCTTTTTGTTTTAAAATTTTTTCTTAAGTTGGCCGGAGCTGAGATTTCTGTTACTTGCCACCAGAGAAACCCGACCTAATTCTATCTCTGGAAGATGTACAGGCTACTTCTCTGTGGTGAAGGCTGCAGGTACGCCCCCACCCCGTCACCTTGTGGTTCTGGTATCCCAGCCTCCCTCTGTGGCCTTGCCCATCCTCCTCAGCCAGAAGACTTGGCTGAACTATCTGCCTGGACAGTATCTTGCATCCCCCACCTGCCCCAGCCTCTTGCTGCCACTCAGAGCCCTGGGAAGACATCTCACAGTTGTGACTGACAGATACACATAGATCCCCAGCCCATGGGGGGCGTCCTCCTTTGACCCTTCAGACAACTGATGGGCATTCTTGTTTCTAGTGAGAAGCCAACTGACATCCAGGAGCCCACTTTGCTGCTCTCTTGTGCTGGCTGCCCTCAAGTGGTAGCTAAGGGGACAACTACAGAGAACCTGGCCAGCATGAGGCGCCTCAATGGGTCTATCATGTTTTCTGCTGGTGAAGGTGGAATCAGCTGGCACTCCTTCACCAGAGGTATCTGTGCAGAGCAGGCCTCAAACACAAAGTCTACTTGCATGTGAGCAAGGAAGATGGCCTAAGGGGAGGGCTGGATCACAGGCACTTGCCATATTCTGCTGGGACATTCTCTGAGCTGAGGAGAGGGTGTGGTGCTAGAAAGCACAGGCCTTAGAGCTGGACAGACCGGGGTTCCTTGGTAGCTCTGCTCCCAGAGAGCTGAGAGATTGTGGCCAAGTCATGTCACCTCTCCAAGTTTTGCCTTCCTTCTGGTGTTGTTACAAGGAGTGAATAAAGCCCTTAGCACAGGGCCTTGAATAAAGGACAGCAGCCCGGAAGCTTCTGAGGATGGATGTGAACCCAGAGTCTGGCCATGATAGGGCCTCAGTGATGTCGTTGAGTGAAAGGAGGGACTGACTGGCTCTGCAAGCGCAGCTGACAGCCTGAGCACTGACCACACACTCCTCCTGGGGATACTGCTCAGATGTGTATATCCCCTGCACGCACAGGAGTGGGAGGAAGACTCCATCCCCAACACCTCCCCTGGCCAATCTTGGAGGCCCTACAAGATTGGCCTCTCGTGCTCTTTCTGAGGCCCTGAAATAGCTCTTAAAAATGAAACTGGACCTTCTTTTTTTTTTTTTTTTTTTTTGTCTTTGTGACCGGCTGCACGTCACCGCACCGGCCATCCTTATATAGGATCCGAACCCGCGGCGGGAGCACTGCTGCGCTCCCAGCGCCACACTCTCCCGAGTGCGCCACGGGGTCAGCCCAAAACTGGACCTTCTTGATGCAGTTCTCCTCATCACCTCTGCTCACTCAGCTGCCAGGAACCCTTCACCTGTGTCCTTGGAGGACACTGCAAGTGGGAGGTCCATCAAGGTGCTCACATCACTCCCAGTCCACTGCTATCAGCAGAGAGGGAAGCAGAGGCTTTTGTCCTCATGAGACAAGCCTTCCTGGCAGAGCTGGCTTATATTCCTTATGTTTTGTGGGGATCCCAGTCATCGTCAGTGGGGAACTCAGCAGAGGTGGCATGGGGGACCCTGAGGCACTGCTCCAGGGCCCTGCTGCCTCCCAAAATAAATGTGCCTTTCACTTACACTTTCAAATTTCTTGACATAATTGTAGGTAAGTATGTCTGCTTCCTGCAGGTCTTGGTCAGGGTCCAGGGGCTCACCCACCAGCGTCTTCCAGAAGGAGGGCAGGAGGTCCAGGGGAAGAGGGACATCTGCTCGGATGGCAATCCCCAGCAACTGCCCCAGGAAGTGCAGCAGCTGCTCCTCCCCATAGGTGATGGGGCTTGGGGTCAGGATGTATTTGCCCTGGAAGTGGAGGCAGAGATGAGGTGACTCTGAGCATGTGCCTCGGTTCCTGCCAGGGAACATGTGCCCCAGGTCACTATGGCAGGCAGAAGAGAAGCCAGCACAAGGACATGACCCTGTCCTAGAGCTTGCTCAGCCACTGCAGCAAGAGCCTGACCACCCCATGCACCCCTTCCCCCAGACCAGGAAGGTTTTTGAAAGGGCATATGAGGACGTGCAACCATGACCCCAAAACACTGCCCCCAGGGAACCCAAGCGCTGGGGTGTGGGGGTCTCAGCTGCCCAAGCCTTCACCTCACCTTGTTCTTATTGACAGCTGAGCTGGGGCACAACAGGAGCAGTGACAGCGAGGAGCTCTGCAGCTCTTTACACACCTGCCACAGGAAGTGGCGGAAAGAGCCACCTGCAAGACACATGGAGATGTCACAGCACTCGGGACTGTCCCCAGTTGGAGGTAGCTGGGCAGGACAGTTCCCTCCCTATCTCTTCTGCTATGACCTGGAACCTCAACTCACCTGCCAATCTGCCTGCAGCTATGGCAGAGTGGAGAGAAAATTTGCTTGAGGACAGGGAGTCTTGAGGTCACATCCTGCTCTGCCACTTACTGGATGGGTGACCCCAGGGATATAACTGAACTTAGGACATCCCTGAGCTTGGCAGGCTCAGTCACCCCATCTATCAAATGGGAAAGTAATGATACCTTCCTTGCAGGCTTGTTTCCAGGATGAAATGAGGTCACCTGCAAATCCCCTACAAGGGGCACCTCTGCCAGCTGCAAGCCTGTCCTGCTGTGTGGGCTGTTGGGAGCAGGGCCACCTATTTCCTCAGCACCACCTCCCACACTGCCTGGTGCTCCTAGTTGTACAGTGAATGCATGCACGAAGGGACAAAAGCATGAATATACACAACGGGGAAGGGGCACCCGCTTAGCTCCCCTACTGCTGCCATTCCAAATGTTCTGTGGCTTTATTGCAAAACAATTCCTCTGTCTATGGGTCTCCTCTTGCTTTCCCCGTGCATCCCCCATGGGTGCCTTCAGGTCAGGAAGCTCTGAGGACAGTTGTGTGCACATACTACTTGGTTGGAGCCATGTGGAGGCCTGGCCTGGGGCAGGTGTCAGGGCCTGGTCCTTACCCCTGCTTCCAAGAACAAGAAGGAGGTTCCTGACTGCTGAAGCCTAGAGAGCCAAGGGCCTGGCCTTTGGAATCCTGGCTAGCAGTTTGACCCTGGGTAAGCTACTTAACTTCTGGATCCCCAGTTTCCCTATCTATAAAATGGGACAATACTGGCACTCTGTGAGTTTCGAGGCCTAGAGGAGCATGAGGGCCTGGCATATTCTGAGCTCTCAGAGAATCCGAGCTGTTCTTGCAGAAGCCCGGGAGGTCTGCCCAGAGGACACCAGTGTTCTCTGTATTGGAGGCTGCTGCTGGCCACAGTGTTCCCATGGGAGGAGGGCAAAGGGCAACAGGAGACAAGCTGGGGGCTTTCCCTCCCATTGTACCCAGTTGAGGAGGCACTGGGTTTCTCCTCCATTCACAATGGGAACGATTTCCTGAATGTCTGGGCTAAACATGACTGCAAGGCTCACAAGGGAGCACCTCCTCAGCTGCTAGTCCTCATCTCCGCAGAGTGCAATGACACCAGGTGCCATCTTCATCAGGAGCTCCCCATGCCCTGTCTTTCATGGGCACACAAGCTTTTAGCCCACCCACCTCCTTAGCCCGGGGTTCTTCCCAAGGAAGAAGGCCCATCAGCACTGGGCATCTCTGCTGGGTCCACCAGGCAGGAAGAGTGACACGAGTGCTGAGCAGAGGTGCAGTCCCCATGCGTGGGAGGGACTGGTTGAGGTTCCAGGCCAGTGTGACCACCAGTTTCCACATGGGGGGTGGTCTGGAGATCCCGGATGTGCCAGTCACCAGGGGTGCAGACCTGGCTTCTGCACAGCAGGGTGAGGAGGATGTATGTGGCTTTTATTCTTGAAAACAGATGTGTTGGGTAGCTTAGGCTAAAAAGAACCCCAGGAAGTTTTACAGTTGAACCACAGCCTCTCCCTGGAATGCGCTGGATTGTGAGGTGCCCTGAAGGGTCTGGTGGGGGGGGGGAATGCTACTTACTGGTGCCATGGACCTCTTCCCCAGTGAAGCGGATGTTGAAGGCATATGTGGGGTCACCACCACTAGCCAGTTTCACACAGAGCTGAGATGATGGCACTGAGGCCAGCTGCCTGGCGGCCTGGCAGAAGTAGGAGTTTTCTGAAGCTCTAATTTCCCCTGGAAAGTGAGACAGGAGCTGATCAAAAGCTCCCAGTGGCTGTCCTCTGCCCTTCTGCCCCAGGCCTCTGCTGCTTCTCTGACCTCAGCCTGCCCCTTGTTCAGCCCCCTGTGTCTTCTCTCTGGTCTTGGAACATCTTGAAACCTTTTGTGTCTTGGCACATGTGGTTCCTTCTGCCTAGAACCTGACTCCCCTGGTCTCTAGGTGGTTGGCTCCTTCTCACTTTCTAGAGGCTTCTGTCTGCCTCCTCTGGGAGGTCCTCCCCAAACCTCCTGCTTTGTCCTTCTTAATGTTGTCTGTTTACGTGCTATGGCAGAGACTCTCAATTGCCTACCCAACATCCATTCTTCCCTTCTTCTTTGATGCCAGCCCCCCAAGTTTTAGCAGACACATGGCCATCAGAATAAAGTCTACATTCCCCACCCTCCCTTGCAGCTAGGCATGGCCAAGGAGATGTGGAGGAAGGCTCTGAGTCCATGAGAGCTAAGCTCCTCCTGCTTTTCCCCCTTCCTCTGCTGCCTAGAATGCAGGGCTGGGAGGTGACCTTGAAGTGGGAAGCCACACAGTAACATAAGCAGCCAGGTGAATGAGGAACTGTTATACCATCCCTAGGTTCCCTTCTTCTAGAGACTTCTTCTACATTTGAGAAACCCACTAGTTTGTTTAGGCACTGTACTTTTGCATTTTCTGGTCTCTGTAGTCACCCCTACCTCCCACAATTTCTAGCGGGTCTAAGGTGATCTCAGGTGCTGCATGGTCAGCTGTCCTCTGCACGGTGGCGTTCAGCACTCTGTTCATCACGGTTATTTTTGTGTCATAAAAGATCAGCCCTGAAGAAAGGAACATGGGAAAGAGGTTTGGATGGGGCTGTTTCCCTTCTTTCCCAGTCACCCCGGGCCCAGCGGAAGCCATTCCATCCCCTCAGGGTCTTCTCCAGTCTCCTCTAGGATGCCCTTTAGCCCCCGGGTAAGGCACTCACATGCCATTTCTGGGAGCAGTATAAATTGGTCCTGACTTTGTGGAGGGCCATTTGTTAATATCTATCCAAATGCTAAATGCATATACCCTTTGACTATCATGCCCAGGTGACATCTCGCAGCAACAATGCAAACAAGCTAGAGTTGCAAAACAGAATGTATACAAAGATACCTATTTTTAATTTAAAAAAAGACAAAAATCTTTGTGTGTGTGTGTGTGTGTGTGTGTGTGTGTGTGTGTCTATAAGGCTGGAGGTGAGGGGTGTCTTCCTGGGGCAGCTGCCTGGAGGCCAAGGGATGGCCTGATGGCTCTGCCCCTGGGTTAGTGGGAAGGCCACCTCTCTCTTCCTGAGGCCCAGGGTGGGCCCAGCACTGACCTTTGGCCTCCTTCAGCAGGGCCGCGATGCTGTGGATATACATGGGTGTCTGGCGCAGCTCCACCAGGGGCAGGAAGAAGGTCTCCAGAGTGGTGTTGAGGGACTGGAGCAGGGCAAAGCGCAGGCGCAGGCTCTCAATGGGCACATCTGTGGGGTGCAAAGCGCAGTCAGGCTGGAGTCTCAGCTGAGTTAGGCTGGGACTCTCGATTGCACACAAACTCACGGGGGCCCTGTTGCTGGCAAGGGCTACCTGGAGTGGGCCCTGTAGGCTCCCACAGTGGATTTTTTTCCTGGGACCCTGGAGATGCTGTCAGTGAGTTGCCCCCAGTGTGCTGGGGCCTGTGCCAGGCAGAAGCGAAGCCCTGGCCAGCCAGCCAGGAGGTGCTGGCTCTTAAAGAATCCAAGGCCTCCAGCCCACCTTTGGGCCATGCCAGGGCTATACACTATAGTATTTTTTTAACTTTTTGTTTTGAAATAATTATGGACTACAGGAAGTTGCAAAAACGGTGCAAAGAGTCCTGTGCACCTTTTGCCCAGGTTCCCCCAATGGTGATGTCATACATTTAAACAAGGAAATTGTGCCACTGGCACACTGTCACTTAATGGTTTACAGTCCCATCTGTCCCCCTCCTGCTGTGGGAGAATGACGTCAGGGACAACATGATGCCTTCATCTCCTGAGAATCCAGAAGGGAACCGGGACCTGCACCTGCACTGCAGGAGGTGGGTGGCTAAGTGGCAGCTCGTGTCACACATGTGCACAGGCCACTTGCTCACATTCTGTGACAGGGCTTACTCCCCAGGGGGCGATTTCTGGGGTACTAAAGTTTTCCTTGTTGTGTGCACTCCCAGCTTTTAAGAAAAACATGCTGCTCCCTTGGCACAAAGCACACAGCCTCTACTGCAAGTCACCGGCCTCTACTGCAGGCCCCCAGCCTCTGCGGCCCCTCTCACTCTCCTGTCAGCTGGGCTGCAGTGGGTGCCTGGGCGTGGCTGTGGGGCACTGCAGTCCAGCCACTGCATTTCTGTATCTGTTGCTTGGCTTTGTTGCAATGAGCATTAAAAAAAGGTCTGAGACTAACGTGGCCGTAGTCATAGCTTTGTGCCTTTCCCTTTGTTTGCTCAGCTCCCTCTCTTATACACCTGGCTCGCAGTAGGCATTCACATGTAGTTTTCTTTTCTTTTTTTTTTTTTTGGTTTTTTTTTTTTTTTTTGTCTTTTTGGTGACCGGCTGCACCGCGCTCAGCCAGGGAGCGCACCGGCCATCCCTATATAGGATCCGAACCGCTGCGGGAGCGCTGCTACGCTCCCAGCGCCGCACTCTCCGGAGTGTGCCACGGGGCCAGCCCCATAAGTAGTTTTCAATGGATCTAGCCCTTCTAAACACCCCTTGTCATGGGGCAGCTGGGAAGAGGGCAGCCCCTGGGGCCACTTACTTAAGAGACAGGCCACTCGGGGGTCGGCTGCATCCGAAGGATCCAGGTACACCTCGTGGGGATGGAGCCGCGCAGGCGTGATGGCGAGGTGGCGGCACAGCCGGTTGATGTGCTGCACCAGTGCCACGTCCATCTCCAGGGTCCACTTCCTTGAGGCCTTCTGCGCGTGTCGGACATCTATGCAGGCACACCTGCGGGGGGAGGGAAGCCAAGGTGGGGCAGTGGTCACTGGGCTGACTGTGGGCTTCCTCTTACAGAGCCATGTCCCAACTCTCAGAGCACTTTTAAAAGACAGCTTGCCCCCCAGGTTGTTTCTTGGTTCTGGAATCACTCCTCACGAGGAAAAGCTCTTAAGCTCAGCAAGCTGAGCATGTGCTGGAAGGAGTGTGAGCAGGGGAACATTCTGAAGTGTTTGGCAACACATCCCCACATGCCTCCCTCTTGGGCATGGGCAGTGGATTGTGAGGGGGAAGGAGGGCTCTGGGTGAAATCTAGGCTACACATAGTGACCAGGCAAAAAGCACATCCACTCTCTGAACCTTGGTTTCTTCACCCATAAAATGGAGCTCATAAGAGCATCAGCCTTGTGCTTTGCCTCAAGAATTCAATGACAGGATGCCTGCGCAGTGCATGGTTAGTGTCAGCATCAGTTGACATCAGCACCCTTTCCCAGCAACCCCATCCCAGGGTCTCCCTATGGAGCTGTGGCCAAGACATGCTTGTGAAAGCCTTGCTGCAGGTCTGTGTCATTACGGCAACATCAGACTCCATCATCCCTCACTAGGGGTTAGCTGAATAAATGATACTACACCTAACAATAGAATGCTGGGCAACCATGAAAATGACCAAATGGAATAATAAGGGATATGGAAAAATAAAAAAAAAGCAGACTGCAGAGCAGCGTGTCTGATCCCACTTCAATAGGACTGAAAAAATCTACCTCCAGAAAAATATTGGGACAGATGTTCCCTGAAACATCACACAGTGCTGCGGATTGAATGTCCCCCGAAAACTCACTGAAGATTGACCTCCGTTGTAAGTGTTAAGAGGGTGGGAAATCAGACTATGATATTTAAAAGGTAGGGCCTTTGGGACCTGATTGGATTATGAGGACTTTGCCCTTATGAATGGATCAATCCATTCATGTGTTAATAGATTAATGGGTTATCAGGAAGCAGACTGGGAGAGAGCATGTGGAAATGCTCTGGCTCAGCCCTTGCCATGGGACTTTGCAGAACCCCCCCAGGAAGAAGGCCCTCACCAAATGTGCTCCTTCGACCTTGGGCTTTCCAGCCTCCAAAACTGTAAGAAATAAATTCTATTTCTTTATAAAGTACCCAGTTTTAGGTACTCTGTTATAAGCCACAGAAAACTGACTAATACATACAGCAATTATCTCTGGGCAGAGAATCACAGGACATCTTCTTTGTGTTTGTATATGCTGTTTTCAGTAAGAGTGCACATCCTTATTCCACAAACATTAGGCTATGAACCCAAGAAAGGCAGGCAGGCTGGCAGGGCAGTGGTCAGGCAGAGGCCTGGCTGAGCCTCTCGTACCAGAGCCTGTGGCACCATGAAGGAGTCCTGTGCCATGTCAGGTGCAGAGCCCCAGGAGGATCCCGGGAGGTGGAAGGGGGTGGCATCATGTTTCTCCTCACTACAGGCAATCTTGGTCCTCACAAGGAGCACTCAGAGACCTAAGCCTCCTACAGAAGGGAAGCCTCCTCTAGGCTGGCTGTCCCTGGTATATACATTTGGCTCCCCTTAGACAAGTCCGTGGTGAGGAGACAAGGACATGTCAGGGCATCACCGTGACCCCTATGCCATGCGTGAACAAGCCCTTCTAGCTATTACACAGGCAAAATCTTCACTTCATAATTAGTTTGCAGCCTAACTTGTTCCCTTCCTACTCAGAATGCAGTTTTTAGTCCAAAATAGGTGATTCTACTTTTCAACACAACCCCAAAGTCATCTCTCTTGCTGATTTCTAAAATAAGTTAAGAAAACTTGTCCCTGCCACCACGATGATAAGACCCATCAGGGGTTGACTCAGCCTTCAATGAAGGTGCAACATGCTGGTGCCAACCACTAAACAATTTCTCAGTTCTGGAATTGGCTTTTTAAAAAAGCATATGGCTGGCAGCCATTTTTCTTCCTGCCCAGTTCACCTTGCTGTGTGCAAGGCTGAGTAGGCCTGTGTGGGAGAAAGCCAGAGGGAAGGGCAGGGCCATTTCTTTTGTCTTGCAACATCTTGCCTGCTTGGGATTCACTTACAGCTGGAAAGGGAAAACCACATTTGCTTGGCTCTGGAGGCCAGGTGAGCTGTGGTCTTGCTGTGCCCCTGCCTGGGAGGGAAAGAGGGCAATGGAGACTGAGGGAAAGTGTGAGAGGCCCAGGAAGAGGTTCTTTGCAGTAAGAAATTGTTCCTGGGCCGGCCTGTGGCTCGCTTGGGAGAGTGTGGTGCTGATAACACCAAGGCTAAGGGTTCGGATCCCTAGATAGGGATGGCCGGTTAGCTCACTGGGTGAGTGTGGTGCTGACAACACCAAGTCAAGGGTTAAGATCCCCTTACTGGTCATCTTTAAAAAAAAAAAAAAATCGCTCCTGTTATGGACTGAATTGTGTCCCCCCAAATTCATGCCTTAGCCCTATCCCTCAAGGTGACTGTATTGGAGATAGGGCCTTTAATGGGGTAATGAAGGTTAAATGAGGTCATCTGGGTGAGCCTTAATCCCATAAGACAGGTGTCCTTATAAAGAGGACACACAGAAGGAGGAGATGGGGCTGAGGTGGGCGGGGGGGTGGTGGCCGCTTGCAAACCAAGGAGAGAGGCTTCAGGAGAAACCAACCCTCCTGACACCTTGATCTTGGAACTTCCAGCCTTCAGAACTGTGTGAAAATAAACTGTTGTGTAAGTCCCCAGTCTATGGTGTTCTATTACGGCAGACCCAGCTGACTGATACAGGCCTCATGTCAAAAGTTTGGAGGAAAAGAATAGGGTTTGTTTTCAAACGGATTAGAAAACCCACAAAATGATCATGAAAAATGAGGAAATAACTCAGAAGGCACTATAAACAGTGAAGATGGACTGGCTCCCCAGAAAGCATTTTCTTGGCAATGCACCTAGTGGCTGAAAACAATTTCTAAACTAGGTATCAACCAGGTTGAGGGACAGCCCTCTTACCTATCAAAATGAAGATCATAACCGCAGGACAAAATTGCCCTCCAGACGCTACGGATGTCTTGCTTGGCTCGGTCGATAACAAATTTGTGAAATCCTTCCAAGGTCAGATATTTTTCCTCAGGGACTGATGGAAAAGCGTTCACAGTGTTAGGAATTTAGTAAGAACTACACACAACGTGGGCCTCCCAACATGTTCTTCCCTCTTTCCTGGACTAATCCATCTAATTCTCTTTCTATCTCCAGTAACTCTAGGGTCTATTATTTTGCCATTTCTACACACTGCCCACATAACCCCTTCATGTCATAAGGTCTTGTGTGGCAGGCTGGTCATCATCAAATAGTGCAGCTGATTTCCCACTTCCCTTCTTTTCATAAGTCTCAGAAACATCCTTGACTGCCAAAGCCATTTTCGTGACAACGAGAAAAGCTTTCTCCAACCCTGCTTGGGCCTTTGAGAGGCATATGTTCTACTGCCCCAGAGCACATCACTAGCTTAGGCAAGTGCCTTCTTGAAGAGCATTTCCAAGCAGCTTTCCAGATCTTTACTTTTCAGTCACAATCTATTCTTCATCTTGGGTGTATGGTATTTCCGGAACTGCCATTTTTACCTCCTTAAATTCATGGTCATCAAAGATGGCATCCTGGGGCAGTTAATTGGCATTGGCCAGGAATATTTCCCAGTGTCTTTGGAAATGCTGTCCTGACTAAACTAAAACCCAAGGGAGCCTAGAGCTTGGGGCCATCCCAGCAGGAGACTGCCCAGTCAGGCAAAAGCAAAGAGGCTTGTTCCCAGAGTGGGCAGCCTGTCCTCAGGATAGAAGCAAGTCCCTGAGCTGTGTCAGGCCCAAGCTGCTCTTTCACCTTCTTGTTTTTTGGTAGGTGACTTTTCTGGGTCCTTTTCATCTGGTTTGCTCTTTTCTGGTGACTTTGGCTTCACAGTTGGCTTCTTCTCACTTAAGGCAGTTCTGCTGGAGACCAAAACACCAGGATTAGAATTCTGTGTATCCACCCATCCTCCCAACAGAGGAAATACAGAACCTCACACACATATTAATTGATTCCCGGCATGCCCCCCAACTTAAGGCTTAGAGTCAGACAGGGCTGGGTTCAAGAGCATCTTTGTTCTGAGCGAGAAAATTTTACTGAGCAAATTATGAGGACAAATCAGTGCTTTAAAATGTAAAAAATCTTGAAGGAACTCTTTTCAAATATTCTTTCTACATACTTTACAGCTGCACTGTCCAGTAAAGTAGACACTAGCCAGATGTAGCTACTGAAGGTTAATTTAATTAAAATTAAATAAAATCACAAATACAGTCAGACCGGTCACACTTACCACATTTCAAGTGCTCCGTAGCCAGGTGTGGCTAGTGGCTACTGTACTGAATGGCACAGATACAAAAACAGCACAGAGTTCCATCATCACAGAAAGTTCTACTGGGCAATGCTGATTTAAAAGCACCATTTCTACATAATTAATTAATGCAAATACACTTTATTTTTCTGGTCATTTAAACAATTCCTCTACAGACTCCTGCTGGATAATGCTTTGCTGTCAGAGTTTTAACTGTGAGTACTTGAGAGTCATAAACCTTAGTTTATGACTATCTAAAAGTTTATGACAATCTTAGCCTATCTAAAAAGTATTAAATATATATGCATATCCACACATGGAATATCACATAGCTATTTAAAAAAAAGGAATGGGAAAGTGCTTTTTGTATTGATCTGGAATGATCTCCAAGATTAAAATTAAATAGAAATAGCAAGGTACAATGTGCAGTATCCGACATTTGGGTACATATATATTTGCTTGGGTATTCACAGAAAAGTTCTGGAAGGCTACTTAAATAACAATGGCAGGCTCAGGAAGGGGAACCTCGAGGTGAGCTTAAGGATGGAGGGGAAGAGGAGTAGCTTTTCACTGCGTATGTTTTTGAACTTTGTACCATTTCAGCCATTCAAAATCTAAGACAATAATACAGATGTATAAAAAGTTATGTACTTAAATGTTAAAAGTTGTTGCTATGTGTGGAATAATTCGATCTTTTTCCAATACGCACATATGCATTTTCTAATTCTTCTATAATAACTATGCATTATTTGTGTGGTTAAAAAAATAGGATTTTTTTTTCCAGTTCTGTAGATTTGACATGTTTTCTTAACTCAGACTGGTCTGCTTCCCAGCCTGTGTGGCCGAGATTTGACTGTACTGGTGGACAAAATGAAATGATGGCTTTTGGCTGATGGAGACGAGGACTGAAAGGACCCTGGCAACAGAAAGAAAGGAGCCAGGATGCCCGGCTTCTCTGGCGGGTCCCACAACCTCTCCAGCAGCCCCACCTTCCTGAGCTCCCTGGCACGCACCTGACGCTATTGAGCACAGCCTTGTCCTTGGCAGGCGGCTTGCTGATAGGCCTCTTGGTGCTCACCACCTTCACGGGGTGCTGCTCCTTCCCGGCTTTGCTGTACTTGCTCTTGTCGAACTTGGGCTTCGGCACACCGTACTTCCTCAGGATCTGCAGGGTACAAAAGCAGGCAGGTGGTTCTCAGGCTCACCCCGCAGGGCACCCAGGGCCCAGCAGAGGCATAGTGGGGATGGGGTGGCTACCTGGGTGAGTTGGTCCTCCAGCACCTTTTTTGGTGGCCGGACATTGGTGAAGAAGAGGTGGAGGAGGTTGCCTGGTGTCTGGGAGTTGATCTGCTCTTTGCTAAGATAGATGTCAGAGACTCTGAGGGGCTTCGTGGGTGTCAGGCTCAGCGTCTGCTCTGAATGGGCACAGCTCTTAAAGATTTCTGTCAGAACCTCTCTGGCCCCGGGCACCAGCTTCTCGCCTGTTAGAGGACAGAGGGAGGCCAAAACAATTCTGCCCTGCACATACTGTGTCAGCACAAGCCCCGCAAGCATTTGATTTATTTTTTGCAAACCATGTAGTTTTGAAAGTGGGTAATGGTCATTTACTAGAGGTGACGTGCTGTGGCCCAGATTTTACTACACTTGTGGACAAAATGAAATGCTGAAACCACCCAAATCTGGTTCCCCTTCCTTGGGTGCATGCCTCAGTTCCACACCCTGCCTTCTCTGCTGTCAGGTGTGGCCCTCTGATCACTTTCTCCCCAGGGAAGGGAGCCCCATTTGGGCCAGGCTACTCTCCTCGGCAGCCATTCCCTCTGTGACTGCATGGAGATGACAAGCCCCCTGGACTCAGTGCCAGCACATCTCAGCACTCACCCTGGACTCCTCCATGTGCAAGCAAGAAACTGCCACTGGGTTTGAGCCGTTGTGCTCTTGGGTCTATTTATTACAGCAGTTTAGCCTAACTTAACTTAGACAACATGTATGTAATGGAAAATCCCGAAGGAACAAAAGGGTAGGTAGCCAGCAAGTATTTTTAGTGCAAAGTACAAGTTGCTAAACAAGTTATTACATTATTAGAGAACATGTTTCAAAACTGGCATTTAGGGTGGGTGGAAAAAGAAAGTTTTCTGAGATAAAAGAAAACTGTTCACGAGCATTAGGGAAAATACTTATTTTTTTGTCCCCAAACAAGCACTCCAGAAAGTGTTCTCGCCTTTTCTAAGGGGCCAATCATGAACAGATTTGTGTGCTTCTGGGGCTGAGGGTCTGAGATAATACCAAATATTAATACAAAATATTAATAGTGCTGTGCCAAGCTGTATCAGAGCATGATGCAGAAGGAAAAATCAGTAACATTGATCCTGATCCTGTCTTTATTTAAAATTTTAATACTTTGGTTCTTCATGGATATTTTGCATTAATTCTGACTTTTTAAAATATTATACTAAAATATTATTTATCTTAATGACTGATTTTTTTGGAGCCCCATTAAATTTTTGTGCCCACAACCTTACTTACCTTACCCTGACCCCAGCTCTGAGGGAATAGTTCCAAATGTCATGATTTGAGGTAATAATTCAAAATGACAAAACTATACTCAATATTACATTTTGTTCTTGAAAAACATAAAACAAAACAACTGAACTCTATTATGAAATTTCAAGCAAGCTTAAAGATTTAGAAAAAGGGACAAGGATGAAAACTTTTGAGAAAGACTGACAAAAATATGATGACACAAAGAAAACTGTTGCTATTTACAAGAAGAAAAAAAAAACACTCCTGCTGCTTCTGAAGTGAAGCTTCTGAAGTGAAGTGAAGCTTGGGGTGAGCTGCTGGCCTTAGACCAGAGCCTTCTGCTAGAGTCAGCTCTGTGGGGGCTTCATTAGAGCCCCATCTCCCAGATTAGCACTTGGTATCGTATAGAAGTGGGGAAGCCAGACAGGGTTCTCCTGCTACAAAAGAACCACCAGAATGACAAGAGAGATGGAAAATGGGACTTTGGAAAAAAAGGGCTGGAACTATTTCTTCCCCAAGAAACAGTTTAAAAGGGTGAGGCATTAGCTGTCCTTAAGCATATGCCCAAATAATTACCAGCAATGTACTTGGTTTATTCTAGCTGCATAGGACAGAATACAAAATACACTTGAACCTAAACAAGAGGAGCCTGGCTAGACAAAAAGAAAAAAAACGACTTGAATGCAAGCCCACATTCAAGCCTGAAGCAGGCTGTGGCAAAGCCACCCCTGGTGGTCTCTCTAGCTGAACACAGCAGGACTGTGGCAGGGGCTGTCCTGGCGGCCTTCAGTGTCCTGACAGTGGGGAGAGGGGAGGAATGTTCTCTTTACATCATACGAAGATGCACACAATTGGCCACCACTAGCAAACAATGAGCCTCTTGTACCAGCTCCCACACACCCCCAATCATTTTCAAAATAATTTCAAAACCCAGGAGTGGCTCCAAAGTTGCTCTTTAATTTAAGAGATTAAAAATAGGGGAAATCGGTGGGGAGGTGGGGAGATTTTTGCTCAATTTTTTCTATAAATCTAAAACTGCTCCAAAAAAAGTTTATTAAATTAAAAAAAAAAAATTCATAACCCACCTTTAATTGATTTATCATTGAAATAATCTTCTAGCCCTGGGCTCCCTTGGGTATCAAACAAACTCTGATTTACTACAGAGACAGTTAGGATCTCTTCCGTTGACATTTCCATCAATTCATCTTCACCATCCAAACTTGACAAACCAATCAAATCATTATTGTTAAATAAACTTGCTCGAATTTTCTCAATTTTGGCTCGGGATCTTATCTGTGTGAAAAAAGCAAAGGGTCAGGACTTGAATGGAAAGTGACCAGTCATTCAATATGAATGAGCTTTCCCCTTCCCACCTTTCACTGGAAACCCTCTATTCATATTCAGAGTTGCAAGAGCAGCCGTGCCCTATGTGGGTGAGCGGGCCTTCCTGGAAAATTTTCTCCCATGCGCCAACAATGGCGAATTTTAGGGGAATGACTCAACTGGACATCCCTGTTGCTAAACCCTGGCCAGCTCTGTGGGTTTACTCTAATACCCAGGGAGTTCAAGTCCATGCCTGGCTCTGAGGAAGTCTCCAGGAAGGAGGCTGATGGATTAAAAGAAGTGATTCTAGGAGAGAAATCGCCCACTGGGAGAGCAAGGCAACCCAAGTTCTCTCCCAGTGCTCTGTTCTACGTATCTAAGGGGAAGGACAGTTTTTACTTTTGAGCCTAACTCCTATTATGCAAAGGTACAGGAAGACATTTGACACAGGATTTCTAAACAAGGAGGTATGGGAAACACATTGGATCCTAAGGTGGAAACATGATTTGGCAACATGCACACCACCTGAGACTCAGAGTAGCCAGGAACAGAGTGACAAGGATCTATTCCCACACTGTTCCGTGAAGCTCCCTCCTGCTAATGGTAATGAAGAAAACTACCCGAGGCCACTCAGAAATATACAGATGGGGTCATGGGCCAGGATTCACTTGACAAAACCACCCACCATAAAGAGCAGCTTCCTGAGCTGCCCTACTGTGGTCAGTGATGAAGTGCATTTACTTCATGGCATTAGACTTGATATCACTCTGATGTGACCTCAAATAGAATCATCCTGCTGTTTCCAAGGGCTGCCCAGGGATCCCCAGTTGCTCCAACATTACCTATTAGCTAATCTCTTAGAAATAACTTTGAAAGGTTTAAAGAGGCCTGGCAGAATCAACTTGGTCATGATTTTAGTGGCGGCCAAGGCTCAGAGCTATTACCTCCACAACTGCGAAGCCTTTGATGGGGCGTGCTGCGAGGGGCTGATTGTCCAGGGACGTGACTGTGTACATGGAGCCCATATCCGACACTGAGGCCGTCTCGGCATTGTCCAGGGGCTCCCCCAGGCTACCCAGGCTGCCTAGGCTGCCAGTGCTGCACAGGGAGATGTCCAGGCTCTCCTGGCTGGACACCACGTGGGGTTCCAGCAAGCTGGGAGGGATGGGCAGCTCGAGGCCTGAGGGCAGGGGGTCT
The DNA here is from genome assembly GCF_027409185.1 of Cynocephalus volans. NCBI lineage: Eukaryota > Metazoa > Chordata > Mammalia > Dermoptera > Cynocephalidae > Cynocephalus > Cynocephalus volans. The sequence continues at coordinate 189,535,621 of NC_084461.1, forward strand.
GCGGAGAGGTCGCTGATGGTGTGCGAGATGCCCTGGGAGCTGCAGATGGAGGCCTGACTGGTGGAGGCTGAGGCACTGACGCTTGGGGCAGGGGTCAGGCTGCTTGACGTGCTGACCTCCAGACTGTCCGTGTCAGGGAGGCCCAGGGTCTTCTCCAGCTCCACTTTGCTGTCCCCACCCTCGGCCTTGTCTTTTGGCTTCTTGGGGTCTTCCTCCTGGAGTGGAATATAGATCTCATCTTTGAAGACCCCGCCGTGGGCATTGCAGGCCTTGCGGATGGCACCTCTGACGATGCCCTCGTCCAGGTGGGTGGGGATTCCGGAGATCACCAGCAAGCGGCTGTGGGCAGTGGGGCCCACCAGGGCCTGGCAGGCATCGGCAATGGCATCGCTTGTCACTCCCAGCCCCTGTGGGTCCTTCCTGGTGAGGTGCCGGAGAATGATAAGCAAGGTGAGTGCACGGTGGAACCAGAGCATGTCCTCGGGCTTGCCACCCCCGATGCTGAGCATGGCGGGGTCTGTTTCTGCCACGTGGGAGGACTGGCGCTTCCCTGAAGACGAGGCCTTCTCCCGCTTCATCTTGACTTTCTTCCTCTTGGACAGGAGGCTGGGGCTTTGTGGTGTCTGTCCTGGGGAGGACGAGGAGGAGGAAGATGAGTCACTGAGGTTCGGGGCAGTTGTTGAGGTCACCCCGCTGGCTGTGACACTCATGTTGGTAGGCAGGGTCACTTCAGCAACAGCCAGGCACCCTTCCATGAGTGCATGAAAATATGTGGAGAACCTGCCCTGGTCACTGGTGGCCGCTGCCCCTGAGCCCCCACAGGTGCTGCCCGACACCCAGCTCTGGGTCTCTTCATCGTATAGCTTATGGAGCTCAGACTGCAAGGCCATCAGCATGGCCAGACAGGGGTTCAGCTGGAGGGTAATGGAGGAGGACAGGCCAGCAGGGTGCCTCCTCTGCTCCAGGGTGTGCACCGTGCGCAGCAGCTCTGCCAGAAGGTGGAAAACAAGCTCCTTCACGCAGGCCGCCATGTCTGTGGTCCACAGGAAGTTTCCTGAAGCAAACGTAAAATAACAATAACAGCAATCATTCACGTGGTGCTTATTCTGGGCCAGCACTGTTCTAAGCACTTCAACAGATTCAATCCTCATGAGGATCCTGTAATAGCTACGGTGTTATTCATCTCCATCTTACAGATGGAGAAACAAAGAGCTGCAGAGCCAGCCTGAGGTTACTAGAGGGACAGCTAGGCGTCAGGGCTGGCAAGCTACCCTAGGGGCTGTGGCCTTAAGTCCTGGGCCACACGACAGTGTGCCAGCCTGCTTCTGGCTGGAGCTCCAAATGTCATTATGTTCTGTCTCATTAGGTTATCAAGCAAGTTAGTGACAAGTCACTAGAACAATCTTTCCCAGAGCACGGGATGCTTATGATTGGGGGCACACAATCCAATCTTAGCAAGCAGTACAGAAAATGATTCCTTCATAAATTCTCTTTTAGTCCTGATTTTGTCAACAAGAAAGACCTCCGTTGGAGCTGGTATATTCTTAATGGAGAGTGGGCCATAGACCCAGAGCCTTTGAAAGGCAACAGTATTTACCAGAATTTTGTAACAGCAACTATTTACTTTCCTTATATTTATTTTTATAGTTACTTTCTAGGTAAGGCAAGGTATACTAATTTTCTATTTAGAGTAGTGATGTAAAGATTTCTTTAAAACTAAATTTAAGTTTAAAAAAAGGAGAAAAGGGGGCCGGCCCGTGGCTCACTTGGGTTAGTGTGGTTCTGACAACGCCAAGGCCACGGGTCAGATCCCATATAGGAATGACCAGTTAGCTCACTGGGTGAGTGTGGTGCTGACAACACCAAGTCAAGGGTTAAGATCCCCTTACTGGTCATCTTTAAAAAAATAAATAAATAAAAATAAATAAAAAATAAAAAAAGGAGAAAAGAATCAATTGCAATAAAAATGATTAAGTAAATAAGTGCTGATAGACATGATTTGTGTATGTGGCAGGAACCACATAAAGGTGGCCTGAGACTGGCTGAAGCTTGGGAAATACTGTCTAGAACAACAGGATGGACTACACGTTTGTACCAAGGCCCCTGTCATACCAGATGTGTGTCACATGTTAATCTTACCTGGAACTGGGTAGAAGGAGAGAAAGCTCATGTTATGTGAGAAGCTATTAAGGACCAGGAACCTCCGAGGCCCCAGTCTCATGGAGCCAGCTGAGCCCTCGCCCCAGAGAGCCAACTGCAATTCATTATGTCTTGACGGGTCTTTTATAGGGTAAAGATCACTGGATGGGGGTCCCAAGGGCCAGCTCAGGCTGACTTACTGAGAGCCTGTGATTAAGTCCAGCACCTAAGCTTCCCGCGCTCTTAGGAAGGACGCTGTTTGAGAATTCTGACGGGAAATAATCTTGTGGTTGTCCTGGAACAAGGGATCTCATAAAGCTTTCACAGAGGACAAGTGCCAAAACTCCCGTCTCCCTTTGGGTCCAGGGCCAGTGCCAGACCCTTGGACAAAAAACTGCTCATGTCACCTCCGTTGCCCTCCTCCACCATTTGACATTTGTGTAAGAGGATGGCCTTGGAGAGAATTCTTCTCCACCAAAATTGCACATGGCGGCCCATAAGCCAAGACTGACCACAGGCACCTCCTTCCCACACAGTGGTTGCCTTTTACCTACCCCCAGCCAGCCCCTAGGGTGTGTGAAAGAATGTGACTTAGGTGCCAACATTTAATAACTAGGAAATTCACATCAAAATCTGGAGTTCTGGCTTTTCTTGAAATAAGAAATAATTCTGGCAGAAGCGGGGCCATGTTCTAATGTAGCAAGAGCAGCAGGGACTCAGTGGCTGCCTGCAAGGCACACATACCCTCGGTTTACAGAAGCCCCCCCAACTTTCCTCTTTTATTTCTCTCATTTCCATGATCCGTTTGACCCCCAAGGGCATCTGAGTTTGCAACTTTTTCCCCTCCAATATTTTATTATAAAAAAGTTCAAATATATAGAAAAGTTGAAAAAAACTGAAAAAATTATATAGTAAATACCCATATACCTACCACCTAGATTCTACCATTAACATGTTGCTCTATTTGCTTTATTACACATCTGTCCATCCCTCTAATTCATCCATAAACCCATTCTACTTTTGGATTATTTCAGACATCAGTATGTTTCATCCCTAAACACATAAGCAGGCATGCTGAATTTAAAGTTCAATATTTAGAATTTTTTGAGATAAATTTCCATACAGCAAAATGCACAACTCAAATCCCATGAGTTTTGTGATCCTTTTTAACCTTTCAGGTGCTATGCAGTCATAACATTTGATTGTGCAACATCGCCCACTTCCATGCCACCCCAAAGTTACAATAATGACACATAATCATGTTTTAAAGTAATGTACGATAAAATTAATATTATCTTCATTATTAGTTGCCACCTCTCAAAATAATGGAAATACCCTGCGAATCATGGATTTGGGAGTCTAGGTTACACTATCAAATCTCTTCCCCAAGCCCACTTCAAATGACAAATATCTGATAGGAGGGTGCAGCTGCTTGGGTTACTATGGCCACTCCCTAGGCCACTGGGCAAGTTCCTTCCTCAGGCACCACGGCAGCCACCCTGGTCCCCTGGTCCTGAGGGAAAGTGAGCCTCACCTAGCAGCTCCACCACCTGCAGTAGGACCAACGTAGGAATGGTGTCAGGCTCATCTTCTGATTTCCCTTCGCCGTTCTCTGATTTCCAGGATAGAAGCTGCTCAGCAAAGGCCACGGCCAGTGGGAACTCCGGGGGTAGAGAATGTAAAACTAGCACGGCCCCAGGAGGCGGAGACACCCCTGAAAGAAGTGCCAAGGAGGAGAGTGTGTGACTAGCAGCACCTGATCCAAATAAGCCCGAGAAGAGGAGCTGCCAGGTGCGCATGGAGACAACGGCTGGAAAGGCCACCCACCCACTCCGATTGAGTGGGAGGAAACATAATTCCCAAACCCTCCAGACAGAGTCAGCTGCAGGTGAACAGGGAGATGGAGGCCATCCCTCCTGGGAATCCACCTACTAGTGGGGCAATGGGACAAAGAGCAGTAATGAGAACAGAGAAGGATAAACACTCCCCCCTCAGTTGGTCCAGCCAGCCGGAGGGCCCAGAATGGGAATAGTGAGTCACACTTTAAATGATCCTTCATAAGAATGTTCTGGCTTGGTAAGGAAATAATCAGTCCTTTTGTATGGCTGTAATCCCATTAAGACCATTAAGCTTATACTGTGGACCAGTAAGGTGTCCCCAAGACTTGAGGCACTACCAAGACCTTGGGTTTTGATTCTCTCATTACCTTTCATCATTGCCACAGCCTAAGTCTGACCAAAGCTGCCTACAGTGAGAGGAAAGAGGTCCCGAGAACTGACTGCCCTCACATCCTACACTGTACCCCAAACCCCACCTCAAGCACTGGTCAGGCATAAGCCTGAGCATCAGAGGGCTTTGGACAAGTCAGAAAGAACCAGGTTGGCTTGTTCACTTTGGGGTGAAATGTTTACATGGTGATAATTGAGGAATGACAGGTAAGACAGAGATCCTCTATTTTTAATGTAAAGTTTAAAAATCAGCTAGCGTAGGCAAAGTACTATGAAAAAACAGACTCTAATAAAACGAGATAATAAAGTTGTTTAGCAATGATCAAATCACTTAAGACACGTCCTTTCACTTCATTCCCTAAAGATGCAATGTCTCAAGGACTGGGACCACAGAGAAGGCAAGGCCTCTTTTTGTGGCTGAAGGTTCAAATATATTTTATAATCATCTCTGGCAAACATGTGACAGTCTATTCTTATCAAACATGTTGTGGAAGAGCCGTGGAATTCTGTGACTAAGAATTCCTTTCCTTTTTTCTGTGAGTACTCAGAAACAGAGTCAGCTGGTCCCGGTATATAGAGGACAGGCAGCAACAGACTACACCTACAGAGGTGTAGCCCTCACCTAAATCTCACACTGTGGAGGCTTCACAAAGGATGCCAAGGGACAAGAGCAACCAGGCTCCCGCTTAGGTGGGGAGCAGACACTCACTGTGGCCAGTGCCCCAGGAAGCCATATTACATACTCGAGACTTCAGTTTTAGTGAGAACTGGAAGAATGGCAATTGGGATAACTACAGCCTGAGATGGCTGTAAGGATGAGATTGCTCTGTTCAGATCATTCCTAATAGTATGTATCCCAGCACAAATTCGTGAAAGGAAAGGAGATCCCCACTGTAGCCTGGGCAGCATCTGCCGGGCCTTCCCAGGCAGGAAAGGGAGGTCTTCTAATCTACTGCCTCTAAAATACACTGCTCCAAAGAGTCCTATTTTTTTGCCAATTGGAAGACGGCAAGGTGCAAAATTCTTTGTATCTTCCAAAAGAAGGCAAGCAGAGAAGGACTTGCAGCTGGTTGCATCTCCACGAGCTGGAGAAGAGACTCACCCAGTTTGATGTGGACCCTGTCTGTGGAGAGGACCACAGAAGGGTACTGGTCAGCGGTGGGGGGAGGCGCAAGCCCGGTGTTGGCTGGGGATGCATCCCGTGGGTAGCAGGCAGCCTCAATGAGGTTCAGCTGGCCGTTCCGCTTTACCTTGTGGCCAAGCCCATACACGAGCACCCGCGCCCAGGGTGCCTTGTAGAGAGAGGAGCTGTGAAGCAAGGATGGACATTAACAAAGAGGCCAGCCACACACAGCAGGGGGAGGCAGCAATGCCCTTCCACAGAAGGAAGTTACATGTGAATTGGCCATAAGATATTTCCACCACATTCTATTATTTAGTTATTTATTTATTTTGGTGGCTGGCTGGTATGGGGATCGAAACTCTTCCACCACATTTTAGGTCATTCTGCATAAAGACTAATTCCCCAAACACGGGAGTATGGGAAGAACTGTAAATCATTTGCACTAAAGAATAAAAACAATTTCAGGTTTTTTTTCCTTTGCCAGTGTCACCAGAATCCATCTAGCTTTTCCCTCCCCATCAGCTTCTTTTGAGAATGGGCCACTTACTCTTTGCGGAATCCAGACTGACTTTCTTTGCAAGACACAACAACAAAGGCTGCCCCAGGGAAATTAACATCCATATTGACTTTGGACTCGGAAATTGGGAACTCTTCTGAGGGGAACTGCTCTGGTGCTGTCTGCAAAGAGACATTTAATAAGGCAAGCCATGGGCCAAAGGGAACACATTTCATCTTCTCATCTCACGAGGCAAAAGGAATCAGTGAAAGCACATGTTGTAATAGATTCAGAAGGACAAAAAAGCCCTCCAGGAGGAGGAAAACTGCAGATGGAACAAAGCAGAAGAGCTTCTAAGAAAAGGAAATTGAGAGGGATGGGGGTTTGGGGGAAAAAGGAGAGTAATTTTTAGCCATCCAGTAAGACTTCCAATTAAAAATGGTAAGCACAGGTCAGGGACATTAACTTCAGACTTCTACCTGCAGGAAAGAGCAGATCTGTTTCGTCAGCTCCAAGAGGCTCTCCTCGCCCTGGTGCAGGGTCCGGGTGATGGCCACGTTGAGCCACTCTCTCACCGTCTGGGAGTTGCCCTGGTAGAAGAGGTCGGTGGCAGAGCAGTTCTGGGAATGGATGCAATGCTGCAGAGACTGTGCCAGGAGGATAGAGCTAGAGCTGATGGTGCCATCTGGGGACAGAAAAGAAAACAGAAGCTTATGAGAACCAAAGCAGCAGGGCTGTGAGAGCCTACGTAACAATGAATCACCTTTTAAACTTTTAATTTAAATTTTTAAACTTTTAATGTAAAGTTTAAAAATCAGCTAGCATAAGCAAAATACTATGAATAAACAGACCCTAATAAAACGAGATAATAAGCTTGTTTACCAATGATCAAATCACTTAAGACACGTCCTTTTACTTCATTCCCTAAAGATGCAATGTCTCAAGGACTGGGACCGTGGAGAAGGCAAGGCCCCTTTTTTTGGCTGAAAGTTCAAATATATTTTATAATCATCTCTGGCAAACACGTGATAGACGTTACCAATCAGACCCTGGGGGGAGGGTCAGGATTCAGGAGATCAGTGGACTTGAAACTTCTGCTTTCTTTTTAACAGTAAAACTGTTGCCTAAAATGAAATCTTAAGTAGAGGGTCAAGTATGTTAAACAGATAGAAGTGCGGCTGCTTGGATTCAGGGGTTCCCTGAGTCTGACATATTTGGCTGCTCTGACCCATCTGAGCTGCACCAAGGAACAGCCAGGGTGCCTCAGAGTGGAGTTTGCAAAGCAATGTGTTAGGTCATCAGGGCAAAGCTTCTTCCACAAACACTTGAAGCTTTCCAGATATGTTTTGGAGCCTCTACGTTCTTGGGGTGGGCTGGGGGATGCCGGGGGCTCAGAGCGGATAGTGGAGACGTGGCATAGAGACACTGGCTGGGAGCCCACGGCTGGAAGCTGGAAGGCAGCCACCCAAGATGCCATCTGGGCTGACAGTGCTGCTTGCCAGTGGGCTTTGAAGGGGGCCCCCTGCCTCCCTCGTCTCTTGCTCTCATCTTGGTGGCTGGAAGCTGAGGTGCCAGAGGAAGACAGGAGGGGTCCCTTAGCCTTGAATGGGGCTCAGGACAGAGTCATCACTCTACATTCCTCAAGTGGACATACACCCAAGGGTCCCTGGTGGCAGATACATGCAGGCTGGCCCACTTGAAGTCACAACAAATCTAATGGTTCTGCTTGGGGGGTTTGATAACAGCCTTTTCCTTTCATTCCAATGCCAAATAGAATGTCAATGGCAAAAGTACAGTGGCTAGATTTCATAAATAATACTTAATTTCCCTTAACCATGATTTGCTTGGGAAGCTCAATGAGTGCTTAATAGATTAATGACTAAAGGGAGTAATATGCTTCCATTTTTCAAAGGGTGGGAAGGCACTCCCCCACACAGAGATGAGTGCACGAAGCGCAACTGGCGTGGGCCAGCTGCGTCTCAGGGCTGTTCTCAGGGGCTGAGTTCTGGAGTGATGGCAGCAAAGCTGAGCTTTACCTGGGAGTGGGGGAGCGAGGAGCTGATTGGACAGCAGCTGCAGGTGCTCCAGGGTAATGTCCCGGATGGCAGGGATGTGGAAGAGGCGGGTAAACAAGTGTGGCAGCTTGGGGGCGAAGATGTTGAGCAGGGCCATGCGGCAGTACAGCCTGGCCAGCGCCGCCTCGCACCGCAGCAGCTCTCTGCAAGGGAAGGGCAGGCGAGACTGCAGAGCAGCGACTGCAGGACCCACCCGCACCAGGCCGCAGGGCTCTGCCGGGAAAGGACCATGCCTCGGGCTTCCCTTCAGGCCCTGTGTTCTGTACCCCAATGGAGTCACTTGTTTATTAAATACAAAGCCACAGTTAGGTACCAACTCAAAAAGCACCATGGAAAAAGAAATAAAAATATTTGTCCACACAAAAACTTGTACATGTATATTCATAGCAGTATTATCTGAAATAGCCAAATAGGGGAAACAACCCCAAATCCCTTAACTTAATGGTAAGTCTATACAATGGAATATTATTCAGCCATAAAAAGGATGAAGGACTGACACATGCTATGCATGCACGAACCTTGAAACTTTCTAAGTAAAAGAAGCCAGACGCAAAAGGCCACATATTATATGATTCAATTTACATGAAAAGTCTAGAATTAAGCAAGTCCATGGAGACAAAATAGATTAGTGATTGTCAGAAGCTGAGGGGACAGGAGAATAGGAAGCAACTGCTGATGGGTGTGGAGTTTCTTTCTGGGGTGATGAAAATGTTCTAAAATTGATTATGGTAATGGTTATGGCAACTTTGTGAATATACCAAAAACCACGGACTTGTGTACTTTAAATGGGTGAATTGTATGGTACGTGAATTATATCCCAATGAAGCTATTATAAAAGTAACACTGTGGGCATTTTTTATGTGATGAATTTATAAAGTGATCAGCACTCATCTTGAATAATAGCTCATTAGCGACTGAGCAGGTCTCATTTAGAATTGCATCTCTTGGTAAAGAATTGAATCTAGCTAATGCTAAGCATAGGGATGGCTCCCTGTATTTTATTAGCTAATCACCATAATTAAAAAGTCTCCTGGTAGTAACAATGTAACTAAAAAGTTAGACATAGTCCTATTGTTTACATAAAATCTAGTCCAAAACTCACTCTGAACCAACGGGTCATCTGATATTGCAGACTGACCCTAATTAAATTTAATGCTGGTGTATCATAACTCATATTTGAGCAAAATGGCAATTAAAGAAGGAACTCAACATGTAATACTTGAGGAATTTCTAGCACTATGAAGTGAAGATAGAGAAAAAGAAGACAGCTAGAAGCTGCATCTTAGGAGGTTTCTTTCTCATTTACACCAGTTTATCTGGTTCTCATGCCAGAATTAAAAATAAACCAACTTCCCCTGTCTCCTCCCTCCTTGGAAGTCCATTTGTTGACTGCATTAACAAAGAACATAAGGACCACTGCAGCAAAACACATGAGGTCTGAATAGGAAAAGCTAAAAACCCCCATGGTACCTCTCACAACTTTCACCTTGGATTTAAAAGGCCAATGTTGCCAGGAATGAAGCTGTAATGAGATTGTGCCAGGTGGGCCTGTAGCCCCTGCTTAGACCCTGCATGTTGTCAATGCCTCTGCAGCAACTGCTGCTAAGCCCTCTACTCTTTGTTGTTCAAAGCCCTCCCTAAAACTCACATGAGTGCTTTAGGACAGACTATACTTCTTATGAAAATCTGTACCAGGACCAGAAATCCAGTCAGTATTCAGTGATCAAAGAAATCTGCATGGCATGTTTCATATTTCTCTCAATACCCTGATCAGAGCATTAATACTGAGAGGAAATGTCCTACACTTCTAGGCCGATTGTAACCCTATTGGAACTTTCTTCCTTTTATTTCAGTCGCTACTCAGTAGTCAACAGGTTTCATCTATCAGAAATGTTTGCTAAAAATATGACTGGAAGACTTATTAAATAAAGCTTTAAAAGCTTTTAATAACACCATGTTGATATTCAAGCATGCATATTTTGGGGTCCTTTTCAACAAATATTTTCAGTCTACAATGTGTGCCACAGCCCAGATTAGGCACTGCGGGCTCTAGCAAAGAATCAGATAAAACCTCTGTTTTTAGAAAGCTTATATTCTAGAGAGGAGATACAAGAACAAGTTATAAAAATAACAACAAGCAAAACTGTCATGTCCTGGGAGAAAATTAAAATACAGTGTTATGTCAAAGAGTGACTGGCTGGTTACCTAAGAGGGTGAGGTGAGACCTTTTGGAAGAGGTAGCTATTCACTAAGATCGGAGCAACAAGAACGAGACAGCCATGCAATGCAAAGCTCTGAGGAGGAAGCGAGTTTGGTGTGTGACAGCCACTGAGAGGCCAGCACTGCTGGACGAAAGGACAGCAGAGGCTCACTCAGGCTGTCGTGAGGCAGGTGAAGGGTCTGAATTCTACTACATGGAAACAGAAAGCCAATGGATGGTTTAGACCTGATTGGCAAGCTGCATCTGAACTGGGAGGACTATGAAAGAGAACAATCTTGGTGGGAAGCCACAGCTTTGAGGCTTCCTGTAGTATAGAGACTCTTATGACTGGTATGCCTCTTGCCGGAGTCCCTGGAAGCTATGCCTACAGAGTTATCACAAAAGATTGCAGTTCTGACTTAGGTCACAGGGCTGCTCAGCCACCACGTGAACCCTACTGTGTGACTTCTATCCTTCATACCTGAGTTATCACTTGGGTGGGGTCAGAGAATATGCCCTGCACTTCTGTGTGAACAACTGAGGACTCCTGCTGAAGAACCGTCCATGAAACAGCCCTGTGGCATGCCATGCTTCCTCTCCTGTATCTTCCCAGTAAAGCTAATGCCAAGTGTGGCCTGTTTTGGTCTTGTAAATCTGATTGTCTCATTGACCTTAACCACCCAAATGGGGCCATATAGTATCCCCGTGGAGATAGAAAGAGGCATGTGCATCTGGAGTTTCAGGGAGAGATCAAAGCTGGATTGACAACATAGTGAGCAATCATATTGGCTAATGGATGAAAAGCATGAAAAACAGCTTATGGAAACTTTTATTAGAGAACTTTCATTGATTATTATATTTTTCTCTGAATTGTTGCAAGAATTTTTAGGACTGAAAAGAACAATTCACAGGGGATTGGTAAACGAGTGCATGTAAACAAACTCGCCAGATCTGTGGGCTTTAAGCCACTGAGGGCAGGCACATACCTACAGCACCTTATGATCCCTTCCAGAGCCCCACACAGTGCTAGGCACAAAGCAAACACTCAAGGTATTCCTAATTAGCTTAACAGAGAAATGAGCTGGCTGCCCACACAGTGTCCGGACATCTTTATCTCTCCTTGACCTGCTTTACTCTTTGTAACTTTTCCCACACTCTTCAAATCTCTAGCTACCCCTGAGTGCCCCCAATTCATAGGAGTGTATGTGGCATGGGCCGGTTGATTCCAGATGCCCCAACTGTTCTTCCCAATCCTGCAATCTTACCGTTGTCTTTTCCAGCTGCTTTCTCTCCCTCTGTCAGCTTTGAAGGAAAAGCTTTCTTGTCAAGGATAAATGGTACATGTGGTAAAACATAGCAAGTGGATTTCTGGGACCCATGAGATAGAAGGGCTCAATTTTACCTGTGGATTTGGAGGTTGGTATTGTCCAGTGTGACCAACCCATTGGTGGCAGTCCTGCGGTAGCCTGCTGGGGGTCTTTCCAACATGTCAATAGGATACCAGTATCGCACCAGCACGCCTTCACTTCGGAGATACGTTTCCACCTGTACCAATTCATTCACCTATGATAATAAAAGAAAATGTCTGTTTTTCTGAGCACTGACTTTGTTTTCTGAGTGTGTGTGTGTGTGTGTGTGTGTGTGTGTATAGTATATACTTGGAATGTGTGTGTGTATGTATGTGTATATATACACATATACACATATATATGTACTTAAAGTCTAGGCTTTTAGTTATTATTCTTATAATTTACAACTAATTGCTATTTCACAGACAAAATAAATAAATTGAAAGGGAATTCACAATATGTGTTTGAAACACATATTACAAGACAAGTTTATACAGTACAAACTTGCTATCTACTTTTCTGAGAAAAGAACAAAATAATAAACATTAAGAACCATGAAGATTTTAAATAAATTTTAAAATATAAACGTGAGTTAACTAATAAAAAGGCCGAAAGCCAGTAATTAAAAAAAAACCAAAAACAAAACTTCAAATCAACAAAATAGATAAAAGTAGAGGATCTATACACACACACACACAAATATACATATATAGACTAATATATATATAACCAGACTACAGCAGTAAATGCTAGTTTCATGCCATTGATTGAGTCTAAAAGTTCAAAGACATCCGATTACAGATACTGACAGTGTTTTAGTTTTTCCATACCAGATAGAAAATTTTAATTGGTACAATAAATTAAAGAAGACCTTCAACATAATCATAAATTAGTAATTTATGAGAATAATGCTATATTTCAGTGATATTTGAACACACATAGTTTCGAGATAAAATTTATGTTCATTGTTATTATGTTAATAATTTTTTAAAAGCAAAGATCTGTTTGATAGCTCTGTTTTATTGCTGGGAAAATAAGAAGTAAGCTCATACAAATGCATTCTAGATTCAAATACCAATGTAATTTTTACTCAGGTATGATTAAAAAGAAAAGAATGAAATCACTTGAGAAATAACAGAACAATTACTTTAACTAAATTCTCATTTTTCTAATTTTTACTTTCACACATTTCCACTGCTGAAAAATATTGTCAGTAAAGTATCTTCTGATAACCAGAGTCAGAAATTTGTATCAGAAGACAGTGAGAGATTAACAGTACTACTGATGAAATTTTCTACTTGAAAGTTCACCTCAGTAAACCACCAGTCAATAACCCCTCTAAAAAAATTTAATGATTTAAATTAAGTTCTGGTAAAATAGATTCACCTGAAGATGTAAATTTTTTAAAGGTCAATTTCAAGCAGTAATGGCACCTTAACATTATCTGTATCTGTATCTCTCTCTAAATAGATACCAAAGCTTATATCTATATAGTGATAGATAATTTGTCATTAGGCTTGGTCTGTATATTATTTCATCAGTTTTTCTCGCGTGGGACACCTCTTAAATTCAAGCACGTGCATGCCACCTTAGAATCATGCAGCCACAGCTTTCAAACTGGATTCTGTTTTCAAAAGAAAGCTTTGGTTTTGCCCTCTCTCCCTCCCTTCTGTTCCTTCTTTGTCCCCACCCCTCCAAATCCTTGCTGAGCCCCAATAAACAGCTTTGCAGAATGGAGAAGAAAACTACTGATTTAGTTTAATACGCTCTTTTTACAGATAGGGAGATTGAGGCTGAGAGAACCACTAAGATGATATGATCAAAATCTCAAAACTATTTCCTTGATTTGTATCTTATAACAACCATGACAATGACAGATCATCCATTCATCAAGGACAATGGGAGAATATTTCCTTGGAACGTGGATAGATACAATGTAGGGACAGTTTGAATACGGCTGACAGAAAAGACTGGCAAGGTGCGGGGTCTGAAGGAGCTAACAGCGCCGTGAGCTAAGAGATTAAAATCTAGCATCAGCCCTGACATGATCCATGGCAACACCTCAGGCCAGTTATTTGGCATGAGAGCACTTCTGCTTCATTTCTTCATGTCTAGTTTGTAGAGGAACCCAATTGTATAATCACTTTTTAAGGTACCTGGACTCTGGGCATGAAAGTCTCAGAATACATAAAAGGTCTTATTAATCTGAAAGGCTATTCACTCACTGAATCAACATCTAAGACGACTCCATGAAGCCCGAAGGTTTTCAGCATCCCTCGGATGGCAAATTTCGGCAGTGCAGTTCCGACAGTACTGCTGGCTACGTTATTGCTGTCTGGAGAGCGGGTAACTACTGTGAGACCTGAGGATGGTAGATAGAGAAGTTTTTTTGGGAGAAAGTACCATTACCACCTTGGGACCCTATGTTTTAGGGTCTAAAGTAGCTCTACAACATTTAATAGTACTCTCAGTTTTGTTATAACCAAAAAGGAACACAGCTCAATCTGGAAGATAACACAATAAAATGTTGTAAAAACTCATAGATTTTTAATCAAAAGAATACATTCCATTAAAATTCTAGGGGCTGGTCCAGACCCGTGGCTCACTTGGGAGAGTGTGGTGCTGATAACACCAAGGCCATGGGTTCGCATCCCTATACAGGGATGGCCGGTTAGCTCACTTGGGAGAGCGTGGTGCTGACAACACCAAGTCAAGGGTTAAGATCCCCTTACTGGTCATCTTTAAAAAAAAAAAAAATTCTAAAAAGTCCAGTATAACCATGTATATATGGTTTATGAGCTCAGAAGCCAAGACTAGCCTGAGGGCCTATCTGGAATCCTCAGCCCAGGCCCTACTTCCTTCCTTGTACAACTGCCCTGCCTCAGCCTGCTCATGCTAGTCAATTCCCGGAATGTGGGAGAGGCCACCAGAGGCCAAGCATCTACTTGGGTACTTTAGGGCTTCACATGACAGCCTGGAAGAAGTCAAGTCACTCAGGGTAAGGAGAGTCCCCCAAGGACAGCCTCCAGCTACTTGGCTCATGCGTGGGAAAAGTCAACTTCTCATTCCATACACAATTTCATAGGTTAAGTAAGAAGGAAAGCAAAACCTTTTCGAACTTTATCAATTGTGAACTTGTTTGCCTCATCTTTAATGTCTTCAATGGTGGGCAGATAGAGGTCTCTTGGGATACCACCATTCTCCTCATAGAGAAATTCAACCGTCTGTCGAGCAATATCCACCATGCCTGAAAAACACAACAGCACTGGGTAACTCTCCAAAGAGTACACAATCTCTTCGATCACAAGAGATCAACCAAGATACTGACTTATATCTACAATGGAAAGATCAGAGTATTTTTCAAACACTGTCAATGGGAGTATGTAACCTTCTGGGGAAATTAAGCAGTTTACCAAATTTAAAATACTAAATGCAGTACTTCTAGGAATCTCTCAAATCTCTTCCACAGAAACAAAAGCAGAAGTGTGCAAAGATACAAGAACACTCACTGCAGCACTGTTGGTGAATAATAACAACAAAATTGGAAATAACCAGTGTTCATCAATACAGAATTGTTAAAAATGATGGTACATCACTATGCACTCATTCCATTTTAGTTAACTCGAAAGAAGAAACTACAGGACAAATAGAGAGGAAGAAGAAAGTGAGGGTAACATTTATTTCTCACTTTATACATTGTTGTACTGTGTTTGATTTTTACTACAATAAACACATGTTGCTTATTTAAGAAAGACAGAGATCTATGTCAGCTTCTATCTACCACTGTGTTTGCTCTGTTCATCCTTTCCAGGGGAGAACATATTATATTTGATAGTAATAGCCATTAGTAACTAATAAATCCAGTAAATAAATGTACAAAGACCTGAAAAAAAAAAAAAAAGAAAAAAGCACACTGTGGGGAGTCCAGTGAGGTGTGGCACATGTCCTCATCTGCTGTTGCTGCTGTAAATCCCACAGTGCTTAGGAAATTGTGGGTAAAAGAACAGGTGTTGACAGCACCTGCTTTTAAACAAGGCCTATCTCTATCACACTTATCTGCCATTTTTTATTCCCTGGCCTTCTGCAATGAAAAGGCAGAGCGATTTCCTGAGCACAGCCTAAGAGGGGGGTTCAGTAGAGAAGGATGCTATGGAAAGAAGCGTCAGAGAGAATAAACCAGAAATTGTAGCATGATATTAGAAGATTATGGAAAAATAATCTTTATAAGATTTTCAGAAGGAACAGTGGAGAGGAGAGTAAAAGTACCCTACTGCACAATAAGCAGGAATCAGGGAGCCCTGGGAGACTGCCAAATTAAACCTTGCAGAACACAGGGATTTATAAACCTGCCTCAGGGGACCCAGCGACAGGAGGCTGATCCACCTTCGTAGAGGAGGTCCTTTGGGCACTGTGAGCCATCTCCTTATCCTCCACCCATGCCACTACTATGCTGGAGGAGACTGTATCTGAAAGGTGAATGTTTTGCACTTAAATTAATATAGTTCAGATGACTGGCCATGGCCCCCACAGTTGGATCCTGAGAGAATGGCCTAGACAAGATGTGCTTTGGGGCTACAGGCACTTCTGGGTGAGTCCTGAGGCCAGGAGTCATCAGTTTGGCTTCAGTCCAGCAGCCACCTTGGGATAGTCACATTTTCTGCTGCGCTGTCCACACTTTCCCTCTCCTGAACTAGCAGCAGAGGAGGACAAGGCATATTATTCACGAGTATATGATGACTAGTGCTGGCCAACATGAAAAAAATGAATTATTCATTTCTCACTGGAGTTCAGGTCCTCAGCACACAAATTGGCTGAGTCATAAAGGTCTTTGGGTGGCTTTTCTTTTTACTTAGTTTTAGTCTCAAGACAAAAGTTAAAAGAGGAGAAAGATGCTGACACAGGGACAAAAACTAAACCTCTCCTACCATCTCTGACTGCCACAATGTTGACAGACAACCCAGACTGATGTTCCACCAAAAAGACTGCTGTGGCTGCTGGGAAAAGGCATTTCTGCATGTAAAAAAGCAGCTGTTTCACCAGATGAGGAAAAGCCTTAAAACAGCAATCAGCTATGTGCAGTGAAGACTAACTAACAATCTACTGTCTGGGGTCAAACTGTGTATTACTCTTTGCTAGAGAAACTGTGTGGATCATAGGAGGCCAGGGAGAAAATCTCACCATCATCATCACTGTGACATTTAGAACTATACTAACTGAAGGCTTGCTATGTGCCAGCACTGTTCTGAGGAGCTTTATCTGTATTAACTCATTTATTTCTATAATATACATGAGGTAGTTACCATTATTGATTCCATTTTAAGGATGAGGAAAGCCCAGAGACGTTAAATAACTGTCTCACGCTCACACAGCTGGTAGATAGCACACCTGTGACTGCAGATGTGACTGTTAACCACCAGGCCATACAGCATCCCATAATAACCATTTTAGCTTCATTTCAGCAGGCCATCAATCCAAAACATTGTGTTAAACTAATGAGCAGGACTGGCCTGTGGCTTACTCGGGAGAGTACAGTGCTGATAACACCAAGGCCACAGGTTCGGATCCCATACAGGGACGGCCGGTTAGCTCACTAGGTGAGCATGGTGCTGACAACACCAAGTCAAGGGTTAAGATCCCCTTATCAGTCATCTTTAAAAATAAATAAATAAACTAACAAGCAAATAAAAGCCTAGCAAGAAAAGCAAAAGACTGCGGAGCTTGCTGAAGGTGCAGGTAGAAGACACTATTAAGTCTGGTACAACATTACGTGAGCCCCTCTTTCCTAATTTACAACCTGATTTTCATCTAACCCATCTCTTAAGTCATGAAGTGAGCTCCTTAGGAGAACAAAAAGCACCAGACCTAGTTGTAAAGCACCCTTTATCTGGTCCAGGCCTGATTTCCGCTCTGCTTCATTGCGGAAGCGTCTTCGGATGGTAGGAAAAACCTTGGTCTCCCACGCTTTCACCAGCAGGGCGTAGTGGTCCTCCTGGAAGGAGAAGGCAAGTCATGAACAGAGAAGGAAGGACTTGTACAGGAATCCTCCTTCCCTAACTGACAGCTCTCCCCCTGAGGTCTTCACCCTGCTCAAATGCCAGGAATAGAAACACAAGGTACAGATTCTGGAACTGAATACAGTTGACCCTTGAACAACATGGTTTGAACTGTGTGGGTCCATTTACAATTTTTTTCAATAAATACTGAACAATACTGTAAATATATTTTCTCTTCCTTATGATTTTCTTAATAACATTGTTTTCTCTAGCTTACTTTATTGTAAGAATACAGTATATAATACATACAACATACAAAATATGTGTTAATCTACTGTTTATGTTATTGGTAAGGCTTCCAGTCAACAAGAGGCTATTAGTAGTTAGGTTTTGAAAGAGTCAAAAGTGATACTCGGATTTTTGACTGTGCGGCGGGGGTGGGGGTGTCAGTGCCCCTAACCCCCGCGTTGTACAAGGGCCACCTGTACAGCCCTCAGAGGTCAGAGGAGGGAATGGCTAGACTGGGGCAAGCTCTCCCTTTCCCTCTAAAGCCACAGAAGCACTTTCACAGGCAAACTTATTGTCAGGTGACCATCAAAGTACTTCATTTCTCCAACTGGATCACTGTTGGGCAAAAGAGCCTACCCAATAAAACTACTGATGGGAGTTTAGAAAAATGATCACTCTGGAGTTCAAATGCAATAATATAACTGAAAGTATAATGACACCAGCCTGGCACACTCACATCAGAATCACTGCTTGAGGCTTGTCTTAGTCACGAAGGAGCTAAGCGAATGCTGCTCAGTCCTATCCCACCCTGCGGCTCTCTTACCTGTGGAATGTCATCGTCATCATCGTCATCACTTTCATCATCTGCAATGGGAGGGGGGTGAGGGTCTGGGCCAGAGGTGATGAAATTCTCATAGCTGAGCTCAACTTTATAATGACAGGAGGTGTCACTATCATACTCTGTAACAAGCACAAGGACAGTGAATTCTAAACAAGAGCCAGCTGGAAAAATCATTAACTTCTCTCCCTTGGACAAACTGGATTTTCTTAATATGCATGACAGAAAGGCCCCTAGAACGTTGAGGAATTTTAAAGCACAGAGTCAAGGAATAACTAATCATCTGCAATTACCTTAAATCCTATAATAGTTTTTATGGGTATGATTTATTCAATTCATAGAAGAATCTGGAAAGTTCTTTACCATGATGAAGAACTAAAAAAGACTCTTAAGATAGTTTCTAGGGCTGGCTGGTTAGCTTGGTTGGTTAGAGTGTGGTGCTGATATCACTAAGGTCCAGGGTTTGATCCCAGAATGGCCAGCCACCAAAAACAAAAACAAAAACAAAAAAGACAAAACTAATTTCCAAACCAATATCCCAAGGGTCAAATATGGCCTGCAGACATCTTTAGTTCAGCAAGCACAGTTTTATTCAATTTCATTATGAAATTTTTCAAATAATTAGAAAAATGTTTTAGTGCACACCTATATACCCACCACTTAGATTCCACAATTAGCAATTTATTATTCTTTGATGATCTCAGTTCTAAAAAAAATTTAAAAAATGAGTAACATTGCAAAATAAGAGGATTTCATATGAAATTCTGGGGGTTTTAGCTGTCTTATAAAAAGTAGATAATTTCTCAACTTTCATTTCCATGTGGCAAGATTCTGCTGGGAGTGGGTAGTGGCTGGCTTCCTGTACATGGGAAACACTTTCCAGACTGCCATATTTCCTCCTGTTCCCCATTTTCTTTCACCTGGCCTGTTACCCCATTATTGGCAGGCACTTAAGTTTGTAACCCATGATTGTAATGAGGATGCCCAAGTTAAATGGATTTATGGAATTCATAGCATTCACATTTCCCAATAGCAGTGGGGCCCCAGGAAGAAGTGGCTCACGTTGCTGAGCAGTGGCCACAGCAGCAATCCGGCATGGTGGCCCATGAGTGCCTGGGTCTGATGCAATACTGGTGCCAGCATCATTGTCACTGTCAGAAGCCATGGCAAAGGGCAGGGCCTCAAAGTTAGCGCTGATCTCTTCTGCGAGATCGGTGCACAGGTCAGCAGCGTTGCGGTGGGCTTGCCCTTCGGCGTAGGCAAATGGGCGGGAGCCAAAGTTCGCTCGAGTTTTGGTGTTCTAGAAAGGAGATCGAATGAAGGATTTGAAAGCACATGGATTTATTTTCATTTATTTATTTTTAACACCCTGAGGTGTACATCGCTAAACCTCCAATCAGAAGAATGGGCCTGGTACGGCTAGCTTGAGCCAGGCCCAGGCTGGTGGAACCACGTGCAGTGGTACCTGGAGCTCTGCACTAGGTGGCCCTGCCTCCCTTTTCCTCTTCTTGCACTCTGTGCTCTTTGCTGCTCAAACACCTGCCTCTCTTGTTCCAGCATCGTTCCTCTCTATCTGACACCACTGCACATGCTGTTCCCTCCACCTGGAACATTCTTTCCTCCCACTTTGCCTAGTTAAGATCAGTTAATATTCCAGACCTGGCTCAAATATCACTTCTTCAGGGTAAAGGGGACATGATTAGACTTGCTCAGTACTTACTACCATAAAGTATACAATTCTCATTCATAGCCTTTATTAGTTTAAGATTATACACACACAAACACATATATTTGTGTGATTATTTGAATGTCTGATTCTTCTAACTGATTATAACCCCATGAAGACAGAGACCATATTTATTTTCTTATTATTATATATTCAAGACCTTAGCTTAGTGCCTAACTTATAGCAGGTACTCAATAAATATTAATGGCTGGCCAGTTAGCTCAGTTGGTTAGAGCATGGTGCTGATGGTGACCAGGGTTCGATTCCTATACTGTTCAGCCACCAAAAAAAAAACCAACAAAAAAAATGTTGAACAAAGGAATGGAACAGACTGAGAAATGCTGCCTTAAATTATTACTCTTTAATTCACTGAACAAATAAAGAGATAAAAGATGATGTCAGAGACATGGTACAGGGCCAGATCCTACAGGATCTTGTAGGCTTTATAAAGACTTGGGCTTTTTAATGCTCGATATGGGAAGTCATTAACTGGTTTAGAGTGAAGGAGTGACATTCTAACTAACATTTTAAAAGAATTACTGTGACTGCTGTGTTAAAAGACATGTAAAGGGAAAAAATGGAGGCTGGGAGAGGAGCTAGGCTAGGTCAGGTTGTTAACGGAGGAATGGGATAAAATTCTGGATATATTTTGAAGTTAGAGCCAATAAGATTTGCCAACAGATTGGATGTGGAGCAGGAAAAAAAGAGGAATCAAAGACGACTCCAAGGTTTTTGGCCTTAGAAACTGGAAAGATGTTGCTGCCGTTTTCTGAGATGAGGAAGACTGGGGAAGAAGCAGCTTTGGGAATGGGGCAGAATTAGGCTCAGTTTTGGACATGTTAACTTTGACATGTCAATGAGACATCTATTTTGAGATGTTCCTAGGCTGCTGGGTATATGAGTATGAAGTTTAGGAAGAAGTCTGGAATGGAGATATGAATTTGGGAACCACCACCATGTAGTAAGCAATAATGTTCCACAGAACATTAGATGTTAATAGGTGCTCCTTAAAAAAAAAAGAGTTCCATGATTAAGTATGTGCAGGAATCCTGGGTTAAATAAAGTTGAATTTTTGCATCTTTACTGAAGGAGTCTTCCAAGCTTCCAACATACTAAGTGACCCAAAAGGATCACTTTAAATACTTATTAAACTACAGAATCATTTTAGTGACATTTGAAAGAACACTATTATTCCTTGCACTGTTGTTTAGGAAAGATGGCTAAAGGAGGCCAAAGCAGTTAAGCCCTAAGTTCCTGATAAAGCACCGTCCAACCTAAGACTAGGAACCAACACAACACACAGGAGGGCACCCACTCGCTCAGGCTTGCTTTGCTTTTCCTTCTGTCGTTAGGCACCACATACTGCATACAACAAGGGAACGTTTGGTGCTTTTCATTATTCCATTCCTTTTTTTAAAAAATTATAAATGTGTTTTTAATCCTTAATTTTTATATGGCCCTAATCATTCTTTTTTTTTTTTTTTAAATTTTATTTTGTCGATATACATTGTGATTGATTATTGTTTCCCCATCACCAAAACCTCCCTCCCTCCCCATCATTATTCCATTCCTGATAGGAACAAGTTACTAAAGAGAATTTCTTTTCCTTTCCCAACAAGGTAACCTGCCTTTTTCTGAATGTGAACCACAGGCCACATGCCACCAGAGACATCTTCAAGATATGGAGAGAGGCGCTGCCCACAGTAGGTGAAGTACACTCGGCCCTTGGCCGGCTGCCCTGGAGGTGGTGGAGTCCCCTCAGTTCTCTCCCAGCCGATTCCTGCCACGTCACCTACAGCAGAGAACAGGAAGGAAACAACACATTTTCCCCCTTTTGTTGACTATTACATGAGCTTCTTTCTATTTTGCAACCAGTGTGACTGCCTACACATCACTGACTACCTCTTTATGTATGTATGCCCTTAGTTATATGTTCTGAAAAGGACATGCAGTAAGTTATTGTATGTGAATAGATACAAAGTAACACAACAGAAACAAATCACTTTAAAAAGATAAGTCAGAAACTATTTAGAAGAAGGAAAATGCCTAGTGTCTGAGTTGTTATCACAATTACAGTCTAAATTTAGCTTTTATTTTCCTGGCAGCCAAAACAAAATGAGAAGACATTAGGTACAATTTTTTAAATAGAGGAATACAAGTTTTTCTCTTTTGACACATGAAGGATTACTTATGGCATAAAGGTAAAAAGGTAATATCTTCTGTGGAAGTTTGTAGAAGATACAGAAATGGCCTTAAAATATATCATTTAAAAGTCAACCCATGCTGGTTTGATGGTAGTGGGTTATTTATCAGAACTTATTAATATTAGTGCCACTAAAGTTGGTATATAACCCTCACTGCTAAATTTGACTGGTTTAAAAAAAAAGAAAAACTTAACCCACAATGTAACCTAAAGGTAAGTCATTAAATCACATTCTGTCCCCTTACTCATAAGTAAGGTGTTTTGTAAAAATCTAAGGTAATACAAGCCAAGCTGCTTTCTGATGAGTTGGCTGGGTACTGGGATAGAACTTAGAGACCCAAGGGAGGCATTTCCATCCATCAGTAGTTTATACTGGCTGCCGCAGGCAAACTGCTCACACATGCAGCCTTATAATTCATGTGTTGTGAACTCTCCATTATATGCATGAAGTTCTATGTTCTTTTTTGACCACAGAGTCTCCTATGGTGTAAATACCACTAGCACAGTAGCTTCCCAATGGCTAGGGACTTGTCATTGTTCACTAGGACATCCCTAGGGCCTAAAAGAGGGCCTAGCATGTAGGAGATACTCAACCAGTATCTTTGGCGAATGAAACTGAAGTGTTGGTACAGAGGTTGAGATTCAGTTGTAAAAACCGGGTTCTTGATTCCTATTCCTACACAGACGTGTTTCTCTAAGAAGTGGGCAGCATGTGTGCCTGAGGTCCAAACCAAAATTTCCTCAAAAACCAAACTGTGATCAAACAAAACAACAAACAATAGCAACAAGTGAATAAAACCCCTGGCAGTGCTTCCCTGTCCTCCCACACACCCTTTTGTGCTTAAAGCACTTAGGTAAGTACTCCGTGGAGATGTCAGAGTTCTATTCCACAAAACAAGAGAGAACAACTTTGCTCTGAAATGATTTCCAAGTCATAACTTGACTGTGAGTGAAAACATTACACTCCCAGGAAAAGCACAATTTAACAAGCAGCTCCCTCAAGGATTAAGGATGGCAAAAGTATCCCAGAGGCAGCTATGAGAGTTTACCGATGGATAGAGTGACCTTGTGTTCCCCATCTAAACACACCAGATCATCTATCACATAGAACAATCTAAGTTTCATCAGAGATGAAGCTAAGACGTACTGTCTGAAAAGAAGTAGCCAACATATTTGGCTGCTTCTAATGTCAATAGTACAATTCTTATATTTTGCTACTGTTGGAGCAGGTAGAACCAATTCCAATTCATCTACTATACCCATCAAGTTATTTATACAGAGGCTAAAAAGAAGAGGGGATGATTTTATTACTGACTGTGTGAGTGAAACATCTGGGCAGAATATTAGTTGAAGCTAGACCAGATATTTAAGCTGCTGAAAACAAAGTCTATAGCCTGTATCTACCAATAATACATTTCTCAAGTGCCTCATGAATAGTGGTACAGTTCTCTTTTTTTTAAAGCTATTTATCTGCTCATTAATAAATTAGCTGATGAAAGACCAAACCTGAGGGAGATGAAAAATATCAGAATATTTTAATGATGGAGGAATGAAAGTAAATGTGACACCTAAGCTACCAAATGGAGGCTCCAATGGTAATAGCTGTACAAAGTGGGGGGTTTGGTGTAAACTAGGGGAAAGCAATGACAAGTGTTTGTTTTTCATTAAAAGATAAATTGTCTGTTTCTAGTTGCTAAAGTTATCTAACTTTAACTTATTTAGACCCAAACCTGGGACCAACAGAAATAGTCAGGGTAAAAATGCTCCCACTGCACTCACCAGGAGAAAGCGTCACATCTAAGCGGACACTCTTCCACTGTAACAAACTGGAGCCATTGTAGTGCACAGCTCGGCCATTGCTATAAAATAACAAGGAAGGGACATCAAAGACAAGACTAACTGGCCCACACAGAGGCAGGTTAAGTAGTGAACAGGGGAAGCGGTTTCAGTAGATGAGAGTAACCAGAAATCATAAGAGCTGTTCACTTTCCCAAAACATGAATATATTTCCAACTGGTATTTACCACATTTTGGGCGGTAGAGATTATTATATTACTTTAGTACCCATACCAGTATTTCCCAAACTATATTCACAGAATAAAGGGATATGGGCTCAAATACATTTGGGAAACAAATATAAACAGGTTTCTAATTGTGGGACGATTAGGAAGGAACCTTGCTAACATACACTGTAAGTCTCCAAAAAAGGAAAATAATATGTTCCTTTTCCCAAGCTTGTTTGAAAACAGAATTCTATTTCAGCTTCCTGAATACCTAGAAACACCTTGTGGGGAGCTACTGTTTTCTGGAATATTGATCTACTTTTTGTTGTGGTTTTTTTTTTTTTTAAAAATAAAAGCAACAGTAGCCACTTACTTATGGAAAAGACAAGTGCCCACTGGATTAGTCCAAGCCCCATCTCGTTTCTCTGCTTCTGTAGCAAAGCCAAAGGAAACTATTGGCCCAGTGTCGTCATCAGTATCTCCATAGGAAACAATTTCAATTTCCCAGTAAAAAGATGGGGCCTGAAGAAACCAGAAGAGGGTGACAATCAGAGGGCTCAGCCTGGGCCTTGGAACTTGCTTTTTCTTTCAAATTTGAAGGAAAGAGGCAAAAGACAGTGTGTCAGGTGATGTCTCACCTGAACTGGCAGTGGCAAGGTGGCATAGATAAAAGTGCCCCGGGGCAGACCTCCCCCAGCGCTGGGGTCGGCCAGGAAGGTGACCGAAGTAAGGTGAGACGAGAACATGCAGGCTCGAACAGGCGGAAACACTCGCGAGGGACTCCAAGTAATCTCCTTGGGCTATAATGGGGGGAAAAACCCTCATTCAATAGAACTGCAAACACAAATCCCTTTACCCTCTCAATGAAGAAAAATAATTTTAATCCGATGCTATTAAAATATAGGCATATATATTTTTTAAAAAGCATATTTTTTTTCCCAAAGGGAAGTTATCTCCATTAAAAAAAAGGTAGTCTCCTTCCCTATGTCCAGTCCTGTTTCCTAGAAATAATCACACTTTTAACTATTTAACTGTTAATTCTTATACTTATGTCTATATTTCTCGCTCATGCTTATAATGCTATTTTTACTATCCCTTTAAGACATCATTTATCTTCCATTATGACAAATGAGGTTTGAATTCTTACACATCTACTCCTCTTTACACCCGTGTATAAACATATACCAGATCCCCATCCTCCCATGGTCCCCATGCAGTTGCAGGATAAATTTTAGTTCAATCTGTAATCAGAATTTATATTCCTCTGACTTAACATTCAGCTCAAAGCTAAGCAGGGGTACTATGGTGACACTTTCTCTTTTTTTGTTGTTGTTGTTTTTGTTTTTGGTGGCTGGCTGGTATCTTTTCTTAGGTTAGGTGCCTCACTTTTTCACTTTCATAATTTTTAATCAATCTAATCACAGAAGTTTCAAGCTTCTCTATCAGACAAAACAGACCTTTTTTTTTTTTTTTCTTTTTTGTGACTGGTAAGGGGACTGCAACCCTTGGCTTGGTGTCGCCCGCACCGCACTCAGCCAGTGAGCTCACCGGCCATCCCTATATAGGATCCGAACCCGTGGCAGGAGCGCGGCTGCACTCCCAGTGCTGCACTCTCCCAAGTGAGCCACGGGGTCGGCCCAAAACATATCTTTTTAACCCATCAATTTCACTGTATCCTAAACAAAGAACTGAAAGATGCATGTAAAGAGTTAGCTGTGAGGACACGCATCAGATCACCATAATGGTGAAAGCTGAAGACGTCTTAGATGCCTGACAGTAAAAGCCTGAGTGAATAAACTGAGGCACAAGTACATGCTGAACTGTTAAGTTACCATTGATTGACATGGAAAGGGATTCACTATCTACTGAAGGGAAAAAATTGTATACAAAACATTATAGACTGTAGAAATCCATTTTGGTTTAAAAAATTAAACATCAATGTGTTGACAATGGTAACTGAAGATGTTGAGATTTCAGGTGACATTTTTTTCTTTTATATATTTTTAACTTTTGGAAATAATTTCAAACCCACAGAAAAATCAAAAGAATAGAGAAAGTCTTGTATACTCTTATCTAAATGCACCAATTTTTGGGGAGATATAATTCACACAACATACAATTCACCCATTCAATGTGCACAAGTCAGTGTTTTTTTTGTATATTTACAGAATTGTAAAACCATCACCATAATCTAATTTTAGAACACTTTTGACCCTGCTAAAAGAAACCCCACACCCATTAGTAATCAGTCCCTATCCCTCTCTGCCTTGACTCTCCCCCACCTTTTGCCCCTCGCAACTACTAATCTATTTTCTATGTCTATAGATTTACCTGTAAAGACATTTCATATAAATGGAACCATACAGTATGTGGTCTTTTGTGTCTGGCTTCTTTCACTTAGCATAATTTCAAGGTTTCTTCATGTTGTAGCATGTGTCAGTACTTCATTTCTTTTTATGGCCAAATAATATTTCATTGTATGGATATACCATATTTTGTTTATCTATAAATTAGTTGATGGACATTAGGGTTGTTTCCACTTTTTGTTGATTGTGAATAATGCTGCTAAGAACATTCACAGATGTAACAGTTTTTAACATTTTGCCATTTTTGTTTTTTAATTACTCTCTCATTCTCTCTCTCTCTATTATTATGAAATGGACCTATAGACCTAAAATTTTTAAGAAGCTTCCTTTTTCTGCTATTGATAACACATAGAAACCTTAAATTAATTTGTTCTGCTCCCCTGCTACAATATTCAGAATGTCAGATCAATATATTTGGACATTCAAAGATGACAGCACGTCTTTGCAGAGTGTACCTCCATACGTCTTTGCAAATGCTCATTCTAAATGCCACTTTAATGGCACATGTTGCAGCCCAGCAGGAGGTGTGATGTGCTGCAGAGGGCTCACCTGTCTCCGGTCAGCCTGCAGGGGAGGCGGAGGAGGCCGAGCACAGTCCCGGTAGAGCATCCTCAGCCGTTCACATTGCACCTCCACTACTGCGAGTCGCTCTCCTGCAGAGGTATACACCAGAATCTGTGAAAACAACTCCAACAACCCCCAAGAGGGCACCAACTCTTTTTAAGTAGGGTCAAAACAATAAAATTCACTGATAGAGATCATTCAAATTCTTACAAAAGAGCAAATATCCTGAGACATCTTTGTCTACTCCACATGGCTCAGCAGCATAGCAACGTGGGTGAGTGTGTGGGCTCTGGAGTTGGGCTGCCTGGATTCAGAACCTGGCTCCATTACTCAGTGTTTACCATCTCACTTCCAATACCGGGATACTAATAGTACCTATGTCTCACAGGGTTGTGGTGAAGATGAAATGAAATAACTCCAGCAGAGCTCTTAGCCAAGTCCCTGGCAGAGGGCAAATACTCAATAAATGACAGCTATTATTCTTATCATCTAAATTGATTTTCAAATATATAATACCTATTGAACACCTCCTAGTGCTAGATGGTGGGCAATAAAAAGATACACGAGCCAATGCCCCTCACTCTAGAGGGGGAGATAAGAAACGTACACATACACATATACAATAAGCAATATAGTATAAGGCTGTAGTATGTGATTATGTGATAATAAGGCACAAACACAGGCAAAGATGAGTGAGTGATGACTTCATTCCAGAATCCCAAAAGGCTTAATGGCGATAGCATTAAGTTACATCTTAGAAAATACAGAATTTCAATAAACAATGAAGGAAGGGAATTCTGGATAGTGTAGCACTGTGAGAAAAGCTCTAGAATGTCAAGTGCAAGAGTTCTTAGGAATACCTCACACAATATACAAAAATAAATCAGAATGGATCAAAGACCTTAAAAAGCCTATAGATGAAACTATAAAACACTTAGAAGAAAACATAGTTATAAAAGATCTTGGATTAGGCAATGGTTTCTTAGATATGACACAAAAGCACAAGCAAAGAAAGAAAATTCGAGAAATTGGACTTCATCAACATGAAAAACTTTTGTGTTTCGAAGAATACTATCAAGAAAGTGAAAAAACAGCCCATAGAATGGGAGAAAATATTTGCAAAGCACTTCTGATCAGGGGCTAGTATACCTAGAATATGTAAAGAACTCTTATAACTCAACAACAAAAAGACAAATAATCTGACTAAAAAACAGGCAAGGGATTTGAATAGACATTTCTTTAGAGAAGATACACAAATGACCAATAAGTATGTGAAAAGATGCTCAACATCATTAGTCATTAGGAAAATGCAAATCAAAACCATGAGATACTTCACTCCTACAAGGATGACTATAATCAAAAAGACAGACAATACCAGTGTTGGTAAGAATATGGAGTAATTAAAACCCTTATATGAGTACATTGCTAGCAGGAATGTAAAATGATATAGTCATTTCAGGAAACAGTTCCTCAAAAAAGAAAGCAGTTCCTCAAAAGTTAAACATAGAATTACCATATGAGCAGCAATTCCGCTCCTAGGTATATAACCAAGAGAATTGAAAACATATGTCGACATAAAAACTTGCATATAGATGTTTATAGCAGCATTATTCATAATAGCCAAAAAGTAGAAACAACAGAAGTATCCATAAACTAATTAACGGATAAATAAAATATGGTGTATCCATACAATGGCATGGTATTGAGCCATAAAAAAAGAATAAAGTACTGATATATGCTATAACATCAATGAACCTTGAAAAGATTATGCTAAATGAAAGCCTGACCCAAAAGGCCACATACTGTATGATTCCATTTACGTGAAATGCCCAGAACAAGCAAACTGATAGAGATGGAAAGTAGACTGGTGTTGACACAGGCTAGGGGAAGGGGCTTAATGGGGGATCAACTGCTTAATGAGTATGAGGGTATTTGGGGGATAGGGGTGGGGGGTTGGAAGTGTTCTGGAATTAGACAGGAGTAAAGCCAGGCCATGACGTGGGTGCCTGGGTCCTTTATTTATACTTGGGGGCACAAGTCTGGATCTGTGCTTCCCAGTGTCAAATCAGAGCAAAAGTTACAGGATTCTTGGAGTCCATTAAATAAAAGTAAACTAAGTCATAAGGAGCTCAACTATTTTTGCTAAACACTTCCCAACTATTTTTGTTAAAATAACTTAAAAAATTATTCTGAGCAATCTCATACACAGAATACTGGATGATACAATGAATAACATCTGCAACAATATCCTTATAATCAACCAGTAACAAGTTTCACAGTGACATTTCAATGCAGATAGCTGACATTGGAATAAGGTAAAAGCAATTCTTAGGGGAGAAAGAAGGAAACTATTTGAAGGGGGCTATTTGATACTGCTGAGGAACATTTGCCATAAGGTAGGCTTAATTTAAGAGATTTTATAGTATCTAGGGTGAGCATAAAAAGTTACAATACTTCAAATCCAAGAAAGAAAAGCCTGATTGTTCTTGGCCACAGTAACAAGTAACAAGTAGGCCAGCCACTCAGTGACAGCTCCATGCTTCTAACAATCAGCCACTCAAATAGGGGTGAGAAAGTGCAGGAAAAAAGTTAGGAGAAAAATGCCAGTGTCTAATCATGAGATAAAAAGCACCTACATTAAGGAGTTGGGATTGGAAGTGGGCAGGAAAGGGATACATTTCCAGGGCATTTCAAACGAAGAATCAGATATGGCAAGTGTTTGGATGAAGAGGAACAAGGAGGAGGCATCGTACTTGACTCACTGTCTGAGCATCAAAAATAGCCTGAGTGGTAGGGGCCAGCCTGTGGCTCACTTGGGAGAGTGTGGTGCTGATAACACCGAGGCCACGGGTTTGGATCCCTATATAGGGATGACCAGTTAACTCACTCGGGAGAGTGTGGTGCTGACAACACCAAGTCAAAGGTTAAGATCCCCTTAATGGTCATCTTTAAAAAAAAAAAAAAAATAGCCTGAGTATTAACTAAAACAGGGAACTTGGAAAGGGGAGCTGATTCCAGAGTAAATAATGATTTTGGTTTTAAATGTGGCATGTTCATGAGCCTGGGGAGGGGGTACTTCTACAGAAAGAGCCGCCAGGCCTGGGTCTCAGGAGAGGGCTTGCTCACAGAGAAGCCGTGAGAGTTTGGGGGAAGGACAGGTGCAGAAAGCAGGAGGGTCAGGGCATGCCCCCAGAGCACTATTTCTCCAGGTGAGGCCTGATGGCCACCTGCACCACACTGCCAGGGCCCACCCTTGACGGATGACTCTGACATTTTGGTGGAGCTTGGGAAGCATTTTAACCATGCTTCACAGGGATTCTTAGGAATTTTCAGTTTGAGAACATCTGGCTCAGGGAATGCGTACATTAGGAAGTGAGAGACAGCAAATGGCTGAAACTGAGAGATTCTGGCTTCTGTAGGAGTATAAAATAATGCTGAGAACTTTTCTGGCTTCTATGTGCCTTTTCTTCAGGTTCAGAAATATGCTTCCTGTGCTATTTCATCCGAGAGATCCAGTTAACTTCTCAGGAATATTCCTTCATGGGAAAAAACTCTAAGGTGCTATCTTCCTAGACCAAATGGAATTAGGTACATTCTTCATTAGATAGGGAAGCTATAAAATTTAGATTGGCCAAGTCTGCTACTTAATTCATCCCAGATGAAGTAAAATAATAGGAATTGATTAAAATATTTTTAAGATTTGAGTATCAATATATTATTGCTTATAAATTTCATAATATTTTCATATATGAAATAAATGTTAATACATTACAAAATAAAAATCAAATTACTCTCCTCTAACCCCGCCAACCTTGAATCTCATTTATTAGACAGTTTTTCTCCTGAGCACAATCTATGACTCCCTTACAGGCCATAAAAATCCATTGTTGTGTTGCAATGTAACCCAGAGTGCTGGGTTTTTTCTTTTTTCTTTGGTTTTTATGGGTAAATGATTCTGTAGTTAATGAACTTTGATATTTACATTAAACTTCAGAGCTATTTCTGGTAACTTATTAAGTAAGTTATTAAGGATTGTTAAACTTGACACAGAACACTTTTTAGAATATAAATCAGTGTATATAAGCCATAGACTTTTGTAGCAATTAATAAGTACTTCCCCCGTATTTCTTTCCAATTTTTTGTTACCACAGAGTTCTTCTTTTCCACTAGGAAAAGTAGGTTAGGTAGGCTATGATCAAAACCATTTGAGACCACTACTCTAAATTATTACAAATCCTAGTTTGTACATTAAGCACCAATGTTAATTTCACAAATTAAGACCTCTTTATTTTATAAAATATATAAAAGAAGATACCCAGACACAGTTCCATAGAAAGCAAGTGATTAATTCAGCAAGTTATATGCCTGCTACGATCAGTCAAAATATGTCAGGATGCAATCAAAGCCAAAAGCAGAGGCAGTGAACGAAGGACCTACCAGAAGCACAAAACTAAATTATGGCCAAAAATTGAGTCACAAGTAATTTCACCCTAGCAGCCTAACAAACTTCTTTTCTTCTGTTTTTCTTCTCTATTCTTAGGATCTGTCTGAGGCTTATTAATGGTTCCTGGATCTTCCAGCTAGAGTTTCTGCTGCACACAAGGCACTTCCCTTACCAGAGGAAAGAGATTTGGGATGTAAGACAGATGTAGAACAAAGACAAATTGAAAAAAAAAAACAAAACCACAATCTAACAGAAATCACCACAATGTGAGAGTAAAAAATTTATGGACAGAAAAGATATTAGAGAGTTACTGACAAAGAAAACAGCATTATTTATATAGTAAATAATATAGGTAAGAAAAATGACCACAAAAAAGGTAAAACTAAAACCACTAAGGGAGTTAAAAATATCCATTGCTTCCTCATAGTTTGTGAAAATATTAGTACCAGAACACTGGAAGAATGCCAAGTGAATTGTGAACAATTTCACTTAGGGTTCAATTATATCCTTGGGGACAAAGGATAAGTTTTAACTTAAAAACGCCCAGGCTAGCTATCAGTTTACAGGAAATAGGAGGGCAAAAGAGCATGCTAAATGATACCACAGGGATACAACTGGCAAAATCCAGACCATGGGAAACCAACAAATAAATTACAAGGAAAAAACAAAAAGAGAGACTGAGGGGAATCCATATTTTAAGAGAGATTTAAGAGACATAGCAATGAATTACAATGTATGAACTTTGTTCAGATCTTTGATTCAAATAAATAAATGTGAAAGTATGACCTTTATGAAAAAATTAGAAAGTTGAATACTGACTAGATATTTAATAATATTAAATAATTATTAATATTTTATTTTATTTATTTCTTTTTTAAAAAGATAACCGGTAAGGGGATCTTAACCCTTGACTTGATGTTGTCAGCACCATGCTCAGCCAGTGAGCGAACTGGCCATCCCTGTATAGGATCCGAACCTGTAGCCTTGGTGATATCAGCACCACACTCTCCCGAGTGAGCCATGGGCCAGCCCTAATATTTTAAATGTGATAATGGTATCGTGGCTATTTTTTAAAGAGTCCTTATTTTTTAGAGACACATACTAAAATATTTATGGATAAAATAATATCTAGAGTTAAAAATAATCCACAGGGGTGCAGCTTAAATGAAACAAGATCACCTATGAGCTGACAATTATTGAAACTGAATGATGGACACATGAAGGTCCATTACAGTAAATGTTTGTATGTGTTTGAACTTCTCCATAAACAAATACACACACCGACACGTACACCCAAGGATGGATGTCAGTGCAAACTGTTGACTTTGAATTCAAAAGTAGCCAATGTCAACAGTCAGAATGTATATGGCAGCCCTAAGAACAGCTCATAAATAGTTCTAATATGGAAATAAAGGCAATAAATTAATATGATTGGAGAAAAGAAAACACTCTGACATGGTCATAAGACTAAGTTGAAAAATGCTGATTTCCTAGCTGGTACAGACTGAAAGCTTTTTATTTCTAGTTCTAGGTCTGGGATGAAAGTAAGTTGTGATAAAATAAAAGTTGGCATGAAGGCAATAAATAAATAAATAAATAAATAAATAATGGTTATTCTTGCCGCTTAAAAAAAAAGTAAGTTGTGATAAGTGTTGTCTTTAGAGCTCAGCTATCTGACATGTGACTAACATTCCATTCACAAATTGCAAATGTGCTGACAAAGCAATAAAATAGGGTGGTAAGGAAAATCAGCGGTACTTACCAGCACTGCATTCCTGGGCTACTAGGTTAAGAACTTCAACAGCTGCTGGACACTGTTGTATGAATTCTTCACAAAATAAGCTGTCTTCTAAAAGCTGGGCCATGACCAGGCATGCTCTTAATGTTAAAAAATTTACAATATTTCAAAGTCATAAATGTTCATTCTCTAAAAAGTCAACTGTGAAAAACATTTCAATCAATTTTATTCCCCAATTTACTCCCCATTCCTCTTGCTTTTTTTCTGAGCTGGACTGGCTTGAAAAGATTTAAGTAACTTCTCTTTTCCCACATAGTAACTGCTGACACTGCATGGACAATCAGAAAAGGGAGAAAATAGTTGCCACTTCACTAAATGGAGACACAAAATGCCAGGTGAGAAATCAGCACCGTCTCTTAAAAGCTTTTCCTAAACTGGGCCCTGTGGACAATATTGGACCTCTGAACACAGGAAGGATCCAAAAGCTGGGAAAATCTGTGTGCTGACTGGACATACATATTAGAACTTTCTGAGAAGTTCCACTATCAAAAGAGAAACTTGTTACTGCTGTTTAATGGTAAATAGATGAATTGCAGGAAAAGACTGTTTTCTTCTTGAGACCAACATCTGTGAGTG
Source organism: Cynocephalus volans (assembly GCF_027409185.1). Taxonomy (NCBI): domain Eukaryota; kingdom Metazoa; phylum Chordata; class Mammalia; order Dermoptera; family Cynocephalidae; genus Cynocephalus; species Cynocephalus volans. The sequence continues at coordinate 189,569,751 of NC_084461.1, forward strand.
TTCCTTAGTTTTCTTGTCATCAGTTTGGAAAGTGCTGGACCAGATATGTATTAATGTTGCCTGAACCACTTAAAAATGTGGCAGACTTATTCCTGTGATAGGACAAAGTTTTTTTTTTTTTTTTTTAATCAAAGCAAATCAGGGGAGCCTCATGTGTGTGTTCCATACATCCCACTTGAATTGTTTATTTTCTTAGGTGAACAGCTTAACTTTATTTTGAAGTGCAGAAATTAGGGAATGCCACAAACTGTTGTAAACATTGGGCAAGAGGACACTCAATCACTCAGCTTGGCACGAGCTTCAAGCCCAGGGTGGAGGGGCACACCAAGGACCTCTGCCTCTGATGGCGTGCACCACCTCAGCATGACAGGCCATCCAGGGAGGGTGCTCACCTTGTTCTGATTTCAGCCAGGAGCCGAACGACTGCCATCACAGGAGCTGACCCATCTCCTGTTGCAGGAAGTGAGGTGTGAATAGAGAGACTTCCCTCCTGAGGAAGCAACATGGACTGGACTGCCTGTACTACCTTCTCAGTAATGGACAGTTTATGAAGAGGCAGTGCCTGATGGTGGTGCGGGGGCATGGCAAAAAGTTAAATTCAAGTAGTTAGTTTATAAGAAAGGAGGGTGTTATTATCATCTGGATGTAATTCTCAATTATTCAGTTAAAAAAAAATAAAATCATACAGAAAATTGCAAACCATACCAAAACAATTAAAAATATAATATATCGTGGGATATTCCTAACCAACAGAGAAATGAACTTTGTCATGTTGGTGAAAATTTTCACATAAATGTTACTATTAAATAATTAAAACAAACATATAAATAGATGTCACAGGTAAAATTTAAGATAGCCAAGTATTTGTGCTTCGGTACTGTACTTATGCATATTATTCATTACAGTACGGTTACCATTTGCAGTGACATTTTATGAGGCATTTAAAAATCACCTTACCTCTGATCTTGGAACACAAAGTCTAGACAATGGAATAGTCAATGTGTCTGATGCTTGCGAAGTCTTTCTACAGTCTATGGGTGGGAATCTGACTGTAGCTATACCTTCCTGTTCATTAATAGAAGCCACTACTCCGATGCTTCCTGAGATTCCTCTACCTAAAACCTAGAGACAGAGATGGATTAGCACTACCTACCAGCTCTGATATGTTAGCAGCTATTTCAGGGGAAAAGAGGGAAGAGTAAATTTATAGCTGTCATTATCAGCATGACAATAAGTTTATTATAATGCAGATACCAAGCCCTGGACTTGATTACAACATGCTACCATCTCAAACTTTTAATTCTAAAATATTGCTGATATTAATGACACTATAAGACACAAGTGTTGCAGTTAACATTAGATAGTATTATATTCATATCTGAATAATGTGCAGCATAGTGTAGATCAGAATTCATGAGTTTCTTAGATTCCTTATTTAGCTCAAAGGAACAAGGATTTTTGTCTAACTGGGTAGATGGTACTTGTCTCACAGATGATCAATTTATTAATGGATGCTTATATACGGCGGGGAAGCAATGACTTGGGGACAATCATGGTTGGTTACCTGAACCTCGGATCCTATCTTGATCGTTTCTTTGAAGCCTCCAAGTGCGCACAGTGCGGCAATAGCCTGGCGGGCGATTCTCTGAAGTTTGGCAAGTTTTCTGCCACTGCTGCTGCCATTTTCTAAAATGCTTTCTGCATATTTCCCCAATTGTGGAATGTACATCAGTGCACGAGACAGAACCTAAATATAAGAAGCAGCCTGTGCAGTAGTAGTTAAAACTTTGATCGTTTTGATACCAAGGATGATAAAGTGTCTACAACAGTGCCTGGGTCCCATGTACTGAAGGAACTCTGGATATGGGAGGGATCAAAAAACTATCAGGTATGGTCAGTGACATTTTATCCATAAATGCCTTATGTAATTGGACAAAACTGGAAATACACAACCTCAAAATATGGGAGAATCAAACACTGTTACTTAAATCCCTAAAATAACAGCAATCATTTATCTGAAGGAAAACCATCCCAGCATATTGCCTACATCTCAACACACAATTAGGGCATGTTATAAGGTGTTCACTTGAAGAGCAACTGTGGAAAGGCAGAAGTGATTACAGATCTCTAGTTTCAGGCAACTAGTCTATTCTTTGTAATGATCAATTACTTACTAACAGAACACTCAGGAAGTGTAAATCACTCAGAGACCTTCTTAGGACTTAGTAAGTACAATTAACACATACAGTAAACCAAGGATGCATGATCTCCTAATGTCAGTATCAATCTAACACAAGCAAGCAAGAAGAAGCAAGGACTGTCATTCTTTCCCTGAGAATACTGTCCTGTCTTCTGAAAAATTAGAACAGGCAGTGACAGGAAATGTTGGTTTAGAGTTGAAAATACTAAATCAAAGCAAATTTTAGGGGAAAAACAGTTAACAGTATATCTGGCTAATTTGAGAAATCTCTCTTTACTAAAATGTCCCTTGCTGGGCATGATTCTAATTCTAATTAACTCACTTCTTCCTTCCTCAGTTAAGCAGCAACACTGTACTAACCTTTTCTGCCGTTGTGGTCCAAATTTGAGCGGCATTTGATTCAGGTGCCATTAGCAAGCTGTGCAGTAAGGCAATCACTTCTGCAGCCATGCTGTTTGCCACATGCCCACTGATGAAGGGTCGAACAGGATCAGTCCTGCAAGTGTCAACATGGACAACTGTTGATGCCCAGTGATGGTTAAGAATGCAGAGAAGTAGCTTTCAGGGTTAGCATCAGAGGGAAACATTTTGTTTATATAGGAAAAAGTAGATTTGGTTGACTAAGTAAACAAGAAACTAAATTATTTTTAGGGAGAAATCACTTCTGTCATATTCTTTGTAGTATCTAAAGAATCCCCTGAAACAATGGACCTCATACTTTTTATCCCATAAGCCATGAGGATTGAGAAAAGACAGTGCACTGAAACTACTCCTGGCTTGCAAGTGCAAAACACTGCACAAACTTCCAAGAGGCAACATTCACCCATCCCTTCTACTCCTAGAAAGAAGTTTATGTGTTGAGCTGGAGCAGTGGGAAAGTATTGTTTAAAAGAAATAAAGGTAGTAAGACCGGAGTTTAGTAATACTCAAAAGAATCATCTGGCAATAAATACCCACTCAGCCAGGAGCACCTCCCTATTCTTCCACCACACCTTCAGATCTGCATGGATGGTAATTATTCCCGGTTCTACTACCAGACTCCATTTGGAGAGCAATTACCACAACAGATGAGTATTTTCAGCCCCAATTCCTCACTTACAGTAGGTCAAGGGGATGGTAGAAAATTAAAACCCTAAAAAAACACATTAAAGTAAATCTGAGAAGAGTGTGAGCGGGTTCTACTTGGCAGAAGGTTTACCTTGCAAGTTCAGAGTTCCTCTCTCGGCAAATGGAGGTTTGGGCAGTTTTCTTCTTGTCGCCTGTGGACAGTCCACTCACAGTCTCTGGGTTGATAGATTCCACGGGTGGCCCGACACTGACGATGAGGCCTGACTGTGCCCACTTGGTCGCTTTCCGAAGGGCAGCTGCAGCCTCTTCTGTAATAACTTCGCAACAGCCACCCTGGGGTCAATTTGAAGACATTGAGAATATTCATTTCACTCTTCCCAGCACTACACTTTTTCAAATCCCCCAATTACCAAAGCAATCCAGGCTCATTTCAAAAATATTCAAACACAAAATATTTTATGTAGAAAGTTACATTTCCATAAACATCCCATGCCCTCACCTGGTCTGTTAGTTCTCTAGATTTTTCCCATGCAAATTCTGACATACATAATTGTGGGGTCCCACCACACATGGCTTTCCAATTGCTTTATCAGTTATCAATGTGTCATGAATACTTTTCTCTATCAGTATATATAAATCTACTTCATTATTTTTAATAGTTGCACAGTATTTTATTATATGTATGTTACAATTTTTTTAACCAATCCCCTATTTATGATATATGGATTCTATTTTGTTTGTTTTCCAAACAAAATAATGAACGTGCTATGTGTTTATCTATGAACATTTGTGAATGTTTATTTACCCTCACCTTGACAATAGTGGGTATTATCAATCTTACTAAAAAAAAAAAAAAAAAAAAAAAATCTTACTTAACTTTACCTGTCTGACAGGTAAAAAAAAAATGATGCATATATTACTGTTGTTTTTATTCCTTTCCTTTAATTATTTGAGGGCCTGGGCATATTTTTATCTTTTTATGGGCTATTTATCTGTAATTCCTATTATCAGTTATTCTCGTAGAAACCTTTTACCTCTTTTCAATTTAAAATTATTTTTAGGCTATAGAACTTTCTTAAAAGAGCTAAGAAAAACTATCTGTGTTGAAAGTAAGAATTTTCTATTATATTCTAACATTAATGACAAATTGATTTTCACTAATTCACTTAAAAACAGCCTTGGTTAAGCCACTGACTTCAATTTCTCACCCTGCCTCTCAGTCTTGAACTAATTTAAAACAATTTCTCCTGAAAACCTAAAGCATGGCAAATATTCTTCAGTTGTGGGTTTTGTCAGAGCAGGCTTCCCCCTGTGAGGGTTACCTTGGTCATGTCTCGATCCATCTTCACAACTTTCTCCATGTTGGCGCCTGTACCAAGTCGGAAGGGCCGTCCTTCTGAGCTACTAAAAAAGGAAAGGCCGAGAGCAGAGTAGACCTTGCAGGCACTGTTAAAGGTGGGCAGCAGGCTGCGAGGCAACCCAACCAATCATGGCCAGGCCATCATTATATGCTAAAACTGGCTTTTAAAATCCACAGTAAAACTCTTTCAAAAAGGAAATGATTTATCACTGCTTAACTAATAGCACTTTTAGGGCCCAAATCAACAGGTGTTTTTAGAGTTGTAATGATATCTAAAAATCTACATGAAAATGATACACAAACAAAAGAGCCAAGCAAAAACTATGATCTGAATCTAGAATAATTGGGCAGGGCCTGGAACACAGAAGGCACTCAGGAGGAAGTCATCTAAATCTCAAAGTGCAGAAACTTTAACAGCAGCAAGAATTTGGTGCCTTGGGGTAAATGACTGGATCTTCCTTTCTAATAACTCAGCATCTCCTACCTCCTAAAATTGGCTCTACAAAAAGTCTTTCAGCAAATCTGTACTACATTGTTTTGCAGTGACTGAGAATGTTTCTTGGCGATTTCTTTATCTAAGCAATGACCTACCATGACCCTACTCAGTTTACCTCATCATCCCATTAGTGCTTTTCGGTTGCCATAATGGCAGACAAGGGATCCAATTATGAGAATGCAACATTATCGGATCATTTATTTGAAGAGAGGATTCTTCCACGTGAGACATAAATGCCTGTTCTAAATTCCCTTGTGCTATGTGGCAGGCCCTCCTCCTGTTGCCCTGGATCCCACTAATAAGGCCCTGTAGGTTTGTAATATTTGGGCAAGAATTATATTTTTACTTCCTTTGAGCAATCATACCATTCATACTTCAATGAATTAAAGTTTTTAAAAAGTGTCTCTTATTTCTCCATCTCACAATCAATGGTATCCTTAAATTTACCAATGGCGGAAGGATGCCAATAACTGAAAACCAAACTATATCATTCCTTCTCAAAGCCCAAGTCTCACTGCAGACTTCCCACTGGACACAGAGATCAATATGTTCTCAATAGCAGCTCTCTGTTGGGTTTGGAGAGGAAGTACCAAGTTGTGGTTCAGAGCTTGAGTTCTGTGGCCAGAGATGCCTATGTCTGCATTTCGGCTCTGCCTCAGTTTCTACATGTGTCACCACAGGGATGACAGTAACAGTGCCTACCTGCTGGGGTTGTTAAGAGGGCTGAGGCAGTTAGTAAAGGTAAAGAGCTTTATGAGGGTAGTGCTTGATGATGTGCAGCTATTACATTCTTTATAGTCACCTTAGTAATGGCTGAAGGACTTCATGAGATGACTGGTCTTCCCGCTTGTGAATAAATATAGAGAGCTTGCCATCCACTGCTTCACTCTCTTCTCCAGGATCTTTATCTCCTTTTAAGGAATTCTTGGGACTGGTTTTTGTCAATGTGGTGTCAGGTTCAGACGCAGTTGGAGAAAGAACTGTTTGACATCCTTTAAGCAAAAAGCAAAGCCCATTCAGAAAAACTGCAGTGCTGTTTCGGCAGCTCTCCTAGATATGAAAAACACTGGTTTTGTAATCTCTCTTCCTCCTTCTCTTTCCCGCTCTGTCCCTGCTCCCTTCTCTGTCTCTCTCTTTCATTACAGGGAGCACAGGAGCCATCCTCCTGTTCAGGGGCTCCTCACCTGGGACCACGTAATCTGCCAACTTTGCCAAGAGCAAGGAGGCGATCTTGGAAGCTGGGTCACTGGGATCCTCCTGCTCACTGTTTAAGGAAGGGACAGAGTAGCTCCATGGAGGGAGCTCCACGTTTCCACAGTCTTCCACGCTCATCAGCGGCAGTGCTGCCCGGCACAGCTGTAGAATGATAAGGACCAGCTTTGGGGACGGGCGCTGGTCAAGCAGCAAGGAGAGGAGTTTAGACACACAAGCTGGCTGGCTCAGGATGGCTTTACCTATGTGACTCCTGGAAGAGAGGAAAGAAAGGTAGACAGTGCTAGAAATGTTGGTCAAGAGACATTCAGAAGCAAGAGTTCCCAAACTGAGGTTAAACACACTGACAAAATCAGATTTCATGAGGAAGACATGGATTTGGCACTATGTTTTTATGAAAGAGAATTAAGGCTTTTTGTAAACATTTGATGAGAACTCATAATTCACCAGTAATACTTAAAAATAAAGATTTCTGATGATCTCTGATGTTTACTTAATTGACGTCCTAGACTCAGTGATTCACAGAGCACCAAGACCTAGAAACCCAAACTAGGAGCTTTTCAGTCCTGTCAGTTATTTCTTATTAATGAGTGTTTTAAGACCGAAGCATTGCACAGGCCTCAACATTCTGGGATCTGCCACAGCTGAAACTGTTACATTCCGTGAAGAAAAGAAGAAAATGTACAGGGCCTAGCAGAGGCTGAAGAAGCTGAACAACAGATAGTTATACGTGGAAAAGCTCTTTTGCCCTCACAGCTCACACATGGGGGTATTAAACCACCACCGAATATCTTCTTTTTATTAAAGACATAGCACAAGAAAGTGAATTAATTACAGCCTCTGACTCATTATTCTTTAATCTTGCTATAATGAGGGTAATATTTTTGGTTATTGAATACAACTGCACCTACTCAAAAAGCAAGCAGCAGTTGCCAGCAAGATATTAAAGCACATGATAATAAATTATCCCATTATATGGTTATTCTCCTACATAATCCTTACATTTTGGAACTAAATACATTTCAACGAGTGTGTCAACATGGCCTGGTAATTTAGATGTTTCCAGAGATGATCACCACCAAGAGGAACCCCTAAAGAGGGAATGTTAGCTCCTTCCACAGCTCCGGGACAGGTCTTCCATACCTTGAGAGGTCATTGAGAAGACTAAGGACATCCTGGAGAGCATCATTCCCAGCAGCCTGGTTGCCACAGCACTCAGTAGCTCGGGCAAGATGGTTAGTGAGAAGGCTGGACACCTGACGGGCCAAACCTGAGTGCACAGCCTCTGTGGAGCCGCCTTCAGAGTTAAAGAAAGAAGAAGCATGAGGAAACCAAGGGCAAGCCGGTCCTCTCCTTGACTAATTTTTATCTTGCTCAATGTTGCATTACCTATCTAATTAGCGTCTCCTCATTAGATAATATCTGCACATAAAAAAAGGTTACTTGAAAAATCATTCAATGCTGGGGGGGAGACATTAATCTTAATTAAAACTGAATATAATTATCCATATATAATAAGGAACATACTTTGATTGATAGAAAAATCAACATTTTACTGGTGATAAAAACTTCTTGATTTTTTAACTCATATCTTCCTCTTCTCAAACACAATAAAAGACCTAAGACCTTTCCAGATCTTTCCACACTCCCTATAGTTCCAGGACCGCCCCCCCCTTCCCAGCATGTCTTGTAAAAGCAAAAAAAATTATTTGTCATTTCCTGAACTTCCCATGCTCTTTTGGATCCCCGAGTCTGCAGTTTGTTCTGGGTTCAAGTCCTCTTCATCTTTCAAGAATAACTTGCATGTCACCTTCTCTAGGAAGCTTAACCTGATCTTCAGCACAGCTTGTCACTAGGAACCTCTGTACTCCCACAGCACTTCATATGCACCTCAAGTCTTGCACTGACTACACTGTAATTATTTGTTTATTGGTCTATTTCCTCTTCCAGACCATATTTCTTAAAGGGAGGAACAATGCCATATTCATCTTCTGCCTGGCATATACTATGCTCTCAACACATAAAATGCATAGTAAACAAGTTACATACTTGGTATTACGGGAAAATTTATCCTTCAAGTTTACTTTTTAAATTGAATTGATCACTATAAATGTAATTTGGAAAGAAACATCATCTTGAAAATGCAACTGAAAAACCACTTCATAAAAATATTTATTTTGAGACTGTTAGCAGTGTTGACATGAAGATGATGAAAAAGATTTTTTCAATGTTCTCGGCTTACTGTACTCTTCCAGGGTGCTAGCATATCACTTAGTGTCCTAGTATAGTCAGTGATAAGTTTTCATAGAACCATACTGATAAAAAGCCTGCATGAAATCATACGTTGATTAAACTCATCTGATTATGTAAGTTAATAGAACCTCTCTCCACCCTCTCCGCCCCATCCAGTGCAAAAGCATAAACTAACACACCAATAAAGGAAAGCAGGGAACTCTAGCAAGCAGTCCTGCTTCTCACCTTCTTCCTTCTCCCACTCGACACAGCGGTTGGCGAGCACCTGGAAGGCGGCCCAGGCCATAGTGGCCACCTTCTGCTTCTTGGTTTGCTTCTCACTGGAGCTCGACTCGGTCTGACTGCTCAAGCTACACAGCCGATCCATGAGCTGAACCAGACCACTGCGTACCAGGCACTTCTCTTCACTCCTGGCAGAGGGGAACAGGATGTATGAAATAAATATATTTATTGATTATTATTCCCCTCAGGAAACTCTTATGTAAAAACTCAGATAGCCAAAGGGGCATAAAACCTGTTGGTCTGGGTCTTTGTCTACAACTTAGGATACTGCCCTGTACAATTAAACACAAAACTATTTTCTTGTAATGATGATTTCCTTCATAAATATGGAACTTCACATTCTGATTTGTTCATACAGATCAGCAAAGTAAAAACTGATGGAATTAACTCAAGGTTGCCACAATGGGAAAAATTATATTATTTTATCATAAGGATATTCAAAGAATGACTCCATGAGTACTTCACATCTTCAAGCTGTTAAGTAAACTAAGAGAGGAAATAAATGTGTGTAAGCAAAAGATTTCTGCCGGATATGTAAGTAATTTCCTAGAGATCTTTTATTTTTCCTCAAACTTCCTTATCTTCACAGTGCAATGTAATCCTACAATTTTCATGTAGGAACTCAATAATAAGAAATTTATATAGGAACTTTATGTGTTGTTGGAGGAAAGCTTGTTTATTCATTGGATAATCAAAGCAAAAAAATCCACATTTTTAAATTAAAAAATACTTTTACTTAATTGACTACATGTATTGTGCTATAACTTACATACAGTAAAAGGGCTTTCTGTGCTTACCTGGTATAAGGTATGGTACATAAGAGTCCGATGCTATTTGCACAAGCAATAGGGTAACGAGCACACAAAGACACGACAGATGTCATGGTCTCGCCAAAAGCCTCCTGGACCTGCTCAACCATCCCACCACATGTGAGTTCTTCAATTCTATGAATCAGAAACCAAATCTCAGGCTGAATCATGTCAAGGATAGTGACTGTGACTAGGAGAATGGAAGAGTTTTTTTTGAGAAACCCAGAGTGTATAGATGGACTCAGAACTGAAGGGATCTTGGAGATAATCATGCTCAGTGTTTCCCAAACCACAGAAGACTATTACAGGGCAGGATTTCTAGGTGTTCCTCAAACACAATGGTCCACACTCAAGAAAAGTCTAGGAAATCCTGGGTTAGGGAAAGTTAAACAGGGTTCTCTACTGCAGGACTTTTCAGAACCTTTAATAAGGATAAAATGCATTGCTTCTCTAAGAGCAGAGGAATGGTATCCAACATTTCCCAAACATATTTGGTAATGAAGTAATTTATTTGTAACAGGCCCACAATGTCCCATGCAGCACTGAATACTGTAAATGCAATTTTACTGTGAAAACCAAGGCCCAAATGGATTAGCTAAGTGTCTTTTTCAAGTTCACATGCTAATTATTAGTAGAGTATGAGAGCCCATTTGATATGAAATTACTTTCCCAATGTAAAAGCACAACATGAGACTGATTCTATGGCAATTAATATTAGTTGATAACTGAAACTATTAGGATTTATCTACAAAGATATGCAACACAATATTGTTTATAATGGAAAAAATAAATAAAACTAAGCTTGGATTTAAAAATAGGGAATTGGTTAAATAAAGGTTAAAAAGTGCCTGGTTTACTTAGTTTCTTATTCATTCTCTTTTGAGAGTTTATAGTTTCATTTGAAAGGACTGTGGATGTTGGAGAGTTTTACCTATTCGAAAAGACCAACTTGGACTTAGCAAACTAACCTTGTGATTAACAACACGATTTTGGCTATCATATGAACCTAGGTTTGAATTTTTGGCTCTATCATCTCTTATGTGACCTTGGGTAACTTACTTAACCATCTAAGGGTTTACTTTTACTGTCTGAAAAGTGGGAATATAAATACCTGCCCTGCAGATTTGTTGTGAGGATTACATGAGGTAACACATGTGATTACTACAGCATGTCCAATGCTCAATAGTGAGATTTTTGAATTAGAAACTTGACAAGGGTTTTTTTCCCCTCATGATACTCAATTATTCTGGCAAGGAATTTCACGTAAGCTTCTGAGACAACAGTGTAATGTATAAGCTCTGTGTCCTCTGGACAATCAGACCCTAAGCACCAAGGAGCCTGCAGTGCTGTAAGAAGTTCATTGAGTATGAGGAGGGGCACCTGGCAGAGACTGAGCAGAGTCAGTGGAAAGTTTGGCTTGTGATTTTGCCTGTTAGCCAGTTTTGGAACAACTGGCTAGTGATGTGTTGAGACACCACTTTTATCCCAGCCCTTGGTTTCAAGATCAGTACTTTGCCAATCTTTATGCTCGTTAAGCAGCACCTTGATATTTGCAAACAAAAGAAGACAGGTTGAATCTATAGTCATTAATTTGTACTGAAAACATGCTTAACTATTTTCCCTCCAATAAAGATTTTTTTTTAATGATAAAAGGTTAAAGAGTATAGTGGCAGTGATATACTTTCACTAAAAATACTATAGGAGATATCTATGATAAGAAAAACGTTAATAGATATTATCTTAAGATGGTGGATTTACAGGTGGTTTTTATTTTATTCTTTAGAGTTTTCTGCATTTTTTCAAATTTTGAACAGATGACATTAATAATTGAGGGGAAAAGGAGTGCTGCTGCCAGTGTTATGGAGAAATTGTTTTGGAAGTAAGCTGTGGTAATCATTACTGCCACTCACTGAAGCTTTCCTTCTGGACATCCTGTGGGTGAGTGGGCATTTGACTAGTCTGGCCAATGAGCCAGAGCTCTCACAAGGGGACTGACAGCTCTCAAGATGGCCATCTCCTCCTCTATGTGATTTCCACGAGCCAGGGTGGACCCATGATAGACATGAATAAGACCTAAAATTTCATCTTTCAAGCCACTGAGATTTTGGGGTTGTTTCCGAAGAACAGCCTGATCTCTCCTGATTGACATAGAAATTTCTCAAGATATTCACTTCTGCTCTTAGTTAACACATTTTCCTCTAGCCACTGACTCTCTGCTTGTTCACCACAACTTCTCTAAGAATTGCCAGGAAGCACAAGCAGCCTCCAGCGGTTCCAGACTAGGACTTGTAGAGAAATGACTTTTTTATTTCTATTCAGAGATCTTTGAAGTCTAATCAGGAAATTGCAAAGAAAAACTCCTCACAAATAAGTTACAAAACTTTTTTTGAAGGTAAACTCTGTGATTACATTTTCAGAAATTAATCCAGTAAAAATAATTACTAAAGTATACAAAAATATAGGTAAAAGAATGTTGATTGCAGCACTGTTGTTAATGCAAAACCAAAACAAAACAAACACAAAAAAAGAAATATAGAAAGAAAGAAAAAATAACAAATGAATCTGTGTCTATCAGCAGACAATGAGTTAAATTTAAAAAAAAAAAGGTCATCCATATAATGGAGATCTATGAAGCTCTTAAAAACGATAAAGCAGACCTATATGTACTGACATGAAAAGACAGAGCTATCCAAGATATAATTAGCAAACCAACCACGATTATAGAAGGGCAAGTATAATATAATCTGAATTAAGTAAAAAAACTTATACATATCCATACTTACATAAGTTCAAAGAGAATTAAATGGCTATCTATGCATGATACAACAAGCTCTTGATGAACAGAGTAGAATTTAGAAGGAGATGGTGGGTAAAGAGACTTTTACATCCTGTTATATACACTGAGTTTTTTACAAAATTATGTACTACTTCTATAAAAATACACTATTTTAGGGGAAAACCTTAGCAAATCCACTGCCTATGTTTTGATCCCAAGAATAATCTTTAGAATGGCCTTTGCCCATTCTAGACAGAACAGTATAAACTAATAGAAACAACTGACCTGGGTCCTCCCTGAAGGACCATTGTCACTGGACCTACAAGGTGAGTCACTCCCCCAACTCGCACGGCAGCTGTTAGCAATTCCCGCATGTGCACCAGGGCCTGCTTGCGAGTATTTCCCCGTCGCCACCTTGTCTGCGCAGCCAAAAGAAAGCTGCTGGAGGATACCTGAAATGCATGAGAAGAAAGTACACCTGACTCCTGCTTTCAAAAGACCCCTCATGCTGGTAGGTGGAGATCTGGAGTCTGCAGAATGTGACGTACAGCTTGATCAGGGTTGGTGCCGATGAAGGCAAACAGTTGCCCCAGCAGGACGCTGTAGGTGGGCTTGTCCCTGCTGTCTTCGATGGCCAGTGACTGCAGGAGTGTAAAGGAGCTGCTGCGGTGGCTAGTCACATGGCGACGCCTACAGTGAAAACAAAACAGCGTCAGATCAGCAGGACAAGAAACATGCTCAGGGAGTTTGATAAATAAATTTGGCTGCGTATGGGAATCCAATCCTGGCCATTAGTCATTTACCTCTGATTTGCTCTAGTAAATTCCAAATCTTCATTACCAATCATTTCCAGGTCAGAAGGAGCCGACATGCTGCGAAGAAAAACAGGCTGCCGGACAGCGTGAGATATCACCTTTGTTTCAGAAGCTGATTTACAAGCTGGAAAAAAAAAGGAATTAAAATGTTAACATTTCTGCTATCCAATTGGTAGGGAGTTATAGCAATGGCCAAACGTAACACAGAACTACCAAACAGTCTAAGAATAACTTTGTTTTCTATCAGAGTTCAGCCACCAATCTAGCTAGCAGCATACTGATGATTTTTAGGCCAGTTTTTTTAACCTAAATATTAAGATAAAAATTATTTTTTAGCTTCGAAAATTAAAATCTTTTTATTAAACTAGTTTTCCAAAGGAAGGATGAAAAATTCATTTAATTTCATAGCTATTGATGTCACTCCAATATAAGCATTCTAAAAAGCAAGAGAGAACACAGAAAGTAATTTCTGGAAGCACAGATTTCTTAATTCAAATCAATCCAGATCCATTTTTTTTTTCAGAGATCATCTTCGTCCCCTTCCTTAATTCTAGATTTATTTAGCTGACTTACTGCCATTGAGTGAAACCTTTCCTATAGTTGGTGGGAGTAAATATCACACTTCAGCTGGAATATGACTGGTCTTCCTATAAGTTATTCTCCTTAACCTTATCCAGGAAAACAGTTGTTTTATACAAGAATGGTCAAATAGAAGATAAAACTACAGGGTAAAGATCAGCTAAGAAAAAAAAAAGATGTTGAGAAAGTAGTGAAAAAGTCATTTTGTGTCTGTCTTAAGAGTAAGTTAGACAGCTGAAATCTAAAAAAATTATAATTTTTGAAGATGTTGTTATCTCTTGGGATACTAATGGTTCATTATCTCTGAGGTCAAGAGCCTCTTGAAAGGCATCACTAGCCTTATTGGGTGGTCAAGTCTTTATATGGGACATTTTATTAATCAAGGCCCTATGTGGCTAGGAGTATGGTATGTAGAGTGGACCGTCTTGGCATGTGAATATACCACACATTTAGCAACATCTCTCTCCTAAATCTGTGTCTTCCCCTGAAGTTCTCAGGGAGTGGCTAATTAGAGTGGAACCCCTGGGAGTTCTCCTAGACTTCTCATCCCAAGAGAGAGGAGCCTTGGGCAACCAGCTGGGATGAAAACAAGTGTGCCTGCTTCATACTGTCCATAAGGCAATGGGACTAGATAACATGCACTCTTTCATTCACAAACATTATTTAACTTTTTATCAGGTTAAGAATAAATAATTCTGGACTATGTCCAGTGTTATGGATCCTGTCCTAAGTAAGAAAACTCACTGATTTTCCCCAGAGATACATTTTCAGGTTAACAATTAAAATGTGACCTACAAAAAGTTAACTAACAGATAGTCATGCCAGAAGTTTCCACATAATTACTAAAGATGAAATGCAAAGTTGGCTTCAAGTAAAGAGGAAAAAATGATGCTTTGCAAGATCCACAATGTTGACTATCTAATTGTATGTTACTATGAAATCTAATTATACCTGTTACTAAGTGGAAAACCATTAATATATACATGTCATATACATAAACTACATACAAATACATGTCATTGGGTTCCTTATGTGAGAAAACCTTAATGAGGCATCAGGTACCACTGATGCTCAGTTAACTCACAAAACACCACAGGAATTTAATTAAAAGTAAATACTTTCTCTTGACTGGAGAAGGTAAAAGGTAAAATAAAAAATGCTGAAATTTATTTCAATAAAAGAATAATAAAACAAACTGCACAGAAAAAAAAAATGCTGAAATTTCCTTTTTTCCTTTTTAGGAGTACCCAAGAGTAAATTTTTAAAAAGCAGCTAATGTATGTTTTACAAAGAGACTAGGGCCAGAAGCCTGGATGCAGTACCTGGTGTTTCCGCAGGGGTCCCCGAAATGCTTCTGGTGAGGCCCGACTGGGCTGCAATGGTGACATGCAGCAACAGCTCAGCACGGTTCATTAAACTCTTCACTAAAGTCTTCGTTTTAGCCAGTGAATGCGAGGGTTTCTGAATAAGAGAATTCACTTCTTGTAGGAACTTCTCCCTATAAAGAAAGACTGATGTGCATTTAGTTGTTCTCTAGTTTACCAAAGACATTAAAAAAATAATAATAATTACAAAGGATAGGAGAAGATAGAGGAGAAACTAAGCTAAAGTAACCTAATAAACATTGCTCACCTCTTCCCTTTCCCCATCCAAGGGGAGCAGTGTCATAAACTTTGGCCACTTTTGGTTCCTTTTTCTTAGTTTCAAATGCCTATGCTAACTTTTGATGGTTAAAATCAAAATTTTCAATTTGCCCAGTGAGTTCTGATTCTAAAATATTTAGTGAATGCACAACATTTAAAAAAAATATCTATCAAGAGACTAGACCTTTATAATTTGTTCTAAGCATCAAGGTGATAAACTAGCCTTAATAATTATTAATATCACTAACCTCAGTGATAGGACCATGTTTTCAAGATCATTTCCATCAAAGGAGACTTCCTTCATTGAACACAAAAGTTCTAGTTCTTTCATTTTGTTCTAAAGAAGGAAAAATCAAGAAAAGATGGTATGTAGGATCTGTAAAAAACAAGTTTTACTGTACATATGTTGAAAAGAACAGAAAATTTCAGGGAAAAATTACCAACTTTGCTCCATATTTCTATGCTTGAAGCATATTTGTAAGTTATTATTTAATACTTTAATGATTAAAAATGGTATTGGCTATTTTCTGGGGATTTCTTCAGGATTTATAATTCCGCCTGGTTTGTTTTTTGAAGGCAAAATGTGACAATGATGACACCTTCTTTAGATTTCCTATAAAATTATTAATCAGTTAAAAAACAACTTAATGGGTAATTATTTATTTATTGGCATGTTGATCTAATCAATTTTCTTTTATCCCCTTTTAAAGAATGGGTACATTTTTGGAGTGTGCAACATTTTAGGATGTGACATTATTTTATCTCTCTTCACACACACACACACACACACACACACACACACACACACACACACACACACACACACACACACACACACACACACACACACGGTATATACTTTTGCTCTATAAATGGCAATGCCCCGGTAATAAATCATACACTTTGCTCACCTCATTAAAATGGTAATCATAAAAGAAAGGCATGTTGTTCTCCAGTTTCCCCTGCAGGGCATCATCAACCTCACTTTGCCATTTCTGTTCCAGTTCTGCAACGCTCTAATAGGTACATTAAAACAAAACAATGTATAAACAGATGCACAATAAAAACAAGTGCAATCTGTAAATTCAGATATTTTAGTCCTAATAGTAATTGTTAAAAACTTAGATCATGTTTTAAACTTCTTTATGTTTCCAGGAAAAAAATTATTTACAACAGTTATAAGACAAATATAAATGCTTTAGCTTTCACTTACCTGCAGCTGTCTCTCCATGGCATTGAGTTTCTTAAAGGTCTCTCCCATAATTTTACACAATAAGTCATATTCCTCAGCATGTTCTTCTTGATACTGGAAATTTATTAGGGACTGCAGTGCATCAACCAAGTTCAAGTGCTTAATGACACATGATACCACCATTTCCTCCATCACGTCTGGTTGAATCACTTCTCTGTGATTACAATGGAAACTGGTCAGGTATATGCCATGCTCTCAGCTTCCTGATAGTGTATTTTATAAGTTGAAGAATGTAGGCTTTGATTTAAATATATTAAATATTCACCACCCCTCCTTTATTACAACAGAGTTAAGAGGCATGAATATTATGATGGCATTGTAGGAATCTTATGATGCCAAATAATTTAGTATGTGAGATGATAAAACTGATACTGGCTGATTAAACTGAAAATCAGAATTAAAGACTTCATTTTCTATGTTTTGTATATTTTAAGGTAGAGACACATTAGAGCTGAAATAGGTCTAAGGCTAAAAAAGATCCTCAGCACTATTTGTCTTCTAGTTAATTTTATGCAGTATTATGGCTTGTGGTATTTAGTGCACATGAATGTTGGGCTGAAAATCATGGTGTTTTCTTCATTTCTTTCATTTTAAATTTCATCTATTCTTTAAATTTTTCTCTCTGAAATGGCCAATCTTGCCTCAGAAGGCAGAGGCCTGCAAAATAGACTTCTTTAAGCCAGAATACCACAAAGACATTTGTAAGTATAAGACTTCACATTCTAGATTAAAGACCCCTCATCATTCCTCTCGCCATAAATAATAAAGACATGTCTCTAGATTCTACGGAAATCAAAGTAGATGCTGACTACTAATAGAAGATCAAACTACCTGAGAAAAACCTAGAGCTTGTCAAACTTCAGTGTGCATCAGAATCACGTGGAAAACTTATTAAGGCACAGATAACTGAACCCAATCCTCAGAGTTTCTGATTCAATACATGTGAAATGGAGCCCCCAAATGAACAAGTTCCCAGGCGATGCTAATGCAACTGATTAGAGAACCACACTTTGAGAACCACTGATCTGGACTACCACCTGGCAGGCTCTCGAGAGTACTCATTTAATATTTATTAAGTAAACATAAAATTAAAGGTTCGTTTGCTAGATCACAAAAAGAAATACGCTCCTTTCAATTGTTTAAACATTTTTTTCTTTTTGATGGCTGTTTAAACATTTTTTTTTCCTTTGGGAAAAGTAAAACACTACATAGCAACATACTTTATACTTGGTCTAAATTGAGGTCTAGCACGCCCAGAAATTTCCCTGAGCTTTATCATGATTCCTGGAGGCAGCCTGATCCGGGGCA
The DNA here is from genome assembly GCF_027409185.1 of Cynocephalus volans. NCBI lineage: Eukaryota > Metazoa > Chordata > Mammalia > Dermoptera > Cynocephalidae > Cynocephalus > Cynocephalus volans. The sequence goes on from NC_084461.1 coordinate 189,587,804, forward strand.
GGTCGAAGTAGTTTCCAACAGGAGGCACAAGGATGTCAGAGGGGTAGGTGAATTCTCTGTCTTCCTCTATTGTCAGAGGCAGTGGAGAGGGGCTCGGAGTAAGGGCAGGGGATATCACGCCATTGGCTTCCACCTGCCACTGGCACCTGAGTAGACAGAAAAGAGGCTCTTTACTTCCTCTCTTAGCAAGATTATTGAAAAGCTACTTGAAGTTTGCTGGTACATCAAACATACGAAGGCTCACATTATGTGTTAAGTGTTTACTCAGCAAATCTTCTCCAGAGGCTCAAGAAAAATGAGCATGATATGAAAGCACATCTTTAAGAATCTATCTGCTCCCCAACATTTTTTAGGAAAACTTCTGAATATACCAAAAAACTGAAAGAATTACATGGCTAATATCCATATACCCACTGCCTACATTCTGCAAGAAACATTTTGCTATGTTTGCTTCGTCACACATCTTACACATCCTTTTGGGGATCCTTCAATTTAATTATATAATATTTGGGTTAGAAAAAAGCTTATGCAGCTCAAAGATGTAATTTAAATTTAGTGAAGTTAGGTCCAGAAAGCACTATGGTGTAATTTTCATCTTATTTCTTAGACACAATGACCCTCATGAGATTGTCAGGCGTTAGGCACAATCAACTGGGAAATGTACTAAAAGTAATTTTCCACATAAAGTCCTTTTTCCTTTGTGGGCAAAACTAGCTCAGCTGGAACCCTTTTGTTACCTTTGTAAAAGTTTGGACCGCAATAGCTCCTGACAGGCTTCTTCTTCTTTGGTAATTTCTGGTCCATTGTATAGGATTCTTAACATGGAACAAGCTAACACAGACAGACCTAAAGCCAGGTCTACCAGAAAGGGCAAGCCTCCCGAGACATCCTCTGAAGACTCCTACAATGCAGACAGGGGTAAACCACACTGGTCAGTGCTGCACCGCACTGCACTGTCCCCAACCACAGAGTTTCACAGAGCAACATGTAGTGTCAGTCCTATGGAACACAAGTACATCACCCAACATCATGAGGCATGGTGGCACTAGAATGACCACAGAGTGAAGTCTCAACACAATTCTGGAGAGAAAATAGCTGATAAGACTCCATATTAGCAACAGCGCTACTCACATGTTAGACGCCCAGATTCTTTGGATAGCTTCCTCTCTGCTGTGCCTAAGTATAAATCACTATTTTGTTTTTGTCACCTCTATCCTGTGCTCAATCTATGATGTTGTCAGTGATTGCACTGATTGATTAAAAAAATATTTATTGAGTGCCTTCTGTGTATCAGCCATTGTTCTAGGTGCCTGATACATATCAGAGAACTAAACAAAATCCCTGCTCTCATGGAAATTACATTCTAGCAGATAATTCCACTCTAGAGACACTTAGCTTAGTTAAACTTAAGCAACCACCAAGTCTAAAATATATTTTTTAAAGTCAGGCAGTTAGAGGGGCTGGCTAGTTAGTTCACTTGGGAGAGTGTGGTGCTAGTAAGAACAAGGTCATTGTTTGGATCCGCATACCAGCCAGCTGCCAGAAAAAAAAAAAAATCAGGCAACTAGGGAGGTTAGTAGGACTCCCACTACTCTTAAAACCCCAAATGCAAGTGCTTGCTTTTATTAAGTGTTCGAGGCTTCTTTGCCCTATGGAAAGATGCTGGAGTCACGTCACTACCCCAGACTTTGAAGATATAGCCCCTTGCAATGAATTATTTCTCTGCTGCTGAATTAATTTTAGGTAAAAGGTAGTTTTATCCTGTAAAATGACTACTAAGTGCTAGTAGTGTACTACCTCCAAATGGAAGAGACAGATGAAACAATGGCTCATATTTTTCCCTGTTTCCAAGGCAAATATGATGCATGTGACCAAGGCACATAGGAGAAAGTACATCTTGCCTACAACAGTGGTTAGATTCAAATACCTGAGCGCGAACTGTGCAGGCAAAGCCCCACATAGCTTTATCAGGAGTGTTGTGTTCACGGCCACTTCTCATTTCAAAGGAGAAGGTAACTGTATCTCCTTCCACCTTAAAATTTAAGGGGCGGGGGGGGGGAAATGCACTTTAAAAACAAGACACACAGTTTTCAAGAAAGCAATGAATTTCAGAGATTTATTTTCAAAAGGTCCACAGCAATATTTCCCTCTTTTTCTCACTTGCTTTTTGAGTCAAATTCCATCCCCTCTCATTTAGAAACCAACCTTTTAGGTGTCTCTCCTGATCAGGTAGTCTTTGGGACAAGGCATCTGTGAAACGAACCATGATTGCCCAACAGCAGGATCAGAGTAGAAGATTAATCAAATCTTGAGCATAATTTCTAATAAATTTCTCAGATTTCTATTCTTTCTACCCTCCCCCTTGCCCCTTCCCCACCTCACTCTTGTCAGTAATGACCAGTACTCTTGCAACGCTGACTGTGTGTTGAAAGACCTTGCTCAGCATTTCAGAACCAACTCCATGATTAAGAAACAAAGGGCAGTAAATCAGAGAACAATTACAAAGTGTTGCGGTGATCTGGATTTGGATGCATACACACTACACCCCTGGAGGTAACTTACTATCTATGGCTGAATTACAGACGTAAGTAATGTATGTGAAATAAAGGCTTTGGGAACTGACTTTGGAGACATTTTTAGGTTTCAATGGGCATTTCAGTTCATATTCTAGGCAGATACACAGTAAATAGTTCAAGAGTTCATATTGCAAAGCATGACCCTAATCTCATCAGTTTGAGAATGAATCATTACTTTTGCTCCAAAGGCCCAAATATATTTGAAAACATTAACTCAGCACTGTTAAACTGCAATGGCCTTGTGGTTCTAGGCTACTTATTAAAAGGGAGTCTAGAGACAAAGTAAGCTGAAAGAATTAGCAGTCCTTTTAAAGAACAGGGAAGAAAATGCTGTGACTACCTCTGTCCATGGAGTAACCTGTGGAAGGGATACCAGCTCTGGAGTGGACAGGGGTCTTACGTCTTATAAGTGAAAGGAGGGTCATTCTGAATAGAAGTGAGTTGACAGGCCTGGCAAGGTGGCCCTACCTCAACAAAAGCCCCCCATGGCAAGTTTTCTGGGATTATAGTTAGTACTTGGACCCATGAGGAATGTAAGTTCATTTTTCTTTTCTAGGAAGCAATAGTGACTGGATACCATACCTTCACCAAATCTTTCGGCCAACCAGTTCCTAAGACACTACGGCTGCCATATCCCAGTGTATTGCCTCCATACTCAGCAACCTTCCTACTGTTTGTGTTAGGCCCCGCATATATCACCAACTTCAAAACAGAAAATATACTGTTAGACTGTAAAAGAAAAACAAAAACAACATCTACAAATAAAAAGGCTGCAAAAAATATTTGTTTAAAAATACATTTATAACCAGGCACTTGTGTCATTAAAATATAACTAATATTTCCTGATTTTTTAGGTATAACTGATACTAGTTTGGATGCAATCAGCCATTGGTATTTACAGGGCAGCCACAGAGTAATAACAATGATTAAAATAAAGAGCATACTTATGATATTACCACACTAATTGGTTTGGGAACCTCACATAAAAATAGTTATACTCAGCTACTATACATAAATATTTTTGAAATGGCTATTTTAATCCTAATTAATAACATATAACTCACTGAAAACAGGTACAGTTTGACCCCTTAAGTCCTCCCCCAAATTTATAAAGTGAGCAAATATAGATGGAAAGATGGTTATATCTAACACAACAAAATCAATGCAACAACAAAAAAATTAATGAATAAATAAGGATTTTTAAAAATGCAACAAATTGAAAATAAGCCATATGTTCTAAGAATATTGCTTAATGATATAAAAAGAAAATGACACAAATTTGGGCCAAAGAGGGGGCTGCATCTTCTTGGGTCAGTTTTCATGTATCAATACTTTTCTTCAATAAAGGCTATTTATTTATATCCAATTGACCAACTTTCTAATATGCAAGAGAAACATTTATAGCTCATTTGGCATTCAAATACTTCCATTGGAAAAATAAAGCTCTGGCTTCTGTAAATACCAAAGCCTGTCTTCTAAGGTGCACTCCGATTGCCTTGTACTGCACCTAAGTTTGGATCTAAAAGTTGCATCTTTAGCCCTAGATGCTTATCATTTTGTAATTTCTTACCCTTTTGGACCTTTTGCTGACACCAGGCAGGGACCACTGGAAAAGTAAATGTACTTTTATCCATGTAGTTAGCCTCCTTGTGTTCATCATTTTACACTAATGTCTACTGCAGGCATAAGTTAGGGCATATCAGAAGACGCAAATTACTATTTTTAAAGAAGAAACAAAATGACACCAACTAAAATGGCAACCTTTTCCATTTCCATTTTAAATTGTGACTTCACTTAAACCTAGGAAATGGGGGTAGCTAATCACAGGAGCTATGAAGTGCAGTAGATTAACGCCAGGAGAGATATTTTTTTGAAAGGCCCACCAGATGCCATCTTCTAAATTTTCTTGCTTCCAGCTAATGGGAGTTTTGGGGACAAATCTTAAACTCCTCGTGACATCTGGGCATCTTCACTATCCTAAGAGATAATGGGGAAGAGGATTCTATAACTTGCCCAGTAATGGGTTTTACCATTTCATATTACGTATAGTAAAGAAGTCCTTTATTTTAACCTAAAAGCCTCCCCTGATGAGATTTAAAACTATTTGCCCTCACATAATTCATAGGGAAGAGACCCAACATATAGCTAAAAAACTACATAAAAATAGTACTATAGAGCTATTTTGTATATATAAAGCTATTAGATAATTCTCCAGTTGTTCTTCCATATGTTACATATCCCAATTTCATTAACCTATCCTCAGAAGTTCAACATGATGGTTTATAACTCAATAATTATAAATAATAGAAAATTCTCCAACCCTAAAATGCTTCCTTTTATTTATGACTGTTAAGCTACCACCTTGGAAACTCCCTTCCTCAAAATCTATGTGGGTCCTGAGGTAGTGGCAAAGAAGAACCAATATTTAAATAAACATAAATCAGATCCTAGCACATCTGAAACCCTTCTAAAAGGTCACCTTCTCCCAAAAGATGCATGAGAAGCCCCAAGAACTGGGCAGTAAGACCTTTCTAGATGAATGGACATCACACATCTACAGAAATTCCAAGCCCAGAGGGAAGGGAGGAGGGAAGCAAATGAAAGGGTAAATTTACTTTGACCTAGATCTAAGCTTTCAAAAGCTTATAAAGTACACTTTCAACATGTTATTAAAACGTTGTTCTTAGACTGCAGAGTGGTGGCTCTTTAACTTCCCCAATCACTCCCCTTCAAAGGCATTATCTCAGGAGAGTTCTCCTTAGAGATATCTGCAGACAGAGATACTGGTAAGTCAGGAATGGTGACCAGCAGCAAAGAAAAATAAGAAGCATCGAATATATCAGCTAATTTGAGGCAGAACGGATAACAACTCAGTTCTTGCTTACTTTGTCATAGTCGTACTGTGAAGAGCATCTGCTATCAAATCTAAGATACAGGCAGCGAGCTCCTGGGATATGGACAGTTTCTTTAAATTTATAGTTGTCTCTGACAGGGTGGACTGTTTCCACGGTCTTCCCAGCAGCCCATGGGGCAGGAATCTTTAAACCAGTAAGAAAGCCTGGCTCTTCCTTCTCTTCTAGCATTCTAAAACCAGAGCAAGAGGAAATGTTTTCGGTCAGCAGCAAGGAAAGGAAAAGCAAACATAAACATAGTAAAATACAAAAGATTAAGAAATTGCTCTTTAATTTTCCATAGCATGCAATATGACATTATTGGGGCTTTCAAATGCGTAATATCAGTGGCCATCAGAAACATTAAAAAATTTTCTATATTTAAGGATTTTTTTCTTTTTTGTTTTTAGACACTGTATTGCATTTTCCCCCTCTTTTTCCAAGTGGGAAGCCCAACGGATATCCAGGAGAAGACTCCACCAATTCTCATTTTAAGTTACTCAGAAAAAAAAAAAAAAGAAGATACTGTAAAGGACCTTTAAGATCGGCCACTTGTCAAATCCCATAGGATTAGTATCCTGTAAAATCTCCTTTTGTTAATATCTACATGCCAATTGTTGAAAACTCTTTGACCCTACATAACTACTTTTCACTGTAATTTTTACTGGAGAAAGATGCTTTCGAAGGTTCTCTTACCTACTATAATTGAACTCTCAAGGACTTCACAGAGCCTGAGGTGTGAAATACAAACTCTTAAAACTTAAACTTAGCTTTGTGGAGTTCTCTTATTCTTTCAACTCTGCAGGTTGAGCTGCAGAGCTGCACTGTTCAAAATGGTAGCTACTAGTCACATGTGGTCATTAAAATTAAATTGAATTTAAATTAAATAAAATTTAAAATTCAGTTCCTCATTCACATTAGCCACACAGCAAGTGCTCGTAACAACATGTAGCTAAGACTGAAGGTACTGGGCAGCTCAGCCACAAATTTTCATCACTGCAAAAAGCTCGATTGGATAGCATGCTGCTCTAGAGAAACCTAGGAAATCCTTTCTGATCAATTTTTTTAAAAGACAGTTTTGATGACATAACTGACATATAATAAATTGCACATATTTAAATCATACCACTTGGTAAGCTTGAAAATTTGGATACACCTATGAAGTTTCCCTCTTCCTCTTGTAATCCCTCTATTCCTCCCCCCCCCCCGTGATCACCTTATTTACTGTCTGTCACTACAGATTTGTTTGCATTTTCTTGAGTTTTACATATGAGGATACTGCAAAAAGTTTGTGGAAAAATAGAATTGAAAGATAATATGAAATCCTTCCATGAACTTTTTTAAGACCCCTTGTAAATGGAATTATATGGTATTGTTACCTGGGGGGACCTGGCTTCTTTCACTTAGTGTAACTATTCTGAGATTCACCCATGTCCTCACATATATCAATAGTTCATTTCTTTTTATTGTGAGTAGGAGTCCATTGTATGGACACACCACAATTTGTTTATCCATTCACCTGTTGATCGACGTTTGGGTTGTTTCTAGTTTGGGGCTATTCTAACTAAAGTTGTAATAAACCTTTACGTACAGGTCTTTGTGAGACCTGTGCTTTCTTTTCTCTTGTGTGAATGCCTAGAAGTGGAATAGTTGGGTCATACAGTGGATGTATATTTAACTTTTTAAGAAACTGCCAAACAGTATTTCTGAAGTCATAATATTTTACATGCCCATCATTAGTATATGAGAATTTCAGGTCAATTTAAACTAATGTCTTGATCCATGGGGAAATTTATTCTAACCTATTCCTATAAATCTACACAGCAATTCTATAGTTATGTGTAAAATTTTGACCCTGATGTCTTTTCCTTTTCCTGGTTAGATAATCCTTGCTAAAAATCATTGTCATAAAAGGAGTACTAGGCTTTCACCAAAAGAAAACATAGGGCTGGCCCATGGCTCACTTGGGAGAGCGTGGTGCTGACAACACCAAGTCAAGGGTTAAGATCCCCTTACCAGTCATCTTTTAAAAAAAAAGAAAAAAGAAAACAAAGAAAACGTTCCTGTAAGGAAATAGCATTCATTACCTCTCATCAGGGAACAGCCTACACTTCTGATCTGATGCACCACACGGGGAACAGCCCACCTCGGCAAAAACAGGACACTGGGTTTTAAGCAGCAAAGCCGTCTGAAACACAAAACCATCACCACGTCTTAAAGTGCTATCAGTTACCCAGATGGTACTAGAGCCAAACTTAGAATTCTCACTTCAATCATCTTTTTACATTTCTAGTCTGCCCTATTAACACTGAAATGAAACACATCATTTATATTAGTTACCGTTAGCTAACAAGGACTCAGAAGACTAAATATAATGGTAAGTTTTTAGTAGTATTATACATTAGCATTTTTATAGTTGATTGGCAATGTACACTTGCTGAAAGACTGCATTAAATAATTTAGTCAAACAAATAAAATGTTTTCCCTTACTATTATTGTTTATTTTTATGACATGATATTTTTCTTCATTACATCATTATTTCCCTTGGCTTCTGAGAGACATGGTTATGTTTCTTCTGCCTTCGGTGAAAGCATACAGCCGCACTGTGAAAAGTAGCTCACTTTGGCACACCAGGGAGCATACCTGGCTGGTGTAGAGAACCAGCTGCACTAGCTGAGGCATCAGGGCATCGGCCATCATCAGAGTCTGCAAATTTGGATGCATCAGGGAGGTCAGTAACACTGGAAGAAGGTGACCAAGCATAGTAGCCTTCGTAACTTGTTCCAAGCCTTTTAACCTACAAAAAGTTCAAGAAAACACATAGCCTAAGCAATGCCCAATCATGTGAAGAAGCAACTAATGTCATCTTTACCTGACAAACTCTTAAACTGTATCTCCCTAAACTAGTTAGGCACTTACAGTCACAGCAATTCAGTCCACAAATTTTCTACCTTCTCCCACTAAGGAAAGCTACTAATGGATTTCACCTTCAACGTGTGATTTTGCCAAAATAGATTACACAGTGCCTTTCACAGCACATTTGAAGCACTTTACAAGTAGGTTCTAAAATGCAAATGACTAGTTACTACCAGTAACTTTTCCCCTTGCCTCTGGGGCTGCTGATGGCTGTACTACACTGAGATTCTGGAAAGGATTCACCTGCTCATAGCCATGAAATATACTCCTGGCCTAGAGAAATGGAGTGTCACATACAGAGGCAGACAGATTTTTTTCCAATTTTTAAAAATTGTAGTAAAATATACATAACAGAGAATTTACTCTCTCAACTATTCTTAATATACACTTCAGTGTTATTAAACCATCACCACCATCTACTTTATAACTCTTTTTCTTGTAAAATTCTATACCCATTAAGCAACAACTCTCCATTCTCCCCTCCCTCCAGCCCCTAGAAACCACCATTCTACATTTTGTCTCTATGATTCTGATTACTCTAAGTAGGCAGATTTTAAATTTGTATTTAAAATCACATTCTTAATATCCCCATCCTCTGCTAGTATACATAAAGAAACAGGTTGTGTAAATTCTCTAAGGTTACTTTTAGGATGTTGGTGTTGGAACCAGAACCAGAAACACCACATTTCTCCTGGCCTCTCCCATTAGACTGGACCTCCTCCCCATGGCAGACCTGCACCAGGTGCCAGCAATGGACACTGTGTCTTAATAAGCTCCAATGCAATGCCTATCTGGATTATAGTGTTCTGAGTCCCAACCTCCCATCTACTCTTTGGGAGTGGGCAAGAACCAAGAACAAGGGGACAGACAGGGTTACTGAAGCAAAAATTACACTGCAGCATTGTTTTAGATCAACAGCTCTAATATTTAAATCATCAAAAAACACAGTATGTAACTCATCTCTAAAAGCAAACCATAGCAGAAATTTTAAATGTGAAGGGCTGAGAAAGGGATATATTACTATGAAAGAGAAGTTTACACTCTATATAGCTCACTCATGTATTTGGAGAAGTAAAATTAGAGTAAAATCTTGAGATATCATGTTATGTCATCTTTTGTGTAGCAGCTGTTTATCTATGTCACTAAGTCACTTGTTCCTATGGAAATTATTTATCATAAGGAAACTAAGTGTGTGTGGTGTTGAGGTAGATTAAAATAAGAGGCCAATTTGGGAGTGATGACAGTAGAAGTCTCAAATGTCAGAGATGTCCCAAATGTTGATGACAACCTTCTTTCCCCTAGATCAGAGCTGTTGGCCCAGTCTCACCTAAAAGCACATTAAAAAGTTTGATTACACTTGCCCTTGAAACACTTGCCATTTCAACCTATTCTCACAAAAAATCCCTCTATATTAAATAAACATTTGATGTTCTGTTCTAAAAAGATTTCACTTTCATAAGCAAATTTTCCTTCCTGAAGGGTAGCAGGTCACAGTTCACAATCCATTTCCTCACCTCTGTTCTCGGTCTGCTATGTCACTATTAATGAGGGCAGTTGTGACCTGCTGTAGCATTTCCAACACTTCATCACATCCAGTCAGGATTTGGGTGGCAAGAGCCAAAATACTGACCTTTAGCTCCTAGGTAGAAAATATCATAATATTATTTTTAAGCTTAGTGATCAACATACACTCACAATGACAACATGAAATGATGAATTTAATGATGTATTTCCAAATGAAATAATGAGGTGGCCAGAATAAATCCAAAGCAGTAAATTCTGCTAGGATGGCAAGTAGCAATTTGATTTGAGAGGCTAAGGTGTGGAGTGCTGAGAGAAATACACAGTATTTCACAGGGAGCACACACTGAATCCCTAGGAGAAAAGGCCTAGGTCCCATCCCATCCAGCACAAGAGAGCTCCTGGTGGCCAGCCCAGAAACTGTCCATGTGGAAGATTGCCTTGGGTGGTATGAGGATAGCTAAAGAGAAAAACAGAACAGTAAAAGGCTCATGTAAAAGGCGGTGAATAAAATGAGACAAAAACACAACATTTTGAAACAGTACAAGTGACCTTTTACTACAACCCATTACACTTAAAACAAGCAAGTTAAAAAATTCAGTTAAAGTAGCAGGCAGTTACAGGTTATTAAACATTAAAAATAATTACTAGAGAGTTCATGGGAGTACAAATACTAAGTAATATGTTAAGAACACTAGTTAATATCATAAGAACATTTAATTTACAATTATTTTCTATTAAAAAAATATAAATTAACTAACTCTTTAGTTGACATTTATGTGTTTTTTATTTTTTCCCAGAAATACTAGACAACTGAGTCTATTTTGCCTTTACTAAGAGTCTTTATACTTCTCTCTGTGCTTTAATAAAGAATTTATCAAATTTAGCCTTTCAAATTGAAAAAAGCCTATTTTTCATTGTTGGAATTTTCTGGGGTCTTTTATGGTATTATTAAGATATTTCTATCATTAAGAGAAAAGGAACTCTGAACTCAGTAGACAGACCGAATCATGGTTTCCATCACACTAATGATATCGGTAATCATCTACTGACTCCATACCCTGCGGCAGCACAGCACCAGGTATTTACATGGCTAGTCTCTAATCCTCACAGCCAACTTACAAGGGAGAAGTTATTATTCCTTTTTACTGGCTTACAAACTAAGGCAAGAGAAGTTAAATAAACACTATCAGCAATTTAAATTAAAAATTCATGCATGTCTACTGGTTTAAAAACTGATTATATAATGAGATAAATTCATAAATACAAACTAGCAGATGTATGATTTATATGTATAAGCATACAGGAGTAGGAAAAGGGCAAACTGTAGAGATTTTTATCTTTAACAATAGCTTCTTCAGTTAATTTTTCAGTGTGTTTAAGTCAGCATTTTAAGGAAGAAAAAAGTTCTTATTGATTTTTCTAATTCTGCCACAAAGATGAAATTCTGTAGAAGAACGCAAACAACAGCCTTCAGCATCTGTCAAAATAACAACCAATGCTATAAAAAAATCTGTGGACTGCTATAAATGATCATGTGGGAATAAATTATTGAGTTTACACAGAAACTAATTTTAAAATAATTGCAGAAAATAAAATGAACTATAGGTTTAGAAGTTAAATTATTCAATACAAAGATTGAGAGGACATTATTGCCTTTTTAAAGTTATTTGAATCAAAAGAATATAATAAACCATCCAAAATGTCAAAATTGTGTAAAATATTATGCTCCCAGATTTATTTATATATATAGATATATGCTCATATGTATCTCTATATATATAACTTTCAGGTGCATATGAGATCACTTGTAAGTGCCATATTTTAAAGTTCTTAGAAGATGAAAATAAACAAAGGCACAAAAAGATTGACAGGAGCACATGGATAACACATTATGAGAGTGTCACAAATATGATAACCACTGTGCAATGACAAAAATCTATGAAATGAGTGGCCTAATATTACCTCTCGCAAGAATATAAGTCACATGGTGAATCCTGACATCATAATACACAGAAATTTAGCCAATTAAGCTGTGCTTTACACTCTGGGTAGAAAGCATCGTTAAAATAAAGCTTGGTGTTTACCTGTACCTTCAATGTCTCTCCCTGCAAGGAGTTGTCACTGTCATCATTCTCATCAGGTTTAATCAAAATAGTGTTACTGAGAAGGTGATTCTGAACTGCCATCAGATAGCGCAGGCAGGAGGATGCAGCCTTTAATACAAATAAGGGTATTTAAATGATCTAAACCTTACTGAAAGAAGGGATCATGTAATCCTCATGATTTTAAAAGATTTTGACATGGGAAACAAAAGGAGAAAGTACAGAAAACAGACCAAGTTAGTTTCTCAGGTGACTTATTTCCACACGGCTTTCGATACATACTTGGACACATATAACTTTCTGCCTTCTACCGTACAATCCTCACTAATTACTCAGAACACACAGTTAATTTCAATTTTTGCCTCTTAACAGTTATTCTCTTCCCCTCCCTCTCAAATGCATCTCCACTGCAGAAGGTTCTACCCAAACTCAAAGAATCTTTTGGTTCCTATCAGTCTCTGTAAAACACTGACGGTTTAGAAAATGATGCTAAATTTAAAAATGGGGGGAGGGGAGAGTAGGAAGGGACTCGAGATAAAACAAAAACAACCAAATTCAGCCAAACAATTTATTGCATCCAGCAACTTAAGCAGGGGGAATAAAGTCTTTGGAAAAAGTATTTCAAGTGGATTTGTCTAGGTCTACATTTCTAGGATAAACACAATCATCCATTGACTTTCATAAATTATTTTAAGTCAATCTTTGTAAAGTAAGAGTGTAAGTATTTTGTATACACACACCTCTCAATACAGTAAAATGAAAACAGGGATGACTTGATATATCAACTTTGCTTTCTTTAAACACATTTTTACTTACAGGCACAGTTGAAAGGAGCTTTTGAAAATCATCTTTAGAGACAGTTTGGCACTTGGTGATTAATATACAGGATTCTCGTACAACAATCTTCAGAATGTAGTGTAAAAGTTCATCATTTAGTCTTTAAAATACAGGAAAAATGTAACAATAAAATACTGATGGTTTATTAGTAAAAGGAAAAATTTTATACAATTGGTACAAGATGATAAGTAGAAGATATAAAATTAATTGGTTCTGCAGGCAAATCATCTTACTTAGTAATGATGCTAACAACTAGTATCTTATCTAAATCAAACATACAGAAACAAAATGGGACCCAACCACCTAGTCAAAGTATTTTATAAATTGCATAGAAAACCAGTACCTTCCTCCCCCTCACCAGCTCTAACACACATACTCAGCCTCTCTCACAGAACAGCGATTTGGATGGCACCCTCCACCAAAATTTACTAGATAAGTTCCATCCCTTATTTCTACTAAGTACCCTTTCCCCAGGCCCAAGTTACTTTACTGATAAAACTGAAATGTGATATTATCAGTTCTTAGGGCAACTGTGGAATTTATTATCTTTCAGTTGATCCATGCTTTATGCTAATGATCATATTAGTTATAACAGAAGACTAAAGTTGATCATATACATTTAGATGCAAGTTAATTACTTAGAAGAACACAAAGAAAAGGCTAGCAATGAATAATATAACTGATGTCACCTGTAATGATCATCCTCATCGCTGCCAAATCGGTTGTTTTGAAGCTGTTCAGCTAAATTGGTTAGGATCACATCCCGCAGTTGGGAGAGTCCGCTGTTTCTCTCTCCTAACACAGAACAAAGCTCCATAAACGACCCTGGTAGTGGCACTTAGAAAAGCGATGCTATAAAGAAACTTTTAAAACAAGTAGACTGTCGACAACCTAGGAGTACCAGGCATATGAACATACCCAAACAGCAGCAGCAAAAACTATATGTACAAGCAATCAAACTTTTTTTAACCCGTACATCCTGATTTAAGTGTAATTACCCTCTAGATATATCATACAGTGTGATTTCTAATTCCTTAATGTTGCTTTTAAATGCCAAGTGTCTTAAACATGATACCATTTGTTGTTATTGTTCAGTCTAACTTAAAAAGTTGGGTTCTAATGTGTGGAAAAAACTGGCTTAGAAATCACCAAGAAGTCATTATTTTTAAATATTTGTTAAACATCTACAGTCAGGTACATTATGCTAAGCAGAGGAGACAAAGAGATTTATAAAGCTTGAAGACATAAAAAACATGGTTTTTGCTTTCAATCTGGTTGAAATCTTGGCATATATGCACATATATTTTAAAAATATGCTGGCTAACAGTTATGAAGAAAAGTATCTATTATTTTAACATCTGGTTGTTTCCTTGGGGACAAAAAAGACTGGTTATTCAAGGATAATTAAAAGATAATTCTCACCTTCTGTTAAGACCAGCTTAAGTAAATTATTGATTTCAGTTTCACCCGGGTATAAGATATTTAAACCAGAGCTGAAACGACAGAAAAGTCAAATGACAGAAAAGTTTTTAAACAATGTTCTAGAAAATCCAAACTCTAAATATTATAATTTTTATTTATATTAAAGATGCCAGCTTGATTACATAAAACTCTTAAGTAAGTTTTATCATTAAAAAGGCATTTGAACCTAAATTTACTGTCATGATATAGTACAATCACTTTCCTGATAAATAGTATCCCTCTCCTCCTCCTGTGAATTGCCAAAATAACTTGAGGCTAGCCACAGAACTGGTTAAACAGAATTAGTAAGTTATGAAAAATCAAATGTAATCAAGCCAGCTATAGGTACAGTTTGTGCCCTGTCCCCCCATCAAATCACTTGAGAAAGGGAATTTCTAATTCTCAGCTTTTCCAAAAGGGCAAGAATGATATGGTCATATGTCACTTAACGATAGCGATACATTCTGAGAAATTTCACTGTTGTGCAAACATCATAGAGTATACTTATGGAAACTTAGATGTTATAGTCTACTACCCTAGGCTATATGGTATAGCCTATTGCTCCTACATGAGTAATGCATGGTGCTATGACATTACAATAGCTATTATGTCACTAGGTGATAGGAATTTTTCAGCTCCATTATAATCTTATGTCCAGACCACCACTGTATATGCTGTCTGTTGCTGACCAAAATGTCATTATGTGGCTCATGACTTTATTGCACATGACGTCAGAATTTTTAAATTTTTATTCTTTATTGAGGTTTGACATACAATAAAGTGCATGTACTTAAAGCATATAATCTGGTAAGTCAGACATAAATAGATATCTATAAAGCCATCAACACAATTAACACAGTGAATATACCCATCACCCCCAGAAGTTCCCTCATGGTACCACATTTTAATTGTTGCCTTAATGCTCAACAGAAAGAGATCCAAAACATAATCTATCGTGAAGGAGAAAAATTCTCTGCTATCTATTCTCACCCCTGGCATTTGATTCTTTTTTTTTTTTTTTAATACAATTCTTTAAAATTTTTTAAAAATTATTGAACAATTGATTGTACATATCTGTGAGGTACTGTGTTGAATATCAATACCTGTGTACAATATGTGATGCTCAAATTAGGATAATTAGTATATTCAACATTACACAAGGTAATCATTTTTTGTGGCCCTTTATCAATTTCTCACTAAATTCCATCCTCCTCCTCCCACTTTCCCACCTCTGGTAACCTCAGTTCTGTTCTCTCCTTTTGAAAGTTCGACATATTATTGTGATTATTGTATCTTTCTTTCTTTTTGTTTTTTGTTTTTTTTTAGCTCCCACTTAGGAGTGAGGACATGTGGTATTTCTCTTTCTGTTCCTGGCTTACTTCACTTAACATAATCACCTCCAATTTCATCCATGTTGGCAAGAATGACAGGATATTCTTCTTTTTCATGGCTAAATAGTATTCTATTGTGTATATATACCATATTTTCTTTATCCATTCATCTGTTGATGGACAACTGGGTTGATTCCATATCTTGGCTACTGTGAATATCCAGCAGTGGGATGGCTGTAGGCAACAGACTGACTGAATTGTATTCCCCAAAGTTCATATATTAGAAGCTTAATTCCACTGTAACTGATGAGGGTAGGAAATCATATTATGGTAATTGAAAGGTGGGACCTTGAAGATGTGATTAGATTGTAGGACCATGCCGTACCATTAATAATGGTGGTGAGGGGCATGGTTTGGAGGGCTTTACAAGAAGAGCACATGAGAGTCCCTCTCTCTGCTCCACCATTTTCTGCTATGTGAAACCCCTGCATTATTACTGTAAGGCCATACCCAAGAAAACTCTCACCAGATGTGTTCCCTGGACTTTGGACTTCCCAGCCTCTGAAAACATAAGCAGTAAATTTCAGTTTCTTATAAATTACCCAATTCCAGGTATTTTGTTATAAGCAACAGAAAGACTAATATACTGGATCACATGGTAGTTCTACTTTTAGTTTTTGAGGAACTTCCTTACTGTTTTTCATAATGGCTGTACTATGTTATATTCCCACCAGGAGTGTATGAGTTTCAAATTGCCCCTTCTCTGTATCCTTGCCAGCATTTGTTGTTTTCTGTCTTTTTGATAACAGCCATTCTCTCTAGGGTGAGATGATATCTCATTGTGGTTTTGATTTGCATTTCTCTTATGATTAGTGATGTTAAGCATTTTTCATATACCAATTGGCCATTTGTATGTCTTCCTTTGAGAAATGTCTTTTCAGTTCATTTGACCATTTTTGACTGGATTTTTTTTTTCTTTTGCTGTTGAGTTCCTTGTATATTCTGAATATTAGTTCCTTGTCAGATGCATGGTTTGCAAATATTTTCTCCCATTCTGCAGGTTGTCTCTTCACTCTGTTGATTGCTTCCTTTGCTTTGCAGAAGTCTTTCAGTTTGATATCATCCCATTTGTCTATTTTTGCTTTTGTTGCTTATGCTTTTAAGGTCCTTTTCATAAAGTCTTTGCCCAGCTCCATGTCCTAAAGCATATCCCCTATGTTTTCTTCTAGTAGTTTCATGGTTTTGGGTCTTATGTTTAAGTCTTTAATCCACTTTGAGTTGATTTTTGTATATGGTGAGAGACAGGCATCTAGAATCATTCTCCTGTAAATGAATATCCAGTTTTCCCAACACCATTTATTGAAGAGAATGTCCTTTCTCTAATGTCAAAGATCAGTTGGCTGTAAATACATGGCTTTATTTCTGGGTTCTCTATTCTGTTCCATTGCTCTGTGTGTCTTTTTTTATGCCAGTATCATGCTGTTTTGGTTACCATACCTTGGTAGTACAGTCTGAAGTCAGGTAGTGTGATGCCTCCAGCTTTGTTCTTTATGCTCAGGATTACTTTGGCTTTTCAGGGTCTTTTGTGGTTCCACACGAATTTTAGGATTGTTTTCCATTTCTGTGAAGAATGCCATTGATATTCTGATAGGGATTACATTGAACATATAGATCACTTTGGGTAGTATGGTCATTTTCACAACATTAATTCTTTCAGTCCATGAATGTGAGATGTCTTTCCATTTCTTTGTGTCCTCTTCAATTTCTTTCAACAGTGTTTTATAGTTTCCCTTGTAGGGATCTTTTACCTCCTTGGTTAAATTAACTTTAGGTATTTTATTTTATTTTTTATAATACACATACCATAAAATTCCTAGGTATTTTATTTTTTGTAGCTATTATAAATGGGATTGCTTTCTTGATTTCTTTTTCATCTTGCTCATTATTGCTAGACAGAAATGCCACTGATTTTTGTATGCTGATTTTGTATCCTACAACTTAACTACATCTGTTTATCAGTTCTGAGAGTTTTCTGGTGGGGCTTTTAGGGTTTCCTTTATATAAAATTGTGTCATCTGTGAACAGAGACAATTTGACTTCCTCCTTTCCAATTTGGATGCCCTTTATTTCTTTCTCTCGCCTAATTATAGGACTTTCAATACTATGTTGAATAAGAATGGAGAGAGTGGGCATCCTTGTCTTGTTCCAGTTCTTAGAGGAAAAGCCTTCAGCTTTTCCCCACTTACATATTAGCTGTTTGTCGTATATGACCTTTATTGTGTTGAGGTATGTTTCTTCTATGCCTAATTTGTTTAGGGGTTTTGTCATGAAGGAATATTGAATTTTATTAAATGCTTTTTCTGCATCAATTGAGATGATCATATGGATTCTATCTTTCATTCTGTTGACATGATGTGTCATGTTTATTGATTTGTGTATGCTGACTGATCTTTGCATCTCTGGAATGAATCCCACTTGATCGTGGTGAATGATCTTTTGAATATGCTGCTAGATTCAGTTTGCTATTATTTTGTTGCGGATTTTGCATCTACATTCCTCAGGGAAAATGGCCTATAGTTTTCTCTTTTTGTTATGTCCTTGTCTGGTTTTGTTATCAGGGTAATGTTGACTTCGTAGAATAAGTCTGAAAATTCCATCCACTTTAATTTTGGGGAGAGTTTGAAAAGAATTGGTTTTAATTCTTTTTTAAATGTGTGGTAGAATTCAGCAGTGAAGCCATCCAGTCCTGTGCTTTTCTTTAATTAGAGACATTTTATTACTGATTTGATCTTATAGCTTACAATTGGCCTGTTCAGGTTTTCTGTTTCTCCTTGGTTCAATCTTGGTAGCTTGTATGAGTCCAGAAATGTATCCATTTCCTCTAGGTTTTCCAATTTGTTGGCCTATAGTTGGTCACAATAATCTCTAATAATCCTTTGTATTTCTGTGGTATCAGTCATAATGTCTCCTTTTTTGTTCCTGATTTTATTTAGTCTTCTCTTTTTTTCTTGGTTAGTCTAGTTAATGGTTTGTCAATTTTGTTTATGTTTTCAAAAAAACAATCTTTTTTTGTCAATTTTTTGTATTTAATAAAAACTCAATTTCATTTATTTCTGCTCTGATATTTATTATTTCTTTCCTTTTACTAATTTTGGGTTTTGTTTTGTTCTTGCTTTTCTACCTCCTTAAGATGACTCGTTAGGTTGTTTGATATCATTCTACTTCTTTAACGTAGGCATTAACTGCTATACACTTCTCTCTTGGTACTGCTTTGGCTGTAACCCATAGGTTTCAGTATGCTGTGTTCCTGTTTTCATTTGTTTCAAGAAATTGTTTAATTTCCTTCTTAATTCCTTTGACCAACTGGTCATTCAAGAGCATGTTGCTTAATCTTCATGTATTTGTATAGTTCTGAAAGGTCTTCATGCAATTATTTCTAGTTTTATTCCATTGAGGTCAGAGAAGATACCTGATATGATTTCAAATTTTTAAATTTGGTGAGACTTGTTTTGTGGCCTAACATATGGTCAATCCTGGAGAATGTTTCATGTGCTGGTGACAAGAATGTGTATTCTGCAGCTGTTGGATGAAATGCTTTATAAATGTCTGTAAGGTCCAATTGGTTTACAGTGCAGTGTATATTCAATATTTCTTTGTAGATTTTCTGTCCAAAGCTGACAGTAGTTTGGTGAAGTTCCCAACTATTATTGTATTGGAGTCAATCTCTCCCTTTAGATCTAATAATAATTGCTTTATATATCTGGGTGCTCCAATGTTGTATGCATATATATTCACAATTGTTATGTCCTCTTGTGAATTGATCCCTTTAACATAATATAATGACCTTCTTTGTCTCTTTTCACAGTTTTTGACTTAAAGTCTGTTTTATTTTAGTATAGCTACTGCTGCTCACTTTTGGTATCTGTTTTCATGAGATATGTTTTTCCATTCCTTCATTTTCAGTCTATTTGTGTCTTTACAGGTGAAGTGAGTTTCCTGAAGGCCATTCAGGAAGTCTATATCCATTCAGCCAGTCTATATCCTTTAACTGGGAATTTAGTCCATTTACATTGAAGGTTTTTATTGATAGGTGAGGATTTACTCCTGTCATTTTGTTAATAGTTTTCTGGTTGTTTTGTATATCTTTTGTTTCATTCTTCCTCTCTTATTGTTTATCATTGCACTTTGGTGGTTTCCTATCATACAATTCTTTCAGACTAACCACTCAGTTCACTCTTGGTCACTAAATTATACTTGGTCACATTAAGGCTATATTCCTGGATAAAAGTTCACCGAACTCAATAAAATTGATACATTAAATGACAATAAATAGAAAATGGCCCACAAATTCTGCCTTCTTTTCTAACAAAGTTTTAAGCAGATTAATAAAGACTAACATTATTGAGCACTTACTTTACATCAGATTTTATCTTATTAAAATCACACAAATCTTTAAAGTAGGTGCTATTTTTATGCCTATATCAGCTGAGTAAACAGAAGCCTCTAACCAAGGTCACAGCTAGTGAGTGGCAGAGCAAAGACTAGGACTCAGGTCTACCTGTTGCCAAAGCCTGCTTCTTAACCATCCTGCCACACCCCCTCCCAAACAAGAACATCTACTTGCAAACAAAATATCCACTTAAAGGGGTTTTTGAAGATCCAAAAGGTAAGATAAGGAAATGTAGGTACACAGTTCCCTTGGGTCCTGTGAGGGTGAGGCCACAAACCCCTCTCCAATTAAACTGTCCCTAATACATAAGGTTCTGACTGTAAGATGGGATCAGAGACATCTATGCTACCAGCTTGCAGAGAACATTACAATGCCTTGCAGAAGAATCATTTTGCAGAGAGCACTAAGAAAATCATTTCCTGTTTACCTGATAGCAAGGCAGACCTCCTTCTGAATTTCAGGGCAAATTTGATCTTTTGGTGCCATCAACAACTGCCAAAGAAGCAATCCTGACCGTCGAATGATGTCTCGATTCCTTTCAGTTTGTGGGCTGAAGAAAAATTTAAACACCACCTAAAGAAACATAAGGAGTATATCTAAAAATGCTAATTCTACTGAGGATAAAATTATCCCTACGAAGAAAATAGATGGTAGATATTCTTATAAATAGATAACCAGGTGGATTTTTAACCACAATCTCTTCTCCTATGTAATGATATAATTATAGTAAATATTTTATGTATATTTATTACAATGAGGTACATATAGCAATACTCCATTAACTCCAGTTCAATGAATAGGATGATAATTCTAATTACAGGATTAGAAGGTGGTAAGATGCAAAACAGGAATGTTACTAAATTTTTCTTCCTGTAGAAATTAGCTGGCTAAAGCCAAGGTTTGTGTTTCTTTTTCTCTATCATCTTATTTATCTCAAAACAGTGTATTTACCTGAAAGACAACAAGGATGCAGCGTATAATACAGGTATCTCCATTAACCATGGCCTTCTCCATAATGTCACAAATACTGCTAAGATGGTGTGCTTCAATTGGATGCTGCTTGCCCAAGACACTTGTGATTGGAAGATTGGGGTTGGTAGCAAGAAGATTGAGTTGGTGTATGCACATCGCACCAACGTGGTGCAATAATTGGTTTATAACCTCATTTGTGGTTATAGCCTCTTCTAGAAGATGAAAAAGAAACTCAGTGAGGAAAGACATCTCTAGGACTGATCCCCAAGGAACAGACCCATGACATACAAAAGGTAAATGCAGACTAGGAGAGCATATTTTGGCTCCAATCTCTACCACTGCTGCTGGAGATCCCTTCTCCCTGCCACAGAGTTCTGGGGTGAAAATACCTGCGAATTTCAATTTTTTTCACACATACTTAGTTACCACTTATTGAGCCCTTTCTAAATGCTGGACAATGACCTAAATGCTTTATATGCATTACCTTACAAGAGGGTTATAAACTTAGACTACTTTAGCCCTGTTTTGTAAAGCAGTAAACCAAGATTCAGCGAAGTTAAGTAACTTGCCCAAGGTCACACAGCTATGAAGTGGTAAAATTGGGATTTGAATTCAGGCCAACTCAGCCGACAGCCTATGCTGTTACTCATCCTAGTAAAATGTCTCCATCTTCTACGGCTACTCTAGGGTAGAATCCCCCTGCCCACAAATAGCTCCTCCACAGTACCTCAACATTTTTATCTCATTTAGTCATCACAGCCTAGACATCCATCATTTAAACCTGCAAGGGTTGACAAGCATCCTCTTACACAATGAATACCTCATGATTGGTTTCAGGCATTCAGGAAATGGAGGTAAAAATAATCTAAATAGGCAAAGTACCAAAAGGATTGCTTTGTTTCCTTAAACCCAGCTGAAATGAACTGCCTAAAGGGAATGAGAAAATAGATTATCATGGCAAAGTGGGTCTGGGTGGATTGTAGGCGCTGGGAACTATGAGGACAGGACTCAAGGAAAAACTGAAGGGAAGGTAGACTTGGCCAAAACAAAATTTTTTGATTGCATATTAATCCTATGACTAGAATGGGTCCACTCTCTTCTGTGCCTTATGGATCTTTCATCCTAAAACAATAGAATTTGGGTGAGTATTATTCATTTTTACCAAAGATTTTAAAAGGCTAGCTTTGGGACCTACTGAAATAAATGAGGTCTTTGATTTTTTTATTCTGAGCTAGATGGGGAGCTGATGGAGATGTCTGAACAGAGGACAGAGGAGTGACAGAGCTGACTACTATGACTGTAAAAGACTTTCCTCAGCTGCTGGGTGGAGATGAGCCTAAGTGGGTAGAGGAGGACAACTGTAGAGGAAGAAGGACCAGTGAGGAGGCTACTGGGATATCCAGGTGAAGATGATGACAGCTTGGACTAGAGTTGCAGCAACACAGTTGCTGGGAAATGGTTGGATTTGGGAATGAAGGTAGGAGCTAACAGGATGTACTGATATCCATTTGGATGTGCAGTGTGAGAGAAAGAGAGTCAATGATAACCCAAATTTTTCAGTCTGATCTAATGAAAAAATGGGGATCCATATACTGAAATGTGGAAGACTCAGTAGATACAGACTCGGAGAGGTAGAGAAATATGGAGTTTGTTTTTGACATATTAAGTTGAAAATTAGATAACCAAGTAGAGGTAAATACATGGTCTGGAGTTCAGGCAAGAAACTTGGGAGTTACTAATATATAATTGACTTTTTTTCTTCTTTTTGCTATTTTTTAATAGCTTTATAAAGATATAATTTACAGATCATAAAACTCACCCACTTTAAGTGCACAATTAAAAAATTTTTACTAAATTTACACAAATACCAAAATCAGGAACGAAAGCAGAGAAAGTACTACTAAACCTATAGATATCATAAGCAACTTTATGCCAACAAATAAGAAATCTTAGATGAAACACACAAATCTCTAGAAAGACACAAATTACCAAATCTAACTCAAGAAATAGAAAATATAAATAGTTGAATAGCCTTAAAATATCTCTCTCCTCCCACCAATTTATTAATAACTGTGGTGATTAACATATGTCCAAAAATTCTCTGACATTTTTCCTTCTAGGAGGTGGAGGCTAATTCCCCTTCCTTTGAGTATGGTCTGGGCTTAATGACTTGCTTGTAACAAACACAATATAGAAAGAGAAAAGTAATAATCTTATAGTGGAGAAACCTAGTAGACACCATTAAACCAAGTGATTAATTTTAACATCACTAGTAATAAGTCATGCTGATATCATGTACCCTGTAATATGATGTACAATGAAGGGAACATCACCTCTGTAGTATTCTTCACCAAAATCCATAACCTCAGTTTAATCTTGCAAAAACATCAGGTGAACCCAAACTGAGAATATTCTACAAAATGCCTGACCAGTACTCCTCAAAAGTATCTTTTTTTGTTCTTCAGATGGGATAATTCTATCTATGTCCCAAGTTGGCTAAATCTTCCTCCCACCATCTCAAATCTGCTGTTGAACCACACTAATTAATTTTTCTTTTTAGTACTGTACTTTTCAAATTGAGAATTTCCATTTTAAAAAAATAATTTCTTTATTGAATTTCTCTATTTGTTTAGTCACAGTCATCACACTTTCCTTTAATTTTTTAAACATGGTTTCCTTTAGTTCTTTGAACATATTTGTAATGGCTGCTTTAAAGTCTCCATCTGCCAAGCCCAAGATCTGAGTTTCCCCTGCAGTGTGTGGTTACTGATTTCTCTGCTCAGTTTGTTTTTTATATCCTTGTTGTTTTCTTTTATTTATTTTTATTATTCTTGTTTTTATTTTTCAGTCTAGCTTCCTACATGTCACCATGTCTATATTCCTTAGTGGTTGTCAACCAGCGATTAGCCAGAGGTTGTGTTCAAACACCTTGAGCCAGTAAGTTTCACTCTAGATGGATCTGTATGTTGTGGAGAGTGCATCAAAGTTCAGGCAATTTTAAACTCTGCCCTGGTTTTTACTTTCTGACAGGCACTCTCACATCTTTGCATATGTGTTCTTTATAGGCTCATGTTCCACCAGAAATGTGTGAACAGCTTGGGTCCTCTCAGGCCTCTTCTATGTAGAGGTGTGGAGAGCTTGTCAAGGTCCGCTTTAGCTTTCTCACTACCTAGATCTCACTATTCAATTTCTAGCTAGTCTGCTCGTCCATTGCTTGCCCTAACCAGGATCACAGTCTCAGGCTAAATGAGCCACTGGTCATCTCCACTTGTTTGCCACCAAGACTACTACTATTACTGACAGTGCTTCTGGGCATTAAGTTTGTCTATGCTCTGCTCCTGATCAAGTCAACCCCCCTGGCAGCAAAGCTGCTGTTTTTCACAATCCACCCCACCCTAGTAGAATGACTGTGCTGACTAAGCTTTATGAATAACCGCTTCTCAATTCGGTGTATGCCTTTAGCCAATTTCCAGAGCCTAGAAATAGTTGTTTTTGATAATTTTGTCTGTTTTAGCATTGCTTTATGTGGAGAGGACTTTCTGAGCTATTTGTTCCTCCATACCAATATAGCTGACTTTAAAGCCATATGATTTTAAGTTAATATTAACTTACTATTAAGAACGTTAATATTAATGTTAAGAAATATAAAGGTACTTCATGGATAATTCTAATTATAAATTTGCATATAAATAAGTCATTATCAACATAAAACATAACAGCATATAATCCCATGCCAAATTCAAATAATCAATTTTGCACCAAAGTTCTGACAAATTCAGGAGGAACATAACAATTTTTCTTTAAAAAAGTCTATGGACCACCTCAAAAGCTCTATTTATTTACATACTTATTTATTTAATCATAAACCATTTTTCAGGGTTTGAGATAAAAGATTTTAGGTTTCTAAGTTCAAAGTGAGAAGGCTGTTGACACATTTTGTTGTTGGTCTACGTTCCCACCTACTAAGGCAGATGCATTCCCTTGTATCTCAGGCAGGGAAATCTCTTCTTGCAAGACCGTGACTGCACCTCACCTTTGGGCTCAGTGATGATGTGGCTGACTCCAAGTCTCTGGCAGACATAGTGGAAGGCTTGATTCCCAGGATTACACCACTGATCAATATAGTCATTTGAGCATGTCCACAGCATGTTGTTCACTGTATCGTAACAGGCACCTGAGAAAAGAACATATTTTATTCAGCTGTCGTATTGCCATCTGCTTGTATGCATATTTCTCCCAAGCACTGCTAAAGAAGGGAAGGGCAAGGATTCCCTCTAATGCTGACAATCCACATCCCTACTCCCACAGATTTACTTGGAAAGTCAGGATTTAATTTTTAATTTTGTTTAACTCCTGTGTAAGAAGGAATAAGTCTCACAGAATAGTTTTTAGTCACTGACTTATATGTGACCTACTTCCAAAAAGGATTGAAGTGGCTTATATTAAAAACCCAGGTCTAATAGGACCAATTAACATTAACACACAAAAAAGCCCTAGTAACTGAGTCCAAAACTTAGATATGAGCTTCCTAGCAGCCAGAGTAAAGAGAAAAATCCAATATATTACATAATGTTCATTTTCTAATAATAACAAGCATGATAATTCATGAGAAATAAATCTTTTTATGGAATGAACTCTGAGAATTTGTTATAGGAATCATCACACAACTTAATGGACAGAATCTCCAATAGCAATTTATGCAGAGGAATATTACATATGGCAGCTTCTCATATTGATTCCCCAAATTAAAGAGTATTATTTTAAAAAGTCTTTTTTTCCAAGGAAATTAAAATGTCACAGGAAATTGGTGAGATTTTTCAAGAAATTTCAAGAAATTGCTAAAACTTTGGAATTTTCCAAGAAAATATGTACATTTATTTCTTACCCAGTCCTGGTACAAGAGCACCACGCCCCAGTGAGCTTCCAGCAGCATCTATAAGATCCGCACGACTTGTAAACTGACCATCCGAAATATTATACACCAGGCTAGAGGCTAGGACTTGGGAAACAAACATTAAGCTGAATGAGCCTGAAGACTACTTTCCAAAGTTTACATTTTAGGCTCTTAACAAGACTTTTATAAAAATCACACCTTAAATTTTAGGCTCTTAACAAGACTTTTATAAAAATCACACCCTTTTTTGTTGTTGTTGTCTATCGGAAGAAACAACGAGGAGTTGGAGAATATACTCGTAAGACCACACAAAAAAAACAGTCACCAAAAAATCCTTTTAAATTTAACATTGGACCATGTTTTTTAAAGTGTTTTCAAAATGGCAACTTTTGCACAAAGATTTTTTTTTATATAGATTATCAAAAGGGTAATTGTAAGAGGGGTTATGATTATTAGCATCACAAGGTACCAACATTTACAAGAAATACTTTACATTTAGTCAGTGTTCAATAAAGGTTGGTGTACACTCAAACACATCTCAGTTGCTATCCTTCCAAGCACTGGCTCTAAAACTTGGAGACACTTTGGCTTTTTCCCTTCACCCAGGATACTGGAGCACTGAAGAGAATGGTCTTTAGGTTTCTAGATTTGAACTCCAGTTCTACCACTTCTGGGTGGCCCTGAGAAAGTTATTGAACCTCTTGGTTTCCTCATGAGTAAAGTGAAGATAATAATAAAAGTACCTAACCTAGTACAGTTATTATGAAGATTAACTGAGTTAAAATATGTCAAGGATCTACATCAGCATGTATGTGTTAGACACTATGACTGATGTTATTTTCTTCACTTTCAAACAAAATTCTAGCACTGTATCGCTTGAGTTTGTTTCTTTTTCTTATTCCCATCACTCTAATAGTCCAGATCCTCATCACACCTGACTAAGAGTTATAACCTAAACTATAATCTTTATTTCTTTTCTTTTTTTCTACTATTTCATACTCTACACCAACAAAGTGATCTTCCCCAAATAGCTTTTTCATTGTGTTTACCATATATACACCTTTCCTCCACTTGGCCACTTATGTGAATAATGCCCACTTTTCATAACTTGAACTCAAAACCTCATGGAGTCTCTCCTTTCTACCCCACTCCACAATGATCCTTGCTTTCTCAGATCCTGCAGCATGCACATCTGCTCCATGTAGTTCCAGCAATGATGCAGCATCATCTAGCATCTTCTAGTTTTCTAACACATCTCCATCATTCCTCCCAACTAGACCATGAGCTCCTAAAGGCAGCACCAATTCTTCTACTTACTGAGTAGCCCCTACAGTGACCAATGTTGGAACAGGACACAGAAGGAATTTAGGCACTGACTGATTAGTTGGGCTAAAATAGAATCACTGTGTAAGTTATGTCTTCATGAAAGAATGGCACCATGAAGACCTACTTTAATCAAATGGGTCAATTTTAAATGAGTGAAAAGCCATGCCAAGGACACTAAAAAAGAGTTTAAATAAGACTAATTGGTTAATAAAAAGACAACCCAATTTATAAATGGACAAAGGATTTGAATAGATATTACTCCAAAGAAGACATACAAATGTCCAATAAGCACACGAAAAGATGTTTAGCACCACTGGTCACTAGGGAAATGCAAATCAAAACCACAATAAGGTATCACACTTCATATTCAGTAGTGATAAAGGGGTCATCTTGGTCATATGCACTGTTAGAGAAAAGCTGTTGAAAAAAAGCCCAATCAATTTGATTCTAAAGGCAAGACAGTTTGGAGTTGTTAGGAATTTCAAGAATAAGCAACTACTTGAAATGGCCTAAAGATTAAGTTGATATTGGATAAATGATTTTGTTTAAACTGCTGACGTCAAATCCATAATCTGCAATTGGCTTGCCAATTAGCTCAGTTGTATACAGCACGATGTTATAACACCAAGGTCAAAGGTCTGGATCTCCTCACCAGCCAGCCACAGAAAAACAAACAAACAAAAAAATTATATCTGCCGGCTTTAGTTAGAGTAAGAAATGCTTTTTAAAAATCTAAATGTGAAATAAGATTAATGGAATTTCTATAAGAAAATTTAAGAGGATGGAATATGAAATACTGGCAAATAAAAATAAGTAAACTGATTTTAAAACATTTTAATTTTATGTGCCTAAATAAATTTCAAGAAAAAAAAAAAGAAAAAAAATTATTACCATGTACAAAACATTTTGTTTTGTTCTGTGTGTGTGTATTTTAGAAATAGTCTAACATATTTTATTGCATATGAACATTAAACAATGGCATACTATTATCCTTTTTTTTTTTTTTTTACAGTTGGGAAAACTGAGGCTCAGAGGGATTAAATGATGTCCCTAAGGCAAGAAAGCTAGAAAATGGCAATATAAAAGTAACATATTTCAATTCCAAATTTTATTCCATTTTAACTATTTGCTCACTCTGAAGACAAAACCACATTACTTTTTTTTTTTAAAATTAATTAATTAATTTTTTTAGAACCACATTACTTTAATTACTACAGCATGCCCCCATCTTTCCTAAAAATATATATATATTTAAAAACATTAATGAATGTTTACACTAATCATTTTCTGTTTTACATTTTTGCTTAACATTTTGCATATGTGTCCTAAAATGGGGGCATTTTACCTATTTATTTTAATAGCTTTGGAATTCTATCATAGTAAATAGATTTCGGTAAATAATGTGGCAATAGACTATTTTTCTTTCCTAAAGCTTTACTAAACTAGTTATTATTTCTAATAATTTTAAAGGACAATAGATTGCAAAAGTATATTGTTATGTCTACAAAAATTATATTTTTAATTCCTCCTAGCCTACAACTTTATTGATGATCATTATTATCAACAGACAGCTATTGTAAGTAACTGTTTAATGGAGTAAGTATAAAATAATGAACAGGAAAGCCTTAAATTTCAGAGTTTGAGATAATTCAGGAAAAATGCCACAAATAAAACTCACTTTTTTTTTTTTTTTTTGAAATATAATTTTACCTTTAATTTTAAGGGAAGCAGCTTTTTTTTTTTTTTTTTAGTAAACATGTATTACTTTTATTTTTATTTATTTTTTATTTTTTTATTTTTATTTTTATTTTTTTAAATTTTATTTTGTCGATATACATTGTGGCTGATTATTGCTCCCCATCACCAAAACCTCCCTCCCTTCTCCCTCCCCCCCTCCCCCCAACAATGTCCTTTCTGTTTGCTTGTCGTATCAACTTCAAGTAATTGTGGTTGTTGTATCTTCTTCCCCCCCCCCCCCCCGGTTCTTTTGTGTGTGTGTGTGTGTGTGTGAATTTATATATTAATTTTTAGCTCCCACCAATAAGTGAGAACATGTGGTATTTCTCTTTCTGTGCCTGACTTGTTTCACTTAATATAATTCTCTCAAGGTCCATCCATGTTGTTGCAAATGGCAGTATTTCATTCGTAAAACTCACTTTTTAAAGATGACAAACCACTTGTTCCACCAAAAAGAGAGCGAGTGGCAGAGCTGCCTGATCCCCCTGGAGGCGGGACCAGCATCACCAAGTACGTGCCGCAGGTATATATGGGTGTCTTCCGCAGCATTTTGAGAGGCAGCCCACAGCTAGTATTTGCTGAAGAAAGGAATGAGAAGGCTGAGTAAAAATTTTTGATACAGAGATTAATGTGGTTACCAAAACTGAGTAGGGTATAATGAGGAAGCCCCAAACTCAAACAGAGATAATAATAACCAGATGAGAAAAAGAGACCAAGAAGTAATAGCTAAAGTGCCACAAAAAACAATTATCTTGTGTAATGTTGAATATACTAATTACCTTGATTTGAGCATCACATATTGCACATAAGTATTGATATTTAATGTGGTACCCCACAGATATGTACAATAAATTATGTTTCAATAAAAAAAACTAAAAAAAAAAAAAAAAAAAAGTAATAGCTAAGGAAAAAATAATCATCTTCTGGCCCCATAGCCTGGCTCCAAGCCTCCTGTTATATGGGTTAAACATGTCTCAAAAGTGTTCTGAATCTTCAATATGCCCTCATGTCTCTAATAATTCTCTCAAAAGAATGAATCCGCAAATGGACTAAATCTCAAAATAAGAGAAGAATCCTACTGTTTGTGTTTCCCCAAGGAAACTGATACTCCAGTCAAGATCTTTTTTTTTTTTCATTTTATAGAGAACAAATTCTTGACAGGTTTGTGATATTACATTCATTACAAACAACTTTGAACATGAAATCAGCGAAAAATTTCAACCCAGTAAAAGCTTTTAAAATATGTATCACAAAATAATTTTATACCTGCATGATTTATGATAACCCATTTTATTTATATTATATATATGGTTCAGTGACACACACTATCATTAAGAAAACAATTATCTTTTCTAATCAAGAGGTATGACATGCACTTTAATCTTCCTTACTGGCATATCTAAAATGTGGAGTGAATTTAAGGATTTGCTATATACTAACCTAGTGAGGATTGATGATGTCAACAGAAAATCAATCAGAATGCTTTACTTAGGAAGCTGGCAGGCTATAAAATATAACTTATTATTCATAGCCTAGATAGATGAAAAAATCATTTTTAGGTGGTTTAGATTAAAAAAATGAGCAAGTGAAACCTAATGTGTCTAATACTTGTTTTGAATGCTTATGCTTCTAAAAAGCTCAATTTTTTTAAAACTGCAAGCCCCCAACAAGTATATTCTTCTTTCAGTACATAAATTTAGGAGCATGAATTTCTGTAAATAAGAAACCCAAAAAGGGCAATGATTGGAAAATTAGCAACTTTATGAACATAACATTTTCACCAAGATGTTTTTAATAGACATTCTCTTATTAGCATGATAATAGCTATTAGTATATCATGTAATAAAAACTTCTGGACCCTTTGAATGTTCTATTAATTTTCAAAAGTCCACTTAGTCTATAACTTGTGAATGTTTAATGTAGCAACATCATGTTAAATGAATACATAGAGAATATACAGAGAAGTATAATGAGATCACATGTTTAGACTACAGATACCAGTTTCCTCAGAATTCTAAATATACCCTTGACTTCTGAGGTCTTTTTTTGATATTGCATATATTTTCTTATCCAACAACATTCTTTTAGTATTTCCATTGTTCAGGGTAAGATTAAATTTTCTCCCAAGGGACATACCCAGGTCAAGACTTCATCTTGCCGTGAAAATGTTTATTTAGGTAAAAAAAACTGTCCTCTACAAAATATTTCCTATAACTAAAATTATGCACTTACCCAAGTTATAATAATTATCATTAATTTCCTCACTTATATTTGATACAATAGAGGCCTGTGGAAATAAAATACTATCCTTAAATTCTAAAATGAACTGATAAATATTTAATTTGGTAGTACAATGGATTAACCACAAATATTTTCTCTTCCTAGCATTTCAAACTATAAAAGGATTAAAGCATAAAATTGCATTAAATTAATTAAAAGTTTGTTAATTCATATACATTTTTCTATATATGTCATCTTTTTCTAGACTTATGTTTTACTGCAGTTCATGGTTTGTTATTAATCCACGTAATTGGTATGTAACCTGTAAACTCTCCTAGTATAATGGCTCTTAACCTTTTTTGGGTCATACATGACTTTGAAAATCTGATGAAAGTTATGATGGTGTAGTGGATTGAATCATGCATCCCCAAAACTCCCTGAAGCTTGAATTGTGTTCCCTAAATTTTATATATTAGAAACTTAGCCCCCACTGTGAATGTTAAGAGGGTGAAAAGTCCTATTATGGTAATCGAAAGGTGGAGCCCTAGGCCAGCCTGTGGCTCACTTGGGAGAGTGTGGTGCTGATAACACCAAGGCCATGGGTTAAGATTCCCTTACCCGTCATCTTTTTTTTTAAAAAAAAAAAAAAAAGGAAAGAAAGGTGGAGCCCTGAAGGGGTGATTGGATTGTAGGACCATGCAGTAGTGAATGGATTAAAAATGGTGGTCAGGGATGTTCTGAGGGCTTTAAAAGAAGAGGATATTCTCTCTCTCTCTCTCTCTCTCTGCTCGCTCTGCTTCCACCATCTTGCAATGTGAGACCCCTGGGTCACTGTTGCTGCCATCAGATGGACTTCAGACTTCCCAGCCTCAGAAACTGTAAGCAGTAAATTTTGTTTTCTTTATAAATCACCCAGTTGCAGGTATTTTGTTATAAGCAACAAAAATGGACTAATACAGATGGCTACATATAAAATGTGATTTAAGACTTTGGGGGAACATGTTTATGAACCCTTTAAAGGCTTATCCTCGTTAAGAACTCCTGCTTTAAAACTGCAGAATGGTGTATATAGTATGCTACCTTTTATTTTAAAAAGGCAAAAAATTAAGAACACATAAATTTGTCTTGTATTTGCATAAAAAAGCCTGGAAGGATAAATAAAAACTAATAAATATAGTTATCTAGAAGGAGCAGGGTGTGGGCAGAACACAGAATACACCAACATGGGAGGAATAAGACTTCTCTGTATATACCTTTTTACATTGTTTTGACTTTCAAACTCTGTAAATGTATTATCTACTTTAAAACATTAAGTTATAAAAACTAAATAATAAATTCTAAAGAACAAAATCTCTATTATAGAAGTTTTGTTTCTTACTTGCTTGGGCAAGATTGTGTTTAGTGAAGACGATGCTAAGTATCAGCTTTTTACATTCATGAAGCATATGCTAAACATGAAGCCAATTACTTTAAGCTAACAGTGATGATGATAAGGTATTTACAGTTAAAGACAGAACTGTTTGGATTCATTACAGATTCATGTGAATTCATGTCCCTAGCCAACAATACATATTTAGTTTGGAAAAAAAAACTGGATAGTGATTGGAAGATCAAATAAGGTGAAGGAACCATGGAAAGTAAAGCACTATGTATGGCACAGAGTAAATGCTCAATAAAAAGTTGCAAAATGGAGCTATCTGAGGACAGCTACCCAAAGAAACAGAACTGGTAAGCACAGAAAAACATACCTGCTTGGTCCTCCTTCAGCGTGTTGGAGATGGTGGAGCCAGTCAGGGCAGCGAGTGTTGCCGAAGGGGAGGCTCTATACCGAGAAAGTCTACTCAGAAGCATCTCGTTAATGCTTTTTGCAGACTCACCCTCTTTTCTCATTAGAATTGTGCGTTCCTGGAGTGGGTTGGCTACAAATACTCCATTTTCAACCTAATATTTAAAGAAAAAGAGGTCCTGAAATGATATCTATTTCCATTTAGTTAACACATTTTACTTGAGAATGACATTATTATGACCTAGTTGTTCAAAACATTTTAAAAACTGCACCTGAGTAGACGTATACCTCAAAACTCAAGCGCTCCATAGAAACTACTGTGAACAAAAGATAGGCTATGCTAAGTTTGACAGCTTTCGTTTTTCATAGTAGCCCAGATTCTAAATGTAATGAGCCAAGTTTAATAGGTTCTAGGAAAAGTTGTTGATTAAAATTCCTTAATACTGAATTCCACAGGCAGAGCACTAATTACAAGCCTCTGACAGGTACAAGTAAGATGAGAGGAAAATAAATCAATCAGTCTTTGATTTACTATAAAAGATAAGGATAATGTCTTCTTGAAATATAATTAGTGGCTAAAATCCAAACTCTATATTAACAGTAGTTAAGATTAGCACCAGCTGCTTGGATACTGGCAGAGCAATCCCAGAGAAAGGCAGACTCTGTTAAAAATACACGCCAACTTCAACTGGATCTTTGCTGGTGCCCGGCAGTTCTTTCATTCATCACTTGATTATTCTGCAGCAAAATCTCTGGAGTGGTGATCCCAAAATTCCTTCACCAATTTGGAGTTTGACTTTCAGCAGACCACCTGGCTTTCTTTTCTTTTTTTTCCCTCCTTGATTTCTCTATTGCTAAAAAGATCCAGACAACTTACCATAAGCTTCTCCCACTCATCTCCCTTCCAACTCAGGAATATTTGTGGGTTTTTTTGTTTGTTTGTTTGTTTTGTTTTAAAGTAGACCGGTAAGGGGATTTTAACCCTTGACTTGGTGTGGTCAGCACCACACTCTCCCAAGTGAACCACGGGCCAGTCGCCAACTCAAGAATCTTTGAACCCAGCCTCATTCATTCTTCCTTTCCTCTGAATTCAGAGGAAGAAGCATTTCACCTCATATTATTTAATGTTAACCTTTCCACTTCTGCCTCAAATTCTGCACTCCTCTCTCCCCGTTCATCATCAGTGTCTCCCTCTCTATTGACTTCCTTCTGTTTGTTTTCAACTTCACAGGTCTTTGAGATTTTAAACAAAACCTTGGTGGCCCACTAAAATATCACCTATTTTCCCCACTTCCATTCATCATCAAATGTCTCAAATACATTTCATGCAGCTTCTGCATGCCACTGCCCTCTTCTAGACCCAGGCTCCTGGGTCTGGCTGGAGACTCAGAAACTGGTTCCACCAGCAAAAGAAGGCAGGACTGGCCTGCAGCTGCGGGGTATGAAGAAAAGAGGGAATAGGAGTGCAAAGTGGCAAGTCTTTAGAAGCAAACAGAAGGCAAAGAAGGAGTCCAAAGGGAAGGGTTGGTAACAGAGGAGGTAAGAGAAAGCAAGCAAATTCAGGAGCACAGGAGGAAAGATTCCCAAAGGTGGCTGTACATAGTGGGGGAGTCCTTTATGATACTTCACAAACGATAAGGGAAAAGATTTCCCAAAGTACCCAAAGATGCCATCTCTATTTCCTCAGCCCCTGCTTCCTAACTCCTTGAAGTTTGGTCTCTGACATTCTTGATGGTCCAGCAGTCACCTAAAACCAAAACCATCTGCCTTTTCCTTGACTTCCTTGCAGGTTGTGCCATGGATGCCAACCTTCTTGGAATTCTCCTTCCTCAGTCTTGGTGGTAGAACACAATCCTGGTTTGTTTCTTTTGACCGTGAACATTTACCTATGCGTAAGGTATTCACTGTGTTTGTGAGTCAAGCCAACACAGGCCCTGCCCTGCTCTCCCCATCCCCCGCTCTCTCTTCTTCACTGATTCCACATCTCCACTTGTTTAAGTGCAAGCTTACCCAAGATCAGCCTCTGGCATCCAAGACCTCTGCCTGAAACACTCTGCCCCTAGATCTTTCTGTGGCTGGCTCTTTCTCATCATTCATGTCTCAGCTAGAATGTCACCCCGATTACCAACATCAAAAAGAATCTTCCCCAGTTCCCCCAAGCCAGAGCACTTCACACTGTTTCATTATCTGCACAGCACTTACTACTCTCTGAAATTATCTTACTCATTAATTCATTTACTGTTTGCCCTTCTACTGACCCCAAATGAATGACAGCTCCCTGAGAGCAAGGATCCTGCCTGTCTTGTTCACCATAACAGTCCCAGCACTGAAGAGGCATTCAATAAATACTTGATGCCTTGCAGAATAAACAAATCAATACCCTCCCCCAAATCCAACTCCCACCCCTATCTATATAGAAATGTGGACAACTCCAACTTTTCTATCTGCAGACCCACCCTTGCTACTAAGATCTAGTCTCACTTTTCTAACTG
This sequence comes from Cynocephalus volans, assembly GCF_027409185.1. Taxonomy (NCBI): domain Eukaryota; kingdom Metazoa; phylum Chordata; class Mammalia; order Dermoptera; family Cynocephalidae; genus Cynocephalus; species Cynocephalus volans. The sequence continues at coordinate 189,623,320 of NC_084461.1, forward strand.
TCCCCCATCCTCCCCACCAACATTTCTATTCAAATAGCCTCCAATTGCCTAAAATTTAACACATCCACATTGTACCACATCCATTGTTTTACCCCCACCCTCCTGCTAGACTGACCTTTAGCTCTATTTATGTCACACAACTCTAAATATAACTCTTCAAAGGCATCCAAGATTAAAAATCAATCACTTTAAGCTTGGCACTCAAAAGCATAACCCAATCTGGCTCTATGAGAAAATCAATCGATAACTTAAAAAAAAAACCCAAAACTGTATTATTCGTTCAAGTACTTTGGAATTACTGAAAAGAAAAACTAAGCACCTGTGAGAAGCAAGTAGTGAGTTTTGGTGCATAAGTTGGTAAATCTGCTGGGAATCTCTCCTTCAGTGAAGACGCTCTTCAGGGGTAAAGAGCTACTGATTTAGGAAGGAAGGAAGAAGTAAGAAGGAGTGAGAAGCAGAAGGCTTGGTAGTGACAATTGGCTTCCCTACTGGTGATCACCCTGGTTCAAGCCACCATCATCTCAAGCTGATGACCAGACCAGCACCCCAACTTCCACCTGTCTGGTTTACTCTCTACACACCAGTCAATGATCATTTAAAATGTACATAAAACAATGTCCTTCCCTGTTTGAAACCCTGCAGTGGCTTCCCAACACACTTATCATAAAATCCAATCTTCTGATAAGGCCCAACAAGGGCCACCACCTGCTGACCTCCTCAGCCATGTCTGTCTCAACTCAAGCCTTGCTCACTGTTTTCAGCTACACTGGCCTTCTGTCACTCCTCCAAATGCCAAGCTTCCTCCTAATTCTAGGCCCTGTTTACTTGTTGTTCCCTCTTCTTGGGGGGTTGCCCATCCATTGCGGTTTGCCCTGGACTGTCTTGGGTTTAGCACTAAAAGTCCCATGTCTGGAGAAATCCCTCAGTCCCAAGCAAACTGGGATTGTTGGTCACCCTTTCTGTCAGGATGGATGGCTTTTTCTTATCATTCCAGTCTCAGCTCACATGTCTGTCCTAAGAAAGGCCTTACCTGCCCAACTCCCCATTCCACCCCACTCACACTCTATCATTTTATCCTGTCTTATTTTCTCCCCAGCACTCATTACTAGCTTTTTCCTGTTGTTGCTTACTTTCTTATTGTCTAACTCCCCAAACTGTCACATAAGCTCCATGAAAACAAAGGCTTATATACCTTGCTACCCAGACAAGACAATATAGTAGGTACTCAATTAATACTGAATGAATGAAGAGTAACTTAGTAATCTGGGTCAAAATTTGAAGGAAATAATAAACCCTTAGGAAAAACGGGGAAAGAGATATAGAGTATCCTTCTATACTGACCATATCTTTAGGAAGGAACACAAAGAGGGCAAAATAGCTGTAAAATTGCCACTGAATCTAAACATTGAAAAAACAGCAGTTTATAGAGAACACACAGGGGCAGAAGACCTCTCAGAACGAAACAGAAGTGAGGATGTAAAAAAAAGGGCTCTGAGAAGGTAAAGGAAGAGTTATAGAAGATTCTCAAGCAGGGATATGTCCAACGTAGAAGTAACAAAATTAGGCAGGAAGATTCCATGCCTCAGCTCCTGTGTAGTCTAAAAGGCCAGAATTCTAAGCATTTAGTTTCAGAAGGCATGTGACTCCGTGTGGCAGACTGTCACATTGGTGGGCCCCAATGAATGATCCATAACCTTGTTTAGTCCCCTCCCACACTGACTCTGGAGTTGGCCGTGCGACTTTTTTTGTACATTAGAAAGCAAGATATAAGCAGAGGCTTGATAAGTGCTTGTCCTCTTGGAAAGCTCCTTCCTGAAAACCAGCTTCCATGTTGTCAAGAGGTTCAGCCTAGATTACTGAATACTGAGGTTCAAGTGCAGAGACCCTGGAGGATGAGAGGCCATCTTCAATGTCACAGCCCCAGCTAGCTTTACCATGTAGAGCAGAAGAATCATCCAGCTGAACCCAGTCAATATATAAATTACTGTTGCTTGTAGTCACTTAGTTTGGGGGTGATATGTGGAGCAGTAGTAGACAACTGAAATACCCTCAAAGTCAGAGAACTTCTGTGATACAAACGTTAGAGGTTGTTTATATTAATAATAATTTAAGTTAGTTAGGCAGGATATTCTCTACATTCTATTTATTTACATCAATTCCTAGGTATATTTCTATAGGCTACATTTTACAATGATTAGTTATCTAATTCCATTCTGAGTTCATAAGAAATTCTTTTGAGAGACAAACAAAACTAATCCCTGATTACCTATTCATTTTAGTCATGCTTCAATCTGTTTCTTTCAATCCTAGGTACCAAGAGGCCTATTTTGTAATTCAAACTTGGCTGATTATTTCGTGAATAATGATGCCATGGAAGAATACAGATGGTGTTCAAGGTCTCAAATATTTTTCAATGGTAAACTTTTTTTCCTGATTATAAAACTTAAATATGGTCACTCTTAGAAATCTGGAAAAAAAAAAGAAGACTATAAATAAGAAAATAAAAGTCACCATTATTCTCTCTGTTTAGGGATAACTAATTAATATTTTAAGTTCTAGCATTTAAAGAATCTACAGATAGCTTCGGATGCTACACATCACTATTAGGATCAATATAAGGGTGTATCACCAATTTCTAAAAAGAATATATGCTGACTCTGCTCACTCTTTACCACTTCTTCACCCTCAGTCCAACACACTGTTATCTTTCTCTGTTCTGCTGCAATAGCCTCCTACTGATTCCATTCTTGCCCCTTCTTCATGCTGTATTCTTTTAAAAAATGTTTTATTATGAAATTTTTCATAATACAAAAATAGGTACCAAAAAACCCCCCAAGTAATGTCCATTTATTCATCATCTAAATACAAGTTATCAGGATTTTGCCATATTTGCTTCATTTCTCCCAAATATGTCATTTTATCCCTATATTATTTCAGTGTGCATCACTATAAAATACAGATATTTTATTTTTTTTAAATTAATTTTTTTCATTGTACATGTTTGTGGGGTACAGTTTGTTGTTTTAATACATGCATATAATGTATAATAATCTAATCAGAATAGTTAGCATATCTATCATCTAAACATTTATCATTTCTTTGTGGTTATAACATTCAAGATCCTCTTTTCTGGCTATCTTGAAATATACAACACAATATTATTAAATATGGTCACTCTAAGGCACCAGAACTTATTCTTCCTATCTAAATGTAACTTTGTAAACTTTGTAACTTTGTACCAGTCTACCAACCTTTCCCCATTCCCCCCTCCCTCCTCCCTTTCTCTGCCTCTGGTAACCACTATTCTATTCTCAATTTTTCTTTTTTCCTCTCTTTTAAATTTATTTGTCTTAATTGATCCATCATAATTGTATATATTTTTGGAGTACAATAAATTTCGGTACATTCACACTGTGTGCAATGATCATATCAGGATGCATAGTATATCCATCACCTCAAACATTTATCACTTCTTTCTTTTTGTTGGGAACATTAAACATCATCTTGACTAGCTATTCAAAGATACACAGTACTTTGTTGTTAACTGTATTCTTTCTGTTTTACTATAGAACCCTAGATTCCATTCTTCCTATCTCTCTAATATTTTGTATTCACTGACTACTCTCTCCCTATCACTCTCTCCTCTTCCCCCGACCAGTCTCTAGCAACCACTATTCTATTCTCTAGATTCAGACATAGCGATCTATACTTGGGGATACTGCATGAAGTATGCAGGACTCATGTAAGCAAGGTTGTATGGAAACTTTCATATATATACAGTGGTTTAGGATCACAAGCACTCCACAAAATAAAGATGCCAGGGGAAAAAAATCTCTTGTAAGTGATGTTTTTTTAAAATTTAAATTACTGAATAGATAATAAAATTACCTGCTTCAAAATTCACAAATTATAAGGCTTAGCCAGAGCCATCCTGTGAACTACCTGGGCTGAATCAGAAAAAAATATTTATCTATGAAATGAGGCTTTAGATGAGATGAAATGATTCATAGATTTGCTGTGAATTATGATTTCACTTGATACTTAGAAGTACTGATAAATTTCTCTCCACATATAGTAATAGCTATGTTGCTTAATATTTTAAAAATACTTTTAATAGATAATATATTCACATGGTTATAAAACCGTGAACATGAACATGTCCAACACAGTAGCCTCTGGCCACATACAGATTTGGAGCACTTGAAATCTGGCTAGTCTAAATTGAGATGTGTTGAAAGTGTAAAATACCCATCAGTTTCAAAGACTGTACAAAAAAAATGTAAAATATCTCATTAATATTTTTTTATATTGAGCACATATAGAAATGATCATTTGTTGACATACTGGGTTCCATAAGAATTATTATTTTAAAAAAAAAACTCGGAAGATACAGAAGTCTCACTTATCCTGCTTAGTCCAATCTCCTTCTACAGATACAAGTAATGTTAACATTTTCTTCTGTATCCTTCCAGAGACAATCTGAACACAAAGAAAGCCTCCTCTCTCCCTTCATGATAAACCTCTGTAAAGAATGATCTATTTTTCTTTATCTTATCCACCTTACCCTCAACCAACTCCATTTGGCTCCCACTCCTATTACTCCCCCAAACAGCTCTTCCTAAGGCTCCCAAAGGCCTGCATGTTATACATTCAAAAGAGCTCTTTCAGTTTGAATCTTAACTTCTCAGCAGAATTCAATGCTGTTAACAACTTTCTCCTTTTATAAAAATTAACTTTTTTTTAAAGTTAGTTTTTCTAAGAAGTCCATTGTTAAACTTTTGCAATGTATGAAAAGATGATTAGTGGTAAGTCAGTCTTGCCCCTCCCCAGAGGAACCAATACTACCAGTTTCTTATGATGTTTCCTTTCATTCATTCATTCATTCATTCAGCAAGTATTTAGTAAGTACCTACTATGTGCCAGGCACTATTCTAGGTGCTGGGGACACAGCAGTCAACAAAAGAGTCAAAAATCCCTGCCCTCCTGGAGCTGACATTCCAGGCAGGGGAGACAGTCAATAAATAAGCAAATAAATGGGTAGTAATAAGAAGAAAAACAAAGTAGGGCAAAAGGAATAAGGAGGAACAGGACTTTTATTTTCTACAAAATATTTTATGTAGCATGGTCAAAAAGGTCTTTCTGACAAGGTGATTTTTGAGCAGAGTCCTAAAAAAAGTGAGAGAACAAGCCACATGGTTATCTGCAGGCCGACATTCCAGCATGAAGGCTTTGATGCAGGACCACACTTGTTGTGTTTGAGTAACATAAAGGAAGATGGCTGTGGCTGGAGTGGTGTGAACAAGGAGGAGAGTGGTAGGTGCAGAGGGGGCCCAAATCCTGCAGCGCCTTTATAGAAGTAATGAGATGTGGGATACATTTGGAAGGTAGAGCTGACAGCATTTACTGATTGGACATGGAATTTGGTGGAGGTGGCAGGAGAAGGAAGAGCTGAGAGTAACATCAAAGGTCCAGCCAGCACTGGAAGTACACAGATGCCATTAACTGAAATGGGAAAGGCTTCAGGAGGATCAGATCTGAGATAAAATTAGGAGTTTGGTTGGGGGCATATTTAGATTGAGGTGATTCTCAGATCTTTAACTGGAAAAGTCCAATATTCTGTGCACATACAAACACCCACATCAATATGCACCTAGAGTTCCGGGGACAGGTGTGGGCTGAGAAGCAAATTTGAGCATCATCAGCATATAGAGGTGGTTAAAGCCATAAAACAGGATGAGATCAACTAAGGAGTACGAGTAGACAGAGCAGACAGAAGGGGTCTTGGAGGTAAGACTAGGAAAGAATAGCCAGTGAGTAGAAGCACCACGGGGTGTACACAAGCCAAATGAAAACAGAGTTTCAAGAATGGGGGAGTGATCAACCACATCAAATACTGCTACAAGGTCAAGTAAAAAGAAGACTGTGAGTTGACCACTGAATTTAGCCATGTGGAAACCATTGCTAAACTTGGTAAGAGCTGTTTTGGTGATGAAGATACAAGACTGACTAGAGAGGGTTCAAGAAAGAATAGAAGGAGAGGAAGTAAAAACAGTAAGAATAAAAAACAAAACAAACAAAAACCACACAGAAGAACCCAGTTATAATAAACCCCTTCAATAATTTTGTTGTAAAGGGGAGCCAAAAGATAGGGGAGTATCCTGGAGGTAGGTATAGGTGAAGAGAGATGTTTTCATTTTTTCAAGATGGGATATACTCTAATGTATCTATATGCTGTGGTGAATCATCCGTTGAGAGAGGAAAGTTGTTAATACACCAGCAGGACAATTGCAGAAAGAATTATGCCCTCCAACTCCTTTTATTACACAGCAGGTAATGAACACAAACAATGTTCTGAACCTAGCTTTTTGTACTAAACAGTATAACTTAGAAATTAATCTAATTCAGTCTATGCAAATCTACCTCATACTTTTAATGGCTATGCAGCGTTCCATTCTGTCGAAGTAACTTAGGTGGTAAGCCAGATTATCTATGTTTAGCTTCCCAAGTTAGCATTTTAGAAAAGGTGTAATATTAGTGATTGGTGAAGATACAAAAGAAAATTTTTTAATGATGAAAACTTTCAAACATATGCAAAAATAGAGACTAGTATAATGAACCTCCATATACACATCAATCAGATTCAACTATTGTCCAGATATTGCCACACCTGTTTAACCTACCCTCCTTTTTATTTTAAGGCACATCACGGATATCATGTAATTCTACTTCTGAATATTTCATTAAACATCTCTAAAAAATATGGACATTTTCTTATATAACCACAACACCACTATCATACCTAAAATGTAAATTAAGATAACTAACCCCTTGGTTTCACCTAATATTCTTAATACTTTTACATTCAAATTTCAAATTATCTCTAAAAAGTTTTTTTACATTTGGTTTCTTTGCTTCAGACTCCCAAAATGACTCAAAGGTTTTTTTTTAATCTAAAGCAGGCTCCTTCCTCCCCAACTTTTTATTTCATGTTGCAGGCAGGGGCTATTTTAGTTGTTCTACTTTCTCCAGGGCAGATATGGGTTTTTGATTACATAACTATATGTCTAGAAATATTTCTGTTTTCTTTATAGCTGATTAATACTTCGGTTGAATACTGACTTCTGGGTTGGAAATCAATTTCCCTCAGAATTTTGAAAGCACTGTTCCATTTTTGCATACAGCAATGCTACTGAATAGCCTGGTGCTTTTTCTAATTCCTCATTATTTGTATACGATTTTAAAAAATTTTCTGGAAGCTTTAGAATCCTTTCTTTATCCCTGGTAATCTGAAATTTCATGATGTGCCATGGTGTGGGCATTTTCCATTCACTGTGCCAGATATCTTCTAATCTAGACAACAAAGTCCTTTAGTCTGAATTGCTTCTTGTATTATTTTTTTCAATTAATTAATTATTATTATTATTATTTTACATTCTAAGATGTTGTTGTGGAGCAGTTGGGGGAGAGGGGGAGAGCAGAAAGGGGAGGAGAATATGGTGGGAGGAGAAGAGGGGGTGTGGTCAAGGTCTGTGGCACCCCTCTCATTCCAGCAGGGGAGCCCTGGGTGCTTCCAGTGGCAGCTCTGTGGTCATCACTGGGCTGGATGTGGACGTCAGGGGAGCATGGCTGAAGCCCTTAGCCACCCCCCCCACCCCAGCTGGGGAGCCCAGGATGCTTCAGGTGGCAGCTCGGTGGTTGTTGCTGGGCTGGATGGGGACACTGGGTGGGTGTGGCTGAGGCCATTGGTCCCCCACCACTCCAGCTGGAGAGCCTGGAGTGCTTCTGGGGGTGGCTCAGTGGTCACTGCTGTGCTGGATGCAGAGGTCGGGGGCAGGTGCGGAGGCTGAGGCCCTCCCCCAACCCTAGCTTGGGAGCCTGGGGCTTCCGGTTCTTTTAGGTTTTATAGGTGTTCTTTGGTGGTGGTGGACCTTTACTGGTTCATATCATAACTTTGATCTGTGTGTGTTTTGAATGTTCTTTCAGTTCTGTGTTGGATTATTAGCTGCCCCCACCACTTAAACTCTGCACTGGAACTAATTTATTGTCCTTTGCTTACTTCTAAAATGGGGGAACTTCCTGTGGGGAACAGAACTTGAACCCTGTGGTTGAGCTAAATTGCTGCTTTGCTGCTGATTCTCTCGGGAAGGCTTTTTATGCAGCTCAGGTTTTAACTGTTGGCTTTGTAAGCCATTCTGGGTCTTGTGAGGTCCGATACACCTGGGTTGTGTGGAAACTGTCTGGGCCTGAGTCTTTTCAGCAAACTGCACTCCCTGCAATTCTATATTCCTGACCAGTCTACACTGAGTGGGCCTGTGCTGATTGGAGGGCAGATCAGCTGTCCATGCTGTGCCCCAGTGTTCCCCCGGTGGGTCCATCTCCCCCACCGCCCACACTCCAAACACTTCCCATGGGATGGGCCATGCACCGGTCCCTTGCAAAGACTTGCTTGCCTCTGAGTGACTCCTTTTTCAGGTGTCTGTGGCCCCTCACTCCTCTATGGATCCACAGGAATGCTGTTAGTGGTCTTGCTGGCCTAGGGGACCACCAAAGCCCTACTCTCCCTTGCAGCCTCCAAGCAACTTCATACGAATAGCACAGCAGTGGCATTTGCCAGCTCTTGCTCTGTGTGCTCACCAGGGCCAGCCTTGAAGTAGTAGGGGCTCAAAACGGTGGGAGCAGTCCTTTCTTTCTCTCACTGTAGCTTCTCCTGCCTTCACAAACTCTGTGGGTCTATCCTCCTCTTCCCCTGAGCTCTAGCAGCCCCAGCTTGGCAGTTGTTGCTTTTTAATAGTTGTAAATTGGTTGACTGTGGGAGAAAGTGATGCTAGGGATCATCTATTCTGCCGTCTTGGTTCCAAATCTCTTGTATTATTTCTTGATCCTTGTCCTCCTCTTTATTTACTCTGTTCTCTTTTTGGAATTCCTGTCAGCAAGACTTTAGATGGGTCACTCCACTACATTTTTTTCTCTTTTCTTTCATATTTACTGTTCTTTATCTATTTGCCCTACTTTCTGGGAGATCTCTTCTTATGTTTGACTCTTTTATTAATTTTTAAATTTTGATAAACATAGTTTTAATTTCCAGGAACTCTTTCTCGTTTTCTGTTTTGTTTTTGTTTCTGTTTTTTTTTTTTTTTTTTTTTTTGCTGGCTGGTACAGGGATGAAACCCCAGACCTTGGTGTTATCAGCATCATGCACTAACCAACTGAGCTAACTGGCCAGCTTTTTGATACTTCTTTTTTTTATGACATCCTGCTCTGTTTTATGAATGCAATATCTTCTCATATCTCACAGAGTGGTGTGTTTATAAAGTTTAGTGTGTTTAGTGTTTATAAAGTTTTGCTCTATTCCTTCTGTTAGCTTTTTAAAACTTTCTTTTTCTAATTTTTAATTTTCATATTGGAGGCTTTCCTTATTTGTCTAGTGATCCTTGGTTATGTTTTTTTTTTTTCTAATTTTAAAACTTTTTATTAGAAAAATTTTCTGTGTACACAAAAGAAAAGAGAACAGTATAATAAGCTTCTCATGTGCCCATCACCTGGCTTCAATAATTATCAATATTTTGCCAACCTTGTTTTACCTATTCCACTCCCTTCTACACACATCCCTCTCCAAAGTTGTGGGTTTTGTTTGTTTGGGTTTTTGTTTGGTCTGCTCTTTTTTAACAATTCAGCACTAATCAGGAATTCTGTGGACATGGTTGAGGTTTGCTTCTTGGAAGACATCACTTGTGGGTGATTCACCAGGGCAGCAAGGCTTTGCCTTAGATGAACCCCAACTACAGTATGTAGAGGTCTTTTTTCCAGGATCATTCAGCTTCTTCAGAAAATAAATGTCTGGTCTTTTGCCTGGCAGCCAGCATCCGAGTGCAGATGTGTGCACCTGGAAGGGGGCCAGCAGGCCCTCGCGTAAACCCTCAGTCTACAACCCTTGTCTCTCACTGGCTCTATGCCACAGCTGATGGCTCCAATTCCTAAGATACTCTGGGGTTGGGTGGGGGTAAATCCTCTTGCTTCCTCTTGGTATTCCCCTCAACAAATACTTTTAGTCTTGGCTTTCTCCACACTGAATGATAGGAAGGGATGCTACACTCTCCATCTTCTAAAGTGGGGGACAAGAGATACTGCCTAGAGTTGATGAACAAGAAAGGCTTAACTATCAATTACTGTACAAAGATAATACAAAGAAGAACTAAACTAAACGAAATAATTACATTAGGAGGAATAAGAAAATAAAGAGGAGGAACTGAACCAAATCCTCATTTATCAGAGCCAAAAACCAAAAAAACCCAACAACGAACAATATCTGGAATTCATAAATCAAGAAACAGCAATATAAGCATTTTATTTAGAGTTCTGAAGGCAGCCACCAGGAAAACTAAAAGCTGAAACCATTAAAGTGACTGCCTAGGTGCCTAGGAGAAGCATGCTGGGGGATGGGGAGGGACAGAGCAAGGGGCTCTTGCTTTACAAGCCCATGTGTGCTACCTGATGTTTCCAACTATGTGTGTGGACTCCTTTGATACAATTTTTTTCTTTTTTTTTTTTTAAAGATGACCGGTAAGGGGATCTTAACCCTTGATTTGGTGTTGTCAGCACCATGTTCTCCCAAGTGAGCTAACCGGCCATCCCCATATAGGGATCCAAACCCGCGACCTTGGTGCTATCAGCATCACACTCTCCCAAGTGAGCCACAGCTGGCCCTACAATTTTTTTCTTTTAATTTAACAAAAGCATTTCAGGGAAAGGGGGAATTCTTCAATGGTCCCATTATTCTTAGAATAAAGACCTAAATTCTTTAAACAGCTGGTAAGTCTGTTTAAAAACAAATAAACAACAAAAAAAGCTTTTCTGATAACTATGAACTTATGTTCAGTTTCTGGCAGACCAATTCAAAGATTCACTCCAGCAGGGAGATTTTATAAGAAAAGATAATGGTTAGAGAATACAGTGAGACTTGATAGAAAAAGAATGTACAGTTAAATGTTACTACTCTCCTGACTAATAAGTCAGCTGGCAGGATGGATGACTGGTTTCCCAGAATAAGTTTTAATCCCATTAAAATTTATTAGAAAATTGCTTCAGTGTTTTGTTTTTTTCCCCCCAGGAATTATAATTTCTTCCCAGAAGGAGGTTGTAAATTACCACATGGAAAAAGGTTTTGTCACAGACCTGGCTTGGGGCAATTGTTTCTTTTATAAGTCTTGACAAATACTATGCAGACCAGCTCTGTCCAACAGAACATTCTTCAGTGATGGAAATGTTCCCTATCTTTGCTGTTCAAGGCAGCAGCCATTAAACACATGTAGCTACTGAGCACTTGAAATGTGACTAATGAAACTGAGCAACTAAAGCTTTAGTTTTACTCAGTTTTGAGAAACTGAAATTTAAATAGTGGAATGTTGCTAGTGGCTAGTGGCTACTGCACTGGACAGTGAAGATCCAGACCACCTTGGCTCCCAGGCTCTTCTTACCCCATTCCAGCCACACTGGCCCACTTTCATCTCCTAAGATGTGCTCACTCTTGCCACTTTGCACTTGTGCTCTCCTCTTCATGGGATGTACTTCCTTTCTTGACTCCCCAACTTCCTCATCTGGTTAATTACTACTTTTCCTTCACTACCTAAAATGATCTTGTCCATCTATTTGCTCACTTGTTTATGGTTAATTTTTCTGTCTCTCCACCACCACTGCCCCAACCTGCTCAATTCTGGAGAAAGAACACAAGTGCCACTTGAGCAAGAACCCTGCCACCTTGCCCATCACTGCATTCCCAGCATCTAGACAGAACGCTACTTAGCTATGAGCATTCAGCTACTATCTAATGGACGAATGCCTTCTCACAATTTTCATTGTCATCTCTCTTGGAGACCCCCAATTTCTCTCTATAGACGATTTGTGCTATTGCAATTTAGTTCCACATTTCCAAAAGCCCCATAAGCATTTCTACTTAAACACCTCACTGTCTACACATTAAATAATGTTATCTCCTCTCTGTTGCCAGATTAACCTTCGGAAAGCTGAGCTGTATTTATGTCATACTACTTCAAACAAAGAAACCTTCAAAGATATTCAAGAGAAAAATCAACTTTAAGGAAACAGTGAACACACTGTACATATTGCAAGGTTCTTAGGGTCTTTGTATACCAATATAAAAAGAAAGCAAATAGAAATGTTTCGGTAAAGATGTGAAGTGAGAAAGTCAAACTTACTACAAGTTCAAAAATGTCCATGAAGACAGAATGCCCCTTAGGTGTTTTCTCATTCAGACTGGCAGGAGACCAGATCCAATAGAAGTAAGTGCCATCTGAAGAAAGGTGCACGGTGCTCATGGTGCTGCCAACAGGGAGGTGATTGGCTGGCATTGGCACCATCTGGCACACCTGCACATGAAAGGGAGGAAGTCTTCATTAGAGCACCACATATATTTTGATCAATCCTATCAGCTCATCCTTAATGCTATTAAGTCCAAGATGAGAACACAAGAGGCTTCCTGATCAAAATAGAACTGATATTTATCTCTAAGATTAATGTACAAAGATTACAGAGTAAAAATATAAAAGTTTGTACAATGGTAGTAAAATAAATATGGATAGCCATGCAACAAATGAAAAGATTCTTGAGATAAATTCAAATTACATTCTAATAGGAAAGTATTTACTAAACACTTTGAATCTGCTATGCATGTGTGTTATATCAAATACTTATAAAAAACAAAGTTTTAGAGAAATAGTACTTTCTGAAATTTCCTTAGTAAATGAATTTAAGACCATCAATTATATTCAAAAGATAGGAACTATGTCTTATTCATCTTCATATGCCCAGCACCTAATTCACAGCCTAACTCAATGTCATTTAATAAATATGGAAGGAAGGAAAAAAGAGATGGCAGAAGGAAGACAAGAGGGAAAGCAGAGAAGAGGGAGAAAGGGAAGGGACAAATGAAGTAAGAAAAAAAGAAAAAAAAAAAAAAATGAAGGCCCATAACAGATCATAACTTAGCACATGAAGGCTTATTGAAATTCACCAAGTCCATCAGGAGGAAAACATAAACACCAATTCTCTATATCGGACATGAAAGCACGTGTTTCTAATACTAAACATCCTTCAGCTTCAGCAGAATAAATAAACTTTGCATCATTTCACATAAAATGTGTAATACATGGTAATTTTCATTGCCAGAGGTGAGTACTTGAAATGAGGGAAAATGAGAACCAAGAAAACTGCTGACTAGTTTTTTAAAAAATCCAAGAATAGAAGAGCTGAAAAACCCCAAATAAAAATAATTGGAGAAGGTCAGATGCCTTCAGGAAACAGTAAGAACGATTTTCAGTTACTCCATATCTTTGAGTGGGTCACTAGTTTTCCTAAGGCTACTTTTGACTCCTCAGCTTCATTTCATATGAACTTTTTTCCAGACTTGTTTTGTGTACCTCAAAAGTAAAAACTCAGTTAATTGTTATAACTGCACTTTGAACTTGTAGTGCCAGGAAGTCCAGAAAGTTGACAATTACTTATTGGCCTATACTACCTCTAAATTGCTCCCAATGCACATATCTAGTTAGTGACCTGCAGCATTGCTCTCTTGGACACTGTCAAAGTTTTTTACAGCAACACAGAGGAAACTAGCATTGCTTCAAATGTAAACCATGTTCTGAGATTTAACATCTGTTTAACTCCTAGGCTTATAACTTCTATTTCAAATACTATGAGACATTCTCATCTGTCTGCAATTAGTGACAAGAAATTACGTCAATCGGGTATCTATTTGTTAATTTGTTCATTTTATTCATCAAACAATTACTGAGTACTGACTATGTGCTCTGGAGATGACAATGGTAAACAAGGAAAGGCACAGTTGAGTGACAGGAAAAGCACAGTTCTGTTCTCCAGGAAAGGCACAGTTGAGTGACAGACAAAAAGAGATGAAACATTCCACTTAATTCTTGGATGTGACTACTTTCAGGGTGCTTACTCCACAGATGGTAACTCTAACTGTTCAATTGGGCAGAAAGTTGCAGTGTAAAGATCGCAAACTCTAGAGCTGAGAACCATGGGTTCAAGTTCTGGTGCTGCTATTTCTGGCTGTGTGGCCTTTCGCAAGTTACTTAACCTCTCTGAGCTGCATTCCTTCATTCAGCAATAAACACTAACTGAGTGCTTACAAGGTGTCTAGCCTCAGTTGCCTTATCTGTAAGATGAATCTATTATACTTACACCAGGTAGGGAGAGGAAGTGTATGCAAATTGCCTAGGCCAAAGCCTGACACAAAGAAAGATATTGATAAATGTTATTTACTACCATTGTTATTATCATCAATCAAAGGTCAGGCACTGTGTTATGTTCTAGGGATATAAAGATGAGTAAGACAGGGTCTGGACCTAAAGGTGTGCATGGGGCAGGGAATTCCAGAATAAAGTAGCAAGTACCCTGATAGAGTGCTTAAGAGAGCACTAAAGATGAGCTCTTAATCTAACACACAATGATTTTATTCTAAACTCATTTCAAAGTCCCCTTTCCCACAGAAAGGCTGTTTAGGACAAATTGAGTAGGAAAATGATACTTTCCCAGAATAGATCTGGTAAAAACAAAAACAAAAACAAAAAAAACCCCAGCTAGTATTTATACCATCTTTGACTGTCTAGAATTTTTTTTAATCATAAAAGTTTGTTGTTGGTCTTAGAAACTTAGAGAGCATTCACTCAGATCATGTGGGAAAACTCTAAGATATTAAAGAAAAAACAGAATGCCCAAACTTTAAGAATTAAAAGGATGCCACTCTGTGAGGAAAATATATCAACTGTATTATGATTATTTCTGATGATGTCAGGAACTTCCTTTACTGTCTCCAAAATATGAAAGACAGTGCCTTGGTTTTTTGTTTACCTGAAGGGTGTTCTGATCAATGGCCTGGAAAAGGGAGTGAGGTTTATTATCAAAAGATACAGGCCGATGGAGAAGACAGCCACTGCCAAAAGCCACCCATCCTGGCTCCAGCTCCTCGTTCCGGCAGTACACAAAACCTCTATGGAAGAAAAAAGGTACACAGGCTAAATCACTGGGCTGTGTCAGAAACCCCACAACGAGCTACAGTAAACACAAATAACATTTTCCACCTAATTTTTAAAAATGACTAAGTATGTAAAACATCTGAAGGGGAGTGAATATATCACATTAACTTTGGGACTGACAAACTATGGCAAATATTAATTTTCCACAATGAGTTAGACAGGAGAAAAAGTTGGGGAAAAGTTCTAACTAAATATATATGTTGCTCTCAAACCGTGGGTTATTTTAGCAGCAACTCATTGATCTTATATCCCAACTGAAAATCACTGCTAAGCCAATGACAAATCCAAGTGCAAAAAGACTTAACCAGAAAAATGTTCCTTTACCAACACAGAGAAGTCACTGATATTGTTACAGAAATCCTGGTCATAGAGGAATTTCTCACTGGAAACAATGATTTTAGGGCTACTAAACTCTTCAGAATCAAAACAAAGCTAAAATGCATTAACAGAACAAGGTGGGAAGAGGTGGCTATAAAAGAAGACTGGACTCACTGGAATTAGTTGTGACTGGTTATTTAGTTACTAGTCTACAGGGAGTCAGGATGCACCCCCAATGTCTTCTTCACAGAGACTTATGTAAGGAGGAAGATGTTCCAGCCAAATCATTTGGCAAGTTCCATGCAACTGACCTGAGAGTACCATGTAATCCAGACCCCAATTTGCTTACTCCTCTTCCAACTGAGTTAGTAGTATACAGGTAAAGACCGTCTGCCGTGAGACAGCGTCCCAAGTCAGCATCTGAAATTGTTTTTTCACAGGTAAATTATATATATGCTTTTTCTAATGAAATTATAAACATGTTTTTTCTAATGAAAAAGCCATAAGGAGGTTGAGTGAAAGATAATTTCCCACTCCTAAAATAAGTGCTTCAATGTGATTTCCAGGGAAGATGGCTTGAACCCCAAAATCAAACATCCAAAATACATGTGGGACCAGGGACCAAGATGAGGGAAAGAGGTCAGAGAGTTATTAGCAGGAGAACCTTGCTCAGCCTGCTAAATGCTTTTTGCTTTCTCTTTTTGACAAGCAGAAGTACTGAGTCAAGTTTAAATATTCTTAATTAGAATCTGAAATGACTAAGGGTACAACACTTTTACTAATGATTGCATAGAAAGAAAGGTGTGAGCGCTTTAAAATCTTGGGCACTTGTTAGGTGACCTTGGACCTCTATGAACTTCAGTTTCTTCATCTGTAAGATGAGGATAATAATATGTATCTTAAAGGTTACTGTGATGGCTAAAGGAGATAATACAGGCAATATACCTACATTGCTCTCTGGTACAAAGTCAATGTTCCATAAATAGCAAATGAAATTATGTTGATATACTAATGGTATACATTGAATTAAAATTTGTTTCTGTAGATCTTCCATTCAGAGACTAATTTTTGTATCTGGAAGGACATAGCACACAAGTATAATATGGTTTCTACTTAAAAACAGCAATTATGTTTCCCCTTAGCAATGTCTTCCCCAATCTAAAATAAACAGTTTCTCCCTACATGGTAGTAAATGGTTTACTAATTTATATTCCAAAGAATTTGCTTTAAAATAGAGCTCATGGATAAACTTTCAGTGTTTATTTTCATAATCATTCCACTCACTATTTTTAAGTGGAGTTTGTCCACCTGAAGCATACAGTATTAGTTGGAGGAAACTCAATGTCACACCACTCAAATTAGTACTGAGTATGCTGTTACTTTATAACTCAGTCTATTAATCTGAGACAACTGGGACCTGTACCTATTTGTTCCTCAAAAAAATTGGTTAAAATATTAACTCCACATCTTAAACATGTTGTTTAACTTAAAATTTATAAATTACATTTACTGACCAATCTTTAGATTAAGGCCCATGGCCTTTTGAGTCTGAGTCTGACAACGGGCAGACTAAAGGAGACAGACTAAAGAAAATTGGCAGGAGCTGCTTCTGGCTGGAGCTAAGTGATGACTACAGTATCATCTTAACTTCAGTCAGTGCTGAATGTTTCCACATTAAAAGTTAAAGGAAACTATTCTAAAAATTATTTTAAGAAAAACATTCTCTACCTAGACACAAAACCAAAAGTACAAGAGAGTGAAAAGCAAACAGATCAGCTTAATACCATCACCCTCAGTGAGAAACTACCCCAAGGGAGGAGATAGCAAATGGAATAAAGGGAGAAAATAAAGAAAGGGGTTTTAGTTCTGTATGAAGATGTAAGTTCGAGCCTACAGTGTCTGAGGACTTCTTGGGTACTGTTGACTTTTTGCTTCTCCAGCTGACTCTGGTTGAGCGAGTGAAGGTAATAACTCATATGCAGAAGCCTCACCACTTCCTCTCAGCACTGTTGCATGACTATCTAGAACTGGTGGACTGTGAAAAGGCACAGACCCTGGGCTGAGAGGTGCAAGGTGGCCTGTGGCTTAGATTGAGCTCACACCCTTAGGGTTGCTCAGGAGGCTGCCCCATTGGGGGTGGAAAATGAGGGGGTGGGCAGAATAGGCTCTACATCCCACACCAAAATGAACACCAGTCACTTTGAGACTCATTTTGTTAGGTCTTTCTAAAACATTTGATTTTCAATGAAAACAATTTCCTGGAGTTTTTTCCATTCCAGTTTCATCAGTTATGTAATATTTAATGATATAATCACAATAACAAGTACCAATTACAGTAACAAACTGGTTGGTGAGCAAGGCTGATTCTAAGCAAGACTGAAACTCTGCTGGAGGGAGCAGTGGTGCACACACATGTCTAGACGAGCCAACTGGCTCCATGGGTTGGTGGTCCTCAGCACTGGTCTGTACATTTTACTGAGCGAATAGAGAGGCCTGATTCATCCAGCAAGTCAGTTAAGTGGAGATCAAGTAAGAGAGCTTCTACCATTTTTACTGAGATAATATAATAAACTGACATGAAATACTGTGAAACTGCGTAAAAACATTTTAATTCAGCCTACTTTCTTTAAAGGAGATACTTAACAATTCATGCTCCCTTGATCCTTCTCATTTTTTGCTTTTAGAACAGGAGGGTTCATTAACACACATTATAAATTACTAAAAGAAATAGTATCAAGAAGCAAGATCTGATACCTTATTAGTAGACAAAAAAATTCAACTTCAGGCTACCATGCCCAAACCCAGGAACCAATTTCAGTAATTCAGTACATCCCTCTTTGGCAGGAGTGTATGGATGATACTTTTCCTTGTGATAGTAAAACCTATCCATTTTCTTACCTCACCAAGTATCAGCTTTTATGCTTTTACTGATAAAGCAGACAATGAGTACACTGTATAGGAATCTTAAGCTCTTAATGAAAAGGAACACACAGAGTTGTATCTAAATCATTTGCCACGATGATCTAAAACCATTCTTTTTATATCTTAATATCAATCACATGACAAAAATCCTTGCATTACCTTTATTTTCAGAACTGGAGCCAGTGTTGCTATCAGGTGCAGGCAACATGTCTTCATACCCCCATGATACTATGTGTTTGCCCCCAAGCAAACAGGAGGGGGATCCAGGCCCCCCTTCCAAAAGCAACAGCCTATGAGGCAGAGAAGGAGAATCGCAAAGACACTGAGACTATTCATTTCACAAGAAAACAAAAGTCTACCTACCACCACAAAGAGCAGAAACTAAAATAGCTTTACACAAATATTACACATCTGTAAAGATATTCACAATATATTTTTACATGAAAAAAATTACAAAGGAATGTTTATAATAGAAATATAATAAAATTATATCTGTATGTAAAATGTATTATTTTATATATACATGTGTATGTGTGTGTGAGAGAGTGAGACAGAGACAAAGAAAGAGACAGAGAGGGGTATGAATTAGGAAGCACATATACCAAAATTTAGGAATGGTTATCTTTGGGTAATGAGATTATGAATGATTTTTACTTTCTTCTTTATACCTTAATATATCATCATCTCAAAATTTACAGTAAGAATTCATTACAAGCTATTGCATATTTTTTGAAGACACAAAAATAAAAACAATGAAAACAACATGCTCTTGGAACACTTACAAAGAAGAAAAGAGAAGACAAACAAAATTCTTAAGAAGGAAAATATGATTCTTATTTAAATATATGAATCATTCATTGATAAGAGTTTAGCAATCTACTCATTAAAAGAGATTTTATGCACAAATCTGCCCTGTTTGGAAGGAGGGTAAGGATCCAAAGTGATAGCTTACCTACACAGTACATCAGCTACAGGCAGGGACCCTAGATCAGTCTGTTTCTGTAATAGATGGACTGTATGGACAAAAGTTTTCAATGATCCCCTAAAAATAAAAGGAACAGAAAAATCATCAAAATTGAGAGTCAATATGACATTAATATTAATTTTATTAACCACATGGGAAGGTTCCAAAATGTGTCTACTTGCTTCTGCCAATCAGAAGATGTGTTGTGCAAAATATACTTGATTCTTACCTATCACCATTGGCTCATACAACAAGTTACTATGGGAGTGGCACCATGCCAATTATGAAGACATTCTCCTTGAATTTGAAAAAGGGAACAGTTTTCCCCTAACACAAAAGTTCAAAACATAAAGCTCAAGCACAAAGAACTTGTGGCTATTATGCTTGGATACCGTTCTCATCACCAAGTCACCCTCTAGTCTAAAGGAGAGATTTTACAGGAAGAGGTTATATTTAAAGTCTCACAGTAATTTCAGGCCTGATTTTCTAATATCTTTCTTAAGTTCACCCATTTTGTATAACATCTCCCTGAACCTCATTACATTAAATATAACTAAAAAGGAATATACACTCAAATAATTAATACTTTGTGTTCAGAGGTATTCTTACTGCTGTGAAGCATATAATTGTAATATGTACAGGGCTCACCATGACCCAGTTCCTTTCAGTTTCCAAAGCTTGAGGCTCTGGGAAGTCTGTAATATGGTCAGCAGATCTAAAAGAAGGTGCTTTTAAGATGTGCAAGACTTACCTGGCCACA
The DNA here is from genome assembly GCF_027409185.1 of Cynocephalus volans. Taxonomy (NCBI): domain Eukaryota; kingdom Metazoa; phylum Chordata; class Mammalia; order Dermoptera; family Cynocephalidae; genus Cynocephalus; species Cynocephalus volans. The sequence continues at coordinate 189,643,355 of NC_084461.1, forward strand.
TCCCAAGTATAAATCACCACAAGAACACTTCCTGAACTAAATGATCACTTTTATCAGATGGGCTGACTTCACCTGGCTGTCTTACTCTCTTAGCCAAGGCTTTAAGTGCTAGGTATCACATGCCTAAATCCCAAAAGAAATGGAATATCTAATGCTAGACTGAGTAGGCCTAGAGTCCTCCTCCTAATTGCCTCTTTCACTCTCTCTAGTGTTCAAAGAACAAAAACCAAAGAACAGTATAAGGCGGGGAGGCAGCAGATAGAGTATAAAAGCACAGTTGATAGTCAGGACACACAGGCTCTGAAACCTGGCTCTGCCACTCACCAGCTACACAATCTCAGTCCTGTCACCTAACTCCTATGGATTTTTGCTTTTCCATCTGTCCAACAGGAATACTTCCCTGGGGAAGTGTGAGGTTCAAAAAGGGGCAAAAGCTTTAACGTTTCGGAAGGTGAGAACCATTAACTGACTATAAGGAATTATTACCAGCCAGACAATTAGATCTTAAGAGTTAAATTTAAATTCCTTCCATGGCTCACAAGCCCCTATATGATCTGGGCCCTGCCAACCTCATCTCCTGCCCCTATCCATGTACCATTAGGTTCCAGCTTTCCTGTCTGCTTTGTTGTCCCTCAGGTACCCCAAGCACAGGAAGAGCATCAGAGTTTTGCCACTTGCTCCTCCTCTTGCGTGGAACTCTCTGCCGCTGGCTCTTTTGCTTGGCTAGTTCTTCTTCATCATCTGGTTCTCAGTTCAAATGTCACCTCTGTAGTAAGGCCTTCCCTGGTATCTCTTGCTAATGCTGCCCCCCCACCTCCACTTAGTCATTCTCTATATCAAAATATCCTGGTTTCTTTATAGTGAATATCTCTCCCTAAAATGATCTTTTACATGTATTTGTTGTTTTTTGTCCACCTCTCTCACTCTCATGTAAATTCTGCAATTTTAGGGACCATCTGCCTGCTCATTGCTGTATCTCCACCACCTAGAAGAGTGCCTTGCACATGGTAAGTGAGCAATAAAGTTTTGCAGAATGAATCACCCTGAGTCTATTCATCTGTAAGCTCTATAAGGTTAGAGACCTTGAATCATCACTATATCCCTAAGACCTAGCAAGTTTCCTGGACATCAGAGATGTTCAGTAAATGTTAGTTGGCTGAATAAATAAACGTCATCATAATATTTTGGAAGAGTCATTTTGTCTTTGAGAGCATCAATCTCAAAAGTTCAATAATATGTCCCTAAAAACTTCATTAAGACAAATGACCTAACACTGAAAAGTATGTGCCTTCTGAGGTAAAGAAAGTCCAGAACAAGGTGATAATATTAGCAATAGAATATAGGAACCATCTTTAAAAAAAACCAAGAAGAAAAAAATAAAAACATCCATTTCACCAAGATGGGTTCAGATCCCCTTACCAGCTAGCCACCCCATCTCCTCACTCCCTCCCCGCCCCAAACATCCATTTCAACATTTCTGCTGAATGGAATTTAGAATCTCAAGTACAGAAAGCAATTTCATTAACTATCTGTGGTATAAACTGAATTTGGGTACATAATTGAAAAGTGAGGTTTATGATTCAATGTTTAATAACTTAAACTGTTTAAAACTAAAGAGTTGACAATTATTACTAACCTCTTAAATCTTTCTAAAGATAGCGCTTATCTAAAAGGAAATTTTCTCAAAATGGGATTTTTACATTGATAACAAATCTTTTAGGGCTCAAAATTGTCTTCTGCATATGCAGAAAATAAATCAATCCAACATAAAGCCTTTATAGGGAAATGTATTTCAGTGCCACCCAATAAAGTCTCCAGAATTAAGCACATGTCAGGATTTCCACAATCATCTACAGTCTTCAGGGATCTAAAACTAGGCTATGACAGTTTGCTCAGGGCAAAGAAATTGACAATAAATACTAATGCCATTTTGACTTAAAAATAACTTGAGAGTCAATCATTTGAAGGTCGACTTTGAAACCATAAAGTGAGAAACAGGGGAAGAAGCCTTATAGCTAAGAACTTCATAATCATCCAAGAACAATTTTCCACATATGCTTGGCTATAAAAAAGGAAGATCCCAACCAAAGAAAAGTTCTGAGGGAGAGGGACAGACTAGTGACACTAATCTATTAGACCATGGTCCTAGTTGGTCCCCGGACACTTAGCTTAGAAGAAAGCAAGGGCAGTGAAACTTCTTTCTCACAAATATGTGCCAGTAATTATATGGGTTACTGGGTGGGCAAATGTCTAAATCCTTTCCTGGAAAAGCAATCCCAATCACATTTTCTATTGACAGTGAATCAATAACATCAACTTTCATATGAAGGACAGCACATTATTAAATCTAAATATATACTAGGGCCAGCCCGTGGCTCACTTGGGAGAGTGTGGTGCTGCCAACACCAAGGCCACGGGTTCGGATCCCTATATAGGGATGGCCGGCTAGCTCACTTGGGAGAGCGTGGTGCTGACAACACCAAGTCAAGGGTAAAGACCCCCTTACCGGTCATCTATTTTAAAAAATAATTAATTAATTAATTAAATAAATCTAGATATATACTGAGAGATCTTTCAATCAAATTGATGAAGGCAAGCATAGGGGTACAAAAATACAATTTGTGACTCAGTCTTATGACTGAGTCCAGGTGAATAAGAACCCATTAACTTGCTGATGTACTCCTTATACTCTTTATAGAGAGGCATGAAAAAAATTAAAAGCTCTACAGATTTTTTGACCATCCTCCCAGGAAAAATACAGACATAACATCCTCTGCTAACAACCTGATGTAAAATATTAACCACTTAAAGGGGTGAAAAGATATGGTGAGTGTTGATTCTCCATTTTAATCTATTTAAGCTGTTATCATGGTATAGCAGAAAGAGAAAACTTGAACTTGGGTTCCAGCTCAGGTGCCTGGTGCCAAGTTTTGGTGAAAGCATCTTATGCACTGTCAAGGCTGTGAAATTCAATACTGAAAACAAAGAAGGACTTCTGAATGTTAAGACTTTCATCAAATACACTTGGCCTCTTATTCTCTCACCCAATCCAGGTAGCAGTAGTTGCAAGGTCATCACACGATACACTCAATTTTCCTTACCTGGCACATGCCAAAGCCACCAGGGCAGCAGCAGCATTTTCTTTTTGCTTATATGGGATGTGTCGACCTGTGTCGGAAGTCTCCTCTAGCCAAGAGCACAGCAAAGTTTCAATTCCATTGAGACAGTCAGCAGGCTCCTTGGTCAGGCTCAAAGGCTGGCAGTCGCGAAGGCAGTTCAATAGCACCTCAGCAGTTATGTTACAGAGAGAGGGGTCTGTTCTACTCTGGGACTGAATAAGGGGGAAGACCAGCAGGAGCCCCATTCGCGATGTGAAGGGTGCTTGCTCGGGTTGCTGCAACAAGCCCTGGCGTTTGAGCAGGGCCAAAGTTTCTTCATCACCTGAACTTTCCCTTTCATGCTGTTCTTCCAAGGCCAGTTGGCGCTGCGCATTCCACAGTCCTCGCAAGGCATTCAGGCGGTATTCCAGCAGGCGGGCATAGGCATTGCTCTGATTCCCACAGACAGAGCGCAAACGTTCTGCTAATTCTATCGGGTTCTTTGTCTCGAATGTTAAAATCTAAGAAAAAAGACAACAGAGAAGTTGATATGTATTGCTTTCACCAAAATCACCTACGGAAGCAAATATGTCTAATGGCATCTAAAAATAGTCAACATCAAAATTATTTTAATTGCAACCAAGTAGAAAACATGTACTCTTGCTGATGGAGATTTTTTTTCTCTTGGCTTTTCTGCTAACGTGCCTATTAAAATTGGGCTTAGACCTAATTGAATGAACTCAAATCATAAAAAATATATTTAAGTGTGAAAGTTAGAAATTAATTCAAGTAATTTATTTTAGAAAACTGACATATAAATCTTTATTAAATGATCTTGAGTTATAAATGTTAAGTCTCTAATTCTTATTACCAGGTGAATTGTCAGTGAAAACAGAACAAAGTTTTATCTTTGTTCTTCAAAACCTAATATACCTACCAATAAATAATGAATTACTTATTGTTCTTTAATTTTAAAGCACACTCCATTCTCACTACTGTTAACCCATTATTTCAATTTGTGACACGGTATAGATTTATCCAGTTCATATGTTAAAATGAGGAATCACCACAATTTTCTTGTCAAAACTTAATTATCAGGAGGCCTTCTCTAGATTTTCAGCAGCTGGAGGATAATAAAACCATTAAATCCTCTATCAACTAAGAGAAGACCCAGCTCTTACGATAAAAAAAAAAACAAAATGAAAAACTGAATTACAATGCAAAGAGTTCATGGATATAAATCTGAATTGGTCAGAATGAACAGACCATTGTAACCAATGAATAAAGGAAGGCATTCTAGGAGCAACCACATTAAAGCAGATTATCAGGCACTAGAGGTGTCTGGTTCTCAGTAGACCAGAAAGTCAGGGTGGGAAGAGACTTGGGATAAAAGTAACAGGACATTGACACTGACATTAAGAAAGGTAATAGTTCAGTCTATTCATCTCAAAAACTGGAAAAATACTTTCTTCTATGTCAAATTTTGCCTTTAAGAACTCTGTTAGCCCAATTACAATAATAAATAAGAACTCCCAGAGCAATGCAAACACTTTAATTGTCTAACTTATTAACTATATGTGTAACTCAGCACTGAACTGAAAAAAGTTCACAGTTTAGAAACACCAATGAGGAAGCAAAACAGAAGGAAGCAAGAAGCTAAAGAAAACAAAAGAAGCCGAATTAGGAGCTGCTCGGTTAGCTAAGAAGAACAAGGAGAAGTTAAACAACAAAAGCATTATTGGCAAAGAAGGAAAAAGCCAAAAAAAAAAAAAAATCCATTAAAAAGGAAAAGCAAAAACTTTGAAACTTATCCAAGAACTGGAATCACTTTTCTGACGAGGCAGATTGAGTTAAAATGACAGAAGTATAAAAACTTTGTGATCAGCTTGAACCAGCAAGTTTACAGAGCTTGAATGAAATACTTGCATAATCTACAAAAGAAGTAGGAAAGACTGCTCTGGAAAAACAGGGAGAAGAAACAAATGAGCAAATTAGAAAAGAGAAAGAAGAAGCTGAGGCTTATATGTGACAAGAACCTAAGAATGCTGAGAAATCAACTAGCGCAGATGGAAATGGCATTAAAAATTAGTCAGAAAATGATCTGCAATTACTAGTTAAAGCTGTGAATCTCTTCCTTGCTGGAGCAAATTCTAGATGGGAAGTTATTGCTAATTACATGAACATACATTCTTCTTACGGAGTCAAGAGAACCACCAGAGATATTGTTGGCAAAGCAAAGAGTCTCCAAAAACTTGACCCTCATCAAAAAGATGACATCAATAAAAAGGCTTTTGATAAATTTTTAAAAGAACATAAAATGGTGCCTCAAGCAGATAATGAAACACCTTCAGAACAGTTTGAAAGTCCATGCACACTTTCACCCCTTGGATAACAGAAGAACAGAAGCTTATGGAACAAGCTTTCAAAACACATGCCTAAAAGATGGGAAAAAATAGCAGAAGCAGTGCCTGGCAGGACAAAGAAAGACTGCATAAAATAAGGAACTTGTCAAGACGGTAAAAGCAATGAAAACTGCTCAAGAGCAAGAACTGAATGCAAGTAGAGCCAAGAAATTACTTAATGACAATTTTTGTTGGGTGTGCATTTTATAATAAAGCCAAAAATAATGTAAAAACAAGCAAACAAAACTACAAATTTCAATTCAAAAAATTAGCTATAAGTACTCATTTAACTGATATGAAAAAATGTTTATAGCTAAAAAAGAACAATTCAAAAGTCAGTGCCAGTCTATCATACCACAAATAACATCCAAATGCCATAAAATTTCAAACAACTTAGCAAAGAAACAAACCACTGATAAACACAAGTACTTCAGTGAATCTCAGTGGCATTTTGTTGAGTGAAAGGAGCCAATATGTAAAGGTTACATTCTTTATGATTCCATTTATACGACATTCTGAAAAAAATTAAACTGTAGTGATGTAGGACAGATCAGTAGTTGTCAGGGTTCAGGGGTATAGATAAGTTATGACTAAATAGAAATAGTATGAAGACACCAAAGTCAGCTGCCCAAAAAAAGAAATAGTATGAAGTAGTTTTGGGGGGTGAATAAATTGTTCTGTATTCCAATAGTGGTGGTGGTTACATGAATCCATAATGTGTGAAAATTCATAGAACTGTATCCCCCCCCCAAAAAGTCAATTTCACTATATGATAATTTTAAAATTAAGTAAAAGGAAAAAATTCCAATCAGGCTAAAGTTGTATTCAACTAGGTATTATTGGGTAAAGCTGTACTGAAAATCAGATTACTAAAAATAAAAACCAAGGGCATTTTTACTTAGTTTTTAATACAACAGGATCAAACAAATGATGACTGATTAAATGTCCTTCATCATTATATCATACAAAACTGTATTTCCCTACCCTTTTGTCTGGATTTGCCAAACACAAATTACCCTTTTTATTATTTTTCAGATGGCAGCAGATAAAATAACTCAAGCTCCTTTAAAAATGATCACATTTCAAGGGTAACCACCTGCCTTGAAGCTATAATCATATCCAAGGAAGCTAGACTGCCTTTTTCCTTTTTAGTACCCACCCCCGAAAAAAAAACAGTAAACAACCTTCACCATTACAATCAATAAACAAAGATTATTGAGATATTTTTCAATGATGAAAAAATGGCAAAATTTTAAATTTGATCACCTTCCCATTTATGAACATCTAAGCAAGTAAGACATTTTGTAGCATTTTTTAAAAAAAGCTTTCCAATATTGATTTTGTGATTTCTTCCACCCAGTACAACTCTTTGATATAAAATACATATGTGCTCCACGTACGTTTTTACTTATAGTACACTGATCATCTACTTATGCTATGAAATAACTACTAAAAAATTCAATATAGGCTTTTATTGAACTTAAGAAGCAAAGAACAACTCAGTAACATAAAACCCAGCTTTTTTTTTTTATTATCAATCCCCAAACACAACTCTTTCTGAAATATATTTCATGGTACATAAAATGATGTGTAGACAGAATCTGTAGCTTAACTCCAAATATTAACTGAAAAAAACTATGCTGTCTACTCGGTAATATTTTTCTGATGATTCTATTTTTACAAATATTTCAGTTATACATTCCACTTGAAATCAAGACAAATATTCTGAAAAGATTTGAGTTTCATATAATTAACCAATGTATAATATATACACTTAAATGAAAATTATGTTTATTGATTTAGCAGTATATAAAGCATACTATGCCTTCAAAATCCATTAGACTACTCAGCATTATCCATTTCAATAGCCCCTTAAGAAAACTCAGAACTGTCCACTATGCTGCTGTATTTTAGAATTCTAAAGTTTGAAGGTCATGACCTAAAATCATTTTAAGAGGACATCATACCTTTGAGTTTTAGTAAGTCAGCTATGGAGGATCTATTCTGGTACTTATGAATATTCAATGATTTGTCTTAGATGCTCATATAAAACCACAGCTCTTAGTAACTGCTCTTGACCAAAATGTCATTAGAAACTTAATATTTTTCTCTTTAAAAAAGGGGGAAGCTATTTAAGGAAATCGGAAGATCCCTGTCATCCTGAATCAGAAGGGTCACTAACTGTACTTTGGTGATAATGCTGAAGTCGCCCCAACTAAGGGAGTAACTTTGAAAGTAACTCACAGCCCTGATGTAATTTTTTTTTTATCATATGTAACACATGTGTTTTTAAGCTGAGACCACAACAGTCATTCTGGAAAGTCTAATAGAAGGTAGGCAAAATATTCTTTGCTGGTCAAATCTGGTTTTGAGTATAACTCCAATATTTGATATAGGAAGAGTTATAGAAATTCAGATCATTTTAGCCATTTTCTATCTAGGAAAATACTGGAGAACATACACCAGCCAGCCATAATGTGAAACATGAAATGCCAACCTGCATTTCAAGTAAATGTGGGAGTAAGGATGAGCATATAGAGGCTTTTGAAGGGGTAGAGAATACCTATATACATATAAGAACATTAACTAGACTAATCATCAGCAGAAAAGTCAGGACCCAAGGATTTGAGCATGACCTACTATAATCCCCTAGATGTAAATATCAATTCCATCTACTTTGCTGTTCAAAATAGCCAGACGTAATTCTCTGAAAGTGTCAAGAAGCTAAAATCACCTTTTCTTATATTAGAACATATTTCTGAAAGAAATACAGAGTAATTCTATTTCTAAGAATTTTCCCTAAAGAAATATTCTAGAAATAAGAAATGCACAGAGATATTCACTGCAGGCTTACTTATTATAGTGGAAAAAATGGAAGCAATCTCAATGTCCAAAGGGAAATGTTTTATTAAGTTATAACATATCATAATGGAATATTATGTAATAAAAAAATCAAAACCACAAGACAATAAAAAGCAGTAGAAAAATTGTATATGCCCTCTAATTAGGAATCTGTAAAACATGCTTGTTTACTTTTGAAATTTAATTAGTATTTGTGGTAATAGAAACATGGATGTTATTTTTTCTCTGTTTAAAAAAAACCAAAATGAGCCAGTTAGCTCACTTGGTTAGAGCATGGTGCCGATAACACCAAGGTCAGGGATTCAGATCCCCTTACAGGCCAGCCACCAAAAAAAAAAAAAAGAAAAATAAATGGAGTGATTAAATTAAATTGTTTATATATAAGAAAAGCAGTCACAACTAGAGTTAATATTTTTCACAAGCAAACACTATCTTTAAATAACTGGTAGTCAAACAAACGATGACACAATTGATATATTTAAAGTTCAGGGAACATATCTGACAAAAAATAATCACAAGTATCATAGGAAATGCTTTCCTTAAATCAGTTCACTTGTCCCATCTGTTTGTTGTGCCTTGGCAGAAGTTTATCTCAAATAATTTAGGGCAGATTATGTTCCTAGTTAGGAAGGAAGACTGGATGGTGGGATGGAAGAGACCACTGCAGAGTGAGAATTATAAATGAACAATAAAACCTCCCAATTTCCAAAAGGTAATAATGATGTTTAAAACTCAGGGTCACTCAAGCTCCAAATAGATTAATTATATTACTATACCCCCTAGTATGGTACATTAATCGATTCAATTCTTTATGTAAATCTGTCAGCATAAAAGGATTTTATACTTGGATTATTTCAAAGCATGTCAACTGGCCAGACTTGCAATCTCAATACAAAAATCTTTTAAGTAAAGGCAGAATACTGAAACCCTTTCAAATGTTAGATTAGCTTCTTAAACCCTTCTACAGATTTTTCTACCATTTTTTACATTATGAAGATGGCAATCATGGCCAAATTGAATTAAATATGGTAATTCAATGAAGTTTAGAAAGAGCTCATGTGAACCAAGCTAATGAATCTAGATGGAAGGATGGAATTCTATCTCTAACACTGAAGCCCAAATCAAAAGTAGATCACCTGTCAATTAAATTAGATCCTGAGGCTGCATGACCTTATCCAATCTTGGAAATACATGTTCATTCGAACTTACTTTCAACATTTCTTATTTTTAAAAAAGGTCTTTAATCTCACTGATAACCATGATATTAAATTCTGCACTTTAATTCATGAGTTTTAGCCCCTACCTTGGTGCCAAAACTGGAATGGAGCTTTGTCAGTTTTTTTTTTTTAAAGATGACCAGTAAGGGGATCTTAACCCTTGACTTGGTGTTGTCAGCACCACGCTCACCCAGTGAGCTAACCGGCCATCCCTATATGGGATCCGAACCCGTGGCCTTGGTGTTATCAGAACCACACTCACCCGAGTGAGCCACAGGCCGGCCCTAGATTCTTTAGCTTTGGCTAAGCCCTGTAAAACTTTCTCTAACACGTGATGATTTTCCCAGAGCTTTGTACAACTGCTATTCACAGCATGATTGTTAGAATTGTGTGGACTCCAACACTTAAGAAATTGCTGTTCAAATTCTTTTTGCATGAAAGTTCCATCTTTGTCCTGGCCTCTGCCCAGTTTTTGTCTTTTGTCCTGCCCCCCTGACCAGGGTCCTATTTTTCCATCTCCTACTATTGTTGCCTGAATGTCTACCCCGTTCAGTTTAAATCCCACATATCTTTCAAAATTCAGCTCTGCTCCATCACCATCTACTTTGAGAAACTGATTTCTTCCCTCTCTCTCTTTCTCTCTTCCTTTCCAGAATAGCTTTTCTGTGTTTTCATAGCACTCTCTATACATCTCTATCAGAGGGTCAGCTACAAACTAGAAGGAAAAATGTTTCAGCTGTTTCAATAAGAATGTATCAATGATTAGTTTTTAATAAATGATGTCCATAAAGGAAATATAATGAATGGCGTACAGAGTGGCTCTTGAAATTTGATCTGAGGCATCAAATCTATATCTAAAATTTCTCCATGTTACAAAATCATGTTTTTAATCAACAGGAAATCTTGACAGAATCAAAACAGATCATCTTTGTATGCTTAGTAGCCAACAGAATAAAATTTGGAGAAAGATGTATCAAACCTCAAAATGGTTTGATACTATTATATATTTTATTATCAGGAGTATTTATAGAAAAAGATATCTCTAACCCTAACTTTATTTGTTAGTTGCTTGAATTAAATACCTTAAAGGCCACCATAGTGTGATATATTTAGCAAGTGCTTAGCATAAACATACTGTAGTAAGAAAATCACTTTTGACAATTTTTAATACAAAAACATAACAAATTAAAGAAGAAAATTATACAGCTCCAATATGTGGTAACACTTACCATACTCTACTATGTTGTTTATTTACAGTCTGTCCCCTCTTTCAGCTGTGAGACCCAAAAGGGAAAGACCATGTCTTATTCATATTTGTATCACCAAAGCCTTAGCACAATGTCTGGCACATAAATGCTTGATAAGTTAATGAATGAGAAGATATATAAATTCTAAGAAGAATTCTCTGAGGTCTTACACCTGGTTTCCAATGTACATCTATGTAACCCTCTCCCACTTGGACTAATTCTAATTCTGCCTTCTGGAAAAATGGAAAATAACTCTTTCCTTTCCACATAAAAGCCTTTTAATTAGATGAAGAAAATACATTTGATGAGGTGGGGAAGAGACACCAGAATATGAGTTAGGGCAATTGTTCTCAACTCTGGATGAATATTAGAATTGTTTTGAGAGGTTTTAAACAAGACTAATGAGTCCGCTGCACCCCAGTATGGTTAGCTCAGAACACCTGGGGACGCATCCTAGGCATCTTTCTAAAAACTCCACAAGTAAATGCAATGTGCAACCAACGTTTTGAACCACTGAGTTAGGGGAACTAGCTTCTTCCCCAGCTTCTGCAAATAACTGTCTCTCCCATTCAGCATTTTACTTAAGCTTTCTCAGTCTGTGTTTCTACATCTATAAAATGAGGATAACACCTGCTTCCATTTTATGTGGTTGTTAAGATCAAAGGAGATAATACACGAGCAGTGCTCTGAAAAAGCTGAAACTGCTAAACAATTGTCAGGACATTAAAGATACTTCCGTATTTTAGACCAGATCGCAACCAAGATAGAGAATTTTTCCAGATCTCCTTACATGAAGGAAGACCTGACCAGACAAAAGATAGGAGAGTTGGAGGTGGGGGTAAACAAGGTTTGAATTAAACACAAGCTTCAAATAAGCCAACACTGTTTTAAAATGCTAGTACAATCTCAAAATGCATCAGTAGAATTCTAGTGTCAGGACCAAGGGAGGTAATAATCCCATTTATATTCTGAAATGGTCAAACTGTAATTGGAATATCCTGTTCAGTTCTGAGCACCTCATTTTAAGAAGTCATAATAGACTTGAGTGTATCCAGAAGAGGATGATTCGACTAATCTGGAAATCATGTCACAGGAGAAATGGTTAAGGAACTGGAGATGCGTGGCCTTCAAAAGATGAGTTGGAAAGGGGAGCTGCCTTCGTAAGATTGAAGGACTGCCGTGTTGAAGAGGAAGACTTATACTCTATCACTCCAAAAGCAGAAATAGGAAGTTAGTAGGATGCACAGCATAATAAAGAACTTTGATAATAATTTAAACAGTGTGCATCAGATTCCCTGGATGTGCTTACTTTATATAAAGATTCCTGGGGTCCACTTCTAAAGATTGTTTGAAGAGATCTAGGATGTGGCCCTGGAATCTGCATTTAAGCAGGCTCCCTGGGTAGTTCTGGGTAATCCTTCCATATTTTTAATACTATAATCTTGGGATGGTGGGTTAGCTCAGTTGGTTAGAGTGCAGTGTTATTAAACAAGGTCAAGAGTTTGGCTAGCCATACCGGCTAGCTGTTCCCCCCCCCCCAAATATATATATATGTACACACACACACAATCTTTATTAAAGGTTTATTGTAATATAATTAATACACCATAAAATTAAAATTCATCCACTTAAAGCGTACAATTCAATGGCTTTTACTATATTCACATTTTAGAACATTTTCATCACCCCCAAAAGAAGCCCTGTACCCATTAGCACTCACTCTCCATTTTCCCTAAATTCCCCAGCCCTAGACAACCACTAATCTACTTTCTATCTCCATAGATTCGACTATCCTTTTTTTTTTTTTTTGCCTATTCTTTACATTTCATAAAAATGAGATCATACTATATGTGGGGTCTTTTGTAACTGCGCTCTTTCACTTAGAATAATATTTTCAAGGTGGATCCGTATTGTAGCATGTATCAGTACTTCTTTTTTATTGCTGAATAATATTCCACTGTATGGACAGACCAAATTTTATTTATCTGTTCACCAGTTGATGGACATTTTTTTTTTGGCTATTATGAATAATGCTTTTATGAACATTCATGTACTAGTTATGTACACATGTTTTCATCCCTCTGTGTATACACCTAGGAATGGAACTGCTGAGTCATATGGTAAATATGTTTTCCATTTACAGGAACTGCTAAACTGTTTTCCAGGGTGTCTGAACCATTTTACGTTCCCACGACCAATATATGAGGATTCCAATTTCTTTACATCATTGCTAACACTTTTTTATTGCAGAGATCCTAGTGGGTGTGATGTGGTATCTAATGTAATTTTGACTTGTTTCCCTGATGGCTAATGATGTTGAGCATCTTCTCATGGGCTTTTTGGCCATTTGTATATCTTCTTCGGAAAAAGCATTTTGCGAAACAATGATTTTGCCATATCAATAAGGACAATAACTGCAATGAACAGAAACACATCAAATATGTTTAAATCCACAAGCTTATAATATTAAAAAAAGTAAGATTATCAATGCAGAATGTTGGCAAACCAACTCATTATTTTGAAAAGTGGTTAATATAAGGAAAGATTCAAACATTTATCCTGCTTTTCTCATATGAACTGTACACATAGGTAAGCAAATAATTGATTAGAGAAAACTCTTTATAGAAGCATTCCAGGCTAAGAAGTGAAGGAATGACAGATTATCACCATTTGGCAGTCTCTAATGATTTAATAGATGTAGGCTGCTATGCATTGAATTGTGTCCCCCCAAAGTTTAATGTTTTGGAATCTTGGTCCTCACTGTGACAGTGTTAAGAGGGTGGGAAATCCTTTTATAGTAGCTGAAATGTGGGGCCTTGGAGAGATGATTGGACTGTGAGGACCATGTCCTGGTGAATGGATTAATCCATTGATGGGTAATGGTAGTTGTGGGAGTGGCTCTGACAGCTTTAAAAGGAGAGCAATCCAAGAAGCTCTCTCTCTCTGCTCCTGCCATATTCACCATGTGATACCCTGCGTTGCTGTAGTCACCACACAAAGGCTCTCGCTGGATGTGTTCCCTGGACTTCGGACTTCCAGCCTCTGAAACTGTAAGCAATAAATATTGTTTCTTTACAAACTACCCAGTTTCAGGTATTTCTGTTATAAGCAATAGAAATGGACTAATACATAAACATTGAGCTCTAGCAGCTGCAAACATCACAAAAAGAGACAAGCAGACATTATATGCTTACTGAAGAAGATACACACTACCACCTATGAAGCAGTCTTTAAAAAAATATATATATATATTATCAAACCTAAATCTGATCAAATCATGGTCTAGAGATCCAAATACGAATTTACAGGAATAGAGAAGTCAGAAAAAAACATGTTTACCATGGGGCACAATAAGCAAAATCTGACTGTGGAAAGTTCAACGGGACAAAGAAGCAAGTTTCTTCAACAAATAAATTGCAAGGCCAATAATAATAAAAGGGGGAAGGGGGACTTATACTTAAAAAAAGCAACCAATCTCAATGTGTGTGCCTTATTTAGATCCTGATTTAACTGACCTTTTAAAAAAATTAGTACAATTATAAAACAATTGGAAATTTGAACATTGCCATCATATTTAATTATATAAAATTATTGTTAATTTTTTTAAATATGAAATACCATTGTGGTTATATGTGTGTGTGTTTTAATGTTTTTAAAAGGAATACTTACCTTTTAGATACACACTGAAATATTTATGGGTAAAATGATAGGATGTCATGGATTTACTTCAAAATAATATGGGAAAGAGGCAGATAGGAGTATAGATGAAATAAGATTGGACATGAGCCAGTAATTGTTGAGTTTGTTGATGGGTACATAAAGGTTTATTATGAAACTCCATCTACTTCTATATATTTTTGCAATTTTCTAAATTTTTCATAATAAAAAAATTTTTTTTAACAAAACCTTGTCAAAATAAAAAGTAGGGTATATTGAAAGTCCTATCACTGGCCATGATCAAGAACTGAATGGCCCTTTGTTATATAGTTCTTGTAATGTAAATGACACACAAGGATTTTTTTTCTTCCAATGTTAGGAAGCTATTAAAATCAGCACTTTTAAAACAGGCCTAGCTACGGATAATGTGGTACATCTACACAATGGAATACTACTCAGCTATAAAAACGAATGAAATACTGCCATTTGCAACAACATGGATGGACCTTGAGAGAATTATATTAAGTGAAACAAGTCAGGCACAGAAAGAGAAATACCACATGTTCTCACTTATTGCTGGGAGCTAAAAATTAATATATAAATTCACACACACACACACACACACACACACACACACACACACACACACACACAAAAAAAAAAACGGGGGGGGGGGAAGATATAACAACCACAACTACTTGAAGTTGATACGACAAGCAAACAGAAAGGACATTGTTGGGGGGGAGGGGGGGAGGGAGAAGGGAGGGAGGTTTTGGTGACGGGGAGCAATAATCAGCCACAATGTATATCGACAAAATAAAACTTAAAAAAAAACAAAAAAAAAACAAACAAAAAAACAGGCCTAGCTAAATTACCTCAGTTCATTACGTAATCTTGTTGATAGAAACTTTTTCTTACATTCTCAAAACTGTTTTATAAACAACCAATCTTAATACGGTTTCCTCAAAAGTAAACATATTTGCTTAAATGACTTACCTCTAAGACATACACCAATGAGAGAAAAATAATCAAATGAGAAAATGCATTAAAAAATTATTATTATTATTATTTTTGACCGGTAAGTGGATCGCAACCCTCGGCTCAGTGTTGTCTGCACCGCGCTCAGCCAGTGAAGGCACCGGCCATCCCTACACCCGCGGCCTCGGCGCTACCAGAGCTGCACTCTCCCGAGTGAGCCACGGGGCCGGCCCTAAAAAATTATTTTTTTAAAGTGCCAAATGCAATTCACCTCTAAGGTATAATTATTGTTGGTATAAGCAATATGTATGTCATCAAATAATATATTTTATGAGACAAAAGTGTAATATATTTTCTGGGAATGATGACTAACATCTGTTCCCTCAAACTATACGCACAAATATGCCATCTAATTGAGTAGATAGGTCACAGTTACCAGAAAAGAAAAGAGAGACTCTCCAATCTATGTTTAGCCAAAAAGATTTCATAGGATGAGATAGAGTAAAAATAAAAATACGTCCCCCACAAAAAACAAACAAAAGAGCACACCAATTTATGTAGTGAGGACTAACGAATCACCAGATTGTTTTCTAGAGAGAAGAAAGAGTGTATGCAGAAAATGTTAAGTTTAGTGGTTTGGAGATGAGGCAAGAGAAATAATAGGTATAACACATTATCTTTAACATGTTGATAAATGTAACCAAATCCTTCAACTTCATTATTATAGCATTCAATACTATTAACATTTTTACCTTATTAATATACTCAATTTTTTTGTTTTTGCATTCTGAACTAAATTTTTAAAAATTTGCACTAGTTTTACAGAATTGCTCAGTAAAATCTCCTACAAGTAAAATGTGAAAGTATGAAATGCTGACCAGAATGTGAAGCAATTCTTAGACACTACTGGTAGAAATATAAATTGGTACAAAAATGTTAGAAAATAATTTGGCATTATCCACTTAAAGTGGAAACCACAAATTTCGTGGCTTAAAACAATAGGTATTTTTTCTCTCACAGTTCTGCAGGACAGAGATCCAAAATCAGTATCACTAGGCTGAAATCAAGATGTTGTCAGGGCTGCCCTCCCGCCAGAGACTCTAAGAGAGAATTCATTTATTGCCTCTTCCAACTCTGGTGGCAGGTGGCATTCTTTGGCTCACGGCTGCATCACTTCAATTTCTGCCTCTCTGATCCCATGGCCATCTCCTCTTCTTCTCTGTGTAATATCTCTCTGCCTTTCTCTTACAGATTGCATTTAGGGGCCACCATGTCTACAAAGACCTTTTTTTCATATAAGGTAACATTTACAGCTTCCAGGGATTAGGACCTGATGTCTTTGGGGGTCATTATTCATCCTATTATATGCATATGGCCTACAATCCAGCAATCTACTCCTAGGTAATTCCCTCCAGAAATTCTTGCACATGAACACCAGGGGACAAGTACAAGAATATTTATAGCATCACTGTTTATAATATCAAAAACTAAAAACAACCCAAATATCCACCAACAGGAGAGTAGGTATACTGTGATATGGTTATATGATAAAAAATTACACAGCAGTGAAAGTAAATGAAGTACAGCTACACACATCAACATAGAACTCAAAAAAAAGCAAGTCAAAAAATTATGGCATACTACATTTATATAATAAAGTCTTAAAACACATAAAACTAAGCCCTATATTTGTTTAGGGTTGTGCACCTATGATAAAACAATAAAGAAAAGCAAAAGTAAAATTCAGAACAGCAATTTCCTATGTGAGAGAGAGGGAAAGTTGGATTGTAGAGCACGTAGTGAGCTTTAAAGGTACTGGTAAGGATCTATTTCTTAACTGAGTGGCAGGATCACAGAAAAAAAATATATCCATATATTTTTTTTTCAAAAGAGCTACCCAAAAAATAGACACACACACACACACATGTGCATATACACCTTTTGAATATATATGTTTAATAATAAAAAAATATTGTAATTCCTGTTGGTTATTATTCCAGCCCTGAAAAGCAGACCAGGATCACTACCTATACTACTAATAAGCATTTAATGATTTTTCTAGAGATGTAGCTCTATAGTATAAATGAAAGTATTCTCAATATAAGGCATGAAGAGTCCAAGTGTTTCACATTTTTAGGAACAGCCTGTGCTGATGCACATGCTAAGCTTCGGGTATGCTGTAATTGGCTCTGCCTCTGAAAGGAACTGCTGGTTGTCTGGGGGAGACTAAAGCCTAGAGCAGAGGCACTCCCATTGAGATGGGGGCAGGGAGAAAGACTGCCTCCCAGGGGACAGCTGGCAAGGCCTACAGATATTTTTGGTTGTCACACATATAGAGGAGCTACTGGCATCAGTGGGCAGAAGCCAAAAATGCTGCTAAACATTTTACAATGCACAGGACAGCCCCACAACAAAGAATTATCCAGCCCAAAATGTCATTAGTGTCAAGGTTGAGAAATCCTGGTCTAGAGTGATTCACTTGATAGACTGCATACCATAAGGCTAACTGCTATCTGACATTAAGTATTGACAATGCAATTTCTCACAAGGGATATAGAAAGCCCCAGTCTGCAAAATTTGTCAGTCCTCAGAATCATGCACAAGAGGGATTCCAATCATATGCTGAATTTGAATATAAGTTTTGCAGATAAATATTAGGTAACAGAAGGATTTTCATAGACTGTAAGCTCCTCAAGGGTGGGGACTTAGATTCATTCATCTTTATATCTTCTGCACTTAAATCTCAATATGTTTTGAATTGTTTCCCCTGAAATATGGCACAAAGCGCAGCACCTGGCATGTAGTAAGCATGCGATAACATTAGCTAATGTTATTTACAAGAAATCTTTTTCAAATTTATTTCAAACTCTATCAATATAACTTGTAACTTCGTGTAGTTTGTTTACTAATATATCCAAGCACCAGAGAGCCTGGCACATAATAGGTGCCAATACTCAGTAAATATTTATTGAATAGGCGGATGATTTAAAATGCTACCTGATGCTACACATGCATGTGCCCCTGAACAAGTCAAAACAACACAACAGAAAGAGCAACAGACACAATGAGGCCCCACTTTCAAATGAACTCCCAAACCAGCACTTCTGTTGGAGACTCCTGACTTCTACCTCATCTTCCTCTAGTCAGGCTGTCAACTTCCTGTACCAGAGAGCTGAAATCAGTGTCATACATTCTTTGATTGTAAGATCAGAGACATTAATTCTAAACCCGCAGCCTTTAACTCTTTGGCTGTGTTGGGCAAGCATGTGAATATGCAGCCAGTAACTACTCAGTAAAAATTACCAATGACCATGGTTGACCACTACGTACCTCTAAAGAAACATGAGAAATGCTGCCTGTTTTATGCCACTGAATCTTGCCCTTCTTGTCAACTCCTGCCCACAGCTGTGCCTGACTAATTAAAACTGCTTGGAAACCTCGTCTATCACTTTACTGATTATTTCTTCTACTAAATCAAAAGACTCCACTTTAGAATTCAAATCCATCTGTCTTCCTCAGACTGCAAAGGACAAATGTTCAGAAAAACTAACCAACTAGCTAAAATTAAATGTACCTTTCCTAGCTAAGACTTAATATATGTTGGGAGCAGGGAGCAAGGAGTCTAAGGATAAACCACTTAAAGAAAGATAATACAAACCCTAATTATATTAGATACTCGGATATTAATTTAACTTCCATCTTAACAGATCAGGGACAAATCCAGAAACTCTTCGTTATAATGGATTACATTAAATGCAAAATTTTCTGGTGAAATTAACACAGATCAAACACTGCTCACCCAAAATAATATGAGTAACTACCCCAAAGATTTGCTCATCCATTCTCCTCTCATTGGGACATCAGAAAACCTAAACTGGCCCATAAGCCTGTAGCTTCATTTTTCTATATCTGAAATGTAAAAGGGTACTGCAAAAAATTCATGGAAAAATGGAATTAAAAGATAATACGAATCTTTCCATGAACTTTTTGAAGACCCCTCTCATATAGGCTTCAATGCTGAATTACTGGTCCTGTCCCATGATTAGAAAAACACCAAGAAAAAAAAAATCCACTTATTATGGCCATTATGTGGAAACTATAACTTCAAATTTCTAAGAGTTTTATCAAGTATTAAAGTAAAATACATAAAATTCCCCCTCTTAATGCTGCTTTTACTATCACTTCTGAGTTATAAAGTCTTTGCCTAGAAATGATACAGGGTAAATACATGAAAATATTCTCTAACACTGAAAACGACCTAGTGCGTTATGGATTTCAAACAAGAAGTTGCTTCTTGAGATTTGATTAAATTTTTGCTGCCAAAGCTACAAATATCAACTTATACCATGTTATACCTATGTTCTGAAAAGTTGCAAGACATCTAAAGTTCAATATCTCTTTCCAACATGATTTTTCACTAAAGGAGTCCTTTCTCTAGTAAGCAATATAACAAGACAACAAAAATAAAGCATAAGCCACAACAAGAAAATTTTACATTTTAGAAAGTTATTTCAAAAACACCATCATTTACCATATTGATGTATATTTAACTTACAACACTATAATACCCAGAGGTTACTATTCAAATAAAACATGAGGTTCCTTCTTTTTTTTCAAAATTGCATTAACTGTGCAATATTAGAATTTCACTAAAACTCCTAAAGCTACAGGCAAAATCACCTCCAAAGACATGTTAAATCTTTTTTTTATTGCACTGGAAATTTGCTGTATCAAATATAACAAAAAATAGGGGGATAGCCGGTTGCTCAGTAGGTTAGAGCGTGGTGTTATAACATCAAGGTCAATGGTTTGAATCCCCATACCAACAAGATGCAAAAAAAAGAAAAAACTATACATATAATATATAAGCATATATGATAAAAAATAAATTTCTATGGCTGGCCGGTTAGTTCAGTTGGTTAGAGCACAGTGTTATAAGAAGATCAAGTTCCTGTCCAGCTGTCAAAAATACATAAATAAATAAATAGATGATAAATAAATAAATAAATGTCCAGCAACTAAGGCTTAAAAATATTTTAGTTATACAGATCTACTGTAAAGGGTTCAACCTGCTGCATCCTTGATGTTCCAGAACACCTAAGCAGCTGGTGATACTGACATTCTCTAATCTGTACTTAAAATTCTCTGACAAAAATACAACTGAATTCTATTTCTAAGTAGATTAATTAAATAAAACAGCATTTTCCAAATTCAATTCAACAAGCTTTATTTACGACATAGCTTCTGATGTATAACTGATAAGCACTATGAGGACTCAAAAACATTTGGAGGTCCAAAGATATTGAACACTATATATTAGAGAAAAAATTGGAATTGACCTAAAATATCTACCAACAGGAGAAGGGCTAAATAATCTGTGAGGAAGTTAAAAAATAATGAGGGCTGATTTATATATGTGTGAATAAAGCTCTGAGATATATAGTGAGTGAAAAAAACAAATTGCAAAAACATGCACATAACAACATTGAAGTTTACAAAAAGACAATACTGTATATGTTCTACAGGTAGCGTCTTCAGGTTTTGTTACTACACAAGCTAAGAGTTGAGATGAACATGCCTGGAGGAGAACAACCATGGCAGCGAGCACAATGAAATGGCTGTAAATAAGGCTGAATGTGAATCCTAAATCTCTCTCCACAAAGGCCTACCAAGGCAAGTCTGTATTTCACTTAATTTTTAGTAATAAATTTTGATTTCCATTCACTTAGAACTGTCACTCTTAGGACAACTTTTTAAATTCATGGAAAAATGGAATTAAAAGATATTACAAATCTTTCCATGAACTTTTAAAATTTTAACCCACAAGCATTTCCAACTCTTAATGGCGTTGAGAAAAATCAACAACAACCACAGAAATATCCTAGAATGTCCTATTTTAGTGAAACAACTAAAGCCATAAATAAAAATTGCAGGGGTGTTATAACTGGTTTTGTGGTTTCTGAAACAACTCAGATGAGTGTTAAGCATAGAGAACATCACCCAGTAAACAGTCACCCTAAGAAACTGAACAAGCCATCAATACCCCTATTAGCTCAGTTGGTTAGAGTGTGGTGTGGTAAAAACAGTCAGAGGTTAGGATCCCTGTACCAGTCAGCTGCCAAAAATAAAAAATAAAAAAAAATTTATATATATGTGAAACCCATCTGTGGGTTGAATATGACCTTCTGACTATAGTTTTCAATCCTGGGAGGCACAGTTTCTTTTTCCATAAATAGATACATTTATTATATAAAATATGTATTTATTTATTTATCTTATGGGAAAGGCAAAGTAGAATAAAAATCTGATAAGTGAGTTGGTGTTTGTCAAGTAATCTCTTTGAAAAATGAGACTCCAGGACTGAGAATAACTTAGTGATTGAAGTACAAAGCCAGGTAAACTTAAGAAATTTACTTACACTTCAATTACCTAACAGTAACCATCAATATGCATATACCATATGTCAGACCCCTAGTGGACAGAACTTGGGGCTATGATTCACAACCTTTCTTCTATTCCAGCATATCTGAGAGAGACATCACACTGTGGTTTCCTAAAGCAGTGATGCTCAGGGCAGAAGGAGAGGGGGTCCCGTAGCAGGTGGTAAGAATTGCTGATTTAGAACATAAGGACAGTATGTTGGCCCAAGCTGTTTGCTTTCATGCCAATTGCTTGCCAGATGAACTATTATAAACACATTCCATTTATATGAATGATGTGTAACAGGACAATATACAGAATTCTGTGCTTTAGCTTTTTCAGACTGTCACCTCACGGGCTCTGCCAATGTCCTTGCACTAGGCTTGAGCAGAAATAGTTTGCTGCTTAGTTTGGACAGGACAGAGATCTACCATCGAATGGTGGGACACAGTGAACTTTTATAAGTTTTAACATTTTAGAGACCAAGCACTCTAAATGCAGGTGGAAAAACTTTTTAAAAATTATTTTATTTGGGGGCCGGCCCATGGCTCATTTGGGAGAGTGTGGTGCTGATAACACCAAGGCCACGGGTTTGGATCACTACATAGGGATGGCCAGTTAGCTCACTTGGAGAGCGTGGTGCTGACAACACCAAGTCAAGAGTTAAGATCCCCTTACTAGTCATCTTTTAGAAAAAAGAAAATGTTTTATTTAATCAAATCACTGAAGCACAGAAAAAAGGTATGATTGTATTGATATTAACAAATAAACTATATTAACACAAGAGTTATTCTACAAGGGGACGCATTAGGAGTATCATATACTTTATCTGGGTGACCCTCACATCTTTTTATTTTTGTAAGCAACTTCTAAAGCAAGAGTTAAGGAACCAATCAATTTTATGGTTGAGACAAATATGCCTCATCAAGCAGATTCTAGTATGCCCTTGAATAGGTTTTATGATGCTCCTGTATATTGTGTCAAACACAACTATGGATCAAAAACTTAAAACTTATATTCACTAAAACATTATGTAGAGAATAATCCTATTTTTATAAAAATATGCGTATATATATATATATAACAAAAAAGAGCTGGCCAGTTAACTCACATGGGAGAGCATGGTGTTGATAACACCAAGGTCAAGGGTTTGGATCCCCTTACTGGCCAGCTGCCAAAAAAAAAATTAATAAATAAAAATATGCATGTTTCATATATAAATGTATTATATATTATGTATAATACATTTATATATGTACACAGGTTCAAAATCCTAATAGTGGAGAAATTATACTTGATCTTTATCTTTTTTTGTTATCTTTATTTTCCAAGTTGGGTACAATAAACACAAATTGCCTTTGAATGGGGAGGGGGGATATAATATGGGAAAATACTTAAAATATAACATTAGGTGAATAAAGCAGGCTATGAAACAAAAATACTTTTTTTTTTTTTAAAGATGACCGGTAAGGGGATCTCAACCCTTGGCTTGGTGTTGTCAGCACCACGCTCAGCCAGTGAGCTAACCAGCCATCCTTATATGGGATCTGAACCCGTGGCCTTGGTGTTATCAGCACCGCACTCTACCGAGTGAGCCATGGGCCGGCCCCAAAAATACTTTTAATACTTTAAAAAATTATACCTAGAGGAGCTTAGAAGCAAACACTGCAAAATCAACACTTAAAAACTTTGTTGCATGATATTCCATGTCAAGTTATTCTCCAGTGAAAAGTCTAATTGGCAAAGATCAGCCATGCTTCTGGGGAAGAAGTCAGATGAAAACATCTAGTTTTGCTTCTTGCCTGTTGTCATGTGAATCTCAACTTACCCATGCTGAGAACAGATGGCAAAAAAAATTGGCCCAGAACACAGCTATGGCAGCACAAATATGGTGGTCAGCAGGAAATACATTACTATGAATTTTAACCTTTCCCTAGAAATAGCAACTGGAGTGTTATGGAGTAAAAATGAGTGAGCAGGTGTAGGAGGATTTTATTCTTGGCAGTGGCTGAAGACAAAGGAAAAAATGAATTTGATTAAAGAAACCTACTTAATTCTACAAAAGCAATAAAGTAGGTTGGGAATACCTTGAATCATTTTATATTTCTGAAAATTTTTACATTTTTTTGGAAAGGCTATTAGTAATAAGAATACAGTATTTTTAATTTTGGTATCAAATGTCTTCTTAGAACTCAAAACCCAAAATAAACATGCCATTTTCACAATATGCTGAAAGGAGAAAGGTAATAATTATTTCTGGGGAAATAGCATATGTCTTAGAAAAAATAGTAGTTTGTATAACTTCTCTTGCTTTGGTTTCATTGATTTTTAGAGCAGCATTGTCATGTTCTCAAAACTTCTAAGTAGTCTAATACAAACTCAAGAATTTGCTTCTGAGAGATTTAAAATTCCTATTTTGTTCTTCTTTATTAAGGATATGTACTAATGCTACTCATGAAGCCAATGAAGAAAAACAGGCCCTCCCCAATCTTTTGTTATATTTTTATCTAATAAGTGCTATGCTTTAGTGTTCTTGAATGAATTTATTTTTCTAGTCTTCCAACAATCAAACATCTTTATGGTGTCTCTCAAGTGAATAAAACCTTATTTCATAAATAAGGAAAAATAATCCAATTTAAAAAGCTTAAGGTTGGGCCGGCCCGTGGCTCACTCGGGAGAGTGTGGTGCTGATAACACCAAGGCCCCGGGTTCGGATCCCATATAGGGATGGCCGGTTAGCTCACTGGGTGAGCGTGGTGCTAACAACACCAAATCAAGGGTTAAGATCCCCTTACCGGTCATCTTTTTAAAAAAAAAAAAAAAAAAAAAGCTTAAGGTTGCCAGCAAGACACACCCTGAATTTTCATTCTCCGTATACAAACTGCTCTGATTTATGATGCCAGTACTTTTGGCCATACAGCACAACACTCTTTGTCTTCCTGGTTATTAGGTCTTTCAGGGAGAGGGCTGGGTCAATTCTTTTGGCTAACATGGCTAGCTCAGTACATTAGAACCAAATACTAAGTATGGCTCAATATACATTAAGGATCTATTAGTCTCCCTAAGAAAGAGCTTGATTCCATGTCACAAATCCACCACAGTGTGAATGCAACATAATCATAACATCCATTCAAAACACGCAAGTCAGCTTCATCATCGGCCACCTCACTTCATATTCTACAGAGGGGAACCATCACTTTGGTTTGGGTAAGTGTTTATTTTCTATATCGTGCAGATCTGAAGATCCATACTGAACTTTCTAGGTTGGTGCATCAAATAGCGAGACCCTCTTAACTTGATTTATTGTTTACAAAGAATTCAAATCTCTTGCTTCCGAAGTAATAGAAGCTTATTGTAAGAAGGGAAGTCCCCAGTGCATGAAGGAGACAAGGCGCATTATTGGGTCAGAAGTGGTGGTTTGACACTATCGCCTCTAACCAAATATACAGGGTAGGGCAGTTTTAATGTTTGCCAGGACACAGATAAGGGAGCATGACTGGCTTTTCTTCTGCTGTCTCAGAATATGGCTCACAACATCATGGAGATCTTCTCTAGGTAGCCAATTTAAATAATCCTTTAATAGTAGAAAACCAGGTGAGGGGTTTAGGAAAGAGTACTATTTAGGCAGATACTCCTACAAAGACAACTCTATAGATTTCTAGATCTGTCTATAAACTAATCATAGTGGCTGGATAGATAAAAAATGAATCTCATGCATTTCTAGGGCAGGAGTAAAAGTGAAAGGTATTAGTATGTTTAGTTGTCCCTCCCTTCCCCATTAAAGCTATAGATAAATCATGAAAGATCATAATAAGTTGTTGGGTTTTTTAAAGGCTACACTGATTGACATAAGAAAGGTTTCATTTACCAAGGATGTCATATGTACCTACTTAGTAATGTAGCCTAACAGATAAAACACTGCTCAGTAAGTTTAAAAGGCAAAAATTCTAATCCAAGGCACATCAGTCACTAACTAATCTTTCTGTTCCTCAGTTTTCTAGTCTTTAAAACAAAGACAGAAAAAAAAAAAGAAAGAAAGAAAACTTCAAAAAAAAAATAAATAAATAAAAATAAAACAAAGACAGAATGACCTAGCTACCTCTCAGAAATGTGAATAAATAAGGTATGTGCCTTGTACGCCCATTCACTTTCATATTTTGGTGCTTTCATTCAATTTAACAAATATTCAGCAATAACTATCAATCTGAGTTTTAAACACACAGCATAACTTTGATTCTCAAAAACTCAACAGCAGAAACCTGGTGCACAGCTTGTGATGGGATCTTGTTTGCAATGAAGAAAAACAGCATTCCTACAAGACAGTCGCCAAAAGGCTGAAGTGTCTCTATTTCCATGCCAACAAACACCCATGACAGGGACTGAGCCCCTTGCCTTAGCCCAGGCCAAAACTGAAAGCAATCCCGTGGAAACAAGCAGAGGCATTTCATAAGAACTAAGAACCTGACCGGACAGCCACCTGACTAGCAGCCGCCATTATCAGGTTAAAACTATGACTGGCCTCCCTAACAATGTTATCTTGACAGCTCTGCAGTTGCAAGGATGAGCGCATGGCTTCATTACAATCACTGGACAACTTAAAGAACAGGCAAGGGATTCTCTCTAGGTACCTTTCTTTCTAGGCTAATGAATATTTTATCAAACCTATACTATTTTGCTAAATTCTGAACATGGTACTGAGAGAAAAGGCTCTAAAATTATTAAGCCACCTACAGACTGTTTTGTTCATCTGTCTAACGGAACATATCATACTACTAAAAAAATACCAGTTTCTTACTGTCTTTCGTATTTTCCAAAACGTGGCTCCCCCTTGAGTTTCAACAATGACTGCTGAACAGAGATAAATTGAATTATTTTAAGAAACTACACCCAGATCCTTTCTTGCATCAAAGCAAGAACCCAGAATAAATTCTAAACTTTAACTTTCGAAAGTTAGGTTAAAAGAATCTTCATTTCCTGTCCTCCTATGATCTACCTGCTTGCTAATGATATTATAGAAATATAACTTTTTTTTTTTTTTTTTTGTCCGGTAAGGGGATCAACCCTTGGCGTGGTGTCGCCCGCACCGCACTCAGCCAGTGAGCGCCCCGGCCATCCCTATATAGGATCCCAACCCGGGGCGGGAGCACCGCTGCGCTCCCAGCGCCGCACTCTCCCCAGTGAGCCACAGGGTCGGCCTGAAATATAACTTTTAAAATGTGAAGGGTGATTTTAACCTCATCAGCCAGCATTTGCCAGAATGGGATATGTACTCGACAGGATTGATAATAGCAGTTTTCTATAAACTGGTCTGAAATTCTTTGTCCTGGATCCTAAGACTCAGAAAGAGGGAAAATCCTGAAAGTGTTATTCAGAACGCTCCTATTAAAACCAGAGAGCAAGACTTTGAGTCTCAAATTATTTGGGGTCATCACTATAAAACTGTAATCTCAACCATGGTCTATATGGGTTATTTTAAATCCTAGTTCAATTCCAAACATCATAAAGAATTTGAGCCCTGTACAAATAACAAGTAGACACAAAAAGATGAATGCTGCCCTACAGATCAAATATTTATCCTATAAATAAACATAAGATTAAGAGTTTGCCAAATGGGATGTAAAAAAAATAAATAAATAAATAAAACATGTCATTCCATTTCATTATTTAGATAAAAATTTATTCAATCACATTATGTGGATATCACATAGATGTGGTTGGTATCACTGAGCAAAAATCAATCTTTCAGTTTTCTTAACATTCAAATAATTGTTTTTTTATTTGCCAAAATGAAATCTAATAAGTCAAAGGCTGGGCCGAGACCGTGGCGCACTTGGTAGAGTGCTGCGCTGGCAGCGCGGCGACGCTCCCGCCGCGGGTTCGGATCCTATATAGAACTGACCGATGCACTCACTGGCTGAGTGCCGGTCACAAAAAAACGACAAAAAAAAAAAAAATAATAATAATAAGTCAAAGGCATCTTATTTCTAAGGATTCTTGAATTATAAACAGAATTTTTAAAGGGGGTGACGTTTGGGGAGAGTCATTTGGCTCAGTCACTGACGTTTCCTTATCCTTAAAGAGGGAGTGGCAACTTCATGATCCTGCGTAGTATGAAAAATATATCTCTCAAAGTAAACACCACAGTCAGCTAACAGCCTTAGACAGTCTATACTTACTGTGTCATACATAAGCTCAACTACAATTTGATTTCATGAAAAAATCAGGACAAAGAATATCAAAGGATTGCTAAAAATAAAAGTGGCATTGCAAATAGTACTAAATTACATCAAAATGGTAATGAACACTAAACAATATCACAATATGTGCTTTCCAAAAGCTAAATGACAGAAGAAAATTGACAAAAGCCCCAGTACTTCTCTCTAGTTCTTTCCCTTCCCTTATTCAAGAAGGTAGCATACAAATACTGTCATGATGTGTTTAAATATTTATGGATATGGCTAGCTACCAAAAAGTTTAAGTTCTTTCAACTTTGCTGAGCTGGGTGTATAGTAGTAGCACATACACATTATAAAGAATCTCTAAGAATCAGTACAAAAATGAATTATATTTCTACTGTGTATAAATCTCTCTTCAAAGTACGGCCTAAGTTTAAAAAGAAAAAAGGTGAGTTATTTTTATTTGAAAACCAGCATAGTTGTTGTGTCTTCTATGTGCCAAACACTATTAGATATTCTAAATCAGTGCTTCTCAAACTCTCTGTGGTAAAGGACCAGTTGTTTCGTTTTTGGTTTTCCAATTCATTGCGGAACAATGTTTTTGTAAAACACACACACACACACACAAAAAATTCAATTACTACAAAAATAAAGTGAAAAAAAAGACATACAAAAGGCAAGTCCCAGTTTTATTATTATGCTCAAGGGATATAAAATTACTCTAGTAAACTACTATGAAGTTTCTAAATGCTTACTCTATTTTTATACTTATCTTGTCATTATGGTAACAGACAGTTTATGGTACATGGACCACACTTTGAGTAGCACTGCTCTATATGTAACCTATTTAATTTTCCAAAGAAATTCTAAAAACCTCCAAGTTCTCAATAATGACCACAATAGGCCATTTTTTTTGCGGGGGGGGGGGGGGTGGAGCTAGATTAAATAATCTCAAGATCCTTTTCAACCCTACAAATTCTATGTTCCTAAAAGCTTAAGATGGGATTTGACTGGTAAGTAAAATCCTTGATGCCTAATGACAGCCATTTTTGTCACACCAACAGAGTGGCTAAAAGAGGAAAGCTGATAAAAAGAGGGGAAATAAGCTCAGAGAGGAGGAATGAGAATTTAACTCAGAAGGAGACACCTACAGAGAGAAGATGGAGCTAAGAGAGACGAAACACCAGCTACAACAGCAGTTATTTAGGAGCATTCGAGGTCGGGGATGCAGCTCCCTTACAAATTAGTCTCTGAAAATTGGACATTGTAAGACATCTAAGTCATGAAAAAAAGGTTAAAATAGCTTTAAGAACACTGTTAGGCAATGCAGAGAAGTATATAATAAGTAAAAGATTTCTATCAAAAAAATTAGACATTAAATAGCCCTCAAAAAAGACTCCTAGATCGCTATTTCAGAAGCCCTATTATATTACTTTTATGTTACTTACAAAATGATAATATATAGTATGAATGACCTTAATACAATTCTAGGCTTCCAGCAGAAGCTCAATAAATACTTACTGAAGTGTATTTTATTCTTTAACTGCAAAAGCCTCGGTGTTCTCATCTCTAGAAGATAATTCCTATACTGTCTATCCCACAAGATTATTTTTAGAGGAATAAAATGTGATCAAACAAAATATGACTCATCCATAAAATAAAATAACCTATTTAACAGCATTATGTAAATTTTATGTATTAATATGAAAAATACCTTTATAACATATTGTTTAGTATGAGGTACAAATAGCATATACACTATGATCCCAATGACAGAATATTATTGAGGGGGTAGTAATTATATGTACATATCTGTCAATGACCATAGGAAAAATGACCAGGTCATAATCTGAGAAAGGACACTTAAATTAACATTTTGGATTATTATTGGTGACACCAAAAAGACTCATTCAAAACATATATAAAGAAAATTTAGAGGTGATATCAGTTTCTCACTTTCAAATAATACCAGAAAAACTCCTAAGGCTACATTTGCTAAAAAGAAATTATTTGTGTCATTGTCCACATTATGTAGTGAGAAAGAAGCCTTCTTAACAAAGTTATGCTCTAGATTCTGTAGTATGAGAACTGCTACTCAAAGTGTGGTTCTGGACCCTCAGCTTCAACATTACCTGGGTGCTAATTAGAAATACAGAATCAGGGGGCCGAGCCCGTGGCGCACTCGGGAGAGTGCGGTGCTGGGAGCGCAGCGACGCTCCCGCCACGGGTTCGGATCCTATATAGGAATAGCTGGTGCACTCACTGGCTGAGTGCCGGTCACGAAAAAGACAAAAAAAAAAAAAAAAAAAAAATGAAATACAGAATCAGGGATAGCTGGTTAGCTCAGTTGGTTAGAGTGTGGCCTTGTAATACCAAGGTCAAGGGTTCAATTCCAGCCACAAAAAAAAAAAAAAAATTTTTTTTTGGAAATGATGCATATCTCAGGCTCCACCCCGGAACCACTGAGTTAGACTCTACATTTTAGCAAGACCTTCAGATGATATTCTCAGATTTATATTCAGATAAAATCTGAGAAGTGCTGCTACAAAACCCAAAGACAATTAAGACAGAGGAATGTGCACAGGTACAACAATGGATTTTTCCTGATTGATGGAATAAGGATGGCTCTTGCTTTAGATGACAACCACATGGGCAAGAAGTCGAAATGATTCTCCTCCATATTCTGGAAAATATCTAGTATAGTTTTAAACCCATGAAATGATAACACAGAATCAAGGGTTCAGATCCCTGTACTGGCCAGCCACTAAAAATAAAAAATAAAAATAAACATATAAAAGTGGCAAAATATTACTTTTATAACTCAAATGTTGTTCTTTTTTTCCTTTTTTTTTGGTGGCTGGCTGGTACAGGAATCCAAACCCTTAACCTTGGTGTCATTAGCAATATGCTCTCCCAAGTGAGCTAACCAGCCAGCCCCATGTTTGTTTGGGTTTTTGGGGTTTTTTTTTTTTTTGGCAGCTGACTAGTCACATGTTTTTCCATCATCAAAGAAGTAATATACCAAAAGACTTTCTGTTTGAATCACCCATCATCCCAAGAAGAAAATTCTCCTGAGGGGCAACTCTCAAGAACTAAATACCTTGATCTTATATCCCCAATACACACACAAAAAATAAAACAGAAGTTAAGCCTATGGAGAAAGGAAAATATTAGAATATATAAGAGAAAATATGTAAAATATATAATTAAGATTCCCCCCTTGTAAAAATCTTTTAAATTTGGTCTGGGGAAATAAATTATACTTGGTCCCATATGTCTCTAGTAAAAGTAATCAAAATATTGTTCCTGTTGAGGACAAGATCAAGACACAGTACTATTATTCAACTGGATAAATAAAGACAAGGGTCTTATTTTTCCTGGTTTTTAAGAACTTGAGGGATAATATCTATTCATCCATGACATGTGCTTTTAGAATGTAACAGGCTAACAAAAACTTGAAAGATCCAATAGCTAAATTATAATGGGTATTTCAAGATCAAAGCTTTTCTTCCATACATATTTTCTTCATTATTGTATGCCATATGCCAGTTGCAATTCTGGGTGTGTTACCCCATTTATCTCATTTATTCTCCTCATTTACCCTCAGAGGAGGATATTTTATAATCAAGAAATGGAAGTTCTGATAGATGGCTGGGCTAAAAGCTGACTGAAGTGTTGATGCCTAAGCCTAGGCTTTCTCTCTGAATCCACACACATCCCCTGAAGGCTCCTGCATTTTGAAGTTCCAGGTTAGTTATCTGTCACTGACTAAGTATACCATTCTTCTTTAAATCCCAAAAGGCACATTATTCTGTGTGGCCCCATATGTTAACATGTATCCCAAAAACAACTGGTAAAGAAAGAGCCATATAATGCAGCATTTTATATACATTTATTTATTTATATTTTTTATTTTTTGGTGGCTGGCCAGTACAGGGATCTGAACCCTTGACTTTGATGTTACCAATGCCAAATCCTAACCAAGTGAGCTAACCGGCCAGCTCAATTTTATATACATTTAAAAACTAGTCCTGTGCCAGACATATACTAATACTTGTTTATCATGTAAGTGCCTGTTTAACTCCAGAAGCAGAAAGGACGACATTGTAGCACCAAATACAACTACCTGTAGAAAGATGAGATCAATCTGTAGAATCAGAATTTGGGAACAGTCTTGCAACCACAGAGCTTCTGAACTAAAAGTTGTCTGTCTCTGCCATTGTACTTGAAGTATTTATCTGTACTCACAGGGACTGTGGTAGGTATACAACTGTATGTATCCGTTTGAAAGATTCACTGTTTCAGCTCTTGCAAAGCTTTCCCACCCATATACTAATAGAGCTTAAGCTGCCCTGGACAATATCACTGCTTTTGATTTTGCTTTTCTAATATGTTAGGTTTCTAAGTATTTCATACTTTAATATTCTCAAAAATACCACCTCTATCACCTGGTGGATTGTTGCCTTATGGAACATTTCTTCCAGAGGCAAGAGCAATGGCCCGCCTGTGGAAGGGAGTCTTCAGAGACTTTCTGGCCTGTGGGCCTGATGGACAATGAACACCAGGAAGCTAACTAAGGTGGATGCCCTGGAGTGAAGGGAGGGAGAGGAGGGGGTGGTGGGAGCATATGCATGCACCAGATGTGCATGAATCTGTGTATGCAACACTCGTACATGCATTAACTACCTCTGGGGGCCGCTAAGCAGCTAGTAATCTAGGGGTGGGGGAATGATATTAGGAAGACTTTTCCCTGTACTCCCTTGGAACTTTGAACCAGGTGCTGCTTTCCTGAATTTTTTAATTAAATAAAGCACCTCATGTAGCAACAGACTACAAATATAACTGGTATATTTCTACATGACCAGAAATATGAACTTAATTATGCATATAAAAATGAATGAGGTAGTCTGGTTAACTCAGTTGGTTAGAGTGTAACCTTACAACACGAAGGTCATGGGTTTGGATCCCTTGGGGATGTTGAATAAACTGTGTGTTGTGCTCCTATATTCTTACTGCGACTCATCATATAAAGTCAAGTGTGGAATTTTCCATTATGGTGTCATTTTAGCATTCAAAAAGATTTGGATTTTGGAGCATTTTGAATTTCAGATTTTTGGATTAGGGTAACTGCTTCTAACTGTAGGCATCATGAAAATTTCCTGGAGGAGTAGCATTTGATCTCTGTCCTTAATTATGAAGAATAGGGTTCCAAAAGTGGAGGCAGGGTCCCCAGAGCAATGATAGTCCATGAGCCAAGACTATAGGAGAAAATGTAGAAGGTGAGTTTGTAAAATACAGGATCCTTGGGGTGGAGATGGGGGAGATAGGTAGTAATGAGATAAGATTGGAAAGGTAGAATGAAGTCAAATCATAGCTACCCTGAATGCTATGGTTAAGAATTACTGTTTTACTTTACAGGAAGTGAGATGCCATTGGAGGTTTGGGCAAGGAGGTAATATAACTGTGCTTTAGGAAGATTACTCTGATTGCTATGTGTAGGTGAGGTGTATAGCTCTTACTTAAAATAGCCGCCATTGGGCTGACCTGTTAGCTCAGTTGGTTAGAGCGTTGTGCTGATAAAATAGCTGCCATCAACTACTGTTGCAGAGATTACCTGGTAATCAAGGTCAAAAGGTATTGTGGAAAATCACTTAGAAGAACTGAGCTAGAGTCCTAATCTAATTACATGACCTTGGACGAATCACTTTGCTTTTCTAAGCCTTTTTTCGAAGATAATATCTCCTCTACCTGCCCCACAGAGCTACTGAAAGGATGAAATGAAAATAGTATATGCGAAAGCAGTCAGCACAGTGTCCTGGAAGACTTGCTGGGCATAGGTCTCATCAAAACTATGCAACTCTGCCTTGTAGCATGAAGGCAAACAATATGTAAACAAATGGACTAGTCATATCTCAATAAAACTTTATTTACAAAAACAGACAATTGGCTGGATCTGGCCATAAGGGCCAGTTTGTCAACCTCTGTCTAAAGGAGCACTGTCTAATAGAAATATATGAGACACATGTAATTTAATATTTTCCAGTAGCCACATTTAAAATGGTAAAAATAGATAAAATTAACTTTGACATTTTTAATTTAAATAATTACATTTTACTTAGCCCATTTTATCCAAAATACTATAATTTCAACATTTAATCAATATAAAATGTTACTAATGAGATCTTTTACATTCTATTTAATTTATTTTTTGCATCAAGTCTTCAAAATCTGATGTGTATTACACTTTCAGCACATTTCATTCTGACCAGCCACATTTCAGGTGCTTAACTGCCTCTTGTGAGTAGTGGCTACCAATTAAACACTGCTGTTCTTCTGGGCCGGCCCATGGCTCACTCAGGAGAGTGCGGTGCTGATAACACCAAGGCCATGGGTTCGGATTCTATATAAGGATGGCCGGTTGGCTCACTGGCTGAGCGTGGTGCTGACAACACCAAGCCAAGGGTTGAGATCCCCTTACCGGTCATCTTTATATAGGAGAAAAAAAAAAACACTGCTGTTCTGGATGCTATTTAAGTAAAACTCCTGAACCTTGACAGTACAAACATAAAATAACAATTTGAACAATAAAAGAAACCACAACTGTATAGTTATACTTTATAGAGAAGATGAAAGCAAAACAAATTTCAGATTTTAAAAAGTGTTTCTCTTGGGATAACAACTGTTATTGTTTGAAGCCACCTGGTTAAAATGTTGTGTTTTTTAAATTTGTGATATAAGATATCAGTATGAAGTATGTTAATGAAATTTTATTCATGTACCATGAGCTGGCCAACATTCTTTTCAGACAAGGGGGAAAACCCCGACATATTTGGTGAACAACAGCAACAGAAAAAATTGGGTCTATTTTGAAAGAATTGCTTGACACTTTAGCAGACACTTTTTTTCTTAACAAATAGCTTCCTTGTAAATGACACCATGTTTGGCAAATGGGCAAAAATCAGATCACCCAAGAAAACCATTATTAGCTAATAGCTTGCAGTCAGTAGTAATGGAAAAATTACAGGGGATATCATTTTCTACCACAGAAAATATTCAGGGGTTTTCAAAAATGTGGTCATTTTTACTTCAGACAATTGCAAACTATGCTGATCTTTGGAAAACTTCAACTAAAATGGGAGAGATGCTGGAAGAAACAGAGTTTATCCCAGGGCTCTTAACCTTTGGCACTTTGGTGAAGCCTATGGACCTTTCTCAGATAACATTTTTAAATGCATAAAATAAAATACATAAGATTATAAGAAATCAATTACAGTATAATTGGAAATACAGTTACCAAAATACTTTTAAAAAATTTGTGGTATCATAATACAAGAGCTTCATTTATTAACACATTGAATAACAAAATCTAATAATTACCATAGTTTCTAAGCAATGGTGCACATAACAATATTTCAAGATAGGAGTATGTTCAACAATTGTAATATGATATAAAAATATCTATGATTCCCATTGGTTACAAAGTCACGGGTCCTGTCCACACTACTGAGGTTTGTTAACTACATTCATAATTGAAGGAAATGCTGAATTTCAGCTAAAGGTATGTGGAAATGAAGAAATATTTTTTCCCATTCAAGTTCACAGATCTCATGAATTCTATTCATGGATCCCATGGATCCTGAATTCTATACAAGTTCAGAACCTCTAAGGAAAACTTTTCTTTATTATAAATTCATATAGGGGAGGAAAAAAAAAAGTTTCCTCCTGCAAAGTTCCCCAAATGTATTTTTACCTTTCCACCCATTTTGCTCCTTTCTAGATTAAACAAACCAGTAGCTGTTTTACACCTACACCATAACTGGATAATTAGGAAGGAATCAGTATTAAGAAATATAGAAGGTAATTCTTCTATTATGTACCACTGCTTTAACACAAATATGTTGACAAAGATTCTCCTTTAACATTCTTAATTATTCCATTTCACAGTAAGAAAAGCAAACATATCAATAGAGACAGGAAGTCCAGATTTTCTGCTCTGTCCTGTAAATAGCTATATCTATTGTATTAGACTTTGTTCATTTGAAATCAGTAACGCAAACTGCAGAGCACAAAGCAAATACAGTAAACACAGAAAAGATCCATTACAAATACAAACTGAATGTTAATATTTTGTTAGTTATATAAAACCACTACTGGAATGATGCATCTGCAGTTATTAGCATTAGTAAACCTACAATTTGCATAAAATAGTTCGCAAATTATACGTCTCCTTATTGTTAATCCAAAATTGCTACACACTGAGCTCTGATCCAGTAATTCAATCAACCGCAGGTTTCAGTAGAAACACTGGGATTCAAATGTGTCCACTCATTCAAAGTGTCCCATCATGGAACATTAATTATTCTACACACGTGCTTAACAGCACTTTCTAAACTCAAAGTGCGACACAAATATTCAAAATAACTGGGAAAGGGATCATACAACACTATTAAAATTCCTTCAAATTATAAACTGTCAGGGTGGCCAGTTAGCTCAGTTGGCTCGAGTGTGGTGCTGATAACACCAAGGTCCAGTGTTCCATCCCTGTACCAGCCAGCAGCAAAAAATAAATAAATAAATAAATAGATAAATAAACTGTCGATAGTAATAGGTTGCAGAAACAAACTTTAATAATCACTACAAATTTATAATTTACTGAACTTTACCAAACATAACACTAAACACTAAAAGTCATTTAGGTTGCTATAAATTAGTATTATCTTTAAAACAGCAGATTATCTTTAAAATAAGTTTGAAGAAATAATAATGTACAATTATAGTACATCCATAAATTACTATGCAGCCATTAAAAATTGTTTTTAAATCTAATTCAACAAAATATTCCCAATAAGTGATGAAAAGACATGAAACTGCATATAGCATATAATCCCAATTTTATATATATAAAAATATGAGTTAAAGAAGGAAATAATAAAAAATCAATTTTTCTGGATGGCACAATCCCAGGGTATAAATTGTCTCTCTTATACTTTTAGATATTTTCTCTATTTTCTACAACATGATGTATTACTTCTCCATAATCAAAGGGGTTTTGCATAGCATAAAAGTACAATCCACTTAATATCAGCTACTTTTCATACAGGTAAAAAAAAATGTGGAATTACTCATTATATTAGTACAGAAGAGAGAGATTTTTAAGGGAATCTGAGTCCAAATATTCTTTCCAACAACTGCTGTGCTTAGCACACTTCAGGAGCCAACGCGTCTTTTCCCTGTGTGTGCAGCTCTCTGGCTCTGCTGGCCTCTGGCAGCATCCCCAAACCATCACAGAATAAGAAGTTGTCATTCATTCCTACCTATATACGGACATGGTCTGTGTTAACTGGATTACTGACCAAAACAAGTCTATGCCAGGAGGCAAAGGAGATCAAGCCACAAGAGAGGTGCTCTGAATTGTGGAGATAAGAGCAAGACAACACTTACAGAAAATTCTGGCTTCTTTTGGCCAACCAGGGTTTGGTGCATTTCCAGGTACCCAAATACTTCTATTGGACTCATTTTTGGAGTGAGAACCATTGGCTTTTAAACAAGTGATAAATTTGAGCAAACCCATGAGTTCTAAAATGGTCTCTATTAGGGTATGAGGAGAAGACGGCCTATCAAATATCGACAAAGGGACTATAAATTGGTACAGTCACTTCGGAGGGCAATTCGGCAGGACCTATGATTATTATTATTATTATTTGGTAGCTGGCCGGTACAAGGATCAAACCCTGGATCTTTGTGTTAGAGCACCAGGCTCTAACCCAACTCAGTGAACTGGCCAGCCTCTCCATTTAAAATTTTAGTCACCTATGATCCGGCAATTCTGCTTCTCAGATTGACTCTTGAAAAATACCCCCAACATGTGCACAAGGAGGAATGCAAGGATATGCCCTGAAGAACTGTTTTTTATAGTAAAAACTGAGAACAACCAACATACCCATTGTGCTCAGGTGAATAATGAAGCTCCCTCTCCCCCAAAAATGATGCTCCCCAAAATGTCTACGTTCTAATCCCTGGAACCTATGAATGTGACCTTACAAGGCAAAAGAGACTTTGAAGATATAATTAACTATCTTGAGATGGGGAGGTTACCCTGGATTAGCTGGGTGGACTCTAAATGTAATTACAAGGGTCCTTATTATAGGGATGTGGGAAGAGTCAAAGGAGAAAGAGATGTGCTAACAGATCAGAGAATATTGTGATGCATTCTGAAGATGGAAGAAGGAGCCATAACCAAGGAATACAGGTGGCCACTAGAAGCTGTGAAAAAGGCAAGGGAATGGATTCTCCCCTAGAGCTCGCAGAAGGCACCAGACCTGCCAACACTTTACTTTTAGTCCAGTAATACTCATTTCGAACTTCTGACCTCCAGAAATGTAAGAGAATACATTTGTGTTGTTTTAAGACACGAAATTTGTAATAATTTGTTAGCACAGCAACAGCAAACTAAGATACCCATCAATAGGGGAATGGGTAAATAAAACTATGGTATTTCTGGAGTCTTGTGCAGTGCTTAAAAATAATGTGGTAGACTACATACAAAGACATAGAGTGATCAAAATATACATCAAGTTAAAAAAAAGCAACTTACAGAAAAGTCTAGCATGACATCTTTTATGTAAAGAAGAAAAAAAATAGAATGTGTCATGTATATACACACACGTACATACATATTTTAAATGGTCTTGAAGAATATACAAAAAAAATTTTTTTTTGGCAGCTGGCCAGTACAGAGATCCAAATCCTACACTAAGTTTTGTCACCGATTTAACTGGGGCTAGGGGGAAGATAGAGACCAACATTGGGGATGGTGGTCAGAAGGGACTTCAGTTTTATATACTATTTCCATTTTGTACAAGAATATGTTCATGCATTAGTCACAGTTTCTACAGTCTTTTCTCCTTTTGAAATAACTATGTATTTGTTCTATAGTTGATCACCTGCTGTTATTTACATTTGTCTACAACTATTGACTAAACATCTTGCAAAGCAGACTACACTCCTTGTGTTCACCTCACAACCACTGTTGTAAAGCAAGATGGAAAGATCAGGAAGGAGGAGAAAGCAAGGGGGACATCCTTTCATAATTATCACCACAGATCCCTTATCACACAGGAAAGAACAGGTGCATGACAATCCCCCAGTAGCCCTAGTTGACAGGTGGTATTTTGTGACAGTCAATATGGAAGCCAAGATGACAGATAATAATCAAAGCTAATTTATTTAGCAAGACCTTAGTTATACCATTGGAGGAAAACTGAAATGAAGACTATTTTCTCATCTTCCTAGCCATATTGCAAACAAATTGGGAAGGAAGAAAATTCCAGAGGGGTATATATATATCTCAACTACTAGAGAAAAAAATTTTTTGGATGGGATAGTTTTGCTTCTTATACGATGGGCAGCTGACTGAATATGGATAAAATAAGTTTCCAGCAACATAGCACCTTATAAAGAGAGTCAATGCACTTTAAATAAATATTCACATCCACCCTTATTTAATTCTTACATTCATCCTATAGTTATCCTCTTCTTATAGATGATGACTGTCTAACATAATAGTTTAATAGCGCAGACTCTGGGCCGGAATCAGGCAGATCTATTTCAGCCTCAGCTTTGCCACTAACTGTATGACCTTTGTCAAGTTAATTAACTTCTGCCTGTGCCACAGTTTCCTCATCTGTAAAATAAGGATAATGACAATATCAACCTCATAAGGTTCCTGTGAGGATTAAGGGAGATAATAGGTGTGAAGTGTCTAGCGCAGTGCCTGGTAGGCAATATGCTGATGCTGTTGTCATGGTGGTGGTAGAGGTGGCGACAATGATGACAAAGAAGGTACACCGGAAAAAGGTATCTCATTTGCCCAAGGTCACACAGCTGTAAAGGGCAGAGCTAGAATTTCAGTCCCAGACTGATTCTAAACCTGACTTTAATCTCTAGGCAGTACTGCCTCCCACAGTCCTCAGGTACTTCATTTTCACTTTACAGCTCTAGCCAGACAAGCCTGAGAGCTTATTGAGCCTTTTGCCCAAATTCACAGAACACTGCACCAAGATTTACTGACTCTTATTCCAGTGCTCATTAATTGCAAGGTAATTAATGCTAGTGGTGAACAGGGTAGTTTATTCATCATTTCATTAATTCTCCCAAATCTAGAATTTGGAATTAAATAAAAGTACAGAAATACTCTCCAAAGAATTTTGCCCAAAGGATAAACAGGCTGGCAGTATCCTCCTAGAAAAAGAGATCTACATAAATCTACATATCATCTCAAAGATTCACTTCACTGTATCATAAGTATTCAAAGCCTTGACTATTTCAGTTCATCAGCTCCAAACCCAAATGCTCCTTCCTTTCCACAGCAAAACAAACAAATAACAAAGCAAAAAACCTGCAGAGCCTTTTTCATCTCCTAAATAGCATTAGTAAAGCATTCTGGGCATATGTAGGTTTTGTTTGCTTGTTTTAAAGTATAATTGGCGGGCCGGCCCGTGGCTCACTCGGGAGAGTACGGTGCTGATAACACCAAGGCCCCGGGTTCGGATCCCATATACGGATGGCCGGTTCGCTCACTGGCTGAGCGTGGTGCTGACAACACCAAATCAAGGGTTAAGATCCCCTTACCGGTCATCTTTTAAAAAAAAAAA
The DNA here is from genome assembly GCF_027409185.1 of Cynocephalus volans. Lineage (NCBI taxonomy): Eukaryota > Metazoa > Chordata > Mammalia > Dermoptera > Cynocephalidae > Cynocephalus > Cynocephalus volans. The sequence continues at coordinate 189,684,065 of NC_084461.1, forward strand.
AAGATAAAGTATAATTGGCATGCAATAAACTGCATGTATTTAAAATGTACTATTTAATTAGTTCTCACATACAAATACAAATGTGAAACCATCAGCACAATGAAAATAAAGAAATAGCCATCACCCAAAAGTTCACCCATTCTTCTTTGTAATCACTCCTTCCATCTTTTCCCGCTCACTTCTATCCCCAAGCAACAACTACAGATTAGTTTGCACTTCCTAGAATTTCATATAAATGGAATCTTATAATACGTACTCCTGTTTGGCTTCTTCTACTCACCATAAATCTATGTTAGTATCAACAGTTCATTCCTTTTTACTGCTGAGTAATATCCCATTGTACAGATGCACTACATTTGTTCATCCATTCTCCTGTTGATGGACATTTGGATTGCTTCCGGTTTTCGGCAGTCACAAATAAAGCTGGCATAAACATTCATATTCAAGTCTTTGCATGGTATGTGTGTGTGGCAGGGGAGGGGAGTCCTTATAAACACAATAAAAACTGACAAACACTAACCAAAATGCTTGAATTTAAAATTAGTCTAAACTGTGGGGTAAGAAATATCTTGGCCACCTTGGGCAAGTCAATTAGCTTCTCTGTCAACATCCATATATATGATTCCTGTCCTCAACTGAATTTGTAAAGAAAAATGACATAGGAAGCAGAAAGCTTTTGTAACTTCCCCAAATAAGCTATTGTTTCCGCCCCCCCATTCCCTTTATTTAAAAAAGACTAATGTTCTATGAAATACAATGCAAAATTCAATAATATTTGAGTTGTTTTCAAGCAATTGCTTTTTTATTTCTCTTAAATTTATAATTATTTCAAAACTTAAAAAATAATTTCCTATGTTTTTGGTTTCTGCCAGCAACACAGAATTAAAACAAATACAAATAGCTATTTTAATTAAAACACAAGAAAAAGCCTTACTCTGCATTCTTAATTCATTCAGAGTAAGATCCAAAGACCTTACTGACAAGGCCCTACTTGACCTGCATGTCCCACTCCCATCTCCTATCACTCTCCTCTCCCCTTGGCTTACTGGGCTTGGAGCTCCAAACCTGTTAAGGATGCTTCCCTCTGAGGGACCTGCCTCTTGCTCTCCCCTCTATATGGGATGCTCTTTCCTCAGTGGCCATATGGTATATTCCATCACTTCCTTCAGGTCTCTTCTCAAAAGCCTTCCTGGGCTTTCCTTTCCTGCTCACTCTGTGTGAAACAGAACTCTCCCTTCCTAGGTAAGCCATATGTAAAAAACAAATTAAAATAAAAGAGCCCTCCCCCCATTGTTCTCCATTTATCCAGCTATACTTTTCTCCATAGCACATATCATTTGCCATTTTACACATACACATATATATGTCCCATTACATATTTGATTATTTGTTATTGTGTACATCTTTCTACTAAAATATGTTTTTGAGGATGAGGATTTTATTTTATCCACTGCTATATCCCTAATTACCAGGACAGTGCGCCCAGCTCACTTCTGAACTCTGCAAATACTTGTTGAATGAATTTGTTGATTAAACACTATTTATTGATTTTTTTAACTTGTTTAGAATTTACTGGGAAGAAAAAATTTAATTCCAATACTCTGCTCTTGCTTAAATTAAAATACTAAGTCAATGCTGATCTACTTCTTAGGATGGATTCTTTTTCCATATTGACATTTAACTTCAAGCAGCACTTACAGAGTGAAAAGAACACGAATTCAAAGGCAGAAAAGCCAGAGATTAGTGGTTTGCCCTGCTATAACTAGCTATGCTACAGTGACCATGTCATAACCTCTCCTGATCTCAGATAATTTCTTCCTAAAATGAGGGGAAACCATAAGGTCCCTTCTTGCTATAAAATTCTGAGACCGTATTGCCGTCTTTTACATTAAGGTTGTCAATCATAAATTAGTCAATTTAGTTTGAGTCTTATCCCTCATAATCCAAAACTGTTAACTGAAGGATGGTATATAATTATCAAACCCCATGAAAATGGCCATTGTTCACCCATATGTCCTCTGGAAGGAGAGGCCTGGAAGAGTGTACTTCATAGATGTGGTAGTATTTCAAAAGTTAGCTTTTAAAAAATTGAGGCTGGTCAGTTAGTTCAGTTGGTTAGAGCATGGTGCTGACAACACCAAGGTCCAGGGTTCGATCCCTGTACTGGCCAGCTGCAAAAAATAAAATAAGTTTTAAAAATTGATAAATCTCTAATCTTTCTCAAATATGAAAAAGAAACAGTTACTATAAAGGATATAAAAATATCTGTTCATTACTCCATCTGCAGCCAGTTATGAAATTTTAATTACAAATATAAATATTATACATACATGGAGGCAGTAAAGTATTATTATTAGAAGCAGATGTGTTTGAGATGAACAGAACTGGGTCAATATCCAGGCTGTCTATGTGACCTTGAGCAAGTCACATATCTAAACTGCACTTTACTTGTCTCATCTGTACAATGGGTGCAATATTTACAATGGTTACAATGGGTAATAAGATTTAGCTGCTAGGGTCTTTTGAGAATTTAATAAGATAATGCCTGACACAAAGGCTACATTCAATCAATATTATTATCGAGTAACTAAATGTGAATACACTTACACAAACACAAATCTAACAGCCACAAAAACATCTACAACTATCTATGTCTCCTGATACTATGTAGCTTGTATAACTCTTGGAAAGAAATGGAAAAAGTTCTTCACTATTGCCAGTCATAAAGGTTTATCACCCATACACGTACCAGTTTCAGAGAGGTCAGACCATAAGTTAAAAAAAAATTTTTTTTTAATCTAGCAGGCCAGAAAAGTTCTTTGCTTTAAAATCATTCACCTCTGGAAACAGCTGACAAATTCACTCTACATTTACACAGTAAACATTTTAAGAAAACCAACTTAACAGCTCAGGTATTTTAACTAATCCTACTCTTTCTAATCCTAAAAATAAATAAATTACATAAATTACATATATATATAAATTTTGTGGTTCCGTGAATTTAGTATCTAAGGAACAAAGAGCATCCATTTCCCACCTTTCATATTCAACAGAGCCAATTAAATCAAAAGATTCAACCATCATAGCGTAATACCCCTTGAGTTTTCAGGCAGAAAAGACACTCAAACACACCTTGCTTTTTATAGAATAGGCCCAAACGAAACAAAATAAAACTACGATTCTATGTTAAGAATTCCCTATCAACTTCTATATTCCCCCTTTTGGTGGCCAGATTGTAAAATAACTCAATTAAGAGTTCACAATGGAAATGCTGAAGCAACCCCAAATCCAGACACAAAAACACAGTGGAACGTATTCGCATCTCAAGCACGTCCAAGTGTCTCGGCCAACGTGATCCGATCACTGCCGTTTCCAGAAACACACAGTAATGGGTTTTAATCCATTTCTATAAATATTCGCTGTGCTGAAAGCCAAAGTGCATGCAAAACCGCAAAACAAAAGATTCTTCACATTCCGTTTATAGCCAGAAGACAGGCCACTGCTCTCTGCGCCTTACCCCAGAGAGCCCTTCTTGCGACAGCAAGAATTTCATGACACCCCATGCTACCTACACATCAAAATGTCATCCCACAAAGTGGAGGGGGAGCAGTGTCAGCATCGCCCGCCTCCATGAAACGATACTGCCTGTATTCCCACCTCTGGGCGAACACAAAACCGAGTGAAGTCGGTGGAAAGTTCCCATCAGTCAAGCATATTTAGTTTCCTTCTGCCCCAAACCCAGCAGCACAACTGCTGAGATTTGCTTTTGCACCTGCCACGGCTCCTAAGCCTGGGCTTCTTGGCAAGCCCCGAACACACAAAAAGGCCCTGCGGCCTAAAGCGCCCATGACCCTTTGCTGAAAGCGTACGGAGGGCCACTGTAGCATCCCTCTCGCTGTCCGCACCGCCCTCTTCCCTGACAAAGGCCCCGTGTCAATCGAGGCACGACACAGTGAAGTTGCTGGACTGCTGTTCGCGGACCGGCAGCTGCTGCTACTCTTTCCCGAAAAAAAAAAAAAAATTAACACAAAACTGGGGCAGGAAAGTGGGGAGGAAGGGATATAGCGTTAAAATGAAAATGTCTCCAAAGCTAAGCAACCTGGGTGTGCCCTGGAAGTGAGTCCAGGGGGTCCGTGGGGGAGGTGAGAGAGGGCCGGGGAGGCGGCGGCGGCGGCTCCTCCGGGGTATGAAGGCCAGGCTGGGTGATAGTCTAATAAAACGCCGGTGTCGGAACGTCAAAATGAAACCACAAATGAAATCCCCGGCGGATCGCGGCCCAGAGGAGGGAGGGAGGCTGGCGGTCTGCAGACCTGCAGCCTCTGCCCCACCTGCCCGCTCTGCGCCCACATACACCTGCCAGGGCAGTCATCGGGAGGCTCCCGGGTCGGGTGAGGCATATATGGGGGCCCGATCCCGGGGGGGCCGGACAGGTGGGCTAATCCGATGGCGGGGGCCGGGGGCAGCCTCGCTCACCTCCAGGTCGGTGTCGGCGGCCTCCGGGGCCCCGAGGATCTCGCTGGGCAGCTCGGCCAGGTCGGTGACCCGAATCAGCCCGTCGTGCAGGAAGATGGTCTCTTCCTTCACCGAAAGCCACTGTGCCGAGTCCGCGGCAGCCGCCGCAGCCACCGCAGCCGCCGCCGACGAGCCCATGGCCTCGGCTGAGGGGTTGGCGCTGAGGAGTTGACGCCCGTCCGGGGGAGACGCGAGCTGGAGCCGCCGCGATCACCAGTCCATGGCAGCGGCCGCCACGCCCGCTCGCAGCGCCCGGCTCGCCGCCTCGTCCGTGCAGCTCCGCCCTAGCCGGCCCGAGCCGCCATCCCCCACTCCCGGCTCCGGAGACCCCAGCTCCGCCGCCACCGCCACCGCTACCTCCACCGCCGCCGCCCTGAGGAGCAGGATCCGCCTCTGCCGCCAGGCAGCCAACTGTCAGTGAGACGCCATGTTGGGGGCGGGGCTCCCGGCATGCCCCGCGGAGCGGACAATACTGGCCCCGCCCTCCCTCCTGGCCCCGCCCACCGCCCCGCGGACCCCTGCACCCGGGTCTGCAGGACCTCGGCCCCGCCCTTCACCTCGTATTACTCTCAAGCTGACCTCCTCCGGCCCCTTCTTCCTCTAACCATTCCGAGTCGCCCTGGGTCTGCAGCACAACCGGAAAAGAGCACGCCTCCTCTCCTCCCCTTCCTACTCAGGTGTGCTCTGGCCAGAGCCTCGACCCTATGCAGAGCATGCGGATTCACTCCCTGTTTTCACGTTTAAATGGTATACATGCAAAAGTCTGGCGCAGAGTAGGATCTGCACACTTGTTCATAAACACTTGGTAGAACCGCACAGTAGCTAAAAAGTCTAGTACCCAATAAGCACTCAAAACCTGATGATAATAAAGCACCTGTCATAATGCTTGGTGTCCAGTGCCTGGCACTTAATAAGTGGTTCATGTGCAGCAGTTACAATTATTGTTACAGTCCATCAGTATTCAACACCAATTGATGTGCACCTTAAAAATGCCCACACCATCTCATTTTTATAAAAACAGGAAAGGATTGCTTTACTAAGCAAAATGGAACACAACAAAACAAGAAAGAAAAGAAAGGAGAGAACCATATGTGTAAAGAAAAATGTGTGGGAAAATACGTACCAAATTGTTAATGTGAGCTGCCACAGAGTAGTGGGCCTGGTCTGGAAAGGTTGTGGTGAGATTGTTCTCTATTACTTTTATACTTTTATTACTTAAAAAAAGGGGGGGGCAGAAGAATATTAAGGTGAATACGCTCTGATCCATCAATTCAACTTTGACAAAGTTGTATGAAGGACATAATCTGACCCATAGTCAAGGACGTATTTACAAGCATATGCCGCTCAGTATTATTTATAAGAGGAAAAATTGTTATCAGTCTAGATGTTCAAAAACATGGGATTGGTTAACTAAAATATGGTATACCCATAAGATGGAATATCATGAAGCAATTCAAAATAATGTTTGTGGAGAATGTTAATACAAGTGACTGTTCATGCTAAGCGGAAAAATTCAGGCTCAAATAGTGAGGAAACTTAAAATTTTAATTTTAAATATTTAATGGTGTTTACAGTATGATTGCAGTATTTTAAATTATATGCATATGTGAGTACAGGTATAGAATAAAAGACTGGGAAGTTTTCATGCCTGAGAGCATTTGGGTGAATCTAAACATTACATTTACAGGTGACTGAGGGATTCGTGGTTTGCACTTTTCCAAGTTTTCTTCCTAGTGCAGCATTACTGTTGAAAAAAGCAAAAAATCTATTTAGACCATAGGAGTCAGGATACATCATTCACTTATCCATAACCCCGTTCAGAGCATTGATTAATAGCTCCATTTTACAAGGAACTGAGACAGAATTAAGTGACTTGCAGCTGGTTAGAAATTGGCAGAACCAAAATGTGAACCCATAGCTGACTCCATTCTGCGCTCCCTCCCTCCCAAATAAATAATTCTTAAACATTGCACTGTTACAACAATCTCATGCACCTCACAATGATTGTTAATTTCATTTTTGTGATATTCATTTCACAAGTATTTGAGTAGGTGTCAAATCCTGGGAGTTGTATAGAATGGAGATAAAGGGATATCTGAATATGTGAAATAATATATGAAAAATTGACTCCCTGCTCTCAAAGAGCTGGAGAGCTATTCTGACATATGTGGACAATATTCCAAAGGGACATGGCTATTCTTTTATTCATTCAACAAATATTTCTTGATTCCTTCTATATGATGTTATTCTTGGTGTGGAGTTACAAGGATGAGCAAAGCAGAAAAGTCTTCTCTCAAGGAACTGGCATTCCAATGGGGGAAATAGACAAGAAGCAAAGAAATGATAAATCCAGCAGTTCAGAGCATACTGGTGCCATGAAAACGATAAAACAGGCAATGTGATAGAATGGCTACTTCATCAAAATCTCATAACAACCCCCTGAGAGACATAATATCATTATCCCCACTTTTAGGTGGGAAACTGAAGATCAACTACATACTTAATGTCACCCAGCCAGTAAACATCAAAGCTCACATTTGAACCCAGGTCTGTCTGATTCTACAACTCCAGTTCTTTATTTTGGCTGTAAGAAAATCCCTTCATTCCCCTTTCTCACGACTTCCAAACCCAATGGCAACCATCACAATTTTTAAAAGCTCAGGTTTTGGACTCTAAGTAACCATCTTGAGTAGCTCAGAGAAGATTTCACCTGCTCTGAATGTTTTTATTTCAAATCAGGAGTTAAGATCCCAGGAACGGGCTGGCCTGTGGCTCACTCAGAAGAGTGTGATGCTGATAACACCAAGACCATGTGTTTGGATCTCGTATAGGGATGGCCGGTTGGCTCACTGGGTGAGTGTGGTGCTGACAACACCAAGTCAAGGGTTAAGATCCCCTTACCTGTCATCTTAAAAAAAAAAAAAAAAAAAAAAAAGATGCCCAGGAACTATTGTCCTTCACCCTAATTCCCTAATTTATAAAAACAGCACAGATCCAAGGCTTAAAGTCATTTGACTGCATAATGAATAGTTATTTAATATTTTAGCAACAGTAATTAATTAGTCATAGGACTGCATGGCTGCCACCGTACCACAATGAGGAAGCTGATGAATTAATATTTATAGAACCCCCTTTGGAAAGAAGACCATTTAGTGGGAATTTCTAGAATGGATCAGCAAGACAAGGAAAGTTCCTGGTAAAAAGAACTGTATGCCGGAAGCCTGGAGATAGAGAATCCATATGTAGTCAAGACAACATACACAAACACACACACATGTGCACACAGGAAACATCCATGCATAGAAAGTTAAGATTTATTGTTCATGACTTCTTTTCTTTGGTTTTGTCCTTTCCACTCTTGCATTCAAAATGGGGGATCAGGATGGGAAAAGAAGCAAGAGAAGGTGTTAGCTGGGCCACCCTGAGTTGGAAGCAAAGAAAATCATGAGGAAAGCAGGAATAGCTATTAGTAGGTTGGACCTCTGTTACCCCTGGGAAGCATCTCGGCAAGAGAGATCGAGCTTGTTGATGGAGACCATCTCCCTGCCGCCCCATGGGATTTTGCTATATCTCTTCCTTCTGCTGTCTTTTTGTACCAGCTGACTGTCTAAAACGAGTCTGTCATCTTTACTGGGTGTACAAATATGCGAGTGTGGTGTGAAGATAAGTAGTCCTGGATAAACATTATAGAGCTTAAAGATAATTTTACACGAAGCAGCCATGTTAATTTTTAAGGCCTTTCAAAACACCAAAGAGTGGCTGGCCAGTTAGCTTAGAGCACGGTGCTGTAACACCAAGGTCAAGGGTTCAGATCCCTATGCTGGCCAGCCACCAAAAAAAAAAAAGAAAAGTTTTTCTAATTAAAAAAAAAAAAAAACAAGGAAAAAACAATGCATGCATCTGCTAAATAGACACACACACACTAACAGAGCCTGTGATTGATTATTTCCATCTTATTAATCACAGTCTCAAAGAGGAAACACACACTACCTACTCAAAATCTTTTTTCCAAGTTATCTGGTAGGCCCTGTTCATTTTTTTATTTCAAGAAATATTACTTTGGCTTTTGGGTGGGTCTATGAGGCAGCAAGGGAAAGGAAATCAGATGAAAGAGATATTCGAAAACGGGGAAGGAGACATTCTCCTTGGAGCTCCACTGAATTACCAAAACTAAAGGACGGGCCTCCACACTGACAAAAAGCCTGGAGATGAAGCAGTATTAAATGCAGTTCTCATTTGAGAAATCAGCACCTTGGAGCTCCGACAGATGCTATGTCCTCTAGCGCCACCTTGTGGGCATCGGAGGCGTTGCTGCACCGGAATTTTCAATTCTGATCTGGAAATTAACAAGCATTCTCCCGCTGCAAAAACTTAGATTAAGAAATGGTCAGGGGCTGGCTGGTTATCTCAGTTGGTTAGAGGGTGGTGCTCATAATACCAGGGTCCTGGTTCAATGCCTGTACCAGCCAGCCATCCCCCGACTCTCCCAAAAAAGGTCCTTCCCACAAAATAACGGGTAAAAGACATGATCGTAGAGTTTGCGCAGGAGGAAAAGCAACGTCCATTTAGTATTCACTGAGAGCCTACTTTGTGCCAGGCAAAATGTTAGTTTTGGGGGTCCAATTCTCTGGGAGACTTGCAGCTTCTCTCTCTCCTGAGCATAGGGAAGCTACCTGGAAGAAGTAATTCCAAGGGTATGAGAAGTCCAGGGACATAATCTGTGTGGGAAAGCTGCCCTGAAGATGTTGTGTTTAAAGCTGATAACCGATGTGTATGAGTTGAGTAAATGATGTGAGGTTGTGGGGGAAATTCAATGGCATTAGGAACAAAAAAAAGTCATTTACATAAAATTCACTGTATGGTGCTTGGATCATGGACTTCCTGGGTTTGGATCTCAGCTCCTTTGCATGTTACCAAGAATAATTATTCCCCTTGTCTCTGTCCCAGTTTTCCCATCTTAAAATGGAACCAATGGTACCTACCTTCATAACCAAGCAGGGTTGGTTCCTTCTAAGTGTTGTGAGGGAAGGATCTATTCTAGACCATTCCCCTTGGCTTGTAGATAGCATTTCTTCCTATGTCTCTCTATATTGTTCCCCCCCCCCCTTTTTTAAAGATGACTGGTAAGGGGATCTTAACCCTTGACTTGGTATTGTCAGCACCATGCTCTCCCAAGTGAGCTAACCAGCCATCCCTGTATAGGGATCCGAACCCATGGCCTTGGTGTTATCAACACCGCACTCTCCCGAGTGAGCCACAGGCCAGCCCTGACCTAATTTTAACTCGATTACCTCTGTAATGACCCTATCTCCAAATAAGATCGCATTCCAGGGTACTGGGGTTAGAACTTCAACATATAAATTGTTTTTGTTTTTGTTTTTGGCAGTTGGCCAGTATGGGGATCCACATATAAATTTTGAAAGGACGCAACCCATAACAGAGATGGAGTTGCAAAATTCCCTGAGATAGGAAACAGTAGCAAAGGAATGGGTGTGGGGGAGCAGGGCAGAAAACCAATAATTCAAAAGAAAACAGTTGAATTCATAAGGCTATTTATAATAATGTACATTTTAAGATAAAGTATACAACCATTAAAACGATAATTATATACCCACCAGCTGCCCCTCCCCCCCAAAAAGGGAAGAGATAATTATGTAGTTTTGATGGCAACACAAAAATGTATGAAATAATATTCTATGAAGAAAATCATAACATAGAAGTTTACATACACGCATCGGAGCTACATGCATGTGCATCTAATAACTTTAAAGAAACACAGAGAAGCACACAGTTGTGCAGGGAGGTGAGCACATGGGTGAATATTTTCTTTCTTATACCTCGGTCATGAAGGAATTAAATCTGAAGCAATGTTAGGATCACACTATGTTTTTTAAAAATTTTAATTGACATGTAATTATACATACTTATGGGGTACAATCTGATGTTTGGATACAAAAATGTTGTATGATAATTGGGTTAGAGTAGTTAGGGTATCAATCACCTCATTTCTTCATGGTGAGAATATTCAAAAGCCTCTCCTCTAGCTATTATGTAATATACAAGACTTAACCATTAACCATAGTTACCCTACTGTGCGGTATAGACCATCAGAACTTATTCCTCCTGTCCAATTGTAGTTTTGTACCCCTTGGTCAACCTCTCCCTGTTTTGCCTCCCTCCCTCCCCAGTCTCTGGTAACCACTGTTCTATTCTCTATAATATCAACTCTTTTTTTTTTTTTTTTTTTAGATTCCCCAAATGATTGAGGTCATATTGTGCTTGTCTTTCTGTGCCTGGATTACTTCACTTAACATGTCCTCTAAGTCCATCCACGTTGTCACAAATGACAGAATTTCATTCTTTTCTGCAGCTGAATAGCATTCCATTGTGTAGATGTACCACACTTTTTCCCCATTCATTCATTATTAGACACTTAGGTTGAACCATATCTTGGCTGTTGTAAATTGTGCTGCAATAAACGTGGAGGTGCAGACATCCCTTCAACATACTGACTTCATTTCCTTTGGGTATGTACCCAGTAGTCACATTATGTCCCCCCCACCCCCATTTTAGTATTGTTCCAGGCTGTACTGTGGAAGTTACTTATTTTCATATCAACTTGTTTCTTTTTCATGAAAATTCACATTGAGTCTAGCCGGTTAGCTATGTTGCTTATAGCATGGTGCTGTTAACACCAAAGTTCAGGGTTCAATCCTTGTTCCAGCCAGCTGCCGAAAAAAATAAAAAATAAAAAATAGAATCACATTGAAGGTTCTAATTAGTAAAAATCAGTGAGATGACCAGATTTCTGCAACTGTCCACTTTACTAGCGTATTTTAGTTTTTCCCCATATCTTCTCTAAACCAGCCTCTGTGTGATCTTTCTAAAATGCAAACACAATTATCAAGTTACTCCTTGGCTTTAAAATCTCCTTTGGTTTCCTACGGGGCCCCACAAAATCCTCGGGATCAGACTCTTGTTGGGCTATATATAGTGTCACTTCTGACAGAACTCATCCCCCCACCCTCCAAACACTCTAAAGTACGTGCTGGTAGCTCACAGACTATATTGTTGTCATCCCCTTTTCTGGGCTTTTACCGTAGCTCTGTGGTAGACTGGAAATAATGTTCTCAACTCTTCACTTTCTCCCTTTGTTAAAACTATATATCCAAGCCTTTTGTTGTGACTATACTGGGTTGAATAGCGTCCCCCCAAAATTCATGTCAGGTCTTTGCAGAGGTAATAAAGTTAAGATGATGTTTTACTGGATTAGGGTGGATCCTAATCCAATGACTGATGTCCTTTTAAGGAAAGGGAAATTTTGACACAGAGACACAGAGGGAAAAAGACCATATGACGACAGAGGCAGAGATTGGAGTGATGCAGCCACAAGCCAAGGAACACCAAGGATTGCTGGCAGCCATCAGGGGCTGGGAGAGGCAAGGAAAGATTCCCCCTAGAGCCGTCAGGAAGAATGCGGGCCTGCTGACATCTTGATTTCAGACTTCCAGCCTCCAAACTGTGAGGGGATAAACTTCTGTTGTTTTAAGCCACTCACTTTGTGGCCATTTGTTACAGCACCTCTCAGAAGTTAATACAGTGGCTTTCCCAAACTTCCCACCAGAGCGGCTAGAGTGTATTTCCCTGCCCCACTGAGGTTGGGCTTGGACATGTGACATACTTTGGCCTGTGGAATTTTAGTGGCTGTGATGTGAGCAGAGGTTAAATATGCTTGCACAGTTTGGCATCCATCGAGAGAAGCACAGGCTCTGGGAGCCGTTCATCCCAGAATGAGATGTGAGCAGGCCTGAGCCACTAGGTCACAGCCTGGAGCCAAGGCTTGCAGGTCTCAGCCTTGACACAGGGTCAGGCCAGCCAACCCACAGACCTGGGAGGGATGAAATACAGGCTTGTTATTGTCAGCCACTGAGATTTTTTTTTTTTTTTTCTGATGGCTGGTCAGTACAGGGATCCAAATCAGTGACCTTGGTGTTATAAGGCTGTGCTCTATGTGCTCTAATCAGCTGAGCTAACTGGCCAGCCCTAGCCACTGAGATTCTTTATGGTAAAAAAACCAAAAAACAAAAAACACTTAGTCTCTAGTGCCTGGCATGGTGCTTGGAATAAAGTAGCTGCTTAGTAAAGGCTTTTAGTGCTGAATGAACTTGAAGATGCCCTGCAGACTAAGTTCAAATATTAATCCACAATGTTGCTTTACGTTTGCACTACACATACCCTGTGCTCCCGCCTGTCACCTGCTTCTTCACCTCGTCTCAGGCCAGCGCACATTTTGATCTCAGAAAGCTACCCTAACTTCTTTCAATTTCTTTAACAACTGTACAACTGTTCCTACCTCTAGGCCTTTGTACTTGCTGCTGCCCCTGACTGGAATGTACTTCCCTGCCTCTTTAGCTTGGCAAGCTACCACTCATTCTGCAGGTCGCAGCTTCTTCGTAGAGGATTTCCCTGACCGCTCCACCCCCCCACCCCTAACACAATAAGTCCTCATGTTTCTCAGTCTCTTTGCACACTGTACCTTTAACTAACTGTAATAAAATAATTATTTTTTATTTTTTTATTTTAAAAATTTATTTATTTATTTATTTAATTTTTATTGAATCAAAATTGATTATACATATTTTGGGGGTTCAACATTGAGATATGTTGGCCAGCCCGTGGCTCACTTGGGAGAGTGTGGTGCTGACAACACCAAGTCAAGGGTTAAGATCCCCTTACCGGTCATATTATAAAACAAACAAACAAACAAAAAAACAACCCAAAAACCCATTGAAATATGTCGATCAAATCAATATTACTAGCATATATATTGTTACAAATTGTAATTATTCTTTATGCCCCTTGTCCAATCTCTCCCCATCCCCCTGCCCCCTCTAATTTCCCAAGATTTCTTCTCTCCTTCTGAAAGAGTAGTGGTTACTCTGTTGATTTGTTGCCTAGATGATCTGTCCAATGCTGAGAGGTGTGATTAGGTCCCCCAATATTATCATAGAGCAGCTGCTTCTTCTGTCACTCTGAAACGGGCTTTGTGGAGAGAGACTTCCTCTTCTTTTCTTTATCTCTGCTGGTGACTCTCTTTGTGTCAATGCACTCCAGTGGCTGGCAGACCATCTGCGTGGTGGTTGTAGCATCTAGCTGCTTTCATGGCAGCCATGGTTATGGTGGTGGATGTTGTGGGCCAACCACATGGAGGTGATGTTTTTGGCATGCTCCTTGGTGCTGGTGGTGTGCCTGGTTGTGGGAGTGTCTTGTGTCCAGCTCCATACCTCAGGCCCCCAGGCAGGACCCAAGGAGCTAGCATGGTGTGCCAGATTGCAGGAGGGAGTCCAGTTCCTGCTCCATACCTTGGGTCCCCGGGTGGGCACTGAGGTGCTGGCACAGTGTCCCTGGCTGTAGGAGGGGAGTCTGGTCCACTTCTCCATGCCTTGGTTCCCTGGGTGGGCTCCAAGGCACTGGCGTGGTGTGCCTGGTTGTGGAAGAGGGGTCTGATCCACTTCTCCATGACTCAGGTCCCCAGGAGGGCCCTGAAGCACTGGCATGGTGGGCCTGGTTGTGGGAGGGTGGTCCAGTCCACTTTTCCATGCCCTGGTTCCCCGGGTGGGCCCCAAGGCGCTGGTGTGGTGTGCCTGGTTGTGGGAGGGGGCTACGGTGCCCTTCTCCATACCTCAGGTCTGTGGGTGGATCCCAACGCGCTTGCACAGTGTGCCTGGTTGTGGGAGGGGGATATAGAACACTTCTCCATGCCTCAGGTCCCAAGGTGGGCCCCGAGGTGCTGGTGGTGTGCCTGGATGTGGGAGTGGGGTCCAGTTCCCAGCTCCAAGCCTCATGTCCGTTGGTGGGCCCCAAGGTGCCTGTGGTGTGCCTGGGCCAGAATTAATTTGTTGTCCTTTGAATACTTCTAAAACAGGGGAACTTCCTGTGGAAACCAGTACTTGAAGCTGTGTGGTTGAGCTAAATTGCTGCTTTGCTGCTGTTTCCCTAGGGAAGGTTTTTGTGTATGTAGCTCAGGGTTTAATGGTTGACCATATAGGTACTTCCGGCTCTCCAGAGACCCAATGCACCTGGATTGCATAGAAACTCTGATCTGGGCCTGAGCTTTTTCATAAAACTGCACCCCATGCAATTCTGCATTCCCAACCAGTCTCCTCTGACTGGTCCTGCACTGATTGATGGGAGGATCGGCTGCCCTTGCTGTGTCCCAGTGTTCTCCCTGTGGGCCTGTCTCCCCCACCGCCCATACTCCAAACACTTCCCATGGGACAGGCCCTGTGCTAGTCCCTTGTGATGACTCACCAGCCTCTGAATGGCTCCCCTTTTACAGCTGTTCTGGCTCCTCGCTCCTGCGTGAGTTCCTCCATGGGAACCCTATTAGTGGTCTTGCTGTCCTGGGGACCACAAAAGCTCTCTACTCCCTTGCCACCTCCAAGTAACTCCATCTTAAGAGCACAGCTGCAGCTTCTGCTGGCTCCTGCTCCATGCACTCAGCAGCTCCCGCCTTAAAGCAGCCATGGCCCAAAACACTCAGAGCAGTTTTTTTCTTTCTCTCATCATGGTTTCTCCTGCCTTCATGAACTCCGGAGGTCTTTCCTCCTCTTCCCCTGAGCTCCAGCAGCCCCAGCTTGGCTATTACATTTTTATAGTTGTATATTGGTTGATTTGTGGGAGAGAGTGATGCTGAGGACCATCTATTCTGCCATCTTGACTGGAACCTCATAAAATAATCATTAACAAAAACTTAAGTGTCTGTCTCCCCTACTAGACTGCAAGATACACTAGCTGGTTCACATCCTAGTACAATGCTTGGCACACAGTTGGGAGGTTAATTGAATCAAGGATCTGTTTTAATAATTTGAAAGGCAGCAGAGGGCATGATTAAGAGCAGGGACTCAGGGGACAGACAATCCAGGCTCAAATCCCACTTGGATAGGTTATTTAACCTCTTTTTGCCTTAGTTTTTTCATTTATAAAATGGGAATGATGAACATAATAGGACCAGCCTCCTAAAGTGCTAGTTAGTATTAAATGAGTTAAAAGTGTATACTTTAATGTGGCAAACAGTATTGCAGTTCCTAAAAAAATTAAACATAGAATTACCACATGAGGGTTTGTTGGTTAGAGCAAAGTGTTCTAACACCAATTTCAAGGGTTCAGATCCCTGTACTGGCCAGCAGCCAAAAAAAGAACAAAAAAGATTTACGAGCAATTCCACTTTTAGTATTGAAGGTGGGGACTTGAACAGATATTTGGGGTTTTGGTGTGCTTTTAAGTGTTTGTCACATGATCAGGATCATAACATTTGCCATTATTATTATATTGATTATCTGAGAGGTAAGTGAGTAAGTAAGTAAGCAATGAAGACACGGTTAAAATCCAAGTCCATCTGACCCTCAAATCTGTAACTTTATTATAACACCAAAGTCAAGGGTTTGGATCCCCATACCAGCCCGCCACCAAAAACTCAAAAAACAAAAACAAAAACAAAACGGTAACTTTAACTTCTACACCATTTCCAGTTGACCTGCACTCACTGAATATTTTTTGAATGAATTATTCCATGCCCTCTTTTTCTCAAAGAAATTTCTATTTTATACTTTAACAATATATGGGGAAAATCAGAACACTGTTGCATTTTCATACCCATATTTTGCTCTTTGATACTGTTTTTATTATGAGTTGTGTTTGAGGATGGAAGCACCATGATCTGTTGAACACTTAGGGCCACTAAAGACCTAGATCAGTCCCTGGACTAGAGCAGGACCCATCTCCAAACTCTGGTAACCAGAGCTTGTGGGGTGATGTAGCTGGATAATGGCCCCCAAATAAATCCATGCCCTAATCTCCAGAACTTGTGAATGTTATTTTATATGGCAAAATGGACTTTGCAGATGTGAGATTTTTGAGATGGAGAGATTACCCTGGATAAATCCCAGTGGGCCTGATGTAATCACAATGGTCCTTTTAAGAGTGACCCAGGATCAGAGTCAGTGGGAGTAGGCAATGTTATGATGGAAGTAGAGAAGGGACTGATTCAATTTGAAGATGGAAGAAGGGGCCACAAGCCAAGGGATACAGGTGACCACTCACTAAAGGCTGAAACAGGCAAGGAAAGGGATTCACCCCTCAGAGTCTGCAGAAGGAAGCAGCCCTGCCTTGCTTGACTTTAGCCCACTGAAACGGATTTTGAGCTTCTGGACCCCAGAACTGTAAGAGAAAATACATTTGTGTTGTCTTAAACCACAATATTTGCAGTAATTTGTTATACCAGCAAGCCTGCCATAAGCTCGGCATGGATGCGACAGAGCTGTAGGAACTAGAAGAACTGGAAAGAACATCTTAGAGGTGACCAATGTGACCTGTCAACTATCACATGAAGAGCATGCAAGCCCCGAGGGGCTGGAAGTAGGGGCTCTGCTTCTGTTATCTACTGCTACATAACAAATTCCCTCAGAACTTGAGTGTCTTGAAATAATCATCTTATCTCTCACAGTTTCTGTGGGTCAGGAATTCAAGAAGGATTCAGTTGGAAAGTTCTGGCTGGAGTGGGGATAGGGTATGCTGTAGCAGCAGGGGACTGGCCAGGCATCTCTCTCTCTTTGTGGATGTCAGGCTCTCTCCATAGGTCTCTGCTGACTGGGGCTTCCTCACAGCACGGCCGCCTCAGCTGCACTGTTTACATGGCAACCAAAGCCTTCAAGTCTTCCATGAACAAGGCAGAAATTGCATCGACTCTTCTGACCTAGCTCTGAAGGCATCCATGACACTTCCAACACAGTCTATTGGTTAGTGAGTCACAAGCTCACACAGATTCAAGGGAGGGGACATAGAATGCACCTCTAGATGGGAAGAATGTCAAGGTCACACTGTAGAATACCAAGTAGGGTGGGGGATAGTATTGTGGCCATCATTTGAAAAATACAACCTGTCTTGAGGCCCTAAGAATGCCTGATGTTGAATCTACAGGGTCTTAAAAGCCAGATTCCAGTTGATTAAGAGAAAACTGAAAAATTCAGTATTTCTGGCACATCATGAGTTTAACATACTGAAATTCATAGTGGCTACTTTACATCTCTAAAAATTAAATTAAAGCCTCACAACCATTCTGTGACATTATGTATATTTGTTTTCTAGAAGAAACTAAAGAAGGTCACACAGCAAGTGGTTTTGAGTGTGTGAGTATCTAGGGGAGAAACCTAATATCACGAAGTGCTTTTTTTTTTTTGCAGCTGGCCGGTATGAGGATCTGAGCCCTTGATGTTGGTGTTACATATAAGGCTGTTCTCTAACCAACTGAGCTAACCGGCCAGCCCCACAGAATCAGAATCTTGAAGTCTCTTGTTCCCAAGCTCATTATCCTTTTCATAACACCACAGTTGCCTCCCACTGAGCCCCATGGACATCTCAGTTAAGGGCAAGGCTCTGGAGCAAGCCTGGGTTCGAATCCTAGCTCTTCTACTTTTTAGCTATTGTGATTAATTCAGCTCCAGCAAATTAGCCTCTTTATACCTGTTATGGACTGCATGTTTGTGGTCTCCCTAAATTCATATGTTAAAACCTTACCTCCCAATAGGATAGTATAAGGAGGTGGGGCCTTTGGGAGGTAATTAAGTTCAGATGAGGTCATGACGGTAGGGCCCCCATGATGGGATTAGTGTCCTTCTAAGAAGAGGAAGCTAGAGCTCGTTCTCAGTCATGTGAGGAGACAGCGGGAAGACAGCTGTCTCCAGGAAGCCCACACCTGGCCAGTGCTCTAGAACTGTGGCAAATAAGTTTTTGTTGTTCAAGCCACTCAGTCTATGGTATTTTTATTATAGCAGCCCAAACTGAGACAATACTTCAATGTCTTCATTTTTTTTTTTGTCTTTTTCGTGACCGGCACTCAGCCTTTTCGTGACCAGCACTCAGCCAGTGAGTGCACCAGCCATTCCTATATGGGATCCGAACCCGCAGCGGGAGTGTCACCGCGCTCCCAGCGCCACACTCTCCCGAGTGTGCCAAGGGCTCGGCCCCAATGTCTTCATTTTTAAAAATAGACTGTTGTGAAAATTGAGTGAATTTACACATATAAAGTGCTTAGAACTGTGCCTAGAGTGCTTAATAAATGTTAGCCAATACCATTTGAACCTTTAAGACAGCTGGCCATTTAGCTCACTTGGTAGAGTGTGGTGCTGATAACACCAAGTTCAAGGGTTTGGATCCCTACACTGGCCAGCTGCCAAAAAGACAACAACAGAAAACAAAATAAAAAAGACACCATAACCCAAAATGTCACCCGACATATACATGGCAGAAAACATGACTGGTGGGCTGGCTGGTTAGCTCAGCTGGTTAGAGCATGGTGCTGATAATATCAAGGTCCAGGGTTCTATCTCCTATACCAGCCAGTCAGCAAAACAAAACGTGGCTGTTGTCTAAGGCCTATAAGCACAGCCTGAGATGGGGATTCTTAGGCAAGTGACTTATTGGGGGAGTGCTCCCAGGAGATACCTGTGAGGAAGACAGGGCAGTGGATATAGCTTCGGCTTAAGTCTGGCCACATAAGGAGCCGATCCCACAGAGAGCTCATGAGCATGATGACATGCCAGAGATGTAGCACCAGAGATAAGGGGGCTTGACTGCTGTAGCCCCTCATCACTCACTGGCCATGAACTGCTTCCCCGGGGTGGAGAGTCCAAACTTCCCAGGCAACTCCCAGGCATCTCCAGGCAAGGTGGCTCCATCAGCAGAGGAGGGGACAGGTGTGAGCCCTTGGTGACCAACTCACAGCAGCAGCTGGGAAATGGGTGCACCAGGCCAGGAAAAAGAATCTGAATGGAACACCAACAGTATCTGCTATAACTGGTATCCAAAAATAAACATTGTTTTGGCTTGCAACAACATTCTTTGGGGACTAAATAGACCTGATATATGATAGGACTAAGTCCTTGTCTCTGCAAAGTTCTGTCACTTTCGAATTCTCCAGTGAGAATCTCAAAGCAATTACAGTACAATATAATAATTACAACCTGCGATTGAATTTAATCCCAAATTCCATATGTGATGTGAAGTAGAAGAAAGATGCAGGGCAGTCTTTAGTTGCACAGTAAGAAAACCAGAGGAAAAGAATGGGAGAGCTGAGGGGTGACCAGGTGGTTCAGTAGGTTAGAGGGTGGTGTTATAACACCAAGGTCAAGGGTTTGGATCCCTGTACAGGCCAGCCATCAAAAAAACAAAACAAAACAAAACAAAACAAAACAAAACACCCCAAAAGCAAAAAACTGGAGAGTTAAGGTTCAGGAAAATTAAGGTGGGAACATAGTCTTTCAATGCACGAGCCTGCCAAGAAGCTGCCATTCCGTTTTTCTGATTGCATTGCAGGGTCTGGTTCTCGGATTTGCAAGATCAGACAAAATGTTTAAAAAATATGTTTAAAAAGTATTAAAGCAATATATTGTCATTAAAGAAAAATCAAACAGTTCAGAAGGGCATAGCTGGAAAAGTTAAAGTTATAATTCCCAGTACAATTTCCCATGCGTAAGGGCTGACCAGTTAGCTCAGTTGGTTACAGGTGATATTATAATACCAAGGTCAAGGGTTCAGATCCCCATACCGGCCAGCTGCCAAACAAAAAAACAATTTCCCATACGTAAACTCTATAAAAGTTTTCTTTGTGTGTATCCTTTTAGAAATTAATGCATATCTAGGTATATACGAGGGTACTTCAAAAAGTTTGTGGAGAAGTGGAGTTAAAAGATAATACAAATCTTTCAAGGAACTCTTTTTTTAAAAATTTGATGGCTGGGTTGTAAAGGGATCCGAACTTTTGACCTTGGTGCTATCAGCACCATGCTCTCCCAAATAAGCTAACCAGCCAGCCCTCCATGAACTTCTTGAAGACCCCTCATATGTACACTTTTTAAAATTAATATGCTTTAATTTTTTTTGGCAGCTGGCCAATATGGGGGTCCAAACCCATACTAGTGTTTACCAGCACCACACTCTCCCAAGTGAGTGAACCAACCAGCCCAATAGGCTTTAATTTTTCAGCAGTTTTAGGTTTACAGAAAAATTGAATGAAAAGTAGAGTTCCTATATATTTCTTTCCTAATCTTCCAGCTTCCCCTATTATTAATATCTTGCATTAGCATGGTACATTTGTTACTGTTGATGAGCCATTATTGATATGTATTAATATATGTATATAATGATATATACATTAATTGTATATTAATATATCAATATATCCATAATTTACATTAGGGTTCACCCTCTGTTGTACATTCTATAGGTTTTAAAAAATATACAATGACATTTATCCACTATTCTAGTATCATACAGAATAGATTCCCTGCCCTAAAAATCCCACACTCCTCCTGTTCATCCCTCCTTCTCCACCCTGCCACCCATTCCCAAGCCCCAGTAAACCACTGTTCTTTTTTCAGTCTTCCTAGTTTTGCCTTTTCTAGAATGTTATATAGTTGGAATCATACAGTATATAGCTTTTTCAGATTGGCTTATTTTCCTTAGCAATATGTATTTAAGGTTTCTCTATGTGGTTTGTGGCTTGAGAGCTCATTTCTTTTTATCACTAAATAATATCCCATTGCATGGGTGTACCAGTTTACCCATTCACCTGTTGAAGGACATCTTGGTCGCTTCCAAGTTTTGGCAATTACGAATAAAACTTCTGTAA
Source organism: Cynocephalus volans (assembly GCF_027409185.1). Classification (NCBI taxonomy): domain Eukaryota; kingdom Metazoa; phylum Chordata; class Mammalia; order Dermoptera; family Cynocephalidae; genus Cynocephalus; species Cynocephalus volans. Next base: position 189,705,264 of record NC_084461.1, read on the forward strand.
ACATTTATGTGCAGGCTTTTGTGTGGGCATATTTTTAATTCATTTGGGTAAGTTGTATTCTTTTTAAACTTTTGTACTTATGCACACACATTTTTATATAGTTGTAAAACTACATACATTTTAAAACAAATGTGACATTTTACATAACTTTCTGCAATTGTTTTTTCTGCGGGGGAAGGGGCATGGCTTGCTGGTATGGAGACCTGAACCTGTGACCTTGGTGTTATAAGGCTGTGCTCTAATGCAATTTGCTTTTTTAAAAATAAAAATACTACATGCATTTGACAAAATAAATAAAAATGATCTTTTGTTATAAAAGCAGTATATATGCATTTTTAAAAGTTAGATCATATGGATAAGCAAAAGAAAATAGACACTATTCCTATCTTTCAAGATGACTATTGTTGCCACTGTGTGATCCAGCAGGTAGGCTTCACCGCAGGCACCCTGCTCCATCCCCAGCCCCGCCTAGTGCGCTCTGAGAAGGGAGATGTCCGGCAGGGGAGGCGGGAACTCCACGGGGACCACACTGCTGCCACTGGAACCAGCAGCCCGGCCCAATGTGCACGGAGCACAGAGACGTCCAGCAAGGGAAATAGAAGCTCCATAGAGTCCACACACCCTGTGGGGGGGCCGCCGCCGCGCGATCTAGCAGCAGGTAGGCTTTACTGCCACCACCCAGCTCCATCCCAAGCCTGGCCTAGCACACACAGAGCAGGGAGACATCCTTTAGGGGAAGGGGAAGCTCTGCAGAGACCACACGCTCTGCGGTGCCTCAGTGTATCCCAGCAACCCGGGCCAGAGCGCACAGAACAGGGAGAAGTCCAGCACAGGAGGTGGAAGCTCAGCAGAGACCACACACCCTGCGGTACCACACCGTGATCCAGCAGGCCGGCAGAGTCCAAGCTGACGAGAGAGGTGGCTCCCTGGTGAGGCCCAAGACCCGAGGCAACCACACACGCAAGGCACTAGTGGCCAACTGGGCAGTCACTGAGGTAGCCATACCGAATTGGCAACCACAGCAACATCTTAGTCAGTCAGTAGTGTCAAACCTGTGGACTGTGAAACCCCCTGCCACAATGAATAAACATCAAAGAAAAGATACCAGAAATATGAAAAATCAAGAAAGTACACCACCAAAGGATAATAACTCTCAAGGTCTAGATCCTATAGAACAAGAAGCCCTTGAAATGACTGACAAGGAATTTCGAGTGATAATTCTAAGGAAACTGAATGAAATACAAGAAAACTCTGCTAGACATCATGATGAAATGAGGAAAAGTATACAGGACCTGAAAGAGGAAATGTACAAGGAAATCAATGTCCTGAAAAAAAATGTGGCAGAACTTGCCGAACTGAAGAAGTTATTCAGCGAAATAAAAAACACAATGGAGAGTGTAACCAGCAGGCTTGTGGAAGTTGAAGAGAGAACCTCTGAACTTGAAAATGGGCTGTTTGAAATAACACAAGAGGACAAAAAAAAAAGAAAAAACAATCAAAGACATTGAACAAAATCTGAGAGACATATCAGACAACCTTAAGCGCTCAAATATCTGAGTCATGGGTATTCCAGAAGGGGGGGAAAAGGAGATTGCATTGAAAACATATTCAACAAAATAGTGGCAGAAAACTTCCCAGGTATAGGAAAAATCACAGATCTTCCGATCCAGGAAGCTCAACGATCTCCAAACGTATTCAACCCAAAAAGGTCTTCTCCAAGACATGTTATAGTCAAATTGGCAAAACTCAAAGACAAAGAGAGAATCTTAAAAGCTGCAAGAGAGAAGCATCAAATCACCTATAAGGGAGCCCCAATCAGGCTAACATCAGACTTTTCATCACAAACTCTAAAAGCTAGAAAGGAATGGGAAGATATACTCAAAATACTAAAAGACAAAGATTGCCAGCCAAGAATACTCTACCCTGCAAGGCTATCCTTCCTAAATGAAGGGCAAATAGTATGTTTCTCAGACAAACAAAAAGTGCGGGAGTTCACCACCACATGACCACCCTTACAAGAAATTCTCAAGGGAGTACTGGGTTTGGTTCCTGAAAAATAACTACCACTGCCATAAAAACCCAAGAAAAATCAAAACCCACTAGTATAATAAAAATGGCATTCATGAAGAGAAAACAAACAAACAAAAATGCTATCTACAACCTAAGGAAGGAACCAACAAACACAAAAACCAAACAGTAAATCAGAGAGCAAGGAACAAAAGACACCTAAGACAACCAAACAACCAATAAAATGCTAGGAATAAATCAACACCTTTCAATAACAACTCTTAATGTAAAAGGCTTAAATTCCCCAATTAAAAGACACAGACTGGCTGACTGGATTAAAAAGGAAGACCCAACCATATGCTGCCTACAAGAGACCCACCTCACCCATAAAGACTCACATAGACTAAGAGTGAAAGGATGGAAAAAGATTTACCATGCAAACAGAAAAGAAAAACGAGCTGGAGTAGCTATTCTTATATCTGACAAAATAGACTTTAAACTAAAAACCATAAAAAGAGACAATGAGGGACACTATGTAATGATAAAAGGACTGGTGTATCCAGAAGACATAACAATCATAAATATGTACACACCCAATGTTGGAGCAGCCAGATTTATAAAACAAACTCTATTAGACCTAAAGAAGGAAATAGACACTAATACCATAATAGCAGGGGACCTGAACACCCCACTCTCAATATTGGACAGATCATCTAGGCAAAGAATCAGCAGAGAAACACAAGATCTAAACAATACTCTAGACCAATCGGACTTGGCAGATATCTACAGAACATTCCACCCAACAACCTCAGAATATTCATTCTTCTCATCAGCACGTGGATCATTCTCCAGGATAGATCACATATTAGGTCACAAATCAAGTCTCAACAAATTAAAAAAAATTGGAATTATCCCATGTATTTTCTCAGACCACAATGGATTAAAACTAGAAATCAATAACAAACGAAACTCTGGAAACTATACAAACACATGGAAATTAAACAACATTCTACTTAATGACATATGGGTCTAAGAAGAAATCAAGCAGGAAATCAAAAAATTTATTGAAACTAATGAAAACAATGATAAATCATACCAAAACCTGTGGGATACTGCAAAAGCAGTATTAAGGGGGAAATTTAGGGCCGGACCCGTGGCGCACTCAGGAGAGTGCAGCGCTTGGGAGCGCAGCGATGCTCCCGCCGTGGGTTTGGATCCCATATAGGACTGGCCAGTGCACTCACTGGCTGAGTGCCGGTCATGAAAAAGACAAAAAAAAAAAAAGGGGGGGGGGAAATTTATTGCATTAATTGCTCACCTCAGAAGAATGGAAAGATGGCAAGTGAACAACCTAACACTTCACCTTAAAGAACTAGAAAAACAAGAACAATCCAAACCTAAAGTTAGCAGACGGAAAGAAATCATTAAGATCAGAGCAGAACGTAATGAAATTGAAACCCAAAAAACAATACAAAAGATCAATGAATCAAAAAGTTGGTTTTTTGAAAAGATAAATAAAATTGACAAACCATTAGCATGGCTAACAAAAAAAAGAAGAGAGAAGATTCAAATAACAAAAATTAGAAATGAAAAAGGCAATATTACAACTGATTCACCTGAAGTACAAGGAATCATCCGAGACTACTATAAACAACTATATGCCAACAAATTTGAAAATCTGGAGGAAATGGATAAATTTCTGGACACACACAAGCTCCCATAACTGAGCCATGAAGACATAGAAAATTTGAACAGACCAATAACAATAAAGGAGATTGAAGCTGTTATCAGAAAGCTCCCAACAAAGAAAAGCCCAGGACCAGATGGATTCACAGCAGAATTTTACCAAACATTCAAAGAGGAATTGACACCGATTCTTTACAAACTATTCCAAAAGATTGAAACAGACGCAAATCTCCCAAACTCATTCTATGAAGCAAACATCATCCTGATACCAAAACCAGGTAAGGATATAACCAAAAAAGAAAACTACAGGCCGATATCCTTGAAGAATATAGATGCAAAAATCCTCAGTAAAATACTAGCAAACAGAATACAGCAACACATACGTAAAATTATTCACCACGATCAAGTGGGATTCATCCCAGGGATGCAAGGTTGGTTCAACATACGCAAATCAATAAATGTGATACATCATATTAATAAAGCCAAACACAAGGACCATATGATCATCTCTATAGATGCTGACAAAGCATTTGATAAAATTCAGTACTCATTCATGACAAAGACCCTCTATAAGTTAGGTATAGATGGAAAGTATCTCAACATAATTAAAGCCATACATGACAAACCCACTGCTAATATCATCCTAAATGGGGAAAAGCTGAAAGCTTTTCCTTTAAGAACAGGAACCAGACAAGGATGCCTACTCTCACTACTCCTATTCAACATAGTGTTGGAAGTACTAGCCAGAGCAATCAGAGAAGAGAAGGAAATAAAGAGCATCCAGATTGGAAAAGATGAAGTCAAACTGTCCCTGTTTGCAGATGACTTGATCCTATATATCGAACAGCCTAAAGCCTCTACAAAAAAACTCTTGGAGTTGATAAATGATTTCAGCACACTAGCAGGATACAAAATCAACACACAAAAATCAGTAGCATTTCTTTTCTCCAATAGTGAACATGCAGAAAGAGAAATCAAGAAAGCCTGCCCATTTACAATAGTCACCAAAAAAATGAAATACTTAGGAATTGAGTTAACCAAGGATGTGAAAAATCTCTATAATGAGAACTACAAACCACTGCTGAGAGAAATTAGAGAGGATACAAGAAGATGGAAAGATATCCCATGCTCTTGGATTGGAAGAATCAACATAGTGAAAATGTCCATACTACCCAAAGTGATATACAAATTCAATGCAATCCCCATCAAAATTCCAAAAACATTTTTCTCAGAAATGGAAAAAACTATCCAGACATTTATATGGGATAACAAAAGACCACACATAGCCAAAGCAATTCTGAGCAAAAATATTAAAGCTGTAGGCATCACACTACCTGACTTTAAGCTATACTACAAAGCTATAATAACCAAAACAACATGGTACTGACATAAAAACAGACACACTGATCAATGGAATAGAATAGAGAATCCAGAAATCAACCCACACACTTACTTCCATGAGATCTTTGACAAAGGCACCAAGCCTATTCACTGGGGAAGGGACTGCCTCTTCAGCAAATGGTGCTGGGATAACTGGATATCCATATGCAGGAGAATGAAACTAGACCCATACCTCTCACCATATACTAAAATCAACTCAAAATGGTTTTAGGATTTAAATATACACCCTGAAACAATAAAACTTCTTAAAGAAAACATAGGAGAAACACTTCAGGAAATAGGACTGGACACAGACTTCATGAATACGACCCCAAAAGCATGGGCAACCAAAGGAAAAATAAACAAATGGGATTATATCAAACTAAAAAGCTTCTGCACAGCAAAAGAAACAATTAACAGAGTTAAAAGACAACCAACAGAGTGGGAGAAAATATTTGCAAAATATACATCTGACAAAGGATTAATATCCAGAATATCAAACAACTTTACAATAAAAAAACAAGCAACCCAATTAAGAAATGGGCAAAAGAGCTAAGTAGGCATTTCTCTAGGGAAGATATACAAATGGCCAACAGACATATGAAAAAATGCTCCACATCACTCAGCATCCGGGAAATGCAAATCAAAACTACACTGAGATACCATCTAACCCCAGTTAGGATGGCTAAAATCCAAAAGACTCTGAACGATAAAAGCTGGCGAGGTTGCGGAGAAAAAGGAACTCTCATACATTGTTGGTGGGACTGCAAAATGGTGCAGCCTCTATGGAAAATGGTATGGAGGTTCCTCAAACAATTGCAGATAGATCTACCATATGACCCAGCTATCCCACTGCTGGGAATATACCCAGAGGAATGGAAATCATCAAGTCAAAGGTATACCTGTTCCCCAATGTTCATTGCAGCACTTTTTACAATAGCCAAGAGTTGGAACCAGCCCAAATGTCCATCATCGGATGAGTGGATACGGAAAATGTGGTATATCTACACAATGGAATACTACTCAGCTATAAAAACGAATGAAATACTGCCATTTGCAACAACATGGATGGACCTTGAAAGAATTATATTAAGTGAAACGAGTCAGGCACAGAAAGAGAAATACCACATGTTCTCACTTATTGGTGGGAGCTAAAAATAAATAAATAAAATCATACACACACACACACACACACACACACACACACACAAAACCAAGGGGCGGGGTGAAGAAGATATAACAACTACAATTCCTTGAAGTTGATAAGACAAGCACACAGAAAGGACATTGTTGGCTGGGAGGGGGGGAGGGAGGAGCGAGGGAGGTTTTGGTGATGGGCCATAATAATCACCCACATTGTATATTGACAAAATAAAAACTAAAAAAAAAAAAAAAAAGATGACTATTGTTAACACTTTATGTCTCCCAGATCTTTTTCAAAGCATATGTACATACATAGCATCAGTTATTATATCAAACAGTGGCTTAAAATAACAACAATTTTATATGTTTATAATTCTGAGAATCAGCATTTAGGGTTTGGCCTCTACTGGGCAGTTCTTCTGGTCTTGCCTAGGGTCACTCATGTGGCTGCAGGCATGTGGCAGTTTGACTGCGGCTGACTGGCCTAAGGTGGCCTCTCTCACAGAGCTGGTGGTTGGAGTTGGCTCTTGGCAGGTCGTCTCTCTCCATGTGGTCTCATCCATCCTCAGGGAGACTAGCCCGGACTTCTTCACATGCCTGCAACAGTGCCCCAAGAGGGCAAGAATGGCAGCTGGACTAGGCTGGATGTTCCATATCACTTATGCCACATTCTTTTGGTCAAAACACGTCAGAAGAGGTGGAATGTTTGATTCCACTTTTGGAATGATGCAAAGGGGCTAGCGTAGGTGTTCTCAAAGTATGATCCAGGGATCCTTCCATGACAATGAGATCCTTTAAAAGAGATCCGTGAAGTGAAAAAAATTTGTCATACTACTAAGACATTAATTCTCATTTCTCTCCTGAGTGTAGAATGAAGTTTTCCAGAGGTGTAGTATATAACATTTAATATTGCAACAGATTATATGCAGAACTTGACATGAGAATGGAAATATGAAAATCTGTCTTCCATTAGGCCAGACATTAAGAGAGATTTGCAAAAATGTAAAACAATGCCACACTTCTCAAACTATTTTTTGTTTGGAAGTTATTTCTCATTAAAATGTTATTCATATTAACATGGAATAGCATGTCATGTTAATAACTTCTTGATTTTATCAACAGACATACTCACATAATCAAAAACCTCTTTCATGTGTGTAATAATTTAAGATCATAAAGGGCTCCTAAAACTAAAAATGTTTGCAAATCATTGGCTTAAAATACAGGGATAGGAAGATATTTTGTGGCCATTTGCAAAAGCAACTTATCACTTAGAGGTTTTTGTTTATCAAAATGAGATATTGTGCATTTTATTCAGTTAATGCTTGCCACCTCTCAACAAGTTTTCATTTCAAGAGCCAGTCCATATTTAAATTTCCCTGATTACCCCAACATATCCGTTATAGCTGGTTTGTTCAAATTAGGATCCTGTTCAGGATCTTATATTGCATCTGCTTGTGTTGCCAACTTGCTTTTTCCACTCTGACATGTCATGTAGGTCTCTTAGTAAAAAGATTTTATTCAGCTACATAATTGTTTTCAACACGTTACTCTCTATGGTATGGATTTGGAACTACGTTAACTGACCCCCTACTGATGAAAGCTTTAGTGATGCAGTGAACATCCTTGTACCTAAACCCGAGAACTGGTGTGAATCTGCAGGAAAAACAAACTTTATTTTCAACAGAGTAACTCTTCTTCAAAGTTCACAAACACTGATAAACCACACCTCCTATATCATGATACACTTTTCAAGTGGACTGGATCTTGCACTGGCCTGAGCAATGTTTTCTTGCTCCTGGGTAAGGTACCTAGGAAGTCAAATTACCACAATTTTATTCTGGTCAACAAAGCAGAGGCCAGTCACATGGTATGGACGGGAGAGGACTGGATAGGTGGGAAGGGCAGCCCAATAGAACGAACAGCACATGCAAAGGCTCCAAAGTAGGAAACAACAGCTTGAGGAATAAAACAATGTGGTGAGATCATAAAACGAGTGGAAGAGTGGGCTTGAGAGGGCTTTGCAGTCAGTTTTGGAACTGAACCTAAGAGGGATAAGGACTTACTAAAATGCCTGGGCAGAAGAATGACATGTTCAGATTTGCTTCAAAATATATCAGAGCCTATCACTACATGTTAGAATGGCTAGAATTTTTTTTTTTTTTTTTTTTTTTTTTTTTTTTTTAATTTTATTTTGTCGATATACATTGTAGCTGATTAATGCTCCCCATCACCAAAACCTCCCTCCCTTCTCCCTCCCCCCCTCCCCCCCAACAATGTCCTTTCTGTTTGCTTGTTGTATCAACTTCAAATAATTGTGGTTGTTATATCTTCTTCCCTCCCCCCCCCGATTTGTGTGTGTGTGTGTGTATGTGTGTGTGTGAATTTATATATTAATGTTTAGCTCCCTCCAATAAGTGCGAACATGTGGTATTTCTCTTTCTGTGCCTGACTTGTTTCACTTAATATAATTCTCTCAAGGTCCATCCATGTTGTTGCAAATGGCAGTATTTCATTCATTTTTATAGCTGAGTAGTATTCCATTGTGTAGATGTACCACATTTTCCGTATCCACTCATCTGATGATGGGCATTTGGGCTGGTTCCAACTCTTGGCTATTGTAAAGAGTGCTGCGATGAACATTGGGGAACAGGTATACCTTCGACTTGATGATTTCCATTCCTCTGGGTATATTCCCAACAGTGGGATGGCTGGGTCGTATGGTAGATCTATTTGCAATTGTTTAAGGAACCTCCATACCATTTTCCATAGAGGCTGCACCATTTTGCAGTCCCACCAACAATGTATGAGAGTTCCTTTTTCTCCGCAGCCTCGCCAGCATTTATCGTTCATAGTCTTTTGGATTTTAGCCATCCTAACTGGGGTTAGATGGTATCTCAATGTGGTTTTGATTTGCATTTCCCGGATGCTGAGTGATGTTGAGCATTTTTTCATATGTCTGTTGGCCATTTGGATATCTTCCTTAGAGAAATGCCTACTTAGCTCTTTTGCCCATTTTTTAATTGGGTTGCTTGTTTTCTTCTTGTAAAGTTGTTTGAGTTCCTTATATATTCTGGATATTAATCCTTTGTCAGATGTATATTTTGCAAATATTTTCTCCCACTCTGTTGGTTGTCTTTTAACTCTTTTAATTGTTTCTTTTGCTGTGCAGAAGCTTTTTAGTTTGATATAATCCCATTTGTTTATTTTTCCTTTGGTTGCCCGTGCTTTTGGGGTCGTATTCATGAAGTCTGTGCCCAGTCCTATTTCCTGAAGTGTTTCCCCTATGTTTTCTTTAAGAAGTTTTATTGTCTCAGGGTGTATATTTAAATCCTTAATCCATTTTGAGTTGATTTTAGTATACGGTGAGAGGTATGGATCTAGTTTCATTCTCCTGCATATCGATATCCAGTTATCCCAGCACCACTTGCTGAAGAGGCAGTCCCTTCCCCAGTGAATAGGCTTGGTGCCTTTGTCAAAGATCAGATGGCAGTAAGTGTGTGGGTTGATTTCTGGATTCTCTATTCTATTCCATTGGTCAGTGTGTCTGTTTTTATGCCAGTACCATACTGTTTTGGTTATTATAGCTTTGTAGTATAGCTTAAAGTCAGGTAGTGTTATGCCTCCAGCTTTATTTTTTTTGCTGAGCATTGCTTTGGCTATTCGTGGTCTTTTATTGTTCCATATAAATGTCTGAATAGTTTTTTCCATTTCTGAGAAAAATGTCTTTGGAATTTTGATGGGGATTGCATTGAATTTGTATATCACTTTGGGTAGTATGGACATTTTCACTATGTTGATTCTTCCAATCCAAGAGCATGGAATATCTTTCCATCTTCTTGTATCCTCTCTAATTTCTCTCAGCAGTGGTTTGTAGTTCTCATTATAGAGATTTTTCACCTCCTTGGTTAACTCAATTCCTAAGTATTTTATTTTTTTGGTGGCTATTGTAAATGGGCAGGCTTTCTTGATTTCTCCTTCTGCATGTTCACTATTGGAGAAAAGAAATGCTACTGATTTTTGTGTGTTGATTTTGTATCCTGCTACTGTGCTGAAATCATTTATCAATTCCAACAGTTTTTTTGTAGAGGTTTTAGGCTGTTCGATATATAGGATCATGTCATCTGCAAACAGGGACAGTTTGACTTCATCTTTTCCAATCTGGATGCCCTTTATTTCCTTCTCTTCTCTGATTGCTCTGGCTAGTACTTCCAACACTATGTTGAATAGGAGTGGTGAGAGTGGGCATCCTTGTCTAGTGCCTGTTCTTAAAGGAAAAGCTTTCAGCTTTTCCCCATTCAGGATGATATTGGCAGTGGGTTTGGCATATATGGCTTTAATTATGTTGAGATACTTTCCCTCTATACCTAACTTATAGAGGGTCTTTGTCATGAATGAGTGCTGAACTTTATCAAATGCTTTTTCAGCATCTATAGAGATGATCATATGGTCCTTGTGTTTGAGTTTATTAATATGGTGTATCACATTTATTGATTTGCGTATGTTGAACCAACCTTGCATCCCTGGGATGAATCCCACTTGATCGTGATGAATAATTTTTCGTATGTGTTGCTGTATTCTGTTTGCTAGTATTTTAGTGAGGATTTTTGCATCTATATTCATCAAGGATATCGGCCTGTAGTTTTCTTTTTTGGTTATATCTTTACCTGGTTTTGGTATCAGGATGATGTTTGCTTCATAGAATGAGTTTGGGAGATTTGCGTCTGTTTCAATCTTTTGGAATAGTTTGTAAAGAATCGGTGTCAATTCCTCTTTGAATGTTTGGTAAAATTCTGCTGTGAATCCATCCGGTCCTGGGCTTTTCTTTGTTGGGAGCCTTCTGATAACAGCTTCAATCTCCTTTATTGTTATTGGTCTGTTCAAATTTTCTACGTCTTCACGGTTCAGTTTTGGGAGCTTGTGTGTGTCCAGAAATTTATCCATTTCCTCCAGATTTTCAAATTTGTTGGCGTATAGTTGTTTATAGTAGTCTCGAATGATTCCTTGTATTTCAGATGAATCAGTTGTAATATCGCCTTTTTCATTTCTAATTTTTGTTATTTGAGTCTTCTCTCTTCTTTTTTTTGTTAGCCAAGCTAATGGTTTGTCAATTTTATTTATCTTTTCAAAAAACCAACTTTTTGATTCGTTGATCTTTTGAATTGTTTTTTGGTTTTCAATTTCATTCAGTTCTGCTCTGATCTTAATGATTTCTTTCCGTCTGCTAACTTTAGGATTGGATTGTTCTTGTTTTTCTAGTTCTTTAAGGTGAAGTGTTAGGTTGTTCACTTGCCATCTTTCCATTCTTCTGAAGTGAGCATTTAATGCAATAAATTTTCCCCTCAATACTGCTTTTGCAGTGTCCCACAGGTTTTGGTATGATGTATCATTGTTTTCATTAGTTTCAATAAACTTTTTGATTTCCTGCTTGATTTCTTCTTGGACCCATATGTCATTAAGTAGAATGCTGTTTAATTTCCATGTGTTTGTATAGTTTCCAGAGTTTTGTTTGTTATTAATTTCTAGTTTTAATCCATTGTGGTCTGAGAAGATACATGGGATAATTGCAATTTTTTTGAATTTATTGAGACTTGATTTGTGACCTAATATGTGATCTATCCTGGAGAATGATCCATGTGCTGATGAGAAGAATGAATATTCTGAGGTTGTTGGGTGGAATGTTCTGTAGATATCTGCCAATTCCAATTGGTCTAGAGTCTTGTTTAGATCTTGTGTTTCTCTACTGATTCTTTGCCTAGATGATCTGTCTAATATTGACAGTGGAGTGTTCAGGTCCCCTGCTATTATGGTATTAGTGTCTATTTCCTTCTTTAGGTCTAATAGAGTTTGTTTTATAAATCTGGCTGCTCCAACATTGGGTGCGTACATATTTATGATTGTTATGTCTTCTTGATGGATCAGTCCTTTTATCATTAAGTAGTGTCCCTCATTGTCTCTTTTTATGGTTTTTAGTTTAAAGTCTATTTTGTCAGATATAAGAATAGCCACTCCAGCTCGTTTTTCTTTTCTGTTTGCATGGTAAATCTTTTTCCATCCTTTCACTCTTAGTCTGTGTGAATCTTTATGGGTGAGGTGGGTCTCTTGTAGGCAGCATATAGTTGGGTCCTGCTTTTTGATCCAGTCAGCCAGTCTGTGTCTTTTAATTGGGGAATTTAAGCCTTTAACATTAAGAGTTGTTATTGAAAGGTGTTGATTTATTCCTAGCATTTTATTGGTTGTTTGGTTGTCTTAGGTGTCTTTTGTTCCTTGCTTTCTGATTTACTGTTTGGTTTCTTTGTTTGTTGGTTCCTTAGGTTGTAGATAGTGTTTTTGTTAGCTTGTTTTCTCTTCATGAATGCCATTTTTATTGTACTAGCAGGTTTTGATTTTTCTTGGGTTTTTATGGCAGTGGTAGTTATTTTTCAGGAACCAAACCCAGTACTCCCTTCAGGATTTCTTGTAAGGGTGGTCTTGTGGTAGTGAACTCCCGCAGTTTTTGTTTGTCTGAGAAATATACTATTTGCCCCTCATTTCGGAAGGATAGCCTTGCAGGGTAGAGTATTCTTGGCTGGCAATCTTTGTCTTTTAGTATTTTGAAAATATCATCCCATTCCTTTCTAGCTTTTAGGGTTTGTGATGAAAAGTCTGATGTTAACCTGATTGGGGCTCCCTTATAGGTGATTTGACGCTTCTCTCTTGCAGCTTTTAAGATTCTCTCTTTGTCTCTGAGTTTTGCCAATTTGACTATGACATGTCTTGGAGAAGGCCTTTTTGGGTTGAATACGTTTGGAGATCGTTGAGCTTCCTGGATCTGAAGATCAGTGATTTTTCCTATACCTGGGAAGTTTTCTGCCACTATTTTGTTGAATATGTTTTCAATGGAATCTCCATTTTCCTCCCCTTCTGGAATACCCATGACTCGGATATTTGAGCGCTTGAGGTTGTCTGATATCTCTCTCAGATTTTCTTCCATGTCCTTGATTCTTTTCTCTTTCTTTTTGTCTGCTTGTGTTATTTCAAACAGCCCATCTTCAAGTTCAGAGGTTCTCTCTTCAACTTCGACAAGCCTGCTGGTTAAACTCTCCGTTGTGTTTTTTATTTCGCTGAATAATTTCTTCAGTTCAGCAAGTTCTGCTACATTTTTTTTCAGGAAATTGATTTCCTTGTATATTTCCTCTTTCAGATCCTGTATACTTTTCCTCATTTCATCATGATGTCTAGCTGAGTTTTCTTGTATCTCATTCAGTTTCCTTAGAATTATCACTCGAAATTCCTTGTCAGTTATTTCAAGGGCTTCTTGTTCTATAGGATCTAGAGTATGAGATTTATTAACTTTTGGTGGTGTACTTTCTTGATTTTTTGTATTTCTGGTGTCTTTTTTTTGGTGTTTATTCATTGTGGCAGGGGGTTTCACAGTCCACCGGTTTAAGACTAATGACTAACTAGGATGTTGCTGTGGTTGCCAATTTGGTATGGCTCCCGCCGTGACTGCTCAGTTGGCCTCTAGTGTCTTGTGTGTGTGGTTGCCTCGGGTCTTGGGCTTCTCCGGGGAGCCACCTTTCTGGTCAGCTTGTACTCTGCTGGGCTGGTGGATCACGTACCACAGGGTGTGTGATCTCTGTTGAGCTTTCACTTTCTGTACAGGACTTCTCCCCGTTCCGTGTGCTCTGGCCCAGGCTGTTAGATCGTGCCGTGGCGACCCCACCGGGTGTGTGGTTCCTGTCGAGTCTCCGCCTCCCTGGCCGCACGTCTCCCCCCTCTGTGCACACTGTGCTGGGCTGGGGCGTGTGTTCTGCACCCCTCGTCTATCAGCTGGGCCTTCAAGACCCTGCTCAGCACCGCCTCGCCCAGGAAGTCTACCAGGTTTCTGCTAGGCACAGACGACCGGTCTCTCTGGGTGCCTTTGTAGCACTGTGTAGATCTTTTTCGGGTCTTGTTCACCTTTGTATCCCCCCGGTATAAACCGAGTCTAGTGCCCGCCTGCAGCCTGCTCTCCAGCAGGTTCAAGCGGACCTGGGAACTCTCCTACCACACTATTCCCAACCAGAAATTCGTTAGGCTTTTTTCCAAACTGGTGGTCGCAGAGATGGTATCTGCCTCCCAGTAACAGGAAGTTTACCGGGGCGGAGTCCAGGGTGTGGTGGAGTGACAGTCGGCCCGCCCGTACTTCCTAGCCCTCCCAAAACTGGTCGGGACACCCCACACCCACAGCCCTGCCAGAGAACCGCGGAGGGAGTGGGAGAGGAGGTCGGCCCGCAGGGTCCGGAAAGCCCCGCGCCAGGCCAAGCAAATGGGCTCAGTGATGGCCGAGCAGGGCGGAGCTGCCCGCACCTGGGAAAATGGAGGCAGCACCGGGGCAATGAGTGGCCTGGTGGTGCAGGCGGAAGCCGCGTGGGCATCCACCCCCCCGAACAGAGCTGTGCCAGGGATCACTCACAGTGCTGTGCCAGGTCGGGCGCTCGCTCTGTCTCTGGTTTGTTGCCTTCCGTGTTCTCGGCGCTGCCGCCTCGGGCTGTTCAGTCGCGGCGCCGCTCGGGCGCTCCCAGGAATCTTCTTTAATGCCGGCCTGAAACCTCGAATCCTGAATAGGGCAGCTGGCCGCCTTCTTCAGCGCGGCCCCGGTCTCCGGGATCCTGGCTGCATCCACAGCAGCCCTGGCGCCGTGTTCCCTGTTTCAAGACTCACTTTTGCAGCTAAGAATCAGTTCTTTTCCTGCTCCACACTTCAAAGCTGTTGCCTGTAAATGAGGCAGCCTCTCCTGCCGGGGGCAAAGTGGCGTTGAGCCCCCACGACCGGCCAGCAGCAGCAGTCCTCCCTTAAGAGATGGCCAGGGGAAGGTCCACAAGTTTCCCGGCTGCCTGAGGCCCAGTGGCCACCTTTTCCACCTCAGCTACTCCGCGCCAGCCGCCGCAGCCGCCGCCATCTTGAAACCTTACCTAGAATTTTTTTTTAAAACTGAAAATACCAAGTGTTGACAAGGATGTCGAACACTGGAACTGTGATACACAGCTGGTGAGACGCAGGAGTTTGGCTATTTCTTACAAAGCTAAAAATGCACTTATACAACCCAGCAACCCTACTCCCAGGTATTCACCCAAAATAAAACATACATCCACACAAAAACCTGTACACAGATGTTTATAGTGGCTTTACCCATAATCAGCAATAATTGTAAGCAGTCCAAATGTCTTTCAAATGGTGAATTGGATACAGTGATACAGATACAGTGGAATACTAGTAAATAATAATTACTTAACCATGAACATGAACAAATCTCAAAAGTTTATTATGCTAAGGCAGACTTAAAAGACTGCATACTATATGACTTCCTGGAAAAAGGGAAACTACATGAACACAAACTTAATCAATGGTTAATGGGAGCAGGAGCTGACTATAAAAGAACATCAGCCTGTGAGAAAATGGGAATGCTCCACAAGAAATAGCAATGATTGTAGGGGAGGGGCTGGGAATTAAGCACATGTTAAGTAACTAAAGGGGAGGAGGTCTGCAGTCTGAGGAACCCACAGTTGCTTCTCATCTACATAGTTTAGTATCGCTTATTCAGGGACGATTGGGAAAATGCCACTGTTTTATATCGGTAGAGTGTGGGTGAAAAAGCCGAGAAGCCAGACACTAAGTATAAACTTGAAGCGAAGAATACTGATTCAAAGCTGATGAGGAGCAGGCTCTACTGCAGACCCCACTCCCCTCCCATCCCACTCTTTAGAGGAGAGGCAAAAATCCCATTAAGTTGGCAGGGCCAAATCACACCTCTTGGCAGGTAAGTTTTTTTCACCACACCCTCCCCTCCAAAGACAGAGACACAAATGAAATGTATCAGTTATTTAATTTGGTTCTTGGTAAGAAATTTAGAACACCAATTTGTGAGGATAAATTCCATTTGTCAGGGCAAACAGAGATCGCAGGTAGCCTTGGAGCTGAGGAACAGCTTTGATTTTTGGTAAAATTTGCGAGTCCACAGCTTTCTGATCTGCCTTGCGCTGCTCTGTAATCTCGTACTTCTAAATAAAAAGAAAATTAAAACATTTTAAAATAGGCACACGCACACAAAAACAAACAGGCATAAATACTGAACTATGCAGTTCACTAAGGAATCCTACCTCACAAGTGTTCAAGTCCCAGGAATATTTAGAAAACAATTAAAGGCAATTTTGTTAGTCCTTTCCTTGGCAGGCTGAAGTACAACCTGTCCCTTTATTTTTTTGGCAGTTACTGGTAGGGGTTTTCTGAACCCTTTGACCTTGGTGTTTTAACACCATGCTCTAACTAACTTGTTTCTTACATAATAAAAATAGTGAAAATAAGAAAAAAAAAAAAGTAGCTCTCATCCTTTTGTCTACTTTAATATGCAGCAAAGATAAATAAGGGTAAATTCTCAATACAATGACAGCAGTAGTTCCTGGAAGAGTTCCACCAAAACCTCAGGACTCTGAGTTGAGCTCCCAGGCCCCAAAAAGAACTACTGAATTTAGAAGAATCTGGAAAAATACTAAGTATTTCCCAGACATTTCACATTATTTACCTTTTATTTTTCTTCTGTTTATTTTTACACCCAGCTTCAGGGGGCCAGTGCTATCACAGGAAATGACAGAAAAAGAACCTTACCTCTTTTTCTGTGTCGAAGATCTCACCTTCCTGGTGTCTAGGCTTCCGCAGCTTCTTCTTCTTAAAGTATGCATCAGTGAGATGTTTTGGTATTTTTATATTGCTGATATCAATTTTTGTAGAGGTGGCGATGACAAATTTCTGGTGTGTTCTACGCAGAGGAACCCGATTGAGGACCAGAGGTCCTAAGGAAAAAAATTAATTTAGTGAGGGAAAGAGGAAATAATCATTTAAGAACTGACTCTGAGTAGGCACTGTATTTGGAGAAATTTCAAACTGTTCTTTCTACTGCCAGCACACAGCACCAAGAATTAAGATTTCAGTTTGTCCAAGGCTTTCCTTCCCCCACACATCTTTTAAAGTCACCCAACTTGGAAGAAGGTAGTCACTAAAACAAGGTTGGTTAAAACCAGAGGTCTCTGAAGGTAGCTGAGTACTGCTCACACAGAGTGAACAATTCACTTTTTGCCTGTTTAGTAACTCCATCTTGATATCGAGTGACGGACCAATTATACACTTTATGCAGGATGAACTCCTTGGTGCCAGTAGCCAATCATTCCTTATTCTAGGTGGCAGTTACTTCTTGTGTTACTACACAAAATTTAAATACCTGGCTTCATTTAACTAAGATGTATACAAGGCAATGAAATGGGGCGCAGAATCTCATGGCATTGAGAAACTTCCAAGTGGGTGGTAGCAAATGCGTATATTGGAAGCATTTACAAATCCAAGTTTCAGAGAATATAAAAATCTGAAGATCTTCTTACCAGTCACAAGTAGCAACCCACTGCTCAGCTGCTTCAAGAAAACCACCCTCTGTAAATTAAACAGGAAATAATTAGTTTTGGGAAACTAAAAACTGACTTCTGAATCAATCAAATCACAGGCATCTATATTTAGAAAAAGAAATTCTACACGTATATGGCTTGGCAGTTCTGGAAGCAACCACACCAAGCTACTAGGGAATTAACTACGATACAAACATTTTCAAGTAAATGTGTTATTTGTAACAAGTAATATAACCAATAGCAGGAACTGGTTAAGTCAATTATTATAAATTCTGAATTAAACCTGTTATTTGTAACAACAGGAAGATGTTTACACTAGGTGAAAACAGTAGGAAAAACTATGCACAGTATGTATGACCATCTCTATATTGAATGCTCTGCTAGTGAGTGACTGGGTTGTCAATTTTACAGTATGGACCATTCTCACCACCCTGAAGAACACAGGTAAATAAAGGAATCTGACATCCAGAGTAAAAACACTCCAGGTAACTGCAGTGAAGCTGCACAAGCTGAGGTACTTGGCTCACCTTGCCTCTGTGGCGCCCAGTAAGGATGATCAGAATGGTCCCTGGAGTGATGCTAGCTCGCAGTCTTCTCACGTGCTGACTGAAAGGTTTTTTGCCGTGGCTCAACAGCTTTCGAGGAACATCTTCAGTAGGATAATATCTAGGCTGGAGAGAGTCCATGGGTCCCACTTATTGAAATAAGCCATTCAGATTAGGAGAACTGAGTTCTGATGTCAGTGAAACTTCTACTACAATCTTTTTACTTATTTGAAACTTAAATGCCTTATTCACACTATTGCATTTTCATTTCTCATAAGTAGAATTCTGAGATAAAACTAAACTTAAGAGATTCTATATCGTCGTGGCAGTCATTCTCGCGAAAGCTTTTCTGGAGTCCCTGACTTCTATCTAATATAAACTCTTTCAGAAAAACACATGTCCCACACACCACATTTTGCATATTATGAAGAGGGAAGCATGCTTGTTTTCCAATTAAAATAAAGCATGCTCATATCCTCAGCACTTCATCTGATCCTCCCATTTTATCCACAACGGTAAACAAATTGCACAAAGCTAGATGTTAAAACTGCCAGTACATTTATTGTAAAAATAAGACACCATACAAGAACTATTAAGGATACCATGACAATAACTCACAATAACCTATTTCTAACTATACCATATCATTACTTCAGTATTGCTCATCAAACATTAACACCTAATAGGAAAACCAAATCACAAGACGAGAAGCTCACAAGACAGAGAAATCAAAGTGCCATTTTCCCTCTGATGCAGTAATTCTCGATTTGAAGTGTGTAAAATACCTGGGACTGTTTCCATAATGGAAATTACAGAGCAAGCACCAAGAGAATACACTGGGTCTTGCGTGTGGTAAAGGGGGCCAAGCAGCACTGCTCTAGTGGATAAATAAATGTTCTATAGGACAAGCAGTGTGTCCTAGGTTCTATATATTATTCAGTCTCCACAACAACCCTCTGAGGTAAACCTTTATTTCTATTTTATATGTGAAAAGACAAAGCACAGAAAAGTAACTCGACTCATTTAAGATTAAGCAGTAAACGTCGAAGCCAAGTTGCAAACCCAGAACCCTTTACCTGTGCTTAGCAAATCTTTGGTATACAGAAACTTGTATAACCAGAAACTTGTATAACTTTATACACACACAAAAAATCTTAACAGTAATGAGAGCTTAAACTAAAAATCCAAACAGTCTCCTCCAAATCTTACCATTTTGCGAAGTTTAACCACCCGGGTACCACCATTCTTGTCACCACCAACTGGTTTTGTGATAGTAGCAGGAACCTTCTCCTTCTTCTTCTTTTCAATCTACAAGGGCAAATATGCATCAAAAAGTCAGAGGCAGACAAAAACCTTGAGGTTAAAATATAATGTCCAGTGGTTTCCCTCATCTCTTACCCTGGACTTATTCGCTGAGTATTTCCTCTTGTACATGGCCTTTCTGGAATACATAGCAGATCGGGAATATCTGCCAATTCCTCTAACGAGGACAGGATTTCGGCTGCAGTGGGGCTTCCCCTTCTTGGGCTTTTTAGCCTTGAGGTTAGCCTTTTTAACCTTGCCACCGCCATCAGCCTTCTTGGCTTCAGGTTTCTTCTCCTTAGCATCCGGCTCCTTAGCTTTTTCACCCGTCATCTATCAATTAAAAAAAAAAAGAAGACATATCAACAATCACCCATAACAAGGCAATACATAGATGGGCTGGGCTTCCCAGACTAGAAGTCTTCCTCCCTCGAAATACAGGCTTTCCTCCCAAACTCCACACCCCTACTCCAACCCTCATTATGGTTAATTTCGGGGTTGTCTCCCCGACACATTATAAACTTTCTGAGGATGTGGAAATATCCTACTCCCCTAAGATATTTACTTAAAACAGAATTTTTAACAGTCTCTACAACTAGCAAGCAGCAAGACTAGAACTTGAAACAGTTTGCTTTCATGACCTTTGCTCTTAACTTTCAACACCACTGTCTCATTCAAGAAATTCGGTTTAGAAGGTGATAACACAAAAACGAGCCCAAACTCAGTCTAGACTGAAAAATGCTCAAAGACCAACAGACGACTTCCGGTTGTGGACGTGGAAAGACGGCAAAGAAGCTTTTGGCTTCAGCCCCAAATCCCAACGTGGCTGAAACAAGCTCAGCGGCGTCTTTTAGAACATGGGCCCAGGATTCCGGAGAGCGCGCCCTCGCCCTGGTCCTCCTAGCCCCGCTAGCCCGTTACGGGTCCCTGCAGGGGTCCGTTCCCACTGCACAGGAGGGTGCCAAGCAGCCAGAGCCTCCCCGGAATTCCACCTCAACCTTTTCGCCCCCCGCCTCAAACCCCAGCGAAAGAAATTAAGCGTCTGGGGAGGCCTCTCAGTTGGCCTGGGCATGTCCGACTCCCGTAGGTGTCGATTTGATGCCCTCCAGGTTCGGATGGCGAAGGATTTGGGTCCTGAAATCGAGTCTTGCATATAAGACCGCCATTCTTACCTTGCAAGACGGGAAAGAGAACTACAGTCCCGGCTTCCGGTCTATAAGCAATCATGGGAGGTGTCGAGTCTCACTTCCTTCCGGATCTGGGGCATCATGGGAAATGTAGTACTCCTATATAGGGAACTATTTTTTGTAGTAAGAGGTGGAAGGTAATTTTTTTTAAAGAATCACTGGCTTGCCTTTAATTAATTTTAACCTTTTAAGATTTTAAAGGTGGAATCAACCAGGTGAGGGTATAGGGCAAATAATTTTCCAACACTTCTCGTGTGAACTTAAATTTTAGATTTTTCTTTGGAGTAAAACTGACTCTTCACTGTTAACAAGGTTATTTCTGAGTTGCAAAAATTCTCTCTCGGTTTCCCCCACTGTATTCTTCCATTCAGTCTTGGCTGCCATAATTAGACAGAAAGCTGGAGGGTACTTTTTTCTTGCATCTGTGGTGGAAACCTTAAGCAGCAGGCAGTAACTGCTTTAGGTGTCAATAGATGTACAGAATAGTGAAATTCTGAAAGTATCTCTGGGAACCGATCTAAGATTGCATTTTTGGTTTTGCTTACTAACCATTTTCACACTACCATTTGCACTATAAGAATGGATAATGGATGAAGGACATATTCTCCAAGTAAAGTGAAATCTTTCCAGTGAAAGGCTAGTTGAGAATCTTCCACAGACATTTTCTCAACAGTTGGATTAATGCCTACATCCCCTAATCAGACTGTAGACTATGCTCTATGGGGGAGAGTCAAAGAAGCTAGGATTTAAAATACATAAAATAGCTCTCTCAGCTCCGCCATTTTCTTATAAATAAAATAAATAATAAATAAATAAATAATAAAATGCATAAAATATATTCCCACTCTCAAAGAATACACAATCAAGGAAAAAGCACACAAAAAATTAATAATTATAAATTATTTCTCCAGGGAAATTTAGGAAAGTTTTATGGAAGAGTTCACTTTTGTGTTGGGTTTGGAAGAATAAATAAGAAATTAGGCAGATGAAAGTGGCAGTTGGAACAATAAATGCAAATACACGGAGGCATATAGGAGCATGGTCACTCATTCCTTCTAGAGGAATTTACCGGACACTTTGTACTCAATTTCTTCATTTCTAACATGGGGATAACAATAGTACTTCCCTCATAGGGTTGTTGGGAAGATTAAATAAATTAATATGCACAAAAGCACTAAGAACCATACTGGTATTCGATGTGTGGTAAGTTCTATATAAATGTTAGCTTTTGTTATCACCGCCACCAACACCACCATCAGTATCATCATCACCAACATGGTAGTTGTTGATGAGGTCCTACTAAGCGCCAAGTATTCCACTAAAGTTTATGCACCAGAGATAATAAGAGCAACTTGCATGCTATGTGCGAAGAACTGTACGATGTGCCCTGCTTTATCTCATTTAATCCTACCAACAACCTATAAAGGATACTATTGTGAGGAAACTGAGGCTCAAAGAGGTTAAGTAACTTGCTCACCTCGTAGATCTGATTCCAAAGATTGCACTCGTAACCATTAGGCTGTAAAGATTAAAGAGATAATTAATGAAGATGAATAAGAGAGTTATTGGCTCATATTGGAATTAAAAATAAGAATAGGGGCTGGCCGGTTAGCTCAGTCGGTTAGAGTGTGGTGCCGAAAGCATCAAGGTCCAGGGTTGTTGCTCTCTGTATCAGCCAGCTGCCAAAAACTAAACAATAGTTATTATCTTTTGCAAAGTACACAACACAGTATATCTGATAGTCATTTACCACGTCAGAACCCTTAAGGTGAAATGTACACATTTGTGATACCATCTGGCTTGAATTTTCCATTCTCTTCCATTTGTCTTTGGCTGGTGGCTAGAGCTTTTCACCTTGATATCTTCAGATCCAAATCACCAGCTTCATGGCTTTGTCTCTAGGAGTCATTCACCCTTTTTTTAGTTCTGGTTGTCTGAGGTTGCAAATACAGTGATAAGATGCCCCTGAAGGTCTCAGAGGTTCGAATGGAACCTTTTAGACCCCAATGAATGCAGTTGCCACTCCTGCTGAAACTTGGTTCTAAACCAGTCTGCCCTCCATATAGATTAAGGATGAGTGTGATCCTAATAGACTGCATTTTATGCCAGTTTAGGATTATTCACTGTTCATTATGTATATCACAAGGAAAAGCTTGGACACTGCTCTTTTTTGAGACTAGGAATGTCAGCAGCTTCCTGGACAAAGCACCTCTTAGAAACTGCTGCTGCAGAAGTTGTATCGCAGTGAATGAAATGCGGAGTTGCTTACTTTAGCCCCTAAAGCACTCTGACAATCTCTGAGATTTTCCCCCAGTAAATGCCCGGAAATATTTGTTAAATGACCTGCCATTGAAATAAAAACACAAGTGAACCCCCCTCTTGTGTTTTGTTGTGGTATTGCACAACTTACAATTCATTAGTTAGGTAAAATATCAGCAATGTTGGTTATAAAGTAAACATTATTATTAAGCACTTGATTTTACCATATATAAAATGTTGTTAAATTTGTGCAGTACTTTAATCACAAGGCAGACATTTTGCAGACACTAAATCATTTTTTTTGGGGGGGTGGCGGAGGCTGGCTGGCCAGTACTGGGATACGAACCGTAACTCTTGACTTTGGTGTTATAACACTGCAGTCTAACCGACTGAACTAACTGGACAGATGCTAAATCGTTTTAAACCTCAATGTAACTTTACTGTGAAGTAAGAATTTAAGATAAAAGAACCACGGTTCGATTACAGTAAATGCAATAAATGACTTACCCATGGTCACACATATACTTAAATTGAATTATACATATTTGTGCTACAAAAGAGCACAAAACCAGTAGGTAGATGAGCTGCAAAAAGGGCACTTGTAGTCTGGGACCTACTTGCTATATGATAAGCCATTGCACATCTGCATTCTTATTTATAAAATGGGGAGGGTACTGACAATATTGATAATATTAAGGTCAACATAGTGATTCAGTCACTCACTCAATAATTTTCTCATTTGGAAGTTCACGGAAGCACTATTTTTGGTGTAAAAAAAAAAATCCCCCCAAAACTCACAAAACCCTGGAAATAATGAAATCAAAACACAAATATATACACACATGTATGTGTATATGTGTGTATATAACCTATACATACTATGAATCCATAAGTACATACACATATTATGAACCCATTTAAAAAATAAAATAGAAAAAAATTCTTATATGTATGCTGTATGTGAGTGAGTGTGGGTGTGGGATGTGTGTGTGTGCTTGTATAGGTACAGAGAAAAAAGTGGAAGGATACATACCAAATCATTAACACTAGTGGGATTGGGGTAGGGAAGATGTATACACTGAGGAATAGAGAAATTTACTGTTTTTATTTGGCTTGTTGCAAGAAACTTGTATTACTTTTGTAGGTAGGAAAGAAATTCAAATAAAGTATGTCTAAATGAATATGTCTTAATATTGTTTGTTATTTGTCAGGCATTGTGCTAAGCTCTGGACATATCAGGAGGAAGAAGACAATGACTTTGTCTTAAAAGGAGCTCATAATCTAGGGGAAGAGACAGAAGAGTCAACCAACAATGATGTTGAAATGTGTTAGGTGCTGATAGAGGCATGAACAGGCAGCCCCAAGAGCACAGGAAGGCAGCCTCTGTTTTATTCTCAGAAAGTGGTCAAAGGGTGTATGCAGAGAATGTTTCCTGGAGGAGCTGCTTGAGTTGGAGCTAAACTTTGCATGATACTTAGTTTTCCAGGTGGAGAAGGGTTTGAAGAATATTCCAGGTAGAAGGAACTAAATTTTGGAAGGCCAGGATGCAAGAAACAGCAAGAGGCCTTTGGAAACTGCCAGATTACATATATGTGAGGTTGCTGGCATACCATGTCTATAAGGGCCTGATGTGCTTAATGGAAGGTTTTCAATTTAATGATGAAGGCTTTGAACCTCCTTCATAGAACAGGGAGTGACATGATTAGATCTGTATTCTAGAAAGATCATTCTACCTGCAGAGTGTACAGAACGTAGGACAGGCTAGGAAGGTAATGGTCCCCGCACTCAAAGAGCTTATAGTTTACTTTGGAAAAAAGACAAATGATAACCAGTATTTATCAAGTGCTTACTTGCTTACTTTTCCAGGCACTGTTCTAGGTACTTCACAAACCTACCTAGGGGGTAGGTAGTATTTTGATCCCCACTTAACAGAGGAGGAAACTGAGATGCAGAGGAGTCAAGTGACTTGCCTATGGACACCCAGGCAGGAAGGTCAAGAACATAACCCCACATGATCTGCCTCTTAGATTTATGGTGAAGGGGCTGGCTGTTTGCTTAGCTGGTTAGAGCATGGTGCTGATAATACCAAGATCCATGGTTTGATCCCTGTGCTGGCCAACTGGCAAAAAAATAAATAATATAAAAAGATTTATGATGGAATGTATTAAGTTCTAAGCTAGGGTAGGTGTCTTGGTAACCATCTAACTTGAACTGGGAGAATCAGGCAAGGCTTCCTGTCCCAGAGGAAGTGGCTTCTAGTCTGAGAAGCAAAAACTAGAGTTCACGTGGGGGGAGGTCAGTAAGTCATCTTCTTAGTGAAGCCTTCGCTAAAGTACCCTATTTAAAATGTTAATAGTCACATCTTCCCTTGTCTTTTCTCCATAGCCCCTTTTTACCTCATGTAGCATATATATAAAAATTATATATATATAAATTTAAAATTCATTTTTATAGAAAAAAAATAAATATATATTTTGTTGTTTTGGCTGCTGGCTGGTATGGGGATCTGAACCCTTGACCCTGGAGTTATCGGCACCGTGCTCTAAACAAGTGAGCTGACCAGCCAGCCCTATATTTACACACACACACACACACACACACAGTATTTAAAACTTATCTGAATTACACACACACACACACACACACACACAGTATTTAAAACTTATCTGAATTACACACACACACACACACAGTATTTAAAACTTATCTGAATTACACACACACACACACACACACACACACACACACAGTATTTAAAACTTATCTGAATTACTCTAGCTTCTCCTATGAGAACACGGGGATTTCTGTAGTTTTTGTTCACTGTTATATCCCCATAGTATAAAACAGTGCCTAGCAGGAAGAAAACACTCAACAGATGCTGCATTATAATAACAATTTGCAATTATAAAGCACTTACTATATAGGCAAGGCCCAGTTCTAAGCATTTTGCATGTTTAATCTCCACAATAACCCTATTAAGAAAATACAATTACCATCTTTATTTTATAGAAATGAAGGAATGAAGGAAACTGAGGCTCAGAGAAATTAACTTTCCCAAGGTTACACAGTGGAGCGGCGATTTGTGGAACGAAATGAATGACTCGATTTGGAAGTAAGCGCGGGGATGGCATTGACACCGCGAGAACAGATGCAATCGGTCCGTGGGGGCGTACAAATGAGCACGCAACTCACACACTAAAGACAAGGTTTAAAGGAGGAAGTTCCCCGAGGTTGCTTGGGGAACTGCGCAGCGGTGGCTCTACTGAACCACCGAACTGCCATTACCAGCCGCTGTTCAGTCCCCGGCAGAAGGGAAGCAGGAAGTGGCCGCGAGCGTCGCGTGGGGGTGACGTCACGGTGGCGCCGGCGGCGAAGGGCGGGGGAGGAGGAGGAGCGAGCCGGGTTGGGGGGCGGCTGCACAGTCTCCGGGATCCCTAGTCCTGGAGGGGGGTCTGCGCGCGGCCGGCTGGCACTGCCCCCCGTCCGGTCCCGAGCAGGCCTCCCTCGGGCCAGCCCGATGTGACCGGGCCCAGCGGAGCCTGAGCAAGGAGCGGGTCCGTCGCGGAGCCGGAGGTCGGGAGGAACATGACATCGCGGAGGTGAGGATCCCCAAGGGGCCTGGCCCGAGCCTAGTGCCGGCTCCCGCCGTGTTGGGTCAGCCCCGCCCGGGAGGGGGCGCTTCGGCCGGGCTTCGGACTCTCGCCCAGGATGGGGGGGGCAGGTTCCTTCCCATCCCCCTTGTCTTCTCGGGGACGGGGGCCCGGCCCCATCGCGCCCCCACCCCTTGGGTCCCCATTCATTTCCTGCCTCCCCGAGTTCCGGCTACCGCAGTACCGGGGATGCCGGTCAGGACGGGGGCAGGTAGAACCGCCGGGGGAACAGCGGACGCCAGCGGCCCGGCTCGGCGCCGCATTCCTGACCCATTGCCTCATGAGAATTGCCTCATGGTGATTCTGAAATAACCCCGCTCACTTGGGGAGGCTCCTCGGGACACGGGAAGGGAAAAGCGCGGGGCCAGGCCCCCCACGGCTGAACCGCGCTGGGTCACTGCCACTCGCGCACATTTGGGGACTTCACCCAGGACCCCCGACCCTTTTATATGCACCTTTGCATCTCCTTCCCCCCCCCACCTCTCACGTGCCACAGATGGAAAAACTGACTGTATCTGCAGCCACTAGAAGTATTTCCTTCCTCTGCGATCTTCGCTTTGGGAGGTGGGAGGGAAGGGAGCTGTATCCAGTCATTTAATCCTTCACTATAGCCTTAAAAGTCGGATAATTTTAATGGTACCCGTTTTACAGATGTAGAAACTGAGGCTCAGAAGTAACATGTTAGTAAATGACAGGATTTGAAACCAAGGGTAAGAAGAATGATTAGGAAGTTAATGAGGTCCTCTGAAAGTTCAGGATAGTACTACTACTAATAGCTAACATTGATTTAGCTCTTGCTTTAAGCCAAACACATTTAATCTTAACAACTCTATCAGGTCGCTACTATTATCTCCGTTCTAAAAGTGAATAAACTGAGTTTCAGAAGTTAAGCAAGTTGCCTAATGTCACTCAGCTAATAAGTGGTGGAGCCAGAATCCCCACTGATAATCACCATGTTGCTGCTATTATTTGATAACTATTGCTAATCATTTGTAAGGCTTAATTTTGTTATCAAACAGTAGTGTGACCTTTTGTTTTCAGATAATAATCCTACATAAGACCCATTGTTTTTTCTTTTCCTTGATTGTCCAGTTATGGTCACTGTCTTAGACATTTGAAAAAACAGTTTCAAGCTGTTGGGTCTATTTGGATGAGACACTTTTCAAAATACCAGGAATGTCTCTTCAAAACACCCCCGCACGTTGTTCATTCATGGACCTGCATCAAAAAAAGGGAGAAAAAAGAAAACTGAAAACTTAGGAAGTGAGTGACTTGGACAGGTCTATTGGTCTTCTGCTTACAGAACTGGGTAATATGTAACTGTATTTGAGCAGAGCAGTATACAGCCTCAAATGTTCTAATTCTTTAGGGAGCTTTTAAATAAAACAGTTGTCTATTCTTTAATCTGTCAAATAGTCATTGAACCCTTTGTTCCTTGTGTCTGCTCTTCCAGACAAGTAAGGATCTGCTGCTGTAGGGAACAAAAAGACTGGGGGCTGGGAGTGGGGAAAGGGTGTTGGTAGTAATAGAC
This sequence comes from Cynocephalus volans, assembly GCF_027409185.1. Taxonomy (NCBI): domain Eukaryota; kingdom Metazoa; phylum Chordata; class Mammalia; order Dermoptera; family Cynocephalidae; genus Cynocephalus; species Cynocephalus volans. The sequence continues at coordinate 189,733,368 of NC_084461.1, forward strand.
CCTACATTGTCCAGCTTGTTAGTTTAGAAGCAGGGAAGTGTGAGCATAGCCAAAGGAGCAAGCGGTAAAGATGACAGTTTGATATGGAGTGATTCCTTCTCCCCTTTGGTCCTGGTATTTCTTACTCACCTGTTACAAAAAAGAAATGTGTTCTACTTAAAAAGTCAAATTATAAACATAACACACATAACTGGGAATTGTTTATTATTTTTTAAATTGTAAGTCCATTTTATTTTTTAGGCAGCTTTATTGAATTATAAATGACATTTAATAAATTGCATATATTAAAGTATACAATTGGATAAGTTTTGACATATATATACATTTCATATATCTTGATCTCTCAAGATAATGAACATATGTATCACCTCTCTTGATGCTTCCTCGTGCCTTTTAGAATCCCTCCTTTGTTCTCAGGCAACCACAGTTGTGCTTTCTGTTACTATATGTTAGCTTGAATTTCCTAGGATTTTTATATAAATGGAATTATATCTGATATGTACTCTTTTGGTCTGGTGTCTTTTTTTGTGTGTGTGGGGGGAGGGTAGCTGGCTGGTAAGGGGATCTGAATCCTTGATCTTGGTGTTAACAGCACCATGCTCTAACCAAGTGAGCTAACTGGCCAGCCCTGGTTTGACTTCTTCTGCTCAGCGTAATTATGCTGAGCTTGTGCCAAATAGTTCATTAATTTTTATTGGTTAGTAGTATTTCATTGTATGGGTATATTGCAGTTTGCTTATCTGTCTACCTGTTGATGGGTATTTGCTTGTTTCCAGGGTTTGGCTATCACAAATAAAAATGCTCTGAACGCTCACATACACGTATTTGTATGGATATGCTTTCATTTGTCTTCGGTAAATACCTACAAATGGGATGGCTGGATAACGTAGGAGGTGTATATTTAACTTTTTCAGAAATTGCCAAACTGTTTTCCAAAGTAGTTCTATACCATTTACATTCCTACCGTAGATCAGAGTTCCTCTATGTCCTGTCCAACACTTGATACCATCAGTCAATCATTTTAGTCTTTTTAATGGATGTGTCAAGGTATCTCATCCTAAAATGACTAATAATGTTGATCTTTTCATGTGCTTATTTGCTGTCTGTTTATCTTCGTTGATGACAACTCTGTTCAAATCTTTTGCCTATTTTTAAAGTTGTTTTCTTATTGATCTTTGAGAGTTCTTCGTATAATCTGAATACAAGTTCTTTAGCAGAATTGCAAATATTTTCTCCTAGTCCGTGGCCTGTCTTTTCATTTTCTTAACGGTGTGTTTTGAAGAGCATAGGTTTTTAATTTTGATCAAGTCCAGTTAATCAATTTTTTTTTAAATGGATCTTGCTCTTAGTATCATTTCTGAGACATCTTTGCTTAACCCAAGGTCTCAAATGTTTTCTCTTTTGTCATATGTAAGTTTTATAGTTTCAGGTTTATGATCCACTTTGAATTAATTTTTGTGAATGGTTTGAGGTGTGGGTACATGTTCTCTTTCTTGCATAAGAATATCCTGTTGGTTCGAGCACCATTTGTTGAAAAGACAATCTATCTCCATTGAATTTGCACCTTTGTTGAAAATCACTTGTCCATTTATGTGTGGTCTACTTCTGGACTCTATTTTGTTCCATTAATCTATTTGTCTATCCTTTTGCCAATAACATGTGGCCTTTTTTTTTTTTTTTAAAGCCTACAGCACCTTGTATTCCCACATGGTCTCACATCCAAGTACTAACCAGGCCTGACCCTGCTTAACTTCTGAGATTAGACAGATCCGGAATGTTCAGGGTGGTATAGCCATAGAGCACATGGTCTTGATTACTGTAGCTTTATAATAAGTCTTGAAGTCAGATAGTGTTAGTTCTCCAGCTTTGTTCTTCTTTTCAAGTTATTTAAACCTAGTATTAATTCATTCAACAAGTACTTATTGAGCCAGCCAGGATAAAGCAGTGAGATAGGCAAAGATTGCTATTGTCATGGCTGAGAAAGAGAGAATAGGCAAACACATGAATAAATAAGACAATTTCAGGTAGTAATAAATGCTGGGAGGGGAGAAAAACCTCACAGAAATGTGAGGATGGGGAGAATGCAGTTAGTTTTGATAGGGAGTTTAAGGAAGTTCTTTCCGAGGAAGTGATCATATGAGCTGCCACCCGAATAACAAGAATTATTATAAAACAAAATTATTATTATTTACCATAAATTAATAATTATTAAAAATTATGATTATTAATGTTTTAAATTAATTATTATAAATTAATAATAATTTTGTTTTGCTTAATTATCAAAATAATTCCCTTTAATTAGTGTCTTTAGGGTTTGGAATTCTGTATGCATTGAGTAATTAAAATGTTGGTATATTCAGTGTACTGATACCTCTCAATATCATAGGCAGGGGTACTAAGGCATTGAGCAATTCAGTGACTCCCCCCTAGGTAATTTAGTGGTGATAATACTGAATTTAGATTTAGTGATTGCTTGTCTGCCCTACTCTGCCCATGTTCAGCTGACAAAACTGCCTGTATTCTCAAGTCTTGCTTCAGCATGTGGTAGGTACATCCTTTACACTAGCTTTTTTTCCTTTGAAAGATAACGTACGATGACTTGAGCTGAGAGGGGCAGAAAACTGAGCTTGTTCTCAGAATGGGGACTTTAGGTTTATCTATTGCAGGTCAAGTACATTTTGTCCTAAGCTCTCCCTAGTGACCATGGTTGTTTACCTCCTGTGGGAATAAATAAACTTGCCCTGCTGAAAAATAACAGTTCTGTGTCTTTCTAATTGAAACTGAGATGTTTTTATTTATTATTATTATGTCCCAATGTAAGGCCAAGTTTTTGGCCAGAGTTGCTTACGTTCAGGGGCCGCTGCTAAGATTACTTACCCTTCTTGTGCATGGTCAGTGTTATGCTTCACGCATGATCCTGGAAAAGCAGAGCCAACTCATGTTTGTAATTTTAACTAGCAGGCCTTGGTGTACTTGTGTTAGGCATCTACAGAACAACAGAGACACTGAGCTTATTCCCCTTTCCTTTGGGAAACACAAACACTTGCCATCAAACGCCAACATTTTTAAGGAAAAGTAAGGCAAATACTGATGTTCGGCAGGTTCTGTGGTGGTTGTGGATTGCAACCAACGGTTTGAGACCCCTGAAATAGATCCAAATGCCCTAAAATGCAGCCCAGTTCAATACTATGGAGGGTTGTGTGCTATTAGCAAACATACATGCACTTTAGTTCTTGACAATATTGAACTATGAAAGATACTATCCGTGTTTGCAGGGATCATTGAATTTAGAGAAGGAGACACACTTTTATGCCAGCGTCAAATGTGTTTGATAAAGCTAGTACCAAAACTGAAATCTGAAATTTATCAGTGTAGAATATACTGTTTAGAATGTATGTATATACAAGGGTACTTCAGAAAGTTTTTTTATTTGCATACTGATATACACACGTACACACTGTGTGTTTATACTTACATATATGATGTGTATATCTGTCTGTGAATACATACACACATACACACATATAATACCTGTTTTAAAGATAATGGACAACAGATCCAAGTCTTTATCATCCCATCGATCCCATCATTTCATCTAATGAAACATCCATTCATTGAAGAATGTTCATGGTGAGATTACTGTGTGCCAGACACTGTGCACTTGGTGTTCCAGCTTGTAGGAAACAACACATGTGAAAGTGCTGAGATGGGGGAGGTCATGGAGTGTTTAAAGAGCATGAGGGAGCATGTGCAGGAGCTTTGAGACTGGGGAGGAATGGGGACTTAACCACTCAGGGATTCTTAAGATCTTCAGTGTCATGTGGACCATGGAGAGGAGTTTGGATTATATTTTAAAAGCAATGCAAAACCGTAGAAGGATGTGACTAGGGGGAGTGACGTGAGCTGGTCTATTTAAAAATATCCCTGTGGCTGCTGTGAAGGAAGGATTGTAGGAGGCAAGTGTAGATTCAGGAAGATCAGACAAGTGACAAGAGAGGCTTTGAAGTAGGGTAAAAGCAGTCTGGAAAGACTTTCTTGGAAGCAGTTCTCTTTTATTGCCTTGTCATCTGTGCAGAGATGTTGACCAATGAAACGCCGTGAAAAGAGAGCAATTTATAAAGACATAGCTATTCACTATCACTGAAAAAGCTGCTTCAACAAGTTTTTTGTAGCTTCTTATTTAGAATGCTTGTCCCTATTGACTGCCTCTCTTTATAACTTATCCTTTTCCTGTAGAATATTAAAATTTAGTTAGAAAGAAGGAATATTCTTGTAATCTAAAAGTACCAAACTATAAACTTTCTCAAGGACAAAGATAATAATTTTTTGGGACCAGCAGGTAAGAAAGATATACCAAGTATCACTTTATATCACATATATATTATCAAATGATATGTGATATGTTTCTTTATATGCAAGAAACTGAAATTAAATTTTGGATTCCTAGTTTGAACTCCCTTCTTAGTATAGCAGCCCTGAGAATAAGTTCCTGAAATTATTGGCTTGCTTGACTGTTTCCCCATATCACTGGGGGAGGGAGATGCATAGATATAACAAAATATTCAGTATTATTGTGTTTTCTTTTTGTTTCATCAGCGTTTTTTTTGTTTTGTTTTGTTTTGTTTTTTTAAACTAACTTGACCTAAGTAAGTTCCTAGCCTCAAAGAGTGAAGCCTTTGCAGACTCTGCATTCGCTAATGAGGGATTTAGATTTTAGTTTCCCAGACAATAGTTTGGGCTTGTAAACTCTTCTTGTTTTTTGTTTTTGGGTGGCTGTCCAGTTTGGGGATTCCAACCCTTTGACCTTGGTGTTATAAAACTGTGCTCTAACCGACTGAGCCAATCAGCCAGCCTGGGTTTGTAAACTCTTGCAGGCAGGTTATGTCTTTTATTTCTTCAAGCCCACTCAGCACAGGGCTCATGTATAGTAGGACTTGAAGCCTGTTTTAGACATTGATTTGTTTTTTTGGAGGTGGTAGCCGGCTGGTACGGGGATCTGAACCCGTGACTTTGGTATTATCAGCACCATCCTCTAACCAAGTGAGCTAACTGGCCAGCCCTGGACATTAATTTGAGGCTCTTTTTCACAATTGCTGGTGTTGTGTGTGTAAGTCTTTCTATGAGACAGGTGGTACCCCCCTGGCCGTATTATGACCTGAGTTCCATAATAAATGTAGATAATGCCAGAAGGTTAGAAGGGATTGTTGGGGTTGGCAGGTTTTTCAGGTGGTAGAATGAGCAAGAGGAAGATGCTTACTTCTCCCTTCTCCATGTGACTGTCTCTAACCCCTTCTGCTCAGTCTTTTTATCCTTCACTCCCATCAAAATTCATTCTGTTCACTGCCATTTATCAAGAGCGTACTGTATACATGGTGAGGACTGGCAATTTGTCTTTGTCTCCTCATCGTATCTGGTCCTACTGTATTAATCACCTTGTTGTTAAACTCAAATGGAGTCATTTCCCCCTCTTTTAGGTAATATAGGTGTAGTTTTTTTTTGTTTGTAGACTAACCCCTACTGAGTCCAGTTTACTCTAGGTAGGAGATAGGGGTTAGAGATGTGTGGTTTCTTTTTTTTTTGTCTCAGTACCTACTGTTACAAGTGATTATAACCCTTGAGGCCAGCCCTATAAAGATTTTCATTAATTCTGCTGTTCTTTTTTACCTTCCCTTACCAACCTCTTAGGGGTTGAATTAACTCAAACTGCTTCTTAGTAGTGATAAGCATGCTGTGGATCACAAAATTGTCAGTGACCAAACGCAAGTATTAAGCATAGAATTGGGAAAAAGGTTTTGGTAATTACAAATGTTTTTTAAAAAAAAATAGCTAAGGAAGGAGAGTTTAAAATGTATTAAAGCTCAAGTAGGTTGAGTTATAGAAGCTTCAATTTCTAATTACATGTTATTTGAAATAATGTAGAGACAGCCCCAGAGACATGAAGCAGTTAAATGTATGAAAAAGCAAAATGGCATATGTCAAATGGCCTGTGTGAAACTGACATAATTATGCATGAGAAGTATGAATCCTGCATGACAACAACAATGAGAACTAATGTTTATTAAGCCCTTACTCTGTCCAGCCTCTGCTAAATGCTGGTTACTAAGTTTCTCCTGAAAATATCACTGTCATCTGTTTACTCTTAATAACAGGATGTGTATAATTATAAGTTGCAAATAGAATAATGTAATTTATTTAATCAAAGGGTGAGGAGACGACCACCTGTCTTATCTTCTGTTGCTTGTCTAGCTGATGGGTGTAGGTGGTGTTTATTCAGCTTCACCTTCAGCAGTGGAAGCTGCTTTTTTAGTGTCTTCCACACCCTTAGCGTCAGCAGATAATCTAAGTGTTATTTCTGTAAACATGCGAAGGTGAGAATACTTGGTTACAGTAAAAAACCGTCTAAATTCAGAGTCCCGCTTTAGAAATTTTTAGAAGTAAATGGAATGTAACGGTTAAAAATTTAATTTCTCAAGTCCACTTTGCACACTGGCACATGGCAGACATTCAGTAAATGTAGCTGTAATTTTAACCAGCCATAATGTATAATAGCCAGTATATTAATTTTTTCTTTCAGAGTCAATTCATAATTGCTGGGAAAAAAGTGTTTGTACTAATATAAGCATAGAGAAATCATCTTTTTAATTTTATAATTTATAAGCTTTTATTTAAATATAAAGTATTATTACTAGTAAAAATGTAAATATCTCTTTTCTCCATCCCCATAATCTCTTGATATTAATTCTCATCTCTGTCTTATTCGCTTTATTTCTGTCATCTCTTTTTAGTACCTACCACAGCCAGCTTCAGGGATAAGGATGGATAACTTACTGATGATATAATTCATGCTGGTTACTCAAGCAAATGCAGTTATCAGATTTTCAAAACAATTTTTACCTTTTTATTTGGAATTAATTTCAAACTTGGAGAAAAGTTACAAGAATAATAGCATAAAGAATACCCATATACATAGAATACCACTTACCCAGAGTCACCAATGTTCATATTTTATCATTCTGTCTTTCTCTCTTAGTCTGTGTGTGTACGTATGTACACATACATGATATTTTATAATTTTTTTCCTGAACATTTGAGTGTAAGTTACATATATCATAGCTCTTTGTCTCTAAATACTTCAGTGTATATTTTCTAAGAATAAGGTTATTCTCTTTAATTCTTAACTTTAGTAAATTTATCATTGATAACAATACCTTTGTCTAATCTCTTGTATTCCAACTGTGTCAGTTGGATAATGTCCTTTATAGCATCTCTCCCCCTCTAGTACAGGATCCAGTTGTATTTAGTTGTTGGTCTCTTTAATCTGGAACATTTTTGCAGCCTTTCTTTGTCTTTTATGACAGTGACCTTTTTAAAAAGGAATATAACCCCCCCCCTTTAAAATAAAAGATTTCTCATTCTGGATTTGTCTGATGTTTTATCATTATTAGATTCAGCATTCTCAACCAGAGTACTAAATAGGTGATGTTGTGCCCTTCTCAGGGTATCAAATCTAGAGGTACATGACGTCCATTGATGATGTTAATTTTGATCACCTTGTCAAGAGTTCATCCACTTTCTCCACTGTATCATTACTGTTTTTTCCCTTGTAACTAATAAGTGATTGATGAGATATTTTAAGACCACATAAATATCCTTCTCCTCTCACAGTGTCTCCCTTGATTCAGCATCCATTGATGATTCTTGCCTTATCCAAGCTTTACTATGATGTTGGCTAATTGCATATAAGAAATTTTTAAAGCTGTGCTTCAGCTTTTAAGCTACAGTAGTAGCGTTTTTTTTTTGGTGGCTGGCCGGTAAGGAGATCCGAACCCTTGACCTTGGTGTTACCAGCACCACACTCTTCCAGGTGAGCTAACTGGCTAGCCCCAGCAGTAGCTTTTTTTCAAAAATAGATCCTGAAATTTTTTACACCCTTTGACATATTTCTTTCCAAATTAAATTGCACATTGAGAAAGCATAAAACTGTGCCTTATCCTCACCTTTTTTCAATCTGAATAATTAGGAAGGGAAGGATAACTTAGTATTTTATGTTTTTCATGCTATGGTAGCTGGGTTTATATAATGTATAGAAAAATGCAACTCATGTTAGTAAATAAAAATACATATATTTTAAAAAGTGTGTATGCTTATTGGCTTTATTGAAGGGGAAAACAAATCCAGAATACGTGTGATTTTTGTTGTTGTTGTTATATGCACTTAATAGAAAAAATTACATTTTCTCCTCATAAATTAAACAAAGCTTAAAACCAACTAGTTTATATTCTATCTACTGTAATCCTGGTAGAATGGTTGTTGACCTTTGTAGAGGTGTTTATGACTTTGGTTCTTTTCTTCTACCAGAACTTTCCAGTTACTCAGAATAAATATAAAGTTCCATTTCTCTCAGTGGGGTTTGTTTAATGGGCTACATGGTGTAGTCTACTTCAGCTGGTTGTCCAGTGGAAAGAACCCTCAGCAGTTATTTTTTTAAGTCTACATATGTTACCATGGTTACCAACACATGCAGGTTTACAAGTGAGGGGCACAGAACAAAACTGGGTGAAGTATTGTCAGGGCAGCAGTGTGGTAACAGTGGCGAAGAGAAATAGCCGAAGAGTTCTTCTCCCTACTTGTGTGTTAACTTAGTTAAAATATCAAAATTTGGTGTTTCCAAATGTGTGGGGAGGCTTTGGGGCAAGTTTTTGGCTTATGCACAGGTACTCTAGGCATTCACTTTCTAAATTCTTATTAAAATAACTGCAGTAACATATAGATGGGGAAAAATACCTTCTCAGTACCACAAATCAGGTAAGAAGTGACTGTGTAGTAAAAACAACTTTTATTTTTGTCAAATAAATTGCTGGTGGGGCCAGTTTGAAGAGAGCCTTTGACAGTTGCTGTCTGCCTCTTCCTCTTGCCTACATGGAAGTGGGAGTCATCTTTTACAGCCTCCTGGTGACAACACCAGGTCAGCGATGTGCCACTCTGTGGATGTGGGAGAGAACAGTGATGGGGTTCACCCCAAGGCTGCTCTCTTCCTTCCCTTCTAGCTTCAAATATTTCAGGAACTGCTACTCCTTGTTAACCCTTTGCTTGGACCTGGGGATGCACTGGTGAAGAAATAGACTTGTCCTCTCCCCTCCTGGAAGTGCCAGTCTAGCCTTTAACCTGGCAATTGTAGAAATGTGTGATTGGACACTATGTTGCATATCACACAGGGGAAGCAGGTAGGGTAATGAGAAGGTAGGCTGGGGGATCTGACTGGTGTCGCCAGAGGGAAAAGCACTTGCAAAGTCACATTTGGCACATTTGAGGAAATCTGAGAGGTCATTAGAGCAGAGAGTCAAGTAGGGGTCACACTTTGCAGGGCCTTGTTAAAATCTGTGACTTTATCAGAAGTACCTGTATTTTCTTCTGGCTAAAAACTATTTAGTTCCACTGGTGAAACTCTTAAGGACTGGTTCTGTGCTAAGCATGTTATATGTATTAATTTATTTCCATCGCACAACAGTGCTGAGTTAAGTTAGTTTCTAAGCATGGCAAAATCTGATAAATTTAACCATGTCAAGGTGAACTTCTGTACGAAAAAAATACCACAAACAGGATAGAAAGGGGAAAAGAAAGCTAAGACAAATATTTGCCACACATATAATAAAGGGTAATTTCCTGGTTCTATCAAGAGCTTCTACAAATGAAGTAGAAAAAAATCCAGTAGGAAATGAGCAATGACAAACTGACAACTCATAGAAAAGGAAAAACAAGTGGCCTGAAAACATGCAAAAGTGCTTAGTCTGACAAAGAAATGCAAACTAAAATGTTATTTTCCATTAATCAGCTAGACGAAGACGAAAAAGTTTGATAATATATGTAGTATGGGCAAAAGTGAGGGAGAACAGGATTGCACACTCAATTTATGGCTGTCTAAACTGGTGCCTTCTTTTGAGGGCAGTTTAGCAATATTTGTCAAAATAAAAAATTGTGTTTTATTTTTTATTTTTTACCAGCCAGCCACCACCAAACAAACATATATATGTATGTGTGTGTATATATATATATGTCTTGACAAAGCAACTTTATTTCTAAAACTTTGATTTATAGATGTAAAAGTGTGTAAAAATGATTGTAAAGGATGTGTTCTGCTGCATTGTTTGTCATAACAAACACCTGAGAATAACATAACTGTCCTATAACAGGGATCAGAGTACAGATAGCACATTCATCCAGTGGAGTGTTGTGTAGCCATTAAAAAGAACGTTCTGATATAGACAGATCTTCAAGTTGTATGTGAAAACATGGGGGTGTAGATCAGGATGATCCCATTTGTGTGTGTGTTGTGTGTGTTTCACACAGGTGGGCATGGAAGGAGTAGCGTGAATGTGCACTTGTACACATACGTATATGTATGTGCATAAGACATTTCTGAAAGATTAAAACCCTGTAGTTCCATTTTTTTTTTTTTTTTTGTCAGCTGGCCGTTATGGGGATTTGAACCTGTGACTTTGGTGTTAGAAGGCTGTGCTCTAACTAATGTAGGTACTTCTGATAAGTGTCCCTGAAAGTCTAAGGGAACCTTAGGCTTTTTCTCTGACTCGCATACCTAGGTGTACTTTCTTTTCTTTTCTTTTTTTTTGGGCAGCTGGCTGGTATGGGGATTGAACCACGGACCTTGGTGTTATCAGCAGCTTGCTCTAATCAACTGAGCTAACTGGCCAGCCCCTATCTGCACTTTTATAATAAATGAATTAAAAAGATTTTAGGAAGTTTATGTTTGTGTTCTTAACAAGATCCAGAAAGAAAATGACTAAAATTTAGAGCAGCCCCCCAAATAGCTGGCTGAGATAAGGAAAGATTAAATAGGAACGAAAACAGGATAGCTAAGTACAAAGATGTTGAGAGAAGCAGTTAGTAGTACACTTGAGGCTGCTATCACAGTGGTAAGGTAGAGGACAAACTTGAGAAATTCCTTTAGAACCTATTTTTAAAAAAGAAAGAAGAGATGACAGTGGCAACAGTAAGGGAGCAGACCAGCAGGTAGATCGTGGGGGCCCAGGCTGGATAACTGGTGGCTTTTTTTTTTTTTTTAAGGTGGCTGGCCAGTATGGGGATCCGAACCCTTTACTTTGGTGTTATAACACCGTGCTCTAACCAACTGAGCTAACTAGCCAGCTTGGCATCATCATTTCGTACCTGGATTATCGCAGAGGCTTTCTGACTGATCTGTGTGCTTCTAGCCTTGCTCTCACTGTAGCTTGAAGGATAATTTAAAAATCTGTCAGATCACATGCTCTTCTGCCCCAAACCATCCAGTACTTTCCCATTTCACAAAAAGTAAAGGCTGGATTTTTTACAGTGTCCTCTGAGATGCTACATGGTCTGGTCCTTCATTACTTCACTGGCTGCATCTCCTTCCCCTCTGTCACTTACCTGATCTCCAGCGTCGTTGGCCTCTTGCATACTTGGGCACATCAAGCATAGTCTGCCCGTGTGCGCTTAATCTTGCTCCTCTCTTTGCCTGGTATGCCCCTCTCCTCTACACCTGAATGTCTCTGTCTCATTCTTTCCTGATCAAATGTAACCTTATCCCCGAAGCCCTCCCCAGCCACCCTGTATAAATAGCATGCACATTACTCTCCCCATACTTCCTGTTCCCCTCACCCTGCTTTATTCCTCTTTGTGGCACTTATCACTGTCTGACATTTTATTTATTTACTTGTTATTTCTTTATTTTCTATCTCCTCCCATTATAAAGAAAGCTTCCTGAGGGCAGAGACTGTTAACTGCTGTGTTCGGCTCTCCAGGTCCTTAATGCATGGTTTGTGACAGCTCTTCACTCTTGCGCCCCTCTCTCCTTCGCTGTTGTACATATTAATTGGGTCAATATTTGTTGAGAAGCCTCTCAAAAGTTCCTCTTTTGTCAGTATCGGGAGTCTAACATTTAACTATTGGTTTATGTTCCTGGGAGCATTTAAAAACATTGAATTAGCCTATAAAGGTCCAGGATAATTTGGTTTTAGGTATTATTCTCATAGCATGGATCTTGGTGACTTTTGGAATCCATGATGGAAATCATCTTGCTGGAAACTAGAGAGGACTCCTCTGAAGCAGATGCTGTCTATGATGGACTTTATCATTTGTGTGTTTTAAAAACATTCTATTTTGAAATTAATTTCAAATTTTTACAGAAGTTGCAAGAATAGTACAAAGAACTTCTTTTTACTTTTCACCCAGATCTACCAGTTAACATTGTACCATATTTGTATATACCATATGTATGTATTTTTTCTGAACCATTAGTAAGTTGCAGACATGGTATCTCATTGCTCCAAAATACTTCAGTGTGTCTTTCCTAAAAACAAAGATACTTGATAACACATCCACAGTACATCATCAAAATTTACATTATTACTACTCTCAAATTTTTATACCCCTTTAGGATTGTTTCAGTAATGTCCCTCATAGCAAAAGACAAAACAAACAGCAACAAAAACTCTTCTTCCCTTTTGCCCCTTTCCTTCTGCTCCATGATATTGTCCAGGATCATATAATTCTGTCTTGTACTAGCCTTTGATTTGCTCCCTTCCCCAACTTTTAAGGTTATGACATTTTTGAAGAGTACACGATGCCAGTTAGTTTGTAGAGGTCACTTATTTTGGGTTTGTCTGATGTTCTTAATAATTAGATTTAGGTAATGTATTTTCTGCAGGAATATCACAGAAATGACCCCTTGTTCTTCTCAGTGTATCATATCGGGAGGCATGCAATGCCTTTTTAACTCACTACTGGCAATGTTAACTGTGTTTTTTTTTTTTTTTTTTTTTTTTGGTGGCTGGTTGTTACAGGGATCAAACCCTGGACCTTGGTGTTCGCAGCACATCGCTTGAACCAAATGAGCTAACCAGCCAGCCTTGTTAATTTTATAAATTGGTTAGGATAGTATCTGTAAAATTTCTCCTCTGAGAAGTTCATTAGTAAGTATTTTTTTACTTATTAATTAACAACTAATTGAGCATTTGTGGGGAGATACTTTGAATTAATTGCTGTAACTCTCCTGTCCCTCCTGAAATTCCGTCATTCCTTCTACATTTATTATTTGTGATTTTGCGGCAAAGAGCTTTTTCTTGTATTTTTTTAAATTGTAAAATATACATAACATAAAATTGATCATTTTAACCATTTTTAAGTATACAGATCTGTAGCATTAAGTGTGTTGACCCTGCTGTGCAGCCATCACCACCATCTGTCTCTAGACCATTTTCATCTTTCCTAACTGAAGCTCTGTACCCATTAAACACCAACTCCCTATTGTCCCTTTCTCCCAGCCCCTGGCAACCACCATTCTATTTGCTGTTTCTGTGAAAGTGACTCTATGTTCCTCATATAAGTGGAATTATTTGTCCTTTTGTGACTGGCTTATTTCATTTAGCATAATGTCTTCAAGGTTCATCCTTGTTGTTCATCCATTCATCCATCTGTGGATGTTCAGGTTGCTTCCATCTTTGGCTTTTGTGAATAATGCTACTATGAACTTGGGTATACAAATATCTGTTTGAATCCATGCTTTCAGTTATTTTGGATATATTCCTAGAACTGGAATTCCTGGATCATATGGTGATTCCATGTTTTAATTTTTTGAGGAACCTTAATTAGTTTTAATATATCTGCATGAACTCTTGGTTTCTTATTTTAGTCAATGGGTTATAATCTGTTAATATCATTGTTTATTTTGAGCTACAAATTGGCCTCCAGTGGGAGGCCCTTCAGGTTGGCCCCTGTATCCTTTCAGTGTGTTCTCACTGTAGCCTTTTTTTTTTTTTTTTTTTGTGGCTGATAGGTATGGGGATCCAAACCTTTGACCTTGGGTGTTATAACACCATGTTGTAACCAACTGAGCTAACTGGCCAGACCTCTCACTGTAACTCTTAACTGGGGCACAATAAGATATTCCAAACTTATCATCTTACTTTTACTGCTTCAGACCTGAAGTCAGCCATTTCTCTAAGGAGTCCAGTTCCTTTTACTGGAGAATGGTATTTAGAAACTAAGATAAGGGTGTTAGGTGTGCTGATTGCTACTGGGTGTCCATTACTTCCAAACCCTTTCAGAAGAGAGTGCTGGGAAATGTATGTGTGTGTGCATGTGTGTGTGTGTATTCATAAACACGCATACATACACAGAAGCTTTCATTTATGTTTTATATCTGTATAATTATGTCCATATATATATTAAAAATTAGAGTTCGCACTGATACCTCCAATTCCAATCTAACGTCACAGTATTTACTGTGGCTTTCTCCCTTTCCATATTTGAGTCTTCCTCTCCAACAGTGAGAAACCTGCTTATGCTATCCTCAATATGTTTACTTATTTATTAAATAGTTTATTTACTTGATTACTTATTTGCTCAGTCTTATTCCCTGTGCTCAATTTCCTGACCATGTGTACTATCTTTTGTGGCCTGGCCCCACCACTGCACCGTCTTAATGCCCCCAGCCCCAGTCCCACTGACAGTGTTCCCATCCCCACCTACTGTGCTAGCAGGATCACAGGCCCCTACCATGGGAAAGCTGGAGTGGCAGTGACGATCGAGAGGAAGAGGGGGGAAGGGGCAGGGAAGGTCTCGAATTATATTTTTATTTGCTGCTGCACTCATAAGGCATCTTGGCTGTGATGGTGTGGAAAGCAGTGCTGACAGAGTCCTGTGAGTTTCATTGCTCTCTTTCTCTCTTTATTTTTAAAGATGGTTTCATCCAAATATCACTGGCGTGGAGGCAGAAAACCTACTGTTGACAAGAGGCGTTGATGGAAGTTTTTTGGCAAGGCCCAGTAAAAGTAACCCTGGAGACTTCACACTTTCCGTTAGGTAAGTTGGAAGTAAAAGAGAATTCTGAGAGTGTTTTCCAGGTAGGAAATGGTAAAACCACACTTGGACAACTCGCTACCCTCATTTAGAGTTTGAAGGCTTGTCTGTCGCCCTCTTGTGAGGTCTTGCTGGAGCACTGGTCTGCTTACAGGGTTTAGGGAGTAGCCTCCTGGGAGTGAGAGGCCTGGGCATTTGGCAGAAGGGGCTTGATGGTGGGTATTTCTTTTTCCCCATAGAGACCCCCATGAGGGTGAGTTGGAGTGGACCAGAGGAGTTCTTGAGCCTTCCAGTGCTTGATCCTGGTTCCTGTGTTTTTCCTTTCCCTTCTTTTGATTTTTCAATGGGAAAAATGCTTTCTCTTTTAATATTTATTTTTTATTTTTATTTTTTTTCCCAGACATAGACACACCATACTGGAGGAAAAATATTTTTTAAGGGATTCTTCAGATCACTTTTCTTCGTCAAGATATCAAACATTACTGAGGAAGTTGTGGTCCTCTTTGTTCCCCTGCCCAGTCCCATTCCCCCCTCTTTCCCCAGAGGAAACCGCCATCAAGAGGTTGGCATATATCCTTCCTGAACATGTTTTTATACTTGTACTACATTTGTACTGTGTGCGAACAGAATAAAGGTGGTTTGTGTGTTTTTAAAATTCACACAAATGGTTTATAATGTATGTATCATTTTGCAGCTTTTTAAAATGTTTTGAGATCTATGCTGGTATGTATAGATCTAATTATTAATTTTAATGAGTATGTAATAGTCAAGTGGTGTGAATATACCAGTTTATCTCATCTCCTAGTGATGGACATTGGGTCATTTTCACTTTGTTTTAAATTTTTATGAGTAATACGGTGAACATCCTGTAACATGTCTCTGAGCAGGTGTGGGAGAGAAATTGACTTTCTCATATGCGTATACTAGCTCATTCTAGGAGTTACAACTGAACTGCTCTATGAATTTCTCGTATTATTATTATTTTTAAATAAAGGGGTAAGTAAAACGTGTTCTTGAGAATTTATTTAGGTTCTCTTTGAGACTTGGGAAGTCCCTTTTTGGTATAGATTAGTTTCTTGAAGAGTCCCTGTCATTCATTAGCTTTTACTTTTGTTTTACTACAAGGAGTGGGTGGAAGACTTCATAAGTTTTGTGGGTTTGTCTTAGGACAGACTTCTAACCTAACCTTTGACATTTGAGCTGTAAGAGTTTGGATGGAGATTAAATGGTAATAACAATGATGATGATGATGGTGACCACAGCAAACATTACTGAGGAATTGACAAATACTAGGCAATTGTGCTGAGCACTGTACACACATTATTTTATTTTATTTTTACCTGTGAATAAGTACCACTGTTATCTTTATTTTACAGGTGAGGAAGCTGAGGCACAGAGGTTACATTAGTAAGCTAGTCTCATAGCTAGTAAGCTGCATAGCCAGGACTACAGAACTAGTTTTTCTTTTTCTTTTTTCGTTTTCCTCCAACTTTTTATTTTGGGACATTTTAGAGCTATAGAAAAGTTGAAAGCTGAATACAGAAACCCATTATTTCCTTCACCAGTTAACATTTTGCCATATTTGCTCTAAGTGTGTGTTTGCATGTGTGAATACTTTTTTCATGAACCTTTTGAAAATAAGTTGCAGATATGATGACATTTATTTTTACCTCTAATACTTCAGTGTGTATCCCCTACAAGGGCATTCTCCTGTTAAGGATATCGGAATTTGCTGGCCAGTTAGCTCAGTTGGTTAGAGTGCAGTGTTATAACACCAAGGTCAGGGGTTCAGATCCATGTACCAGCTGGTTGCTCCTCCCCACCAAATCAGAATAAACAAATAAGAGTGTTTTTTTCTATAATCTTACTCTGCAACAATCAACACACACTTCTGTGACCAAATATGTGGGGATTTTTCTCCACATACCAAGCAAGCAATTAGTTCTGCAGCAGACCCCAGCTGGGTGAAAGAAAGTGAGCTGAAACGCCAGGTACCGATCAAGCTTTGTTAAAGGAAAAGAATCTGCCGGGCTGCACTCAAAATGGAGGACAGCATCAGGTGTAGGGGTAGGAGAGCTTATATAGGGAACCAAGGGCTGGCTGATACAATCAAGGAGGGGCATTATGCTAATGCGGAAGCCATGCCACCAGGGTGGAGAATTGTGCCCTTGCAGGAAGCAAAAGGGTTTCTGTTTCTCAGAAATCACGAGGTTTCTTACAAAGGGAGGGGCTGGCGACTATTTTGTGCTTATTGTGTGCAAAATGGAGCTGGCACTTTCAAGATCCATCACTGGGGTGCCCTCCAATTCAATTCCAACAGTACCTGGAGATAGTGTCAGATCCCATACATTAAGGGCTCAGTCCCCAAGACTGCTCCCCCACCCAACTTTAGATGCCAGTCGCAAGCCCCAAGTTGTAGAAGCCTGTGCTTCTGGCTGTAAACCTGGGTTCTTAGGATCTCCTCCTTGGGTTTGATTAATATGTTAGAGTGGCTCACAGAACTCAGGAAAACTTATTTAACATTTACCAGTTTATTACAAAGGATGTTTTTAAGGATGCAGATAAACGTGCCAGATGAAGAGATACACAGGGTGAGGTTTGGAAGGGTCCCAAGTGCAAGAGCCTTTGTCTTGTTGGAGCTGTCATGTGCAAGTGGATGTGTAAACCCCCATGTGTTGGCCATCCGGAAGCTCCCTGAACCCAGTCCTTTTTTTTTTTTTTTGGTGGATTGCCAGTAGAGGGATCTGAACCCTTGAACTTGGTGTAATAACACCAACTGAGGAAACTGGCCAGCCCCCTTTTGGGTTTTTATGGAGGTTTCATTACACAGACATGATTGACAATCATTGGCCATTAGTGATCAATTTAGCCTTCAGCCCCCTCCCTTCCCTGAGATTGGGGGGTGGGGCTGAAAGTCCCAATTCTCTAAGCCTGCCTTGGTCTTTCTGGTGACCAGCCCCCATCCTGAAATTACCCAGGGCTGCCAGCCATCAGTTAACTCATTAGCATACAAAAAGACTTCACTTTGGAGATTCCAAGGTTTTTAGGGGTTGTATGCCAGGAAATGGGGATGAAGACCAAATGTATATTTCATAATATCACACCCACATGATTATTACATATAAGAAATTTTGATATTAATTTGGTAATATTATCATATAGTCCATATTCAAGTTTCTGTCATTATTTTAATAATGGGTTTTGAGGTAATTCAAAACCCCAGATCCCTCAGACTGGATTCGGGAGCCCATTGAAGGTCATTCATTGCATTTAATTTTTTCTACTTTCCTTTAATCTAGAACAGCACCCTCTCCTGGCCCTTTTTTTCCTTTTTTGGTTTTTTGGCATTGATATTTATGCCAAATATTTCATAGGTTGTTCCCCAGTTTGGATTTGCTGATCCTGATTTTTAGGTTTAGATTAAACATTTTTGGCAAGCATACTACATAGATGGTGTTGGATCCATCCCATTATTTCACATCAGAAGGCACATAATATCTTTTTGCCTCATCTTTTCATATACAGTTTAATCACTTGATTTAAGTGTTGCCAGATTTTCCATTATAAAGGTGACTTTTTCCTTTTGAAATCACTTTTAATAAATGATTTGTGAGATGATAGTTTGTGATTTGTGAATATCTTCTTCCCCAACACATTTTTATGCAATATTTTTAGCATTTGTTGCTGAATTTTATCTGAATAAATTATTATGTTGGCAATTGAAAAGTTACCATTTTTCTAATTGTTATTTCTTCCACATTTATTAGTTGACATTCTTCTATGAAGAGGTGCTCCAGCCCCCTTTTTAGTTTTGAGTATCACTTATGGACTTAAGGATGCTTTTTATCCAGTGCATTTTAATTCACTGTCATCATTCATTCTTTGTGATGTTCAAATTACCCCACATTTGGCCAGTGTGTCTTCTATACCTTTTTGACATTTGTCCAGTAGTCTTTGTTTTTTTGGTTTTTTTAGATGGACTTGTGAGTGCCTGTGGGTCTTGAACCACCTGCTTAGGGGAAATTGCCAGTTGATTCTCCCTTGGAGGAACCGCTGAGCTAGAGCCAGCCCATCACCAGCAGTCTTTGAATACTTCCTTGCTTTCTAGCTCTGTAAGATATTTCAGGCTACTCTTACAGTTTTCCTTTTTCAGGCCTCTGATCACCCATTTCTTTCAGGAACATTGATTCTTTTAGTCGGGATGGTATTTAGAAATCAAAATCTAGGTGTTAGGTATGTTTATGTTCCTGGTCCCTTACAGTGGACAGAGCTGGGAAATAAATATTTGTATATTTAAAACCAAGTATTCTTACTAATAGTTCCAGTTCAACCCAACTTCCTCATCTTTTCCCATTCCACATTTGTACAGTCATGCATCGCTTGACGATGGGGATACATCCTGAGAAGTGCATCATTAGGTGATTTAGTCATTGTAAAAGCACTGTAGAGTGTTCTTAACACAAACCTAGATTGTATAGCCCCCTGCACACATAGGCTTTATTGTATAGCCACTGTCGTATATGTGGTCTTTCACTGACTGATATTTTATGTGGCTCATGACTGTATTTAGCTTTTCCTGTAGGGAGAACCCTGGTTGCCAACAACATCAATGTGTGACCTCATTCGCCCAATCTTACAATGTAAAAATAGTTTCAGAATTAGTATACCATTATCATTTCTAATTACAAACCTATTAAGTAAATTTCAAGATTTCTTCGGAGTCTTTTTGTTTTTACACTCTATCCTACTAAGGGTGTATAGTCAGTACTATGTTCAAAAGTTACAGAAATAAATGTTTTGTGTAGTTATATATTTACTACACAGATTTCTTTCTTTCTGTTTTTATTCAGTTGTTTTGGTCCCTATTTATTTATTTATTTATTTATTTTTTGTTTTTGTTTTTTTTCTGGTGGCTGACCTGTAGAGGCATCTGAACCCTTGACCTCAGTGTTACAACACCGTGCTGTAACCAACTGAGCTAACTGGCTAGCCCCTCCTATTGATTTAATTTTATATTTTGAGTTGTTGAAACATTAACAAGATTCAGAAGTTAATGCTGACTCTGTCCATCCCTGTAGGTAGCCATTTTCATTAATTTCTGGTTTATCCTTCTGTGTTTCTTTTTGCAAAAACAAGCAAATATATTTATTCTTACTATTTTCCTATTATTTTTACCCATGAAGTGAACACTAAATATATTTCTTTGTAGTTTGTTTTTTTTTACTTACATAAATCTTTTAGTGATCTTTCTCGTCTTTTTGAATCAGCTGCATAGCACTCTATTGTGTGGATATTCCATAACTTCTTTATATAATCTCCAACAGATGGGAATTTAGTTGTATCTAATATTTTAAAATGATATATAATGCCTCAGTGAATGTAATAACCTTTTGCATATGTTGTTTTATGTTTTTGGAAATATATTTCCAGGGTAAATTCCTGGGAGTGAGATGACAGGGGCAAAGAGTAAGTGTATATATAGTATGGTTTTTCCAAATTTCTCTCCATAATGGTTGGACCATTGTGCACTCCTACCGGCAATGTATGAGGGTGACTGTTTTTTCACAGCATTACCAATAGAGTGTTGTCAAGCTTTTCATTTTCGCCAGTCTGATAGTGAGAAATGGTATCTCAGTGAATTTTAATTTTTAGTTATCTTATGATTGAAGCTGAATATCTTTCGAGAAATTTAAAGGCCATTTATATATCTTTGTTGTGAAATGTCTTAGAACTAGTGCTTTTGTTGAAATTTATTTCTTTATTGGCAGCTGGACAGTACGGGGATCCAAACCCGTAACCTTGGTGTTATCAGCACTAAGCTCTACTGAGTGAGCTAACTGGTGGCCAGCCCTGAAATTTGTTATTTATTTATTTATTTGTTTAATTTTTTGGCAGCTGGCCAGTATGGGGATCGGAACCCTTGACCTTGGTTTTACAAGGCTGTGCTCTAACCAGCTGAGCTAACTGGCCAGCCTGAAGGTTATTTTTTAATTGTTCTTGTTTATGGGGTACTGTGTGTTGTTACGATACATGCATATGTTATAGAACGAGTGCTTTTAAGAGCTCTGCAAGACTGCCTCTAAGTTTCACTTTTATGCTTCTTTATATATGATATACGTTATAGAAAGTTGTATGTGCTGTGTGCCTGTGTGTGTGTGTATGTGCATATATGGTTTGTTTATTGTTCTGCTTCTCTGTAGGTAACCTAACTTTTTTTGTTGTATGTTCATGCTGAGAAATTGGTGATCAGTCAAGGAAGATCCTGTTTTTAAATTTGAGAAAAAATACAGAAAAATGCAGAAAATTATGTAACAATCACCCATGTTATGTTCATTGCCAGTCATTTTTTTTCCTTCAAAATAAAATATAAAATAAAGTAAAATTTTCTTTTAATCACCACCCTTGGTCCTATTTTCCTATTTGCCCCAGGGAGACAGTTACCATCATGATTATGATGTCTGTTTTCTGAGTTAATTTTTTTTTTTTTCCTTCTGACTGGTAAGGGGATTGCAACCCTCAGCATGGTGTGGTGTGCACCACGCTCAGCCATTGAGTGCACCGGCCATTCCTATGTAGGATCTGAACCCGCGGCATCGGCACTACCAGCGCAGCACTCTCCTGAGTGAGCCACGGGGACGGCCCTGAATTAATTTTTTTGTTGTTGTTTTGTTTTGGCAGCTGGCTGGTATGGGGATCTGAACCCTTGACCTTGCTGTTACAAGGTGGTGCTCTAACCAACTGAACTAACCAGCCAGCCTCCGAGTTCATTTTTTAAAAAATTATATGTATATGTGTATATGGGGACATTTAAAAAACTTGTAGAAAAATAGAATTAAAAGATAATACAAATCTTTCTATGAACTTTGTTTTGGCGGCTGGCTGGTATGAGAATCTGAACCCTTGACCTTGCTGTTACACTCTAACCAAGTCAGCTAATCAGAGAGCCCCCATCCATGAACTTTTTGAAGTACGCTTTGTGTATATATATATGTGTGTGTGTGTGTGTGTACCATGTATGTATGTATCGTGAATAATATGTTGCATTACTTTTGTGTTTTCTTAGATTTTCATAAATGTTACATAATAAGCATATTCTGCTTTGTGCTTCTTTTATGTGGTATTATGTTTTTGATATCCACCTGTGTTGCTATATATTGATTAGTCCGTACCTGAAATATCTGATTTTGTGTTATCTCATTAAGTAAAGGCTAAAAATAGGAGGTGCAGGAGATGAAACAGAGTCAGGTGTAGCTGGAGGAGAGTGTGACCTGAAGTGCTTTTTTTACCCAATGGAAGAGGTCATCACCAAAAATTAGAAGTAGATATTGTCAGTAACATTATGGGACAAGTCTTCTTTTTGTCCTTAGTTCCTATTTTCCTTTTTCTTTCATAGAAATGTGTTTATATTTTCCAGAGCCTTCATTAATGGTGCTAAAAGGTCAGACTAAAAATAAATATAGGTCAATGGTTACCATTTTAGGGCTGCCAGACCTCTTGGGCCCAGACCCTTGGGTAAAAGATGTCCTTGAGATGTATTTAGTAGTTCAGAAAACCAAATGGAAATCGTAGTCAGACTGCCCAGGCTAACTAAAATAGCAGTTTGGCCAGTGTTGTATCAAGTCAGTGGGATAACACATTAGCCATCTCTTGCTGGAAACTCTGTCAATTATATGTGTCTTTAAAATGATTTTTTAAGATAGAATTATATATAGTATCTTAATCATACAATGAGATGAGTTTTGACAGATTTATTTATTCATGTAACCAATACCCCAATCAAAATACAGAATATTTCTGTCAGCCTAGAAATTTTCTTTGTGCCGCTTCCAGTCTCGCTCACTCTAGGAGGCAACTACTATTCTCATTTCTGTCCTGATAGACTAGTTTTACTTATACAATTTTATATAAATGAAGACATACAGTATATATTTTTTTGTGTCTGGCTTCTTTCTCTTAACACGATGTTTTTGAGATTCATCCATGTTGTTGTACGTATCAGTGGTTTTTTTTTTTTTTAATTGCTGTGTGGTATTCCATTGTATGAGTATGCCCCTCTGTGTATGCATTTTTGTGATTAAAAAATAGAAAAAAATTTTCTACTATGAATAAGGCTGCAATGGATATTCTTGTTTAAGTGTTTTGGTGGCTATACAATTTGATTTCTTTTGGGTAAAATACTTAGGGGTGGATTTGCTGGATTACAGGGTAAATGTATGTTTAATTTTAACTTTGTATATTTGTCCTTGATTAATTAATGATGAGAATAGTTATTGTCACTTAATATATGCAATTTGATAGGTCATTCAAAGTAGAAGGTATACAAGGTAAAGAAACTAATAAACAAAGCCCTTTGTGTTGGATTGGTTGACTGTATGGTTATTTCACCTGTTGTATTACATGCTACAGGGAAGGAGTATATTCCTTGGGTTTGTTTCAAAGTTAGGTGAAATCTGATATTGAACACGAGATCTGTTTTTACTACTATGGGTCTTTGTTTTTTTCACCTCTTTTTCAATGGACTATTTTAGGAGAAATGGAGCTGTCACCCACATCAAGATTCAGAACACTGGTGATTACTATGACCTGTATGGAGGGGAGAAGTTTGCCACTTTGGCTGAGTTGGTCCAGTATTACATGGAACATCATGGGCAATTAAAAGAGAAGAATGGAGATGTTATTGAACTCAAATATCCTCTGAATTGTGCAGATCCTACCTCTGAAAGGTCAGTGACATTTTAGTGACCACAAAGTCTGCATCTCTTCTGTGCCCTAGTTGTTATATGAATGCACTGTGGGGGTCTGTGTATGACTGTATGGCTCCAAAGGCTTGTATCTGTTTCTCAAGCTGTAATCTTTAAAGTATTATTTAAGTAAAAATAACAAGATCAAATCATTCTGAGTGCCGTTTTCTTGCAAAAGCTTCGATTAGTATTATTTACACTCATTCTACAGGGGTTTCATTCTATTCCTGTATATACGTGCAGTAATTTTAAGATTTATTGAACTTAAGTTGATAATCTTTGAGAGTTATTAGAGGAAAACAAATGATAATGGAAACACCAAAATAGTAGCAGTTCTCTATAGTGGTTCCTGACCAGTTATTCAGCAGTTCTACCAACAGATGTCAGTTTAAGCTCAAGAGAGGAAAAGCAAAGACCTCAGAGGGTCAGCTTTTTCATCAGTTCTTTTAATGTTATATCCGCAGATGTGTGAGAATGACTTTGCTTAGAGGGAATTGTATTCTTTCCATTCCCACCCCTCTGAGTTGATATAAGCTGATGAAAGCTTGGACTTGATTTATTTGTATTGGTTTTCTACATTCCCAGTCTCCTCTCTCAGTACAAATTCAGGGTCTCTTAATTAGGTTTGTATATTTTGTACCTTCAGGTATGTTTTTTCAGCTCACATCTTTATGTCAATGCTATTAGTACTGATAACTTGTTTCTCCAGCTACAACTGTAGCTTCAAGCAAAAGGCTGCTGTGCAGTTTATTTCTAAATTTTACTCTTTTCAGTTGAACGTGGGTGAAATATAACTCAGAGTATATTCCTTTAGTGATCAACCATTAGCATTACCTGCCATGGTAGTGGTTGTTGTCTTACCAAGATCCTGAGGGAAAAGCCATGTTATTAATATGACTATGTTAAGGTGTTTTCCATAGTAACTTAGAATGGTGTGGTCTCAAAGTCTGTCCTCAGACAGCCGTGGACAGCCTACATCAGGACTCTCTGGTGTGCTGGTAAAAATGCAGATCCCTGGGTCCCATTTAGACTTAAGTGTATTGATATCTCTGGTTGTGGGGCACAGGAATTAACATTTTTAGCAAATCCTTTACCTGTACTCCAAGTCTTAGGTGCATTAAAGTTTGAGATGATAACACCATATATAGTCCAAAGACATTGACATCAAATTTGGAGGCTATTGAAATATAGGTTGTAAATATGGAAAGATTTAGAATGCTTGAATTAATTTATAGTGGAGATCCTTTTTAATTTAATGTTCACATGCCAAGGCAAGGGCAAACATTCCAAATGATTTTCTGTCTCTATTGTAACTTTTTATATAACTTTTAAAAATGGCTATGATTAACTAATTGTTCCTTTTAGGCTTGGGCAATGGAAAAACCGCAAATTGCATTTTTAAAAGATGGGAGATTTAAAAGGAAATATGAAAGTTTGAGGACATTTGTCTCAAAATGACTGTGGGCTCATTTATGAAGTTTGGTGGTCATTCTTAACGTCTTTGTCATTTTTCTGGCCTGTTTGGGATGCAAATTCTGTCTTACGCAGGATCGATCAATCCCTTGGAAGAATGTGTCTGTTTTTTGTGTTTGGGAGAGTGGACTATATATGGTGGTTTTGTGAAAGAATGTTGTGAACCTATGGCAGAATTCAATTCATTTTCATTTTTAAAAATTTAGGTGGTTTCATGGACACCTCTCTGGGAAAGAAGCAGAGAAATTACTAACTGAGAAAGGAAAACATGGTAGCTTTCTTGTACGAGAGAGCCAGAGCCATCCTGGAGATTTTGTTCTCTCTGTGCGCACCGGTGATGACAAAGGGGAGAGCAATGATGGCAAGTCTAAAGTGACCCATGTCATGATTCGCTGTCAGGTAAAGCTCCAATCAAAAATGTCACCTTTGAGTGATTTTTCTGCTGGGAGAAGGCAGACACCATTACATCCAGTCAGATTTTCTTTGCTCATTTAGTCAAGGACTTAAACACTTTCAGTATATTATTTATTATAATTGTTTCATCATTTCAGAACTCTATTACATTATTTCCAGTCTCTCTCTGGAATATTAAATCATGCCTCGGTCCTGCAGAAACTGCTCTGCTTATGTCTGATGGCAGCTGGACTCTGCC
Source organism: Cynocephalus volans (assembly GCF_027409185.1). Taxonomy (NCBI): domain Eukaryota; kingdom Metazoa; phylum Chordata; class Mammalia; order Dermoptera; family Cynocephalidae; genus Cynocephalus; species Cynocephalus volans. The sequence continues at coordinate 189,759,087 of NC_084461.1, forward strand.
TTAAAGTCTCAGTTTTTAAAGTGATGGCCTCAGCCCTTCTTTGGGATTGTTACCATGTAGCCTATCACTGTATTTTCCTTCATATTACAAAACCCCTGCATTAAGGTTGAGAGGATTGGGCTGGCCCGTGGCTCACTTGGGAGAGAGTGGTGCTGATAACACCAAGGCCCCGGATTTGGATCCCATATAGGGCTGGCCAGTTAGCTCACTGGGTACTGACAACACCAAGTCAAGGGTTAAGATCCACTTACTGGTCATCTTTAAAAAAAAGGTTGAGAGGATTGAACTATTTCTTGTTTTTAAAGTAACTGGACAAGGAGGTTGAGCTTTTGTTTTGACATAGTTTCCTAAATAGAAACTGTTTATTCACTTATTCACTTCAGTTTTTTAATTAAAATAAAAAATAAATTTCGCCTATATTGAAATATAATTCACACACCATACAATTCACCTTTTTAAAGTGGACAATTTAGTGGTTTTTACTATATTCACAAGGTTGTGCAACCACCAACATTATCTAATTCCAGGACATTTTCATCATTCCAGAAAGAAACCCTGTGCCCATTAGCAGCCATTCTCCATTTTCCCCCCTCCCCTGGCAACCACTAATCTTCTTTCTGTCTCTATGGATTTTCCGGTTTTGGACATTTCATTATAGATGGAATTAGACAATGTGTGCCCTTTTGGGTCTGGTTTCTTTGACTTAGCAAAATGTTCTCAAGGTTCATCCACATTGTAGCATGTATCATACTTCTTTATTTTTATTGTTGAATAATATTCCATTGTATGGATATATCACATTTTATTTGCCCATTCATTAGTTGGTGGGCATTTGGGTTTGTACTTTTTGGCTATTAGGAATACTGCTGCTATGAACATATGTATACAGGTTTTTGTGATATTCTCTATTTGGTGATATGTTATGCTCATACTTTCCTTTAATTTTTTAGGTATGGTTTGCTTTAATTCTTTAAACATATTTGTACTAGCAGATTTAAAGTCCTTGTATATGCTTCCTCAAGGACAGTTTCTATTGAATACCTTTTTCCCCCTGTATTGGGCCATGCTTTTCTGTTTCTTTGTGTCATACCATTTAAAATGATACAATGTGGTTGGTAACTCTGGAAATCAGATGCCTACCCTACCCAGGGCTTGTTGCTGCTGCTGCTTATTATTGCAGTAGTTGTTGTTGTTTGTGTGTTTGGTGACTGACCTGGACTAATTCTGTAAAATCTGTATTCTTTGTCATGTGTGGCCGCTGAAGTCTCTGCTTAGGTAGCTTAATGGTCAGCTAATGACTGGACAGAGATTACCTTAAATGCATTGACTCATTAAGTCTCCTAGCCTTTGTAAAGGGGCTGTGTGTGTGTGTTGGGGCTCTCCTGTAATGCCCAGCAGTTTACTGTTCTCCCTTAGCCTTCACTTCCTGCTTGTGCAGAGCCTCAAGGTCAGCCGGAGTTGAGCGATCGGAGACTTCTCGGGTCTGGACTTCACACATCCCTGCACATGGCCTTCTAGATTTCCAAGAATATGTTGGAGGTTTTAAAGCCCCTTATGGACATTGCCTAGGGTTTACTATTAAGTTTTGGTCCAACTGGTATTGCCACTTCAGGCAGCTGCAATATTAAACAGTTGCTGTTAATTGTTTCTGCCAGATTCCTTGAAGACAGGGCTGAATGAGGTCTGAGTGTCAAAGCTCTAGGTCAGGTCAAATAAAGACAAACTCCGAACTGGCTAGCAGCCAAAAAAAAAAAAAAAAGTCAAGCTCTGAAAACTGAGCTTTTCCAGAGAACTACCAAAAAGGCCCGATAGTGACAATTATCTGGGAATAGGTCTCTTTAGAAGCTCTAAATCCATTCTTTCCTCTCTAGTTGTGCTAGGTTATTTGCTTTCACAGCTACTGTGGTTGAGGCTGTTGGTTTTCAAGGCTGCTGTGGAGCTGAGGAGAAGTGTATGGGAATAGGGTAGGTTAAACAGCACAGCTTGCTCTTCTTACCAAGATTCAGCCCTGTTTCTTAAGTGTTCCTCAGATTGTTGCAAATTCTTGGTTAATTTTCAAAGTTCTGGAAAAGTTGGTGTGGGGAAAATAGAATAATTTTGTCAGGCTCCCTAGGCTCAGGTCTGGCTGGGGGGTTGAGCAGCACATTTCTTGTAAACAAGTTGTGTGTGGGTGGAGTTGGTGTGCATATGCACCCATGTATCTTTCTAGTTAATAGCTATTGTGTGTTCTTCAGTTTGTGAAGCAGAGCTGGCTGGCAGAGCTCTCATCTAAAAATAGAGCATGTTTACTCTACTGGCAGCTTTTCAGTTTCTCTTTGGACTTCGCCTTAGCAGTTGAGTTTCTGAGTTTCTCCTTTGGACTGTTTAGCTCCTAGTGTTGTGTGTGCTGAATAAAGACTATTCCTACTTCAGCCAAGGCTCCAAGGACCTTTTTGCTGGATACCTAGCTCATAATCTGTCTGTGAAGGGTTTGTGAATGGGCTCGATGGGTCTGTGAGCTCCAGACCCTAGTGCTAGCTCTACATTTGGCGTCATCGGTAGGATTAGGCTACAGTTGGTGACAGTTTTTGCCAGTGTTCTTGTTGCTTTTATGGAGGAGTGGATTTTCAGAGATCCTTACTTTATTATTCTGAAAGCACTTCCTCCCTCCCTCTAGTTTTGTTTGTTTGTTTGCTTGCTTTGTTTGGCGGCTGGCTAGTATCGGGAACCAAACCCTTGACCTTGGTGTTATAACAACACGCTCTAACACCTGAGTTAACCAGCTAGCCCTAGTTTTATTTTTAAATAAAGGATCACATCCAAATATTTCATATATCATTTCTAGGATTTTGTATTTTCTGAGTTTAACTACTTTCCTGTTTGCCTTAAATAGCCTATTCTGATCTCCTTGTCAGAAAAAATTTCCTTGCCTCTGTTTATAATTTCCGTTTTAAATTTTTGTTTTTTCTGGGGTTAGGGGTGAGGTGGGCAGCTGGCCAGTAAGGAGATCTGGACCCTTGATCTTGGTGTTAGAATAGCAGTGCACTAACCACATGAGCCAACCAACTGGTCTATTTAGTTAACTTCTGAGGGAGAAACTTTTGTGTGGACTATTAAACGTTGGATTCTTACTTAGGGGCTCAGCATGAACAAACTTTCACATGGGGTCAGCCTCTCCCTTTCATCTCCTTTGTTGTTTTTTTCTCTTTGACTACCTGTAGCGTAATCCTGCCGACTACACCAATTGTAGAGCTAGAGCAAGGGTCTGGAGCTCACAGACCCCTTGAGCCCATTCACAAACCTTTCACACACAGGTCTATGAGCTAGGTAACCAGAAAAAAGGTCCTTGGAGTCTTGGCTGAAGTAGGAATAGTCTTTATTCAGCACACACAACACTAGGAGCTAAGCAGTCCACAGAGAAACTCAGAAACACAACTGCTACCAGCAAGGTGAGCAGCTGCCAGCAGAGTAAACAAGCTCTATTGTTAGACTGAGCTCTCTGCCACCAGCCTGCTTTACAAACTGCAGAGCACACAAAAGCAATTAACTAGAAAGATACATGGGTGCACATGCACACTAACTCCACCCACAAACAATTTGTTTACAAGAAATGTCGAGGGAGCCTGACTAAATTATCCTATTTTCCCCACAATCCACCTCTTCAGGGTTTCTCACTGTACAATCTATGCGTTAAAAATCTTCTGTGATGTTCCCTTAGCGAGGATAAATGACCGGTTTATTTATACAACCTATTGTCTGTTCGATATGCCTTAAGGCTTATCCTGTAGTTCTTTCCTTTAGCCGCACATGTCCAGTTAGCAGTCATCATTGGTGTGATTTTCTGTGCAAATCTTGTAGTCATACTGATGTGAAGTTCAATGCATATTCAGTAGATGATCACACCAACATATGTATGTACCCAGTCGACTCTGGTGCAGTGCCTGCAGCCAGAACACTATGGGCAAAAAGACAGAAGGGTTATTGGTACCAGGAGGGGAAGTTCTTACCCCTATGGTAAGATACATACCAGTTTGCCATCCTGAGAAAGGATGGTTGCAGGAATAGGTATTTTACCTGGTTTGAGGTTCCACAAGTCCATACAAACAGAAGTAACACTGACTTTGGCAGTGGTCCCACAAGATCCACCTGCCACTGTGTGAGGGGCACTCTCATCGAGTTATCTACCCATCAGGGGCACCCATCTCATCAGGAGCACATCTGCCCATCAGGGGCATTTTTTCTCAGGTTTATGTGGCACCTGGCAAGCCACTGACCACCTGACCTTGCAGCCAGCATGCTGCATTCTCCAGTGTAGCCACCCAGCCACATCAACTGCTGGATCTCTCTCCAGCCACCTTACCTTAGCCAAGGCATTGGCTTTATCATTGCCAATTCCACATGAGGCCTCTGGTCCTCGCCTGTCCCCAAAAGATACGCACCTTGGCCTGCTCCTTAAACAAAATGGAACAGTTCATCTGCCTCCTCAGGAGCAACCAAAAAATCTTTTAAATACACTGAATGTACCTTGCTACCTGTTTCTGGATGTTTAGTAAAGAAACGCTGTTCAGAGCACAATTGCTGCCACAAAGCAAACAGAACTGCATTTGGCTGCCATTCAGTTTTCTTTTTTCAACTCCTACTGCAAGCAAGTCAAGCCACATGGCTAGTCTTGCTTGGTCCCTTTGGGATAAAATCACAAGTATTTCTTGGGGGTTTGGTCTTAGCCACCTTTTTCGGACCCCTTTTGCTTGTCTGCTGTCCTCTACTTCACCGAAGCTGGCTATCATGGTCATTACTTCATGTATAGGACGACCAATGTATGGGGCCAGTATGGCCACCAGTGACCAAAAGGACGTTGACGGGGCATTCTGCAGCACTATGTCTCTCATGCTGCCTGTAAAATTTTCATCATCCAGGCCACGAGTGTTCACATTAAACATGGACTGCCGCATCCTCAGCTCTTGAATTATTTGAACTAACTCAGCATACATTTGCCATTTACTAACAGTCTTTGGCAGTTCTCCAGCATTTGCCCACATGGTTTGGGTGGCTCCACTCACCCTGATTACCTGACCCTTGTGCCTACCTGCGGCTATTCTGCAGCCGCTGCCTAAGGGACAGGTGCATGGTGATGGAGGCTAATTTTTCCATTTCCTCACCAGAGCATACCATGCTGTCCACACCTAGGTCCCATAACTGCAACAGCCAAGCAGCCAGGGGCTCCCTCTGTTTCTGCCGAAACTGTCTACCCAAGTCAGCTAACTCAACCTGGGTATATGGGACATAGGTGGTAAATTGGGTCACCTGTGGATTGCCCACTGGTTGTCTGCCCGGTCCCATAGGCTGCTGGTGCTTCATTTTCTGGTGCACGACAGGTCATGCCTGGGGACGCACGGTGTCCCCCAACTCACCACTGGGTTCATCATCCTCCCTGGTGTGAGGAGCTGGAGTGGCCAGTTGCTGCATGTCATCCTCCAGGACATCTATTTGCGCTTCCAACAACTCTGCTTTCCTCTTTGAATCTTGCAGTAGTTGCACGTCATCCGCCAACAACTCTGCTTTCTGCTTCAAATCTTGATCAGTTTGCAGCAGAGTGAGCAAAAGTCAGGCTCCAGTCAGCAGAAAAGTGGACACTGGGCACTACATGCTCAAGAACAGCCACATTTCCTCCCCCTCCTAAGGGGTGTTCTGCTGTAGTGCCTGATCTATGCTGCCTTGCGTTATAGCGAGCAGCACCCAGATCCCAGTCAACAGGAAAAGTGGCCACGGGGCACAACATGTTCAAAAGTAGCCACATTGGGCCGCGCCCGTGGCGCACTCGGGAGAGGGCGGCGCTGGGAGCGTGGCGACGCTCCCGCCGCGGGTTCGGATCCTATATGGGAATGGCTGGTGCACTCACTGGGTGAGTGCTGGTCACGAAAAAGACAAAAAAAAAGTAGCCACATTTCCTCCTTCTCCAAGGGCTTCTTGGCTCCTGTACCTGCTCAGAATCCTGCACCAACTATGCCAATGGTAGCGTAATCCTGCCAACTACACCAGTTGTAGAGCTAGAGCTAGGGTCTGGAGCTCACAGACCCCTTGAGCCTATTCACAATCCCTTCACACTCAGGTCTACGAGCTAGGTAACCGGCAAAAAGGTCCTCGGAGCCTTGGCTGAAGTAGGAGTAGTCTTTATTCAGTACACACAACATAAGGAGCTAAGCAGTCCACAGAGAAACTCAGAAACTCAACTGTTACCAGCAAGGTCCAAAGTCAAACTGAGACTGAGCAGCTGCCAGCAGAGTAAACATGCTCTATTGTTAGACTGAGCTCTCCGCTGCCAGCCTGCTTCACAAACTGCAGAACACACAACAGCAATTAACTAGAAAGATACATGGGTGCACAGGCATACTAAACATGCTCTATTGTTAGACTGAGCTCTCTGCTGCCAGCCTGCTTCACAAACTGCAGAACACACAACAGCAATTAACTAGAAAGATACATGGGTGCACAGGCATACTAACTCCACCCACACACAACTTGTTTACAAGAAATGTAGTGGGAGCCTTACTAAATTATCCTATTTTCCCCATACTACTTCAGCTGTTTGCTCTTTCCATTTCCGGGGGAGAGTCAGTCTCTGTGCTTAAGCTGGGAAAAACAGTTGCTTTTATTTTTTACATTCAAGCTAAGTAACATATTCAATACTTCACATAGTCCTTTTTTGTTTTTTGGTGGTGAGAACACTTGAGATCTACTCTCTTAGCAGATTTCAAGTGCTAAATACATTGCTATTAATTATAGTAATATAGTCACCATATTGTACATTAAGTCTCCTGAACTTATTCATTATACTGAAAGTTTGTACCCTTTGACCAACATTTCCCCTTTCCCCCACTCCCCAGACTCTGGTAACCACCATTTTACTCTCTGTTACTCTGAGCTCCACCTTTTTTTTAGATTCTACATATAAGTGAGATCATGCAGTATTTGTTTTTCTGTGCCTGGCTTCCTTTTTTGTGGCTTGCAGGGATCTGAACCTGTGACCTTGGTGTTACAAGCCTGTGCTCTAACCAACTGTGTCTGGCTTATTTCACTTAGCATAATGTCGTCCAGGTTTATCCATATTGTTGCAAATGATAGGATTTCCTTTTTCTAGGTTGAATAATATTTTACTGTGTGTATGTACACACATACACATGCCACATTTTCATTATTCACCTGTTGATGGACACTTAGGTTGTTTCCATATACTGGCTATTGTGAGTAATGCTGTAGTGAATGTGGAAGTGTAGGGAAAACAGTCATGTAACATAAATGTAATAAACATCTTTTTGTCTTGAAAGGAACTGAAATACGATGTTGGTGGAGGAGAACGGTTTGATTCTTTGACAGATCTTGTGGAGCATTACAAGAAAAATCCTATGGTAGAAACATTAGGCACAGTACTACAACTCAAGCAGGTGAGCATATTGGAAAGCTAAAGTTCCTCCCTGTAACAGAATTTAAAAATATAGAATTTTTTAAACATGTAGAAGTAGACAGAATAGTATCATAAACCTTCGTGTACCCATCACCCAACTTCAATTATGATCAACTCATCAAATCTCTCTTTAATTATTATTCCACTCACTGGCCACCTCATATAGTATTTGGAAACAAATTCCAGATGTTATATCATTTCCATATGTATTTCTAAAAGGCACTGTAGAGTTTCAAATGCAAGTTTCCACTAAGTTTTTATTATAGATTCACCTTTGATTACCTTTAAGTGATCATACTTTTTGACTTTGGAGTTGTTGCTGTTTCAGAGTTCACAGAAGCAAATGATATTATCTCTCTAAATAAAGAAAAATAGCCTTAAATTTATATCAGCAGATAAAGTATTTGTGGAGATTGAAGAAAGTTACATTTTCTGACAGAACAGAAAAAGTGAAACTATTTGAAAACTTTTGTTGTGAATTCCTGTTCTTGCCTTTATGAATACCAACATAGAAATCTTTTTTTTTTTTTTTTTTGCACTAACACCTTTTTCTTTAATATTTTTTTCACTCTACACCACCTGCTAAACTTGATTAGCCCCTCAACACAACTCGTATTAATGCTGCTGAAATAGAAAGCCGGGTTCGAGAACTAAGCAAATTAGCTGAGACCACAGATAAAGTCAAACAAGGCTTTTGGGAAGAATTTGAGGTAAGTTATTAAAAACTTATTTTTACATGAGTTATTAAATCTTATTTTTAGCGGAAGAGAAGTTGTTGGTCTTGTGTTTGGAATTGGATCTGAAAGACGAATCTGACGTCCTTTCTTAATTCCACCATTGATTGACATGGAACAAGCTACTGAGGGGGTTTCTTTGAAAAAGAAGGGCATTGTGTTCTGAGAGAAGGGAATTGGCATTTAGTAGTAAATGGATGAGCCAACAGCTCCATTTGGCTATTTTGGGTTGGACCACTGGCAAAACCCCAGAAAAACAAAGGGTCTAATTCTTTTGGAGGATGTTCAGCATTCACTGGGGTCTTTAGAAAGAATCCATAGCCTTATTGCAATGAGTAAGCAAAAGAGAAATACCTCAAGATGACTATAATTTGGGAGTTTAAATTGATAACTTTTGGAAGTTAAGCAAACTGATTTCTTTCCTGAAACGAACTTGGGTAGGAGAATGTCCCTGATGGGAATGTGCCATGTTCTTGTTGCACTCTTATAGGTTACTTACCCATTGACATTGTAATCTCTTTCTCTCCTCATCCATACGACAGAAAACTTGGCATATTTGCCTTCGTAGTTATCCTTAGCACATAGCACAGTACCTGGCACATAGCAGAAACTCCATAAATGTTTGTTGAATGAGTATTTCTTTTAGCTAATGTTTACATCATTTATTATTACTATTTTGTTTTATGGAAATGATTGTGCTATACTTTTTATGAGACTTTAGAATTTACAAATGTTTGTGGAATGAATGAATAATGAACAGGCAAATGAAGCCCTTTTAGCCATGGAATGTCACAACAACTTGGTGAGCTAGATATTATTTCCATTCTACAGATGAGGAGCCTGAGGCTCAGGGAGGTTAAATAAATTGCTCAACCTTTATACCACAGATATTGATGGAATTCCAGCACTGGGGACGGGTGCTGAATAGAACATTCACAGTCGTTGCTCAACATTTCTGAGCAGAGACTTGAATTCAGGTTGATTCTCTCATACCAGGCATTGGGTTAGCACTAAGGACACTATTGTGAACAAGATTGATAGGGTTTTTTAGATTCCTTACTTTCTGGTAGGATAAGTTGTTACAGGATAATACATTTATAGTATCAGAACTAGAATCAGTCATTTCTCCAAGGAGTGAGCTAACTTCTCTTCCTCTCTCTCTTTTCTCTCCCTTTCTTTCTTCCTTCTTCTCTTTGTTCCTTTCATGGGAAGTGGCACTTAAAGATTACAGTCTGTGGCACCAGGAGTACAGTACTCACTGCTACTAGGTTAGTTATTGTTTCTAGGCTTCTCAATGGATGCAGCTAGAAGATTTTTTTTTCTTGAAATTAAATACATTATGAATTCTGATGATACTTAAATCAAATTTAGGACTTCAGGGTTTTTACTAACCTCGTTGGTCTTACCCCTGTATCTCCTTTCTCTAGTGCTAAAAATCCTATATCTTGAAGCCATAACGAGATTACAGTCAAGGATTTGGATCCCAGTACTGGCCAAAAAAAAAAAAGAGATTACTTATTTGTTTTGTCCCACATTACACACGTAATAGTCTCAGAATAATATTTCCTAATAATATGATTATTGAAAACAGTTTAATATTTTTTCTAGTTTCTTTTTTTTTTTTAGTCTTTCAGAGATGTATAGTCAAATTACTGTGCCTTAGAATCATTTATAATAGTCCTTGTCTGCATCTCTGCCCAGTTAGCTCACTTGGTGAGAGCACGGTGCTCACAGCATCAAGCACCAAGGTCAAGAGTTTGGATCCCCATACCAGCTGCCAAAAAAAAAAAAAAAAAGAAAAGGAAAGAAAAGAAATAATCCTTTTCTCTGTGTGGTTGGTTATATGCTAACTGGATCTATGGCTAGTTTATTTGTTTCATTTTATGTTTGAATTTTAGAAATTTCTTTCTGTTAAGTTTTATTTATAATTATATAAAATATTGGCTTTGATTCTAAAGTCAAATCTAAAAAACAGGTTATATTTGAAGAAGTCTACCTTTCATTCCTGTTCGTTCCTCTCTATATCTTAGCCATAGTTTAAAAAGTATATCGTTATTTAAAAAATATAAGGAAATATGTATGTATTTCTGTATTCCTAACTTTTCTTAGATAAACAGTAGCATAACTTTATGTACTTTTTTCTAACCTTGCTTTTTTCACTATCTAGGACATCACTCCATAGTAGTATCTAGAGATAGTCTTCATTCTTTTTTTTTTTTTTTTTTTTACTGAATAGTAAAAAACCATTGTGTGGTTGGACCATAGTTTATTCAACATATTGATGGGCATTTGGGTAGTTTCCAAGTGTATTACAAAGAGGCTTCCAGTGAATAGCCTTGTGATGTATCTTTTCTTATTTTGGCTGACTACTGTTACTATTAACATTTTTTATGTTCCATGTTAAAAAAAAAATGATGGTTGTTACTCATCCTTAACTTTTATTATATATTATTCATGATTTTGGTTAGCATGTATAACTTCTGCAAAATACTGCTTTTAATTAAAAATTTTTGGTTAAATATAAGAAATAGAGCTGGCCGGGTAGCTCACTTGGGAGAATGTGGTGCTGAGAACACTAAGGTCAAGGGTTCGGGTCTCGTTACTGGCCAGCTGCCAGGACAAATGAACAAAGAGATACTGAACTATTTTGTAATCTAGACCCATTTAAATCTTACACTAACCTTTAAAAATGATAGCTGATCTCTGGCCCAGAAGCATCAAAATGGGACTTAAGGCTGTTCTCTAGCCTTCTATAGCACCCCGTACCTATCTCTGTCAGTATACTTTGCTCTGTTAATTTGTCAGTTTCTAATTCACCTCACCCCACCCTTCCCACAGAAAACGTGGGAAAAAATGATAGCTGAGATGATCGTTTGCATAAACAACTTTTTCTTTAAAGTGACTGAACTTAAAAAATTGCAGCAGTGAGTGGATATTTTAAAAATTACAACATTTTTAAAATTAAAAATTAATTTTTTAAAAATAAAAAATGGACAGGGTATCTAGTACAGTGGTAGATTCTTCAACACTAGGTTCACTTAGAACAGTGCTTAGAGACACAAAGTCAAATCTCCCCAAAGAGCTTCTGGCAGTGGGGGTGTTTGTCACGATCCTATTGATGAGGTCAAGATGTGAGCTTAGAAGGAACTCGTAGCCTGACTCTTCTGAATATGGAAAAGACGGTTGATTTAAATGCTGACCTGATGGTTTCACTCTGTAACTTCTCAAATTCTGGTCATCTTTTATACATTAATAACAGCAAAAGGGAAAAATTGAGTTGCCTTTGGGGGAAATGAAATATAACAAGATCACCTCTATGCTCTACAAGTTCTCTATAGAAGTCAGACTGAGGTGGTAAAATTGTTGTGTACTAAATCAGGGCATTAATGTTTCACTGAAACTGAAGCTATATCTAAATAGCTGATGGCCTGCTTTCTAGATCTCTTATGTACCTGCTTCTCAAATTCAGTCTGTTTTTAAAAATTGCCCTTAGGTTGGAGCCGGGAGAATAAGGCCGACAACAGACAAGCCATTATAGAAAAAAATTAGATACTTGCAAGCAGATACTCATTGTAATCTAAATCTAAATCTGAAACTGAAGTTTGATCCACAACAGCAAGGTGCCATTGTTTTAGTGATTGTACCTTAGTTTTTAACAGAAGGTGATGGATTTGGGCTCCCTGCCTTCTTACAGTGTGCTCTGATCGTCTTTAAAACATACCAAAGCTCTAAATTGCAGTGCCATTGGTAATTTAACTCTGACAGCCATGTTTTGTTTGTTTCTGTGCCTGGCTCCTGCCAGGTTTTTTGTAAAACTCTGCTTGTCATTTCAGATATGTTTACCTGTAGAGGGTTAGAAATCTTGATTCCTATTTGATTATTAGATAGGGTTTTTAGGTAATGCATGCATGTGGGACAAGAGTCCTCGGACAGGAAGCAAGAGCTTACGGCTAGGGGGGCAACAGCCCACCGAATCAATTCTAATCGTTTAGGTAAGGGATTATATACACTGATTATTAATATAATGAGTTCATTGGAAAATTTTGTGAAAAGGAAACTCACACAGATTTAAAGCCTTTGATGTGAACAAGAGAACTGAAACAGAACAAGGATTGTCCTGTGGGCAATAACCTTTAAGAGCTTAAATGTTGGGAAAATTTGTGAGTTAAGATTTCCAAGGACGTTTTGCTAGATTAGTTAGTACATGGGAGTTTTTCCACATTGTGCTTTAAGCTGTTTCTGTGAGTTTCTCAAGAAGTCAGGCACTTTCATGATTGTTTTGTTTCTTTTGCATGTTACTTCGCTTAGATTTATGACTCTTTTGTTGGTATATTGTTTTAACTATTTTGAACCATGCATGCTTGGATGAAGATTGTTAGTTACATAGCCAATTTCTGTATGTTCTTACTATTATTGATTAACCATCTGTTCTTTTCCTGTAATTTCCTTGTCTTTTCAAAACCAACCCAGGGCTGTTATCCAGTCTCCTTCTAACAGAGGAGTTGCTGAGATGCAGCCACTTTGGGCTCTCATTGCATTCATATTGCTTTGAGTAATCTGTTTTTGTCTCTGTTACACTGCGAGAGGTGTAACATTTACCCATTACACACTTATAAATTACTTTTGCTTTTGACACATCTGAAAGTGTGAAGTCTCTTGTGAAGCTCTTTGGTTCTTTTCTCCTTTGCTACTGAAATAAATTCAGGTTGATGATTTTCTTTTAGGATATAGTGTATAATCAAGACATTGCCAGCCCAAGTCTTTGGTTTTTCCTAGAGAGTGTCCGTTTCTGATCTGTGTAAACATCTTTTGTCTCTTGCATATCTCTGCTCATGAATGTAAAGAGATGGATAATATTTCCAGATTCATTGAAATGAAGCAAAGTTATGCTCAGATGAGACTAGCACTAAATAAATGAAAAGGCAGGTTGTAATTCTGTAATTTTGTGCCTGCATTGTGCATGTTACTTGAAACTTCAGTCAGCCACGTGCGTTGTGATGAGGTGCATACTGTGCTACTCTTATTTATAAGGTGTTTACCCTCTTACTTTACCTGCTTCTCTCCTTTGAGTCCTCTAGGCCTGAGCTGCCGGAGGGCACTGGGGGCTGAGCCTGGACGTTGAAGCTGACTGCAGGGTACTGCAGGACCCCAGTTGCAGGTGGAGATCTTGCTGCTGACAGTCCTTTAGGCCTTACTCTCTCCCTCCACCTGCCTTCTCTAACTTGCTGCCCTTTCTGTGTCCTGTATCTCTGCTTTCCGTATACCTGCTTCATTCTTCTTTTCCTTCAACAGATTTTTTTGCTTCTTGACTTACAAACCTTACTTATAGCCCCTTTCAGATACTGAAAACAGCAACTTTCAGTCTTTGTACCAAAATCGCAGAGATTCTCATTGGCTCTGATGCTATCCATCTCTGGTCCAAAGAGCAGTGCCCAAGTACATGATCACATAGAACAAATGTGTCTGCACGGACCACCCTGTTTGGGGAAAAACAGTTCTCAGAGATAAGGGTTGTAGAGAGTTGGGCAGACATCCCAAAAACATCTACTAAAAACTAGACACGTGGTGGTGGTGATTTATTCCTTCACTCATTCAGCAAGTACTTATTGAATACAGACTCTGTGCTGGGTTCTATTCTAAGTTCTGGGGATATAGCTGTGCACAAATCTGTCTTTATCCTTTTGGAGCTTATGGTCAGCTGGGAGAGATAGACAGTAAACAAAGAAACAAATATTCAGTATGTCAGATGGCGATAAGTGCTTTGGAGACAACAAAGTAGTGTAAGATAAAAAGGGTGTGTTGATGTAATATTACTATTTTACATAGGTCTTTCTGATAAGGTGGCATTTGAGCAGAGCCCTGCAGGAAATAAGGGAGCAAGTCACTCATATAACCTTAGGAAGAACATCCCAGGCAAAGGGAATAGCAAGTGCAAAGGCCCCAAAGTGGGGGTGTGCTTAAAACGTTGCACAATGTGCAAACAGGCCAGTATAGTAGGAGTGGTTGGACAAGAAGGAATGAAGGTGGATCAGTGGTGGCAGGGTCACATCCTGAAGGGCATTGTGGGTCAGTGTAAGACCTTTGGCTTTTACTCGAAGGAGGATAGAAAGTCTATGGAGAATTTTGAGTGCAGAAGTGATATGATCACTCTGGCTGCTGAGCGGACAAGAGTCTTGAAGGGAGAAGGTGGGAGCGGGGAGACCAGTATGGAGGCTGTTGGAATAATCCAAACAGAGAAAATGATGGTGGCTTGGACCAGGGCAGCAGCAGCGGAGGTAGTTGAGTTCTAGAGCTATTTTGAAGGTAGAATGGTCAGTATTTGTAGGTAGAGTTGACAGATTGTGTGGTATGAGAGCTGTCAAGGGTAAGATGAAAGTTTTTGGCTTGAGCAATTGGTAGGATGGAGTTGCCATTCACTTAGATGGGGAATACTGGAAGCAACGAGTTTGGGGGAGATGATCAGATTTTATTTTGGACATGTTGAAGTTTGGATTGCCTATTAGACATCCAATTGGATATGATTCTGGTATTATAGTTGGGATTGTGCTTGAATGTTCCTCCTTCATGTCTTTACCTGGTTAACATCTTTTTACCCTTTAGTTCTCAGCCTCAGGGACATTTTCATAGGGAAACCTTTCTTGATCCCTGTTCCCATGCCTGGATTTGCTCTTCCTGTTACAGGTGTGCATAGCAGCAAGTCCTTTCTTTTATGGTACTTACCATCCTTAGAATTCATGAATAATTAGTGTGGTTGTTGGTTTAATGTATGATGAATCCAGAGAAGCAGATAACATTAGTAGGTCTGTTGGAATAAAGAGAGGTTTTGCTCAGATGAAACTGTTAAGAAGAAATAAAGAGGCACATTTTGATCTTGCTATTTTATATCTGCTGTGTGCGTATTATCTAGGAAGATAACCCAGATCACTCCGTGGGCCCCACAAGGACAGGAAGTCCTGTTCTGTTCACTGTAGCCCCAGAATCCAGCATAGAGCCTGGCACACAGTAGGCACAAAATAAATATTTGTAATATATTGAATCTCAGCTGTTTTCAGTAGCAAGAAAGAGTTGTATTTGATTCATACCCTTTGTGTATATTCAACAGAGAATAGGTTTTTAATGCTTAAAAAGTATGGGCTTTGCTTTGAGGTGTTCTGCTGTACTACTATTCAGTTTGCTTTCATTTGGAGCCCATTTGAGCCTTTGTGGATGTACATTTTAGTCTTTGAGATGCCTGTACATACATACCCCAGAAGATCTAATTCAGGTTCGCAGTGTTAAATTTCAGAAAGATTTTAGTTTTTGAATCTTACATTTCTGATTAAAAGAAAAAAAATGCAGCACCAGAAACCCCTAAAACCCAAAACCAGGTAAACAAAAACCCATACAAAACCTTATTAACTGGGGTTATTTTTTCCCAGTGCTTTGAAACTTGTTTCCTTTAGTAATTTCATTTTTTAAAAAAGCCCAGCCTCCTTCCATTACGCAGGCCTCTCCTCTCTGTAGTGGTCTGAAGCTGTTTTCACTTTGCATGAGCAATGCAGTCATTTCACTGACAGCTACATAGATGTTCTGGATTCTGCCAGCAGCTCTGCTAACCGATGTGTCTCCAGGAGAGGCTAGTGTGTCTTCAAACCCACAGTCCAGTTTGATTTCTTTAAAGTGATTACATCCTGCTTAGGGGAGCTGTAAATTCTACTTCGAGATGGTTAGGTTTTATGGAAACAAGACTTTAACTGCACCCCAGAGCTGTGTCTAGAATAATAATTCTGGCTGGTGATCTCTAGCGGAAATCTTCCCCTTGGTGACTAAGCAACACTACAGTGAACAGCAACCCCCAACCCGGGCTCCAACCTCATGCTTAAAAAGGCTTCAGGTTGCAAGGCTTGTGCTGTAACGAGCATTTTCCATCTCGGCCTGAGCTCCCAGTTACTTAATAGAAGAGCTGTTACCTTCTTTTGGGCAGAATATTTCAGTGGTTAGAGGTTTTATTCCACAAGCTAAATGCCACATTCTGGAGAAATTCCTTTGGAATATTTCTTTTTCTCTCTCATTTGTTCCTTGACTCTCCTCCCCATGTTTTTCTCTTTGGAGTCATTTTAATTTGCTGGAGCTGCTTGACATCTTTCCAGATATTTAAGAACCAAAGGCCCTTTTAGATCCTTGACCATCTCTCCTTAACCTTTGCCCTTTGCCTTTAGACGACCTTCTGTTTCCTGCACCTCCGTTGCCCTTCTGTCTTCTTCCTTGAGGGCCTGTGCTGCAGCCTCCATTTCTTCTCAGCTCCTACCTTCCTTCACCTTGTGATGCGACTTCTCCCAATATCCTGAAATGACACTTGGGAAAGACACCAGTGGCTTTTTTATTGGTGATGACAGTCATCTTTTCTCTAGCCTCCTTCCTTGTGCTGCTGTTGAGACAGCTGTCCACCTCCTCATTCCCACAGTTTTCTTTTTTATGCTCCTTTGACCTGTGGCACCATGACCCTGGCTCATTCCTTTTTCCTCTCCCTTGTGCCTGTCTTGCTGTTCATTGCGTTTCATCTCCTGACCAGCTCACTGGTGGTTCTCTGAGACACGGTATCTTCATCTTCAAACTCTCTCTTCCGTGGGGAGTCCATCTGTTCTCATCTTGTTCAGATAACCCCTAAGCTTAAGTTTAGGTTGCTTCTGAGCTCTGGTTTTGTCTTTTAGTTTGGGTATTGCATATTTTTTATTGATTGTCATATCTCTTCAAACTCAAGCATTCCAAACAGGACCTGTTATTTTCTCCTTCAAGCCAAATGTCCCTTTCTACTTCCCTGTCCCTGCTGGTCATACATTTATTCTCTGGCCCTGTAGGCTGGGATCCACAGAGCATCCCTTAACTCATTTTTCTCCTCTTTCTCCCACCTTGCCATTGATAACCAAGTCCTGTTGATTTTTCTTTCCTAGTGTCTTTCTGGTGTTAGAGGAAGGAAGGAAACTAGCATTTATTGTGTATGTTGTGCCACATATTGGGCTAGATCGCATCCCCAGATCTTGTGGGCTAGATTAATCCCCAGATGCCCTGAGAGATCAAGGCACCTGCTCAGGACCACCCAGGTGGGCATTCTAGCCTGATGAGAAGGGATTCTAGCCTGATGCCAGGGGTTCAGGCTCATATGACCTCAGAGGACATGAGCTGCTCTTTCCTTTGGCCACTCTGCCTCTGGCCCTCCATTCACACTTTACATTCATCTGCCCTTAGCATTTTTCATGTCACTCAGAAACCTGTGTGGCTCCCTATTTCCTACTAGAGGCATAGCATTTTCATCTTGAAGACAAAGAAACCGAGTCCCAGAGGAAGGGAGAAGATTGTCACCACCAGTGACATGCCTGGCAAATGCTTGGGCCAGGTTTGAACTCTATTTTCTTTAAAAAAATTTTTAAGTTTATTTTATTTTTTGGTGGTTGGCTGGTACAGGGACCTGAACCCTTGACCTTGGTGTTTTAGCACCATGCTCCAACCAACTGAGCTAACCGACCAGCCCTGAACTTGGGGACTTCTGACTCCAAGTCTACCATGCCATGCTTCCTTTCACCTGGCCATTGAGATTCTAATGCCCAGTTCTCAGGGAGCTTCACCCTTTTTCCTACTCTCCCCATCTCACCTCATTTCCTGCCACTTCCTGACACTCAGCTTCCAGACTTGCCACCCAGTCTCCTTCATCCTCCCACAGACTTGCTGCCTTTTAATCACCTGTGCATATACTCCCCAACTTGCTGGTATGTCTTCCTTTCTTTCCCAAACCCATCTGAACCCTTCACCTGTTTCCAGCCTTGGCTCCTCCCAGAAACCTTTTCCAGTTAGTTTTCATGGGTCTCACTCCCTAAATTGCACACCACATAATTAATTACACACTTAATTACTGATTTGTCTTGTACTCTTTGCTGCTGTTTCATGTGTTAGATCTGTTCTCCTCCAGTGAACATGCCTTTTAAATGTGTTTTTCTACTTATACTTCAGCATGTTGCAGGAAAGGATGCGAGCTGGCTTACAACCAGCACCTGGAAAGGAACCAAAGCTTTAGTTGATTTTATCCCTCACATTGTTTCGTAAGTGCTTCTAGGTTAGCTAGGAACTTCTCTGTTGAAGAAAATCTCCACCTGCTTCTTCCTTTCTGGGTAGTGCTGTGGACTCTCAGGAAGAGCTGTCCAAAATCCACCGCAAAGAAATGGTGATAGACCTTGCAGCATGGAGTCTGAAAGTGGGGGCTTTCACCCGCCTGTGGTGCTGGGTAACACTGCAGAGGTTGCAGTAAAGAGGATGGAATGAGAAAGTGCAGTGGTCCTCCTTGGAGAGGACAGATGCCTAAGGAAAACCAATTCATTCACTTTATGAGAAGGCCTGGTTTTGGAGCCTACCCAGTTGGTTATACCGTTGTCCTCTTCTTTTTTTGGTTGGCTGGTACAGGGATCAAACCCTGGACCTTAGTGTTATCAGCACCATGCTGTAACCAGCTGAGCTAACCAGCCAGCTCCAGTATCTTATAATTATTCATTGCATCAAAACCAGAAAGGCCTTCTCTCTGACAGCCTATCTCAGCTCCTTTTAGTTAATAGGAGCTTTTACATTTTTATTTATTATGAATTTGTTTATAAAAACCCTCTTTTATTATTGAAATTTCCAAGGAGACCCCAAAGTAGAGAAAATAGTCTAATGAACTCCCTTTCCCCCAGCACCCAGCTTTAATACTTACCAACATTTTGTTAATCTTGTTTCCTCTTTCTCCCTCCCCTCCTCTGCACACTCTTGTAACTTTGTTTTTATCTATCTATCTGTCTGTCTATCTATCTATCTATCTATCTATCTATCTATCTATCTATCTATCTATCTATCTATCTATATCTATCTATCTATCTATTGCCACCACCGCCATCCTGTACCTTTGTTTTTAAAAGTAGAGTAACTGGGGTTGGCTAGTTAGCTTGGATGATTAGAGTGCAGCCTTGTAACACCAAGGTCACAGGTTCAGATTCCCATACTAGCCAGTCACGAGAAAAGAAAAAAAAAAAAAGGTAAAGTAACCGTAAACTTGGTCTGGCCTTAATGGCCAGTGGCATTGTTTTTTTTTTCCCCCTAGCGATTTGGACCTGTTCCTCAGAGCAGTGCAGGTGACATGGTTGTTGGAGCATCATCATGGTGCATGGGGACACCTGGTTCTGCCAGTTCATATGCTGCCTGCTTCTCT
The DNA here is from genome assembly GCF_027409185.1 of Cynocephalus volans. NCBI lineage: Eukaryota > Metazoa > Chordata > Mammalia > Dermoptera > Cynocephalidae > Cynocephalus > Cynocephalus volans. The sequence continues at coordinate 189,778,471 of NC_084461.1, forward strand.
CCTTAATCCTTTCCTCCACTTTGATTCATGAAATTCTGGTCAAGAGCCAGCTACAATGGTTTTCAGTCAGAGGACTTTGGAAGCCTGTGGGGTCTGTTTTGGTCATCACAGTAACTGGGGCTACTGCTACTGGGATTTAGGTTGGGAGGGGCCTGGGGGTGGGGAGCAGGGATGTTCAATGGTCATACATGTGAGGGGATGGTTCTGCAAGTGAAAACGTGTCTCCTCCACAATTGAAAGTACTGCTGGGTACTCCTGAATGTACAGTATGGATCAGGGTGTTAACTTTCTCGTGATATTTTTTAAGGTTTAATAGTTTGATGCAGTCTCTTTGGCTTTAGATCTGCTTGGGATCATGCAATCAGTCTCTTGTCCTTTTTGAGGGTTCATAGTTTGGTGCAAACTCTTTGTTGTATTATTTGAGAAAATGGGGTATGTTGTAGCCTGTGTTCCAGCTCTTCATTGTCCTTTTTGCTGCCTGTGCCAAGGCCCAAGGAGAGTGGGGATAAAGACACAGGGATGTTCAGCTTGACAGATCATTACCAGCTTTTTGTGCCCCAGGGACTGCTAGTGAGAGGAAGGTTGTAGAAGATAAACCCTGACAGGATTGTATCCTTCTCAAAGGTACGGTTTATGGATATTCTTCTGACTCTTGGAGCCATAAGCCTCATGCTGGGGAGGACGCACCCCTTAGCAGATGGTAGCTGATGGTCTCGGGTGCAGTTGGGGAGCCTCAGCGGGCAGAACATGGAAAGTTACAACTTCTGATTTCTCTTTATTTTTAGTTTCATTCTAGATGGATGGCAGCCTTCCACTGTGGGAGATGAAATGTGTTTAGGCAACTTGGGCCCCAGGCACAGATGAAGATGGGAAAAGGAAAGGAGGGGGGCAGAGACGCACTGTTAGCCATTATTAATCTGTGACAGCTGCCAGCCGCCGGCAGTTAGCACCCAGCTGTGCCTGGGAAGCAGGGGCCCTGGGCCTGTCCTCTATGGAAGCCTCCAGACCCAGAAGCCAGCCTTGACTGTGGACTGTTCAAACCCCAAGTTTGCCTGGAAGAGGCAACTGGGAACTTAATGTAGAATAAGGGAAGCCTCTGTCAGACCTGATGGTTGGTCTAGCCCAAATGCCATGGGTATTGATGAGGATTTTCCTGGCCTGGAACTGTGAATTTAGTCTGGCTAAATGTTTCCTTTGTGTGTGAGAGGATTCTTGGTGTCTGTGAAATAGTTAAAATTGAATTAACAAATGAGAAAGGTTTTTTCTTTTTAATCCTTACATAGTCCTTTTGATGAGGCCTAGGAGAAAGTCTCAGTATGGTACTAATATGTCTTTAACATCTACCACTGGCACTTGCCAGTGTCCCTTTTTTGCAAAGCCTCAGGCATGCTTCAGTATTAGGTAGAATTAGATAATATTTCATTTTGTTATATTCTTTTTTCTGATTACCTTCTATATATAGCAAGTGATACTAGTTTTCATGTGTGAAGGTAATCTGAAGTTTCCTTTTGAAATATGAAGGAGAAAAAGGTCAATTTAAGAAAACAAGTGACACAGTAGGTGGTGTGCAGAGATGGCCAAGCATCTTGAAGGTGCTTTTCAAATGACTAAAGACTGGGAAATGCTGCTCTGGTATTTTGCCTGCAATAATTTTTCTTTATGTTGGAGTCTGGGTTAACAGTGTCAGAATGGGATTCTAAGTGTGGGACCTGCTGTGCTGAGACCAGCGCTGCTGCCGGTGTGTGGCTTGTCTGTCTCCTCCCTCCTTCTCTCCACCTTTCTTCCTCCCCCTCTCTCCCCACCTTCATTTGTTTATTCGGCAAACACATTCTAGTGCCTACTATGTGCTAGGTGCTTGCTGCCATAGCAAGGTGGTCCCTGCTTTCTAGTAGCCAGATTTGTAAGACACAGCTGGGATTCGGTGTGGAGGGAGGTACTGCAGATTGTGTGCCAAGTACTACGTGGCACAAAGGAGGATAAGCTCCGCTTTGCTGAGTGGGTCAGAGAAAACTTCCCAGAGGAGGGAAGACTTGAGGTGGGTCTTAAAGAATAAATAAAACTGAACTATTTTTAAGTGCTTAAGGCAGGGAAAGGAAATTCTAGGCAGAGGGCCTAGCATGTACAGTAGTACAGAGTAATTTGCTGAGTCCAAGACTGGTATGTATATTTTAGTATGGCTGGGATATAGACAGTGCTTCTCAAACTTAAAGGTGATTTGAATCACTGGGGAATCTTTTAAAATGCACATTTTGATTGAGTAAATCTGGGGCAGGACCTGAGCCTGTGTTTCTAACCAGCTCCCAGGTGATGCTGATGCTGCAGGTCCACATATGGAGTGGCCAGAGTGTAGAGTTCGTGTAACAATAATAATTTAATAGCAATAGCCAGCATCTGTTTACATGCGTAGTTGTATTCTAGGCACTGTTTAGCAATGTGCATGTATCTCATTTAGCCCTCACACCAGCCCTGTTGAGCAGGTAATTAGGATCCTACCCATTTTACACTTGAGGAAACTGAGGCAAAGACAGGCTAAGTAACTTGGTGAAGCAGAAGGGGCTGAGGTTAGAGGCAGGCCCCAGTAGCTCAAAGATGAGAAGGCCTCATGTGTTCTGAAAAGCTTGGACTTGATCTTGAAGGCAGAGGGAAAAGTTGAAGAGTGATTAAACAGGGAGGGACTGGAGGAAATTTACCTTTTATAGCGATTGCTCCAGTTGTGTGTTCTCCACAAGTGAAGTGTCGCATAAAGTTTGATTCATAGCGAAAGCCAGAGTGCTTTGCTGCCAAGCTCATTTTAAATCAGGCAGCTAATTATTTCCACCTTCCTTGTAGTTTTTTGTTGATGTTTCACCTCACTTGGTTGATTTTTAAGTGATTGATTCAGTTCTTTTTGAACCTCACCTTAATGACCTGTCTAAAGATTGGGGTTAAAGCTTCTTAACACAGCAATGTTGTCTGATAAGATGGGCCCATAGTTCAACGAGATGCCAGCTTGGAGAAGGTAAAAGGCTTTAATTACTTAATCTGAGCTCATTAAAAAGTTTTGAGTGACTGTTTCATTGTCAGAGTTCTATATACATTGTATTTTATTTCTGTCCAGGTTTCAGCTAGCTAAACACTTTTGTTATGAGCTGTGTGTCAAGACTGTGTATTGCATTTTGAAACCAAGAGTCAAATACCAATTTTAAATCCTGACTTTTGTACCTGTCTGTGAAATTCAGATAAATGAAATGGAAATAAAAGAGGGCTGCTGTGTTGTGAAATATTAACTCTGTCTCTCCTTGTAGAAATCATTAAGGGGTAGCCATTTTGGCATTTTATATATATACATTTTTTTTCTTTTCTTTTTAGCCTGACTTTCTTGATTTTCCATTAAAAACCAGGCTTGTTGGAAACTAATGGCCCTTTGAAGAGACACTTTGTGTAATTTTGAAAATGAAACACACAGTTGAATATACTTCGGCTGGGTTTGTCCACCTTCCTGTCTGATTCCGCAGCTGGTCCTTCTCTCTACTTCCTGAAGTCTCCCCTTCTGTTGGTGTCAACTTGGATTAGTCTCTTTTCTTTCCCTGTTCATGTTCCCCACCTCCTCTTCCTGCAGAGGTGTCCTTTTTGACCACTTGCTTTAGGTGCCTGAGCATTCCCATCCTCACTTTCTGGCTCTGTCCTCCTTGGCTTCGTTTAACCTTGCCAGGTTTTCCTGGGGACAGCATAGAGGAGCGGGTGTTTGTGTAGGCGCAGGGTTGGCTGCCTGTGGCACTAACTTGGGTTTTTGGCATAGGAGGACTCCAAAGCTTTGCTAACAAAGCTTGCATGCCCACCATCCAGTGGCACCAAAACCACTTCTGTTGTCCTCCAAAATCTAAATTCAAGAACTGACATATGGCTGGTTATGAATTAATCAATAATAAAAGTAGGCAGATCAGAAGTGCAAGAACATGGATCACATCTATAATTTATTTGTATACTCTACACCAATATTCACTGGCTTTCATTCTTTTTTTATTGGAGGCTGGCTGGTAAGGGGATCGAACCCTTGACCTTGGTGTTACCAGCACCATGCTATATAACCAGCTAAGCTTACCGACCAGCCCAGGCTTTCGTTCTTAATCATTGTCATTTTAAAAGGGTTTTCTTCTTAAAAATATTCTACTTAATCATTGTAGAAATTTAGGAGAGAAAAGAGTTTTAAAAAAAAAAAAGAAAAGGATTCCAATAATATCACGTCTAGAACATCTTTTTAAATGGCTTCAGAGCAGTCTTTCGTATGAATGAATGATAGCTTTATTTAGGCAGTCCTTTCCTGATGGACATTTATGTTGTTCCCAGTGTTTTTGCCACTGTTGACGTGGTAAGATGAGCATTCTTATAGCTATTGTACACAACTCTGAACATTTCCTCGGATGAATTCCTTAAAGCAGAAACGTGAGCCAGGCATCGTTTTTGTTTCTTTTTTTTCTTTTGATGCTTAATATTTACTTTTCTTTCTTTCTAGACACTACAACAACAGGAGTGCAAACTTCTCTACAGCCGAAAAGAAGGTCAGAGGCAAGAAAATAAAAACAAAAATAGATATAAAAACATCCTGCCCTGTAAGTATCAATATTCTGCTCAGAAACAGCCACTGTATCCCTGTAACTTTTCTTGGGGGCCATGCTCTCTTGTTAGCAGATCCTAGGCCTTAGCCTCTTTAATTGTGAGCAGTTTCCAGAATAATCAACCGTAGTGAGGATTGATGTTCTCATTCACTGAGTTCCTATGACGCTGATTGCTGAGTAAAACTGCCACTAGAAGGCTTTGTCTGCGATTGTTTCCTTTTGTTAATTAGTTTTCTATCTGCCTAAGAGTAATAATCTCAAGGCTTGCTGTTTTTTAGCGTCAGGTCCCACCATAAGCTGCAGGGGTCCCAGGTTTGTGGGGCCCATGGGTCTTCCGTAAGCCCTGCCTCCTTTCTGGGACTCAGTTCCTTCTTCTGGGAAACAGACAAGCTTCCTGTGAAGGCTCTTCCAAATGTTCTGCTTGCTGATCCGCTGAGCTGAAGTTACTGGAGATAAGGACACATACCTACACTTTGCTCAGAAGGGGACCTTGTGAATATTCATAAAGCTGTGTCCCCTTTAACAGCCAAATGCCGCCAGGGAGAGCCCACGTTGAACCATGAGGAAGAAGAGGCCTGGAAGGATGTAGGCCTTCAGTGAGGACTCCGGAAATGGCGCTAATCAACTCATAGCTTGCCTCTCCCCAGGGCTTTCTCTGTACTGAATTTTCCATCTTGATCTCACTTAATCCATACCCTGTGCTCATGAAGCAGGCATTCTTACTATCATAGACCATCATAGACCTGTTTTGTAGAACATTTTAGCCAGGTCACAAGTGAGAGTAAGTGGGAGAGCTGGCACTGGAGTCCCCAGAGGCACTGCTCTTAGCATCACGCTCTAAAGCAGGAGTCCCCATGGTAGGCTGGGCAAGGCAGTGCACTGGGGGGAAGGGAAGGAACATTTATGACTTCTGTTTATTTATATTCTTCTTTTTTAATTTTTTTACTTTTTGGCTGTGGCCAGTATGGGGATCTGAACCCTTAACCTTGGTGTTAGCAGTATCATGTTCTAACTGAGTAAGCTAACTGACCAGCCTCTATTTACAGTCTTTACATTATAATAAGTAAAGAAAAATTTAAATCTGATGCATAGATCGGTATTTGCATAATGTATTTGTCTAACTTGAAAATAAGGTTTGTTTAATGGACCCTGTATTAGTCCATTTTTGTTGCTTAAAACAAAATACATGGAACTGGGTAATTATAATGAAAATGAAATTTATTGCTTACGGTTTCTGAGGCTGAGAAGTCCAGAGTCCTTCTGGTGGTGGCAACAGTGAACCAGGGGTTTCACATTGCAAGATGGTGGAGGCAGAGAGAGAGACAGAAAGACAGACTCTCCTCTTCTTTTAAAGCCTTCAGAACCACGCCCCTGACCACCATTTTTAATCCATTCACTACTGCGTGGTCCTACAATCCAATCACCTCTTCAAGGCTCCACCTTTCAATTACCATAATAGGATTTTCTACCCTCTTAACAGTCACAGTGGGGGCTAAATTTCTAATACATAAAACTTGGGGGACATAATTCAAGCTTAAGTGAGTTTTGGGGGGACATAATTCAATCCACTACAGACCCTCACCCTGGGTCTTAAAACATGAGGGGAGGTAAGGGGAGGCCTGCCAGCTGGTCTAAGAAGCCAGACTAGCTGTTGATGATTGTGAGCACTCTGGGCTTAAGTCTACTTCCTACCCTAAGTTCTCTGTGTGTGTCCTGGGGGACCAGCAGTACTATGACGAGGCCAAGGCTATGGATATCCCCCACATGGAAATTGAGGCGCTGAAGGAACCCAGCAAGAATAAGAAGCTGGTCAGGACGGTTGGTTAGAGAACAGCCTTATAACCCCAAAGTCACAGGTTTGGACCCCTGTACTGGCCAGCTGCCAAAAAATAAAAAAAATAAAAATGAGAAACTGGCCAAGAAGTATGATGCCTTTTTGGCCTCAGAATCTCTGATCAAGCAGATCCCATGAATTTTGGGCCTAGGACTAAATAAGGATGGCAAGTTCTTTTTCCTGCTAACACACAATGAAAACATGGTGGCTAAAGTAGATGAGGTTAAATCCACAATGAAGTTCCAGATGAAGAAGTTGTTATGTTTGGCCATTGCCATTTTCCATGTGAAGATGACAGATGATGAAGTTGTGTACAACATCCACCTGGCTGTCAATTTCCTGATGTCATTGCTTAAGAACTGGTAGAATGCCTGGGCTTTATACATCAAGAGTGCCAAAGGCAAGCCCCAGAGCCTGTATTAAGGCATGTCCTCATAAATCCTAGTGCTACCAAAAAAACAAAAACCTTGTTTGTGTATATGTGTATATAGTTGACTCTTGAACAACATGGGTTTGAGCTGCACAGGTCCACTTATATGTGGGTTTTTTCAATAAATACTGTACAGTACTGTAAATGTATTTTCTTCTTCCTTATGATTTTCTTAATAACGTCTTTTTCTCTAGCTTACTTTATTATAAGAATACAGCATATAATACATATACAAAATGTGTCTTAGTCAACTGTTTATTGATAAGGCTTTCAGTCAGCAGTAGACTATTAGCATTTAAATTTTTGGAGAATCAAAAGTTATATGTGGATTTTCAACTGCATGGGTGGTTGGCACACCTAACACCTCCCCCCACCCCACATTGTTCAAGGGTCAACTGTATAGTTCAGTGTTTAAAGCCTCTTTGCTGTTGAGGAGCATGATCATGTTTGGAGAGCATTGCTGTCATGTCTCATCAAGTTGAACCCTTTTGTCAGATATTGTAAACCCATCCCGTGTGTGTGTGTGTGTGTGTGTGTGTGTGTGTGTGTGTGTGCATAGCGCAGTCTTTCTCTTTCTGTGTGCAAATGTACGTATACATGGTGTATATGTATAGCACACCCATATGGATATTTGTAATGTGTGTAGGAAAGGGTGAGAAAAGGCCATGAGGAATTTGCAGAGCAGTAGTTTGGGCTGAAGCATGATCCTAATGACCCTGGGAAGCCTTATCCTTTTCATGTCTCAGTTCCCCCTTCTGCTCTGGGGTCTAACGTGCTTATTAGAACCATAGGATGTAGGAAAGATGAAGGGGATGGTAGTATACAGTATCTAAAAAGGATATCACCTTTTCCTTTCTTAAAGGTCCCAGTCAGATGTTTCCCCTGATTAACATCTTATTTCTTTAAAGATGGGGAGTCTGAGGCAAAAGAACATTATTCTATTGAGACATACAACTATATTACTAATTCCCATTGTGAAATATGTTTTTTGTTTTTTTTTTGTGACCGGTAAGGGGATCGTAACCCTTGGTGTGGTGTCACTCACGCTGCGCTCAGCCAGTGAGCGCACCGGCCATCCCTATATAGGATCCAAACCCGCGGCCTTGGCGCTCCCAGCGCCGCACTCTCCCGAGTGAGCCATGGGGTCGGCCCGTGAAATATGTTGCTTAGATAGAACACTGAGATTTATATACCAATAATGTACTTTTGTTCAGGATTTGGTCAGAATCTTGTCTTCTAGATATTGTACTTCATTCTGCTTCATTTAAAAGAGAACTTTTTATTATGGAAATTTTCAAATCTATTCAGGAGCAGACAGAACCTGCACATACCCATCACCCAGCTTCAACAGTTATCAGCTCAGGCCCAATCTTGTTTCATCTGTACTCTGATCCACTATTTCTCCCCAAATTATTTTGAATCAAATCTCAGACATCATTTCATGTATCTGTACTTTAATCTTCTTTTTAGAAAACAAAACAAAACACAACTTTTTGGTTTGAAATAATTTTGAACTTATAAGTAGTTACAAAATAGTATAGAGGGTTCCCATGTACCCTTCTTCAAGCTTCCCCCATGTTAGCATCCTCTCTACTCATAGTACATTATCAAAACCAGGGAATTGTGAAGAAAGTGTTATGAGGCATCAAATTGTGTTCAAATTACTGTTGTGCTTATTTAGGGTTTAATTTTTTATGTGGTTTTATCATAAATGAACCAAACTTGAACTAGATTGAGGATTAACTGATTTGAATGGATTTGTCCTAAAGCGGTCTGAGTACTTATGGGACTGTTGTCTCTTTTTCTTCCAGTTGATCATACCAGGGTTGTTCTACACGACGGTGATCCCAATGAGCCTGTTTCAGATTACATCAATGCAAATATTATCATGGTAAACTTTGCTTTTAACAGTGTTTTCTGACCATGCATTGCTAGACTATTTTTGTATTTTAAATCCTTCCTTGTGTCCTGAAAGCAACTTTCACACATTTGAAGGATTTTCTTTCTAAATTTCTAGCCTGAATTTGAAACCAAGTGCAACAATTCAAAGCCCAAAAAGAGTTATATTGCCACACAAGGCTGCCTGCAAAACACGGTGAATGACTTTTGGCGGATGGTGTTCCAAGAGAACTCCCGAGTGATTGTCATGACGACAAAAGAAGTGGAGAGAGGAAAGGTATACTACATAATCTTCTTTTCTGATAACCTATTTTTAAATTATCAGACATGTCAGGTTGGCCAAGTTAGGAACTGAATAAACGTATTAAGCTTCCTCTAACTGACCCTCTGGAAAAAAAGGCGTAGGAGAAATTTGATTACCATGTGCCTTGGTGTAGTTTTCTTTATGTTTCTTCTGCTTGGGATTCATTGAGCTTCTGCGATCTGTGGATTTGTGGTTTTGTTCAAATTTGGATAATGTTCAGCTTTTATTTCTTCAAATATGTACCCTGCCCCACTCTGTCCCAGGACACCAATTACATGTGCATTAGGCTGCTAGATATTGTCCCACAGCCCACTGATGCTCTTTGTTTATTTCATTCAGTTCACTTTTTTCCCTCTGTGGTTCATTTTGGATAGTTTTTTTTTTTTTGGCCATGTCTTTAAGTGAATCTTTTCTTCTGCAACCCATTTTAGTCCTCCCCCAGTGTGAAAACTCTGTTCTCAGTTTGATATGTATTATTCTTATACTATTTTCTTGGCATTTACATAAGTATATGTACCTATAGAAGTATATAGTACTACTTTCTGACTGAAAAAGTGCTTTCATACAGTAATTTTACTCTGCATCTTGATTGTTTTTTTCCCACTAAATATATGTTCTAACTTCCTCTGTTAGTACATATTGGCCTATCTCATTCTTTTTAGCAATTGCATGATATTCTGTGCTGTGGATGTACCATGTAACCGTTATGTCATAAATGGGCATTTATGTATACCAGTTTTTGCTGTTACAAACAGTGTTGGAGTGAGCAATCTTGTGCTTGCCTTATGTGCATGTGGTAAGTGTTTCTTTAGGTTGGATATCAAGGCGAAGAATTGCTAGGTCATAGGGTGAATATGTTGCCCATTTTAATAAACTCTGCCTGACTGCCTTCTAGAATGGTTGTCCCAATTTACACTCCCACCAGTGGCATATACCTAGTACCCATCTCCCCACATCCTTCAGAACACTTGAGGTTTTTTTAAAATTGTAATATTCCACACCTACAGAAAAGCAGGTAAATCTCGTTGAGCAACAGTGCTGTTTGTTATCTGAAAGTGGGTTTTTTTAATATGGAAAAGTTCTGTATTTGTGTTATAGTCAAAGCTCATTTTTAGATATCCTTTAATTGATTTGTATGAGGATGGTGTGGAATGTAGCAGTCATCCCTATAAATTTAACCTAAAGCAGGTGGGGGACTTTGGACATTAGCCCTCCTAATGTAAATTTTCATATTGGTTGTGAAGGGCACTGTGATTTTATAAGATGTTCATTGTTTTACTCCTAGTTGATCCATTTCTGAATACCTTGGAGGCCATTTCTTGTCATTGTGAAACATGGCTTCCTCCAGTAACTGCCTGCAGTAACATTAGGTGTTCTTGAATTAAAGCACCAGTTGAAATGTCTCCACAGTTTCTGCTTCAGGCGAGTGTTACCTGCCCCTAATGTGGAAAGGAAAAATGAAGCCCTCTGTCCTCCTTATTGCCTTATTGTGGTTGTAGATGGCTGCATGTTCTCAGAGGACTTGGGGGCTGGGAAGAGGGGGGTCTTGTGTTGCTTCAGAGAAATGTGTCAGTCCCTTTCAGAAGAGCTGCCAGAAGCTCCTAGAATGGACAGACATTGGACCGGATTGCTCTGCCCCACTCCTCACCAGCTTGTCTCAGTCTCTGCTTGTTTTCCATCCTTCCTTTACACTTTGTGGGTGCAGAGAGGATGACATAATAGCCTTTTATTCTCTCCACAGGCCTGACTGACAGCCTACTCTTGGCATCCCCGCAGTGCACAGAAAACAAACCAGGCTCGTTTGATTTCTGGGCTTTAATTTAAAAGAAAACATATTAGCTCTCACATTTCAGACTTTATTTGCCGAGGTTTGCATGAGAGTTTGGAACATTTGGGGCCAGGCTGCAGCAGTTTGCAGAAGTTTAAAGTCAGCTAAAATTTTCTTTTTAGAGTCATGATTTAATTTTGAGTTCTCTATAGTGACTGGAAGCAGTCCTCAAAATTTGCTGGACAGTAACGGCAATTGAGTACAATTAATATCTGAAGTGTTTATTTGGGGAAAATAAAAATTGTATTAAATCTGTCAAAAAGGTTTTTGGATCTACAAAATACTGGAGGGAAAGCTGAATTCTAATAATAAATGAAAGACCACATCCTTCTATTGAGTTTTCCTCCTATATGTTTTTCTTTCCTTCAACTACTGACTGACTGTGGTGATGTCTGCAGCTACTCTCTTATTTTTAGTTTTATAACTGTAAAAATTTCTCTGTCTGCCTAATATGCAAGGTTGATTTCTCTTGCTGATATTTGTGTCTTAGTGGTTTTAGAAAGTGAGCGGTGTGGATGACCGCTCCCAGAAAAAACCAAAACACGAAAGCATTTTCTGCCCAGGACGCATCACTAAATAGATACAGACTCATCTCTCGTTGAGCGAAATAGCTTCCTTTTTGACAGCAAAAATGATTATCTTGGTGCCATATTCTTCAATCCGTCTGATCTTGAAGTCAGCAGCTATCATAGACTTGGCATTCTCAGGCACCTACTTAAGGGAAAGAGACTTGTATAGTAGGTATCAGATGGATCTGGATATAGAAAAAGCAGCTGGTTCAAAGCCCCATAGGCTGCCTTTCTGTGATAGAGTTGTTCACACTTGGGTTCGATAAGGCAGAGAGTACTCCCACACTGGTGCGGAAATGAACCAGACAGTCTGGCTCGTTGGGCAGCCCGTCCACCTCCAGAGTCCTTGCCTGCCTTCTCTACAGAGTGACTAGCAGATCTCTAGAATTCAAAACTCAGTGGTTGCTAGGCAGTACTCTTGAATTGGTTGGTCCCTGTCTCTTCGCGTCTTTGGTTCTTTAGAGATAAATAAACAAGCATCGAGTCTCCTTTGACATGTGGCTTGGGTCAGACAACTCTGCAAGAACTGCTTTTCTTGTCCCATTTCTGCCTGGTTTCTGTATACTTGCTTTTCTGATTTCAACTCTTCTTTCGTTTCTTTGAAAACCTTACAGTTGCTAGACAGGCCATTTTCCATATTAGTGGTTGTTGAGCAAGACTTGAACATTTGTTTGCTGTTTGTTTAGGCTTTTATTTCGGAATTCACAGAGATTAACTGTCTTTTCTCTGATCCCTTCCAGAGCAAATGTGTCAAATACTGGCCTGATGAGTATGCTCTAAAAGAATATGGGGTCATGCGTGTTAGGAACGTCAAAGAAAGTGCTGCTCATGACTATACGTTAAGAGAACTTAAACTTTCAAAGGTTGGACAAGTAAGTATATTGTCGTATTTTAGAGACTTTGGTAACTGTTTATGGTATACAGCAATCTAGAGTCTTGCAGATACTCATGTTTACATGTGTTCATGCATTCGTTCCCGCATTGATTTGTTAGCCATTTTTTGGGTGCCTTTCATGTGCCAGGTATAGTTCAGGTCCTACTGGTATATTGTGAATAAGTTAGGTACACTCCCTGCCCCTACAGAGCCTAGAGAGACTGAAGATTTAAAAGTAAATAACCAACTAAGCTTTCTGATTGTGCTTGTTCTGTAAAGGCGGCAGGGTGGTATATTTGAGAGTGACTGGGTACTTGAGATGGAGTAAACAGGGAGGGCCTCTCTGAGAGGATCACACTGGAGCTGAGACCTGATGGCGGAGGAGCCAGGCATCCAGAGAACCAGGAGAGGAGTGTTCACCCAGAGCGAACAGCAGGTGCAAAGGCCCTGAGTTGTATTTGTGATCAAATTCCATGCATCATATCTTCTTAATTGCATGTAGTTCAGGATTGATCCTGGAGTGATTAACTTTACAAAATCAAAAAGGATTAGATTTGGATTCAATTTAATTCCATGTTTAGAGAGGTTTACTTATTCAAGGTCTTTTGGGGACACAAAAATGAAGGAAATCGCCTTTGTTTCAAAATCATGTATTACAATTATGTAGCAGCAAGAAGCCATATATTCAAATCATTATGCTCCAAAGCAGACACAGGCTTCCTCTGCTTCCTCTGTGCTATAGGGAGTGGAGGAGATAGGACTGTCACATTCAGTGGGTCCAGGGATTAGGACCAATTAGGAGTCCTGCACATCACTGGGTAAGAGGCGGTAGGTTCAAACTAGGGTGGTGGCAGGAGCACTGGAAAGAGAGGACTGACAGGATCATTGTGGAGGTGGCATGAAGGTTCTGATGACACATGAACCAAAGGGCGAGGGCAGCGTTGAGCATGACCGCCAGTTTTGTCACCTGAGGAGTGGAGCGGATGGCAGTGGTTTGAGGACGGAGGGAGGATCAAGAACTTCCTTGTGGACACGTAAAGTTTGACATGCCTTTGAGACATTGGAGTGGAGATGTCTGGGAGGAAGGGGTAGAGATTGGCCAAGGAGGGTAGATGGGACCCAGAGCATTGTGAGTGGCTCAGTTTTGATTGATGGAGGGACATTTCTTCTGTGCCAACAGGAGGGCAAGAGGAGTATGTGGCTATGGGCGCCGGTGGGTGAGCTGCTAGGGATTTCTCTGCCTTCTCTTTGAGACATGAGGCAAGGCCATCAATTGACAGTCAAAGGGAATAAGAAGAGATGGAATATTTGAAGAAAGAGGGAGAAGTATGAAATAGTGATTGTGCAGTGAGGGCAAGAAATCTAGAGATTTCTGGACAGTGCTGAGTGCCCAGTTGAGGTGGTGACCATGAATATCTAGTGACACCAATCATCTGATTTTTCTCCAGGGACACTCTGCTCCTTGGGCGTAAAACAGAGAAAGTGGGTGGTTTGTCCAGGCTTGGGGCTTTGCCTGTTGAGTGCACAGGATGGAGAGAAGGTCGAGCAATGAAGGCACATGGTGGACAGCAGTTGTCACCGTGGTACTGGAATCCTAGCTGGGGACGGAGGGAGCAAGGCAGATGGGAAATGGAGGAAGTGCTCAGGGGTTTGGGAGCTCCATCAGGTGGTCAGAGACTGAAGTGAGCTGGAAGCCTGTGTGGTCATGGTCTAGGTGGGATATTTGGATTTCTGATGTCAGAGAGAGTGCAGTTCTGCTGACGATGGGGTGTGGGGGGGTGTAGGTTCAATCTAGCACAGAGACTAAGGGGAGCTGTAAAAATGTATCTGTCAAGTAGAAATGAGAGAGAGAGATTTAGAGGACACTGGACAGATTCCACATAGGCTTTTCCTCAGTTTTAATGATAAACTACCCATCTTTTTATTATCAGGTGTTTCTGAGCAGCAAGTAGATTTTTCTTCAATTTTAGTGATAAACTATCCATCTTCTTACCATATACTTTTAAATAGCAGGTAGGGGAAACATTGGTGTATTGGTTTGTGTTTTGTACCCTGACATGGGTGCTGCATGGGACTGATTATTCTTTCTGAATTGCTGATAGCATATTATCTGCTTTCCGAATAGCATGTTATATTTTTTCTAAAGTGCTGTCACAAGATCTCATTTAAGCCTCCTAACTGCCTGGGAAGGAGGAGTTGGGGCAGAAACCTCCTTGACCAAGGAAGAGAAGCAGCAAGGCTGGGGCCAGACTCTTGGTCCCTGACTGTCCTTTCTGTGGCCCGTGTAGACTCCTGATTTTTACGTCACCCAGTAACACAAGGCAATTTTTTTCGTGACATTAGCAAATTAAATGCACGTAATTCAAGGAAAGATCTTAATTGTGACTCAGATTCCTTGGATGTAATAAAGTTCACTAGTGGTGGACACTGGGCTCTCTCTCTTTTTAAAATATCTGTTTAAATCCCTTTTTAAAATGTCACTTAAGAAGAGAGGATTTTGAATGTTCTCAGCACAAAGAAATGACAAGTGTTGGAAGTGATGGATGTGCTAATCACCCTGATTTGATCATTACACAATGTGTATATGTATCGAAACATCACACTGTACCCAGTAAATATGTACAATTATTATGTGTCAATTAAAAGCAAAATAAACTTTAAAAAAGTCACTTACCTTGGATTGCCTCCAGATATATAGAAAGAAGATAATAGCAATGCATAGCAACCTACAATTACCTAATCTCAATAGACCCAGAAACATGGTTTTCTGTAGTCTTGGTGCCATTGCTGATCTTTGTTAATTATCATTATCTTCAAAATAGCTATAATGTGCTGAGTCTCTTACTGTTTGCTGGACAGTGGCTGTGTGTTTCAGTGAGCTCATTTAAGCCTTAAAATGATAGTGTGAGAGAGAGATTATTCTCCCCATTTTGCAAATGAAGAAATTGAGGCTTACAGATGTCCCAGGACCACGGCGACTGTGAATGCCTGGGATTTGAGCCTAAATCTAGTTGTCTGATTGCAAAGCCCATCTTCTTACCTACTTGGCACTGAACAAAAGTTTAAAACATAATGATACTATAATAAAAATGTAGGTATGTATGTGATGGGGAGGGTTGGGTATAAAAAGATGACAGATGTCTTGAGGTAATACCTGTTTCCTCATCTGCTGGGGGAAGAGACCTGAGTCCCGGAGGCCTCAGTTGCCTCTGGAGTTGGGCGCCACATGGATGAGGAGGAGTGGGAGACATTGCCTGCCATTGATGGTTCAGAGAGAGGATTCAGGTTGTAAGGATTTCCCAGCCAGATCCAAAAGGAGAAGAGCTCTGGAAACGCACAAGGAGGACCTTGAAATAGTGTGTGTGGACATTCTGTGCCTGCCAGCTCCATTGTCTCATGTGGGATATAGGAAAGCTCAGAACTGGGTGACTCCTCAACCCCTTGATTTATTTAATTCTTTTCTGGTTTTTCTTGGCTCTACTCCAGGGGAATACGGAGAGAACGGTCTGGCAATACCACTTTCGGACCTGGCCAGACCACGGAGTGCCCAGTGACCCTGGGGGTGTGCTGGACTTCCTGGAGGAGGTCCACCATAAGCAGGAGAGCATCATGGACGCAGGGCCGGTTGTGGTCCACTGCAGGTGTCAGCCCCTCCCGGTCTCCTAATACCCAGGGCTCACTTTTGCCTACTCATACCCAGCACTTTAACTGTAGGAAGCATTTAATCTCTATTTGAGGCATGGATAAACTGTATTAAGGGACATTTTGACCCCAAAGTATATTTCTGATAGACTCTAGGGACTGCCAGGTATTGGGGATGTGGAGGAGTGGGGTGGACAAAGTCCTTACTGTCAAGGATCCCTTAGCCTAGTAATTTTTGTTTGGTTTTCTTTCTTTTTGGGGGGGGGCTAGATTGTAAGTGGACGTGAACTCTTGACCTTGGGTGTTATCAGTGCCACACTCTAACCAAGTGAGCTAACCAGCCAGCCCTGTTTTTCTTTTTTAATGTAGTAATTTAGGATTCATCTCTTTGAGATTTCATTCTCTTCTACTACGGAAATAAGATATTTTTTTTTCCCCTGACACCTCACCTGTTTGCTCCAAAAGATTCAGGCTGTTTCCTACCCAGGCCTTTGATGGAAGCTGTGCTGTGGCCTCTGCATCAGATCTTGCAGGGTGCTGGTGCCCAAGTTTGGGCCTCATGATTATATTGGGGAAAGTTTGGTTTCCTAAATCTCACTCATGTGTTAGGCAAGTAGATATACATGAAATTTTGTTTAATTTTTTTAAAAGCTGCCATTTATTGAGCACTTGCTCTGTGCCAGCCTCTGAGTAATAATATATGAGTGTTTTTCATAAATTATTCACATTTGATCTTCACAACAACCTTGTAAGGTATGTGCTGTTATCCCCATTTCACAGGTGAGGAAACTGAGGGTCAGAGAGTTTAAGGGACTTGCCTTAGACACATTGTACTGGAGAAGCTGGACTCCAAGTGCAGGTTGGGTTGACTCCAAAGCCCTATGCTCTCTGCTAATATATTTTCAGATACAAATAGACACTCTTATACATGCTGCCAAGAGCCGACATTGTTTCTGCTAGTGTTAGTAACTTGGTTTTGAGTCTAAAACCCCCATGAATGACTCTGTTGTCTTCATTTTTGTCCTTCTGCCCACAGTGCTGGAATTGGCCGGACAGGGACATTCATTGTGATTGATATTCTTATTGACATCATCAGAGAGAAAGGTAGGTCATCTGGAGGGCAAGAAGCTACAGTTTCTGTTTTTAGTTTATGGAAGGAAAGTGCTAGTGAAAATAGCCCAGGGAAGAGAAATTTGAATGTAAAAAAGTTTCACAAAAATCTGGGCTAAAGTCTTCAGTATGTTTGCATGGGAATAGAAATGATGCCATTTGAACTTTTTGGCATAAAATGAAGCCTGGGAGATGTGGACTCCACTGCTGTGGCTTTTGCCGCCTAAGCAGTGGTTTTCTTTACCCAGCCACCTAATCCTTTCTTCCAGTGTGGGTGGTGCTATTGGGAAGTGAGGGACTCCTGACCTTTGACACTTCATCGTGTAATCTTCTGGGATCATTGGTATTGGCCACAAGTCCAGTACTCTAGCCCTTGGAATACATTGTTAGAATGTTGAAGACTAAATTTGCTTTATCTTGTAGTCTGCTAAAAGTTATGCACTGAACAACTTCATCCTGGCCCTGCGGTTTCTCCTGACACCTTGTGGTATTTGCTTTGTAGGTGTTGACTGTGACATTGACGTGCCCAAAACCATTCAGATGGTGCGGTCTCAGAGGTCAGGGATGGTCCAGACAGAAGCACAGTACCGATTTATCTACATGGCTGTCCAGCATTATATTGAAACACTACAGCGCAGGATTGAAGAAGAGCAGGTACCAAGCCTGGGGAGCTGGCTTGCAGATTTTCATTTTCTTTCTGGGTGGATTGGATAGGTTCTCCTTTTGAGCAGGAGGACAGGCTCTGATTGACAACTGTCTTTATATGGGGATGCCTTTTAGTTCCCATCTAAAAGGGCCTCTCTGGAAACTGTAATTATTCCCCCCTTCACAGCTCTGATTTTTCAGCCCAGAGGAGCTCAGGGAGGGGCATCATGCTATCATCCTGGCCTGACAGATTGAGAAACTGATGTGCAGAAAGGTTATGATTTTCCCAGTCTCACGTGGCCAGCTTAAAACTCAAAGACTTGAAGTTTTCAGACTGTTCCAGCTTTGATCTGGGCCATGTTTTTCCTGATTCTATCTCTTTATACAAATGCCTCACTCTTAATAGCGCATGGCAGTTTGAGCCACTAATTTGGTCGTGTTGGAAACAGTGAAAGTTCAATTTTAATAAGCTGTGCATAATGAAGAAAAATGTGGGACTGGAGCCTTTCCATTTGAAGCTGTTCATAACAGACACAAAGCTGAGTTAATTAGGAATATGCTGAGATGAGGGAAATGAGAACTGCGCTTTTGTGGAGCTGTGCTTGTCTTCCCGACCCCCAACCCCATTGCTGTGCTGTGGATGGGGTAGTATCTAAACATCAGCAGCATTTGCCTGCTTTACCCTGTTTATAGCTTTGCAGAGAACTCAGCTTCTCAAAATGGGACCTGCCGCCTCATTGAAAGATTTCTAGCCTAGCAGAACAGCAGCCACATTATTAAAGTTTGGATAACCGAAGGAAGGTACCTGTTAGTTAGTTTAGTAGGTTCTCACTCCACACAAAAACACGGGATTGTTTCATTGTATAAGAACATCTTCAGAAACAGTGTAAGTATAGAAATATAGGGGCAAATAATTAATAAACTACCAGTTTTGAACTTCAGTGTTTTAAATCTGAATTTGTATTAATTGCTATGAAATATTTAGGTGGTTACTATAAGTTATTTTGTGTATTTCTTCCATTATACTTAACTTGGACCAGGAATGGTTTAAGCAAAAAGTTGCCCAAAGAGAGGGACTCCTAATAAATACAAAGAGAATGCAGCATAGTTGCTACAAGTTGAAAAACGTTCAGGAATATCTTGAGGCACATAGTGTAGTTTTGCTCAGAAAAGCTGGGGAAAAAGCTCTCTTATTTCATTTAGAAACTTTGATTTTTAGCCATGTTTTAGAGAATTTAGCACCCTCTTCCCCCAGCTTTTGTAGCACTTTCATCTTTTCATTACCATATGTTTTCTCTGACCCTAACTCTGAGGTTGTAAGTTGGATTTAGGAACTACTTTTAAAAAATCTTTATTGTTGTCTTTTTGTTGGAGGGGGTGGGGTGGGGGGAACAAGAGCAAAACATGCTCCTTTATAACTTAAGTGTTGCAGGGTGTAGAATATAGAAAGTGAACGTCCCTCGCAACCCCACCCCAGGAACGCTTGCATTTGTTCATTCAGCCAGCACTTTTTTGGTGCTGATATGTGCCAGCACTGTGCTGGTAAGTATCTTAACTACTATTTGGTATGGGGGCCTTTGGATTTTTAAAAATGTGTAGGCTTAGATTATGTATTTTTAAAAATGGGATCCTGTAACATGTAGATTTCTGCTCTGTACAGTTTGGGTCAGTGTAAGAACTTACCTGCTACCTGATCGTGGTAAAGTGAGAAGTACTTTCATTTAATAGAAAGAAGGTTTAAGTGGCACACTTAAAAATGTTAAGCCCATGTGATTTTTAAATTAAGCGAAAGGACAAAACTCATTCAAAGATAATTATTTTGAAATATTGTATAGTCATTTGTAAAATTAAGAAGCGTTGAGGACCTTTGGGAGTGAAAGAATTTGCTAAAGAGGGATAAACAACAAAAAAAGAAACGACAGTCAGGGTGGAGAGCTATGGGGAAGGAAGTAGACAAATAGAGACAGTGCAAGGAAGAGAGAAATACAAAATCAGAGGTGAGAATTCAGGGGAAAGTACAAATGAAGCAAGATTGAGAAAATGCTCAAGTTTTTTATAAATGGTTCTTCTCACACTCTGACAGTTACTTGGAGGTAGAATTTTTTGGTAACTTCCATTTGCAGTAGTAAAAATGATTTTTTTAAATTTACAGAAATAGTATATGGAAGTTTCTTTACCCAACTTTCCTGACTTAACATTCTAACCACTTACTTTATCATTCATTTATTCTCTTTTTAAAATATATATTTCTATAAATGTTTTATTTATTTATTTATTATTTATTATTTTTTTAAAAGATGACCGGTAAGGGGATCTTAACCCTTGACTTGGTGTTGTCAGCATCACGCTCTCCCTAGTGAGCTAACCGGCCATCCCTATATAGGGATCCGAACCCGTGGCCTTGGTGTTATCAGCACCATACTCTCCAAAGTGAGCCAGGGGCTGGCCCTTATTTCTATAAATGTTTTAAATGAAATATTTGTAAGTTGCAAGCATTTATGTTTCTTTGCTTCTAAATGCTCTGGTGTGTATTTCATAAAAATAAGAACATTCTCTTACATAACCATAGTACAGTTGTCAAAATCAGGAAATTAACATTGATATGATACTATCTTCTAACCTACAGACCATATTCAGATTTTGCTAGTCTGGCCTACTAATATCCCTTATGTGGTCCAGAGTCACAGGGTACATTTAGTTGTCTCGTGTCTTCAGTCTCCTTTAATATGGAACAGTTTCTCAGTCATTCTTTATCTCTCATGCCCTTACATTTTTGAAGAGTGCAGGCCAGTTATTTGTTAGAATGCCCCTCAGTTTGGATTTGTCTGATGTTTTCTCTTGATTGGATTCAGATTATGCATTTTTGATAGGACTGTCATAGAAGTAATGTGTCTTTGGATCATTACTGGTGGTGTTAACTTTGATCACTGAATAAGGTGATGTCTGTCAGGTTTCTCCACTGTAAAGTTACTATTTTTCCCTTTTTAATTAGTATCTTGTAGGTAGATACTTGCGACTGTGTAAATAACCTATTTCTCATCATATTTTTTACCTACTAATTTTACATTCATTGATAATTTTTGTCCAAAAAGATCATTACTGTGTTGCCAAATGGTGATTTTCTATCTCCAGCATTGCCTTGAAAGTATAACTGACAAATAAAAATTGTATATATTCGAGATGTACAACATGATATTTTGATATACCTACATGAGGCTACTTCAAAAAGTATGTGGAAAAATAGAATTGATGATAGCAGGAGTGAGGGATACTTATCTTTGTCTATGTATCTTTTACTGTACTTAAGAAATTAAAAATCAATCATTCTGAAAAAAAAAACCAAACAGAATTGAAAGATAATATGAACCTTTCCATGAACTTTTTTTTTTAATGAACTTTTTGAAGTACCCTCATGCTTTGTGAAATGATTGCCACAATCAAGTGAATTAATACATCCATCACCTCACATAGTTACTTTTTTTGTCTTGCGAGAATGCTTAATATCTACTCATAGCAAATTTCAATTAAACGATACACTATTATTAACTATAGTCCCATGCTATATATTAGGTCTGCAGAACGTATTCATTTTGTATTTGCAAGTTTGTACCCTTTGACCAACATCTCCCCATTTCTACCACCCTCCAACCCTGCGTAATTCTATTTCTGTGAGTTCAACTTTTTTAGATTCCACATAGAAATGAGATCATGCAGTATTTGTCTTTCTGTGTCTGGCTTATTTTACTTAACATAATGTCCTCCAGATTCATCCATGTTGATGCAAATGGCAGGATTTTCTTCTTTTTTAAGGCTGAATAATATGCCATTGTGTGTATACAGCTCATTTTCTTTATCCATTCATCCATCAATAACTTAGGTTATTTCCAAATCCTGGCTTTTGTGAATAAATCTGCAATAAATATGGGAGCGCAGATATCTCTTCCAGGTACTGATTTTATTTCTTTTGGATATATACCCACTAGTGGGATTGTTGGATCATATGGTAGGTCTATTTTTAATATTTTTGAGGAACCTTCATACTTTTTCCCATAATGGCTGTATCAGTTTACATTCCCACCAATAATGTATAAGGGTTTCCTTTTCTCCCACCCTTGCCAACACTAGTTATCTTTTGACTTTTTAATAATAATCATCCTACTAGGTGTGAGGTGATATCTTATTGAGATTTTCATTTGCCTTTCCCTGATGATTAGTAATGTTTAGCACCTTTTCATATACCTGTTGGCCATTTGTATGTCTTCTCTGGAAAAATGTCTATTACAGGTCTTTTGCCCATTTTTAAATAAGATTATTTGATTTGTTTTTTATTGAGTTGTAGGAGTTCCTTATGTATTTTAGATATGAATCCTTTATTGGATATAAAGTTTGCAAATATTTTCTCCCATTCTGTGGGTTGACTTTTCATTTCATTGATTGTTTCCTTTGCTCTGCAGAAACTTTTAGCTTGATGTAGCCCTGCTTGTTTATTTTTGCTTTTGTTGCTTATGTTTTTGGTGTCAAATCCAAAAAACCCTTGCCAAGACTAATGTCATGAGGCTTTTCCTGTATGTTTTCTTCCAGGAGTTTTATGATTTCAGAGCCAGTACGCCCTTTTCATTTATTGATTGGAAGCCTACTAGAAGGAGGAGCTTTTCTTTCTCCCTTATTTATTTATTCATCTATATCAGAATGTATATCAGAATACATTACTATTATTTATTTTGTTGCTTAAAGTGTCCCAAATTTGGCTAGTGGGAACCATTTCAAGTTGATTCCTGTGTCTTTTGATTTGTTTCCCCTTTTGAGCACTTCCTTAGACTTTTTGACACCACAAGATGCTCCAGGTCTTTTTTTCCTTTCCCACTCATTTTTCAAAGGAGCCCTGATTCTTTTTATGCAGTGTGGTATTTTGAAACCAAGATCTGGGCAGTGGGTGTGTGCTCATTTGTACTGGTATAATGTTCTTTGACTTGCTAATTAGCTAATTCATTACTGCTCTATTTGAGCTCTTTCTGTATAATCTCCTATATATATATATGCAAACAGACTGTCCCTGACTTAACAATTTTTCAACTTTTCAGTGGTATGAAAGTGATACAACCATTCTGTTTTTTACTTTCATTATAGGATTCAATAAATTACATGACATATTCAACACTTTACTATAAAATAGGCTTTGCATTAGATGGTTTTGCCCAACTGTGCGTTAATATAAGTGTTCTGAGCACATTTAAAGTAGGCTAGGCTAAACTTGATGTGTGGTAGGTTAGGTGTGTCAAATGCATTTCCAACAAGATATTTTCAGTTTGGGTTTATCAGGAGTTAATCCCTTTGTAAGTCAAGGAGCATCTGTAACTGTATAGTGAGAGAAGTCTGGCAGACAATACTTAAGCCAAGTGATCAAGGTTAACATCACCAGGCCATGCTGATAAGCTCTACCTGCTGAGTGATGAGGAGAGACTTCACAGTACATCTTTGTAGTGTTCTTCCCCAAAATCCATCACTCCATAATCATGAGAAAACATAAGACAAATCCAAATTGAGGGATATTTTACAAGATATCTGATTAGCACTCTTCAAAATTGCCAAGGTCATGAAAAATAGAGACAGACAGATTGGGAGAGACTAAGGAGACAGGTGACTAAACTCAATGTGGGATCTTAAACAGAAATGTGGGATCCTAAACAGAAGAAAGATATTCATGGGAAAACTAGTGAAGTTCAGATAAATTCTAGAGCTTAGTTAATAATAATGTATTGATATTAATTTTTTATTTTTGATAAATGTACCATGGTTATGTAAAACGTTAACTTCAGGAGAAACTGAATGAAGGGTATACTCATTTTACTGTATACATATATACATATACAGTATATATATACATACTGTATATGTATATATGTATATAGTATTAATATATTTACACTTCTTTACTTACAATGGGTTATGTGCTGATAAACCTATTGTTAAGTTGAAAGTCTTGTGAGTCAGAAATACATTTAATACACCTAACTTCTGAACATCATAGCTTAGCCTCGCCTATCTTCAATGTGCTCAGAACACATCCAGTAGCCTACAGCTGAGCAAAATCATCTAATAAAACCTATTTTATAATAAAGTGTTGAATGTTTCATGCAATTTATTGAATCCTGTACTGAAAGTGAAAAACAGAATGGTAGTATTGCTTTCACACCATGCTAAAGTCAAAAAATTCTAAGTTGAGCTATCATTAAGTTGGGGTACTCTCTTTCCCTTTCCCTGTTCTATTCTTTGGAAGCAAGTCATTTAGTCCAGACTATAATCAAGGGAAGGGAAATAAAACTCCATCTCATGAAATTGGTAGCACCTACATAATTTTTTTTTTTTTTTTTTTGCATCTGGCTGGCACAGGGATCGAACCCTAGACCTTGGGTTGTCAGCACCATGCTGTAACCAACTGAGCTAACTGGCCAGCCCTATATAAATTATTTAAACTCCTTTTATAAGAAGGATTTGTCCCTTCTCTCCATTTATTTATTTATGCAATTATTTATATCGGTACAGACCCCTGTATATTTATTTTTTACATTGGGTTGTAACTCAGTACTATGGCATTTATATTGTTGCTGAAATTATTGCAGCTTTGGCCATTGGGAGCTTTTCCAGGTTGGCTCCTGTGTCCTTTGACATTTTCCTATCCTTTTGTTTTTGAGCACTTCCTTACTTTCTGGCTCTACAAGATGTTCCTGGCTCATCTTATATTTTCCCTGCTCCAGCCCTAGAATCAGCCATTTTTCTATGGAGCCCTGGTTCCTTTCATGGTGACTGATGTTTAGAAACCAAGTCTGGTGTTGGGTGTGCTCATTGCTACTGAGTATCACTGCTTCTAGGCCCTTTCAGCAGACAGAGCTAGAAAATATGTCTGTATTCTAATCCATGTTTACACATGTAATTATGTCTCTCTCTGTTTATGTGTGTAAATCCATGTTTACACATATATCTATAATTATGTCTATATCTGTTATGTTTAAGGTCAACCGAGTTCATACTGATGTCTCTGACTCTTATGCAGTGCCACAGAGTTCATTCTGGCCTTCCTCTTGCTTATTTGTAACTTCTTTCTCTACCAGCTAGAATCTTGGCTCCCATTTTCTATAACTTACTTGTTCATCCCTAGTGTACAGGTAAAGTAGTTTCAGAATTGCTAACCTGTACCCCTGTGAGAATTGAATTTACCAACAGGGCAACCCTTTGAAGGAAATAATTACATACCCCATGGAGAGTGTCCTTTAAGCTACATCATGCAGAGACCTATGCAGTATTCTCTCTGAGTGAATCATTCTGTAGGACAGAAGTTACTTTTAAAAATTCTGTAATGACAGCAGAGCCAGGATGGAAATACAGTAGTGCAGGCTAAATTTAAGTCATTGCAGCCTAAATTAAGCAAAACTTAAACTGGCCTGGTGTGGCACTTACCATGCGGCTGCTTATATTTTATTAAACCTTTTCTTTTTGTTTGGTATTATTCCTTTAAGAAATATTTGAATGCCTTTTCTGTTCCAGACACTGATTAGATGCTGAGGATTTAACAGTGAACAAGATGGACATGGCTGTTGACTCATGGAACTTAAGTTTCACCAGATGTAAAATTTGAGTTAACTTGAGATCATGCCCCCATGTGCCCCAACTATTTTATTTCTTTCCCAAGGCTAGTGCTTCTTCACATATCTTCCTTAATCTTCCTTAATCTACTTGGTCCAATGAAGAGGCTTTCTGACAATTTGTTCATTCATTCCTGCATTAATTAAAGTAGGTTGTACTATGGGCCAGGCACTGCACCAGGTACTGGGAACCTAAGCAGTCATGTTCCTAAAATGGGGAGAAATCCAGCAGGGCTAGAGTAGAGGGAGTTAGAAGGAGACCATGAGGTGTGATGGGTGGGATTGGAAAAGTCTGCAGAGACCAGATTTTTGTTTGGGAGGTAGCGGGGAAGAGAAGCTCACAGGGATTTTAGACTTTATTCTGAGGGAAGTGGGAAGTCATTGAGGAGTTTGAAATAGGGGTGTGACATATAAAGATCCTCATTTTAAAAGAGGACCCTGGCTTGAGTATGAGTAATGGGTGGGCACCAGGCTTGGGCAGGTACAGAGGACAGTAGGAACTGCTGGTGGTTTGGACGGGGTGGGTGGAGCTGAGAGCGAGTCTGGAGAGAAGTAGAACCTAGAGGCGTTTGTAATTAGATGTGGAAGGAGCCATGGTATTTGCAGCCCTCACATCTGGACCAGTAGCCTTGTTGTTTGGTAACCCAAAGAAGAGCATTTTCATTTTACCCTCTCTTCCTGCTCTTGACTTTTGGACTTTTCGTGATTTAAGATTTAAGAATGTAATTGGAGTTCCTGCACATGGAAAGATATTTAATGCCAGATGACTCTGGAGCCTCATCGTGGATCCATCCTCACAACGTTGGCTGTGTTTTAACTGGCCAGGCCACAGATTTATTATAAACATTGTAGGAGGCTTGGTAACCATGCTATAACCCCGAGTTTTGGTGGGATATATAGATCAATTTGAGATTGTTTTCTAGGCCTCAGAAACACATTACCCTCTACCCTCCCAAAACCAAACCCAAACAAACCAAACCAACCGTAATCCCTTGAGAATTTTTCTTCATCTGTAAGACAATCTCTGTAAGATCTTTTTCTTTCTAAATAGAAAGCTCCGACATTTTAATGCCTTTCCTTGGGCTGCTTTGATTCATTGAGATGTACCTGTCCCATTTGTATTAATTATTCCTCATTAGAAAAATTCTTTTGTAATCATGTCATGTACAAATACTGATTTTGATTTTCGAAAAAGTCGAGTAGGGAGGGGGAAATGGGGGGTTGCTGTTCAGTGGGTATGGAGTTTCAGTAACACAGGATGAAAAAGTTCTAGAAATCTCTATACAGTAATGGGTATGTAGTTAACAATACTGTACCATACATTTAAAAATTTAAGAGGGTAGATCTCATGTGTTTTGTTTTGTTATAA
This sequence comes from Cynocephalus volans, assembly GCF_027409185.1. Taxonomy (NCBI): domain Eukaryota; kingdom Metazoa; phylum Chordata; class Mammalia; order Dermoptera; family Cynocephalidae; genus Cynocephalus; species Cynocephalus volans. The sequence continues at coordinate 189,805,210 of NC_084461.1, forward strand.
CCACAATTTTTTAAAAAAAGAGTAAATAAGCAAATTTACTCTTTAGTTTTTATTTATTGTATTTTTAAATTTTTATTTGAAAAAATGAGTTAAGACTTTTAAACTTTAGAATAAGTTTTAAAATAATGTTCTCTGCCAATTCTTCCATTTCATATTTAATTTTAAATTATATTGTCTCTTTCTACACTTGATCTTAGCCAAAAGCCTGAGAAGCAATATATTGTCTCTTTCTAAAGACTGTTTCTTACGTAAGTCAAGATTTCAGTGCTAAAAATCTGTGGCTGTTACTCAGAGGTGATTATTCACAAGACCTTCAGTTTTTAAAAAATGGTTGTTTAAAAATTAAAATACTATGTAAACTAAACAAAACATGTTCATCTTGGATTTCTGTTTTGCAGCTTCTTCCCTAGACTGTAAGTTCTGTAATGACTGCTTTATCAATTAATAAATTGGCATGGCTGCTTTAACAGACGCCAAATAATAGTGGTTTAAACAAGATAGAAGCTTATTTCTCTCTTACAGGCAATATGGGGGTAAGGGTTTAAAGGCAGCTCTGTTCCTTAGGGTCATCTGGAGACCCAGGCATTTCTGTCTTGTCACTCTTCTGTCCTTTAGGATGTTCCCTTTCCCCCATGGTTGCAGACAGCACAAGGAAGTGGAGGGCAGGCAACTGCCTGTTAGGGTCAGATAGTAAATACTTAGGCTTTGCAGGCCACATATACTCTCTGTGCATGTTCTTTTTTGTTTACAACCTTTTAAAAATGTAAAAACTATTCTTATCTGGAAGCCTTACAAAACAGGCCCTGGGCTAGATTTGTCCCACATGCCATTTTTTTGCCAACCCCTGTTTTATGGGCACACTTTCCCACCTGTAAAACAGGATTAATGAAAGTATCTTTTCAAAAGGTTATTATGAGAATTAAAATGAGATAACATATTCAAATAGTGCCTGGCACAAAGTAAGTGTTTAGAAATGTTAACTGTTTTTGTTATGATTTATATCTAATTCCACCTATGAAAGAGAATTTATACATTTTTCTTTTACCTCATTTTTGATAATATGAAATTTATATAGATATAAATTTTGACATTTTTATCTATAATTGCCACAGTTGTTTAGTGTAGCACTATATTTAAATCAGTGCTCTAGTCCTTTTGTCATGGTTTCTATTGCTCTGAATTCTTTGTTTTGATTTGATTATTTTGATAATGTGTCCTACTGGCTAGGTTGTATTATTAGTGGGTTTTTAAAGATGATGTTATATTCCAAGTTTTTGCACGCTTGAAAACGTCTGAACAGGTTTTGTATCTGAAGGTTAACTTAGCAGGGTATGAAATTTTGGGGTCATCTTTCTTTCTCATAGGAATTTTAGAATTATGGGGCTGTATTGAAATCTAAAAACAATTTGATTATCAACTTGCTTTTTCTGCTTGGAGATGGTATGGACAGTTTCTTCTATGTTATGTGCCCTTTTAAAATGCAGATTTAGGTCTTTTTAAAATTTCAGAAACGTTTTCTTGCATTCTGCTTTAGAAAATTTCTTCTGTTCTATTTGTTCTCTTCAGGAATTCCAGGGTTAATAATACTCCCTCCTACCCTGCCTCACCTCCAGTCTGCCTCAGCCAGTAGGGTGGGCTAGCCCTTTAGAATGTGGGACTCGCTGCTGTGGCTCTTGACACAGTGTTCCTTATTTCTGCCCTGGCCTACCTATGTTCCTGGGTCTCATTGCTGTAATGAGAAGTTTACAGCCTTTCACTTCTGTGACACTGACATTCAGGGCTTGCTTTTTTCTGGGGCAGTCTGAGTGGGTATTTGTTAGGTCTGAGCTTTCTCTTCATTTTGTTCCAACTTTCACAGTATTAAAGCAGAAGTTCTTTTTATATTTATATTTTTTATTTATGTTTTATATTTAGATTAGAGTGGTAGCATTCCCTTGTTTTATGTGTAATGGGATTTTTCACTTTTTATTAGCTGTTGTTTTGGGTGGGTTTTGAGTAAGGCATGGAAAAAGACACCTCACTGATGGATTTAAATTTCTCTTATGCTTTATGTTTTATTTTTAAATATTTTAAAAATACAGTACCACAACCCATAATTGATCACTTTGTTTGCCACATTTCTTTTATGTCTTTTTTCTTTTATAAAAAATATCAAGTGTAACAGGTACACTTTGACCCCCACCCCAGATCCATCCCTCATCTCCACCCCCAGAACTCCAGAGCAATCACTAGCCTTGCAGTCTCTTTTTATATTTAAAAATACAAATATAAATATCTGTGAACAGTGTATAACCTTGGTTTATATGTTTAGAATATTTGCCCAGATGGTATCATACTGTTTTATTATTCTGCAGCTTGTGTTTTTCCACTTACCATGATTAATGAAATCTGTTTTGATGTGCATACATTTTGTTGTTGTTCTTTTTCATTGTTGCATGTTATTTCATGATTATGGATACATCACATTTCTTTGTTCTGTCAGTGGACACTATTAAGAACAGCGCATCACAGGCCATCCTTGGACAGCTCTTTTAGGCTTATGTGCAAGGGTTTCTCAGGAAGTAGATGTTCAGAGTTGCAAGATTAATGCCTTTTCATTTTTACTAGATACTGACTAGTTAGCACTTTTACCACTAACTAATTGTGCACCAAAGTGATGGTAACCAGTTTTCCCTCTCGCCAGCAATGAGTGAAAGTTGCCCCTGCACATCGATATCGGACACGGCTACCCTTTCTGCTATTTGCCTTTTCCTGAGCGGTCCTGTAGTGAAGGGAGCATTATGTAATGATGTTCATTTGTTGGCGCAGATTTTCAGAACTGGCTGTTTCTAGATGAATATAGGAGTAGAAAAGAGTGATAAATGTCTAATCAGGAGTCCTGCCAAATATAGTTCATTCTACATCAGAGATGAGATTATATTCCTACTAGTTTTCCTTGCCTTTTTTTCCCTCCAGGGTATTGTTAAGAGCCAAAAATAAAATAAAAATAAAATTTAAAGGTGCTAGGGTCTTTTCCCACAATGAGGGAGAGAAGTGAGAAAGTGTATTGTTGTTTCTGGTAAAAGTGCTACCATCTTTTGTACCTGTGTGCTATTTCTTCTTGGAGTAAAGTTATTTCTGGAGCTCTTCCCTGACTGTTTCCCTGAGAACTGTTCAGTATGTTGCAAATGAACTGTGAAATGATTGGATGCTAATGTGGCAATCAAAGTATAAAATTGCTCAGCTCAGAAACAGGTACATTTGGTTCAATACAGTAAGTTGTTTATGCATGACTCTCTGTGCTTTTGAATTCTTGGTTCAAAAGTACTTTTCACCTATAAGGTATATTTACATTGAGTAGTTCCCTAACAGTTTGGTCAACATATCAGTATTCTCAAAGGTCTACCTGTCTGTCTCTCTTTCTTTTTTTATTTTTTTGGTGGTGGTGGGGTGTGAAATATCTTTTTGCTTCTTTATTCCTTTAAAAAAGTCACAGTCCCTCATATATGCACTCTTCCAACTTTCAGAAAAGCAAGAGGAAAGGTCATGAATATACAAATATTAAGTATTCACTAGCGGACCAGACAAGTGGTGATCAGAGTCCCCTCCCACCTTGTACCCCAACGCCATCCTGTGCAGAGTAAGTAGTGATGAAGGAAATTTTTTTTTTTTTTTAACCTCAACATATTTCTTTAAAAAGACTTTAAACAAAAATAAGTCTTGGCAGCAGATGCCTTTCATTGGTTCACATTATTGTTGCCCAGTGATTACTGTGTCAGTGACTGGTGTTAAGGATTGAGTTGATGCTATCTAAACTAATTTTTAATTTTCCTAAATGGAAGGCTGATTGCTATGCTGGCTAGGATAGTTATGTGGGATTATATATACTTATACCTATACTTATTATAGGATACTTATATGGGATTATAAGTATATCAAGTGTTGGTTCTCCAAGAAGAATCTATTTTTATTTTGATGGGGTAGGGATTGTTGCAGAAGTAGGTATCATTCCTTATGATGTGTTAAGACTCTTTGCTAAATAAAAGTAAGTAAATTGACCATTAATGTGTCAGCACAACCATAATCTGCTAGTTTTCCACCAGTCAACAGAAGTCTACTTTGCATGTTTAAACCAGGGGTTGGCAAACTACAGCCTGCAGGTAGATCTGGGCCATGGCCTACTTTTGTATGGCCCATGAATGGTTTTTAAAGGATTGTAAAAAACAAAACCAAAAACAAACCCAAAGAATAGTATTTCAGAGACTGTTGGGCCTACAGAGCCTAAAATATTTACTCTCTGATCCTTTCTGGAAAAACATTGCTGACTTCTTGTTTAAACTCGTTATTTTATTTATTTATTTATTTTTGGTGGTTGGCCAGGGTGGGAATCTGAACCCTTATCCTTGGTAAAACACCACACTCTAACCACCTGAGCTTACTGGCCAGCTCCTCCTTGTATAAATTAAAACATGATAGGAAAACATTTGTTAAATTGATTGTGAATAGCAATTGTAAGTCATTATTTTTCTCTGTATTGTAAAGTCACTCTCTAGTATAACATTTACTTTTTATTTTCTCCTAAGAATCTTATCTCTATTTGCTTCTGATGTGGCTTTTTAAACCCCTGCTGATTTTAATATTCTATATGAACATTTTAGTTAGCATATATGAGGCTTGTATTCACATCTGCTTTCTATTTAACATTGAAATGAAATTATATAGAGAAGTATTCTCTCCTCCAAGTTGCCTCTTCCTTCTGCCTGCTTCTTTTCTTTCCCAGTGGACTGACTGGGAAAGTTGATATTTTAAATTGCTATCTGCAGTAATTTGCAGTGGAACCAGAATGTCAGGGCTCTGAGTGAGTCCTTGCCAGAAAGCTTTCCCCTCATGATAGCATAACAGAATCAGCTCTGATGACTCCCGTATTACCAGTGGCATGTCTGTGACTGACAGGCTCTCTGTCCCTTCACGTCATCTCCCCTGTAGAGTACAGAACCAGAATACCCCAGCCCTGGAGCCCCTGTTAGGCTGGCATTCACAGTTGCTGGGTTCCTCATCCTCCCAGACTGGTCTGACCACCCCGCCCTGCTCAGTAGAAAGAAGTCTGGCTTCTTTGATGTGTTGGCCTCCCATCCTAGGTCCCTAAACCGCCCATTGCCCTTCACATAACCTGAGCTGAGGCTAAATGCATCTCTAATCACTGCCTGCTTCTCCTACATTTCCTCTTCTTGGAACTTTTGCCTGTTCAGATTCCTCTGCTGGAAATTAATGTGATTCTTTTGTATATGTACGTGTCCTATCCCCCTTCATGGTCTAACTCAAATGTCTCATCCTGCAGGCCTCCCTTTTTCTGCCCACCTAGAAAAAACAACCTGTTTTCCCCCCAACGTAGGCAGAGCACAGGGATTTGAGGCTCTTATTTCACTTTTAACTTCATAATTATATTGTTGTATGTTCATGTCTTATAACCCTGCTGAGATGTCAGCTCCTGGGGCAGGAACTGTGTCTGCACCATATCTGGTTTCCAAAGAATGTAGAATGTACTTTATAAATACTGTGTAAGCTTAAACAGCTCGGTCTGCATCTTCGTAAATGTCTTCTTTTTTCTTTTCTCTGCAGAATGAGAGAGGATAATGCTAGAGTCTATGAAAATGTGGGCTTGATGCAGCAGCAGAAAAGTTTCAGATGAGAAGACCCGCCAAAACTTCAGCACAGAAATAGGTACTTAAATGCAAGTGTTTTATTGGTTAATTGTTTATAAACTTGTGGTATTTTTAAGCAGGTGAATAATTTGTGAATGTTTCAGCAAAGTGTACCATAAATGAGTTTAACAAACCAGCCTCTTTTTCCCCTCTCCCTATACTTCTTTTTCCAAGCTGGATTTAGTTTAGAGTTCATTACACTTGATTTTAACTTGTAGTGGATTGAATTATGTCCCCCCAAAACTCACTGAATCTTAAATTGTGTCCCCCAAGTTTTATGTATTAGAAACTTAGCCCCCACTGTGATTGTTAAGAGGGTGGAAAATCCTACTATGGTAATTGAAAGGTGGAGCCTTGAAGAGGTGAGTAGATTATAGGATCATGCCATAGTGAATGGATTAAAAATGGTGGTCAGGGGCATGGTTCTGAGAGCTTTAAAAGAAGAGAGAAGAGAGTCTTTCTCTCTCTCTGCTTCCACTCTTACAATGTGAGACCCTTGGGTCACTGTTGCCACCACCAGCTGGACCTAGGACTTCCGAGCCTTAGAAACTGTAAGCAATAATTTCATTTTCTTTATAAATCACCCGGTTTCAGGTATTTTGTTACAAACAACAAAAATGGACTAATACATAACCTAAAGGCCACAAAGCGATAGTGCAGAGTTCATTAAGCATTAGAATCAAATGCAGAAATAATTCTGCAAGGGGCAAAGCTAGCACTTATTCTAGAGAAACGATTGCTTAGTGGTGAAGAATAGGTATCACCATTCCTGCAATTTTAATTAGAGTTGGTTAACCCAGGCTGTGCTAGGGGATGATCTGGAGGGATCTGGGAAGCATCTGGGCATGGCACTGAGTGGTTAGGAGTCAGGATACCTGAATTGTCATCCCAGTTGGCGTCAGACTGGCTACGAGACATGGGTGGCGGACTCCCCTGGCCCCTGACTGCTTGGAATTCATCTCCCTTATATGTCTCTGTCAATTATTTACTCTCATCAATTACTTTTTTAGCCTGTGACCCAGTATGTGATATATGTTCTAATGATAAGCTAGAAACTCATAGTGTCAGTATTTCATCCATTTCAATAGGTAGTATATTTAAAAGTTTTAAGTCTACTTTAAAATAATTTAATGTTTTGTCAAGCTTTTAAATGTACACTCCTTAAAAATTCTAACTTATTTCCTCCCCAGATGTGAAACTTCACCCTCTCCCTAAAAAGATCAAGAACAGATGCAAGAACGTTTATGTGAAGAATTAATTTGGATTTGGAAGGCTTGCATTGTGGTTGACTACCTTTTGATGAGCAAAATTTGAAACTATTTAAAGACCACTGTATTTTAACTCAACAATACCTGATTTCCAATTACTCATTTCCTCAGATAAGAAGAAATCATTTCTACAATGTAGACAAATGTTATATTTTATAGAATTTTGTTTTAAATTGAGGAAGCAATTGTGCTCTATATTTTGCAGATTATGGGTATTCAAATTATAGTCAAGGAACTTTTGTTTGTTTTAAATAACCTTAACCAATTTAATTTTTTTTCTCTTAGGATGATAGTGCACTTGTAAGAAGAAATATTTGGGAAAATTAAGTAACAACCCTGGAGAAATGAGAACAATTTCATTTATCATTGCTTATCCAGTAGTGGATAATTCATTTTGATGGCTTCTTTTTTTTTTTTTTTTGGCTAAATGATCTTTAAGCCAGTGTCTGAGACTATCAGAAGCTGACTGTCTACCTTTGTATTGCCATTAAAATGTCATGGAGAAAAAATCATGGAAATTTATGAATTAGGATAAGAGGTGTTTTCTTCTTAGCAGATGACCAATTACATTCAGCTGTTGACTGAGAAGGTTATGGTAGGAAAACATTTGCCATATTTTCTTTGTATTTGAATAATTGTCTTATATTTAGAAAAAAGGCATCTACTGATGACCAATGTTTTGGTTATCAAATGTTGCTGACAAACCACCCCAAAACATTTTGGCCAAAAACAATAACTCCCCCACTCCCATCCCACTATTTAATAACTGGGCTCAGCTGAGCTGTTCTTCTGCTGGTCTTGCGGGTGGTCACTCACGTGGTTGGCAGGTTGGCTGAGACACTGGGATGGCTAGACTTCTCTCTCTGCATGCAGTCTTCAGGGGTCTCTCCTCCACCACATGGTCTCTCTGAGGCCTCACCAGCAGGATAGCTAGACCTCTTACGTGACAGCTCAGAGCTCTCAAGAGCTCAAAAGCAGAAGTGGCTAGGACTTCTTATGATGTAAGCCTGGAACTGTTGCAGCCTCCCTTCTATGGCCCTCTACTGATTAAACAAGTCACAGGCCCAACCCAGATTCAAGAAGAGGGCATAAAGTGGAGGTGCACTTCATTGGTGGCCCCCAGTCTAACAGACTGTCACAACCAGTGCCATGGAGAACCAACTATCGTTAGCAAAAGTAGAAGCCGCTAGTGACTTTGGGAAGTGGAAGCTGCTTCTAGTAGCTGGTATAAGAAGATAGTCATACTCAGAAATAAAGAGGGGACCTTCAAGAAGCTTCCTGAACCAGTTCCGCCAGCTCCAAGCATATTTTCTGAAACATTACTTGGGAAAATTGGTCTCGTAAGGATGGATGTGTTTAGAGGCGCAGAGCATGTGAAAGCACAACCACCCCATCATTGTTGTACCCCCAGACTGTGGTGAATGTGATGCTTTCGTAATACCACTGGTTTTTAGTCAGGCCTCACACCCATAGATGCAGTTAGGCTACAGTGAGAAGGAGCAGTCCTAAGAAGTCCTCCCATCAGATTGAATGAGCTCGTTTTTGTTTTATCCAAGCAGTGAGATTTGCTAGTGTTCTACCTTAAGTGCCTTCTCTAAAGACATCCCTCTTTGCCTGTGTGTTGAATCATCATTCAGTGAGTATATTTCAATTAAAGTATCATTGGTTGACTTTTATAATGATAATAAAATGCTAGGGCAACTTAGCATTTTATTTATGAAATCATGTTCTCCTTACTCAGATTCTCTTGCTTTGGCTTCTGAAAGGAAGGACTAGATCCAGCCATGGTAATAGTTCCTTTCTGAGGTCTTTCACCCCCTTGAAACCCTGAGATAGTTTGGGGAGCTCAGTGGCTGCCATTTTCATAGACAGAATGTACATTGACCCCCTCCCCCCAATATCCATTGAACTTAGAATTGCTTCAGAACACAGTTATGACCTGAAGGTATTACCTTATTAGGGGAATGTAATGACTGCTCTCTTCTTGTCAAGCCTGTAAAGGAAGAGATTCAAGTTCATTATTGGCAACAAGGATCTTGTATCCTGTTCTTTTTATTACATTGTCCCATTGAATTGTTCTCCATTTTGATTCGATTTTGTGGTAATATTTTGACTCTGGACTTTGGGGACAAATTCTTTCACCAGCATACAAAGGTTTGATTGTACAAATATATCTGCTGCATTAATGTCTCTGCCTGTAGCTTAAGATCGGTTGTTTCTGCACTTGGGACAGAAATACCAAATGTTGGCTTGCTTTGTTACAGGACTTGATTTCATTTAGATTTCCCTCTACAACGTCAGCAAACTATCATGTTGTTATGTAAACTTATGCTAAGACAAGATTTATAAAATGAGGGTACTTCAAAAAGTTCATGGGAAGATTCGTATTATCTTTCAATTCTATTTTTCCATGAACTTTTTGAAGTATCCTTGTAGTCCCTAGGTTGCTAAGGTTTGCAGTGTGTTTGGTAAAAGGTGATTGCAGGTTCTCAGATGAGATTACTCTACATGGGATGGAGTCAGGCAGAAGGGCTGGAAGATGTGGGGAACTCAAGGTACCGGTTTAAAAATATAGTGGAAATGAAAGTTCCAAAGAGGTGGTTTCTGAGGAAGTCACAGGGCCCAGGGCCAGAGCCGTCAGTAATAGGTGAATCAGGTTACCTGGAAAACAGGTGTGATAGTTACACACATGCAGTCTACTTCTGGGTTGCTGGTAGACATTAAATATGCACAATATCCTGTAGCTGGCTGAGTATTTAAAAATTGTAAGCATAGGATTTTATATTTGGGGTGAAGGAATTATCTGGCACGTGATATTGGGGTTTTTAAAAAGCCAAGTTTCAGAGACTTAATAGCTTTTTTCAAAAAATTAAAAGGCACTTCATGTTTGGTGAGTGGCCCTCCTGAAACTTATGGTCATCTCCCATTGAAATCAACGACTTTTCAAAATGGCTAAGTAGGGATGAGAAAATATAGGTAGGACTGTTTTGGTGTCTGCATTCTTTACAGAACCCAGTTGCTTTGGAACAGCCAAGAAAATGGCTAAGATTATTTTTAGGGGTTATTTTACTGGAGATTTTAAAAACTAATATAATGTCTTGGGTTATTTCTAGGTCAGGGGAACATGGAAAGGTATGCAGTTGTGAAGTGTTTTGTTGTAGATTAGTAATCCATAAAGGAAACTTAGACTGTAGACATAAATACAAACCCAGTACAGTTTTTTGTTTTCTGTATGTTGTTGGGGGAATAAAGTTTTATATAGCAAGCACATGGCCACCCTGATTTCAAGACACCTTTTTTAGGATCTGTATTAGCCCTTTTGTTGAAATCTTTTTCCTTCTTACTCTTGAAAAATAAGTTCCAAAATATAGTTTATTGTATCTTCCATCACTAAAAAGTTTGTTACTTTTTCACTACGGGCAGTTCACACAAGGCAAAAGTATTAAACAGTTGGTTTTAGTGTGTTGTATAACTTTGCTGTATATCAAACTAATTTTACAAGTTTTCATCCTAAACCTCAAATCATGTAATTAATAATTTGCCTGTTTATTTATGACTTAATTGTGATTCTTTTATTAATAAAAGCTAATGGAAAAGGATCCTTTATTAAGCTGATGACTAGAACTACAATTAATTTTCCTGCAGTATATGAAGAAGTATTGTACCAGAGTATTAAAAGTTATGTAATATTTTATTGATAAATCTATCCTTTAAAAGGAATACGTTTTAGGATGTCATCATTTTGATGTGAATCATGTAAATGTTGATAATATGCTGTTTATTATACATTTAGTGTTTCAAGAGATTCACTTAGTTGCCTTTTTGCCCACGTATATTATGTAGTCTATTTGCAATTGTTTTTAAAAATGACATTAAAATAATAGTTTATGTAGAAAAACATTAGTGGATATTGTCTCCCCACCTGTATTTATGGGTGTTAGTTCAACTGCTTTGCTAGTTGCAAAGCTGTATTATCGGAGTAAAAGTGTATTTGTAAACTGTATGGGAACTAAAAATTAGGAATAAAACCGTTTTCTTATATTATGGTATTTGTCATTTACTTCATCAGAAATGTCTAGGAAAAAATGGGACTGTAGGTCACTCAACTTCTCACACTGGCAAAATGCTGACATTTAGCAGCTCTAATCTAGAAGGTGACTTGGAGTATAGGCTAAATCCATCAGTTCCTCAGGAATTCATCGAGCGTGTACTATAGGCGTAGTTTTAGTAGACAGGGAATTCTATTTGGATGAATTTAAGAGTAAAGAGTAAAAAGTGTGTCTGTAAAATATACAGGAAATCATTAGAAAACACACAGAACTGAATGTAAATAGTATTGGGTGGGGATATTAAGTAAAGGTATAGTAAGGGAGGTTTATAAGAGGAGTAAATTATGTGCTATAGGACATATATAGTTCTTCCCTTTATTTGTTTATTTATTTTTTGGCAGCTGATCAGTATGGGGATCTGAATCCTTGACCTTGGTGTTACAATATCATGCTCTAACCAGCAGAGCTAACTGGCCAGCTAGCTCTTTCCTTTAGAGTAGGTTTAGGCCACATACAAACAAGGTCACCTTTTTCTGACAATGTACATTGGAATGGGCAGAAAGAAAGCATTTTATAAATAACAAAACAGATTATTAGTTTTTTATTGTAAATATAAGTAGTAGTTTGGATTACTTATTTACGCTGTAAAATACTATGACCCTCCTCTCAGTCTTAACTGAGTTGTTTAATGTATGTTTTCATAATTCAGTTTAGTTGATTAGACCAGTCACCTATCCTTTCGAAAAATACAGAGCACCCTTGAAATGCCAGGCACTGCACCTCTGTATTGGGATGAGCTGTGACCCACACAATTTGACACAGTGGCTGTCTACCTGGGGAGCTTGGCCTTGCTCAAGTCAGAAGGCAGTCACTTGCCTTGGAATAGCCCTACTGAAGATGCCTGTGGCCAAGACACAAAACAGAAATTAGATGATTAATTCCAGATGGGATGAGAGTCATGAAGAGGGGCTATGGGTTTGGATCGCAGGGGAACATAACTTTCTACAGGGGGCCTCTACTGGGTTTTCAGATCTTGGTACTGTTTGTTGTTTCTCTTCTGGAGTTTCAGAAGAGGTGCTGTATACACCGTTGGCCTGGAGACTGCAAAATCTTGTCATAGACAAGCCATGAAAGGAACTTCTAGTTCTATAGTTCCTACTCACAAGAAAAATCCCCAAGAAAATGTGTAGATTAAAGCAAAGCAGGAATCCTCATAGCAAATCAATTGTAGACAGAGAACTAAGGGTTTATTCAACTTGGTCATGCTCCTGATGAAAGCACCAACTTTTGGGTCATATTACATACATGCTTTGCATCCATCTGTTCTCTTTGACTCTATGAGGGGTAGTAAAAAGGGGACTGTGGCCTAAAGTGAACAGTTTTATTGCAGGAGCTATTTTTTATCCCCCTAGGAACTAGCTTAAGTTTCCAAACCCTGGATTTGCAAAATGATAATGAGCCAAAAATAGAGATTTGTTTTTTTATCAGCAGTAACAGCTACCAATGAGTTGATATTCATGTCAGTTGAGATCAGATCATTTACATACCCAAATATCATCATCATATATATACACTATAGCTGCTAAAATAAGGGTTATAAGAAAGCAATTCTATACTGCAAGACCTGTGGGCAGTTTATGGACAAGGGAGTTGTATGTGATGCTCAGACTTGAGATCATTTTTACCTGGTAAGAGCGTAGTTATACTGAACTGAAAAGAATTTGGGCTTCAAATTCTCTTCCATTTGGCAAAGGTTAAATCCCACTAGGGATTAGGCATTGAGGAGCAGATGGATAAAACAGATCCTGCTTTCAAGGAGCTAAGTGTGGTCAGGGAGACATGCACGCACAGACATTTGCCATCCAGTTGGAGTAGGCAGTAATAAGAGTATTAAATTGATGGTTGCATAGAGGAGTGAATTATACAGAAGTTAGAATTCAGAGGAGGGGTCACTTGAACTTGACCAGTGGGTCAAGTGTGTGTCTGTGTGTGTGTGTAGAAATAGAGATAGATTCTAGGCTGGAGTAATTGTCCTCTTATTTTCTTGTGGGTTCAGTCAAGGCCAGGTTCCTCTCTAGATCTTTCTAGAAATGAATTTGCAAGGCAAATAGTTGTTTCTTTGTTCAACTCTTGGTTCCTCATTTACCTCTGAAGAGGGACTCTTATGACCCAGGAGGAAGACCTTTCTAGCACTCTTGGATACATTCTGCAACAACGTAGTACATATTTTAATGTTTCCATTCTAGATCCCTGCATCTATTCACTGCAATTGGGGTTCAGCTCTTGGTGAAATTTGTTGACTAAAATCACCATTTTGGATTATCTAGGCTAGTTTTGCTAGAATTTTGTAGTATAATTTAGAGTGTACATTATGGTTTGCAATGAGTAAATTCTTTCTGAATATTATTACTGAGATCACTTTTTTCAAGAGGAAAATCAGGTTCCACAAAGTTTTTTTTTTTTTTTTTGAGGGGGGATTGTATGTGTTTTCATAAAATTTTGCAATTTGTTTAAATCCAAAAAGTTACATTGCAGATTATTTTTACATTTGATGAAGTTCGTTTATTAAGAAAGATAACATAATACTCAATCAGGACTATCCTAAAAAATTCAGGTGGTCTAGGCCCTGAATTTTAGCACCTCTGCAGAATGTATATTCCAAGTGATGGTATTTGAATTTGGTGTCCTGATTTAGTCTTACATGTTTGCATTTGTTTTTAATTTTTCTTTTATTGTGGTACAATATATATACATAGCAAAATTTACCACTTTGACCATTTTTAAGTGTATAGTTCAGTGGCATTAATACATTCACATTGTTGTGCAGTGATCACCCTGTCCATTTCCAGAACTTTTTCACGGTCCTGAACTGGAGCTCTGTACCCATTAAACAATTGTTTTTAAGGTCCCCCTCCCCACCAGCCTTTTCAATTTTTGCATAATTTTTGAATAGGTAATACATTCACTTAGAACAAAATATAAAAGGTTCAAAAGAGCATACAGTGGAAAATCTCTCGTCCCTGACTCCAATCAGTAGTGTACACCTGGGTACCATGAGCAGCTATAAACATATGTCCCACATAAAAGTGCTGGTTGCAAGAGTTTTACATATGTCAAGTGGATCGATAATGCAGAATTGTCCTTTTATGAGGCTGAACCTGGTCATACCTCCGCCAGCCTGTTTCGTCGCACTTTTATCCACTTAGCATGTCATCAAGATTTTACATCCTTTTCAATCTGATAGGTGAAAAGTGGTAGTTCAGTGTAACTAAGTTTGCATTTCTCTTCAAAATGAGGCTGAGCATCTTTTCCTGTGCTTTGTATATGCTTTTCTGTGAAGTCTATGTCTCTTGACATTTTTTTCTATTGAGTTCTGGGTCTGTCTTGTTTCGGGTTTTTTTGCGGCTTGCTGGTATGGGGATCTGAATCTTTGGTGTTACCACTACCATGATCTAACCAAGTGAGCTAACTGGCCAGCGCCGGGGTCTGCCTTGTTTTGAGTTTAGGAATAAAGATATTTAATTCTTTACAAACTAACTGACATGACTGGACTTATTGAGTCACCAGGATCAATTTAAATAAGGTGCTTAGGTGCGTGTGGGATAGATACACCTGTGTGTGGGTTGCTGTTTTGGTTGTGCTTTGATTATATTCTCAGTGGGGATGAGAATAATCTGAGAAAGACCTTCTTTGCACTCTCAGGATGCTGAAGCCCTGTGCCAGCCACCACTGAGACTTAGCTATCCCGGCTAGTGAGTTGAAAATTATTTCAGATTTTCTCTCATATTCAAAAGTACCGAACAGTATGTATGTGTGCACACTTTCAGTCAACCACTTTTTAATGAGGACAGTGAGCCAGGCATTGTGCTAGGTGCTCTGGAGAATACAAAAGAAGTATCTGCCTTAATCCCTGTCTTACAGGACTTTATGGCCCATTTAGGGAGAGAAGACACACACAGGCTGAATACGAGATGGAAAATAAAACAGTTGCGGAGGAGACCTGGATTAAGACTAGAGGAATAGAAGGAAATGATGATAATGCCTATCATTTAGTAAATGACGATTACATGCCAAACACTATCAGCAGGTTTAGACAGATTATTTCTAAACCTGAAATGTGAGTCCCCTCTGCTGTGTGTTCTGCTCACTGCCTAGCATGGTGCCTGGCCCTTAGGTGCTCAGTAGTTCTGGCATGTCCATTTTACAGATGAGTAAACTGAGGTTCAGGGACATTAGCTGACTTATCTAAGGTCCTACTCACCAAGTAAATGGGGGAGCTAGAATTTGAGCCCAGATGGCTCTGTGACCCCAAAGTCTGTGTGCTCTCTGCTTTCACCACACTGACCGCTGAGGAATCCAGGGAGAGAGGGGGGACCTGAGTGAGGACTTTCCTCTTGACTGGGGTTGGGGAGGAGAGCGAGGAAGAGTAGGAGACCATTCCCAGAGATGTAGGCAAGGCAGGCAAAACTGCAGCACAGAGAAGTGCATGATTTGGGGAGTGGGGATGGGGAAGAATTCAACTTGGCTGGAGCAGAGGGTGCCTGAAGGGCGGGAATGGGAGAGGAGATGATCAGCTGCCTGGGACCATGAACAGAGGAGGCTGGACTTTTTTTTTTTTTTTTTTTAACGTAAATTGGATAACTATTTTCTTTGTCTCTTTTTGGAGACTGGCTGGTACAGGGATGGAACCCTGACCTTGGTGTTATCGGCACCATGCTCTAACCTATTGAGTTAGCTGGCCAGCCCTACTATTTTCTTTTAAACAGAATTATGGAGATGTACTTCACATCCCATACAATTCACCAATTCAAAGTGAATGAAATGGTTTTTAGTATAATCGCAGATATGTGGAACCGTAGTCAAGTCTAGAACATTTCCATCACCCCAAAAGAAACCCTGTTCCCTTTAGCTATCACTCACCAGCCCCCCTGGCTCTCCTATTCCTAAGCAAAACTTTTTAAAAATAAAAATGTGTGTTTAAATCATAAAATTACAGGGAGACCGTCCCCAAGTGTCTTAGGTCAGCTTCTGTAGAAGTGGGGCCTGTGAGGGGGATTTGGGGCAAGTGATTTACTGAGGGGGGTTCTCAGGAGAAGGGGAGTGAGGGGAGTGGAGGGGTGGGGAAAAGCTGAGCCCAGAGATGGCCTCGGGTGGATTCAGCTTATCCAGGAGGGCTCTGGAGCACAAAGCACGCTAGGAGTTAGTGCTATCTAGAGGCAAGCTGGTCACTGGCTGTGGACCGCCCCCCAGTGAGGTCACTTCTTTGAAGGGAGTGGCTGGGAGCTGGGAGCAGTCACCTCCAGTGCTAGGGGACGGGCGCACCAGCCCATGAAAGGTGACCTGGATGGGCACTCAGCGTTGACTACACCATCACCCCACAGGCGTTGAGGCCAGAAACACAAGGTTGACTTTGACTCCTCTCTTCCTAGCACAATCCGGCCCCTGCTTGTCTAACCCACCAGCCAGATCTGTCCACTCTCCTGCCAAAATCTATAGCCCCAGTCTATCACTTCTCCCTACCTCTACTACCACCACCCTACTCTAGCTGCTGTGATTTCTGAAGGTCAAGGAGGGTACACAACAGTGTTGCTGGAACCTGGTGAGAGCTCAAGTGGCCTCCGCATTTACACTCATGCCCCGCTCCTGCCATTGTCCCCACAGAGGTGTTTGCCAACAGGCGCGTAAGATCCCACGGCTCCCTGTTCTCTAGAATGAAATCCGAATTCCTACTGGTCTTTTGGAGTGGACAGAACTTGACCGTGTGGGACTCTCCTGCATATTTTAGCATTTTTTGCAGCTGGGCCCCTACCCAGTAAATGTCAGCTGTGTCCATAGTCACTGTAACAACCATAAGCATCCCAAACATTACCAAATTCCCCCCGGGGGGCATCAGTATTTCTCCTGGCTGAAAAGTGTTGTGTGATGCTCTGGCTTCCATCTGTGCCTCCTACCTTGTTGTGTGGTCATTCATTCAACAAAAGGATGGGGACTTTGCCTTGTTTATTGTTGCATCCTCAGTGCCTTGAAAAGTGCCTGGCCCAGGGTATGTGCTCAATAAATGTCTGCGCAATGGAGCAGTGGGTGGGTGAATAGATGAGGGAATGGTGCCATTACAGAGAAGTCAGCTGTGTGAGGATCTGGAGGGAGAGCATCTTAGGAAAGAGGAGCAGCATGTGCAAATGTCCTGCTGCTGCAGGAATCAGCTCGGCACCTTTGAGGACTTGACTGTCAAGAAGAAGAGCAGATTTGGGGAGAGATGAAAGTCTTGAACATTCTAAAGTTGTACCTGAGGTGCCTAGATATATCTGCCAGGATCCAGGAAGAAAAGGAAGTCCACTCACAAGGGCTGAACTGTGGGAATGTAAAGAAGGGACTGCTCACGTAGGTGTGAGCAGGGTTCAGGGAGGCCACGTGGGATGGTGAAGCACCAGGGACCCACATCAGTAGGAAACTTGGTAGTGCCTGTTTGAGTCTCTACTTAGTGCTGTAACAAAGGACCACAGACTTACTGGCTTAAAACAACAAACATTATCTTAGAGCTCTGGAGGTCTTAATATTTGTTTATTCCCCTCCAAAGCTCGCATGGAAGCTTGATTCCTGATGTGGCAGTGTTGACAGGTGGGGCCTTTAAGAGGTGATTGGATCATGAGGACTGTGCTCTCATGAGTGGATTAATACATTGATGGAGTAATGGATTAATAGTTTAATGGGTTGTCATGGGTGTGGACTGGTGGCTTTATAAGGACAGCAGGTGAGCATGTTAATACACACTCTTCCCCTTTCTTGCCCTGTGATACCCTGTGTTGACACAGGACTCTGTATAGTCCCCACCAAGAAGAAGGCCCTCACCAGATGTGCCTCCTAGATCTTGGACATCCCAGGCTCCAAAACTGTAAAATAATTTTCATTTTGTTATAAATTATCAAGTTTCTGGTATTCAGTCATAAGCAATAGAAAATGGACTAACACATAACACAGGAGGTCAGAAATCTGAAATGAGTCTCTCTGGGCTAAAGTCAAGGTGTTACGCTGCTGCATTCGTTCTGGAGGCTCCAGGGGAGAATCCAGTCCCTTGCCTATTCCAGCTTCTAGAAGCTGCCCACATTCCTCATCTTGTAGCTCCTTCCTTCATCTTCAAAGCCAGCAATGGCCGCTGAAGTCTTCCTCACACCACATTTCTAGACACTTCTGGCCCCTCTTTCACTTATAAAGACCCTGATGAGACATTGGGTCTACCCAGATAATCCACAATAATCTCCCCATCTCAAGATCCTTAATTTAATCACATCTGCAAAGTCCCTTTTGCCATGTAAAGTAACGTATCCACAGGTTCCAGTGATTAGCATGGTGGATGTCTTTGGGGGCTCATTATTCTGCCTTAGCCCTCAAGGGTACAGGGATAGGGGAACATGTGCCTGGAACCTGGAAATATCTGGGTCCGTGGAGAAGGACTTGCTAGCTGGAGCTGCAGGCTCAGAAGGACTCAGCAAGGAGGGAAGAAAAACCCTAATACTCTCTCCTCCCTCCCTCTGATCTCCTGCTACTGCCTACCACTGGCCCACCTCATCTGCAAGCCAGAGGGCCATGTTGTGCACGTGCTGTGGTCTGCAGGGCTCAGCCTCTGAGGCACAGAGCAGGGAAGAGAATGAATCCGGGTGGGGGGACGAGGGGAAAATGGAGAGTAAGAAGCCCCCTGGAGACTCACCTCTTAAGGTGCGGTCTGCAGACCAGTAGCATCAGCCTGCCTGGGACTGTTGCAAATGCAGAATCTCAGCCCCCATCCCAGCCCTGCTGAATCAGAATCTGCATTTTTTATGAGATCACCAGTGACTTGATAAGTACATTTGTAGTATGAGATGAGGTGCCCTGGAGGATTTCCATGTGGAGATAAAGGCTGTTGGAAATTATGCCCATGCTTGGGTCAGTTCATATCTGGAGACATGGGTTTGAGAATCATTTGATATCACAGAATAACCGCAGTGTCTAGACTATAGGGTAGAAGAGACCCAAAGCCTGGATCTCAAAGAACAAGACAAGCAGGATCGCAAAATGTCTTGAAAATAGCTTCAGATATTCTTAGGCATCACAGCTACCAAAACTGAGTTTGTGAAATCCCAAGCATATGTTAAATCTATCTAACTAAGAGAAAAGAAGGAGAAAAAAAACATTTAAAGGAAGCAAACTCTAAAATTAAAGTCTGTTCAGGAGGTGACAGATGTCTGGGTCTTGACAGATTTCTAGACTTGTAAAAGTTGTTTTTTTCCTATCTTCATTCATATATGTTTGATCATTGCTTTCCACATTACCATTATTTTTTTTCTCACACTAAAATCAATTTCCTTCTTTCTAAAGGGTTGATTTTCCCCAAGTATTACTTTGGATGAAGGCTTTAGAAAATGCCCGACAAAAGTTGAATTATGGACAGAAAAAAACCTGCCCCTCAGCCACTGAAATTATCCTCTAGCAGTGCCTTATTGTGCATAGATTCACTGAATTTAACACATTTTCGACATTTGAAAATGGACTAAAATCCTTTTTTGGGATCATATCTTCCTATCTTTAGATTTAAGAATACACCATCAGGTTTCTTCTTAGGGTAAGTTAAAATATGCGTTTTGGTTTAAGATGTTAAATATGTTTGAGTTTTAGGCGGCAGGTGGAGATGGACCATTCTGTTCTAGGCACATTGATTTAGTAGGAAAGTCAGAGTTTTGGAACCCCATGGGCTTGGGTTTGTTTCCTGGTTTTGCCACTTGCTAGCTGTGTGTGAGACCTTGGACGCGTCAGTTAAGGCCTTCAGCCCTCTTTTGGAAATGGATAATGGTACCTACCTTGTTTAATGGTAATGGATGGCCTGGCACATAGTAGGTGCTTAATAAACATCTGTGTTCCTCCTGTGGGGATTCAGAATGTCTTGCAGGCCCTTGACATAGTCCATCCCTGGGTTATATGAATTTACCAGTTGATGGGCATAGCAGGGAGAATCAGTGAACAAAATTCATGCCCTTCCAAGAAGTAATTGTTGAGCAAAGTCCTTTTCCTTTTATTATAGTCTATTAGTATTGGAGATCCTCAATTAGCCTTCCTTTCTGGTATGGAATACATTTGGGGAGTGCAAACATGTTTTTATTTGCTAATGAGTTTTAATCTTGGGAACAAAGATAGGTTGATCATAACCTCTGCCTTGGGTCAAGTGGGGAAAATGCTTTAATTTTGGAAGAGAGTGACTTTTAAGAACTGAAAATAGGAGAAGGCTGAGAGACAAGGCCTGGTTTTGAGTCTCATCTGTGTGTCTTTGGAGAGTAACTTAAACTTTCAGTTTCCTCATTGAAGAAAGGGGCTGACAATCATAACATACTGTCATACAGCTGTAAGGATTAAAGGAGCTAATGGATGTACACAAGAACCATCGATTGTATGAAGGAGCCACGATGGAAGACCCCCTACCCCAATGTCCCTCTACAGAATAATGGACATGGAGTCAAGTCCATACACTGAAGTTTGACACAGCAGTAAAAAGGAGTGGAAAAAGAATAGAAAGGATTCATGGATGAATTGCACAAAGAGAGGGTTGAGAGGGACAAGCAAATCATAGAAGAATATGAACAGAATGAGACCATTTATTTTGCATGATCAGCAACATGCAGAAACAAATAGTCATCTCTTCGTATCCACAGGGGATTGGCTCCAAGGCCCCATGCCCCTCAGATACCAAAATCTGCAGATGCTCAAGTCCTTTATATAAAAAGGCATAATATTTGCATATAACCTATGCACATCCTCCTGTAAACTTTAAATCATCTCTAGATTATTTATAATACCTAACACAATGTAAATGCTATGAAAATAGTTGTTATACTCTTTTTTTTGTATTATTTTTATGGTTGAATTGTTATTTTTTATTGTTTTTATGTTTTCTGAATATTTTCGATCCACGGTTGGTTGAATCCTTACCTGTGGAACTGCAGGTATGATGGTAATACAATATTAGAGAAAAAAATCACTTGTAGTGAAACTATAAAGGAAAGTATGGGAATGATAAACCCCACTTTTTGGCTAATTGTTGCTTTGGCATGTGGAAGGGAGGAGAATGGATGAATAAGAGAGGAACTTATAGGGTTCCAGGGGCCTAAAAAATGTTCATTAAAAAAAAAAAGTTCATTTAAGCTAAATTTTTCCTTGTTACTAATTTTTATATATATTCTATGGGACATTTGAAATATTTCAGGATGAAACGTTAAAAAGATTAACTGAGATAATAAACGTGACAACAGAAATAGAAAGGAAACTGCTGATGTCAGCTTGTATAAAAGCCAGTAGTTACTGTTTATTGCGTGATTACTATATGCAGGGACTGTGCTAAGTACTTGACATGCATTCTTTTACTAAATCCACACCACAACCACACCAGGTAGGTGCTATAATTATTATCTTTTTTTTACAGATGAGTATATTGAGGCCATTATCCAATATCGATTGAGTGATCATTTAAGTACCAGGCACTGTACTCTTACACACATATTATCTTATTTCACTTCTAGCAAGCCTGGGAACTATACTGAAAATACAACTTTGGACCAGAGGTTGGCACACTTTTTCTGGAAATGGCCAGATAGTAAATATTTTATGCTTTTGTGGGCCATACAATCTCTGTTGAGACTGCTCAACACTGCTGTCATAGCACAAAAACAGCCAGAGATGATCCGTAAATGAATGAGCATGGCTGTGTTACAGTATAACTTTATTGACGGACAGTGAAGTTTGAATTGCATTTAATTTTCACATGTCACAAAAGACCATTTTCCTATTGATTTTTTTCAACTATTTAAAGAGGTAACATTGTTCCTAACTCAAGGGTCATACAAAAACAGGCAGTGGGCTGGAACGGAAACTTGGGCCGTAGTTGCCAAGGCTGGCTTTAGACCATCAGTTCCACGAGGACGGGAACCATGTTGACTTTGCTCGGCATTGTAAACCCAGCTTCTGGCACTCCATCAGGTGTTCAGTACATGTTTGTTGAATTAATGAGTGAATGTAAGCTGGTATTTCAGAAGTCAGATGAAGGTGATGTTTCTCTCCACTTTGAGCAACCACCCTGACATAACTAGCATTTTTCTAGGGTGCACTATTAATAATGATATTGGATTACAAGTGTCAACTGAGGATGTCTCAGGAAAATGGGGATACGTGGTTCTCCCAGTTTTCTCCACCAGAGAGATGACTCTTCATCATAATGACTGCAGGACATCTGCCTCTGTGTGTGTGTATCTTCGGGCACATGTGCGTAAGTCTCGAACAAAATTACTGATTTTGCCCACAATGTTTTAATTTGACAAATTTCAAATTTGCAGAAGAGTTGCAAGAATAGTATACTAATAGAATGAACACGCCCCTGTCACCCTGATGCAGCCATCTTTAACATTGTGCTATCTGTCTTTCATCCTCTCATCACCTCTTTTATCTATCTGTCCATCTGTTTCTATCATGTCTATGCTATCTACCTACCTGCCTACCTACCTATCTCTGTATGTATCTATCATCTATCTATATCCATCTGTCTATCTATCATCTATCTCTGTATCTCTGTATCTCTCTCTCTTTGTCTTTACCTATGGCTGTCTTATCTATATCTATCCATCTATCTGTCACCATTGTCAATATATCTTATTTTCCTTTCCTGGGTACTAAGTACAGACATCTTGACATCTCATCCCTTTGGTACTGCAGTGTGCATCTCCTAAGAACATGGACATAACCACAATATGATGTTCATGCTCAGGAAATTTAATATTGATACAATACTTTTATCTAACATATAGCCAATATTTATATTCCCAATAATGTATTTTATAGATTTTTTTAAAAAAGCCAAGATCCAATCAAGGATCATGCATGGCATTTATTAACCATTTTTCTTCAGTTTCCTTGTCTCTTGCTGTCTTCCATGGTGTGCGTATTTGAAGAGCACAGGCCACTTGTTTTATACAAAGTCCCTCTATTTGGACTTGTTTGATTGCTTCCTGGTGATTGGATTCAGGTTAAACATTTCTGGTGAAAACACTGCATGGGTGACGTTGTGTCCTTCTCAGTGCATACCATCAGCAGCCACGTGATGTCATTTGTCTCGTTATTGAGGATGTTAACCTCGATCACTTGGTTAAGGTGATATTGTCTGATTTCTCCCCTGTAAAAGAATTTTTTACATTCATAATTAACATCTGGCATTGTTTTAACTCAAGGGAAATATCATTCAGAAGAAGAAATCATTGAAGAGTGTAACAGGAAAAGACAAACAGGTATGAGAGGCCCTGTCTGGCAGACACTGTTTGCCGAGCTTCCAGGTTCTTCTGAGCTTATGGATGACTGAATGCAACCAGCAAAATAGCTCACGGCTCCTTGCTTCATGGCTATATGTATGCAAAGCAGCCCTCTGGCTCAGCAACTGTAGATTTATTGATGGTGTTAAATCTCCATGATTTGGTGGTTTGGGCAGGCTGCTGGCTTGCAGCAAATCTTGCGTTGGCAGCTGCATTAGTTTTCACATCGTGTAGCTACAAAGGTAGAGAATGTGGCCAGCCTCCCCTCCTCTGTACAATCTTCTCAAGGGCAGCAGCTCGGTGCTGTTCCAGCCCACCATTTCTCTTGCCGATGGTTACAGCAGTCCCCAAATGGTCCCCCCAACACCTGCTCTAGTTGCCTCCACATCCCAGTGCATTCTCTTTGGAGCAGGCCCAGGGCACTTTTCAAAATTCAGATCGGATGATTAACTCTCTCCTTGAACCTTTTCCCATGCCCTTAGATTAAGGGCCCACCCCAGATGGCCTGGGCCTTGCCTTTCTCTCAGATCTCACTTTCTTCCATGCTTGCCTGCCCCTGCTCCCTCAGCCTCAGTCACGGTGGCTTTCTTCCTGCTTCACAAAATGCTTCTGCCTCAGGGCCTTTGCATATGCTCCACTTTCTTCTACCTGACACACCCCTCTTTCATTCTCCCACTAAAATAGAGAGAGAAATAATTAGCCCACCCTCTCACAGTGGCAACCCCTGTCTCCTGATTTCACACCCCCTAGTCTGGCGTTTTTAGTTTTTAAAAAATTTTATTTAATTTTTATTTCCCTTTTATTCAGGAATGGAAATTTGAATTAATTTTGAAAATCAAAGGAGAACATTGCAGGTATTTTTAGTGGCCAAAAAAAAAAAAAAAAAAAAAATCAAGTTCCCTGAGGCTAGCCACAATAGATTGCAATATATCAACATTCACAGCCCCTGAGAGAGTTGTTAAAGATTCACTTTTATGGATGTCCTTGTTGTTTTCAAATTGAAACATGGTCAATTGTACATATCTGTGGGGTATAGTGTTGAATATCAATACCTGTGCCCAATATGTGATGCTCAAATCAGTACAATTAGTATATTCAGTATTACACAATGTAATCATTTTTTGTGGCCCTTTACCAGTTTCTCACTAACTCCTCTTCCCCTCCCTCTTCCCCACCCCTGGTGGCCTCAGTTCTGTTCTTTCCTTTTGAAAATTCAATGAATTATTGTGATTGCTGTCTCTTTCTTTCTTTTTAAAATTTATTTGTTTATTTTTTAGCTCCCACTTACGTGTGAGGACATGTGGTATTTCTCTTTCTGTACCTGGCTTATTTCACTTAACATAATTTTCTCTAAGTTCATCCATGTTGTTGTGAATGGCAGAATTTCATTCTTTTTTTATGGCAAAGTAGTATTCCATTGTGTATATACCACATTTTCCTTATCTAGTCATCAGACAATTGATATTCATGTTGGTTCCAACTCTTGGCTATTGCACATAGAGCTGTATGGCAGTCTTTTTTATAAAGGCAGTTTGGAAAAGATGAAAATGTTTGAGACTTCTGCAGATCATTTTGTTTAATGGCCACTGACTGCTTCTCAAGTTTTTATAGAATTTTATAAAAGCCTTTGTTTACATTTCAGGGCTTTTCATGTTAGATGCCTAACAGAAAGCTGGACTGAGGTTCTCGATTATTCCTTCTAGGATAGATTCCAGGAGTCCTTATGTCCAGAGAATCTCCGGCTGGACTAATTTGTTTGTTTGTTTTTTGCAGATGACATGATATTGTAGAAATTCTTTTTTTTTTTCTTTTGTGGCTGGGTGGGATGGGGATCTGGATCCTTGACCATGGTGTTACAATACTGCACTCTAACTGACTGAACTAACCAGCCAGCTCCTCCAGCTGGACTGAGAATGATGTCTGTTCTAATTTGCCTGTGTCCTTAGGTTAGCCTCTTCCATCTTCTGGATCTCTGTTTGCCCCTGTAATTGGAGGGAGAAACCAGAGTGGAATACAGTGTGTGTGGTCTGAAGGATGATTTTAGATGGTACAATGCAGGGAGGGAGATTTAAATACCCTTGAAACGCCTGGTTAAAAAGTTCTTCCAGACTGGTTAGCTCAGTTGGTTAGAACACGATGCTGATACCACCAAGGCCCAGGGTTCAATCTCTGTACTGACCAGCTGCAAAAAAAAAAGTCTTTCCTGTTTTTAATTCTCTTTCAGTCTTTCTGATTGATTACCTTATGAAGAATTCAGCTTTGTGCTAATATAAATGATTACCATGGACTAAATGTTTGTGTCCCCCAAAATTCACATGTTGAAGCCCTAACCAATGTGATGTGTTAGGAGCTGATGGTGTTAGGAGGTGGTGATTAGGTTTAGATGAGGTCATAAGGGTGGAGCTTCATGATGGGATTTAGTGTCCTCATAAAAGGAGGAGACAACAGAATGTCCTCTTTTGTAATGTGAGGACATGGCAAGAAGACAGCTGTCTACAAGCCAGGAAGGGGGCCCTCACCAGCTTCCAGAACTATGAGAAATATGTCTGTTATTTAAGCCACCCCAGTCTATGGTATTTTGTTAAAGGTGCCCAAGCTGACTAAGGCAATGACTTTACTGTGTGGCATTTGCTGATCTCTCTTTCTAATAAGGAAAATGTAACAACATCATTTTAAATGTTGTATTCGTATTTTCTCTTACTGTCTCCCTCTATGTAGCCAGTGAAAATTAGTTTTCCATTCATAACAACCATCACCACCACTACCAATTTTATTGTGCTTATTAATTGTACTTTTCTAAAGGTCTTACATGTATAACTCATTTAATCCTCTGAAGAAGTAAGATACTATTATTATTACTGATTTGTAGATAAGGAAAGCAAATCACAGAGAGGTTATAGGTCACACAGCTAGTAAGTACCAAGAGCTGGGATTTGAACCCAGGAAGTCTGCTGCAAGACCCAGTGCTCTGAACCATTCTACTTTGCTGATGTATGATATAATGTTTCCTTTTAAAATGTGTTTACCAAAAAAAAAAAAAAAAAAAAAGCAGGAGCCAGGGGAGGCTAGGTGAGAGTCAATTTTTAAAAAAATTGAAATAAATAATAAACTATGTATGACCGGGATATGGCAAAATGGTGACTGCAGCTTTGAATAACTGGAATGTAGAAAATACTGGCCACTCCAGAAATCTAGAATTCTGTAAATTACAAAAATGCCTGCACTGGACACAGGAAGAAGCCAGATGGGAGCTCCTGAGTATATTCTAAGCAACAGCACTGAGTAGCTTCAAAAATTGCTTGTCTAAAGAAAGAAATGTCTTCCTTTCATAACTACGGAGCCCGGGACCTTCCTTTAAGGGCACCAGGAGAGCTGTTCTCCTTGTACCTGACCTTGCTCAAGGCTGAGTCTAATGTCCTTCAGTCACGGTGAAGGGCCATCATTTACAGGTGCTTTAAATGTACTATCTGCGGAATGAGTGTGGGGTGTGCGGACTGACCTTCAGCCGAAGTAATTAATGGGCTTTTCACCTGGGACAGTCACGTCACGTTCCATGGGCAGTAGAGACGGATGGAGGAGTTTTAACGCCACATCAGAGACAGCTGTGGGCAGCTCACCTGCCCTTCGGGGTCATCCCATCTCCCTCTGCTTTGCAACAAACCCAAATTTTCATCCTTCCCCTGACTCCTACCCTAACCCTACCTCTATGCTAACACTTACTCTAACTTTAACCCTTCCCCTAACCCTGACCCATATCTTAATCCTAGCCCTAACTCTTCCCCTGATCCTAAGCTTTGTCCTCATCTTGACCCATACCCAGTCCTAACCTTCGCCTTAACCATAACCCTTATCCAGACTTAACACTTGCCCTCACTCTAAGCTTAACCCTAATCCTTACCCGAATCCTCTATTTCTCCTTTTTACCCATTCATTCATCTACTCATTTACTCATTGGCTCATTCATTTAGTTTTTCACCCATATTTACTGAGCACCTGCTATATCACTTAGGGTTCCAGCAGGAAAGAGAAGGCACACTTTAACAGGGTAATCAAGGAGAATTTAATTAAATGACTATTTATAATGATGGGATAGTGAGGAGCTGTTACCACTTCTGGGAGAAAATGGAGTTGAGGAAATCCAGCAACAGGTGGCACTATGGAGCGGAGGCCCCTGACAGGCAGTATCTCAGGGAGGTATACAGTCCTTAGAAAACAGCCCAGAGCGGAGAGGGGGTTGGAAAGAAACATCCAGACTCCTTCCTTCCTCCTCTTGCCTTCCTGGCACCTGCAAGTACCTATCACTGTTGACCAGACCTGCCCGGAAGCTGGAGTGAAGTCCGTGGGGGTCAGCCCCCAACTCAGGGCATAGGCAGGGAGGAAGATGTCTGAGTGGGGAGCTGATGGGACAGAGGGTAACGAGCGTGCCTGCTGTGTGCCAGGCACTCTTCTGGGCACAGGGGACACAGCAGGTGAACAAGACACACTAAAATCCCCACCCTCGTGAGGTTTGCATTCTAATGGAAGCAGACAGCTAAAATAGCAAGTTAACAAATGACAAGACAATTTCAAATAGTGAGAAATGCCATGAATATAAGACAGGATAACGGGTAGAGTGGGGTTGCACACTTTTTTTTTTATAAAGGGCCGGACGGTAAATATTTTGGCTTTGCGAGCCATGTGGTCTCTGTGGCTACTACTCAACTTTGTCATTGCAGCACAAAAGCAGCCATAAACAATACATAAATGGATAGGCTATGTTCCAATAAAACTTTATTTACAAAAACAATCAGTGAGCTGGATTCAGCTTGCCAAGGCCTTGGCTAGAGAATGACTTGGTGGTGGGGGTGGAGAGGAGCAGGTAGGCGGTGGTTAGGTAGTGTGGTCGGGGAGGGCTTCTCTGAGGAGGCGACATTGACTTGAAACCTAAACGGTGAGAGGAGCCAGCAGGCAAAGATCTGGGTCAGAGTCTTCCAGAGAGAGGGGACAGCATTCATTCATTCAGTAGATACTTATCAAGCCCCTACTCTGTGTGATCACTATTTTAGGCCTTGAGGGACTCAGTAGTGAACAAAACAGACAAAAACACCTGTCCTCATGGAACTGACAGTCCAGACAAAGGCCCGAGGGTGGAATGATGGGTTGAGGCACTGTGTGGCCAGAGTTGAGAATCTTCTCGTGTTTAATAGAACATAAGAGACCAGAAGCCACGGGAGGGTGCGAGAAGAGGAGTGGGCGAGGGCAGAGGAGATGGGGATTGCAGTTTGCAGAGAAAGGCTAGTGCTCAGAGACCATCTTTCTCACCCTGCTCTGCAGTGCAGGGTGCAGGGGAAACGCCATGTGCTGGAGGCAGAGGCTAGGCAGGGCAAAGCTATCAGAGCTGGTAACCCTGGCTATCTCTGGCATGGCTCTTCATGGCAATGGGACACACCCCATAGCTCCACTCCCGGTGGACCACAAGTGGCACTGGGTGTGCACCGTGTTTCCCATGGGATGGATGCCTGAATGGGAGGGCCAGGGTGCTTTCTGTTCCTGGAGCCAGAACTGGGAGGCCCAGCCCAGGGGTCCCATTCAACAACTCTTATGCTGTGTCTGGCCCATAGATCCCAGACAGGGTGTTTTTGTTTTTGTTTTTTCAATTGAGGTGAAATTTGCATAACACACAATTAAGGATTTTAGAGAGTACTGTTCAGTGGCGTTTAGTACATTCACATGCTGTGTAACCACCACCCCTATTTAGTTCTAAAACATTTTTGTCACCCCAAAAGAAAACCTTATGCTCATTAAGCAGTCACTCCTCTGTTCCATCTTCCTGAAAGGATTGTTAAAATATGCAAATTAGTTAACATTGAAATAAAAGGAGATTTTTAATTTAAACTCAGATTTAACCTTTTTCTGGAAAAGTGGGAATGTCTGGCAACAGGCCTGTGTTCTTGCCTGGCAACTAATGGCAGCTGCCCCCTTTCCAAGGAGGCCACATGTTCCTTTTGCCGGAGTCCTCACCACTCCCTACTGCCTCCCTGACATGGAGATTGAGTGTCGTTAGTTTCCATGGATCAGCACATTCCTGCTGCTGCAGCAGAGTTAGGAGGAAAGTTAGGTATTTCTTTTAATCAGTGGCCCTCCAAAAGGGGAAGAACTCAAGGCAGATTGAGAGGGCTGTGTGTTAGAAGCAGATGAAGAATGAACATTGTTATTTGTGGAAATAATGCTCTTGCTACAGATTTAATGTGCTAAGTGTATCTGTGACAAAAGACTGAAGACATCATTAGACAACAAACCTATTTGATCTCACTCTGTATTATGTCTGGCCTCTGTAAAGCAGACCTTCCTCACTGTAACTCACTCTCATTGAAGCTCAGAGAGGGCAAGTGGCTTGCTCAAAGCCACACAGTGTGTTTGTCAATGCAGAGCTGGAACTCCTGCTTCCTCTTTGTGTGCCTGTTCCATTTTGTCACTGTCTGTGAAACTGTCTTCAATCTCTCCCTCTCTCTAGACAAGCCTGAGTCCTCAGAGTCCCCGGAAGAAAGTGCAGTGCCGCTCTTTAATCTCTCCGGCTGCATTTCATCTTTTCGAAGTGTTAATGGTGCTCCCGATTATGCAATGCTCCCAGCAAATGCTAGGTTATCTTCCCGGCTTTGTGCCATCTCAGAGAGATCAAAATATGGTGGTTTCATCATCCTTCCCTGAATACTAATTTTCATTCTAGCAACCTCTGCCAGAGGCAGCTTGGCCAGACCTGAACCAGCCATCTCTCTCCTTGCTTCTGCTCCACATCCCAATATTACTATTTATCAGGGATGACATCAGATATTCAGTATCCTAGGCTGACAAACCTTGGATTGATACATCTTGGAATCTTTTCTCTTTTCTTCTCTCTGTCCAAGTAGTTACGAATTCTGTTGGTTAATGCACTGCTTTTTACTGCCTAGCAGTTAAAAAAGAAAAAGTAGGGGGGGATGTTGGCATCAGACAAGCCTGGGTTCAAATCCTGCTTCTGCTCCTTTTTGTCTGTGAGATGTTGGGCAAGGTTTGTGAAGTAGTCAAGCCTCAGTTCTGTGTGCCACCCAGGCCCCTTTAATGCAGGACTTGTTGCCGCAGCTGCTGGGTGTGCTGGCAGCAGATGTCCTCAGTCCTTAACTCCTTCAGGGATTGCTGTAGCTGCAGAACCACCTCATGCAAGGTTACTCCCTTTCCTGGGGCAGACTACAACCCAAGACTGATCAAGAAGAGATATAAAGTTCTGGCCATCTGGACCCACTTGGGACACCACCACATTAACTCCAGGACTCGCTGTGGGGTGGGCTGAGCTATGGCTGGACCTGCTTCACAGTTCAACTTCCCCCTGCCCACTCCTGCTCCTTTCCACAACCTGCCCCAGAGATTGATCCCAAGGGCGCTCCTTAATAAACAGCCTGTACAATAAACTCTATCTCAGAGTCAACTTCCTAGGGAACGCAACTTGGGACAGTGGGTGATAATCACACCTACACCGCTGCATGCTTCACGTGGTAGCTGGTACACAGCAAGTGTTCAGACAGTGTCGCTGGTTACTAGCGTCTCCATTTACTAGGTGTAAGCCACCTTTTGGGTACATGAGATACAAGTGGGCATTGTCAGTTACATTCCAAAGATGAGAAGCTGAGATTTGCCCAAGGTCACACAGTTTGTTAGTCGTCTAGTTGATTCTGAGCTTGGGTCCATTCAGCTCCTAAAGAGACTTTGCAGAGGGCCCCGTCTGGCTGCCACCAATCTATTAAGAAATAAGCCATAAGAGTTACACAGCTGGAGGTGAAATTATAGCTTCATTGCTAATATATCTGATTGGAAAAAGTGACTGTCTCATGTTGGATTCTCTGGAAGCCAATGTTGAAATGAAATTTGGAGCATGTAATGTTTATTGGGGATCAACACCTGTGTGAGGAAGAAGAAGGCAGGGATGGGCAGAAGGGAGGGAGAAATCCAGCTGCAATGCCCCAAGGGAGCTCTGGAGCAAATGTTGTCTATCCAGTCACAGGGAAGAGGCAAGAGACAAGTAGAAGTCCTGTTCCTTCCCTTCCATGGACTGCAACACAGAAGTATAAACCTCCTTCTCCTTTCATCCCATTAGCCAGAATGTAGTCAATGGCCACATCTAGCTGCAATGGAGGCTGGGAAGTATAGTTTTTAGTTAGCCTATCCATTATAGAAGGAATATCTATGTGACAACTAGCGTCCTGATTAAAGATGGGATGGAAGGGACAGATAAAAGGGTGGCATTAAGAGTGAATAATAACTTATTTACTGTTACTTATATATGGCTTATTATATAATTTATTAAAGAATTAAATGCCAGCCCTTTCCCTTCATTACTTCATTTAATCATCTCTTCAACTCCACAAGGTAGGTAATAGTCCCATTTTATTGACAAAAAGCTCAGAAAGGGTGCAGACTCCCCTGAGAACACATGGCTTGCAGTGGCAGAGTCGGGACTGGAGATCTGGCTGGCCAAGTGCAAATCCTGCCCTCTTCTGACGCTGGATAATCCTGAGTTGAACCCTGCTCCCAACTAACCGACTGTGTGACCTTGATGGAGTCTCTTCACTCCTCCTCTGTAAAATGGGGATAATAATGTCTACTTCTCACCATGATTGTGAGGATGAACTTCAAAAAGTTCATGGAGCAAGAGCTGGCAAAAGCCACAGCTGTGCCCTTTGGATGAAGTGGCTTGGAGGCAGCATGGGCCTTGGTGGCCCCCAGACTGCAAGACCACTAATAGGGTTCCTGTGGACCCACATAGGAGCAAGGAGCTACAACAACTGAAAAAAAGGAGCCACTCAGAGGACGGTGAGTCATCACAAGGGACCAGTGCATGGCCTGTCCCATGGGAAGTGTTTGCAACATGGACGATGAGGGAGACAGGCCCACTGGGGGAATGCTGGGGCACAGCAAGGACAGCTGATCTGCCCTCCAATCAGTGTAGCACCACTCAGAGGAGACTGGTCAGAATATAGAATTGTGTGGGGTGCAGATTGATGAAAAGACTCAGGCCCAGACCAGAGTTTCTATACAACCCAGGTGCACTGGATCTCATGAGAGCCGGAAGTACCTGTAAAGTCAACCATTAAAACCTGAGCTGCACAAAAATCCTTCCCCAGGGAACCAGCAGCAAAGCAGCAATTTAGCTCGACCACAGGGCTCAAGTGCTGGTCCCCAGAGGAAGTACCCTCATTTTAGAAGTGAGCAAAGGACAGCAAATTAGTTCCAGAGTTTAAGTGGTGGGAACAGCAAATAATCCAACACAGAACTGAAAGTAAAAACAAAGTGCCCACAACCAGAGACAAAGTTTGATACTAACCAGTAAAAGTCTCATTTCACCAAAGAACACCTGTAACACCTAGAAGGACTGGAAGTCCCCTGGGCTACCAAGACAGAAAGGGGGGACGGGCTGGGGACCTCAGCCATGCCCCTGCAACCAGTCCAGAGGGTGGGGGCCTCAGTCCTCGGCCACACCCCCCGGACATGCACAACCAGCCTGGTGACGACCACCGAGCCTCAACAAGAAGGGCCCCGGGTTCCTGAGCTGGGGGGTGGGGGGCGAGGGCTTTTGCTACACCCCCATGACATCTGCACCCAGCCTGGCAATGACCAAGCCCTGAGCTGGGGGGTGGGGGGCGAGGGCTTTTGCTACACCCCCATGACATCTGCACCCAGCCTGGCAATGACCAAGCCCTGAGCTGGGGGGTGGGGGGCGAGGGCTTTTGCTACACCCCCACGACATCTGCACCCAGCCTGGCAATGACCAAGCCACCACTGGAAGCCCCCTGGTCTCCCCTGTGGGAATGTGGGGGTGCCACAGGCCTCAATCCCACCCCTCCTCCTTCCTCTTTCTTCCATCCCATTTCCTTCCCCTTTCCCCTCTCCCACTCCTTCCCACTGCTCTGCAACAACATCATAGAATGTAAAAAAAAATATTAATAAAAAAATAATAATTTAACAATCAAAAGAAAAGTGCATGGAAAGATGCATATTATCTTTTAATTCTATTTTTCCATAAACTTTTTGAAGTACACGTAGGTCCTGGGGCACAGTAACTCCTTCTCCTCCTTGGGCAAGTGCCTGTTTGGTCCTCAGTTTCCCTATCTGTAAATTGAAAGAGTGGGTTTAGATCAGTGGTTCCCACATTTGGCTGTTCATCAGGATCTCCTAAGTAGCTTGTTCGGATCCAAATCTGTGGGAACAGTGCCTGGCACAGAGAGAAGAATCAATTCTCTCAAAAGAATGAATGAATGAATACTTCTTAAGTGCTTGAGGGCCTCTGAAAACTCATTAATCTTTAAAACATTTCCAGTCTTATTTACAAATATCTGAACTCTGAAGGAAGAAAGGGTTTACTGAATTTCAGTGGAACTTGAATTAATGAGGTGGTCAGGCAGTGTGGCCTGCAGAAGAAGCCCTGGATTCTGGATTGGTTAGAAGATCTGATTTCTATTCTGGGCTCATATTCACAGGGGCAAGTCTGGGTCTCAGGTGTCTATCTGCAAAATGGGAATAATTAATATCTGCCAGGCTTATCTGACAACTTTGTTTCAAGGTTCAAGAGAATTGTGGAAGTGCTTTAGAAACTACAGAGTACCCTACCAATTAATTGATTATGAATGAATCGATTAATTTGTTATTTAGTGCCTGCTTCCTGTGTACCAGGCACTGTGCTAGGTGTTGGAAATTTGGCCATGAACAACATACACAGAATCCCTACCTTGTTAAAATTTACAACCTGGTGGGGGAGACAAACAAAAAAATAAGTGAAGACACAAATAAGTATAGAATTGCATTTTTATGAAGGAACAAATGAGGTGGAGATGGGTGGGGGGAGAGGTGTATGTGTCAGGCAGTGATAGAGAGTCTGAGGGGGCCTGGGGTCGGAGGCACCTGTCTTTGGAGGCTAGAGAGAACCTATCTGAAGAGGAAACATTTAGGAAGAAACCTGAAGCCAGCCAGGGAATGGGAGAGGAGCTTTCCTGGCAGAGGAAACAGCACAGGCAAAGGTCCTGGGGTATGAATGAGCTGTGCATATCCTAGGAGATAAAGTATTGGCTGCAGGAGGGAGGGAGAAGTTTAGTGACCTCGGAAGATGCTGGAGAAGTATGCAGGGGGGTGTAGGCTTAGGTTGTGTTCCAGGTAGAATGAGAAGCCCCTAAAAAGCTTCAAGCAGGTGAAAGTCACAATCTAATTTCCTTAAGAAAAGAAAAAAAATTCTGGCAAATGAATGGGGTTATTATTATCAGTATCAACATCCACAATAATAATAATAATGGATGTTGGTCTCTGTTGTACAAAACATCTGTCCTTTTCCCTGTTTGCCCTGAAAGCTTAACTTTTTTTTCAGTTGTCTCATATCTACAAGACATCCTGCTGGGAGGGAATTCCATTCTTCCTAGTCTTTTGGAATATTTGGAGTTGTTGTTACAAGTATTCTTGATCTACAGCCACATCTGAGGGGTTCATTTCCTGTGATGTGAGGGGAATGACTCAGACTTTTGCATATTTTGAGTGAGAGAGTGATGCACAAACAACTTAGTGTACAAAGATGATCCCTTCTGTGGACCATTCCCAGGCTTTGATACCCTCCACCCATTCTTCTTGTGTCCTCGTAATCTCTCTCCACTCTCCCACCACCTCACAAAGAATGGTCTGCCCCCAGCTGGAGCAGGTTCCTCCTGTTGAGAGGATGATGTTTGCATAATTTGAATAATAATTTTGCATAATAGAGACTGTCATTTAAATGATGTAAATTTCATCTTGGTCCTCTCTCCAGATGATTATTCATCCATTCAGTGAGATCACTTTTAGAGGATGAGATAGAAATATTTACAAAAGACAGAGAATCAAGTGTGGAGGCTTTGATGGTTTCTAGCGAAAGTAAAAAAAAAAAAAAATTCTTGTTTTGTTTGATACCTTTGAGGGGGGAGGCTAGAGCTGAATGTAAAACCTTGTTATGTGACTTAGTGGATCTTAATGCACAATTCACCCTGGGTCAGTGGGGCTTGGGGGGAGAAGGGGACAGAGGGTGGGGACTAGAGTGAGGTGTAATGGTAAGGAAGCAGAGGTTCCAACTCAGCCTCTGAGTACCTCCCTGTGACCTGTGCCTGAGGATGCCCTTCCCCCTCCTTCCTCCCTCTCTAGACCCCCTAGATCTTTCACAGATACAGACCTGGTATGTATTTACCTCCTTTTCCAATGGAAAGAACGATGGACTGGGGGTTGGGCAGACTTGCTAGGGTTCTTTGGCTACAAACAACAGAAACCAGCTCAGGCTCAGTTAAGTCCAAGGTGTTCACCAGAAGGCTCAGGATGTAGATTGTGGTGAGCGGCATCCAATTGGCCCTGTTTGGGTTCCACACCTGCTTTTGGCCTGGTGTGGTGAGGGCACCTTGCAGCCTCATAGTTGACATTCGCGGCACCAAGAGCAAGAGAACCCATACACCATTTGTCGACATATTTAAAAGTTACCCATCAAGCAAATAAACTATTAAATAAAATATGATCTATCCTGTTACCTTGGGACATATACCTGAACAAGGGCCTGGAAGGGCAGGTTTGAGTTTAGAATCTTGGATGCCTCAAAGTTATGGGCCATAGTGTGGTGACTTGAGAAGAGTCAGCCCATGGTCGGTGGCCCACCCCTCCTTCTCTTGTCACCCTTGGCTCTGTCCTGCACCCCAAGAGGCCTGGGCATACATGTCCTGGCCATACATGTGGGCCTTGGCCCACATGTCCAAAGCTCTGTTTTCTAGCCCCCAACAAATAGCTGCCCCTTGGGCACTGTTCAGGCCTCAAAATGCCCATGGTCGTAGCATAATTCACCCTTGGGAGAACAACTTAGGAAAGAGACCCTGGTCATGGAGTCCCTTTAAAGAGCTGTCCCCAGGGCAGGGTGGTACTGGCACCTAAATTGACAGCCCCCTCACCTCTATGTAAAAGGTGAGGGTAATTCCACAAATCAAAAGGAAAATGGATGCTGGATAGTGAGAAGATGACAAAAATCTACCCTACCTGAGCTCTTACCTAGGCTCTTCTGCAGTTAGGGATCTTTTGGTAGGAAGAAAGAGAAACCCACTCCCACACTGGCTCAAGTACAAGGGGTACTCCATGGTGGTGGTGACTGTAGCCATAGGGGCAGCTTGCAGACCTGAGAGTGTGGAAATATGGCCAGTTCTCTAAGGGGCAGGAACCAGGGACTGGGAAGCTGCTGAGGACCAGGCAGTCTTGTTTGCCTCTCTCTCTTTCTCTCTGCTTTCCCATGTACCTAACAATGTGCAATAGCGGCATGGCCTTTCCTAGATCAAGGGCTCAGAGTGATACTACATTGGGGTCTCAAACTCAGAATCTTCAGGGGTCAGGCAGGTCATATCAATGGGGGCAATGGTGAAAGAGGATGCACATGGCTTTTCAATCCATCTCTCTTGATAGAAACATGGCATATCAGCTAGGGTCTGAGCAGAACGTAGATGGCAGACTCTCATTCAGATGACCTGGAGATGGCTTAGTAAATGGACTGTTTACAGAGGAGTGGGTCTGCTGTAGGAACCCCTGGGGTTAGTAATAGCAGAGGTGTTGCTTCTCCTATGCCCCAAAGGGCTGGGGCGGAAGTGGTTCTGGAATCTGGAAGCCATGCATGGTGTGGAGAGGGCCACCTGGACAGAAGTTCTGGCCCTCAGGGGAGGGTTACCATCAGTCCTTAGTGATCCCATAGGGATGGAGCCAATCAAATAACCCAACAGCACACTCTTCCTATCCTTGACCTCCTGAAGCACCTCCCCTTGGCCAAACCCATCTGAAATCCTTGGGGCACAGGAGCCCACGGGTGCTGCCGACATGGTCAGTCTCTGGGTGTTGAGCAGGATGGGGATGCAAGAGAGGGGCATGGAGGGGCCAAGGGAAGACAGCAGACATGCAGGGCATGAAGAGGCATTTCCCTGCTGTATGGCAAACAACGACTTAAGCATGAAGGTAAATGTTTTCTTGTTCTTTTCAACTGGCTGGTAGGGGGATCAGAACCCGTGACCTTGGTGTTACAAGGTGGCACTCTAACCAACTGAGCTATCCAGCCAACCCAGGAGGATAAGTGTTGATGGACACCTGGTCTTACTGTTGGGGAGCAAACGGGGAGTTGTGGGACTTGGGACAAAGAGGAGCACGCCAATCCCTTTTAATCACTGTCGCTGCAACTCTGCACTGGCCCATTACTGCCACACAGGAGTGTGGGCTCATATTGCCAGGGGCTCTGATTTTTTAAGAGAAACAGGTAATTCAGATTTGGAAATGATGAAATTTCAAGATTAAAACATTGTCAACTAGTTAAATAAAAAAGGGCTTAAAGTGCTGGGCAGGGCCCGATAAATCCCATACACAAACAAGATTTGGCCCAACGCTAAACAGAAATTAATTTGAGGCTTTTATCTCAATTCCAAATTCCCAGGAGGAAGACATTCTATTTGACCTATTTTGTTTGGGTTGTCCCTCCCTTGTCCAATCAGTCATGGCCAGAAGGTGTCATGTACCCGCTGCCCACTCAGTTTGGAACAGGATAGTCTTTCTGAGAGCTGGGCAAGTTTCCTTGGAAGGTGGTAAACGATTTGTGGATCTATTGCCGTCACTTACTCCTGTATAATCATGAGGCATGTATGAGTCTCCTATCACTGCTGTAACAAATGACCACAAACTTAGTGGCTTAAAAAACACAAATGTGTTATCTTATAGTTCCGGAGGTCAGAAACCCTAACTGGACTAAAACCAAAAGGCTAATATCAAGGTATCAAGAGAGCTGTGTTCCCCTCTGGAGGGTATAGGGGAGAACCTGTGTCCTGCCTTTTCAAGCTTCTTGGGGGCTGCCTGCATTCCTTGGGTCCTGGCCCTTCCTCCATGTCCAAAGCCAGCGGTGGCCAGTTCAGCCCTCTGCATGCCACTTTGCTCTGACCCTGATGCTCTCATTTCTCTCTTCTACCTTTAAGGACTCTTGTGATTACATTGAGCTCAACCAGATAATCCAGGATAATCTCTTTATTATAACATTAGCAAACTTAATTCTATCTGTAGCCTTAATTACCCCTTGCATGTAAGGTCACATATTCACAGGTTCCAGGGATTAAGATGTGGACATCTTTGCGGAACGATTTTTCTGCCTACCACAGGCAGTTTCTGATATTTGCTGTCACCTGTAAATAGGGCGTCATCTTGCCTCCTTCAAGGACTATTAGGGGTTCAGGTGAGAGAAACTATGTCAAGCACCAGCACAGTCCCTGGCACATAGCAGGCATCCCTGTCAGTTCCTTTCCCTCCTTGAGCTATTCCCTTCAATGTGGGTGAGCCTCAGTTTCTTCATCTGTTAAATGGGAAAGATATGTCAGTCCCACCTATCTCAAATGTTTTCCCCTCATTCATTCATTCACTCACTCATTTGCTCATTCAACAAATATTTGTTGAGGACCTACTATGTGTCAGATACTGTGCTAGGTGCTGGGGCAGAGTAACAACAAGGCAGACATGAGGTTTCTTTTCAGGTGGGGGAGGAAATAGTAAATGAGAATACAGAAAGATAATAACAATTTTGTACAGTAATAAGTGTAAGAAGACAAATAAAGGATGGTAAGGGAACAAAGAATGATGGAAGTGGGGGGCAGTGGGATGCTATTTTAAGTAGAGAGGTCAGAAAAAGCACGTCTGAGGGATGTGTGACATGACAGTGAATGTTTGTTGATTGACTGAATGATGTTTTGCTGATTCCCAGCTTGATTATGGCACAAGTGGATAAGCTGATTGTTGGTAATCAGTGTGAATTACATAAGATTCCTTCCACAAACATTTTAAGGTTTTCTGGCTTCTGTCTTCCAGGTTGAATCTTACTGCTTTTTAAAGAAGTGACTCAAAGGGAAGATTCATCCATCCTTTTAGAGCAGAATGGACATTCCTTTGAATTAGCTTAGATTCTTCTTGGAGGGTTCCCAAGGCAGCAGAAAGAGAAACCCTGACAACCCTGTCTGTGGCTCTGTCTGTGACCTCCCCTCAATGCTTCGCTGCTGGGAGCCTCAGTGGCCTCATTAATGTTGGAAAAGCACTCTAGGTCTCCAGCTGAAAGATATCAGGAAAGGCAGGGCATAATTATTTTGCTTTTCCCACATCTTCGGTGGGCAGAAAGGCTGTCAGAGGCAGCCCGCACCTTCTCCATCAAGAACAAGAGGCTGCAGTTAATGGAGGGTGGAGAGAAGACCTGCAGAGGCAGAGAGAGAAGCTGGGGCTGGAGAGGGGGAAGAAAGACTGGGCAAGGCGTTCTTCTGGCCTCTGGCTGAGATGGGTCATGTACTGGTCAGTCCCCTCCCATGCCTGTGACCCTTCATGTTTCCATACTGCTGGTGACATCAGCGTCTTAGAGTCCATCTCTGATCATACCTATTTCCCTCTTCAATACCAGAGCATGGGTCTCTGACCCTCATTGTCCTCTGTGAAGCTTCGTGGAGTGGTCAGCAGAGCTACAAGGAAATGGACATTGACTGGAGCAGATGGTGACAATAACAGTTTTGATTTATTGTGCACCGACTCACTGACACCTCACCACAGCTCTAATGGGAATGATTATCCGCATTTCACAGATGAGGAAACTGAGGCTCAGAAAGGGTAAGTGTCATGTCCAATGGATGAGCTGGGGTTTGAAATCAGCTCTGTCTGGATCCAAACATATTCTGTTGGTTCTACTTTCAAAATATCAGGAACCTCCCCACTTTTCCCCACCTCCACTGCTACCACCTGGTCCAGCCATCATCACCAGTTCTCAGGACTATTGCAATAGCCTCTTTCCTGAGCTCCCTGATTATGTCTCTCCACCTCCTTCCACCCTACAGTCTGCTCTCAACACAGCAGCCTGAAGGATGCTAAGTCGACTCTTTTTCTCAAAACTCTTCCACAGCTCCCATCTTACCCACAGTAAAAGCCAAAATCCTCACCCTGACTTACAAGTTCCGTATGTTCCCTCTCTGTCTTCATCTCCTGCCCTTTGTCCCCTTGCTCACTGCACTTCAGTCACAGGGCCTCCTTTCTTTTCTTTAGAAGCATGCTCCTGCCTCAGGGCCTTTGCACTGGCTGCCCCCTCTTCCTAGAATACTGTGCCTCAGATATTCGCAGAGGCTTGTTTCCTTTCAAGTCTTTACTCAGAAGTCACCTCATTGACCCTTCTCTAACAATCCTTTTTAAAACTGTAATTTTTCCCTACCACTCCTTCCTCTTTCTTTCTCTTTCTCCCCAGCACCTCTCATTATCTCACACACACTATTATTTACTATTTTGTTTGTTGTTCACCCTTCCCCACTAGAACAGTAGCTCCATGAAGGCAAGATGTTTTGTCTGTCTTACTCTCTGCAACACCAAGAACAGTGCCTGGCACAAGTAGGTGCTCAATAAATATTTGTTGAATGAATGACTCTAAGTCATTTTTCTGTCCACCGCATGTACCACCACCTTCCTGGACTGGCTTCTTGTCTATAAAAATTCTACATCCTTGCCAACTCTTGCAATAGCCAGACATTTCAATTTTCTCCAGTTTATGGGTATAAAATGGTATCATTGTGGTTTTAATGTGGATTTCTTGAAATGCCTGAGCATTCACATGTTGACATGTCTGAGGGATTGTAGGTCTGTGTCCCCCTCTGGCTGGAAGTTCAGGGTGCTAAAGTAAACCATCTCCCAGCATTTCTTGAGAAAATAGGAAATAGGTCTTTGTTTTGGGTTATAATAAGACAAGTGACTCATGTAAAACAAAAGTTAGCATCTGCTCTGCATACCAGGCTTAATATTTAGGGATAATTTAAAACCAAGGAAAAGGCAGAGTTATTAATAAACAGCTGGGGGAAAGTGTGAAAAGAGAGTACAAAAATCTTCAATTGAAAAAGCTACTGTAGTTTAGCATCCAAAATAAGATCCTGTTTAGCATTCCATTCTGCTCATTTGCAAATTAAGAGATGTATTGTTTTTAAAATAATTAAGCCTAATTTTGCATGTTTGGGAGATGGCTATCCACTGGCTTAAAAATCTTTATTTATTTGTAATGCTCTGAATGCAAATTAATCTCCATTGCTAAGCTGTTTGCTGCTTTATGTACTCTGAAATGCTCACCAAGGCAAACCATGATCAAAGCTGGTGCATTAGAGGAGTGATGTCTGGGGTCCTCTGGAGTTATATTTTGGGTTCTCTGTAGGTCCCAAGAATTCCTGTCATTCAGAGCAGAGATCTTAGCAACCACTGAGCTCAGTTTAATTCATTCTACAGGTATGGAAATGGAGGCTCAGAGAGGTAAAGGGACTTGTCTATGGTCATACAGCAAGGCAGTGGCAGAACTCAAATTAGAGCACATGCCTCTTCCAGCTTCAGCAGTTTTATTTTCCTCCAAACGTGTGTGTCTCACATTTCAGTTACACTTTTAGTATATCAATGTACCACCTGTTGTATTGTTTACTTAATGGTTTTTTTCTTTTAAATCAATTCAGTTTTTAAAATGTAAAGACATTTATGTAAAAGGAAAACACTTCACAAATATAAATGGAAAACGCTATTGCTCACCAAAATAGGAAGTAAATGAAGATTAATGCAAGGCATACAAAATAATGTTATTAAGCTCTAGCAAGACAGCTTTGATTGATAAGGCACTGACTCACGTAAAACAAAAGTTAGCATCTGCTCTGCACACTGGGTTTAATATTTAGGGATATCTAGAGATTCTTTTTTTTTTTTTTAAAGATGAACTGGTAAGGGGATCTCAACCCTTGACTTGGTGTTGTCAGCACCACGCTCAGCTAGTGAGCAAACTGGCCATCCCTATATAGGATCCGAACCCGTGGCCTTGGTGTTATCAGCACCGAACTCTCCCAAGTGAGCCAGGGGCCGGCCCTAAGAGATTCTTAAAACTCTGTGCTGAAACCTGCACTCTCTTTGTGGAAAGAAGGAAATAGCAAATGTGAGAGAGGTGTTTAGAACCCTGTAGCACCAACTAGAGACTTTCCCTTCCTTATGATCAGAAGGATTGGAAGGGAATGGAAAAAGGATGGATGTTCCATCTGGAATCATCTCAAAAACCACCACCGGTCCTTGTTTTAGATAAATCTGAACAGAGAAGTTCCCTCTCCTTCTTTCTTTCTCTGCCTCCCCATGCTAACACAAAGCTCAGGTGATAAGATCCTAAGAGGACACTGCTCCACGATCTTGGAGCTCACAGCCTGCTGAGAATGAGTGTTTAGACTTGCCATTGAAAAGGACTTGACCTTCCACGGGTGGAAAACTCTGAAGACTTATCCAAGAGGGCAACTTGAGGGCACAGTGATGTTGGAATCATTGTCATTACTCAAAGCATGAGGATAAAGCAAGGCTTCTTCTCACTGTATGTTTATGTGGTGCCCTATGGGCTGTGGTTTGTGGAGGGGCAAGAAGGAAGAGCAGGAGTTGGGGAAGGAAGGAGGAGAGGGAAAAAGGAGGGCGGGCAGGTTAGCTCTAGTCCTCACTTAAGAGGGTGTAGCTGAGACTGCTGGTTGTTCCCCAGTACTGGTTTTCTCATAATTCCATAGTCATTGAACCTCCAGTTTTTTAGTGGACAGTTAGCCACCCAGAAGAAACAATATATTTTTCAGCCTCCTTTATGGCTAGGTAGTAGATGACATGTAAGAGAAAGTGACAGACAGCAGCTTCCAGAAACCTTCCTTAAAAGATAGTCATCTGAGCCCTTTGCTTTTATTTCTTCATCTCTCTTTCTTGTTGCCTGGAATTGGTATGTGATGGCTGGAATCAGGCAGCTACACTTGACTATGAGGTATCTACATACAGTGGAGCCACAAGACAGAAGGAACCTGGTTCTTTGAGCCTCTGTAGTTTTTTTGTTTGTTTAGTTTTTGTGAAAGAGAAACTTCCATCTTGTTAAAGTTCCTGTTATGTTGGGTCCCTACTGTTCACAGCCAAACTCCATTCTAACATAAAAGGATAACAAACGAACCCCAGATTAGGGATTAGAAGACCTGGTTCTGGTCCCACTTCTCCAACTCATATTCTGTGTGAATTTGGAAATGGAAAAAGATAAATAGCCCTTGCCTTGCAATCCCTGACACTTGTTTTAAGCATCCAGTGAGGCTTACCCCCTTGGGAACTGTCAGTTCAGCTCAGAGCCCCATGTGACTCTATTCTAAGGCAGTGGTGGGGGCATGATGCCTGGGGAAGGAGCAGGGTGAGGGCTGGTTTCCGCCTTAGTTTATCAGAGTGTTACCTGTCAAGTAGGTGATCGAGGTACAAATGGGGCTTAAAGTGTGAGAGCAGTCTGTGATAGAGGATAGCAGCCTTTGCTATCTACTAAATAGCATCACACAGGATTATGTCTGTCCTTACACCACCTTATCTTCTTCCTTCCAAACAACACCAAGCATGTATCCACAAAAGAGCAAACAGCCCATTCCTTTCTTTCCCTTATAACATCCTCAGCAGCTGCACAGTTGATATGTATTTTAAATAAAGCATTTAAAACCACTCAGAATGTAGCAACAATCACCATGGATACTCATCACTGAAATCCTTTGTTGCCATGGCAACCTCCCACCCTTCACCCCCCCAAACCTTCCTCCCCCCCAGTCTTGCCTGTTTACCCTAAAACTGGCATGTTTGTTATGGTGAATGATAGAAAAAAATTTGAGAGGAACTTCCAAGGGCATAGAAGCATGAAATATCTTGCCAGGAAATAGGTATTTTTCCATTATCGTATCTTGTGCTCTCCTATTTTATCAAGGATAAATGACTATTATTACAGAAGGAAAAAGGAAGATCAATGATGAAATAAAACTGAAACAATCCCTTTTGTCATAACCTGTAGGTGATTTTTAATAGCCATTCCTGCTGCATTGAAAATGTGGCTGGTAGCAACCCAGGAGTGTTAAACTCCTGGTACCACTTGACCCACTTCCTGTAGTTTTCAAAAACACTCCAAGAAAACCCTTTAGGAGGAGAAAACAATCTGTACAAAGGTACTCGCAGCAGCCTTCATGGAATGGTGGGAAATGAGAAGCAACCCTACGCCTAGTGTTGGGGGGTGGTTACATGAAGTGATCAGAGTGTGACACAGCGTAATTCTTTGTAGCCTTGACAGATAGGACATGGTGTACATTTATTAGTTCAGAGAAATAATGTTAAGTGAATCAAGCAAAATATAGTTGATCCCAATGATTACAGATATGTACTCTGAAAAGGTTTGTATGTACCTTCAGCAACGTTGGGGAAATATCCACATCACAAAGAAATGA
Organism: Cynocephalus volans; assembly: GCF_027409185.1. NCBI lineage: Eukaryota > Metazoa > Chordata > Mammalia > Dermoptera > Cynocephalidae > Cynocephalus > Cynocephalus volans. The sequence goes on from NC_084461.1 coordinate 189,849,821, forward strand.
TTCAGTTTTGCAATGACAAATATACTAATTACCCTGATTTGATCATCACACATTGTATACATGTATTGAAACATAACTCTGTGCCCCACAAACATGTATAATCAATACATTTCAATAAAAAAAATAATAATGGAGATTCTGAGCATCCTGGGGGTCAATGACCTTTTTAAGAGTCTGAGAATGCTGTGGGCTGTCTGCCCCCACAAATTTCCAGACATATAACATTTTATGTATAATTTTAAGAGATTTGTGGCTGCCTAGATGCCCTTTTAAGGGTCATCCTTTCCCGAAAAGGTCCATTAACTTCAGGTTAAATCATAATGATTATTTAGTGCAATCGTGGTCATTAAGTTATTTAATTCCATTACAAAGCCAAAATCCGAACTAAAACATGGTCAGAGATTCTGGATATACAACTTGTTTGCTGTCTGTTCCTTTCTCTAGAATGCAAACTCGATGAAGGCAAAGATTCTTGTTAGTCTTGTTGTGTCTGTATGCATCTCCAGTTCCTAGAATAGGTCTATTTTCGTGGTAACTTCTAAATATTTCCTGAATGAAGGAATTACTTAATAGCAGCTCAAATTCAAAGTATTATTACTAGAATGATGACTTTGTATGTGAAGAGCCACTGATGTTTGTTGTGGCCATTTCTATCAACTGGTTGATGCTCGTTACTAATTAGTAATAATAATAGTAGCAATACAAGTAATAATTTAAAACCATTTCTTATTCAGCACTTACTATGGTTCAGATTATGGCACTAAGAATATCACATGCATTTTCTCATTCAATCTTTCCAGTAACTTTCTGAGGTCAGGCAGTCATTGTTTCCATTTCACAGAGAACAAAACTGAGACTTAGAAAGCTGGTGTAATTTGTTGAGGGCCAAGTCTATCGGCCCCAGATTTCTAACTCCAGAGTCAATGGCTTGACATTTAAGCTACAGTATAAACGAGTATCTTGGGCCACTGCTGACACTCTGTTCTCATTTCATTTTTTAAAGATATAATAGCCATTTTCATTGAGGGTCCAGTTACATATCAACATTATCAGAGTCAAGTGATATGTCCTGGTTTTCTTTTTTTTTTTACTTCCTAGAGGTGATATATTTATTTAAAAGCCCTTCACCACCCATATTAGTTAGCTATTTTTTTTTTTTTTTTTTTTTTTTTAGAATAGTTCATCTTTTTTTTTTTTTTTTTGTCTTTTTTGTGACCGGCACTCAGCCAGTGAGTGCACCGGCCATTCCTATATAGGATCCGAACCCGCGGCGGGAGCGTCGCTGCGCTCCCAGCGCCGCACTCTCCCGAGTGCGCCACGGGCTCGGCCCATATTAGTTAGCTATTGCTGCATAACAAGCAACCACACACACACAAGTCGTCTGCATAAAAGGATAAGAATTTATTTAGCTTGCAAGTCTGAAGATTGGCTTGGGGGTTGGACAATGTGTACTTGCCTTAACTGGACAGCTCTGGTAATTTTGACTGGGCTTCTTCACATTTTCGGGTATTGGCTGGAGTTCAGTTGATCTGGCATGGGCCTCACTGTTGCATCTGCTCCATGTACCTCTCTTCCTTCTCAGACTAGCACGTTAGCTGAGCATGGTCTTCTCACGGTGATAACAAATTTAAGAGAGCAAGTGGAAATGTGTGTGACCTCTTAAGACCTAGGCTTGGAACTGCCTCGCAGCCACTGCTGCCCTGGGCTGTTGGCCAAAACAGTGGAGGCCGAAGTCAAGGGATGAGGAAATTCACTCTGCCTGCAAAGCAGCATAGACACTCAGGTGTTGGACCATTATTTAGGGGTATTAAATATTGCTTTTCTAAGGATACCCCATAAAGTGGTTTAAATGCAATTTAGTATCTTCATCAGGTACTAGGAAGGGAAGTGAAAGAAAACATGTATTAGTCCATTTCTGTTGCTTATAACAAAATACTTGGAACTAGGTGTTTTGTAAGAAAATGAAATTTATTGCTTACAGTTTCAGAGGCTGGGAAGTCCAAAGTCCAGGGACACATCTGGTGAGGGTCTTCTTTGGTGGTGGTTTTACAGCAATGCAGGGGTATCACATGGCAGAGCAGAGAGAGATAGCTCCACATATGCTCTCCTTTTAAAGCCCTCAGAACCATGCCCCCAATCACCTTTATTAATTCACTAGGGCATGGTCCTACAATCTAATCACATCTTCAAGGCCCCAGCTTTCAATTACCACAATAGGATTTCCCACTCTCAGCAATTACAGTGGGGATTAAACTTCAGTGAGATTGGGGGGTCATACAATCTATGGTAAAGCTTAAGAACATCTTCATTTCTACTACTAACCTGGGTATATATCCTAAAGACATACACACGGGTCCCCATGAGGCACATACAAGGGTGATCATTGATTGTGGTGGCAGAAGTTAGAGTAATCTATTTTCCCACACTGTGGGATTAGATGAGTAAAATAAGGAGGCTCTGCATACAGTAGGTGCTCAGGTAACTTTTTCCTCCAATTTGAACTCATTATTGAAGTAAAATATTCATACAGAGAAGCTCATGGCATCCAGGTCAACAGATAGGATATTATTAGGCTCCTAAGTCTCTCCTCCTCCACATGGGAAGGACAGTGAAGTTCCAGTCACTGTCCTTCAAAAAAGGCAACCAATATTCTGATTTCTAACAACATATATTAATTATGTCTATTTTTGTACTTTATGTAAATGGAATCATATGGTATGCACTCTTTTGTGTCTGACTTCTTTTGTTCAACACTGTATTTGTGGAATTCATCCATGTTGTTGCATGCAGTTGTAAATCCTTTATTTGCATTTTGTACAGTATTTCATTTAATAAATATACCACAATTTATTCATCCATTCTACCATTGATGGGCATTTGGGTTGTTTCTAGTTTTTTTGTTTTGTTTTGCTATTATGAATAAATACTACCTCGAACATTCTAGCACATGCCTTTTAGTAGGCAAATGGATGCATTTCTCTTTGGAATATACCTAGGAATGGAATTGCTGGGTTATGGTGTATATGTATATTCACTTCTAATAGATAGAACAGTTTTCCAAAGTGATCATGCCAATTTGCACCTCCTGTTCAGCTAATTCTACATCTCTCCACCTCTAAGTCTGCCACATAATTCCTTGGCCCAGCAGTCCCTGTAAAGCCACTTGTGGATATGATCACCTTTTGCCTGACCCTTCAGTGCAGTTTTGTTCTTGTTTGTGAACCATTTTATCTCTGCCCATATGAATTAGCTCTCTGAGAAAGCTCTTCACTTTTTACCAGTTGCCTTGAAATCATTGGATAATAATGCTTGTTGAATTCATGAGTCAGTGATTCAGTTCTTCTGGAACGCATTCCATACATTTCCTCTTATGTTTTTATTTTTGGGCCATGCTTTAAGAGGAAAATTCTAAGCAGTTCTAAAATATGAGTTAAAAGCACATCACCCATGGAAAATAACCATACTGATCTAATATTCCGTTTATGCCACAATCACTGCAAACCAAGGAAAAGATTTGTCCCTAGTGCAGCAGGAGTAAAGACAATCTCAGGAATTTGCCTCCAGAATCGGGTTGGGTGCCACGTGGGTTTGCCAGTAACCTGCCAAGGTAGACTGTGAGGTTTGTTTCTGTTGTGTGTTATTTCCCAGAGATTAAATGTTTCAAATTCATCATTTGTCACAGGCACCGGCAGGCCTTGAGCTTGCCTTCAGAGAATGTGAGAGTGGAAGGAAAAAGATAGAATGGAGTCCCTAGCATAGGTACCTGGGCCCTGGGCTAGGTGTAGTTTTTAGTAGCTCCCTGAATTGAATTCAGTTCCACAATAATATGAGCATCCTCTTCGCCCCTCTTACCACTCTTAGAGAACAGCATCTTCATTCAGCTAGTCACTAAAGCCAGAAATTTAGGAACTATCCTTGACAGCTTTCTCTCCCTTCTTCTCACATCTGAACCATCACCAGGCCCTGAGGTTCCTACTTCCACATATATCTCAAACCTTCCCACTTCTCCCCACCCGCTGCCACCAGTCTCATGAAGTTACGGCCATCTCTTGCCTACACCATGGCAGCAAGCTCCGAGCTGGATTTCTGTCCTCACTCCTGTTGCCTACAGTCTATTCTCCACCTGCAGACAAGAATGAAGTTTGAAAATCACTCTGCTTAAAATCCTTCAGTGGTTCCCTGTAGTGGATGTCATGGGTGCCCTGCTCATGTGCCATTGGCATGTATCCTGGGCATGTGCCATTTCTGGGAATGCAGATCTGATGGCTTCTAACAGCAGCATCTTTGATTCTTAACCTGGGGGCTTCTTTGGACATTTAAAGGGCAGGCTACAAATTAACACTCCCCCTCCCTTCCCGCCCCCCAGCATGCTTCAACCCACCACTGATGAGAGTTGGTGGATAAATGTCCCAGTGCCTTGGCTGGGATTCCATTGAGTGTGTTCTAGGCTGTCCCCCAGACTCCCTGCTGGACTTGGGCCCCAGTGGTAACCTTTTGAATGATGCACCCTGGATTTGCATTCTTTCCCTTCCCCTTCCCTCTACTAGTACTTCCTGAGGTCACCTCCCTAATAATCTACTTGCACTCACATCTTTGTCTCAGTTTGCTTCTGGCGAAACCCAAATGAGGACACTTGCCATTGCTTTTAAGATAATATTCAAGCTTGTCATGGTCTTAAAGGCAGATACGATCTGGTCCTTGGCTGCTGCCTCCATCAATACTCCAGCTGCACTGAGTTTTCCCCTCCTTAGAATCAGTAAGATTTGTGGTTTCAGGGCCTTTCTATGACTCTTCTGTCCTCCTGGAAGGCTCTCTTTTTTCCTCTCTTCTGGTTTTACCTTCTGCACCATTTCCCCCAAAAGTCTCCTCTCACTCCTCAGTCTAAATTTAGCACCCTGTGTTATCTCCTCTGCCAGCTCTCTGTTCTCCTTCTTAGTGTGCATCAACTTTTGTAGTATTTACTTGTCTGTTTATTGGTTTAATGCCTGTATTCCTCTCCAGACTGTGAGCCTCTTTGAGGATAACCACATCTGTCCTTGTTCACCATTGTATCCCCAGAACCCAGAGGTACTCAATAAATATTTATTGAATGAATGAATATGGTGTTATTATCATCCCCATTTCACAGATGAGTAAGCTGATGTTCAAAGTGCCTTAATCACTTGCCAAGGTCACATATCTGGAAAGAGAAAGGGTGTGAATTCAAACTCAGCACTGTCTCTTGGATAAACATCCAGGAGTAGAATATCTGGGTAATACGGTGATAGAATATGAATGTATTGTCCCCACCAAAACTCATGTGGAAATTTGATCTCCGATGTGGCAGTGTCGGAAACTGATTGAGTCATGGGAGTGGATCCCTCATGAATGGATTAATGCTCTCCCTGGGGGAGAGGGGATTAATGAGTGAGTTCTTGCTCTATGAGTTCCTGTGAGAGCTCATTGTTTTTTAAAAAGATCCTGGCACCTTCTCTCTCTCTCTTGCTTCCTCTCGCCATGTGACCAGCTTGTACCTGCTGCTTTCCGCCATGAGTAGAAGCAGCCTGAGGCCCATGCCAGATGCAGCTGTCCCAGAATCGTAAGCCAAATAAACCTCTATTCTTTATAAAGTGCCCAGTCTCAGGTATTTCTGTAATAGCAACACAAAACAGGCTAAAACATACGGTAAGTGTATCTTTAACTTTAAAAGGGACTGCAAACTGTTTTTCAAAGTTGTTGTACCGTTTGCACTGGCACCAGCAATGTATGAAAGGCCCAGTTGCTCCGTAGCCTCATCAACACTTGATGTTGTCAGCCTAATTAATTTTAACCATCTTAATGGAAGTGCCATCGTATCTCATTGTGATTTTAATTTGCATTTCCCTAAGATTGATGATGCTGAGCATCTTTTTACAGGCTTATTGGCCATTTATATATCTTCTTTTGTGAAGTATCTTATTAAAAAATTCTTATTTGCTGGGAAGATTAATGGCTCAATCATGGAATAGGGTGGAAACAAAGTGTGAGATGGGGGTGGGAAGAACCAGATCAACTTGATGGGGAAGGGAAACAGCAGTTGTGAAATTAAAAAATTGAAAGTTTAAGGAGGGAAAAAATAAGAAATATTACAGTAGGAGGATTTGCCACTGCCGTGTCTCTGGTATTGAACCTGCCTGCCACATAGGTACCCACTAAATATTTATTGAATAAATAATAAGCAAACTTATGATGTTTTTATTATTCCTTCAAAGACTGTTCTCCCTTCCTTGGCTCCAGCCTTCTTTCCTTTAATATTAAAGAGTGTATCTTAGATCCCATGGAACTCTCTGGTGGCATGAGGGGAGGCAGACTTGGGTCAGAGGTAAAAGCTGTGAAGAACTGAGAAGGCATGAACTTGGCCTTCAAGGAACTCACAGTCCTGCTTATCTCCTAAGACTGAGATAAGGGCTGTGAAAATGCCTGCAAACACCCAAATGTTCATCAACCAATGAATGGAAAAAGAAAACATGATATATATCCATATAATGGAGTATCATTCAGCCATGAAAGAATGTACTAACTTGTGCTGCAACATAGATGAAACTTCACAACATGATGCTAAGTGAAAGAAGCCGGACACAATAGGTCACATATGATTCCATTAATATGAAAGATCCAGTATAGGTAGATCCACAGAGACAGAGGACAGAGCAGTGGTTTCCAGGGGCTGGAGGAGAGGGAAATTAAGAGGACTGGCTTAATGGGTACTTGTTTCCTTTTAGAGTGGTGAAAATGTTTTGGCACTCGATAAGAGGTGATGGTTGCACCGCAATGTAAATGTACTAAATGTCACTGAGTTGAACACTTTAAAATAGTTGATTTTATACTACGTGAACCAGGGGGAAAAAATGCCTGTAAACAGAAAAATGAGTATTATTTTAGTGAATGCCAGAGACTTTTGCAGCTGGTGCATAGTTCCATGCCTCATGTGGGGCTGCTGCGTTGCCCAGTTTTGGGGGCGCCATTCACATAGTGTTCTCCATGTGTGGCAATGGGGGGGGGCAGAGTCGTGCGATGTGGCAGCTCTGTGCCATGGTCAGAAACTGATCTGACTTGCTGGAATGTCAGTGCCTTCTCAAGCCTGTGGCTTTCTTCCCTCCCCAAAAGGTGCAGGAAACATAGAACGTGACCCTGATGAACTGGATTCCAATTAGGATCTTGTACTTGGCTGGTGAGAATCCCCAGACAGCCCCTAGGTTGGCTCCTGCCACTCTTTACAGACAGAATCTCCAGCCCACTGTCTGTTGGGCTGGTTCAGGGACCAGGGTGAGGAGTGCTTGGTAATTGCATTGAGCTGGGGATGCTTGTTTCCAAATTACTGCGCATTTGAATTTATGTGATGTGGGAAAAACCTCCATGCTGCTAACCTCCCTCCAAGCTGAAGCAGGAACAGCTTCGAGAGCACAGGTTCAGTGCTCATAAGACAGACTCATGCCCAGAGAGGCCTCTGGCCCTTTTGGTATTAGCAATTTTTCCTGGTATGGACACAGCTGGGCCAAGACAGGCAGTTAAAAATAAGCTCCCTTATCGAAGTGTCATTTACATGTATCAATGCTTAAAAAAAAAAATCAACTTCCTGGAGATGTGCTTTACATGCAGCAATGCACCCATTTTAAGTGGACAGTTTGATGAATTTTGACAGATGTGTACACCTGTGTAACCACCACCCCAATAAAGATATAGAACATTCCATCACCCCAGAAACTTTTCTTGTGCTCCCTTGCCATTAATCACCACTCCCCCAACCCCAGATAGCCACTGACCTACTTTCTATCATTATAGATTCCTAGAATTTCATATATATGGAATCATACAATATATGAGTGTAATTTTTTTTGTCTGGACTCTTTTGCTCAGCATAATGTTTTTGAGATTTATCCATGCTGTCGTGTGTATCAATAGTTCATTCCATTTTCATTGCTAAATAGTATTCCAGGGTATGAATATACCACAATTTGTTTATCTATGCTCATATTGGTGGATATCTGGGTCACTTACAGTTTTCGGCTATTACGAATAAAGCTGCTGTGTTCACGTCTTTGTATGGACATATGTTATCATTTCTCTTGGGTAAATGCCCAAGAGTAGAATTACTGAGTCTTATGTTAAGTGTATTTTGAGCTTTATAAGAAATTGCCAAACTCTTTTCCAAAGTTTTTTATCAGTTTGCAATCGCACCACTTCTGTTGCAAAGATAGTGCCATGATCCCCACCCCCCGCATCTTTCAGCCTCAGTTTTCTCATCTAAAAAAATGAGGATGAAAATATCTACTGCTTGGGAATAGTATTAAACATGAAAGCACCTAGCTTGATACCTGTGTATACAGATGTTTCATTCCATCATCATTTTATCAAATTTTGGTAATAAAAATAGCCCCATTAGAAGTGTCAGCAAGTTGGCCCTAAACCTATTTTTTATTTTGTTTTTTTGCTTTCAAAGCCAGAGTCGTGTTAAGTTCTTCACTGCATACGGTTGTCATTGCCACAATGATCAAATCTATTAATGGGATGGCCCTGTTTCTGGTAATAGTAACAATAGCAATATCTGCCATTAATTGAAGTCTTGATATGCACCACGTGCTGCCCATCTGTTGTCTCATTGAAACCTCACAACAGCTGTAGGAGGTGGGTGCTAGTATTCATCCCATTTCACAGACGGGGAAATAAATAAATAGGTGCTAGCATTAAACCGAGGCTCCAAGGGAGCTGCTTTCTGAGGGTCAAGGTAGAGCTAGGATTTGATCCAGGTTGGTCTGACTCCAGAGCTTGATCTTAACTCTTGCCATCCTTACCATGTGATTGCCTGCATTGCCATGGGACCCTGAAGAGAGTTCCCATCCAGAAGAAGGCCCTCACCAGCTCCCCCGATCATGGACTTCCCAGCCTCCGAAACTGGGAAATTTCATTTCTTTATAAACTACTCAGTTTCAGGTATTCTGTTATGAGCAATAGAAAAGGGACTAATTCAGTACTAGGTACCTAATGAGTCATTGCCTATATGCAATTTATCCTGTAACACTGCAGACACCCATAATTAACCGTGTAGTGGAACTTTCTGAAGATCCCCAATGTCAGATGCAGGCTGTATTAGTTTTCTCTTGCTGCCGACCCAGTGTCTTCATAAAGAAACACACTAGTCAGGGTCATCTGCTGTCACCCTTCACAGCATCAAATCCCCCTTTTTCTCCGTGTGTCCCAGGCCTAGGCCAATCAGTGCTTTTCATTCCACTAGCCACGCTGATTGGTTGAGGAATGCACCATTAGACTACAACTGGCCAATCAGAGTGAATCTTAGGAACGTTGGGGGAGTTACCAGAAAAGAGACCTGCTCTCTTCTGCTAAACTTGAGCCTGAGAGCACATGGCCTGGGGCTGCTGGCAGCCATCTTACCCCCATGAGGTGACAATGTGCCTGGACTGCAGAGATGAGCAGAGATGGAGAGACACCAGGTCCTGACAACATCATACTGAATCACACTGTGCCTGAAGTTAGATCAATCCCTGCACAGTTCAATTATATGATCCAATATGTTCTTTTTTTCTCCCTCCCAGTTTGAAGTTGATTGTGTTTTGTTCACTTTCAATCAAAAGGAGATCCTCACTGATCCAGCAGGTCAAAGTCTTCTTAAGTAAAGTATTTGCCACTTGATCCTTATGCTGTGATCCTGGCCACATTATTGTCAAATCTCAGACATCATATCATTTCATCTGGTAATATTTCATATTTTTAAAAGGCAAGGATTAGTTTAAAAAATACAACCAGAATGCATTAAAAAATAAAAATTGACTTTAACGTACGATCATTTTTATGGTTAATTGTTGCAACCAAACTTTTCTAAAAATTTCCTGGAAAAGGTGCAATTATGTCCATTAAATAATGCTTCATAAAAACTGTCAGTGACTTTGGTGTTTGAATTTAAAATTTATAAATTCATTTTGGACAATGAGACCCGGAGAGACACCAAGAACCATCAGGAGTGTGAGTGTTAATATATGGGTATATGTGTGTTAATACACACATTTCTTCTATTTGTGTTTATTGAGCCAAAAGACTGCACAGTCCTAATTGTAAACTTAACAGCAAAGGCATTTTGATTTTGCAAGCAGCTGGTAAGAGGGAATTTACAAACTACAAAGAGTAAAATATAAATAAAGAAGCTGATGAAAAGAAATGGAAAGGAAAGAACACCTACGGTTCACAGTAACTAGGGATGGATGAAATAAGGAACATTTTCAGTTTTAGTCAAACTTTTAGAATTTTTTAAAATGCTTAGGCGAGAAAAATAAGAACGTGGAGTGAGTGTGAGAGAGGGCACTGCCAATTTAGATGAGGCTAAAAATTTAAATTCTTGTTAAACAATCCCAACAGATTGGCATTCTAAGTATGCTGTTGATGAAAATGTTCCTTTCAAAAAGATGGTTTGGTGTAAGCTGCTTTTCCCCTTTATACTTCCTCTTACTATGCTAAGGCACTTGGGGTATAAACACTGGGTTCAAATTTCAGTTCTGCTGTTTATTAGCTGTGTGACCTTGGGCAGTTTGCTAGGCCTTTCTGAGCCTCAATATTCCTACCTGTAAAGTGGGGATAATGACAGTTACTTCTGGAAACTGGAGAAAACTCAGCATTAGGCCTTAGGCCAAACTCAACAGCCTATGGTGGAGAGTAGGGGTGGGGGGCTAGGCACACTTTGTAAAAGAGAGAAGTAGGTGGAAACTGACTAATCAGAGGAAGTACCTCTTTAAGGGGAGCTTGTTAACTCTTGCCTCCAGGAAGGTGGGATCAGTCTGGCCCAGACTTTCTATTTTTCAGAGTTACTGGAAATCCCCATATTTATGTGCTCTCTCAGCTTTTAAGTGTTGGCAATTAATTCACATTTTTCTAAATACCAATTAAACCAAACAGAACGTATTCTGCAGGCCACACTTGGCGCAGTCGTTTGATTTACATCACTGGCCTTAAACAGGAAGAGGATGGGATGATTTCAACCCTGGAAAGACGTTCTGGTCCATTTCAGCCTTGGGGATCTTTGTCAGGCTGAATGCAAGCAGACATGATAATAGCTAACATTATTGAGGGCCTACTGTGTGCCAGGAGCTTCCCTAAGCACTTGACATACACTAAGTCATTTACTACTTCCAACAACAACGCCATTCCATTTGGGTCACAAAAGGGATAAATAAAGTAGCTGAAAGTCCAGATTAGGCACCATCTGAATCACTGATTAAAAATCCTGCACTTTTGTGCCAGCACTTCCTTTAGAGACTAGAGATGGAGAGACTTTAATTGGTTGACTCTCTGGGTCCTCCTCTGGGGACCCTTAGAAGAGGGGAAAAGTGTTCCTGGTGTAGGGACAGTAAGTGGAAAAGCCCCAGGGGGCAAAGACCACTGTATCTGGGGAACAGTAAAATAGGGAATGATCGATGGGGAGAGGAGTGTGAGAATCGGCTCAGCCAGCGCCAGTGGAGAAACCAGCTGCAGAGACAACTTTTTCTTGTGGTCGGAGGAGGGAGGGAGTGGTGTGTTCCTAACCCTTGATCTTGGCTTATTAACCCTTTATCAGCCTGGTGGGAGACACGAGGATCATCCGCTGCTCCCACATCTAAGGGCAGAGCGGGGAGGGGGGTGGGGGGATTGTGATCGAGGGTCACGCGCGGGTGGCTTTGCCGCGGTGGTGGCGGCGGTCGCAGAAGCGACACCGCTGGAGGCGGCGGAGGGACCGGCGGCCCATCAACGCTGCGGGCGGGTAAGGTGGTCTGGGCGGGGGCTGCGAGCAAGGGGACGGGCCGCTGCAGGTCCTGCCCTTCCGAGCTGCAGCCCTCGCTAAGTAGGGGGTCGCGGGTGGTTATGTCCGGCGGGCCAGGGGACGCAGAGTGGGGCTGCTGGAGCTGGGGGATGCTATAGAACTGGGGGTGGGGCGACAAGGGAATTGGGGACGGAGAGAAGGCACAAGACCGGAGGGATCGTCCCGGCTTTTGGGGGGGCGGGTCCCTGCGGAGGGCCCCGAGTGTGGCTGCTCCCGCGGGCGGGGAACAGGTGGTCGCGGGGTGCTAGCCGTCCCTCGGGGCGCAGGGACAGTCCTTCTTCCTCGGGCTGGCGGGGTTAACCCCTCTCTGGGTCGCCACAGGGTTTTGGAGGTGCTCTTTCTCCAACCATCCCAGGGGTTACCTGGAGCCGGCTGGGTCCCCCAGTCAGGCCTTGGTCTCGGGTCTTTGGAGGGGTCGGAAGAGGGGACACTCAGAAAGTGCTGAAATTTGGATAGTTGAGGAACGATGGTTCAGATTTTTACCCCATCCTCATTCCCCACCCTAAGGCATGGTATCTCCCATGCATCGTGGTTTCCATAGCTAGTCGGAGTCCTCCTGGCCTCACCCACGGACACTATCCTTTCTTTTTCACCTCCTAAACCAGGGGTGGCAAACCCAGATGTACACATGGAGCAGGCAGGTGAATAATGATCCCAACGTTTACCTGGTCCCTACTATGTGCCAGGCGCTCTCAAGGGCTTTACACATACCCATTTATTTAATCCTCAGGACGAGCCCCTGTGCCTATTTGTTATGACTCTCATTTTACAGGTAGGGAAACTGAGGTACCACAAGGTGGAAGTCACTTGCCCCAAATCACATCGGTAGCAAGTGCCAAGTTAGTAGGGAACCTAGGCAGGAGTCTCAGTAATCCAGACTCTTAACCACCGTGCTGTGCTGAGCACATGGGCGGTGGGGGCCAACTGGAGCCCCCCAAGGGAGACTTGGGGTTGCTGGGCAGGATTATGGGTTCTGTGTGGCCAGACTGTCTGATTTCTTAGAAGCCAGAAATTGGGACTTTCGAGTAGCATCATCTTTAAATTTTGGCAATTAATTTGAACTTAAACTCTTTTTATAATGAAAAGTTTTAAATATACACAAAAGTAGAGAAACTAGTATAATAATTTAAAAAATAATGTTTTTTTAAACACTGTATTGGCCAAATAAAGCATGCCCAGTGGTCACCTCTGTCCTGAACACCTCTGACACTGTCCTCATCTAAACCCTGGCTACTCAAAGTGTGGTCCTGGGCCAGCAGCAACAGCATGGTAGCTGGTTAGAAATGCTGAATCTTAGACCCCACCCCAGACCTACTGAATTAGATTCCGAATTTTAATGAGATTCCCAGATGATTCACATACATATTAAAGTTTGAGAAGCTCTGCTCCAGATCTGTTTGCCAGGACAAATTTTATCAGCCTCTTTCCTATTAGGTCTTTCTCCCTCCAGGCCTAGCAAGAGTTCTTGTCTTAATACCCCTAAAGCTCAGATCTGGCCCTAGATAATTTGATGGAGGGAAGTATTTTCTTTAGGAAGCTTAGCTGCACAATAAAACTGACAGTGTTCACACTGGTCTTACCCTTGTGAGGGTCTGGATCTGTTCCCTCCTATAAATCTTGCACGATTTTTTGGAAGATCATACAAGGCAATAAGTAAGAGCATTTGTATATATTTTTATTATTAGTCAGGACTCTTAGTTAAAAGAGATAGTCAGGACTCTTAGTTAAAAGAGATAACATAAACCAGCTTAGGCAAAGAAAAAAAAAAAAAAAGGACTTCATAGTTTCAAGGCTCAGAAAAGACTCAGGAGGAGGACTTCAGGCATGGCTAGGTCCAGGGGCTCAAATAATGTCGGCACTTGGTCACTTTCTCAGGAGTCAGGAGAGGCAGTGGGAGCTGGCTTACCGGGACCAAATAGCTTGGAATTGGGAACATGGTGGCATTTATTTTAAAAAGTGGGAATAAATACTTGGAAGAAAAGATCAGAAGCCCCTTACGATAGTTGAATAACCGTATCTATTATATTCTTTTTGTTTTTATCTGATTTCCTATACTAGACTTCAAGTTGGTTGAGAGCTGTGGCTCTCTCTTCCTCATCTTTGCATGTCAGATGCACATGTATTTCACAAAATGATGCTCAAGAAGTACTGAATCAAATGTAATTGACTCAAGCAAAGTAGAGATTCTGTCTTTTAGACACATGCCTCAGGCAAGAAATCTCTCCACCCCTCTGAGTTATTGTGAAAGTCACTGTTCTCAAGCTTGTAGTGTAAAGAGCATCACAGGCTCCTCACCTGGACACCTTTGTTTCCCTCACTGCCACCCCTCAATTCAAAGTCATTTTGTCCCTTCACAGGTGCCAGGAGGAAAATGGGCCCAGCATGAGACAATTTCAAACTGCGCAGCAGCATTTTATTATGCAAAGGTAACAGGATTTTTCTCAGCATGACCCCACTGATAGTGGCTGTCTGTGTTTGTTACCTCAGAGCCAGGGAGGAAAACAGAAGCTTTAAAGAGCAATCAAAGGGTGCTGCTGATTCTCCATTTTGTTAGGAAGCAAGAATCTTTTGAGAGGCTAAACTATAATTCCAGCAGTTAATAATGAGCCTTAAAAATGCAAAACAACAACAAAACAAAACAAAAAACCCTAAAAACCAACCAAAACCAAACCAAAACAAGAACAACAACAAAAATAAATAGAATGCAGAGAAATCTGGGAAGGTCTACAGAGGATCAGAAATCTTTTGGGGATAGAATGGTTGGAACTGAATTTCTGTCCTTTTGGTCCAACTTGAATGGGAGAGAGAGTAGGGAAAGTAAACATGGCCTAAGAGAGACTCAAAAATATTTCTCCTGTGAATTACATCATCAGGGATTGATGGGGTCAATAAACTCCTATTGCAAAAATGCAAACATAGCAGCCACTCACATTTTAGTCTGAACTAGCCACTTTCTGACAGCTGGAAGTTGTCAACTCAACTGCTTACAGGGTCCAAGCATGAAATATAAACAATTGAAGCAGGCTGAGCCAAAAAATATAAGAGTGGTGGGGGTGTGGTGAGTCAGAGAGCACATGCTCCAGCCATAGGGAGAAGCTGCAACTCACTCAGCTATTAGCAATCATTAGCATGAGAAATTATGGGCTCAGTATTACTGTATCTTTTTTGAAGCAGGAAATCATGATTTTTTTACATGAAATCTTCCAATTAGAAAAAAATGTTACTTTACTAGTTCTTAACCTTTCTTCATCACAGGATCCTTTGATAATCTGATCAAAGCCATAGTGCCAGGGAAACTATGGCATACATACTTTATTTTGTATACAATTTGGAGAGGTTCATAGAGGGCCTTAAGGTCAGAACTGATGCCTGCTGATGGAGTTTGGATGTGTTGTCCCCTCCAAAACTCATGTGGAAATTTGATCTCCAATGTGGCAATGTTGGAAACTTATTGAGTCATGGGGGCAGATCCCTCATGAATGGATTAATGCTCTCCCCGGGGGAGGGGGGTAGTGAGTGAGTTCTCACTCTATTAGTTCCCACCAGAGCTGGTTGTTTAAATGACCCTGGCACCTCCCCTCTCTCTCTTGCTTCCTCTGGCCATGTGATCTGTTCGTACCTTCCACTTTCTGCCATGAGTAGAAGCAGCCTGAGGCCCATGCCAGATGCAGCTGTCCCAGAATCGTAAGCCAAATAACCTCTTTTCCTTATAAATTACCCAGTCTCAGCTATTCTATTATAGCAACACAAAACGGACTAAAAGACCTGCCATGGTATTTATACATTCTAAGAGAGGATCTGATTGGCTGGATTTACCACCACCAAATATGTAGCACTCCTATTGGGCAAGAAGTTCACTCGTGGTCTCATTGTGACTGGTTGCCTTTGGCGTGGGCACTGATTCTGGGTCTCATCAGGGTGGGCCATGGATACAGGGCTGGCTTTACCCAATGCACAGACTCAAGTCGCTATACCTTTCAGAACAAAATATTCCCAGGGGTTACATTTCTCAGAATTAGATTGTGGGCCCTGGATCCTTCCAACCTCATGGGTTGTCCTCCGGGATGCTTTCTCCCTGACGTTTTCTTCTCTGATTCTCTCTCCATTTGAAAAACTCCTTTTCTCCGTAGCTTTCATCTTTCCTTTTGTATTAAAAAAAATATTCTAGTCAAGTAGTTAATTTTTATGATCTTATTTAAAAGATTAGTTTTATTGTATTAAAGTACACAGTTTAAAAGTCAGATTATAGGGCCAATCCCGTGGCTCACTGGGGAGAGTGTGGCGCTGGGAGAGCCCAGGCCGCAGGTTCGGATCCTATATAGGGATGGCCGGTGTGCTCACTGGCTGAGCGCGGTGCAGGCGACACCAAGCTAAGGGTTACAGTCCCCTTACCGGTCACACACACACACACACACACACACACACACACACAAAAGTCAGATTATAACATATTTATAACAACATATTATTTTCTGCTCCTCTCCTTCTGGTCCATTCCTAGAGATAATTACCTTCAGCTCCCTTAGCTGTTTCTTTCTTTTTTTTTTTTTTTTTTTTGTCATTTTTTCGTGACCGGCACTCAGCCAGTGAGTGCACCGGTCAGTCCTATATAGGATCCGAACCCGCGTCGGGAGCGTCGCCGTGCTCCCAGCGCAGCACTCTATCAAGTGCGCCACGGGCTCGGCCCAGCTGTTTCTTATAGTATTTCCCCATCTTCATATTTCTAATCTTGATCTTGACATATATTTTTAGTTATTCCATTCACCCTCTTACTCATTAATTAATTAATTAAACATATATACAAAAAGCATTTACTGTGGGCCAGGGGCTCTGCTGGATGCTATGGATAAAGCAATGAGCAAAAACAGATGCAAGCTCTCCTTTACAGAATTCTTCATTAGCAGAGGAGCCTGAACCAGGATTTGATAAAAGAATCACACAAAAATACATAAAATTGCATCTTTGTCGAGTGAACCCAGGAAAGGTGTATGGCACCAGGAGACAGCATGATAGGGGAATTTGACCTTGTCAAGAAAATCACAGAAGGCTTCCCTGAAGAAAAGATGATTGAACTGAAATCTAAAAAGTGAGCAGTATTTAAAATCTTGTTGGGGAGAAAGGAGGGAGGAAAGGAAATGCATTCAGGACAGGGCAGAGGGAACGGCATGTGCAAAGCACTGTGGCAGGAGGGAGCATGGTGGATTTCAGAAACCACTTTTTGAATTAAACTAGGAATTACAATCTTTAACTAAATGAACCTTCACAGTAGGGACTTGGATTAAGAGCTGAGCCATGGGTTCAAATCTTGTTTCCCTGACTCATTAGCAATGTGTTCCTGGACAAGAAATTTCTTGGAGCCTCAATCGTCTTACCTGAAAAATGATGTTACTAAAGTGTAGATGGTTTTGTGGTGAGCATGAAATGGTATAATTCTTGTGAAGTTTTTTCCCAGTGCCTGCCACACAAAATGCTCAAAAATGCTCATCGATATTATCACTATCATATTCCCCCCCTCCCACTCCACTGGCTAAATATCAGCTGATAAAACAAATCTAGGCCAGATCCTGAAGTTGTTTAGGCCTGTGAAGTCTGGAGGACAAGGGAAGCTTGGGGTCTGCACTGATGACCACTTCTGATGTCTGCAGATCACGGTGGAGAGAGAACATATGGGTTTTGAAAGTCACCCTGAGCTTGGTGTTTCCCAGGCCTGCAGCATTAGCCCTCATTATTTTAAGCACTTCAGAGCTATGTGAAATTTTACTCTTACTCCCTATTAGGACTGCCTGAGCAGGAGACAGAGAATGGATGCTTTCAGGACTAGCATGCCTAGAATGGACCAGAAGGTTCTGCCTGTCCATCTAAGACACAGAATCCTGGGATTCTAGCCTTCTACCAGAGAGGTGCATTGGTCATTCTCTTGCTGTCTTGTCTGGTGTCTTAGTTTAGTGTTGCTATAACAGATACCTGAAACTAGGTAATTTATAAAGAAAAGAGGTTTATTTGGCTCACAATTCTAGTGGCTGGATAGTCCCTGACTGGGCAGCTGCATCTGGTGAGGGCCTCAGGCCACTTCCACTCATGGAGGAAAGCAGAAGGGGAACCTCATGTGCACAGAGATTACATGGGAGAGAGGAGACAAGAGAGAGGGAGGGGAGGTGCCAGGCTCTTAGGGAACTGATAGAGGGAAAACCCACTCACCCTCCAGGAAGGGCATTAATCACTTCATGAGGGATCTGCCTCTCTGATCCACACACCTCCCACTAGGCTCCACCTCCCAACACTGCCACCTTGGGGATCAGATTTCAACATGAGCTTTGGTGGGGACAAATTATATCCAAACCATAGCACCTGGAATCCTAACAACCCACTTTATCCTGACCTTGCTCCCGTCTCCCCTCAGAGGATACCCTGAGCCCAGGTGACATATGGTTTGTTACGGCGATAATGACAATGACATGATATGAACATGATGGGGGGAAGACCAGCACCCCCCCCCCCAACAGTTTCTTTTGTCTTTTTGTCTGTCTCTGCCTCTGTCTGCCTCTCATCTCTGTTTTTCTCTCTTGGCACTTCATATCCTTAGGTTTTGCATCCACAGATTCAACCAACCACTGATTGAAAATATAAAAAACAACAAAAATAATAGAACAATAAAATTAATACAAATAAAAAACAATCCTGTGTAATGACTATTTACATAGCATTTACATTATATTAGGTATTATAATTAATCTAGAATGATTTAAAGTATACAGGAGGCTGTGTGTAGGTTATATGCAAATACTATGCCATTTTATATCAGGGACTTGAGCGTCTCCAGATTTTGGTATCTGTAGGGGGTCCTGGAACCAAGCGCCACGGACACTGAGGGACGACTGCATATCTCTCTCCGTTTGTCTCAATCTTTTTTGTCTCTGTTCCTCTTTGCTTCTCTCTCCATTTCTTTCTGGATTTAACATAGAAGTCTCTCTTTCTCTTTATCTCTCTGTCTTTCGCTGTCTCCCCCAGCCTTCATCTTTTCTCTCTCTCAAGCCCTTAACATTCTATGACTCTAAGAAACAGTCCCCTCTAGATGAGGCCATTTTTAACCAAGGACTTAACTGACATCATTTTTGCATTTTGTATTTGAGGGTGGGGGCAGGGTGGGGGAGTTAGCTAGTTTGCACTTAATGCAGTTTAGTCAAGATAGCCTCTTTATTAACAAATTTGTGCAGATTGGTTTGCACGATGTGAGATGCGACTAAAATATTAAAATCCTACACTGTCAAAAGTACTAATGGATTGGGAAGGTAAATTATAGAAGCATGTTATCCCACAGGGATTATGCTGACATTCAAAATTAACTTTTCTTGATACTGAATCCACTGCATTACACACTGGCTTTGCAGGGAACATTTAAATCCAAATTCTTGTAATAGACAAGAACAGAGGTAATTAAATTAGAAGGCAAAAATTGTTCTTTGGTTATTTCCTTCAAGTTTTCTTACTTTGGGGAATATTAGTGAGAGGAAATGTTTAACAGAGTCTTGACAAAATTAAGATTATCAGCCTTTATGGAAATGAGCAGGTGCACAGATAACTCAAAATGTTTGGGGTGGGGGAGAGGAACAAACACCACAGATAGATTGGGAAGAATTTTAAGATTTTCCTTCCTCTCACTTCTTTCCTTCCTTCCTTCTTTTTTCTTTTTCCTTTTTGTTTCATTTTCCTCCCTTCTATATTATTCCTGGGTTAGTAGCCTGCTATGCTGCAGCCAAAGCTGAATGGACATTTAAGACACTTGAGTTCAATCTCAGTTTTGCTGCTCACCAGCTGTGTGACCTTGGGAACGTTATTCAACCTCTCTGGGCTCAGTTTCCTCTTCTGTTGGGTAAGAAATTATGAACTACACGATCTTTAATGTTTTTTCCAGATCTAAAATTCCTCGACACACACACCAAGTGTTTCATTTTTAATATGTATTTTTTGTCCTGTTATAAAGAGGACAAACTCATTAAACAATTTGGAAAAAATAAAATAAAAGAATAAAAACTACCCCTAATTCTACCATCCAAAGAGCCACTGTGAACATTTTGGTGCATTTTCTTCTTTTTTTGATCTATTAATATTCACAAATCATGGTGGTTTACATTGTGCCCTATAGTTTTGTATCCTCTTTTTTCTCCTAAGCACGAATTTTCTCCTAAGCACGCCTCTGTCTTGCCTGTCTTCATGAACAACATTTTTTTTTTTTTTTTTTTTTTTGTCGTTTTTTCGTGACCGGCGCTCAGCCAGTGAGTGCACCGGTCAGTCCTATATAGGATCCGAACCCGCGGCGGGAGCGTCACCGCGCTGCCAGCGCAGCACTCTACCAAGTGCGCCACCGGCTCGGCCCATGAACAACATTTTTAATGTGCTTATAATATTTCACTGAGCAGTCATGTCTGGGTTTACATAACCATTCCCTGGTTGGTAGGTATTTTGGTTGATGCCAGCTCTTCTATGACTACTTGTGATACAGATCTTTGTCCGTGAATCTTCCTCCATCTTTTAATTTTCCTTGAATTTGTGGCTCTTCCAATGGCTCTATTTGTATTCCCTGAGCAAACATGGGTACATGGTGCAGAAGCTTGCTGGGTGGCTTCCTGAATTCTGCCTGGAATTAAAACTTACTTTGCCTCGCATAACTGAGGGGACTGTGAGTCAGAGGGGAGCCAGTGGCTGCGAGGTAACTCTGAATTTCAGTCTTTATTATAACTCTCACTTGCCTGCAGCCTCACTTCTTTTGGGTATGACCCAATTTTCATTCAGTTCTTTTGTCTGCATGGCTGATAACAATATAATAATAGCAGCTACTCTTTAATGATCGCTCATCACCTGCTGGGTGCTGTGCACTCTTTCATTTCAGTCTCACAACAGCTCCTCTGAAGTCAGTATTTGTGACATTTTGCAAATGAGGAAACTGAGGCATAGAGAGCTTAAGTTCCTTTCTCAAGATCACATGGGGAATGGGATTTGCACCAGTTTTTCTTTATCCAAAAGTTTGACATCTTAACCACTATATCCCACCCCTTCCCCCATATTGGTTCTCCTAGAAACATCTGTAATTTTAAAAAATAATGAAGAGAAGGAAAGAAAGAAGAAAGGAAGGAGATGGATAAAGGAAGGAAGGAAGGAAGAAGGAACCATCCTCTGCATTCCTCTAATGTCTAGAGGCAGCTCTGCATTAAGAGCCAGGAGGCTTGGGCTCACATTCTAGCCAAACTACTCAACTGATGTGTGACCTTGAGCAATCCCATCTCTGGGTTCCTCATCTATGGAGTTAAAGAGCTAAAGGATAGAATCTTTGAGGACTCTGAGGCTCTGAAGATTCCCCTATTAACTCTAGGTTTGTGGAAAGGGACTCAGTGGTGATTATGGCTGTTGGAAATTGGGAAACTGAGGCACAGAGAAGTCACCTGTATCACAAAAAGTAGCAGGCGCCTGCTGGATCTTTCACATGTGAATATCTGGGACTTTGTATTTTGGGGTCTTTTTGGGAATGGACTTATCAAAGCTTAAACACAGAAGGAGAATAGAGTGTAAGAATATTGGGACATCACAGGGAACCCAAGACCAAAGAGCAAGGGAAACAGATATTTCTGCTCATGTCTACCCTACTGGCAATGTCATTCTTCTCTCTCTGACCTGGTACCTGTGCTTCTCCACCCAAGGAAGTCACTGGGTTTTCAGATGTTTGAGCCTGATATTACATCTTCAGACTCAATCTAGAGACAAAACCTGATTGGTCCGGCCAAAGTCACATGTCCACCTCCGATCCAGTGAGCTGTGTCAGGCAGAAGGCGTGGCCCAAACACGGCACCCCAGGGCTCAGCAAGGGAGGGGCGGAAGCCACAGAAGGTGTCAATCCCAGGCATGGAGCTCGGAAGTCCAAGGGTAGAATTCCTTCTCATGGTGGCACCCCTTGGTTATCACATAGCACGGCAAGAACTTGTGCAGTTGTCATTAATGATCAAACTTTAGTTACTTTCATTTTATGTGATGTGGCACTCCCAGGAAGGCATAAACAGAATTGAGGGTGCCCAGGGGAGCCAATTATTGTTCGAGGCATTAAGGTGTGTGTGTGCGTGTGCGTGTGTGTGTGTACATGCACGCACATGCGTGCTTGTGAATGAATTACAACCAAGTTTTATTGATGATTTCTCACATAGTGATATTCACTAAGGAAAGATACCCAGGCAAAAAGCCTGTACATCCTGATCACAGCATGCTAAGCCTCATTTCTTCAAAGGTGCTTACTTGCTCAAATGCAGGTAAGAAATGGTCGGGAGATGCACTTATGAGGCAAAACGAATGTTGTAGAGAATTAGCACACCTCTAATCCTGATTTTGGGATTCAGTAAGGCCCAAGAGTCCTCTAGATAAGTAGAACTCAAACTTTTAAATTGTTTAGGAGCTACCCGGCTGTTTGTTGATTTGCAGGTGGCTAAATCCTCCTAAACATTCAGTGGGTCCAAAGTGGGGCTGGGGAACCTGCGTTTTTAGCAAGTGCTCTAAGATAAGTCTGATGCTGGTAGTCAGATCCATATTATTACTTTTTAAACTCAAAAAGAGAAAAGAAATCCAAGAAATGCTTCTCCGATGAAATCTTACATGTCACATAAAGGTTGAGCTGCCTTGTTGACTAGGAGATGAGGGACTTAGAGCTCTGCCCATTCCACCCCTGTAATAACAGCTACTTTTATTTATTAGCTGCTGAATGTATTGGGGACAAAGTAATGAACAAGATAAACCAAATTTCAGCCCTCATGGGGCTTTTACACCTGCAGGGGAGTAGGTAATAAAATTAACTAATAAATAAATAAGATACTTGCAGGTTGTGCTAAGTACTCTGAAGGCAAATATAGCCATGGGGAGGGGACAGAGTTGCTGGAGAGGGGATGTCAGGGACCTGGAGAGATTATCTGAAAAAACATTTGAACAAAGACAATGAAATCATTGTTGGGGGGGGAGGGAGAAGGGAGGGAGGTTTTGGTGATGGGGAGCAATAATCAGCCACAATGTATATCGACAAAATAAAATTTAAAAAAAAAAAAAACAATGAAATAAGGGAGTAAGCCACGGGAAGATTTGTGGGGAAAATGTTCCAGGAAGAAGGAACAGCAGGCACGGGCTAAGAGGCTGGAATGAGCTTAGTGCGTTCCAAGAAGATCAAGGAGGAGAATGAGGCTAAGCCAGTGAGAGTTGTCAGACAGGTGGGTAGGAACCAGGTCATACACAGCCTTGCCCGTGACTTTGTGCATTGTAAGGTGTTTGTATCTCATTTTAGGTATGATGAAAGTCATCCTCTCATTTAATCCTCACAACAATCTTACAAGGAAGGTACTACTATTGGCACCTATTTTACAGTTAGGGAAATTGAGGCTTAGAGAGACAAAGGCATTTGTAACTTGTAAGTGGAAATATTTGGATCCGAGCCACAGGGTGACTTGGGAGTCCTACTGTTTACCACCACACAGTTTCATGTCTCAGATATTTCAGGAGTCTAGCTTCGAATCGCATCCAGATTCCTCATGGAGCTGCATAGGATATAGTGTACAGTTGTTTTGGCCACTTGCTAGGTGTCTCTTCCTGGGTTAGGAATTTACATTTCTGACCTATGCAAAATGGGAAGGCTATCTTCTCATCTGATTCATTTCACTGAGTTCTGAGAAAGAAGAGTAAAAGTGCTTTATAAGCTATAAAATGCAACATAAACACAGAATTGTTGTTTCACCTCCCTTCAGTTTGAGTTACTCTCTATTTCCTTTGAGAAAGAAAAAGAAAAAAGCACTCCTAACTTCTGGAAATTTAAAACCTCATTTAATCATCTTGGGTGAAGGGAAATCAACCTGGTTACAAAATATCTAGAGAAAGAGGCGATAAAAATATTTTTGGCACCTTTAGGATATAGATAGTGCAGCATATAAAGGCAAATTCATAGTATTAATACTTGAAATACTTCTCCTGAGAGTGAAAGTATAACAGTGATGAAAACCATGAGCTTTGGAGTCAGAGTTGGATTGAATTCTGAGCTGTTTGACCTTGAATAATTAACTTACCCTCTCTGAGTCTTAGTTTTATCATCTGTAAAATGGCAATACTAGGATCTACCTGAAAGGATTTTGTACTTGCTGTTCTTCTCCCTGTCTGGAATGTTTGTCTTGTGTGGTTGGCTCTCTTATTTCATTCAGGTTTTTGCACAAACTTCATGTCCCCTTATGGTTTATTTTTCTTTATCTCATTTATGACTTCCTGACTTTATTTTTCTTCTTCTATAGAAGGTCATCTATGTGAGGGTAGAGACTTTGTCCTGGTCATTGCCAAGCCTCTGGAACCTACAGCATTGTCTGGCACCCAGTAGCATTTAATGCACATCTGTTGAATGAATGCATGGGTGCATGGCAGGGCTGAGTGGAGGATGGATGAATGTAAGCCCTTAGCAGAGTGCCTGGCTCACCGTGAGCCTCAGTGAATGTTGGAGGCTTGCTCCTGGCCTTGATTCCTTGTTACAAGGTGATCTCTTCAAAACTCTAGATTATAATCTTCTTGAAGAAAAGGCTGGTGCCTTTCACAGTTCTGTATCCCCTACTGTCTGTAGCCCCGTGCTAGGTACATCGAGGTGGCAGATTCAATGCTTTCATTGAGAGAACTGAAGTTCAGTATATGGAAGTGAGATTTGGGGCTGTATGATGGCCACCAGTTCCTCAAATTGCTAGGCACAAAAAGGTGCTCGGTGAATATTTGTCAAACAAATGAACAAACGAAAATGCTCCTTTTACGCACACCATTAAATGGAGCAGAATGTGGAAAAGCTGGTAAAGTCAACTTCCGAGAGGAGCTCGGTGCCTGGATGCATTATTTACAGCCTTGCAGGGCCCTTGGGCCTCACTTCTTCCTCTCTCCGCTGCTTTCTCAGCAGTTGTATTTACTTTCTAGGAGGTGCCATTGAGACCCTTTTCTGGTATGTGCAGCCTTCAGCTGTACAGTTGACCCCAGACCCCACCCTGCCCTCACCAAGAAGCCAGTGGACTTGGGGAGGCAGACAAGTAACTGGACAATTATACCACTTGTGCAGGGAGCAGCACAAAGACTTCAGGAACGTTCTGAAGGGGCTATTATTCAGCTGTGGGAATCTAGGAAGGATTCTTGGAGGTACAAACGCATTAAAGTGAAATCTAAAGGATGGCTAGGATTGGGGAGGGGGATGCGAGGGATTTTTTGGGGAGAGTGTCCCAGACAGAAGGAAAGGCATGCACAAAGGCCCTAAGCCAGGAGGAAGCATGAAGTTTCTGGTATAGATGGAGGAAGTGGGGGGCAGAGGTTGTGGGGAGCCACCAGTGGAATTGTTGAGAGACGAGGCTGAAGTGGAAAGTGAGGGCCCATCCAGGAGGGTCTGTACCCCTGGCTCCCTCCCCAAGCCATGTCTGCTCAGTGGCCCAGCTCATTTCTGCTTCCCAACTTTACTCTGGGCTTCCTCTCACTAGCTACGCTTCCTCTCTCCTCTGGGCTAACCCCATTCCTGGCACCTTCAGCACGTTGTTTAACCCGCCATCCCCATCCCCATCTGTCCTTGCCTACTTGCTGTTCCTCCAGCACCTCTAAGAATATTCCTGCCTCAGGGCCTTTGCACTTGCCGTTCCTCCACCTGGAATGCTCTTCTTATGAAGGTTTGCCTGGCTCCCTCCCTTCCTGCAGATCTCAACATATGCCACTTTTTCAGAGAGTCCTCCCCTGAACAACCTATTTAAAATGACACTTCCCATCATTTTCTATCCGTCTCTGGCTTTATTTTTCATCGTATCAATTAGTGCATTATAAATCCATTTGTTCATCTATTTCTTTTCTGTCTCCCCCTCTGCACCATTTGCTCCACGAGGCAGAGACCTTGTCTGTATCTCCAGTAAGTGGCATGTAGAAGGTGCTTAATCAACATCTCTAAAATGAAAAATAATAAATACAATGTGGTCAGCCTCTGTACTCCTTGCTTCACACACTTTAACTCATTTCATTAACATAACACCTAGTTCTTCATCTACTATTGTCATTTAATTTAGTGATGAGAAAACAGGCTCAGAGAGGTTAACAGAGCTGCTTAAGGTCCCAGAGCCAGCAAGTGGCACAGCTCTGTGCATCCACCCCTTGGAAATCATATTGCTGATCGAGGGCTCTGGTCTTGACTTTAACCACCTTTCACCCAGTGACACTGGGCAAGTCCCTTCTCACTGGTGTGAGAGTCCCATAAAGCCATAGAATGCTGAAAAGCCCAGTTGGCCTCTGCAACCTGCAAGCATAACGACAGCCTCTCCTCATTCTGTGTGTCCCTCAGTGGGATGGGCACCAGGGCTCAGTGTCGTAGAAATGGCTTGTGGGGTGACTCAGATTTGGCTAAGGCTTGGGGCTGCATTGTTTCAGAGCTCAAATAGAGCACTGTGGGCCCATGGTTGAACTTGGACAGTAGATATGTTGTGTTCAATCCAAAGAGTGTTTTAAATTCACACATTTAATAATCAAGAGATCTCCCATAAAAACCCAGATTTCCAATTTCTCTTAGAAATTTAAAAATAACCCCAAGTAGCAATACTTGGATGGTGTTGAAGACCTCTTTAAATGGGCACAATTCTCCTTGTTTGTTTCAGTCCCATGAGGCCGTGTCTCTCATTTAGTGGCCCCTGTAGGCATTTGACTTTGAGACCTTTGGTGAGTCTTATTTTATTTTTGCTGAACCTTGGTACAAGTTAGGCACAGGCTATGATGTGCTGAACTTTTCACTCCCAGAACAGGACCCAGTAAATAAGTCCTGGGCACTGAGCCATATTGGGCTGTTTTTACAGATGTTGTGGGAATTACGTGGCTGAATTTCTGTGTGCTGCATTGTTTTGGGTGGTTCACACTCAGAAATGAAATCATTGCTTGGATACTGCCAGGCTGCGGGGACAGATAACTCAGCAGAACTCCTCAACTGGTTTGGAGAATGCAGGTATATTATGATGGGCTGTCATTTATTTCTTTTAATCTGTGGTTTTATGTGTATTTCTGCTGCATTCTGAGGCTTCATTCAGGAGCCCAAGCCAGGTCATCCAGTGTAAAACTTCCTGGCACATATCACAATGGTAGTTATATGCTAATTTGTGTGCTGACTTGTGTGTATATCTCCTCTGTGACAGAGGCAGTAATGCTCTTCCATTCCCAGCCCCCTTGTAGTTAAGTGGGGCCACATTAGTTCTGACCAATGGGCTGTGAGCAGGAGGGATGTGTGTCACCTCCAGGCCTCAGCCTAAGAAAGCAGGTGTGAATTCTCAGTGAGTTTCCGCTAATGTTGTGAAGGCTTCATTTTGAAAAGGTGAAATCAGAGTATCATTTTAACCAGGTGTTTTGGACTGAATGTTTGTTTCTCCCCAAATTCATATATTGAAATACTAACCCCCAATGTGATGATATTAGGAGGTGAGGCCTTTGGAAGGTGATTAGGTCATGAGGGTGGTGGCCTCATGAATGAGTTTAGTGTCCTGTAAAAGAGACATGAAAGTGCTTGCTTCCTCTTTCTCTGTATGTGAAGACACAGGAAGATGGCCATCTGCAAACCAGGACATGGGCCCTCACCAGAACTGAATCTTCTGGTGCCTTGATCCTAGACTTCCCAGCCTCCAGAATCATAAGAAATAAATGTTAAGCCATTTAGTCTGTGGTAATTTGTTACAGCAGCCTGAGCTAGGACACCTGGATTTCCGAGTTACCTGGACCCACAGCAGACTCTGTGTGAAGGAGAAGTAAACCTTTGTGAAGCTACTGAGTTTGTTAGGGGTATTTGTTATTGCAGCATAACCTAGCCTAAGCTGACTGATACATTCTCTATTAGAATTATTGAGTAGAAACTACACATCCATTTTATTGATTTTTGTATGGTTGTTTTAAATGTCTTTTGTTCCTTTCTTTCCCTTTTATTATTTGTCTTCTGTGTTTCTTGTTTTTTTGAAGTGTAAGTATAGTTTCTTTCTCTTTCTTGATTGCTTATCTGATCTACCACTGAGTTTTTTTCTTTCTTGTGTATTCATGATGGTGATTATCATTTTTTGGATTTCAGATGCAAGGCTCCCTTGAGGATTTATTGTAGGGCTGGTTATGTGGTGATGAACTACTGCAGTTTTTGTTTATGTAGGAAATACACTATTTCTCCTTCATTTCTGAAGGATAGCCTTGCTGGATATAGTAATCTTGGCTGGAAGATTTTTCTTTTAGTACTTGAGTATATCCCATTCTCTTCTGACCTGTAAAATTTCTGCTGAGAAGTCTGCTGTTAGTCTGATGGGGGCTTCCTTATAGGTGACTTGACACTTTTCCCTTGCTGCTTTTAGGATTCTTTCTTTGACTTTTGATAGTTTGACTATGATGTGCCTTGGAGTGGACCTTTTTGGATTGAATCTGTTTGGGGATCTTTGAGCCCATTGGATCAGGAAGTCCACATCTCTCCCAGTTTTAGGGAAGTTTTCTGCTATTATTTCATTGAATAGGTTTTCAATACCTTTTCATTTTTCTTCCCTTCCCAGAACACCCATGATTTGGATATTTGTCCAATAGTGCTTATAGATTTTCTTCATTTTTAAAAATTCTTTTTTTTTGTCCACCTAGGTTATTTCAGAAAGATGTCTGTGATATTGCAAATTCTTTCTTCTACTTGCTCTAGCCTGCTGCTTAAGCTCTCAGTTGTGTCCTTTATTTCATTGAATGAATCCTTCAGTTCTATGAGTTCTGCTACATTCTGCTTTAAGATATTTATCTCTTCATAAAGTTCCCCCTTAAAATCCTGAATTGTTTTCCTTGTTTCATTGTGTCATCTAACTGAATCTTCTTGTATCTCATTGAGTTTCCTTAATATTGTGTCTGAATTCCTTTTCAGTCATTTCAAAACTTTCCTGCTATTTGGAGTCTGGTACTTGTGAATTATTGTACTCTTTTGGTGGTGTCATATTTTCTTTTCATATTTCTAGTATCCCTATGTTGATGTCTAGTCATCTGGTGGAGTAGTTGCATCTTTTCTTACTCCAGGGTGGCTTTTGAGGAGAGAGACTCCCTCCTGTACATATGTTTATATTGACCATTGGCCCTGGGATGACTTGCTGGCATCCTGGCTGGTGTCCCATGCCCCTGATAGGTACAGTGGGGTGTGCTGAATGTACTCAGCTTGAATGGATGGCCTTAGGTGAGATTTTTCTTTCCTCTTTCCTGTGGACAGAGGCTTATCCTGGGTCCTTGCTTCTCCCTCTTTCGTCTTTGCTTCTGCCTACTAAAACACAGGAACACCTGTATCTGGGTGAGGTGGAGCTGGTGGCACTCCAGCTGTGTGTTGGTGGGGAAGGTGACCAATTGCTGTGTGGAGAGAAGCACAGCTGTGGTGGTAGTGCTCTGGGGCTGAGAGGTGGTGATGGCAGTAGCTGTGTGGTCATACTTTCCTTTGTGGTTTGGGTGCTGGGCTGCTAAGGGCAGGGCTGCTGAGCTGCTTCTCTGAAAGTGGGTGGTACCACTGGGCAAGCCCTTGGCAGAGGGCCCTGTTCCTCTGCTTGTGGGCAGTGGGAAGTGCCACTGTTTGGGCCCTCTGTGGAGTGCCCTGTCTGGCCATCCATGGGCACATGGTGGGGCTGCTGGGCTGGTGCATGTTGGGGCACCCAGTTAGGCTGCCTATGGACATGGGGTGGGGCCACTGGGCTGGTGCACATTGGGGTGCCTAGTTGTGCTGTTTGTGGGCAGTGGGGTGGAAATTCTGGGCAGTCCTGTAGTGAAGAGGCTGGTACATTCTCTTCTGGTTCTGTTGGCAAAGTTGCTAGGACTGTTCAGGGTGGAGCCACCAGGCTGCCTCTCTGAAAGCAGTGGATGCACTTTATTTCTACCAGCCTGAGGGTATATTAGTTATGGTAGAGACCCATGAGCTATTTTTCCAACTGGGGGCTCAGGTATATACAGCTCAGCTGGTGGGGCTTGGGTTGTGGGAGGAATGGGGTGTGGTCCACCCAAAGAGGGTCTGCCTGTTTGATCTCTGGCCAGGGATGTGGGGGTCTATCAGTTCAGCAGGACTAGGGTTGGCTTCCCAGCCTACAGAACAGAGTCATAGCTGCCGTGAGCCCAGGCTTCCAGCTGCCAGGATCAGGGAGTTTCAGCCTCTCCTGTGAGTGTGCTGGGTGGAGGGTGGAGCCTTAAGTCTGGGAAAGCACTATGGCTACTGTTCCCAGGGCAGGGTTCACTCCTATAACAGTTCTGGTTTCAAGTGGTCTGTATCAGCTTGGGTCTGTCTTGGGTCCTGAGGTGGGGGGTGGGGGGAGTGCACCAGTGCACCATTCATGCTCATGTTCTAGGGCACTTGTTTTGTAGGGCGCTGTCCACACTTGGCTCCGAACTTGTCCTGCCAAAGGATCTGTGGGCCTATGTGGTGAGGCTGGGGGTCGGTGTGGGTCCTCTGCCTACCTTTTGGCTGCCGGGGAAATTCTTCTTGCGCTGATCCTGGTGTTGGAGATGGGGCAGCTGTAGCTGTGTGCCTCTCTCTTCTGTGTTACCCTCCTGGGTTTTCATTCTCCACAGCAATCTCACCAGTGTCCTGTTGTACTCCCACGCTCTCATACCGGTATTTAGTTGTCTGTTAGTTGTTCCAGTCCTTTTCTGTGGGAGGTACGTCCACCATCTTCCTCTCTCAACCCCGACTCTTTTTCCACGTAGATGGCGTGCTGGATTGGAAGGTCACCTTCCTGTGGAAAGAAAGTAGAACCAACATTTGTTGAGTGCCATCTACTGTGCTAATTATGATCCACATGTAAAGATGAGGAAAATGAGGTCAGAGAGATTAGTCAGTTTGCCCAAGGTCACAGAGCTATTTAAGACCTGGTTCTGCCAGATGTGTCTTTAGGTCTTGACTTTAATGCCACCTCCTCAGGGAAGCCTTCCCTGATCACCAGGCCAGATTAGTTCTCCCAATTCTGTTTCCCCAACTCCTGCTACTTCCCACACATAACATTCACTTTGCTTAGACTTTAAGTGCTCTGAGATTAGGTCCTGTGTCTGTCTTGTTCAATGAAGTATCTCTAGCACCTAGTCTAGTGCCTGGTATATAGTAAGTGTTCAATATATGTTTGTTGAGTATATAAAAGAAAGTAAGAAAACCTGAAGTCTTGTGCTGGTACTGAGACTAATCAACTGTGTCATTTTGGATAAGTAGTTTTGCCTCTCTGAATCCCAGAATTCCCATTTGTAAGGAAGTTATTTGATTAAATTAGTTCTTTTTGGTTCTAGTATTCCATAATTATTTAACTCACAAATTACCCTCTTATTTTTTTTCTCAGGGTTTACTGTTGAATCACCTTCTGATCTCTTTTATTCCATATGTATTCCTGGCATAATTGACAGAGTTAGAATTTGAACCCAGGCAGTCTCACCAGAGTCCATGATATTAACTGCTCATTCCACTCATGTATCCACTCACCCATCTATTTATTTATCCAGTCGTCATTCATCTGTCCACTTATGCAATTATTCATCCATACATATATCCCATCATCTATCCAATAACCCTTCCAACCATCCATCCATCCATTTATCCAGGTATCTTCTGTCCAAATATCCACCCACTCTTCGACAGATACTTTTGGAGTGGGTACTTCATGCCAGGCCCCATGCTGGGGTACTTGGGGTCTAGAAGGAACAAAACAGATTCATTTCCTACCCTCCTGGAGCTCTCAGGATAATGAGTAAGGGGAAGTTTCTCTTTAGTTGCTATTGATGTGGGTTGTTGAAATAATACCCAATGTGTGAGCTGGAGCTCTTCAGTTGATTTCATTGTATTGGTTTTTGTATCTTCATGGATAACTTACTGCTACTTTGTTGTTATTATTATATGTAAATGTATTAATTAATTAATTAATTCACCAATGTTTGTTGAACACTTGCTATATATGCCAAGCACTGTGTTAGGTGATTACAAGGCCCAGCTTTTCCACAACTCTAGAGGGTATCACCTGCATTGTATTCTGTGTGATCCTGGAGTTGTACAGTTCAGTGCATTTGTCACTGTCCTGAAGGAGTCCACAGCCTAGCATAGTGATTAAGAGCTTGGGCTCTGGATCTGGACAGCCTAGCTTTGAGTCCCATTTCCACCACTTACTGGCTATACAATTTTGTCAAATCTCTTTACCTCTATGTGCTTCAGTTTTCTCTCCTGTAAAATAGGGATAATAACTGTTAGTTCATAGAGTTTGTTATATGGCAATGAGTTAATCCATGCAAAAGTTCTCAGTATAATATCTAGCACATAGTAAATGCTTGATAAAAAGACTAGTGAGCAGCTTAGATATATCTACCACTTGGTGGCTTTCTTTAAGCTTTTCAAATGGGGAAACTGAGTCAGGAGTATAACCTAGCCTACCCTGATCAGCTAACATCAGAATTTATGATAAATTGATTACTGCCTATTTATTAATTTCTAGATGTGATTTATGCAGCAAGGTATGTCCCCAAGCTGACATAAACCAATTATAATAAAGGTCTGACTCTATTTTTGATGTTTGACCACTGACAGCTTTCAAGCCCTCTCCCTTATCCTTCCCCTTTTGCCCTACATCTGGGCAAGCCTATAAGAAATACTGTATACTGCCTTCTTTGGCCCTGGTGAGGAGGTTAAGCCATGTGTACAGGAACCCTCACTCAGCCCCCTCCCCCACTCACAATAAAAACCAAAGCCATGACCTCTCTCTTTGCTCAAGCAATCCCAGACCTGATTGGGTACCTGTCCTGTCCTCCCAGATAGTCCTATTAGGTGAGTAATGAATCTTTATGTATCCTCTTGGTGCATGTATGGTGTCATCATTCTTAACATCCAAACCAATTTTAGGTGTGGCATTGATTTTACCCTCCATGGGGCAATTACGCAACATCAATGTTAACTGAGAGTGAAATTTAGAAGAATGAAGGTACTAATTGATCTGAAGAAAATGATCCACCTCCTATGATGCAGCAATTCCACTTCTCTGACACAATGGGAGAGAATACATACATATGTGTGAGGGGAATGGCTCAATAAACCATGTACATCCTGGCGTGCGCTCCTTGGCTACTGTTAAAACAATTATGTGGGTTGGTATATATGAATAAGGGTAGGTTCTGTGAGCATAACATGGAGTGAGAAAAGCAAGTTAGAGAATATGTTAAATATGTCTCTGGTCTCTTTAGAATTAATTTTTCTGTATGTTGTGAGGTAGTGATTCAAAAGAATTTTTTTTTGTCCACATGGATATCCAATTGATTTAGTACCATTTATTCAAACAATCATTCTTTCTTCCTTCCCTTGCTCCCAAAGAGCAGATGCCTTTGTTGTAAATCAGGTAATTATATGTGTAGTGGCTCTGCTCAGGACTTTATTTTGTTTCATCAGTCTACTTGTCTATCCTTGTGTCAATGCCCAATATGTTAATTACTATAGCTTTGAGTAAGAATTGATATCTAGTAACATAAGTTTTCCAACCTCCTCCTCCTCCTTCTATATGGCTTGTTTTCTGTTAGGTTATTTATAATAACCTAATCCCCCCTCCCCCAGGTAGAGCATTAATCCATTCATGAGGGATCCACCCCCATGACTCAATGAGTTTCCAGCACTGCCACATTGGAGATCAAATTTCCACATGAGTTTTAGAGGGGACAACACATCCAAACTCCATCAAATAACATTGCATTAAAAATCTTCTTTTTCTATTGTTTGTTGCTAGTGTAACATATGAACAGAGGACGACACTTTTGTTAACTTTCCTCCACCCCAACTTTTTCCATGACTTAATATATCTGTGTAAATTCATAAGAAAAAGCTTGGAACTGTAGACACCAAAGTGACCACAGTGGCTACTTCTGCACTGAGTGGGAACTGGGATTCCTGAGAAAAAATGGTGTTTAAGAGTGACATTAGTCTTATCTGTCATGTTTTAATTCTTATGAAAAGGAGAATGCTTTAATGTATTACTCGTGTGACTAAAAATCTATTAAAAGAACAAAGTAAATGACCCGCCCTGGCTGGGAGTATGAGTGTGACCGATGAGTTTGGGCTGCCCAGAGACTCCCACTTGTGTCAGGAAGGTGTCTGGAACAGGTTTGTAATTAAAAACATAGAAATCCGATCAATTGCTTTATTTTCTGAAGACAGACTATGTCAGATTCTATAGAAGCTAGTCCAGGGAGGCCAGATTGTTCAGTGTGTGTCCAGAACTTTCCAGAAAAGAGAGTTCCTAGACCTCCAAACAAGAGAAGCTGGCCTGTGCATCAGTGGAAAGGCCAAACATTGTGATTGCCCAACTGACTCTGTGATTCCAGCACTACAGGTAACTTCTGCCTTAGGCTGGGCTCCCCCAGAGGAAGACCCTGAGACAAATATTTCAGTCTAAGAGTTTACTTGGCAGGTGATTCCACAAAGCACTGGTAGGGGAGTGAAGTGAGATAAGGAAGGGCGGTAAGCCAGTACAGGATGCAGTAAGGAGTGGTTTTTGCTGAGGGCAACTGGGCTTAATCCTGCTGAGGACCTCTGGGAAGCTGTGCTGAACATATTTCAACAACATGCATGGTGTGCAAGATTGTGGAGGTAAGGAAGCATTTATTCCTCATGCACATCAGTTGGGGGCTGCTTCTAGGGGCATTACATTGTTGGCTGAGCTCTACACACTGGCTTAGCATGCTTTCACAGCCAGAGAACAGAAGTTGTCAATTCAGTGTGCAAGGAATGGTGAGAGGGGTGCCAATAGTGTGGGCTATGGCTTCCTGAGTAGATTTTTAACAAGAAGAAAATGTGCTCAGTGGAGAAGATGAGTTTTTGTCCCCTGAGTGCTTCTGGGTGTCAACAGAATCAATAAATTAGTGCTTTGATTTATACATTGCTCTCTTATGAGTTTGGCTGATGTGAGTCTAGTGAGACTGCCCCTTTTCGGGAGTATTTGGCAAAATTGAATTTCTTAGACTATAAAACCCTAGACCAAGTTTGGAAACTGAAAATCAAAAAAATTGCACCAGGCACAAAGCATGCATATGTGAAGTGAGCGGGAGGAGTGGGATGATGCACATGAAGTGCTTAGCACAGTGCCTGGCACATAGTAAGTGCTCAACAAAGGTGACCTATAACAACAACAGCAGCAGCAGCAGCAGCAGCAGCAGCAGCAGCAGCAGCAGCAGCAGCAGCAGCAGCAGCAACAACAACTATTTCTG
The DNA here is from genome assembly GCF_027409185.1 of Cynocephalus volans. NCBI lineage: Eukaryota > Metazoa > Chordata > Mammalia > Dermoptera > Cynocephalidae > Cynocephalus > Cynocephalus volans. The sequence goes on from NC_084461.1 coordinate 189,884,877, forward strand.
GGAAAAGCTTTAAGGAGAGAGTGGAATCCAAGTGTAACTTATTGAAAGGATGCCAAAGATATTAGGAAACTAACCAGGAAGACGTTAAAAAAGAAGTCTCCCTGCCAAATACTGGCCCCTTGTATAGACCTTGTAATTAGGATGACAGTCATTTTCTATTAATTGCAACAATCGTGATTTTTTTAGATGTGAGGTTAATTGGTAATATGGGTGTGTAACATGTTCCCCTGAGATATTTTAGATGCCAGTAATTAACCTCTCTCTTCTGGGGTGCAGCTATTAATCATTTGTCTTCTTAGCGTTTCACTGGCAGCATCTTTCCACACTGCCTGCTGCATTGGCTTTGACAGATTATTAGGACCAACAGGGAGGAATACAAAAGTGAGTCATAGTGTCTGTGTAGGAAGACAAAGTTGACTTTCTATTCATGTGACCAATGTGGCAGCTGGTTAATCCATTGGGCACCATGAGGGCTCAGTGCTGGGTGCTTATGAGTTTTGCAAGGGTCTGTGGGAATGCTTGCACCCTAAAAAGAAGTCTGAAATATGGCCTCTGAAATATGAAAAGAAAACCATAAAATCGAAATTAATACATGTTTCACTTTATGCCTACACAATGTATATTGTGTCAACCAGGTGATGGCAACTCAAATCTCAGTTCCATATATATTGTATTTTATGGGGTTACATTTTAATATTTTTATAATCGGAGGTGAGGGCCTCACTGTCAAGCTGCCTAGGGATTATATATGACCTGCCCTGGGCACAGGCTACTCATCCCAATTTTATTTGTAAGAATTTGATTCATTTAGGAAAGTTCTGAATAAATGGCTTAGTTATAGGTTGGGCCTTTTTCAACTTGCTCACCTGATTCTTTGGATGTTCTTTAGAACTTCAAAGTTTTAAATGCAAAAGTAAATGTATGCTTGTTGAAACTGCCTAATAAATATGAGGTCTGAGGGTTCTTCAAAAAGTTCGTGGAAAGATTCATATTAGATTTTAATTCTATTTTTCTATGAACTTTTCAAAGGACCCTTGTACAACCATGTATAAAGCAAGAAATATTACTGTTGTCCCATCACCCTTTCCACTCCTTCTGATCATTTTTATTTTTTTTTTTGTCGTTTTTTGTTTTTTTTTCGTGACCGGCACTCAGCCAGTGAGTGCACCGATCAGTCCTATATAGGATCCGAACCCGCGGCGGGAGCGTCGCAGCGCTGCCAGCGCAGCACTCTACCAAGTGCGCCACGGGCTCGGCCCTTCTGATCATTTTTAAAAATTTAAATGCAGTGTGTCTTAATCCATTTTCTGTTGTTATAAATACCTGAGACTGGGTAATTTATAAAGAGAAGAAGTTATTTGTCTCATGATTCTGGAGGACTGGAAGTCAAAGATCAGACAGCTGCATCTGGTCTGCTTCTGGGGAGGGCCTCATGCTGCATCAGAATGTGGCAGAGAAGCAGAAAGGGAAGTGGTCAAGTGCAAAAGAGGTCGTATGCCGTGAGAGGCAGCCTTGCTTTCTAATTCCCGGGAGAACACAGTACCATGAGAAAGACATTAATCCATCTTAACCTAATCACCTAATCACCTTTTAAAGGCCCCACCTCTCAATACTGCTACATTAGGAATTAAATTTCTTTTTTTTTTTTGATTGCTAGTATTTTTTTTAGCAATTAAGTATTTTATTTTATTTTTTATTTTTTAATTTTTATTGACTCAAAATTGATTATACAAATTTTGGGGGTTCAACATTGAGATGTGTTGATCAAATTAATATTACTAGCATATATATTGTTACAAATCATAATTATTCTTTATGCCCCTTGTCCAGTCTCTCCCCATCCCCCTCTCCCTCCAGCAATTAAATTTCAACATGAGTTCTGGCAGGGACAAACCACATCCAAACCATAGCAGTGTTTCCTAAACCTTCCTAGGAGTTGGAGAGGTTTGGTGCATACCTGTCCTGCTCCTGTCCCCGCATAGTGATTAACAGGGACACTGTCAGCCACTAACCATCCCAGTGACTTTAGGTAAGCGGCTTCACCTCCCTGGGCCTCAGCCTTCTGGTGTGTACCATGAGATGACAACGGTCTCTGTCTCCTGGTTGCTGTGGGGACTGGGTGAGGTATACACATGGAAGATTCAGCCGAGTGTTTGGTGTTGTGTATATGTTCATTAAAGCCACTATTTCCTTTTTTTTTTTTTTTAATTTTATTTATTTTTTATTTATTTATTTTTTTTAAATTTTATTTTGTCGATATACATTGTAGCTGATTAATGCTCCCCATCACCAAAACCTCCCTCCCTTCTCCCTCCCCCCCTCCCCCCAACCATGTCCTTTCTGTTTGTTTGTTGTATCAACTTCAAATAATTGTGGTTGTTATAAAGCCACTATTTCCTAAACCTGAACCATGAGCCTGATGAAAAGAGATTGCATAACATATTTCTGAATTGAAGTGATGAGATTTCCCAGTGTTTGCAGATTTAGGGCACTCCCTGGGGGAATAATTAGAATCAGACTTTGGGATGCACTCAGTTGTCTTTTTTCCTCTTCTTAATTTAAACACAGACTGTACTGCAAGACACTCTCCCCAGGTGAGCTGAATAATTAATGCCAGCTCTGCTAATCCTGCCTGACTTAAAAATGGTTCCTTATTACCGAAGACAACAATTTACTGTTTACTGAGTGCTCAGTATGTGTCAGACACTGCCCTAAGTCCTTTTCTATCATAGGGTCTGGAGTTAAGCAGTCAGGGTTGGGAGACAGAGCTCTGAGTTCAAGTCCTTCTCTCGCCTCCTCTGAGCAGTCTCTGTTTTCAGGCAAGTCACTTTCCTCCTCTCAGAGCCACTGTTTCCTCATCTGTAAAATGGGACACTATTAGCTGCTCTCTCAATAAGGTTATGCTGAGAATTAAATGTGCAATTAATAGTGCAAAGCTCTTAGCCTGAAGTTGGCAGGCTGTAAGTGCTTGATAAATGTTAACTTTTATTATTATCATCATGTTCTTTAATCCTTACAGCAGCCCTTTGAGGTAAATATAAAAAAAGTTTGGCTTATTTCATTTGGCAAACTTCTAGAAAACAGGTGCCTTCAACATCTAATTTCGTTTGCTTTAATATTCTTTTTCACAGTGTATTTGGTAATGGGGATATAAATTTGCCCCTTATCGTCAGGAAAGTCGATACATACATTACATTCATGCTACCGAAAATGAACAAAGTGAGAGCTCTGGGAATCAACATGGGTGAATTCCCCCCAAAAAACATATCAAGAAAATAAAAGCAAGTTGTGCAAAAATACATATAGAACATTATTTATATAAAGTTTAAAAATTGGATGGCTAGTTAGCAGAGCTGGTTAGAGCACAGTGTTACAACAGCAAGGTCAAAGGTTGAGATCCCCATACAGCCAGCCGCCAAACAAACAAACAAACAAACAAAAAACAGCAGAGCAATTATATAAAGTTAGGGATACACCTTACACAAATATGTAGTAAGAATATAAAGGCATGCATGGGACTGGAAAAATATTAAATTCAGAATAGAGATTCCCTCTGTGGAGGCAGAGGGAGGTGTGGTTGAAGAGGGACACGTGAGACTTCAGATATATTGAGGATATTTATTTCTTAATTTGCTGCTGGGGGCATTTATTATTCTTTATGTCTTTTAAAGTATGTCTCAAGTAGGTTATAGTAATTTAAAAAGTTGCATCCCAACTGTGGGGAGCGGGTTTTGGGGGCTTCTTTAACCTTCCTGAATCCATACTTTCTCTCCACCCATCTCCATTCCTTCCTAGCACCTCACTAACAAAGCTCTCAGCCCATCTGGCTCAACATGGAGCTTCCTGGCTTCAAGCTCCTCAAATTGCATGTTAAAGGTCTCCTGGCTTTAACTACCTTTTTTTTTTTTTTAAAAGATGACCGGTAAGGGGATATGAACCCTTGGCCTTGGTGTTATCATCACCACACTCTCCCAAGTGAGCCATGGGCCAGCCCTATCCACCTTTGTTTTTAATTACTGTTCACCTCCCTGGCTCAACCTGCCTGCCTCCAAACACTCCAAATACCTGATGAATCTTTTTGGGGGAGGGGGTTGTCCTCAACACCCAAGAAACAGGGCCAACCTTGGCAGGCATGTTATTGGTGCCCAGGTCCCGCTGCTCTCTGTTCAGAAACAAAAGACTCATCAGCTCCAAATGTTGGTGCGAGGCAGGAAGTTTATTATCAGACGTCTCAGGAGAGAAACTAGAACTGTCTCCCCGTCTTAGGTTTTTTTTTTTTTTCTTGGGGGGACAGGTTATATAAGACAAAAGGACAAAGGAAAAAGTGTAGTGAAAATGCAGCAGGGATGGGGCCGGTGACTACGTGCAGATCAGCACGTCTTAATCTCTGTCCTTGGGCTCAGTCCTGTGAATCCTGGAGTCAGACTTCTTGGCTCTGGCTTTATCTCCTTCCCAGAACATCCACAATTTCAAACAAGACTGTTAGTTTTGCAAGCCACTGAGTTATGGCCTTGCTTTATTATTCCTACAAACTGCAGTGATGGCTCATTGTTCAAGCAGAGTTCTTTCCTCAGCATTAAGCTCTAACGTGGCTGCATTTATGCTAAGCTAATATTTGTGATGCTCCATCAGGGACAGAGCTGAGACAAGTCATGATATGTGCTGGGGCTCCCCTACCTCATTCCCAACATACATGTGAAGGTTTATTAAAATGAGTAGTGTAGGGAAAAAGAAATCTCTTTTCTTCCTATCTTAGGTACGTGGCTGAGGCCCCTGTAACTAAAGACAGATTAACAAGAAGAAACATATGAATTTATTTGTTTTATGTGATACTGGAGACTTCAGAAAATGAAGACCCAAAGAAACAAGGAAACCTGTGTATTTTTTATGCTAGGTGGGATTAAGAAATGAGTGGTCATGGAGAAGTACAATTCTGTGACATCAGGACCTCCCATATTTCATCATATTTGATCCTGTCCCTCTAAGGCTGGAGCAGGCCTCAGCCTTAGAGGAAGTTTGCAAGGCAAACTTTCTGGCTGAATGCCCAGAAATAGGTGTATGCTTGTCTAGCAGAATATAAGATAAGCATAAAGGCTAGGTTAGCATGCATTTCTCTGAGTTGTCTCTTTTCCTGTGGTTACTCTGTATTTTGAACCTTGGTTACGGGCAGGATGGCATTATTTACATAAGTGTAGAGTTGTGTTCAAGACCCTGAGAAACCAAGAAAGAAATCAACAAAGGTATGCTGACTCCACCCCAAAGCAAATCAAAATCCTGCAGGACCCTAAGATAACGTCAAGGACGAGAACAGAAACCAGATGGAGCCTTGTTGTAAATTTACACCAGGCCCCTTACACATTCCCCTCCCTTCTGCTTTTCACTTCCCACTTCTTACCCCATAAAAACCCTTGGTTAGCTTGAGATTATGAGGTGGTTTAGTCTGCCATCTCCTCAGGCTTGAAAAAAGCTGCTTTCCCTTTTCATCATCATTTGACTTTTGAGTTGTTTGTTTCTGTTTGGAGGTGGGCAGCCAGACTTGGGTTCTGTAACTTTTGGACAAAGGGGTATGACTTAATGGTAGTAAATAAGGGAGACTTAGCAAGGCCTGTTTGTTCAGATTCTTCTGTATGTCCCTGTGTCTTCAGAGGTAAGAATATTCTTTCCTTTGGGTATAGGGTGGGTACCTCTTCAATTAGAGTTTTATGACATAATTCAGGGGAGAAGGGGAAGGGGAAGGTGAGAAGCTTTCTCAAATGCCAAGTACCATATTTTTGGGTAGTGTGTCCTAAACCCCATTAGTAGCAAAAGCATTCTTGTTTTTTTTTGCAGCTGGCTGGTGTAAGGATCCGAATCCTTGACCTTGGTGTTATCAGTAGCACGTCTAACTGAGTGAGCTAATCAGCCAGCCTCTGTACTTGGATGGGAAAAAGAGATATAATATATCCCCACCCCCAGCACACTGCCTAGTTGTGTTTGTGTTGGTTGGTTGGTTGTGGAAGACAGAAGGGGACACATTTGCCAGACAACAGGTACTGATATTCCTGCAAAAGCTGACCCTTTTATCTGAAACCCCAAAGTAGGAGGTGTTCTAAATAAGTACATTTTCCAGGTTACTGAAACATACACGACTGAGGTCATCAATATTTATATGAACATTGGGAGGTTCAGAGAGGTTAGGTAATGTTCCCAAAGGCACACAGCTGGTAAACGGCAGAGCTGCAGCCTGGAGTCTAGATCTGTCTGTAGTCTAGGATTGTGTTCTTAACTATTTGTTAGTGTGTTGATAAACCTTTTCTGTTTTACTGAGAATGATGTTAACGGCAATGATTACAAGAATCGCCTCATTTAAAAAATTGTTTTGATTTCTAAAAGAGCATACGGAAACCATTTAACTTTTCTCTATGTTATGAAAGTTAGCTATCCACCATGAGAGCTATGCTCTCAGATGTGTTTCAGGGAAAGGTAGGGAAGGAAGTTAACATATATTCACCAACTACCACATGCCAGGCATCTGTTAGGCATCTTACATATTCCCTATTCTTGTCTGTTATTCCCATTTTATAGATGGAGAAACTGTGGCTCAGTGTATTAATTATCTATGAGTATTGCCGTATAACAAATTAACCCAAAAGGTGGTGGCTTACAACCATAAACATTTATGCTCTCACATAGTTTCTGAGGGTCACTATTTCAGAATGGCCTAGCTGGATGGTTCTGGCGGAGGGTCTCTCATGAGGTTGTTGTCAGAATGTGGCAGGGGCTGCTGTCATCTGAAGGCTTGACTAGGGCTGGAAAATCTACTTCCAAGATGGCGCACTCATGTGGTTGTTGGCGGGAGGCTTCAGTTCCTTGCCTCATAGACCTTACCGTAGAACTGCTGAAGTGACTGCACAACATGGCATTTGGCCTCTCCAGGTGAGCGATCCAAGAGAATAGAGACCAAGATAGAAACCACAGTGGCTTTGATCACCTAGTTTCTGAAGTTGAGCACTGTCAATTCTACTTCATTCTGTTTGTTAGAAGGGGAGAAGAATTAGGCTCTACCTTCTGAAGGGTGAGTATTAAAGAATTCATAGACATATGAAGGTACTTCAAAAAGTTCATCAAAAGATTTGTCCATGAATTTTTTGAAGTACCCTCATATTTTAAAACCACTACACTCAGAGAGGTGCCGTAACCTGCCCAAGTTTGTACAGCTTACAAGTGGTGGAGGTTGGCTTCAATCACAGTTCTAGTTGGTTCCACACTCTATTTTCACTATACTATGGTTTTTCTCCCTGAGGACAAGCTGTTGGCCCTTACTCTAAATAGCCTCAGGCTGCAAGCCTTTTTATTTGCTTTTAGAGTTTTTCCCCCCTTTCTATATGTGCCCAGCTGTCATCTAGCAAATCTAAGCAGTGTTCTTCCTCTTCTAAGTTGCAGTTTTGAAACTCCTGTGGAATTGGTAAACCTGGGTACTACTAGTGTGAATTGTGTGTAAACCAAGAATCAGTAGTCTCTGAGTGACTATTTGGGGTTTCTCCCTTTAATGGGTGAGTTTTATAACACTTTGGAGTGCTCTGAGAGCTTTCTCCCTTTCTTCCTGATTCCTTTTCTCAGGTCATTGAGGTTGTTGGGTGACTTTTGGATGAAATGATAATTTTAAGGGTCTATTTAATTTATCCTTTGTATAACTCTTTATAGTTTTCAAAGTTCATTCATATGCAGCATATCACTTGCCTGTCACAAAAACCCTATCAAAAAAGTTGGAGCAAGTGTTATAATCTTTTAGATGAGCAAGGTGTTGAGTGATCACTTACGTATGTTTCTTTTAGTACCGGCTTGGCACTGGCTCCTTCTCTTCCACAAAGTGCCTCTCTGTTTTCTACTCTGCCCTACCATAGGCAGCCTCGTGGGAGCTTGTGGTCTTGGAGTTAATATTTTAATTTTCATATATTCTTGCAACTTCACTTCTTTGGACCCTGGTTTCTTCATCTGTAAAATTGGGATGAAAACAGTACCTACTTCATAAGATTATTAAGGGGGGGATTAGATAAAATAATGCATAAAAAAAGTGTTTAGCTCAGTGGGTGGCAGTAAACACTCAGAAGCACCTTACATATCTAAACACACCAACCTTTACAGATGTCACTTCCTTGCATACTAAGTTTCCAGCTTGCTATGTGACTTAGAGAAGTTGCTTGGTCTCTCGAGCTACTTTCATTTGTAAATTTGATTGCATAATCTCTGAGGTTCTATATTAGCCCATTTCTGTTGCTTATAACAGAATACCTGCAACTGGGTAATCTATAAAGGAATGAAATTTATTATAGCTGTGGAGACTGGGAAAGACACCTGGTGAGGGCTTTATTCCAGGTGGGAACTCTCCATAGCAATGCAGGGTATCACATGGCAAATGGCTGAGCAAGAGAGCTAACCCCATTTGATCTCCTTTTAAAGCTATCAGGATCACACCCATGATGACACATTAAGCCATCAGTGGATTAATCTATTCACAAAAGTATAGTCCTCACAATCTAATCACCTCTTAAAGGCCCTACATTTCAATTACCGTAAGATTTCCCACTCTCTTAACATTAACAGTGGAGATTGTTTCCAATGAGTTTTGGGGGGACATTCAATCCACAGTAGGTTCCTTCCAGCTCTAACAACTCACAACCCTCAGATTGCTTCTATAGTATATCCATACTATTTATTTAAAAAATTATTTATTATATCCTACCTGCCTTTTCTTGCTGTGATAATTTTAGATAATGGTTGCACAGAATTAATAGAAGCTAGAGGAATTCTTCAGATTTTTTTTTTTTTTTTTTGCAGGGATTGAGCAATTTACTTATGTACGTAATTACCCTTTTCTTCTCTTTGCAACCTAAGAGTGCCTATTAAAAATTAAGCAGTGATTTTTTTTTCTCCTCAAGGAACTGGCTAATGCAGTTTTATGTTAATTTGAAGGCATCCTAAATAGCATAGCTAAGAGAAGCATTCAGTTGTAAAAAGTGCTTTTTAATCACTTACCTGAATTTGAGTGTCTGAAAGGTTTGAAGCAAGCTCCGCAGCCCCTGAGGGAATGCTTATTCTGTTCTTACCATAGAGTCGATAAATAAAGAATTCCCTGAGAATGACTCTTGGTGAAATTCTCAAAGGCCAATGTACCAGGTTTTTCTTAGCTTCTTTTTCCAATCTCTCTTCCCCCCAGGGAGCCAGGGGCTCTTAATCCTGCCCTGACTACACCAATTGTATGGCGCTCTGGCTCTTGTCGGAATCCTGCTGATGTCACCAATTGTGGAGCCATGGCTATGCCAATGTGGTGCTACGGCTAATGTCTTTACTCCTCCTCACCGTGCCAATTGTAAAGCTACTCGACCACGCCAGTTATGGGGCTCTTTTACCTGCTGGTAATCCTGCTGACAGGGCCGATTGTTGAGCTAGGGCTGGGTCTGGAGCTCCCAGACACCCCTCAAGCCCAGAGAGTCACAAACCCTTCATACGCCAGGCTGGGTCCCCAGACCCCACACATGCCAGGCTGCACCAGACCCCTTTACACAGGTCTATGAGCTAGGTAACTGGCCAAAAGCTCCTTGGAAGTGTAGGTTGGAAAGCATGGCTGCATCAGGTGGGTGCCTGAGGCTGACGCCTGCCTGCCTGCTTCACCAAACTCCTCTCTCCCTCTATCCCTCTCTCTCTCTCTCTGAAGAACACAAGAATAGCAACAAAACTAAAAAGATACATTGGCATGCATGCGCAGTAAACACACACACACACACACACACACACACACACACACACACACACACAAAATTTGCTTACAATGGACATGCTGAAACCACACCCAACTGGACCTGAGGTAAGGGCCCTGACCAAACTATTCTATTTTCTCAACACCCCCAAATGCCTAGCTTTGATTTTAGCTTGATCTATTGTCTCTTAAGTGCACTGTTCTTTGCTCAGTACCTAGTTCTGAGGCAGAGTAAGCCTAGGCCTGTGAACCAAACTGACTCCATTTTCCCTGCAGAGGATACTTTGTTATTTTTCCAGTCCTCAGTCACGATACTCCCCCTCTCTGGGGTGACAATGATGAAGACCACCACCATCTTGGACCTACTGAGCAGGTGCAAGGACCAAAGCCTTAACTGAACATGCACCCATAAACGCAACCAAGAAGAACAGAATGGACCACCTCCAGTGATGCTGGCCTGTACCCCTTAATTCCTTTCCCTATAAAAGACCCTGACCAGCTCCCTTCGGGGAGCTAGCTTTTCTGTAGCTACCCCCCACTTATGCCTAAGTCTATCTCCTCTTTTAATAAAGCATTGCTTGCTTTACTGCTGGGTACATTGTTCATTTCTATGACTTTGGGACCCAAGAACCTAATTCAGTAACAGTTCGTTTTATGACTAACCACAAAGGCAGTTTGCTTTTAAGTCACTTTGCTGCTCTAAAACCTTTAGTGTCTCCCTATTGTCTATGGCATTGAATATAGACTCCTCAGTCTCGTGTCTGGTCTTAACTTTCCCAGGAAGCCAAAGTGGATAACTTGCTGTTCCCCACACATACCTTGGGATTTTAAAACTTGCCTCTATATGTTCATTCATTCTGTTCCCTCCATCTTGCATGCCGTTCCCTCCCCCTCCTCTTTTTCTACCTATCAGCATCAAACCCAAACTTCCATGAAGACTTTCAATTCCCTCTCTCTCCTCTGGATCATTGTTATATTTGATTTCAGGAACTCAGTATCTACTCAACAGGTGATGAGACAGACTTTTTAGAAAGACTTGGGACTATATCTGGACTCCACCACTTGCTGTGTGATCTCAGCAAAGCCACTTCCCTTTGTGAGTTTCATTTTTAGCATCTGTAAAGTAGGGATAATGATAATCTGCTTTGTGTTGTTGTGGGGAGAATATGAACTGATGCATAGAAAACAGCATATTGCCTGGCTTCTGTTTATTTTCAGAAATGGAGGCCATAAAATATGTTCTGTATTTGTTTATTTGTGTTTCTTTGTAGCACATACCATAATCATCCCCTCCCACCCAACACTCCAACCAGAGTGCAAACTCCTTGCATGCTCATCTCTGCCTCACTGTGTAGTAAATTTCACCATTGACGTTATTCTTTGTTCTTTCTTCTATTCTAGCCCTTGGTCATGTGACTTTGCAGTGACTTGTTTTGGTCAACACTTACCTTGAAATTGCGCTAAAAGTTTTGGGACACCCTGTGTTTCCCCACCCTTTGACTTTGGGTTCCACCATGTGTCTCACTTTAGCAGAAAGCAAGAGTGAGGTGGAAGCGATTGCACCACTGGTCCAAAGAGGGTAAGAGACGTGGAGCAGAGCCTAAGCTCGATCAACTGATCTGCACATCCATGAGAGAGAAACGATCGTTGGTTGACACCCCTGAGATTTGGGATGGTTTGTTACATAGCAATAGTTACCAAATATACTGTGTTAAGTATTGTCCTGCCAGGATGGGTTCTTGTAAATGTTTATTGAATCAAATTAGTAAATTCATGTATTGTGCTTTGGGGAACACTTCTGTTCTGAAGGTTAATTATTTGTTTCATTAATTAAGGACTTCTACTTTCAATTGAGATTTTAACTCAGGATATTTGGGGACACTGGCTTCTCAGATGCTAGGACTTAAGACCTGGGAAATGCAAACATTCTTGTGAAAAGCAAACAGTTGATAATTCCCCTCTATCTTAAACATACAGTAAGCTTTGAAAAGAGAGGTGGAACAGAAACACAATTCTTTGTTTTGTACTAAGTCTTTGAAATCTGGTATATATTTCGCATCTATAGCACATTTCAATTTAGATGCTAAATTTTCATCAGAAATATTTGATCTAGGGGCTGCCAATTAGCTCACTTAGAGCATAGTGCTGATAACACCAAAGTGAAGGGTTTGGATCCCCATACCAGCCAGCTGAAAAAAAAAAAAAAAAAAGAAAAAAGAAATTTTGATCTGGATTTAGATTTAATAATATCTACAATTGGCAAAGTAGATTCACATAACTAAATCCTGAACATACTTAAAGGTTTTCCAATAACTGAATCAAATCTGAGTTAAAAATGAAGATTAAAATAATTAAAATTAAATAAAATAGAACACTCACTTTTTTAGTCACACTAACCACATTTCAATTACTCAATAAATAGCCCCATATGGCTCGTAGCTACTTCTTTGGATGGCACCAGATCTGGATGTTTCATGAACACCATCTTCTGCAAACTCTCACAGACTGTTTCTTACCCAGTGGCACTGCTGTACAATTGATCTGTAATTTAGAAACTCAAGTGTTATCCTTGACCCCGACCTCTCCCCATTTCAACATCGCACCGGTCATGAGTCCTGTTGAATCCACCTTGCCCACGGCTCCCTAATCCATCCTTCTCTTTCCATCTGCAATGCCACTTTTCTAGTTGAGGCTTGCCATGGGTTAAATGTGTCCCTCAAAGTTCATGTGTTGGAAACTTGATTCTCATTGTAACAGGTTAAGAGGGTGGGAAATTCAATTATGGTATTTGAAACATGGGGAGTTTAAGAGGTGATTGGGTCATGAGGACTCCGCTCTCCTGAATGGATTGATCCATTCATGGAGTCATGGTTTAATGGGTTATCATGGGCAGAGACTGGGGGCTTTATAAGGAGAGCGCTCTCTCACCATTCTCACCACATGATACGCTGGTCGCTGTAGGACTCTGAACAGAGTCCCCACCAAGAAGAAGGCCCTCGCCAGATGCACACCCTGGCCCTTGGACTTCCCAGCCTCAAAAAATGTAAGAAATAAACTTTATTTTCTTATAAATTATCCAGTTTCAGGTATTCTATTACCAGTGACAGAAAACAGACTAGTACAAGGCTCCTATTGTCTGGATGACCCCACCAGATGAGGATGACCTCATCTCCTGTCTTTCAGTCTTTCCTCCACCTGCACACAGCTTGATCTTTCTGACATATGGATCTGATCATCCATTCCTCCTATGGCTTAAATCTTTTCCATGGCTCCCATAACACTTAGGATAAATTCCAAGCTCCTCCATATAACTTCCAAGTCCTTGCCAACTGTTCTACCCTCACCATCTCTGTTCCAGTCAAGGTGTACCGCTATTCCTTGAGTTTCCTCTGTGACCTCTGGGCCTTTGCACATGACATTCTGTCTGTAATCCAGTTCCTTCTCCCCTTCCACCTCCTGCCATCCATCAGTTTACCTCCTCTGAGAAGCCTTCCCAGGTCCCCTCCAGTCTGCATGAGGTGCTCCTCATTGCTGCTTACCCACCCCCATACTTCCTCTCCCCTGCCATCTTCTGGCACTGATGACAGAGCTCACTGTGAGAAGGGACCTGGTATGTTTGTTCACTGCTGTATCACTGGTGCCAAGAATAGGTGCTTGGTCATATATATTGACTAAATTACAGACCAGCTCCCCCAAACCAACCCCCAATCTTGAACACTATTGTTCAGAAGCATCCCAGGGATGGGAATCATATCCAACCCCACTTTCTGAAAAATCAACCTCAAACCAAGTCTGACATATAGGGGGCCAATGGTCCTGGTGACCATGATGACAGAATGGCTAACATACCTCCCCAAGTATCCTTTGAACCACTGGAATAATTGTTCCACTTTTGTATGCCTGTTTAAAATCTGACATTGGCTTCCCATTGTGTTTACAATAAATCTCTGGCTCTCCCTAAAGCCTACAGAGTACAGAATGATCTGACTCTTTCCACCTCTCCCATCTCACCTTTCCCCATCTTCGCCCACCACCCCCACCATACCCATCTTCTCTCCGTTTTTACCTCAGGGCCTTTGCATTTGCTATTTCTTCTGGCTGGCCCTGCTTCCCCTTTTGGTCTCAGTTCAAATGGTTCTTCCTTTGAGAAGCCCCTCCCTGATCTATCTAAAGTAGCCCCTTGCCCACTGCCTCTGCATTCCATTATCTTATCTTCACAGCACTCAGACTTGTCTGAAATTGGTTTAATGTATCTACTTTCTTGTTTACGGTTTGTTTCTCCCCACTGGAATGTAAATTCTTTGAGGATGAGGATTTTGTCATTTCATCCATTGCTGCTTACCCAGTGCCTAGAACAGTGCCTTGTACATAGTAGGTGCTTAATAAAATACTTGTCCGATGAATGAGTGGTTAGAGAGTTAAGCTTTTTAGTATGCAAAACACTTCCAAGAACCAGTTTTAGGGAGACCCCAAGCATTCTTTTTTTCTTACTTTTTAGTTTGTTAATCAGTTTTATTGATCAATTACAATGACATCTTTTCATTTTTATGTAATAGCTGGTTCATGGCCCTGTAGTTTCATGAGTTTAGACAAATGATCGCAGTCATGTAAACACCAGCATGATTGGATACAGAAGCTGAGCACTCTTTTTTACCACTCTGGGAAAGCTGCAAGAATTCTGTCTGAGGAAAGTCATTCCTGCCACTCTTCTGGAATGTTTTAGTGCTGCCCAGATCCTTACTCATCCTGTCCAGAGCATGTCGGATCATTGCTATTATATTTCTACTTAGACATTTAGTTCTAGCAAATAGAAATATTCTTACGTAACCAGCACTGTTCAAGTCAGGAAGGAAAAAAAAAAGAGAAAAAATAATTAGAGTCCCCTCAATGAAATTAGCAGCCTGAAGTAGGGCAACTGTCCCTCCTACTCCTTAATTTAAATGGATGTGCTTATGGCTAGCGGCTGAAGCATTTGTCAAATATAAGTGCATCCACCAGAATCTTAGTTGTTGCTGTCACATTTTCCCTGCTCTGCAGTGTGGCGTTCTTGGAACTGTAGTGAAATCCGGACTGTAAAGACTCCAGTGAAGAAGTAACGTGGAAACAAAACAACCTCTTGCCAACCCACGCTCTGCTTTAAGTAAGGAGCAATGTCTATTGAGTAAGTCAGTCCTGCCTGTCAAAATATTTTCTGGAGGGTGGGCTTATGCATTTGGAAATACTCCAGGAAGCTTTTAATTACAGTCTTTAGTGCATTTTCAGTGCTGAAACAAGTCCTTGAACTTCTTACTTTATTTTCCACATCATATATCTGGCTTTTGAAAGGTTCCTTGGTGTAATTGAGGTGAAGTATACTGTCACCCCAGTTCTGAGAATGCACACCCCTTTCATGGGTCTGGGACTCAGGGTAGAAAGCTTGTTATAGTTTTTCCTCCCGGGAAGGTGTTAGCACCTCACATTTGTTCTGTTAAACTTTTCAACTGTGATTCTCTTGTTTGGGGTTCTCTCATCTGTCCCTGGGGTTCGCTGAGGTGTGTCTAGGCCCTAGGGGGTCCCAGGATGGGTGTCAGGGTCCTAAGAGAGAGTTTTACTTTTTAAACTCCAAGGTCTTCAGGGTGAAGTCCAAAGAGAGTCAACAGGCATAAACAAGGTTATGCAGGAAGGGCTGGCTGGTGACCAAGTTCTACCTTTTCAATAATAATAATAATGACAATATATTAAAATAATAATAATTCCTGTCTTTCGAGCTCCAACTCTACTCTAGGTCTCTGTTAAGCCCTTTCTCCACCTAACTGTATTTAACCTGCACAACAGCCCCGTGAGGTAGATCTACTTATGCCCATGTTACAGATGGGGAAACTGAGACTCAGAGAGGGCAAAGTGCACACCCAAGGTCACAGAGCTGGTATGGATCATTGTGGAGATTGACATCCAGGACCGTATGACTCCAAAGCCTGCTGAGTCCATTTAGGGGTGGGCTTCCTGAGAATCCCCCAATGTACTTGTGGGAGATCCCAGGCGTTCCCCTCCCCGGGAATAAGGTGTTAGGAATGTTCTTGCCGCTCTCGTGGTTCACAGAACAGATTTTGCAGTCAGGCACACGTGGGATTTGGATCCTGGCTCTGCCACTAACCACCTATGGTTGGCTGAATAATGGCCCCCAACGATGTCCACATGCTAATCCTGGAGGCTTCCAGGGCAAAAGAGACTTTGAATATGTTACCTTCTAGGGCAAAAGAGACTTTGCAGATGTGATTAAGTCAAGGATCTTGAGATGGGGAGATGAGCCTAAATTATCCAGGTGAGCCCAATGCAATCACAAGGATGCTTATTGGAGGGAGGCAGGGGAGTCAGAGTTAGGAGGAGATATGATGACAGAAGCAGAGATTGGGGTAATTTGCTTTCAAGACAGAGGAAGGGCCATGAGCCAAGGAATGCAGGGAGCCACTAGAAGCCGGAAAAGGCAAGGAAATTGATTCTCCCCTCAGAGCCTCTAGAAGGAACCAGCTCTCCTGACATCTTGACTTTAGTCCAGTGAAACTGATTTTGTACTTCTGACTTCCAGAACTGTGAGAGAATAAATCTGCATTGTTTTAAGCCTCTAAATTTGTGGTAATTTGTTATAGCAGCAATGGGAAGTAGTATACCAGATGTTTGTTTTGGCTAAAGAATGAACCTCTCTGAATCTCGATTTCATCATCTGCGAAATGGGAATAATAATAACAATGCCCATATCATAGACTGATAGTGGAGATAAAAGGAGTTGATGCATGTAAGATCCTTCATGTATGTGCCGATTAAATGTTAGGTATTATTATTAATACTAATATGAAAATAAGCATGACAATTAAAGAACCCTAAAATAAAAACCAACCCAGGAGCAACTTCTTGTTGAACTAATCCATATCCTCTATTTGGGGTTCCTATTCTGTTTTATATTGGGGAAATTTTATGTTAATCTGTGCATTCCCTATAATTATACTCCAGCATCCTGCAAAGGCTCTGGCACATAGTAGGTGCTGCAAAATATCTAAGGCATGATTAGAGGCAGAGAAAATTTGTGTTTCTGTGCATTTTTTTTTTTTTCTGGTAGAGACTCCATTGCTTTGAGGACAGCCTTACATAACTGGGGACCTGCCCTCTGGAGATGGGCTGGCCTCCTGCCCCCAACCATCTGGTAAACCCTGGTACCACCTCCCTGAGACCTCCTGTGCTCACTCAGTGCCAGCTCTTTCTCTTAACCTCCCGACACTTGGCCCCAGCTTCTAGCTCTGGCCACTGAAGAGGTGGTCTCCATGATAACAGTTTCAGGGGCATAGGCCAACTAGAGCCAGAGGGAAGGGTGTCATGCCAGCTAGCCCTTCTCAGGGACCCACTCAAACCAGGATGCTGATTCCCATGCCTCCAGTAGAGATCTCAGCAGCAGAGAGTGGCAGGTCCAAGAGCAATTGGAGAGTGGCTGGAGCTTGTCTTTCAGTTTTCTTTTCATACCTGCTTCCTCCTTTTGCCACGCCCTCCACTCGCCAGCCCTGTCCAAGGACTCCAGTGCCTTCAAAGAACCACAAGATAATCCAGTGTTGTCAACTAAAGGCTCTGGAATTTCAAGCTGGCTCTCCCATGCACTGATGGTATGACTTGGAGTAAGTTAGTTAACTTCCCTGGCCTTGGTTCCATTATCTGTAAAATGAAGTTTTGTAAATGCGAAGGGAAAATCTGTGAAGCTCTTAGCATGATGCCTGGCAGCTAGAAAGGACTCAATAAAGTTTTATTTGTATTATGTTTTGAGATGGGGAAACTGAGGCCTGGATCTTGTTTGCAGGGCCCCCCACAGCACCAACTCTGTTCTCACTTCCTCTGGCAGCAATGTCTTCCCCAGTTAAAACCTACCTGTCTGTTGTCTCCCATCTTCAGGGCCCTGTGGACAGCTGGTATGTTGATCTCTGATAAATGGATCCATTCTAGAATGTTGAAGGCTGACTTGGAGATTTTTCAAGGGGTTTTTACATCATAGAAGAGGATTACTAGAATTGATAATACCTGAATTCCAAGACAAAATCTTAGGAGGGAAAAAGTTTCCAGGCACCGGGCGCCGGAGAGATTAATAAAAAATAGATTCTTACTGAAGCTCAGAGAAGTTAAGCAATGTATTCAGGGCCACACCGCAGGTAAGCAGTGAAGCTGGGATTTGAACTTGGGTTTGCTTTTCAATTGATCTCAGGTAACATTCTCCTCTCCTTTCACATCTGGTCTCTTAATTATCCAATCTGAGTGGTGCAAAGGGTAGATCATCTCTCAGATGCCCTAAAAAGAGTGGTCAAATGTTGATCCAGTAGCTGAAATTTGGGAGACTGAGATTTTCTGGCAGAGACAAAGAAGGCTTCCATCTCTTTCACGCAGTTGGGAGAACAGACTTTATCAAAAACATCCCTTTGTCTCTGGGTAGATTGAAGAGGCATTTGTAAAGGACCCAGCTCCCCACCATCACCTCTGGCAGAGCCATTTCCTAAAAATACAAGAAGACAGCTTTTTCCTTTTTGAGCCCTGAGTTCTAAAGCTGACGTAGAAGAGCCCCCTGCAGCCTGAGCCCTTTCTCCCTCCCTGTTCATCTCCTGCTTTCCTTTGGGAGCTGGAGGTGTCAGGAAGAGAAGAGAAAAGGGGTAAAGAAAAACATTCCAGACTCTGGGGTCAGAGTTAGTCATTCCTGCTCATCTCCTGCATGTAATTAAGACTTGTGAATCCGTGCTGCTGAGGTGTTGGCTGCAGTGTAATTAATATCAGGCAACTTGGGGTGGCCCAGCATCCCCAAATGGCCACTTGTCATTAAGCCAGTCTCTGTAGATGAGCCGGGCACAAGCTGGTGGGATTCATTGTTGCACGTGGGCATAGTTGAATTCCTTCACGTACTCATTCACTCGCTCACCCATTCATTCATTCTCCAGATATTTACCAAGTCCCCTTTCTAGGCTCAGTATCAGAGAGGTCAAATTAACAGCTAATTCTCCCCAAGTGGCAAATGCTGAAATAGCAGAAGGAAAAAAGATTATTTGCAACGGGGAGGAAGAGTCCTTATCTCTGCCTTGGAGGGCTTCCTGGAGGAGGCGGTGCTTGAGCTGTCTTTCTTACCTTTTAAGAATGACAAAACTATTCATGCTCATTGTGATAAATTCAAACAAGGCAGAAGTGTGTGAAGGAAACAAACAAAAGTCTTCTCCTTCCTCAATCCTGCCTCCAGCGGTAATCACTGATAATAGTGTACTGTTTATCCTGAGTATTTTTTAGATTTCTATGTAAACACATCCCAGATGTCAGCTTCCAAGTCTTGCCACGATTTGTGGTTTTCCCCATGCTAACCTAGTTACAGATTCTAGCATGTTTTTGAGTTCTTGCAAAAAAGAATCCATCCACGTGCACACAAGCCCTGGTGAGTAATGCAGACTCTCAGAAGTCTTCTTAGAAGAGGCAGAGGAAGGGGTTACACTGTGAGGCACCCCCAGACAGCATCAAGCCTTGCCCTTGGCCCTGTTACTGCAGAGACTTCTCCCTCAATCTCTCCTGCTTCTTCTTTCTAAACTCTCTTCCTTAAATTCCCAATTGCTATGATGCAGATCGATTCCACAGTGCACCAGATCCGATCCTACCCCAATCGCCTGCCCTGTTCATCACAGGCCGCCAACAAAGCACTCTCCCGTTAACAGGAGGCACCCCCTGAGAAGGCAGTTTAGGGACCACGTCTTGCAGTTGGCGTGCCTTGGGTTCCTGCCCTCTCCAAGTTGCTTGTCAAAAGGATTCTTTCTCGCAAATACATTGTCTCATCTCAAGAGAAATTCTGAATAATTAAATATTCTCCATCTTGTAACATAGAGACTCTTACTTGCAGTTGTTTTATTTTTTACCGTATTTATTTATTATCAAAGTGGTATTATACTCCACATATTGTTCTGCAATTTGCTTTTTAAATAAAAACAGCTTTATTGAGATATAATTAATATGCCATAGAATTCACCCATCTAAAGTGTACAATTCAGTGTTTTCAGTATATTCACAGGGTTGTGTAACTATCATCACATCTAATTTTAGAACATTTTTGTCTCCCCTAAAAGAAACCCATTAGTAATACTCCATGTTTTCCCTATCCCTCCCCCAGCCCCTGCCAATCTCTAACTTACTTCATGTTTCAATAGATGTGCCTATTCTGGACATTTCATATAAATGGAATAATACAATATTAGTCCTTTTGTGACTGCGTCTTTCACTTAGCATAATATTTTCCAGGTACATCTGCCTTGTAGCATGAATCAGTACTTCAGTCCCTTCTATGTCTGAATAACATTCCATTATATGGATATATCACATTTCATTTATTGTTCATCAGTTGATGGATATTTGGTTTATTTTCTCTTTTTGGCTATTGTGAATAATGCTGCTACCAACACTTGTGAACATTTGTATATAAGTTTTTGTGTGGATATATGTTTTCAATTCTCTTGGGTGTATGTACCTAGGAGTGGAATTGCTGGGTCTTATGCTAATTGTACATTTAACATTTTGAGGAACTGTCAAATTGTTTTGCAAAGCAGCTGCATCATTTTACATTTCCATCCACAGTGTATGAGGGTTCCAATTTCTCTACATCCTTGCCAACACTTGTTATTGTCTGTCTTTTTAATTATAGCCATCGTAGTTGGTGTGAAGTCCGATTTTCTTTTTTCACTTATTAATGATTGTGGACATATTTCCAGGTTGACAGGTACAGATCTACCTAATTGTTTTTAGTGGCATGAAATTCTGTAAGGTGATTATACCCATTCATATATAAAGGGAACATATCCATTGCCTTTCTGAATTAGCCAGAATTATTTTTTTTAAGTTACCAAAACAATCCAACTTGAACTGGCATAAGCTAAAAAGCTTATACAACTGAAAAGTCTAGAGCATGTCAGGCTTCAGGTGTGGCTTGATCCAGGTGTCAAGTGAAATCACCAGGATCCATTTTATCCACCTCCAGACTCTGCTTTCTTTGTGTGGGTTTCATTCACAGATAAGCTGCCATTGTGACGGTAAGATGACTGCCAGCAGCTCCTCCTTCAGTGCAAAGTTCAAATCCTCCTTAAAATAAAGCCTTTCCTAGTAGCTCCTGTAGAGGTCCTGAGATTCATTCTGACTGTCTTGGCTGAAGTCATGTGCTCATTCCTAAGCCAACTGCTAGGCAGTACAGCATATTTTCCACGGTGTTCTATGCTTGAACTGGGAGTAGAGCCTCACCCAGATCATGTGGTCAGAGTAGTGGCGAGGCAGATCTCCAAGTGAAAATCAGGAGCAGTTGCTGGAAGAAGAGGCATGGATGTTGAGGAGTTAAATTATAAATACTCATTATGGGCTGGCCAGTTAGCTCACTTGGTTATAGCATGGGGCTGAGGCCATGGTTCAGATCCCCAGACTGGCCAGCCTCAGAAAACAAACAAACAAAACCCCCAAAAAACCCACCAAAACTCATTACACTTACTGAATTTTCACTTGGCTCACAGGACACCACATTCTCTACCTTTAAGCAATGTTTCTCTGCCTCTAAACAGTATAGTATCTCAGGACTCAGTCCTTGGACCTCTACTCCCTCTACATTTGACTTAAAGTCCTGAATAAATGTGTTATAACTTCTGGATTTGTTGTCTCCAGCCTGGTGGTTCCCCTGAACTCTAGACTTACACAGCCAACTGCCTATTTAACATCTCCACTAGGATGTCTCAATTTTTTTTTTTATTGAAACGTAATTGACTATACATATTTGTGGGCTACAGAGCTGAATATCAATACCTGTGTACAATATGTAATGATCAAATCAGGATGATTAGTATATTCATCATTACAAAACGTGAGCATTCTTTGTGACCCTTAACCGATTTCCTGCTAACCCCCTCCTTCTCTCCCTTTCTCACTTCTAGTAATCTCAGTTCTGTTCTCTACTTTTGACAGTTCAATGTATTATTGTGATTGTTGTTCCTTCCTTCCTCTCTCTCCCCCTCCCAACTTTCTTATTTATTTTTTTAGCTAATACTTTTTTTTTGACCGGTAAGGGGATCGCAACCCTCGGCTTGGTGTGGTCTGCACCACGCTCAGCCAGTGAGCGCACCGGCCATCCCTATATAGGATCCGAACCCGTGGCCTCAGGGCTAACAGCACCTCACTCACCCAAGTGAGCCACGGGCTGGCCCAGCTAACACTTCTAAGTGAGGACACATGGCATTTCTCCTTCTGTGCCTGGCAGGAACCTCAAATTTAATATGTTCAAAACCAAACTCCTGATATCTACCCTCTCTCCATACAAAACCTTTGCTCCTTCCAGTCTTTTAATGGGATTCCTCTGTCTGATGTGAGAGGAATCACAGCAACGGGTAAGAGAGGGAGCGGGGGAGCTGGGGAGGAGGCTCCAGTGGTGGCTGGGACAAGGGTGGTGGCTGTGGGGGTGGACCCAAGAGAGAAGTGGTTTTTTGTTCACCGTTGTTTGACCCACTGGGCGGAAAGCATGTGACACAAAGCCTCACAGTTCTGGAACTCTCTGTGCTATTCTTGGTGTTTAAGGATAATATGAATACCGTGTGGAGCAGACCCATATGCATGTAGCAAATCAGAAATAATGAAAACAACTAATTACAAACCAGAGAGGGACCTGGAGACACTTACTGATGGGCTCTAGATTAAAAGGCAAGGATGTTTAAATACTCATATAATTGCTTCTCGGGAGGTCCCAGGCTCACAGAGCGCATACAGGGTATCTCCCTGGGATGAGAGCATTACTTTCCCCAAGAAATTAACCTGTTTTTATGTTGCGTGTAATTTTACCACAGCGAGGAAAAGCTCACTTCCCTGAACTTAATCTCTCCCTTTAGAACAATTAGCTATTGGTGTTTTTTTTTTTTTTTTAACCACCTTTTGCTTGTTCAACTATATCGTATCACAATAGGGATTGACTTTGTATTTGACTTTAAATTGGGTCAATAGTAATTATAAAAATAATGGTAATAATAATAATAGTAGATGCTATTTATTAAGCACTTATTATGTACCAGGCACTGTGCTAAGAGCTTTATAGATGCATTAAATCATTGGTTTATTATAACTATGAAGTAAATATTGTGACTATCCCCCATACAGATGAGCAAACTGAGGCTCAGAGATGTATTGTAACTTGCCCAAGATCACACAGCTCTGAAGAGGTAGAGAAAGATTCAGACTCAGGTCCATCCGATGATCTTTTACCACTCCCTTAGGTATGAAGTCATTATGTTTTGTTTTTGCCCTTATAGAGTAATGAATCCTCCTGTCCATCCATCCATCCATCCATGATCCATCCATTTGATCATTTCATAAATACTTATTGAGCCCAGTATGTGCTAGGCATGGTGTTAGTGATATCACAATGCTTTGCCCAGATCTGATCTCCTCCTTGAAGTTCACAATGATTTATTCTCATTTTAGGGTTTTCTGAGATTGGGATTCTAGGGCAGGAAAAAAGCTGAACATGGATGTGGTCTTAGGTATGGATAATTTCAGCCTGATCCTAGGGGGAACTCTGGAGCATGAATTGCACCAGGAGTTAATGCCATATTGAGACGAGGGGGCCAGTCTTCTATACCACAGTGTTAGTCAGTTATTGGCTGCAGGCTGCCCCAGAGGTGGGTTAGGGTAGAGCTTCCTTGGGAAGGTGGCTTCCACCTGGCCTTTGGAGAAGGGTGCAACGGTGAGCCCTTTGCAGCCAATGCCCACAGCAGCTGGAGGAGGGGTACACCCACCTGGTAGAGATTCTGGGCGGGGCACAGATGCCATCCACTGCCCTTTCTCTCCTTATTTCCTGTTGTCCATACCAATTGGGCATTAGTTTGAACTATGGCTCCCTTGGGGCCAGGCACTGTTCTAGGCACTGGGGATATTGTGGTGACTAAGACAGATACAGTCCCTGCTGTCACTCACTCTGTCTGGGATGACATTCAACGGGTGATTATAATATAGTGTGCTAAGTCCCTGGGGTGGGAGATGATGGCTAAGCTGGTGCCCAACTAGCCTGATGAAGTGGCAGGATGGGCAGGTGTGAGATGGGGTGGGGGTAGGGGGAGAATATTTTAGGTGCCTGCATCTATCTGTAGAGTTTTTACAGGCACTCAGCAGGTAACTTAGATGGCAGCTATCCTCTTGTCCTCTGGCTTCTGCCTCTGCTAGTGTTGTCTCTGTTTTAATCTTGTGGCAACCTTGGACACCTCTTAAGTGTCCTCAAGCAAATCTCATCACAAAAAAACATGATTGGGCAATGTGGACCCGGCCTAAGTTTTCAGAATGAGTTAGAGGCAGGGCTTGTGTTGCACAAACCAGTATTTACAGCTAGAAAGAAAAAATCCCCTTTGGCCATTTCTGTTCTCCTCCTTGGAGAGGCCAGCCATGCTGCTAAGGATCCTCAGATGCACAGGACAGCCCCCTACAAATGTCATCCAGTGTGGCTGGAGCATGGCAGACAAGGGGGAGGGTAAGAGGTGAAATGTGAGAGGTGGGCAAGCTCAGATCACGTGTGGCCTTGCAGGCCATAGTAAGAAGCTCATATTTAAAAACTGAATCTACATGAATTATCCTTCAAAATAGTGATGATTAGTTGTGTTTAACTTTGTTTTCATAAAGATTCATGTTTTTGTTAAATGACAGAAAATCTTTACTTGTGATTTTGAGCTTGGAGACAACATATTTCTTGAAGTTCAGAATTTAAGAATATCTCAAAACTTGGAGTGGGACTTGGACCCAAATTTTGGTTCAGCCAGGTGACCCTGGATGAGTTATTTGAAAACTCTGTTGTCTTCTTTGTCTAGACTTGCATTGCTTGAGCTTTTCTCTTTCTAGTTTTCTATCTGTGAGATGGTTTTCAAGATCCAAGTCAAGATGGGAAGTAAGCACTATTCTTCCTGAAGGACGTGATTCTCAGGGGTGACAGTGATGTTTATGTTTAAAGCCAATTTAAAAAATAAATAGGTCATGGGTTGGAGTGGATGACAACCATGTCAATCATTGTTTCCTTTGTGATTCATATAATGTGTTGGCTGAGTATCTCCCCAAATGCAGGATATGCTCCCTTGGTAGTATCCAAGATGATTTCTGATGGAATCCAAGATGATTTCTGATGATTTTGAGGCATGGCATTACGTAAACTCATGAATCACATGAAGAAAAGTGGATCCTCTTTTCAATAGCTTTCAATCCTCTGGATGAGGTTATGAAGAAAGTCTCAGTTGGGTGCTAGTGGGTCCCTAACACTTTCTCTAATTCCTCTATTTTGCAAATAGACAACAGGCCTTGGACTCAGAGCCTGGGACAGGTGAAATGTTAACTAGAATTTAATACCATTTTATTTCCATTGTTCATATATTTACCCCCCTTCTTTTTTTTTTTTTTTTTTGGAGCTTGCTGGTATGGGCATCTGAACCCTTGACCTTGGTGTTATCAGCACCACGCTCTACTAAGTGCACTAACCAGCCAGCCCCCTTCTTTCAATGAGTATATGTTTCCCACTTTTGGTAGTGATATAAGATCTTCATTTAAGATCATTTTAATTGAATACAATGAGTTAATTTGAGAAAAATAGTAAATAATAGACTAGGTCAGGGCTCAGCAAACTTTCTCTGTAAAGAACTAGATAGTAAAAATTTTAGGCCCTGAGAACCATGTTTTCTGTTGCAACTATGTCATTGTACTGGGAAAATAGCCATAGACAATGCGTAACCAAGTGGGTGTGGCTGTGTTCTAATAAAATTTTATAGAAACAAGGCTGGAATTGACCTGTGGGCTGTAGTTTGGTACCCCATGTCCTAGGTGATATGCTAGCAATATAGCTTGGTGGTTAAATGTTGGGCTCTAGAGTTAGCTTGCTTGGGTTTGAATCCGAGCTTTGCTGCCTATTAGCTGTGTATCCTTTACTGTCTGTGCCTTAGTTTCTTTACTTAGAAAATGGAGATAATAATCCTAACTCATAGGATATTTGTGAGGATTACATGAGTTCACTTAGATCAGTGCCTGATACATGGTAAATGCTGTGTAAATGGAGGTGGTTATTAATGTGACTTTTTTACTCAGATATGACCAAAAAAATCCTAGAGGTGGTACATGGTTGCCTAGAGATTGGAAAACATTGAATTTAGTAGGGAATATAATGATGCTTGTTATGGCTCCTGAGAATCTATCCCCACCCCCTTTAGTGATTCCCTTGGGTCCTGGGGTCTTTTGGGGGTAAATATAGAGCTCCATCTGGCTTTCTGAGCACCGGGAAACATAAAGCCTATGAAGGAATAGACTTTATGGTTCTGGCTCTGAGTGGATAAGGTGACTTTCTCTTCTTCTTCCTGTAAGATGTGACCCTCTTTGGCCTCAGAAGGGAAAGCATCTAAGGCAGCAGGTACCACAAAAAAATGTTAGTAACCTGTGTCAACTCACAAAATTCACCAGAAGAATGAGCTATGCCATCCTAGGTAGTTACGCCCCAGGTAGAACAGTGTAGGTAATGTGGATTCACAAATACTTAATCCAAAAAAATCAGTGTCATAATCATGATATGTTTATTTATCTCTATCATAGTAGTCTGGGTAGGTAGACCAGAGTTAGTAGAGTGGCTCTACAATCACCAGGCTACTTCTATCTCGTTACTCAGCTGAAACATTTGACTTTTATCTTATGGTCCAAGGTGGCTGCTTTGGCTCCTGCCATCACATGTGCATTCCAGCCAATGGGAAGGTGGAAGACTAAGTGATGACCTACCTCTTTTCTTTAAAAACAGGGCCCAGAAATAGAACATATCACTTCTACTCATCTCATTGACCAGAATTCGGTCACATGGCCACACCTAGCTGCAAAGGAGGCTGGTAAATAATGTTTGGCTATGTGGCCTTGTTGTATGATAATTTTATTATCATAGAATAGTGTTTCTCAACTGGAGGCAAAATTACCCTCCTAGCAAGCATTTAGAAATGTGTGGGAGCAGTTTTGGTCTTCATGATATCTGGGGAGCACTCCTGGAATTTGGTGGGTGGGGGACAGGGGTGCTGAACTTTCTGAGTGTGTGGGACTGTCCCATAAAATGAAGAATTGTCCCACTCAGGTGTCAACAGCAAGTTTGTTCAGAAAGATGGCTATGAAAGAAGTGGAAAACAGAGGTTGAGAGACAATTTGCCATCTGACATACTTCGTTTATTTACAGTGATCACAACTGTGCTAGATAGCAATGCCTGGGAAGTTCTTGAGCATGTGGATTTGGGGTAGCCCCCAATTTGCCATATGATCACACTCTCTTTGGTCTACTCAGCCCCTTCCCAGATGCTGCCTTAGACCTTCTCCTAAGAAGACCCTAGGACATCCCCTAGCTAGGGCACTATGCTCCAATTATTATTATTATTTTATCTGCATAGAGCTTATTGTCACTGACATGGGCACCTCCATCCCCAGGACACCTTGGAGTGATATTTGTGGAGCTCAGTCTCCATCAGACCCTCCACCCACCTTGTTGAATCCCAAATACAAGTCCCCTCTAGCCTCTTTCTCTAGCCTCTTGCTGACCTATATCTCCTAAATTCACTTCATTACATTTTATTCCTATTAACATAATATGCAGAATATTTCCAAACACATATAACCATACTTAACATTTTTTATAATCCTTCAAACCAAATACATTTTGTATGTTTATTGCTTATCTGAACTTATTTCCCTCTTCTGGTCAACAGATTTCCCTTCAGTATAATCTTTCCCAGTGTGCTGCTCATATAAATACAGTCATGCATCAATTAATGACAGGGATATGTTCTGATAAATGTGTCCTTCAATGACTTTGTCATTGTGGGAACATCATAGAGTGTACTTATGCAAACCTAGATGGTATAGCCTGCTACACACCTGGGCTGTATGGTGTATCCTACTGCTCGTAGGCTACAAACCTGTGTAGCATGTTACTCTACTGAATTCTGTAATCAATTGTAACACAATGGTAAGTATGTATATATCTAAACATATCTAAACATAGAAAAAGAGTTTTTCAGCTCCATTATAAGCTTATGGGACCATTGTTGTGTATGCGATCATTGTTGACTGAAACATCGTTATGTGGTGCATGACTATATAAACTTTATGCTTTTTTCAAATGTCAAACACATGCAAAAGTAGACAGAGT
Source organism: Cynocephalus volans (assembly GCF_027409185.1). Taxonomy (NCBI): domain Eukaryota; kingdom Metazoa; phylum Chordata; class Mammalia; order Dermoptera; family Cynocephalidae; genus Cynocephalus; species Cynocephalus volans. The sequence continues at coordinate 189,912,800 of NC_084461.1, forward strand.
AGTAATGAAACTGCATGTACCTATCACCTAGCTTCAACAACGATCCACCATGACCATGACATTTAATCTATGCCCCTGTCCACTTCCTTCTAGACATGAATGTCAAATGGATTGACTTTTCCTCTAGTTCCTATAACCAGGCCCCTTTCCATACTACATTAGGTTTTCCATTTTCCTCTCCGTTCCACCACTTCTTGAACGGTATCACACACCCGTGATCAACAGCAAGAGCAGTGATGAAGATAGCCTGAAGGCAGACACTTTTGATGAACTCTTCTCCAGGGGCCCCACCTGTTCCTCTTACATTTTTTTGGATTCTTGGCATTTCATGATATGATAGTACCTGCCAATTGGTATCATAATATTCCCTGGATGGATCTAGTTGGTGTTGGCTTCTTTGCACCAAGTGTGCTACTTAAACCCATGCATGTTTTATCCCAATAGCCAGATCCACATACCCTAATTAGATAACCATTCAAGTTAATTAAATCCTACCTAACAAATGAGCAAATGCTCCTATCTCTAATCAGTCCCTGATCTAGTATTTATCAAAATGTGTTCCATGGAACACTGATTTCTACAGGGATCTTGAAAACTGATAATCTGAAAAGGGTTTTATAGTAAAAAAAAAAAAAAAAAAATCTAGAAAGTGTTGAGTTAAACAAGATCATTTACTGCAGGACTTCTCACAGCCTTTAAAATGTTAATAAATGTCATGAGGCTCCCAGAGGGGGTTAACAAACCCAGAATTGCTGCACCTTATTTCACCCCCTGATTTTTTTGCACTATATCTCCATTTGAGGGAATGGGTCTTTAGAAATGCTCCTTTAATTCAAGTATCCAGAGATAGAGATTGCAAATATTGCCATGTAGTCCTATGTTGAAACGAGGAGACCCGGGATGTTAGAGAAAGTACAACCGACCTGTCATCAGTGGGACAAGAAGGAAAATATGGTTGAGGTCACAGGCTTTTCTGTTTAATGTGGGTACCTAGGAAGACTCCCAATGATTGGCGCCACTGTCCCTAAGCACTGCCATATCATTAGTTCTAGGAGACCAGATGGTAAGTGATCATAGCCTGTAGGGAATGAGACAGTTCTAGTTCCTTTATTTAATAGCTGTGTGTTCTTAGGCAGTTGCCTCAACCACTCTGAGTCTCTGTCTTCATTTTGGGTTTCCTGAGAAATTGACCCCAAGGCAAATGGGAGGTGCAGGAGCTGTCAGAAGAGTGTGGGAATGATAGAGGGAAGGGAAGGCAGACATGTGGGAGCATCACTAAGCTAGCCGCCAGAGCGGGCAAGGGAGAGGTAAGTAGAAGGCTACCTTCTGGGTGGGGATGGGGGCTGGGCCAATACCCTGGCACTTCTGATTGTTTGTGCATCCAGAGCAGCTTGTGTGGTTCTATAAAAAACTCCACAAAGATGCAGATATTGGCAGCTGGGAATGGATGAAAGACATTGAAGGGCTAAGGCTGCAGCATCTGCTCCAGCCCTTTAAGCTGATCTGTACATACTGGACTCATACCTGTATCATAGGGTTAGGTGAGGCTGCCATCCAGAAGCACTCAGCATGATGCCTGGTAACAGTGACAAGATCACTGTTTGGTGGGTACTGATTCATGTGCCAGGCAGACCACTGGACCCTCACAACAAACAGCTCGAGCAACTCTGGGCAATTATCTCCATGTACAAACGAGGAAGCGGAAGTTCAAGGAGGCTAGGGAACTCATCAAGAATCACGCAGCTGAGGAATAGCAGAGCGGGGGTTCAGAAAAGGGCTCTGGCTGAAGGCTGTGACCTTAACCACTGTTCCACACAGCCTCTAATAACTAAGTGCTCATTAATGATTCCTCTTCTTCTTTTCCCTCCCCTTTCTTCCCCTTTTCCTCCCTCTCTTTCTTCTCAAGACAGGTATCTCCTGGAACACTCAATGCCCAATAAATATTATTTTGAATTGAACAGCATCCCAGTTTGGAGCAATAGATGCTTAGTTCACTAAATTTTGATTGAATCAACTGTCAGAGAAATCTTAGAGTGTGGAAGTTCTGCAGAGGTAGGGGATTGTGGCCATGAATTTAATACCCTTTGCAAATCTCAGTAACTTCCTGAAATTCTCCAAGGGGCATAGAGTGGAGAAGCATGAAGAATGATGAATGTGACAGGTGGGAATCCTTTAGCCTCTGGTGTCTCCTCCTCACTGCTCCAGACTCCTCTCTCTTTTCTTTGCTCCTCTGCAGCATGCCTCCTCCCCTCCTCCCCAGCATAGATGGTGGGAAAAATAACTGCAGTGGAAATGCAGTTGTTCTTAATGGGACATTTGTGTGTCTGGGACATGGAAAATGTCCAGGTCACACTGAATAGTCAGACATTAAGAAGCTTGGTTAAGAAACTGAGTACAGTTGGATTAGAGCATGTTTCCATTTTCTGTGCTTTTAGAATTATGTGACCATAATTCTATTCTACAGACACGATAAATATCTGGTTGCAGCCATATGCCAGCATTTGTGTTGGAGAAAGCAAATTTTGAAAAGGTCACCATTTAATTTTTGCCTCTTGCAGCCAGCCTGCTTCTTGGCTCTATTAAATTCAAAGCTATACAGTAAAATACTGCTTGTTTGCTTACTTTGCCCTGGTGATCATATTTCATGATTGTAGCTACTGCTTGGAACATGATGTTTTAAGTGACCTGGATCAGACAGGTGTGCTAAATGTGGTTGAATGTGGAGGTTGGAATCTTAATTTCAGAGAAGTGGTAGAAATTGTAAAGATCTGTAACTATCTCATTAGGAGAGAGATACGTAGATTCTTGTATGGATGAGATGTGGAAAACGTACAGATGCTTTCATTCACTCATTTATTCAACCAGCATTTAGTGAGCACATAATGAGAGCCCTGTTCTAAGCACTCTACATTTATTATCGACTCAGTTGATCTTCACAACAACACTACACCATAGGTTATATTATTATCTCTGTTTTCCAGATGACACACAGAGAAGTTCAGTGACTTGCCCAAGGTTACAAAGCCAGTAAGTGATGGAGCTGGGATCTCAAACCCAGGTTGTTTGAGATGCTAAAACTGTAGCAATGAACAGGAAAGACAGCATCTGCTCTCAAGGCTCTAACCTGCTTTGTAGATAACAAACATAGCATTTAAGTCCCTGCATATATAATTCCAGTAGCTACTATTTATTTTATGCTTATTGTATGCCAGGTGCTAAGCTTCACATTTACTATGTTTTTCTAATTCTTGCAACAATGAGATAGGAAGTTTTATCCCCATCTAGTAGATGAGGAAAAATGAAACTTAGAGAGGTTAAGTTAAATTGTCCAAAGTCATACATTTACAGGGTGTCCCAATTTAGCAAATAAAAATTTAGGACACTCAGTTAAATTAGAATTTTCCATAACAAATAACTTTTTTAGTATAAATATATCCCATTAAATATTTGGGGACATACTTATACTAAAAAATTATTTACTGTTTAACTGAAATTCAAATTTAACCGTACAGCCTATATTTTATCTGGCAACCCTATACGTTCAATATGTAGCAGTATTGGGACTCATCCCCAGGTCTTCTCGATTTAAAATTTTTCAGTTGGCCACTTTGGAGGCAAGAAGGTTGACCTCAAACATCCTTTTAACCTTAAGCTACACTAGCTGCTTTAGCCCACAATTTACCTGTAAATGTCGATAGGGTAGATACTACTACCACTACCACTACTAATCCACTCACCGGTATTTATTAAGTGCCAGGCACTATTCTTAGACTCAATTGTTTAATTCATTTAATCCTCACATCAATATTATATGGTATGTTCTATTATTATTTCCATTTTCTAGCAGTGTTTTTCAGCAGTGTTTTTAGCCTCTCCCCAACACCCAGGATACATTTGGCAACGTCTGGAAGCATTTTTTGGTTGTCTCAAGTCGGGGGTGCTACTGGCATCTAGTGGGCAGAGGCCAGGGATGCTGCTAAACATCCCACAATTCACAGGACAGTTACCTCCTTCCCCCTGAAGAATTATCTGGCCCCAAATGTTAATAGCTCCAAGGTTGAGAAACCCTGTACTGGAGGAACTTGAGGCACAGAGAGGTTTGTAACTTGCCCAAACTCACACAGCTAGTCAGTGGCCAGCCAAGGTAAGGTTGAATCTAGGCAGCCTGGCTCCAGAATCTGTGCACTTAACCAGTGCATTTTACCCAATTTGAAGGTGAGGATGGAGAGGATCAGGAAGATTGGATCACCTGCACAAGGTCCCACAGCCAATTGGTAGCCACGAGGGAAGCCCAACTCATGTATCTTGATTTCTAATTCATTACTCCCACCTCTCCCTGAGTCCTCTTAACCATAATTTCGTAACCAATGGATCTCAGCTGCTAATACAGAAATCAAATCCACATTAGTCAAAGCTAGAGTTAAGTATTTGCATGTTTGTGTTGTGTTTCAAAGTAGAATTTGGAGTATTTTGTCGATCCATTCATACAGCCAATATTTATCAAGCACCTACTATGTGCTCACCTCTGCTCAGGCATTGGAGATAAAAAGACAAGGCACAGTTCTGCCACATGGGCTTAAAATCCAGCCTCACATTCATTTCAGCTTAAAAATCTATGATTCTAGGTTATTGGCATTTATGTTTGTCTTAGGATAGATTTCCCCAGAAGCATTCTCTGTGATAAGGATTTGGGTGCAAGTGGTTTATTTGGGAGGTGATCTCAAAAAACACAGGTCAGGGAGTTGGGATGTGAGACAGAAAAAGGAAGGAAGTCAATAAATATTGTTCTGATCAAACCTGTTACCACTGTGGGTGATTGGAGCTCACTCCTGCTGGGGAACTCCGGGAGAGAGTAGAACACAATCCTTAGAGTTATCCCACCTGAAGGACGAGGAAGCTGGCGTATTTACCCTCCCACATCCACCTCTTGTTGACTGGGCTACTTCTGATGGAATCAACTCTTTGTCACTTCTGACCTGCCCTGCAAATGCGCCAGGAGATAGCCCTCAGGCAGAAAGTCACAGGTACATACCATCTGATGAGTACCTAGAAGAGATGAATAAGCACCAATAATTGGCTACAGTGGTCAACAAACATTTATCGAGCATCTACTATATGCTGGTACTTTCAGTCATTAGCTCATTCTTCTGATCACCAAAGATCCTCAGATCACCATCTCCAACAGCTTTATCTCAGTCCTTACTCATCCTCATCTTTTGCTGCCGGGTAGGTGATGTTCGTGTCTACAAATAACCTGCACAAGTGGGGATGAAGCTCCCTTTCCACTATGGTAGGGAGCTAAAAGTGTGATTTTACCCTGAGCAGCTGCAGCTCATCACATGGAGGGAATCTGTTTGAAAATAAAGTCAACATAGAGAAAAGCAGAATCATGACCCCAGGTTATTACTGGGGAGAGACCAGGCCTTGATCACATTAGTTGAGTGCCTGGATCCAGCTGTACCTAAAGCAAAAGAACCCTGGTCATTTTGTATACCTGAGACAATAAATCATCAGTTCAAGAAACTTTTAAAGTTGGGTTTTGTTCATTTATAAGCGGGAGGGTTGTGACTGACAAGTCAAACATGAAGGTACTGTGAGAATTATAAATGAAGCTTATGAGGTAGAGAGTTTGAAATGATAGTTACTAGACCAAGCCACAAAGCAACATTAATTTCAGTATCATGCCATGTACTACCTTGATTTTTTTGATCCTGCAATGAAGGGTCATATTGTCAAACATCAGTATGAACGAGTTTCTGCCTTGTTTGAAATTAGTACACTTGGTCTCATTAAGTGTCTGCTGGTTTCTTGGGTTTTGTCAAACGATGCCCTTATCTCTGTGGCTTTTTCTGGATTCTTCGGGTATAAATCATTCAGGAACTTTATGAATCTACTCAATTTATTGCTAGGAACACTTGTTCTCTGAAAGATGTGCTTTAAGCACTGGAGCAAAGCACTTTAAGTATGTTTTAAGATTGTTATCACAATTGGAAAAAAAAAATTCTGCAAGCAGTGCTTGAACTAAATTAGAATCTTGCTTTTGAGGAGGCAGGCACAAGGTGTCTCAAAGCAAAGAGAGCTCTCCTCTGCAAATTTCATCTTGCCACTCCAGCTGGAGCTTGAATTGCCCTCCTTAGGGGTAAATCACATCTGGTTTGGATTTCACAGGATGTCTCTTAAATCTCTTCACGGAATTGTTTGAAGATTGCAATTGCTTCTAGTAGATCTGATTCATAAGTTCATGGGTGCAACAGCTGCTCTCTGAATCAACTTGCAAATATGAGTTGGGTTTTGAATGGAGGGGGATGGGAACAGACAGCCTGTAGACAGTGATGGAAGGCAGTTTTATAGAACAGTGGTGAAACATAAGGGCTTCTACCGCAAGTTCAAATCCCAGCTCTGCCACCAGCTACAGGACTCTGGTCAATATTCATATTGTCTGTAAGCTTATTTCCTCAACTGTACAATGAGGTTAATAACAGTGCCTGCCTCATGGGTTGCTGTGAGGGTTTGATCTGAGAAGGAATCTACACCACTTAGTCTAGTGGCAGAGTTGTAGGTACTATATGCTATGTAGTAGTAAATGCTATTTATTACTATGTAGTAAATGCTCAGTGAGTGGCAGCTATTTGTATCAATCATGATGCTTTTGTTGTGACAAAAGAAAATCCTGATTCAACTGGCTTAAACAATAAAGGAAATTTATTATCTAAAATAACAGTGATTTCAGATTAATTCAGTACCCTGATAACTTCACCAAGACCAATGTTCTTTTCACATTTCTCCTTTGTCATCTTATGTCAGCAGACCTAATGGTGATAAAATGGTTCTCCCAGTTCCAGTTGTCATTTTCAGATGCAATGTAATGTCCATATGTGAAAGAGGCTCCATTTTCTTTTGTGTCTCTTTTTAAGGGCAGAAAGACCCCAGCAGATTTCCCTTCACCTCTCACTGGCTAGCACTGCATCACATGCCTAAGCAGTCAAAGTGAATGGAACTGAATGACGGACTAATTGGATATATCCCAGGAACCTAGGAGAGGGTCACCCTTGCCCAAGAATCTTGTGGCGTGTGGCATTTTCCAAGTATCACCACAATGTCTCCCATCTGACATGCTCTTCTTATAATGTGACTTTGAAATTCTTTCAATTCAGTGTTGTGTCTGTTCTCTCACCTTGAATCTTGTGGCTAAGGTAGAGTGAGGCTAGGTTATAAAAGCCCAGTGTAGCTTCCATCTTGTTTTCTTGGGATTCTCGCTCTTGGAACCCAGTTGCCATGCTATGAGGAAGCCCAAACAGTCTGTGGAGAGTCCCATGTAGAGAAGAACCAAGGCTCCAAGCCCACAGCCATGGCAGAGCCCCAAGCTGACAGCCAGCGCCATCTTGCCAGCCATCTTGAAAGTGGATCTTCCAGCTCCTGATTAAACTGCCCCAGATGACATTGTACGGAGCAAGAATGAGCTGTCCTCATTAGCTCTGCCCAAGCTGCAGACTTGTGGGCAAAATAAATGATTGTTGCCTTTTTCTTTTGGTGGCTGCCCAGTATGGGGATCTGAACTCTTGACCTCGGTGTTAATACATTGTGCTCTAACCATTTGAGCTAAACAGACAGCCCTGTTGTCATTTTAAACCACTAAATTTTAGGGTGGTTTGATACACAGCAAAAAAATAATCAGAACAGGTGGGTAGACTCCTGGACAAAACTGGAGCTTTGACAGAAAGAAAGAAGGAAAGAAAGGCTGTTGGAAGACAACCACTCATGTCTGCTGTACAATTAAAGAGAATGGTGATGACTTTAATGACGGACCAGAATTTACTTTTAGTCATTAAACTAAGTGGCTAAACTCTTCTGCATGTCCAGTGGACCATGGCTTACAATGCAGGGAGGAAGTTCTGGGCCAACCTTTCATAAAAGCCTTCAGATTTAGACTTTTTATGTTCTCTCCAAATTGGGTTATACATGTGATCATTATATGTGTGGCTGAAAAACACCGATTTATCAAGTGTCAACATTTAAGCTATACTACTGTTTCTATTCCTCTGTTTTGGCACTTCTTTATCAATGTACTAAGAGTATTGAAATAAAAAAGGTTTTGAGTTTTTTCAGTTGCTAAGCATTCTTGCTGATACATATGTTTTCCTGCTGGAGACCAGCTCCGCAGGATTCGTTGGACCTGAATAGGTGGTATGGATTTGATGAAAAGGAAGAGACGGACCACAGATGTCTAGTGCAAGTGTGGACAACAACCACAAAAATCTTGCTTTATTTATATTTTTTACTTAACCTTTTACATGATGATTTATCTTTTAATCAAAACATTTATTATTTCATCTCTATAGAAAAAGAAAAAACAGAATGCTCCAAAGCAATTATGTTGTGATAAAAGCACCCACTCATGCACCAATAGTTCACCCCAAAGCCTGTAGCCTGTGGCCAGGAAACTATACAATAGCAGCAGGCTTGGCATTGAAGAGCATCAGACTTTTAGTTTAAACTATAATTCTTAACTTTCTTAGCTTGCAATTTCACCCTTTTTAAATCTTACTTATACTTACTGTACTTGATTTTAATAACATTGATTAGTTATGGTTAACAATTTAATATTGCTTATACTCTATATTGATCATTTTAATTTATAATCAAAATGACAATGTTTATACCTTTTACTTCCCTGCCAATAGACTCCGGGAACAGCACAGGGGACAAAGTGAAAAGTTAAATGATCCTACTCAAACTAACAAAAACACAGTATATCATTCTTATTATTACTAAAGAAAGAGCATGTTCTTGGTAAATCAAGTGAAACTGGGAGTGGGGAGAAACAAAGAAATCTGTAACTGGTTGATGATCAATTAGTTATAAACATTACTGCACCCAGACCCACCATCTCCCTGGGGGGAATGTGGATAGAAATCCAACACCGTAAATTCATTCCACACATGCAAGAGCATGACCACAGCCACAATGGGTCCACGCACACATCACTAACAAGGAAGATTAATGACAAAATTAAATGGAGCCAACCCATACCGGGAACATGCATCAAAAACACCTTTAGTACTGACAATGCCCTTTAAATAAACCAGTTAATTTTGATGTATTTTAACATGTCCTTTGAGAAACTGCAGGGAATTTCCCAAAGCCATACTAAGCCCAAAGGTTAGGCTGTTTAATTCTGGGAAGCCTCGTCAAGCAACCAAAGGTGAACAAACAAGAACTTCCACAGAGTCGTACCACACACACGGGACCCCCTTGTAGCCTGCAGAACAAGGGGTATCACTCAGGCTTCTATGCCGTTCCCTATAGCAGGATGGCTCACGGCATTTTCCTGTTAATCAACTCTTGCTTGTTGTTAAACATGGAATTTCTGGGTCGCATCCTACTGGGTCTTTGTTTAGTTGACGGCTAACTCATTCATTCATTCATTCATTCATTCATTCATGTATGTTTGAGACCTGCCTTGATCTAGACTTCTGATTTCTCATTCATTCTTCGTATTTATCGTTTCGATCAAAGCAAACCCATTGCTAGAGCAGCACCACAATTAACCAGAATACCAGCCTCTAGTGTAGTGATTCTCACAGAGCTGTTCACAGCCCCATTTGACTTAGTTAGGTCTCTAGACTCTACCTGAGATCTTATGAATTTTTAGATTATTCCTCAGGGGTAAGGCCAAGGAATCTGCATTTTAACATGCATTCCTATGATTCTCATGTCCACTAAAGCTTGAGAACAACTAATCAGTTTCCCAAAGTGTATTTCAAGGTGTTCTGTTAAAAAGCGTTCTGAGATCAGGTCTAGGAAACACTGCATTGTTTATCATCCCTCTTGGAGATTCACAATGTAAACTTGCCTATTAAAGGCCCTGAGAAGTCCTGCAACTAAGAGACACACATGTCTTTGTTCAACTCAAGTGGTTCCCAAACATACTTGTCTGTGTAACATTTTATGTTCATGTCATACTATGAACATTCTGGAAATTAACACTGCATGGCACATACTTTGGTAAATCCAGCAGTGATTATCCTGTGGCTAATTTATGTTGTCTGGGGCATGTGTGTTCTATTTAAGAAAGATTTCCAAGAAAATAATTTTGTTTTACGAGTTTGTTGCTGTCAAGACAGTGTAGAATAGAGAAATAATTACAGGCATTGTGGCTGGACAGAGAAAATCCAAATCCTGGCCTATTACTTCTTACCTTTGAAACTTTGGATAATGTCTTTAAGTTCCTGCAGCCTCTTTTGTCACCTGTAAAATGGGAAGAAAAATACCTGGTTGGCCAAGTTGCTGTGAGGATTAAACATGAAAGTTTCTAGCATAGGGGCATTCAGTGGGCTCACAGAAGATGCTAGATTCTTTTCTTTTTTTGAAGGAGTTAAGTTTCAAGTACCTGGCAAATTTGCTTATTTGGAACACTTAATTCCTCAATGAGGGTAGGTAAATGAGGAATAATTCGTTACCAAGGGATGCAGACACTTAGAAAGGAGGCAGAAAGGTTAGCAAATTATAGAAGGGAAGAAATTAAAAAAAAAATTTGGTAAAATACATAGCATAAAATTTGCCATGTTGGCCATTCTAAGTGGACAGTTCAGTAGTGTTAAGTATAATCACATTGTTTTGCAACCAATCTCAGGAACCCTTTTCATCTTACAAAACTGAAACTCTATACCCATTAAACAACTCTCCCCTCCATCTCCCTCCAGAAATGTTTTTTAGTTCACTAGATTCCATAGCCCACCCTCACTCTCGCAGTTGGCTGTAATTTCTCATTGAGTCTCCCTTCACACCTATAATGTCCTCATTTTATATTGGTCTTTCACTCCAGACAGGACACTCCACAAGAGCAGAGGCTGTATTTTGCCTTGGTCATCTCTGTATGATGCACTGGGGCCCAGCACAATGTTGGGTATCCAGTAAGTGCTCAGCAAATGTTTGCTGAAAGGAATGAATGAATGCACAGACAAGAGAGAGAGGGGTCTGGGAGGCAGGCAGACAGCGCTCTCAGACGTCTAGGAGAAGAGTCTACCCTAGTTAGTGGTGTTATGGGAATGAAGGTGCTGCGTGGAAAGGACTTGTAACAATGCCAGGGTCTGTGGTTCATGTGCTTTCTGCTTGAGCAAAACATCTTGGTGGAACTAGAAGGGAGCGTATGAGAGGCAGACGTTCCCCCTCCCCCACGAGACTCCTAGTCTTTTTAACACGCACAGGGAACAGCAGGGTTTCAAAATTAAATCTATTTTTTTATTTGATGCTTTGGAGTTGGAAAAATCCAAAACACATTTCCTGGTTATTCCTCCTGAAAATCATCAAAGAATGCATGAGGAAAGCAGCAGGGCTTCTGAGCCTAGTGGTCAAGGCTTCTCCCACTCTGGAACCAGGCAGATTAGCAGCTGTGTGATGTAGCCAATCATGTCAGCTCCCTGAGTCTTCTTTTCCTCATCTTTCAAATGGGGATAAATGTCCTGTATTAGAGAGTGATTGTGAGGAGACCCTGGGATAATCGTTCTCATGGTGCCTGCACGTATTTAGTGCACAATAAACGTTAGGAATAATAATTACAAAGCCACCGATTAAGTCTGTACTGGGTGCTAGACAACTGCCTTATTTAATTCCCACAACACCCATATGAAGAGGTATTATTATCACCTCATTTGACAGGCAGGGAACCTGAAGCACAGACAGAAAGATTAAGTCACAGGCTCAGGATCACACAACCAGCCACTGGCAGAGCCAGGATCAGAACCCAGGAGGTCTGGTTCCAAAACTTGTGCTCTGTTCTATACTGCCTCATTGATGCAGAGAAAGGGGAAAAGGAGTTAAGTACTTATCTTTTTTTAACTTAAGAAAAATATTAAATGCAGATGAGACATTTCATGAGGGCAAGAGCAACAGCTATTTTATTCTTTGAGGTATAGCTAGGATCTGGGTCAGGAGCTGGCAAACTATGGCCTGTGGGCCAGCTGTCTGTTTTTGTAAATAAAGTTTTATTGGAACACAACCACACCCATTCATTTACGTCTTGTCTAAGGCTGCTTCTGCTCTACAATGGCAGAGTTGAGTAGTTGTGACAGAGACCCTACCTCTGTCAAGAGACCCTATTTCTGCCAAGCCTAAAATATTTGCCATCTGACTCTTTACCGAGGAAGTTTGCTGTCCTCTGCTTTAGGACAGCACATGGCTGGCTCTCAATAAGTATTTGGGGATAGGGTGAATCCAACAAAAGCAGATTCCAGGCAGATTCTGCTTCTTCCTTGGAGGAAGGCTGGTTAGTCCTATCAATAATCATTGTCATTAGCTTTACCTGGCCCTTGTTAGCCCCTCCGTGACCTCACTTGGTTCTCCAGAGAATTGTTTGAATAGGCATGACCAGCCCCATTATTCTGAGAAAGAAATGGAGGCTCAGGGTGATAGGTGACTTGCACAGGGTCCCACAGCGAACAGATAGTGGCAGAGCCAAGCTTCAAAGCCAGGATTGGTCTTGACCTTAATGTTGGGCGTATAAGCAGATATGTTGCTCTCTGGGGTCCCATCTGCCTCAAAGAACCCAAGCTAGAGTAAACTGTGTAAAGTAAATTTCGTCTATCCTGCCAAGGGTTATTATTGATATGCCTGAGAGGCATAAAGCAAACGCTTTAATCACAATATTATATGTTTCAGGCAGCAATACCACTGAAAGATAGACTATTTAATGATGCTTTAAGGATAAGGCATCATGTGTTCAGAGGAGCTTGTGTTGTAATTTTTGTTAATGTCACAATCCAGCTCCTCCTGCTATATTTTGACCAAATTTATGTCAACTTAAATTATAGACAGAGAGTGAATCTCTTTAAAAGACAATAATATTTATTTGGGACATGAGTATTGAAATGGGAATATGGTGGGTGTATTCAGGAAGATAAAGGGTTTTTAAAGGAAAAATGAGGAGGGTTACAAAAGCTGTTTTGAGATAATTATCTTTGACTATCAGGATCAACGACAAGGGTGGCATCAGCCCAAGGTTGGACAGACAGTTGCTGAGCAGGTATCCTCACAGAAGTATGTTTTGTGTAAGGTTTTGGTGGCCTTTGCACAAGATTATGCTCTTTTTCAGTCTTTTGTGATAGTTCTTGTTATCAGGCACATGTGTGTGAGAACCCTCCCTTCATGGCTTTCCCTGGCTCCATGTGACAGGATTTGACACAAGTGACTCCAACTTTCACAACTTTGTTACTGTATTAGTTTCCTGTTGTGCTGTAACCAACAATCACAAACTTAGTAGCTTAAAACAACACAAGTTTATTCTCTTACAGTTCTGGAGATCACAAGCTCAAAATGAGTCCTACTAAAGACTAAAATCAAAGGCTAATATCAAGGTGTCAGCAGGGCTGGTTGCTTCTGGAGGCTCCAAGGGAGAATCCATTCCTTGTCTCTTCTGGTGCCAGAGACTGCTCATGGCCCCATCCCCCATCTGCAAAGCCAGTGGTGTAACATCTAGTTTTCTCTCTGACCTCCTGCATCCATCTTATAAGAATTCATGTGATAGCATTGGGCCCTCCTACAAAATCCAGGATAATGTCCCTGTCTCAAGATCCTTAACTTGATCACATGTGCAAAGTCCCTTTTGCCATACTTTTATAAGGTCACATATCCATTGATTCCAGGGATTAGGATGCATCTTTGGGTGGGGGACATTATTCTCCCTACCACAATGACCCCAAATCCTTTGAAAGCCTGATGGATGAATCAGGTTTCCATTTGAGAATCCATCTGTGCCAGTTCAGTTCCTCCAAGAAGGAGGTGTCAGGAGAGAATTATCGGGTGGGTTTCTGTGAAGGATGAAGCTCTTCCCTTCAGGAATAGAGTGAGATGTAGGTTGGGCACCTGTGAAAAAGGAGGGGAAGGAGGAGGTTGGGTTGGAAGAGCCTCAGACCCCAGTAGGGCTGTGAGAAAGTCTGGGCCAGGCTGACGGGGAGCTCCAGAGCAAGGGCTGCCCTTCAGGGAGTTTCGTGTCCATCAGGAATGGCCGGACTCTCCTCCCAGGCCGCGCTCAGCCATTGGCTGTGAGCAGCCTGGGGAAAGTGGCTCTTCAGAGGCTCAGCTGGAGGCTGTCAGCCAATCACCCTCCTCCCAGCAGGGAGATCTGAGCTGTGCCTTCCCCTGGCCACCATGTCACCAAACAGGTTTAGGAAGCTTCCCTTTTCTCTATCTTAAAATCATGATGTGTACAGTGAGGTTGAACAGTCTGAATTATTCTTTCCTGGCAGGAGTAACAATACTCCCTGGAGAGTTGAAGCATCTAAGGAACCAGCCATCTACGAGCTGTGTGACGTTGGAAAAGTAGCCTCCCCCCTCTGAGCCTTCATTTCCTCATCCTTAAAATTCATTCCACTGCTCATACATTGTTTGCTGAGTGTCTGCCAGATGCCACTTGAGGAGCCCAAGACTCAGCAGTGAGCAAGACAGACACGGTCCCTGTCCTCATGTGGCTGATGCCTGGCTAGTCCCCAACTCACAGTTATTTGATGACGAATGTGGAGATCACTTTGTGAATGGGCTGGTCCTGACTGCATGGACCCTTTTGCCAACACTGGAGGGTATACATCTCATAATTGGAGGGACTGTGTTAATCTTTTAGACCATGGGGTGCTCTGAAGTATGAATTTAGCCACAGATTAGCTTAGTTTTTTCCAGAGCCCAGATTATGACAAGAGTCAAAGGAGTCTAGCTTCACTACACTTGCACAAACCAGGTTTTCTTTTCTGGCTTCATGACCCAAAATTTTAGCTTCCTGGATGGAAGTTATGCTTCCCTTGGCCTGTCTTTTCTGAGAATTTTTTTTAAAAAAATCTGTCCATCTTCATCAATACTGTGATTATTAACAAGCCCAGCTCAAGCCATTTGTTGGTTAAGAATGTGGGATCTGGAGTCAGACTATATATTTGAACCCTTGCTCTGCCACTTACTGGCCATGTGACCCTGAGCACGTCTCTCTGTGCCTCAGTTTCTTAAACTCATGACATGTACAGTGAGGCAATCTGTACAATGGGGATAATAAAAGTAGCTACCTCATGGGATTGTCTTATTTATTCACCTTTTACTGGACACCTATGGTATGATAGGTATGTTATTCTTGATGCTGGACATAGCAGTGAATAAAACAGAGAGATGTTCTAATGAAAGTGATAGGCAATAAACAAGTAAACCACATGGTATGACAGATAGGGTGTCATGAAGAAAAATAAACCAGAGTAATGGGGCAGTAGAGGGACAGGGACAGTTTCTCTAAAGAGGTGACATTTGAGCAGAGATCTGTAGAAAGTAAATCATGGGGCTGTTTATCTGGGGAAAGAGCATTCCAGGCAGAGAGAACTGCAAGTGCAAAGGTCCTGGGGCAGCAAAGAGTTTGAAGAGCAGAGACAGTGAGTGAAAGTTTAAGTGAGTTAACAAAAGTCGAGTGCTTAGGACAGAGCCTGGCATATTGTAAACGCTAGAAACATTCCTGGTTGCCACGGCTGGGGTTATTGCTTAGTCTTCACAATAGGACTCATTTTGAGGGGAGAATTCAGGTGATATAGTTTCCTGCTGTTATAAAATATATTAAAATCAATTTAGTTTTCTTCTACGTCAAAAGGACTATATCTATGGTCATTGTAGGTAACTTGGAGACAGTTGAGGAGACAGATGGAGACAATCACTGTTAACGTTTTAGTGCATTTCCCACCGGTATTTTTATATGCTTAGTTTTTAATTTATCACAACTGTGATCACTATAAATACTGTATGCAATTCTATATTCTATTATTTTTTACTTGACCTGATGACATAAATATTTCCCCTAAATGTATCATAAACATGATTTGTTATGGCTGAATAATGTTCTACTGAGTGCAACATATTCCCCAGTTAATGAACATTTAAGTTGCTTTCGATTTTTCTCTGTATGTATAATTTGTACAATGCTTTTGTTCTCCTTCTACTTAAGGTTGTTTCCTTAGGTGACATTCTCAGATATGAAAGTACTGATTCAAAATTCAAGGTGGATGGTTTTTCACTTACAGAAATTTATCTATTTACTTAGCATACTTTCCTAAATTTTAATAGTTCCAACTACAGGAAAATAGAACTACTGTAAGGATTTAAATGGTTTAAGCTAACTCAAATTTTGCCCAATTCCTGACATCAATATTAGATTTATAGTTTCCTTTTTTTCCTGAGAAAATAAATGTTCGGAGACTTATAGTTTAATTATAGTAACAAATAGTTGTTACAGTGAGATCTGCACACACATACAGAATTATTATATTTAAATTCATACAGAATATTTACATTTTAAAGTTATACTTTTGAAATGAGAAGTTGAAAAACAGCTTAAGTTTTACAACAAAGAAAAGAAAAATATACAAGACAGGAATAGTCAACAGTAAAAACACAGCTATCTATTCGTGATATAACATGGAGACTCTTCATCAGAAAGCTTCATCTTCTTGATCTGATTGTCCAAATCATTAAAATATGGAGGATCAGTGCTATTTTGCCTGAAATTGTTTGGCGGGACCATAGACTAACGTTTTCGAGAGCAAATCCAAGCCATTTGAATCCACGTTTTTGACATGGGATGCGAGGCTTCCTGGTTTCCACTTGGGAAATGTATTCTTATAGTCCTATAAAGATTCCACTTCTGGCCACACTTCATTATTAGGACTGCCCAAAGCTCTGAAAATCCTGAAGAGTTGATGAAATTCTGAATCCTCATGAAAAAGTGGTTTCTTTGTTGCTAATTCTGCAAATATGGTTCCTATACTCCAGATGTCAACTAGGGTTGTGTAACCAGCTGACCCTCTTTTGGCAAGGCCAAAAGCAGCCAGTTTAATTGTTCCTTTGTCATCAATCAATAAATTTTGAGGTTTCAGGTCTCTGTGAAGAACCCTTCTAGAGTGACAAAACACAATCCCCTGTAGAATTTGGTACAAATAACTCCTAATGAGTGAAGAATCCATGAACTGACCAGAAGGTATACAGTCCAAGTATTTCTTGAGATCCATGAAAAGAAATTCAAAGATGAGATACAACCTGGAATCTTGCATAAGCACATCTTGAAGACTGACTGTATTTAGATGATGAAGTTCTTTTAACAGAGAAATCTCCCAAATTGCAGTACTAGGAACCTCTTCCTCTCCACTTTCTAATCTGATTTTCTTCATGGCTACCACGTGACCTGTAGTTTTGTGTCTATCCTTATATACAACTCCATAGTACCTTCCCCAGTTTTCTCTATTTTGGTATAATCTTCCACAGTTAATCAATAGGTATAGTAGATCCTGCTTATTATCTTGCGGTGGCCACTGCGACAGTTACCAGGTCCGTGTCACTCCTTTCTTCAACTCCAAGAGCCCACTTGCAGAAATTTAAAACCAATGGTATTTATTTGTGTGGTTCTTTGATGTGGAATGTATCAGATGTCTTGGTAGACTTCAGATAGTGTTACGTTCCATTTTATTCCCTTTTAGAGTTGGAAAAGTTCAATTCCATTCATCTCTAAGACTAATAAGATTTGCTATTTTGTGCCCCTGGCATGTTTTTATTTTAAATTATTAAGAAAAAGTCTCCATTCAATGCCAAGTGTGTCCATTCAATGACACTTGGTACTACTGGAACTAAGATGATGAAAGCAGTAAATGTGATGAGTTTTGCATGGGTCATTATTGGAGAAAAAGATGGAACTACTAACCAGTAGTTTGGACCTCAGTTTCCTTATATGTATTAAAGACTGCAGGACTCTTGTGTCCTGAGCACTTGCTATGTATCAGGCTCAGTGCGAAGCATTATTTGCTGTCACTGGGTAAGTTCTTATAGTAACAGGGCACCCACTTTGAGGAGTACTCTATTTAGACTATAAGCTCTGTGAGGGCAGATATTTTGTTTGTTTTATTCACCAACTGTGTTAGCCTGCTGGGGCTGCCATAAGAAAACACCACAGATTAGGGGCTTAAACAATGGACATTTATTTCTCACAGTTCTGGAGGCTGGTAGTCCAAGACCCAGGTGTCGGCAGGGTTGGTTTCTCCTGAGACCTCTCTCCTTGCCTTGCAGATGGCCACCTTCTCACTGTGTCCTCACGTGGCTTTCCTCTCTGTGTGTGCGTCCCTGGTGTCTCTTCCTCTTCTTATAAGGACACGAAGCATATTGGACTAAGGTCCCATCCTACTGGCCTCATTTTAACTTAATCACCTTTTTAAAAGACCTTATCTCCAAATACAGTTACATTCTGAGGTTCTGGGGTTGGGACTTTAACATATGAATTTTGGGGGTATGTAATTCAGCCAACATACATCCAGCTTTTAGCAACAACATCATCACATATAGAACACCAAATACAGATCCACATCACCTTAGTTCCTGGCGTGCAGACTCTCAAAAAACACCTGTTGAATAAATGAATGAAGCATCTTAGAAGTCCAGGAAAGCTGACATTTCCAGTTTGGTCCAGGCAGCCAAAGCAATAGCATTCTGCATAACCTCATCTCTAACATTCTCACTGTTTTACAGGTGAGGACCTGAGGTGTAGATGTGTTAAATGACTTGCTGAAGGTCACACAGCCACTTGCTGGAGGAGCTGGGACTCAAGTCCAGGCCCCCCTGATGTCAGGGCCAGAACTTTTAACTTTCCTGCCACACTGAGAAGACTCGCTTGATCATTACCAGGCTCCCTTAATCCAATTTTAGAATTTTCTAGAAACCTTCCCTTCTTCATAGGACCAAGGTTTCCTTATCAGATTGGATAAGAGGAAGGCAAGAAGAAATTCTTGCTTAATGAGGAATGATTTGGGGGTCTAAAAATAGAATCTTTCTCATTCCCTTTTATGTATCTTTTTACAAAAAGTAGCTTTTAAACTAGAATAGTAACACATTCTCATGGAAAAAATTCCAAACAGTACAGAGAGGCAAAAAAGAAAAAGGTAAACCCTCCCTCCTCATCCCCAGGCCCACGTATCCGAGGGAACACGATGGACAACAATGCAGCTTTGTGAGAGCAGGGAGTTCTGACTTTGTTTCCCGTTTCTGCATTCGAGTGCCTAGAACAGTGTCTGGCACACAGAAGGCACTCAATACATATTTTTGAATGAATTAATGGATATGTGTGCTCTTTCAGTTTTTTGATACTAATGTGTTCATATCATAAATACTATTCAACAGTTTCCTACTTAATTATATCTTAGTTGCATATTAGTGCTAAAGATCTACCTCACTCTTGTTACAAGAGACATCAAATGCCATGGAATACACGAACTGCCATTTCTTTTTGTTGTGGGAAAATATATACATAACACAAAATTTACCATTTTAGCCATTTTAAAGTATGTAATTGAGTAGCATTAAGGATATTCACAGTGCTGTACAACCTCACCATTATCCATTTCCAGAACTTTTTCATCATTTGAAACAGAAGCTCTGTACCCATTAAACAATAACTCCGCATCCCCATTCCCTTCTTCCCAGCCCCTGGTAACTATTCTGCTTTCTGCCCCTCTCAACTTGCCTATTCTAGGAACCTCGTATAAGTAGAATTATGCCACGTTTGTCCTGCTGTGTCTGGCTTCTTTCACTTAGTGTGATGTTTTCGAGGTTCAGCCATGTTGTAGCATGTGTCAGTACTTCATTCCTTTTTAAAGAAAGGAATAATAAAGGCTGAATAATATTTTATTGTATGAATGATAGGTCACATTTTATTTATCCACTCACTTGTTGATGGACATTTGGGTTGCTTCCACCTTTTGGCTATTATAAATAATGCTGCTATGGACATTTGTGTACAACCATCTGTTTGAGTCCCTGCTTTCAATTCTTTTGGGTAGATACCCAGGAGTGGAATTACTGGATCACATGGTAATACTTTTTGAGGAACCACCAAATGGAAACCTTCATTTAAAAAGCCAGTCACTCCCTGTATTTGTGCTAATAACCCACAGGGCCAGAGTGGGTGGGTGAGTGGGGGGCTTGTGAGGAAACATGAGGGAGGGAATATGAGGGTCTGTTCTTGGAGAGCCCTGTCACCTGGTGTGGTTCCTGCACACATTTTTTCTCCTCCTCCTTTTTTTCCTCAGCCCCCTGCAAAAAACCACTCATTCATTCTTTTTCAACACTTATTTATTGATTGCTTTTGCCATGTTTCAGGCACAGTTTTAGGTGAGGATATTTTGATGAATATAAGCAGCCAAAAGCTTTGCCCTCAAGGAGCAAATATTATAATTATCAACAGTCTAACCAACCAACCCAGCAACAAACAAAATGAATGAATGAATAAATAATAGAAAGGTTTTAGAAGTGAAGATTGCTATGGAAAAAGTGAAAAAGAAAAGCGGGGGGGGGGGGCGAGTGCTGGGAAGACAGGTGTTGTGATTTTAAATCAGGGATCAGAGAAAGCCTCACTGAGAAGGTGACATTTGAGCAAAGGCCTGAAGGAGGGAGGGAGCTGGCTGTGTGGGTGAGAGGAAGAGCCATCCAGGCAGAGGGAACAGCCAGTGCAGAGGCCCCAAGGAGGGAGCCTCCCTGCTGTGTGCTAGGGACAGAGTGAGCAAGAGAGTGTGGGAGGAGGTGAGTTGGTGAGATCATGGGGGCAGCCTGCATAGCGCCTTGTAGACCACTCTAAAGTCATTAGCTTCTTTTCTAAGCAAAGTAGAGTGACAGCAGGAGTAACAGGATCTGATTTTTAAATTTTGTTTTATTTTTAGCAGGATCACTTCACCTGCTGTGTTGAGGATAGATTGCAGGGAGTCAAGGGCAAAGGCAGAGAGACCAGTTAGGAAGCAGTTACAGTGATCCTGGGGAGAGAAGATGTGGGCTTGTCTGGGGTGCTAGCTGTAGAGGTGAGAAGAAGTGTTTGGATTCCGGATGTATTTTGGAGGCTGAGCCAACAGGATTTGATGGATTGTGTGGTTTGTCAGTAAAATGCTCTAAGGAAAACAAATGTTTTGCTGCCTCTGTAGGAATGGCTGCTAAGTGTTTGACATATTGGGACAAGATCAATTTGTTCATAGGTAATGGCTGCTGTTGGGCTGGTACCCAGATTGTCAGATGAATTGACCTTCACCTGCTGGTGCCTCATGGTCCATCATCTCAGGCTTGGAAGAGGAAGAAGATGCTGATAATGATAACAGTTAACATTGACTGAGAACGTCATGCCAGAACTGTCCTTACCACTCATATTTCGTTTAGTAGACTGATAATCTTTGTTACATATTTAAAAACTTTTTTTGTGCACACTGAGCCAGTGCTTCAGGGCCCGCCCGGGGACCCGAGGCAAGGAGAAGGGAAATGGACCTCTCTCCCACAACCAGGCATACTGAGCCAGCACTTCAGGGCCCACCCGGGGACCTGAGGCATGGAGAAGGGGACTGGACCTGTCTCCCACAACCAGGCACACTGAGCCAATGCTTCAAGGCCCACCCGGGAACCTGAGGTATGGAGAAGGGGACTGGACCTCTCTCCTACAACCAGGCACACCACGCCAACACCTTGGGCCCCACCCAGGGACCCAGGCCATGGAGAAGGGGACCGGACCACCCTCACACAACCAGGCACAACATGCTAGCACCTCGGAGCCCACCCAGGGACCAGGGGTATGGAGAAGGGGACCGGACCTCTCTCCCACAACCAGGTACACCATACCAGAGCTTCAGGGCCCTCCCAGGGACCCGAGGCATGGATAAGGGGAACAGACCCCCCTCCCACAACCAGGCATACTGAGCCAGCGCCTTTGGGCCCACCCAGGGACCCGGGGTATGGAAAAGGGGACCGGACCACCCTCCCACAACCAGGCACAACATGCCAGCAACTTGGAGCCCACCCAGGGACCTGGGGCAAGGAGAAGCAGAATGTTCCTCTCTCCCACAACCAGGCACACTGTGCCAGTGCTTCAGGGCCCACCTGGGGACTAAGGCATGGAGAAGGGGACTGGATCTCTCTCCCACAACCAGGCACATGATGCCAGCACCTCAGAACCCACCCGGGGACCTGAGGCATGGAGAAGGGGACCGGACCTCTTTCCCACAACCAGGCACACCAAGCCAGTGCCTCGGGGCCTGTCCACGGTCCTGGGGCATGGAGAAGGGGATCAGACCACCCTCCCACAACCAGGCACACCATGCCATCACCTCAGAGCCCACCCAGGGACCCAGGATGTGGAGAAGGGGACCAGACCTCTCTCCCACAACCAGGCACACCAAGCCAGCACCTTGGGTCCCACCCAGTGACCTGAGGCATGGAACCAGGAACCGGGCCCTACTCCCACAAGGCACACCATGCCAGTACCTCGGGGCCCACCCAGGGACCCAAGGCAAGGAGAAGGGGACTGGACCTCTCTCCCACAACCAGGGACACTGTGCCAGCACCTCGGGGACCACCCGGCCCAGAGGCATGCAGAAGGGGACGGGCCCTCTCTCCCACAATCAGGTACACCAAACCAGTGCCTCAGGTGCCACCTAGTGACCTGAGGTATGGAGCTAGGGACTGGACCCTCTTCCCACACCAGGTACAAAACGCCAGCACCTTGGGGCCCACCTGGGTACCGGAGGTATGGAGGAGGGGACCGGACCCTCCTCCCACAACCAGGCACATGGCGCCAGTGCCTTGGGGCTCACCCAGAGACCTGGGGCATGGAGAAGGGGGCCAGACCACCTTCCCTCAACCAGGCACACTGTGCCCGCACCTCCCGCCCAGGGATCCAGGACATGGAGAAGGGGACTGGACCCCTCTCCCATAACTAGGCACATGGCGCCAGCACCTTGGGGCCTGCCCAGGGACCAGAGGCATGGAGAAGGGGACCAAACCTACCCCACAACTAGGCATACCACCAGCACCAAGGAGCACACCAAAAACAGCACCTCCATGTGGGTGGTCCACCACAGCTACCACAATAACCATGGCTGCTGCAAAAGTGGCTAGACGCCACAACCACCGTGTAGATGGTCCGCCAACCACTGGAGTGCATTGACACAAGGAGAGTCACCAGCGGAGACAAAGAAAAGAAGAGATGTCTCTTTCCACAAAACCCATTTCAGAGTGACAGAAGAAACATCTGCTCTATGATAATATTGGGGGACCTGATCACATCTCTCAGCATTGTCAGATCATCTAGGCAACAAATTAACAGAGTAACCATTATTCTTTCAGAAGGAGAGACGTCGTCTAGGGCAATTAAAGGGGGGAGGGGGAGAGAATGAGGGAAGGGGACAAGCGGCATCAAGAATAGTTACAATTTGTAACAATATATATGCTAGTAATATTGATTTAATCAACGTATCACAGTGTTCAACCCCAAAATATGTATAATCGATTTTGATTCAATAAATAAAATAAATTAAAAAAAACCTTTTTTTGAAATAGTCACAGATTTATAGAAAAGTTGTGAGTACAGCACCAAAGTATTCCCCCCAAATCATTTGAGAGTAAGTTGCTACCTAATGTCCCACCACCTAGGAATACTATAATATTTCTTCCTTACAAACAAGGATATTCTCTGGCTTAACCACAATATAACCAGCAAAATCAAGAAATGAACATTAATACATTACTACCATCTAGTCCCCAGAAATGTTCTTTAGAGCACAAGGGTCTAGGTCAGAATCAGGCATAGCATTTACTTGCCATGTGTCTGTAATCTCCTTCAGTCTGGAATAGATTCTCAGGCTTTCTTTGGTTTTCATGACCATGACACATTTGTAGACTACAGGCCAGTTTTCTATAGAATGTCCCTCAGTTTGGGTTTGTCTGATGGTTTCTGATCATTAGATTCAGATTGTGTATCTTTAGCAGGAGTATCACCGCAGAAGGGATGCTGTGTTCTACTTGCATGCTATCGGGTGGCACATGATATTTGACCTGTCTCATTACTGATGATCTTCACCTTGGTCACTTGACCAAAGCAGTTTCTGCCAGGCTTCTCAACATAAACCTACCCCTTTCCCTTTTGTAATTGCATCTATTTTGTGGGAGGTATTTGAGCCTATATAAATATCCCATTTTCCATCTAACTTCATCTATCTCTCTGTCTTTCTATCTGTCTGTCTGTCTGTCTGTCTACCTACCTATCTATCTATTCATCTATCTTCTCTTGCTGTATGGACTCATTGTTGCCTATTTCATTCAATGTGGTTACAATCCCTTACTATCTTTGGCCCAAGACTGGCCAACAAGAGTTCCTTTATTCTGGCTCCTTGGTCCTTTGGACATATCTCCAACATTGTTTGAACACCTTTTTGCTTTCTGGTATAAGATACTCCAGGTTCATTTTGTACTTTTCTTGCTCCAGCCCTGGAATCAGTCATTTCTCCAAAAAGCAATGTATATTTTTTAGTGAAGAACAGTTTTTAGAAGCCAGGATCTAGGTATTAGGTATGCTCATTGCTCTCAAGGTATTGCTGTTCTTAGGTCCTCTAAAAGACAGAAGTAGGGAATATATATATATATACCATATATGAATATATATAAACATACATACACATTATATATAGATATGCATGCATTTGTATATATATGCATACATGTGGATATATTTATTTCTCTCTATATTGAAAACCATAGAACTCTAATTCTAATCCAATACAGCAGGATTTATTCTACTTTTCTCTGTTTCTATATTTGTTTTTCCCTTACAATATTGACTAACCTGGATCCCATTATTCTTAATCTAGTTACTTATTTCATTAATCTTCCTATGTTACCAGTTTGCCATCTTGGCCTACTCCCCTCCCCCCACCAGTCCCTTCTTCATCCTACTCTGGACCAGTCCCCACCTCCTGTCAGTGTGGACACCTGCCTTGTCCTGTACCACCTAATGGCTGGGGAAAGGAAGAAAAAAGGAAGAGCTACAAAGTCTGTTTTTAATCCCTATTTTACAAATGGGAAAACTGAGGTCCAGGAAAGATTAAGCAACATGCCCAGGTTCCTCCAATGTGTAAGCAGTGGAGGAGGGGTGTGAATCCAGGCAGTCTAGTTTCAACCCATGCTCTAAACCCTTAGGCTACACTGATTCATGTAATAGATTCCCATGGGATCTGACCACTGGCCAGCAAAGCCACAGAAGAATAGACAGACTTTGACAATCTACTAGTCTATCTGGTACCATCTTTAGAATAGGTAAAGGAATCTGCATTCATTCTAAAACTGGCTCATTCCTGACCTCACAGAGCCTCAGTTTCCTCATCTGAAAAATGGGGATAATAATAGTGCCTACTTCAGAGGGTTCCTGTGAAGAGGCAATGTGATGCTGTCTGGAATCTAGAAAGGTGGCATTTAAAGTCAGACAGGGCTAAGTTTAAATCTTGGATTTACCACTGACTTGATGGATGGCCTTAGGAAAGGCAGAACAACTCTCTTCATCTGTTTCTCCATCTGAAGAAGGGGATAACTATAGCACCCGCTTTCTTGGTGGGGGGGCGGTGTGGATTCTGTGGGGGCAGTGTGTGTACAGCTCTAGCAGAGAGCCTGGCCTGTGGTAAGTGGTTGGTAAACATGCACCTTGGATTGGTTTCAGAAAACAGTGTGTTTCATTCAAAAGGGGGAAATAGTAAGAAGAAACACAGTTTGGTCTGCACCCATGGAAGGGATCTTCATGGAAGTGAAGAGTTGTCCTCCCATCTTACAGGTGAGGCAGTTGAGTCTCAGAAAGAGTAAGAGGCTCTTGACAGGATACTGCTGTGGGGTTAAGAGTTTTGTTTCTTGTTTTGTCTGCAGAATGCTCCATTAAAAGTGGGTGTGCTACCTTCTGTGAGCAATTAAGGAAGAGTTACTTTGGAAGCACTTTGGATTAACATGAAAACACTTTGTTTCCACAGTAGCTCTGAGCAAACTTTCTTCCCACCCTGCCCCCCCCACACCAAAACAGGTGACCCAGTGCATTCTGGGTCAGTAGCCACCCGCAGCTGTACCTGGACATCATGAGGTATTTGCACATCCAAGCAGGGACCATCCTCTCCTCTGTACACAATGGAGACAAAATGCTTTCTTCTGACCAAGACATGATTGTGTCAGTATCTCAATGGGGAGGGGAAGGGGAAAATGCTGCAAGTCATTCTGTAGCTCTGCAGAGTTATTTACTCTGCTTTCATTCAGTGGGGCAGCTTTGCTTTCTTTGGGTTTCAATTGACTTTTGTTTTGTTTTTTGGTCTACCTTGTGTTAAGTGCTTACTGTGTGGGTGACTCTGTATTAAGCTCTTTATTTATTGTAGGGGAGTGTTTCCCTGGCATGTCTGCCATTCAACTTATTCCAGATTAATCATTTCCCCAATTAAATCTAACTCCAAAGGAACACAAGGCTGGACAAACAATTTTTAGTATGAGATATCTCTAAGTATGCATCTGTCTACCCATCCATCCCTCCTGATAAGAAGATATTGTTATTTCCATTTATAAGTAAGGAACCCAAAGCTCAGAGAGGTTGTGTTATGCCTAAGGTTATGCAATAAGAAGCAGTGCTGGCTTTTGCTGTAAGCAAAAGTGAACTCAGTTCTCCCCATTGTCTATGATAGGGGTCAGCAAATACTTTTCTTAAAGGGCTAGATCATAAAATTTTAGGCTTTGCAGGCCACACAGATTGTCTTACAACTACTGAACTCTGCCACTGTAGTGTGAAAACATCCATAGGCAATATGCAAATGAATAGGTGTGATTATATTTTAATAAAACATTGTTTACAAAAGCAGGTGGCAGGCCAGGTTTGACCCATGAGCAAACTTCTTCTCTGTGGTCCTGGTGGTTGCCAGTCATGGTGCCCCAGTTTCCTGAACCTCTAGCTATAGAGGTGGGCACATGAGCAGGCTGGACCAATCAGAGATTTCTCTGGGATAGATAAATTGATGATGAAAGAGACAAGTGTTCTTTCCACTAGGTTTCTGAGCTAGAAGAATGGGAATGTGGAGCTGGAGGTGGCTATCATGTAGAGTAAAGCCAAGCAGAGACAAGAATGGCTAAATGATTGGGGGGACGGGGGGTGGTACTGAGAGAAAATTGGTTAAGCTTCTGGATCAGCCAGGCCTGATCTGAGTTGAACATTTACCTCTAGATTTCCCAATGCTGTGAGCCCATACATATTTATTTATTCATTTATTTGCTTAAACAGGTTTGCATTGGGTTTCTGTCACTTGAAACCAAAACTCTAGACTAATATACCCCAGTGTATTGACTTTGTCTTTTCCTACGACAGGGTCATTTTTTTCCATGTGATGAGAAACATGGCTTCCAAAAGCTGCTGAGTCTCATCTATCCAGCATCATAACCCAGAGACAGAGGTTGTCTTCCTCACTAGTTTTAATAGAAAATCTCAAGGAAGGACTCTGATTGCTAAATTTGGGTCACATGTCCATTCCTAAAAACGCATTTTATTCAGAAGGATGGCAGTCTCTGGTTGACTGCATGGCTGGGCCTGGGTCAGAGGCCCACCCCATGGTTGGGAGTGGAATGGGGAAAGAAATGTGGGGGCGTGTTCTGAGCAGCCAAGCCAGCAATTTCCAAAGGCAATAATTCTTGAGCTGAGTCTTGAAGAACATTCATGGCGAGGTCAGAATATTCCAGGAAGTGGTGACAGCATATGCGAAGGCAGAGAGGTATAAGAGACATGTTGGGAGTTTAAGTGGCTTAAGCCCAGAGTACATGTGGAGAGTTTGGGAGGAAGTGGAATGGGAAGTAAGAAAGGGCAGAGGTCACAACCAGGGATGGGGGCGGAAAGACATTATAAGCCATGGTGAGGAGTGTGGATTATGTCATGAAGGCAGTGGGGATATATCTGGGGGATTTAAGCAGGAAGTAGTGGATCAGATTCTCTTTTCAGAAAGTAGCCTTTGGTTGTAGGTTGAAGAATGGTCAAGACTGGATCTGGGGAGACCAATAAATAATATTTGTAGTTACCCAGGTGGGTGGAAGTGGATGTGAGATGTGGGAACATGTCTTCTGGATGAAATAGTTGGGAGAAAAAAAAAACCCAACTGCTTTATATAGTTAACTAGCAGCCTGGAGTTTACCAGGTAGTGCTGCTGAATTGGCTGACTGGGTGTTTTGGTTCCAGTGAATTGTTCTTGTCTTCATCACAAGGAAAAGAGAGAGGGTGAGCCTAGAGCAGGGGGAGGAGAGCAACTTTAAGTTTTGAGTTGAAGATAGCAAAACAGGTTGCCCCCCGGGTCTTTTTGTAGGAGATCTTTTTGTGTCTATGCCATATCCCCTTAGCGCACTCGATTTCAGCACCGCGCTGACGGACAGCTCCACGCCTGTGGAAGGACACCCGCTGTACTGTCTCTGTGCTCTTCTGCCTCAGAGATCTCTCTCTTCCATACCTCAGAGGGCCACTTAGGCCATGGCTCGAAGGATTGGGGAGTTAGAACTCTTAGGAACAACCCTCAATCAGCAGGGGACAAGAGTTGGTGGACAAATACCCTAGAATGTCCCTTCTGAGGGACATTGTGAGGCACATTCCACATGGTTTCTTGGAGGCTCCCTAGCAAGGTTGAACCCTAGGTACCCACAGAAGTAACCATCTCAGTAACACACCTATAATAGCTCATTTTCCTTCCCTGTCTCACTCTCCTACTGACTCATCCCTGTTCCCAAGGTCGTCTCCCAAATAAACCCAAGTCCGCCTCTCAGGCTTTGCTTTTGAGAGAGTCCAAGCTAAGACGGCCTCCAACTTGTAATTAGGGGCCAGTGCCTATGCACATATGAGATAGGCATATGACTCTGTACGACTTGTATACATAGGGAATGTCAGCAATGAAAGGCGGCTTAGAAACTGTCTAATCCTATCTGATTCTTGAATCTCATCTGTCAAAAAGGCCGTATTTTCCTATTGGCTTACAGGACTTGGAACAACGAGGCTTGAATACTGGCTGTTCTGTTTACTAGAAGAAAATGAATCACTTAACCTCCCCATGCCTCAGTTTCTTCATCTGTAAAATAGGGATAATAATTGCCCCTATCTCAGAGGGTGGCTGTTGTAAAGATTAAATCAGTGAATATAGGGAAAGGGCTTAGGACAGTGTCCAGCACAAGGTTAGGTAATCTATAAGTTTTAGTTGTTGTTATTACTATTATTGTTG
The DNA here is from genome assembly GCF_027409185.1 of Cynocephalus volans. Taxonomy (NCBI): domain Eukaryota; kingdom Metazoa; phylum Chordata; class Mammalia; order Dermoptera; family Cynocephalidae; genus Cynocephalus; species Cynocephalus volans. The sequence goes on from NC_084461.1 coordinate 189,941,860, forward strand.
TTCAAACTTGAATGTTTGCCTGATTTTGGCTATTAGCAGTCTTCAAATTTATTTTGCCCTTTCTTTCCCAATGTCAGCCTCTCTGATCAGAGTTTTGGTTCATAAACAAAAGTCTAATTGCATAAGATCAGACTTTTTTTGATTAGATTGTTTTGGAACCCAGTTGTGAATTCCTTTGATAAAGAGGCAGCATCACCTTGTGATGCAAATTACCACTGTTAACTGTTTTATAAATTCAGATTTTGAAAACATCAGATTTCCTGAAAGCTACCTTGCTCCTGCAAACTCTTCCTGAGCCACGTATGGGCTCTGAAGCTGGGGGTGGGGGGCTGCAGTTACTGCAAAGGCACAAAGCCACTTGCTGGTCAGGCAAATCTAGACAAATATAGGGTCAAAAGCATCAGGTTCAAGACTAGCAGGCCAGCCCCCTTGCTACTTACTCAACACATGCATCGACATATCGGATGACTCCAATTTCTTGCCTTTACCTGAGTTGGGAGTCAGGTTCTGCATACTCAGCTGTGGCTGCAGTCATAATGTAGGTCACTAACAGGAAATTACCCTGCTGCTGTTTCAGATGGAAACAGAATTCAATAGCTGATGTCTTTTTTTCTCTGCTGTGTGGTGCCAGGGGCATTTTAATGGTTCCAGGAAGGTGGGAAGTATGTCTGAAAGCCTTGCCTTTTAGGGTCCTGCTTCATCGATTAGATTAGTGGCTATCTGCTGAATTTTCTTCCTTGGCCAGTGTTCAACCCTCATTGCCATCAATTCTCTCTGCCTTTGGAACCCACCTGTGCCTCCCATCTCTGACACCTCCAGCTGGAGTGGACATCACCTGAAACCTCTCATGTTTCACTGCTACAATCTAGCCTGGCAGTCGAGGATGTGAAAATCAGGCTGCTTTGGTTTCCCCCTTCACTCTGGGAAAAAAAGAGACAGGAGGACTTTTTTCCTTTTCTTTTTTTTTTCAGATGCAAAATTCTTTCTGGTCACAGCAAGCTGAATGGGAAAGCAGTAGCTCAAGTGGCAAAGGGATGACTGAGTCAGAGAGCTTGGGAGGAAGAAACGCCTTCACCTGCGTGATAGATTCTGGAAGGTATATGGGGGAGGGGAAGAGTCTGCTTCTAAATGTTTTCGGTGCTTTCCCTGCACTCAGCTCATCTTTCCCAAAAGCAAACATCCTGAAAAACTGTAAACTACATTTCTGGAACCCAAGTCTTAGAGTCATTGTACAATACATTCAATGGGCTTTATCTTTATTATGGTTTATTTCTAGTCCATAGGGATTTAGCTTTAATCTATTCTCCACACCTTAACTGGCACCACCATTTAGAAATGCTGATCTGATCCTGTCTACCTAATGCCTTCCAAGACTCTTATGATGAAGACCTGAACCCTTACTATGGCCCTCTACAGCCTCATCCCAAGCCATTCTAGCCACATGGGCTTTTTCCAAGTTCCTTAAAAGCAGAGTGCCTCACTTTCTTCTGTTGCAGGGCCTTTGCACATTTTATTTCTACTCTGCTTTATCTCTTGTCCTTTCTGGGTAATCTCATTGGTCTTCAGGTTTTAAATATTACTGTTGTGCTGGCAACTTTCAGATGTGAACAAGGGGCCTTCAAAAAGTTCATGGAAAGATTGGTATTATCTTTTAATACTACTTCTTGAAGTACCCTTGTATCTCTAGCCCCAACCTCTACTCTGCAGTGCAGAATGGTATATATACTCACATCTTCACATGTATGTCTATTGGGAAGCTCAAATAATAGGTCAAAAAATAGTCTTTGATCTCCCCTTCCACCCTGGACTCTCTTCTCCAAGTATTTGTCTCTGTTAATGGTACTATCCTCAGGCAGAAAATTCAGGAGTCATTTGCAAGTTTTTGTATAAGTGAGGTTCCCAACAGGAAACCTGGAACATTTAAATCAGGATAATTTAAGGAGGAGTTATATATAAAGGGACCAATTAAAAAGATGTGAATGAAGGGAACTGCTAGGGATAGTGCAGGAACCCAGGGCTAGAGGCAGAAGAGCTGCCATCATTCCTGGTCTGAGATGAATGAAGCATGTGTGTATGGGGTACTAGAACTCAGGAGAGAGAATTGTTTGGAGCATGCCACCTTGGAGGGTCACTGTGTTCAGGGGACCCACCTGCCCTGAGGCAACCTTGCAAGGAGGCATTGGAGATAGTTTGATCTTATCCTCCTGCTTCAACTGATCTCTTGCTCCTGATTGGAACAGTGGACAACCTGAATAGAAGCTAAAAAAATGCTGTTGAATAAATGGATGGCAAGTCTTCTCCTCCCTTTACATAGTTAAGCTCTATATGTTCTTCAGACCTCAAATCAAATGTCGTCCTCCAGGAAGGCTCCCCTGACTCCCATAGACTAGATCATCACCCCATTGTACACATCCATGGCTTGCTTCATGGTCCCATTACATGTTGTCATTAGATATTCGTGTGATTATTTCATTTGTATGTCTTCACAGACCAGCCATAAGATATGTGCTGGCAGTGGCCCTGTCTGTTTTGCCCATCATTCATCCTCTGCACCCAGCACAGTGCCTGACACACAGGTGGCCCACAAAAAAATGGTTGTGGGAATGAGATATCATATCACTCCAGTTAGAATGGCTATTAACAAAAACAGAAAACGAATTTGGTGAGGATGGGGAGAAAAGAACATTGTTGGTGGGAATGTAAATTAGTGCAGCCATTACAGAAAATAGTATGGAGGTTTTTCAGAAAACTACAGATAGAACTACCATATGATTCAGCAATCCCACTATTGGGTATATATCCAAAGGATAGGAAATAGACAAGTTGAAGGGATACCTGCACTCCCATGTTTATCATGGCTCTATCCACAATAGCCAAGATTTGGGATCAACCTAAATGTCCATCAATGTATGACTGAATAAAGGAAATGTGGTATATATACACAGTGGACTACTACTCAGCCACAAAAAAGAATTTGCAGCAACATGAATGAACTTGGAATAAATTATGTTAATTGAAATAAGCCAGGCACAGAAAGAGAAATACTGCATGTTCTTACTCATATTTAGAAGCTAAAAACGTTGATCTTATAGAAGTAGAGAGTAGGATAGTGGTTACTAGAGACTTGTAAGGGGGGGGTAGATAGGGAGAGGGTGGTCAATGTAGTGAGCTAGGAAGAATAAGTCTAGGGTTCTATAGCATGGTAGGGAGACTACAGTCAACAACAAATTACTATATAACTTCAAGTAACTAGGAGAGGGGATTTTGAATGTTCCCAACACAAAGATGTAACAAATGTTGGAGGTGCTGGATATGCCAATTACCCTGATATGATCATTGCACACTGTATAGATGCACTCACATTGTGCTACATAAATATGTACAATTATCATGGGTCAATTAAGAAAAAAGAAAAAAATTCAGAGACGGAAGTAGATTAGAGGTTACTAGAAAGTGAGGAAGGAATAATGGGAGGTTATTGCTTAATGGGTACAGAGTTTATGTTTAGGATGATGAAAAAGTTTTTGAAATAGATAGAGGTGATGGCCATACAACATTGTGAATGTTATTAATTCCAAGGCATTGTATGTTTAAAAATGGTTAAAATAGCAGACCTTGTGTTGTATATATTTTACCACAATAAAAAAATGTTTGTGGGATGAATAAGTGAACTTCTGTAAGACTGTTCCTCTTTAACGAGTAGATAATGGTCTATAAAAGGGCACTTAGGGTGACCAATGATGCTTTTGGAAAAGTCCACAACCCCTCAATTTAATTTCTCTGTAAACTGAGTTTCCCACTGGTTCATTTTTTAAAGTATGTGCACTTGGGCAGAGAATGAATTAATAGTGCAGCGTCCTTAAGGCTGCCCTGATTTCTCACCCTCTGAACTCCTTATGGCTTTTATTCTCTTGAGTTCAGAGCAGAATACCAACATGGATTTGTATGCAGACATTTATCTTCCCTGTAGCCTCATGAGCAATGAAAAATAAATGGCTCCGGGCCGAGCCCGTGGCGCACTCGGTAGAGTGCTGCGCTGGGAGCGCGGCTACGCTCCCGCCGCGGGTTCGGATCCTATATAGGAATGACCGGCGCACTCACTGGCTGAGTGCCGGTCACGAAAAAATGACAAAATAAATAAATAAATAAATAAAATAAATGGCTCCTTCTCTTTCTTCTATTTCAAATCCCCTACTCTACCTAAATCCACCAAAGACAGACGTCGGTGATAGCCAGAGTTGCTGGGTATGGTTGTGCATGTCACTTACTGCTCAAGAGTGAGAAGAAAGTGGGATAAAGTCCAGCCCACACTCTGCTTACCACTTGGGGAAGAGCTAGAGGAAGGGCTCCTTTTCTCAATTTGCATGAAAAGCTAAGTGAACTGGCCCTGAAGATAACAGCTAAGAGCAAAGCTGGCTTGAGTTCAAAGAAAGCTTGGCCAAAAAGCCTGATAAATACATTGTTACCATGTTATTATGGCCATTGACACTTAAAAGTTTTCCCTGTAATTATTTTTTTTAGTTACAAAGATAATATCCATTTTTATAAATAAACCTCAAATCACAAAGAAATAGAGTAAAAAGCAAGCAAACTTTCTTACCCCCTTAAACTCCATAAACCAATCACTTTTAGAGTTTGCTTAGTCTACTTTCAGATTGCTTGAATGTTTCTATAAACATATTTTTCTAGAATATACACACATGTGTTCAAAATTCGTAATTTATGTAAATTATATACTATGTATATTGTTCTGCTACTTTTCTTTAATACAGCTTGTACACTTTTCTGTCAGCACATAAGAATCTCTCATTCTTTTTCATGGCCACATAGTATTCCATCATATTGCTACAGCATAATTTATTTAACCCGTCTCCAACTGATGGATATTTGGATTGTTTCCAATGTTTTGTTATTATAAACAATGTTGTAGTATTCATATTTGATATATATCTTTCAGTACATGCACAACTATTTATTTATTTATTTGTAAATTGCCATGTATCAATTATACATATTTATGAGACAGGGAGTCATATTTCAATATATGTATAAATGTGTAATGATCAAATAGGGGTAATTAGTATATTCATCATTGCAAAACTTTATCATTTCTTTGTGATGAGAGCATTTGGGCTCCTCTCTTCTGGCCATTTAAGAGCATACAATAAATTATTGTTAATTATAGATGCCTAGAACTGCTGTAGACCACTAGAACTTAGTTTTCCTATCTAGCTGTGACCTTGTATCTGCATACACAACTATTTCTGTAGGATCTATTTCCAGAAATGGTATTTCTGGATTAAAGGATGTGTGTATTTAATTAAAATGTTGTTAGATATCACCAAGAACCTTCTCAAGAGGTGATATCTGTTTACTCATCCAGTTGCAGGAAACCAAAAGCGCTCAGCTCTTTGTTTCTGAGCTCTCGAACAGCACATAGAAAAATAGGGCACATGTATTAGTTAGCTATTACGTTGTGGCAAACCACCCCAAATTTTAGTGGCTTAAAACAAACCATTTTTTAGCTCATTATTTCTCAAATGGACAATTGAAGCTGGACTCAGCTGGGTTGTTCTTCAGGTCTGGGCTGGGCTCAGTTGATCATGGCTGGGTCTTATCTGTCTTGGTCATCTGAGGGCTGGGAGATTTAGGATGGTTTTGGCTGGGATGAGTTATATTTGCTTCAGGCTTAGGCTTGGAATTGGCACACCATCATTTTCACTACATTTTATTGACCAAAACAAGTCATAAAGTAAGCCCAGATTTAAGGGGCAGGAGAGCAGACCCCACCTCCTGAAGTGAGGATCCACAAAGTCATGTTGCTAATGGCATGGATATAGAAAGGACACTGACTGAGACCAAGAATGCAATTCATCAATCACAGGAGGAGATACACAAGTTTAGTTGTTAAAAAAATCTTGCCAGTAAGACAGTTTATATTTCTGAGCCACTAGCCATGAGTCATTTACTTTTATGATTAGATTAAAAAGGTAGTGAGTGGTTGTGTCTTACTTTCAGAATAGACACAGAAGCAATTAGCAGGGGCTAATTCCTACTCTAACTCTTTATATTAGTTAGTGTATTAGTCCGTTTCTGTTGCTTATAACAAAATACCTGGAACTGGGTAATTTAGAAAGAAAATAAAATTTACTGCTTACAGTTTCAGAGGTTAGGAAGTCCAAAGTCCAGGGAAACACAGCTGGTGAAGGTCTCGGTGGTGGTGGCAGTGATGGCAGGTATCACATTGTGCAAATGGTGAAGCAGAGAGCAGAGAGAGAGCAAGACTCTCCTCTCTTCTCTCTTAAAGCCCTCAGAACCATGCCTCTGACCACCATTTTTAATCCATTCACTACTGCATGGTCCTACAATCCAATCACCCCTTCAAGGATCTACCTTTCAATTACCGTAATAGGATCTCCCACCCTCAATATTTACAGGGAGGATTAAGCTTCAGTGAGGTTGGGGGGCATCCAGTTGACAGCAGTTAGAATACAGATTTGGCTGCTCTAATAAAGAGATCTAAAATGAAATAAAAGTTTATTTCTTTTTCAGCAAAAGTCTGGGAAGGTAGTCCAGGATTGGTGTGATCATTTCCCAATCATTAAGGTCCCAAGCACCTTCAATTTGGTTGCTCTGCCATCCTCAACTCATGGTTATCATCTCATGGTCTAAAATGGCTGCTCTAATTCCTGCCATCACATCTGTATTCCAATAGGAAGGAGGGAAGGGGAAACAGAGGCATGCTCTTCCCTTTAAAAGAACTACTCAAAAGTTACACACGTCACCTCTACTCGTATCTCATTGGCCAGAATTTCTTCTTATGGCCACAGTTAGCTGCAAGGGAAAGATAGTCTTTAGTTTGGATGGCTATGTGCCCAGTGAAAATTCAAGGAATCTATTACCATAGGAAGAAGGAAAGAATGGATATTGAGGGACAAGGCCTATGTTCCCTTCTTCGTTTTCCCCTGGCAGACCAGAGCTTTATGAAGAATTATCAGTGAACAAATTAAAGACCAGACCTGTAGCATGGGAGTTAGAGGCACTTTATAGTTTATAAATGACAGAAGAGTAGAGAGTAAAAGAGCACAGTTTTTGGAAGCCAACAGACTGGGGCTTTGTATTATTGAGGGTTCTGCAGAAAAACAACCAATTCTTGAGTCTGAAGGCTGGAAACTTGGGCTGAATTTCTATGTCACAGTCTGGAAGAAGAATTTTTTCTTCTTTGGGGGACCTCAGTCTTAGCTCTTAAGGCCTTCAGATGATTGGATGAGGCCCACCCACATTGTGGAGGGTAATCTGCTTTACTCTAAATCTACTGATTTAAGTATTGATCACATCTAAAAAAAAAAGCTTTACAGCAACATCTAGATTGGTGGTAGACCAACAACTGGGCACCATAGCCTTGCCAAGTGGACAGATAAAATGAACCATGACAGGCTTTAATACCAATTTTGCTGGTGACTGTGATTCTCTGTGATACATAATCCCACAGGTTTCCAGTGAGATGACCTGAGATGCTGTGGACAGTGCCCAGCACAGTGGTTGCTCAGCAGGTTCTGTCACTGGTCTACCTGTAGCCTCCCAGCACTCACCTGTACACATTGAAGGCTGCTCTCTGCCTGGGGACTTCCATCTGCCTCTGGGGGCCAGAGTTAATGTCCCTGGAAGCAGCTTTCAGGTGGATTAGATCTAGGGTGACCAGCCCTCCTGGTGTGCCCAAGGCTGTCTGAGTTTCAAGGTTGAAACTCTTGCATCCCAAGAAGAGTTTCAGTTATAGGCATCCCAGCTCAGGTGTGCATTCTACTTTGGCTCCCAGAATTCCCATGGTTACCTGTACCTCAGGCCAGCCAGAGGTGTGATAGAATTGGTACCCCCCCAAATCAGCCCTCAACACTGATAGGGAGTTGGTTAGTGTATTAGTTCATTTCTGTTGCTTACAACAGAAAACTTGAAACTGGGTAATGTATAAACAAATGAAATTTATTTCTTACAGTTTTGGAGGCTGGGATGTCTATGGTCCAGGGGGCGCATCTGGTGAGGACCTTGTTGTTGGTGGTGACTCTCCACAGCAACACAGGGTAACAAATGGCAAGAATGGCCTGAGCAAGAGAGCTAACCTCCTCACTTGCCCTCCTTTGAAAGCCATCAGAACCACATCCATTACTCCATGAATGGATCAATCCACTCACAAGAGCACAGTCCTCACAGTCTAATCACCTCTCAAAGGCCACAGCTTTCAAATACCATAATTGGATCTACACCCTCTTAACACTGTTACAGTGGGGATTACGTTTCCAATATATGAACTTTTGGGGGACACATTCAACCCATAGCAGTTAGTAGATATCCAGCTTACTTGCCCTTAGTTGGGATTTCTTTGAGACACCCAAAATGTGGTGCCTTTGAGGAGTATTATCATTTTTATGTAGCAACTGAGCAAACCAAAGCGCAGGTGCCCGAGATGCCCTCAGTCATTACACACACCATTTCCTGGCTTCCTTCCTGCTCTGTCTCACTTCCTATCCCCTGCAGGTGCTTTCTGGGACCTCCCAAATAAACCACTTGCACTCGGGGCCTTACATCAATACCTGCTCCTGGAGGAACCAACCTCAGATAATACATTTGAACAATCATTACGGTAGTCTGCCTTTATCCGTGGTTTCACTTTCCATGGTTTCAATTACCTGAGGTCAAATGTCCGAAATTATTAAAAAGAAAATTTCAGAAATAAATCATTCATAAGTTTTAAATTGCTCATCATTCTGAGTAGTGTGATGAACTCTTGTGCCATCCTGTTCCTCTCTACCGGGGACGTGAATCATCTCTTTGCCCAGTGTACCCATGCTGTGCGGTCATCAACGTCACTTGCTCCTGACATCCAACCATCAGCATCACTGTGGCTTGATGATCCAGGGTCACCTGAAGCAGAGGATCCTCCTGACATGTGGTGAGAAGGTCAATAGCAGCCTAACGCTATGTCACAACGCCTACGTCATTCACCTCTCATCACGTAGACATTGTGTCATCTAACACCATCACAAGAAGGGTGAGGACAGTACAGGAGGATATTGAGTGAGACTTGTCCAGTCAATATTGTTGCACAATATTCTACTTGGACTTGGACATTTGCCTCTTTTGAATAAATAGTTTTTATATATAAATAATATTAAAATTTTGTAAAAAAAAAAAGGATATTGTGTGTGTGTGAGAAACAGAGAGAGACCACATTCACATAACTTTTATTACAGTATATTATTATAATTGTTCTACTTTATTATTAGTGATTGTTTTTAATTTCTTGCTGTGCCTAATTTAGAAATTAAACTTTGTATACGTACATAGATATGTATGTATAGGAAGAAACAGTATGGATATTGTTCAGCACTATCCACAGTTTCAGGCATCCAATGGGGGTCTTGGAATGTGTCCCCTGCAGATGAGGGGGACCTGCTCTCTCTGTTCTCCACTTTTCTCTCCATTCCCTCCTTTGATCCCCACAGTAGTGCTGTGAGGGAGGTAAGCCATGGCTTATTATTGTTGGAAGGTGTGTTATCATTTTTATATAGCAACTGAGAAAACCAAAACTCTCAGACTCAGAGAGGCAAGAGGCTTCTACCAATTGAATAGGGAAAAAGGAGCAGCTGAGATTTGTGCCAAGGACTTCTAGCTCCATGTGTCACCCCCCACCCTCGTGTCATTACTAGACTCTTGCACAGTTAGCGGATTCTATTCATGTGGGCATCACATGGTGCACTTAGGTGTCTGATAATGCTGAACCTCTCTTGTTGGATTTGCAACCGCTCTGAGTGGTGGTGGTTTGGGCTTTGCCACCTTATGACTTTATTTGTATCTGTACTTCCCCGTGAGCCGAGACACTGGAGGTAGAAAGTGTATAGATTGTTATCTCTCACCCCATCCCAGGAATCCATCAAGATATCAGGATAAGAGTTTTCATCCCACACTGCTGAGAATCAGATATCTGAGTTTTCAAATAAGAAGCGCCTGCAAACGAGGCACAAAAGCCACAGGATAATCCCTTTTCTGATGGGCAATAAACAGTTATAAGCAGGGGTTTATTCAGAAATGAATAAAGCCCCAATCCACATTCTTGCTTAGGGGCTTTACTTCCTTGGTTTATTTTAAACATCACAAGAGGAAATCAGGACTGGCTTTTTAGTTTTGTCACAGCAGTCACAGACTAAAGAATTCTGAGCAGCAAGGTCCCCCGGGGCAGCTTCCAAACCTGTAAAACAGTAGCAATCTCTCCCCAGCTCCAAAGGGATGACATTTGCAGAAGTGTCTTAGCCAAATCCCTCTTTCTTTCATCTCTGTCAAAGCTAAAACCACACTGGGCAGGTTTCCTGCATGGAAAGTTTGATTATTTGGTACCAGAACTTGCTACTTTCCTGCTAAAGGAAATAATTTTTTTTCCTGATTACTTACCTCTAGAATTTTCTTATGAGGCACTGTGTTTTTTTTTTTTTTTTTTCCTGAGGGGCTGAGGTGACATTTTTATGTTTCTTAAATGTTCATAAAAGACCAAAAATGTTAGAGCAAGTGTTAGGGTCTGACTTGCCCGTGCTCAGAATGTGTTTGTGGTCAGGAACCACCATTAGTGGATCAGTTAGCACCAGAAGCTTTGCTTTCTATCGAGACAACATGTAGAATACAGGTATTATTGTCTCCATCTTGCATATGAGAAAAGTGAGGCTTAAGAGGCTTAAATGCCCTGTTCAATGTCCTTCAGCTGGTAAAAGGCAGAGCTGGGGTTTGAGCCCAGGTCAGCTTGATTCAAAATCCATTCTTTTTATTTTTGCTTTATTACTGTGAAGTGGGTGAAAATTTCATTGGAAAGGTTTTTGGGGGAATCCTTGGCCCGTGGGAGCCCTTGGTTTTCAGATATATAAGCTCTGCTTATATCTGAAGAGTTAAGCTGTTGGTGCAGATATACATTGCTGTCTGCAAAATTGCATTCTTGAAAATCTTATATCTTCAGGATTGTATTAATCAGTGTTGGTGGTTGTATCAATCAGGATCCTATCATGAAAATAGAAATGACACTGAGTTTTTAAAACAGAGAGAATTAAATGCAGGAAATGGTTAAACATATGATGATGAGAAAATCAGAGATCAGCAATAGCAGGAAGCTGCCACCATCCCTAGGTTGGTGGGACAAAGGAGGGGGTGTTGGTAGAATCCAGGAGCTGAGACCTCCTGGTGGAAGCTGGAGCCAGGGAAGGCCTGCCCAGCAGGTGCTGCAGCCATGGAGGAGATGCAACTCGGGCCAGCAAAGCTGCCTGTGGCTGAGAGAGAGGGAGAAATAGCCCCCTGTCTCCCTTCCTTGCACCCTCTGGTGTCTTTTTAAAAAAATTAAATTGATTTTTTCTTAATTGACACATGATAATTGTACATATTTATGGGGTACATTGTGATACTTGGGTACATGTATACAGTGTGCAATGATCAGGGTAATTAACATACCCATCACCTCAAACGTTTGTCATTTCTTTGTGTCTGGAACATTCAAAATCCTCTTTATTAGCTATTTGAAATTATACTATAAATTGGTGTTAACAGTAGTCTCCCTACAGTGCTATAGAACACTGGAACTTATTCTTCCTATCTGGTGACAATTTTGTAGCCATTGACCACACTCTCCCTATTCCCCCTCCTCCTTATCCTTCCCAGATTCTAGTAACCGTGATTCTACTCTCTACTTCTGAGATCAACTTTTTTAGCCTCCACATACAAGTGAGGACATGTAGTATTTCTCTTTCTGTGCCTGGCTTATTTCACTCAATAAGTTCACTCATGTTGCTGCAAATGGCAAGATTTCGTCCGTCATTCTGGCTGAGTAGTATTCCATTGTCTCTACCAGAGCCTCCCACTGGCTGAACCAGCCTGAAGCCAGTTAGTAAGGGAGTCTGGGTAACCCGAGCAGAAGGGGAAGGATGGCTCTGAGGGCAAACGGGTCCAAGGCTGGCACAGATGTCAATCGAACGTGCACGCATTACGTTCACTTTCCCACCCACTTGCCTTACAACTTCAGCCAGGCTGTGTGTTCATTTCTTTTTTTCCCTTAATTACCATCAACACTTGAACACAAAGATTCTTGGCTGAGTCTACTCGTCAAAGCTGCCTTGGGCTTTCTCCCCAAGTCTCTTCTCTGCTTCTCTTCCCAGCAGGGTTAAACTCACAAATTAAACTGCAATTTTGGTGTGACTTTATTTGATTTTAAAATTGGATTCTGGCCCCAGATAATAACTTTAGATGCCAATAAGAGTGGGACTGAGCCTTCATTTCAAATGCTACTTTATTTCCTTCTGTCGGCTGACAGGCGCTCTTTGGAGGAAACCTGAAGATGTGGGAGGAAATTGTGCAGGAGAAGGGCCCTTTTTCTGGGAGTAGTGAATTATTCAGGTGCTGTAATGGCTTGGAGAATGCCAGGCCTGTCTCCCTCTTCGGACTCACTGTTGGCAACGCTAATGATGGCTGGAAAAAAGCCCTGCTCTGTGCTTATGTCGGGAGGGACAGCTTCGTGTTGCTGTGAGCTGTTCTTAGAGGCTGGGGTGGACAGAGAGAGGGCAGCTGGAAATAAAATGGCAATTTTAGGGAGGGAAGAAGAGGAGGAATGAAGGGAAAGGTAACTTTTCTGCCCCATTGGTGGTGGAACGCCCTCCGGCTAGCCTGGATTTTTTGGATTCCTCCTACATGGGATTCTCTAGTTCAGTAATGACTGCTACCTGCAGTGAGATCTAGTTTTCTTTGATAGAACGTCTTAATGGGTTTATAAAAAGGTGTTTCCACTCTGGTGAAGAGCCCAGGAAGTTGAGCAACTGGAAAAAGAATTATGCCCAGCAAAGTAACCCCAGGGTTTTTAAAGGCTGATCTACCAAAGCCCTCTTGTGGAACAGGCCTTGCTTACAAGCGAGGAAAGGATAGGATCCAGCTCCTGTCCAGGGTAACAGTGAAAACAAAAACAAAACAAGCACACTGGGACTTCGTGCTGAGGGCGTGGTGATAACCGAAAGAATCTATTCTGACCACGTCAGTTAAATTATAGTGCCTTGGGAGATCTGGGATAAGTCAGTAGTCACGTCCACCTGTCCCAGAAAATGTTATCAGAAGACCATTTTACTTAGAAGCAGCCATAATGGCGCCAGAAAGCCATATAATAACCGAGAATACTTCTCATTACCCTTACCCTAGATCCCTGCATGTAGCATATAACCTAGTAACAATCCCAAATCTATGTGTCATGTACAACCAATAGAAAGCTGATGAAGTAATTTGGCAGGGCTCCTCCTCTCTCCTTTGACCCTTACCTCTTCTGTGATTATAAAATGTTAAGCTCAGCTGGCCCTCGTTGGAGCACGTTTTCAGGGCAACTTGATCTACGTGTCTCCCCAGTTGCAATTCATATTGGCTCAGTTAATCCTTGCTATATGTATTTGGCCTCAGTTTCCTTTTTAGGTCAGCAATGGGCTTTAGCATTACATAGGTGTGAAACTTATCATTTTCTCCCTGAAGGACCTTGCCCAGGTTGTTTGATCCCTGAGCCTCAGTTTCCTCTTCTGTGAAGTGGGAATGGAAACAATCCCCACCTCACAGAGTCCTGGTTTAAATGGTATATAGTTCAGGGCCTGGCACACAGCAAAGGAGTCATATTCAGCAGCCATTATTATTGTGATTAAGTAAACAAGCCCTAGAACAAGTTTTTCTCTCCCGGTCACAAAGTCTGTACTTGGGTTTTCCCTAAGTCCAGAAGCCAGAACCAGAAATCAGAAATACGCATGGGTGGTTCAATGGTAGAATTCTCGCCTGCCAGAAATCAGAAATACACGAGCAGTTATGAGGGCAAGAGGAAATGATATTTGAAATTTGATCTCCTTGGAAATCTAGGGTTTTCGTTCTCTCTGTGCTTAATGCAGAGATAAAATAAATGCAACCATCATCAATAAAAGCAAAAAAAAATCAATGCTGTGGAGGGGTTTCTATCAGAAAAAACACCTTTATTCCTTTCTGTTTGGACTTTGCTGTTAAAATCTATAATGGTCTGGACGTAACCAGTTGTTTTCACCTGTTTTGCAGAAGAGGCTGGAAGTAGTGAAAAAACCTAGTGCAGGATTTAACAGCTTTTCAAAAAATAATAACTGGGTGCTGAGTGTGTCAGGCATTGTGCTCAGACTGAGGAGATGGAGGTGGGACACAGCATCGTCATGTCTCCTCCTCTATAACTCATGGTCTACTTGGGAAAGCAGACCAGATAACAAAGAGTCACAATTCTGCAGACAGATTAGACAGGGTTCCCTAGCCCATGGTAAGGGGTCTGCATTCTGGGTGCTCTAATCTTCTTTTTGTCTTTGTCCTTTCTGTCTCCACCCTTGAGCTGCAAGCCATGCCACTTCTAGTTTTTTCCTTTTGCAAACATCAGAATGCCAACTTAATCTCCATGGAGCAGCCTGGCTCCCCTGCAGCCTGGAACACACTCATCCTGGTGTCCCAACCTCTCCTAGATGACAGAGCTTTGCAAGAAGCTTTGCACATTAAGGCAAGAAGGTCCCTTGATGTGCCTGGCATTCCTTCATTTACCACACTGTTAATGAGACCCTGCTGTGCCAGGGGCTTGGCATGCAAGGACAAGGGAAAAACAGACATGGTCCTGCCCTCATGAAACTCACGGTCCCTTGGTGATGGAGAGATGGACAAAACCCAGTGTGGACAAACAAATATGTGGTGATGAATGTGCTGAGTGTTGTGAAAGAAATAAGAAGAATAATACAGATGGATGGTGGGCAGGCCAGCTTTGGATGGGACTGTCAGGGAAGCCTGGCATAGGACATTCCATTTTTTTTTTCTGGCTGGTATAGGAATCGAACCCAGGACCTTGGTGTTAATCAGCATCACACTCTAACCAGCTGAGCTCACCAGCCAGCCCTTGGGATGGGACATTTCTGCCAAGATGAGCAGGACAATGGGAAACCAGGCATAGGAAGAGCAGGGGGAAGGGTGTTCCAGGTGGAGGGTATAGTATGTGCAAAGACCTGAGGTGGGAAATCAAGGAATAGGGAAAAAAGTGCTGTGGGGCTTTAGCGACATGGACAAGGGGAAGAGTGTGCAGGTTGCGTCTGGAGAGGGGGGCAGGGACAGATCATGTGGGGCCTCAAAGGTTTGGATATGATTTTTATGGCAAAGTTTTAGGTGCTTGAATAAAATGATCAGCTTTCGTTCCTGAAAGATCACTGTGACTACAGGGTGAAAACATCGTCCTGCAGAGTTTAGGTGATTGGACAAAAGTGCTTCTTTGTGATTAACAGCAGTGGCAGCAGCAATTCATTGGTTCACTCTGTGGATATTTGTTGAGCACTTACCATGTATGCGCCAGGCACTTACATGTTTCATTCACTTAGAATGTTTCAGTCATTTAGCAATTAGGGATATTAGTACCACTTCCATTTTACAAACGAAGAAATTGAGTCCCAGAGAGGTCAAGTCAGCTGCCCAAGGTCACACAGCTTGCAGGTAGCTTGGCCCTGTCATCTCTTCCTACCATTCCCATTTCTCTCCAGATGCTCTACAGTCCCCACCCTTCCCATCACATCTCTCCCCTTCCCCCAAGGATTTCATTTAAATGTTTCTTCTGATTACCCAAAGAAGACATCAGTCTTGTTAAGCCCCAATCACAAGACTCAGGATACACACAGCCTTCTTTTTGTTCTTAATGACTTTTACCTCTCACCCAGTTCAGTCCTGCACCATCACTTGCAGACAAAATGAAGATGAAGTGTGTTTCTTTTTTCCTTTCTTTCTTTCTTTCTTTTTTTTATGCTGAGTGTTTCCCTTTTTGCTTCAGAAAGTTTCAAAGAGGAAGGTAAAAATAAAATCATCTGACATCCTACCAACTAGAAACAACCAAAGCTAACATTAGGTAATCAGATAAAAGCAACTCTTTAAAAATGCAAACCTGATTATGCTTCTCTCCTAATTAAAACTTTTAAAGAATGGCTCCCATTACCCTTAGGATAAATACTGACATTCTCAGTATGGCTAGCAAAGCTTTAGGAACTTTAGACCTTGATACTTTGTAACACTCTGTCTCATTCATTCTGCCCTTTGGTTCCACAAAGCCTGTTTGGATTAGTTAGGACAAGGCCAGCTGCTATAACAAATAAACCAGTAAGTTTCAGTGACTTAAGACATTAGTTTATTTCTCTCTTGTTCAGGCAAATGCAGGTTGTATTAGTGAGGGTTCTTCATAGAAACAGAACTGATGGGATATATAGAGAGATATATAAGAGAGAAATTTATTATGGCAATTGGTTCACATGCTTATGGAGGCTGAGAAGTTCCACAGTATACAATTTGCAAGCTGGAAAACCAGGGAAGCTGGTGGTTTTAATCCGAATATGAAGGCCTGAGAACGTAGGGTGCTGCTGGTATAAGTCCTGGAGTATAGAGTCCTGAGTACCTGGAGTTTTGATGTTTGAGGGCAGGAGAAGATGGATATCCCCGTTCCAGAAGAGAGGGTGAATTTGCCTTTCCTCCTCTTTTTTTTTTAGCTCTCAACGGATTGGATGGTGCCTACCCACCGTAGTGAGGGCAATCTTCTTTACTCAGTCTACTGATTGAAATGCTAATCTTTTTTGAAAACACCCTTACAGACAGACACATCCAGAAATCATGTTTTACCAGCTCTCTGGCTATCCCTTGGCCCAGTCAAGTTGACACATAAAATTAAGTACCTGGTCAATGGGCACCTTTCTTCCATGGGAAGATTCAGGGACCCAGGCTCCTTCTGTCTTGTGACTCCACCATCCCTTAGAACCTTGGAGAGCTTCCAGCCAGCAGCAGAGATTATGGGGGAAACACACATGCGTTCACTGCCTTGACCTGGAAGTGACATAGCACTTCTACACACATGCATTGGCAAGAATTAGTCACATGGACATGCCTTCCCAGGGCAACAGAACACTTTGGAAGGGGGGAGCACGGATTTTGGTGAATAGTAACTGCCTCTGCTATGTGTTCTTTTCTGTCCAAGAGTCTTTTCACATGCTACACCACCTGTCTGAATTGCTGGTCTCCCGTCCTTACCTGGCTAGCTCCTATTTGTCCTTCAAGTCTCGTCTTAAGCCTTATTCCTTCTAAGTAGGTTCAGACTCCATAGAAACCTGCAAATCTCGTTGGTAACACTTTGCATGTATGTAATTAATTTTTTGGTAGAATTATTTACTTCTGTCTTCCTTGCTAGTCTGTAATTACCATGAGAGATATTTTATCTGTCTTATTCAGTTCTGTATCCTCAGAGCCCAGCCACATGCCCTGGATATAGTAGATGCTCAGTAAATATGAGAAATCTTAAAAAAGGTCATGGAAAGATTTGTATTATCTTTCAATTCAATTTTTCCACAATTTTTTGAAATACTCTTATATTTGTTGACTCAGGGGGGTACCTGAACTGGGATTTGGGGGTAAGGAGAATTTTTAATGACCTTGATAATTAAGACCATTCTGTATCAAGTTGAAAAAAAAAAAAAAAGATCACGTGTGTTCTTGACTATAATTTAGTTAATGGAAATATTTGTCCTCTACTCTGATTTTTAGCACAAGCTCCACAGCCACATGCATATACATTGAGTGATTGAACCACAGGCTAGTTGAGGCTTCTACCCAACAGATGTCTCATGGTTTAGGAAAGAAGTTGGTATTAACTGAATTTGGGTTACCCTGAAAGAAGACCCTGAGATAAGGACTTGGGTACAAGGAGTTTATCTGGGAGATGATTCCAGGGAGCAGGAGCAAGGGAGAGAGAGTGAACCAGGGAAGCAAGAACCCAATACAGGTTGTGTGCAAGAGAGAGTTTCTGCTGTGGGCAACTGGGGCTCAGTCCTGCTGGGGACCCTCTGAGTGACTGCAGAACACGCTTCAAAATTGTCTCACTGTGGATGGAAAATATGAGCACTTAATTCACTGACTCCCACCCCTCATTTGTTGATGGTTGCCCTGTGGATGTTAAAGCATCAGCTCTTCAGGATTGGGGCCAATCTTGCCAAACTGGAGAATGCACCCAGGCAGAGAGAGCAGGAACTTAAGGAGGGAGGTGGTTAGTCTACATGGGAGCTGTCCATTATGGCTGCCCAGGGGACATGAGACAGGGCATCAATGGTGTCTGCTATAAGTGCTTTATTAACAGCAGTTCTCAAGTGTTTAACATCTCAGAACTGTTTAAAAGGCTGTTTCTTTTCTGACTACAAAATTATTATTTTGTGTAAGCTAAAAAAACTAATTACTTTCTGATTATTAAAAAATATGTGTGATTTTATGTATGTCTATTTATCTATCTCTATAGATTGATATCTATCTGTATCTATTCATAGACATAGATATTGATATGATCACACTTGATCGGTTATTTCCATTAGATTTATTCCTAGAAGTACAGTTATGTCAAAGGTGTATATGTTAAAATTTCAGGGGACATTCCAAATTGCTGTCCCAAAACATTATACTAATTTAGACTCCTGCCAACCATACATGAGAATGTTCATTTCTAATTATTCCTCATCAATTCTGTGAAAAATTAATCTTTTGCTAATCTGAATAAAAATTAATTTAAATTTAAATTTATTTGGTTATTAGGGAGGCTGAGTATTCTTAAAGTCCTTTCTCCACTTTCCATTGTCTTGTTCATTTTTTTCTTATTGGTTTGTAGTTATTTATATATTTGGGTACTAAACCATTTTCTGTCATTTACATTGCAAACATTTTCTTCTAATCTATCATTTGTGTTTTAATTTTGTTTTTTAGTGTCTAAGCTGTACATAAAAAATGATGTGTTCAAGTCTAGACCCATTTTTCTTCATGTGAATCAAGGTTGCCCATGTGACTTGCTTTGGCCAATGTAGTCTTAGCAGACATAATGCAAGCTGAGGCTTGAATGAAGCTGTGTATCAGGGCTTGACATCTTTTGTTGCTTTTGGAATGCTGCCACTGCCACATGAATCAGCCTGGCTAGCCTACTGGAGGATGACAGGCACATGGCACAGTCATTTCCCCAGCTGACATTCAGTTGAGTGAGGCCATCCAGGACCAATCAGCCCCCAGCAAACCCTCCAACCTACTATGGATGTGTGAGAGAGCCTAGCTGAGGTCATTCAAGCTTGCTCCTGCAGAATCATGAGCTAGATTAATGATGGTTGTTTTAAGCCACCGAGTTTTGGGGGTAATTCACTATATAGCAATAGATAATGAATACACTATGGCTCTATACATTTTCAGTCCTTTTACTGAATTATAAAGGGATGCATTTGGCTGCAAGTAACAGAAAACCTAACAGTGGCTGAAACAAATGGGACTTATTTTTTCTCACTCAGCAGGATGTCTGGAGATAGTTGCTGGTGTTGATTCAGCTTTTTGATGGGGATACCAAGGACCCAGGATCTTTCTATGTCTTTTCTCTGGCCTCCTCAGCATATCTATTTTCTACCTTCCTGCTTGTCACTTCATGTTGCCAAGATGATTTCCACAACTCTAGGGGCAATATCCACATTCAAAGCTGGAAAGAGGGAAGGGCTGTACTGGTTAGTCAGGAAGTCAGAGATTTTTCCAAAGTCTCTCATTGGCCAGAACTGAATCATGTGATTATCCCTGCTGAAAAGGAGGCTGGGAAAGTGAGGCCGTGGCTCAGGTGGCCAGGGAGAAGGAGATTTGAAATGGCAATTGGGCCAACCTGTGAACATGTTTGCCACTTATGCTGTCAATGGAGGGGGAAATGAATAAACATCTGTAATTAATTTTCTATCCTCAACTCATAGGCAATGACCTGCCTCCTTTCACTGCTCTTGCTGCCGCAATGAGGATGCCACTGCTTCTGAAGCAAATATGTGGGGTGCTCTTTGCTCCCAGCCCAACTTCCTCAAATCTGAGCGATGCCAGGTGACACTGGGCTTTTTCATGTGTTGGCATCTGGGCCAATGTCCCCTAGACGAGAGATAGAAAGAAGTTCCTTCCTTTCCTAGTCCAAATGCCCACCTCATTCCTTTGCCCATCCAAAACTTTTTTTCAGGAAAATTGACAGTGGGAATATTCACTTCCTTTGGATGAACATTCTAGCTTCAATAATCATGCTGTGGTCTAGCCCCAAGGCCCAAGAGGGCAGACACAAAATAGTTTAACATTTCCCAAAGTCTCGTTCAGTGTTGTGTATGATCACCTTGATACAAAATATTTAGCAGAATGTAAATGTATAGTTATACCCTCATATCATTTACATTAAAAATATTGTGAACCTGATGTGTTATTGAAAGTCCACAAAATCCTTTCTAGAAATGAAGGACACTTCCACGTAAGACTAATGATTTCTGACTTCAGGTCTGTCTGCCATTAGTTCATGCGATTTTGGAGGAATAGAATCTCCCAATATGCCAGAATTAAAAGAGGTTAGAATCACTGACTTAGAGGAACTCTCAGAGGCCTGATTGTCAGAAGTGGTTTGGAATCTAAATCATGGATGTGAACCTCAGATATTATGGTTTTTAATGATTATCCACTTTTCAAAGAATATTCCATCACATTCTTGTTCTTCAGCATCTGTTTCTGGATAATTGACTGGTGAACACATATACCTGATAAAGCCTTTAGGTTTACAATCATATCCCCTGTTTAAAAATATGAGTACTAATAAAAACCAATAACAACATTCAGTTGGTCAGAGTGTAGTGTTGTAACACCAAGGTCAAGAGTTTGGATCCCCGTATCAACCAGCCACAAAACGAACAAAACAAAACAAAACAAAACAAAACAAAAACCCAATAGCAACAAACTTTTACTCAGCGCCTACTAAGTTCTTGGCCCTGTGCTAAGGGTTTTATCTGCATGAACCCATTTATTTTGTCCCGCAGTAAGATAGGTTTTATTACTCCTCTTTGATCAATGAAGAAATGGAAGCTCAGATAGTTGAAGCAGCTTGTTCAAATTCAGAGTCGGTAGGTGGCTAGGTAGAATGCAAACCCAGGTCTGTCTGAGTCCAAAGTCTTCTCTCTTATAGCTAAAATATGATCTTGCTGATGACAATGATAGTCTAGGTTGTGATGCTTGTATGAGCATGATTCTGCTTACTAGTAGGACATTTGTATTTGATTTTTCCCCCCTAAAAGCAGGGATAGATTTATGGACAATGACAGCCCCATGCTATGCAGCACTCTGGTTGGTGCCACCAGAGATACCACTAGCCCCTGTGACTTGATCATGGGGATTAGACAAAGTTGCCCCTTCCTCTGGGTGGATATAGCCCATGCCAGAGTGCCCAGCTTTGCAGCCCTGGATTGCAGCCCCCACTTGCCATCTTGGTGGGTGCCCTTGTGCAGTGGGCAACCTATACCACCATATGTGGCAGTCCTGTGTGCCACTGGCTGTGCATGTTCTTCCCTGGCTCCTTGATTTCCCATCCAAGTCCTGATTATTCCTTTGTGCCCCAAACTGCCTGGGAGCAGAATTCTGACAAAACTAAGGAACCATGATCCCAGTTTTCTGTAGTGTACCCTAACTCATGGACCCAAGACTGTATTAGAGCCACGCAGACTTTGCACCCTTTATAACAGCCTTGCTTACTGTGGCTCTGCTTGTTTTTCATCTCATATGGCTCAGCCACAGCTTTTATCAAACAACAGGATCTCAGGTAGTAGGTGAGGTGGCAGAATAGGAGCAACATAATTTGTTTTTCCTTTGACATTATTAATATAATACTTTGAGTTATTTCCACGGGACTTTATATTTCCCAAACTCTGTTTCCATCCAGCATCAATTTGATCGTGTCCACAGTCCTGGGAGGTAATAATGGTAGAGACCATTTAACAAGCAGCTACAGTGCAAATCTACGTCTTTTAGATATGTCATCTCTATCCAGTCCTCATTATAGCCCTGTAAGGTTGGTTCTACGTGATCCCCATTTTACAGATGAGAAACTGGAGGCTCAGAGATGTTTAGTCACTTGTCCAGAGTCACACAGTGAGTTGGTGACAGAGCTGGGATTAGATTCCAGTTGTTCAGACCCTGGAACCCCGTGGTTTTAGCCACTGGGCAGCACTGCTCTGTGATAGGGTAAAGCCTCTTACCTTCTCCTTCTCACCTTGAGTTCATTCTTCCACACCCATCCTGGCCACTCTTTCATATTCACGAACTCACATGGATGTTCATGCCCCTGGGCATAGGTTATGTTTTTTCAGATGATCGTTGTTCACCTGTTGAAATCCCACTTCACCTCTGAGGCATAGCATGCCACCTTCGTCACCTTTCCCATTTGGAATTAATTGCCCCTCCTTCTTTGCTCATGGGCTCATTGCCTGCTCTTCTACCACCTAATTCAGCCCTCCTGATGTTGCAGAGAGCTGCTACAGTCTGGTCCCGTATTACTCAAACTGGTGTCCATAGACTCATGGGGCAGCATGGTATAGAGCTTGGAGGTAACTGAAGCCACAGGCTAAACATGGAGCATATTTGAGATCCTTAATTTTATCTGACGGCAAGCAATTGTTTTAGTAGGACACAAAATGCAAAGTTTGCAAGGATTTTTAAGACACAACATGCAACTTAAAAAAGCATTTATGCTTGTGGTTGGCCATTACAGGATCCCCAGTGATACAAGATATGTATTTGTGCCATTTGTGGCAATTCAGTAGATGGATAATGAGGGGGTCAGGTGAATGGGCACTGGATTTGAAGTGCTTGGGTGCAATTTCTGGTTTTGCCACTCAGAACTTTTGTGACCTTAGGCAAGTTCCTTAACCTTTTTTACTTCAATTTGATCATCAGAAGAATGAGGAAGATAATAGAAGCTATGTTCTAGGATTGCTGTGAGAATTATGTGTGTGTAATAGATGCTTTTAAAAACCATATCAAAGTGTCTGGCACTTAGTTAGTGCCCAATAAATATTTAGCTATGGTAATTATGCTCCATAAACTTATAATTTCCTGTTTGGGTTATCTATTGCTGTATCATAAATCACCCCAAAATTTAAGTGGCATATTGCAATAATCATTTTATTATGCTCACAGTTTTTACAGGTCAGGAACTGGGCACAGAAGGGCTTGTTTCTACTACATGGTGTTTGAGGGCTCAGCTGGGAAGATTCTAATGACTGGGGTGACTTGAATGGCTATGGCTGGAGGCATCTGGAGGTTTTTTTCATTCACATGTCTGGTGTCTGGGCTAGAATGACTCAAAGGCTGGGCTCAGCTGTTGATCAGAGGACCTGCAAGTAGCCTTTCCATGTGGCTTGGGCTTCTGCACAGCATGGAAGCCACAGAGTAGTATGATATTATATGACAGCTCTGGGCTCCAAACCATTCCAATGAACAAGGTAAAAACTGTCTGGCCTTTTATGACCTAACATTGGAGGTCACATAGCTTCACTTTAGCCATTGGTCAAAGCCATCATAAGCCAACCCAAATTCAAGTGCAGGGGACATAAGCCCTACCTCTCATTAGGAGGTATGCAAAAGAATTTTCAGCCATGCTTGAAGGTCAGTACAACTCCTATCTGTAATCCGTTTTCCATCCTTTTCTAGCACAGTGCCTTGAATACAGGGAATACTCAATAAATATTTGCTAAATGAAAATTTATAAGTGGAGAAGCTGAGTCCTGGAGAGAGGATGTATCTTCTTCAGAGGCCCCCATCTAGTACATGGTTGAACGAAGACTAAAATTTAGGTCTTTTTATACCTGGTCTGGTTCTCTGTCATCCACTCCACACAGCTTTCTTTTCCTCATGCAATTTGAAGCACAGATACAAAGTAAGAGCAAATGAATTTGAATTTGCTGAATTTGCTCTATTTGACTCAGATGAGAAGTTGCAAACTCAGATGTCTACAGAGACTGGCAAGTAACCTAACTGATCCAGGTGTAAGAAGGTAAATGGAAATCAACATTTGTCCATGGGACAAATAAAAATTTACAATTAGATAGGAGGAGTAAGTTCTGATGTTCATTGCACAGTAGGGTGACTACAGTTAACAGGTAAGTTTTGTATATTACCTAACAGCTAGAGGAGAGGCTTTCGAATGTTTTTGCCACTAAGAAATGATAAATATATGAGATAATTGATACATTAACTATGCTAACCTGATTATTATACAACTATCTATGTATCAAAACATCAGATCATACCCCATAAGTATTTATAATTACAATATGTCAATTAAAATTTAAAAAAGAAAACTGTAATGAAATGTGTTTGATCTAATGATATCAATACTCTTGGTAAGTTAAAAAAGTCTCCACAATGTATACATATATAAATATTCATGGAACTGTACCCTTAAGATTTGTACAATTTATTGTAAGTTATACCTTAATAAAAGTTTTTAAAAAATCTTCAGCAACAACAACAATAAAACACCCCATGGCCATGGAATTGGGAGACAATAGGGAGTGGTGGGGACCGTGGTGAACAGGAGAGCCCATGTCCTGTTACTTAGCTCCAAGCTGAGTTGCCTAGTGTCTCTGTGTGACCAGGGCTGCCATAGCTTCAGATTTTTTCAAAAAAAAGTTGGGAATCTGAATTGTGGAGTAAAATCTCCTGATTTGTAGATATTGGCAAATAATTTCAATTTAAAGCACTATGCAGTCCATATATACTACAAGCTAAACAAAACACACCTGAGAGTCAAATTCAGCCACCCGGACTGTTGATTTGTAAGCTCTGATTTGGAGTTTTTGCTCTCCATAGGGACATTTGATATTTGATGGTTTCCAGTTGCAAGATGGAAATTTGCATTAATTTGGGTGAGATAATTGTCAACATTTTGCTGCAGTTTAAAATTAGTCAGAACAAAGATAAAAAACAAAGTGGTATTGGAAGGCAGACACAGACAATACAACAGGGAGTCATGTCCACCTCTAGTGAATGCTGATTTTTATCCTGGGACTTTCAAAGGCACTTTGGGACAGGGACAGAGCAGGAGCAGGGAGAAGGGGGAGAAAATCGATCACTCGTGTTGCTGAAAATAAACAGCTTTACAACAGAGCTGTGAAAGCAAATAAGGTAATAAAACCTGAAGCTCAAAGGTCAGGTTTTTTGGGGGATAAAATTATGTTCTGTGAATATTATACTGTGCAGAAGCCCAAATCTTAAATTGTGGGTTCCATGCATTTTGTGAAAGAGGAGACTTATGTCTTTCTGAAAAGTGAGAAGGGAATGTTTTCCATTAGAATATTTTAATTTTCTTCCAAAAATTTGAGAAGTACTAATAATTTAGGGGATTTTTTCATTTAACATTGTAAACTACTTTACTATCCTTCCTATTTTTTCCCTTGACATTCAAGTAATAAATACTATTTGTAGAAAAGTTAAAAAATATGGTTAAGCATAAAAAGAACCCATTATAATCTTACCTACAAAAGACAACCATTTAAAAAAATCTGTTTGAAATATATCCTTCCAATTTTCCTCTAGGTATGTTAGGGGCCATTGTGAGCTTTGGGAAGCTTTATGTGATATCTGGTTGTGGGACCCAGGAATGCCTGAATCTAGCCTTGGCTCAGCCACTCCTTTATACCCAAGCTTCCCAATGGAGATAATTGCACACGAGACGATGGGGAAGTAGGTGCCATTTTATTAATGGCTGGGGTTGTGCTGAAACCCCAACGTGGCTCTCTTTGGTAAACTGGAGCACATAGCTTATTACCAAGGTGTATTAAGGGATCTTTGTCCTCCCCCAAGCCCTGTATGATCCCTGGAGTCTTATACCCCTCTGACACCATGGGTGTAAGAGGATCATGTAAAAAGAACACACTTATTATAGCTCCTTTGCCCACTGGTAAACATAGGCTAATCAATGCCCCAGAATTGGACCCAACTAGATCAGCATTCCTGCCTCTTGGGAGTGAGGCTAAGGACAGGGAGAGAGAAGAGAAAATGGATTTCCTCCTGTCACATGTATACAAATATATCCTCTTACAAAATGGGATCATATTATGGTTTCAGATTTTAGAATATTTGCTTTATACTTACTGGTTCAGCATCCCTAATCCCAAAATCTGAAATCTGAAATGCTCTGATAAATATTTCCTATGAGCATCATTTCTGATTTTTGGATTAGGGATACTCAGCCTGTATAACTTGCTTTTCTTTTTACTTAAAAACATTGTGAACATCTTTCTGTGTCCACAAGTGTAGTTCACCCTTCTGGTGAATGCTGCATCCATTAGTGATATTTAATTCTGTTATTTTTAATGTCTTTATTTTCTTATGAATCCTGGCTGAGTCAGACACTATGTAACTTTGGCTAAATTATTTATATTCCCTTAGCCTTAATGTCTTCACTTGTAAAATGGGAATAAGTCGACTTGCCTTAGAAGGGCTGTTTTGAGGATATCTCATTAGATGTGATAATTCCTGGTAACAAAAAGTAGTAATAGGATAGATTCCATTTTTACCTGCCTACCGAGTTCCAGACATGCTACTTTAAGTGCGTTATCTCATTGAATTCTCAAAATAATTTAATTGGTGGGCACCATCATTCCATTTTACAGATGAGAGTAAGTGAGGGTAAGACAGAGCTGTCCAAAACAAACAGAATGTGTGGGCCGGCCCGTGGCTCACTCGGGAGAGTGCGGTGCTGTTAACACCAAGGCCCCGGGTTCGGATCCCATATAGGGATGGCCGGTTGCTCACTGGGTGAGCGTGGTGCTGACAAAACAAACAGAATGTGACTCAGTTCTGACCAGCCACATGTCAAGTGCTCAACAGCCACATGTGTTGAGTGGCTACCATATTGGACAGTTCAGATTTTAGAGACTTGTTCTAGATCATGCAGCAAGAAAGTGATAGAGCCTGGGTGTAAATACCAATTTGTCTGACTTAAAGCCACTTTCTACATCACACTAATGTCCGCTAGTGGGTAGAGGAAATGCTGGATGAATCTGCATTGGAAAGAAATGGAAAGGTTTGACATTCCCAGGTCATTCTTGAATGGGTCCTTTTAATGGAAACCTCTTTGCCACAGTTTTTCTATTGCACTGTTTCTTCAGTCTGTGCCACCACGGTATCACTAACCATAACCATTGGCCACTGGGTGCATTTTGTGGAGTATGAAGACAAGTTGATGTCCTGAGTGTTAATACCATTCAGGTATTGTCTTACCTCCTCTTGTCCCTATGGTTGATGTGGAATCATTTGGGTTGACCAGCTGAGAGCACATAGGAAAACACAAATGAATAAAAAGAGTTTGATAATGACAAGAGCAGGGAACTTTGGATGCCATTTTGCTTGGCTTCCATTCATGAGTCTAATGCAAGACAACCCTTTGCTCATTTATAAAAAATAGAGCAGTGTGGTTTTTGACTCCTGCCCAGAGTTTAAAAATAAGTGCTAAATATCATTCTGTCCAGGGATCAACTTTTGAACCTGCCATTGACATCTCCTTCAGCAGCTTCTTGGTTTTTACTTACTGCCTACAGTGATTCTGTGACCTATTAGATGGTATTAACCTTGGCTTTATATTGGTTTAGACATCAGAAGCAGAGAGTATGAGCATGACACAGCTGTCACTCTGGCTGGATGACATGGGGTCACCTTTGACTCATACTTCTCTTGGGTCCTGCACATCCATCCTGTCCTAAAGCTCCATCTTGTCCACTTCTGGAGTAACCTTTGGAAACTTTCCTGTCTGCTGCCGTCACTTATGTCTGCATTCAAAGGCTCTGCCTTGCACTTGGGATGGGGTCCCACTTTTTACCTTTGGCCTACAAGGCCCTACAGGATTTGGCCTTTTCCTACCTCTGTGACCACATCTGCTTCCTCTCTTCCCCTCACTTACACTGCTCCTGCCACGTGGCCCATCTGTTCTCTCTTCAAGGCCCTTTTATTTACTGTTTCTTCTGCCTTGAATACTCTCCCCCCAGATCTCCACAGGGCTGACTCCTTCTGAGCTTTAAAGTTGTGACTCAAACCAGAGATTCCTTCCCTGGCCATCTTTTCTAATGATACTCCCAGCTCCCCACCATCCTATTATCTAGTTTTATATTTTCAAAACACGTACTGCCATCTGAAATAATCATGCCTATTTATTCACTTGCTTATCTGCTAGAATGTAAGCTCCAGGAGGGCAGAGACCATGCCCTTCTTGCCCTCCTCTGTGCCCCTAACATCAAGAACAGTAATACCTTGCACTGGAGCTCAATAGTTAGGAGGTGCCCAATAAACATGTGTTCCTAACTGGCATCTAATCCTCTCTGCACACTCTTATTGGAAAACTCCTCTTGAAGCTGCGAGTGTTTCATTAGCCAGTCAACAGCTTTTGTTAGCACTTCGGCCTCTTAACACTGTCCCCGCCTTATTCAGACACCTTAAGTGGCTCTTCTTTGCCTGCAGTGCTCTCTGTGGCTCTCTGTCATCTTACTCTCCAACACTCCCCAACTCTCATCTCCAACTAGACCAGACTCATTATGTGAGGCATTGTTTTGCGTGTTGGGTAGAATTTGGTGGGTGGACCCAGAGAGTGTCTGAATCCTACTTGGCCCAGCCACTCCGTCTCCTAGCTACAGTTTTATACACACCAGGGTAGTGGTGGATGGGAAAGCAAGGTTCCATTTGGTCATTAGCTGGCAAGTGACTTAGTCTCAAGGCCTAAGCAGGATCTCTTCTTTCTTCCAAGTGACACTCTTACCACTGGCTGACCACCAAGATGAGATGACAGTGCAGCAGCAGCATGGGAAAAGATGAGATGGGAGAGAGGGAAAGAGAGAGAGAGAATTTCTTTTTGCTCGAAATGGTCTTTCTGTGAAGCTCTCCTAGATACCTACTTTAGATTTAAGATAAGCTACTTGATTTTTCTCAGCCTCAGTGGCCTCATTGATAAAATGGGTGATAATGCCAACTCACAGGTCTTTTGTTACAAGTGTGAGTGAAGAGCAAATGAAGAAAAGTATCTAAAGTATCTAGCACCATTTGTGAAATTCAGAAGTCACTCTGTCCATGCTGTTCCCTTCTCCTAGCTGATTTGTCACTCCTTCTAGCAGTTTGTTGGAAGTTTCATATGCAGTTAGGGAATGAAATGCACAGTAGAGTTGTCAGATAAAATATAAGGCTTCCAGTTACATTTGAATTTCATATGAGCAATGAATAATTTCCAGTGTAAGTATGTCCCAAATATTGTATGGGGTATACTGATACACAATTACTCATTGTTTATCTGAAATTCAAATTTAACTGGGTGTTTTTTGCTTTTATTTGCTAAATTTGGCATTCCTAATCTATTGACAAGGATTGGAGATATATGTTCTTATGTTGACTGATGTTGCTTCTTGTGTATATTCTAATCAAAATCCATGGGACTGGGTGGCTTGTCAAGCACTCTTCTATTTTGGGACTTTGTTTGAAAAGGGTAACAGTTTTGGAAGGGAAAAAATGGAGTTTGTTCATTACAGAGCCAACAAATAAACCCTTCTTTAAAGATTGAAGATATTGCCTATCCAAAATAATATAGGCACAACTCAGAAGTTGATTAATAAAGGAACAAGTTCTGTAGCTCTCAGGGAAATTGATTTTGAGTAAAAATGAATATAGAACTTAAATGAAGTTATGACTCCTACCTCCTGTCACCAGTCTGACTTTGTTATGTGGCTCTGTTTTTGATGTTTGTTCTCTCAGTTTATTTCCATGTAATCTTGAGAGGCAAGTCAGAGCATCCCCATTTTATGAAGTCTTAGAGGTTAAGAGATTGGCCCAAAGATGCCCAGTAACTGCTCACATTTGTGGTGGATTTGCTATGTACAGGCAAAGTGCTAACATATTACATCCATGCAGTGCATTTCATGTGTTGCATCTCAACCCCGTGAGACCTATACTGTTATCATCCTCTTCTTACAGGTGTGTAAGTGGGAGCTCAGAGAGGCCCCACATTGGTAAAATTTCAGTGAAGATGTAACCTCTGGTGGATCTGACTCTGAAGCTGACTGTAAATTGCTAGTATATGTCTTCTCATCTCAACTCTTCAGACTCCAGGAACAGTGCTCCTTTTCCTCTGCATGCAGAGATACAACTGAGTTAGATGGGAGTCTCAAGTAGGACTCCAGGAGAAGTGGAGAATTTCCCCATTGAAAAGATTTGTAGCTCTAGATAACTGAGTTTATTTTTTCTTTTAAATAAACATATGTTCTCTCTTTGCCCCTGCCCCCCATCTCTCTCTGTCTCCGTTTCTATCTTTTTCAGGATCTAAATAATTACAGTAGTTATCTTTGGGGAGGAGATTGGTGGGATTGGATCAGAAGACTTTAGCATTTTATGTCATACCCTTTGGTCTTGAAACATTTCTCTTCTTTTCAGAATTGTTTTGGTTATTATGGATCCTCTACACTTCCACATAATTTTTAGAATTAGTTTGTCCATTTCTAAAAAAAAAATGTCTGCTTGAATTTTGAGTGGGATTACTTTAAGATCATAGATCAATTTGGGAAGGCTTGTCTTATAAAGTAATAAATACACACACCCAGCAGTCACACACCAAACATATAATTAGACCTGTTTGGAAATGTCTACAGCAGCTTTACTCATAATTACTCAAAACTGGAAACAACACAAATGTCTGTCAACAGGTGAGTGGATAAACAAATTGGGGTATATTCATTCATACAATGGAATACTATTGAGTAAGAAAAAGGAATAAATTGCTAATGCACACAACCCCATAGATGAATCTCAAAAAGATGTTGAGCAATAGTAGTGAGACAGAAAAGAGTAAAAATCCGTTCATATGAAACTATAGAAAAGGCAAACTAATCTATGGTGACAGAGAGCAGACCAGTGGTTGCCCAAGGGTGGGTCTGATTACAAAGAGACACGAAAAAACTTTTAGGGGTAATGGACGTGTTCTCTTTCTTGATTGGGGCAGCGGTTATGCTTGTCAAAAATCATCAAACTGTACACTTGAAATCTGTTCATTATATTGCATGCAAATTATACCTCAATAAGGTTGACATAAAAAGTGAAAAATAAAAAGTCATACATGCATTATAGAAAGTGCACATACACTTCTGGGAGCTGATGGGTTTTCTGGCTTTTTTTAAAATTAAAAATTCTAAAAATTAATTTAACAATAATTTTTACTTTTATACCTTATTTATTTAATTACTCCCAGTGCTTAGCAATATGCCTGGCATATAGGAAAAGTTCAATAAATGTTGAATGAATATTAGCCCTGTTGAAGCTTTTTACATTTACAAGGAGAGCAAGCCATATACCTAAAAGAATAAATCTTTCATGAGTTATTAATACCATAACTTCTTTTTTAGGCACTACAGATTGGTGAGAGAGGAGAGTGTTTTCACCAGAGCATCTTTACTAGCCACTCACCACACCTTCACCCCTAAATCAGATACTCCTATTAGAAACTCCTCCTATTCTCGTACAAACATCCCCACAAAGGAAAATCTATTTTTTGCAAGCTTCCCTCCCACTTCATTCAACCTTCTCTCAACCACCGCTGTTTGGTTTCTGTCCCCATCCCTCTATAGGAATTACTATCTCCAAGCTCACCCCTGGTCTTCTAATAGCCAACTTTGCTGGGCATTTTCCATGTGCTCTTTTGCTAGGCCTTGCTGTTGCATTTAATGTGGCCGGTCACCCTCTTTCTCTACACTTTACTCCTTTGGATTTCTTTTCACTAAATTCTCTTAGCTTTTCTTGGACCTTTCCAATCTCTGTCTTATCCTCCACCTAACTCTTAAAAGTTGAGGTTCTCCAAAATACTATCTCTGGCTCTCTGATATTCTCATTCTCTATACTATACAGTCTCGCTGGGCAATCTTATCCCTTCTCATGTCCCAGTCACCTTCTCTATGCTGATGATTCCCTAATCTCCATCCCCAGTGCAGCCCTCTCTCCCAAGCTTTGGAATCTTGCGTCTAGCCACCAGCTAGGCATCTCCACTTGGATGTCCCTGGACGCCTCAAACTCAACATGGCTGTGCTCTGAGCTCCCTCCCAATCCTGCCCCTCTCTTTCCCCTGTTGTGTTGTCGATGGCTTCACCGTTCACTCGGTCTACCAAGCTGTAAATTTGAGTGCAAACCTTTTCTCTTCTTCTTTTTTTTTTTTTTTTGTCTTTTTCGTGACCGGCACTCAGCCAGTGAGCACACCGGCCATTCCAATATAGGATCTGAACCTGAGGCGGGAGCATCGCTGCGCTCCCAGTGCCGCACTCTCCCGAGTGCGCCAGGGGCTCGGCCCCTTTTCTCCTCTTAAAAAAAAAAAAAAAAAAAAATTGATTCCCAAGTCCATTTCAATTACTGAGGTCACAGAAAGGGCCAGAGGAGATGAAGTCAAGAGTAAAAGTACAAAGGTGAGTCTGAACAGAGGCGAGGTCATCGTACTCTTTACATGTAAGGAAAGTGCATAATGATGGATGGGGGTGTGGATCAGGTATAAGGTGAGAAGTTGAACAAGATGAAACCAGATGGCTTAAAATTGCTCAGAGGGAGGATGAGATAGTTTACTTCACATATGCAAAGGGCAACCAGAGGAGAGGGAATAAAGTTTGTGGGACCTCAGTGAGCAGAGTCAGGGCTAAGGGAGCTATGGGAAGGTGGGCTGTGGTATAACCGAAGGTCAGGTCTGAAGCTATCCTACAGCAGAAGGTGCTGCCTTGATATTTAGTGAGATTTCTGTCACTGGAGGTATTTTAGCAGAGCTTGGGAGGAGGCTTGCCAAAAATGCAGTGGGTTATTTCAATTTTGGATTGGGGAGTGATAGAGAGGGCAAGAAGTTGTGGTTTAGTGGAATGATTTCTAATGTCCTTTCTAATCCCGAGGACTGACTGGCCTGTGGCTCGAGGCCATGAGAGAGACAATAATGAAATACAGCAAAGAAGAGAGGTGGTGTCAGGAGAAAGAAAAATCAAGATGCAAATGCTATTATTCACATTTCCTATTTTGACAGTGTCCACCCAGAAACTTACAACAGAGCCAACATTTCTGCAATTATAATTTCAACTAATTTGGGCTATGAGTTCATTAGCTGCAAAAGGTACTGTATGCTGTTAATCAGAAGCGAGCTTTCCTCTCCCCCTCCTCCCTATTTTTAGGATTAAGAGCAAAGCAGAAGGGAGTTAGGGGACTCTACTTGGGATAAATACTGGATGGCTTTAGTAAGCCCAGCCACCACCCGAATACCAACTAAGCTGCTTGTACGTTT
This sequence comes from Cynocephalus volans, assembly GCF_027409185.1. NCBI lineage: Eukaryota > Metazoa > Chordata > Mammalia > Dermoptera > Cynocephalidae > Cynocephalus > Cynocephalus volans. The sequence continues at coordinate 189,975,047 of NC_084461.1, forward strand.
GGAAGAGTTTGAAGGACAAAAGTTGCTATTGGATGCAGATGAGCTGGCTCTGTTTCAGGGTCGTTTTGTGTTTGTTTCCCTTTCCACTTTACAGACAGAATCTACACCATAACTCTCTTAGGTTTCAGAATATTCCAGCTTCTATCCTCACTCCTCTTCCCACTCCCCACTTCTTTGACCAAACAATGAGAGAAACAACACCCTATGTCAAGGTTAAAGAAAATGACCAGACTTTTAGACTTGCAACAATTTCTCTGTGAATTAACTATGGGCAGAGCTTGGTATTAGAAGCTGGGATGAGAGACACACCTTGAGAGATTTCCTCAGGGGCTCAGGAGTTACCATAGCATTCACAAAGCACTTTTGCCTAAACGGTCTAATTTGATCATCACCAGGGAGGTTCAGGCAGGTACAATTGTCTGTGTTTCATAGATGCCGACTTTGACGCTCAAGGAGATTAAATGTCTTGCCTGAAATCACGTAGCTGACAGGGGACATGTCTTCACCCTTCATACTATTTCTCTTGTGCTGTTCAGAAATGGACTGGATTATGGGAATGGCTCTAACTGTTGAGAAAAAGAGAGGGGCTGAAGAGAGGGGAGAAAAGCTGAACCAAGAATGTCTGTACCACTCACGGGGGCCTTGGCCAAACTCTTTGTGAGGAGACTGAACAAAACATTCTGCCAGTCAGGTGGAACACATGCTGCCCACTGGGGATTCAGGGTGCTTCTTGGCATATTGCCTTCCTCAGGCAAGGAAACTGGTCAAACTTTTGTAGCAGGTTAATTAAACAGTGTCAAGTTAGTAGGGTATGGTAGATTGAATCACTGCTGCAACTCTTCCTCCTTCCCTAAGTTCCTTCCTAATTTTGCAGCGCTCATCCACTCTGATGCTGAAGTTGGCAATGACACTTGACCAGTAGAATAAGGAGGAAGCAACAATGTGTCAGTCCTGAGCCTCTGCCTCCAGAGACCTTCTGTGTTTCTGCATGTTCTTTTGTGTCTTTGCCCTCACCTTGAGGAATGCATGGGGTACTACTGGTCCATGAAAGATGAGAGACAGATGGAATTGAGCCCACCCTAGATCAGCCAACTCTCAGTGGAGGTGAACAATAAATGCTTATTATTTGTGGTGGTTTGTTACACAGCATTATTGTGGCAATAGATAACTGATACATAAGATGCAATAATGAAGGTTTTATTTATTCCCTTTCACTGCTTCCAGCTGAGCATTATAAAATACTCTTTCCAATCCTCAGGCGGATTCTACAATTTTGGGGCTACTTTAAGTTATTAAAAATTGAGTCTGGATTAAAACTGTAATCTCAAATTTAATTTAAATCTCATTTTTCTTTCTTCCCGGCTCAGTTATGGCCCCAACTGTTTGCAGAGGCATAGTCTGCAGTGAGACACCCATCTCCTCACTCTATTCCCTCCTGTCTTTTCAAGGCCTAGCTCTATGGTGTTGGGGGATGGGGAGACAGAGGGAAGGTGACCCTTTGCTCAACTATGCAGTCTTGTGCTGATGGCTACTGCTGACAGTGTGGTCTCTGAGTAGATGGTATAAGGGGTTTCTTTGGGGGTGTGATTCTACTTCTCCCTGGACCATATATCTAAGGAACTGAGAATGCAGTGGGGCTACTCTCATCCCCTTCTTCCTAGAGATACTACTCCATGGGGCCTTCCAGTTCTACTGCTATGGGATACTCACCTCCTACAATTCTGGGCCAACAGGAACATAGCTAGTCAACATCCTGTTATTACACTTTATTTCACCCAACATTTCAAAAATTCACTCTATTATGAAACTCTTTAGTGTTCTGACTTTGGGGTGGTCTACTCCTAATGGATACCTGGGGAGCTTAGGCTTGGTGGAATTTCAATAATCACCACATTTGGTAGATTGTTACACAAATTTTACAATAATTATATCTTTTTAAAGGGTCATCCTAAAAATCTGGACATAAGGTACCATAAAAATGAGAATACCTTGTGTTAGTTGAGTGGAATGTGATAGAGACCCAAAGTAAAAGCACCTTAAATTAGATAGTTCATTTTTTTTCTCAAACAAAAGCTCAAACTGGTATGGAGGCTCTGTTTGGTGAAATTGTCAGAAACAAGCTCCTTCTTTCTTTGTGTTTCTTTTGTCTTATCTGGTGTTGTTCCTGATCTCAGGGTCCAACTTGGCTCACTACCATGTCCATATGCCAGCCAGATAGAAGGGGGGAAAAGGGGAAGTTAAAAACCTGCCATTTCCCTTTAAGAGTATGACTCAGAGGTTGCACGCATCACTTGTGCTCACATCCCACTGGCCTAACGTAGTCACCTGACCATACCTAGCCTCAAGAGAGTCTGATAAATGTAGCCTTTATCCAAGAATGCCACGTGTCCAGCTAAAACTTCTATTACTATGGAAAAAAGAGGAACAGATATTGGGGAACAGAGAAGTGGAAATTTCTGCCACTTATTCTGAGAGAATTATTCTACTCCTGTGATATAGTCTAGGAAATTTGAAAGAGGAAAAAATAATTTGTACAAGGATGTTTATAGTTTGATGATACAATAAACACTAGTCTGTTGACATAATAAAATTTCGTTTGTGGCCACTACAGTAATAAATATGAAGGTAATTTAGAAAATTATATGGAAAATTGTATGAAAAAAAATAGCATCCAATTTTATGCCCATGGAAATTAAGACCTGTTAAAAAATCATGGGTGCTCATAGATAGAGAAGAAGCTCAGAGAACTTGACTCAAAGATGCACTTTCTTTTCACATTTTAATTGAAATTAAGATTGGGTCTTACAACTCAAGCTCATATTTTAGGAGGTAATATTTTTTCCTTAACTACTCTTTCAAAATTTTTAGTGCACCAAAAGCATTTTAGAACTTAAAAAGTAGGTAGTTGTGTCCATCAACCATCCATCCATCCATCCATCCACTAGTTCAATTATTTAATAAATATTAATTGAGAATGAAAAATAGACATTGAAGAAATAAATTCATGAATTTCCTGACAGTTGCTATAAGTGTTATAAAAGAAACGTATAGAATAAAATGACAGAACATGCCATGGAGACTAGAGCAGACACTTTTGGTGCCTCTCTCATGGCCCCTTGCACTAACCATTTTATTGTATGCCAATAGTGTCCAACTGCAAAGAGCTTTCCCTTTACCTTCATATGGTTTAGGCAGAAATGCTATGGAGTTAATGCCCCCAGGAAGGGCCCTCAACCGATGACGAGTGAGAATGGGAGTATAAATACCCCAGCTTCCTCTCCCTTCAGGTGGGATAACTCTGAGATATATTCTCTACCTTGCCCCCGAGCTCCTCAGTGGAATTGAGCCCAAGTTGCCTATAGAGGTAGCCTGTAAAATAATACACCCTTCATTGAATTCCTTGTCTTCGTTTCTCACTTCTTCACTCTCCTACTGATGCTTTCTGGGATTACCTCCCAAATAAGCTGCTTGCACTCACATCTTAGTCTCCTGGTCTGCTTCTGGGGAAACCCTACCCAAACCAGGGAGTTTGACCACTCTAATGAGAAAGGCTTTAGAAAGTGGCATTTACACAGTGGCCCTGAATGATGAGTAGAGGTTTGGCTAGGTGAAGAGGGTGGTTGAGTGGTCTGGACAGAGTGTCTCACTCAAGCTTCTTGTTTGCAAGCAACAGAAAACAAATCTGGCTTTCTTAAGCCATGGTGGGGAGAGCTGAATAGCCCCAAATAATACAGGCAGGCAGACTTCGGATGGGGAGGAGTGTGGTTTGTGTTAGGATTAGAAACCCGGTCATTATGGCTGGAGCAAAGTGGTTCATGGATTGGGATGAAGTTGGAGGGGTGAGTTGGGGCCATAGAACTCATTAGCTTGTTGGTTTACATTGCATTTTTAGAGAAAGAACATTTTCATAACTAACTTTGATGTGCTCAGTTTTATGGAGACAGTGTTTGGAGTCTGGAAGATGTCCTCTCATTCTGAAATCTGAGCAGAACCAGGCCTAGGCTTGTTCCTAAACAGGTTTGGAGGCCTTCAGCAAGTACACAGTTTATGGAGGATAAACATAGGCAGAGGAGCTCACTGGAGGGGAGAAGCTGCGGCACCTGGCTTCTCTTGAGATGCCAGAGGATCTCCACAAGGCACGTCCTGTACTGTTATTGCTCTGCAAGGACTTCGTATTCCCCAGAGGCAATGGAGTGAGCAGCGGTTCTCAAATGGTGCTCCTTGGCACCCTAGGGGTTCCTTTGATCCTCCCCAGAGTGGGCTGTATAGGAGGTACAAATGCTCAGAGTCGTGAGATGTTTGAAGAGAGTCTTCTGGTGCTAAAAAAAATCATATGAAAATGAGCTAACCTGGCTTTGAATCCCATTTTTGTCACTCCTTAGCTGTGTGACCTAAGGTAAGTTAGTTAGCTTCTCTGAATGGCTTTATGATTCTCCTGTTCCTTCTCCTCCTCCTGATCGTCACCATCAATACCATTACCTACACACTGACTATGATAATTGATTTAGATGCATTCTGCCATTGACTTCCCACCTGAAGCTTTTTAGGTATGTAGATTTACCCCCACTTTATAGGTGAGCAAATTGGGGTCTAGGAAGATTGCATCACTTGTCCAAGGTCACCCAAGAGGTGACACAGCTGGGATTTAAATTCAGATCTGTCTGACTCAAATCCTGTGGTTTTAACCACCAATAGATGGTTGTCAGTATAAATGAGGATATATGTGTAATGCTTAGCTCTGTGCTTGGCATGGAATTGGCACTTAATAAATTGTATCTATTAAGATATTCACCTTAGTTACATCATTGAGTATTTGCAGAGTATTTCCAGAATGTGACCAGGTGTTTGGGGACATTTGCATAGCTGGGAGAGATTTGATATTTCCAAGGAGAAGTGTATCTAATCCTAATTCCATTTACTTTTCTCTCCCAAGGGCAGTCAAGGTGTTAATAGTACAGTTTTCTAGGGCCAGGAGGAAGAAAGGGGCACGTAACCTCACTGGGCTGTCCAGGTGCATGGCTGCATCTTCAAGGCTGTTGGGAAGAGAAATGGGGCCAGCAATGGAACTGGCCTCAAAGGTAGCAGCTGGTCATTTGTGAGATGCCAAAGAGGAACATACAAAGGATCAATAATCAAGTGTCTGTGGAGAGCCCACTGCATGCTCAGCACACTGTTAGGCACAGTGTGTGTGGGAGGGATGGGGGGGTAGTTGGAGGGAAGCAGAGCAATGGGGTTGTGGGCCCATCTGCTTGTTCAAGCTGACACCAACTGACAACCAGCGCCTTCTGCAGTGATAAGCAGGGGCAGTGCCTCTGTGCTCAGGGAGGCAGTTTTATTTGTGCCTAAAAGACCTTGTAGGGCTGGCTGGTGGCTCCGTGGTTAGAGTGCGGCCTTGTACCACCAAGGTCAAGGGCTCGGTTCCTTGTGCAGGCTAGCTGCCAAAAAAAGTTGAAAGGCTTTGTTGTTAGTGGATGAGCTCCTGTCTATTTAATCTTCACTATTTTGAGGCATTATCAAGCAGTTCAGCCAGGTAACAGGAGAGTCAGGAAGTTCCACAAGCAAGTTTCATTTTTTGTTCTGTGTTTTCTTTTCCTCCCAAACCTGGACCCTATGAAGAAATATATAGGTAGGAAAATAAATAAAAACTCTATCACAGCAATTAGATGAAGTTTCTGCGAAACATTTCCTTTAATTTTATGGCAAAATGACCCACCAAAACCCCAAAACTACTGCTCTTTAAACCTGCAGCACCCATTATAGGTGTGGATGGCAATGGTGACATCGGAGATTTTAATTTTTAAAAACAGACCTAGCAGAACATCTGCCAATCTATGTGCTTAAGAAGTGAGCTGTTTAGGTACTTGACCATTATTAGTTCCAAAACTATACTAATGATTGCTATTTTAAAATATTTACTCTTAGCCATCCTCACTGGGGTTAGGTGGTATCTCAGTGTGGTTTTGATTTGCATTTCCCAGATGCTGAGTGATGTTGAGCATTTTTTCATATGTCTGTTGGCCATTTGTATATCTTCCTTAGAGAAATGCCTACTTTGCTCTTTTGCCCATTTTTTAATTGGGGTGCTTGTTTTTTTCTTGTAAAGTTGTTTGAGTTCCTTGTATATTCTGGATATTAATCCTTTGTCAGATGTATATTTTGCAAATATTTTCTCCCACTCTGTTGGTTGTCTTTTAACTCTGTTAATTGTTTCTTTTGCTGTGCAGAAGCTTTTTAGTTTGATATAATCCCATTTGTTTATTTTTCCTTTGGTTGCCTGTGCTTTGGGGGTCGTATTCATGAAGTCTGTGTCCAGTCCCATTTCCTGAAGTGTTTCTCCTATGTTTTCTTTAAGAAGTTTTATTGTTTCCTCAAACAATTGCAGATAGATCTACCATATGACCCAGCTATCCCACTGCTGGGAATATACCCAGAGGAATGGAAATCATCAAGTCGAAGGTATAGCTGTTCCCCAATGTTCATCGCAGCACTCTTTACAATAGCCAAGAGTTGGAACCAGCCCGAATGTCCATCATTGGATGAGTAGATACGGAAAATGTGGTATATCTACACAATGGAATACTACTCAGCTCTAAAAACGAATGAAATACTGCCATTTGCACCAACATGGAATGGACCTTGAGAGAATTATATTAAGTGAAACAAGTCAGGGAGAGTTTCAAGATGGCGGCGGCTGCGGCGGCTGGCGCGGAGTAGCTGAGGTGGAAAAGGTGGCCACTGGGCCTCAGGCAGCCGGGGAAACTTGTGGACCTTTCTCTGGCCATCTCTTAAGGGAGGACTGCTGCTGCTGGCCGGTCGTGGGGGCTCAACGCCACTTTGCCCCCGGCAGGAGAGGCTGCCTCATTTACAGGCAACAGCTTTGAAGTGTGGAGCAGGAAAAGAACTGATTCTTAGCTGCAAAAGTGAGTCTTGAAACAGGGAACACGGCGCCAGGGCTCCTGTGGATGCAGCCAGGATCCCGGAGGCTGGGGCCGCACTGAAGGCGGCCAGCTGCCCTATCCAGGATTCGAGGTTTCAGGCCGGCATTAAAGAAGACTCCTGGGAGCGCCCGAGCGGCGCCGCGACTGAACAGCCCGAGGCGGCAGCGCCGAGAACACGGAAGGCAACAAACCAGAGACAGAGCGAGCGCCCGACCTGGCACAGCACTGTGAGTGATCCCTGGCAAAGCTCTGTTCGGGGGGTGGATGCCCACGCGGCTCCCGCCTGCACCACCAGGCCACTCACTGCCCCGGTGCTGCCTCCATTTTCCCAGGTGCGGGCAGCTCCGCCCTGCTCGGCCATCACTGAGCCCATTTGCTTGGCTTGGCGCGGGGCTTTCCGGACCCTGCGGGCCGACCTCCTCTCCCACTCCCTCCACGGTTCTCTGGCAGGGCTGGGGGTGTGGGGCGTCCCGACCAGTTTTGGGAGGGCTAGGAAGTACGGGCGGGCCGACTGTCACTCCACCACACCCTGGACTCCGGCCCCGGTAAACTTCCTGTTACTGGGAGGCAGATACCATCTCTGCGACCACCAGTTTGGAAAAAAGCCTAACGAATTTCTGGTTGGGAATAGTGTGGTAGGAGAGTTCCCAGGTCTGCTTGAACCTGCCGGAGAGCAGGCTGCAGGCGGGCACTAGACTTGGTTTATACCGGGGGGATACAAAGGTGAACAAGACCCGAGAAAGATCTACACAGTGCTACAAAGGCACCCAGAGAGACTGGTCGTCTGTGCCTAGCAGAAACCTGGTAGACTTCCTGGGCGAGGCGGTGCTGAGCAGGGTCTTGAAGGCCCAGCTGATAGACGAGGGGTGCAGAAGACACGCCCCAACCCAGCACAGTGTGCACAGAGGGGGGAGACGTGCGGCCAGGGAGGCGGAGACTCGATAGAAACCACACACCCGGTGGGGTCGCCACTGCACGATCTAACAGCCTGGGCCAGAGCACACTGAACGGGGAGAAGTCCTGTACAGAAAGTGAAAGCTCAACAGAGATCACACACCCTGTGGTACGTGATCCACCAGCCCAGCAGAGTACAAGCTGACCAGAAAGGTGGATCCCCGGAGAAGCCCAAGACCCGAGGCAACCACACACACAAGACACTAGAGGCCAACTGAGCAGTCACAGCGGGAGCCATACCAAATTGGCAACCACAGCAACATCCTAGTTAGTCATTAGTCTTAAACCGGTGGACTGTGAAACCCCCTGCCACAATGAATAAACACCAAAAAAAAGACACCAGAAATACAAAAAATCAAGAAAGTACACCACCAAAAGTTAATAAATCTCATACTCTAGATCCTATAGAACAAGAAGCCCTTGAAATAACTGATAAGGAATTTCGAGTGATAATTCTAAGGAAACTGAATGAGATACAAGAAAACTCAGCTAGACATCATGATGAAATGAGGAAAAGTATACAGGATCTGAAAGAGGAAATATACAAGGAAATCAATGTCCTGAAAAAAAATGTAGCAGAACTTGCTGAACTGAAGAAGTTATTCAGCGAAATAAAAAACACAACGGAGAGTTTAACCAGCAGGCTTGTCGAAGTTGAAGAGAGAACCTCTGAACTTGAAGATGGGCTGTTTGAAATAACACAAGCAGACAAAAAGAAAGAAAAAAGAATCAAGGACATGGAAGAAAATCTGAGAGAGATATCAGACAACCTCAAGCGCTCAAATATCCGAGTCATGGGTATTCCAGAAGGGGAGGAAAATGGAGATTCCATTGAAAACATATTCAACAAAATAGAGGCAGAAAACTTCCCAGGTATAGGAAAAATCACAGATCTTCAGATCCAGGAAGCTCAACGATCTCCAAACGTATTCAACCCAAAAAGGCCTTCTCCAAGACATGTCATAGTCAAATTGGCAAAACTCAGAGACAAAGAGAGAATCTTAAAAGCTGCAAGAGAGAAGCGTCAAATCACCTATAAGGGAGCCCCAATCAGGTTAACATCAGACTTTTCATCACAAACCCTAAAAGCTAGAAAGGAATGGGATGATATTTTCAAAATACTAAAAGACAAAGATTGCCAGCCAAGAATACTCTACCCTGCAAGGCTATCCTTCCGAAATGAGGGGCAAATAGTATATTTCTCAGACAAACAAAAACTGCGGGAGTTCACTACCACAAGACCACCCTTACAAGAAATCCTCAAGGGAGTACTGGGTTTGGTTCCTGAAAAATAACTACCACTGCCATAAAAACCTAAGAAAAATCTAAACCCGCTAGTACAATAAAAATGGCATTCATGAAGAGAAAACAAGCTAACAAAAACACTATCTACAACCTAAGGAACCAACAAACAAAGAAACCAAACAGTAAATCAGAAAGCAAGGAACAAAAGACACCTAAGACAACCAAACAACCAATAAAATGCTAAGAATAAATCAACACCTTTCAATAACAACTCTTAATGTTAAAGGCTTAAATTCCCCAATTAAAAGACACAGACTGGCTGACTGGATCAAAAAGCAGGACCCAACTATATGCTGCCTACAAGAGACCCACCTCACCCATAAAGATTCACACAGACTAAGAGTAAAAGGATGGAAAAAGATTTACCATGCAAACAGAAAAGAAAAACGAGCTGGAGTGGCTATTCTTATATCTGACAAAATAGACTTTAAACTAAAAACCATAAAAAGAGACAATGAGGGACACTACTTAATGATAAAAGGACTGATCCATCAAGAAGACATAACAATCATAAATATGTACGCACCCAATGTTGGAGCAGCCAGATTTATAAAACAAACTCTATTAGACCTAAAGAAGGAAATAGACACTAATACCATAATAGCAGGGGACCTGAACACTCCACTGTCAATATTAGACAGATCATCTAGGCAAAGAATCAGTAGAGAAACACAAGATCTAAACAAGACTCTAGACCAATTGGAATTGGCAGATATCTACAGAACATTCCACCCAACAACCTCAGAATATTCATTCTTCTCATCAGCACATGGATCATTCTCCAAGATAGATCACATATTAGGTCACAAATCAAGTCTCAATAAATTCAAAAAAATTGGAATTATCCCATGTATCTTCTCAGACCACAATGGATTAAAACTAGAAATTAATAACAAACAAAACTCTGGAAACTATACAAACACATGGAAATTAAACAGCATTCTACTTAATGACATATGGGTCCAAGAAGAAATCAAGCAGGAAATCAAAAAGTTTATTGAAACTAATGAAAACAATGATACATCATACCAAAACCTGTGGGATACTGCAAAAGCAGTATTGAGGGGAAAATTTATTGCATTAAATGCTCACTTCAGAAGAATGGAAAGATGGCAAGTGAACAACCTAACACTTCACCTTAAAGAACTAGAAAAACAAGAACAATCCAATCCTAAAGTTAGCAGACGGAAAGAAATCATTAAGATCAGAGCAGAACTGAATGAAACTGAAAACCAAAAAACAATTCAAAAGATCAACGAATCAAAAAGTTGGTTTTTTGAAAAGATAAATAAAATTGACAAACCATTAGCATGGCTAACAAAAAAAAGAAGAGAGAAGACTCAAATAACAAAAATTAGAAATGAAAAAGGCGATATTACAACTGATTCATCTGAAATACAAGGAATCATTCGAGACTACTATAAACAACTATACGCCAACAAATTTGAAAATCTGGAGGAAATGGATAAATTTCTGGACACACACAAGCTCCCAAAACTGAACCGTGAAGACGTAGAAAATTTGAACAGACCAATAACAATAAAGGAGATTGAAGCTGTTATCAGAAGGCTCCCAACAAAGAAAAGCCCAGGACCAGATGGATTCACAGCAGAATTTTACCAAACATTCAAAGAGGAATTGACACCGATTCTTTACAAACTATTCCAAAAGATTGAAACGGACGCAAATCTCCCAAACTCATTCTATGAAGCAAACATCATCCTGATACCAAAACCAGGTAAAGATATAACCAAAAAAGAAAACTACAGGCCGATATCCTTGATGAATATAGATGCAAAAATCCTCACTAAAATACTAGCAAACAGAATACAGCAACACATACGAAAAATTATTCATCACGATCAAGTGGGATTCATCCCAGGGATGCAAGGTTGGTTCAACATACGCAAATCAATAAATGTGATACACCATATTAATAAACTCAAACACAAGGACCATATGATCATCTCTATAGATGCTGAAAAAGCATTTGATAAAGTTCAGCACTCATTCATGACAAAGACCCTCTATAAGTTAGGTATAGAGGGAAAGTATCTCAACATAATTAAAGCCATATATGCCAAACCCACTGCCAATATCATCCTGAATGGGGAAAAGCTGAAAGCTTTTCCTTTAAGAACAGGCACTAGACAAGGATGTCCACTCCCACCACTCCTATTCAACATAGTGTTGGAAGTACTAGCCAGAGCAATCAGAGAAGAGAAGGAAATAAAGGGCATCCAGATTGGAAAAGATGAAGTCAAACTGTCCCTGTTTGCAGATGACATGATCCTATATATCGAACAGCCTAAAACCTCTACAAAAAAACTGTTGGAATTGATAAATGATTTCAGCACAGTAGCAGGATACAAAATCAACACACAAAAATCAGTAGCATTTCTTTTCTCCAATAGTGAACATGCAGAAGGAGAAATCAAGAAAGCCTGCCCATTTACAATAGCCACCAAAAAAATAAAATACTTAGGAATTGAGTTAACCAAGGAGGTGAAAAATCTCTATAATGAGAACTGCAAACCACTGCTGAGAGAAATTAGAGAGGATACAAGAAGATGGAAAGATATCCCATGCTCTTGGATTGGAAGAATCAACATAGTGAAAATGTCCATACTACCCAAAGTGATATACAAATTCAATGCAATCCCCATCAAAATTCCAAAGACATTTTTCTCAGAAATGGAAAAAACTATTCAGACATTTATATGGAACAATAAAAGACCACGAATAGCCAAAGCAATGCTCAGCAAAAAAAATAAAGCTGGAGGCATAACACTACCTGACTTTAAGCTATACTACAAAGCTATAATAACCAAAACAGTATGGTACTGGCATAAAAACAGACACACTGACCAATGGAATAGAATAGAGAATCCAGAAATCAACCCTCACACTTACTGCCATCTGATCTTTGACAAAGGCACCAAGCCTATTCACTGGGGAAGGGACTGCCTCTTCAGCAAGTGGTGCTGGGATAACTGGATATCGTTATGCAGGAGAATGAAACTAGATCCATACCTCTCACCATATACTAAAATCAACTCAAAATGGATTAAGGATTTAAATATACACCCTGAGACAATAAAACTTCTTAAAGAAAACATAGGGGAAACACTTCAGGAAATAGGACTGGGCACAGACTTCATGAATACGACCCCAAAAGCACGGGCAACCAAAGGAAAAATAAACAAATGGGATTATATCAAACTAAAAAGCTTCTGCACAGCAAAAGAAACAATTAAAAGAGTTAAAAGACAACCAACAGAGTGGGAGAAAATATTTGCAAAATATACATCTGACAAAGGATTAATATCCAGAATATATAAGGAACTCAAACAACTTTACAAGAAGAAAACAAGCAACCCAATTAAAAAATGGGCAAAAGAGCTAAGTAGGCATTTCTCTAAGGAAGATATCCAAATGGCCAACAGACATATGAAAAAATGCTCAACATCACTCAGCATCCGGGAAATGCAAATCAAAACCACACTGAGATACCATCTAACCCCAGTTAGGATGGCTAAAATCCAAAAGACTATGAACGATAAATGCTGGCGAGGCTGCGGAGAAAAAGGAACTCTCATACATTGTTGGTGGGACTGCAAAATGGTGCAGCCTCTATGGAAAATGGTATGGAGGTTCCTTAAACAATTGCAAATAGATCTACCATACGACCCAGCCATCCCACTGTTGGGAATATACCCAGAGGAATGGAAATCATCAAGTCGAAGGTATACCTGTTCCCCAATGTTCATCGCCGCACTCTTTACAATAGCCAAGAGTTGGAACCAGCCCAAATGCCCATCATCAGATGAGTGGATACGGAAAATGTGGTACATCTACACAATGGAATACTACTCAGCTATAAAAACGAATGAAATACTGCCATTTGCAACAACATGGATGGACCTCGAGAGAATTATATTAAGTGAAACAAGTCAGGCACAGAAAGAGAAATACCACATGTTCTCACTTATTGGTGGGAGCTAAAAATTAATATATAAATTCACACACACACATACACACATACACACACAAACCGGGGGGGGGGGGGGGAAGAAGATATAACAACCACAATTATTTGAAGTTGATACAACAAACAAACAGAAAGGACATGGTTGGGGGGGAGGGGGGGAGGGAGAAGGGAGGGAGGTTTTGGTGATGGGGAGCATTAATCAGCTACAATGTATATCGACAAAATAAAATTAAAAAAAAAAAAAAAAAAAAAAAAAAGAAACAAGTCAGTCACAGAAAGAGAAATACCACATTTTCTCACTTATTGGTGGGAACTAAAAATAAATAAATAAATTCACACACACACACACACACACACACACACACACACACACACAAACAAAAAAAAAAACTGGGGGGGGGGGAGAAGACATAACAACTCCAATTCCTTGAAGTTGATACGACAAGCAAACAGAAAGGACATTGTTGGGTGGGAGGGAGGAGAGGGAGGAGGGAGGGAGGTTTCGGTAATGGGCCACAATAATCACCACATTGTATATCGACAAAATAAAATTAAAAATAAATAAATAAAATATTTACTCTTGTGTCAGGTGCGGTGTGTGTTATGCACTGTTCATTCATTCCACAAATGTTTACTGAGCACCTATTAGGTGCCAGTCACTGTGCAAAATGCTTGTGATTTGAATGTGGGACCTGGGACATCTTTCAAAAAGTGCTGTTTAAACAGAGCTTGTAGGTTGCAGGTGGGTCATCCAGACCAAGGACCGGGGGTAGGAGAGAATATTCCCAGCAGAGAATACAGCAAGGACAAAGGTTCATTTCAACCTCACGATGCCACTGTGGGGGGCTTGTTAGTCTCCCCACTCTTCTCAGGAGGAAACTGAGGCCCAGACATGTTCAATCATTTGCCCAAAAGCACACATCGCAACCCAGATCTGATGAATGGAGTTGCCGGGGAGCTTCCCCAGGCCTCGTGCTCATGGCTGGTTGTCTTTCTCATCCTTTAGTTAGCATCTTGGGAGTGGGGATTAGGGACGGGGACCAACTTGTCCTGGGTTTCCTGGGACTTCCCTGGTTTTAGCACTGAAAGTGCTGTGTCCCCAGAACCCTGTCACTGCTGGACAAACTGGGATCATTGGTCATCATTCATTCATCCTAGAATGAAGTGTTTGGTTTAAATCAAGCAAAAGGGATTGGGAAGGATGGTCTGAAGCTCACAGGAGAAGAGGCATCAGGAGGCTGTTCTCAGTGCTCCATCAAGCCTCAGGCAGTCATTACATGATCCAAGGCTACAGTGACCTGGCCTCTGCTAGTTCTCTTTCAGTCCCAATCATATTTGAGGTGCTATGACATATCCTTAAGGGCTCAAAGGCTAGAAGTAAGAGCTTTCCTAGTGTGCATAGTCTCCAGCTGTAGATAACAAATGAGATCGTTCTGCCTGGAGCTTACCATCTGGAAGAGAAAATAGAGAATCCAGGTACACTCTGAAGAAAGATACGTAAAACAGTCATTATAAATTATGTACTATATCTCCACAGTGGGCTGCCGGGTGATATTAAAAAATTCTTTGAAAATCTTCCCCTTTCTGTTTATATTTTTCCTTTTACCCTTTCTTTCTGCCTCCCTCCCTTCTTTTTATCTTAAATATGAATCTCTTATTGTAACAGCATCTAGCACGTAGTAGGTGCTCAATAAATATTTTTTTGAATGAATAAGTGAATGAAACAATTCTGTAGCTGGCAAGAGCAATAAATTAGCTTTGAATGCTTTCTCAAGTTCAGAATGAACTACAAGCAGGCAACAACTACTTCCCTTTCTTTGATCAAGAATTGTGTTTGGGAGAATTCAGATCAGTTTTAGGGTGGCCAGATGCTCCTGTCACAACATTTCTCTCCTGATGAGGTCTGTAGACACCGTGCTTCTAAATCACCCAAGATGCTTGTTAAAAACTCATACTTCTTGGTCTTATGCCTGGATCTACTGAATCAGAACCTAGGCAGGGGCAGGAATTTGCATTTCTAATAAGCTCCTGGAGTGCTTCTTATGCACACCCTATTTAAGCATTGTTTGCTTTGATCATTTGTGCTGCAATTTTGGGGCTTCCTCCCCTTCTCTGCTAAAAGTTTGTTTTTTCCTTAAAGGCTTGAGAAGAAAAAAACAAACAAACAAAAAAACACACCAAAAACGGAACACATCTCTTTGGGGACAACTCTCAGTTAAAAAGAATTGAGAAGAGATTAAAATGATAGCAATGCAGCATTAATTTTCTCATTCTTCTTCTGTTCTTGGAGTGTGTTGCATTACTTTATATAAATAGATTTTTTTTTCTTTTTTCTTTTTTCTGTATAAGACAGTGGAATCTACTCAAGTACTATAGAAATGAGTAGCCTATTTTATACTTTTAATAGAGCTTTCCTCATGGTTTTAATGGCCAAGAATTTGCCTCACTGGACTTCAGGTTGTTAAGAAATGGCAAATGACAGTTATTCGAGGCACCTCATTGGGGTGGGCTCTGTTACCCGGCACAGGCAAGAAGAGTGAGAATCCACACTGGTTGCTGGGGAAATGCTGCATTTGTGCTCTTTTTGCTGCGGCAACTCTTTACCCTTTCTCTGTATACCTTAACTCTTAGATTAGTCTTAGCTCAGTCCTCTGAAAACTGTAGTCAATTGAGTCTAAGAAAATACACACACACACACACACACACACACACACGTGCAATCTACTTAGTCCACCATTTTCTATTCTTACTTATTCATAAATGAGATTTATTGAAAAGGCTGATTTGGATGAATTGGTGCATAGTTGGTCTGTGTTATATCATGAACATTTGAAATTGTCCATTTGTAGGTTAGCAATGGTTAAATGTCAATTTCTTGTGGAACTGAAACCATGTAAGTTATCCAAAAGCCTATTTTAAAGTTATTATTTCAAATGTACAAAGTGTTCAGGCATACAAAAAGGTGTAAGGAATAATATAATGGACATCCATGTGCTCACCATCCAGTTTAAGAAATAATATGCTACCAAAACAATTGGAGTTCCCTCCCCAATCATATTTCCCTTGTACTCTGCCAGAGGTAACCCACGTTCTGAATTTGGTGCTTATGATTCTTATATGTGTATTTATATTTTGTCTCTTGTGTATGTAATGCCCCCCCAAAACCTGTTGTATTTTTTACACATTGATTTATTCAAATGTTAACAAAGTACACATATACTTGCACAATTAGCTTTTTCACTAAACATCACGGTCGAGATTCATTCATGTTGATCTATGTTTCTCTAGTTCAATGTTATTTTCAAAAACCAGGTAGCTGAAAGAATTTGCAGTAAAATCAACAGTGCATGGAAAAGACAGCACATTTCTTTTTTATAATCTTTTCTCTAACCATCAACCCAAGCTTGTTTCAGACCATATTTTTTTGGAAACTACTTGTGCTGAGAAAAATTCCGTAAGATGTAAAGGGAAAAAAGCAGCCTAATAGAAACAATGGAGCTGAGTCGCCATTTTGAGAACATGCTTTTGCAAGAGTAAAATAATTTCCTGGCACAAGGTCAGAAAAGAGTCCCACCAGCTGGCCTGCCTTGCATATGGTGTATGTTCAATAAATGTTTGTTGCATGAATAAATTCAAGGGGAGAGGCACCCAGTGTGAAAACACTCAAATGATGGTACAAGGTAGGTAATTAAAAATTAGTTTTGTCTTTTTGTTTTGAATTAAACTTTGTTAGGATAGGGTAGTGAGGCAGGAATAGTATAGGGACATGCCCCAAGTGACTGATAAATATTCAGGCTGGATCAGCACTACCACCTCTTTGCCTGGTAGTTAATGGACTCCTAATGCACTGGCAACAGCTAAACCACACAGCCAATAGCATGCTACACTATCGCACCTGCACACAAGGAGGAGCAAAGGTGCAAAAGACCACCATTATGACCTCTCACCTGTAATGGACCGCACAAGGTTAAGGGAAGTAACTTCTGCGCATGACCAGAAGCTGATACTACCTCATTAGGTCTTAACTACCTTAGTTCCTCCTTCACAGAAGGATATTCCTCCACTTAGGATAGAGAAACACCCCTGTCCGAGGACAATATATAAACCCTCCTCTTAGGAACACAGGGCTGGTTCGCATTTCTCTTTCTGAGTCTGCCTCCGTGCACTTGCTGGCGTGTATTCTCTCTGCACACTAAAGTCCTGTTAGTTGTATGTTTGTCTGTCTCTTTTCTTTTATTCTCATTGAGTGAGCTCACTGGACTGTAGACTTTGATTGGTCCCCAGTACGGTCCTCCTTACTTGGTTGGATCAAGGACCCAGGTTAAGCCCACCAATATCAGTAGAGGCTTGGATGAAAAATGAGAAAATTTAATTAGTAAGGCAAGAAAGCTGGGTTCAGTTTTTGAGACCTGGATTTAAATTCTGGCATTTATTAGGCAACTATGGATAAGTTGCCTAATCTCACTGTGTGCGTCAGTTTCCTATTCTGTAAAATGGGGATGATAAGAGCATCTCCCTCATGGGGTTAATAGGAGGCTCAAGGTGGTTTGTGTCCAAAGTGTTTGGCATAGGTTCTGGCCTCCAGTAAGTGCTTAATCAATGTCATTAAATCCCAGTATGTCCATCCCTATGAGGGCCAGATGGCTGGACAGAGCACAAGCAGCCACTGGGAACAGCCATAATTCAGGAGGGTGCATGTGTCTGGAAATTGGATTGCATGGTCATAGCAGAGCGTTTTAAGGCAGGGCCTTAAATATCAAAGAAAACAATTTAGAACGATTTATGTGGTGAGGAGCTAATGCATATAGGAGGATGTGAGGAGTCATAAGGTTATAGTGAAGCACTTGGGGAACAGAAGCCAAGGTTCACTCTAATCAAACAATCAGCTTGCACAATCATCAACATTAGAATGCCATCTGGAGATCAGAAGGGGCAAAGTCTTGTTTTAGTTTAGGGTCTAGGTCTCTGTGTTACGCGAGGCTGAAGGAAAAGCTGCATTTGCATATTGCTGAAGAAAAGGCATTTGACTGAGTTGCTTGGAGAAAGTATAAAACTCCAATTACGTTATTTTCAAATGTGGTAGTTCCTCTTTGCACCTTTCTTGGGCAGTAAAGGAAGCCTTTAAATTAATTCAGGGCTGATTCATAGGTTTTGTTTCATATGCCACTTGGATTGATTGGAATTGAAAGTGGTGCATGAGGATTTAAGACCACACTCAGGCTCTGTAGGAAAAGTGCAGTGGTTGATTAGCAATGTCTGCCATGGGTAAGGCAGCGTCAAGGATGGAACAGTGCTGCGTATCTGCTATCCACATATTCATTTAAAGTACAGCAGGTGCATTTTTGCTTCCATACTGTATTCACATTTCTTTATCTTTTCTTCTAAAATTACTTCCCTTGTCTTTGCTGATCCAAATCCTCTTCCCTCACATCTGTATTCAGTTTAAGATCTACCTCCTCCAGGAAGCCTTCTCTAATAAGTCTAATCCACACTGATTTCTCCTTACAATTCTTAGTGTTTGTGTTATTTAATGAATATTTATGTTAATACTGTATCTCCTCTCAATATGCTTTTCCATGCAGACTCTCTTTTTAAATTTCAAACTTATCAGGTTTGCTCCTGCCTTAGGGATTTTGAACTGGCTGTTCCCTCTACCTAGAATACCCTTTCTCCAGATCTTCGCATGGCTAGCTCCTTCTCATCATTAAGGTCTCAACTTAAATGTCACCACCCTGAGGAGACTTCTCACCACTCCATATATAACAACCCCCAAATCCCTCTCTATTTGTCCTATCACATTGTTCTATTTTCATCAAGGGACTTACTGCTGCTTGACATTTCCTTGTTGATTTATTTGCTTATTTGTTTTTGCCTTCTCCTCTGCCTCTCTCCAACTCAATTGTAAACACCATAAGGACAGGGACCCTGACTATTTTCTTCCTTATTATATTCCCAGCACCTACAACAGTGCCTGGCACTTAGAAGGTATCCAAATGATAGTTGAAACAATGAAGGTCTTATGACATCACTTGCATTATCTTAAGACTTAATTTGTATTACTATAGTTATTAGATTTTCTTGGCTGTAGATTTACCCCTTTCCAACTACACTGTGAGGTCACAGTGGGCAGGGACCAGTCATACACCCCTTGGCACCCCATAGCAGCTGTCTTGAGGTACTCATTGAATATTGTTGAAAAAATGAATGAAGAAAGAGTATGTAGACAGAGCATCCATTTGTATGAATTAGGGTACTGGTTTGCCTGCTTTAACAGTGGCATTTAGAAAGATGCAAACTCATTTCTGTCTCATGTAATATAGGAAGATGGACACCTCTGCTGTCCTCAGCTGTCGCTTTTGTCTCTGGGTTCAAGACCTCTCCAGCCAGCAGCATACATCTTGTTAAAGGCACAATTTAGAAGGTTGTACCTCATTTTCGTTTAGATCCCATTGGCCACACCAAGTCACATGCGCACACCTAGCTGCAGTGGAGGCTGGGAAATGTAGTCTCTAGCTAGGCAGTCATGTTTCCAGCTAAAACTTTGGAGTGTTATTAAACAGAACAGTCTCTGCCTACAGCTTTTCAATTTGAGAAAAATTTATTGATTATTTTTCCTGTGCTAAGCATGGGGCTAGGCACTGTGGTATGCACACATATACACAGAACATGTTTTCTGTCCATTACAAGTCTATAACCTAGTGGACAAGCCAGGCAAGTAATCCTAATATTCAGATCCTTGCCCAGGGTGTTGGTTAAATGAATAATAATAAACACCAATTACTGAAGATTTACTACATACAAGGCATTTTGTTTTCTTGGTCCCATTTAACCCTTACAATAGCCGATGAAGTAGCCCCATTTTCCATAAGAGCTTACAAAAGTGTTTTAAGACATTCCAGATTTGTAGATAGTGTAATCAATTGAGTGACTACTCTCAATTTTTTTGGTTTTTATTTACTTATTTATTTATTTTATTTTTTATCTTTTATTTATTTTTTCATTTATTGAAACATAATTGGTTTTACATTTCTGTGGAGTACAGCATTGAATATCAATACCTGTGTGCAATATGTGATGCTCAAATAAGGATAATTAGTATACTCAACATTATACAGTGTAATCATTTTTTGTGGCCTTTTACCAATTTCTTGCTAACCCCCTTCTCCCTCCCCCTTTCCCACCTCTGGTGGCCTTAGTTATGTTCTCTCCTTTTGAAAGTTCAATGAATTATTGTGGCCGTTGTATCTTTTTTTTTGAAATTTATCTGTTTTTGTTTTAAGCTCTTACTTATGAGTGAGGACATGTGGTTCTCTTTCTATGCCTGGCTTATTTCACTCAATATAATTTTCTCTAAGTTCATCTGGGTTGCTGCAAATAGCAAAATTTCATTCTTTTTTGTGGCAGAGTAGTATTTCATTGTGTACAGGTTTTAATTTATTTTTAAATTTATTTACAGTAAGATTCATCCTTTATGGTACACAGTTCTATGAGTTTTGACAAAGGCATCATCAGGTAACCACTGCCTCAATCAAGGTATGCAATGCCTACCCCTCACCCTAAATTCTCTCTTACTGCCCCTTTGTAATCAAACCCTCCCCCACCCTGAGTCTCTGGCAACCACTGATCTGTTCTACATCCCTATAGTTTTGCCTTTTCCAGACATGTCATATAAATGGAATAATGCTATATACATATATCCTTTTGCATCTGGCTTCTTTCATTTAACATAATGCATTTGAGATTCACCGCTGTCATTGCGTTGTATTGGTAGTTCATTCCTCCTTATTCTGTTCTGTGGATGGACTACTGTTTGTTTATTCATTCTCCAGTTGAGGGATACTTTGGTTGTTTCCAGTTTGGGGCAACTATGAATAAAGCTATTATACACATTTGTGTATTGGTTTTGTGTGAATGTAGGTTTTCATTTCATTTGGGTAAGTAAATACCTAGGAATGGGATTGCTGGTTTGAATGGTAAGTGTATGTTTAACTTTACAAGAAATTGCCAAACTGTTTTCCAGGGTGACTGTACAATTTACATTTCCCCCTGCAGTGTACATGGGTTCCGGTTGCTCTGTATCCTCACTAGCACTTTGTATTGTCATTTTGTTGTTGTTATTAACATCACTTTAATAGGTGTCTAGTGCTGCAATCAATTTAGAAGGCATTTTGGCACTGCTTTTAAACATGACCTTTCTTTTTCTGGCAAAATTCATTTTATGTAATTGGGTACCAGCTTAGATTTTCACTATCAAATTAAACCCTCCCACTCTGCTATCCACACAGATAATGGAGGGGGAATTTTTTTCCTTTTAACTGTACTTGCTTAATGCAGCTCTTAGCTTTTCCAAGGAATGTATCATGAGAATTAAATTCATTCTAGCCCAGAGCTGGAGAAAGCACTGCCTTCAATTAGCCATCTGTGTATGTTGACCTATTCAAACCAAACAGTCATAACTCAGATTGCATTCAGTTCAAAAATATTTAAATCCATACTTGGATTATGAAAGAAAAGTGAATATATCAAGAGCTCTATGCATAAGTAACATTCTTATATATTTTTAAAGGACAAATGTAGAGAAGGAAAGAAAAATTTTCTGGTCAAGGAACTATGTCTATGGTCTATATTAAAGATTCCCAATTCGGGGATGGGGAGTGGGAGGGTCGGGGCTACTAGAATTATCTGGGGAGGGGTGTTTCATTACACATGCACACACAGTGTCCCTCCCCAGGATTTTGACCTTTCTGTAGGGGAGTGTGTGCCCCCTCCCTTCTGTTGAGAACTATTGCTGTTGTGCATTGCTGAGGGGAATGGGTTGCATCAATTGGAGTGTTGGGGCTGAAAGAAGGTGGAGACCCTTCTCTAACTGTAATTCCATGCAGGGTCGATGAAGAGAGCATAGTACATGTGATTCTCTCATACCAACGTCAGTCGATGGTAATGGCTGTCTGCAGCACTTCATAGAGAAAGGTAGAGGTCTGTTTGGCTTAGAAAGAAAGAGGGCAGTTGTCGATTGGTGATTTTTGTCATGGGCATAAGCCAGGTGATTTTTACATCTGTACCATGTATTTGCTCTCCTTGAAATAAGAATCTTCCAAAGGTATTTGGTTTCGTTCTTCACACAGAATTTATAATTCTACGTTGATGTTGGTAAGACTTCATCTTGGAGGTGGTAATAAATTTGTAATGTTCTATCCCAGTGGTTCTCACCTGGAGGCAATTTTTGCCCCCAGTTGTCATTTGGCAATGTCATTTTTGGTTGTCACAACTGGAGGGGTGCTGCTGGCATCTGGTGGGTAGAGGAAAGCTGCTAAGTAGGATGTCTACTGTAGGATACCCTACAATGCACAGGACATCCCTCCATGACAAAGACTTGTCATCCTCAATGAGCTTGGAGGGCATCGTGTTAAGTGAAGTTAGCCAGGGGTGGAAAGAGAAATACCGCATGTCCTCACTCATATGTGGAAGCTAAAAAAGTGAATCTTATAGAAGTAGAGAGTAGAATGGTGGTTACCAGAGGCTGGAAAGGGTAGGGGAGAGGTAGGTATAGTGGAAGGTAGGTTAACAGATACAAAATTACAGCTGGATAGAAGGAATAAGACCAGTGTTTGTTCTATAACACTGTAGGTGACTATAATTAGCAACAATTCATTGTATACTTTCAATTAGCTAGGAGAGGATTTTGAATGTTCCCAGCACAAAGAAATGCTAAACATTTGAGGTAATGGAAAAAAAATCAGTGGTTGTGAGGGTTTCAGAGGAGGAAGGAGGGAGAGAGGGATGAATATGGGGAGCACAGGGGATTTTTAAGGCAGCAATACTATTCTGTATGATATTGTAGTGGTCAACACATGACATTATGCATTTGGCAGAACCCATAGAACTGTACAACACAAAGAGGGAACCCTAATGTAGAATTGGGTTAATAATACTATATCAACATTGCTTCATAGTTGTAAGAGATGTATCACACTAATGTAACATGTTTATAATAGGAGAAACTGTGTTTGTGTGTTGGGGGCAGGGACTATGGGGATATGGGAACTATCTGTACTTTCTGCTTAATATCTCTGTAAACCTAAAACTGCTACAAAAATAAAGTCTATTACTTAGAAAAGAAAATGACTTTTGCATAAACCAGTCCTTCTGGTCTTTGCAATTTCAGTTATATAGCCACTGATTTTGAATTTGGGCTGTGGCAGGGGGGAAAAAAAGAATGATCATCTGCAAATGCCAATAGTGCTGAGGTTAAGAAACCATCCTCTATCTCCTCTAGTGTTTCCCGGGATCACCTTGTAAATAAATGTCTCAGGGTCTTATACTGGTAAAGAAATGGGGAAGTGAGACAGGAAAGAGAAGACATTCAATAAAGGACCCATTATCAAACCATCCACCAAAGCTTAATCCTGCTAGGAAAATCTAAGAGTCAATGCAGAACACACACCTTAGTTATCATATATGAAAGCTGAGGGAGCTGGGGCATTTATACACCACCTCCCCAGTCATTACTTGAAGGCTGCTCCCAAATGGTATTTCTAGGGCACCATTTGTTCCCTGATAATAGCATGCATTGCACTCTATGTAATAGCTTATGTAATTGTCTCCTCCCTGGACTGAAAACTCTAAAGGGCAGGGACCATGTCTGTCTTGTTTGCCACTGTAGCTCCAGCATGTAACAGACATTCAATATTTATGGAATGAGTGAATGACTAACAGCCTCTTTGGGATCAGTGGGTCTGCATGCAACAGTGGCATGCAATAAATTAGGGACAGTTAACTGCTACATTATGATTATTAGGAAGGATGTTATAACATGGAAGATAAGAGCCACTGACCAATCTGACCAATCTGTGTTCATGTTTGATTAAGGGATCATCTTTCTTGTGTGCATGTGTGTGCGTGTATGTGTGTGTGTGCGTGCGTGCGTGTGTGTGTGTGTGTGTGTGTGTGTGTGTTTGTCTGGTATCTTTGTAGATTTGGGGAGGAATTGATTGTATTCTGCAAAGTTCAATGTCAGATTCAAAGGTTTATGTGAGCTAATAAAGCCACGTATCTAAACATAATGATGACTGACACGAGGCCAACACATCTTAGGATGTCAGCTTGTGGCAGGCGGGTGATGTCTTCCATATGTTGGTGGCTTTATAGTTTCCTTGTTCCATAAATATTGGTGGCTAATGCTGAATTAAAAGAACAAGATTTTCCTACCCGTTTTAATGAAGATCTATGATTGTCAAGGGACAGTTAACATAGTGTTTGTATCAGATAGCTATTGCTGTATAACAAAGAACCACAAAAATCTCAGTGGCATACAAAAAACATTTAGTTCTTCTTGCTCACAAGTTTGCAAGTTGGCTGGGGTGGTTCTGTTCCATGTGTCTCTTATCCTCCTCCTGTGACTAGCAGGCCACCCAATGCATGTCCTTTTCTTAGTAATGGCAGAATTTCAAGAGGGCAAGCCCGACTGTGCAAACACATTCCAAGACTATGCTTATGTCATATCTGCACATATCCCGTTGACCAAATCAAGTCACATGGTTGAGTCCAAAGTCAAGGGGCAAGGAAGTACACTCTGCCTTTTGCAGGAGGAACTCAAAGTTACATGCCAAAGTGTGTGGGTACAGGAAAGGATGTAGAATTGGGGCAATACTTCAATCTATTACACTGTGTGGAGCTTGGGGTTAAGGAATCAGACAGACCCGGATTTAAGCCCTTGTTCCTCCATTTATTAATTACAACTTGAGCAAATGACTTAGCCTTATTGAGCTTTGGTTTCTCATCTATTTGGCAAGTGGGCATAAAAATGGTACCCACACCTTGCTGTTGTGAGGATTAAATGGCATGATACACATAAGCCACTTAGCACAGTTTCTGGCATGTAGCAAGTGCTCAATAAATTGTAGATGAAAACAAAAGCTCTAAATACTCCAAATAGTAGAATAAACTCCTCCAGGGGTGTGGATAGGAACTTGACATCTATTCTTGACATTAGCTACCATAAAAATGACTGCTTCATTGCTCTTCCTGAAACTTCAGTGACCTGAAGGAGTCTGGTGAATCTCCAAATACGCCTAGCTTAAGTTCACAATGGATGATCTTAAAGGATCTGAACTTGAATAAGAAGAATATTAAGCTTTAAATTGATCAGCAGGAAGACAAACAACAGCAGTTGCTCAGGATAGCAGTATTTGGGGGAAGCCAACAGATGGAAGGCCAGATTGTGAATATACCAGACTCCAAGGACTATATTAGAAAACACTAATGTGTTTGTTATAGTTAAATATTTTAAATTTGTTGGGCTAACAATTGTAAGCAAAATAATATGCTCTTATATAAAAAAAATTAAAGTAGCCTACAGTACTTAAGTAGCTTTTGCAGTATAAATGAATAATGATTAGATAATGATTTTTTTCTGGTGGTGGTAAAACTTACTTAGAAATTTTAACTCATTGGCAAGAGCTGCTAATCTCAGTAATGCATACTTATGGAACCAGCTATAGCAACGGTAATTGCATTTGAGATATGGCCACATTAGATGTTGTAATCCCAAATTACATATGACCCAATGAAATGAAGATGGTAAGGCAGCTGGGAAGTGATGCTTGTAATACTTATTATCCAGGAGTTTATGTCTCCAATTTCCACTAACAAAAGAAAAAAAAAAGCTCTTATTAAGTAGAATCAAAATGGATTTTTAAACAATTAGTGGTGAACCTCTTTTTCTCCAAAATCTTTAGAGATAAAATCTATCTGCACCTGTGGTAATTTGATGGATGGATTTTATAAAGGTGTTATATAGAATTTCAGGGCTGAAAGGGGCCAGAGAAATCTTCCATTCCCCTAACTCCTCATTTATAGATGAAGAGACTCTTTGCCCTGAAAATGGATTTGAGACTGATTGGGAAAAACTTTGCTCATTCGGCCTGGATTTTTATGGCACACTCTTCTACCTTCTGTCATGTCTTGCTCTGGGAACACTTGAGAATTGGTTGTTAGAATCATCTCCTCCAGAAAGGAAAGTGTTGCTCTTCAGAGATGGTAAGTTTCTGTAAGTAGATCTGGGACTAAATGTGCATGGACCAAATAGAAATTTTCATTCTAAGTAGAATAAAAAATTCAGGCTGTTGAAAGGCTATATAAGTGATTTAATAAAGTTGGAAATATGATTTCTGGTATCTGCACATTCTAAGGAATGCTGTGGAATACTCCACTGGTTGTCTAATCTCCATATCCAGTCTCTACTTCTTAATCAGTAATAGACCCTACATTGTTGGTGGGCATCAGTACACCCAGCTGAAAAATTATACTTCCCAACTTTGCTTGTGGGCAGGATTGGCCAGTAAAATTTAAGTAGAAGTGTTGGATGGTGCTTCTAGGAAAATTCTTTAAAGGAGGTTGAGCCAACTTGGAGACAGGAACCCTTTGGCCATTTCCTTTTCTTCAGTTCTTCTTGCCTGGAATGTGATGGTTATGGTTGGAACTTCAGCTGCCATTTTGTGACCATCAAGCAACTTTGAAGATGAAAGACACATGCTGCAGGTGGACGAGAAGAAAGGTAGAAGGAGCCTGGGTTGCTGGTGATTTTGTACAGCTGCCATGACAGCCCTGCACTCTCTACCTCCGGACTCATTTTGTACAAAAGATATACAACCTCTGTCTTGTTTGAGCCCTAATTATTTTGATATCTGTTAATATGCAGCTAAATCAAATATTAACTGATATAAGTGTCAAGGAGGTAGTACTTATCAGATACCAAGAGAAAGACTATGAGAATCAAGGAGGAAGAGGAGAGACAGGAAAAATAATGATAACTTTACAATTTGCTTAAGTCTTACATATATCTAATCTCTCTTATCTTCTCTGACAAGCTTGTGTGTGTGTGTGTGTGTGTGTGTGTGTGTGTGTGTGTGTGGCTGTTCCCATTTTACAAATGAGGAAACAGGCTCAGAGATCTTAGGTGCTTATTTATAGGTTTATAGTCACCAGCCAGGTTACCGTTTTTCACCCCTGTGTCCTCAGTGTCTAGTACCTGGCACAGAGCAGGTAAACAATAAATATGTTTTGATGAATAAATGCATCTTCTGCTTTCAAGGGGCACTCTTTCCATGGCCTCATGGTACCACTTTCCTGACTTCTTAGAATACTGGTGGAGAATAGGGGAGAAAAGAAAGGAGCGTTTGGGACGCTGAGCGGTACAAAGAGGCCTCCACCTGCTTTCTCTGGGCCATAGCTATTGTCAGTTGAGACAGGGTGAGAAGGGGTAGATGCCTGTTGTTTTTGCTGCAAGCGTCCTTTCACTCTTACTCTCATAACAACCTCTTGATTTTCTTCTCAGGGGTGCTTCAGGTGACATTGGCTCTGTCCTTGGCTTGAGGGTAGGAAATTAATTCATGTGTGACCAATCAGAGATTTGTTTTCTGCTGGCCACAGAGATTAGTTCAGGGATGGACATGTGATCAAATCAGAGCTACTGAGATAAGACTACTCTTGAAATACATCTTTATTATGAAAATTTGTAAACCAACAAAAAAGTAGAAATAACAGTATGGGCAGACCCCACATACCCATCACCCAGATTCAACAATTGTAAACGTTTGGCCATGCTTGCTTCATTTTTCCCTTGTTTCTTTATTTTTGCTGAGGTGTCTTAAAACAGTCTCAGATATTTGCCATTTTACCCCTAAGTATTTTAGTTTGCATCTCTAAAATATAAAGGCATTTTTTTACACGACCACTACAATGAGACTTGAGCTGAAACTGCTGAGAGAATGATAGGTGTTTCTTTTCCATGGAGAGGAACTTAAATTAAACTTGTTTAAACTTAAATTTAGAGGGATGGAACCCTGACAATGTTGAAAGCATTGCATGGAGTCAAAGAATAAAGTCAGGTACTGAAGTCAGAGTCTAGGGATTAGAAAGAAAAGAGCCCTGATGACTTGGTTTGTGTTCCTAGGTTAAACCTTGCCTGAGGACCACATCAGTACATTAAATGAAACAACACATGCTCTGTTTTGCTTAAGCCAATTTGAATAGTGTTCTCTGTTGTTCACAACCAAAAAAAGTCTTCACTGATTCAGAAACCACTAACTTTTCTCCTGGGATGACAGTTTCTTCCCCTATATTAGTTTGTCTTGAAGCCAGACCTCAGCCCAATAGTCCAATAAATGAAAACACATGAATACATAAGTAGACCCTGGAAGACTGCCATGTTTCTCCTTTAAACTCATGTTCAAGGGGAAAACCTTGACGCAGGTTTACTTTCAAAAGCAAGTAAAATTCCCTTGAGGGTGGGGCGCTATGTATGGATTTTTCCTCTATTCCAAAAGCAGAATTTTCCTTTTATGCTGTTAACACAAGGTTGGAAGTGGCAAATTGTGGGGGCAGGGGAACTTCTTATCAGGTTCTGTCTGTGTTCCCAAGCCACTAGACATGTGGAGGACTCTGCCCCCAGATTTGTGGGGCAAAGTTGGCAGATCCCAGCTTTAATTTCTCTTTCATGTTTTTATAGCTTCTTGAACTCCCTTTTAAGCTTCTCTCTCTCTATATATTTTGTTTTGTTTTGTTTTGTTCTGTTTTTTTAATTCATCCCATGGCAGGTGTGATATAAACCTTGTGATTATGGATAAGCATTAAATGAATGCCTTGAACTTGTATGCAAAAACATTTTGCAAATTCATATAAGCATTTTTTCTGGCCGTCATAACTTTCATTAGGAAACCAAAATGTTCTGAGGCCCATAAAAGCTTGAAATCTTAAGGCCCAATGCCTTCTAGGTGGGGTTATAAACTATTAGACTGTTCCCAGTATTTAACTTAAAAGAACTCACCACCCACCTTGGGTGGAGCAGAGGAACCCACTAAATTCCTAAATATTGACTAGGTGCATTAATAGAGTGGGAGATAGTGAACTGCTAAACTTGAGACATAACTCATAATCCAGTTAGCTGTGGTTTTACTCATAGTGCTGGCTTAAAAGCTGAGAGACCTTGCTTTCAGCTGTGATTTTGCTACTCACCATCTGTGTGGACATGGGCATGTTATTTAGCCTTTCCAAATTGTGTTCTCTGGGCCCCCCACAACTACCCCAATTTATACATTGAAGTCCTAACCCCCCAGCACCTTCGAATGTGACCTTATTTGGAAATACGGTTGTTGCAGATGTAATTAGTTAAGATGAGGTCATGCTGTTGTAGAGCAAGCCCCTCATCTAACATGTCTGGTGTCCTTCTAAAAAGGGGAAATTTGGACACAGACATGCATACAGGAGAACACCATGTGGACATGAAGGCAGACAGTGGGGTGATGTAGCAGAAACCAAGGGATGCCAAACATATCTGGCAACCGCCAGAAGCTAGGGGAGAGGCACGGAGCAAATCTTTCCTTTACGGTCCTCAGAAGGAAGCAACCCTGCTGACACCTTGATCTTAGACTTCTAGCTTCTGATTGTGAGACAATACATGTCTGTTGTTTAAGCCACCCAGTCTGTGGTACTGTGATACAGCAGCCCTAGGAAACGAACACACCGGGTGAGGGAGACACAGAGATGCACCCCCAACTCACTGTCCAGCTGCAGGGAATGTGGCCAGCAGATGGTCTCCAGCTCTCAGCTCCTTCCTTCCAGGTAAGCCTCAGCTGCACAGAGCCATCTTGCCCAAGGTCATGCCTTTCCCTGGGAAGCTGGCATCCATGTCTGAGCCAGATAGGGCTATAAAGACCTGGCCATGCCAGCCTGAGGAGGGACCACTTACATGGACAATATTTGCTCCAGAGCTCCCTGTGGGGGGGGCTTTGCCAGGCCAAGACCTTGGGCATTTCTCTCTGCCCAATCCTGCTCCCACTTTCTTTCTTTTACAAGTGTTGATACCTAGTAAACATCTTGCACCCCAAACTCCATTTCAGAGCCTGTTTTTGGAAACCCCCAACTCATGACATGGGGCTTCAGTTTTCTGATCTGCCACCCATGAAAACACCTGGCCCAGCCCTTTGCATGTGGCAGTCAGTTAGCCAATATTGATAAAAGCTAAATCCCTGGCCATTTCTTTCCCCAAGCCACCGAAGAAGGAAACGAGGACCTTTAAAAGGGCTCTCAATGAGCAAAGAGCATCCCAGGGAATGAGGTTAGCCCCAGCTGCTATTCTAGGCCTGGTTTACTGGGCATAGTGAAAGCTTGGATCACTGCAGTTTGCTGGCTCCTCTAGACTGCTATAGCGCCCCTGCTGATGGGTGAACAGGGAGGGGTGTACTGCATTGCTATGAAATTCTCTGCAATTTCCTTCAAGAAGATAGTGGAGCAGTGTTCCAGGTGACCTGGCCTGTCGTTATTCCTCTACAGGAGTTCTGTCTTGGAGCTGGTCATGTTTTGAGATGCCAAATATTGAGGATAGGAGAATGAGGAAGTGTTTTACACTTTGGAGGGGAGAAGTTCTAAGTTATATAGTTCATTTTATTTCATGGGAGGTGTGTGTGTATATTTATGTATACATGAGAGAGGGAGAGAGGAATATGTCAATGAATACATGTGTACGTTTCCATCCCCTGTCTTTTTGAGGACCCAATGCCTGGGTTAGGCAGTCAGATAGTGACAGTCATTTTATCCATCACCCAATGCATGCTAAACAATGCCAATCAAGTAGAAAATATATGACTTATAATGCAGCATTTGAGCTTCAGTCAATGTCCAGCCTTCTACTCCCATATATTTAGAGGAAATGCCTGTCTTCTGAAAGCTTAATCATCTGTGGGTACGTTTTGGAGACTTCATAACAAATGGTGAATCAGGAAAAGACTTCTTAATTTCCTTTATTTTGATCCCTGTTCTACTGAAGAGGCCCTCAACAGCCTCCTGGGTTGTTCCTGGTCTGTGTGGCTTATACCACCTCTCCCCGCTTCCTACCTTCTAATTTAGCAGTCTCGGACACTGGTATCATGTTGTACCCGTTTGGGGGATTTCTCCCTTGAAGGCTTTCTAATTAAGTCTTGTAGAAAAATGACACTTAATTATGGAGAGAGGTTTCTTTTTGGTTCCAAAGACAGCAAATATTTCAATCAAATTGGTACAGTTCTTATACTTTTTTTTTTCTCTCTTTCTCTTGCCCAGTGAGACAATGAAAAAAAAAATTTAAAAAGAAAATCCATAAAGAAACAACATATTTTATGTGTTTACTTGATTATTTTGACAAGCTTCCAGTGGGCCATGAGAATTCTCAGGCTCATTTCTCAGGTTCCATCAGATAACTATGTTTGATTAAACATCCTTTTAAACTCATTATCAGCTCAGCAACAGCTCCTTTCAAAATGACCTTTCTGACGATCCAATCTCAAACAAGGGCTTCTCGAAACCTGACCTTCAGTGTTATCTTATTGGTGTTCTTGGTTTGCAGTGGGTCCCACGGAGGCTCCTTAGGGTGGCACCCAAGGGAAAAGCTGAGTTCTGGGAAGTCAGACACCTTTGGCTCTTACCTTGGCTACTTATGAGAGCTGGGCTCACCTTTGAGATTCAGTTTGGAGGTACAGGGTTCATTTCTAAATATTTAAAACCCTTGGCTTTGAAGTCCAACATGCTTGGGCTTGCATTCCACCTCTCCATTTGCTAGCAGTGTGACCTTTGTGAGCCTCAGGTTTCTCATCTGGAACATGGAATGAATAATTCCTACCCTCTGGCGTTGCAGTGAAAATATGATGAGTTAATGCATGTGAATACTCTAAGCACAGTTAACCCTTGTCACAAGTTGTGTTCTCCCAAAAACCAGCTGGGAGACAGAAATGAGTGTGCAGAATGTTTATTAAGAAGAGCTCTTGGGATCCACCCCAGTGGAAGGGTGGGGGAAGGCAGGTAAGAGGGTGGAGGGAGAGGTGCAGCTACAATGTGGGCCCATGATTACTTCCAAGAGCACCCCACAGGGAACTCTGGAGCTAGAGTGGCCCTAAAGAGGTGTCCTGAGTTGGGCCAAGAGAGCTGGACCTGTATACTCTGCATCAATCAATCACCAGTGTGGGCCACCCCAGAGGCATGTGGCCTTGGGCAAGATGGCTCTGCAGCAGATCTGGGTGATGCATCACTGTGTCAGTAGATGTTGGCTGCTGTTGTTATTACTGGGTCTGGATTAAAAGGAGGTTTAACTTTTGGAGTGTTTTTCTCTCTATAAGATGAAGAACACTGTTGAGGCTGAACACTGTATTATAGCCATCAATCTAGTCATTTGTTTACAAATATACATTGAGCAGCTCCTGCAAAGTGACAGGCACTGTGCTAGGCACTGGGACACCCCCTCTTTCTCTCATGTGTCTCTCATGCTCTGCAAGCTTTACTTCATGTGTCTGGTAGATGAGCATGAGCCCTTGCTACAGGCAAAGGTACAAGCTCTGAACACACACCTACATAACACCTGCTTGTAACCTGCACACACACCCATACAATACACACCCTTGCACACAGACCTGCACATGCACCTGCATGTACACACTGAGCACACACATTCACACCACACACACACCAGCATCAAGGGTTGTAGTGAGGTGTGTTAGTTGGGCTCTCTGGGAAGCAGACAATAAGTTAGGGGTAGTAGAGGTTGATTGTGGTTAATGTCTGTGAGAGATGAAGGGGGCTGAAACAGGACTGGGGAAGGGAAGCCTTTAGGACATGAAGAAGATCTGACCAAGTATTGGCCCACCAAACAGGGATCTCCCTCAAAAGATGGCCTGTTGGAAGAGCTGCAGGTTGGACAGGAATGACCGGGCCCCAGTACTACTGCCATGCCCAGTCACTGGCTGGGGCTGTCTTGGAAGTAGGTGGCTTTGGTTCAAATGCTGGGGCAGACCCCAAAAGCTCTCCTCAAAGTTGAAGGAAATTCTTTTTTGAAGGAAGATCTGAGCAGCACATCTCCATGGCTTCCACATGAGGATTCAAGGAGAGCAGATATGCAAACAGGGGTCCAGTATGTAGTGCATAAGGTGGTATGTAGTACAAATGCATATGACGTTGAAAACTTTTCCTTCCCTTCCACTTTTTCTCTTGTGCTTTTGGAATGTGTAATGAAGAATAGGAGAGTATGAAAGATCATACAACATTAGGCGGCTCTGGTAACAGTAATATTACTCTACATTAATCTGTTGAGCATTTATTATACGCCAGCCACTGTCTAAGCAATTTACATGCATGGTTGACATGAATCTTTACACAGCTTTTTGATTTAGATACCATAATATTCCCATTATGCAGATGAAGAAAATGAGGCCCAGAGGGGAAGTCACTTGCCCAAGTCGTACAGTGAATAGGAGTCCAAACTCCCAAACTGGAAACCCCACTCTGGTTGCCATTTGCAGTCCTGGCTGTCACAGAGCAGAGATAAAAGCCTCAGGGAAATCACTGCAAAAGAAAACAAGACCTGAAAATGCAAATATCAATGATCTGTGTTGACAGCAAGAATGGTGAACAGCCTGATTCACTTGGAGGTTGAAGGCCTCGGTGAACTCTGGAAGGCTGTAGGCTTGTATGTTCCACTGGGACCCTAAAGGTGCTTTGGAAATGAAGTCAAAAGAGAAGTAGGCATGGGGGATGTTGGGGACAGGAACTTAGAAACTTCTTTTTGAGTGTGTGCAAGCCTCCAAGGAGATCTCAAATTATATTGTCTTCTTACCTCCCTAAACTGAGTGGGAGGGAAAAAGTCTTTTCCGGATAAAAATTGCTAGAAATGCCCTGGGGTAGGTGTTTGGAAATCTGCTGTGTTCTTGCCTGTCAGAGTTAGGATTTCAGAGGGAGTGTGCTTTTGTCCCTTCCATGTCAGTAGAGGTTAATTGCTTTTTGAATTTGTGCCTGGCAGAGCCTGGGATGGAGAATGACACTTTGAAGTTGGGCCTGCCTGAGATTAGGCACCTGGAATTTAGGATCAACTAGAAGTTGGGCAGAGATGGTGTGGGGAAGCAGCCTGGCTCCATGGCATCCTGCCCGCCTTGCCCACCCTCCTTCAGTCCTTTTCTCAGTCTGATCTGCTCATTATCCACGTTGCAGAAATACCTAAATAGTTCCCCATTGCTTACAGGATGAAATTCAAATTGCTTAGTGGGACCCACTGGGATCCAGCCCTGACCTACTTTTTCATTCATGCCACCCTGTTCCCATTTGGGAAAACATTGTTCCCATTCTTCCCTGGGGAGAACATCCTGCAGGCACGTTCTGTAAACAGGCATTGCCCTTTACTTGCCTCCTTGCCTTTGTGTAGGCTGTTCCCTCTGCCTGGAATGCCTTTCCCCCTTTACCCCACCTAATAAACTCGTTCACATCCTTCAAAGCCCTTCTCAAATTCTTCTTAACTTTGATTCCTTTAGCCTAGGGCTTCTCAACCTTGGCACATTTTTGGCACAGTTTCTTTGTTGTGGGGGCTTTCCCAGGCATTGTAAGATGTTGAGAAGCATCCTTGGACTCTACCCACTAGGTGCTACTAGCATCCACACTGGTCAGTTGTGATGACTAAAGATGCCTCCAGACATTGCCCAATATCCCCTTGGTAGGAGAGGGAGGGCAAAATTGCCCCTGTTTGAAAACCACTGCTTAGCCAGTGTCTAGACGCTTCTGTGTTTACCTGGCACCTTACCCAGGCACCTTATCTCACCATGTTGTAATTATTTCCTTATCTCTTTGTTCCCTCACCAGACTAGAAGCTCTTTCAGTCTGTGACTTTGTCTTATTCACCCTGGTGGTCTCTGCTCCTTGTATTGGCCTGGCATATAGTAAGTGCTACATGAATATTTGTTGAACATGTGAAGAAGTGTCACATGGAGCTGGGTGACAGCAGCTGTCCAGAAATGTGTTTCTTTATAAAGCTAAGGGCAATTAATTATCCTTGGTGCAAAAACACTGACCACCTCATGGGACTGTGCAGATTGAATGACTGAAAGATTTAAAGCTGTCGGAACAGGGCTTGACATGGAGCAGGTGCTTAATTTATTTTAGCTACTGTGGCTCTTGTCATTTCTCTCACTCTTCAGGGGTTTCTGTTTCTGAAGGGCTGGCAATTTGAGCGTCACAAATAGCATGGATAGGTGGACATGTTGGGGAGATCCTTTTTGAGGCTCAGCACATAAATTCAGGCTACTTAAAAGAAAATAATTCCTTATAAAGTGAGTTGTCAATAGACAGTATGCTAAGGGATGACATACAGACATAGTGGTTGAGAGTGTGGACTCCAGACCAGACTGCCTGGGTTGGAATGTTGATTCTATTACTTACTTAGCCTCAGTATTCCCATCTGTAAAATGGGAATAATAATAGTGTCTACCTTGGAGGGTTATTGTGAGGGTGAAATAAATTAACATATGTAAAACGAGACATAGTAAGACTCTATAAGTCTTAACTATCACTGTCATCATTATTATTGTAATTTTTAGATGTATTCTTGAAGGACAGCTCAAAAATGGATCTTCCCTGAAGGGAAGGTGGAATATCTTAGGAATGTTTGGATGGCATAGGCATGCCACTGCTCCCATTTTTAAAAATTTTATTTTATTTTTATTTTTATTTTTTTTAAATTTTATTTTGTTGATCTACATTGTGACTGATTATTGTTGTCCCTCATCAAAACCTCCTTCCCTCCTCCCTCCCTCCCTCCCCACCACCAATGTCCCCTCTGTTTGCTTGTCGTATCAACTTCAAGGAATTGTGGTTGTTATATCTTCTTCTCCCCCCAACCCGGTTTTTGTGTGTGTGTGTGTGAATTTATATATTAATTTTTAGCTCCCACCAATAAGTGAGCACATGTGGTATTTCTCTTTCTGTGCCTGACTTGTTTCACTTAATATAATTCTCTCAAGGTCCATCCATGTTGTTGCAAATGGCAGTATTTCATTCATTTTTATAGCTGAGTAGTATTCCATTGTGTAGATGTACCACATTTTCCGTATCCACTCATCCGATGATGGACATTAGGGCTGGTTCCAACTCTTGGCTATTGTAAAGAGTGCTGCGATGAACATTGGGGAACAGGTATACCTTCGACTTGATGATTTCCATTCCTCTGGGTATATTCCCAGCAGTGGGATAGCTGGGTTGCACTGCTCCCATTTTAATCCCAGGCAGACATGGCAGTTCTTTTCCCTCTGAGCCACAGAATCCTCCTCCAGACCACCACTACTAATAGGTCACTATGTGCACACTATGTGCAAAATTGTCCCTAGGGATCTCCATTAAGGACTAAGTTTTGGAGGGAAGGCGCTCTAGACCACAGGATCAATGATATGAAGAAGAGTTTCTCTGGACCTTTGGGTTGAATTTGCTACTGCCCCCTCCTGCCTTTGTACCCAGGACACTGACTCTTAAAAACTCTCCAAAATGTCAGTGCCAGGTCAGAGAAACCAACACGACAAGCTCCCCTGGGGAACCCAACTGCTGGAGAAAGATGGAGCCCTAGTCTGTATCCATAGAGACTTCAATCAGAGCTACTTGTGGTGTGGTCCGTGGACAGGCGCTGGTCCACAGCCTGTTATCAGTCTGTGAGGAGATAAGTACAGCCATTGAGAGAGTGTTAGATTCTCAAGGCTGCTGTAATAAATTACCCCAAACTAGGGGGCTTAAAACAACAGAAATTTTTTCTCTCACAGTTCTGGAGGCCAGAAGTCCAAAGTAAATGGTCAGTAGGGCTATGCTTCCTCTGAGACTCTGGATAGAACCCTTCCTCATCTTGTCCAGCTTCTGGTGGCTCCCAGCAATCCTCGGCATTCCTTGTCTTGTGTCTGCATCATTCCAATCTCTGCGTCCGTCACCACCTGGCTTTCCTCCCTGTGTGTATCTCTGTGTGTCCTCTCCTCTTCTTATAAGGACACTAGTCATTGGATTTAGGGCCCACACGAAGATAGTATGACCTCTTCTTAACTAATTACATCGGCAGAGACCCTATTTCTAAATAAGGTTGCACTCTGAACTCTAGGCGGACATGCATTTCTAGAACACACTCTGAGCAGCATTGTCTTAGATGATTGCCACTCAACTGCATGGGTATAAAAGGGTGAGAAGGATTTGCCTGGAAGGTAAGTGGTGGTATCGTTTGGGGGACCATACTACCTCCAGCTCAATCAGAAAGAGCAGATGACTCACTGGATGGTTTTATGCTGAACAAATTAAACCCATTCCACCACAGCAAAGCAGTTCAACCAACTTCACCCTGAACTTGTGCAGGTATTATACATTTCATAATCCTAACTATGGCTTGCATTTCCCTGGTGCCTTCCAAACCAAAGGCTCATAACAGATCTGCAGGCACTGCGCGATGGGTTTGTTTGCCTACGTATTTGGTTTTCTCTTTTTTCCCCCTAATGAATAATTTTCTAACAAAAGCAAAGTAGGATCACTGCTTGAGGTAAGTGCATGCGTTAAGGAGGAGAGGCCAGAATAAACAGAATTTGCAAAATCCCTAGGTATTCTTTCCCAGGGAGCCACTTGTAACTGTTACTGAACTTGCATAGGTTTGCTTGACGGCCAAGGGGTCTCTGGGAGGATGCCCAGGACCACTTTGAAGATGTGACTAAGGAATTCACAATTCTTCTGTGCCAGCCCTGCATCCTCATGAGGGCACCCAGCCTGTACGTGAAATGATAATTCTGTAAGTAAAATGAGAAATCTGTAGGTTACACAGTGTTGTTGATGGTAGTGGTAGAAACTAGGTCTATTTTTTGAGCACCTACATGAGCCAAGTGCTCTCTAAATTTTAAATCAATTTTGCAAGGTGTGTATTTCTATCATCCTCTAGAGGAGGAAACTGAAGCTCAGAGAGTTCAAGATGTTTGCTTAAGGTCACATAGGAGCCATTGCCTGAGCCGGGACTGAAACTCATGCCTGTGGGTAGACTCCTGTGTCTGCTCTTAACAGAGAACATTGCCCAGTATCTGGGAAGGTCACCTGAGCCTCCCCTGTTTCCACATGGGATGATGGGTGCCACCCTGAAGAAACTTAGAGTTGGCTGATGTGTTCTTTCATGTGGTTTATTGGGCTTTGATCAGTCCTGGGTTCGAATGCTGCTGAGCCACCTACTAGCTACTCTGGTCCTGGGCCTAAGTGCCTGTCCCCAGCACTGTTCTGATCACAGGGGACCTCACCCTACAGGTTGCATTTTCCAGCTGGCTTCCTGCCGGGTTCAGGCAATGGGAAGCAATAGCATTGGAGTGGAAGGCGGGAGAAGGGAAGAAACCAGGGTAAACCCCCTACCCCCTGCCCCTGGAAGCTTTGGTGACTCCTCCAGGGTTCCAGCTTCTACCAGGTGACCCAAGGCTCCAGGGATCCTACCTCTTCCTTTCATCCCTCTAGCCTAGGTGTAGTGACAGCTTTCCACTGTTGCTAATCTCTCCTGTGACCTCACCTTCCCTGTCACCTCATCTCCCTCCTCACCAATGTCACCACCAATTCCCTGCATCCAACCCTCCCTGTTGGAAATTCCTGAAATGTTTTCTGATTTCTTGATCTGATCATGACTGAGACACTTATGTAAGTGATTTCACTTTTCTGAGCCTTGATTTCTCTATCTACAAAACAGGGATAATGATAATACCTACTACCTTAGGTATTTGTGAAGATCAAATGAATTAATTTTAATTAAACCTTTGGCTCAGGTTCTAGAATATAAAAAATAAAAATGGATTTCCCAGCATGAGTTTCTCACAACAATTTAAGTAGAGTAACAAATTCTATAGTTAGCCACAGAGCCTTGTTTTGTTTTCTTTTTTGGAAAGCATTGGTTTTGGTATGCATATTAATGAATATCACCAGAAAAACACATTCCAGTGACTAAGATGGGGAGTCCTATCTAACAACTTTTGCCCCTCTCTCTTCCTTCCCCTTTCCATCTCATGGGGTGAGCACACCAGCACTTTTTCTCAGCATCATGCATAGCCAGGTGGATGCAGAGAAAATGCTGAGCTTTCAGAATTTCTTGGGGCTCTTGAAAACCTCTGTGTATGAAAGCCTCTACAAAACATCAGCTCATTTTATGAATCTGTCTTTCATAGAAGCTTCATTTACTGATGCTAAATGTCAACATATCAGATTGCTGGCTAATTTTAGCCTTCTCACTGGCTGTCTCGCAGACATGTAATTAACACTGTAGTTCAGCAGAGATTCAGGCATATCTTGATTTTGTGTTGTGATTGTGAGACCTTGACCATTAGTGCTAAAGTTCAAAGTCTGAAAGTGCCATCTCCATGTGCTGTTTGGACGTGCCTTACATTATTCCTCTGTACTTCTGGGACTGCTTGTCCCTTTAAAACCAAAATCAAAACAGTCCAAGTTCCCATCCCATGTATTGTAGCAAGTCCAATGCCTTCTTAGATAAATCTGAGAATTCCCAGAGGGTTCATGCATTCCTGGTCACATTCTTTATTATTATTATTATTTATTATAAGCATATTATTATTACAAATTGTTATTTTTCTTTATACCCTTTACCGAACCTATCCCTCCCTGACACCTCCCCCGGTCTCCCCCCATCTCTAGTATCCTCAGGTTTGAAGGTTCAACATGTTGTTTTGGTCTTTTCTTTTTCCCTCCCTCCCTCCCTCCCTCCCTCCCTCCCTCCCTCCCTCCCTCCCTCCCTCCCTCCCTTCCTTCCTTAGAACCCAGTTATAAGTGAGAACATGTGGTATTTCTCTTTCCTTGTGTGGCTTATTTCACTTGACATAATTTTCTCTAGACTCATCCATGTTGCTGCAAATGGGAAAATTTCATTCTTTTTTATGGGTGAATAGTATTCTATTGTGTATATATACCATATTTTCCATATCCAGTCATCTGTCAATGGACAATGTCTATTCTACCCAAAGCAATCTACAGATTCAATGCAATCCCCATCAAAATACCAATGTCATTCTTCACAGAAACAGAAAAAGCAATGCTAACATTTATATGGAACTACAAAAGACCCTGAATAGCCAAAGCAATCCTGAGTAAAAAAATAAAGCTGGAGGCATAACACTACCCTACTTCAAATTATATTACAAAGCTATTGTAACCAAAACAGCATGGTACTGTCATAAAAACAGACAACTGGATCAATGGAACAGAATAGAAAACCTGGGAATCAACCCACATACTTACAGCCAACAGATAGTTGACAAAGGCAACAAGAACGTATATTGGGGAAAAGATCGCCTCTTCAATAAATGATGCTGGGAAAATTGGACTTCTATATTCAAAAGAATGAAACTGGACTGCACCTCTCACTGTATACCAAAATCAACTCAAAATGCGTTAAAGACTTAAATATAAGACCCAAAACCATAAAATTCTTGGTCACTTTCTGTGTGGAATTCACGTGGTGTCTTGCCTCCTGATGTTGTTATCCCCTCTGTGCCTCCGAACATCACCCAAATAGGCAATTAGGGTGCAGCAGACTTTTACTGAAGGCTTGGTGATAGCTGAGCTGGATCATGGCTCAAGACAGAACAGGAAGCAAGTTAAAATTGAACAGTCAACATTGCAAATTTTCGTAGCCATGCCCACTACAGGACCTTTCTCATCAACTGTCTTTCTTGGGCTTCTGCATGCTGCCATGTTACTAGGGCTGCTTGATGCTTGCATCTCACCTTCTTTATTTCTGTTTGCTTCTTATCCATTTCAAGTGATCTGTCAACCTCCAAACTCCAAATTTACATGACTTTTGTATTGAGGGTGAAACGTGTTTTTTTTCCTGCTGAAATTCCTTATAGGCATAGAGCTGTCTTTGTTTGAGAGTTTGGGGAGAGAGTGAGCTTTCTGCTCCCATGTCCCAGGATTCACTACAAAGCTCGAAGAGGGTGGAGGTGGAAAAGATGGGAGGAGAAGGGGGCCTCAGCAAGTTGAAGAAAGGCCTGTCAGTCGAAAGTCCTAGTGAAATCCCAACAGATACTTTGGGATTGGTGATGTCTACAGTGGCCAGCAACCACTGTTCATGTTGCTGTGATGTACTTCTCTTCTTTGTGCTCCCTGTGGAATATTCAGCTAAAGGTGACATTGTTAAGAAATTCTTGCTGGGGGTAGATTCTTTGGGGAAGTTAAAGAGTAGACAAGGTTGCCAATGCTGTATATAAAGCTTGTGTATCTGAGGAAACATCTATCACACCAGGAGCCAGGGTACTGAGAATGCCACAAGGAAATCAGCCTTTGGGACATGTGGAAATCTAGGGACAGGAATGTTCTGGAATGTTCTTGAATGCGCAGAAGTCTAGGGACCAGCCTTTGGACTTTTTCAGGGGTGGGATTGTTGAGAGTCTATAACAGTCATAGTCTCAGCAAGAAACAGTTGGCATTCTCAGACTGGGTTATTTGAGGAGAATTTAATATAGGGATATTTCCAAAACTGTGGATGAGTTTCAGGGAGACCAACAGGAAATAGTGCTGTATCCTGGGGCTGTGTCAGTGGGTGTTATTATCTCCCTCAAGCCTGAAGGAAAAAGTCAGGTTCTTGGTTGGGTAAATACTGCTCTTGACATCATGGTGTTGTGAGGACCAAGGGAGTTCTGGGGTGGCACATTGATGTGAATTAGTTTCTTATGGCTGCTGTAACACATTACCACACACTTAGTGGCTTAAAACAATGCAGATTTATTATCTTAGAATTATGAATGTCAGAAATCCAGAATGGGTCTCATGGGGTTAAAATCAAGATGTTGGCAGGGCTGTATTTTTTGTTGTTGTTGTTGTTTGTTTGTTTGTTTTGGAAGCTCTAGGGGAGAATTCATTTTCTTGCTTTCTCCAGCTTGTAGAGGCTGCCCACATTCCTTGGCTCATGGTCCACAGCAATCCTATCACTCCAACCTCTTGCTTCAGTTGCCACATGTCCTGCTTCCTCTTCTGTAGTCAAACCTCCTTCTGTCTCCCCCTTAGCAATGCACTTGTGATTACACTTAGGGCTCACCCTCAGTGCATTAATCAAGGATAATCTGACCATCTTGATATCTTGCAAGTCTCATCTGGCAAAGTCCTATTGGCCATACAAGGTAACACAGTCACAGGTTCTGGGGATTAGGACATGGAAATCTTTGGGGGA
The DNA here is from genome assembly GCF_027409185.1 of Cynocephalus volans. NCBI lineage: Eukaryota > Metazoa > Chordata > Mammalia > Dermoptera > Cynocephalidae > Cynocephalus > Cynocephalus volans. The sequence continues at coordinate 190,017,237 of NC_084461.1, forward strand.
GCTCAATATTCTACCTGTCATAGGATGGAACACACCAGGCACCCCATTTATATTGCCCTCCCCAGGCAGACCAAACCACAGCACGTTTGCTGCAGGCACTGGCTACAGATATGCCATGTGTCAGGCATGCCCCATGCAATATTTGTTTTATAATGACGAGACACAAGAGCTTCTCCGTGGACCACACTTGGAGAAACATTGCTCCATACTGTCTGGTGTTGCATGCTATATTTGCAAGCACATCTGTTCCTCAGCTATTGCTAAGTTGCTCATGGTAAAAGGCAAAAAACTATTCTTTGTATTCTCCCAGCAGCCTTACAGGGACTCAGACACAGTAGGTGCTCAATAAATTTTTGGGCTTGACAATCAATCTGCTCACAGGGCTGTTTTGAGTAGTTGGGCTGAATGAAATACATCCTGAAAAGGAGTTGTTTTTTTTTTTCCCAGGGGCAATTGGGAGCCGCTGAAGGTGTTAAGTAAGAGCATGACAAGATTTGTAGTGGAGGCTTTGAGAAAAGACATGGAGATGGCGATTTTAGACAGAGAGAAGTCTGGCTTGAAGAAGTAACTGCTTGAGCTAAAGCCGACCTCTAGAGAGATGGCAATTTTAAAAATGCTGGTTTGGGGATTGGTGAGATTTCATGGGGAGATGTGGGCAACACTTCCCTCTGGTTTGCTCCATCAACACTTTAGGATAATCGCACACATGCACTTTCACACTCGGTCTCTGAGCCTGATTGTCTTTGTATCCCCCCCACAGTGTCTAGCACTGGCATCACACATAGTAGGTGTTAATTAAAATTTTGGTGAGTCAGACTGAACTTGGCAAGCCACTTGACCTTGACTACTCTAGGCTTCAGTTTCCCCATTTGTAAAATAAAAGTGTTAGAGTAGGGCCCTCACAGCTCTGACTCTCTCTGGCAGTAGTTGGTATCCTGCCTCTTTTCATGGAGAACATTTCCCAGGGAGCCCCTTATTTATATTTTTGTTTTTTGTTGTTGTTAGCTAGTCTTATAGGGATCTGAACCCTGGATCTTAGTGTTATAACACTGCACTCTAACCCACTAAGCTAACTGGCCAGCCCCTGAGCTCTCTATTTGGGAGGGAAGCTGGACTAGAAGACTCTGAGGATCTTGCTCAACTCTGAGACTTAGATTTATTTATAACTTTTTCTAATGTTTATCAAGCATCCGTATGTGCCAGAGATTTTTCCCAAGGCTTGGGGTGGTTTATCTTATCAAATCTTTGCAATAATCCTATGAGGAGAAGCACTATTAGTAGCCCCATTTTACATATGAGGAAACTGAGGCTCAGATAGTCAGGTGCCTTGCCCAAGGTCTACAGCCACAGGGTAGCAGAGCTGGGATTTGAACACAGTTCCTCTGACTCCAGAAACCAGCCCTGGCCCTCTGCTTTGATGTTCAGGTTCTTCTTCTAGGTTTTTTTTTTTTTTTTTAACCCCTAAATACCTCAGTGTGTGTATCCCAGGAAATAGGATATTCTCTTACATAGCCACAATTTAGATTTCAAAATCAGGACATTTGACATCTCTATAACATTATCATCTGATTCACAGTCTGTTTTCAAATGTTGTCAACTGTCCTAGTAATCCCCTCTTTATTCTCTGTCCGGGATCCAATCCAGGAGTCTGCATTGCATTGAGTTGTCGTGTCTCCTTAACCTCCTTTAATCTGGAACAGTTCTCAGCCTTTCTTTGTTTCTTGACTTTGACACCTTTGAAGCGTTCAGGCCTGTTATTTTGTAGACTGTCCCACAATTTGAGCTTTCCTGATGCTTCACCATGATTCCATTCAGGTTGAGCACTTTTGACAGGAATAAGGCAAAAGTGACTCTGAATTCTCCTTACCATATCACATTAGGAGGCAACTGCTGTCAGCTTGTCCTATTCCTTTGAGGTTAACTTTGATCACTTATGTTAACAGATTTCTCCACTATAAAGTTACAGTTTTTTCCTTTGTAACGAATAAGTAATTTGTGGGGAGATACTTTGAGACTAGTAAATATTTTGCTATTCATCAAATTTCACCCATTAGTTTTAGCATCCATTTTAAGTTTCCTTGCAGTTTCCTTACAGTTCTTAGTTGGCTTTGGGCTTCTCCCTGTCATTGATTGATTGGTTGATTCATTCATTCATTCATTCACATTTAGTTATATTGACACAGACTCATGGCTCCATCACAGTCTATGCACGTTGATCTCCCACGGGCTGTTTTTGCAAGATGAGCTGTTACTTCCTCATTTGTTCGCAATGTGAATTCAGTTCATCTTCTCATTCTCTGACAATCCAAAGGCTTCCACTGCCTGGAAATCTTCAGTTTTGGCCAGAAAGGAGTAAATTCCCAGACTTTTTCCCTAAAGAGGAAGGAGAAAAGTGAACGTTTGGGGAATTTTAGGAACCAATAACTTTAGGGAACCAGACTGCTCACTGTTCTGTCCGTCCTCCAGTGAACAACGTGCGCTGTGGGATGGGGGGAGGTGGCCACCCAACTCTACAGTTTCCTGGTGGTGGCTATTTTTATATGCCAGTCTCCCCTTCCTCCATCCATGGATGTGGAACTGTGATGCCTCTTCAAGAGGCACAAAGTTCTCTGAACTTCTGCAGAGAAACCCAGGAAGGTCATTTCAGACCCATCTTGCAGCTTTCTCTTCCTAAAGAGATAATCCAGATGGGGTTAACCCCCCTTGCAACCTGTTTTTCCTTGTCATAGTACTCGTCACATGTGTTTAACATCTTTTTCCTTCCCCCCTTTACTCCCTTCTCCCTTTCTCCCTCCCTCCCTCTTTCTCTCCCTTCCTTCCTTCCCTTCCTTCCTCCCTCCCTCTCTACTTCCTTTCCTTTAACAAATTAATGCTCTTGAACATCTACTATGCATTCACCCATGAACAACACAGACACAACCTGCTCTCAAGATCTGTGGCAGAGACACATTAAACAATGTCACAATTAAATACATGATCACAAGCTTTGATAAGTGCTGCTACTGAATGTCAGATTCGAGAAAAGTACACACATGTTACAAATGAAGAAACTGAGGTGCAGACCTCATGGCCACACCCCCAGAGTCAGGGCTGTCTAGAAGCCAGGCCTCCTGATGCTCACTGTACCTTCCAAAGCTCAATCCAAGCCCCAGGTGTCGAGGGAACAAATCTCATGGCTAGCTTGGCTGAGCCAAGCATGGGGCTGCTCTCAGGCTAATTAATGATGCCCTTTTTGTATAGGGGATTTGCAAGAGATATGGGAGTTCAGGAGAGCAAATATTTACCTTCTCCACCAAGCAAAGAGTGAAATGCGGACATGTGTCTTCTGCATGAAAACGAGGCCCGTGTGGGTGTCGAACCGGGAGGGGGTGGATCTGCAGTTCCTGTCTCATTGTCTCTGTCAGGTCCTTCCCTCTGCTGTCTGTCTCTCCAGTTCTGTCTCTGACAGCTTCTCTGCCTCACTCTCTCTCCATCTCTCTGATTCTGCCAGTTTCTGTCTCTCTGTCTTTCCTGTCTCTCTGCCTCTCATCACCCCGGCCTCCCACTCCGTGTTCCGGCCAGGCTCAATCACGCGAAACTCCCCCAGCGTGCACCTTTTCCCATCCCCCCACCTTTGAGCTCGTACCCTTTCCTGGAGCAGCAATGTCTATGCTCCCTCCCCAGATTTCTGCCTTCAGGTCAGAGTTTAAATGTCACCTCATATTTCGAGGAGCCTAAATTTGATGAGGGCAGGGAGTTTTGAGTCTTTTCTTCACTGCTGCTATGCTCTGACTGTTTGTGTCCTCCCACCCACTGTCACAAAATTCCTATGTTGAAATTCTCACCCCCAAGGTGATGGTCTTAGGAGGTGGGGCCTTTGGGAGATGATTAGGTCATGGAGGTGGAGCTCCCATGAATGGATTAGTGCCCTTATGAAAGAGGCCCAAGAGAGGTCCCTTGCCCTTCCACCACGTGAGGACAGAGCAAAAAGACATGCTGCCTGTGAGCCAGGAAACAGGCCCTTGCCTGACACTGAATCTGCTGGCATTTTGATCTTGGACTTCCCAACTTCCAGATCTATGAGAAATAAATCTTTGTTGTTTATAAGCCACCAAGTTTGTGACATTTTGATATGACAGTCTGAACAAACTAAGACACTTCTGTATCCTTAGTGCCTTTTAGTGGGATCTCTATGACAATAACTTATTTACTAATTGAATTAATTGCATCTAGAACAGTGCCTGGTGCATAGCAAGTGCTCAGTAAATATGCATTGAATGAATGAGTAGGTGAATAAATAGGAAGTCTGCTCTGATCTCTCCCAATCTGGATCTGTGCACCCACAGCATCTGGTACTACCGCTGTTGTAGTTCTTCTCTCTATTGTAATTGCTTAGTGTATTGTTTAGGCTGCTGTGACAAGATCTCAACAATAATCCAGAAGTATCAGGAATATAGACGTTTATTTCTTTCATGTGTAAGAGTCCAGGTGACTGTTCCAGGTCAGTAGATGGTCCTCACAGTTATTGCTGGATCCAGGATGTGCTGACAGCAGTGCTGCATTCTCAACACATGGTGTCCAGGGGCTCCTTCTTGCAGCAGGGTAGTGTTAAAGAGCATAGAGGAGATGATGTGGGGGGTTTCATGGGCCATGCCTGAAAGTGACACATATGACTTCTGTTCACAATCTATTGAACAAAATTCAGGCATGTGGCTCCATCTAACTGCAAGGGAGGCTGGAAAGTATAGCCTAGTGTTTGCCCTGGTAGATGGGGAGATGGGTTTGGTGGACAGCTGGCAGCCTCTGCCACATCTAGTTGCCTGTTAGAATCCCCAACTTGGTGATAAGCCCTATAAGGGCAGGGAACATGTCTGACTGGTTGTCTTTGTGTCCCTAGTGCCTAATGCACACCCTGACTCTTTGTAGACCAGTGGTTCCCAAATGGCTGCACATTGAAATCATATGGGGATATTTAAAACATCCTGATGCCTGGTTCCCATTTTTGAACTTTCTTGTGTAATTGCTATGGTGTGGAACCTGGGAATTGAGGTTCTCAAGCTTCCTAGGTCATTCTAATGTGTTGAAAGATTTAGGAACCACTGCCATTGACCCTGAGTAAATGAATGAATGAATGCATGAATGAGTGAATAACGAGATCTGCTACTAGGCATTGATACCCTGTGCCAGAGGTTATAAACAGATATATTGGGAGATGACATGTTTTATTTGGCTTGTATGGGGCTTAACTTTAAAAAAAAAAATTATGTCAACTGCCAAGATTTGAATGCTAACGTATGTCATATAACACTTTTTTTCACATAACATTTTGGTCTGTTTAAAAATATGGTTTGGCAACCCTGGGATTCTTGAACTTGCTGTCATGTTTGCCACAGTCCCCACCATCCCCTTATGTTCACCTCCCACCCCCTTCATCCATATGTTGCCTACCTAGAGCTTAAAGGCATGCACATTTGATTCTCTCAGTCTAAGTAACTGACTGTGCATTATCTCAAGAATTTCAGTGTTTGCTGGAGTCAGTGTCTTTTGAGAGAGAGTGATATGTTTTCAATCCCATTCTAGGTTGGGGATTTTTCCTGCCTCTGCCTTTGATCCATTTTATCCAGCAGCCCCCAGCCCAACCCACTGGGAAAAGAAATACATTTGTCTATTTCATCAGTGCTGTGGGGTGCATCGTGGACACACTCTGAACCAGGGGTCAGGATTTTGGGTGCTTTCCTTGGCTTTGCATCCATGCAGGAATCTTAGAGACAGGGCATTTTTCTGTCCTGGGCTTCAGCTTTCTCATCTGTAAAAGGAGGCCGTTGAACTCAATGATCTTTCAGTTTCCTTCCTAATCCCAGGCTCAGGGAATCAGGCCTCATCTTATAGATTCTAAAGGTTTTCCTCTTTGAAAAGGACCAGTTCTAAGGTAAAAATCTGCTTAGTTTATGGCTTGTCCCTGAAATGAAGCTGCTCACACATCTTTTCCTGATAGAAATCAGCCATTTGCCACTGCCACATCCAGCCATGCAAAGCTATATGGCAATTAATTAAATCAGTAAATAAATTATTGTCATACAAATCCCATTAACAGGCGCAAAAGGGGAGATTACATCTTTTAGAAGTGAACTTAAAAATGAATGTCTGCCATTTTTTGAGGAAGGGTTTCTTTTTTATCTCTCAACCAGACTAATAGTTTGTTTATAGTGAATTCTCCCAGAAAGAGATATTTTAAAAACCCTGATTCACCATGGGTTGAATTGGTCTTTTGAGTTTTCTCTCTTTTTCCTAAAGGAATCTCACCAAGAAGTCCAGATGTCTGTATCTGCAGGACAGTCTCACGATGGGGTGCTTAATAATGCATTCTTGTCTGGTCACTGTGGAGGTAGCTGTGCATGCAAAGTGGTTCTGAAGGAAGGGGCCTCCTTTCTCCTTCACTCTGAAGGTGAAGGAGTAGCTTGGAGGTAGATATTGTTTTATCAGCCTGGAGAGCAACTGCATATACTTCCATCTTCTGCCTCTTAACACTGCAACATTATTTTCATAGAATGTTCCTAAACTAAATAGGCAAAGGCCAAAAGCAATAGTGTAGTGGACTTTGTGGTTGCATCACTCTCTTAGTTTGGGTTCCCCAGAGATAGATCCCCAAGTTGTGGATTCAACTGCAAGTGGCTTATTTGGGGCATGGTCCCAGGAAATACTGGGAGGGGAACATGAAAAGGGAAGAGGAGAAAGCCAGAAAAGGGTGAGTCACCAAGCCAGTTACTGATGTACTGTGGGTGACTGGAGTTTAATCCCACTGGACAAATCTGGGAGCTACTGCAGGACATGTGCTTCAGTTGACCCACCTGGGAGGTGAGGGAACTAGGGTATTTATACACCTGCTCTATCATCATTGCATGAAGGTTTCTCCCTGAGGATATAAACTCCCCGATACTTCTCCCTGCCATGAGCAAGGGTAGAAAGGCACGTAGGGCCTCTCTGCATGGTAGGGCCCAAGAGATGGGTGGGCATGAGGGAGCATGCGACAGAGCCTGATATCTAACTCTCCTCCCGCTGATACCTGTCCTGACTTTCATTCCATGCCTTTTCTATTTAGCCTTTGAAGGATGCTATGTTTACCCCCACTCCAGGATCTAGCAATGAGAATATGTAGCTCAGGCCTAAACTCATCATCATAATCCCAGGCCTTGGCCACAGTTATTGGTTCAGGGTGGGCGCAGGGGCAATTCAGGCCAATGAGAAGCTGGGGATTGCTGGGAAACGTTTCTCATCTTCTGAGAAGGCTTCAGAAGCAACCTCTTCTCTCCCCAGTCTGGACTTGTGGAATGAAACACATAGCCTTGGGCGCGATGCTAGGGATTATCTGGAGACCACAAAGGAGAGAATCAGATGGACAATGAAGCCAGAATCACAAAAGAAAGGGAAAAGAGACAAAACCTGAGCCTTGGTCTCACCATTGAGATGCCGAATTAAGCCATCCCTGACACTTGGCTTTCCTTGGGACTTCTGGTTATTTGAGCTAATGAATCATTTTATTACTCAAGTTTTCTTCTGTTGGCAACTGCATACTCCCTACAGTACAGATTCAAATGAGAATACTCAGTTTGGATGAGGGGGGTGAAGTGAGTGCATGGAATTTCTCATGTGCTTTTGGCTGGAGGACGAAATGCCAGAACTATCCTGGAAGCCATATGAATAGCAGGGGCACAGTGCTGTGATTGGGAGCTTGCCCTTTGGAAGAAGATGGATCTGGGTTTTATTTCTGGCTCTGCCAGCTTTTAGCTGTGTGACATTGATAAGTTTACATACCTCTCTGAGCCTCAGTTTACCCATCTATAAAATGAAGAATAATAAAAACAGCAGCCTCCTAGGATTGTTCAGAAGGTAAAGGAGTACAAGGCCTGGTGTGAAATGCGTGCTCAATAAGTGCTGATATGAGGGTACTTCAAAAAGTTAATGGAAAATAGAATTGAAAGATAATACGAATCCTTCCATGAACTTTTTGAAGTACTCTTGTACTAATGATTATTCCTGTTATGGAGAGAAAATGTGGTCACAAGGATCAGAAGCCTTATGAATGTGCAAACTTCTTGCCTCAGCAAATTGCACTTATAGGAGTACAGCCTCAGTAAATAATAAAAGTGCCTAAAAATATGTGTATGAGTATGAGAATTTTGTGTGCACCAGTGTTTAAATTGGCAAAAAATGGAAACATAAGTGTTCAACCACTTATGGTACAGCTATAGATGTAATATATTTGGATCATTAAAATGATGTTGTATGTTATAATATTATTGATGAGTAAAAATGCTCTTTGCATATGAAGTGAGACGAAATCAGATTTTAAAGCAATATATAATGGTTAGTGCTGCTTTTGTAAAAAAGGGCATGCATCCCAACATTGAGATTTGTTCTCTTTGGGAGTAGGGTATGTATTATAAGTAAGGTTCAATGCATACTTTCCATGTAATTTGGGTATTTAATTGTATGATGAGCACATATTACTTTTATAATCAGAAAACAAAGACAAAGTTCTTTCTATTTTAAAAACACAAATGAGGTTCAATTCTCTTGATTTCCTTAATTGTCAAATGCTTCCTATTTTCTTGAGTGCATGATGAGTTTTCACTATTTTCCACAAAAAGTAAGACCACAGAAATCATTTTTTCTTAACCTTTATTCATTTTTCATTACTAGAGTAATATATGTGCTTAGTAAAAAATTCAATTATAGAAATCTATTATTTAGTTCCTGTAGTTTCCACCCTCACCCCATTATTTCACTCCTAAATTCAAAATGTTTGTATTTTCAGCTTTTCTATGCATAAACATATCTCCTGTGTTTATTTTCTATGTGTATGCTACTACATATCTCATACATCTTCTCTTTGAAGCCACCATCATTGGTAAGCCACGATTTTGACCTAGCCTTTCAGCAAGGCATAAAATGCTGCATTATATGAAAAGGCAAGTCTTAACTTCAAAAACTAATATTAAAAGATTTGCTTCTTAAAATCAAAGAACAAGGATGTATACATATATCATTTTTTTCTCTATTAAGATATAATTTATATATAATAAATATACACAGATCGCAAAATGTACAGCTTGATGAGTTTTGATATAATTTTTAAAAAAAAAAATATAGGACCATACTTTATAAACTTTCCTGCAACTTGCTTTTTTCATTTAACAATGTATCTTGGACATCTTTCTCCATTTATCCCATTTTTTAAATAGCTGTATAACACTCTATCACTGTGACTGTATGATCATTTATTTCCCCAGTAGCCTCTTGATGGACATTTGGGTGGTGTCCAGTTTTTTCTGCTGTTACAAACAGTGCAGTAAATACCCTTATACATCTATCTTTGTGCCCTTGTGGGAGATTTTTTTCATAGGCGAATTGTTATTGATGTCTAAGCCCGATCGATTCAGAATGCTTCAAATGGAATGTTCAAGAGATATAATCTCTGTTCTCAGAAGGGCCCTAGCTAGGCAAGCACCATCTTACTCATGTTTTCCCCACTATGGTCCTGACCAGGGATCTCATCTTTCATGTTAACCCCTCTCAGAGATGGGGGGTTCTGAGCAGAGCCCACTCAATTCCCTGCCCCATCTTCCAATTTTGCACCCAGGTGAAATCCTATCCATTTAATCAGGGCAACTTTGGAGTTTGCATTGATCAATGGGATGCCAGCTCTGTGCTGGGCTCTTTTGGACTCTGGGATACTGTGGTGAACATGGGGGAGGCAACAAACAAGGAAACAAATGAGGAATGCAGAAAACCCAAGTTAGCCACTTCTTGAAGCTCCACCTGCCCAGCAGCAGAGGGTGATGGGAATTGAGCCCTAACTTATGACAGCTCTAAGTGAAATGGGGGACACTTCTCTTTGGTGGAATGAGTATTACTCCTGTTTCTTGTCTAATCTGTGGAGAGGATGCTCCTTTCTCTTGGTAGACCCAGGAAGGTGCTTGGATGAATTATTTCACAGAAATAATCCCAGATTTTTCAGAGACTTCAAAGGATAGTGAAAAGAGCACTTTTGTGGGTTAGAGAGGCCTGGTTTTGAATTCTGGTTGTAGTTGGCTGAATTATGTCCCTCCAAAGATGACCGTGTCCTAATCCCTGGGAGCTATAAGTATGTTACCTTATGGCAGAAGGGACTTTGCAGATGTAGTTAAAGATTTTTAAGGTGGAAAGATTATCCTGGATTTTCAGGGTATGGGACAAAATAATCACAATGGTCCTTATACAAGGGAGGCAAGAGGGTCAGAATTGCAGGAGATGTGACAATGGGAACAGAGGCCAGAGTTATGTACTGCCATGAGCCAAGGAATGTGAGCAGCCTCTAGAAGCTGGAAAAGAAGAGAAAATGATTCTCCCTTAGTGCCTGTAGAAGGAGCACAGTCCTGACCATCCATCTGGACTTCTGACCTTCAGAATTGTGAGATAATACATCTGCCATCTTAAATCACCAAGTTTGTGGTAATTTGTTACAGCAGCAGTAGGAAACTAGTACATCAGCCTGTCCACTTACTGCCGTCTGACTCTAGACAAGCTATTAACCTCTCTGAGCCTCAGTTTACCATCTGTAAAATGAGTACAGTGATACCTCTCCCGTGTGTATTTTTTTGTTTTGTTTTGTTTTAACAACTAGAGATAAAACTCTAAAGTGCCTACCTTAGTAGTGTCTGGAAGTAAACAGGTGCCATGCAAATGAACAGAACATACAATTGTTATTATAGTATTGATAATTTAATTCCTGCATATCATGAGAGATTTGATGGTATCTTACAGGAACACAAACCATGAATCAATGACAAAATGGAAATAGAGATTCAGGATCAATAGAAAAATAAGTGAGGGCAGAAATTCAGTTCAGGGAAAAGACACACATATGTAGGCAATATGGATTTAAGGAGTTGCTCTGGGTGAGCTTTAAATTTGGCACTGAGTTTCCTGGCTGTCAAAGGGAAAAGGGAGATATGTCAAGTTTTATACTTTTTAATATCAGAGAGAGGGAAGAATCTAGCTACTCAGAGATTGCAAAGCTTTTCTTAGTAGTATAAGAAATCTCTTCCTGTATTTCTCTTTTGGTGCGATTAGCACAGTGCAGTCAACTAATTGTGTGATTATTTAAATGTCCCCTCTTTTTTTTTTTTTTTTTTTTTTGCACATCCATATTATTTGTAATAAATCTGTCTCCTCTTACTAGGCTAGTGATTCTCAACTCTGACTTCACCCTAAAATCACCTGGAACCTTTTAAAAATACCAGTGTTTGGTTCTACCCCAAACTAATTACATCAGAATCTCTGAAAGTAGAGCTGAACACCTGTGTTTTTAAAAAGCTCCCCAGGTGGTTCTGGTGGCAGCCAGGGTTGAAAAACCACTTTACGGTACTCTTAACTCCCAGAGGTAGCAGTTGAGTCTGTCCTGCATATAGTTTCATCCCCAGTACCTAGCCTAGTGCCTGGCAGGTAGCAGGTGCTCAATGTGTATTTCTAATTAAGTTTGTTTGCACAAGTGAACCATTCACACTGTTTAAAATACATCAGAAGGTATACAGTGGAATGTCTTTCTCCTTACCTATCAGATCTTACCTCTATCCATCTAGATCTCACTTCTCCCAGTCCCCCAGTACAGGTGGTCATTTTTACAGATTCCTCTTAGAATATCTTTATGCAAAGATAAGTAAGATTGAATATATATACGTGTATATATGCACATATATGCACACACGTGTGTGTTTATGTAATTTAGATTGAGTTCTTGGTCCCAATTCTTTGTCCCCTCTGGTGGTGTTATGTATCCACACCCTTGCCATGGTTCATGCTGTGTAGAGGGTTCTTCACCCCTTGACTTTGGACTTGGTCATGTGACTTGTTTAGCCAATGAGAGGTTAGCTGACAAGATGTGAGAGAGAGTCTTGAAATGTTTTTGTGTGATTGGTCTTGCTCTCTTCAGCTCCATGATCTCCCACAAGAAAGCATGCTTTGGTTAGCTTTTGCCCCTTCAGCCTGGCCCTTGAGTGTGGAATACACTCAAACAGGACCTGTAGCTTGCAGCCTGGAATAGAGCCACCCTGCCAAGTCCGGCCGAGATCAGCAGAACCCTGACCAGCTCTCAGATCCACGAGCAAGATAATGAATGATCACTTTTTAGCAAAGCTTTGGGGCAGTTTAGCAGATAGCATTATCATGGGAATAGCATATCTTCTGTGCCTTGTTATTTGCCAGGATGTCATGGAAATCTTTCTATATCAGTGAATCTCATTCTACTTTTTAAAAACTATATAGAATGTCATTGTTTGGATATATTAATCTCTTATTCAAAGACACAGAGGTTGTTCCCAACATTTAACTCTAATAATTCTGCAGTGAATAACTCTGTTCATACATCATTTTGCACAAGTCCAAACATCTCTGTAAGATAAATTCCCAGGAGGGGAATTGCTGTGTCAAAGAATATGTGCATTCATAATTTTGATAGATATTGTCACATTATGCTCCATATAAACACTCCCACCAGCAGTGTTTGAGAATAACTATTTCTTCACAGCCTCTCCAACAAAGCGTATTATTAACCTTTTGGATTTTTTGCCCATTTGATGGAGAAGATGATATTTCAGTGTAGTTTTAATTTGCATTTTTCTTAGTTGAGTGAGATTGAGCATCTTTTCAAATGCATAAGAGGCATTTGTGTTTTCTTTTCTATGAGCTATCTATTCATTATCCTTTAAGCATTTTTCTATTAGATTATCTTTTTCTTATTGATTCCCTCAATACATATTTGCTGACTAAATGAATGAAATAAAATTAATTTAAATAGGGGGCACTGAATACCATGGTTCAACACCCCAATAAAAGCTGCAGAGGCAAAAATACCTTTGGCATGTCTGTGGCTTTTCATTGCGTTCTTTGATAAAATGCCCCGGATCTCACGTTTAAATGCCTCTCCTAATGGACACCTCTGCGAGGGACTGAGGCAATGAGGTCTAAAAGCAAGCAGCCTTCTGGAGCAAAGTGCTGAGATTCTCCAGGGGGCTGTGTGATCCTCGGCAGGATGTTCGCTGGAAGTGGGAGACTGTACATTCTCCCAGGACCCAGAAGACCTCATCCATTCCCTGAAATTGGTGGTTGGGGGTGAATCTCTGCTTTAGATACCAGATGAGCAGACGGCAGGCTGACATCCTCTGGTGAGCATTAAGCAGGTGAATCTGGGCTCTCACCTCAGATTCAGCTAGTGTTCCTTTTGTGAACCATGCACGTACCTTGCTTTCTGGCCAGAGTGGGCTTAGCAAAATCTCATGCTGTTCTCACAGTCTTAGAGACAATGATTGTTGCCGCCATCCCTCCTTTTTCATTCCTGCTGTGGCAGCTGCTCTGGTCCTTCATGTCCCTCATGGAAATGACTCAGAATCGCCTCCCCTCATGCCTGTGATGTTTACCTCTCCCCTCTGCCCTGAGGTTTTCCTGTCCCACTGAGGCATGAGGCATTGTGGAATCCAGTTGCTGTCCAACCATATGAAATGCAGAAGTGTAAGGAAGTTACAACCCACTGGGGCAGAGGGAACTTTGACCAATAGGTGCTGAGAGTGGGTGGATAGATTATTCCTACCCTGGATGCATGGTTCAAAGACACAGCTTCTCTGACGATATCTGTCATACCAAGTGTATTAGTCTGCTTCTGTTGCTTATCACGGAATACCTGAAACTAGGTAATCGATAAGAAAATGAATTTATTTCTTAGGGGCTGGGAAGTCCACAGTCCAGGGGGCACTTCTGGTGAGGGCTTTCTTCTTGGTGGGAACTCTCAACAGGGTTCCGTGGCGACCAGGGAGTCACATGGCAAGACTGGGCTGACCAAGAATGAGTTAGCCTCTTCACCTACTCTCATTTTAAAGCCATCAGAACCATGCCCATTACTCCATGAATGGATCAATCCATTCACAAGGATACAGTCCTCACAATCTAAAAACTTCTTAAAGTCCCCACCTTTCCAATACTGTAATTGGATTTCCCACCCCCTTAACATTGTTACAATGGAGATTAAATTTCCAGTACATGAACTTCTGGGGGACACGTTTGACCATAGTGCTAAGCAACCAATCTGTCCCAAAGCTTCAGCAGCTCCATAACACATTCTTTTTGTCTGCCCTTCTGCCTCCCTGGTATGGCATTCCCCAACACAGTGTCAGCGTACAATGCTTTTGTCCCACGCTCTGTTTTCTAAGGAACCCTGGCTAAGAGAGAAAGTAACTCATTTCCATCCAGAGGTCAGAACCTCTATAAAGCGTATATGTGACATATAGACCCCCAAAGCAAAACGGCTTGCTGCATTACTGTGAGGAAAGTTTAAAAGAAAAACTCTACTATTTATTGAGCTCATCTATGTGATAACTCTATGCTAAATGTTTCACATATCCATATCACTTAATTCTCACAATATCCCTGTAAAGTCTGACTACCACCATTTTACTAGTAAAGGAGACTTTAGATGTCTAAGTTGCTTGTTTGAGATATGAAATAGTTGAGCTGGGCTTTCAACCCAGTTCTGCTCAGCTCCAAATCAGTATTCATGTGATTTAAGAGTCACGTGAAATGCTGTGATACACTTGAAAAAATGCCTTAACGGAAGAAGTCACCTAAATTTGTCTTAGCCGATGCTTTGTAGGCTCACTCTTCTGGTTTGTAGGAATAAGAGAATATCAATAACAATATGAATCTTACAGATGGGTGACAGGTTGCTATCCAAGTTTTTCCTTATTTGGTTTTCTCACCAAGACAGAAGGACAGGAATACCACATTTCCTACTCATGAATAAATTTCATTGATAGAAAGCAGAAACTGAAGCTCAGATAGGCTAGGACGCTTGCCTCAGACCACTCAGCTTGTGGTCACTGGAAATAGACCTGGATCTTTTGTGTTTCGTTTAGTGATCATTCTATAGCTCCCCCTTATCTGAATTGAGCATGTATGTGTGATTATTGTCGCTGTCTTAGAAATTGTTTTTGAAACATACAACAGTGAAAGTTTAAACAAAACCAAACAGCATGGAGTGGAGCATGGGGAAAGTGAAGATGTTGGTCAGAGGGTACAAAATTTCAGTTAGACAGGAGGAATAAGTTTTAGTGATCTATTGCACAACATGGTGACCACAATTAATAACAATGTATATTTCAAAATTGTTAAGAGATTTTAAATGTTCTTACCACAAAAAATAAGTAGGTGGTAATTCCACAATGTAAACATGCATGAAAACATCAGACTGTGCCCCATAATTATATACAATTATTATTTGTCAATTAAAAATAAAATCAAATTAATGAGTTGAACCCCCCCCATCCTTCATTTACCTGTTTGTCTGTGCATGTGTGTTTGTGTGTATGTCCTTTCAGAGTTATTCTATGACAATTGTGGCATACATATCTACATAGACACCACCGAACACACGCAGATGGCAGCTCATTGTCCCACACGTTGCCTGGAGATGGTTCCATTTCAGTGCATGTCAATCGCCTCTCTTGTCTGAGGAGTATTCGTTCCCTGGTGTGGATGGACCATAAGTCATTCAGCTGATCCTCCACTGAGAACAATTGGATTGTCTTCTGTCTCTGTCTTCTATGCATATGTAATTAGACAGTGTTGCTTGATGGATGAGAGGATTGGAAAGTGAAGGACTCACCAAGGTCGTGAAGCTCTTTGGTGGTAAAGCTGGGATACGAACATAAGTCTCCTGAGCCTGGCCCACCTTCTTTTGTGGTCACTCTACAAAACCTCAGGGGTTTTGAGGAGAGATGGGGCAAGGTACCAAGCCCCAAAAGGCCAGACTGAAACTATGAGTGTGGACACATGGGGAAACCTGGACTTTAGCATCAGGGGCTATAAGAGGGCTTTCCACCCCCCGCTTCTGGGATGTGTTTTGCCTGCCATTCTACCAACCCTCTGGCAGGGCCACAGCCACCACCAACCCTCCTCCAGTGTCCCATGTGTCCCTCTGCTCTGCTTCAGCCCAGCAGCTCTGCACACCATGAGACACTCCTGCCGCTCCCTCCAATGACAGGTAAGTCATTGATCAGCCCCGAGAGCCAACTGAGAACAGGATCTATTTAAAGAAGCACATTCCAGGTGCTGAGTCACATCAGGCTGGAGCAGCCGGCCTGAGCCTGGGCAGTGTGGATATTCACAGTTCAGCCGCCACTGCAGCCTGCCTCAGACTTTGACAAACCAACCCGAAGAGGCTCTGAGCTCAAACACCACATTTAATAAGATGAAACACGACACTTGGAGCCCCACATCAATTTCTAGATTATAAACGTGGCTATTCTCATGGCCTTCCCACTGACCACTACTCTTTTTTATAATGGTGATCAGTCAGTTTACGAAGACCCAGATTTAAGTCCCAGCTCGGCTACTTTTCTGTGTGACCTTAGACAAGTTGAATAAGCCTCTCTGAGCCTCGATGTTCTCATTTGTAAAATGGGGTTCATAGCTAATAGGGTGTAGAGGAGAGGTAAATACAGCAATGTAAGGGAAGTCCACATTACAGTCCATAGCATGTGGTAAACACTCAACAACTGATAGTAAATTAAATTAAATTAAATATGTCTTCAGCACTCCACAAGGCATAAGAGAATACCAAATACAATACAATGCGATGCTGACTCTCATGAAAGTTATTGTCTAGTTGTGGACATAAACCTGTTAAGTTATAAGTAACAACTCTGAACAATGCAACTTTCTGATAGTCATTGAGGACCTGCTTTGGTTCAGGCAAGACACTGACCGAGGCTCTGAGGATACACAAAACGTTTCTGACTTCAAGCAATGAACTGTCTAATAGGAAAGACCATAGCATGCAAACGTTTAGTGACAGCGTGATGTGGAAAGTTCTCAAATATGTTTAAAGTGCCATGGGAATCCAGGTCAAGGAGTAGCTAATTCTGCCTGGCACATTTGTGAGAGGCTTCTGCAAGGAAAGAAAGATGGCAAATACACGGAATATGTGACATCACTATCCATGGCCGCCACTGGCAATCAGTCATGGCCTTCTGCCTCCTTCTCAACACAACACTCCAGACAGCCACTACCAATCAATCAGCATTGATATGAACACTATTTGACATCCTCTAGTTAAAAGGTATTTCAAGGCTCTAAAAAGTGTCAGCTGTGGGAGACAGATAATTAGAGCTATAGATCTAATGGGAGAGCAATGGTCTGGAGGGAGGTATGAGGAAACTTGGAAGCTAGCTGTGGCTTTGACACTTATGTGCCTTGCGAACTTGGGTTTATCATCTCTTTGGACCTGTTTCCTCTAAGTGACTCTGATTCTTGGAGTTCTGAAATGAGAAAGGCAGTTCCAGTTTGGGTGCTCAGGGAAGGCTTACCCAATAGGTGGGATTTCAGGGGGCTTTGAGAGATGGGCATAATTTGCATCAACAGAGAGCAGCATGTATGTGTGTGTGTGTATGTGTATGCACATGTGCATTCTAAGAGTATGAGAGAATGTGGTGGGTAGGCAGTAGGTGGAATACACTCCCCACTATTCTCTCCAAAAACAGAAACAAATATACCCAGGTAGTCTATGCTAGGGTGTGAGATCTGTTCACTGGGAACTGGAGTGTGGTGTCAAGGTGCAGACCTGCCTGGAGGCAGTCATAATCATGGACAGGCTGTCCAGGGAAGACAGGGAGTGGACAGGGAGCTGTGAGAGGTGGGCTTGTGGCAGCTGCCTCTGCTGCTTCCCCTTGCATTTCTAGTTCCCATTCTCCTTGGCAGGCGACCCTTTGTCATCTCCTCAACAAGGCCAGGCCACCCCCTGAACCCATGACAACTCCCATTGATGGACAGAGGGCTGTTTGCCATGCAGACCTGTGAGCCACAGTGCTGCCTTTGAGAGGCTGTCTTACATGACGAAACCAGGTGCAGATTCAATAATTGACATTTGGACTCCCTTTTCTGCTTCCTCTTATAATTCAATTGACTGTTCAGTAGAATGGTTTGGGTATGTGGACTCCACAGTCAAACTTCTTGGGTTCAGATTCTGGTTCTGCCATTTACAAACTGTGCAACCTTAGGCAAGTGACTCAACCTCTCTGAGCCTTAGTTCCTTCATCATTAAAATGGGGGGATGATAATAGTACCTGGCTTATAAAGAGGTGTGTGGATTCAATGAAAAATTCTATGTAAACAAGTGCAGTATCTGTCATAGATGTTAAATAATTATTCATTATTATCACATTATCAGTTATAGTTTTTCCTCTTTTATCTTGTCTTTTCCCTACTAGATTGTGAGTTCCTTGAGGGAAGGAACTATCTCTTTTGTAGTCCCCACAGGCTGGGCACGATACTGAGCACAGAGATGCTCAAAATTCTTGCTGATTATTTGATGTAAAAATAGAAAGCTGTAGAACCTCTGGAGGAAGTTCACCTCCTCCACTTAGGGATCAAGGCTCTTCAAGTCTGTATCTACCTTCCCAGACTCATCTCCTGCTCATTTTTACAAAAATCTACCCACCAGGCACATCAAACTATTTGTGATTCCTTGAATACACAACCTTCTTTCCCCAATTCCCTTACAAACTCTATTTCTCCACCTTCCCTCAATCTTATCAGTCAAGGCTTTTTTAATTGCGAGTGACAGAAAACCAACAGAAGTGGCCAAAACAGGGGAAAAAAAGTCTATCTGTTCAAGTAACTGAAAGAACTAGTATTATTGGCCTCAGATTTGGCTGGATCCAGGGACTCAAATGTTATCATCAGGACTTCTTTCATTCTCTCGGATTAATTTCCCTTTGTTGGCTTCATTCTTAAGTATGGTCATTCTTGCTAGTGGCAAGATGGCCAACAGCAATTCAGGTGAACCTCCAATATTGTAGCAACACCAGGAGAAAGAGGCTCCTTTTTATTTAAAGGTCCAGAGAGGGTCTGAAATTGCCTCTCACTGGCTGGTTTCACTCATGTGTTCATCCTCAGTTCAATCACTGTGGCGAAGAAGATGGGATGTGCTGATTGGCCAGATTTGGGTCATGTGTTTATCCTCTGGGAAACCAGAGGGACTGACAGTGGGTAAAAGGTTGTTTTCCAAGGAATGTTGGATACTGAGCAGATAAAAACAACATATGCCCCCAACATGGCAAAACCTTTTTACATTCAAGATGAAGCTTGAATGTCAACTCAGTGAAGTGACTCTAACTCTACTGCTACTCCCAGGTTAAGTCAAATGCTGCCTCCACTATTAGCTCACAATTCAAAGAATTGTTAATAACTTTCCCGCAAGGGAGGGGCTGTGAATTATGAGTGTTGTAGGCTCTGGGCACGTAGCATAGTGCTTAGCACATGGTGGGTATTCAATAAATGATCATTGAATAAGTGAATGAACGAATGAGTGAATGAAGCCTCAGTGTGGTGGTCCTGGGCCTGTGTGCCCTCATATCCATTGCTCTCCCTTCTCTGTCCTGTTATCACGGGGAGAGGAGGAAGTTTAGGCTGCATTTCCCAGGCTGTGGGAGCAGGCAATGGGAGACATTGGAAGGATATCTGAGGGCAGGAGGAAGGGAAACTTGGGGCATTTGCAGCTTCCCTGTCTCTACCTTCCCTATCTTTCTCTACCTTCCGAGGCTTCTTTTGCAATGGCTGCATCTCCTCTACAGTCCCAGTTTTTGCCTTTGTGATCCGGCCCCTGGGCTCTGGTAATATCTCCTCCTCCCTCTGATTATCCAGACATAGGGACAGTTGTGGCTCTTTGCCATCTGTGGGTGGTCTTGCCATCCTCTCTTTGCTTCTGACGTTTTCCATCCCCCATATAACTGATTTCCTGCATTACATTTGATCTATTTGAAATACTTAGACCGAGATCTATTTTTCTGGTTGGTGTCTGACTGATGACAACCTGTTAGAGAACAAGCTGGCTCTGTAGAATTGTCTGAACCACAAAGGGACTCTGGTTTGCTCTTAGAGGAATTTTTCAGCTGCTGGTTTGAGAGAAAGAAGTTACCTCTTTCTGAAGACTCTGTATTCACTAAAAGTTCTCCATTCATCAAACACTCCTGCTGCTCGTCTGCATGGTCTCAGCTGGTCAGGGAGGTGTAAAGCTGTGGGAAGTCAAAAGATGGAGATCATGGGAGTGGTAGGGAGGAAGGAGTGATAGTTCAATGAGATGTGTGTGTGTGTGTGTGTGTGTGTGTGTGTGTGTGTGTGTGTGTGTGTGTGTGTGTTATTGCTATTTTATGCCCAAATTCCAGTTTTTCAGAAGAAAGGTAGGCTTTCTAAATTTTGTCTCTGAGAAGTTATGAGAGACTCATGAGATCATTTCTGTCCACAGCAAGGGTAGGATTGGGCAAGTAAACACTCCACAGTTTCCTGCTGTCCCTCACAGAGCGCAGAATGCACAAGCATTGTGGGAAAGCTCCTACTGTGGCCGTTGGTACCTGTCAGACCTGAGCTGAAGTCCTGGCTTTGCCACTTACTACGTTGTGATCCTGCATAAGGGACTTAGCATCTCTGAGTCTTGGTTTCCTCATCTGTAAAATGGTGTTAATTATAGAATCCATGGGATTCTCCATGGAATGAAATAAACGCATGTAAAGTGCTCAATGTAGTACTTAATGCCACTTTCCATACAAGCTTCCCATAAGCACCAGCTTAAAGAATAACTGAAATTACCACACTGAGCTGGACCATATGCCTTTGCAGGGCTGAGACCACACCTCATTCATCTTAGTGTATGGGATAGAGGGGAATTAATTTAGTACCAAGGAGCAGAGATCCATCCAGGTAAAGTCAGATAAAACAGAGGGTGTTATATGGAATCAAGGAAATCTTCTAGAATTCAATAGCAAGAACTGTGGGTGGGCTTCATCACAACTGAAGAGTGATGATGTCATCTTGGACACCCTCCAGGCATGTGCCCTTGGTGTCCCTTCAATGTTTCTCTGTTTTATTTTTTTCTCCATAGATAGATGCCATCTCTCCTCATGAATCCACCTGTATCTGGCCCATAATGGCCTCCCCAAATGCCAGTTCTGCTCCCCAATCACATTAGTGATTATTACATGACTCCCCAGCTCACCTCCTGTCTTAGGGTGGTTCCCTCCTGTCTTAAGTTGGTTCCTTGAAACATGTGAAAAGGATTTATTAGGAAACGTTCTCATGGGAAACTGGAAGGGGAATAAGGGAACAGGATCATAACGGAAGGAAAGGAGGCCACGCAGGGTGTGGTGCCAAGGTAAGTCCCAAGGAAGATAATGTTGCCTTATATCTGCAGGGGGAGCTCTGGAGACTATAGTCACACCTGAGTGTTGTCTCCATTAGGAGGCGAGGAAGCTGGAGTATTTATACCCCCTACCAGTTAGCCACTGTTGAGGGAATTCCCAGGAGCATCAGGCTCTCTGTATCTCCCTGAGAGGCAGCCAGCCTGCACAACCATGGTAAAGGGACCCAAGGGGATCTGGATGGAGCACTGACAGGACTTGTCACTCCTCCCTATGGGGCAAAACAGCTCAGTCTTTATATTCCAAGTTTAAATCCTCAGCAGCAGAAATCTAATTGGTACTGTGTGAGTGTGGGGACCGCTTCTTTCCCAAACACGTGTGGCTGGCGGGCTTCCATAGCATACAAATGACCCATGTGAAGGAGGGCTGTAGATGGGACGGGGTTAATAAGGAAGAGCTGGGGGGATGGATGGGATCTCAAGTACGTGGATGTTCCTCAGCACACGTCTGTGGGCGGAATACTGTGTAGCCAGCACCATGCTGGGCTCCTAGTGAGTGCCAAGGTGGCAAAGACAGGAGCACCACAGCCTTCTCTTTGAGATAACGTTGGGACAGCAGTTTCCCCAACTGCCCTGTCAACTTTTTAAGGGTAACAACCACGTCTTATGGACCACAGTATCTAGCACACAGTAGAGGCTTAATAAATGTTTGTCCTGCTGGAGGGGTGTTGCTGAATTCTGCTTCAGGAAGGCAGCGCTGTTGGCACCCCCCCAACCGTACCCCATTGCCCACCTCCTTGATCTCACCCCCTGGTGGGTCCACCCTCCCCAGTCTTATCCGACAGCACCCAGTGCAGCAGGGAGATGCTAGAGTGGAACCCACACTGAGCAGGATGTCACAGCATGTGAGTTTCAGCCCTGGCTGTGCCTGATTCTGCATGGAATTGGGGCCTCTGTTTCCCCAGTCCAGGGAGGGGCCTTGCTCAGGGCTTTACTGATGCCGCCGTTCGGTAAGGCAGTTAACAGAGCAGTCAAGTGGGCGAGCCCTGGGGTCAGACTTTAAGTTCAAATCCCAGCTCTTCCACAGTCTAGTTTGTCTTTAGGCAAATGACTTGACCTCTCTGTGCTGCAGTTTCCTTATCTGAAAACTGGGCGTGATAATAATAGTATCTTCCTCATAGGGCTCTCGGAAGGATTTAATACGATACGGTGATATTTTTCAGCCACCAAAAGGAATGAAGTACTGACATAGGCTGCAACATGGGTGAGCCTTAAAAACATCACGCTGAGTGAAAGATGTCCAACATGAAAGGACGCATATTATATAATTCCATTTGTAGGAAGCGGCCAGAATAGGCAAATTCAGAGAGACAGGGAGTAGACTGATCGTTGCCAGGGACTGGGGGAGGGAGAATGGGAAGCGATTGCTAATGGGTGCAGGGTTTTTGGGGGGAATGATGAAAATGTTCTGGAATTAGATAGTGATAATGATTGCATAGTCTTGTGAATATATTAAAAATAACTGAATTGTACACTTTAAAATGGTGACTGTTATGGTATGTTAATTATATCTCAATACAGTAAAATAAAAATAAAAGACATGGTATATAGTCCCTGGCTTACAGTCAATTCTCCGTGAACCGTCTTTTCCCCGGACTATTGTGGTGGCCTCCTGAATGATCTTCCCACCTCTCCCCTTGCTCCCCATCAGAGTGCAGGAGTTCACGTCACTCCTGCTCTCTAAACTCTTCCGTGGCTCCCATTTCTCCAGGTAAAAGCCCATTTCATTACAACGGCCTATAGGGCTCTACACCATCTGGCTCCTGGCTTCTCTCTCATTTTATCTCTTGGGATTCTTCCCTTGCTCTCTCTGCTCAAGCTGTATGAGCCTCTTGCTGCTCCTCACACATAGGCCAGGTATGTTCCTACCTCAGGACATTTGCACTTATCCTCTCTGCCTCAAACAAAATTCCCTTAAGATTTG
The DNA here is from genome assembly GCF_027409185.1 of Cynocephalus volans. NCBI lineage: Eukaryota > Metazoa > Chordata > Mammalia > Dermoptera > Cynocephalidae > Cynocephalus > Cynocephalus volans. The sequence continues at coordinate 190,040,417 of NC_084461.1, forward strand.
CTGAACTTGCTCTTTGGCCTCCATCAGGCATTTGCCCAAATGTCATCTTCTCAATGAGACCTTACCTGGCCACTTACTGTGTTTAAAATAGAAACTTCCCACCCCGATATTCCCCTTTCACCTGCCTAAATTATTGTCCTCTGGAACACTTATGTTTATTGCCAGATCCATGTTAACGTCAGCTCCACAAGGGCAGGATTTTTGTGTGTCTAGTTTGCTGGTGTCTCCTCAGTGCTTAGCACAGTACCCAGCACAGTCAGCACTCAATATTTTTTTCTTTTCTTTTCAATTTATTTTTCTTAATTGACTCATGATAATCATATATATTTATGGAGCACAACATGATATTTGGGTAAATTCACACTGTGTGCAATGATTATATCGGGATGCTCAGTATATCCATCACCTCAAACATTTGTCACTTCTTTGTGTTAGGAACATTCAATGTCATCTTGACTAGCTATTCAAATGTACACAGTACTTTGTTGTTAATCAAAGTATCCCTGTATGACTATAGAACACTAGATTCTATTCTTCCAACCTCTCTACTATTTTGTATCCACTGACCCACTCTCTCCCTATCTCCCTTCCCCTTTGCCCCCACCAGTTTTCTAGTGACCACTATTCTACTCTCTGCTTCTATGAGAGCAATTTTTTAGCTTTCATGTATGAGTGAGAACATGTATTTCTCTTTCTGCACCTGGCTTATTTCATTTAACATAATTTTCTCCAAGATCATCCATGTTGCTGCAAAAGGCAGAATTTTATTCTTTTTTTATGGCTGAGTAGTTTCCATTGTGTATATACCACATTTTCTTTATCCAGTCATCTATTAGAGGACATTTAGGTTGGTTCCAACTCTTGGCTATGGTGAATGGAGCTGCAATAAACATCCCTTTGACTTGCTGATTTCCATTCCTTTGGATATACACCCAGTACTGGTGATGGCTGGACTGTATGGTAGTCTATTGGTAGTTGTTTGAGAAATCTCCATACTGTTTTCCATAATGGCTGTACAATTTACATTCCCACCAGCAATGTATAAGAGTCCCCTTTTCTCTGCATCTTCACCAACATCCGTTATTTTCTGTCTTTTTGATAACTGCCATTCTAGCTGGGGTCAGATGCTGTCTCACTGTGGTTTTGATTTGCAATTCTCTGATGATGAGCGATGTTGAGAATTTTTCATATACCTGTCGGCCATTTGTATGTCTTCTTATGAAAAACGTCGACTCAGTTCCTTTGCCCATTTTTTAATAGGATTATTTGGTTTTTACTGAGTACTCAATATTTTTTGGCTGAATAAATAAATGTTAGCTCTTACAAAAACTTATAATAAACTTTCTGAGACTTTTAATCTTTTTATTTCCCTCCCATGGGTGTCTCTTGCAGATTTTAACCTGACACCTCTTTGAGGCTTCTTTCTTTCTTCCAGATCATTCCAATGGGTGTTGGTTTTGGAGGCAAACATTGTCCTGGTGGTATAATTATGAGATTGTGGTCTAGAAAATAGTTTCATCTCACTTTGAAGTGAACCCTTCTTTTCTTTAAAAGACATCAGAACCCCCTACTGAATTCTTCACTATAATGAAATTAGTTTTTTAAAGCTGATGTGGAAGCTAATTTGTGTATTGCTGTCAGTTGGAAGGCTTTGAAATTAATTGTCTTAGCTAACCTTGTTGAGATCTAACCATGTTACGTTTAGTGCATAAAAACATTATCTCCTCATTGCTGTCTGGTGGGACTGAAAGCCCTGCCTTATTCTCTCTTGAGCAGAAGAATGTAATTTTTATTGGTTTCAAAATTAAGATGGGGAACTAAGTGGTAGCAAAGGAACTCTTAGACTGGGAGGCAGATTCTAGAACTTGGGTCCTAGAAATAGCTCTGAATTTCACTGACCTTATGGACTCGAGTCAGGCTATTCTTTCTGAACCCTTTGGGGTACATTATAATACATAATTTTTAATCACAAAAGTAATAATTCTTATAAAAATTAAGATTTACAAATAAGGCTACATCCCTTTTGACCAAGACTCCTCCTTACCTCTGAAGTATTCTGTCATATGTTTGATGTTTATATTTCCAGATGATTTTCTATATATGTGTATATTAATATATAGTATTATTTTGCGAATATGTGTTTTACATAAATATACAATACTATGATATTGTACCACAACTTGCTTTTCCCATCTAACATTATATCCTGGAGTTCTTTCTGTATACGTACATATGTATTTCTCATATTTTTTAGTAGCCTCTTGGTTTTCCATAATACAAATGCATCACGATTTATTTAGTCTTTTTCCTACTGTTGAATATTTAGGCTGTTTTCAGTTTCCCCCTACTACAAACCATCCTGCAAGGAACATTCTTACTCAAGCCTCCTCTCTCAGGCAGACATTGAGAAATGAAGTGGCTGCTTCATAATTCTGTCATTCCTAAAGTGGGGGGATTGAATGAGTTACACTTTAAATCATTCCCAGTATAACCTGGGTATAATTGGAGTCCCATGTGTCTCGGCCTTTGTTCTATATCAATTCAAAGAAACCACAATATGACAGAAAAATATAATTTGACACAATTCCATTTGTTACTTGGTTGCTTGGGAAACTCCCAAAGGGAGTATGGTGATGGGGGTAGGGGTGTTGGTCAAAGTTAGGAGAACTTTCTTTTCAGTGAATTGGTTTGTTGGTTGTTTTCAGGTATTATTTTGATTTCATATAGAATTGCGTTTCTCATTGTTGAGGTTGGCAAACCAGTGTTGTTTCTATCTCATTTTTAATTATATATACACACACAGATAAAATGTACATGGTTACAAATTAAAAGAGTAGAAAAGGATATAAGGTTAAATCCTCCCTCCCATATCTATTTCCCAATTCTCTTGCCAGAGACAGTCACTACTTCCAGTCTTGTACCTGTTCTCTTGCCTATTTAAAGAAATCTGTGTAAACGTAAATGGTGGCATACTGAACATAGAACACATGTCTTTTTAATTTTTTCATTATAAAAAATTCAAATATATGTGGAGCAAAAAGAATAGTATGATAAATCCTCTGTACTCAGCATTCGGCTTCAACAATTATCAGCATATGGACCTTCCTTTTTCCACTACACGATACATCTTGGGCTTTGTTCCAGTTTGGTTGCTATAAATGTGCCTCATTTATTTTCATGGTTGCTTAGTACTCTATAATAAGGATGTCTCATAATTCATTTATTCATTCTCCTATTGATAGACATTTATATTGTTTCCAATCTTATGTCACTACAAACAATGCTGCAATAAATATACTTTTATATCCTTCTTTGGGCACATGTGTGAATAGATCTGTAAGAAATTCTTGGAAGTGGAATTGCTGAGTCAAAGGGGTGTGCATTTAAAATATAGATAAGTACTGCCAAATGGCCCATTGATGGAATTGCAGTAATTGTCTCTCTCACTAATACTGTTTGAGAATGCTCATTTCCCCACATGCTCACCCACAATGTGTCATCACATTTTTTATCTTTAAAATATTCTCTTCTAGTTATGTCTTCAGCCATGTTTTTTAATTGAGAAGTGAAGTTTACTTAGTAAGTTGTAAAATCCATTTAGTGGGTAGAAATGAGCATAGTATAGAATAGAAAATATCAGAGAACATCACTTATAGTAAGGGTAAGCATTGTTTTGTGAAACTTTTGCTTTTTTTGGTCACACATTTGTGTATTTATGTGTGTATATGAACTGGTTTGTGATGTACAAGAATTTGAAAAGATGAAGTTTTGCAGAAGAAAAAAGAAGTAAAACTTAATGGCAGTGGACTTGGTTCCCTGGTGCAGAAAGGATCTCTGTCTCCTTTTCCATTACAAGGCCTGACCCAAGCTTTGAACAAGGAAGTCTGATGATGCAGTTCATACAGGTCAGCCTCCTGAGACCCAAGAGAGGGTGGACAAGGGTGGAGAATGCTCTGGAGGAGAAACAGAAGGTAACCAGAGCAGTGATTTATCTCAGGGGGCAGTAATAGGGTGGCCTTGAGAGTCATGGAGTGGAGGGGTTAAGAGCTTGGGCACCAGAGCCAGAGCCCCTGGTCTTAGGCCTTGACTCTTCTACCCACTAGGTACATCACCTCTTTGTACCTCAGTTTCCTCAGCTGTAACAATGGTGCCCACCACAGAGTTGTGGGGGCATCGAATGTGTCATATAGCATGTCAAGTACTTAGATAAGTGATTGGCACATAGTAAGTGCTCAACAATTGTTAGCATTTATTAGTAGTATTGTCATTTGGGACATCGTTCTCCTTGGCTTGTACAGAAATTTAAATGGGAGGAGAAAATGAATAAGACCTTTCATTGAGGGCTGGGGTTTGGCAGAGGAAAAAAGTAAAATGTTGTGAGTGGACTTGGTTCCTTAGTTCAGAAAATATCTCCCTCTCCTTTTCCATTTCAAGGCCTGACCCCAGCTTTGAAATTTTGATTGCTGTTTGGTACAAATTGGGTTTATTTATTTTTTTCTCCCTTTCAGCACTGTCATTGTCATCTTCATTTTTAAAGAAAAATTTTTTTAATTGTATTTTATTTTGTCAAAATACAATGTTGTTGAGTATTATGGCCCATCACCGAAACCTCCCTGCCTCCGCCCTCCCCGCTCCCTCCCAACAACCTCATATCTGTTCTCTTGTTGTATCAACTTCAAGGAATTGTAATGTTTGTGTCTTCTTCCCTCCCTCCTCCCAGGTTGTCTGTGTATTTTTAAAATTTATTTTTAGCTCCCACAAATAAGTGAAAACATGTGATATTTCTCTTTCTGTGCCTGACTTGTTTCACTTAATATAATTCTCTCTAGGTCTATCCATGTCGTTGCAAATGGCAGTATTTCATTCTTTTTTATAGCAGAGTAGTATTGCATTGTGTAGATGTACCACATTTTCCGTATCCACTCATCTGATGATGGGCATTTGGGCTGGTTCCAACTCTTAGCTATTGTAAAGAGTGCTGCGATGAACATTGGGGAACAGTTACACCTTCGACTTGATGATTTCCATTGCTCTGGGTATATTCCCAGCAGTGGGATAGCTGGGTCGTATGGTAGATCTATCTGCAATTGTTTGAGGAACGTCCATATAGGCTGATGAAACATATTTGAATGGAGAGATTAAATGAGTTTTCATTTGCTACTTTGAAATGTTTTAATCTCCTGAAGAGAAAGATTAAAGCTCTTCACAGAGGGTAGGGGTGTATTTTTTTTTAAGTTGATGTTTATGTTCAACATTCCACAGACTCTTCCTTCATTTCTTGGTGTCAGCAGATAGGATCATTTTATTGTCCATATCACCACTGGGACACAATGAAAGAAGAGGTGGGGTGGGGGCAGAGCTAAGTATTCTGGAAAGAAAAAATCATTTAACAAGTATGATTTGTAAAGAAAGTGAAGGATTCCAAGAAGATGGACCAAGCATGTTGTCACAAGCCACGTTGTGCAAAAACAAATGAACAAATAAAAAAAAAAACACAGACATACTTTGAATTAAATTTTTAAAAAAATAAAGGTAAAGAGGTTGGAATTAATAGGGAACTCTCTCAGGCATCAGACACAAGTTCTCAGATTGTCACTGGAATGCAAAGTATTATGGACTGAATATGAGTAAAATATTTATGAAAATAGGACATTAAACATTATCTAGCTGCCAACCTCCTGGATTTGGCTGAGAACACTGGGTTGGGAGTTCAGAGAACTGAGTTCACACCCTGGAGCTTCCTCTCTCTGGCCTGTGACTCTCCCAAGACAAGGAGCTTCTCACCCTCATGTCCTCATTATGACATCTCCGCTACTTACCTTACAATGTTTGGGGTGATGAGTATGAAAATCCTTTGAAGAAAAAAAAAGTTGTATATAAGAACATAGTGTATGTTTAAAGTGTAATAATAAGCAAATGATAAATATCCATTTATCCAACAAGAATTTACTGTGTATGTGCTGCATGTCAGGCACTGTGTTAGGCCCTGGGTGTACAGAAGTGACTACTTTGAGGGATATAGAAAAGCAGTGCTAGGCAGTATAAGACAGCAGAGAGATTAGAATTGAACTATTATATTGTCTTGGAGGGGAGTAGAAAAATTGATTAATTTTAGGTTAAGTCACATAGGCATGTTTAAAAAATTGAAGCTAACCACTGAAAGAAGAGAATAATATAACTTCCAAACTAGCAGTTGGAGAGTTAAATTGTAAGAAAGACAGGGAAGGGAATCATGGAAAAAGCAGAGTAAACAGGAGGCATGAAATAAGGTGACAGAGTTAAATTCAGATAGCAGTAACATAATAAATATAAATGGTCAAAACTCATCAGTTAAAAGATACAAATCCAAGATGGGGTGGGGGTGGGGATGGGGAGAACTCAGCCATATCTAACACATAAAAACAGAGAAAGGTTGAATTAAAACATGTTTTTTTTTTTTCCCCCAGGGGTAGGTTATAATTGTATCAAACACATCTTTTATCATGACTTACACCTCTTTTCTCTAGGTACTTTATAATAAAGCAAAGATTAAGTTAAATTAACTGAGAAGTGGGGGTGGGAGAGAAAAGAAAGGAAAGAGCATTTATTGAATCAGATACTATGCTGGGTGGTTTTTAAAGGGAAGAAACTGGCTTAGGACAGAAGTGTACATTCTGGTATAGATTATTGTCAAATGCTCAGACTGTGGAGTCAGACAGATCTGAGCTTGGTTTCCAATTCTTTTATTCATTCATTTACTCATTTAACTAATATTGAATACCTACTATGAGCTTAGATATCTGTTAGTAAGTCCGTTTAATCTCTCTGTGACTTAGTTTCCTCATTGTATCAGTTATCTACTGCTACAATAATGCTGTGTAAGAAACAACACAAAACTCAGTGGCATACAGCAGTGAACATGTATTATTGCTCCCTAGTCTATGGGTTGGCTGGGCAGTTGTGCTGGTCTGGGCTTGGATTGGCTAGTCTTGCTGAGCTTGCTGATGAGCCTGCAATTAGCTGGTGGGTCTTGGGGAGCTGGCTTGTCTAAGATGGCCTTGGCTGGGAAGACTCATTGGTATCGCATGCAGCTTCCCATGATTGACATGGTAGAGGCGGTGATGACAGAGAGAGAGAGAGAGAGAAAGAAAGCTGCAAGGCCTCGTAAAGTTCAGGCTCATAGCGTTCTCTCAGCCAGAACAAGTCATAGGCCAAATCCACTTCAAAGGGTGGAGAAATTAACTCCATCTCTTGATGGGCAGAACTGCAAAAATCACATTGCAATGTGAAGTCACACTGCAAGAGATAAGGGTACAGAAAAAGGAAGAGTTAAGGCCATTTTTGCAACCAATCTACCACACTCATCTAGTTATGCAGAGATAATATTAGCACCTACTTAGAGTTATTGTGAGAATTCAGTGTGATCATGCATATAAAGCTGTGATTCTGAGGCAGGCTTGCATGATGCGCTTAGCAAATATTAGCCATTGTTGCTGCTGGTGTTGTTGTGATTATTAATGTTATTATTATTGTCATGAGTCCTCCTCATCCCTGGGCATCTGCTCAGTGCAATTCGGAGGTTCAAATCCCCTACTCAGCTCTGTGTCTGCATGCCCGATTGCTTTTCCTCTTAATAAAGGAGCAAGTCATTTGATGGAAGACTTCCTTGATTTTGTGAATGCAGATGCCACTGTGTGTTAGCATCCTCTGGCCATTAGCTGTCAAGGCAGCCAAGGCAGAGATCTATTTAAAGAACACGTAGGTGCCTTTGCTTTTTGCCATCAAAACTGTGCCAAGGAGTGAAGAAAGATCTGAAATAGGGGCAGAAGGGTCCTGACATGAGACAGACCCTCTGTTTGCCATCTGCACTTACCCAGGAAAGAGGAATTAATGGCCTAGTGGAGTTTGGTTTCCTCATGTTAATTAATGATGCCGGCAGTGGAACATGAACGGTTTATTATTTATTTTTATTTCCAAAGGAGAGAGATTGAGCCTTGAGTCAGAAATGTGGCATGGGCTGCAATTTTGCTAAATTCCATAGTCCTGCTCACAATACTGCAGCAGGATGGGTGCTCTTTACTTTGAGCTGGGAGAAAAGACATCATTGAGTCTTAGCCTTGTTGGGGTCCTGTTTGTTGCCAAGCAAAGAATCGCCAAGATGTTTCTTTGCCATGAAGGATAAACTTCAACAGTAGTTGATATTATAGGCCAGACATCAGCTTCCCTTCCATGTGGGAAGCACCAGCATTTGCAAAAAAAAATCCGCATTTGAGAAAAGCAGAACAAATTTTTTGATAGAAATCCCTATGAATCTTAATTTTTTGAATAAAGGGAAACACTGTCTTTTGAGTTCCATCCCCAAACACAAGAAGAGCCAGAGTTGAACTGTGTTAGTGATTCATCAGAAAACAGACATATTTTAGTGTCTCTTATTTTTAGAAGAAGCTGTCTAGGTACTGGCTTCTGTCGAATAAGAGAGTGATTATATTTGGAAATCCTAATTGTGGAAAGGCTTTCTTTAAAAAGCAGTCTAAAGCCAAACTAGCTCCCACTGATGCTTCTTTGGTTGTTTCTTTTTTCTCTTTAATTCTTCTGACAACCTGAAAGTAGTTCACACACAGAATTAAAAGAATCCATTTTGCTCATCCTTGATGTTTACTTGACTTTGCAGCTCTTCTCCAGAAGACACAATCTCATCTTCTGGCTGTCCCTGTAAGACCAGTGTCAGGAAATTTCTGAATTCAATTCTTTTTAGTTGGAACACCCAACTCAAATAGGCTAAAGCAAGAGAAAGAGAGAGAGAGAGAGAGGGATGGAGGGAGAGAGAGAGAGAGAGAGAGAGAAAGGGAGGGAGAGAGAGAGAAACGTATTGATTGATATGATGGAAGAGTGCAGGAGCTTCAGGTATGGCTGGATCTGGGTGTTCAAATAATGGCATCAGGAACCTGTTTCTCACATCTCTCTTTCTTTTGCATAGACTTCAGTTTCAGGCTGGAGGGTGTAAAGATGCCCCTTGGCAGCTCCAGGCTTACATTCTAGCAGCTTGGTAACCGCAGTGAAAAAGGTATACTCCTTTCCTGAGCAAAAGTTTCAGATAGGAATCTTATTGACTTGCATTGAGTCACATGCCCTTCTTTGTATCAATCATTGTAGCCTGGGGATGAAATAGGCTTGGGCATGTGCCAACCCCTGGAATACAGGGAGGCATCAGCCCTACCCAAACCTCCACCCAAGTGGACTGACTGTGGGGGAGGGGTGACTTACCTGAAGGACAATCAGGAGAAGGGAAACGTGCGCTGATTGGGCAGAGGTAACAAATGATCTTTGTGATAATGTGCTAGTCTGGGTCCTCCTGGAAGCAGACATCAAGACAGTATTAAATGTGCAAGGATTTAATGAGGGGAAAGACCAGTGGGGAAAAATAGGGAGGGGGCCAGGGAAGGCTTGGAGAGCCATCAGACCTCAAGCGAAGGGCAGAGGGAAGGAAGGCAGGGAGGAAGCTGTCCTGGACTCCCATGCAGTCTAAAGATGGTTCAGCAAGGCATCAAAGAGTCCTCCAGCCAAAGTCTCTGTCAGAGGCGTCCTGTGTCTCCCAGGAACAGGCCTGTTTTAGAATCCCTGCTGTGCTCAGCTATTGGCTGAGAGCAGCCCGTGGGAAGTGTGGCCTCATTTGCACTGATGGATTTGAAAGCGCAGCAGCTGGGGCCCTCGGTCAATTAAGCTTCCTGTAGCTGGAGGTCTGCAAGGCGCTTTCTCATAGCTGCACAGATAATAACTCATATTTAAAAACTATCTCGTAGATTAAAAGGTGTTTTCATAGCTGGTAGCTCAGTTGATTATAAATAATGTTATCATTGTCTCTCCCATTTTACAGATGAGGAAGGTGAGGCAGGAGAGGTTATGATTTGTCCAAGATCACACCACTAGTCAGTGAGGAGGTGGGTCACATCTTGACCATTCCTCCCTACCCATTACACTCCCTCTGGATTGGGTTGAATAGTGTCCCCCCAAAACCCATGTCTACCTGGAACCTCAGAATATGACCTTAAATAGGTTAAGATAAAGTCAACTGGATTAGGGTGAGCCATAAACTCAGTATGATTGGTGTCCTTATAAGAAGAGAGAAATGGAAAAAGACAGAAGAGACAGAGGGAAGAAAGCCACGTGATGATGGAGGCGGAGACTGAAGCGATGCAGCCACAAGCCAAGAAACACCAAGAATTGTTGGCAACCCCCAGAGCTGGGAAAAAGGCATGGAACAGATTTTCCCCTAGAGCCTACCCAGGGAGTGTGGCCCTGGAGGCACCTTAACTTTGGACTTCTAGCCTCCAGAACCTGAAGCAGTAAATTTCTGTTGTCATAGCCACCCATTGGTGGTAATTTGTTAAGACATCCCTAGGAGACTGATACATTGTCATAAGAGAAGCTGCCACCCTCTAGTTCTCTCTGTTCATCTTGCATGACCCTGTCCTACCCAGCCTCATGGGTACCACTGATTGGATAAATCCAAAGCCTGGGATAAGCCACAGAGTCTGTGGTCAGATAGTGGAACTCTTGGGCCAAGAGGACTTGGGTCATGTGCAAATCCAAGGAAAAGAGACATAGTCATGTTGATACTATGCACCCTCTGATATGATGTAATGAGACGGGCACTTCACCTCTTTGGTCTTCTTCCCCAAAATTTATAATCCCAGTCTAATCACACGAATCATCAGGCAAGCCCAAATTTCAGCGATACTCTACAAAATACCTTATGAATACTCTTCAAAAGTGTCAAGGTTGTGAAAAACAAGGAAAGACAAGGAAACTGTCACAGATTGGTGGAGACTGAGAGACATGATGGCCAAATGCAATGTGGGATCTTAGAGCAACAAAATAACGTTAATGGAAAACTGGTGATACTTGAATGAAGTCAGCAGTTCAGTTAATAGTATTGCACCAATGTTGATTTCTAAGTTTTGACGAATGTACTGTGTTTATGTATGATGTTAACATGAGGGGAAGCTGTGTAAAGGGTATATGGGGCTTTACAGCATTTCTGTAAATCTGAAACCATTTTGGTGAGAAAGGGAGGGAGAGAGAGCGAGAGAGAGAGAGAAGAAAGAAACACCCCACAGCCACTCAGAAACAAAATGAAAACTTGGTTTATGAGGTACCTCTTCCAAACCATGTCAGTTTGGGCTAATCCTCATATCCTGTCCTTGGATATATCTGTCCATGCCTCTATCCATCCATCTATCCACCCAACAAATAGTTATTGAGCATCTATTGTACATTAGACATTGTTCTAAGTTCTGGGGATATAGCTGTACACCGACTACTATGTGTCTGATCTCATGGAACTTATACTGTAGCAAGAGAAGCAGACTATCTGTCTATCTATCTATCTGCATTAACAATAAACTATCAGATGGTGGTAAGTGCTATGAGGCAGTGAGAGGGAAGTGATCAGAGAAGGACTCTTTGAGGATGTGACAAGCTGGGACCCAAATGGAAGAAAGAAATCCTCCATGGAAAGAACAGAAGGATATGCATTCTAGGCAGAAGCAACAGCTGGTGTAAAGGCCCTGAGGTGGAAACAAGCTCGAATGTTTGATAAACAGAACAAAGGCCTGAGGCTGGAGCATAGTGTGAGATGGGAGGGTGGCAGGGAGTCAGGGCCAAGAGGCATCAGATAGAAGTAAGGGGCAGGTGAGGGACAGCCCATAGGCCAGGTAAAGCCTTTTTTTTAAGAGTGAAGTGGGAAAGAGGAGTTTCAAGAGAGGGAATGACATGTCCTGGTTTGATTTTAAAGAGACCACTGAGGAAGCCACCACAGTTGTCCAGGTAAGAGCTGATGGTGGCTGGGAGGTTGGAGACTCATCTCCATGGGATCTGTCTTTACAATCAAGTTCTCCTTCTACTCTGTTTCTTGCAATCAAATATGTGCTGATTATGACTCAGGTTTTCTGATGCCATCTCTCATGTTTCCCCAGTGTGATCTGAGTTCTTCAGTGAAATTAGCAAAGTTTTCCTCTAGTATATCCACTTTTCATTTTCCTTGTCTGTACTTCCTCTCCCTCCTCTATGTATCCAGCACTCTCATAATATCTCTCTTCTTAGAGCCCACCTTGGCCTGATCTCTGAGAAAACACCCCATGTCCCATAGATTTTTTCTTGTTTCTTCAAAACTTACTTGTCCTGTATCCATTCTCTCAAATCTCTTTCCCCTGCTGGGGATATGCTGATAAATGTTACCTTGCTAAACTGGAAAGGGGTATTTCTTCCAGATGACATTGGAATTTTCATGATGATTTTTATTGTCTTCAGATTCAGCAGGCATTTTTTGAACATGTACTGTTTGCTGAGTTCTGTAGTGGGCCCTTTCATGTGTTTTAATCCCATTTGATCTTTACAATCATCCAGGGAGGTAGACACTCTCACCCTGGATGGAAAGTCTCAGGGCCTCTGCAATGAATTACAGGATTATTAGCATGGGCCAATGAGGATAAATGATTTTGTGTTTTGATATCCCTCAAGGCTGACTTGAGAATGACATAAATTGTTATGAAATTACCCTCTGGAACTTATCTGATTCCCCTGAAAAACAAGTAGGCATTTTTAAATGCAGTCAGACTTGTGTCTCCTGGGGTTTTCTCTCTCATTATTTCCTGTGCTGGGAAGGGATAGAGAGGGGTTCCCAGGTTTACTGCTTGAGTGAGCAGGAATGATCCATGCGACAGATATTAGAGCCATCAGCTCTGGGGGGGAGTTTGCAGTTGGCCTCCTCTCCCAATCATCATTTTCCTTCTTTTCTTCCTCCTTTCTGCATGGCTGAGGTCTATGAGAGGGACCTTGGGTGAATGGGTGGCCTGAACTTCTCTCTGCTCAGGTTCTTTGTAGTTTCCTGGCTATGATGGTGATGCTGAAGGATCGGTGAGGTATAGGCATCAGCCCAGAGGCAGAACCCTTTACCCAGGAAATAAATGACTTGTAAAATGTTGCCTCTTTCACTCATTCATTCACTAATTCATTCACTCATTCATTGATTCATTCATTTATCAAGGCAACTATTTCTTTGGTATGTATCCTGTGCGAGACCATTGTGTTAGGTACACAAGATAGGTGTGGTACCTATCTTCAAGAAACTGCTATCTGGATATAGCTAATGACTCTGGCATTGATCTTCTGCAGTGATGATCTAGTCTAGGTCTTTCTACATGTTCAAAGAGAGAAGCATCTGGAAAACATGGGGCTCCTTGCAAAATCCTCTTCACTGCTGACATATTCCATTTATGATAACTAAACATGCAATTCAGAGTTATCCCTCCCTCACACTGGGGATCATGATGGAAGGAGACAGGCTGTTATGGAGGCTGAATTATGTGCAATGGATGCAGAGGAGAGGAGGATCCCACTGTGTTAGGAGGAGCTGGGGGAAGACAGGCTCTTGGGGAGAGCAAACAGATACCCTGTTCCTGGCCCATTCAATACAACACGATGCTTAAGAGCATGGGCTCTGACATCAGACAGATGAGGTCTGAGTCCCTGCTTGGTTACTTGCTTATATATAATTTGAATAAATATCTTTCCCTCTCTGAGCCTCAGTCTTCTCATCTGAGAAATGGGGATCAATCTTAGGATCTACTTTCCAGGATTGCTCTAAGTATTAAACAATATCCCAAATGTAAAGAACTTAGCTGATGTCTAGGGAATTTGCTATTATGTTTCATAAATTCTGGGAGATTACCAGGAATCAGAAAACAGGAATTTCAGTCTGGACTAGACTGATGTCTCCTTGGAGGAAGTGATCTGTGGGTCTCCAAGCTTCGGAAGAACAAGGACGGTATCAGTTTTGCATTCTTGTGTATTCTTAGCATCTGTTCCATAAGTCAGCCCTCAGCATATGCCTGTGGAGTGAATAAATGAGCAACTGACCAGAACCTTGAAGGAGGGATAGTATGTACATGTGGAAGAGACTTTCAGGCATCTCTCTCTTCCCAGGGACCATATTTATTAATGGAGTCAAACCATACCATTTTGTAATTTTCTTTTTAATATGGAGATTGCACGTTCTGAAGGTTATATCAAGGCTATCATGGTGTGGAGCTGCTTCACCTCCCCTGGTATTTATTTAAATAGCCCCCCTATTGCAGACATTTAGGTTGTTTCCAATTCATCATTATTATAAGTGATGCCTTAATGATCATCTTTGTGCATACATATAATTATTTCCTTAGGTTAAATTCCTGGACCGTCTCTTGGGTCAAATAGTAGCCATGTATAATTTTGAAGGTTTTAAACACGTAGTGCTAGATTGCCCTTCAGAAAGACTGCACCGATTTAACTTGCCACCTGCCAGTCAACTAATCTGATTGCTAATCTGCTGCCTGAAAGATGGTCTCTCACCCTTTCTGCAGCACTTTTTACTGCCTTTCCTGCTTAGCCAAGTGGGAATCGTGGGGACAGCCGGTCTCTCCCTTTTTCAAGCCTGCTGGATATCTGTCGTGTCATGTTAGGATTACATAAGTGTGATGCTGAGAAATCTCCTTAGAGGAAAGATGCTCCCCAGATGTTGGAGCAGGTACTGGAGTAGCGAGGGCGAAATACTCCGGGCCTTGAGAGGCTGGTCACGTGGCATGCCCTGCCCCCCTCCGTCCCCTACCCTGCTTCCCTGGTCTCTCATGGAGGTAACCTTGTTCAATCTCTTCCCACCTCACACACATAACAGAAATAATCATCCTCTACGCTATGCCTCCCACAGATCTTTTATAACTCTTGCCACAGTGTTTTGCAATTTGGGGGCTCTTTTCTGTCTTTCCCATTGACCTGTACCTTTAAAGGGTAGAATCTTAGTCATTTCAGTATCCCCAGCATCTGGCATAGCTAACAATACAAAATTAATAAAATGAGGATAATATTGATAATAGTAGCTAATGGGTTGGGCACGTACTACAAGCCAAGCTTGTATTTTTTATTTCATTGAACAATCCCAATAAACTAATGATGTAGGTATTATTATTATCCTCATTTTACAGATGATGCTGATAAGGTTCAGAGAGGTGAAGAGACTCGCCCAAGGTCACACAGCCAGTGAGTGGAAGAGGCAGGACTTGAACCCAGCTCCCTCTCAATTATTCTGCTGGGGGCTTGGTAAGTGTAGAAGCCACTAAATGGGAAGCATTCACCTCTGCTTTGTCCCCAACACTAGCTAATAACTGGGAGACTCAAATCTGTCTCCAGTGGAGGTAAAGAATCTGGTTTATTCATTTCCAGGGAAAAGCCAGCCTGGGGATTTGAGAGGATCTTCTTAGGAGAGTGCTTTGGAAGACATAATGGAAAATAGCTCTCTCTTTCCTGACTTCCCTCATCCAGCCACAGCACCTGGGATCCCTCCATTATGAATTCCTTCCTTTTCCATCAGAGCTTGAAGCTCCTTTTGAACATGTAGATTCAATAAAGTTGAGAGAAAAAAGAAAACGTAGATTCTTCCAGCAAATGTCAGCTCCCTTTATCCTTAATGCATTGGTGAGTATGAGGACATCTGAGCTTTTTCTCAAGCTGCTGTTCACTCTACTCTTCTCTTCCCACTTGCCCAAATTCAGCCCAGCTCAGCTCATATCTCACTCTCCAGGCAGGTCCCGACCTCTCCTGGTTCATCCAGCTCTCTCTCTGCAGCAGCAACACCGGCACTGCTCTTCTGGGGTGATGATCTAGCCCAGGTCCTCCTAATTTGTTCAAAGATAGCAGCATCTTGAAGAGATGGGGCTTCTCGCAGAATCCCGTGAACTACTGACTATCCCATTTATGGTAACTAAACACGCAATTTTGAGCAGTCAGATGCCCTCTTCATGAGAGGCCAGTAAGATAAAAGGTATAAGCATCAAAAGTTCCAAGAAAAATGCACTTATTCAACATTGGCTAAATATAAGATTTGTTCTGGTCCCTGAGAACTCAGAGATACACAAGGCTGAGCTGTGTTCTTGGAATGTCCACTCTGGTGGGGGAGCTCTTTATAATGTAGGGTAGAAGTGAGGAGAGGGATAGGCTATACCGTCGGAGCTCAGAGGAGGGATCAGCCTTCAGTATATATTAGTTATTTATTTGTTATAGGCCATAAACAGATTCTGGAGAGGACCTGGGAGAGGAAAGATCCTGCTTACTTCCTTTATTCTCTTGGCATAAGACTATGCTTCTGGATTTACTGGCATAACTGGGCATGTGGCCCTGAGAGATACAGTTGCTAAGAGAGAAGTGTGGTTAAGCAAACCTATCGAACCTGGAGGACTGATTTCAGGGCAGATAATGCTATTGAGGTGCTCGAAATAAAACAGAAAATAAAATTTATTTCTGCCCTACAGTACATCGACTTAAATAAATTTGCTTAGAAGAAAACATTATGTCACTGATGAAAATGGAAATACAATATTTTTCTAATGCACTTTAAAATAAATATGTAACATCTAAACATTTTTAAAACATACGTGTCCATAAACCACCTAACACCATCCTTTGGATCTCAGCACAGCATGTATCACTCTTTGGAAACTGTCTCTCTTTGGTAATGAATAATAATCACAATAGCAACAATAATAAATAAAGATGATACACATAGGACTTCTAATGTGCCAGGTGCTGCTCTAAGGGCTGTTATATATGTAAAAATGTGATCCTAGTGACAACCATATGAGGAGGTGCTATTATTCACTTTACAGATGGGGAAACAGAGGCACAGAGTGGTTTAGTGACTTTCTCAAGGCCACACAGCTTTATGTGACACAGTTAGATTTGAGCCTTGGCAGCCTTGCTGTAAAACCTGGCCCTTTAACCATTTCATTTTACTGTCTCTGCTGCTGTTGTCCTTCCTCCACCAGTACTTCTGGTCATTTTGGGCTGGATGCTTAACCATATTCCTTGGAGATGGGAGGAGTCTGGTTAAGCACTCAGCACCCAGTAGGTACTTAATAAATGGTAGTTGTTAGTCATTATTTAGAGTATGTAACACTTGTTCATATTCATTAGCCCAACAAAATATTCTGGCCACATTGGGAGGTAGGTGGGGAAGGTATTATGGTTCTATTTTACAGTCGAGGAAACTGAGTCTCAGAGCATGCTAGTAACATGCTAAGGTCATAGATCTGGTAAACGGGAGAGCCAAGAATCAAACTTAGAGCACCAGAAGGCAAGCCCAAGTTCCTTGCCCCTAGCAGCGCCTTGCCTGATAACGTCAAATTGACTGATTGATAAGCTTGTCTCATCAAGTCCTGCTGTGTCTTCTCTGTAATTACCCTATTTCTTCCTAAGGAGGCTAATGGGCTTTTCCAAAACTTTCCCCTTTTCCTGGTGGGAAGGGATCTGTTGGAGCATGTAGGCCAATCTCAGGAACCTAGCAATTCTCTCTCTCTCTCTCTCTCATTTGCATTCCAATCTCTCTGCTTCATTTATTTGTTCTGTGAGTGATCCCGTGTGATGAGTTGGATGAGTTGTCCTCCTGCAAATCTGTCCTGTGACATTTCTTCCCTTTTGTGTTCCTGATGATAGCATTTCCATGAAGGCTTGCAAAGGAGGAAGAGGAGGGAGGGAATAAAGCATAGAGCACCCTGGCAGTGCTGTCCAGAGATGGAGCCTGGTGGCTGGGCTCAAGCTTTGGGCATGAGTCCTTTCTCTTGCAGGGCCTCCTTCACATGCATACATGTGCGTGCATGCACATGCGTGCACACACACAGTATTGTTCAGAATAGGTCATAATACCATTGGAGCATTGAGTCCTGCAGCCAAGAGGGAGCTCAGTTGTGATTCCTAAGGCTGATCTGCTATGGGCTGTTCATGGGAGAGTCCCCTGGCAGACAGGCTGTATTAGTTTCCTATTGCTGCTGTAACAAATAGCTACAAACTTAATGGCTTAAAACAACACAGATTTATTACCTTACAGTTCTGGAGGTCAGAAGTCCTCAAATCAAGCTGCAGGGCTGAGTTCCTTCTGGAGGCTCTAGGGGAGAAGTCATTTCCTTCCCTTTTTCAGCTTCTAGAGGCTGCCCACCTTCCTTAGCTCCTTCCTTCATCTTCAAAATCAGCAACATAGCATCTTCTTCTCTCCCCCCACCCCACACTTTCACCATCATCTCTTCCGTCGGACACTGGCCCACCTGCCCGCCTCTCATAAGGACCCTGATGATGACATTGGATCCACCCAAATAACTTAGGATAATCTTCCATCTCAAGATCCTTAACTTAATCATATCTGCAAAGGCCCTTTTGCCACTTAAGGTAATAAATTTATTACTTTTGGGGATTACTCTTGGGAGACAAAAGAGCACAACGTGCTCTGAGATAAACTGTTTAGATTCACTCCCAGCCCTCCCACCTCTTCCTAGCTGTGCTACCCTGGGCAAGTCACCTGACATCTTCATGTCTAATTTTCTCATCTCTGAGATAGGTAAATAATGTAACAGAACCTCATCACACCACTGCAAATCGTGAACAGTGCTGGGTGATAAAGTATGGCACCTGGGGAGTAATACGCACACACATGCACGTACACACACACACACACACACACAATGAGGGGAGAGACTATTGTGATTAAGGGTGCCATAGAGCATAATAGTTATAAACTCAGAGAGTCTTGGTTCAAATCCCACTCCCACCACTTACGAACAAAATGGCCTCAGGCTAGTTGCTTTAGGCATCAAATATGTTTTTTCATTTGTAAAATAGAAATAAAACCATTACCATCCTAACACAGGATTGTAAAGATGAAACAACAATATGGTGCACACAAATCATTCAGATCATAGTGTGTAGCTTTTGTTGTTACAGTTATCACTACTACCATCATTTCCCATCCTCCCTGGGGGTGGTGGAGAGTCTTAATGGGCTGCCACTGGCCTCAACAGAACAAGGGCAGGACAAGGCAGCCTGCTGAATCCAGAGCCCTGAGGAATCTCTTTGCAATGCTCCATCTTTGAACGAAGCCTCAGAGAGTATCAGAGCTTGGCTGGGCTCTGACTTGAGGAGTCTGGTTTCAAGGCATCTCCCTACTGCAGTGGCACAAAGCTGTTGGTTCTTTGAATGCAGAGTTCTTCAGCACCCAGGACAGAAGAGGGGTCTGGAGATGGTGACCAGTGAGGTGGAAATGGTGGGGCAAGGTCCCCTGAGAAGGCAGAGCTAGTTCCTAGATGGCATGGTCACCAGGCAGGGTGCAGAGCTCTGGTTTCAACCATATTATTATTTTTAAATTTTGCTGCAAAGCCCTTGTTCAATGAAGGCTTGGGCAGTTGCCCAGTATGCAAAACAGTTAAGAGCACAACTGTTCTAGTTGAAACCAGGGGTGGGGGGGTGGGGGGGGCGGGGGAGGTCGATTCAGGCCTCCTTTTCACTTCCACAGAGACCTCTGGGAGACCTGGTTTGAGAAAAAGTCTGGCGGGGTGGTAAAAACACAGGCTTTGGAATCAGACAGATACAAGATTTGGATCCCTGCCTCTGCCACTCCTCGGCTTTGTGAAGACAGGCTTCATCTCACCTGTCTGAACCTTAGTCTTCTCATCTGAAAATGGGGCAATAAAATCACCTTCTCATGTAGTTGTAAAGACTGGAGATGGTAACTGTAAAGTGTTTAGTACAGTGCCCACCACATGGTAGGTGTCCAGGCATTTAGCAAGTGGTAGCTATATTTATTCCCTAAGGGAGAACTGAGTTCATGACAGACCCTCCCAGAATACATGCCTAATGTCCAGGGAAGTATTGAGGTGGGGTAGAAATTCCTTGGGATTGAGAGCCAAGAGGCCTGGGAACTACTTGGTTCCTGATTCTACCACCAGCATCACATATGACTTTTGTCCCTCTCTGAGTAAATCACTTTTCAAATATTTATTGAGGCCTTACTATGTGCCTGGGACTACCTAAGTAATAGAACACAGAGTATGAGTTTCACACTCAACTCTGCCACTTGTTAGCTCTTTGACTATGGGCAAGTCACTGCCCCTCTCTGGTCATCAATTTTTCTGTCTGTAAACTGAAGGGACTGAATTTATGCCATGGAGTCTTCCCAGAAAATATTCAGTGGGATCTTGCCAAAAAATTGTAGCATGCATTTGAACTTGACTCAGTGAGAAATTCTGAAACATGGGCTTTGGAATCATACAACCCTGGATTTGATTCCTGTGTCTGCCACTTACTGTATAACCTTGAGCAAGGGACTTAATTTCTTGAGCCTCAGTTTCTCATCTGTAAAATGGAGATAGTTATAGTAACCTCAAAGGGTCATGGTAAGGACTCAAGGAGATGATATGTGTAAAGTTCCTCGCAGAATGACTGGCACATAGTAGGTTCTCAACAGCTGCCATTATCACCACCACCACCACCACCACCACCACCACCATAATCATCACATCAACACCATCACCATAATCATCACCATCAAGATGACGACTACCACCACCGGCACCATCCTCCTCCTCTTCCGCCTCCTCCTCCTCCACATCTATAAAATAAAGCTCTAAATTGTCTCTAAGATACTGAAATTTTAAGTCCTAGCTCACAAGGGTGGAATTAAGTGACCTTACCTCACCCTGGGACATCTGGGTGGGAAACTTTACAGAGAGGCTTCTCCTTCACTTCGCAGAGAAGTTCTAAGCAGATCTTGGTCTCTTTGAGATTTCCTGTTCTTTTCCTAACGTGAACCTTTCCCACAGTTAGCAAAAATACGACCCTTGAGGTCTGGAATACTGGGAGCCGTGGGAATCCAATCCTTTGTATGTTTCTCTTTTTAATGCTTTTATTTCCCTGTCCAAATAATGATTTCACTTCAGAAAGCCAGTCTGAACCATTCACGGGTGGCCTTTGGCTAAGACTCAATTGTCTGATTTAGACCTCCTAAAATTTCCCAACTCCATCCTACTCAAACCACATGCTGAAGGGTGAGGTTGACACAAGCCATCATGGGTTGGCTGTCGATTCCTTTATCTCTATGTGAAAACACTTGAACTGTAGAGCAGGTTATGGATCATGGAATCATAGCAGCCCCAAACATGGCTGTCCTTATTATTGCTTTTGAACCTCGGGAAACGAGGTAGTCATATCCTCCTTTTACAGATGGGACTTGGAAACATTAAATGACTTTCCCAAGGTTGTATGGGGGCTGGAACTGGCTTCAGAAACCTATCAAGTGCTTATTCAACTAAGCCATCCTGCCCTTTAGAAATTTCCATTTCCTAAGCCTCATCTTTCCTGCTCTGAATTCTAAGGAACCGCAGGTACATGTCAGAAATCTGCAGCAATGTGAGTGAGGACAGATCATCCAGACTGAGTTTTGGGAGGGAAAAACCACTCGGAGACCCCCCACCCCACAGGGATAAAACTCTTCCCTGTTCAGAGAGGAGCAGGGATGGTCTGGGCGTGCGGGTGGGAGAGAGGCTGCGAAGTTATAGCTCATTTGCTCTGCGAGTGAGCAACAATATTAGAACAAGTGTGTGGTAGGCAGGTTGTCACTGACTTGACTGTGCGATGTCCCGTCCCCCACTCCTCTGGACCCCCCGTTCCCCCCTTCTCTGCTCTAACCATCCAATAACTTAACTTCCCTGCCTGGGCGTGCGCTTCCCGCCCATCCCCTCCGCCGCCGCATCTTAGCGCTGTCCGCGGTGCTGACCGCCAACCCCCTGATTGTCATTTCGACCAGCTGGGATCGCCGGTGCGCACAACCTACCCTCCCGGCCTCCCACCTTTCTTTCTCCATACAACGCACACATAAATCCCAGGTGGGAGGCAGGCTCCGTTCCCTCACGCTGGCAAGCTACTACCCCCCTTGCTTGCTCGCACAAGGTTTTGCAGTAGTGGTGGCAGCCACCGCCAAATCGGGCACCGGGGAAGCAATTGATTCGTCTACTGCCAGCATCCCCGAGTTGCCTGCGCGGACGGGAGAGGAAGAGAGGAAGGCAGAGAGGAGAGAGGAGACAGGAGGGGAGAGGGAGGGAGGGACGGAGAGAGGGAGGCAGAGAGAGAGAGAGAGAGAGAGAGAGAGAGAGAGAGAGAGAGAGAGAGAGAGAGACTCACAGAGCAAAACCTTGATCCATCATGTGGAGGACAGTGTCAGAGTGCCTTGTCCCCTGACTCACTGACTGGTCTGAGTTTTCTCCTCTTCCGGCAGTGGTATTTCTTTTTGTATTGATCCTTCATGATTTAGGGGTAGTTGGCGTGTGTGCACTCGTGTGTGTGCATGCACTGGTGCCTTGATTTTATTTTGGAAAGAGTAGGAGAATCAAGTGAACAATTTTCTTCCAGGCACCTCCGCTGAGGTTTCAAACCAAGTCATCGGGACTTAGCATCTTCCCACCCAGCAGGGAAGGGTGGAGTTGGCAAGAATTTTGTTCACCCATTACCCCTGCAATCCTCCAGTGTCACGGTAAGTGATATTCTTCTTGGTTGTACAAATGGGCTAGGGGTATTGAAATCCCAATTGTGATGTGTGTGCATGAACTGGCGGGATAAAAGGTAGTTGGGAGGGGAGGCGTGTTGAGGAATGACCACATTTATTTACTCACATTCTGCAGTGTTTTATTGTCCAAGTGGCACCCCAAAGCTAAATGAGATTTCGGCTCAGTGCCCAGGGAGGGGGTAAAGTGTGCTCATGTTTTAGGCAATGCAATCAAGATTGTGGCTTCTGCCCAATTTGCCCTCTCCCTTGCAGCAGAAGCTGTTGAAAGTAGCCAGCAGTTCTCTGAGCAAATTAACCCTTCATGGGGCTGGCCAATCTAGCATGGAGGGTCTCTGGGTGTTCTGATTTATTGGATGAGCACCTTGGCCCTGGATGGGAGAGGGTCACCTGAGGCTGGAAGGTTAACCCTTGCCTGGGCACACTGGGTGAGGCTTGCATAGGACAGGGCTTAGATTGTACCATCTTCCAGAGACAGCTGAGTAATTTCATTGTGGTGGTTTTTGCAAGCTTGGATGTTCTATCTTTCCTGAGATGGGAGACCTGAGAGTCATGAAAGGGCCACATTTTGCTTGGAATGGTGGTAGGCAAGCCAGAAGGGAGCAGCCAGCTGCCTGCTGAGCAGACAATTGTTTATTTTCACAGGTAGTGTAACCTGTAAGTGATTGTATGGGGAGTGCATTCTGGAACTAGCTTGAGAGACTCCATCCTTGAGCCCATCTTAGAGTAAGGGAGGAAAGAACCAGGGCTTGTTCAGAATCTGGGGAAGAGTTCCAGCCTCCAGCTTTAGATCTGTTCTGGGGCAGACCATATACCAGCACTTTCTTTTCCTGAGATCCTGATAGGGTAGGCCTGCACCAACCTGTTAGTGAGTGGGAAGTAGAGGTCCCCTGTAACCAAATCCAAAAGCTCACATTTAATTTTAAAATGCCTTTGCTGCTAATCTGTGATCCATCAAAAGGGGATTTCTCTTGGCTTTCTGCTTTGATTACATCTACCTTTCTGGAAATGAATGTGTCCTTATTTTTAGCATCTTTGCTATTATCTCAGGGGGCCACTTCAGCCTTCTGTATCCTCAAGGATTTCCTCTTTAGGTTATTGCTTTTGGAGGTGGGAGGAATGAAACATCAACCCCAGAGACTGGAAAGCCTGAAATGTAAGCAGGACTAAGTCATTTTCTCCAGCCCCAGAGCCAAGTGGAGATGCCGAAATCCTGTGGCATGTGCCTGCTCAGGCAGCACATATGGGGCAGAGGTGGAGGGTTGCTTGGTGATGGGTGGCAAACATTTGGTCCCTAAAATCCCTGGCCTCTCTTCCCAGCTTCCCTTACTGGGTGACTTTGAGGAGGAAGTTGCCTTAGTTTCCTCCTTGGGAAGCCTCAAGGGTGAACAATGAATGTAAGGAGATTTGGTTCAGGTAAGGAGCCACAGATTTGGTCGTGGGTGATATTTAAAATATTGAACTTTGGCACGAACTGATCAGAATGGACCCTGGCTGGGCCCTGGAGTGGGGGACCTTAGGGGTTCCCTGCTGTACTGAGTGTTAACCCTTTAGTTGCTGGATTATGGGAAGGTTTGGGGGGAAATTAAGGAGTTATCAAGGGAGTCGTGGTGGCCTCAGGGCAGCATCATCATCCAGTTCAGGGATATTTTAATATTTTGCCAACCAGTCCAGCCATGCAGTGCATGCCAGGCCAGCTGAGGTAGCTAAGACTGGGTTGTCCAGATGTAAATGCTTCCCAAACATGTCCCCGCTAACTGACTTCCTTAAGAGTGGCTAAGATCCAAAGGGCTCCCTCCTCCCCCATCACATTTGAAGTGGTGCATTGTGGTGCACCAGCGAGAAGGAAACAGAAGCTTCTAGAAAGAGACTTGAACTTGGGTCAGGAGACCTGGGTTCCAGCCCCAGCTCTTTCTCCCCTTTCTGGGCCTCAGTTTCCCCATCTATGCAATGAAGCAGTAGGTCTAGGTGACCTCAAGGCCCCTTCCAGCTCTGAGGTTGTGTGACTATGTGATAGGGGTATGAGTGTTTGTGGGGGGTGGCGACAGAGAGAGAGAGAGAGAGAGAGAGAGAGTTTGTATGCCCATACTTTTAGAAACTGTTAGCATTGTGTTTAAGAATTTATCATGTGTGTTGGGGAGGCCCTGTTTGGGGTGAAGAGAAATAGGACAGTCTCCTGTGAGAACTTTGCTAGGTCCCTAGAATCCTGTGCTCAGCTGGAAAGGGGTCTGCCTTATTCATGGCCTTGGGTGCATGGACATACAGGTTTTGCAGCACTTGTAGAACTCATAGAGACTTTTCTCAGGGGTAGCAGTAAGGACCCCTTTGAGAACTTCCGCTTTGAAGAGATGCATATACACACAAACACAACATCAGGGAGTCTGTGGACCCTCTCTAATGCCCATCTGGGGGGGGATCTCCCTAACTGCCCATCTGAGCACCCCAGGTTCAGAACCTCTGGTCTAATCTAACCCCTTTCAGGGGGGGCCCAGAGAGGGACAACATCTTGCCCAAGACCACACAGTGAGTTGTGGTACAGTGACATATGAATCCTTCATCATGAAGACCAAGGCTTCATCCCCTCACTTCTGGCTCCAGCAGGCCCCACTCCCCCCACCCAGCCTGGGGTGCGCAGAGAAGACATTCACCAGCACCTCTCCAGCCCCTGCTGGTGATCAGGAAGCTCAGCCATGGAGACAAATGTGGATGTTTCCTTTCTTGCTGGCAGGAGGGA
Organism: Cynocephalus volans; assembly: GCF_027409185.1. Taxonomy (NCBI): domain Eukaryota; kingdom Metazoa; phylum Chordata; class Mammalia; order Dermoptera; family Cynocephalidae; genus Cynocephalus; species Cynocephalus volans. The sequence continues at coordinate 190,065,538 of NC_084461.1, forward strand.
GGCAGTGGCCAGAGACTGCAATTCCAAAGAGGTGGCCTGGAATGTCAGTCCCTCCAGTTTGCTCTGCCTTTTTTCTTACTGCTCCATACACAAACTGGCTGCCTCATCTGAGGAAGTGCTTTGTGGTTGGGGTGTCTGCTCTGGGGGTTTATTTGTAGGATGCAGTATCTGTAGGATGTGGTATTACTCTTTATTTAACCCTTTTCCTCTATGTGGGTCATAGAGTTTGTGACTTTCTAATAAAAACCACCACGACATATGGACCTGTCTTCTGCTCTTTATCTCCTTCAAGTGGAGAGCTGGTTGTAAATGCAGATAAGCCAAGACTTGATGTGAAGGCGATGAGAAGAAAACAGCGTGGTTTATTTCTCTAAAGAGCTGTGGCTGTAATCTGGGATAAAAATAAATCCGGGACCCAGTAGTGGTGGGCTGGAGCCGATGGCTTTAAATTATTCACCTGCCACCCGGGATGGAGAGCCTTGAAGTGCTGAGAGAGTGAAGGGGCACTGCAGAAGTAGCCTCCTCCTTCTTCTTCCCCATCCCTGTGTGCCTCCTTAAACAACTGTTTAAGCCTCCAGAGGCTGCAGTGTGAGGCTCTGGGGGCAGCCAGACCTAAGTTCAAATTCTGACTCCAATGGTTTTTTGCTGTGTGACTTCAGGCAAGGTCTTTAACCTCTCCAAGACTCAGTTTCTTCAATTAGGTTTTTAGGGTAGCATGATGTAGTGTTTAAACCCATAAATAGACCTCCTAGGCTTAGATCCCGGTTCTAGCACTTTCTAGTTATGTCACTTCACCTCTTTGGACCTCAGTTTTGCTATCTGTAAAATGGGAATAATAATGGAGTTGTGAGAATTTTAGGAGTTAATGCTTTCAAAGTGCTTAGTACTGAGCCTGGCAAGGAGTGAGTGTGCAATGGGTGTTAACAATGGGGATGGTGTTGGTGACAGTAACAGTGAAATCACCCCTGGCTGAAACAAGAGTGGAGTGAGGTGGAGGAAGGTGACCCCTTTGGGCCATTTGTGTAGCTGTGTGGCCCAGGACAGAGAGGATGAGGCTTGGACACAGGAGACTTCCAGTCCCATATATTCCCAGCTGTGGTCCTCGTGAAGTTGCTGGAGGTTCCTGGACCTCAGTTCTTTCACCTATGAAATGGGCATAATGACCCCTCTTCCTGTAGGCTTGTGAGGCTTCAAGCAAGTTACAGAGCAGTCATGAGGGTGGTGGGCAGGCCCTGGAGGAAGGGGTTTAGGAGGAGAAGCCCTGCTGACTTCTCAGAGTCTTTTGTTCCTCCGAATCTTTGTGAGGCTTTTGCTGAATCATACCAACCTATGAGCTCTGAGCTGTGGATTTTCTCTAGGAAACTTGAGCTTTCCCTTCCTTCCCTGGGAAGTGCTTTCTCTGCCACAGTGCTCCTTTGTAGGAGTCCTCAGGTAAGACCCTTAAGGGCCAAGGAGGTGCTGTCTCCATTTTGGGGGTTAGGGTCAGCACGCAGCAGGTGCTCAACAATGACTTCTGAATAAATGAATGAATGCATGGATGGGGAAATGAACAAATGAAACCTAGACTGACTGGTTAGTGGATAGGTTAGTTTGGGAAGGTCCCTTTGGCCCATGGGCCAGCCAGAGGTCTGCATGCAGTAGGTGCTTAGTTAGTGTTTGCTGATTATGATGAGTCATCGGTGAAGGATTTGGAAGAACTTGGCTCTTGTCTTGGATCTGCTACAGGCAAGAACAGGTCTCTCTCCTCCTGTCAGAGTGTTCATTGTGATTTATTCATGCATTTATTGAATACATACAGCATGCCTGGCTTCATGTTGGGCACTGGGAATAAAATGATGTTTAGACACAATCCCTTTTTGGACTTAGATAAGAGGCTACTTACAAAATGCAATCTTTTAGGGGGTGGTGGTATGAAGAGGGCTTCCTTAGTCACCCTGGACTACTCAGTTCACAAATATCTGAAATTCTGTCATTAAAGTTCCATTTTTTTTCTTAAGGCTTTGCTCTTGGTTAAAGGGCAGATGCTTCGGGGTGGGTTAATGCATCCAGCCTTATTAGTCATCTACATTTGAATGAGAAGTTCTAAGATCCTTTCCTAGAAGTGAGGCAAGTTTTGTTTTTTGGAGTGGGGAGTGGAGTTTGCATGTAATAGGCTTGCAAGTGGAAGAGCGGGCAAAGGGCAGAGAAGAGCAGACATTGCTGGATTAACATTTGGTTGGGGGGTAAAAAGCTCTCAATGCCCAAAAGAGTCTGATTAACCTAAACCAGGGCCTTCATCTAATTCAGTGCTTCTCCAAGCGTGGTCCTCCCCGCCCCACAGCTGTATCAGCATCACCTGCAACTTGTTAGAAAGGCAAATTCTTGGGTTCCTTCCCAGACTTGCTGCAGCAGAAACTCTGAGTTCAGGACCCAGGACCTGTGTTTTCACACACCCCCACTGTTCCAAGTAAAGGTGTTTTGGTTGTTTTATAAATGTGCAAAACACTTTTACAGGTTAACTATCACAGTTAACTATAACAATTCGAGGTGTTTTGTGTTTTTTTGTCAAGGTCCCTCCATCGTTCCCCAAGGGCTCTGCACATACCATTTTTTCGTATTACTGATTCCCACAAGAGTCCCCACTCCCTGCTCACCTCAGAGAACTCCAAGGGGTCACTTCTTTCTAGTCAGGACCCTGGGGACTCAGTTGCAAGGCAGCAGTAATCAGCCCTCCAGCCTTTTCAGGCCTTTGAGATTTGAGGGAACAAAGCTGGTTCTCCTTGACCAACTCTAAAGGACCAGGGAAATGGGGGAAGTGGCAGTGCCAAGGCCCCAGGCTGCCGTATGCAATGTCACTGTACTTTCCTCGAAGTAATTGCCTTGCTGTCATTAGTTTTAATGATATAACGCATGCTTAAATCTCATTGTCATGTAGCTCTGTCAGACTCTGGCTTAGTGATCTAGATAGTGAGCAAGATAACATGCCTCAGGAAGCTGGGTTTTTTTCCCACCCCCTGCAATTAATCAGCAAGAGGAAACTCATCTGACAGCATCATAATGATGTTTGGTTTGTAAAGGATTTATTTAGAGTGTGGGGGAGAGATCGCTCCTCATCTCTCCATATAATCTTCTGAGTGATTCATTCAGCTGCCTTTTTCTTTTGCTTTTTCCTTTCCTTTTTTCTCTCTTTAATGCATCTACACAATGACAAGCAGTGACTTGTGAATGGAAGCAGTTTTCAGCAGAGAACATATTATGTAAGCAGGTTTTGGTGCCAGCCATTGATGGCGGGGCGGCGTTCTGTGGCTGCTGAGAAGAAATGATTTCTGAAAGTTCATTGGGAGGCCCTCCATGCAAGACGCCACCAGAAAGCATCTGTGTGGTCCTTTCTGTTCTGCATCCTTCCTCCCTCCCCCTTTCTTCCTCTGCTCTGCCTCCACCTGGCTGTCTTTTCCCTCTGTCACTGTGGTGTTATGTTTCCAAGACTCTGTCTTTATCTCTCTGGTGCTCTCTTTCCATTTTCCCACCCTTTAAAAATCTTCTTTCTTTCTCCTTGTAGTGTCTCTTTCCTCCCCTTCTTCCCCTGTCTCCCCATCTCTCTCCCGTGCCCCCTCCCCCCTTGCTTTTCTTCCACTCTCTGTCTTCTCCTGTCCTCACTCCTCTGCTCCACCGCCACCCATCTTTATTCATGCAGACACACAGAAATGACTTGTGAAGAGAAAGCGAAGCGTTTGTGAGTCCTGGAGACCCCAGGAGGTGAGGCCTCTGAGTAGCGTGAGCAACCATCCAAGTTTTCCTGGCACTGAAGGGATTCCTGGTAGCAGGACTTTCTGTGTTAAGACTGAGAAAGGCCCAGGCAAACCGGGTGAGTTGGTCATCTTACTTGCAAGCCAAATGCTTGGAATTTTGTAGAGCTTTCAAAAGGCCCAAGACTCGGCTTTCTGGGTGGGTCTCCTGCTTTCTTGCTGCTCAGGGGGAGGCACACAGTGGTTTCTGGAGCCCTCCCCAGCCATGCCATTCTTTGCGTGGCTCTGGCATGGACTGCCTGGGCACACAGAGGTCTGTCTGTCAGGTCCCAGTGGTTGGTCAAGATCAGGGGGCTGACTCCCTCCACCTTCTTAACCCCTGACCCCAAGACTGACCGCCCAGACAGTTATTTGCTCACTTGTCACCAGGGAGGATCTGGGAGAGATGGCAGATGGTTCTATGCCAGAACCTGCATCAGAATCCCCTGCGGGGCTTGTTAAAACACAGAGTTTCTGACTCAGTGGGACTAAGAGGCTGTCCCAGAATTTGCACGTCTAACAAGTTCCAAGTGATGATGCTGCCGGTCCGGGTACCACACTTTGAGAGCCACTGCTCTCTGCAAACTCATCCCCCTATTCCTTTATCACCAAGTATGCATCATACAGTATGCTGCCATGTGCCAGGCGCTGGGGACTCGGCAGTGAATGAGATGGAGTTCCCTGCCCTCCTAGAGCCGACAGTCTAGGGGGCAACAAAGGCAATAAACAAGTAAACACATAAGCAACATTTCAGACTGCATCAAGGGCCATGAAGGAAGTAGATAGCATAACACGATGGAGAATGACAAGTGGGGTGGGGAGCTGTTTAGTTATAAAGACGATGGTCAGGAGAGGCTTCAGAGATGGCAACACTGGAACTGGGAGCTACACTTCTGGAAGGAGTCAGCTGTGCACAGATCTGAGGGAAGAATGATCCAGACTTGGCGGGAGGGCAGTAAGTGCAAAAGCAGAGATGACTATGGTGTCCACAGCAACAGCAAGAAGGCCAGTGTGAGCGGGGTGAGAGGAGCATGGCAGGGGGACAAGTGGGCGAGGGGCCGGGTCATGCGGGAACTTCTAGGGTAGCCAAGGGGTCTGGCTTTTATATAATGTTGGTGGGAAGGTGTTAAGTGGGAGAGTGACATACGTAATTTCCAATGTTGGTAATGATTGCTTTGGTCCCTGAGTGTGGAATGGACTGCAGGAGGCAGGGTGGAAGCCAGGGGACCTGGGAGAGGAGCCATCATGAGGGGCCAGGTGTTGGTAGGAAAGAAGGTGGCCAGATTTGGGGTGCATCTTGTAGTCAGTCATGCAGACAGATCTTACTGATGGATCAGATGTGGGGGAAGGGGCAGGAGGATTCAGGGCCCACTCTGGGGAGGTGGGACGTGTTCTTAGCTGTTGTGATCCTGGGGACATGGAAAGGAGTCTTGGCTGTAATCAGGGGCTGGTGGGTTATAAGTTGACACCAACAGTGTGGGCTGAGGGAAGGGCCTTCCAGGGAGATCTGCAAATGCCTATTCCATGCTGCCTAAGATGCGTAGTCCCTCTCTTCCGGGGAGATGAAGCAGTATATCTGAATTTAGCAATGGTGATGGAGTCCCCAGAAGTTGCTGATGCCACCGTACCAAACTGGGGTGCCTGGCCAAGACTTCCTCCTAAGGGTTTGGAGAACGGGGGCTTGTGGGAAAGGTTAGATTGGACAGGGTGGAAGACATGAGCTTCTGGCATCTGCAGCTTCCCTTCTGATTGTTAGCGACCTACCTGTCATTTCAGGAGCCTCCTAGACCAGTTGAGAAGGGAATCGGCAGCAACGGCATTGGGGATGCCTCAAAGGACAAAAGCAGAAAACGACACCATCCCAGGGCTGGGTCTGGGCCTCTGGAGGGGAACGGGGGACTCTGCAAGGTGCAGACTGATCATGCACCAAGCTTGCCTTTCACATGGGCCCCTCTGCTGTTTCTCTAGATTTGATTCTCTCTTTTTTCCCTTGGAAGGGTTTATCTGGCCAGAGCAGGCCTCTGTAGCCAGACTTGGCTATTATCTGCAGAGGGGGCTGGGCATGTGTCCTCTTCTGAACAATGGATACATGCTTTGGGGGGAAATCCCAAGGGAAAAATAAATGGTGCACACCTGTGTCAGTGACCAGGAAGGGGGTACTTTGCTTCTGATTATAGGTGAGGGGAGCTAACCTCTTTTGCAGCCTCTTAGACGACTCTTGCGCTTTGTAGATTAGCAGAATTTTGGTTTAGGTGTGAAGCACTGAGAGCTGAGTTACTCTTCTTTTTCTTTTTAAAAAATTAATTAATTAAATTTTAATTTATTTTTATTGTAACATCGTTGATTGTACATATCTGTGGGTACAGCATTGACTATCATTACCTGTGTGTAATATGTGATGCTCAAATCAGGATAATTAGTACATTCAACATCACACAATGTAATCATTTTTTGTGATCCTTTATCAGTTCCTCCCTTACTTTCCTCCACCTCCCTCTTTCCCACCTCTGCTAACCTCAGTTCTGTTCTCTCCTTTTGAAAGGTCAGCTTATTATTGTGATTGTTGTATATTCCTTTTTTAAAAAAAAATATTTGTTTATTTTTTAGCTCCCACTTATGAGTGAGGGCATGCAGTATTTCTCTCTCTGTGCCTGGCTTATTTCATTTCCCGGTGCACAACCATCATTGATCCTTGAAAGCTTCTTTCTGTTTTTCATTACTTATTCTCTTTTATGCCCGTACCTCATTCCTTCCCCTTCATAGACAATCCAATTCTATTCTGCTAATAGACATTTCTTTTCTTGTATATGTACCTTCAAAACATGCATTTTTAATGTATGTAAATAGTGTTGTGCTATAGATCTCATAGTTCCCCCCCCCCTTTTTTTTTAAACTCAGAGCTGTGCTTTTAAGATCAATCCATGTTGCAAGGTGTGCATCTAATCCTTTGCTTCTAATTGTTGCTATACTCCAAGGCATGAATCCCCCCCTCCCTTTAACCCATTTTCTTAAATTATATTAGTTTCCCTCCAGCAATTCAGAGTATTTCTGAGATTTTCCCCTACACTGTCTGGCTAGGATTCTTTCAGGACATGGAGACTCATTTTAATAGATTGCACAGTCATTTGTGGGTGTAGGTAGATGCTTCACTGTTTTGCTTTTGACTATTTGCTCAACAAATACTGAGTGCCAACTCATGACATCAGACATCAGTATAAGGGGCAGGACACTGCTGCGGTCAAGTCAGTGGGGTCTGGAGCCAGGTGGATCTGGGTTTGAATCCTGCCTCTGCTACCCACTAGCTGTGTGAACTTTGGCAAAGTAACTTTGCCTCTCTGAACCTCAGTTTCTTTTGTAAAATGAGGATAATGCTAGTATTCATTTTATGAAGTTGCTTGAGAGTGAAATAAGAGGACGCAAGACATGATTTGTGTAATAAAACTCCTTTATAAGGGCGCCCTGGGAGGTTGGATAAATAGATGTTGGTATCCCCTCCATGTCCTGCTAGATCTCCTCTGTGTTGTGTATGTGTGAGTGTGTGTGTGAGAGTGTCTTGTGAGTGTGTGTGATCAGGAGTGGCTCCCTGGCTGAGGCCAAGACACTGAAGGGTAGTCCTTTCCCCCTCCTTGTGAAGAGACCCTGCTCCTACCTGGAGCCAACCACACAAGCTGCCTCTGTCCATTACCCAGGGCCTGGATTTCTTCCTGTAACTCCTGGGAATAGACTGGGGACCACAGAAAGGCTCATCTTGGTCCCAAACATGCTCAGAGGGTAAAAAACTACCAAGGCTAGAAGTGGGAGCCCTCAAGTGGCCAGAGAGGTCCCCAGAGGCCTCCCAAAGCTATCAGATTGAGAAGACTCCAGATAAGAAAATTCTCCCTCTGGTTGTCATGGGAGCAGGTCTGGGATGGGAGCCTTTATCCCAGTGGGCAACCATGGGGGTGTCAGTTCTGGTCAACACTGATTGTGAGGGCAGCCTCAGGTCTCCATAGCAGGGAGAGACTTGCTCTACACCCCAGGGGGGGGGAATCCCACCTGTTTCCAGCATTCCATCATCTTCTTGCTAGAAAGAGCACTGAGCTGAGGGTCTATCCATGTGGGTTCAAGTCCCAGCTGTGCCACACAGGGAGCACCCTAGAGCTGCAGTTTCAGCACAGGCAAAGAATTAACTGGGGTCTCACGGTGCTCCATGGGCTTCTTCACAGAGACACAAAGCATTCTCTGGGGCTTTGGCCCTACACTTGGCCTTAGGAAGGAGGCATTATTATTATCCCCATTTTGCAGATGAGGACACTGAAGCTACAAAGGACAGGGAGGCCTCAGTTGCCCAAATTCACACTGTCAGTAAAGAGTAGATTCAGGGACTTAATTAAACCCAGATCTTTTGGACACCAAAGTCAAGTACTGAATTTTCATAGCAAAGAAATAAACCTCCCCGGGGCTCTTTCTTCTGCTCTATAAAATTGGATGATAATCAATCAGTACTTTACTTCCTATTTGGATATGTTGTGAAGATAAAGCAATTCAAAAATGTTTTTTTTAAGAAATATAAATCTCTGCAGAAATCAATTCTCTAGTCTTGAGCTCTTTCTGGCTGGGATTTAAAGCATGAACACCATTCCTGAAAAGGACTAGATGCACTGACCAGTAGAAGGCAGTGCACACAGTGGTTAGAAGCACAGCTACTGCCTCCAGACCACCTGGTTTGGAATTAGAGCTGTGCTGCTTGCCAGCCAGTGGCCTTGGGCAAGTTACTTGGCCTCTCTGGCCTCAGTTTACTCACCTGTAAAATGGGAATAATAACAGTACCTCCCTCATAGAGTCAGTGTGAAGATTACACGAGTTTATATATATATATGGATATATATATATATATATATATATATATATATATAAATGAATATATATGAAGCATTTGGAACAGTGCCTGGTACAGGCTAAACTACGTAAATGCCAGCTGTTTATTACTGCATAGGACTTAAATTTTAAAAAATTACTTCTAGATTTAATGTTGTTTCACAATAACCTTTTAAAAAAAATTGAAACATAATTGATTATGCATATCTGTGGGGTATGGCATTGTATATCAATACCTGTCTGCAATATGTGATGCTCAAATCAGGATAATTAGTATATTTAATATTACACAATGTAACAATTTTTTGTGGCCCTTTAGCAATTTCTTGCTAACCACCCTTCCTCCTCCCCCTTTCCCACCTCTGGTGACCTCAGTTCTATTCTTTCCTTTTGAAAGTTCAACAAATTATTGTACCTTTCTTTCTTTTTTAATTTATTAGTTTATATATTTTTTAGCTCCCACTTTTGAGTGAGGACATGCAGTATTTTTCTCTCTGTTTCTGTCATTTCATTTAGCATAATTTTCTCTAAGTTCATCCATGTTGTTGTGAATGGCAAAATTTCATTCTTTTTTTATGGCACAGTAGTACTACCTTGTGTATATATACCACATTTTCCTTATCCAGTCATCTGTAAATGGACATTTAGATTGGTTCCAAATCTTGGCTATTTGCAATAACCTTTTGAAGGGGAGAGTTGGAACTTACAGATGAAGGAAATAAACCCCATAGGGATGAACCAATTTCCCAAGATCACAAGGTGAGTTAGGGATGAGAAGCAGGTTCAGTCTTCAGGGATGACAACGGCCAAGTCATAAAGCTACAAAGCATAGCAGGTCCATCAAGCCAAGGGCAGTCACAAGCAGACAGTTAACTTGGTGGCCTTAGGATCCTTCTTGGTGGGCCCCAGCAGGTGGGGCTATGAGCGCTTCCAGATGGGAGCAAGGGGATGCTCCAGCTGCTCCAAGCCACAAAACACCCAGCAGCACTTACTCTCCAGAGGGTGGAAGTTGAAGTCGCCCCCAGCATCTGGCCTCTGTCCCCAGTTTGCACCATCAGCAAACCGTCTGGGCTCTCCATTCTTTAGCTCCATCATCAGTTGGTTGGTTCAAGCCCAGGATGTGCATGAACTTGTTGCGTGTGGCCCTCATGCAACCTGGCTGGCTGGTGATATAGGACAGCTGTTAGGAACTCAGCGCTGAGGGCCAGACTCCCTGGGTTCAGATCTCTGCTCACCCCTTTCTAGTTGTGCAGACTTGGCCAGTTACCAAAGCTCCCTGAAGCTCAGTTTTTTTCTAGCTGTAGAATGGAGATGCTGTTAATAATAGCAGATATCTCACAGGGTTCTTGTAGAGATCAAATGCGTGTCCACAGGCAAAGCTCTCAGGACACTATCATCGTTTTTATTATTGTTATTTCTTTGCAGCCAATACAAACTCTCTCTCAGATCTTTGGATCTTCCTAATTCAGGAAGACTCTTGAAGGTCACTTATGTATACTAGTGGTTTCCAAACTTAGATCTGGCCTGTGATAAAGTTTCCACTGGCCCTGATGAAAGGAGAAAAATTAGACATTTTCAGATGGGTAAAATGTTGCCAACTAAGTTTTTCTAGAAAGGATTTTCTTCTATCCTGACATTACATCTTTTCTGCTTATTAAATGTTAAAACATATTTTTTTAAAATGAAGCATTGGCAATAGTTGACGGTGGCTGCTGCTGCTTTTTTTTTTTTTTTTTTTTACTTCTAGTGCCCTTTTTTGGTAAACAAAAATAATAACAACAGCAATGCTAGTTGACAACCCTTAAATTTGGAAGGGAATTGTACTCATCTGAGAAGTCCAAATGTCTGGGAGCTAATTTTGTACAATCATTAACCTCAAGGGTTATAAAATTTTAGTGTGTGTAAGAATCTCCTGGGATATTTTTTAAATGCAGATTCTCGAGGCTTATCCCTAGAAATTCTTGTTCAGAAGGTTTAGGGTGCTGCCAGGAGTTAGCAGTGTAAAAAGTTTCCCAAGTGATTCAGTTGCAGCTGGTTCATGGGAGGAATGCTGTTCTTCCTGATGGGGAATCCTCTTTATCACTCTGTGGGCAATGGGCGTGAAGCCTCCTGCGAGGGGGACTCAGCACCCACAAAGACACCCAGTGCATGGTCGGCCAGGTCCGATTAGCTAGGTTGTTCTTTCTGATGTTGACTTAAGTCAGACTCCTCTTGCTGCTGATCATTTTGCATTTTGGAGCCAAACTAAATAAACAATATTCCTAAGACAGAGCATGATCCTTGACAACAAAATGCATGTTAGGTTGGTGGTGGCATGAAGTTAAAAGTACGAGTTTGTTTTTGTTTGGGGAATAATTCAGAAGTGGATGTCATGGTACTTTGGGACCTTCCTCAACCAATGTACAATTATTCAATCATTTGATAAATATTTATTGACCATCTACTACCATGAAAAACAGATGACCCTAAATCTGTGAACCTTCAATTTCCACATTTTCCCAATAATATGATCAATCTGCCTCCACCCCCACAAAATGTTTTACCCAACTTCAATAAATAATCTGCTAGAAATGTAGATGAAATTGTCAAACATCCATTTATGATATTTGATTCATTAATCATACTACACGTGCATACTTAAATCACATGTTATATGAAGTAATCAACAAAAAAATGAATCTGTAAAAACTGTGTTCACTGCCATCGATATATGTTAAGAAAACAAACCAGAAAGTTAAGGAAAGTTTTATAACTTTCGTAAAAGTCACCCACTGTAAATACTGTAAATACCTTTTGTTGATGAATGGGAAAGGAAGAGCTACCACTTACAGTTTGCCTGACAGTTGAAAAGTTTAGAAAGAATTTACATAAACCATTTTATTATTCAAAATAAAGCAAATAGGGAGAGAAGAAAGAATGCTTGACTGCTTGACCGTATGACAAATATTTTAAGGACCTGGGTAGAAAGTGACTGTCTGTTTTGTGAGAAATAATTTGTTGGGGGAGATCCTTGTCCTCTATTCAGTCATTTACCATACTTGATAGGTACTGTGTTCAGTGCTGGGATGTACTAGAAGAATGATTTAGATTTAGCACCTTCTCTTGAGCAAATGGATGTGGAATTACAGACGGAGGCAAGGGTTCTAAAGAGAGGAGAACAGGTCTATGAGAGCACATCACAAAGAAATATGACCTAATCTGGGAGGGCTTCCCTGAGGAAGTGACATTTGATCTGGGAGCTGAAGGATGAATAGGAGTTAACTGAGTAAAGAGAGGAGAAAAGAACAGTGTTCCTGGCAGTGGAAACAACATGTGCAAAGGCCCCAAGGCAGCAGTGAAGGATCTGAAAGAAGGCCAACATGGCTGGAGCACAGGGTCAGGGGAGCAGTGCAAGGAGAGGCAGGTGGTGCCTGCAGGGTCATGGCATGGCGATTTGGCTTTACTCTGAGGGCAAGCATCTTGCAAGCAGAAGAATGACCTGATATGGTCCATATTTTGAAAAGGCCATCCCAGGTACAGTTCAGGATTCACATGTAGGTAAAGAACTTGGGGAGACTTGACAAACATTCCAAACCAGCCCAGAAAGGGCTGCATGTATTGGCTGAGCTCCCCTTCTCCCAGCCCTCCTCTCACAGCACCAACTCCCTGGAAAAGAGGAGGACCCTGGGACCCCTACCAAGGGGAGATTTTGTTCTACAGTCCACCGTGGTTGTGGGGCCCCTCCCTGAAAATGAGGGGAGTGAGAGTGGAAGGAGGATGTGGGGATAGTTGTCAATCTACCTGGGTTTCAATCCCAGCTCTGCTGCTGTGTGACCTAAAGCAAGTTACTGAATCTCTCTGCACCTTAGTTTCCTTATCTGGAAAATTGCTATAACAATAGCATCTACCTTATTGGGTTCTCTCAGGATTTTAGCAAGTCAGTATGCTTGTATAATCCTTGCATGGAAATGGGCTTGGCACCTAGTAGGTGCTCAATAAGTGATTATTATCATTTTGACAAGGAAGATGAAATCTCAGAGCTCAGCATTCTAGAAGGGGTCCTTTTAATCCTTTCCACCCTCTGCCCACTACCTACCTGCTTTTGGCCTTTACGCAAATGTCACCTTCTCAGTGAAGCCTTTTCTGTTCACCTTATTTAAAAATGCACCTCCCTCTCCAGAACTCTACCTCCTTCTTCTTGACTTTATTTTCCTCCCTAGCACTTGGCACTTTGTGCACACTATCTATTTATTTAGTTCATTGTCTATTCCTCCTCTACCCACGTCACCCCACTAGAATGTCAGCACCGTCAGAACAAGACGATTTGACTTTTTTGTTTACCACTGTATTCCCAGAGCTCTGTATCCCATAGTGCATGCAGTAGATGCTCAACAAGTATTTGTTGGATAAATGAACACTCACAGTGTCAATCTAATGCTCCTTGCTCTTGTTGGAAACTTTACCTCCTCTCCAGGCTACTCTAACCTAATGGGTCATTAAACAGTAACAGGAAAAAAAAAAAAAAATCCCAAGCCTTGGAAGGGGTGGGAGATGGGCAGGGAAGGTATAGCAGCACCAGGGATTTTGGTGATTAGGAAGAAAGTGAAGGTCTTTTATAAAACCAGCTCTGCAGCCTGATCTTTTTAACCTGATTAATCACATTAAACCTTTGTCAATATCAACATTACCTCAGCCCTGGCTGCGGTAGCTGATGGAGCAGCAGACTTATTCAATATTTAAGAAGATCTGCATTGCAGGCTGAGAGTTTGAACTGCTGGTGGAAGAACAAAAGGCAAATGCTCAGGGACAGTCTTTTAAGTGGTGGATTATTTTTAAAAAGAGAGAAACAAGAGAAGGAAAAGTGAAAAAGCCCTCAGACTCTCCTTGCTTTCCCTACGTTCTGCTAGATGTTGAACAGCACACCCTAGAGTTATTAGCTCTGATTCAGGACAAGACAGCGCTGCTGGCAGAAGGGAAACTGTGGATCAGGAAATTTGGTCTCCCGGGTTCCATTTTCTGCATTGCATAAAGTGGTAGTTCTCAGAATGTGATCTCCAAAGCAGCAGAATCAGCATCACCTGGAACTTGTTAGAAATGCAAATTCTCGGGTTCTGTCCCAAACCTCCGCAGTTAGAAGATGGGGCTCGGGAATGGGCATTTATTTGTGCTTTAAGAAGCCCTGCAGGTGATTCTGATGTACTTTCACGTTTGTGAGGCACCAGCAAGAAGGAAGGGAGCCTGATGTGGGCAGGGCAAGTGATTCTCAGCCTTGTCTGCACATTATAATCACTTGGGGGACTTTTGAAACTATTGATGCTGGGACCTACCCCCAAAGTTTCTTCTTTAGTTGGTTTGAGTGGGGTCCTACCATTGACATTTTAAAACTGCCCCCCAGGTGATTCTAAGGTGCAGCCAGGTTGGATGTGACCCTTTGCTTACCACCTGCATGACTTTGGTGAGTCATCTTACCACACAGGTCCTGTTCTGGCATCTATAAAATGGACCCAAATCCTCCCATCTTATGTAACTCACAAAGAAATTACAAAGCTTAAGCCAGTTACTTTTGTGAAATGTTTGTGGAGTGTTCAGTGCTGTGCCAGTGAGGAAGTTAGCGAGGGTTTCCTGGGATGTGCCCGTGTCTTTTGACCATTCTTGACCATTTCCTTCCGGTGCCTGATCTGCTCCTTATTTTCATCTTGGGGAACTAGGGCCACAAGAACACTCACCATCCAAGAAATTTAGAAGGGCACTTGAAGCCCTTATAAGGAGATCACTGTACCTGGGAGAGGAAACTTTGACATGAAGTGCTGAAGGCAGAAAAAAACAAGAGGAAATGAGTATAAATCCAGACTTTACAGGCTGTGTTGACAATGAGGACTTCATACTGGAATTATCCTTATTCTAAAATGAGAGCTACCAGTTATTGACTGGTATGGGCCAGTGAATAACTATGGGTCAGCACTATTCTGGAAACTCCACATGCCTCATTTCATCCCATTCTTCCATCAGCCCTGGCAAGAAGGTACAGTTATAACACCCATTTTTCCAGACAAGGAAAGCGAGACACAGAGGAACTAATAAACTTGTCCAAGGTCCCAGGCTAGCAGCAAAGTGGGGACAGAGCCAGGACTAGCCCCAGTGAAGTATCTGAAGTTAGCCACTTTATGTCAAACAGGTCCCTAAACTGAACAGGAGTCAGTGTCCTAGGAAAGGTAATTATTGAGGAGAGGTGCTGAAGGTGTCTCTAGAAGCACCAGGTGAAGTGACTCTGGGAAGATTTGAGCGTCACCTTCCCCTTCTCTTACCTCTAAATTCTCACCCTTAACACAATGCCTCCTTTTACTGGTTTCAGTTCTATGTCATAAGAGCTTGGTTTTCCATTCAAGGCTTCTACATCCCCAGGTCCCTCAATGAGCAAGAAAGTGAGGAAGTAAGAAGGCTTGTGGGGGATACTTCAGTTTCCTTTCTTGATTTTCATATGGCAGCTTGGCCATGCAAAACCAGATCAGAAACTCAGAAATAACCCTGAAAAGCCCCAACTCTTTAAGAGAGAAATGACCCTCACGTTTTCTTTTCTTGCCTCAAGAAAGAGCTGGAATTCAGGGCTGAGGAAACTCAATCCTTACTTGTCCTCAGCTTTAGAATATGGGAACCTCCCTGTACCCTCAAATGCAGTCCCTATTTTATTGTAGAAACTCAGCCAGCAGCATGGCTCCTAATGAACACTTGCAGCTACCCCAGCTCACCCTTGGCTTGCTGCAAACTTTTTGCTTCTGAACATCTTCTGCAAATGCTGGAGATGGAAAATACACTTATAAACCCATTTGCTGCTCATTTCAGGTTTGTTATCTAATCAGACTCCAGAAAGGCCGTGTGCTAGATGATTCCTGTAAGTTTTCTGTCCCTGGGGAATCCCTAATCTGATCTGTTCACTCTTGGCAGTTTTCTCCTTTCCTGTTTTACATTCCTCTGCCCCCACAAAGGTGATGGTGGAGGAACGGGTTGAAATGCACCTTTGGTTTCTTGTGGGAGAAGCTGGACCAGAAACAAGCCATACTGACAGTACTTTGTACGCCCCTGGTACTTTTCCACCCAAATTGCCTCTTTGCATCAATTATCTCATTATTTGCTCCTTGCCTCCACCATACTCTGAAAAATAAAACAAAAAACAGACTAAACTACTAATCATCTGTCCCACTTAATTTTTCTCACTGTAAGATGGAAAGGAAAAGGTAGGAACACTGTCTGATTATTCTAGTACTTTATATATATTTTTATATGTGGTATATTATGTACTATATATGTAATACATTATATTTTATATAGTATATAATATTTTATCTGCTTTATATATTACCTATCTGTTTTATATGAGAGTACTTCAAAAAGTTCATAGAAAGATTCATATTATCTTTTAATTCTATTTTTCCATGAACTTTTTGAAGTACCCTCCTATATATATATACACACACACGTGTTTGTGTGTATGTGTGTGTAGAGAGAGAATCAGTTCTCATTACTTATGGTAATTGTGTTCTACAATGTTGCCACAAACATGGAATTAGTGAATACTGAACCATTGCTGCCACGGGAAAAACAGGGTTAGGTTCCTGCAAGCCTCTGGTCCCAACATCTTTATCAACTGACCAACACATAACCTTGTTTTATGTGTATTTCTGTTTAAGGACACATAATTTAATATATATTGTTGATTCATTAACATTGAACTTGTGGCCAATAGCACTATAACTCACACCTGAAGAAAGCATATCTAACATTATTTTCTCTGTAAGTGCATCACAGCCTTCTTGCTCTTAGGAACACTAGGCAGTACTTCAGCACTATGCTTGGGGACTAAACAACAATCACAGTAATACGTTGAACTTTTAGAAAACTAGAGGTGGAAAAGGGAAGGGGAGGAGAAAGGAGGGGATCTAATGACGAATTGGTCAACGGACATAAAGAATGATGAATAAGCTAACTATGCTGATCCAGCCACCATACATTGTACACAATTATTGAAAATCAACATTGTACCCCACATGTATGTATAATAAATTATCTAAAAAAAAAAAGCAAAATCACCAACAAAAAGCACAAAAATGTGAAAAACATGGCACTAAATAGATCTCAAAAAAGGAGACCTATTAACAGGGTGAGAGCTGAAATAAGAAGGCAGAGAGTCACTTTGTTTGACTTCAGCTGGAAGCATGTACATCAGATGACTCAAATTTTTAGCCACTCTGCACATGCCAGTGAATGACCATGAAAGCACTGTAAGTATTTGTTTTGGGGTTACAAATAAATTTTGGTGAGTAGGCAAATTCACAGATATGGAATCCATAAATAATGAGTTTTGGCTGTGTGTATGTGTATTGCTATCCATCAGGACTATATTGATTGCAAACCTAACTCAAACTAGTCCAAGTGATAGAAAAGGACATTTACTGGCTAGTGTAATTGAAGAGTCTCCAACACAGCTGAGGAATGACTGAATTCAGAGGCTTGACAATAGTTTTAGGACTGAGTTCTCATCATTTCTTAGTTCTGTTTTCTTCTGGGTTGACCTCACTTTTAGGTAGACTGGTTGGTAGATTACAACTTTTAGGAAGTCTATCAGTTACTGATTTTATCTCTTCTCTCTCTCTCTGTCTGTCTCTCTGCACACGCACACACACTGTCCACATTTTCACTAAAACTGGGAAGAGGAGTGTGCACTGTCGCTGTCCGTCGTGCTGAACCATAGTTCTACCCATTGCTGATTCCTGTCCAACCTACCTTAGGAATGAGACTCTAGCTTGTTTTTGTTTTTGTTTTTTTTCCCTGTCTTAATGGAAAATGTACACCATCGACACTACCCATGTGAATCAGGGTCCCAGAGGGAAAGGGATGAAAATTCAAATTATGTAATTTGAGGAGAGCTTTAAAAAGGGACAAGGGGGTGAGCAGGACTAAGGAAAACCAACCATGGGTAGTGAAGCACCTTGGGGCTAGCAATAATGGGGAGCTGTTACTACCCCCAGACCTGAAGGAGGGAGAAATAGTGTTGCCAGAACCAGGAGAGAGCTGGAGATGTAGTTGTAGGTGTATTTCAACCAGAACTGTGACCATTGTCCAGGGAGGCACTGTAGAAAGGGAGCCCTGACCTCCCTCTCCTCCCTTCATTCATTCTCCCCTAGTGCCCCACTGGCTAAATCAAAATAGAACCCAGAGGGCAAGGGAGCCAGTTGAGATTCAGCCTTCTGGGGAAGAGAGTAGAGAAGACAAGTGTGAGGAGTAGAAAATTGAGCAGGCAAGCAGAAGATATGGTCCACTACCAATACCAGTTAGCTATGCTGTGTAACAAATCACCCCAAAAGTTAGTGGATTAACACAACCACCACTTATTTACTTGCAACTCTGCAATTTGGGAGAGAGTCAGTTGGGTGGTATGTCTGCTGGTCTTGCTGGGGACACTCATGTGGCTACAGTCATGTGGTCTGAAGCTTGATAGCTGGGTAGTACAAGATGGTGTCACTCACATGTCTGGTGGTTAGCTGGGGCTCTTGGCTTGGGACTCAGTTTTTCTCTATGTGGTCCCTCAAGCAGGATAGAATGGATTTCTAACATAGTGGAAGGAGTCCTCCAGAGAACAAGTCCCAGTGGGCAAGCACTTATCAAGCCTCTGTTTGCCATATTTACTGACCTCCCATTGACCAATGAAAGTCACATGCTAAGCCCAGAGTTAGGGAGAGACTATAAAATGTGGAAGGCATGTTCTTTGGGAAACATCAGTTGAACAGTCTACCATTCTGCCCCTGTTCAGTAGAACCATGGCCTATGTTTCACGTTTTTGCTGTTGGCTTCATATACTTTTGACAGCCCATGTAAGTTCTTTGACTATTAAAAAATGATCCTTGGAAAGTTGGATGTTGAGGGTGTGTGTGTCCACATCTGTCCTTAATGCAATACAAATGCTTCACCTCCCTGAGTGAGTAGCTTTGGTAAGAAGAGAAACTAGACCAGCTTCAGATGTATACCCCCCTCAAAGGGGATGGACAGTGACTTCTCTGGTGTAGTTTGAAAGTGGCATTTGTCCGTGCATGTGTGTATTTGGATGGTGTATGGTGTACGTATATATGGAATCTGATACCTCAGGTTTGGATACTGGCTCTGACATTTGTTTAACTGGTGACTTTGAGTTTATGATTAACCTCTCTATGCCTCAGTTTATGGGTGTAAAATGAGGTGATGATTGAATTGAGAATTAATTTAGGTAACACTGTGCTAAGTACTAACATGTGTACAGCACTTAGCACTGTGACTGGGATGGATGAATGCTCTCTTTTTGTTAGGGGTCCAATGAAGAAGGAGATGGAAGAGGAAGATGATGGTGGGGGGATGACTTAGGGTCAGGCATGTCTGTGTTTGGCTCCCAGCCCTCCTACTTACTGGCTCTGATTCAAACTTAAAGTCAATTAACCTTTATAAACCCCAATTTTTCTGTCTTTAAAATGGACTCAATGGTGTCTCTTTGCAAACCTTATATGAGCCAATGTATACAAGTCACTTGGTGGAGTCCCTGGCACCCAGTAGGTGGTGAATACCATTATACTGTATCCAGCAGCCTTTATATCCTGGAGACGATGACAAGAGTAACTTAATCCTCTATCTGACCATGTGCCAGGCACTGTTCTAAGCCCCTTGCTAGTAATAACTCATTTGATCCTTCAACATCCCTATAAGGTAGGTACTATTATCATTATTATCATCCCTGTTTTTAATAGGAGGAAAGAAAAGCCCAGAGAGTTTAAATAACTGTCCTAATATCACATAGCTAGAAAGAGGCAAAGCTGGGATCGGAATCCTGGCACTTGGCGCCTCTCGGCCTCTGCACTCCTCCAGTGATGAGAATCCCATCACCCACATGCCCGGGTGATTAGGTAGACCAAGGGCTTGTAAATTGCTGAGTTTTCCCTTTATGATACTTGATGTTTTGATGGCTGTTTTCATGGGGGCAAAGGGAAAGAGAGAGGAACATTGTGATTCATTCATGTTCTCCTGCCCACACTGGCCAAGGTTCATTTTCCTGCTACTTTCCTCCACCTGATGCCAGGAGGGCCTGGCCAGGGGAGGAGAATGGATGGAGGCAGGTCTTCAAGGTCTGATATTCATGGGAACTAAGAAATCTTTTCATTCTTTCTGAAGCGGTCTCAGGTTTCCTAGAATCCACACTCCAGGGAAGTGGCCACAGCTGGACTGTGTGAGGCAGGAAGTGTAATTCCCATGGCCAAAGGCTCTGGGTTAAAATGTCACTTTGGGGACATAGGGGAAGAACCCCTGGGTGACACCTACTGAGGGTTTGCCTGGCATGGGCTAAAGGCTCTCTACCTGTTACTTTTCACTTCAACCTCAAACAACCCAAGGAATTAGGTGCTGCTTTGTCCGCACTTTACAGATAAGGAGCCGGAGGCTCTGAGAAGGTAAGTGACTAGCTCTGGCTCAGCCCACTTAGCCAGGGATGGGACACAGTTCTGTGTGACTCCAGAACCTGTGTCCTCAATCTCTGCCCTTGATGGGAGATGCTGTCCTGAACTCTATACTGTGGGTGGAAATAAGTGTGATGTGTGTGTGTCAGGGGGCAGGGTGGAGCTGGGAGTGGTTGGGGTGCAGGTGTAGTGGGCGCAGGTGTAAACTGGGGTGTGAGGGGTTTATGTGAGAGTGGATCATGTGGGTGCGAATGAGATGTGTTTATGTGGGCGTGTGCATGTGAGAGAGCGTGGGGGAGGGTTGTGGGTTGGTGCAGTGGGGTGTCTGATGTGGGTGGGGATGTGACTGTGTTTGTTGTGGCAAGTTAAGAAGACAAGAAGAACCCTTTCCCGGGCAATAGCTTCCTCTTCTTCACAAGGATAAAGGCAAAATACTCATTTCCTAAGGCATGAAACATCTTAGGCCAGAGTATTTGAGCTGTCTTTCTGGTAACCAGAAACTGGCTCTGTCTGTTTGATAAGAGGGTCAGGCCAGTCAAGAAGTTAGTATGAAAAGTTTGGCCCACATATGAGAGAAGAGTCTGTGAACTTGAGCTTTTCCTTTCCAAATATGGAAAGGGGCAGTTTCAGAAAAGCACATCACCCTCTACATGAGCCCCAACAAGTGGTTTTGCTGCTTGTGCTTGGTCACCTCCAGTGACTGGGAACTCATTGCCTTTCAAAGTAGCATACCCACATTTTGATTGCTCTGATGGTTAGAAAGCTGTTCCTTATCTTAAGCCAGATTATTCCTTACTGTACTGTTCACCCACTGGTGCCAGTCTGGCTAGGTGGCCATGTTCTAAGAGTGTTTATCTAGAGTAGTGGTTGAGAGTGCTGGTCTCAAAGGGTGACCCACCTGGATTTGTACATGACTGGCCCCACCATTCCTGTTTGGTGACCTTGGACAAGTTAATTCACTCCTCTGAGTCTCAGAAATGGGCATAACTTCAGTGCCTACCTGATAGAACAGTGGTGAAAATTTAATGAGGCAGTTTATGGAAACTGCCCAACTGAAGACTGGCGCTGTGAATTTCTGTGCTATCCTGCCTCTGCAGAGCTGTGAAACATAGACCCACAGGGCAGGACAGTGAACATGTCAAGAGCACGGGCTCTGGAGCCACCTGGCTGGGACTCCAAACGTGGTCCCATCATTTACTAGCTGAACAACCTGGGGAAGTTGTCATCATCTCTAGGCCTGGGGGTGGGGGGATGGGTGGGAAGAGAGCAGTAAGTTAATGCAGGAGAGAAAGTGTTGCATGGAGAGGTCCTTCAATAGATGGCCACAGCTGACCCATGGTGACCAGCCAGAGGGGTCCCCAGCCCCTTTCTCCTCCTTCCCTCATCTTCTGCTGGTGCCTCGCATTGGACAAACCCATCCAGGACCCAGATGGCAAGGCAGCCTGTTCGTGCTCGCATATGGGTCCACCTCTCAGGGCACAGAGCAGAGCGGAGGGTGAACGGATCTGGAGGAATGAATAGAGAATATCCCACAAAGCTATTTTTTATTAGGTTGAACCACATGAGGCCGCCACAACGCCATCATTTTTGCATTATAAAAACAGCAAATTAATATATTTAACCCAACAGATAATAGCACAGGTTGGTCAGGGGGCTCATTTAAACAAGACCCAGATTTGAATCATTGGCATTCCACCTGTTTCCAGTGAGACCTCAATGAATTTGGGCCTCACTTTCCTCTGAGAATGCTATGCTTCCCATCTACAATTTGTGAAAATGCCCCTCAGATGAGAGAACTGGAACTGATGCCATTTTCTAAGGGGATAAATGCCCCTCTCTGCTCTGAGTATTT
This sequence comes from Cynocephalus volans, assembly GCF_027409185.1. Classification (NCBI taxonomy): domain Eukaryota; kingdom Metazoa; phylum Chordata; class Mammalia; order Dermoptera; family Cynocephalidae; genus Cynocephalus; species Cynocephalus volans. Next base: position 190,087,458 of record NC_084461.1, read on the forward strand.
TGTCTCTGAGGCAGAGAAGGGACCAGGATGACACTTGTGGTCTTGTATGCTGTGAGGAGACTTAAAGCTGCAGATAAGTCAGCTCCAGCTGAGTTTTAATCAGAATGAGTTTCATTGCAGCCTGGCCCTGAGTGGCAGCCAGGGGCTATTAAGCTAAATGACTTGTTTTAATATGCATACTTGCTTAATCACATTTTCCTGTTTGGAGCCTGGTGCATCTGTGCACGCATGCGTGAGCACAGAAATCAATCCTGAGCTTTTGCTCTTTTCCTTGCTCCCCACAGTGTACCTGGGGCAGAGATAAACTTGGTTAACAATTTGACAAAAACAAGCTTCTGCTTTATTGAGGAATCAGGTAATTGGCTGGACTGTGCAGGGAGCGCTGAAGAGTGTTCTGTTAACAGTGTCTGTGGTGTTTAGGTTTGTAGTCTCAGGGTTCAGAGGGACTCCAAAACCCAGGGGAGGAAGGAAAATTTTGGGGTTCCCCTAAATAGCAGGAGGCATTCTCTCCAGGAAGATTAGTTCTGATTGTTCTGCCCTGCCATTGATGTGAGTCATGTATTTATTTCTGTAGACTCATTTCAAATGTTCACCCTGTTGTGACTTGCTGGCTGTGTGTCCTTGGGCAAATGACTTTACCTCTCTGGGCTTCAGTAAATTTGGGTAAAAAGAGATCCTGTTTTCTTGGAGTGTTATGAAGCTCAAAGGAGATGTTGCATGTGAAACATTTAATGTCGTTCCTGGTCCATAATAAGCACAGGCAGGATGGGTTAGGTTGTGCTGTGTTAACAAATAATTTCCAAAGTTTCGTGTTTCTGATTCATGCTACCTGGATGGTGGGTTAGCAGGGGTTGTCCGCACTGAATTGTCCCCACTCAGGGACCCAGAATGAGGGAGGCTCCATCGCCACACATCCATGATCATCAAGACAGAAAAAGAGAAATGTGGTAAAGCGTGCACTGGCTTTCAGGTTTCTACCTGGACACCTTCATTGGCCAAAATAGGTCATGTGTCCACTCCTAGGTTCCTCAGAGAGAGGGAAGGCCAATGCTACCTGCAGTGGAGGGTCAGAAATATTTAGTCGTTAGTACTAATGACGACCACAGCACTCAACAAATGACTCTTGCTTTAATACTACTATATTGTTATTATCATTGTTTATCATAATCATTCTCCATGTACTTACTCTGGTTTCAAGAAGCCTAAGACATTTCATTCAAGAGCCAAAGCTAGGCTGCCATCTCTTTAGGAAAGCATAACTGAGATTATTATTAATAAATAATAAATTAACGATAGCTTCCATCTGACAAGGGGGTGTTTTGTGCCAGGATGTGAATTAAGGACTTCACATACAACATCTCATTTAATCTTCACAATTCCATTTTGAGATGGGTCCTATTTGTCCCCACTCTACAGATGAGGAAACTGAGATGTAGGAAGGTGAATAAACTTGCCATGGCTCATAAGTGGCAGAATGGGCTTGGACCCTAAACTCACACCCTTGGTCATCTTGCTGACGGGTCTGCTAAGAGCCTCTGGATCTTCAAATGGAAGTTAGGGTTGACTGAATGGAGAGGGCTAAAGATTTTATGCACTGTCGTTGTTGACCCACAGAAACAGGGGTTCACCTCTGGGTCCCACTCTCTCTATTCAGCCCTCTTTCCCTTTCTCTCTGTCTTCCAACCACCCCAGTCTCCATCCGATGAATTTTCCCATTCCCTAAATATTCCATGTCCATCACAGCCTCTGAGCCTTGATTCGCTCAGCTCCCCCATCTTCCCTTCCATCCTTTACGTGTTGCACACTCCAGCTCATCCTTCAAGGCCCAGCCCCAAATTTTCCTTCTCTGGGAAGATACTATCACCCCCACCCCAGGCAGAGCCAATTCCACAATCCATCTGCTCCCATGGCATTTTGTACATAAACAAAATCTAAGCCTTTTCTAGAAACACAGACAGCCATTTTAGAGGAGGGAAAAATTATTCTTTGTTTTTAATTAATGCCAGCTCTCTTGTACTGATTTTTAATGGTGCCACCTCATTTGTCTTATTAAATACTTAGTTTTGCTTTTAATTAGTGTTGTTTATTGTCACTGAATTTTAATTGTCAGTGCAGGGTCTCAGCAGGCCTTGGTGAGGATGCCTTAGAAACATTTCCTGTCCTCCAAGGAGCTTGGGTGGCAGCACCTCTGAAGGGGTGGCTGAAGGCTGGTGTATTTTTCTCCAGGCCTCAGCCAATTCTGGTTGCCATTTGGATTCCTGTTTACTCCAAGGTAGCTTGGTCTCACCATAAAGACAAACAGAAAGAACTCAAGAGGATTGCAATGTCAAAAATTCAATTAAAATTTGACATGAAAAGAATAAAAAAAAAAAAAAAAAAAAGGAACATATTGGCTCATGGTAGCCAAAACAGCCATGATAGATTCAGGCATGGCTAGATCCAGCATTCCTACAGCATCATCAGGAATCATTCTCTCCCCATCTCTCAGCTCTGCTTTCATCCTTTAGCAAGCTTTTCTCATGTGGTGGCAAAAGTGATCAATAACAGTTACAGGCTTCTGTTCTACCAGCTTAGCAATCTCAATGGAAAGAGAATGCTTCTTTCCACATAGTTCCAGCAAAAGTCTTAGGGCAGATCAGGTCATGTAACTGAGATCATTGGCTCAAATCAGGTCATGTAACTATCCCTGAGCCAATCACAGTAGCCCATGGGATATAATATACTGATCAGCCAGGCATGGATCACTGACCCACCTCTAGGGACCAGGTCTGAGTGAGCTCCACCTGAGCCACACAGATTGGTACTGAGAGAGGGATGGTTTCCCAAAAGAAAATCTGGGTGTCATTACCCCAGTAAAGGCAGTCCAGATAAATGCTGATAGGCAAAAACAAGAAATATGTAGCTCAGATATCTCACACAGGCCTAAACAAACACCCAGGATTTAGATCTTTGTTCTCCCTGGTCCTACCCTCAAATAACATTAACAGTGTCCTCCCTGACTGATTCTTGGCAAGCATTTTAGATTACAAAGTCCCTTCACATGTATTAACTCATCAGCTCTTCCCAACAACCCTGTGAGGTAGGCATGACAAGGACAGGAATTTTTATGTACTCATAGAGTATCTAAAACTTGCCAGAGTCACACAGAAAACAAAGAGGAGAGCTGGGGTTGGATTCCATGATTTGGGGTCTAAGGCTGGCAATTGTCCTACCAAAAAGGCTGCTCCACCAGTTTTTGCTGCATAGCAAACTACCCCACAAATTTGTGTCTTAGAATAACACTATTATTTATCTTGTGATTCTTCAGGTTGGTGATTGTGTTGAGTTCTGCTGGTGGTTATTCTGGTCTAGGCCAGAGTTGGACGACCTTGGCTGGGCTTGCTCATGTGATCACTCATCCTCCAGCAGGCTAGCCTGGCTTCTCATACAGTGATTGCAGGTTTTCAAAAGCAGCTAAAGAGACCAAGCTCTGAAGTGCTAGCATTTTCAAGTTTCCAATTGTATCACATTTGTCCCGTGGCTACAGAAAGTCTCATAGCCAAACTCAGATTCAGAAGGTGGAGAAATAGATTTCAGCTCTGGATCTGAAAGAGGCATGGATACAGGAAAAGAAGAAATGAGGCTATTTAGTTTCTGTTTTTGCAATCAGTCCACCCCATCTGCAGTGAGCTTACCTCTCCATTTCTTGACCTAGGTGAGATATAGTGGGCTAGATGCTCCTTTAGGGAGCAATGCTGTTGGAGGGAATTTGGACCATGGTGGCAAGCCACGGGGGCATTTAGTACCCTTCAAATTACATCATGTAAGTTATGACCCACATTTGCTGCTGGAGAGAAAGAACAGTGATGGTGATTATAATAGTGGTGACAATAATTAGTGTTTACTGAGCACATACTACGTTCTAAGTACCATGATGATTGTCTTGCCTGCATCTTTATACCTTATTCTTCACAATAATCCTAAGAAGGTAGAGTGATTAAGTATGCAGAGTCTGGTGTCAGATGTAGTAGGTACAAATCCCAGCTCTGACAATCACCAGCTGAGTGGGGAAATCACTTACTCATCTAAGCCTCAGTATCTCCATATGCAAAATGGAGATAATATTAGTACCTTCTTTAAAGGGTGATTGGGAAAATTACATGAGAGCATCCATGGAAAGCAGTTAGCCCAGTGCCAGACACACTTTAAGTAGCCATTATGATGAGGTGGGCAGTGTTGTGATGACCATCCTCATATTATTGATGAGAAAATAGGGTCACAGATGTTAAGTATCTGCCCAAGACCATGCAGCTTAGAAGTGCAGAGCACTGGCAGGTGGACACTGTGCCCTCCATAAAACCTGTAAAATGGGGACTGTTCTGTGGGAATCTTTGAAGCCCACAGTAGGAACCATCTGTTATTGCTCTATGGCAATGGAAAAACCATGTGGAAGGGATAGTGAGTTTGTTTTGTTTCAAGGCCAGGAACACAAAGTTGCCTTCATCTCCAGCACCTCTCAGACCTGTCTCTGTCCTAGTCTCTGGCACCAACCAGCTCAGCATGGAGGGAGCCAAGCCCTTATCATTCCAGCCTTGGCCAGATTCAGGGGAGGCTGGGGATGTCCCAGCTGGCTCTCAGAACAAGGAGAAGCCAGCAGCAGCCTGCACCACCTGGTTGTGACTGAATGTGTTAGGCCCAGTGGGACTGAGAGAGGAGCAAGGCAGGCAGGCAAGCAGAGGGGCATTCAGTCCCAGCAGGTGTGGCGGACAAAGCAGGAGACCACCACCCTTCTCTTTGCTCTCCCAAGTGTGCTTGTCCTGGCAAGGGTGTGTAGGACCCTAAATGCCTGGCAAAGAGTCAAAGCTGGATGCATACTGAGACAGAATAGAATATATCTTATATATACTGTATTCTGTGCCCCTCTATTTTATATATATTCTGTTCTGAGCCTCATGTCTCCTGCATTACTCAGAGTGGAATCCTACAGGGCCCTCCTGACCTGACCCCCTTGCCCCACTAGTGCTCTGATCTCAGCTCCCCCTTGCTCACTCCACTCCAGCCACTCTGCCTTCCTTTCTGTTTCTCCAACTTACCAAGCACGTGCCCACCCCAGGACCTTTCACTGACTTTTCTCTCTGCCCCAGATATCCACATAGCTTAGTCTATCACCCCCTTCAGGTCTTTGCTCAAATATCATCTCTCAGTGAGGCCCCCTCTGGCCACCTATTTAAAATTAAACTTTCCTCCCAATTCCCAATCTCCCTTCCCTGTTTTATTTTTCTCTAAAGCACTCATCACCAGCTAACACATTTTATACCTGATTTGTGTACTGTCTGCCTTTCCCACTAGAAGGTAAGCTCCATGAGGACAATAATTTTTGTCTTCTTGTTTGTTTTAATGCTGTATCCCCTGTGCCTAGAACAGTGTCTGGCACATAATATTAGCAGATGTCCTATAAATATTTTTAATTTATCCCATTTCCCAAGAGAAGCTGGCAATCTGCATTTTTAATTAAATACTGTGCTTCTAAGATACTGGCTTAAGTTTACTTTTAAAGAATACTGTGTGGGCCAAACAAAACTTATTTTCAGCCTGGATTCTGTTCGTGGACACTACCCTTTCCCCCAGTTTGAGGTCTTTTGGGCAACTGCATTTCCTAGCCCATCAGATAGTCTGAGTAAGTTTTTTTAGATACCTAATTAAGCAGTGATGGGCTGGACTCAGGGGAAGAGAGGAGGAGCAGGGAAAGAGATGGAGAGGTGGAACTGTTTGGCACCATACAAGCTGGTGGCTGCAGGTTCTGCTGCAAAGCATCTGGTTTAATTCCAAGACAGTGGGGCAGGGAGGCCAGCTGTGGCACTGAACTCCATGCAGACAGCTGCAGCTCACAACATGGGTTTCTGCAGTGCCTCTACCAGCCCAGCTCCTCTGGGTCATGTTCATACACCTGCCGCAGCTCAGAACCTAAGTGGGATTTGAGTTGTTCCTTCCTTCAAGTACAACTGGCAGAGGACCTAGGAGATTTTGGGGGGTTGAACCATTGTTCCTTAGCAAACGATGCTGAAGGGAGGCAAGGGAGAAGTAAGCAGAACAAAATGCAAAGGGGTCCGGGGAGGGAAGGCCTCACATCTGATTTTTCTGGGGTTAGTATGGGGTCTTCATGGCAGTCTAAGATGCAGAGTGGTGCGAGGGTTAGCATCAGGCTGTGGAGGCAAGCCTACCGCTTCCATGCAGATTTATTGAGTGTCCACTGCATTCACTCAGCTCTATAACTATGTGAAGATTTATTGAGCACCTACTATATACCATCCTCCAGACTGGCTGCAAAGTGAAAATGTGGGACCCTTTGTTCAAAAATTAAGGCTTCCAAGATGATAACAGAGAGCAATAAGCCAAGTATGGGCCCTTGTAAGCTGGAGGTCCTTCTACACATGGAATCCTGTTTCGGCTCTGCATGCACTGGAGGTGCACCTGTTGAACAAATATGGCTCCAGGCCCTGCTCTCAAGGATCTTACAGAACAGGTAGAGAGACAAACAGCAAATAAAAAAGAATAATAATTGCAAATCGTGATAAATATTACAAAGAAATGAACAGGAGGAGAGTAAGTAATAGGGTGACGGGTAGTAACTTAGACAGTGGGTCAGGGAAGACTTCTTGGAGGAGATGACATTTGAGCAGAGACCAGCAGAGCCATGTGAGAGAAGAAGGAAGATGCTGTCAAGGCAGAGAGAATGGCAGAGGCAAAGGCCTGGAGGCAGAAAGGCCAGTGTGACTGGAGCAGATTGGAAATACAGGGAGAACAACAGAAAGAGGGTCATGGGGAGGGTCTTAAATCTTATCCTCTGTGCAAAGACAGCCATTGAAGTGCTTTATTATTTTAAAATTACATTTTGTAAAAAAAAAAAAAATGTTCATTTATTTTTGAATAGGTAGCACATCCCCCTGGTTGCAAATACAAAGGGGTAGATCCTGAAAAGTCTCCTCCCCATCTCAGTCCCAGCTCCCCAGCTCCACTCCCAGAGGCAGGCAATGTTATCTGTTTTTTACGAGTTCTTTGTAGAGATATTTTATGTGTATCAACCAAAAATCACATGCACATGTTCTACTTTCTCATGTGCACACAGATGGTGGTATTCTGGAACACTGTCCTATACTCTGATCTCTTCACTAGATAATTTATCTTGATCAATCCATATCTGTCATAGTGTCCTTCTTTATAGCTGTGTAGTACTCCACAATATGGATGTATCATCACCCAGCTAACTGGGGCTTATTATTAGACACTTAGATTGCTTCACTGAAGGAATTTAAGCAGGACCTTGGGAAGCCCATGTAAACTCTCCATGACTCAGTTACCCACCTGTAAAATAGGATAAGAAGAGCAGCTACCTCATAAGGCTCCTGTGAGGATAGAACTTGAAAGGTGCTCAGCACATAGTAAGCCCTTTTTTTTTTTTTTGTCTTTTTCGTGACCGGCACTCAGCCAGTGAGTGCACCGGCCATTCCTATATAGGATCCGAACCCGCCGCGGGAGCGTCACCGCGCTCTGAGCGCCGCACTCTCCCGAGTGCGCCACGGGCTCGGCCCAATAGTAAGCCCTTTTTACTTGACCTTTCATAGCTTTTGCTTTTGTTACTGAACATAGACTGTTCCTTAGAGCTTGTACCAGGACTGTAAGGAATATGTGCCCAGCTAAGGAAAAAGAGTTAGAGCCTCTGGGTTTCCAGGAGAAGCAGTTATTTTATGCTTTCTGAAGTTGCAGCTGCAGGACTGGGTTTAAGCCATGGCCTTGGCCCTGCCCTAGCCAAAGCATGATCTCTCAGAGTCACCTGACAGAGGCTGGGTGGGCAAGTTTCTGTTCATTTCTGAGGCTGAGAAGTGCGAATGCAGCCAGGAGCCAGAGGGCCAGGACTAGACAGTCACCAACCCCCCAAACACTCGTCAGAACTCAATAATCTAAAAGCCCAGGGAGAAATGAACAGATATGAACAGAGTAATGAGTAAGCAGATGGGCTTTAGAGTCAGGGTTTGAATCCTGGCTCTGCTACTTGGTAGCTGTGTGATTTTGAGACTCAACCACTCTGAGCCTCAGTTTTCTTACCTGTAAAACAAGGATATACCATCTACCTTGGAGTAGGATAGTAAGGACTAAAGCAAATAATGAAAGTATGGAATTTGATATATAGCAGGTACTCAAGAAATGTTAGTCATTGTTGCTGAATAAACTATAGAAGAAGCAGGAAAAGGGAATTACGATTTTACAAATGCTTACTGTGTGTCAGGGACTGTAGTCAGTGCTTCAACTCATGAGCTCAGTGGTCCTAGGGCTGGAAACCTAAGATTTTTTTTTTTTTTTTTGACCGGTAAGGGGATCACAATCCACGGCACGGTGTGGTCAGCACCACGCTCAGCCAGTGAGCGCACCGGCCATCACTATATAGGATCCAAACTCGCAGCCTCCGTGCTCCCAGCGCTGCACTCTCCCGAGTGAGCCATGGGCCAGCCCAAAACCTAAGATATTTATGCAAGACATGCATCTGTATCTTTGCTTCTGGCTTCAATGGTTGGCTTCCCTCTGCTGGTCCTTCCTGAGCCTCAGGCCTCCATCTGCTGTGGTGATGGCTTCTCTGTAGTGGGCAATGGGAAGGGGGGGGGTGGTCTGAAAATGTCAGAGGCTCACCACTGGACCTTCTCCATTTCTGTTAACTCGCCCTCAAATCTGAGATCTTGGCTGGACCATGAGGTATCATCTGCAGGCAGGAAGGAGAACGTCTTAGGATCATGTTCTGTTAAATCATAAAATGGCTAAGTGGCTCCATCCCCACAGCTCCGTGTCCTCTGCTCCAGGTGGCTCTATCATGGCCTCTGTCACCCTGTGACCTACAGACTCTCCAGGGACTTTCTGAGAAGCCGATAATCATCAACTCCTTGAGGTCAGCAGCCGAATTACAAGACTGAGCACAAGGTCAAAACTGTTGTGATATGAAACCATGACCCTAGAGGAACCCTGTCTTAGAAGTTTTCTTTTTACACCTTATGCTCATCACTTAGATTCTATATGCTTAAGGGTTAAGATTAAAACTGAATCCCTTTTGTCTCTCCTGCTTTTCTAATCAACTTTGTGGACAAAGGCATTCCAAAGAAAGGCCAAGCTGATTATTAACCTATACTGTTGCTTAAAGAAGCCTGCATTAGGCATGCACATTAGTCAAAGGTCTGAGTCAGGTATTTTAATGTTCCATTGATGCTTGGCTGAGATTATTGTCTTTGAGTTTTCTCCCAGGAAATAATGACTCTGGCCTCTGAGATAACATCAGGGACACTAAACTCATCAGTCCATCAGCCACAGCCTTCATTATGCCAAGAACCCTGTCCATTATGGGACACTGACATCTGATTAAGAGCACCTGCTCACCCCTGACTAAGTCTCTTGGAATCCCCTTTCTCCATAATCCTTCTTCTTTTCCTTTATAAACCCCAGATCAGGTATCAGAAGGTGAGATGGCTTTAGCCTGATCATCTCCCAGATGCTGCTTATCTGAATAAAGCTTCCAATCCTTGCACCAAAAAAAGAAAGAAAAGAAAAAGAAAAAATGGCCAAGTGACTGTCCAGGGTGATGTAATGAGCTTGTGGATCAGAACCACACTTTCTGTGGGAAGCAGGACAGGGCAATGGAGGATGTTAGGCAAGGATGTAACTTCAGCCAAAGTCTGGCCTCCGCCTGATCTACAGGGAGCTCTGGAGATGATGGCACCACAGAGCTGTCCTCCCTGAAACAAGGGGGCTGTGCTTTTATACTCTCCCCTTATCAGTTAGTCATTGGCTTTGGGCTGCTCCCTGGTGTCTCTGGGCAAAGCAGCTTCTTCTGGCTGAGGGCAGTTCTCTGGAAAATGGTGCTGCTAAGAACCCTTAGTTGCTGACACCCCTAGAGGCTGGGGGATGGTGCAGCAGCTGTGAGAGGGATCCAGGTGGGGCATCACCAGTGTCTATTATGTCCCCTCCCTCACCTGCATCCCCACCCCTTGCCAGATTTGCCTGCGGACACAGGACCTCTTTTCCCTGGGTGTGTTTCTCCAGTTGTTCAAAGAGCCTTGACTGCTCAGACATTTCCCTCTCCTGGTCCAGGCCTGTAGACTGGCATGAGCACTTGACAAGGAGTCTAATCCTGGGATATTCAGTGCATTGAGAACCCTGAGTTGCTAAGCTGAAATAATCAGGGATGTCTAGGGAGGATTCTGGCCTGGAGGGATGGAGCTGGGTGGTTTCCACTGGCAGTCAGCTGGTGAGTTTGAACTTTGCAGGTGAAATTTTCGTGGGAAACGTACTCCTGGTTTGTGTGTGTGTGCATGTGCAGGAGAGGGTGGGCAGGCCTGGTTTTGTCCCAAAGGCAACAGGATTTGGAAATTAGAGTTCCTGGAAATCCATCATGTGTCTCCCCTGCCCCAGCTCTCTCTGCATTCCAGGGTCCTCCAATGGCAGCATTTCCTCTCTGCTGCAAAGCAGGAGGTGAAGCATTTGATCTCAATTGCAGAGTTGGCTGTCCGGACCTAGGGCAGCCCAGGAAACTCATTCCCAGGGACTGAGGCTCTCTGCACCCAGCAGGGGCCAGGGGCCCCAAGGAAGACTGAGCTGCCCTTGGCACAGGCAATAATGAGACAGTTAAGTTTTTTTTCAGCACATTTCCTTCACAACAGGAGCCATCTCTCCTTTCTTTCTGTTTTCAAAGTGGAAACAATGAAATGTTTCCATATTAATCCGGGAAGATTATGTTAACCACATGGGGGCAGATGAAATGGCTTTTCTGTAAGGGGCCTTCTTCCCCAGGAGTCCAACTAGCGGCCCCGCCTCTGGCTTCCCCCACACAAAGATTTAATCGTTCCAAAGGCTGCAGGATCGGAAAGGGAGTTTGCTCTGTGTCCCGCCTCCCAACTTCTTATCTATTCAGCATCACAGAAAATAAGACTATGTTGTAAGGAGACTTGCAGGGAAATCAGCACCCTCTGGACACACTGATGCAGTTTCTGTTTGTTTTTAAAATAACTAGTGTAATTTCCACCTCCACAGTCTCTTTACCCTTACTCTCTGGCAAGACTTTCGAAGGTGGGGTGGGGCCAGATTCAGAGAGAACATAGCCAGGCTAAGTTCAGCTGGACTGACTTAGTTGATGGACACACACACACGCATTCAGCAGATGTTAATGGAGCAACTTCTCTGTGCCAGACTCTCAGCTGGGCGTTGGAAATTAAGCAGCGAACAAAACAGAAAAAGTTCTGCAAGGAGCTTACATTTTGGCAGGGGAATTCAAACTCTAAGCAAACAACCAAATATAAAAATAAGCAAATTATAGATTTGGGTAGTGATAAGAGCTATGAAGAAAAATAAATCAGAGTAAAGGGAACCAGAGGGGGGAGGAGCTGTTTGAAATTGAGTGATCAGGGAGGGCTCTTTGAAGAAGTGACATATGAGAACAGAACTAAACAAATGGAGAATGAGCTGAGCATATGCAGGAAGTTCCAGGCAGAGGAAGGAGCAAGTGTGAGTGTGTTTGGTGTTTTCGAGGAAGCAGCAGGAAGACCCATGGGGCTAAGGAAGAGAGCATGAGAAGAGTGGGAGAAAAAGAGACGGAGGCCACAGGGAACCAAGCTGTGCTAATGGGTTTAGATTTTATTCTAGGAGTGATAGGGAGCCATTGAAGATCTTTGAGCAAGAGAGTGACATGAGCTGACTTACTTTTTTTGGGTGAAGGGAAGGACATAAAGTCCATACATCTTAAATGTTTAGCCTGATCGCTTTTGCAGATGTATATAACGGATTAGTGACCACCCAGATCAAGATACAGAACATTTTCACCCCACGGAGGCCCCCTCCTGCCCCTTCCCTATCAATACCCTCCCCAAAGTTAGTGATTGGTTTGCTTTGATTTCTGTCAGTGTCAGATAGCTTTGGCTGTTCTTAATCTTCATGGAAATACTGTCAACTTGTTTCTTTTCCTTTGTTCCTGGCTTCTTTCACTAAGCATAATGTCCGTGAGATTCATCCACGCTGTTAAGTTTATGATGAGCTTTGATTGCTCACTGTATTCCACTGCACAAATAGACCAAATCTACTCTTCTGTTGATGTGCGTTTGGATAATTTCCAGTTTTTAGCTCTTATGAATAAAGCTGCTATGTACATTCTATACAAGTCGTGGAATATAAGCAGTTTTTTCTTGGGTATATACCTGAGTAGAATTCCTGGGGCACAGCGTAGATGAATGTTTAGTTTTAACAGACACTGCCAAACAGTTTTCCAAAATGGTGGTACCATTTTTTCAGCTTTATTGCAATCTAATTCACATATCCTATTCACCCATTCAAAGTGGACAATTCAGTGGCTTTTAGCATATTCACAGAGTTGTACATTCATCACACAGTCATTTTAGAACATTTTCATTACCCCCCAGAAGAAACCTTGTACCCTTTAGTCTCTTCTAGCCCTAGGCAACCATTAACCTGCTTTTTGTCTCTTGTAGATTTACCTGTTCTGGACATTTCATATAAATGGAATCATGCAATATGTGGCCTTTTGTGACTGGCATTTTTCACTTAGCTCAGTGTTTTCGAGGTTCATCCATGTTGTAGCATGTATTGATACTTCATTCCTTTTAATGACCAGGTATTGTTTATCCATTCATCAGTTGGTGAATATTGGGTTGTTTCCACTTTGTGACTATTATGAATAATGCTGCTGTGAACATTTGCATATGAGCTTCTGTGTGCACAAATGTTTTCATTTTTCTTGGGTAGATATGTAGGAGTGGAATTGGTGGGTCATAGGGTAACTTGATGTTTAACCATGGTGGTGCTATTTTTACAAGCTGTGATACATGTTTTTCAAGATCTCCCTGGCTGCTGTGTGGAGCATAGACTGAAATGGAGCAAGCATAGATGCAGGGAGACCAGGAGAAGGCTACTGCAGTCAGTCAGGCAAGGCTAGTGGTAGTTTGGATCAGCATAATAGCAAAGCTGGCTGGAATCAGGGGGGCAGATTCTAAATCTATCTGGAAGATCACACCAGTAGGATCTTCTGATGGCTTGGATGTAGAGCATTAAAAAAAAAGGTCCAGGGATGACTTGAGGGTGAGTCAAATGACCTGCTCAGGTGAAAGACTTTGGATTTGAGTTAAAAACTCTGAGCCATGCCCAGCTGGATGTGTGGCCTTGTGTCAACAGTGAATAGGAAAAACCTGGGTTTAAGGAGGGAGCTCTCCTCTTTGCTCCATTTGTTGCCAGTAGGTGGCTGTGACTTCCAGTGGGACATTTCCCTCTTGGAGCCCAAGATTCCCCATCTGGAAAGTGGAAGTCTGGAGGAAGTTTCCTTTCTTCTGTGTATCCCCTGGTGTGCATGGCACAGAGTAAGGATCAGAAGAATAAGAACAGTAAAGAATAATAATAGAATAATAATAGGAATAATAATAGAAAATAATAATAGTAGAGAATAGTAATAATAACAAGCTGAATGACCGGGCGATGTCCTCTCTGGATCGATGTTTTCCAGGAGCCCTAGACCTCCACCATGACTGATACCGTGTTCAGCAACAGCTCTAACCGGTGGATGTATCCCAGTGACCGGCCCCTTCAATCCAAGTAAGTCTCTGGGTCTTCTTGGGAGTGGCTTGTTTTGGGTCCGTGAGGTCCTAATAGTGCTACTCTTGAATGAAGAGAGGAATAGTGAGCAAAGAAGTCAAGTTTACTTCCCTGGGGTGGGGGAAAAGGAACTTAATGGGAGTTTTGTCACGGAAGTTTCTCCCCTGGTTTGACTGCTTTGCAAGGTTGGAAGAACAAGATTAAATGCTGAGCGCCATGCCCCACGTTAGAGGAGGCTTGGTGGAATGGAAAGAGAACTAGCCTGGTGGCCAGAGCCAGACTTGGGTTCTAGTTCTGGACTGGAGCTAATCTACTAGGTGAATCTCTTTCCCTCTCTGGGCCTCAGTTTCCTCATCAGTCAAATAAGGAAGTTGGACTAGATTGGAGGTTACACACTGGTGAGTCACGGGCTGACTCTGACTTGTAGAATCGCGGTGTTTTTTTTGGGGGGGGGTTGTCCTGATTATGTGGAAATTGGGAGATAGTTCCAGATTTCTGTCATCTCTTGAAGTGGTGAAAGACCTGACAACAGTGGACCATAATTTTACCATGTGAACAGTTCAGCAGGAGCTGAGTAGCAGCTGATATCTTTAGACTAGCAAGAGCTTTCCAATTTTCCACAGTCCTCAGTGTTCTCCGTTGTGTCTCCAATACCTAGCCTGCTTTTGGCATTTATGTTACCCATCTATCCCTGTTGGTCGCCCTGGAATAGATGACCTCTAAATTTCTTTACCTCTGATCTACTGTGGATTTTATGTTGGATAGTATTTTAGAGCCAATTTCGGAGTTTAAATGCTAGGTAGAACAGTTGAGAATATGGTTATTTTTGTGTAAGTAATAAATGTCAGGGTGTGACTATTTGCTAATGGTTGTGGCTTGCACAGGGAAAGTGGAAAGGCTTTTTAACAAAAGTCTTTCCTTTTTGGAGAGCACTGTTTCCCTAAATTTGGTTATTTGGACATCACCTTCACAGTTTTTTACCTTATCTATGAAACATCACTATCATTGTTTTCTCTAAATTGACTCACAAAATGTAAACACTTTAACAAGGAAATTTTAGGTCATGCATGGATATAAGCAGATAATCAGTTTATGTTTTCTATGAAAAAAGGTAACCATAAAAATAAATAATTAAAGGAAACGATGTTATTCTATTCTAGCTATACATGGTAGCCTCCCTAACGCTCTCAGCTTGAGAGCTGCTCTCCACTTCTTAAAAAGGGAGCTCAACTCTTGGCTATTGTAAATAGAGCTGCAAAAAACATGGGAGTACAGGTATCCCTTTAACATGATGATTTCCACTCCTCTGGGTGATGGTAGTCAATGCTGTACCCCCCAAAATATGTATGATCAATTATGCTCTAATAAAAATAAAATAAAAGAAAAATCGCCTTATAAAGGTATAATTAATATACCTTCAACAGTACACATTGAAAGTAATTTCAAATAGAATTTGATAATTTTTAAACAGGTGTATACCATGAAATTATCACGACAATCAAGATAATGAACATAATCATCAGTCCCCAAAACTTCCTTGTGCCGCTTTGTAGTCCTTCCCTCTTGTCCCTCCCTCTTTCCACCCATTCCTAATACTCACTAATCTTTTTTCTGTAACTGTAAATTAGTTTGCATTTCCTAGAATTGTATATAAATGGAATCATGCACTGTGTACTTTTTTTGGGGGGGGGAGGTATCTATCTTTTATTCAGGTGTGACTATTTTGAGATCCCAACCGTATTGTTTTGCATATCAATAGTTTGTTTCTGTTTATTGCTGAATAGCATACATTATGTGAAGATACCACAAACAGTTCATGCATTCATGCATTGATGGCATTTGGGCTGTTTCCAGTTTGGGGCTTGTACAAGTAAAACTTTGTATAGTCATATGCTTTCACTTCTCTTGGGTAATTACCTAGGAGTGGAATGTGTCTGTCATATGGTAGGTGTTGGTTTAACTTTTTAAGAAACTGCCAAACTATTTTACAAATTAGCTGTATTAAGTTTCCACCAGAAGTGCATGTGTATGAGAGTTCCAGCTTCCCTACCACCTCACCAGCACTTGGTATAATCAGTCTTTTTAATTTTAACTGTTCTAGTATGTGCATTTTATTGTGGTTTTAATTTGCATTTGCCTAATGAGGAATGATGTCAAACATCTTATGTAATTTTGACATTCATATAACCTCTTTGTTGACTTATCTGTTCAGATCTTTTGTCCATTTTTAAAATCAGGTGATTCATCTTCTTGTTATCAAGTTTTACAAGTTTTCTTTAATGTTACAGATAAAAGTCCTTTGTTGGATATATATATATATTTTGCAAATGCTTTCTCCCAGCCTATAACTTGCCTTTTCTTTTTCATAAGAGTCTTTTGAGGAGAAAAAGTTTTTTATTATGATGAAGTCTATTTTGTTTATTTGTTTTGAAAGGGAAAAGGGTCTTGGAGAATTTTCTTACTTTCTAGTAATCTCATAGCTGCATTTTAAAAAAAGGTTTGTTTTAATCTGTCTAGGACCTGATATATATTGGTGAGGGGTCTTTCTCAATATGTAGTCCACTTACATACTCCCAAGCAAAAGTCCTGTTTACTACTTCTACCTAAAACTTCCTCCAGTTCTATGAGTTTTACAGTTTTGAAGACACTATTGAACTCTGTTGATTTCCTTTTTGATAAGAAACTCTAGTTTCCAAAGCCCCTCCTATGATGACTTCCTGCAGCCAAACTTATTTTGCAGAGAATATTTCATCAGCCTAAAAGTATGTCTCTGTTTGATGAACAGTTGCCTGAAGGATGGATGGGGTAAAATATTTATTTTATTTAAGAAATGTCAGTTAATTAAAATCCCATCCATTAGAGTTTACTTTAGTCAATATGAAGCCAAACAATTTGCCTTAAAATTAAATTAGAATTATTCAAACAGTCTGGATGCAGTTCCATTAAAGCCCTGGGCTTTATCTAAAATTTCTTGGGCTCCCGTGAAACATCTTGGGATTCTGAATGCATCCAGCTGGCTCGATTGTCACTGTGTTTTCTTCAGATATCAAAATTATTTTCCAATAAATGCTAATGGGTGAATTATAGTCATCACCCATGCTATCTAGTCTGCTGTAGTGGTGATGTGCTAAGGCAGACACTTCTAATGTCTTTCTTCAGTAAATTAAGAAATCTAGTCTTAATTAACTGCTGGCTAGCTAGGCAGATACAGTTACTGCTTTTGTGATTTTCAGATATCTTCCTTTCTCAGCCTCCTTGGATCTAAAGATTGTGTTTGAAATTAACAGGGGGATTTGAAAGAAATGAATGCACCTGCTCCTTTCTTGGTTGGGGCAGTGGTTCAGTTCTCCATCCCGAGAGTACTTGGGGAGAAATGCCAATCTCTGAGAGTTGATATTTCTATCTAGCTTTCAAGTCTACAAGCCAGAGACTGCCAGAAATGGGAGGTGGAAACTGAGGCACAAAGAGAGGATATGACTTGCCTATGATTGCACACCTAGTAAACAGAGATGCCAGTCTCCTTTCTGGAATGGAAGAACTTGCATCCCCAAACTGGGGTACTACAAGTTCTACTGTTCAGGGCTTGTTGCTCTAACTAATGTGGTCCTTATCCCCCAGTGTTTGAAATAATAGAAACAAAGAATGATAGTAATCAGGCTCTCATTAAATGATTTCTCTTCAGTGCCAAAAGAATTATCATTCAAATACACAAATGATTAGCTTGGTTAATTCATAAGCCAAACTGACTGGTCGATTTAATCAAAGATGTGGATTTTATAACCCTACAGCCTTGTTTTAGATGTGCTGAAATAAGATAATGATGACTAAAAATGAATAGTAGGTCATCATAACTCAAACTATGTGGTTTTTGTATCCATTGTTATAAAATTTCTTACCTAACTTTATTTCTTTTCTTTCTCCTCTTTCTTTGCCTTCAGTGATAAAGAACAGTGAGTACTTTATGACACTTTCATTTTTCTACAAAACATATTTTATCGATTTTTCTGATCAAGGTGGCTTGCCCCTAAAGAGAGATGGTTTAAAAAGGAACGAACATATTTTACATACCTTAAAAAAAAAAGAAAAAGCCAAGTTAGTAAAAAACACACACCCATCTCAAGAAAAAATTTATGATGTTTCCAAAAAAATTTCACACTTGTTAAAAGGATAGAAAATATTCCTTAGAAGAGCCCTCAATTAATTCTTGTTGGTAATTTGTGGGATTTCAGCAACTGTATTGACTTGTGCCTCTGTTTCAGCAGCATTTTGCCCGGGAACACAGTTCTTACATAAGGAAAATGTTAATTTCAATAACTGCTACCATTAATAAAAGATGACATTAAACAGAACAGAGCTTGTGGGATGTTATGTGCTGAACACTCAGTCCCTGTCACCTCATCCAAGGTCATTCTGATTTCCCAGCAAAATGCTTTGACTCACGGCTGTATTTTTGCTCGCAACTTTTGTGTTTTTAATTGGTCTCATTTTCTAAATATGCATGACAGATTGGATGCTGGGTTCAATAAATGAACAGCCAGGCTACAAAGTTGTGTGCACACAATTTAAAACATTTTTATCCTCTTCATGGTGGGACTTTGGAACTCACTGTCAATGTGCTCTTTGGCACTTCTCTTCACCTCCTTGAGCCCTGGCTATCTCATTTGTAAAATGAGTATGATAACCTTGCCCTTCCTCCCTCACCAGGTGGTGGTAGGATCAAGTGAGATGTGCAGGAAAGCTTTATAAACTGTAAAGCACCAGGCAAAGTCAGATGGAGGTGTGAGCCGCACCCTCGCCTTCCCCTGTGTTTTTACCGTGAGCACTTGCACAATTTAGTCAGCTTTTTTGGACCCAAATGATCATATCGTCAGGCCCAGAACACTCTAAAGGTTTACTTAACACAGATAACACTTAAGCAGGTAACCAGGGAAATTCTTCTCCCTGCTCTGTGCCTCAGTTTCTTCATCTGTCAAGTATGAACTTTGAACAAGCTGACCATTTGAATGCTCTACAGTCTGTTGTTGGCTGGTAGGACCCTGGCCAGGTAAGATCTACTTTTTATAAAATTGTAAATATATTATTCAGACATGACAGGGCGAGATGCTGAGGAATTGTCAGATTATAAATATGAACATCACAGCAGAGAAGTTCATGACTCCACAGGGTCTCAGGGCTCTTAGAGGCTTCCTGAATACTGAAAGTTAAAAGGTAGAATGTATGCCTATCCTCTTCCCTCCTTCCCTCCTTTCTTTCCTTCCTTCCTTCTTTCCTTCCCTCCCTCCCTCCCTCCTACTTATGAGTGAGAACATGTATTTCTCTCTCTGTGCCAGGCTTATTTCACGTAACATAATTTTCTCCAAGTTCATCCATGTTGCTGCAAATGGCAGAATTTCATTCTTTTTTGTGGCTAAATTGTATTCCATTGTGTATATATATACACCACATTATCTTTATCCAGTTGTCTATCAATGGGCATTTAGGTTAGTTCAATATCTTGGGGCTGTAAATAGAGCTGCAATAAACATGGCGGTGCAGGTATCCCTTCCACATGGAGATTTCCAATTCCTTTGGGTATATACACAGCAGTGGGATTGCGGGATTATATAGTAATTCTATCTGCAGTTTGAGAAACCTCCATGCTATTTTCCATAAAGACTGTACTAATTTACTGTCCTACCAATAGTGTAGAAGAAATCCCCCTTCCCTGCATCCTTGTCAGCATTTGTTATTCTCTGTCTCTTTCATAACACCCAGTCTAACTGGGGTGAGATGATATCTCAGTGTGGTTTTGATTAGCATTTCCCTGATGATTAGTGATATTGAGCATTCTTTCATGTACCTATTGGCCATATAAATTAATTTTAAAATGTCCAAATGTGTGAGAGAGGATGGAATCTTAGAAAAACTGAATAGAATTTAGTCTGGCTTAGAGGGTCAGCAGGAGCCTGAGGTCCCCTGGGCATTCTGAGGGCCTGGGGGAACTACAGCGCCCCTGTGCACCTCCTTTACTCTGGACGGGCTTAATTTCACCCAAAAGGGCCTTTACACCAGCTGGGCATGTTTAAACGTTTGCTGCCCTTCCTTCCCCATCCTTTCCTTCAGGATTCATTAAAATCTCATTTACTGAGCTGTAAAGAGACTTCCTGCTGACACCTGCCCAAGTTGGCATCCTGGGGGAAGAGAGGAGGAAGAAGGGAGAGAAAAAGGATTAATTTTCTGCACACTGCTGCTGTTGAAAGCTTCAAAGCCTCTGTGGCCCGACAGCACCTCCATCATCCCACACCTTTTGGGAGTTATAATTTATTAATAGAGACATCTGGTGGGTATTTATTATGCAACTATTGTGTGCATGAAATGAAGAATCAAGGTGGGAGGCAGGGAGGAGGCGGGAGGCTGCCCTTCGCAGTATTTTAGGGAGAAACTTCTGTGAGTAGCTTCCACCGGAGTCAGGACTAATTCCCTTTGTCTTGGGCCATGGATTCTGGCTTTGGTGGGAGGATTCCTCTGACCTTTTCAGGGTGCACCTAAGCAGGTGACTTCAGATAGCAGCTGAAGCAGGTCTAGAAGGCCATTTCTCGAGTCTCTGATCATTCTTTCTCTCCACCCCTGTTTCTTGGCAATTCCCTTCCCTCTAGTGAGTCTCTTGAAAATGAGCCGGTTGAGGGCACAAATCTTTTGACTTTTTGTTAGCAGCATAACTCTTTTTCTGAACGATATTTTATTTGGAAGCTAAATATTTGACAGGTAAGAGTGGAACTGGATAAAGACATTTAGTGGCTAAAAGCATTCAAAATATCATGGTGAACTTTACACAATTACAATTTAAAATAATACTAAACTATTAATTAAGTGTAGGAAGTCTAACAAGCTTCACTTTTTTTTCTTTTTTGCCATATTTGATACTCTATCATTTAGCTTTTGCTATGTAACAAACCATCTTAAAACAACAATTTTTTTTTAACAATCCCCTATTCATGGGCACCTGAGTTATTTCTAACTTTTCACTATTTTCACCAAAAAATAAATCCCCCAAATAAACATCCTAACCTCACATAAATTTGTGTACATGTGCAATTATTTCCATAGGATGGATTGCTGGCGTCATAGGATATGTATATTACATTTCAGTGAGTACTTTCCAGTTGCCCTCCAGGTCACATTCCCATAACACTGCATGAAACTTCCACGTGTCAACGAGCGAGCACAAGCTTCATGCTGCACTCACTCCAAGCACGGTCCCCAGAAGGGCAGCAGCGGCAGCATCACCTGGGAGCCTGATGGAAATGCAAATCCTCAAGCTCCACCCAAGACCTCCTGAATCCATATTTCTGCAGATGGGACCCAGAAATCTGTGTTTGAGCCAGCTCTCCAAGTGATTCTTAGGCACGCTAGTTTGAGAGGCACTGAAATCTATCACAGGTCACCCCACTGCACTGTCCAGGAGCTTTCATGGGTTCATACTGGTACCCACTTGGGGTTTGCATTATCTTTTCCCAATAAAGGTGTTTAGGTTCTAGATTGGGCAGTAAAACATCTACTAAAATGATCACAGATGTATTTTGGGTAAGGGGCATAGAACCAATTCCTCCCCCACAGTTTCTCCCCCTCCCTCCACCCCAAAGACAGCTCTGAGCATTTCGTCCTGTGGGCGGGGCACGGCACATCACATGCGCACACACGGCACATCACGCTCTGCAGGTACGCCAGCTCTGGACAGGTGCTATAGAGCCCCGGCTCCCATCACCTGGGGGCAGTGTCCTTGTTTTCATCCCCATCCACACACACACACATCAGCATTTGAAGTCAGTGGTGGGTTCTTGGTGTCTCTGGAATTTACATTCCCCTAATTAGACCGATCTACTGTGGTCCTCAAAATGAAGCCCAGTTGGAAAAAAAAGGTGTTTGAGACCAACAGTCAAAAGCTCCTGAGATTTGAAGTGCTAAACGGCATCCTCTAAATCCAAGAGCCACATGTCATCATGATGAGGAGGGTGAAGGGTCCGGGGCAGCAGACTCTGGTTTGGGAGAAAAAGCATGAGACTGGACCAGTTGACTGCCTTTTGTAAAGGAGGGACAGCATGGTGGCTCAGAGCACAGGCTGTATTCCCCATGCAAAAAAATCTGCTTCAAGCTGTGTGACCATAGGCAAGTGAGTAACTCCTCTGAGCCTTCGGTATAGTAGAGAGGAGAATAATGCCTACCGCATAAAATATTGTGAAAATTCAATGAGGCAGTGAGTGTGAACCCTGTGAGGTAAATATTATTATTAACTCCATTTGACAGATGAAGAAACTGGAGTTCAGAGAGATGCAATAATTTTCCCAGTCACATAGTGCCAGGATTTGAACGTGGATCAATCTGAATCCAAAGCGCAAGGTTTTTTTCCCCCATTGCATCCTAATGTCTCAACAGGTTCTGGGTTCAGTGTTTCCAGACTGAGACAGGAAATCTGGGAGCTGCAGGAAAAAGAATTGGTCCAGGAGGGGTGTTTCCGAAAGTTCTTTTTTTCCCCCAACATTCCTGCCACTGAAAGTCAGGCTAAGTTACCTAGAAATTCTCCATTTCTCTCTCTCTCTCTCTCTCTCTCTCTCTCTCTCTCTCTCTCTTTCTCTCTTTCTCTCTCTCATATGTTGATCCACATGGGCGGGGAATTGAGTTTGGACACTCTTACTGCCCTACCATTAGGGGTGTCTGCAGATGTCTAAGGAGATTCCTGATTTCAAAATACCACACACCAGCCACTGACCCAGGTTGCACATCTTGTTTTATTCTTTTTGGTCCCCTCCCACCCGGAGTTCGTGACTCATTCTCTTCCCTTCTCCTCCCTATAAAAGCATTCTATTCATTCATTAATTCAGATTCAGTGCCCACTATATGTGCAGTGCCATTAGGTAATTTTCCACTGAATTGTCACTATAGCAAGGATTTAAGACACAGTTTCACACCAAAATGTTGAAGAAGAAGGAGGAGGAGGAGAAGGGGGATAGAGGAGGAAGAGGAGGGGGACACAAGTTAACCTTTTTTGAGCATTCACCAAGTTCCAGGATCTAAGCTAAGCACTGTATATATACAATCTACTCATCCCTCATATGAACCCTATGATACTATTATCCTCTTTGACAAATGAGCAAACTAAGGCTCAGAGATGCTAGTAAGTTGTGCCTAAGGCTATACATCCAGGAGAAGGCAGCGCCAGGAAAGGAATCTAGGCTCTGTGGCCCCAAAGCCTACTCCTTCTTACCCTCTCTTAGGTGATAGCATCTTCATAGGAACGAGGGGAATGAGTTTTTAAGGCTGTAATAGTAGGCAGCCACCAGGTCTGCTTAGGTAGAGGATCTTCCCTGCCAGCAGCTGGTTTGTAAGAGTTAGTCTGGGAAACCCCAACAGTCACCTGAAGAGGCAGCCCCATGAAATCGTGGAGCCCAGTCTGACATCTCAGTGTGCTCCCAACGTTCCCAATACATGGTAAGTCTTCAGTTCATCAATTTGAGTCCTTATCCCTCACTAAAAATTTAGGGCATCTCTATAGATTAAAAGGATGGTCACACTAGTGAGACCTACTGTGTACTGGGTTCTTGCCCTGTGCTAAGCACTTTGCATGCATTTTCACATTTAATCCTGCCAGTGGCCCTGTGGGTATATTCTACTAACATACCCACTTAACAGACCAGGAAACTGATGGTCAGAGTGGTGTAGAGCCCCAGGACACACTGCCAATAACTGGCAGACCCAGGGTTTCAATCATTAACCCCACCAAGTGAAGGAAGGCTCAGGTTGGCACACAGTAGGCTCTCTGGGTGTTTTCTGGATTGGATACAATACTCTGAGTAACTTGTCCAAGGAAAGCGATACTTTGGCCTCCAGCTTTGGTCTTTAAAAAGATCACTGGACTCTGGTCTTAAGGATGCAGAGTTGGTGTCCTGTGCCCAGAGGCCCTTGGCAAGGGAGCCACTGTCTTGTCACAAGGACCAATTCCCAAGGACGCCATGCCCACATTGCTCCCCAGCCCAGAGAGGCCTAGACAGACCCATTCTGTCTCCTGTGAGCAAAGGCTTTGGTTTGAAAAACCAATCTGTTTGCTTTTGGAATTAAAACAGGAAAATCCACAGGAGGCTTGTGGGTTCCCACTGAGAGCAATCGGCGACATTTTCAAACACTGGATAAGCTGTTTGTCAACTGCGTGTTCTGCAGCAGAGGATGGGGGAAGGGTTTAGAGAGATGCTGACAGCCTCCAGCACTGTCTACTCACCTGCAGTCTGCAGATGGAGGCAATTCTCCTGTGCAGGGCCTCTCAGAGACCCCCACCCCTGCTGATGTCTCTGGAGCCATGAATGTCCAGGAGTGTGATTTTCCTGTGCACAGTGACTCCAGCAAGTTGTTTGGGGGTGTGTGAGGCATTGGCTTCAGGTCTGGCCCATGGCTGACCATGCTCATGACTTACTGTGAGCTGCAGGAATATATCACTGGAAGGTCTCCACTGGGTTCCAGGTCCAGAATCTCACTGGTGTTCAGTTTTGGTCACTGAGCTACTTTGTAAAGGCAGGAAATAAATGGAAGCGCATCAGAATAGCCATCAGGGAGAGAAGTGGGGACAAAGGAAAGAAGAACAGGGCAGTTGAAACATCCATCTCCAGAGAAAACCAAAGGAACCTGGGGACAGGTCTGAATTAGGTTATGACTAGGGCTCTTTGGGAAAGGTAGGTTGTCTTCATTATGCAGGAGTCCACTGTATCCTTTAAAGGTAATGAAAAGAAACAGCAGGATGAGGGGTTATTGGCACACTGTATGGAAGATCTTTCCAACAGAATGGCACAGACTGCACATGGGAGTGAGACTTCCACCGCAAAGAGCATTCAAGCAAGGATAAAAGAACACCTGCCAGGGAGGCCATGGCAGACAGACTTCAGGGTGGTCCCCTATGATCCCTGCCTCCTGGTGTTCCTGCCTTTGTGTAATCCCCTCCCCTTGAATGTAGGCAGGACCTGTGCTTTGCTTCTAACCTATAGAATACAGCCAAGGAGATGGGATGTCACTTGCATGATTACATCATGTTATATGAGACTGTCAGTTGACAGAAGCTAGAGATTCTCCTTGCAGACTTGATGACAGAAGTGGCTCACAGGATGAAATTGGAGAAGGGCATGTGATTAGGAATTGCAGGCAGCCTCTGGGACCAGAGGGTTGCCTCTTGCCAACAGCCAACAAAACCCTGGGGCCCTTAGTCATACAGCTGCAAGTAGATGAATTCTACCAACAACCCAAATCTGCTTGGATGTTGGTTCTTCCCCTATCAAGCCTCCAGATGAGAACACAGCCCATTCCACATTCAGCTGCAGCCTTGTGAAACTCTGAGCAGAAGACCCAGTTAAGCCATGCCCAAACTCCTGACCCATGGAAACTGTGAGGTAATAAACATGTGTCATTTTAAGCCCCAACCTTTGTAAGAATTTGTTATGTAGCAATAGAAAATGAATACAGACACTATGGATGGGACATTACATCCACCTTTCTCTATCCTCTAGCTGGACTGGTTTTTCCAGTTATGTGATGTTTTAGTGGCTTAAAACAACAGAAACTATTTCTTATCTCTTGTGGTTTCTGCGACTGGAATTTGAGAGTGGCTTGGCTGGGCGGCTCTGACACGGGGTTACTCATGCAGTGGCAGTCACATGTCACCTGGGGTGGCAGTTATCTGAAGGCTTGATAGGGACTAAAAGATCCACTCACATAGCCAGCAGATTGGTGCTGGCTGTTGGCTGGGGGCCTCAGTTCTCTCCACATGGGCCTCTCCACAGGGATGTGTGAGCATCCCCATGACATGGCAGCTGGTTTCCCCCAGAGCAAGTGATCCAAGAGCCCAAGGTAAATGCTATAATGTCTTCTATGACCTGGACTTGGAAGCCACACAGTGTCACTTCTACTGCATTTAGTTAGTAATGAGGGACCAGCCTAGTATCAGTGTGGGAGGAGACTATACAAGGGAGCATCTGAATACCAGGGGGCAGGGATCCCTGGGGACCACCCAGTAGGCTAGCTACCAGACTGGTCTTTCTCCCTTTAGGCATGCTGCCCACTCTCTTGACTCTGGGCCTTTGCTAGACCCAAGCTCTTCCCATACCTTCCCCTCACCCCTCCAGCTTATCTATGAGGTCTCAGCAGGTTCCAGCCATAGTTTTGTGGGACCTGAAGCTTATATAATTTAGGGGGCCCTCTTCAAGATCAAGATGACAAAAATGTCTTTCTTTTGCAAATGTTTCTAATCACATGACCTTTACTAGGGCCTGTCCCAGGGCCTTAGAAGGTGGCTATACAAAGGGTCCTAAAGCTTCAGCTTTGCCAGGATCACAGTGAATCCTTGTCATGTCCTTAAGGAGCTCTCCCTGATCCCTAGTCTAAATAACTTCCATTGCTTCAGCCTCTCTGTGTGTCACACATGTATGTAGACATTTAACCTCCATATCAGCCATAAGGGACCAGGTCTTATTCAAAAACTCTTTTTAAGTGATATTACTCTCAGATATTAATCTAAGTGCCATGGACACAACAGTAAACAGAGCCAGACAAGGTAATCTATATTCTGGTGGGAGGAGAGGAACAATAAACAGGTAACAAGAAAAAATTTTTAAAAATAACTTCAGCTAGAGATGGGTGCACTGGAGAAAGTGAACTGGTGTAATGAGAGGTCAGAGAAGTCCTCTCTGAGATGGGAGTGAGAGAAGGAGCTAGCCATGGGAAGATCTGGGGAGAGAAGTGTTCCTGGCAGGCAGATCAGCAAGTGAAAAGGCCCTGAGGCAAAAACAAGGTTTGGGTGTTCAAGATTGAGCAGAGAGATCAGTGTGGCTGGAGCCAGGGGAAGCAAGGGGTGATGAGGACAGAGAGGCAGGTAAAGGACAGACCAGGCAGGACTTGGCAGAATGAGCAAGAAGACTGGGTTTTATTTTTATTAAGGTAGAATTCATATACCACAAAATTTTTGATTATTCACAGCGTTGTGCAATAACCACTTCTACCTAGTTATGGGTTTTATTCTATGTCAGTGAGATGCCACTGGATGATTTGGAACAGGGGGGAGGGGACCAATGAGCATAGTTAGCATTTGTTTATCTCAGAGGCACCTGCTCCAAGACTATACCTGGGAAGGCAAGGTGTGTTTCCACCTGAATTTTCCCAGGCCACATCCTCCTTCCCTTTCTCTCAGTAGGACTTGCCCCAAGACATCTGCTTTTCTTTCAAACTCTTCCTTCTCTGCTCTTCAGAATAAACCAGCTAAGGTGGAAGGATGGCAGAGGAGGGAGGAAGAGGGGCTTTTAATTTCCATCTTCGAGTGTCAAAAGGCAATTTCATGCCTGCTGACATGATTAGAGCAGTGGAGGTAGCCAAGGCTGGCGGCTAATGGGGTGCCAGCTCCTGGGGATTCGGAGTTACTGATTTCTTCCTTAATGGGGACAAGAATGTCTAGTGGTGTTTGCTCCTGCCTTCCACATGGGTGATGCCTCTCAGATCCCTGGGGCATGGACCATGGGATTAGTGGAGAGGATCCTAACCTGCCATAGACCACAGTATGAACTACGCATGCTGCAGCCTCTGATCCTCTGCACCCTCGCCAGGGCTACGGGCGCTCTCTTCTTATGGTGGAGTCTAAATGTGCAGGCCGCCTGGGTCTGAATCCTGCCTCTATGTGACCTTGGGCAAGTGGTCTAATTTCTCCATGCCTCAGACTCCTCACCAGGAAATAAGGACAGCCCCTGCCTTGTAGGGCTAATGTGAGGATTCAATGAGATCATGCAGGTGCACAGAGGATGTGGTGTGAGGACTAAATGAGGTAGTGTGGGCACACAGTAGGCACTATGTCAGTGTTTGCTTTAAAAAGTAAAGGCAAGGAAAGCACAGGATGGAACTGAAAAGGTTACAGGAGCTTTTGAGGCTGGGAATCTGGACATTTACGTGAAATCAGGAGTTTCTTATAAACTTAGTTGGCAACTAATTTAAATCTATATTTTAAAAAAAGCTGTGGCCCAGAGAGTAGAACAGTGGTTACCAAAGACTGGGGAGGGGAGGGGGAGAAAGAGAAAACAGAAGAGGTGGCCAACAGGTATAAAATTATAATTAGATAGGAGGAATAAGTTCTGGTGTGCTATTGCACAGTAGGGTGACTACAGGGAATAGTTAAGTTTTCTATATTTTATAATAGAGAAGAGGCTTCTGAATGTTTTTGCCACAAAGAAATGATAAATGCATGAGGTGATGGTTACATTAACTACCCTAACCCGATTATTACATAACCCATACGTATATCAAAATATCGCTGTACCCCATAAGTATGTATAATTATAATCTGTCAATTAGAATATTTTTTTAAATGTAAAATTTTAAAAAACCTGTGGCCCAAGCAAAATGTTTTTTGCCAGGCAGACGCTGGGGTCAACTGGGGCTCAGGGCTTCAGACCACCAGCCCATAATTGTGTCCACAGCAGCTGTAGAAGTCTAGTGTTCTGGAATTGTTTTCTGAGAACACCACGACCCTGCAGGTTTCCATGAGCTTTCTGTAAATGCCACTTACAGAGTGTCTATCATGTGCTAAGCACTTAAGAAAAGCAGACTCTTCAAAACCCTATGAGGGAAGTATGTGTGTCCCATTGTACAGATGAGCAGACTGAGGCTCTGAGAGATAGGATTCTCTTTTCTAAAAAATTTTTCCATTTTATTAAATTTATTTTTTCTTAATTGACACATAATAATTGTACATATTTATGGGGTACAATGTGATATTTGGGTATATGCATACAATGTGCACTAATCAAATCAGGGTAATTAGCACATGCACCACCTCAAACATTTGTCATTTCTTTGTGTTGGGAACACTCAAAATCCCTTCTACCAGCTATTTGAAATTATACTTTAAGTTGCTGTTACCTGTAGTCTCCCTACAGTGCTATAGAACACTGGAACTTATTCTTCCTATCTAGGAACAGTTTTGTAGCCATTGACCACACTCTCCCTATTCCCCCTCCCCTGCTACCTTTTCCAGTCTCTAGTAACCATTATTCAACTCTCTACTTCTGTGAGATCATTTTTTTTTTTAGCTTCTGCATATGAATGGGAACATGTGGCATTTCTCACTTGACATAATTTTCTCCAAGCTCATTCATGTTGCCACAAATGGCAGGATTTTGTTCTTTTTTCTGGCTGAACAGTATTCCATGGCGTATATATACCACATTTTCTTTATCCAGTCATCTGTTGATGGACACTTAGATTGGTTCCATATCTTGGCTATTTTGAATAGGGCTGAAATAAACATGGGAGTGCAGATATCCCTTTGACATGTTGATTTCCATCCTGAAATATGATTCTTTTGCCCAGAGCCTCCCAGCCAGTGAGTTTTCCAGCAGGAATTTGTACTGAGGTTTACCAGACTCCAGGGTCTACAAGTCTAACCACTCCTTTACCCTCCCTGCTGGATTTTCTGTCTAGCCTCATGTCTTCCCAAATTACCTTTCAGGCTTCAGGCTGGCTGGTCTGTCCACCCCAGTGGTCAGCCTGACAGACAGAGGAAGCAGGAAGAACTGACAGATGAGGAGAAGGAAATCATCAACAGGGTGATCGCTCGAGCTGAGAAAATGGAAGAGATGGAGCAAGAGCGAATTGGGTGAGGCCTGACACTTCCCATCCATCTGAGAGCCAGCAAGGCAGGAGGCTGTGCTGCAGGCATGTGGGGTGGGGCAGGGCTGCCTCTGGGCTTCGTCATTTGTGACTTGCCAGGTCACCCACCCCAAAACTGGAATCCTTGTTGCATGAGGTGGGAGGAGCTGGGAGAAGAGACAAGGGAATTGAGGAGTGAGTGGGCTCAGGAGGCTGCTTATCCCACAGGATTCTTGTAAGAATTAAGAGAGATGAGGCATGCCCAGTTCCTGGCCCAAGCTCTGGTGGTACATTGCAGAAGGGGAAGGGGAGGGGTCTTCTGATAGGGAAATGGGAGATTGTCATTGGAGGCTGCAACGGCAGGGATGGGTGTGAGCATCAGGTGTATTACCCAGTTACAGCTGCCTAGAGGTGTGTTCTAGAGACATTGACCTTGTAGATACCAGAATGTCAGCTGAGGGTGAGGCTAGGATGACAGAGAATGAATGTAAAAGGGAGAGCACATTTGAAATGATTTATATAACAGAATTGGAAAAATCAATCCTGCAAGAGGCAGACAGCATGTGAGCACATCAGCAGAGGTTAATCTCGTGGGTCTGGACTCAAGGAATCTCGGGTTCCACCCCAGCTCCTCATTGTCCACTGTGGGTCTTGGGCACATGGCTTCACCTCTTTGAGGCCCCATTTGCTTACTGGCAGAATGGGGGAAATAATTATCCCACATGATTCTTGTAAGAATTAAGAGAGATGAGGTATGCCCAGTTGCTGGCTTAGGCCCTGGTAACACTACATGTTTATGAAATGGCAGGAAGGAAGGGGAAGTGGCATTTGGAGGGCAGGGATAATGAAAACGTGTGGGCGAGAAGCCAGGCTTATCGGAAGGATGTCTGATGTGTGAGAGAGTGGCAAAATCATGAGCAAGGACAGTGCTGGACAGCAAGGGAGTGGTATGTGGGTGGGCTTGAGAAGGGGGGAGTGGGGAAATGTGGGCGATCTTCAGGATGGGAGGAGTGACTGAGAAAAGAGTGTGTGTGTGTGTGTGTGTGTGTGTGTGTGTGTGGGTGGGTGTGTGTGTGTGTGGGTGTGTGGGTGTGTGTGTGGGTGTGTGTGGTCCCTTAGCATGGGTGGAAACTTTGGCTGTCAGGATGCAGAGAGGACAGCAAGTGGTCCCCCAAGACCTGGATCTCAAATAGGGAATGGAGAGTGGTAGATCCTGACATGCCACCCTACCCCCAACCCCTACCCAGGCCCTTCTGCCAGGGTCAGCTGTTTCCAACTGCTTACAACTGATGTAGCCACTGAGTGCCTGATTATCCCCCTACCTACACACTCAGCTGGAGGTTAATGAGGTTCTTGGATGGAAAATGATGTTCTGGAGAAGCAGGAAGGGGCTGCCTTTGATTTGAGCTTCTGCAGATAATTTCACTCAGGACAGGCAGTGGAGATCAGAGATGCTGTTGACAAATGACAAACTCCCTCCATAGTCTGTGTCAATTTTGCACTCGATACTCTGTCAGATTCCTTGGGCAGTTGCCAAAGGGATGGGTCTGACGGGCTTGCCTTATAGGGTTGGGTTGTTATTTTGCTGTATAAAAGATATATCAGAAATAGGGAGTTCTCAGGCTGGAGGTATTTGTGTGTGTGTGTGTGTGTGTGTGTGTGTGTGTGTGTGTGTGTGTGTGTGTGTGTGTGTGTGTGTCCACCTCACACAACGGGCCTCAGCCTTGCAGAAAGGAGGAATATGAATGGTAAATGCTTAAAATGTGGCCTGGCACCCCTGGCCACAGCTGATTGGAAGAGGTATATTACCTGACATAAGCCAGCCAATCAGTACATCCCCTGGGAATTTGGACCCTGGACGAGATTAGAAGAACTCCTCTCAACCTTTTTTCTGTATAACACCACCAGCTAACATATTTTATATTTTACATATTTAATTTGATTACCATATGTCTCTCTCCATTAGATTAGAAGATTCATGGGGATATGCATTTTTGCCTGTTTTTTTTACTGCTGTCATAGCGTGCCACAAAGTAGGTGCATAGCAAAATATTTGTTGAGCAAACGAGTAAACATGGCAGAAGTTGCTGCCCCCAATTTCTTCCAACATGGTCTGTGGCCAAGAGGCTGGGAAGTTTAGAATCTTGCCCAGGGTCTACTTTCCCAGGGAAAGTACTCCGATTGGCTGGCTTATATTAGGTGCTATTCCTCGTCCAATCAGCTGTGGCCAGGGGTGCCAGGCCATGTTGTACAAACACGGCTGCTGGGCTACCTCTGGGGAGAAAGCTATGGGGGTCCTTGAGGACCAAGCAGATCCCAGCTTGAATGTTCTAGAACAGGGTAGAAGGAGTTTCTGCCTTGTCCTACATGCTCTGCCGTATTTCCCCTACCAACCTGGTGACATGGCAGCAGAGCATAGTGGTTAAGAGCTGGGGTCCCAAAGTCATAAAGACCTGAGTTCAAATTCCAGCCACTTACTCCCTGTGTGACCTGAGGTAAGCTGCTTTTCCTCTTGTGCCTCAGTTTCCTCATCTGCAAAAATGGGAATAACATTAGCATATACTTCTCAGTGTTTAATTAGCATGCAAAAGATTCTTGTACATAGCATGTTCAATAAATGGTGTTAAATATTTAACAGTGAATTAAAAAACAAAACAAAACCAAAAAATGAGGAAGCTCATTTCTGATACTAACTGAAGCCTCTGTTCTAGAATTATGCCCTGAGACTCCTGTTTGGCAAACCCTGGAACTCTAACAGTCCCTGGCATCCCCGAAGGAGATTTGAGAGGTTTCCAGGGACACTTGGGTTGAGTCCTTGGTGACAGAATGTCCCATTGCTGAGATGGTGTGTTTTCTGCCTGGTTTTCTAGAGTGGAGAGGACAGTCCCGGAAGATTCTGGCTGTGGCTGTTTTGCCGCACCTTTCCAGCAGCCAGCCCTCGATGGGAGCATCACCAGAGGCAAACCCAATGCTATTTGTGTTTTATAAGCTGAAATCTGCCCTGATTCCTGTTTCACCCACACTGTCCTGGGAGGAGATCAGAGTGGAGTCAGATGAAAGCTGAGTCACATGTGGAGCAAGTCTGAAAATGGGGGTCCTTGTGGGGCTCCCACTGCAGAACCAGAGGCTCTCAGCTTCCCCACCTATAAAAGAAGTCAGTCTGATTCACAGGATTCTTCTTGCTCAGGCTCTATAGTATTTGGGGGTGTCTGGTGGAAGACCTCATACTGTGTTGTTGGCTGCAGCTCTCAGAACAAATGAGCACTTTCTAACTATGTTAAAATTGCAGATGTATCTATGTCCCCTTCTGGGTTCAGACACCAGCTCTGTGATGCTGAATTTTCCTTCTATTACCTGAGTGAAAGTAATCTGGGAGAGGCATGAAATCATTGTTAGTAAACACGACAAGTAATCACCATAATGGGTATGTACCATTTATTGAACACTTTCTATGTCCCAAGCCCTGTATCTAAAAACTTCATATGAATTGCTCATTAATTGCTTCTGTCAAACCTATTAAGTAGGTGCTATTATATAACATCCCCATTTTTCAGGTCAGGAAACTGAAGTTTACAGAGCTTAGGTCACTTGCCCAAGGTGACATAGAGGCAACGTATACCCCTGTCTGGCTGACTCTTAAAATTGTGCTTTAGATACTATGATGTGTCTTTTCTGAAGGCCTGTCCTGAAATTCCTAGACCCTGTAGAAACTGGAAATTTTAATAGCTCACATCTGGAGGGAACATTTCATGAGATGTAAGTTAGAACCCCTTCTGTGCTAGCCCAATAATTCTTTCTAGCCCTTATTAACCTGTCTGTACCTCCAAAGCTGCCAGAGCTGGTCTCCATGTTGCTGTGGCTCTGAGAGTTCCAGGAAAGAAATACTCTCAGGCTTCCCAGGAGGCTCTGCCTCCCTGGAGCAGTTTCACTAGAGTTGTCACTCTGGGGAGCTCCAGGCCATGCAGCAGGCCAGAGCTGCTTTTCTTCCTAGAACCCCTTTGCTTCTGCCCAGGAGAGTCCAAAGCTTTGCTCACCACTCAGCCCACAACCCAGCTCTGCTCTCTTCAGAATCCCAGGAGGGAGAGATGATGGCTAGAAGAGAAACTCATTAAACAGTCTCATTTTGCCCCCACATTCCTTATATAAGCACTAAGTGGGATCTCAGAGTTTATTTTGCATGCCTGAGTGCTACAGACTTTTTATATTAGTTAGGGTACTTTGTCTGCAAGAAAGGAAACCAACTCCTGATAAGTTGCTTCTATATAACAAACCACCCAAAACTTAGTGCCTTAAAGCAATAACAATGTATTGTTTTTCATTGTTCTGGGGTTAAGAATCCAGGCAGGGCTCTGATGGGTGGGTTTTCTGCTCCATGGGGCATTGACTGGGATTATTCACTCAACCCCATTCAGCTGGTGGCTAGGTGGGGCTGGACGGTCCAAGAAGGCTTCACTCCAATGTCTGTGCCTTGGTGCTGTCCATGCGGCCCCTCTCTCTTCATGTGATCTTCCTTACTCGGTAGCCTGATCTGATTTCCTTTATATGGCAGTTGGATCCCAAGGGAGCAAAGGTCTCTTAACAGCTAGGTCTGGAACTAGAAGGGCATCACTTCCACCACATTCTGTTGGGTAGAGGAAATAGATCCCATCTCCTTTGGGAAGATTGACGTGCATGTGCAGGGGAAGAAGGCATTAACAGCAGCCATATTTAGAAACTCTACCACAATATGCAAGAAGGGGAATTTAAAGATTCAGAGATATCTCAAGGGATCCAAGAACAGAAACACAGCCTAGTTTCATGAACGGTCTGCATTTTATCCCACATGTTAGAAAATATAGCCATGCCGCACTCCCCCATTTTTATAGCACTTCTCAGTTCTAATTTCAAACTCCCAGGGAAGGAATTCTGATTGGCCCAGCTCATGCTAGGTGCCCACCCCTCATCCAATGAGCTGTGGCCAGAGATGCCAGGCTATACAACATGGCTGCTGAGTGCTTCTCCCAAGTGTGAAAGGAGCCTTTGTACATTGGAAAGACACACATAGGGTATCCATGAGACTTTTAGAATGTATTAAGTTCAGAATTAAACATTTTCCTGGAAAATTTGTTTGCATCCCATCACCCCATTGGTAGGTCCCTCTGTATCCTTATTATATTTCTTTCCATCCAGAACCTCTCAAAGGCATTAGCTCACATATCCTGCCTGCGAAGGGACTTGGGTGGCTTCTGTTCCAGGTCAGCTTCCCTAAACAGATGGGCCCCAAAAAGTAATTAGGATTTGTCATTAACCTTGGCATTCAGATGCTGTGATGGAGGAGGAAGTTGGAGAGATACAAGGAGACCTGTTGTTGACAGAATCTGTTGCATTCCTAGCAGCCCTCCATCTCAGGTCCATTGTCCCATCTTTCTGGCACAGAGTTTTTCCAAAATATGGATGGAGGGAAAAGTGAGTAATAATGCTTGGAACTTGCTATATCTAATTAGGTAGTCATCTGTCTTATGGCTTGACAAGCACACAATAAGCCAGGTCATATGCTCCTCTTTCTAAAGGAGACCCTTCTGCCTTTTCTTTAAAACCTGAAGTCCTATATAGTCTATGGATGGGATCCAGGAGCTTGGGGGCATCCTGCTATTGTAGACATATTTACGCATGTGTCTATGTACTTTTTTTTTCCAGGAGAAATGTTCATATATTTCATCAGGCTTGGGGGGGACTCTGAATCCCCCAATGTTGAGAACTACCAAGTAGTATCTCAGTTTTTCCTGGGTTGGGCTAATGCTTTCCAATGTCCACCCAGGCTTAATACTTTAGAGAATCTGTTTGTACAAGGTAAAAATAGTTTTCTTAATTCTTTAATTAGCCCAGTGCCTGTCATAAAAGAGAGCACAAAAAAATACATGTTGAATGAATAATACATGTTGAATGAACCATAAACTCAACTGACTAAGCCTCTCAATGAATTCTTTAATGTCGTGGCCTCCCTGACCTCATCTCAATAGGAAGTTGGACCAGGCAGTCTCTAGCCCAGGATTTTCCAACCCCAGAATTATTTACATTTTGGGACAGATAATTCTTTGTGGTGTGGGTTGTCCTGTGCATTGCAGAATGTTTAGCAGCATCTCTGGCCTCTACCCACTAAATGCCTGTAGTGTGACAAACAGAAATGTGGTTGGTTCACAAAGGAAAGAAGAAATGAACTGAAATTACAATCAACTTCTAGGGAAATAATCACAACGGACCACTCTTACAAAGCATTATGTGCCCACACTGTGCTCAAAGCTTTATGTGGATTCATTTATATAATCCTCACAACAATCCTATGCAATGGTCCATATTATTATCATTCCCATTTTACAGATGAGGAAACTGTGGCACAGAAAGGTTAAGCAACTTGCCTAGGATCACACAGTTAGTAAGTGGAGGGACTGGATTATGAGCCCAGGCAGGCTGGCTCCAGGGTCAAAATCTTATTCTGCTATTTTACAGAGACAAACATTCATTGCCAAGCACTGTGCTAGGAACTTTAAAATATGTTATATGGACTATTTCCTTTAATCCTCATAATGTCCTCACTAAGAGACAGACTATTGCCTCTGCCTCACAGTTGAGAAAAATGAAGCTCAGGGAGGTTAAGACACTTGCCTAGGAGCACACAGACTTTATACAGACAAACCAGACTTTGAACCTGAATCTGTTTTTCTGCTTTATCCTATTGCCTTTTGGGTATGCAGGTGGAAAAGAAAATTGACAGATTATTTCAGAAATTTAGAGAAGTCAGCAGTTTACAGGGTATCCCAGATATTCACTCAGGTTAATTGATTCAGTCTCACAAGCTTCTTCCTTCAATGGAACAGTTCATTCCTCTCCACCACGGTGATTCTTGTCCCCTGCAGGCCTCAGCACTACATTCTCTCAACTATATTTTCCATGACAGGAGAGGGCAGGCAGAGGGCTTAGAAAGAGCTCCAACCATAGCACTGACATGAAACACAGATTTCTTTCTTCTAGCATCTGGGCAGCTAGACCTAACCTCCAATCCCATCTCTGCCACTCGTGGACTGTATGCACTTCCCCTCTGTGTGCCTCAGTCTCCCTATCTATAAAATGGGAGTGAAGAATAGAGCTGACCTCGCAGGTTGTTGATGGCTTAAGGAAAACAATACCTGCAGAGTGCTCAGCACAGCACCTGGCACAATAAGCACTCATAAGCAATAACTATGACTATTATTATTACTAGGTTTTTTATGACATAGCGTCTTGCCCAGCATTGACTACATTAGTCCAGCAGAGCCCTCTAGCTGTCTTTCTCTCTTGGTTCCCTTGACTCCAACTCTGAGCTGGGGTAACTGCTCCCTCCCTAAAGTGCTGAGGCCCAGGCAGAAATTCTATTCACCAGTCCCTCTTGGAGAGAGATTGGGATCTACAGATCCCTAGGTGGTGACAGTAATAAACAACAGGGAGAATTAATGAGTCTGAAACGCACACACCCCACCTGCCAGCCACATGACTCATGATGGAGCAGCTCAATCATTTAAGGACGGGGCCTAAGAGACCCTAGCATTGGAGCCTTGGGCCAGCCCCTGTCAGAGCAGCTATTTCCCCATTCACAGCAGACAGTCCAATTTGACTTCAGAAAGCACTAAGTTTAATAAACTCAGCAGTAATATCCCCCCAATTGGCAATTAGAGTGAGGCACAGAGCAAGAGGCATGATTCTGGAATTGATGGTGTATGAGAGAGAGAGAGAGAGAGACAGAGACAGATGGAAACAGAGGGTCAGAGACAGAGTAGAGAAAGGTTTTTATGAATCAAGAAATCATAGTTAACAGCTGCTTTTGAAGGCAACTGCTCTGGCTCCATCCATCAATTGGTGGAACCCCAGCTTTTAGCCATTTCCCCACTGATCCAGGAATTAGCATATAAACTCATCACACCTGGGCAGCCAGGGTGTCTTCCCCAGACTCTGTGGCATGCCACATTAAGACCACTTCCTGGTGCAAGTGTATATCCATTAGCCTTCTCTTCAACATTCATCAACGCACTGCAGCAGTACTGGCCAGAAAGCTCAAAAGCAATTGCCTGAATGTTTCTGGGGCCAGTTCAGGCTTCTTGGGAAGCCTGAGGTTAATAAGCAAGTGGCTGTCAGTCCTCCACTTAGCTTATGTGCCAGTCTGTGGAAGGAGGTAAATTGGAGCTGGGCTTTCCCCAAGAGCAGAGTGTGTACAGGCATGCACCCAAAGGCATATTCTTTCATATAGGTCCTGGTCATGCATGTGCGTATGTTCATGTGTGTGTGTGTGTGTGCTTATAGGTGCATGTGGACATGTGCCCCTACAGGTGAGCCTTTGGGCATATGCATTTATGTGTGGGTGCATGTGCTATCCGTGTCTGTGTGTATGTGTGTGTTTAGAGATAGGTATGTGAGTCCTATAAATTTCTAATCACTGCAGCCCCTTTAAAAGCTTTTGAAAGACACTTCACAGGCAGATGAGAGCATCCTGGTTACGCAGAAAAAAAAAATGTGAGTACAGGGAGTTATATAAGCCACAAATTCCAGAAGAAATAATTAGTAGCAACCATTACTGAGTAGTTACCATGTTCCAGGCATTTTACAAACACTATCTCATTTTATCTTTGCAACAATCCCAGGAGGTAAGCACTTTGTTTTCCCTAATTTGCAGATGAAGAAACTGAAGCTCAAAAAGGTTGAGTAACTTTCCTGGGGTTACAGAGCTAGGAAGTGGCAAAGTCCAGATATGGAGCCAGGCAAACTCACTCAAGAAATGGCATCCCAACCCCTACATCATAACTGCCTCCTATTTCTAAATTCTGAAAGTGTGTATGTCGGTGTGCCTATATGTAGGGCGTCTACACTTTCTTGGAGTTGAGTGTGAGCACCTGGAGAAGTTGGAGAGTCCAAAGCTTAGCTTGTCTGACATTCACAGCCATGGCTGGCAGGCTGGGGAGGTGAAGCTAGAGAGATGGCTGAGCATCTCTCAAGTCCTTTGCACATGCTGTCCCCTCCCCTCCTCTGAAGACCCATCCTGACTGTTCCTGTGCCTCTGTCATGAGTTCTTGTAGCTGCCCGTACTTGTCCTTCCAAGTACTCTCTACGAGTATGATTATAATGATCTGTGGGATTATTTCAATGATGTCTGAGTCCCTCACTAGAACACCAGCTCCACGATGGCAGGGATCTCATCTGTACTGCTTATGGTTAGACTCTCACTGTCTGCTTGCATGTAGTAGGTGCTCCACAAATATTTGCTTAATGACAAATAGCCTGTCTGCCTCCATTTGGATGGCAAGGTCAGACCAAATTGGGAATCCACCTCCCACCACCTCCAGAGGTCATCACTGGTACCCAGAGGACGGGACATAGCCTTTCTGGTGCCTCTGTGAACATCCTGGGAAATGAGAGGTGCCCACCCGACTCCACTGAATAACCCACAGCTCCCCTTAAGCATCCAGCCTCAGGATGCGTAGTTCCTGGATGCCAGGTGTGAGTAGTCATTATAAAGTTAATCAGGCATGTAAAGACATAGCTAGAGAGTGACAGCCACTTAAAGCATCCAGTTAATTGACACACAAAGTGGGGAAGGAGGGTGGAGACACTACACAAGGAAACAAAAGCAGGCTGCCAGTGTGGACTGCTCTTCTCTTAGTCACCGAGGGTCTTTCCATTCCAAAAAAGGGGGAATCTTGGTGTTTCAGTCTCAGGATCCGAGAATCCCTTGATGCTGCCCATGGGAGGAAATGTGAGGTGCGTGTCATCTAATCCCTCACAAATAGTCTGGGAAAGGAGGGCAAGAGAGCAATGGCTGTCGAGGTCATTGATTGGATAAGAAGTAGGAGTCAAACCCACATCTTTTCACCTCGGTCTACATGTTCTCTATCTTCAAAAATGTACTTTCTTCTCTAACTTAAAGGTGACTTATGTTTATTGTAAGGAAGTTAAGAATGTATAGAGAAGTCCAGTTAATTGAGGCTTAATGGGAGTAGAGGGGGCAGGGAGAGGAGGAAACAAAAGTTACCCGTAATCCCACCGCCCAGTGATAATCACAATAAATATTTTGGTGTGTTGCCTTCCTGATTTCTTTTTTCTTTAGTGGACACAGTGAAGATATTCAGATGAGCATGTTCCAAACCCAAACTCACCCTCATCACAAGGCCGCATCCTGGGTGTTTGGTCTTTCCCGCCTAGCACAATAAGGAGAGCACTTGCCCGTGTGGGTCGCCTCACCACTGCCTTCCCTGCTACAGCGTCTCTCACAGTGTGGCCAGGGAGTCACCACGGCAGAATCATTCAGGGAGCCACTTTAAAATGCAGGTTTGCAGGCCTCACCCTAACCCTGTGGAATCATTCTGCAGATGTGAGCACTCTCCCCAGGTAATCCAGGTGCACCATGAGTTTGGGGAGTATTCTCCCATTCAGAGCTCTTAACACAGCTACGGGCTTGACTCCTATCCAGGCTTAACCAGATTCATAGCTGAGAAGGTTTTGAATCAGGGCCCTGGGTGTAGGTATTTTTTTTTTTAATTGAAACGTAATTGATTGTACATATCCGTGGGGTTCTGCCCGCGTGCAATATATGATGCTCAAATCAGGATAATTAGTGTATTCAACATTACACAGTATAATCATTTTTTATGGCCCTTTACCAATTTCTCCCTAAACCCCTTCCCCCCACTTTCCCACCTGTGGTAACTTCTGTTCTGTTCTCTCCATTTGAAAGTTCAATGTGTTTTTTTGATTGTTGCATCTTTATTTATTTCTTTTATTTTTTAAGTTTTATTTGTTTTTGTTTTTGTTTTTCTTTAGCTCCCACTTATGAGTGAGGACATGTGGTATTTCTGTTTCTGTGCCTGGCTTATTTCACTTAATTTTCTCTAAGGTCATCTATGTTGCTGCCAATGGTAGGATTTCATTCTTTTTTAGGGCAGGGTAGTATTCCATTGAGTATATACTCCACATTTTTCTTATCCAGTCATCCCTCAATGAACATTTAGGTTGGTTACAATTCTTGGTCATTGTAAATAGAGCTGCAGTAAACATGGGAGTGCAGGTATCCCTTCAACGTGATGATTTCCATTCCTTTAGGTATATACCCAGCAGTGGGATTGCTGAACCATATGGTAGACCTGTCTGTAGTTGTTTGAGGAAACTCCATACATTTTCCATAGTGGTTCTACCAATTTACAGTCCCACCGTCAGTGTAGGAGAATTCTCCTTTCTCTGCATCATTGCTAGCATTTGTTATTCTCTGTCTTTTTGATAATAGCCAGATCGGAGTGAGACAATATCTTAATGTGGTTTTGATTTGCATTTCCCTGACATTTAGTAATGCTGAGCATTTTTTCATATGTCTGTTGGCAATTTGTATGTCTTCCTTTGAGAAATGCCTATTCAACTCCTTTGCCCATTTATTAATCAGGTTACTTGGTTTTTTACTAAGTTGTTTGAGTTCCTTGTATATTCTGGATATTAATCTCTTGTCAGATGCATGGTTTGCAAATATTTTCTCCCATTCTGCAGTTGTATTTTCACTCTGTTAATTGTTTCTTTTGCTGTGCAGAAGCTTTTTAGTTTGATATAATCCCATTTGTTTAATTTTGCCTTTGTTGTCTATGTTTTTGGGGTCTTATTAATAAAGTCTTTGCCCAATCCTACTTTCTGAAGTGTTTCCCCTATGTTTTCTTTTAGGAGATATATATAGTTTTATACATTGAAAAATCCATTTTGAGTTGATTTTTGTATATGGTGAGAGGTACAGGTCTAATTTCTTTCTTGTACATATGGATGACCAGTTTTCCCCGCACCACTTATTGAAGAGATGGTCTTTTTCCCCATTGTCTGTTCTTGGTGCCTTTGTCAGAGATCAACTGGCTGTAAGCATATGGATTGATTTCTGGGTTCTCTATCCTGTTCCATTGGTCCAAGTGTGTTTTTATGCCAGTACCATGAACTTTGTAGTATAATTTGATATTTTGGTTACTATAGCTTTAGAGTATCATTTTAATTCAGGTAGTATAATGCCTCCAGCTTTATTTATTTATTTTCAGGATTACTTTGGCTCTTTAGGGTCTTCTGTTGTTCCATAGGAATGTTAGGATTCTTTTTTTCTGTTTCTGTGAAGAATGTCATTAGTACTTTGATGGGGATTGAATCTGTAGATTTCTTTGGGTAGTATGGACATTTTCACAATGTTGATCCTTTCAATCCAAGAGCATGGAGTGTCTTTCCACGTCTTTGTGTCTTCTTTAATTACTTTCAGTAGCGATTTGTAATTCTTTTTTTTTTTTTTGTGACCGGTAAGGGGATCACAACCCTTGGCTTGGTGTCACCCACACCGTGCTCAGCCAGTGAGCACACCGGCCATCCCTATATAGGATCCAAACCCGCGGCGGGAGCACCGCTGTGCTCCCAGCCCTGCACTCTCCCGAGTGAGCCACGGGGTTGGCCCAGCGATTTGTAATTCTTGTACAGATCTTTCACCTCCTTGGTTAAATTTATTCCTAGGTATTTAATTAATTAATTAATTAATTTTTTGGTGACTACTGTAAATGAGCTAGCTTTCTTGATTTCTTTTTCTGCTAGTTCATTGTTGGAGTATTAAAATGCTACTGATTTTTTGCATGTTTATTTTGTATCTGCAACTTTACTGAAATTGTTTATCAGCTCTAAGAGTTTTTTGACAGTCTTTAAGGTTTTCTGTATATAGGATCACATCATCTGCATGGGTATTTTTTTTAATGCTGCATGATTGACAGGCAGTGAGGGTTAAATCATCTCCTGTATGCACATAGGGTGCTCCTGCCAAGACTGGTAAAAACAGGCATTTCTTCTGGGGTGAAAAAGCTGAATGTTCCATCACCAGGATAAAGACCCGTTTGTGACTCATAGTTTTCTATGACACAATTTTGAGTTAGCTTCCTGCAAAATTTTATTTCCAAGTTTAAGATCTTTGGCTGTGGGGTCTTCCGTGTTGTGGCTCTAGCATTTGGGGTTAGAGAGGGTATCTAATGGGCAGGCTGCAAAAAACTCCCTGCTCATTTCCAATTCCCAGGTGGAGAAGGAAGGTCTGCCTGTCCCCACCACACATTCATCCTCTTTATTGGTCTGTACTGAATTCACAAATAATAAGGATCCCTCAGCTGAGACATCTGAATACTGGTCTTAGATCTGTTATATTTCCACACTGTTTGCTGCCACTGATAGAAGCTAACAAGAACAATGTGTATCAATGGGGCCTTTTGGCATTTAGGATTGAATTGGTGGGAGGAGCAGGCATTACAGTGTGGATTTGCAAGTGGTGAGCGAATCCACAGCCTTGATTTTCCAACAAGAGGCAGAAAAACCTTGAAAGTTTTCTTAACAAAGCACACTGCAGTTTAGAACTGGGTCAGCTGTCCCATGCTCTCTTCTTGAGCTGCATTGGCAAAGCTTGACATGAGTCAGGAGGCCATCGGAGCTTCGTGGAAAGTGAAGATGATTTACTGCAGCAGAGAACTAGATTCTAGCCCTGGCTGAGTGATCCACACAAGCCTGTCACCCCTGTCAGTGCTTTGGGACTCCCAATCGTAGAGTGAAAGCAAAATCTAACTATTTTCTGGCTAGGGCAGTGGATGAAGGAGAAAAGAGGTGGGAACAAGATTTTAGACAAGAAAAATGTTCAATTACCATCCCCTGTTTCTATTATCCTACTTCATTATCTCTTAATATTTTATAATTCCATAGCACTGAAAAGCATCATGAGGTTTATCTGCTTCAGTCAACTTCAAAGTTGTTTTAAACCCTGGAACCAACTTTCCAAAGGAAATCTAATTCAACAGCCCAAACAAAGAAAAGAGATAAATGCAAACGTGCACCCGATGAGATGGGGTGTGATGGCCCTCTGATTCTCTCCCTTCCTGCCATCACAGTGGATGGCCCCTGAACTGGCTCTGTGGAACCCCTGGGATGCCATGAAACATGGTTTGACAACCACTGATGTAACCCAATGGCCTCCTGTATTCCAAATGAGAAAGCTGATCCGGAAGCCAGTAGAGGCAAAAATCAGGGATGATCCAGATTTCTCAACCATACGTTGAAGGTTCTTTAGTGCAATACGATAGTGATGCAGCTGGTGTGTATCTTGTCTCAACTCAGGGAAGTGAGAGGCAGACAGGACAGAACCAGCTGGGGTGACTACACATGTGCAGCTTGGTACTTGCCAATGACTGAGTGTCCCTTGGTGTGGGAAAGGCAGGGGAATCGAGCAGGATGGAGATTGGACTGATTAAGAGGATCCTCATGGCTCTGCTTGGCACGTGGCTGTGTGTGCAGTAGCGTGGTATAGCAGTTAAGAACAGGGACTCAGGAGCCGTACCACCTGGGTCTGAGTCCCAGCTTTCACCACATCTTAGCTGTGTGACTTGGGGAAATCAATTAACCTCTCTGTGCCTTAGTTTCCTCATTCAATAAATGGAAATAGGAATAGTTCTTAGCTTCTAGGGCAGCTAGAAGGAGTCATTAATAAAATCCAGGTGGATGCATATCTCTGTGCCTGGCACATAGTAAGTGTTCAATAAACATCAGCTGTTATTATTATAGGAGGTCTGAGACCATGGACTAGGGGTTTGCTCCTGGTTACTGCCTCCCCCCATCATCCTATAGAAATAATTTCTAGGAAAGGCATGGGGGAAGGGGAATGAGAAAGAGCTGAGGAAGAGTGTGCTGCCTTCAGCTCTGCACCTCCTGCCTCCTTAAGCAGTTCTGTCCAGTTTGGGTCACAGTGGAGGCTCTGGAGCCTACAGGTGCTTTTGGCTCTTCAAGGAAGACTCCCAGGTTTCTGGTTTGAGCAAATTAGCGTATGGTAGTGCCATCTCCTGAGAAATGGGAGCAGGTTTGCTGGGGATGGGGATGGAGAGCAGCCAGGATGAATAGTTCAGTTTGAAAGTGTAAGTTTAGATACCTGTGAAGATATCCAAGTGCAGATGTCATGTAGACAATTAGATAAACAGATCTGGAGCTCAGAAGGAAGTTTCCTTGGAGGAGGTGACACGAGATAGAAAGAACTAGATAAGGTTTTTAGTCTTAAGTCAATAGAATAGATGGACTTTAAGGGGTATGGGAAGAGGTATTTGATGTTCTGAAAAT
This sequence comes from Cynocephalus volans, assembly GCF_027409185.1. Taxonomy (NCBI): domain Eukaryota; kingdom Metazoa; phylum Chordata; class Mammalia; order Dermoptera; family Cynocephalidae; genus Cynocephalus; species Cynocephalus volans. Next base: position 190,131,846 of record NC_084461.1, read on the forward strand.
GTATTAGAATTTCATGTGCCTGTGCCTTTTTCTGGGGAAGGGTCCACAGCTATTATCAGATACTCAAGGGCCTATGACTCAGAGAAGGTAAAGATCATCAGCCTGGCACTGTGGGATATGCTGGTGGTCCCAGATATATAAGGTCCTTATTATACCCTGTCTCTGCTTCCAGGCGCCTGGTGGACCGCCTGGAGAACATGAGGAAGAATGTGGCTGGGGATGGGGTGAACCGCTGCATACTGTGTGGAGAACAGCTGGGGATGCTGGGCTCCACCTGTGTAGTGTGTGAGGACTGTAAAAAGGTACCATCACCCTCCTCTCCCTCCTTCCCTTCTCAGCACCTGCAGAGGGGTTGGGCTCCAGTTTTGAGAGGCCCTGGGTCTTAGGGATGGAGCTTGGATCCTGAAGGTTAGTTGCCAGGATATAATTCTTTCTGGGATGCTCCCACACCCAACTGTCTTCCAAGGTAACCCCAATCCTGATCTTCCCCTGGAAGTTACTCTGATACCTCTGTCCCCTTAGAGCTGAGCTCCATCCAGGATTAACTTGGGAGCTTGGGGTAGAACATGAGCTTTGTTAAAGCCTGTGAGTATCCTGGTTGTGGCTTAGAAAGTTATATGTCCATCTAAAGAGCATGCTGGGCACATGTATACATGTGTGCATATGTGGGATGTTTTAGCATTCTCTTACCTGGGGATATGGTACAAGAGACTTAAAAATCCTCTAATTAGAATTGGAGAAATTAGAACCATTGGGCTTCAAGAACATTCATTCATGAAGAGGAGTCTTTTAGTGTTCTCTTCAACCTTCCCCCTCTCCTTAAACTCTCTGCACTTGACAATTCCAGGGCAGAGATACAACCACCTTTGTGTCTCCCTGATTCCAAGGAAAGGAATTAAGGTGAACAACCCAGCTAGAGACATCCATAATGTCACGTGGCATCTCCTGCTTGGTGTCCCATTTGGCAATTTAGAATGGAATAGTGGGGAAAGTGTATCTCTTCTGAAAAACCTGTCTGCTGCAGTCAACCATATAGTGGGAATTTTGTGAACTATTAGGCTTTCCTATTTGTCTTGACTGCCAGGAAACTCAGCCAAAAGTATAATGTTCCATCACACAGTCATGACATTTACTCAGATAACTTCCTTGTCCCTGGGGAGTAGAACTTCTCGTCATAGTCTAGGTTGTCTCACTTCCATTTGGGAGAGAAAGAAGAAATAAATTAATAAACAAAATAGATGGATATATGGCCTTTCCTCTTTAAAAGTTATGTCCACAATCTCCCCTGTGTGAATGTTGAAAACTCTGACTGCACAGGAACTCTTGGAGAATTCCTTCATCCAGTGCTTGGAAATGACTCAAGTTCTTGTTATTGGAAATAAAACTCAAATTGGAACTCTATCCTAACTGGCCTTGCTCATGGAAGGAAGTGTGAGGAAAGGAGAGTTCTGGTTCTTTGCACCCACGAGGAGAGAAAGGGGGTCCATTGCCACCCCTCCCAGACCCTTCTCCCAATCCCTGTCAGCTCAGAGCATGGCTCACCCAAGTGTGCGTTGGACTGTTTTGTCCCCAGAATGTCTGCACCAAGTGTGGGGTGGAGACCTCCAATAACCGCCTGCATTCTGTGTGGCTCTGCAAAATCTGCATCGAGCAGAGAGAGGTGAGTGACCTGGTCCCATCTGGCTGCTGGTGTGCCCTCCCTTCTTTGTCAGTTCCCTTTTCTTCCCTGGAATCAGGGAAACAGGGTGGCACTTGGAGGCTGGGGGTCCTGATCGGGTTTTAGATGTTAAGGGTTGGTATGAAAAGAAACAGCTTAGCTGTGAACACTGGCAGAGGACCTCTGAGTGTTTGAATGAATTTCTTTTCTCCTCCTCTACTTCTGTGACTTTTCTCTTCCTCCTCTCCCTCCCCTCTTCCCTCTTTCTTCATTGCCCTCTGGACTCGATTTTTCTCTCGTCCCCATTTCTCTCCTTCTGGGTCTTCCTCTCCCACTGTCTTTTCTTTCTCTTTCCCTCTATTCCACTTTTGTCTCCATTTTTTCCCCTTCCCTCATGCTCCCTGTCATTTGAGCTCTTTTCTTCGCCTTGTGTTTACTGCCTTCTTTTCCGTCTCTTTCTCTCTGTGTCTCACTCTCTTCATGCTTTTTTCTCTGCACTGTCTTTCTCTTCACGTTGTCTCTGTTTCTTTGTCCCATGGAATCCTTCTCTTCCCCGGCCCTGCTTTTTATTACCCATTTTATCTCAATTAAGTACTTTCTCCTTCTCCCACTTTCTTCCTTACTCACCTCCTGCTGCAGATTTCTGCCTTTGAGACAATGTCTCAATGACCATGTTCTCTTCAGTATCAGTCAGGTTTCCAGCAGAAAACAGTTGACACAGTGCAAAAGGGTAATCAAGAGTTTGATAAAAGGTGTTATTTACAAAGGTCTGGGCAGAGCTAAATGAAATCAGCAAGGGTTGGTGAAGCACCCAGCACCAGCAACGGCAGGATTGCTGCTACCACTCTTAGGACTGAAGAGATGGAGAAAGGAGCAGTTGCCAGACTGGAAGTTGGGAGAAGCCTAACAAGAATGCAGTCCTGTCCAGCTAGCAGAGTGAGATCCAAGGAAATAAATGCCACAACCTCACTCTCCTCTTTGCTGCAAACTCCTCTGGTGTTCTTCTTGACCAAATAAACCTGAAGACAGAGTCAAGGGAGTCCAGTTACCACAGTGCATATTAGTCATCCTCCTGCAGCACCGATCAGGGTGGAGGACAGTGGAGAATGGATCTGATGGGGCAGTGGAAGATATTCAGAACACCATCCTAGGTGTGCTTCCCTGTTCTAACCCATAGGGCCAGGAAGAAGGCAAGAAGGTTTGGGGGAAGTTGTAGGTAAATCACCCTCTTTAAAACAACCAGTGTAGCAGAAAGCATGCCACATATAAGAGTTGGAAGAGTTAGTATCGAGTCCTTGTTCTTCCACTCTCTGACTGTATATTATTGGATCAGTCCTTAACATTTCTGATATTGAACATTCTCCATTAGTAAAATAGGTATGTTCAAGCCCTTTCTATTGAGTTTTCAGGGCTCATGTGTGGAGTAAATATGGACTGTGCAAGGCTGTGTACTGGTAATGAAAGTGTGCTGGCTGTTGTGTCAGTGTGCTGAGGGCATGGAGCAAGGACAAAAATTAGCGTTCATGAAGACAGTAGCAATGGTGCATAGCTACCATGACTTCAACCCCTACCTCTCCTCCCAGGTGTGGAAGCGTTCTGGAGCATGGTTCTTCAAGGGCTTCCCCAAACAGGCCCTCCCACAGCCTATGCCTGTAAAGAAGACCAAGCCCCAGCAGCTTGTCAGCGAGCCTGCTGCCCCCGAGCAGCCTGCTCCCGAGCCCAAGCACACGGCCCGGCCTCCAGCTCGAGGTAGGACACAACTAATTCTTCTTTCAGGACCAAGGACAGATCTTGGCTAACTGGTCTGCCTGGAGAATGTCTTGACCTCATGTGTATCTCTGTCCAGTTTACGGATATTCATCCTCTGGACTTGGGTCTAGGATTCGTATGTTCCCTTCGCAGCTCACCATAAACGCTTATCAAGAGGGCAATATAGGGGGCCGAGCCCGTGGCGCACTCGGTAGAGTGCTGCGCTGGGAGCGCAGCGACGCTCCCGCCGCGGGTTCGGATCCTATATAGGAATGACCGGTGCACTCACTGGCTGAGTGCCGGTCACGAAAAAGACAAAATAAATAAATAAATAAATGTTAAAAAAAAAAAAAAAAAAGAGGGCAATATAGGGAACGCTCCAGCAATTCCAGGTTGCCAAGAGACTTTTTTTCATCCCTGATGGAATATTTAGAAGTACCACAGAGGTAGAAATTAAAATTAGGAACTGTGAGAGACTCCTACCACCAAAATAAACACTGGAACCTGAGGGTATTTGGGGCTTGCTGAGAAGGCCTTCCTGGCCCCTGATTTTTCTTCTATCAGCCATGAGAAAATCTGAAATTGGGCTAATTAAAAGTAAAAGATGAATAGAAAGAAAATTTTAGAAAAAGAAAATTACCACTGCTATTGTTACTATCACTATTATCCAAGTAGTATTATTAATTATTAAAATGATTTTTTTAAAGGGAGATGCAAAACAATATAAAGGAAAAAGCAAACAACCACAATAAAAACACATTTTAGTTGGATGAGTCCGCTAGAACCGACCAGATAAAGCCCTTGCAACAATTTCAATTAACACTAAGTGATAACATCTGGTCTGAATGACATTTCCAGAGCTGAGTGAAGGCAATGCTTCTGAAAGGAAGGTTAGAGTTGAATGCCTCAAAAATGGAAGCATCCAACAGTGTCTCCTGTAAGACAACTTCTCAAGGTACCCAACACAGTGCCTGGCACCCAGAAGGCATGCAACAAATGCCTTCTTCCTGATAAGGCACGAGCAATTCCTACTTTTTTCAGAGATGGACAAACTGTCAATATACACTGCATCCCTGAAGAGTCCTTAGTTTCCACCCTTAGAGCATTCTTCTTCCTGGTTAAGCATTACTCCCTCTAGGCTGAGAAGTCTGTAGGGTATAACTGTTCTTTTTTAAGCTTTTGTATGCTCCTATGTGTTTGAACATGCAAGGGAAATAATATTAATGAAATTATAAACAGGAACTAGATCAGAGGGGAGGTTGGGAGGGAGACTTTCTATTTTCAAGAAGTGTTTTGGGAGTGGTAGATGAGCCCCTTTGTGGGCCTCTTATGTAATGGCTCTCCAGGCACCAGGAAACCAGTGTTCCTAATCATTTTTCTCTGTCTTCAGGTGACACTGAAGACAGGAGGGGCCCAGGTCAGAAGACAGGTGGGTTCTGCTGACTCTGTCTTAAACTTTGGGACAGGAGTCCTTTCACCTCATTCCCTCATTGCCCTTTCTCCACTCAATTGATGCTTCTCCTTCCAGGCACTGACCTGACCTCTGCTCCTGGGCGAGGAAACTATGGGCCTCCTGTGCGCAGGGCCTCTGAGGCGCGCATGAGCTCATCTAGCCGGGACTCAGAGAGCTGGGACCACGGCCACGGTGGGGGTGCAGGGGACTCCCGCCGGAGCCCAGGAGGTGAGACAGATGGACAAACCCAGAGGCTTATCTGGATGAGGAGAATCAGAAAGAATGAGGAGGACAGTATTTTTATTCATTCAGTATTTATCGAGCACCTATTGTGTGCCATTTTCTATTCTAGATGCTGGTGATAGTTTATGGTAAGGGAAGGACAGGATTCAGAAGCAATTCTGGCTCCAGACATCCATAATTTTGATCATGCAATTTTTATTTTATTTTATTTTTTGGTGCTAATGCCATATGTAAGAAAAACGTGAATTTTTGCCCTCCTTCCCAAAAAATCCCTGGGGGAAAATCCCCCTTGGCTTTGAGTGAGGTTAAGGACAATTCACTGTCAAAGATCCATCCAAGTCCTTTCTTTCTTTGGCAAGTTGTCTCTGCTGTGAAGATGGAGAGGGTCATCATGGCCCAGATGTGACTGACAGGTGCTTTTATCAGGTACCCAGCACCTCTGGTCTCACTCGTGGTGGATTTTTTTTTTTTTCTATCCAAATTTTCTGTTGTATTGAATATTTTTGAAATATGTGGACCATTAGCCGGGGCTTGAATATTTTTGTCATTTGGGGATTTGTTGTAACAGGATTTGGCATACCCTGTTAAAGTGTGTGCAGTATTTGCTTAGTCCTCCCCCAAGTGTTTATGGTACACTGAAACGGATATTCAGTCTTCCTGACACTGGTACCTGAAGAGTTCTGATGTCATTTGGGTCCCTTTCCTTTTGAAGGGAGGTTTACAAAAAGCTTGCCCCAGAGCATCAAGTCACAAAACAGTCTGGGTTATTACCTTCACACACAATCACCTTTCAAAGCATGGAGTAATACATGGGTAATGTTCATTTATCTGATAACTCCGGTTATAAGAAACACTCAGACAGGGCTTAACTTCTACTGGTATTGCCAGTGACATACCAACACCAGTCTGCATATGCCCAAGGCCCTGAACACTAGTTTGGAAGCCAGCAGGACATGTCTGTAGGGTGTAAGATGAGGTGTGCGTGGTAGATACAATCTGCTGACAGCTTGGTTGTTCTGATACAGGATGGCGATACTGCAGTGAGGTCTGATGTGTCTGATGGAGATACTGAGGTTGCTGAAAGTGAACTGGCCGTGAGGGCTGGGAGGCTGTCTGGAACACACTTAGTTGCGTGGTGGATTTTTTTGGCAAGAGTGCTCACTGGGGGGTGTCCTTGATCCCTGGACCTTGAATGTCTACTGTGGTAGGGATATCTGTGTTCCATAACCCCTTGTGTGAGACCTCACTGAAGCTTCATTTCTTTTGTAGTGAGGGGCTGAGTCTGGGTCTAAGTCAGGTTGACTGAATATTTAGGTCCCATGTTGACCTCTGGCCTTCTCTTCCTGAATTATGGGTTTGTGGCTTAGCACCTCAGTTCCTCTTCATGGCAGCAGCAGAGCTGGGCACATACCTTGTGCTTCATCTGCTGCCCAGACTCCCTAGTGAACCCACGGTTCAGATGGACAGAGAAAGATGAATTTCTCAGATACGCAACATCATAGAATATTTACTGAGTGCTTACTATGTGTCAGATACTGTCCCACATATATTAACTTATCTAATTCACATATATTACCTTATTTAATCTTTGCCATAACCCCAAAATCCACGTATGAGACTTTTATTTTTCCCATTTCACAGAGGGAGAACCTGAGGCTCAGAGAGGTGAAGTCACTTGCCCTAGGTCACGTAGCTGATAACTGGTTAAAATGAGAGTTAAATACTTATGTGTCCGACACAAAGCCTGTACTTTTTGTTTCTCTCTTCCAGAGGTGAAGTTTTTATTGGCAATGATTTTTAACATCTTTTTTATTGTTGTAAAACATAAGTAACATAAAATTTACCATTTTAACCATGTTTACTTGTACACTTCATTGACATAAAGTACGTTTACCTTGTTTTCCAACCACACCACTATCTCCAGAACTTTTTTGTCATTCCAAACTGAAATTTTGTATCCGTTAAATAACAGCTCCCCATTTTTCTCTCTTCCTGGCCCCTGGTAACCACTATTCTTTCTGTTTCTATGAGTTTGACTCTTCTATGTACCACATACAAGTGAAATCTTACAATATTTGTCGTTTTGTGTCTGGCTTATTTCACTTAGCTTAATGTCTTCAGGGAGCACCCATATTGTAGCATGTGTCAGAATTTCCTTCCTTTGAAATGTTGTGTAATATTCCACTGTTTGTATACCCCACATTTTGTCTATCCATTCATCTGTTGATGGGCATTTGGGTTGTTTACACCTATTATAAGTAATGCTGTAGCGAGCATGGCACACAAATATCTGCTCAGGTCCCTGCATTCAATTCTTTTGAGTATATACCTAGAAATAGAATTGCTGGATAATATGATGATTCTAAGTTTCATTTTTTGAGGACCCACCATATTGTTTTCCACGGGGGCTGCACCATTTTTAAATTTCCATCAATAATGCACAAGGTTTCCAATTTCTCCAAATTCTTGCTAACACTTGTTATTTTCTAGGGTTTTTTCTTTTGTTTTGTTTTGATTTTTTTTTGGGGGGGGTTGAGTTTTGCTTTTTGTTTGGGGGGAGGGGATTGAGTTTTTTTAGTTTTTAATAATAGACATCCCAATGGGTGTGAAGTGGTATCTCATTGTGTTATTGTAGTTTTGATTTGCATTTCCCTAATGATTAGTGATGTTGAGCGTCTTTTCATGTGCTGATTGGCCATTTGTATATTTACCTTACAGAAATGTCTATTTGAGTCCTTTGCCCATTTTTTAAATTGAGTTCTTTGTTTTTTGCTCTTGAGTTGTAAGAGTTCTCCATATTCCTTATCAGATAAATAATTTACATATATTTTCTCCCATTCTATAGATTGTCTTTTCACTCTGTTATTGTGTCATTTCATGCACAGTTTTTAATTTTAATGAAATCCAATTTATTTTATTTATTTATTTTTTTTTGCTGCCTGTGCTTTTAGTGTTTTATCTAAGAAACTGTTGCCAAATCTAAGATCATAAATATTTTTTTCTATAGTTTTATAGTTTTAGCTCTTATATTTGGGCCTTTGATCCATTTTGGTTAATTTTTGCATATCAAATCGTGTGCTTTTACCTCTATATTATTTTGTCTCCTGAGGGAAAAAATCACAGGACATCTCTGACCTAGATTTGGATTCTCTGTCCCTCAAGACTCCATGTAAATATTTCCCTTTTCTAGGAAACTTCCAGTATCCACCTGCCCCACCTTGAGTTGAGTTAATTGCTCCCTCCTATGAGTTTCCAGAGCAGTGAGATGCAGCCCTAATGCAGCGCTTATCACCATCTACAACATATTATAGCCTGAATCTCTCTTTCTGGTCTAATTCCAGGGACATGTCTTTCTCTATTAACTTGTTATATTTCAAAATATTTATTGAGTATCCACCATAATTTTAGCTTCTTCCTCCTCATTTTCCAGCCTATACTAAGATTTCTGGTTCATTACAGGCTCTCAAGTGTTTGCAGATTTGAAGTAATGGTTAATATTAATAGCAACTAAAGTTTATTGAGTACCCACTGTGAGCCAGGCATGTGAATAAACCTTTTCATGTGTTATTTCATCTAATTCCATCAACACTTTGGTATAGGTACTATTAAAATTATCCTCAGTTAATAAGTAAGGCAAAGAGAGACCAGCAAAAACAACTTGCCTGAGTCACGTGAAAGTGATAGCAGAGCTGGTAACTGAAACCAGGCATTCAAACCCAGGTAACTCCTAGCTGGTCTGCTGTAACTTCCATTGGAGGGGCTGAGAGCAGCTCAGTGGAACTAATTCCCAGTAAAACTTCCTTGTTCCAGGGCTTAATCCTGGAATCTCAGGGTCCACCCTCACAAAGAACAGAAACTCAGAGGTTCTCTGAGTTAGGGCCATGATCATTCTCTGCTTGCACATTTTCTATAATGGGGAACTCACTACCTCATGGAGCAGCCTGTTCTATTGTTGATGAGCACCAATGTCAATTACACATTGCTCATTTAACAGGTACTTATTAAACATCTACTACATCCCAAGCCTGGTATTAAGCAATCAACAAGTCCTACCTTTAGGAGCTCACAGTCAAAGGTGGCAACGTTTAAGCATCTGTCCAGCAGAAAGATCTAAATTCAGGAAAGGTGGGATCCAGCCCAGTGAGGTAGGAGAGGGCAGGGCTTTGTTCCCAGAACATCACACCTTCTGGGTGCCAGGAACTGCTGTGTACATTGTCCCACTCAATTCCCCAGCGGCTCTGAGGGAAGCGGTAGCAGCTAAGAGTCTCAAGCACAGACTCTAGAGACCAACAGCCTGAGTCCAAACCAAGCCAAGAGACATTGGGTGAGCGCCTTAACCCCCTGTGCCTCAGTTCCCCATCCTCCTTCTGGAGATAATAAGGCATGCACCTCATGGGGTTGTTAGTGTAGAGATAAAGTACTTATATATAAAGTCTCTGGCACATGACAAGCACCAAATAAATATTTTCTCATTATTACTATGAGGTGGGTAGAATTGCTGTCTCCATGAGACATTCGAGGATCAGAGAGAGTGAGTGACCAGCCCAACGTCACACAGCTTGTAAAGGAAAAAGCTGGAATGCAAAGCTAAGTCCATGTGAAGATATAGATTATTTTAATAATGATAATATACCTGTAATGTCAACATCTGACATGTGTTGAGTGTTTACTGCAGGCCAAGCACTGTTCTGATACTTTGCCTATACTGTATCATTGATATTTTAATCACAAGCCTAGGAGGCAGTATGACTCCCTTTTAACAGATGAGGAAACTGAGGCCCAGAGAGAATAGGTGACTTGTGCCAGGTCACACAGGCAGAAGCAGGATCACAGAACCAGTGCTTTTTAACAACCATGCTGCTGCTGTGATTGCTTAGAATGGCCTGGGTATTGAAAGGAGAGAACACATCGAAGGCAGGAGAAGAGGGTTGGAAAGAATTGGGGGGGCGGGGGGGCGGTGCCACCTTCGTAGAAATCCAGGGGGCTTTGCCTCACGTGGGCTGAATGGTCCCAAGCTGCTTCTTGCTGTGTGTGTGTGAGTGTGTGTGTAACATCATGGCTGTTTTCTTTTCTTTCCCCTGCAGGTTTGAGACGGGCCAACTCGGTCCAGGCCTCCAGACCCGTCCCAGCCTCGATGCAGAGCCCAGCACCTCCTCAGCCTGGGCAGCCAGGTACCTACCACTCACCTGCCCACCTTCCCAGGCCATCACTCAGCTGTGACCCGAATACCTGTCCCCTCTTGCTTGCAGAGCCCACTGGACTTTCTGTAAAGCTGCAGCCACTAAATCCTAAGCTCTTCTAAGAGCATTAGAAGGCTGCTGGGTGGGGGGTGGGGAGTGAAAATAGGAGGGGGAGCATCTTACCTACCCAGTGCAAGAAACAGCAGTGCTCTATTCATCAGGGTTTCCTACCTCCGGTCTCACCATCCTCACTTGACAGAGGAGGAAGCTGAAGCTCGGAAGTTCCGCAAGTGCTGAGTCTTGGACCCAGGCTTTTCTGATCCCCAAATCCCTCAGTGGGACTGTTCCTGAAGCCCTGGTTACCTCTGCTGCTGGGCTTGTGTCCACACCTGTGGATTGAGGGGGGAGAGGCAGACACCCAAATGACATGCCGCCCTCTGCTACATCCTCTTTCTCTCTTCTCCACACTCAGGGCCCCTGGGCAGCAGCAGACCCGGTCCTGGGCCAGTGGGACGTTTTCCAGATCAGAGACCAGGCAAGTGTTCATTTCCTCCTGTGCCCTTGCCCTCCCAAGTGGCCACTTCTCTCCCACTTCCCCAACAGAGGGCCAGGGGCTGCCAGATCCTAGCTCAGTCTCTACCCTGAGACCAATCTGATGAGGTCAAAGCAGCCCCTCTAGATCCAAAACTCTGGATAGTCCATACCAAGATTAGATGGAAAATGCCAACACATATGGTGGTTAAGAGCACAGACTGCCTGGGTTCAAATCCCTGCTCCTCCTCTTCCTAGCTGTGTGACCCTGGGCAAGTCACTTAACTTCCCTGAGCCTCAGTGACCCTCTCTATAAAATGGGATTAATACTAGGAGTGACCTCACAGGGTTGCTGGGAGGATAAACAAACAAATATGTAGAAAACCTTGGCATGTTGCCTGGAATGTATTAAGCCCAAGCTAAGTGACAGTGATTATTATACATAATTTATATGCATTACCATTATCAATCATCATAGCTACAACACAGTCATTGCTTTCTAATGTGCTGAGCACTACTGCACATATATTAGATCATTTTTAAAAAAATAATACCTACTACTAGTTGTATACTTTCAGATATTATAATCTCCATTTTACAGATGAAGAAACTGAGGCTCAGAGACATTGAGTAACTTGCCCCAGGTCACACAGCTTAGATTCAAACCCAAGCTATGTGGCTCAAGTCCACACCACTGGTCAGTACCCCACGAGGTCTATTTTGCCTACATCTAGATCAGCTGAAGGGTCTCATTGTCAAACCCAGATTCCAAGACCCCACTGCCCAGCCCACTGATTCTGGGCGGGGTCTGGGAACCTGCATTTTGGAGTGCTTTCCGAGGTGCTGTTGTTAAGAAACAGGTATTCAGCTGTCTCTTTCCTCTCCTGTCTTCATCTCCCTGTAGAGGTGGCTCCAAGTGACCCCGGCTATACAGGGACCACTGCCCCACCCAGGGAGGAGAGAACAGGGGGAGTTGGGGGTTACTCAGCATCTGGAGCCAGGGAGGACCGAGTGGGCCACCCACCGGGTCCCTACCCCCAAGCATCTGCAGCTGCCCCCCAGCCTGCTGTGGCCCCTGCTCGCCAACCACCACCCCCGGAGGAGGAGGAAGAAGCCAACAGCTACGACTCAGATGAAGCAAGTAGGTGGCACTTAAGGGAGCGGCGTCTGGGAAAAGTCACTTCAGGAGCTGACCCCAGGAAAACAGGAATGGCTCCAGGGACAGCCCTGAGTACCCCCATCCCCCAAATATGCCAAACCTAATAAACATATTAACCAAGTTATAAAAATACAAATTTGTGTTCCTAAATTCACAAAATGATATCAGCTGTCTAAAGAGTAAGGGCTATATATTTTTTTTTATTGTGGTAAAAAAAAATAACATCAAAGTTACCATTAATCGTTTTAAAGAATGCAATTCACTGGCATTAACTATATTCTTGATGTTCCTCAAAAGTTAAACAGGGACTTATACTATGACCCTGCAAGTCTGCTCCTAGTGCATGTATCTCTATTTTCATAGTTTTTAATTCTTTAATGTATATTTTCTAAAAGTAATTTTTTTAACTATGATTTAAAAATTACTGGACACTTCTTGCCTCCATTCATTTAACGATTTATTAAGTGCCTGATCTGTACTTCTCCCTTGAGTCCCAGGGACACACACAGACACACAGACACACAGACACACACAGACACACAGACACACACACACACACAGACACACACACACACACACACCAGTAACATTTCTTCTCCTGGGTGTGACTGGGAGCAGCAGGGGAGATCTGGGGTGGCTTTTGTGAGTTGGACAGAGGCAGGACTGGCAAGTGCCCAGACCACTATGTATTGGGAGGTAGGGAGTGTTCCAAGAGATTCTGGTCAGGTGGAGAGACCAGACCCACACAGAAGAAATGGACCAAAGGCTGTGTGACCAGTGGCATGGCCTTGGCTGGTCATGTCATCTCTCCTCATTAAAAAATGAGAAGCAGAACACTATCTCCCACACAGGATGAGGAGCAGGTGAACTGAGATACCTCCTGGGAAGGTGCTTCGTAAACTGGAAGTCATTACATTGTTCTAATAGTGTATTAACAAGCAACATTTGCTGAACACTTCTTTTGTGCCGGGCACTATTCTGAGTGTGTTATGTGCATTCATTCGTTTAATCTTCCCAACAAGCCCGGGAATAGTTGCTTTTACTACTCCCATTTTACCGATAGGGAGATGAGTCTCTGAGAGGTTTAGGGACTTATCCAAGCTCACACAGCCAGTGACTATAGGGGCTAGCAGTCAATTGCACAGTTGTAGCAGATCAGAGGCCAGACCTGGGTGAAACATCAGCTGTCTCCGCACGTTGCCTGTGCTCCCCTATGGGTCATGGGTCTGTAGTCTCAGGAAAAAGGAGTAAGGGGAGTCCCCCACCTTGTCTGCCACGGGCTGTTTCTGCTCTGGACATGTACTGTGTCTGTCCACTTCTCTGCCTTGCCTCATCCTGGTCTTTGTCCTGAAACAGTGTCCACTGCTCTTTCCATCTGCCTTAAATGGCCCCCCTGACCTGCCAAGCATAGAGGATCCCTCCCAGTGCCTGTTATTAGCTTATCCCACTGGTTTATTACAAGCCTGTCTCCATTCTCGTGTCTATAGTCCTCATGCACTTATCTCCAAGTTTGACAAGTATTTATTGAGCATGTACCAGGTGCCTCAAACTTTTCTAGGTACTGGGAATACCATGGCAAAAAGTAACAGGCAAGCTGTCTGATCTATTGGAGCTAACATTCATTCTAGTGTACGGAGACAGTTAACATACCAATGAGTTCATTTCAAATAAAGACAGAGCACCATGAAGGAAATAAAATAGGCTGAGTGACTGTGAGGTGGTTGTTTTAGATGGAGTGGTCAGGGAGGGCTTTTCTGAGGAGGTGACATTCAAGCTGAGATGTGGATAATAAGAAGGTGCCAGCCATGTGAGGATCTAGAGGGAGAACATTCCAGACAGAGGGAACAGCAAATGCTAGGATTCATTTATTCCTTTAGCAAATAAGTGAGCACCTGTACTGTGCACACTGGGGACACAGCAGTCAACAATATAGCCCCAACCCTTGCCTTTATTGGGCTGTCAATCTAACAGGGCAGGAAGTCACTAAGCAAGTTCACAGATGGTTAACTGATCACATATGTGCTATGGGCTCTAAAAAGTGGAGGATCTCCTAGGATCAGTTGTCCAGAATAAGGACCAAGACCTTTTCTCTTCTGTAGTCTCAATACATAGCCCAGACCACATAGTAAGTGCTTAGGAAATGTTTGTCGAATGACTGAATGAACATTCCCTTGGTTCCTGTCTCTTCCCCCTTCAGCCACCCTGGGAGCCCTGGAATTCAGCCTTCTCTATGATCAGGACAACAGCTCCCTGCAGTGCACCATCATAAAGGCCAAGGTGGGTAAAGGGGCCAAGCCAGGGGACCTCTCAGGGTGTTCAGGCATTCCCAGAAGACTCAGGTGGGGATGGGTTACCAGGCCTGTCTCTTGTTGCCATGTCTATCTGTGACAGTGACAGTGATGAGAAGAGGGCACTCATTAGCCTTGGTGAATTCTTTTGGGGGAGGTTTTCCTCCAGGGATGGTCCCAGAAGGGGTTCACTTATCAGCAGCCACCTCCTGGGAGTGGAGTCAGCCAAGCTTCAAGGGCAGAGCCACATCTGCCCAGGCTGGTCCACAGAGTCTCTGGAGAGGACGTGGAGGTGCCGTCAGGAGGCAATGACAGCCTGGCTTGATCGCTGACATGGCCATGGAACAGCACCATCCCATGTCATCCTGGCTCCTTCTGCTGATGTGGCCATCAGGCTGGAGCAGCAGTCCAAGTTGAGGGCCTGTTGTTGCAGATATAAGGACACTAATGCGGCTTTTGGTGGTGAGGGGTGGGAGAAGCCACACTACAGGCTCCAGGGGGAGGGAGCTGACTCGATTCCAGAACCTAAGGAAAGCTGGGTGAAGCCAGTGCAATGTCCCCAACCCCAAGTCTGGCCCATGTGAAAGAATAAGCAAGGACTCAGGAACCAGACTCCCTGGGTTCAGATACCAGCTCTGCCACTTTGTAGCTGTGTGATTTAGGGGAAGTTACTTAACCTCTCTGGTCTCAGTGTGTCTGTTTGTAAACTGGGGATAATGGTAGTGCTTCTCCCATGAGGATGGTTGTGGGAATTAAATGTAAGGTGGCCACATGTTCCAGTTTGCCCATGACAGTCCCCATCTGTGCCATTTGCCTGGCTATAATAATTAAGAGTTCCTTCTTTCTCTCCAAAAATGTCTGAGTTTGGATGATAAATGAGGTATGAAAAGGTTAACACAACTCCTAGATCAATAGATCCCTCTGCCAAGTCACTTCTACAGCAAGCATTTGCTAAGCACCTATCATGTACTGGCCACTGTGGAAAGCACTTAGATGCATTTAAACCTGCTGATAACACGGAGAGTTAAGTACATATAATATCTTGTTTCATCTTCATAGAAATCTCTGAGGTAGGGATCCTTATTACCCCTTGGTACAAATGGAGAAACTGAAGCTTAGAAAGTTAAATCTTTTTTTTTTTAATTTTATTTTGTCGATGTACATTGTGGTTGATTATTGTTGCCCCTTACCAAAACCTCCCTCCCTCCTCCCTCTCCTCCTTCCCCCCAACAATGTCCTTTCTGTTTGCTTGTCATGTCAACTTCAAGTAATTGTAGTTGTTATATCTCCTTCCCCCCCCCCAGTTTTCTTGTGTGTGTGTGTGTATTTATATATTAATTTTTAGCTCCCACCAATAAGTGAGAACATGTGGTATTTCTCTTTCTGTGCCTGACTCATTTCACTTAATATAATTCTCTCAAGGTCCATCCATGTTGTTGCAAATGGCAGTATTTCTTTCTTTTTTATTTTATTTTATTTTATTTTATTTTATTTTATTTTATTTTATTTTATTTTATTTTATTTTATGTAGGGCCTGACTTATTTCTTTCTTTTTCTTTTTTCTTTTTTTTTTAAGTTTTATTTTGTCGATATACATTGTGGCTGATTATTGCTCCCCATCACCAAAACCTCCCTCCCTTCTCCCTCCCCCCCTCCCCCCCAACAGTGTCCTTTCTGTTTGCTTGTCGTATCAACTTCAAATAATTGTGGTTGTTATATCTTCTCCCCCCCCCGTTTGTGTGTGTGTGTGTGTGTGTGTGTGTGTGTGTGTGTGTGTGTGAATTTATATATTAATTTTTAGCTCCCACCACTAAGTGAGAACATGTGGTATTTCTCTTTCTGTGCCTGACTTGTTTCACTTAATATAATTCTCTCAAGGTCCGTCCATGTTGTTGCAAATGGCAGTATTTCATTCGTTTTTATAGCTGAGTAGTATTCCATTGTGTAGATGTACCACATTTTCTGTATCCACTCATCTGATGATGGACATTTGGGCTGGTTCCAACTCTTGGCTATTGTAAAGAGTGCTGCAATGAACATTGGGGAATAGGTATAGCTTCGACTTGATGATTTCCATTCCTCTGGGTATATTCCCAGCAGTGGGATAGCTGGGTCATATGGTAGATCTATCTGCAATTGTTTGAGGAACCTCCATACCATTTTCCATAGAGGCTGCACCATTTTGCAGTCCCACCAACAATGTATGAGAGTTCCTTTTTCTCCGCAACCTCGCCAGCATTTATCGTTCAGAGTCTTTTGGATTTTAGCCATCCTAACTGGGGTGAGATGGTATCTCAGTGTGGTTTTGATTTGCATTTCCCAGATGCTGAGTGATGTTGAGCATTTTTTCATATGTCTGTTGGCCATTTGTATATCTTCCTTAGAGAAATGCCTACTTAGCTCTTTTGCCCATTTTTTAATTGGGTTGCTTGTTTTCTTCTTGTAAAGTTGTTTCAGTTCCTTGTATATTCTGGATATTAATCCTCTGTCAGACGTATATTTTGCAAATATTTTCTCCCACTCTGTTGGTTGTCTTTTAACTCTTTTAATTGTTTCTTTTGCTGTGCAGAAGCTTTTTAGTTTGATATAATCCCATTTGTTTATTTTTCCTTTGGTGCCCCGTGCTTTTGGGGTCGTATTCATGAAGTCTGTGTCCAG
Source organism: Cynocephalus volans (assembly GCF_027409185.1). Taxonomy (NCBI): domain Eukaryota; kingdom Metazoa; phylum Chordata; class Mammalia; order Dermoptera; family Cynocephalidae; genus Cynocephalus; species Cynocephalus volans. The sequence goes on from NC_084461.1 coordinate 190,148,764, forward strand.
TCCTATTTCCTGAAGTGTTTCTCCTATGTTTTCTTTAAGAAGTTTTATTGTTTCGGGGTGTATATTTAAATCCTTAATCCATTTTGAGTTGATTTTAGTATATGGTAAGAGGTATGGGTCTAGTTTCATTTTCCTGCATATTGATATCCAGTTATCCCAGCACCATTTGCTGAAGAGGCAGTCCCTTCCCCAGTGAATAGGCTTGGTGCCTTTGTCAAAGATCAGGGGGCAGTAAGTGTTTGGGTTGATTTCTGGATTCTCTATTCTATTCCACTGATCTGTGTGTCTGTTTTTATGCCACTACCATACTGTTTCGGTTATTATAGCTTTGTAGTATAGCTTAAAGTCAGGTAGTGTTATGCCTCCCACTTTATTTTTTTTGCTCAGCATTGCTTTGGCTACACGTGGTCTTTTATTATTCCATATAAATGTCTGGATAGTTCTTTCCATTTCTGAGAAAAATGTCATTGGAATTTTGATGGGGATTGCATTGAATTTGTATATCACTTTGGGTAGTATGGACATTTTCACTATGTTGATTCTTCCAATCCAAGAGCATGGGATATCTTTCCATCTTCTTGTATCCTCTCTAATTTCTCTCAGCAGTGGTTTGTAGTTCTCATTATAGAGATTTTTCACATCCTTGGTTAACTCCATTCCTAAGTATTTTATTTTTTTTGGTGGCTATTGTAAATGGGCAGGCTTTCTTGATTTCTCGTTCTGCATGTTCACTATTGGAGAAAAGAAATGCTACTGATTTTTGTGTGTTGATTTTGTATCCTGCTACTGTACTGAAATCATTTATCAATTCCAAGAGTTTTTTTGTAGAGGTTTTAGGCTGTTCGATATATAGGATCATGTCATCTGCAAACAGGGACAGTTTGACTTCATCTTTTCCAATCTGGATGCCCTTTATTTCCTTCTCTTCTCTGATTGTTCTGGCTAGTACTTCCAACACTATGTTGAATAGGAGTGGTGAGAGTGGACATCCTTGTCTAGTTCCTGTTCTTAAAGGAAAAGCTTTCAGCTTTTCCCCATTCAGGATGATATTGGCAGTGGGTTTGGCATATATGGCTTTAATTATGTTGAGATACTTTCCCTCTATACCTAACTTATAGAGAGTCTTTGTCATGAATGAGTGCTGAACTTTATCAAATGCTTTTTCAGTATCTAAAGAGATGATCATATGGTCCTTGTGTTTGACTTTATTAATATGGTGTATCACATTTATTGATTTGTATATGTGGAACCAACCTTGCATCCCTGGGATGAATCCCACTTGATCGTGGTGAATAATTTTACGTATGTGTTGCTGTTTTCTGTTTGCTAGTATTTTAGTGAGGATTTTTGCATCTGTATTCATCAAGGATATCGGCCTGTAGTTTTCTTTTTTGGTTATATCTTTACCTGGTTTTGGTATCAGCATGATGTTTGCTTCATAGAATGAGTTTGAGAGATTTGCGTCTGTTTCAATCTTTTGGAATAGTGTGTAAAGAATTGGTGTCAATTCCTCTTTGAATGTTTGGTAAAATTCCGCTGTGAATCCATCTGGTCCTGGGCTTTTCTTTGTTGGGAGCCTTCTGATAACAGCTTCAATCTCCTTTATTGTTATTGGTCTGTTCAAATTTTCTACATCTTCACGGTTCAGTTTTGGGAGCTTGTGTGTGTCCAGAAATTTATTCATTTCCTCCAGATTTTCAAATTTGTTGCCGTATAGATGTTTATAGTAGTCTCGAATGATTCCTTGTATTTCAGATGAATCAGTTGTAATATCGCCTTTTTCATTTCTAGTTTTTGTTATTTGAATCTTCTCTCTTCTTTTTTTTTTTGTTAGCCATGCTAATGGTTTGTCAGTTTTATTTATCTTTTCAAAAAACCAACTTTTTGATTCATTGATCTTTTGTATTGTTTTTTTGGTTTCAATTTCATTCAGTTCTGCTCTGATCTTAATGATTTCTTTCCGTCTGCTAACTTTAGGTTTGGATTGTTCTTGTTTTTCTAGTTCTTTAAGGTGAAGTGTCAGGTTGTTCACTTGCCATTTTTCCATTCTTCTGAGGTGAGCATTTAATGCAATAAATTTCCCCCATAATACTGCTTTTGCAGTATCCCACAGGTTTTGGTATGATGTATCATTATTTTCATTAGTTTCAATAAATTTTTTGATTTCCTGATTGATTTCTTCTTGGAACCATGTGGCATTAAGTAGAATGCTGTTTAATTTCCATGTGTTTGTATAGTTTCCAGAGTTTCGTTTGTTATTAATTTCTAGTTTTAATCCATTGTGGTCTGAGAAAATACATGGGATAATTCCAATTTTTTTGAATTTGTTGAGACTTGATTTGTGACCTAATATGTGATCTATCCTGGAGAATGATCCATGTGCTGATGAGAAGAATGAATATTCTGAGGTTGTTGGATGGAATGTTCTGTAGATATCTGCCAATTACAATTGGTCTAGAGTATTGTTTCGATCTTGTGTTTCTCTGCTGATTCTTTGCTTAGATGACCTGTCTCATATTGACAGTGGGGTGTTCAGGTCCCCTGCTATTATGGTATTAGTGTCTATTTCCTTCTTTAGGTCTAATAGAGTTTGTTTTATAAATCTGGCTGCTCCAACATTGGGTGCATACACGTTTATGATTGTTATGTCTTCTTGATGCATCAATCCTTTTATCATTAAGTAGTGTCCCTCATTGTCTCTTTTTATGGCTTTTAGTTTAAAGTCTATTTTGTCCTGTATAAGAATAGCTACTCCAGCTCGTTTTTCTTTTCTCTTTGCATGGTAAATCTTTTTCCATCCTTTCACTCTTAGTCTATGTGAGTCTTTATGGGTGAGGTGGGTCTCTTGTAGGCAGCATATAGTTGGGTCCTCCTTTTTAATCCAGTCAGCCAGTCTGTGTGTTTTGATTGGGGAATTTAAGCCTTTTACATTAAGAGTTGTTATTGAAAGGTGTTGATTTATTCCTAGCATTTTATTGGTTGTTTGGTTGTCTTAGGTGTCTTCTTTTCCTTGCTCTCTGATTTACTGTTTGGTTTTTGTGTTTGTTGGTTCCTTAGGTTGTAGATAGCCTTTTTGTTTGTTTGTTTTCTCTTCATGAATGCCATTTTTATTATACTAGTGGGTTTTGATTTTTCTTGGGTTTTTATGGCAGTGGTAGTTATTTTTCAGGATCCAAACCCAGTACTCCCTTGAGAATTTCTTGTAAGGGTGGTCATGTGGTGGTGAACTCCCGCAGTTTTTGTTTGTCTGAGAAATATACTATTTGCCCTTCATTTCGGAAGGATAGCCTTGCAGGGTAGAGTATTCTTGGCTGGCAATCTTTGTCTTTTAGTATTTTGAATATATCATCCCATTCCTTTCTAGCTTTTAGGGTTTGTGATGAAAAGTCTGATGTTAGCCTGATTGGGGCTCCCTTATAGGTGATTTTACGCTTCTCTCTTGCAGCTTTTAAGATTCTCTCTTTGTCTCTGAGTTTTGCCAATTTGACTATAACATGTCTTGGAGAAGGCCTTTTTGGGTTGAATACATTTGGAGATTGTTGAGCTTCCTGGATCTGAAGATCTGTGATTTTTCCTATACCTGGGAAGTTTTCTGCCACTATTTTATTGAATATGTTTTCAATGCAATCTCTGTTTTCCTCCCCTTCTGGAATACCCATGACTCGGACATTTGAGCGCTTAAGGTTGTCTGATATCGCTCTCAGATTTTCTTCAATGTCTTTGATTCTTTTTTCTTTTTTCTTTTTTTTGTCTCCCTGTGTTATTTCAAACAGCCCATCTTCAAGTTCAGAGGTTCTCTCTTCAACTTCGACAAGCCTGCTGGTTAAACTCTCCATTGTGTTTTTTATTTCGCTGAATAACTTCTTCAGTTCAGCAAGTTCTGCTACATTTTTTTTCAGGACATTGATTTCCTTGTACATTTCCTCTTTCAGGTCCTGTATACTTTTCCTCATTTTATCATGATGTCTAGCTGAGTTTTCTTGTATCTCATTCAGTTTCCTTAGAATTATCACTCGAAATTCCTTGTCAGTCATTTCAAGGGCTTCTTGTTCTATAGGATCTAGAGTTTGAGATTTATTAACTTTTGGTGGTGTACTTTTTTGATTTTTTGTATTTCTGGTATCTTTTTTATGATGTTTATTCATTGTGGCAGGGGGTTTCACAGTCCACTGGTTTAAGACTATTGACTAACTAAGATGTTGCTGTGGCTGCCAATTTGGTATGGCTACCTCCATGCCTGCTCAGTTGGCCTCTAGTGCCTTGTGTGTGTGGTTGCCTCGGGTCTTGGGCCTCTCCGGGGAGCCACCACTCTGGTCAACTTGGACTCTGCTGGGCTGCTGGATCACAGGGCGTTACCGCAGGGTGTGTGGTCTCTGCTGAGCTTCCACTTCCCGTGCAGGACTTCTCCCTGTTCCATGTGCTCTGGCCTGGGCTGCTGGATCACGCAGTGGCAGCCCCACAGGGTGTGTGGTTTCTGTCGAGTCTCCACCTCCCTAGCCGGACGTCTCCCTGCTCTGTGAGCACTGGGCTGGGCTGGGACTTGTCTTCTTCAACCCTCATCTATTGGCCGGGCCTTCAAGACCCTGCTCGGCACTGCCTCGCCCAGGAAGTCTACCAGGTTTCTGCTAGGCACAGACGACCGGTCGCTCTTGGTGCCTTTGTAGCACTCTGTAGATCTTTCTCAGGACTTATCACCTTCCTCCTGGTATCGCGGTTATTTGTGTGCTTGTCTTATCTCCCACACCAGAGCGTGAGCTCCTCAGGGGAGGAGCCTGCAGCACACGGTTCACCTTTGAATCCCCCTGGCGCAGACTGACTCCAGTGCCTGCCCACTGTCAGCTCTCCGGCAGGTTCAAGCGAACTTGGGAAAGCTCCGACCACACTATTCCTAACCAGAAATCGGTTAGGCGTTTTTCCGATCTGGTGGCCGCAGAGATGGTATCTGCCTCCCGGTAACAGGAAATTTAGCAGGGGCCGGAGCCCAGGGTGTGGTGGAGTGACAGTTAGCCCAGCCTGTACTGCCTTGCCCTCCGGACACTGGCCGGGGATGCCCCACGCCACCAGCCCCACCAGAAAACTGTGGAGGGAGTGGGAGGGGTGGCCGTTCGACAGGCACCGGGAATCCCCACACCTTGGCAAGCAAGTGGGAAGGCTCAGTGAGGAGCCGAGCCGGGCAAGGAGTACAGGCCTGGCCGAGACAGGCCGGAGCTGCCACCACCTGAGAAACTGTAGGCAGCCCCGGGGCCGGTGAGTGGCCCGGTGGGGCAGGCAGAAGCCAGACGGGCGTCCGCCCCCCCGAGCAGGGCCGGGACGGGGGTCACTCACGGGGCTGGGCCGGGCCGGGGGGCTCCCTCTCTGCCTCTGCATCATTGCCATCCCCATCCTCGGCCTCTGTCTCAGGTGCTCACTCGGTCCTGTGGCACGGCTCGGGAGCTCCCAGGATTCTTCTTTTATGCTGGCCTGAAACCTCAAATCCTGAATAGGGCAGCTGGCTGCAGCAGCTAAGAAACAGTTCTTTTCCTGCTCCACACTTCAAAGCTGTTGCCTGTAAACGAGGCAGCCTCTCCTGCCAAGGGCAAAGTGGCGGTCACCCCCCACGACCGGCCACCAGCAGCGGTCCTCCCTTAAGAGATGGCAAGAGGAAGGTTCACAAGTTTCCCAGCTGCCTAAGGCCCAGCGGCCACCTTTTCCACCTCAGCTACTCAGCGCCAACCACCGCAGCCACCGCCATCTTAGGATCCGCCCTAGAAAGTTAAATGTTAAGGACACACAGCTGGTAAAGGATGGAGCTCATCTTCACAGATGAGATCTCATTTAATCCTCGAGGAACTCCATGAAGCAGCAGCTGCTGTAAGCTCCATTGAACAAATGGGGAAACTGAGGCAAGGACCTCACTGGACAAAATACATGACATTAGTACTGTGAGAAGGAACTGTGGGAGCTCAGAGTTGGGACACTTGCCCCAGCCCAGGTGTGGAAAGATGGAAAGAATGTCTGAGTCCCAGGAATTTTAAGGTTGTTTGTATTAACAAGCTCAACTTAATTCCTACCACAGATTCCTTTCTCCACAGTGTCTTATCCGAGCCTCATCCCAGTCCTGTGAGGGGTGCCAGGCAGAGATTGTAATCCCCATGGATGGAGAAACCAAGGTCTAGAAGTGGCTGCAGGAGTTAGGGCCAGAACTCAGGAGTCTCCTCCTTCCCCCCGCCTCTCCTTGTCCCCACCCTGACTATTCTGGGACATCTTATCCCATCTTAGCAATAACAATTCAACCTTGATGGAGTGCTCACTACGTGCCAGGTACTCTACAGGTGGGATCACATTTAAATTTCACCATCCCATGAAGCAAGTACTGTTCTCATCCCCATTTTACAGGTGAGGAAACTGAGGCTCAGAGAGGTTTAGAAATTTGCCTAAGGTTATACAGCTAGGGAGTGACACGACTTTAAACCCTGTCTGCCCGATTCCAGTGCTCTTTGCACACAGAGTGGACCGACAGGTGGGACAGATGCCAGGGGCTATGCCCATCACCTATGAAAGTTGAGCTCCAGGCTCTCCTGAGATCCTCACACCATTCCCTCCTTCTCTTGCAGGGACTGAAGCCCATGGATTCCAATGGCTTGGCCGATCCCTACGTTAAGCTGCACCTCCTGCCAGGAGCCAGCAAGGTACCATATGGCCTGGGCATCTCTGCAAGCTGGGTGCATGAGCCCTGGCAGGCACCTAAGGTTCTAATCTCACAGCCTAAAATAGCCTTATCTGTTCCAAATATCCTCCTTGTCCCACAGTGGTAAAGCCCTTGCAAGAGGTAAAGGGTGGGCAGGGAGTCAATATCCCTCAAGGGGCAGGGGCTCTGCCCATTTCTCCAACTCAGAAACCTGGGATCCAGGGAGCTGCCAAAGGCCAGGAGAGAAGCAGATGCCCTGATTATGCCCTTCACCTGCTCAAATACCTGCAGTGGCTCCCCAGTTCTGACCATTGGGCACCTCCCCCACCCATTTTATACCCCAAACAACACCTTCATCTCTCAGTAGAAATGAGAACAACTCTCTCTAGATTTTAGGGCTAAGCACTTGAGATAATATTCTATGAGGGAAAATGTACCCCTGCCCCTCCCACCTTTCTCTCCCCTTCCAGCACACCCACTGAGTGTTACTTTGCTCTGGGATTAATTCTCTCTCTTTGAATTGACCCACCTGGAGCACATGCTTGGGAATGGAAGTGTGCCTTCCTGGGTTTTATTTTTTGCTTCGTTGTGTTAATTTGACATGGATGCCCTAAAGGCAAGGATGACATACACTTCATTACATGGTCTTGGGAAATACCTTTTAAGTACCTCTGCAAGTATCAAATGCCCCAAAGACAAAATAGAGCGCGTGCGCGCGCACACACACACACACACACACACACACACACACACACACACACACACATTGTCTCTCTCTTTCTTTGTTCAGATCAAGGAAAGACAGTCCCTCACCTGGCCATGGCCACATTGTGAGGTGTCTGGGTGTTTGGTCCCTCCCCTCTAACTCCCCAGTAACATTGGCTTCCTCTCCAGATGCTCTCCCTTGTCCAGTCGTAAATCCATACTTGCTTTGCCAAAGAATCCAGTATGAGTCATTTACACATTAGTGTGAATCAGATTTGTCACCAGGCCACCTCCTCTGGGTATAGTTATGTTTCTAGCTTTCTCTCTCAGAGTAAATTGAAATACTATGTCCCCTCTAGGGAATTTCAGGTATGGATGATGCTTTATGGGGGAACAGAGGGAACCATCCCAATATCCCCTGCCTAGAAAGAGATGACACTTATTTCTAGCTCCTTGGCTTATAAATGATTATTTTTTTCAAAGAAAAATGTCTCTTAAGAGAAAGTTCAAAGAGAGGGCCCGGTGTATGGCAGGAGAGGGGGACCCAGTGTCAAGCATGAATCCCTTTGTCTGTAGCCATCACCCTAGAGAACTCTCAGTCCCTGAGAACATGCATTTGGAAACAGTTAAGCTCCTGGACACTCCTCCAGGGAAAGCCACCCCCCAAAATCAGCCCAAAGGATGGAGCCCCAGGGCTGGCTTTCCACTGAAGCAAGGTATCTGTCTGTCCATCTCTCTGGGACTGTAGTCCAACAAGCTTCGCACAAAAACTCTACGGAACACGCGGAACCCCATCTGGAACGAGACTCTCATCTATCATGGCATCACCGATGAGGACATGCAAAGGAAGACTCTCAGGTGCCTTCCGGGTGGGCGGTGGGCAGGGAGGGGTCTGAGGCTGGGCCGAACTCAGGGCACAGCTCCCAGGGGCCCACCCTGTAAAAAGAGCTGTGTTTGTTTTTTTCTTTCACTTTTACAAAAGCAATATATATTTCTGGTAGAAACTTGAAAATATAGATAAGTGAAACTAACTGTTAACATCCTGATGTCCGGACATCCTGATGTCTGGACGTGTGTTTGTGTGTGTGTGTGTGTGTGTGTGTGTGTGTGTGTGCGCGCGCGCGTGCGTGTGCGCGCGCGCACGCGCACACGTCTGGACATTCAGGAGTGTGAATGTGTGTTTGTGCAAAAGTTTTTTATAAAATTGAGTGCTTATAAAAATGTTGATTAAAATGGATCATCCTATTAAGTAATATGCCCATCTTACTTAACAATATATTGATGTCATCTTGTATTCTTCGACAATGCTGTATTAAGCTGCATTTTAAACTATATAAGTAATAAATACATTCTTAGAGAAAACAAATCTCCTTTTAAACAACTGTCCCTTTCCCCACCCTGGGTCTCCCTCCTCTTTCTGTGAGTGTGTGCATCTCCATATAGAACATGTAAATACGTATGTTGCTGTTTAAAAATAGAAAGTCTCATGCTGTATAGATCTGGAACTTGCCTTTTTTTCTTAACAATATATGTTAAGCCACGAGAAGAGTTATAGCCATGAAAAGACACTTAGATCTACCTAATTTTTAACTGCTTCAGAGAATTCTGCAGAATGGATTTCTCACAGATTTTTAAAATGTTTTTATTACTAAATATTAAAAATATATAGAAAAGTGTAGAATATAATCAAACATCCATGAACCCAATATTCAGTCTTTTAAAAATCTTAGTACTTTGCCGTATTTACTTCAGCTCTTTTTTTTAAAGAAATAAAGCACTGCAGATGCAAGATGAAGCTCCTCTTGTATACTCTATCCCCCATCTTGTTGTCTTCCTTCCCTGCCCAGAGCTAAACGCTATCTTTGTATTCTTTGTGTGTCATTCCCAAGCATGTCTTTTACTTCATAATTATGTATCTTTAAACAATATATGGCATTGTTTGCATGCTTGTAAATTTTATGTAGATGTTTACCAGTTCATTTAGCCAGTTCCCTATGGATTGGCATTTAGATTGTTTCCAGCTTTTCTCTATTACCAAGTTGCAATGAGCGTGCTTCATTCTTCCTTGTGTACATGTAAGTGTTTCCTTAGGCTACAAACCAAGGAGAAATATTGCTGAATCATAGGATAGGTAGTGTTTTTCAAAAAAATTTTACAAGACATTCAAACTGCTTTCCAAATTGGCTGTTCCAAGTATATTCCCACCAGCTCCAATATTATTTTAAGTAATATTTAAGTCAACTTTTTTATTGCAATGTAAATCCATTTAGAAAAGTGCACCTGTAACAATTGTGCAGATTGATGAATTTTCACAAAGTGAACATACTGGGATCAAGCATCGGAATATTACCAGACCACCGAAGCCCCCCATGGTGGCCCTTTCCAGTGAGGGCCTCCCCTAGTTAGGACAAATTAATTTTGTCTGTTTTTGTACTTTATATAATCTAAGTCATACAGTGTGGCTCTTTTGTGTCTATCTTCTTTTACTTAGCATATGTTTGTATTATTCATCCAAGTTGTTGTATGTAGCTGTAGATCATTCATTCTTGTTGTTATTTAGTATTCCATTACGTGAATAAGATGCTCTTCAACTTACGATGGGGTTATGTCCTGATAAACATGTCGTCTATCGAAAAATCATTACGCCAAACCATCATAAGTCAGGAACTGTCCGTATACCACAATTTTATTTATCCATTTTACTATTGATGTATTTGGGTGCTTTTCAGTTTGGGGCTATTACCAATAGTACTGCTAGGAACATTCTAGTAGCTGTTTCTAGGTGCACAAGTGTATCTATATCTGTGGTATATACACCTAGGAGTATAATGGCTGAGTGTATATTCAGCTATATAGGAACTGCTGGTTTTCCATGCCAACATACACTCCCATCAGCCATTATGAGAGTTCCAGTTGCTCTACCGCCTCATCAGCACTTTTTCATTTTTGCCATTCTGGTGGGCACATATTGGTGTTGCATTGTGATTTTGCATCTCCCTGATGACTAAGTGCAACATTATTTTTAATGTATACTATTACATTTTGATGGTTACTTCATAATTTTCTTAAGCCGTCCTGCCATCATAGAATACTTATGTTATTTCTGCTTTTTCACAATTATAAACAATACTGCAATAAACATCTTTGTAGTTAAATATTGTACTTAACTTATTACGTTTTTGAAATAAATTCCTAGAAGTTGCACTACAGGGTCAAAAACAATGATTATTCTTAACTCTTTGAAGACACCTGCCCTGCAGAAGGCAGGTGTCGGTTACATCCTAGCCAGCTGAGTAGAGACAGCTTCTTCCTCTAGACTTGTACATGTGGGACTCAGTCATGAGGGTGTTTGAGCCCTCCAGGACTTTGAACATTGTTCAGCCAATGGTGGTGGCCGTGGATGGAGGTGCCTTATTGTTCATGCCTGCCCCCACAGAATGGCTTCCATGCCTTGGGAGGACAAGTCCTTTCTTCCTCTTAGAATACATCAGAATGAATCATCATTCCTTGACCCATCCTTTTGATCTCCTAAGGGATCTTTCTCCTGATCTTTGTGTGCCTCAGTCCTACTCAGTGCTATGCAGAGTGGATAACAAAAGATAATATGGTGTTTAGGATTCAGGGAGACCTGGATTCAAATGCTGGTTCTGCCTCTCATTAATGAAAAATTATTCAACCTCTCCGGGCCCTAGTCTCCTCTCTAAAGTGGAAAACTCATATGTTTGTGGGAAGGGAAAATTAAACAAGAAAAGTTCGGCTGAGTTCCTAGCCTCGCTTTTCGAAAGAAGATACTCAAATGGCCATAAAGTCTATGAAAAGGGAGCTTAACTTTACTAATCACTGGGGCTACGAATGTGAACTAAAACTGCAATGACTTAGGATGTCCCATCCAGACACGCTTAAATTAAATGCTGATAAAATCAAAGTTGGAAAGAATGAAGAGTGACCACAATCTTCATAAACTGCTGGTGAGAGTATGATTGATGAAATCACTTTGGAAAACTGTTTGGAGGTTCCTACTGAAACCAGACTTATGCCTAGTTCATGGGCTAGCAGTTCCACTCCTAGGAAAATCCCCAATAGAAATATGTACATGTGTACACCAAAAGACATGAATGTGAATGTTCCACAGCTGCTTTATTCCTAATAACTCAAAACTAAAGGCAGCCCAAATGTCCATCAACAGCGGAATTATTATGGTATATTTACCGAATGGAATAGTATACAGCAATAAGGATGAATTACTATATATATGGATGAATCTCTGTATTAGTCCATTTCTGTTGCTTATAACAAAATACTTGAAAATGGGTAATTTGTAAGAAAATGAAATTTATTGCTTTACAGTTTCAGAGGCAGGGAAATCCAAAGTCCAGGGAACACTTATGGTGAGGGTTTTCTTTGGCGGTGGCTTTACAGCAACACAGGGGTCTCACATGGTAGAAGATGGCACAGCAGAGAGAGCAAGAGGTCAATCTCCTCATTCACTCTCCGTTTGAAGCCCTCAGTACCACGCCCCTGACCACTACTATTGATCCATTCACTACTGCATGGTTTTACAATCTAATCACCTCTGCAAGGCCCTTAATTCATCTTTCAATTACCAGAATAGGATTTCTCACCCTCTTACACTGTCACAGTGGGGACTAAGTTTTGGGGGGACATTCAACCCAAGGCAGTCTCGCAGACATAATGTTGAGCAAAACAAGCCAAACATAGAAGAGCGCATACTACGTGATCTCACTTATATGAAGGTCAAAAATAGGACAAATTATTCCATTCAACCAGAGGCTAAGAGAGTGGATATATTTGAGGCAGATAATGACTAGAAAGGATCCTGAGGGTCTTCTGGGCAATGACATGTTCTCTATCTTGATTACTCTACTGTATACATATGCAAAAATTCGTGAAGCTATATGCTTCATATTTTTATACTTTACTGCATAAAGTTATACAAGGGTACTTTGAAAAGTTCATGGAAAATTTTGTATTATCTCCTAATTCTATTTTTCCATAAACTTTTTGAAGTACCTTCACACTGCAATAAAGAAATAAAAGGAACTCGACCCAGTGATCAATAAATAGGAAATTTTATTATTCCTATGCACATTGTACATTTCTTACCAGCATCAACCACAGCTCTTGGCAAACAGTCGGAACTCAATATTTGTTCCTCCTTCCTCTCCCCACCCCTGTGTCAATGGCAGGATCTCTGTCTGTGATGAGGACAAATTTGGCCATAATGAGTTTATTGGTGAGACCAGATTCTCGCTCAAGAAACTGAAGCCCAACCAGAGGAAGAATTTCAATATCTGTTTGGAGCGAGTGATCCCCGTGAGTGCCTTTGCGCCCAGGATTCAATGAGGGGAGGGCAGGTGGGGGATGCTGCCCCCCTCTGGGTCTGCACTGGGGAAATAGATCCACAGGGTACTGGACAGCAGAGCGGCTGCAGCAGCGATTGAGGCAAGAGTGAAGTTTCAGCTCAGAACATCAGGGTTGCATCCTTTCTCTGTCTTTTACCGACCCTGTGTTAGCATCTTTTCCCCAAATGTCAGACTCCTCCTTGGTAAAACTGGAAAGGCAGTGTGGTATGGTGGAGTGGTCTGCCTGGGTTCAAAGTCCAGCTCTGCCACTTTCTGCTCTATGGCTTTGGCCAAGGGACTGAAGTACTCTGTGCCTCAGTTTTCTTGTCTGTAAAATGGGTGTTATAACAGTATCTGCTTCGTGGGAGTGTTGTGTTTAAAAAAGAAAAAAAGGAAAGAAAAGAAAAAAACCGTAATCAGAAGAACCTATTATGTAATAAGTACTCATAAATTAACAATTGTTAATATAGGAAATGATATTGCCTTACCCACCCATCAGTCATGAAGACATAAAGCATCTTGCCAACAAATAGGAGGCTGCATAGCATAGTGCTTAAGAGTGTGGGCTCTGGAGCCAGACTCCCCGGGTTCGAATCCTGGCTCTGCCACTTATGGTATAAGCTGAGGCAAATTATTTAACTTCTCTGGGCCTCAGTTTTCTCATCTGTAAAATGCAATAATGTAGTCCCAACCTCACAGAATCTTTTAAGGATTAAATGTGATAATACATAAAAAGCATTAGAACTGTTGTTATTGATGTTGTTAGAATGTGGTACTTTTCCTTTGAGAAAGAACAAGGATTAAATTGAAGTTCTCCAATTGGGCTGCACCTCAGAATTAACTGGGGAATTTTTAAACCAGAGCTTTACAAGCTAGGATTTGTGAAAGTCTCCCCTGGAGACTCTGACTTAGTGGAGTAGGATGGGACCCAGAAATCTATATTTTTAGAGATAATCCAACCTGCCCTTGTTGTACATGTGGGCCACCTTGGGCTCAGAGGGGAGAATGAGTTGCCAAGGTCACACCAGGAGGCAGTGGCTGTGCGCTGTGGGCATCAGCCAGAGCCCAGTTCTCCCACAAGCACCAGTGCCCCTGGACCCCCAGGGCAACAGGCCAGGTCCCCATGGGGAAGCTGTGAGAACAGGAGGGGAAATCCTGCAGCATCCTCCCACCAGATGGCCAGCCCGAGGATGAAATCTCTGTGTGCCGTGCCAAATTTTTATCACTCAGGCAAAAAAAAAAAAAAAAAAAAAAAAAAGACACAACAAGGAAAATTGCAAGGAAGAATTTTTGCCGAATGCCAGGCTCCAAATAAATCCTTAAAGACAGCCCTAGGAGTAAGCTATTTCCTCCAGGTCTTTACCTGGTAACAGCTGGTTCTCCAGGCTTCCTCCTCCTTCCCTCACTCGATGAGTCCAGTTGATCCAGACAATGGTCAGGCCCCTGCCTGGATCGTCAGCCCCTGGGTTCACCCATCTTGCTATCTTGCTATGGCAGATACAGCTGGGGGACAGGCAGGGGCTGCAGTGGCCACAGAACACTGCTGGTCATCTTCTTCTGCTCTTCACCCTTAACCCTTCCACCACCACCCCCGCCCCCAACTATGTCCCACTGAGGACAGGAGCCTAGTAAATACTGTCCCCTTCCCTCTGGACCTCAGTTTTCCTTATCTCTAAAGTGGGGAGGTTGGATTTAAACAATGGTTTTCAAACTGTGTCTCCCAGAGCCTTAGAGTTCAGCAGAAGGACCTTAGGAACCATGAGAGGAAGAAGCCGCTGGTGGCCAGACCCCAAGACCACTGTGCCACTTCAACCAGAGCAGATGAAAGCTTCTCTGTTTTATGTGTGGGGTGCTCTGACACTTATTGTCTGTGTGACCTTGGGCAAGTGGCTTAACTACTCTGACCCTCAGTGTCCTCATCTGTAAAATGGGGATTGTAATAGAACCTACATCATAGGTCGTTGTGCATTAAGTTGGTCTGCCGTGTGGTTACATTATACACATTTTAGCTAGAAGGGAGAATGCGGGAGGACTACAGTAGCTTGGAGAACCCACCCTCATGGCTCTGGATGCTAATGGATGTGTGAGGGGCTTCTGATCCTTCCTGTGTAGGGAGATGAGTCCCCTAAACAACATTATCATTTGTTTCTGTTTCCTTCTTTTAAGATGAAGCGTGCCGGGACCACCGGGTCAGCCCGAGGCATGGCGCTTTATGAGGAGGAGGTGAGCGCTAAACGCGATCGAAGCCACAGTAGGGTCTGCGCTGGGCTGGGCTGGCATCTTCCGCTTTTCTCCTTCCCCAGCCCCTTCCTCACTCTTTCTCCCGCAACCACCTGCCTGTTGGTTCACCATGAGAACTACCCTTTGCCCAGGGTATTAAAACATGAGACTGGGGGACCCTCCTCACCCCTGAAGCCTCTGATGTGGGGGCAGCCCCACCTCATACCAGGATGCCCGTGCATTCCTCAGCCATGTTGACAGAACTTTGCTGACAGTCCTATGGGCTAGAGCAGTGGTCTGCTCCTTCTGTGGGGATGGAGAGGCTCTCTGAGCTGTGTGTCTGGCAGAGATTGAACTAAACCTCCATGTCCCCTGCCCAGTTTCCTTGTACGACCTCAGGAACTGCACTGTGAAAAGACTGGCGGGGTCAGGGGAATCTTAGATCAGAGTCAGGATCTGGTCAGGGCCCGGGTCAGTCAGGGCCAGTCAGTGACCAGGAGCAAGCTCAACCTATGCTCAAAGTCAGAGCTCAGTCTGTGTCTAAGTCAGAGAAAAGCTGCTGGCCCCATGTGCCTCAGACTGTCCCCTTGATGGCTGGGCCATCTGCTGTCCATGAGGCTGACCTTGCTAGTGCTGACTGAGCCCCTCCCCCCCTCCACGGGCTCTTCCCTCGTGCTTGCCATCATATTGCCCAGCCCCCTCCTCTCCTTGGCCCACACTGCCTTCCCCCTACCCCATGCAGCAGGTGGAACGGATTGGTGACATAGAAGAGCGTGGCAAGATCCTAGTGTCCCTCATGTACAGCACACAGCAGGGGGGCCTCATCGTGGGCATTATACGCTGCGTGCACTTGGCTGCCATGGATGCCAATGGCTACTCGGACCCATTCGTCAAGCTGTGAGTCAATGCCTCCGGACCACACATGGGCCCCAGAGGGAGTCCCAGATCCTTGGAAGGAGAGAACCAGAGAACTTCCCCAGGGTCATTGTACAATGAAACCCAGAAAGGGAAAGGAAACTGCCCAAGGAAACAGTGAAATGGATGCCAAGAACTGGCTAGAGTGTGAGGTGGAGACTCAGGCAGACTGGCCACTTGCCCACAGATGAGGCTTTGTCTCTGTCCTCCCTGAGGGGGAGGAGCGGGGAGCATGGTTGCAGTAGCCCCTTGGAGTCAGCCACACACCCCTCTAGCAGCTCAGAGCCACACCACCAGAGAGGCAGTCTGGTTTTTTCCAGATTTATTCTGGAAATGCTCAAAGAAAAGTCCTTAGATTTGGGGGTTATTCCAGTCATCTCAATCACGGGGAGTAAAAGAGACTTTATCTGTGTTAGTCCGGATCCTCTGAGAAGAAGATGCCAAGACAGGACGAAACAGATGAGGGTTTAATGAGGGGAAGTGCCTGTATGGGACCCCAGGTGAGGGGAGGAGGGAGGGAAGTGGGAGGGAAGCATCCTAGATGCAGGTTCAGTAAGGACTTCGAGGAGCCATGTCTCCTGGCAGTGGGCCTGCCTAGTATCCCTGCCGCACCTGGTCATCGGCTGGGAGCACAGCCTCGGCACAAACGTGGCAAGGACTTCCAAGTGCTGCATCTGGGTTTTGGTCAGGTAAGCTCCCTGTAGCTGGAGGTCTGCCAGGCACATTCTCAGGGCCACTATTGTGTGAGACATGGGGCTCAACTCCCATCTCTGGGAAAATCTAGCTGCAGACTATAAATAAGTTATTAAGCCTCTTGCTCAGTTTCTTCACTGGTAAAATGGAGACAGTAATTCTATTTATCTCTAAGAGTTGGCATGAGGCTCAAATGAGATATCACGTATAAAGCAACTGGAATAGTGCTGGGTACAGAAATGTCTAGCACCTCAGTGGGAATCTGCCTTGCTTTGTGGCGGCAAATGTGTGTTTCCATGGATAGGGTTAAGAGCATCCAGACTGCCTGGGCTTGAATCCCATTGTCAATAGTCTCCAATATTCCCTAGCCATGTGACCTTGGGCTCATGGCTTACCCTCTCTGGGCCTCAGTGTCCTCATCTGTGAAATGGAGAGAGTAATAGTGTGCATTATTAGTTCAGGTCCTCCAAGGAGGAGACACCAAGAGGGGATGAGATGTGCAAGAAATTTGTTGTGGAAAATGCCTGCGAAGGAAATCAGGAAAGGTCCAGAGGAGATCCATAGAGATGACAGACTTTGATATGGGTCTGATCCCTGTGGAGGAGAGAGGGGAGGAAGGAAGTTTGGGGAGGAAGAATCTTAGGCTGCAGTGAAGTTCCAAGGAAGTCTCTACCAGGGTAATGGGGAATCCTTGAGCACAAAGACACCCATCCAAGGATCCTTGCATCTCCCAGAAATGGGGCTACCTAGTGTCCCTTCCAGGTTCACTTCCTGGCTGAGAACAGCCCATGGGAGGCATGCCCTCAACGAGAACATGATGAATTCAGAGCCCAGAAGCTTGTCAGTCAATTTCACTTCCTGCAGTTGGAGATCTGGACGGTGTATTTTCATGAGGTCTGGTACACAATAAGTGCTCAATAAATCCAGGCTATTATGGTTATAAGTAACCACCACCACTTCTCTTGCTGATGACAAAGATATTTATTAATGTTCTCTCCAGCTGGGAGACACTGATAATAGAAACCAGCACTTCCCTTAAGCCCATGACCCAAGAACAGGCTAGTGTGGGCTTTCTTTCAGGTTTTCTTTGAATGAGGATTTAGTTAACAAAGAACACACACACGTCAGGATGAGTTTGATTTCCAAGAGTAATTTGGTTCTGCTTTCTGATATGGCCCAAGAGAGAAAATGAGCACACAGGGTGTTGTCCGGTACTCCATTAAATCTCAGCCACACGTGAATTGGTTTTCTTAAATAATTCTCTCCACTATTCCTGCCCTCATCCATCTAGTCCTTTCAGAAGTAGAGTTGCTGTAGTGACTAGGGAAACAGCTGCCCTGGTGGACATAGTTGCAGGAAAGGAAACAAGAAAGCATTAAGCAGTTTCCAGTCGAATAAAGATTTTTAAAATTCAGAACTACCTTTTATTTTTGCTCAGCACTTGGTAACTTTCAATTCCTCATTTGATTCTCTTCTTAAAAATTATCCTCAAAAACAGTTCTGTCCATGAGAAGGAAGTGTTTGCCCTCTTTACAGGTCAGGAAACTGGAGCACGGTAAGGTTACTCTCCTGTTCGAAGTTGCTCAGCTAGTGAGAGCCTAAATCAGAACCCAAATGTCCCAGCCCTTGGGAGTTTTTAGCCCATTTTGTTACTCACCCAGCAGATATTGACTGAGCACCTACCACATGGCAGTCATTGTGCCTACACTGGGGATGAGCCTTCTAGGCAGAAAAAACTGTGTGTGCAAAGGCCCTGGGGTCGAAAGGAGAAAGTAGTGGGGTGAAAAGCGTGGCAAAAAATTAGGCTGGGACAGAGCAGGGACCCAACCACACAGGGTCTTAAGGCCACATAAAGGATTTTGAACTCTACCCTGAGGACAAAGAGAAGCCAGTGAATAGTTTTGAGCAGTGGACTGTCAGTAATCAGATTTACATCTACTTCTTTCTCCATATGCCCAGCATCTCCCCAGGACTTGGGGGCAGCCTAAGGGGCAGCAGATGGTGAAACACAAGCACCACCAGCCATGGCCCTCAATTTGATCCCTAGGGAGAAAGTGGTAGCTAAGAGCACAGACTCCAGATATACCACCTGGGTTTAAGTCCCAGCTGTGTGACCTAGGGCACATGTCTCAACCTCTCTGAGCCCTCAGTTTTTGTGTATATAAAATGAGTGGTCATAGTTCCACCACCGAGGGTTCAGGTGAGGATGAATATACCTAAGGTGTTTAGTGCAGTGGCTTGCACCAGGGAGATGCTGTAATGCACATTGGTCATTATCAATGTTGATTCACTTTCTGATTTATTCATCAATTATTATCCTGACACTCGAAGGAGGCTTTGGGGTCATCAAGGGGCTGTTCTTATTCATTAAACTCCATCCATAACAGCCTCTCATATCTCCTCCCAGCTGGCTGAAACCAGATATGGGAAAGAAGGCCAAACACAAGACTCAAATTAAAAAGAAAACCTTGAACCCCGAATTTAATGAGGTAAGGCTGCCCCATTCTTTATCATGCTTGGGGATATTTCCTGTGTGTGAGAGAGGAACAGATTCCTACTAGAATGTTGTAACTCACGTCAAAAAATGTTTCTGTCATAGACCAGCTTGAATTATCTAAAGAAGAGGGAATGAGTTCCTTGTCACTGGAGGGAATCAAGCCTGGGACAAAAGGACACAGATTAGGATTGTTATAGGGAGGAAGCTACATTTAGAGACAGACTGAATTAAATCATCTCCAATGTCTTTACCAAATCAAATAATCTATAATACCGAAGTTTGAGAAATAAACATGGGCAGTGATGCCCTTTGTCATCCACTCAGTTGGCGCTGCCCTCTCTCACTCCTCACACTGTCTAGGTACCCACTGAACGCACTCCTTCCTCTGTGTTCTCACTGCCACTGCCTTGGCTCAAACCCTGGACTTCATGCTTGGACTATTGCAGTAGACTCCTGATTCACTTCTCTGTGTGTGGTAACTCCTCTACATAGCGTGAGCTTTCCAAAACACAAATCTAACTTGTCACTTCTTAAATAAACTTAACGATGGCTCCCTTACTTCTTAGCATGACAGTGAAGCCTCAACTCACCTCCATTCCTGCCCCACCTCGCATACCCCCTCCTCAAGTCACACAAAAGTCCATGCAAGTCCCTTTGCACCAACTTCTCCCTTTTCCTGGACTACTGTCTCCCTCTTTTCCTCTCTGGACAACTCCTACTCATCCCTCAAGACTCATTGTAAGTGTTAGCTCCTGCAGATATGCTTCCTCTACATTTGCAGCCTTTGTGCATCCTTCCACCTTATGGTATCGCTCTGGATTTCAATTATCTATTGACAAGCCAGACAGACACTAGCAGTCCCGAAATTTCTGTTGCATTATAAAGGATTGGATGGAGAAAAGAATGGAAGAATGGATGAGTTCTAACTGAACCCACATGTACGGTTCCCATCCTAAACCAAAAATAAAGAGAAAGAAGAAATGCACAATCAGGTGATATGACACCAGTTTTGAGCTTGGACCCCCATCCCTTAGCCTCACTCCAGGCACTAAGCAGGCATTGGTTCACATTCTAATCTCCACATCTGTCCTGGAGCAGCCCTTGTTCTGTTGTACTTACTACATTTTCCTTTCTTGGCCCCACCCTTGAGATATGATGTTGGGTCAGAGCTGGCTAATATTGGTTTTTATGGTATGTTGCAAAGTGGGAAATGGAAGCTACAGTGCAGTAGGCTTAGCACTGTTTTTTTTTTCTTTTAAAAATACACCCATATGCATGTACATGGGGAATGTACTGTATAAACAGAGCACAGGAGCAATCACTGACCACCTAGTCCTGTCCTTCTTCCCCAAGCCCCTCTTTCAACGGGACCCCTGATTTCCTAACTCAAACTCATGAATTTTGAGTAAGGAGCCATTTACAGCTGTCCTGCCCTACCCTCTCCTGGAATCTGAAATAAAATAAAATTCAAATGTCCAATAAACTCATTAGCAATAAAGAAAATATGAACCAAGACCAGATATCAAATCTCAAAATGAACTGGCACAAAAATATTCTTAAATATTGATGCTCAGTGTTGGTGAGCATGTGGGGAAATGAACAAACCAACACAAACTCTGAAGGGAAGTTTATCAAAACACTTCAAAAACTGTAAAATTAAAAAATTTATATTCCATTTATTTGAAGAATGGATAATATCATCACATATTTCAGAATTCAAAAAGTACAAAAGGAGTTCTGGTCAAGATGGCAGAACAGGGGCCGACCCCGTGGCTCACTCGGGAGAGTGCGGCACTGGGAGCACAGCAGCGCTGCCGCCGCAGGTTCAGATCCTATATAGGGATGGCCGGTTTGCTCACTGGCTGAGTGCGGTCACAAAAAAGGACAAAAAAAAAAAAAAAAAAACTGAAAGAGGATGGCAGAACAGTCTGCAGCATCACTCCCTCCCACAAATCAACTAATTTACAACCACTGAAAAGCAACAACAACCAAGCTGGGGCTGTTAGAGCTCAGGGGAAGAGGAGGAGAGACCTACAGAGTGCATGAAGGCAGAAGAAGCCACGATGAAAGAAAGAAAAAACTGCTTCAACCATTTCAAATCATGGCCATTTCCAGGCTGGAGCTGCTGAGCACATGGAGCAGGAGCTGGCAAAAGCCACAACTGTGCCCTTCAGATGGAGTTGCTTGAAGACAACAGGGGAGAAGAGGGCCTTGGTGGCCCCCAGGCCAGCAATACCACTAATAGTGTTCCTGTGAACCCACATAGGACCAAGGAGCCACAATGAATGAAAAAAAGGAGCCACTCAGAGGCTGGTGAATCATCACAAGGGACTGGAGCACAGCCTGTCCCATGGGAAATGTTTGGAGCATGGGCAGTGGGGGAGACAGGCCCACTGGGGGAACACTGGGGCACAGCAAGGACAGCTGATCTGCTCCCCAATCAGCAGAGGACCAATCAGAGGAAACTGTTCAGGAATATAGAATTGCATGGGGTGCAGTTTGATGAAAAGACTCAGGCCCAGACCAGAGTTTCTACACAACCCAGGTGCAGTGGATCTTACTAAACCTGGAAGTAGTACCTACAAAGTCAACCATTAAAACCCAAGCTGCACAAAAAGTCTTCCCCAGGGAATCAGCAGCAAAGCAGCAATTTAGCTCAAACACAGAGCTCAAGTGCTGGTCCCCACAGGAAGATCCCCCATTTTAGAAGTAAGCAAAGGACAACAAATTAGTTCCAGTGAAGAGTTTAAGTGGTAGGAACAGCAAATAATCCAATACAGAACTGAAAGAAAAAACAGAGTACCCAGTGGGGCCCACCCAGGTTCCTGAGGCATAGAGCCAGGGACCAGACCCTCCTCCCACAACCAGGCACACCGCCAATTCCATGGGGCCTGCCCAGGGTCCTGAGGCATGGAACTGGGAGTCACCAGCAACTAGGTAAGGAGCATGCCAAAAACATCACCTTCATGTGGGTGGCCCACCACAACCACCACAATAACCATGGCTGCTATGAAAGCAGCTAGATGCCACAACCACCGTGCAGATGGTCCACCAACCACTGGAGTGCATTGACACAAGGAGAGTCACCGGCAGAGACCAAAGAAAAGAAGTGCATGTCTCTCCACAAAGCCCATTCCAGAGAGACAGAAGAAGCACCTGCTCTACAATCATATTGGGGGACCTGAACACACCACTCAGTATTAGATCACCTAGGCAACAAATCAACAGAGTAACCATGACTCTTTTAGAAGGAGAGAAGAAATCTAGGGTTACCAGAGGTGGGAAAGGGGAGGCAGAGGGGGTGGGGAGAGATTGGACAAGGGGGATAAAGAATAAGTAAACAATATATATGCAAGTAATATTGATTTGATCAACATATGTCAATGTTGAACCCCCAAAATATGTGTAATCAATTATGATTCAATAAAAAAAAATTTTTTTAAATACAAAAGGGTGTCTAATCAGAATCCCCTTCCTACTTCAACCTCCAGCCCCTACTTCTAGTCTTCTGAAGCAACAGTAGTCCTTTCTGAGATTTATATACAAGGGTACTTCAAAAAGTTCATGTAAAAATAGAATTGAAAGATAATATGAATATTTCCATGAACTTTCTGAAGTGCCCACATATATACAAAGCAAATACACTCATATGTGTAACCAGCTTTCTTATTGTACACAAATGGCTTCACAGTATGCCAACCATTCTGCATCTTAAAATTTTACAAACTCAAATTCACTTCTTGGAATTTACCCTAAATAAATCATCATGGATGTACATAATTATTTAGTCACAAGGGTGTCTTTTATGGTATCATTAACAGTAGCAAAAAATTGGAAACAACCTAAACACTCAACTGTTAGGAATTAGGTTATGGTATAGCCACAAAGCCATTAAATGTAGCCATTAAAATGATGATGGAGAAAAATATTTGAAAAATACCTGCAAACATGCTAAGTTGGTTTTTACCATAGGTTATAAGGTGGAAAGAGGAAGCTACAATACTGTGTATTCAGTATTATTTCATTTTTTAAAAACATACATCAGTGTAAACATGCATGAGGGGATGTTGACAGTGGTTATTGAATAGTTGGATTACAGGTAACGGGTAATCTTTTTTTTTTCCCCTTCTTTGCTTTAACAATAAACATGAATGAATTTTGTAGCTGAGCAGGAAAGTTATTTTTTTGTGACTTACATTTTTACTTTTAATTAATTTATTTTAATTGTACATTTTTATGGGGTACAGTTTATTGTTTCAACACATGCATGTATTGTATAATGATCCAATCAGAATAGTTAGCATGTCTATCACTTAAACACTTATCATTTCTTTGTGATTATTTCTGAGGACATAAACACTCAGACCATTTCAACTATCTTTAATCCTTAAACAATAGAGAGGGGAAACCCCCTACAGAAGCTACCAGGGGGGAAAAACTAAGTGTGTGGACATCTGCCTTTAAGGAAACTTGAACAGGACCAGCTCTATTTTTAAAACTTCACCAGCCTTCCCAATTTCAAACAGAGAATTCACTGAAAGGGGGATCGCAGGGCTGTTATATAGAGCGTTTGCTGAAAGGGGATCACTGGGCCTATTGCAGAGGTTCAGCAAGGGGAAGACCTCTTTGCTCCCAGGATGCCCAGCTCAAGGGCTCTTCTTGGCCCATGAACTCCTAGGACTCAGCCTCAGCTCCTTATGCTAAAGGCTCAAGGGACCCTCTCACTCGATGTCTTCTTCTGTTGAATGCAGGAGTTTTTCTATGACATCAAACACAGTGACCTGGCAAAGAAGTCCCTGGACATCTCCGTCTGGGACTATGACATCGGCAAGTCCAATGATTATATCGGTGAGTGCTCTCAACTCCAGAAAACTGCCCACCTCACTTTGTCTACCCCAGAAGAGGAGAGCCTCATCCAGGGCTGCAGAGTTGAGGTCACTCCTTTTCTTTTTCACACATTATCCAAATGCTATGTCAAGACACATGATTCTGACTTTGGTCCAATTTGGGGATGCCTTTGTTATGGAAAGTCTTATAAACTTGATTATATGCTGAACAGGTTACCTCCAGTGGAATAGTTAAATCACAGGAGAGTGGGGTATGTGGTCTCTGCAGAAAATAGGGTGCAAAGGGGTTCTCCTTAAACTATTTGCAAGTCCAGGGTGAAGGTTTTAATTTTTCCAGTTCCCCTCCAATAATGAAGAAGATACGTGGTTAAATGTGGCACAGGGAGGGAACTCCAGACAAGGCACACCTCCTGAGAAAGGTGTAAAGACAGGATTGAACAGGATGATGAAAGAACTCTTTGGAAATAAATGATAAGTACCCAGAAGTAGTGGCAGATAAGTTTCAGTGAGTGGGATGGTGAATTGTAGGGAAAAAAAATTGACAATGAAGTTATGACTTGGTGCTACAGTAGGGAGTCATTGCAGGCTCTTAAGGCAGAGAAGCTGGTAGTAATAATAATAATGGCAACAACGTTATAACAACCACCCTCTATGGAAGAGCCATCCCAAGTCACTGGGCAGTTTTTTCCCAACTACACATTTGGGTCTAGAATGAGAGTCCCATTTGTCCCTCTGTTCTGACCACCTGTCCCTGTCTTCTCATTTCGTCCTTCAGGCGGCTGCCAGCTGGGGATCTCGGCCAAGGGAGAGCGCTTAAAACATTGGTACGAGTGTCTGAAAAATAAGGACAAGAAGATCGAGCGCTGGCACCAGCTACAGAATGAGAATCATGTGTCAAGCGATTAGGATAGTGCGAGATCCCCAGCTCCATGTCCCACCCTGTGCTCGGGTCACCCCCAGCCTGCCCCAGCTGCCCACTGCACTCTGGTCTCTCTTCTCTAGGCCTCCCTCCCACCATCTCCTGCTGCCCTCTCTGAGCCTGCCTTCGAGGTCTCCCCTCCTCACATCGGGCAGTGCTGCCAAAGACCTCTGCTCCCTCCCCAATGCTAGGATGCAGGCTCTGAACGCAGCCCCTCTCTGGTCCCTAGGATGGAGCAGTAGGGGTGGGAAAGGAGATGTTTACAAAGAGGTGGTTCATTTAATAACCTCTCAGTTTGGGTAAATTACAAAGGTTCTTCATCTTTTGGGACTGTTTTTAGACCCTCCTGGCCTTGAGTACACACACACACGCACACACACACGCCCCTTTCATCCCCTGTGTTGTGTCTGCATGTACCCTCAGTTGTCAGCAAACCCAAACACACCATGAGGACAAGTATTGGGGCAGAAATGGAGTATCCAGGCTCCCACTGTCTCTCCAGCACACACGCCAATTTCCAGGAAAACAGAGCACTGTGTTCAGGAAACCACCCTCCCTGTTCCAAATGCGTTGGAAAATAGACATACAGAATATACCGAGGGACTTTGCAGCCCCTTCTTTCAGAATGTCACCTATTTGCTTCCTAGCAAAAATAATAATAATAATAATAATAATAATAATAACCCTTTCTCTATTGCCTCTTCTCCTCCCTCTTCCTTTTTCCTGACTCTTGCATAAGTATCTCTCCCTTTCTCAGCCTCTCACCTCTTCTCTCTACTCCCTGCCTCTCTTCCTCTCTCCTTTCTCCCTCTCTAAGGGGGTGTAACAGCAAAAACAAAAGAGTGCATCTTAACTCAACCTCACCCTGTTGCTTTTTCTCACCAGCCTGCCCAGCAAACTCTGAGAAACTGGCCGAAACCTCAAGCTCCCCTTGGGCCCATGCTTGTCAAATCACCCACTTCTCCTGTTGGCACAGCCAGATACCCTTGGGCCCTGGGCCAACTGCTGGTGCTGCCACATAGACGTCCATAGGTGGGCTTTCTCACCACACCCCCACCCAAGTGGGCACACAGGAGGCATTTAGAAGCCCAGAGCTATGGGTCTGAGGGGGCCTCCTCCGAAGCCCCCAGCCTTTCTCCTTCCTCTGCTCTTAGACAATTGAACAAAGTACCCCTCCCCCAATACTCTTTGACTCTGTTTCATTGACTCTCTCCCATCTGTCCCTCATTCAGAACCACCTCCAATCTCTGTTTCTCTTTGTCTCTGTCTCTTACACTATTTACCACGTTTCCTGGGAGACGACATCGTGGATGCAAAACTTTACACTGGCAGACCCTGATGCCAAAGGCTTTTGGTCCATTATCAGTCACTGAGTTTTTCTTCCTAAAAAAAAAAAAGAGAGAGAAAAAGGCAATGTGGGCAAACAAACATAAATCTGAGTTGAGGTTGGGGTTGGGCAATCTTCGGTGCCCTGTGAGAAAGGTTTGGTTTTCCCAATTCCGATTAAATCCTCCCCTGTGAAAATTAACCTAAATCCTCCCAAGCCCCCACCATTCTCTACAGAAGCCAACAGATGGATTCTAAAACCCTCACTTTCCCCAAACTCACACCTATTAACCTTCCCTTTCAATGCCCTCCACTCTCAGCTCCCTGCACAACTCATTAAAGGACTCATTTCTTGCCTAGAATGACCATTTTCTACAAGCTCCTCACCTTCCCCAAGGTTGCCAACAGCTTCCTGGTCACCATCTTTCCTCTTGAGCCTGTTTTTCCCCATTAGTCCCCTGTGACACCTACTCTCAGCCCACCTCCCTTCCATGGTTTGCCCTTAAGAGAAAGCATGCTGGCTGTGTCGCCCAAGCCTGATGCTGGTGTTGATGCTAGAGTCGGCATGCAGCAAGCTCACAGTGCCCCCAGTCTGGGTGCACGCTTTCCCTGACAAATGTAACCACCTCCCTGCCTAGAATATACACATGCTGTCTGGTGCATGCACAACCATCCACCACCTTTCTTTGTGATGATGTAGCCAAAAATAAAGTAGGAATATCCAAGAAAACTGGTGGTCTGCATTTTTCCTTTCGTGTTTCCTGGAGGTCTTCCTCCCCACCAGTACACATGCTGTTCAGATAGTTAATATTTAAGAGCATCTACTATTTTCTAGGCACTGGGGATACAGCAGACAAATAGGGCAGATATGGTCTTCACCCACGTGGAGTTTGCTTTCTAGTGGTTTTCATCTTGGGCAGATGGGCTCGGGGTAACTTGGCTGACCGCACACCATCTTAGAAGCATGCTTTTTGCTGGTGCCCATCCTACAAGAAGGCAGCATCTTGATCCTCTCCCTCCTATCCCACACCCTGGGGAAAGTCCCAACTGGTTATGGAATCAGACATTGCTAAGGCTAAAAGAGAAGAACTGAGCCAGAGCCTAGTTCAATCAACTCACTTACCAGACAGACGAAGAAACCAAGGCCCAGAAAAAGGAATGACATGTCCACCGTTTCACAGAGGCAATGCCAGGAAGGGAGCTAGATCATTGGACTCCCAGTCCAGTGTTCTTACACACTGATTAATAATAACACAGATCACCAAGTGTCTCCCTTGTATTCTAGCACCTTCCAACCTGCAAGGGTACTTCAAGAAGCTCATGGAAAGATTCATATTATCTCTTAATTCTAATTTTCCAGGAACTTTTTGAAGTACCCTTGTACATTTAGCCTTCACAGATAACCCCTCATTAGAGATTCTAGCAGTCCTGAAAATGAGCTGAGTAGAAAACTTTCCAGAAGGATTCTTCATCTCACTAGAATCTATTCCAAAAGTGCTTAAGTGCTTTATGAGAAACACTGGTTACTTCCCAGAAGCTGTCAATTCTCTTCAAAGCCAACTTTAAGACAATTTCCTTTTCCTCATTCCCAGAAGGGTGAGTATTAGTGTTGGGGACAGAAGTCGGCACCTTAGAATCACATGGGAGATTTATTTTTAAACCACTCATCCTTCCCCCACCTCCCCGCAGACTCTGCTAAACCCTGAAGACAAGGTATATATTTGAAAATATTTCCCTGTTGATGCCTGTGATTTCCACTTCCATCATGATGGGGAAAACCACTGCTCTAAAACTTGATCAGTTTTTCCTGCAAGTCAGCTAGCTGCCACCAGGTGAAGAGAGATGCCAGTTAGAGCCATGCAAGTCTCACCGAAACAGCAGAAGACACTTCTTGCCACTATACCTGTGTTCATGGCAGACATCACTAATCAATACAGCATCTTTCCCACAGAGCCTACTAGCAGCCTCTGAATCCTTCTCAACACAGCATTCCAGGCAGCCACCACCAGTCAGTCATGGACGGTAGTTGAAAAGAAACCTAATTTCCATCCTTAAAATGGTTGATCTCCTTCCCCCGACGTGGCAACATGCCTAACAGGCAAAGATGAATACACATGAGGATATTTTTCCTAAGTGTTTGTACACCTAACCTGACTAATTATGCTTCCCCCCACCCACTGAAATAAAACAATCTGCAAGAGGTAACATGGGGTGATACAAAGCACCTGCCCTGAAAAGCACACCAGCCTTTAAATCAATTCAGTCCAGCATTCAAATCCTGACTGTCACTTTCTAGCTGTGGAACCTTGGCCCACTCACTCAGCCTCTCTGAGTCTCAAGTTTCCTCCTCTGGAAAATGCAAACAGTAATAAATACTTCAGAGAGTTGCTGAGAGATTTCAATGGGATAATCAGTGAAGAGTCCCTGGCACATAGTAGGGGCTTGATTAATACCATTCAACTTGCCAGCCTCAAGGCTTGGGCTCCCCCACCCAGCTCACATCAGGGGAAAATGCCTTTGAGCTGGCATCGATAATATACACGAGACATTGGATCTGAAGTGGGAGGAGCTCAGATGAGGAAGAAAACATATCTCCAAGGTCTCCACACAGTTGGGAGCAGAGGCTCCAGCTGATAGCTACAGGAATTCAACGTACAACGAGAGATGTGCATTCTGAGTGGGAGTCAGAAGTGAGACCAAGTTACCAAGGCGTGGTCTTCCATCAGGGCTGGCCAAAGTGAGGCAGAGAGAGGGGTAGGTCATGGGGTTGGTGGTTCCTGGTGAAAGCAGTTCAGGTCCAACCACGGCTGGAAACACAGCCAAGTGGATTAAACTCTCAGTGTTCTGAAAGCTGCCAGGCTGGCCCCTCCTCTGCTCAATCGGGTTTGCTAGGGGCGCTGGCCTGATCGTCAGGTGATACATTACAGTGCCATAAAAACGTGTGTGCATGTAAAAGATACCTTCTGCTTGGCTCTGGTTCAAATTTGCTGTGTGACTGTTGGAGGAACTGTAAATTAGTACAGCCATTATGAAAAACAGTATGGAATTTTCTCCAACAACTACAGATAGAACTGCCATACAAGCAGCAATCCCACTGGTGGGTGTATACCCAAAGGAACGGAAATAATCATGTCAAAGGGATACCTGCAGTCTCATGTTTATCACAGCCCTATTTACAATATCCAAGAGTTGGAACCAACCCAAATGTCCATCGATGGATGACTGGGTAAGGAAAATGTGGTGTATGTACACAATGGAATAGTACTTTGCCATAAAAAAGAATGAAATTTTGCCATTCACAGCAACATGGATGAACTTAGAGAAAATTATGTTAAGTGACTTAAGCCAAGCACAGAAAGAGAAATACTGCATGTCCTCACTCATAAGTGGGAACTAAAAAATTAAACAAATAAAAAAAGAAAGAGAAAAAAAATTTTGCTGTGTGACTTTTAGCAAGTTCCTTCGCCTCTCTGGTTCTTTGACTACATAAGTAGGACATCAGAATAGTACAATCCTCTAAATTAATTCCCAGGGCCTACAAAAGTACTTTCATTTCCCAGTCATTCAATGCAAAACAAGGCCTTTGTGCTGAGGACAGCCCCTCTGACTGAAATCCTGCCTTGTCTTTCTCAGGTAACATAAGAATAAGTTGTCTATAATGTCCTGTGTCAGTTTCTTTAAAGGTAACCATAACTTAAAGCCACCTGCAAAAGCTTGAGGGCATAATCCTAGGTGTAACTGAATTTTTCCAATTATAGTCTCATTTTTTTTACAGTTGTCTCACTCTCAGCCAGTTCTATGCAACTAGTTTTATGAAACTTGCCTTGATTGTATCTTTCAAAGAATTCCATGGTTGGTTTTCTAAGGACAGCTCTCTTTTGCACTCACATTGGATCTGTTTACATATATTTCATCAAAAGTATTTAACAACTACAATTGCTATAAAGACTTTGGGGAGCAAACAGAATCTTTGATAAACATACACTCCAACTGGTGAAGGAGATGAATAAGACGTGGACAGAGGCTCATCCCTTCATGTCACAATCCATGCTGGGCGTAAGTCAGCAGTTTCACGCAGAAGTGGGGAGTGCCAATTAATTGATTATCTGGTCGGGAGAAGTGTTGTTAAGAAAGATGATTAACTGGCATTTACAGAATACTTCCTCCAACAACAAGAGAATATGCATTCTTTTCAAGCTCACATGGAACATTCTCCAAGACAGACCATATTCTGAGCCCCAAAACACGCCTTAACAAATTTAAAAGAAGAGATACTATACAAAGTATGCTCTTTACCACAATGGATTAAATAACAAATCAATTTTTAAAAATAGCTGGAAAATTCCAAAATATATGGAGATTAAATAACACACTTGTATTAGTCTGTTTCTGTTGCTTATAACAAAATACACAGAACTTGGTATTTTATGAAGAAAATGAAATTTATTGCTTACAGTTTCTGAGGCTGGGAATTCCAAAGTCCATCTGGTGGTGGCCACAGTGACCCAGGGGTCTCACATTGCAAGAAGGTATAAGCAGAGAGAAGAGAGTAACCTCCTCATTCACTCTCTTTCTAAAGTCCTCAGAAACACACCCCTGACCACCATTTTTAATCCATTCACTACTGCATGGTCCTACAAGCCAATCATCTCTTCAAGGCTCCACCTTTCAATTACCATAATAGGATTTCCCACCCTCTTAACAGTCACAGTGGGGGCTAAGTTTCTAATACATAAAACTTGGGGGACACGATTCAAGCTTCAGTGAGTTTTAGGGGGACATAATTCAATCCACTACATTTGTACCCCATAAATATGTGCAATTATTACATATCAATTAAAAAATAAAAATTTTAAAAATAAATGACACACTTCTAAATAACACATGGGGCAAAGAAGTAGTCTCGAGAAATTTTAAAATATTTTGAACTAAATGAGAATGAAAGAAACAACCTACCAAAATGTATGGGACGCGGTGAGCTTTCAGGGAAATTGAAAGCTTGGAATGCATATATTAGAAAAGAAGATCTAAATTTAGAGAGGGATGAATAGGTGAAAGATGGGGATATTTAAGGTAGTGAAACTTCTGTATGATGCAATAATGATGGATACATGACATTCTGTATTTGGCAAAACCTACAGAACTGTACAACACAAAAAGTGAATCTTAATGTAAACTATGAACTTTAGTTAATTGTAATATATTAACAGCAGTTCATTAATTGTCACAAATGTACAACAGCAATGTTAATAGAAGAAATTATGGGTGGAAAGAGAGGGGCTTAAGGGAACTCTTTATACTTTTCAATTTTTCTGTAAATCTAAAACTGCCATAAGAAGTAAAGTCTATTAATTAAAAGGAAAAAAACATAGTATGTTTCCCTTTAAAAAGAAGAAGAAAAAAGAAAGAAAAGAATACAGTACTGTGTTTGTGTGTATCTGTGTGTGTTAACATAGAAAAATATCTGAAAAGATCTATCCCAAAATGTTTGTAAGGTAGCTTCTGAGTTTTAGGATCGTGGATATCTTTATATTTCCTGATTTTTCTGACATTTTTTCTTTGTGTGATATGCATGCACTGCTGTAAAAAAAAAAAAAAATCACAGGAGACTATAAAACAATTTTGTCAATGACACAAAAAGACAAAGAAGGACAACTAAAATGTCTTTTTAAGTATGATTTCTCTCGAGAAAGTGAATTCTCAAATGTGGCTTTGGGTGCCAAGAAAATATCAGCGTGAAAGAGAAACAAAAGCTCAAATGGTAATTTAATGCCAAGATTCCAGCTTTCATCTCCTCAGTGAACAGGGAACCCTAAATCACAACAAGTGGAGGTCAAGATGGCGGAAGAGGAGAGCGGCCTGCTGCTTTTCCGCCACGAGTAGAAGCAGCCTGAGGCCCGCGCCAGATGCAGCTGTAGCAGAATCGGCACAAAGAAATGGTTTTGAAAGGGTGTCTTTACCCTGCCGAGAACCGGGAATCTTCCCCCAACCCGCGCGCCCAACCCGCCAGTGCACCACGGCCCGTGTCCCAGCCACAGCTGCAGACGTGGAAACATGGAGGCCTGAGCCAGCGTGTGTCACCCCGGGCTGCAACGGTGACCGCATCTTCTGACCCCCTGCCACCACCCGCCGTCCCTGGAGCTGGAAGCGAATCAACCGGCAGCCGAGACAGGGAGACGTCCAGCAGGAGAGGCAGAAGCTCCGCAGAGACCACACGCCCTGCGGGCCGCCACTGCCTGATCCAACAGGTAGGCTTCACCACCGCCACCCAGCTTCATTCCCAGCCCAGCCCAGTGCACACAGAGCAGGTAGTCGTCCGGCAGGGGAGGCAGGAACTCCACAGGGTCCACGCTGCTGCCGTGCAATCCAGCAGCAGGTAGGCTTAACCGCTGCCACCCGGCTCCATCCCAAGCCCGGCCTAGTGCGCACAGAGCAGGGACACATCCTGCAGGGGAAGGGGAAGCTCTGCAGAGACCACAGCTATGTGGTGCCTCGGCGCATCCCAGCAGCCCGGGCCAGAGCGCAGGGAACAGGGAGTCACTGAGGTAGCCATACCAAATTGGCAACCACAGCAACATCTTAGTCAGTCAATAGTGTCAAACCTGTGGACTGTGAAACCCCCTGCCACAATGAATAAACATCAAAGAAAAGATACCAGAAATACGAAATATCAAGAAAGTACACCACCAAAAGTTAATAAATCTCAAGCTCTAGATCCTATAGAACAAGAAGCCCTTGAAATGACTGACAAGGAATTTCGAGTGATAATTCTAAGGAAACTGAATGAGATACAAGAAAACTCAGCCAGACATCATGATGAAATGAGGAAAAGTATACAGGACCTGAAAGAGGAAATGTACAAGGAAATCAATGTCCTGAAAAAAAATGTGGCAGAACTTGCCGAACTGAAGAAGTTATTCAGTGAAATAAAAAATGCAATAGAGAGTTTAACCAACAGGATTGTGGAAGTTGAAGAGAGAACCTCCGAACTTGAAGATGGGCTGTTTGAAATAACACAAGCAAACAAAAAATAAATAAATAAAAAAGAATCAAAGGCATTGAAGAAAATCTGAGAGAGATATCAGACAACCTTAAGCGCTCAAATATCCGAGTCATGGGTATTCCAGAAGAGGAGGAAAAAGGAGATTGCATTGAAAACATATTCAACAAAATAGTGGCAGAAAACCTCCCAAGTATAGGAAAAATCACAGATCTTCAGATCCAGGAAGCTCAAGGATCTCCAAACGTACTCAACCCAAAAAGGCCTTCTCCATGACATGTTATAGTCAAATTGGCAAAACTCAGAGACAAAGAGAGAATCTTAAAAGCTGCAAGAGAGAAGTGTCAAATCACCTATAAGGGAGCCCCAATCAGGCTAACATCAGACTTTTCATCACAAACCATAAAAGCCAAAAAGGAATGGGATGATATATTCAAAATACTAAAAGACAGAGATTGTCAGCCAAGAATACTCTACCCTGCAAGGCTATCCTTCCGAAATGAAGGGCAAATAGTATATTTCTCAGACAAACAAAAATTGCGGGAGTTCAACACCACACGACCACCCTTACAAGAAATCCTCAAGGGAGTACTGGGTTTGGTTCCTGAAAAATAACTACCACTGCCATAAAAACCCAAGAAAAATCAAAACCCACTAGTATAATAAAAATGGCATTCCTGAAAAGTAAACAAACAAACAAAAAGGCTATCTACAACCTAAGGAACCAACAAACAGAAAACAAACAGTAAATCAGAAAGCAAGGAACAAAAGACACCTAAGACAACCAAACAACAATCAAAAAAATGCTAGGAATAAATCAACATTATTCAATAACAACTCTTAATGTAAAACGCTTAAATTCCCCAATCAAAAGACACAGACTGGCTGACTGGATCAAAAAAGAGGACCCAACTATATGCTGCCTTCAAGAGACCCACCTCACCCATAAAGACTCACATAGACTAAGAGTGAAAGGATGGAAAAAGATTTACCATGCAAACAGAAAAGGAAAACGAGCTGGAGTAGCTATTCTTATATCTGACAAAGTAGACTTTAAACTAAAAACCATAAAAAGAGACAATGAGGGACACTACGTAATGATAAAAGGACTGATGCATCAAGAAGACATAACAATCATAAATATGTACGCACCCAATGTTGGAGCAGCCAGATTTATAAAACAAACTCTATTAGACCTAAAGAAGGAAATAGACACTAATACCATAATAGCAGGGGACCTGAACACCCCACTGTCAATATTAGACAGATCATCTAGGCAAAGAATCAGCAGAGAAACACAAGATCTAAACAATACTCTAGACCAATTGGAATCGGCAGATATCTACAGAACATTCCATCCAACAACCTCAGAATATTCATTCTTCTCATCAGCACATGGATCATTCTCCAGGATAGATCACATATTAGGTCACAAATCAAGTCTCAACAAATTCAAAAAAATTGGAATTATCCCATGTATTTTCTCAGACCATAATGGGTTAAAACTAGAAATCAATAACAAATGAAATTCTGGAAACTATACAAACACATGGAAATTAAACAGCATTCTACTTAATGACATATAGGTCCAAGAAGAAATCAAGCAGGAAATCAAAAAATTTAATGAAACTAATGAAAATAATTATACATCATACCAAAACCTGTGGGATACTGCAAAAGCAGTACTAAGAGGGAAATTTATTGCATTAAATGCTTACCTCAGAAGAATGGAAAGATGGCAAGTGAGCAACCTAACACTTCACCTTAAAGAACTAGAAAAACAAGAACAATCCAAACCTAAAGTTAGCAGACAGAAAGAAATCATTAAGATCAGAGCAGAACTGAATGAAATTGAAACCCAAAAAGCAATCCAAAGGATCAATGAATCAAAAAGTTGGTGTTTTGAAAAGATAAATAAAATTGACAAACCATTAGCATGGCTAACAAAAAAAAAGAAGAGAGAAGATTCAAATAACAAAAATTATAAATGACAAAGGTGATATTACAACTAATTCATCTGAAATACAAGGAATCATTCGAGACTACTATAAACAACTATACGCCAACAAGTTTGAAAATCTGGAGGAAATGGATAAATTTCTGGACACACACAAGCTCCCAAAACTGAACCATGAAGACGTAGAAAATCTGAACAGACCAATAACAATAAAGGAGATTGGAGCTGTTATCAGAAAGCTCCCAACAAAGAACAGCCCAGGACCAGATGGATTCACAGCAGAATTTTACCAAACATTCAAAGAGGAATTAACACCAATTCTTTACAAACTATTCCAAAAGATTGAAACAGACGCAAATCTCCCAAACTCTTTCTATGAAGCAAACATCATCCTGATACCAAAACCAGGTAAAGATATAACCAAAAAAGAAAACTACAGGCTGATATCCTTGATGAATATAGATGCAAAAATCCTCACTAAAATACTAGCAAACAGAATACAGCAACACATACGTAAAATTATTCATCATGATCAAGTGGAATTCATCCCAGGGATGCAAGGTTGGTTCAACATACGCAAATCAATAAATGTGATACACCATATTAATAAACTCAAACACAAGGACCATATGATCATCTGTATAGATGCTGAAAAAGCATTTGATAAAATTCAGCACTCATTCATGACAAAGACTCTTTATAAGTTAGGTATAGAGGGAAAGTATCTCAACATAATTAAAGCCATATATGACAAACCCACTGCCAATATCATCCTGAATGGGGAAAGCTGAAAGCTTTCCTTTAAGAACAGGAACTAGACAAGGATGCCCACTCTCACCACTCCTATTCAACATAGTGTTGGAAGTACTAGCCAGAGCAATCAGACAAGAGAAGGAAATAAAGGGCATCCAGATTGGAAAAGATGAAGTCAAACTGTCCCTGTTTGCAGATGACATGATCCTATATATCGAACAGCCTAAAGCCTCTACAAAAAAACTCTTGGAGGTGGTAAATGATTTCAGCACAGTAGCAGGATACAAAATCAACACACAAAAATCAGTAGCATTTCTTTTCTCCAATAGTGAACATGCAGAAGGAGAAATCAAGAAAGCCTGCCCATTTACAATAGCCACCAAAAAAATAAAATACTTAGGAATTGAGTTAACCAAGGATGTGAAAAATCTCTATAATGAGAACTACAAACCACTGCTGAGAGAAATTAGAGAGGATACAAGAAGATGGAAAGATATCCCATGCTCTTGGATTGGAAGAATCAACATAGTGAAAATGCCCATACTACCCAAAGTGATATACAAATTTAATGCAATCCCCATCAAAATTCCAATGTCATTTTTCTCAGAAATGGAAAGAACTATCCAGACATTTATATGGAATAACAAAAGACCATGCATAGCCAAAGCAACACTGAGCAAAAAAAATAAAGCTGGAGGCATAACACTACCTGACTTTAAACTATACTACAAATCTATAATAACCAAAATAGTATGGTACTGGCATAAAAACAGACACACTGATCAATGGAATAGAATAGAGAACCCAGAAATCAACCCACACACCTACAGCCATCTGATCTTGACAAAGGCACCAAGCCTATACACTGGGGAAGAGACTGCCTCTTTAGCAAATGGTGCTGGGAGAACTGGATATCCATATGCAGGAGAATGAAACTAGACCCATACCTCTCACCATACACTAAAGTCAACTCAAAATGGATTAAAGAATTAAATATACATCCTGAAGCAATAAAACTTCTTAAAGAAAACATAGGAGAAACACTTCAGGAATTAGGACTGGACACAGACTTCATGAATACGACCCCCAAAGCACGGGCAACCAAAGGAAAAATAAACAAATGGGATTATATCAAAGTAAAGAGCTTCTGCACAGCAAAAGAAACAATAACAGAGTTAAAAGACAACCAACAGAGTGGGAGAAAATATTTGCAAAATATACATGTGACAAAGGATTAATATCCAGAATATACAAGGAACTCAAACAACTTTACAAGAAAAAAACAAGCAACCCAATTAAAAAATGGGCAAAAGAGTTAAGTAGGCATTTCTCTAAGGAAGATATACAAATGGCCAACAGACATATGAAAAAATGCTCAACATCACTCAGCATCCAGCAAATGCAAATCAAAACTACACTGAGATACCATCTCACCCCAGTTAGGATGGCTAAAATCCAAAAGACTCTGAACGATAAATGCTGGCGAGGTTGCAGAGAAAAAGGAACTCTCATACATTGTTGGTGGGACTGCAAAATGGTGCAGCCTCTATGGAAAATGGTATGGAGGTTCCTCAAACAATTGCAGATAGATCTGCCATATGACCCAGCTATCCCACTGCTGGGAATATACCCAGAGGAATGGAAATCATCAAGTCAAAGGTATACCTATTCCCCAATGTTCATCGCAGCACTCTTTACAATAGCCAAGAGTTGGAACCAGCCCTAATGTCCATCATCGGATGAGTGGATATGGAAAATGTGGTACATCTACACAATGGAATACTACTCAGGTATAAAAACGAATGAAATACTGCCATTTGCAACAACATGGATGGACCTTGAGAGAATTATATTAAGTGAAACAAGTCAGGCGCAGAAAGAGAAATACCACATGTTCTCCCTTATTGGTGGGAGCTAAAAATAAATAAATAAATTCACACACACACACACACACACACACACACACACACACACACACACACAAACCGGGGGGAGGGCGAGAAGATATAACAACTACAATTCCTTGAAGTTGATATGACAAGCAAACAGAAAGGACATTGTCGGGAGGGAGGGGGGAGAGGGAGGAGGGAAGGAGGTTTCAGTAATGGGCCACAATAATCAACCACATTGTATATCGATAAAATAAAATTAAGAAAAAATTAAAAAATAAAATAAAAAATAAAAATAAATCAATTAATTAATTAATTTTTTTTTTAAGTATGATTTCTCTAGGCTGGGGATCCCCCATTTTTCAGAGTAGAGTCTGAGGAAAGGCTAGGCTGCTTGTTAATGAACAAAAGATAAGTTTCGGAAAGAGGGGAAATGAGCTGACGCAACTCTGTTGTGATTCCCCCAAGGGAACGGCCAGCTCCTCCCTTCCGAGGAAACGAAACCAAAGGCAGCCCAGGCTCAGCCAGAGGCGGGCAAGGTAAAGGCTCACAGTGCTGCTGCCACCAGCTCTCCTGTCCCTGCCCAAGTGTCAGTGTCGTGATGGAGCTTAGAAATACCCCAGCCAAGGATCTGGACAAGTTCATTGAAGCCTATCTCCTGCCAAACAGGGATTTCTGCACGAAGGTCAAGTATGCCATCAACACTATCTGCAGTTTCCTGAAGGAAAGGTGTTTCCGAGATAACTACCAGTCTGTGTGGGTGTCCAAGGTTGTGAAGGTGAGGGGAGAGAGAGAGAGAGAGAGGGAGAGAGAGGGAGGGAGGGAGGGAGGGAGGGAGAGAGGGAGGGAGAGAGGGAGGGAGGGAGGGAGGGAGGGAGAGAGAGAGAGAGGGAGAGAGAACAGCACAAAAACATGAGATCTTCAGGGCTGGTGGTTTCTGATCTCTGCATAGCAAAGACATAACCACAGCTTGTTAAAATAGATTCTGAGGTGCTAACACCAGTGTTCAGGGTTCAATCCCTGCACCTGCCAGCTGCCTTCCCCCCAGTCCCCCCCAAAAAAATAGATTCTGGGGCAAGGTCCTATACCTGTATTATTAACAAGTGTCCCCCGTGAAGTTTATGAACCACTGTCCTACGCTAGCTCCATATCAGAGATAGGGAAAGTGAGGTCCGGCTCTGGCAAATGATTTGCTAATTAGTGGCTAGGCTGGGGACTCAGCATTTCTGCAGTCTCACGAGCTGATTAAGAGCATACGTTTTGAAAGCAGATAACACCTACTGGCTGTGAGACCTTGAGCAAGACACAATTTCTCTGGGCCACAATTTCTTTATCTATAATTCCCAATACCTTGTAGGGTAATGCAGATTAAGTAAGATAATGGGTGTAAACCACTTAGAACGAGCTACTCTAGGGTCTTTAATAACATAAAGTAGTAAAGGACAAGGAGTAAAGAACACAGCCCCTGGAATAAGGCACCCAGGGTTTGAATTGCATCTCTGCCACCTACTAGCTTAGCTGGGTGATTGGGCTGATATTCAATCTCCTTAAGCATTTGTTTTCCCATTTGTAAAAATGGGAATTAATCATAACAGTACCTAAATCATAGAGTCATTGTGAACGTGATAGGAGTTAAGACTTGTAATGCCCCCAGAACGGTGGCTAGCACTCAATGTTAGTGATTGTTGTTATCATTTCATATAGGGAGGCCCTTCTCACTAAGCATCAGTTATACTTGTCAACTTTTTTAGGGTGGTTCCTCAGGCAAAGGTACAACCATCAAAGACCAATCCGACGCTGACCTGGTCGTCTTCCTTAGCCCTCTCACAAGTTTTGAGAACCAGTTTAGGTTCCGGGAAAAGTATATCAAGGAAATTAAGAAACAGCTGGAAGCCTGCCAAAGAGAGAGAAAATTTGACGTGGAATTTGAGATCCAGAGTTCAGAATTATTCAGCCCTCGCTCACTGAGCTTCACCCTGAGATCCCCCCAGCTCCGGGAGGGTGTGAAGTTTGACGTGCTGCCTGCCTTTGACGCCCTGGGTAAGTGTTTCCAGCCACAGGGTTTTCAGCCTCTGGCCTATAACACAGAATGGTTTTCTCTCTCTTCATATTTCTCAGCAGAAGTCTCCCACAGTTTGAGAGCTTTACCCAACAAGGGCATCCCTTTACTATGTGGGGGGAGATTTTAGAATCTCTCCTGGGGCAAGAATGAATAAGGTCATAATCCTTCATGGGAGGGACATTAAACACCAGATTGGCACAATTTGGGGACAAAGACATTTCTTACAGAACATCTGCAAAACTTACTAGTTCTATTTATGGCAAAACGAGTGGATTTTACCTTTCTAAAAATGGGCTCGCATAGATCTGGCTTAAAGTTAATAGATCAATTTCATCTTTCTTCCAACACATGAGGAAACTTCATCAAACTCACGCTGAGGGTTGAGGTCTGTACATGAAATCTGCAGAAACGTTTGGAAAGAAAGAGGAACCTCTTGGAGGCTCAATTTCTACACTAGGAAAACTGGTAAAACCACACCACATATGTCATAACGTTATTTTAAGTATTAAATGATAATCTGCATTAAGCTCTCAGAAAAGGCCTGGCACATAATAGGTGTTCAAAAATATGAGTTCCCCAACTGTACACTAAGATACCCCAGGACACCACGATGAACTCCTGGTGGAGTGGGGTGGGGGGACAGTTAAGATTTTAAATTTTCGAGGGAAACATAGTGACATCCGTTGGACATGGCGCAAACTGCTACTGTTAAGTTGTTCGGACCGAACTACTTCGTAGAACTGTGAGGGATTTCTTTTGGCCTGGGAGAGCCATGAAAAAATACTGACGTTCTCCAAAGGCACCAAGAAACGAGAAAGTCTGAGACTTTCTCCTTTTTGTCATGTACTGTGTCTGGTGCTGGGGTACGATGGTTACAAAAAATAAGAGGGGGAGAGAGAGAAGGGGAGGTTAGAAGAGAGCAGGGTGCATTGGGGGAAATGCGGGAAACTGAGTCTGAATGGAGTGGAGAGGGCGAGGAGGAAGTGACTCAGAAACGAGCCGGGAGAGCTGATCCTGCAAAAGCCCAAAATTGGTAGTGAATTTCTCCTAAGCACCCTGGGCAGCCGCGGAAAGGTTTCCAGTGCAGAAGTAACATGATAAGATTTGCATTTTAGAAGGATGGCATTGACTGTCATATGGGAAATGGATCGGAAGAGGCAAGGCTGGTGGAGGGAGATAGCCAATTAACAACCATAAGCGCAGGGCCGGCTGGTTTGCTCAGTCGGTTAGAGCATAGTGTTGATAGCACCAAAGTTAAGGGTTCCGATCCCCATCTGCAAAAACCAACCAACCAACCAAACAAACAAAAAACAACTATAAGCACAGATCATCATAGATGACCCATTGTGCACCCACTATCTACTGTGTGCCAGGCGCTGTTCTCTGGTTGTGAATAAGCCAGACGAGGAACCTGTCTCCTGGAGCTTGACAATAAACATATAAACAAGATATATGGAGTAATATTTGCTGGGATAAAAACTAAACAGGGTGATACTACAGACAGTGATGAGGGTTGGAGGACTTTTTTACACAGGGTGGAAAAGAGGGTCCTCTGAGGAGGTGACATCTGAGCGGAGGCCCCAGTGATACAAAGGAGCCAGCCATAAGAAGACCTGGGGTTCTGGCCAAAAGAAACAGCAGGTGCAAAGGCCCTGAGGCAGGAATGAGCTTGGCACACCTGAGGAAGAGAAAAAAGGCCAGGGTAGTAAGTGGCCGAAGAAAGCCAGGCAGCAGGTGGATGATGTAGCAAGGGCAGATCACACCAGATCTCGTTGGCCACCACAGGGACTTCCGAGTTTTTTATTCCAAATGTCATGGGAAGAAAGAAGTGGCATGATTAGATTTTAAAAGATCTCTCTAGGTGCTGGGTTGAGAAGCAGCTGTGGGGGAACCAGCAAGCAGCCCACTGCCATAGAACAAGCGAGAGATGATGGTGGCTTGGACGGGGTGACGGCAGTGGAGATAGAAGGGAGGACTGGGAATGAACCTCAGGCTTCCAGGCCCTGGGTCTGCTGCCCTTTCCACAGAGCCCCATGGCCAGTGAGCTTGTCCCCCCAGAGTGACTAAAAGAACCTCAGAAGAGG
Organism: Cynocephalus volans; assembly: GCF_027409185.1. Taxonomy (NCBI): domain Eukaryota; kingdom Metazoa; phylum Chordata; class Mammalia; order Dermoptera; family Cynocephalidae; genus Cynocephalus; species Cynocephalus volans. The sequence continues at coordinate 190,190,661 of NC_084461.1, forward strand.
GCTGACATCTTTTTTTTTTTTTTTTTAATTTTATTTTGTCGATATACATTGTGGCTGATTATAGCTCCCCATCACCAAAACCTCCCTCCCTTCTCCCTCCCCCCCTCCCCCCCAACAATGTCCTTTCTGTTTGCTTGTTGTATCAACTTCAAGTAATTGTGGTTGTTATATCTTCTCCCCCCCCCAGTTTTGTGTGTGTGTGTGTGTGTGTGTGTATGTGTGTGTGAATTTATTTATTAATTTTTAGCTCCCACCAATAAGTGAGAACATGTGGTATTTCTCTTTCTGTGCCTGACTTGTTTCACTTAATATAATTCTCTCGAGGTCCATCTATGTTGTTGCAAATGGCAGTATTTCATTCGTTTTTATAGCTGAGTAGTATTCCATTGTGTAGATGTACCACATTTTCCGTATCCACTCATCTGATGATGGACATTTGGGCTGGTTCCAACTCTTGGCTATTGTAAAGAGTGCTGCGATGAACATTGGGGAACAGGTATACCTTCGACTTGATGATTTCCATTCCTCTGGGTATATTCCCAGCAGTGGGATAGCTGGGTCATATGGTAGATCTATCTGCAATTGTTTGAGGAACCTCCATACCATTTTCCATAGAGGCTGCACCATTTTGCAGTCCCACCAACAATGTATGAGAGTTCCTTTTTCTCCGCAGCCTCGCCAGCATTTATCATTCATAGTCTTTTGGATTTTAGCCATCCTAACTGGGGTTAGATGGTATCTCAATGTGGTTTTGATTTGCATTTCCCGGGTGCTGAGTGATGTTGAGCATTTTTTCATACGTCTGTTGGCCATTTGTATATCTTCCTTAGAGAAATGCCTACGAGAGCTGACATCTTAAAGTTATGAATTCCTCCCTCACAGGTCAGCGCTTCAGAGACTACACACCTGACCCCCAAGTGTACGTCCGGCTTATCCGGGAGTGCACCAACCTGCAGAGAGAGGGCGAGTTCTCCACCTGCTTCACAGAGCTACAGCGAGACTTCCTGAAGCAGCGTCCAACAAAGCTGAAGAGCCTCATCCGCCTGGTCAAGCACTGGTACCAACTGGTATGGCTCCCCTGCCAGCACTGTGGGCCCTGCCTGGGCAGGGAGCAGAGAAGGAGGAGGGAGGGGACAAGGTGGAGGGAGGGAGGAGAAGAGGAGAGAAAGAGCAAGAAGAAGAGGTGAGGAAGAGAGGGAGGGAAGGGAGGGGAAAAGGAGAGGAGGAAAATATGTGAAGGAAGGGAATTTTGTGTTTTGTTCACTACTGTATCCCCAGAACCTAGAATAGTATCTGACACATAATAGGTGTTCAATGAATAACTGTTGAATAAATGAATGAATGCTCTAACTACACACACACACACTCACAGAGTCAATCACGCTCTTCAGAAGATGGATAGGGCAAGATAAGCACTTCAAACAAATGTGTATTCAGACTCCCTTCTCCCCACTTCCTGGCCGTCTGATCTTGAGCAAGCAACTTAACTTCTTTGTTCCTTCTGTTTTGTCATTTGCAAAGGGTAACATGCCATAGCAATAGTAAAGGAGGTAACACAGTGCCTAGCATAGAGTTGGTCCTAATAAATGTAGCTTCTTTTAGCCACCATAAGAGTATACATAATACTAACATGTGTTGTGTGCTTAGCTTAATTTATCTGTCTTCTGTGGATGTGATGTGCTTTTCTGTTCACTTTTTTTTTCTTCCAAATTTTGTTTTATTTTGTCAATATACAATGTAGTTGATTACTGTGGCCCATCACTGAAACCTCCCTCCCTCCTCCTACTTCCCCTCCCTCCCAACAATCTCCTTTCTGTTCACTTGTCGTATCAACTTCAAGGAATTGTAATTGTTGTGTCTTCTTCCCCCCCCGACCCCGGTTTTTTTGTGTATTTATTTATTTATTTTTAGCTCCCACAAATAAGTGAGAACATGTGGTATTTCTCTTTCTGTGCCTGACTTGTTTCACTTAATAAAATTCTCTCTAGGTCCATCCATGTCATTGCAAATGGCAGTATTTCATTCTTTTTTATAGCAGAGTAGTATTCCATTGTGTAGATATACCACATTTTCCGTATCCACTCATCCGGTGATGGACATTTGGCTGGTTCCAACTCTGGGCTATTGTAAAGAGTGCTGCAATGAACATGGGGGAACAGGTATACCTTCGACTTGATGATTTCCATTCCTCTGGGTATATTCCCAGCAGTGGGTAGCTGGGTCGTATGGTAGATCTATCTGCAATTGTTTGAGGAACCTCCATACCATTTTCCATAGAGGCTGCACCATTTTGCAGTCCCACCAACAATGTATGAGAGTTCCTTTTTCTCCGCAACCTCGCCAGCATTTATCATTCACAGTCTTTTGGATATTAGCCATTCTAACTGGGGTGAGATGGATCTCAGTGTGGTTTTGATTTGCATTTCCCAAATGCTGAGTGATGTTGAGCATTTTTTCATGTGTCTGTTGGCCATTCATATATCTTCCTTAGAGAAATGCCTACTTAGCTCTTTTGCCCATTTTTTAATTGGGTTGCTTGTTTCTTTCTTGTAAAGTTGTTTCAGTTCCTTATATATTCTGGATATTAATCCTTTGTCAGATGTATATTTTGCAAATATTTTCTCCCACTCTGTTGGTGGTCTTTTAACTCTGTTAATTGTTTCTTTTGCTGTGCAGAAGCTTTTTAGTTTGATATAATCCCATTTGTTTATTTTTCCTTTGGTTGCCCGTGCTTTGGGGGTCGTATTCATGAAGTCTGTGTCCAGTCCTACTTCCTGAAGTGTTTCTCCTATGTTTTCTTTAAGAAGTTTCATTGTTGCAGGGTGTATATTTAATTCTTTAATCCATTTTTTTTTTTTTTTTTTGTGACCGGTACGGGGATCGTAACCCTTGGCTTGGTGTCGTCCGCACCGCGCTCAGCCAGTGAGTGCACCGGCCATTCCTATATAGTATCCGAACTCGCGGCAGAAGCGCCGCTGCGCTCCCAGCGCCGCACTCTCCTGAGTGAGCCACAGGATCGGCCCCTTTAATCCATTTTGAGTTGACTTTAGTATATGGTGAAAGGTATGGGTCTAGTTTCATTCTCCTGCATATTGATATCCAGTTATCCCAGCACCATTTGCTGAAGAGGCAGTCCCTTCTCCAGTGTATAGGCTTGGTGCCTTTCTCAAAGATCAGATGGCTGTAGTTCTGTTCACTTTTAAATGCCCTGTATCTTATGCAATCTTCACAGTAATTCTGTGAGCTAGGTAAGGGTGGGTATTATTATTAAACCCCATTTAATAATAATAAAGAAAGAGAAACTAAGGGTCAGTTGGCTCATTCAGCTCATAGGTAGCAGAACTAAACCTTGAATTGGGGTCTATCGACTCAAGAGTTTGCCTGATATACAAATATAATAAGTGTTCAATATATATCTGTTAGATGATAAATGAATAAATCAATAAATGAATGAGTGAAAATAATTATGGATAACCTTCCTAATTTAAAAGTAACACCTCTAGGCAAAGCAGGACAATCATTTAGTTGCTAGACTTCTCAGTGTTTGCTGTTCCAGGAATTTTAATTATGGAGCCTGAGCATTTTAGAACTTAGAAAAGTGGTTCTTGACAAGAGAAGTATTGCCCCCTGGAAATATTAAAAATTAGTGAGGGCATTTTTGGTAACCATGGTGATAGGGGGACAAGGGTGTTACTTATATTTAGTGTAAAGAAGCCAGGAATACTAGCTGTTTTATAGTAATCAGGATGGTCCTGCACAGCCAAGAATTGTCTTTTTCTTTCTCCTGCTATCCTCCTCTAAAACAATACAAGAACCTTATAATACTTTAATTCCACTAACTACTGTTACCACTACCTCCAATTTATATGCCACTTTTGTTGTGTATTTCAAGTCTCTCTATTTTTTTAAGTGCCTCAAAACATTATTATTGTCTTACACACCAATGTTTATTTCATCCACTCATGTATTTACCACCTTCTTCACTGTTAATTCTTTCCTCTACCTCTAACCTTCCATCTGAGGTCATTTTCCTAAAGTACATCCCTTGCTATTTATTTTGGTAACCGTGTGTTGGTAGTGAACTTTCTCGGTTTTGTTTATCTGAAAATGCCTCTCTTTTTGTTGAAGTTGGTTTTTTGCTGGGTTGGTGGTCATTTCAGTACACTGAATATATCATTCCATCTTCCAGCGTCATTATTAAGAAGTCAGTTGTTAGTCTAACTATGGCTTCTTTGTAAGTAACCTGTCTTATTCCTTTGGCTGCATTTAAGATTTTGTCTTTGATTTCATTTAGTTTCAATCTGATGTGTCTTAATGACCATTTCTTATTATTTGTCCTGCTTGGGGTTTCGATGGGATCCCTGAATCTGTGGATGGATATCTTTTATCAGTTTTGGAAATCCTCAGCCATTCTCCTAATATAGTGTCTCTCCTCACCTCCTAGAACTTCAGTTAAATGTATGTTAGTCCTTCTTGCTCTGTCTTCTATATCTCTACACCCTCTTTGATATTTTCTATCTTTTTGTTTGTCTCTCCATACTTTATCCTGAATAGTTTCTTCTAATCTACCTTCCTATTAACTGCTTTTCCCTATAGCTGTGTTTAATTTGCTCTTGTTATTAATTACAGTTATTATCATTTTTATACTAGGATTTCTATTTCTTTCTTTTTCAAATCTGCCATATTACTTTTTATGGCTTCTCATTTTCTGCTAACACTTTCAAGCTCCTATTATTTCTTTTTAACATTATATTCCTAGTTATTTTAAAATCTGTGTTCAATCTTCCAGTATTTAAAGTTTTATGGATTTATTACTATTTCTCTTTTTTCTGCTGTTCATCACTTGTTTCCTTGTGTGCCTGGCTATCTGTGTGCTGGTGATTGGGCTTAAAAAATTATTTTTGAAATAATTTAAGGCTTTGGGTTATATGCAGGTACTTCAAAAAGTCCATGAAAAGATTTGTATTATCTTTTAATTCTTTTTTTCCACAAACTTTTAAAAGTACCCCCCATATATATTCCTCCAAAGGGAATTTTATTGGCTTTTGTGAGGCTCTTAGGAATACTTTAAGTACTTTCTCTTGGTTAATTTTCAAAGTATCCTTATAAAGGTATATGCTAATATTACCATTCACTGGGAAGATGAAAAAAAAAATGAGGTTCTGAGAGTCTAAGTCATCTGCTGAGAATCAGACAGTGTTGGAGCCAGGATTTAAACCAAGGTAAGTAAGAATCCAGAGCTCAGCCTCTTAACTAGAGGAAAGCAATTTTTTCCTGTAAAGAGATAGATAGTAAATATGTTAGACTTTGTGGGCAACGTGGTGTCTGTCACAACTACCCGACTCTGCCTTTGTAGCACACATAGGCGAATGGGTATGGCTTTGTGCCAAGAAAACTTTATTTACAGAAACAGGTGACAGGCTGGATTTGGCCCATGAGAAATGTACTTTACACAAAAGCTGGACAAACCCGTATTTCTGATTGTTTTTCCTCTTCTCAGTGTTTGAAGAGGATTGGGAAGCCACTGCCACAGCAGTACGCCCTGGAGCTCCTGACAGTCTATGCCTGGGAGCGAGGGAGTCGAGAAACAGAGTTCAGCACAGCCGAGGGCTTTCAGACAGTCTTGAAATTAATCATCAAATACCAGTACCTTTGTATCTACTGGACAGTGTATTACAACTTTGAAAACCCTGATATTAAAGAGTACCTGAACAGGCAGATCAATAAACCCAGGTACCTTATCCTCACATGGCTTGCCTCCCAACATAAGTGAATCCCTGGATATAGCTGTAGTGCCTTGGAAGTAGAGGAGGTGGGAGGGCTCCACACGTATTGAACATCTCCCATCGTCTATCATGTGCTGGGTACCTTACTACTGCCATTTAATTTAAATAACAACCTGCAGTTATGCCACCCATTTTACAGATGCCTAAACTAAGGTTCTGAGAGGTAAGAAGCTTGCCAAAAACTTAACAGAAAATGAGTGACGTAGCTGGAATTTGAACTAAAATAACAGCAGCAGCAATAATAATAATAATTGCTCCCAGGAATTAAAAGCTTACTGCAAGTCTAACACATCCTAATATAATAATAAAAATTACTATCATTATAACTGACACGTATTGACCCCTCGTTATGTTCTGGCCACTGTGCTGAGCATTTCACATGCCTTGGCTTTCTCTATTCTCATACCACATCCTTTGAGATGCGCATGTTCAACTCACCCCATTTCACAGATGAGGAAACTGAGGCTTAGAGAGATGAAGCGACCCTGCCCAACAGCACACCATGAATAAAGCACAGAAGTGAGATTCAAACCCACATCTGTCAGGACCAAGTGCAAGGCTCCTTCTGCTCATGCTCCCTGCCCACTGTGCAGCAGGGCACTCAGGACACATGCCATGGGCCAGTGCCCTACTGGGACCCTCCTCATGCCCCGAGTCCCCGCCTGCCCTGGGCTGGTGTTTTGCTCTGCCTGGAATATCTAGGCATCCTGGACAGAGCTCCAAGTCCTCACCTGTCTCTATCTAAACATTGTTCTTCAGGCCTGTGATTCTAGACCCGGCTGACCCTACAGGAAACCTGGGTGGAAACCCACACGCCTGGAGTCGGCTGGCATCAGAGGCTGAAGCCTGGCTCAGTCACTCATGCTTTAAGAAACAGGATGGATCTCCAGTAGGCTCCTGGAATGTACTGGTGAGACCTTCTGCCTCCTCTCTGCCCTTCATCCCCCCACTCCTCCACACAGCTAGAGCCCATTCTTTCCAAAAAATTACCTCTTGCTAAAGGTCATTATTGTATTCATATAGTTATAGGCTATGATCCATACTTTACTGTCATTAGGGTCCTAATCAGACAGTTCCTGGAACTTTTACCTCCCTTGTCCAAAATTTATTTCACAAAGAATGATAATAAATAATAACAACCACCACTTATTGACTATCTGCTTTGGGCTCAGGTTCTGTCCTAAGCCCTTCAATATACATTACCACATTAAATCCTCACAACAATCCTATAAGGTATGTTTTCTATCATCCCCATCTTACAGATGAGAAAAAGAGGCTCAGAGAGGTGAAGTCACTTGCTCAAGGACACACAGCTAAAGGAGTGGTGGAGCTGAGATTCAAAGTCACTGGACTCCAAAGCCAGTGCTCATATCACTGTGCTAAACAGCCTGCCTTGTATCATCCCCACTTATGATCTGACAAATGGGAGAGTCAGAGCAGCTGAGTGACTTGGGTTGTGGCGCACAACTAAGCAGGGGCAGAAGGACCTGAACTGGGGTCTTTCCACTCACAGGGTAGGGGTTTTTCTCATGCCAGCGGATTGATGATGTTGTGGGCGAGTTCCCTAGGAAGTAGACTCAGAGATGGAGTTTAGTGTGCAGGATGTTTTAGGGGAGTACCATAGGAACCAAGACCCATGGAAAGGAGGGGATTCAGGGAGAGGGCACAGGGAGAAGTGATCACGGATGCAGGGCTAATGACAGCCTCAGCCAAGCCCAGGGATAGTCCTGGAGCTGGAATGACCTTTACAGCTATCTTGCAGCAGACAGAGGTGGCAAGGCCTTTATACCTCCTATGTGGACCAGTCGCTGACTGGGAAACTCAGGAAGGGGAGTGGCCTTGAGCGAAAGGCTTTCTGCAGTTGAGGCAACACCTGAAGGGGCTGACAGCTGGAGTCTGCCTGGTGACACTTTCCCAGCAGCTGGGACTCGTTAGTCCTCTCTCAAAGGGGAATCCAGGTGGCATGTCGCCATACCCATTATAAATGTTAACCGAGATCCAGTTCCAAGGTAGGAAGACCAGCTCTCCTATGTGATCATGATTTACCTTTTCAGACTAAAGACAGTGAGGGCTACCAAATCTGACTTACAGGATCTCTCTGCCAAATGGTTGTAACAGAACATATATGCACCCTGATTTCTTAGGCCATTGTCCACTGCACAGGTGGAAGAGAGCTGAACATGTGCCATCCTCTGAACACCAGTGCATCTTAGGGGAAAATGCTCCCGAGTCATCCAGACAGCACCCTCATTTCCACGTGGAGCCCTTGATCCGAAGAGGGCAGAGGACTTTCCTAAGGTCTTCAGTGAGTTGCTGTCCAATCTAGGACCAGAATCCCTCTCTCCTGACCCTGACCCCTGTCCTTCCCACTATTCTGTGCTCTTTCTCTTTTCATAGACAGCATTTCCCCTCAGCTCTTGCCTCACTATGGCCTGTTCTGTGACAATGTGCTCTGAGAGACAAGAGAGATTGAGACAAGAGAGTGGAACTCCAGCCTTGACTTTCTTCTGTGTACCTGGTGTGAAGGTTATGGGTCAATTTATTATCACTAACAATAAAAATAACATTAAATACCATCTATTGTCTGTTTATTAACTTTGAGGCACAGAACCAAGAAGTATAGGTGCACGTGTATAAGTGTGTGCATATTCACTAATTCAGCTAGAAGTATTTATTGAGCACCTACTACGTACCAAGCATAGTTCTGGGCACTGGAAACACTGCAATAAACAAAGCAGACAAAAATCCCTGTCAAGGGACTGTCTGGTTAGCTTAGCTGGTTAGAGCATGGTGTTATCACACCAAACTCAAGGGTTCAGATCCCTATACCAGCCAGCCTCCAAAAAAAAAAAAAAAAAATCCCTGTCCTCATGGAGTTAACATTTGTATGGAACATTTAAAAATATTTGATGGTTTGGGATCCTTCTAATTTTCCTGTTACAAATAATCCTGAGGTAAGCATTCTTGGTTCATCCCTTGTCCACGTCTCCAGGAAAAATTCTAGAACTACCCTGTCTAACACAGTAGCCACTAGCCACATGTGGTGACTGAATGTTTGAAATGTAGCTAGTCCAAATTGAGGTGTGCTGTGAGTGCAAAATATAATGGGTTTCAAAGACTTTGTTCCAAAAAAAAAAAAAAAGAAAAGAATGTCAAATTTTTGAGCACCGAAATTTTAAAAAATTATGAGTTGAAATGACAATTTCTTGATACATTGCATTAAATCAAAATGAACTTCATCTGGGTTTTTTTTTTTTTAATGTGGTTACTAGAAAATGTAAAATTACACATGTGGATTGCATTATATTTCTGTTGGACAGCTGTGCCCTAGAAGGTGAATCACTGGATTAAAGAACAGGCCATGCTAATTTACATTGCTGTGTTGTTACTCTGTCTTTGGTGCCAAGAACCAGCATTTTGTTTATAAGACTCCAAAATATAAGACTCCCATATTCACAAAAGAACCATGCATGCTCTTATTGCTTGAGCTGCTGGTTGCCCGAGTATCTGGCAAGCAGTCTTTGGTTTGTCTGTATTACTATTCCTCCATTTAATCCCCCTGCATCCCTGGGAGATGGGTTTTACTATTATTACCATAATAATAAACTGAGGAACTTGAAGTTCTAAGTGGTGAGGGCACTTGCTCAGGGTCACCTGAGGCAAAGTCTGGACTTGAACTCTAATCTTTCTCTCTCTGAAGCTCATGCTCTTAATTGTTGCAAAACAGTCTTAATGTGTCCTCATTCACTGAATTCTTATGTTTTCCTATTCTGGCAGCCAGAGAACCAGAAGGAGCAATGTCTGAGGGCAGGAGAAGATGGATATCCTGGCTCAAGTGGAGAGCAGCTTTGCCCTTCTGCCTTTTTATTCTATTTGGGCCCTCAATAGATTGGATGATGCCTGTCTACTGATTCAAATGCTAATTTCTTCCAGAAACACCCTCATAGATACACCCAGACATAACATGTTACCAGCTATCTGGGCATCCCTTACCCCAGTCAAGTTGACACATAGAATTAACTATCACACACTCCATGCTGATAGGGAAGTTTTGGCATCAATGTGATGGCTGCATTGCGTTTTACCATGTGGATAATCCACTTGTGTTATCTTTTGAGAGTGTTTCACTGTGACAAACCATGCTACAATCAACAGTAGATTAATTGAATTAATAATTAGTTCCTTCATTGAAGAGTCTCGTGGTCACATGATCACACTTCCATCTATGACAATGCCCAGCAGCACACCAAGACTGTTTTTCAAAGGGCATGTAATTTTTTTGGCTGCAAATGACGTGGGCTTCCTCCAAAGCCCCAGAGGTCCATGTTGTAATTCTCTAGCTGGAGATTGCCATAAACTCAACATGACATCTTTTCCTGTGGCCCACCCATTTAATACTGTGGGGTCTTTCAGGTTGTACAGCCATGCAGTGGGGCAACTCACACTGCAGCCTGGGCCTGCTGCAGAGCCCTTTAGGTCCGAAGAGTGGTGCTCATTTCTGCACGTCCTCACCCTGGGATGCAGTATCAGTTTTGGTTTACTAACCTGGCCAGGTATGTGGCAGTTTCACAGGCATCTCCATGACCTTGCTCAGTGTAACAGCCCTTGACCCACAGGGCAATGTAGGATTACGCCTTTTACAAGTATGTCCTTTTTGAATATGCATTCAGGGGACAGGAAAATGACCACCAGGCAGGTCCACAGATACAGCAAGCACACTGCAAGCCAGATTTAGCCAGGGCTCCATATTTCACTCTGCCCTCTACAGACCCCTACTCTGATAGTGGCAGGGCCTGATGACACTTCGGGTTTTCATGCACCATTATCAACTCTGACTCTCTGCCCAACAGTCTTTGAAATGGTTGGGTATTACACCTTTCCCAGTGTACCATGACCAGAGTAAGTGACCATACTGTAGATCCCTTGAGGGAAACCATTACAGTATTTGCTATGGTGTTGCACAGTCCTTTCCACAGGGGACCCTGCCTCCTCTTCAGTCAGTGGGTTCCAGTTTCTGGCTCAGGTCCAGAAACAGGGAAAGGGACGTGACTTTTTGGGAGCAACTGCTCTCAGCCTCCTGTTCATCCATCCTTGACTCCTTCTTCTGGTACAAGTTGAATAGTCCCTTTTTTGGCAGCCCAGTTATTGAGACTCAAGGACACCACCTTGTACTAACCATGTCCATAACTCTCTTGAGTCAGGACCCCTGGCTGCCCCTCCAATGAGTGGAAACTCATTGTAATCATTGTATCCACCTGGCCTCTATTGTCCTGGGAGTCCTACCATTTACACTGCTGTCATTGATCCAAGTTCTGTAACAGCCCCTGCTTCCCAGGAGGCCACCACCAAAACCCTTAATGATGCATGTGGCCCTCCCTGCAGCACATTCCTTACGGCCCTGGGGGAATGTTTTATCCTGTGGGCCTTCCCTGGTGGGGCCTCCAGTCTTATGCAGTAAATATATCCACCCACTTCCCTCAACCTTTTAATTCTTTCTTCTACCATCTGCCATGGCAATTCTGGCATTTCAAACTTTCCCACACTTCTAGGAGCCATCCTAGTAGTCGGGGCAAACCACTTCCTGGGATCCTTGCTGGTATTAAATCCTGCGTTTTGGAAAAGTCTCCTAAATTGAGCAATTCTCCCTTATCCGATCTTACACTGCAGCCCCTTGATCAAGCGCCTCAACGTCCACTCCCACAGACTTCTGCTGGAACACGCCGGCTGGGTCCCCAAGCTACTTTGGGGCATAGGCCCTTTACTCCTCTATCAGGAACAGATTATCTCCAGCTGGGTTATGCTTGGACTTAAGCCAAGTCACAGCCCTAGCAGGCAAGAGGGGAGGTGAGTGCAGGTCCCCAGGGGACACACATCTTGTGGACGAGAGGCCTCTGCAGGGTCTTTAATCAAGGGGAGAGGTGCTAGATCTTAATGGGAGGAATGGGCCATTTCTGTAGCTCCAAGGGTTCAGGGGGGATTTAGGGATTCAAGATTTCTGGAACATCAGCCCAGATGACCCCATCCCATGAGTCAGGGGCCCATCTTTCCCACCCAGGGCCCAGATGTTGGCATAGCCCACCTGCCTTGGTTGGTTTAGTCTCCTTTGGAGCTCAGCCACTCTGATAAGTCAGCCCCGGGCCTGGGCTCAGCTTTCTCTGCCCTCTGGATGCAGGGGACGAGAGGAGGCCTTCTAGTTCTCATATTTTGCTTTCAATCACCTGTTAATCATTCTCTGCTTGTTCTTATCTTTTCCTAGAGTGTCACTGAGTTTAGAAATAACCACCCCATTCCATTGCCCTTTTTTTGCCATATCCCCAATATTGGTGTATGCTCCAGCCAATGCATTCTCAGTGTGGTAAGCCAGCTCAATCCTCCCCTGAGGGAAAGTTTCACCATCAGTGTGCCAGGCCCTATCTGTGCTTCATCTACCACCAGGGATGGGGTCCTTTTTGCAGCCAGGATACAAGTGGTCCAGCTCCAAAACCCATCTTAGTGCTTGTGTTCTTGGACCTTTGGGGCACCACCTGTCACTGGCTGGGCTCCCTGGGAAGCAGACTCTGAGCTGGAGTTCAGCATGCAGGAGGTATATTTGGGTGCCCTGGAGATGAACATATGTGAAAGGGAGGAGAAGGAAGAAGCTGGGATGCAGAACAGCCTTGACAGACCCTACAAGGGACTCTGGAACTAGAACAGCCCTTCCGTATTATCCTAAGTTGGGCTGAGGCAGTCAGGGCTGTATGCCCTGTCTAGGTCAGTGACTGGATGTGGGCCTGCCTCTGCAGGCAGCACTGCCAGCAGCTGGATCAACAGGCCTTCCTTAGGGGGAATCTGTGTGGAGCACCCGCGTATCTCCCACAATGTATAAATATCTCTTTATGGTTTTAATTTGCATTTCTCCGATGACTGGTGAGGCTGGTCACTTTTTTATAGGATTGTAAAATATGTCATTTAGTTTTCCTCTTTTGTAAAATGCCTGTGAAAATCTTGCCCGATTTGCTATTTAGGTTGTCTTTTTATTACTGATCTGCATAGATATATATGGAGAGAGAGCAAATTGGCTTGTAGAAGATATATCTGTACACACAAACACACACACACATACATATACACATATATATGTATTTAGGGGGTTTGTAGAAGATAAATTTATACTCATATACATATTTGTGTATTGTACTATGTATGTATATAAAAATACATATATGTATATACAAACACTTGTACATAAATGAGTATATATAGTGCTTTGTCAGTTGTATTTACTGCAAATAACTTCTCCCAACATGGCTTTTACTCTCTTTGGGCATCATTGGATACCAGAACTTTTTAATGATAATGAAGTCAAAATTATCAACCTTATTTTGTATGATCAGTGTTTGGGGACTTACTAGGAAATTCTTTCTTGCCACAAGAGCATGCAAATATTCTTTTTTTCTTTTTATTATCTTCTAAAAGACTTAAGGTTTTTCTTTCCCATTTGTTATTTTAATCCTCTAGGCCTTTATTTGTTTGTTTATTGTGATAAGAACACTCAACATGAGACCTATCCTCTTAAGAAATTTTTAAGTGTACAATTCAGTGTTGTTATCTAGAGGCATAATGTTGTACAGCAGATCTCTAGAGCTTGTTTGTTCCACAGCTGAGACTTTATGCCCACTGATTAGCGACTCCCCGTTTCTCCCTGCCCCAGGCCCTGGCAACCACCATTCTGCTGTCTGCTTCTATAAGGTTGACTATTTTAGATTCCTCAAATAAGTAGAACCCTGCAGTGTTTGTCCTTCAGTAACTGGCTTATTTCACTTAAAATAATGCCCTCCACGGTTATCCACATTGTCGCATATTGCAGGATTTTCTTATTTTTTAAAGCTGAGTAATATTCCTTTGTGTGTATATATCACATTGTCTTTATCCATTCATCCAATGACGGACATTTTTGTTTCCACATCTAAGCTATTGTGAATAGTGCTGCAGTGAACATAGGAGTGCTAATATTTCTTTGATGTCTTGATTTCAGTTCTTTTGGATAAATACCCAGACATGGGATTGCTGGATGATGTGGTAGTTCTTTTTTTAATTTTTTGAGGAACTTCCATACTGTTTCTATAGCAGCTGAGTCATTCTGCATTCTTACCAACAGTATGCAAGGTTTCCGATTTCTCCACAGCCTCACCAACACTTGTTATCTTTTGGGTTTTTTATAGAATAGCCATCCTAAAAGGAGTGAAGTAATATCTTATTGTGATTTTGATTTGCATTTCCCTGATGATGACAGACATTGAGCATTTTTTCATACACGTGGTGGCCATTTGTATGTCTTCTTCAGAGAAATGTCTATTCAAGTCCTTTGCCTATCTTTTAGTGGTGTTATTGGTTTTGTGCTATTGAGTTGTAGGAGTTCCTTATGTATGTTGGATATTAACTCCTTATCAGATATTTTGTTTGCAAATATTTTTGCCATTCCGTAGGCTGCCTTTTTACTCTGTTGATTGTTTCCTGTGCTGTGCAGAAGCTTTTTAGTTTGACGTAGTCCCACTTGTCTATTTTTGCTTTTGTTGCCTGTACTTTGTATACATGCTCCACTGATCTTTGGCAAGGTTTCCAGGAATACATAATGGGGAAAGCAGAATATCCACATGCAAAAGAATGAATGAAATCGGACCCTTACCTTACACCATACACAAAAATCAACTCAAAATGGATTAAAGACTTGAACAGAAGACCTGAAACTAAAACTTCCAAAAGAAAACATAGGGAGAAGTGTTCATGATAATGGTCATGGCAATGATTTCACCAAAAGCATAGGCAACCAAAGGCATTTATTTACATATGGTGTGTGAGGTAGGGGTCCAGTTCCAGTCCTTCCATGTGGATGCCCAGTTATCCCAGCAGCATTTGTTGAAGGGACCATTCTTTCTTCACTGTTCTGCAAGGCCCCTTCAAACATGTACTCAGGGCCCAACTATGTGTGAGTCTGTTTCTGGACTCTTTGTTGCATTCCATTGGTCTATTTTTGTATCCTTGAGTTCATACTACCTTGTCTTAATTAATTACAATAGCCTTATATTTCTGAACATGTTATAGAAAACTCTGTTCTCTTTTTTAAAAAGTCATGGCTCCCCTTGGCCCTTTCTATTTCTGTTAATTTTATACCCACTTTGTGAAGTTCCACCCAAAATATGGGGAGGCATTTGATTGGAATTACACAGATTAGTTTAGAAAGAATGACATCTATATAATACTGAAAACTCTAATCCATGAACTTGGAGTTTCTTTCCACTAATTTTAGTCTTTTTTAATGACTCTGTAACGAAGTTTTATCATTTTCCCTGCACAGGTCTTTCACGTCTTTTGTCATATTTATTCCTAGGTATTAGTTTTTTGGTTTTTTTTTTAAAGATGACCGGTAAGAGGATCTCAGCCCTTGGCTTGGTGTTGTCAGCACCACACTCAGCCAGTGAGCAAACCGGCCATCCCTATATAGGATCCGGACCTGTGGCCTTGGTATTATCAGCACCACACTCTACCAAGTGAGCCACGGGCCAGCCTCCTAGGTATTAGTTTTGGTGCTAGTGTACTTAGTATGTTTTCTTTAATTTAATTTTGTAATGGTTGGTTCCTGGAAGACGTAAATGTTTTCAGTGGTTATATTTGGTTACAACATTATATCTGATCTTTATATTTTCTGATATTATTAATTTTTTGCACTAAATTTGTGTTATTTACATGGCCACAAGAAATAATAAAGCAATTTTTCATGCAAAATTTTTTTTTCGAGAAGTATTTCTCTCAGCTAAGCTCTGATAGTTTGTGCAAAGCCAGCAGGCTCAAGAGGCTGCTGGTTCAAGGACAACTTCATGAGATTTGGAAGCACAGGAGCAAATATTTAGGGATGTCAGAAATTATCACATGAAAATGAAAGCCACTGAGCGTTTCTGAGTCCCCAGAGATAAGGCCCCATTCTGGGCTCCTCCTTGCTGAGGAAACAAAACCAAGTAGGGTTCATGTTTAGCCAATGGAGATTAGGGCAAAGTTCACAGAGGAGATTAGGACACAGCGGGAAACTGTCAAAGAGAAGAAACGTTTGGCATGAAGTGTGAGGTCCAGGGCTGATGGGTGAACCCTGTGTGCTTGGGTTCGTGCTGAAGTCCCCCCAGCTATAGGAGAGGTGAATTTTGAAGTACTGCTGCCTTGGACACCCTGGGTGAGTGTTCCCAGATACCCCCTTCTCCTCCTCACACAAACCCCCTCCCTGCACACCCTTCGAACCTGTCGGTAAGGTGACAGGTCCCTTCCCCTGCCCAGCAGGTCAGTCATCCCCCAACTGCCCAAACCTTCCTTCAGGTTTGGATCTGGAGTCAGGCTACCTGGGCTCAAATCCTGCTTCTAAATCTTACTAGACATAGGTGCCCTGGACGAGTACCTTAATTAACCGTCGGTGACGCAGGCTCTCTGTCAAATGGGGCATAATTGCAACTCTTAGTGTGATGGAGAGGATTTAATGAGCCAATGCCTGACATATCTTAAAAGTTAGAGATTATCACTATAATATTCAAAAAGTATTGATCGAGGGCCTACCCTGGGCCATGTCCTAGACTCAGTGCCGGGGATGCAAAGATAAACAAGAGAGTCCTCTGGGACAATTGTCTAACAGGGAGACAGGCACTATATATTAAATAGAGCTCTATTGATCTTATAATTATCTAATAATATATTAGACATCTAATAAATACTATGTCAGGAGTCTGTGGTGTTGGAATGAGCTGGACTGAAGCCATGTTGGGACCTAAATCCACATGGGCTGTAAGCAAACTTTTAAAAGGACAGGTTTTTTTTCTCTCCACTCTCCCCCCCACCCCCGCCCTTTCTTATCTTGCTTGCTAGATAGAACAAGGCTGCAAAGCTAATCAGTACTTTGCAAAGCTAACAGTTCCTTTTTTTTTATGTAAAAAGTTTATTTATTGTTTTTTTATTTTTATTTTATTTTTTTTCAAATTTTATTTTGTCGATATACATTGTGGCTGATTATTGTTGCCCCTAACCAAAACCTCCCTCCCTCCTCCCTCTCCTCCCTCCCCCACAACAATGTCCTTTCTGTTTGCTTGTCATATCAACTTCAAGTAATTGTGGTTGTTATATCTTCTTCCCCCCCCCCCGCGGTTTTTCTTGTGTGTGTGTGTGTGTCTGTGTGAATTTATATATTAATTTTTAGCTCCCACCAATAAGTGAGAACATGTGGTATTTCTCTTTCTGTGCCTGACTCATTTCACTTTAATATAATTCTCTCAAGGTCCATCCATGTTGTTGCAAATGGCAGTATTTCATTCGTTTTTATAGCTGAGTAGTATTCCATTGTGTAGATGTACCACATTTTCCGTATCCACTCATCCGATGATGGACATTTGGGCTGGTTCCAACTCTTGGCTATTGTAAAGAGTGCTGCAATGAACATTGGGGAACAGGTATACCTTTGACTTGATGATTTCCATTCCTCTGGGTATATTCCCAGCAGTGGGATAGCTGGGTCATATGGTAGATCTATCTGCAATTGTTTGAGGAACCTCCATACCATTTTCCATAGAGGCTGCACCATTTTGCAGTCCCACCAACAGTGTATGAGAGTTCCTTTTTCTCCGCAACCTCGCCAGCATTTATCGTTCAGAGTCTTTTGGATTTCAGCCATCCTAACTGGGGTGAGATGGTATCTCAGTGTGGTTTTGATTTGCATTTCCCGGATGCTGAGTGATGTTGAGCATTTTTTCATATGTCTGTTGGCCATTTGTATATCCTCCTTAGAGAAATGCCTACTTAGCTCTTTTGCCCATTTTTTAATTGGGTTGCTTGTTTTTTTCTTGTAAAGTTGTTTGAGTTCCTTATATATTCTGGATATTAATCCTTTGTCAGATGTATATTTTGCAAATATTTTCTCCCACTCTGTTGGTGGTCTTTTAACTCTGTTAATTGTTTCTTTTGCTGTGCAGAAGCTTTTTAGTTTGATATAGTCCCATTTGTTTATTTTTCCTTTGATTGCCCATGCTTTTGGGGTCGTATTCATGAAGTTTGTGCCCAGTCCTACTTCCTGAAGTGTTTCTCCTATGTTTTCTTTAAGAAGTTTTATTGTTTCAGGGTGTATATTTAAATCCATAATCCATTTTGAGTTGATTTTAGTATATGGTGAGAGGTATGGGTCTAGTTTTATTCTCCCACATATGGATATCCAGTTATCCCAGCACCATTTGCTGAAGAGGCAGTCCCTTCCCCGGTGAATAGGCTTGGTGCCTTTGTCAAAGATCAGATGGCAGTAAGTGTGTGGGTTGATTTCTGGATTCTCTATTCTATTCCATTGAACAGTGTGTCTGTTTTTATGACAGTACCATACTCTTTTGGTTATTATAGCTTTGTAGTATAGATTAAAGTAAGGTAGTGTTATGCCTCCAGCTTTATTTTTTTTTGCTCAGCATTGCTTTGCCTACGCGTGGTCTTTTATTATTCCATATAAATGTCTGGATGGGTCTTTCCATTTCTGAGAAAAATGTCTTTGGAATTTTGATGGGGATTGCATTGAATTTGTATAACACTTTGGGTAGTATGGACATTTTCACTATGTTGATTCTTCCAATCCAAGCGCATGGGATATCTTTCCAACTTCTTGTATCCTCTCTAATTTCTCTCAGCAGTGGTTTGTAGTTCTCATTATAGAGATTTTTCACCTCCTTGGTTAACTCAATTCCTAAGTATTTTATTTTTTTTGGTGGCTATTGTAAATGGGCAGGCTTTCTTGATTTCTCGTTCTGCATGTTCACTATTGGAGAAAAGAAATGCTACTGATTTCTGTGTGTTGATTGCTACTGTACTGAAATCATTTATCAATTCCAACAGTTTTTTTGTAGAGGTTTTAGGCTGTTCGATATATAGGATCATGTCATCTGCAAACAGGGACAGTTTGACTTCATGTTTTCCAATCTGGATGCCCTTTATTTCCTTCTCTTCTCTGATTGCTCTGGCTAGTACTTCCAACACTATGTTGAATAGGAGTGGTGAGAGTGGGCATCCTTGTCTAGTTCCTGTTCTTAAAGGAAAAGCTTTCAGCTTTTCCCCATTCAGGATGATATTGGCAGTGGGTTTGGCATATATGGCTTTAATTATGTTGAGATACTTTCCCTCTATACCTAACTTATAGAGGGTCTTTGTCATGAATGAGTGCTGAATTTTATCAAATGCTTTTTCAGCATCTATACAGATGATCATATGGTCCTTGTGTTTGACTTTATTAATATGGTGTATTACATTTATTGATTTGCGTATGTTGAACCAACCTTGCATCCCTGGGATGAATCCCACTTCATCGTGGTGAATAAATTTTACGTATGTGTTGCTGTATTCTGTTTGCTAGTATTTTAGTGAGGATTTTTGCATCTATATTCATCAAGGATATCGGCCTGTAGTTTTCCTTTTTGGTTATATCTTTACCTGGTTTTGGTATCAGGATGATGTTTGCTTCATAGAATGAGTTTGGGAGATTTGCGTCTGTTTCAATCTTTTGGAATAGTTTGTAAAGAATCGGTGTCAATTCCTCTTTGAATGTTTGGTAAAATTCTGCTGTGAATCCATCTAGTCCTGGGCTGTTCTTTGTTGGGAGCCTTCTGATAACAGCTTCAATCTCCTTTATTGTTATTGGTCTGTTCAAATTTTCTGCGTCTTCATGGTTCAGTTTTGGGAGCTTGTGTGTATCCAGAAGTTTATCCATTTCCTCCAGATTTTCAAATTTGTTGGCGTATAGTTGTTTATAGCAGTCTCGAATGATTTCTTGTATTTCAGATGAATCAGTTGTAATATCGCCTTTTTCATTTCTAATTTTTGTTATTTGAATCTTCTCTCTTATTTTTTTTGTTAGCCATGCTAATGGTTTGTCAATTTAATTTATTTTTTCAAAAAACCAACTTTTTGATTCATTGATCTTTTGTATTGCTTTTTGGGTTTCAATTTCATTAAGTTCTGCTCTGATCTTAATGATTTCTTTCCGACTGCTAACTTTAGGTTTGGATTGTTCTTGTTTTTCTAGTTCTTTAAGGTGAAGTGTTAGGTTGTTCACTTGCCATCTTTCCATTCTTCTGAAGTGAGCGTTTAATGCAATCAATTTCCCCCTTAATACTGCTTTTGCAGTATCCCACAGGTTTTGGTATGATGTATCATTATTTTCATTAGTTTCAATAAATTTTTTTTTCTTTTGTCTTTTTGCGACCGATAAGGGGATCGCCGCCCTTGGCTTGGTGTCGCCTGCACTGCGCTGAGCCAGTGAGTGCACCCGCCATTCCTATATAGGATCCGAACCCGCGGTGGGAGCGCTGCTGCACTCCCAAGCACTGCACTCTCCTGAGTGTGCCACGGGGCTGGCCCGTTTCAATAAATTTTTTATTTCCTGCTTGATTTCTTCTTGGACCCATATGTCATTAAGTAGAATGCTGTTTAATTTCCACATGTTTGTATAGTTTCCAGAGTTTCATTTGTTATTAATTTCTTGTTTTAATCCATTGTGGTCTGAGAAAATACATGGGATAATTCCAATTTTTTTGAATTTGTTGAGACTTGATTTGTTACCTAATATGTGATCTATCCTGGAGAATGATCCATGTGCTGATGAGAAGAATGAATATTCTGAGGTTGTTGGATGGAATGTTCTGTAGATATCTACCAATTCCAATTGGTCTAGAGTATTGTTTAGATCTTGTGTTTCTCTGCTGATTCTTTGCCTAGATGATCTGTCTAATATTGACAGTGGGTTGTTCAGTTCCCCTGCTATTATGGTATTAGTGTCTATTTCCTTCTTTAGGTCTAATAGAGTTTGTTTTATAAATCTGGCTGCTCCAACATTGGGTGCGTACATATTTATGATTGTTATGTCTTCTTGATGCATCAGTCCTTTTATCATTAAGTACTGTCCCTCACTGTCTCTTCTTATGGTTTTTAGTTTAAAGTCTATTTTGTCCGATATAAGAATAGCTACTCCAGCTCGTTTTTCTTTTCTGTTTGCATGGTAAATCTTTTTTCATCCTTTCACTCTTAGTCTATGTGAATCTTTATGGGTGAGGTGGGTCTCTTGTAGGCAGCATATAGTTGGGCCCTCCATTTTGATCCAGTCAGCCAGTCTGTGTCTTTTGATTGGGGAATTTAAGCCTTTTACATTAAGAGTTGTTATTGAAAGGTGTTGATTTATTCCTAGCATTTTATTGGTTGTTTGGTTGTCTTAGGTGTCTTTTGTTCCTTGCTTTCTGATTTACTGTTTGGTTTCTGTGTTTGTTGGTTCCTTAGGTTGTAGATAGCCTTTTTGTTTGTTTGTTTTCTCTTCATGAATGCCATTTTTATTATACTAGTGGGTTTTGATTTTTCTTGGGTTTTTATGGCAGTGGTAGTTATTTTTCAGGAACCAAACCCAGTACTCCCTTGAGGATTTCTTGTAAGGGTGGTCATGTGGTAGTGAACTCCCGCAGTTTTTGTTTGTCTGAGAAATATACTATTTGCCCTTCATTTCGGAAGAATAGCCTTGCAGCGTAGAGAATTCTTGGATGGCAATCTTTGTCTTTTAGTATTTTGAATATATCATCCCATTCCTTTCTAGCTTTTAGGGTTTGTGATGAAAAGTCTGATGTTAGCCTGATTGGGGCTCCCTTATAGGTGATTTGACACTTCTCTCTTGCAGCTTTTAAGATTCTCTCTTTGTCCCTGAGTTTTGCCAATTTGACTATAACATGTCTTGGAGAAGGCCTTTTTGGGTTGAATATGTTTGGAGATCATTGAGTTTCCTGGATCTGAAGATCTGTGATTATTCTTATACCTGGGAAGTTTTCTGCCACTATTTTGTTGAATATGTTTCAATGCAATCTCCGTTTTCCTCCTCTTCTGGAATACCCATGACTCGTATATTTGAGCACTTAAGGTTGTCTGATATCTCTCTCAGATTTTCTTCAATGTCTTTGATTCTTTTTTCTTTCTTTCTTTCTTTCTTTCTTTCTTTCTTTTTTTTTTTTTTTGTCTGCTTGTGTTATTTCAAACAGCCCATCTTCAAGTTCAGAGGTTCGCTCTTCAACTTCAACAAGCCTGCTGGTTAAACTCTCCATTGTGTTTCTTATTTTGCTCAATAACTTCTTCAGTTCAGCAAGTTCTGCTACATTTTTTTTCAGGACATTGATTTCCTTGTACATTTCCTCTTTCAGGTCCTGTATACTTTTCCTCATTTTATCATGATGTCTGGCTGAGTTTTCTTGTATCTCATTCAGTTTCCTTAGAATTATCACTCGAAATTCCTTGTCAGTCATTTCAAGGGCTTCTTGTTCTATAGGATCTAGAGTTTGAGATTTATTAACTTTTGGTGGTGTACTTTTTTGATTTTTTGTATTTCTGGTATCTTTTTTATGATATTTATTCATTGTGGCAGGGGGTTTCACAGTCCACCGGTTTGAGACTATTGACTAAGATGTTGCTGTGGTTGCCAACTTGGTATGGCTACCTCCATGACTGCTCAGTTGGCCTCTAGTGCCTTGTGTGTGTGGTTGCCTCGGGTCTTGGGCCTCTCTGGGGAGCCACCACTCTGGTCAGCTTGGACTCTGCTGGGCTGCTGGATCACAGGGCGGTACCGAAGGGTGTGTTTTCTCTGCTGAGCTTCCACTTCCCGTGCAGGACTTCTCCCTGTTCCGTGCGCTCTGGCCCGGGCTGATGGATCATGCAGTGGCAGCCTCACAGGGTGTGTGTTTTCTATCGAGTCTCTGCCTCCCTAGCCGGACTTCTCCCCACTCTGTGACCACTAGGCTGGGCTGCTGGATCTTGCTGTGGCGGCCCCACAGGGTGTGTGTTTTCTGCCGAGTCTCCGCCTCCCTAGCCGGACGTCTCCCCACTCTTTGTGCACTGGGCTGGGCTGGGACGTGTCTTCTGCAACCCTCGTCTATTGGCCAGGCCTTCAAGACCCTGCTCGGCACCGCCTCGCCCAGGAAGTCTACCAGGTTTCTGCTAGGCGCAGACGACTGGTCACTCTGGGTGCCTTTGTAGCACTGTGTAGATCTTTCTCAGGACTTATCACCTTCCTCCTGGTATGGCGGTTATTTGTGTGCTTGTCTTATCTCCCACACCAGAGCGTTAGCTCCTCGGGGGAGGAGCCCACAGCACACGGTTCACCTTTGAATCCCCCCAGCGTGGATCGACTCTGGTGCTGCCCGCAGTCAGCTCTCCAGCAGGTTCAAGTGAACTCGGGAACGCTCCGACCACACTATTCCTAACCAGAAATTGGTTAGGCGTTTTTTTGAACTAGTGGCCACAGAGATGGTATCTGCCTCCCGGTAACAGGAAGTTTACCAGGGGCCGGAGCCCAGGGTGTGGTGGAGTGACAGTTGGCCCAGCCCATATTTCCTTGCCCTCCCAACACTGGCCGGGGATGCCCCACGCCACCAGCCCCGCCAGAGAACCGCGGAGGGAGTGGGAGGGGAGGCTGGCCCACAGGCCCCCGGGAAGCCCTGCGCCAGGGCAAGCAAGTGGGAAGGCTCAGTGAGGAGCCCAGCCGGGCAAGGAGGACAGGCTTGGCTGAGCCGGGCCGGAGGCGCCACCACCTGAGAAAATGGAGGCAGCCCTGGGGCCAGTAAGTGGTCCGGTGGGGCAGGCAGAAGTTGGGCGGGCATCTGCCCCCCGAGCAGGGCCGGGCCGGGGGTCACTCACGGGGCTGGGACTGGCCAGGCAGCTCCCTCTCTGCCTCTGCGTCGTTGCCGTCCCTGTCCTCGGCCGCCGCCTCCTTGGGCTGCTCACTCGGTCTCGTGGCGCGGCTCGGGCGCTCCCAGGAATCTTCTTTTATGCCGGCCTGAAACCTCGAATCTTGAATAGGGCAGCTGGCTGCAGCAGCTAAGAAACAGTTCTTTTCCTGCTCCACACTTCAAATCTGTTGCCTGTAAACGAGGCAGCCTCTCCTGCCAAGGGCAAAGTGGCGGTCAGCCCCCACGACTGGCCACCAGCAGTGGTCCTCCCTGGAGTCCTTTTAACTGGATGTCAGACTGAAGGCTCTTTTCCTCACTGGTCAAGTCATCCATTAAGAACCTTTGTTCTGTGTTGGCTTTAATTTTCTGAGGCTGGGAAGTCCAAAGTCCATCTGTGGTGGTGACAGTGACCCAGGGGTCTCACATTGCAAGATGGTGGAAGCAGAGAGAGCAGAGACCACAGTTCTTTCTTTGAGACTTGTAGAGTTTTGAGAAGTGATTGAGGCCAAATAACTAGAAGCTGACCTTGGACACCAGCCAAGTCAACCAGATCTCTGCGAAGCAAAACTATGCAAAAAACTTTGCAGAAAAGGTGATTCTACTCTGGAGCAAATCAAAATCTTTCAGCATCCTGAGATAACAGCAAAGACAAGAACAGAAACCAGACGAGGCCTTAGCGAGACCTTGTACCTGACTCATAGACATGGACCCCTTCCCTCCTACTTTTCATTTCCCACGTTCCATTTCCTCATCCCCCTTTTAGAAACCTCTCAGGAAACCTGAGTCTTTGAGATGGCTTTAGCCTGCCCATTCTCCTTCAGGTTTACCAGAGAGAAGGGTTAGCCTGACATTTCTCCTTAGGCCCCCAGTTTTCCTGATTAAAAACTCACTTCCATTCTAACCAACATTTGACTTTCGATTGGTTTGCTTTTGTCTGGGGGCAGGCACCAGACCTGTGAATTCAATATCAATTTTGGGGAGCCTCAGCCAGGAGCCGAGTGTGCCCTGTAACAGTGGGAGCAATGGCAGGGCAGCCAGCCCAGCCTGGGAAACCAGAGAAGAGTTCCCGAGTGGTTCCCCCAGGAGGAACCTCTCAGCCAAGGACAGAAGAGTGCAGGAGCGTCAGTCCAATGAAGATGGGAAAGGGCATTCCTGACAGAGGGAACAGCCGGTGCGAAGGCCCAGAAATGAGAATGACTGTAATATATTTGGTAAACCAAAGGAAATTCAGCGAGGCGTGGCATGCGGACAGTGGAGGAAGACCTGCCAGCCAGCTGGAGACAGGAGAAAGACGAGTGTTCACGTCCTAGGGCTGCCATCACAAAGCACCACAAACTGGGTGTCTAAACAACACAAGCAAGCCGTCTCACTGTTGTGGAGGTTAGGAATCCAAGATCAAAGTGTCGGCGGGGTTGGTTCCTTCTGAGGGCCGTGAGATAGAATCTGCTCCAGGCCTCTCTCCTCACCTCTGCTGGTTTGCTGGCAATCCGTGGTGTTCCTCGGCTGGTAGACGCATCACCCCGATCTCTGCCATCTTCACATAACGTTCTCCCTGTCTGCGTGTGTCCAAATGTCTCCTTCTTATCAGGACACCAGTCATATTGGAGTAGGACCCACCCTAATGACCTCATTTTAATTTGGTCACTTCTTTAAAGACCCTATGTCGAAATAAAGTCACATTCTGAGATCCTGGGGGTTAGGACTCCAGTATATCCTTTGGGGGTGACACAATTCAACCCATAACAGAGGGTAATCTTCTGGGAACCTGAAGCTGTGACAGTTTTAGACTCTTTCAAAAAGTCAGATGAGGACTGAGGGGAGGGTGTGGAGCAGGAAAGTGATGTGATCTAATTTGCATTTTTAATAGCTCACTCTGGGCTGTCAGAAAAAGGGTGGAGGTGGAGGATGGCAGCCTGGACATTGACACTGGCTCTTGTTGTTAATTATATTTTAATTAAAATTGTCCATATTTAAGGTGTACAATGTGATGTTTGAATATGATACCATATACTTGCAATTGGCATTGGTTCTGATACTCTGGTCACACTTCATTTGGAGTGTAGGGTCTTCGGTGGATTTTAAGAAGTACTTTCCTCCCCATGCTCAGCCACGTGACTCCCAGAATCCTTTGAAATTAAATCTCTGTGTTTGGCCATAGGAGGCTTCTATTCACAGTCCCTTCCCTCTCCCCAGAATGGCCAGGCCTCCACAGTCTCCCACATGATGGCATTTGTACCAAAGTCAGACTTACTGTATAGAACAAACACTGTGGCCGGTCCTCTATTAACTTGGTATATCACATGGTTAGGAGCTTGGTGTATTAGTTAGAATACCCCTAGCTGCTATGACAAACAGCCCCCTGAGATGCATCCTGCATCCAGTGCAATCTAAGTGTATTTTTCATTCAAGTAATTATCATAATTGGGTGTTCCTGGTCAGTAGATGACTCTTCCATGCAGCAATTCAGGGACACTGGTTCCTTTCACGTGTGGCTCTGGCAGCACAACAGCAAAAGATGGGGGAGCCGCACCAGCTTCATAGACTTCTTGGTCTCAAGGAAGTACTTGTGACTTTCACTCACAATCCACTGGTTAGGACTTGGTCACATGACCACACCTAACCAGAAGGGAGGCTGGAAAAAATGTTGTCTAAGTGAGTGTCCAGGAGAAGAAAATGAACATTTTTTTGAACAGGTAGAATCTCTGCCCCACATGGGCTTTAGCTTCAGGCCACCGGTTTCAAACCCCAGATCAGCCTCTTGCTAACTATGTGGATGCAAGCAAGTCATTTAACCTCTCGGAGACTCAGTTTCCTCATCTATAAAATGGATGCAGTAGCAGGATCTTCCTCACAGCACTGCTTGGAGATAAAGTGAGATAATACTAGTAAAGTGTATAACACAATACCAGATACATACCTCCTGTCCATAAATATCAGCTCAAGACAGAGTCAGTGACGTAAATGACCAATCTATGTGACACATTCTGCCCTGTGATAAGTGCTTGGCCCAAAAGCAAGACTTAACACATTTTCTGATTTTTTTTGCTGTGCTTGTGTAATAAGAAGTTGTGGGAGTCAATTCCACCACAGTTCACACTGACAGTCTACACTTGGGTCTGAAGATGCAGGAAAACAGAATTCTACATAGCTCATTCAAAACTGCAACACCTTTGTATCTACTGGACTAAATCCTATGACCTGAAGACCCAAAATTGAAGCACACCTGAAGAGACAGCTCCAGAAATGCAGGTGTCTGTCCTTCCCTGCTTGGAATTGCACCTACCATTGACCTCAGGACCGTTGTATGAACTGCCACATTGAGCATAGCCAGGACCTTCCGCATTTGCAGGCAGATCCCATGATTTTTCTGCTCTCAGCTAACAGATAGTCCTCCATCCCTTTAAGTCACAAATGCACCCTCAGTTCAGTAATTTGAATGTCCATCCCTTAATATTTTCTCAACCCTTTGTTCTGTGATCAAAGAGCAGACTTCTCCCTCTCTCGCAGTTAGCAGCCTGCCTTCAGGGATGGGGCTGCAGTTGCCTTCTGCTCTCTTTCTTCCACTGGGAAGCTGCAGGATCCTTCCACAGAAGGGCTACAATAGTTCTTACTTGGTGTATGGGACTCACCCTTTCCAAATGTATCAGTTAGCTATTGCTACATAACAAAGTACCCCAAAACTCAGTAACTTAAAACACCTGTGAAAGGATTCATGCTCCCCTGAACATGGGTTGGCTGGTCCAGGCTGGGCTTGGCTGGGCACCTCTACATAAGCCATGGGTTCACTTGGGCTCAACTCCTTGCTGCCAGTTGGGTTTCACTCCATGTGTGTACATTCTGAGGCTCACACTCAACAGGCGGCAGCACATCTCTTGATGAAAGCAGAAGCACAAGAGGGTAAACAGATACATTGAAGCCACTTAAGGGCCAGGCCCAGAACTGACATGCTGTTCCTTCTCACAGGCCACTGCCAAGCAAGTTACATGAGTGAGCCCAACTCAGGGGTTGACAAGTACATGCCACCTCTAGTGGGAGGAACTGCAAAGTCACATGACAAGAGCATGGATCTAGGAAGGAGTCACTTTGGAGCCAGTGATTCATGACACATGTCTTATAGTTAGCTAGAGCTGGAGCTTTTTCTCCAGGGTTGGGGTAGATTCTTCAGTGATCCCAGGTCTGGGAAACTCTCTCCTATAATTCCCTTTCCCAGAGCCTCTATATCTTTCTTCTGATCCTTTCTATTTCCTTCCTGTTCTAGATTTCTATACTACCCCCAGCTTCTTGTTGTGAGGTTCTCTCTGCCACGAGAGGGCCCTGTTAGGCCCCAAGATGACCCATGTCAGAACTCTCACTTATGTGGTTGACATCTGGACCAGAGTAAACACCTCCCAACAAAGCCCATCCCATGGAGCCCCTTTTGTTAGGAACGACAGGCCTCTTCAGCTTTCTTGAGGATGAGGCAGACCCCAGAACCTCCATGTCTCCCAGCTAGGTGGAAAGCTCTCCTCTCTGATGGGTCTTCAGGAAGCCAGCTGGACTGAAGCAAGGGACATAGCACCTCCATCCGTCTCCCAAAGTGGGGGTGTGAACACGCAACACCTGGTAACAATTCTCTCCAGTGAGGCCACTCTACCAAGCATTGCCCCTCTCCATACTCTAGGCCCTTTAAAGATTCTTAATGTGCTTGAGGAGTCCAGGAGAGATGGAAGTGACTCTCTAATCTCCCTTGTCAAATTCCGCATTTTGGAGTTTATTGCAGACTTGGTTTCATTCTTGGTGCCACCTATATGGAGCCTCAGGCAAAACCAAGGCAACAAGAGTCCCTTTATATGCATTAAATAATAATGAGGAGGAGGAAAAGGAAGAGGAAACAAGAGGATGATGATGATGATGGCATTCTCTGAGTGCTTACTATGCTCCAGTTTCCATGTTCAGCACCTCATATGCCTTGTCTTGCCTATCCTCTGAGATAGGCATATCTGAATCTCCCCACTTCACAGAAGAGGAAACCGAGGCTTAGAGAGGTCAAGCTACCCTGCCCAAGGGCACATCATGAAGAAAGGGCAGAGGCGAGATTCAAATCCACATCTGTCAGGCCCAAGTGCAAGGCTCCTTCTGCTCATGCTCTCTGCCCACTATACGTCAGGGCACTCAGGACACAAGCCATGGACCAATGCCTTGCTGGGCCCCTCCTCAGACCCTGAGTCCTGCCTGCCCCAGGCTAGAGTTTTGCTCTGCCTGGAGCATCTAGGCATTCTGGACAGAGCTCCAAGTTCTCACCTGTCCCTCTCTGAACATTGTTCTTCAGGACTGTGTTTCTGGAACCAACCAACCCTACAGGAAATGTCGGTGGTGGAGGCTCAGAGGGCTGGTGACAGCCAGTGCAAGAGACTGAAGCCTGGCTGAATTACTTGTGTTTTGAGAAAGGGGATGGGTGTCTAGCAGGTTCCTGGAATGTGCTGGTGAGACCTTCTGCTTCCTCCCTGACATCACTCCCCTCACCCCTCCACATGGCTCTGCACCTCCCCCGGCCCCTTCCCCAGCGATGGTGACCTCAGTCCCCTGGGTTCAGGGAAGGACTAAGGTCACCTTTGGTCCCTGACAATTGGCATCTCTCTCAGTGTGATCCTCAAAAGGCTGGCTCTGGCCTCTTACAGAGTAAACCTGAACAAAATCAGGTACATTATAACTGAGACAGACTGCTGATATAGACATTATCAACTCCATTAAACTGGGTTCAACCAAATACTACACTCTGCTGGGCCCCACATGCTTATGTCACACAGCCACTTGGTGAGACCCACATTCATAGGGGGCTCTCTCCCTCTCTCTAACACACACACACACACACACACGCACGCATGCACGCACGCACGCACGCACGCACACACACACACACACACTGACACTCCTGTGTTAGCCAGCTGGTGATCAACACTTCAGGGTAGGTTGCTTTGCAGAACAAAATAATGGTCAGCTTTCAATTCCAGGCTCAGGCCAAGACTTTTGACTGATAGGTCCCATTTTTACACATCTTGCCCAAAGTCTCTGGTTTATCACTTCCATACATCCCATACACAATAAAGAGATAGTAGAACCATCATGCGCTTGCTTTTAGTATTCTCTTTGTGCAGCCTGGGTTTTGCATCTGATTTTGGTTTTGGCAGTACTGTAGGTAGCTCATTTCTCTAGGAGGCATAACCATAACCACTGTGGCCTCCCTTCATTAGCACTTACAATTTGCCAAGCATGTGCTATATTAGTTTGTTTTCTGTCACGTAGCAGGATACCTGAAACTGGGTAACTTATAAAGGAATAAAATTTATTTATTACAGTTTTGGAGGCTGGGAAGTCCACAGTCCAGGGGGTGCACCTGTGAAGGGCCTTCTTCTGGTGGGAACTCTCCACAGAGTCCTGTGGTGACCAGGGATCACACGGCAAGAATGGCCAGAGCTGGAGAGAACTAACCTTCTCACTTGCTCTTCTTATGAAGCCATCAGAACCATGGCCATGACAGCCCATTAAACTATCAACCCATTACTCCATGAATAGATCAATCTGTTCAGGAGGGCACATTCCTCAGGATCCAATCACCTCTTAAAGTCTCCACCGTTCACCACCATTTTGGAGGTTAAGTCCCAACATGAGCTTGGGGGGACATTCAAACCATAGCACATGTTAAGGACCTTACATTCATTGTCTCTTTCATCCTCACATAACCTTGTGAGGCAGCAGAGCATGATGTAAAGAGCAGGAATTTAAAAGCAAGCCATCTAGAGCTTGAATGTCTGGGTTCAAATCCTGGCTCTATCAATTACCAGCTGTGTGACACTGGGCAAATTACTTAACTTCCTTGTGCCTCCATTTTTCTGTCTCCAAAATAAAAATGACAGTAGTGCCTACCTCACAGGATTTTATGAGGATTAAATGAATTAATATTTACTTATTTATTTATTTACTGTTTTTATGTTTTTTATTTACTTTTTATTTTTATTAGCATATTCATTGTTACAAATCACACTTATTCTTTTTTATTAATTTAATTTTATTTTGTCAATATACAATGTGGTTGATTATTGTGGCCCATCACTGAAACCTCCCTCCCTCCTCCCTCTCCCCCCTCCCTCCCAACAATCACCTTTCTGTTTGCTTGTCGTATCAACTTCAAGGAATTGTAATTGTTGTGTCTTCTTCCCTCCCCCCACCCCCAGTTTATTTGTGTATTTATTTATTTATTTTTAGATCCTACAAATAAGTGAGAACATGTGATATTTCTCTTTCTGTGCCTGACTCGTTTCACTTAATATAATCCTCTCTAGGTCCATCAATGTTGTCGCAAATGTCAGTATTTCATTCTCTTTTATAGCTGAGTAGTATTCCATTGTGTAGATGTACCACATTTTCCGTATCCACTCATCCAATGATGGACATTTGGGCTGGTTCCAACTCTTAGCTATTGTAAAGAGTGCTGCGATGAACATTGGGGAACAGGTATACCTTCGACTTGATGATTTCCATTCCTCTGGGTATATTCCCAGCAGTGGGATAGCTGGGTCATATGGCAGATCTATCTGCAATTGTTTGAGGAACCTCCATACCATTTTCCATAGAGGCTGCACCATTTTGCAGTCCCACCAACAATGTATGAGAGTTCCTTTTTCTCCGCAACCTCGCCAGCATTTATTTTCAGAGTCTTTTGGATTTTAGCCATTCTAACTGGGGTTAGATGGTATCTCAGTGTGGTTTTGATTTGCATTTCCCGGATGCTGAGTGATGTGGAGCATTTTTTCGTATGTCTGTTGGCCATTTGTATATCTTCCTTAGAGAAATGCCTACTTAGCTCTTCTGCCCATTTTTTAATTGGGTTGCTTGTTTTTTTCTTGTAAAATTGTTTGAGTTCCTTATATATTCTGGATATTAATCCTTTGTCAGATGTATATTTTGCAAATATTTTCTCCCACTCTGTTGGTGGTCTTTTAACTTTGTTAATTATTTCTTTTGCTGTGCAGAACCTTTTTAGTTTGCTATAATCCCATTTGTTTATTTTTCCTTTGGTTGCCTGTGCTTTTGGGGTCATATTCATGATGTCTGTGTCCAGTCCTACTTCCTGAAGTGTTTCTCCTATGTTTTCTTTAAGAAGTTTTATTGTTTCAGGGTGTATATTTAATTCTTTAATCCATTTTGAGTTGTCTTTAGTATATGGTGAGAGGTATGGATCTAGTTTCATTCTTCTGCATATGGATATCCAGTTCTCCCAACACCTTTGCTGAAGAGGCAGTCTCTTCCCCCATGTATAAGCTTGGTGCCTTTGTCAAAGATCAGATGGCAGTAAGTGTGTGGGTTGATTTCTGGATTCTCTATTCTATTCCATTGATCAGTGTGTCTTTTTTTATGCCAGTACCATTCTGTTTTGGTTATTATAGCTTTGTAGTATAGTTTAAAGTCATGTAGTATTATGCTTTCAGCTTTATTATTATTATTTTTTTTTTTGCTCAGCATTGCTTTGGCTACGCATGGTCTTTTGTTATTCCATATAAATGTCTGGATAGTTTTTTCCATTTCTGAGAAGAATGTCATTGGAATTTTGATGGGCATTGCATTGAATTTGTATATCACTTTGGGTAGTATGGACATTTTCACAATGTTGATTCTTCCAGTCCAAGAGCATGGGATATCTTTCCATCTTCTTGTGCCCTCTTTAATTTCTCTCAGCACTGGTTTGTAGTTCTCATTATAGAGATTTTTCACATCCTTGGCTAACTCTATTCCTAAGTATTTAATTTTTTTGGTGGCTATTGTAAATGGGCAAGCTTTCTTGATTTCTCTTTCTGCATGTTCACTGTTGGAGAAAAGAAATGCTACTGATTTCTGTGTGTTGGTTTTGTATCCCACAACTTTGTTGAAATCATTTATCAACTCCAAGAGTTTTTCTGTAAAGGCTTTAGGCTGCTCAATATAAAGGATCATGTCATCTGTAAACAGGGACAGTTTGACTTCATCTTTTCCAATCTGGATGCCCTTTATTTCTTTCTTTTCTCTGATTGCTCTGGCTAGTACTTCCAACACTATGTTGAATAGGAGTGGTGAGAGTGGGCATACTTGTCTAGTTCCTGTTCTTAAAGGAAAAGCTGAAAGCTTTCCATTCAGGATAATATTGGCAGTGGGTTTATCATATATGGCTTTAATTATGTTGAGATACTTTCCATCTATACCTAACTCGTAGAGAGTCTTTATCATGAATGAGTGTTGAATTTTATCAAATTCTTTTTCAGCATCTATAGAGATGGTCATATGGTCCTTGTGTTTGATTTTATTGATGTGGTGTATCACATTTATTGATTTGCATATGTTGAACCAACCTTGCACCACTAGGATGAATCCCACTTGATCATGGTGTGTAATTTTGCATATGTGTTGCTGTATTCTGTTAGCTAGTATTTTATTGAGGATTTTTGCATCTATGTTCATCAAGGATGTTGGCCTGTAGTTTTCTTTTTTAGTTGTATCTTTACCTGGTTTTGGTATCAAGTTGATGTTTGCTTCATAGAATGAGTTTGAGAAAATTGCCTCTGTTTCAATCTTTTGGAATAGTTTGTAGAGAATTGGTGTCAATTCCTCTTTGAATGTTTGGTAGAATTCTGCTGTGAATCCATCTGGTCCTGGGCTTTTCTTTGTTAGGAGCCTTCTGATAACAGCTTCATTCTCTTTTATGGTTATTGGTCTGTTCAGATTTTCTACATCGTCTTGCCTCAGTTTTGGTAGTTTGTGTGAGTCCAGATTTTCAATTTTGCTGGCATATAGTTGTTTATAATAGTCTCTAATGATTCCTTGTATTTCGGAGGTATCAGTTATAATATCACCTTTTTCATTTCTAATTTTTGTTATTTGTGTCTTCTCTCTTCTTTTTTTAGTTAGCCATGCTAATGGTTTGTCAATTTTATTTTTCTTTTCAAAAAAACAACTTTTTGATTCATCGATCTTTTGTATCATTTTTTTTGTTTGTTTCAATTTCATTAAGTTCTGCTCTGATCTTAATGATTTCTTTCCATCTGCTAACTTTGGGTTTGGATTGTTCTTGCTTTTCTAGTTCTTTAAGGTGAAGTATTAGGTTGTTCATTTGCCATCTTTCCATTCTTCTGAGGTGAGCATTTAATGCAATAAATTTCCCCCTTAGTACTGCTTTTGCAGTATCCCACAGGTTTTGGTATGATTTATCATTGTTTTCATTAGTTTCAATAAATTTTTTGATTTCCTGCTTGATTTCTTCTTGGACCCATATGTCATTAAGTAGAATGCTGTTTAACGTCCATGTGTTTGTATAGTTTCCTGAATTCCATTTGTTATTGATTTCTAATTTTAATCCATTGTGGTCTGAAAAAATACATGAGATAATTCCAAGTTTTTTGAATTTGTTGAGACTTGATTTGTGACCTAATATGTGATCTATCCTGGAGAATGATCCATGTGCTGATGAGAAAAATGAATATTCTGAGGTTTTTGGATGGAATGTTCTGTAGATATCTGCCAATTCCAATTGGTCTAGAGTGTTGTTTAGATCTTGTGTTTCTCTGTTGATTCTTTGCCTAGATGATCTGTCCAATATTGAGAGTGGGCTGATCAGGTCCCCTGCTATTATGGTATTAGTGTCTATTTCCTTCTTTAGGTCTAACAGAGTTTGCTTTATAAATCTGGCTGCTCTGACATTGGGTGCATATATATTTATGACTGTTATATCTTCTTGATGGATGATTCCTTTTATCATTATGTAGTAGACCTCATTATCTCTTCTTATGGTTTTTAGTTTAAAGTCTATTTTATCAGATGTAAGAATAGCTACTCCAGCTCATTTTTCATTTCTGTTTGCACAGTAAATCTTTTTCTGTCCTTTGACTCTTGGTCTATATGAGTCTTTATAGGAGAGGTGGGTCTTTTGAAGGCAGCATATAGTTGGGTCCTTCTTTTTAATCCAGTCAGCCAGTCTGTGTCTTTTGATTGGAGAATTTAATCCTTTTACATAAGAGTTGTTATTGAAAAGTGTTGATTTACTCCTAGCATTTTATTGATTTTTGTTTGGATGTTTTAAGTGTCTTTTGTTCCTTTCTTTCTGATTTACTGTTTGTCTTCTGTATTTGTTGGTTTCTTGGGTTGTAGATAAACTTTTTTTTTCCTCTTCATTGTTGGCATTTTTATTTTACTAGTGGGTTTTGATTTTTCTTGAGTTTTTATGGCAGTGGTATTTATTTTTCATGTACCAGGCCCAGTGCTCCCTTGAGAATTTCTTATAAGGGTGATAGTGTGATAGTGAACTCCCGCAGTTTTTGTTTGTCTGAGAAATATACTATTTACCCTTCATTTTGGAAGGATAGCCTTGTGGGGTACAGTATTCTTGGCTGGCAATCTTTGTCTTTTAGTATTTTGAATATATCATCCCATTCCTTTCTGGATTTTAGGGGTTGTGATAAAAAGTCTGATGTTAGTCTGATTGGGGCTCCCTTTTAGATGATTTGATGCTTCTCTCTTGCAGCTTTTAAGATTCTCTCTTTGTCTTTGAGTTTTGCCAATTTGATTACAACATGTCTTGGAGAATACCTTTTTGGGTTGAATATAGTTGGGGATCTTTGAGCTTCCTGAATCTGAAGATCTGTGTCTTTTCCTGTACCTAGGAAGTTTCTGCCACTATTTTGTTGAATATGTTTTCAATGCAATCTCCTTTTTCCTCCCCTTCTGGAATACCCATGACTCGGATATTTGAGCGCTTAAGGTTGTCTGATATCTCTCTTAGATTTTCCTCAATGTTTTTAATTCTTTTTTTTTTTTTTGTCTCCCTGTGTTATTTCAAACAGCCCATCTTCAATGTCAGAAGTTCTATCTTCTGCTTTTGCAAGCCTGCTGGTTAAACTCTCTGTTGTGTTTTTTATTTTGTTGAATAAATTCTTCAGCTCAGCAAGCTCTGCTACTTTCTTTTTCAGGGCATTGATTTCCATGTACATTTCTTCTTTCAGGTCCTATATACTTTTCCTTGTTTCATCATGTTGTCTAGCTGAGTTTTCTTATATCTCATTTAGTTCCCTTAGAATTATCACTCGAAATTCCTTGTCAGACATTTCAAGGGCTTCTTGTTCTATAGGATCTAGAGCTTGAGAGTTATTACCCTTTGGTGGTGTACTTTCTTGATTTTTCATATTTCAGTTATTTTTCCTTTGGTGTTTAGTCATTGTGGCAAGGGATTTCACCATCCACTGGTTCAACACTATTGTCTGGCTAGGATGCTGCTGGGGCTGCCAATTTGGTATGGCTGCCTCAGTGTCTGCTCAGTCGCCTGCTGGCACCTCGGGCATGTGGTCTCTGTGGGACTCGGGCCTCTCTGGTGGGGCGAGTCTCTGGTCAGCACGCACTCGGTTGGGCTGGGAATGGGGTCTGGCGGCAGCAAGGCCTATCTGCTTGGTCACTCACTGGCGCCGCTGGGCGTGTGGTCTCCGTGGATATTGGGCCTCTCCGGTGGGGTGCCTCTCTGGTCGCTGTGCACTCGGTTGGGCTGGGGATGGGGTCCAGCAGCAGCGAGGCCCACCTGCTCGGTCACGTGCTGGCACCACAGGGCATGTGGTCCTAAATGAATTAATATTTATAAGGTGTTTAGAACAGCACCTGATATCTAGTAATGGTTTGGTAAATAAAATACCATTTTACTTATTAAGAAACTGAGGCTCAGAAGAGGGAAGTAATTTGTTCAAGGTTGCACAGATAGGGACCAGTCTCAAACCCAAGTCCATCTGACTCCAAAAACCATGCCCTTTTTAACATCTTGCTTTGCATTACCTCCATTTGACAGATAATGAAACCAAGTCTCAGAGAAGCTAAATGATTCACCTGGGGCTGCACAGCAAAACAGGGGCAGACTAGCTAGAATGAGGGTCTCCTGACTGCCAATGTGAGATGCTTCTACACGCCTTTCTTGCTGATATCCTGTAGGCAGACTGATTTTTTTGCTTGAAGATGAGCACACATTTTTTTTTTCCAGTTGCTGGTGCACCTGTCACTAATTGGCAGCAGGCGTGGTCCCAGTAATTGGTGAACACTGATGAATTTGCAACAGACAAGAGGATCCTCATTATCCTAGTTCTCACAGTTTCCAAGTTGCTTATGGAGGCAGAAATCACATCAAGGAAAACCTTCAATAATCAACTAACTTCTTGTAAAATTAGTTGCAACCCAACTTCCCTCCCTACTTAAAATTAGCACTTATTTCCAGCTTTGCTTTCAATTCCTTTCTCTCTCTCTCTTTTCCCTAGCAATAGTGTTGAAAAGAATATATGGTAGATTTACACAAATAGTGGGATCCCAATCTTGAGTTTGCTGTGTATGCCTGAAAAAAATGCCATGGTTTAATCTTGATAATAATCATAAAAATAATAACATGAAAGTAATTTTAAAATAACAACTGGTATTTACTCGGTGCTTATCTGATGCCAACTACTTTGCTAAGCCTGTGGATGTGTGACATCCCCATTGCTACTGATGAGGGAGTTGAGGTTCATAGAAGTGAAGTCATATACACAAGTCACACAGCAGGTGAGTGACAGAGCTGGGATTCAAACCCAAACTATCAGCCTTCAAAGCCCATGCTCTTAATCTCTGTCTCACTGTCTTAGTGTTTTCTTGTCCCTTTAATTAAGTTCCATAGTACGTACTCCCAGGACCTATAATTGTAGATTACATGATGGCAGGTAAGTAATTGGTAATTCCTGGCTGTGATGAAGATCCATCACAGAAACCTGCCAATTTTCAGCTTGTTATGCAGTTACTCAAGTACTGTGACTTCAAGTGACATTGGCTCCTGAAAGAAGACACCATCTTTCTGTCTTTCCCTCCTTTGTCGACTGATCTCCCCTTAAACCTC
Organism: Cynocephalus volans; assembly: GCF_027409185.1. Taxonomy (NCBI): domain Eukaryota; kingdom Metazoa; phylum Chordata; class Mammalia; order Dermoptera; family Cynocephalidae; genus Cynocephalus; species Cynocephalus volans. The sequence goes on from NC_084461.1 coordinate 190,228,073, forward strand.
AGTGCATTCCTACTCCTAATCCCCCATGTACTGCCAGCTGACTGACTGAATAAAGTATTTTTTGAAAATCAGCAGTGTCGTGAGCAAGGTTTCTTGGTCTTAGCATAGAAGAACGAAAAAAGAAGTGTGAAATGAGAATCATTGCAGCTATCACTAGGTGCCTGCTATGTACCCAGCAGTTGCTAGGTCAGCCAAGTTTTTCTGTAAAGGATCATATAGTAAATATTTTAGGCTTTATGGATCATCCAGTCTCAGTTACAACTACTCAGCGCTGTTGTGGTGTCATGAAAGCAGCCATACACAGTACACAAATGAATGGGTTGTTCCAATAAAACTTTATTTATGGACTCTGAAATCTGAATTTCATGTAATTTTCATGTTTCACAAAATATTATTATTTTATTGATTTTTTTCTTAACCATTTAAAAATGTAAAAAACACAGAAAAACAGGCAGAGGCTGGAATTGACTTGGCCTGCCGGCCATAGTTTGCTAGTTTCTTCCAACATTATATTAAAAATTTTCAGGCATACAGAAAATTTGAAAGAATTTTACAATGAACACTCATTACATAGGTTTTACAATTAACATTTTACTGTATTCACTTTATTGCACATCTACAATTTCACCATCCTTCTAACCACCCATAAAATCATCTTATTCTTCTGATGCATCAGAATGGCCTTTTGAAAAAGAAAACAGCAGCAACCCCTTCCTAGGCCAGTATGAGGTGGTAAGTGCGTCAACTGAGCAGACAGGCAACAGGAGAGAGTAGGTTTGTGGATGAATATTGCCATTTTTCATATATAGGCAACAAGTAATAATCTTTCAAGGAAGAGAACAGATGATTTGCTCCTGTATCGGCTAGGAATATGCCTGGCAGCAAGTAACAAAATGTGCAACATATGCTGTTGGTGTCCTGCCCAGACATGTGCTCTAATGCAAGTACCCCCAAAAAACTCTGTTTAAGGCTTTCTATAGCCATAAATCCAACATTTTCTTATTTATTTACTTATTTATTATTCATCTTCCCATTGGTGAAATATAAGTTCCATGAGAGCAGAGACATCTCAAACTTATTTACTACTGTATATGCTCTATGCTAGACAAGTTTATTGGTATAAAGACAATATTCAATAATATTTTAGGAATAAGGAATGAGTCCATCTTACACATTTCATAAGTTGTATTTTATTATCTTTCTTCTCTATGTCCTGCTATCTTACAATCTCAGCTAATTTCCTCTGTTCCATCTTCCAGTTTACCAATTTTCTCTTCAGTTGTGTTTATTGAGAGGGTTTGGTTTTTTTGTTTGTTTCTGGTTTTATTTGCATTTTTTTTTTTTTTTCATTTCTAAGATGGTGGTGATGGCTGTTGGTTTTCATAATTGTCCTTGTTTTATGGATAGGATGGAAATTATAATAAATATAATGAATACTTAAAATGGATATAATACCTCATCTAGTCCCCCTGAGGATGTTAATTGTATATTTCTAGACTCTAAGTTCATTGTGTGCTGCTAAAACAGACTGGGAAATATATAAAGAACAGAAATTTATTTCTCACAGTCTGGAGGCAGAGAAGTCCAAAATCAAGGCACAAGCAGGCTTCCAAGGGGGTCTCTTTGCTTCCAAGATGGCACCTTGAACACTGCATCTTTTGGAGAAGAACACTATCCTCATGTGACAGAAGAGAATTGACCTACAAGCCTTTTTATAGTGGCATTAATCCATTCTTTGCCCTGATGACCCAAACACCTCCCATTTTGCCCCACCTCCCAACACAGTTGCACTAGGGATTAAGTTTCCAACACATGAATTTTGGAGGACACATTCAGAGCATAGCAGATTTCTTCTCCCTTATTGATTATTTTAATTTCCTTACATGTGAGTTCTTATGTTGTTAATGTTGAATCTTTTAAAATGGTTTGGCATTGGCACCTGTGGATACATGTGTGTACTTGTTTTGTTTTGTTATTTTGGGTTCTGCTTTTGCTTTTGCTTTTGCATTGGGGATATTCTAGTAGCCTCCCTATGAATTCTGTATCTGCTTACTGCAGCTGAAACCAGGAGTGAGGGAGTGGAAGGTGCCAGGAACCAGTCTTCTGCACACAGGGCTTCCTGTTCTTCTGGATATGGCCAGGCATCCTGAGCATTTCTGTGCCTCTCTTCCTCGTCCTCACTGCTCCATTCTGTAACAGGCACCTCTGCTGTATGTTACTCACCACAGGAGGTTTGGGGAAGAAGACAAGATGACCCTATTGACTATCATTATTATGTCAGTGCAACTTACAACCATGACAGCTGATCCAGAGTCTCTTCTCTCCCTTTAGTCCATTGCCTGGAGCCTGGAGCTCCTCAGAGCCCCTCGTACTTTGCATAGGTACCCTCTCCTTCACATGTTTTGGGCTGCAATTTCCTTCTTGGTGCAATCCCCTATCTCTTTCTGGGGTTTAATAGTTTCCAGTACCTAGGGCATTTCTATTTAGGATCCAGCAGCATTATTAAATTTTTTCATCTCTTTCCTGTCATTTTTAGACACCTGGGGTTGGAGTTGAAGACTCGTGAATCCACCATCTTTACCCATACTGACCCTTCTGCTCTCTATCTTCTAAAAATTCCTCAAGTGTCCTGGTCCCTTGATGACACTTTTTCTCAATTTCCAACCCTGTTGATTTGCATGATGCTTTTAACATATCTTTGCTGTAATTTCAATAGGATCTTGAGCATGTGTTCAGTCCACTATCTTGAATGGAAGGTTTCTAAAGTGACCTATGAGTCAGAATGATGACTGTGATTAATGGGCAAACACAGAAATCTTGGCTGAGTCCCCTGGTTTGAATCCCCTTTACAACATCTAGCCTAGGAAATAGTCCCCTGCCTCTATTTGAATATCCCTAGTGATTTAGTGCTCACTACTCAAAATGTAAACCTGTGTACACACTGGCAGTCCAGCAACTCTCCCTTCACTTGATCATGACCTTGGAAATTCACTCTGAACCCATCTACTTCCTTTCAGTTAAGGTGCAAACTTCAGGAAACTCTTATTAAGATTAATTGTTGCACTCAGAGGTGGAGTAGATGCTGGGTCCCTGAGCCAATGGGACAGAGGGCTGAGAGGAGGGGGATGAACTGTGAAAGAGGCCAGACCTGGAAGGAAGCTCAAGTATGCAGACTCTAGGCACTTGGGTAGAGCAGCAACAAGGAAAGAGTAGAAGAGGGAGGGGACACAGGCCATGAAGATAGAACAGCAATGCAGCTGGATTCAAATCTCTACTCTGCAGCTTGCTGTTCACCCAGCTTTGTGTCAGTCCCCAAAGGATTTCACTATAGTAGCTTTATAATGTTTAAATAAGTAATATTATTGTGTGAAGTACCATTCCAGACTTATTTTCCTTTCTCAATTCTCCTTATTAAGAGAATTCTTGATTCTTGTAGACAGATTTTAGAATGATACATTCGAAGTTTTTAAAAATGAGATTTTTATTGGAATTACATCAAATGCATAAATTATTTAGGAAAAGTTGGTTCCTGTAGAGCACAGTGCTGAGAGGTTGGGCTGGTTTGAAACCAGCCTGACAACTTTCCTCCCTTGTGACCTTAGAAATTACCTAGTTCCTCTTTACCTTAACTTCTTCATCTATCAAATGAGTGTGAAAAATAGATTTAAAAGATAATACCCATCTTTCCATGAACTTTTGAAGTACCCTCGTATGTAAAGCAGTGCAGGACAAGCATTCTGCAAGTGTGCCTTATTATGGGTTGTGGTGGTGGTGGTATTTAGAATGCATCTTTTAACCAGAGAGCAAGTAGGAGCTCTCAGTTTATGTAAATACTCTCTCCTTTATGTAAATGCTCCCTCCGGGCCAATCAGTCTAGCTCTGACTACTTCTTCAGTAAAACCTGCATGTTTCTTAAATGCTCAGGGTGTGTTACTCGGTGCCAATCCAATGCGTTCTGTGAACCTGCTGCTGTAGAGGTATTTTGTTTGGTTGTGTCTGGTTCATCGGAGTTGGAGCCATGAGCCGTGAGTCCAAGCAGAGGAAGGCGTGGCTGGGGAGAGGACCGAGAAATGGGAGCAAGCGCCCGGAGCAGCTGAAAAGAAACGAAACTGAAAGCAGGAAAGGAGGGAGATCACCGCAAAGTCGGGGAGGAGGTGAGGAAGCTGGGGGAGGCCAGGTCAGCAGCGGCCCATCCTCTCCCCAAGCCCCGCGCAGACCCGAGGACAGGGAGCTGCCCGCGCCTGGGGGCCAGCGAGAGGGGCGCGTCGCGGAGAGCCAGGCAGGCACCCGGAACCCGGAGCCCGCGGCCGCCCCGGAGCCCACCTCTTCTCGCCCCCGTGCCGGGCAGCCATGGACGTGTACCGCACCCCGGCCGCCGCGCTCGACAAGCTGGTGGCCCGCAGCCTGCAGCCGCCGGGGGAGTTCGTGCGGGCGGCGCGGCGGGCGCTGGGCGCCCTGGTCTGCGCCCTGACAGAGCGCGGGGGCCGCCCCGGCCAGCCGCTGCCGCGCGTGCTGAAGGTGGTCAAGGTGAGGGGCCCCGGCGAGGGGGCCGGGCGGGGCCGGGCCGACCTCGGGGCCTGCATCTGTCGGTAGGGGCAACACTCGGAGGTCGCTTCAGCCTCACGGAGCCTTACTGCGGGGGGGGGGGACTTTGTCAGTTTGTGCTCTTCTCATTCCTTTCTTTAATAAGTGCCAGCACTGTTCTAAGTGCCCTGAAAATACACTGTTCACAACAGCCCTGCCAGACAGGGATTAAACCCCACTCGACAGATGGGGAAACTGAGGCACGGTCAGTCAAGTAACATGTCCAGTGCCTGTAAGAGGCCCAGCCAGGGTTCGAATCCAGGTAGTCTGATTCCTGCATCTGTGCTCTTAAAGGCTGCCCCTCACTCATTCACTCCCTCATTCACCCCGTCATCTGAACAGACTAAGAACCTCAGGCTAGGCCTGACCCTAGGATGCAGAAATCATAATACTCTGTCATAGCCATAATAACTCAATTGACTGAGAAATTACCGAATAACAGTGAATATTATCTCATTTAATAAGTACTATCTCATTTAATCCTCACATTCAGTGAGGTGGGGGATGGGAAAACTAAGGCTGAGCATGTTTAAGCCACTGCTGTAAGTCACTTTTTGTCATTTAAACATTGTGCCACACTGCAACTGTGACGTCAGGATGCTCACAGACTCAGAGAGAAGACACTGCTGAACCCTCAGGGTAAACTCCTGGATGCCAGGAATGGATGGAGGGAACCTGGGTGGGGTAGAGCAGATTTGGAGCTGTCAGAGGAAGGGGTGAAAACACAGAGCAAGAGATGGCCTCAGAGGACCTAGTGGCTTCCTAGGACTGAATCTTAGCTTAGAAGATGGAGGAGGAGGAGGACAGACTTATAGCCTAGGAGATGCGGAAGCCTGTTTCTGCCTCTGAGATGGACAGGAGGGATTTCTGTGGAGCAAGAGTTAAAGACTCTCTAAAGCCATGGCATCCTTAGTTTCCCTGGAAAACCTGGCACAGATCTTTTGGCTAAATTTAGCTTATGGCCTTCTGATCGCTCAAGGCTTTGAAAGAGGAAGTGGGTAGGGCTTGGGCTTTATTTCAAGGGCCCACACTATCATCTTGAGATGCCATTCCCCACTGAAAGGACTCCTTGGAGGGATGACAGATTCCAGAGCTGGGGTGGGATGTACAAGATGAGTCTGGGGCTTCTGGTTGGACCAGAAATCAAAGAAAGGGTCACAAACCTCTGGGGCCATGTGAGACTGCTCCCCCACACCCAGGGCCAACATGAAGGATCTGTCCCACCCCAGTCATCACCACCAAAAAATGCCTCCAGACTTTGCCAAATGTCCCCTGGGGACGCAACTGCCTACTACTGAGAATCACTATCTTAGACATGCCTGTGAAAGTGTCTGTGGATGAAATGAGACATTGGCTGGAATTTCTTTTAAAATCACACAAAGAAGAAAAAGGGGATCAAACCAATGGGGCAAATGTAGCAAAAGACTTCTCTAAAATCCTCTCTTGTGTAACTTTAGTCAAAACTATTTTTAAGTAAATTAATGTATGGGTGGGAAAAAGAATGTGGTTTCAGAGCCTGGCCTCCTGGGTTCGAATCTTGGCCCTGCCTCTTCTAGCTTGGGGCAGGGGTGGGGGGTGGTGTCATGTGCCAGTGACAACCTCTCTATCTTTTGTTTCCTCCCTTGTAAAGTGAGCACAACAGTACCTTCCTCCAGGGATTATTAGGAAGGCTAAGTGAGATGGCTGTGTGCGAAACATGTAGGGGATGCCCAGTCTGTAATATTCTTATGTCTGTTCCTGCTTGGTGGGCAGCCCCCAGTGTGGGAGCTGGAAGTAAAGGGACTGTCATAATCATTGGGATAATTAGGGGACCCAGTCTGGGGCAAGACTTGTTCCTGAAAGGCTTAGTCCTGGTTCTTGCCATTTACTGGCTATGTAACCTCACTGCTCACCCTCACTCCCATGTCTGTAACCACATGTAACCACATCAGGGGAGATTTCAAGTGTCCAATACCAGGCACAGAGCAACAGAGCAGAGTTTGCTTCCCAAATCCTCAGGATGGAAGCTTTCCAGAAAGAAACACTGGTCAGAAAGGTCTCAGAAATTCAGTGAATCATACCACAGTTTTGTAGTCATCCCAAGCAAAGGTCATGAACATAACGTTCTGCAAAGAAGAATTTGATTTGTTTTACTTGCAGTTTTAGTTTTTTTAAAGTTAGTTGCAAACATATAAAAATCATGGGTTTACATATTGAAATTGATTCTCTTGAAAACTCAGACCTGGTTGCCCTGGGTCTGCATTCTTGCCTATAGATGTGTGGCCACAGTCTCCACCCAGCCCATTTGCCTCACTTAAGTTGCTGGCCAGCCTGCATGGGCACTAGAGTGGGAGAGGGTGGAATTCTGATTTATTTTTTTCTTCTTAGGGAGGCTCCTCTGGCCGGGGCACAGCTCTCAGGGGTGGCTGTGACTGCGAACTTGTCATCTTCCTCGACTGCTTCAAGAGCTATGAGGATGAGAGGGCCCACCGTGCACAGATCCTCAATGAGATGCGGACACTGCTGGAATCCTGCTGGCGGGACCCGGTCCCCGGCCTGAGCCTTAAGTTTCCTGAACAGGATATGTCCGGGGTCCTGAGGTTCCGACTGGCATCTGTAGACCTTGAAAACTGGATGGATGTTAGCCTGGTGCCCGCCTTCGATGTTCTGGGTAAGGGGGCCTGGCCCATTCCAGGGTTAGGGGCAAGATCATGCTGTGTGACCTTGGCAAGCTTCTACCCCTCTCTGGACCTCAGTTTCTTGACTGAACATTTTGGTTTGGACCAGACAAGGACCAGGAAGGCCTAGTTCCTCCTGGATCTGTAGTCCTGTGTTAAGATGCTTGGCCCTTACCCAAGTATCTTGAGGTTTCCTTCAGCAACTGCCTAGAGCAGTACTGCTCAGCCCTTCCACAAATACCCCAAAGGCAAAGGCAAATCGTAACTGGCAACAGGGGTCTGGGGACAAGACCAGAATTCTGCAAAATCTTGTATTTATCTTGAAAACATTAATGTGGTTTTTGCATTCTCTTTCAATAATATACCTATGCTTGATTTAATATAAAAATATGCCTCTGTAAATATTCTCATCTGTAAAATGAGGATAATAATAATGGGGATAATAGTAATCTATCTTATAGAGGTGTTGGAAGAATTAAATGCATTAATACATGTAACAAACTTAGAAGAGTGTCTAGCACCTGATAAGGGTTCGATGAGGGCTTACTATTATTATTCCTATTCTCATTATTATTATTTACCTTGATGCTCTGGGAGACAGCTTTACCCCTTGGGCAGACCGCACACTCCCCATGCCTAGTATACCCACTTGCGGGGTACACATATTAATCATAATAGTTACTATTTATTCAATGCTTAACTAATCTAAGAACTCGACACGCTTTATCTCATTGATTCTTCACAACAAGCCTGTGAGATCTGTACTGTTTTGTCTTCCATTTTACCATTGGGGAAACTGAGACACAGAGACATACAGTAACTCGCCCAAAGCCATACAACAGATAAATTGTGGCAACAACCTAGGGAAATATGAAGAGTGTGTTTATTTACATTTCCCAAGCCATGCTCGTGGTAGTGGTGGAAGAAAAGGCACAGACTGTAAAGTCATCCAGCTCGGAGTTCAAATCCTGACTCCATCACTTGCCAGCTCCATCACTTGGGCAAAACACAGAATTTCTGTGTGCCTCAGTTTCCTCAGCTATAAAATGGGATGAAGAATTATACCTGTCTCTTAGGGCTGTGGTGGGGATACAATGAGGAGGTACATGTAAAATTTTCAGCCCAGTGCCCGGCATGTAGTAAGTGCTCAAAACACATTAGCAATCACCGCTAAGGGATCAGGACCCCTTGCCTTCTCCAGCATCATTTTCTTCTTCCTGTGGCACCAATTAATTAAAGGTATGCACAGTGGTTTTTTAGTACTACCTGAGGGAGCCTCGGGGAGGAAATAATCGCCAGGTTGTCGGTACTTACTCCTGACTCAGCCAGAGGCATCGTCCTTGTTTAATCATTTTGGAATGCAGTTGCCCTTCTTCGGGCAAATGCTTGGCCATTTGGGAGGAAGGGACTGTCCCTCTGCATTCTAGAGTGCAGCTCTTCTTCTCTGCCTCCTGAAAAGCTACGGGCTCTCTTCCAAGTCCCCCAACTCCCAAGTTGCCAGATTTCCCTTCGTCCAAATTCTTCCCGCTCTCTCCCAGCGCACCAACACTGTCCTCCGTCCTGTGTCCTCAGCACCCTTCCTAACTCACAGTTCTTCACACCCACAGGACAGCTCAGCTCTGGTGCCAAACCCAAGCCCCAGGTCTATGCCACCCTCCTCAAAAGTGGCTGCCAGGGGGGCGAGCACTCAGCCTGCTTCACAGAGCTGCAGAGGAACTTCGTGAACACTCGCCCAGCCAAGCTCAAGAACCTGATTCTGCTCGTGAAGCACTGGTTCTGCCAGGTGAAGCCACTTGTGAGGGTCCTCGCTCCAGACATGACTGATTTGTGCTTTCATAATTGTGGAAATCTTTTCTTATGTTCAGTGGCCATTCATGTTCTCTTTCTGTGAATTGCCTGTTTCATGCCCTTCAACCATAATATTCTTTTGGGTTAGTTGTCTTCTTGTTGTTGATTCGTTGAAGTTCTTTCTATATTGTGGGTGCCAATTCTTATAATGTTAACATAATGCAAATGAATTTTTCCAGTCTGTGGCTTGTACTTTTGCTCTCTTTAAAGGTCATTTGTCACAGAAAATATTTGAATTTTAATGTAATCAGATGTGTTAATTTTTTTCTTAAGTGATTTGTTCTTTGTGTGTCTTAAGAAGTCTTTCCCTATCCTGATTTTCTAAAATTATCTTCCCATGTTTCTTTCCAAAAGGTTTGCTATTCATATTTAGGGCTTTGACTTATCTGGAATATTGTATGTATGGTATGAGGTAATGTGGAATTGTACACCTCCTGCCCCAGCCTCAGGAATGTCCCACTCGCAGTGTTCATGCTTGTTGACAGACTCTTGTGCATTGGAGGAGGTACACCCAGCCTATGCTTGGAGATGAAGGAACAGAGCCACCCCCAAAATCTTGGGACACATGGTTTGGTCCTTCTCTTGGACCACTCATCATAAGCAGGTCTGAGTATGAGGAGATCCTGGATTCTAATTCTGGCTCAGCCACTGACTTGCTGTGTGATCTTGGGCAACTTCCTAGCTTTCTCTGGGCTTCTGTCTCTTCCCTTGAACATAAAGGAGTATATGAGTCTGTAAGTCTTTCTTGGGTTCTTCCCACATAAACAGGATTCTCCAGGGGCAGGAAAAGCTAATAGCCTGGTACTTATTAAATGGGCAAACTATGGAACCAGCCTGCCTGGGTGCTAGAAATATCCTATCTTGATCTGGGTGATGGGTACACATGAACACTGAGGCTTATTTGTCACACCCCAGAGAGGGGGTAGGTGAAGGAAGCGTGGGGCTGCTGGACACTTCTAGCCTGAAGGTCACTTCTGGCAAGCTAAAGTGTCCCCTCCCAAGTTATCCTGCCAGCCCAGAAGCCTGAGATTCTTGCCATGGTGTGGCATAAATCTCGTCCTGGTACATGGAGACCCTGGGTATATGGTACAGAAACAGAAATCATGTGTGTTAGGATGGGGGCCAGGGGACTGGAGGGATGGACAGAGCCTTGATCTGCTGCCCTACCCTTAGTCCAGAAGTGGGAGGACAATGACCTGGTACCCTTTTCTTTGGGTACCAAGCTGCCCTTCTTCTCCAGTCAGCATCTGACTGGAACAGCAGATGTGCCTTAGCTTTATTTGGTGGATAGGAAGCAGTTTCAGACTCCCTGATAGCTTCTCTCTGACTGCCCCGTGTTTCCTGGGGGCTTTAAATTCATACTTCTTCTCCCTGTAGTATGAGCCAACCATTGCTGAAGCCACCATCACTGAGGGCAGGTGAAAAATGCCAGTTACTCTTGGAACAGGCTTAGAACACAGCACCTTGTCCCAGGCTCAGCCTGCAGGGTCCCCAGCCTGGAGACTGAGCTATCCCGCAAAGTTCTGCAGACAGCTAGTTCTCTTCCCTCACCTCATCTGTCTGAGCCCCTTCCCCACCTTTCACAGGTGTGCCCCCAGGAGGCAAGGAAGGAAACGCTGCCCCCTGTCTATGCCTTGGAGCTGCTGACCATCTTTGCCTGGGAGCAGGGCTGTGGGAAGGACGCCTTCAGCCTGGCTCAAGGCTTCCGGACTGTCCTGGGCCTGATCCAACAGTATCAGCACCTGTGTGTTTTCTGGACCGTCAACTATGGCTTCGAAGACCCTACAGTCAGGCAGTTCTTGCGAAGACAGCTTGAGAGACCCAGGTACCTCCTAATACCCCACTATCTGCTCTCCTGTCCCTGGGCCCTGGGGAGATAATTAACAATGATAAAACAGGTCATATCTACTGAGGGCCAAAGTAAAACATTGCACCTGCACTTTCTAATTCATTGGATTCAGCCCCAGATGCACATTATAGTCACCTGGGGAGAGTTTTGAAAAATATACCAATGCTTGGCTCCATATATTTCGTGCATGAACATTTTACTGATATATATAACATGCACATCCCGACTGCACATTTCAATGACTATAAAGTGCACTTACCTATGAAACTACCACCCAAATCAAGGTAGGATATTTTTAGCACCTCACTGCATCCCTCCCAGTGAGAAACCCCCCAAAGATAACCCTATTCTGACTTTTATCATTAAAGTTTTGCCTTTCTTAGATCTTATCTAAATAGAATGTTACAGTATGTACTTTTGTGTCTGGCTTCTCTTTCTCAACATTAAGTCTTCAAGATCCATTCATATAGTTGTGTGTAGTTGTGGCTCATTCTTTTTCATCAGTGTATAGTATTCCACTGTGTGAATTTATCATGTTTTCCATTCTACTGATGATGGACATTCAGGTTGTTTCCGTTTGAAGCTATTACAAATAGGGTTGAAGTTATTACAAATTTAAATACAAATATTCTAAACAGTCTTGTACATATTTCTTGGTGCATGTGCATGTCTGTTGAATATGTACCTAGGAATGAAATTGCTAAATAATAGGGGTGTAACTCAGAGTCCAGTGGGGCAGGGGTTCCTGGTATCTTGTGATTCTAATGTTCAGCTAGGGTTGAGGACCATTGCTCCAAGTTCATCTCTACAACAGCCCATCAAAGCAGGCATTGTTGTTATAGCCTCATTTTGCAAATGAGGAAACTGAGGCTCAGAGAAGGTAAGTCATCTGCTTTGGGTCATACAGCTGCAAAGCAGCAGAGTTGGGGTTGGAACCAGGTCTGCTTGAGTCCAGAGCTCCTGATCTTGACTTTCTTACTAACCAGAACTTTCTTGTCTCTCTGGAATTGTAGACCTGTGATCCTGGACCCATCTGATCCCACATGGGATGTGGGAAATGGGGCAGCCTGGCACTGGGATATGCTGGCCCAGGAGGCAGAGTCCTGCTATGACCACCAGTGCTTTCTGCAGGGGTCTGGGGACCCTGTGCAGCCCTGGGAGGGGCCGGTGAGTGAGGGGTTCCATTGGACCCTTGGGTTTTGCACTTAATTTACATATTCTATGTTTCCTGAGCATCTACTATGTGCTGAGGGCCATGTGGAATGGAATAGAGTGAAAAAGAGGGGGCAGCAGGCATGTAAAGCAATCTAATCAACAGGCTGAGATCACTTGGAGGAAGGCACACCTCTGTCTTTCAGCAGTTATTGTCCACTTGCCAGGCTTTTCCACCCATAACTAGGGGCACATTTTTGCAGTTTACCACCCTATCAGACACCTTTTTTTCCTAATCTGCACAAAGGCACCATGTGGGCTAGCCATGGCCCTCCCACTGAGTCACCCTGCTGTACAAAGAGAAGGGACTAGGAGAGAAGGAGTTGGGTGGATGCAGAAACCTCTGCACCTGGACGAGACAGCTTCTTCAATCACCTTCCAGGGCCTTCCACGTGCTGGGTGCTCAGGTTTGGGTCACCCCATCCAGCGAGACCCTGACCAGGGGACCCCTGAAGACAGTAGGAGTCTCAATGCTGTGCTACCAAGGGCAAGGAACAAGCAGCCCTCATGCCCAGCTCCCAGCCCCTCGGGGGCGGCCAGTATAACCTCCTCTGTGCCAGGGACAGCCTCACATCTGTCTCAGATCCCTACCAAGGAGCTGGACAGCTTCATCCAGGACCACCTGAAACCAAGCCCCCAGTTCCAGGAGCAGGTGAAAAGGGCCACTGATGTCATCTTGCGCTGCCTCCGGGAGAACTGTGTCCACAAGCCCTCAAGAGTCAGCAAGGTGAGTTGGCAGATGGAGACATGGAGGGGACCCTATCAAGGGACCACAGTGGGAGGGGAAGGAGTCACAGCAAAGGAGCCGAGGTTGGGCAGGGGAAGAGGACATCCATGGAGGGTTGGTTTGCTGGCTGGTGGTGTATGTTTAAATGCCAGCTTTGTTTTTATGATACAGTTTTTTAAAAACCACTATTACAATAATCAGATCACTTCCCTTCTCAGCTCAAAATCTTCCAGCGCCTCAAGGCCTTTGCACTGACTCTTTCCTCTTTCTGGAATGCTCTTCCCCCATCCACTTGGCTCTCTCCTTTAGGTCCTTGATCCAATGTTGCCTTCTCACTGAGGCCTGACCACACAATTGAAAATTGCAGTCTTGCACTCCTAGTGCCCTTCTTGCTGGATTTGCCTCTGCAAGCACTTAGTATTTTCTCATGAAGGAAGGAAGAGAGAGAGGGAAGGAAGGGAGGGAGGAAGGAAGTGAGGATAAGAAGGAGGGAGGGAAGAAAGAGAGGGAGGGAAGAAGAGGGAAGGAGGAAAGGGATTGATTGCAATAGGCCGATAGAGCACATCTGCAGGCCCAGTTTGGCTCTGGAACCTCAATTTGCAAGCACTGGCCCAGATGTGCAGTAGTAGGTGCTGCAGATGTTTTGTCCTAACTCCATCCCGTCCCAGTTATCTGTTGCTGCATATTGGTGTGATTTTGTTCAGGCTTGAAGGAGAAGAAGGCAGTTGCAGGCAGATACAACTTGCCTTTCGGCCAGGCTTCTGAAATTCCAAAGTCACAGGGCCCATACAGTCTGCCTCTGTCATGGTGCTTCCAGATCCAACATCAGCAAGAGAGCAGTTTCTGGGCTGCAGATGGGATCACGGTCTGACTCCTGGGCTCTGAGAGGGTCCCTGGTCTGAGCTGTTCTTCCCACCACAGGGCGGCTCATTCGGCCGGGGCACAAACCTAAAGGGTGGCCGTGATGTCGAACTCATCCTCTTTCTCAACTGCTTCACTGACTACAAGGACCAGAGGGCCCACCGTGCAGAGATCCTTGATGAGATGCGGGCACAGCTGGAATCCTGTTGGCAGGATCAGGTCCCTGGCCTGAGCCTTAAGTTTCCTGAGCAGAACGTGCCTGAGGCTTTGCAGTTCCAGCTAGTGACTGTGGCCCTAGAAAGCTGGATGGATGTTAGCCTGCTGCCTGCCTTTGATGCCATGGGTGAGGGGCACCCAGCCTGTGCCTTGGAGAGTTATAGGAACCCCAGGGGACCAGGGGGTACCTAATGGGGGCACCTGCCATCCTCTTGGTGATCCTAATTCCCCTACTTGACCAAGCACTGAAAATTACTTTGAGATATCTAAAATAATCATCACCATCAAGTCTTAGAATTACTTAGTGCTTTTAACTTTACAAAGATTTTAATTATGAATTTTTTCAAGCATATAGAAAACTACAGACATCATACACCCTTGTGCCCCAATTAAGATTTAACAAATGTTAACAGTTTGACATATGAGTATCTGCTTAGGATTTTTTTATTTAAGAAATTTCATGTTATACTTTCCTTCCTTATTTTAGGGAGTTTACTCTATAATTCATTTTCTTAACTTTTGGAGGTGAATCTTAGCTTAGTAATTGTCAATCTTAATGAAAGCTTTTAAGGCTGTACATTTCCTTTTCAATACCATGTTAGCTGCATGGCAAATGTTTTGATATGTACTTGTACAATTTTTATTATCATTCAGGTCTAAATGTTTCATACTTTTAATTATAACATTATAATTTGTTTTGCTTTTAATATTTTGAGGCTATGTTATTGGGAGCATATAAATACATAATTATTCTATATTATTGAAGTTTTATCATTAAGTAATCATCCTCATTATTTCTAAAAATTCTATTTGTCTTCAAGTGTCTTGTCTCAAATTAATAGAGCTTATTAGTCTTTTATTAGTATTTTCCTGGTATACATTTTCCATCCTTTATTTTTAAGGATGTGTTAACAAATTTTAATTCAACCTCTTATAAGTAGCATAAAGCTAACAGATAAAAATGAAACAAACAACAATAATATAATGCTTTCAAAGTGTTTAATAATATATTAAAACACTAATAATAGGAGAGATTATTTCTTCCATTTTTATACACTCAAATTAAAATATACTCAAATTAAAATCTCCGAGCATAATTAACAGTTCTTTTTCTCACCATTGCTTCTTTATTTCCAGTTTTTTTTTCTTCTGTATTCATTTTCCTTCTTACAGAAATACATCTTTTAGTACTTTTTCATAAAGAGTTTATGAATAAATTTTCTCAGACTTTGTCTAAAAACCTTTGTTTCACCCTTATGCTTGAATGGAGTATTTGACAGTTGTTTTCCCTCAGATCTACTTTCTCCTGACCACTGTAGCTACTGATGAGAAGTCTGCTGTCAGTTTAGTTGTTATTTCTTTGTAAATGATCTTTTCTTGTTAGTGTGTACAGTTTTTTGTTTGACTTTGACCTCCCTTTAGCTAGCATTTAAGGCTGTCTCTTGGTCCATAATATTCTTCAGTTTCTCTTTGATATTCCTGTGCATGGATTTCTTTTTATATATCCTGTTTGGACTTTGTTGTGCCTCCTGAATCTAAGAACTCAGTTCTTCCTTTAGTTTTGGGGAGATGTCCTTCAGTTTCTCTTTGAATATTGCCTCTTCCCTATATTCTCTGTTCTCTCCTTCCAGAACTCCTTTCACATGGTTTCTCACTTTATCCTCCACGTCTTTTTATCTCTCTCATTGTTCCCATCTCTTTACGTCCCAAGGCTACCTGTTTCTCAGGTGCTCAAATCTTTCCTTCATTTTACTGACTCTTCAAATGTGTCTGCTGCCTATTCTTAATTTTTTAAAAAAAATTTCAGTGACTTTATTTTTCACTTATAGAAGTTCTATTTGGCTCTTTTTCAAATCAACCTATCATTTGTTCATAAGATTCAGTTCTCTCATTATGGTTTCAGTTTCTTTTTTCTCTTTAATAATTTTAAACATGCTTAATTTAATATCTCAGATTGTTTTATTATCTCAAATTCTTGAAAGGCTAATTCTCCTATTTGTTGTGTCACTTGACTTTCTCTCATAGTGGATCACTTCCTTGTGTGGTTTGTAATTTTTTATTGTGAGCTCATCTTTGGGGTATGTGGAGCTTTTATTTTCTTTCCTTTTCCTGTGGAAGTTCTTTGTGCTCTCGATTGGAGAAACATCCCTCAGGAACCAAGTTTTTAGTTTGCTTCTAGATGGGTACTGAGAGTTTCACTAATTTCCAGGCCAGGTTATACATTAATTTAGCAGCCTGGGATTTCCTCACCATGCAGATGCTATAAATTTGGACTACACACCCCCATCTAGTATAGGATTGAGGTTTCGGTTTCTCGTGGGGGACTTTTCATTTTTCTCCCGAGCCCTAGCAGCAAGCTTCCTTGAAGCCTCTTTCTGCTGGTGGGTGACCATTTTTAGTTGCCTTCCATGGAGAAGGCATTTATTCTAGAGGCCAGCCTTATGAAAGAAAGGGGTGGGACTCAATTCCAGCTTTCCCCTCTATGCCTTGTTTTTTTCTTCTGGGAGATGACAATAATAGCAATAGTTGATGCTTATTGAGCACATTTAGATTTCATGATTCTTACAATATCCTTCCAAGGGTAAGTGCTATTTATGACCCCCCTTTTACAGATAAGGAAACTGAGACACGAAGAGGCAAAAATCACACAGCTTGGATTTGAAACCAAGCCTGTCTGTCTTCAAAGTTCATTCCCTTAACCACTATGCTACACAGCTTTTCTGGGGTCAAGATGATTCACCTTGCAGAGTTATTGGATGGATTAGTGAAAATTATCAAAAAGCAACCAGTACATAATTGACGCGAAAAAGATTAATAGTCTGTTATTCAATGTTATAGCATATTATTAATTGCAATGTTATTAATTAATGTTAAAATATTCATAAAGACTGGTGAATGGATGGGTTGGTAAATGCTGCTGTCTTCAATTAGAGTTGCACGCTCAGAGTGTTTCAAACTTCCACAGGGCAGCTCAGTTCTGGCACCAAACCTAAGCCCCAGGTCTACTCGACCCTCCTTGACAGTGGCTGCCAGGACGGTGAGTACCGGGCCTGCTTTGCAGAGCTGCGGAGGAACTTCGTGAACACTCGCCCAGCCAAGCTGAAGAACCTGATCCTGCTGGTGAAGCACTGGTACCTCCAGGTGAGGCCTTGAGTACTCCCTTGCTCCTCCTGGATGCAGCTGCTGCCATGGCAACTGCCTCAGCCAATCACTGCTCTCCTACACAGACAGTTCCCCTCCTCTCTTTCTTACTGACCATCTCAACTGAGGGACCATCTCCTCCAACCTCCATCGCATGCCCACATCTGGAAGCCACTGATAGAATCTCTTCTCCATCAAGTCCAAAGTCCTCCTTTCTTGTAGCTAGGGCTCACCATCCCCCTTTAGCCCATCTGTTTGTCCTCTCTCCTCTCTCTGCTAATATTTCTCGTCTTTCCCACCTCCAAGCCTTTGCTTATGTGGGTCCCCCCATTACCACCTTCTTTGCAAGTTGTGCTAAACCCTGAGTATCCTTCAGAGCTCCCTTAGTAAACACTTCTCTGAATTTCAACCCACATTCACTCACTCATGTATTCAGCAAACATCTATTGAGCACCACTGTTGCTAACTGTCATGATGGGTGTTGGAATACCAAGATGGATACATTGCAGCCCCCATTCCTGTACAACCACCCCATATATTCCTTGAGGGGAGACTCCAGGCAAAGGCCAAGTCTGAGCTCTCAGTCTCACTGTGTGTCCTTAGACAAGTCACTACCCTCTTCTGGACCTCAGTTTACCCACCTGTAAAGTGGGAAGCATCAGCCAGACTGTCTCCGAGGTTCTACTCTTTCTATGGTTCTATTTTACGTATTCTCCACCTTCCCAAAGTGCTTAGGGCCATGCTTGGCACACAGTAGGTGCTCACATTCATTAATCTTTGGTTGGCCCTGGGTGACACAGGTTGCAGCTAAGGACAAAGGAGATTGGCCAGCCCGTGCCTCTCTGCCCCCAGCCTATGCCCTGGAGCTCCTGACCATATTTGCCTGGGAGCAGGGCTGCAGGAAGGACCGTTTCAACATGGCCCAAGGCCTCCGGACCATCCTGGGGCTTGTCCAGCAGCAACAGCAGCTCTGTGTCTACTGGACGGTCAACTACAGCATTGAGGATCCAGCTCTGAGAATGCACCTCCTTGGGCAGCTTCGGAAACCCAGGTGCAGACCCATATCCCCCTTGTCTGCCTTCATCCTCTCTTCCTTCCCCACTGTCACCCGGAGTCAGTGTACCCAGGAGTGGTGCAAGGTGGGGTCTGGGTCACTAATCCTGCCCCTAACTCTGCTTCCCTCTAGACTCTTTGAGAAAGCATGAACACAGGAGCCCCATAGGAAAGCATGGCCAGTTTTATTAGCATGATAAAACACCATTTCTCACATTAAGGGCCACCCAACAGTTTTCGGGCCAAAGCAGCCAGCTGAGGTTCCTTCAGCACTTGAGCGAGACTGGGCCACCCCTGAAGTCCTGACACTCTGCCTAGCCCTCATGCTTCCACCCAGTCCCTCCCACCCACCTGCTCCTTCCCTGACTCCCACCTTCCCACCTGCTCTGCCCCCAGGCCTCTGGTCCTGGACCCTGCCGACCCCACCTGGAACGTAGGCCAGGGAAGCTGGGAGCTGTTGGCCCAGGAAGCAGCAGCCCTAGAGACACAGGCCTGCTTTATGGGTAAAGATGGGATACCTGTGGAGCCCTGGTATGTGATGGTAAGAGGCCTTCTCCCAGGTCCCCTTAACCTGCCAGTGCACACATCCTCAGCTGCTATGAGTGTTGGCTGATGATGGCTCACAGCTGCCCCCTTATCTGGAGACTTGCCCTCCACTTGATGCATAGGTTGCAACGTCCCAGCCAGTGCCTGAGTGACATACGGGTGCAAAAGGCCCACCCTCATCTCAAGGCAGGATCAAATCTGTGATGCAATTCATGCTCCAGAGCTCCCCATGGGATCAGACAGAAGCACGTCTCCAGCCGATCCCCTAGTCTTGCTGAGCTCCCTCCCCCACCATGTCTACTACTGTCATTCTCCTTCTGCAAACACTACGCCAGTTAACCATGTGCACAAAAATTCCCATCATAGGATCTGCTTCCAGAGAACCTGACCTAAGACATAAGCCATTTACAGCTCCCCAAGAGATGATTTTATCACATTTGCTTTTTGGCAGCCAGGTCTCATAATCAGTGCTTAACACTCAAGACAATCCAGTGAGACATAGGCCTCTTTATTGCACCCATTTAAAGATGGGGAAGCTGAGGCTGTGCATTGGTGGTGGAACCAGAACTCGAACTCAGGTCCCTCTGATGCTATCTCAGGACCAGCCAACCAGCTGAGAATGAAAGGGGGACATGGGAGATAGTGGGAGCCTTGTCCTCAGAGGACATCAAGGTATAGGGCTTGGGTGTTCCTTGGGAGTCTTGTCTTGAGCTACCCCACCTGCATTCTCTCTGCAGCCAGCTCTCCTTTACCAGACCCCAGCTGGGGACCTTGACAAGTTCATCTGTGACTTTCTCCAACCCAACCGCCAGTTCCTGGCTCAGGTGAACAAGGCTGTCGACACCATCTGCTCATTCCTTAGGGAAAACTGCTTTCGGAATTCTCCTATCAAAGTGCTCAAGGTGGTCAAGGTGAGTCCCCAGACAGCTATAGGCAAGGAAGTCCTGCAGGCTGGTGATCCCTCTCAGGGCAGGGCCAGGCCTGACCCACTTCTGTAGCCCTTCCAGCAAGCAGCACAAGGCCAGGCATAGAGAAGAAGCCAAAATGTGGTCATGAGTAAATGGCAGTGGGAGAGCCTCAATGTGTCCAACAAGTCTCCTTTGGTTGCTAGTGACACCCAACTCAAAAGAAGCAACAAAAGGAAAGGATGCTGGGGATATACAAAATGTCACATTGTCCACTGCACTAGATAAAACCTCAACCCACAATTGGAGAGATGCAGGTGAGACCCAGGTCAGCTCCAAAAAGAGTGTTAGCATAGTCAGCCAGTGAAAAGTCCCAGGACTGCTGATTTGCTGTGTGACCCCAGGCAATTATATTCCCCTCTCTGATCCCTGCCTTCCTCATCCATAACACTTGAGGAGGGTGGCTTGGCTCACTGGTTCTCAACCCTGGCTTCACTGGCTCCACCCTGGAATCACAAAGGTCTTTAAAGTATATACAGATGCCCAAGCCCTATCCCAGGCATAATTAAATCACAGTCTAGGGAGATAGGAGCCAGCCATCTGTCATTTTTAGAGGTTTCCAGGTGCAGACAAAAGAAAAAAAAAGAAAAAGAAAGAAAAAAACCACCACCAACAACAAAAACCTCTCAACTCCCCCCCAAAACATGATGGAATGAGAAATTTTGCATTTGTTGAAAGGTTAAAACTTTCCTCTTGCACACTTCTTTTTCTTACAACCATGTCATATGAAAGATGTAAGACAGAGAGGTTATTTGACTTGCTTAGGGTCATACAGTGGGTTTCTAACCCAGAACACAGAGCCCACAGGCAGGAGGACATCAAACAGTACTCCAAGGGTCAAGCCACCTGCCGTATCCTCCCCAGGGCGGTTCTTCAGCCAAAGGCACAGCTCTGCGTGGCCGCTCAGATGCTGACCTAGTGGTGTTCCTCAGCTGCTTCAGCCAGTTCACTGAGCAGGGGAATAAGCGGGCCGAGATCATCTCAGAGATCCGCGCCCAGCTGGAGGCATGTCAGCGGGAGCAGCAGTTCGAGGTGAAGTTTGAGATCTCCAAATGGGATAATCCTCGTGTGCTGAGCTTCTCACTGAAATCCCAGACAATGCTGGACCAGAGTGTGGACTTTGACGTTCTGCCAGCCTTTGATGCCCTAGGTGAGGTGCCCAGCCATAGGCCTGAGAAGGGGAAGAGCCGAGTCAGGGCCCCATGGACAGTTGTAGAGGTTGTGCAGTGCACAACCAGGCTACACCTGTTCACATTGCAGGCATTGTAGATGTGTGTGTTTATCACAATGTGCCTGCAAAGTGTCTAGAGAAAAGCGTGCCTTTTCATAATTTGCACAAAGATGCTACATAGGCTAACAGTGGTCAAGCTGGGTTCTAGTCCTGGCAATTCTACTAATATGCTGAGTCACCTTGAGCAAGGGATTTTCCCACCCTGACTCCCAGGGTCTTCATCTGACAGTGAGGACATTTCTGAAGTGTCTCAGCACATCCCCAGCTTTGAGTATTTGTGTGCCACCTCCTCCACCTACCACAGATCCATTTATTCAGTTCATTCAGTAAATGCACCTACTGTTTACCTGGTACTCTTCCAGGCACCAAGGATAAAGCCCTGAACAAAACAGACACAAATATCTTTATATCTCTTCTGTTCTGAGTGTGGACAGGAGAGTTTGCAGAGTGAGAAAATCCCTCGTATCTGAATTTATTTGGTTCCTGAGTTTTGGAGAACAAGTAGCAAGGGAGAGATTTATGCAGAAATTGATCTGGATCTATTCAGTTCCTCAGTTCAGAGAGCAAGAATTTGGATATTAAGGAATGCTTTTAAGTGCAATGAAACCAGAATGGTGATGTCGACCCCTTGCCACATACAGTTCTGTTACCCACAGGAGGCTTAAAGACATGTTAGCGCCCAGTTGAGACTTTCTCCATGATGGGTAGGCAAGTGGTTTGAAAGAGGGCAGAAAAAAGAATATAGCTCTCACCAGGGATTTAATGCTGGATCATGCCACATCTGTGTTCCACCTAGAAACACCCTGTAGCCTCTCATGGGTCCTAGGCCACCCTTAGAGAAATGCCCAAGTGGGAGATCTCAGAAGTCCATTCTAAGTTGGCCCCCTGGGACTCTCCCTCTTCAGGTCAGCTGGTCTCCGGCTCCAGGCCCAGCTCTCAAGTCTACGTCGACCTCATCCACAGCTACAACAATGCGGGCGAGTACTCCACCTGCTTCACTGAGCTGCAGCGGGACTTCATCATCTCTCGCCCCACCAAACTGAAGAGTCTGATCCGACTGGTGAAGCACTGGTACCAGCAGGTTTGACACAGGGACAGGCCATCCCCCAGCTGCCCTGTGCTCTGCCTCCAGGGCACTTTCCCAGCCTAGCCAGGTCCCTGCCTGGGTGGAGCAGAAAGGAGAATACGTCCTAGCTCTGGGACCTTAGGTTTCTTACCTGTAAAGTGTGAGTGACATAACCATGTCACAGGATTTGATGGACTAATGCATGGCAAGGCATCTGGCATATGTAGGTGCTGAATAAAAGTTTGGGGGTCAGTTCCTGCACCTCACCATTGCCAATATGGACCAACACATCTTTCTCCTTGTTCCCCAGTGCAACATGATGCCCAAGGGGAAAGGCTCCCTGCCCCCTCAGCACGGGCTGGAACTCCTGACAGTGTACGCCTGGGAGCAGGGCGGGCGGGACCCCCAGTTCAACATGGCCGAGGGCTTCCGCACCGTCCTGGAACTGGTCACCCAGTACCGCCAGCTCCGCATCTACTGGACCATCAACTACAATGCTGAGGACAAGACTATTGGAGACTTCCTGAAACTACAGCTTCAGAAGCCCAGGTTTCAGTCCTCCCCCAGTGTCCCAGAGACTCAGTCTCGGGGCCACTCACTCTCTCCCCACCTCCTAGGGCACAGAGTGGGAGGACCCTCGTTCTAGAATCAAGTTCCTTTCTAGAAGTGACATTCTTAGCACCTAAGGGACAAGCAGTCAGTTTCCTGGTCACCTGTGAATAGGATTGCAGGGTAAATGCAAGATTCCAAGTTAAATTTAGTTCCAGATAAATGATGAATAACTTTTTATGTCCCATGTAATATTTGGAACATTATGCTTAAAAGATGTATTCATTATTTATCTGAAATTCAAATTTAAGTGGGCATTTTGTATTTGTATTTGTTAAATCTGGCCACCCTACCTGTGAACCCATTAGATAACATAAGCATGTCTCGTTCTTTGGGATTTTGCCTACCTCTGAAATGGGTGCAGAGGTAACAGAGATGCTTTCACAAACTTATGATGCCAGTGGGCAGTGACTGCTTAGAGTGATGTGTTGAAGAAGACTCTGAGGTTGTGATTTGGCTCAGCTGAACAGAGTAGCCTCATCAGTTAGTGGCATCATGGGTGCAGGATCTGGTGCTGTGACTGATTAACAATGCCTGCTTTACTGCAGAAGGGGTAAGTGGTAGCACTGTGATTGATTAGTAATGTCTGCCTGGGTGCAGAATGGAAAAGTGGCCCATACAAAGCTTATTTTCTATCCCTGCCCTGAGTGTGTGCCTGGAGCTCTGAGAAGTCTCTGAGCCCTGCCCCTGGTCTCTGCAGCGTGTTGGGTGAGGGAACAGAATAGTCCACTCAATGCCACAGGTGGGAACCTAGACGTAGCCAGAAATAAGACTGACCTTAGATGGGAATTGCAGGCCCATCATCCTGGATCCAGCTGACCCAACGGGCAACCTGGGCCACAATGCCCGCTGGGACCTGCTAGCCAAGGAAGCTGCAGCCTGCATATCTGCCCTGTGCTGCATGGGCAGGGATGGCACCCCCATCCAGCCATGGCCAGTGAAGGTGAGAGATCTGTGATGCTGAAGGGAGCACCGTTTGTTGGGGTGGGGACAGCATGGTCAAGGGAAGGGCATGACTCCTCCCAAAAGAGCAGGATCCAGTCATGGCCCCAGGTGTGCCCCTGTTCCTCCATTTCCTGTCTGGTTTCAGCTTCTGTAGGAAGGTTGGGGGTAAACAACATCTTCTGTGGCACTCCCCACAGGCTGCTGTGTGAAGCCCAGGAAATCAGTGGTCCTACCGGATGGATGCCAGCCCTCAGAGTCCCCTGCCAGATGAGCCTCTGTGTGTGTGTGTGTGTGTGTGTCCAGTGAATCCACTCTCCTCCTCAGTCCAGCCTCCATCTGATCGCCCTGCCTCACTGCTCTCTCCCTCTTCTTCCTGCTGCCCACTCTGCTTACCCAGCCTGATTGCTCTTCATTAAACACCACCTTGTATCAGACGGGCATCGCCCAGCTCACACACTGCTCTGCCTCCCATAACTCGCGCCCTGGGGTCCAGATGCCATGGTTTGGCACCAGCCTGCGTTTCCAGCTTCTCCATCCAACACTCCCCTCCCCTGCCATGACTCTATCCTCCTACCACTACTGCTGCCTCCTGCACGTTTCCCGCCCCTGCAAAGAATGCCTCCTCCTCCCTGACTCCTCTCTGCCCATCCTAATCAGCTCTCATCCTGCCTCCTGCCACAACCCATCCCACCACACATGCTCTAGGCCACCCCCTTGAATGCCTCTACAATTAGGGTAGTTGTCAGATGGTGGAACCAGGGCAGCACAGATGTGTGGGACATGAGAAGTCATAGTCATCTGGCTGGACAGAGAAGGGATCTTGCTGATCCGAGCAGGGACATATTTTATTCTAGTCCCTCACTCTTTGACAATGGCCACCTTGGTATTGTCATATTGGCCCCACTGTGACTTTTGGGGGCTTCCTGATATAGCCACACTCTTGGATAGAAGGACTTGACCTCATAAAAAGATTGATTCTCCATAAGTTGATTTATACATTTAATGATTGTCCCAGAAATACCTACACGTACTTTACTTTGGAAGCAAGCAAGTTGATACTAAAGTTCTTATGGAAAAATACACAAGAATAGCTAAGAAAAGTCAGAAAATGAAGAGTTCTGAGGAGGGACCAGCCTTAGCCAACATTAAAAAATACTATGAAACCTCTAGTGTTTAAACAGCATGGTAGTGACATATAAATTAAACAGACCAGAGAAACTGGGTGGCTATTTCCATGATTCTGGAAAAAAATAATAATAAAAAGGTAAATGTGATCAATCAGCCGTTGAAAGCTAAGCAAAGAGACAGAGGGTCTCCGTGGTAGCACATGAAAATGCTCACATCTCCTGCAGCCAGAAAGCAGAGAAAAGTAAAGATTGAGTCCCGAATTGAATCTTAAGAGATGCAGGGCTCCAAAGAAAGTGTGGTTTTTTAAAATTTGTAATTTAATTTTATTTTTAATTTTAAAAGTTTTTATTGAGATGTAATTCACATACCATAAATCTTACCATTTTAAAGTGAAAAATTCAGTGGTTTTAGTATATTCACAGGTTTGTATTTGGCATACTTACAAGTTATATTTAGTATATTCACAAGGTGAGCCATATCACCTAGATGCATTCATCATACTAATTCTAGAGCATTTTCACCACCCCAAAAGGAAACCTGAAACTCAGCAGTCAATCCCCACTCCTCATCTCATTGTTCCCCTAATTCCTGTAAACCACTGATCTGCTTTGTGTATCTATTATGAACATTTCTTATAAATGGCATCATGTAACACGTGACCTCCTGTGTCTGGCGTTTTTCACTTAATATAATGTTTTCAAGGTTTATTCATGTTATTGCATGTATCAGTGCTTCATTCCTTTTTTCTACCAAATAACATTCCATTGTATGGCAAGATCCCATTAGTTTATCCATTCATCCATAGATGGGCATTTGGACTGTTTCCACTTTTTGGCTGTTATGAATAATTTTGCTGTGAACATTCACATATGAGATTTTGTGTAGAAATTTATTTTCATTTGTTTTAGGTAAATACATCATATTAGTCAGGGTTCTCCGGAGAAACTGAACCAATAGGATATATTTAAATATATGGAAAGAGATTTATTATGAGGGATTGGTTCAGGTGATTATGGAGGCTGAGAAGTTCCATGATCTGCTCTCTACAAGCTGGAGACCCAGGAAAGCCAGTGGTGTCATTCAGTACAAGTCCGAAGGCCTGAGAACTGGGGAACTGATAGTGTAAGTACCGGTCCAAGTCTGAAGGCCCAAGAACCAGGAGCATCAGTGTCCAAGGGCAGGAGAAGATCAATGTCCCAGCTCAAGCAGAGAGAGTGAATTCATCCTTCCTTAACCATTTCATTCTATACCATTTCATTCATTCATTTCAGGCCCTAAAAAGATTAAATGATGACTGCCTGCACTGGTGAGAGTGATCTTGTTTATTCAGTCTACTGATTCAAATGCTAATCTCTTCTAGAAACACCCTCACCAACACACCTAGAAATAATGTTTTACCAGCTATCTGGGTATCCCTTAGTCCAGTCTAGTAGACACATAAAATCCACAATCACATAGACCTAGGAATGGAATTGCTGAATCTTATGGTAACACTATGTGTAGCTATCTGAGGAACTGCCAGACTGTTCTCCACAGCAGCTGCACCATTTACACACACCCACTCCCAGCAACAAGGAAAGTTCCAGTTTTTCCATGTCCTTGCCAACACTTGTCCATCATTTTGATTGTAGCCATCCTAGTGGGTGTAAAAGAAGGTTACACACTGTCAAAATTCTCAGGTCTGCTACATGAGGTCAGAACCCTGCATAAGAAAGAATAGGACCCTGACACATAGAATGGGGACATAAGCGTGCCCCTGAGAATTTTGAATCCCAGATTCCCCTGAACCCTAAGAGCTGTAGAAGACCTGTCCACTCCTCCATATTAAGATCTAGCACCTCTCTTGTTTGGAAAACTTGCAGAGGCTTCTCATCCACAAGATATATGTCCCTGTTGCGAGCTTGCTCACACAGAGGAATCCAAGATCAACGTTGGTATTACAGCTCTTTATTAGTTAACAGCTCTTTTTGGTGTTTCAGCTTTTTGGTGTTACAGCACTTTATTGCTTGCAAGCAAGGAGAGCATGAGCATCAGGCTAGTGTCTCCCTGAATGAAGGAAAGGGGCAGCCTTATATAGCCAAAACTTCCTGCCCAAGTTCTCATTTAGGTCCTCTTATGCAAATGAGGGATGCAAGCCTGTTAATTTGGATTCGTTGGCTATGAGACATAGCTCATTGGTCAGTTCTGGAGCCAAATTTGCATTTGGCCCTTAGAGCAGTGCAAAACCACTGTTACCTTTCGGGTGCAGGAAGCAAGCAAGGTTACAGAAGCTAAAGTTTGCAATTAAGACAGCCAAGCATAAAATTTCTAAAACAGTTTCTCCAGTGGAAGGGGTCAGGTTTAACAATAAGAAAATGCTCAGGGTTCCCTGCTTCATCCCCCAGGACCTGCACCCACATCTCCTCCTGCTCACTAGGCCTGTGACTAGGTTCAAGTTCCAGAATAATCCAGCTGGGGACATGCTGGGCCTGATAAGGAAGGAAAGGACCTACATCCCAAAGTAGCCAGAGTACCCAGCCAGTGTGTCCTAGCAGAAGTCGGGTAAGTATGTGTGGGTGTGGACATCGACGGGGCTTGATCAAGGCGGCTGCAGTGTAAGACCAGATAAGGGAGAGTTTACTAATTTGCAAGTCCCTTTCGGGAATTCAGGACTTCATACCCTGGCAAGTACTTGAGGAGAAGGTGCAAACTTGCTGCTAGGAAGGCTCCTAGAAGTGACAGCCCACATTAAGTGAGATCAGCTCTGAGCGCAGGAGTTGCATGTCTGTTTCTCTCTGGCCTGTGCACTCTGGGGCTTGTCTTTTGCCCTTGCTGGGGGGTGGTCAGCGCCTCGTGAGGCACTGCTGGAGTTCACACGTGTGCTGAGGAATCGGGCACACAGAGGTTCCCATGCACTGACCACACGGGGTCCTGTGTTTACCCAGAGGCAGAATCGAAACCTGAGTCTGGCAGGGCCCCTGCCCTACTGTGTGTCCCTGAGCAATTCAGTTTTCCCTCTCTGAGTCTCTGTCTCCTTTTTTTTTTTTTTTTATTCTTACAAATTGTACTTATTCTTCATGCCCCTTGTCCAATCTCTCCTTACCCGCCTCTCCCTCCTGCCTCCCACCACTGATAACCCCAGATTTCTTCTCTCCCTCTGAGAGAGTAGTGGTTACTCTGTTGATTGTTGCCTACATGATCTGTCCAATGCTGAGAGGTGTGATCAGGTCCCCCAATATTATCATAGAGCAGATGCTTCTTCTGTCACTCTGGAATGGGCTTTGTGGAGAGACATCCTCTTCTTTTCTTTGGTCTCTGCCGGTGATTCTCGTTGTGTCAGTGCACTCCAGTGGCTGGCAGACCATCTACGTGGTGGTTGTGGCATCTAGCCACTTTCACGGCAGCTGTGGTTACTGTGGTGGCTGTGGTGGGCCACCCACATGGAGGTGATGTTTTTGGCATGCCCTTGGCGCTGGCAGTGTGCCTGGTTAGCTCAGTTGGTTAGAGCACAGCCTTATAACACCAAGGTCATGGGTTTAGAGCCCCATACCAGCCAGCTGCAAAAAAAAAAAAAAAAAAAAAAAAAAGTTCTGGAGATGAATAATGAATAGCTGCACAACAATGTGAGTATACGAGAGTACCTCAAAAAGTTCATGGAAAAATGGAATTAAAAGATAATACGAATCTCTCTATCTCCTTTCTGCTGCTCTTCTTCAATCTGAGTCCCCTGGCCACTAAAAACAGGGAGAAAGGGATGGAACCTCAAAAGATTACCTCTGCCTCCAGTAAAATTTTATTTACTTAGCACTTATATAGCATTTGCCATGTGCAGTGCCCTTAAGCACTTTGCAGGTATTATTTAATCCTCACATTAACCCTAGGAGAGACGTACCATTTTTCACCACTCTACAGATGGGGAAATTGAGGCACAACGAGGGCAGGTGATGTGCTCAAGGACACATGTCTAGCATGAATGAAGCCCTCACAATAGGGCTCTAGAGGCTACATGGTTAGGCTGGTTAACCATAGCTGCAGGGGTGGGGCAGAGGCCTCTGGACTTGTTTCGGTTTCCCAGGCTCTGAGTGCAGGAAGTGGTAACGTCAGCTGCAGGGGTGGGACAGAGGCCTCTGGACTTGAGTTTCAGTTTCCCAGGCTCTGGGCAGCAGAGGGAGGTCCTCTGCCTCCCTCTCTACCATTAGCTGTCAGCCCAGCAGCTAGCAGGGAGCAATGGGAAACTGGGGGTCACAGTTGTCCTCGGTACCTGCACAGGACCTGGGTAAGTTTATCCAGGAAAACCTGAAGCCCTATGAAGACTGTCAGAAACAGATCAACCAGACTGTGAATACCATCTGTGATATCCTGCAGGATCCGAAGCAGTTCCCCCTGGTGCAGGGTGTGGCCAAAGTAAGTCCAGGGCAGGGCGCAGGGCCTTGGGAGCCAGGAGCTTCCATGCCCACAGGAAGGCTGAGTGGCGTAGTGCTAAGCACCTGTTATGTGCCAGACTTTGGGCTGGACACTGCGTGAGATGATGGGACATGGTGTGGAGGCACAGGCTCTGGAGCCGGCTCTTCCTCTGACAAGTCGTGTGAATCTGGGCAGTCCACTTAACTTGGCTGTGCCTCAGTCTCTGAATCTGTAAAATGGGGAGAAGCATAATACCCAGTTCAGAGTGTTGTAAGGCTTAAGCATATGATTTTCCTATCACAGGGCCTGGCACATTCTTAGTGCTCAATAAATTAGCTGTGGTTACTCACTGGTACTGTTTCTATCTTTCCCATATTAGAGAAGAGTAGACTGAGGACAGAGAACCTTGGTAAATCTACCCAAGATTGCTCTGTGGTTTTTCAACAGCAAGGAGGAGTAGCTCTCATCAGTTAGAAATCTTTGGTGCTATGGGCACAAATCCCAGGACGGAGGCTGAAGATTCTGGACTGTTGAGGAGGAAGGGGCACTGGGAAGGTGCCAGGAGCCTAGGATCCAGTGGGGGGTCCTGATCCCCGAACACTACCCCCTTACCCACTTCTCTGCAGACACAGTGCTGCCCTAGCAGTAAAGAAAGCTGGACACTTGGTGTCCCCTGCCTTAGCCCAGGGGAGGAAACTGAGGTGAGTTCTGCTATGTAATGGCTGGTGTCAGAGCTGAAAAATAAGCCCAGGTAATCTGCTTGGGAGCATGCATGCTTAACCACGATGCCATCCTGCCTCTCAATATTATTAACCTTTTTCCTCACTAGTAAAATATATAAAAAGAAAAGTGTATAGATCTAAGCGCACAGCTTGATAGCTTGCCACAGATGACATACCTGTGTAACCTACACCCGGATCAAGAAATGAAACATTCCCAGCCCCCCAAGAGTCCTGGGCCCCTATCCAGTCATTGCCCCCAACCCCAGCAGCCACTCCCCTGACTTCTAACAGGATTGATTAGTTTTGTTTGCCTTTTAATTTTGTATAAATATAGGGTGACTAATCATCCCAGTTTGCCTGGGATTGAGGTAGGACTTCTCAAGATGTGGGATTTTCAGTGCTAAAACTGGGAATGCCCCAGGAAAACTGGGACAAATCAGTCATCCTATATAAATGACACCATGCACATGGTGTGTGCCTTAGTGTGTTGTTTCTTTGACCCATCATGTCTATAAAATGTATGCTGTTGCATGCAGTTGTCATTTATCACTTTCATTGCTGTGTAGTATTCCATGGTGGGAATGTACCACACTTGTCCATTTTATTGTTGATGGCCATGAAAGTTGCCTCTGGTTTTTGACTAGTATTAAAAGTGCTGCTCTGAGCATCCCAATCAGGTTTTTGGGTGAACAAATGAATGCCTGCTGCTCAATTTTAAGATGATGGTGACATTTTCAGCTCTCACTTGAATTGAGAAATGCTGCTGCCAGCTGAAGTTCCCTGTGACCCCAAAAAGTCCAGAATCTCACATCTGCTTCTGTCGTCAACAGGGTGGCTCCTATGGCCGAAGAACAATCTTGAGAGGCAATTCCGATGGTACTCTCGTCCTCTTCCTCAGTCATTTAGAACAATTCTGTGATCAGAAGAAAAGCCACCATGAAGTCCTCAAGGAAATCAAGCACCATCTGGTGGTACAATTGACCTTATGGGGGTTGGAAAACAAGGTCAAGATCCAGATGCTCCGTGGCGGGCTCACCATCGAGGTGTCTGCAACATGGCAAAGCATCTCTTTTGAGGTGCTGCCCGCCTTCAATGCTCTGGGTGAGCACTCCGGGTGTGAGGGGGAGAAAAGCCAAGGAA
The DNA here is from genome assembly GCF_027409185.1 of Cynocephalus volans. Classification (NCBI taxonomy): domain Eukaryota; kingdom Metazoa; phylum Chordata; class Mammalia; order Dermoptera; family Cynocephalidae; genus Cynocephalus; species Cynocephalus volans. The sequence goes on from NC_084461.1 coordinate 190,258,956, forward strand.
AGGGATGCCAGACAGTCATGTGGGTCCTCCAGGCTGGAGGCAGGGTAGGTACCACTGATGCTTTCCACAATGCGAGACCACAGACCCCCAGGAGAAAAGAGTCTGTCCTACCCTGGGCTTACTCTGTTCTCTGAAACTTCTCCCCCATCTCCTAATTGACTTTGGAGAAAATGTTCTAGACTCTAGAATCTGAAGCAGAGCTTTTCAGACTGGAATGTGCCCATGAATCACCTGGAACCTTGTCAAAAAGCAGGTTGTGATTCAGGAGGTCTGAGTCAGGGCTGGTTTTGTATTTCTAACCAGCTCCATGATGATGACGATGCAAGTCCACAGACCACTCTTGAGGGTTGAGACTAGAGCTGATGTTGGTTAGAAGATGAGGATGGGGTAAACATCTGGGAAAAGTCCAGCTGGGGCAAGCACTTGAAGTCTGCCTCCTACCAGGTCAACACAAAGGCAACAACCTTCCACAATGTCTGTTTACCAGAGCTTGAGGAGCACCCCAAACCTAACTCCTGTCTCCCCAAGACCTGCCCACCTCCTGCATCTCTTGTCTTGGCAAATGTCCCCACAGTCCTGCCTGTCACCTAAACCAGGGATGTACCTCTGACTCCCCATCTCCTCACCCACAGCTCACCACTGAGTCCTCCTGGTTCTGCTTAACTTGCTCTTGAGTTGGCTTCATTCCTCTCCCTTCCCACTGCTGCTTCCCTAGTCAAGGCCACCATCAGAGCTGGCCCAGATATGGCAATGTCCTCCTAATTGTCTCCCTGCCTTCTTTCTTACTCCACACCACAGCTGGAGGCTCTCTTTCCAAGCACAAAAATGATTTTGTCATACACTCTGCATTAAACCCTCTAACAGCTTCTCATTGCATTTAGGATTAGGAGCAAACTCCTCTGCAGGACAGGACTTTGACGATCTGGTGACTCCTGCTTACTTGCCTCTCTAGCATGACCACTCACCACCAATTAACTCTATGCTTCAGCCTCTCTGAACCTCACTAGGCTCCTCAAACGCACCATGCTCACTCGACTTGAGACTTTGGCCCATGCTGTTCCTTTGCCTGGAACATTTTCCCCCAACCTTTTATTTTTGGATAACTCCAGCTCATCATTTCAGTCCTCTGGCTCTGTATGGCTGAGTTAGATTTACCTCTTACATGCTGCAATAGCAATGTGTGCTTTCTCAGTCATGAGATTTGTCATTCATATGGAAATAATTTGTTTAGTTTTCTCTTCTCCTAAACTGTAAGCTCCATGAGGACAGGTACCACGAATGTCTTGTTCTTCTCTGATCTCTAGTATAATGTTCATTATAAATAATAGCTGCTGGATAGATGGATGGAAGGGTGGCTGACTGGCTGGCTGAATGAATGGATCATGGATGGATAAATGGATGAAAGGAAAATGGATGGATGAATGAATGTGGATGGATGAATGGATGGATGGATGTGGATGGATAAGATTCAGCATAGTTACAGCTTAGTCTCAAGCACAAGTACACATATAGTCACAAACTTAAAGAATGCCAGCGCTGAAATTCAATTCCTCATTAAACAAGTGGGCAAAGAGAAGGAAAGAAATGTGCCCAGGGCCACACAGCCAGTTACTGACAAAAAATAGAATAAAAGTCCAGGTCTTCTAAGACCCACGCCAGGGTGTCTTCATAGTTTTAAGGAATTTCTGGGTTAAGAGGGAACTTTAAGAACAATTAATTCAACCATCATCTGATAGAGTGGAGACACACACACCCTAATGATTCACGTTCACAGAAAGGTGGCCTGATTCAGAGAAAAATGCACCTCTTTGAGAAGTAGGCAGCCCTGAGTTCTTATCCCAGCCCCACTACTTACCCATGTTCACCAACTGTATGATCAGACTAGAAACAACTAGCTTCTAGGGCCATTTGGATGCTAACGGTTGGGAGTGTGTGACTGCCTCAGACAAGGGCTGACATCAAGGCGGAGAAACATGCAGGACTCAGGATTCTTATGGAAAATCCTGTGTACTCTCCTCTTGACCAGAGGACTGTGCTTGGGGACCAGGCCAGAGCGCCCTCTGCTGGGTTCACTCCATCATGCAAGGATGGTGTGAGAACGAGAAATGAACCCTCCCTCACATGTGGTACCCAGAAGTCACCACCAGATGGTAGTAGAACTGCACATTCCAAACTAAGATCCCTCTTCTGCAAGGAAGCAATAATGGCTGCTTTCTGAGAAAAATAACCTACAGGGAAATTTATAAATTGCTTTCTTTACTAAATATTAGCCTAACTAACGTGGCTTACTTTTTAAACCAGGTCCAGGCAATCTTCCTGCAACTCTGTGTCTCTTTCCACTGCCGTGTGCCACCAACACTCTCTCCCCATGGCCTTTGACCCAAAGCAGGAAGTGCCTGTTTACTTGACTTCCTGATGTTTCCTTTTTCTCATCTGTAAATTAGCAGTAATAATTGTACTCACCTTACAAGAGTTCTGTGAGGGTTGTATGTTTCATCGTCCGTAAAGAACTCAAACTGTGCCTGGCATGGAATAAGCAGTCAATAAACGTTAGCTATATTATTGTCCTTACAGAGGATAGGATGCACTTTTCCTCAACCTCCCTGCTTCCACGTGCCCAGAACCACGTCAAGGGAGTCAGTAAATATCTGTTGGGGTGTTTGAGAGAAACAAGCTGGTGCTTTCTCGTTCAGCTAGCCAGGATGGAAACCCGCTGATTAAACTGGCTTCCATCCCAGACCTCCAGGGGCCTACTCCCACTTTGTCTGACTCCTGAAAGTCCCTGAACTCTTGATTCCCTGAAATAGAATACCTCTGGATGGGCTTGATAGCAGTATATACTGTATATGACATATGAAAACTTTATTTTCTTCCAGATGAATGCCAATTGCGCCAACACCAACAATTTTTAAAGAAACCACCCTTTCCCTACTAATTTGAAGTACCCCCTTTTATTGCACTTCTCATCCCCCTATTTAGTTCTGTGATATTGTCTTAGGGCAACACCATACCATCTTCACTGTGGTCATTTTAGACTACATTTTGTTATCTTAGTAGGAAAAGCCACCCTTCGTTACCTTTTATGTAAATGCACCCATCCTCCTACAGACTAAGCAATGGACGTGTGCTATCAAACTATAGCTGACTTTATCGTTGAACCCCTCTGATCTCTGAGACCAGGTTACATGAATACCAAAATTTCTGTTGCTGTTTCACTTCAGGCTTAAGTGAGAATCCCAGCTCCAGGATCTACCGAGATCTCCAAAGATCCTTGGATAAGACCAAAGCCAGCCCCGGTGAGTTTTCCGTCTGCTTCACAGAACTCCAGCAGAAGTTTTTTAACAACTACCCCAGGAAACTGAAGGATTTGATCCTCTTGGTAAAGTACTGGTATCAACAGGTAATTTTCAAATTATATAGATATTGTTATCATTCATTTCTTTTTTATTGAGATAATTTACATGCAGCAGAGTGCAACAGCCTTAGTTACATAGGACAACGCATTTTTTTACAGCCTCATTAACAACACCCAAATCAAAATAGGGAACATTTCCTACACCCCAGAAGGGACCTCAAGCCCACCACCAGTCAATAATCTCCCTAAACAAACCCCTATTGTAAAATCTGTCACCACAGATTAGTTTTTCTTGTTTTTAAATGATAAAAATGGGATCACGCTGTACATATTTTGTGTCTGTCTCGTTTTCCTCAGCATTATGTCTAAGAGATTCGCTCATGTTGTCACAGCAGTTTTTCATTGTTTTATAGTGTTCTATTATATAGTATTCCATAATCTACCACATGCTTATCCATTCTACAGCTGATGGACATTTGGAGCATTTCCAAATTGGGGTTATTATACATTAGGTTACTATGGATATCCTCCTACATGTCTTTTTTGTGAATTTAAGCATTCATTTTTCTTGGGTAAATATGTAGAGTGGAATTGCTAGGTCATAAGGTATATGTATATGTATGTGTGTATACATAGCCACATGGCATATATATGTATGTATATATGTGTACATGTATGGACTATATATGGAATATATATATATGCCCCATATAAATATGTGTCACCATATATATATATATATATATATTTATTTATTTATTTATTTATCTTTAGTAAGTACTGCCAATAGTTTTCCAAAATGGCTGTACCGAATTACACTCCCATCAGCAATATATGAGAGTTTCCATTGCTTCACACCTTGCCAACACTTGCTATTTATTGTCAGTGCATTGAATCTCAGGCATTCTGGTGGGGAACAGTGACTTCTTACAGACGTCTGGTTTCTTGATTTCAGACCTCTGGCATGGGAGGAACTGGGTCCCCAAATTAGCCACTGCCCTTCTCTTCTTCCACAGTGCCAGAAAAAACTGGAGGATTTATCCTCGCTGCCTCCATATGCTCTGGAGCTGCTTACGGTATATGCCTGGGAACAGGGGTGTGGAGCAGAAGACTTTGATATGGCTGAAGGCATCAGAACTGTTCTGGAACTGACCAAGCAGCAGCAGCTGCTGTGTGTCTATTGGACAGTCAACTATGACTTTGAGGAAGAGACTGTCAGGAACGTCCTACTGAACCAGCTCGGATCGGAGAGGTACCCAGCCTCCCCAGATCCTCTCCCTGTACCTGTTCATCTGCATGCCAGGCTGTGCCCTTTAGAATGAGGTCTCAGCCTTGCCCTGTCCAGCCAGTGATGCACCAAAAGACTGGCAGCCACGGGGGAGGGGGGAGGGAAGGAGGGTCTGTCTGAAAGAGGGGGGCCTAGCCATTGCTTTTCACATTCCAAACCATCCCCATGTTTTGTCCCTAAAACAAACACTGGAGAGGAGTTTCCCTTATAACAGCAAGTTGCTAAAAGAGAAAAAAGGGTTGCAACATTAATGAATTTTATTTATTAGTAAGTAAAGCGGAGAATTCCGGGCCAGAGAGGCTAGATATCTAAGATGAAGCCCTTCAGTAGCTTAGTGGAACCACCAGCAACCAAAATCCAGCTTATCAGATTCCCATTTGAGGCCTATTTCTCCAAAACTGATTTTTTTTACCCATAAGTGGCTCAACTGATTTTTTTAATCTGATGGAATTTATAGGCCTGTAATCTTAGACCCAACGGATCCAACCAATAACGTGGGTCGCGACAATAAGAAATGCTGGAAACTGCTGCAACAAGAGGCTCAAAGCTGGTTGTGCTCTCCCAGCCTGAACAATGAGTTACCTCGACCATCTTGGGATGTTCTGGTGAGAGGATTTCCCAAATATAGCTTGTTTCATGCTGCAGGGAGGGTCCTCCTGGCACCCAGACTGTCTTGTCCATGAGTACCATGTATTAGTTTCCTGTGACTGCTGTAACAAAGTACCACATACTGGGTCACTTATTCTCTTGTTGTTTGAGATGCTAGGAGTCCAAAATCAAGGTGTCGGTAGGGCCACGACCTCCCTGCGGGCACTAGGGAAGAATCCTTCCATGTCTCCCCCAGCTTCTGGGGGCTGCTGGCAGTCCTTGGCTTGTGGCTGCATCACTCCAGTCTCTGCCTCTAATGTCTCGCTTGGGGCTTTCTCCCTGTGTGTCCTCACATCGTCTTCTCTCTTTGTGTGTCCGTCTCACTGTCTCTCTTCCTGTCTCTCTCCTCTTCTTGTAAGAACAATAGTCATACTGGATGAGGGCCCATCCTAATGACCTCATCTTAATTTGATTATATCTGTAAAGACCCTATTCCTAAGTGAGGTCACATTCACAGGTACTGTAGGTTGGAACTCCAGCACCTTTTAGGGGAACACAATTCAAATTATAATACGCCACCAGGGGCCTCCCCTTCCCGCTGAAATGACTGTGAAGTGCAAGAGGGAACAGAGAGAAAGGGGAGTAACCTCAGATGAGAGGTTTCAATCAGTGTCAGACAGAGAGAAATCAGGTGAGCAGGTGGTGACAGGTGAAATGGAACAGAACCCAAGAGACGTAGGTGGCAGTCGCACCTGTGGGTGCTGGACAGGCTCTGAGCTCCATTCAGGCAGGTGTGGAGGGCATGAGTGAGAAGTGGGGCAGAAACAGAAGAACTAATTAAAGGACTGGCTGTGAAACAGTTGCATTGGCTTTCTGCCTCCTGTCCCCAACAAAAGTAAATCTATCAACACGGAACTCCCCTGCACTCTCAGCCCTTATTAAAGCTGCGCAATCCAAGAAGTACATTTGCAGATTAGACCACTGAGTCCATTCAGCTTTCCTGGGCATCACAGTGGGGACAAATGTATCATTTGAGACCACATGGGCCAACCAAATTCTGCATTTCACAGGCGCAGGACTAATTTATATCCAAATTATGGGAGGCAGTCTCTACATTCCATTGGCACAGAAATTTGAGGTCTCACTGAGCAAAAATCTGGGAGGTAAATGAAGATGTAAAGAAGCTGAACAAACTCATGAGGCCCTGGAAGTGAAGGAGTCTGTGAACAGGGAAATTCCCTAATCAGATCCAGAAGAATGACAGTGCTCTGAGCAGTCACCCCTGGATCCCCCACCCCGTGCCCCCACTTTCACTGGACTCCTGGTCTGTGCTCCCTGGCCTCAATTTTCCTGGCTTCCTAAAGACAGCATTTTTCAAAACATTATTTCCCCCAACATTTTATTCTGGAAAGCTTTCAAACATATAGGAAAGTTGGAAAATTGTTTCAGTGAACTCCTGTGTGCCCTTTACGTAGATGCACAAGTGTGTAACATTTACCACATCTGCTGTTACCATTCATGAGTGTGTGTGTACACTTATTACCGTTCTCATTCTCATTATTATTATAGTCACTGTTTATACCGAGCCATTTGAGAGTAGGCTGCCAGACACCTCTTTACCCCTAAATGCTTTCACAGGGATCTCTGAGAACGAGGACATTCTCTTCAATAACCACCATGCCAGGATCAAATTCAGGAGATGAGGATCCATATATTATTATTGTCTAAATACAGTCCATTTTCAGAGTTTAACCATTATCCCAATTTAGGAGCACACATAGCATTTAGTTCTCCTACCTTTCCAAAACCGTCCTTTGATACCTGCTTTGGCTGTATTTATCTATTTATTTATTTATTTAAAAGATGACCAGCAACTGGATCATAACCCTTAGCTTGGTGTTGTCAGCACCACACTCTCCCGAGTGAGCCACAGGCCGGCCCTTGTTTTTATTTTGCTACTGCATCAACTTCTATTTCCAGAACTATGAGACCATCCCCCTCTCTACAGATATTGGAGACAATTCAGGCCCAGGATCCACTTCATAAGGAGGTCTAAGCACTGGAGGGCTCCCGAGCACACACGCACACAAACACACACACACACACACACACACACACACACACACGCATGCCATGATATTCTGCCCCGTGGGAGAGGCAATACTGTCAATGAATTTGCCGTGAAGGGGCACTGTCCTCAGCTACTGTGAGGTCTACTTACAACATCTGGGGACAACCAAGATTGACCTTCAACTTTCCAGCTGAGCACTCCTTCCCCCACCCAGGTGAGCTGGCCCATCTTGTCTGTGCTTACCAACAAAAGGACAATGGCATCTGCATAAAACGGGGTATTCATTTCCTCTTACTGCTGTTAAAAAAAAAATTCCCCAAACTTAATGGCTTAAAACAACACAAATGTACTATTACTGTTCTAGAGGTAAGCAGCCCAAAAATCAGTCTCACTGCACTGAAATTGAGGTGTTGGCAGGCTCTAGGGACGTAGGCATGTCCTTGTCTTTTTGAGCTTGATTTGAAGCCCCTTCCTGCATCTTCAAAGCTAATAGCCTGGCATCTTTCAATGTCTCTGCTTCCATTGTCACATCTCCTTCTCCAACTCTGACTCTCCTGCCTACTTCCTATAAGGATGCTGTGATTACACCAGGCCAACCTGGGAAATGCAGGATAATCTCTCCATCTCCAGATCCATAATCGCGTCTGCTTCAAGGGGAGCACGGCCCTGCCAACACCTTGATCTAGGACTTTTGGCCTCCAGAACTGTGAGAGGATAAATTTCTGTTGTTTTAAGCCCTCCAGTTGTAGTAACTTGTTACGGCAGCCCTAGAAGACTGATACAACTGGGTATAGTGTGTTTAACAAAGGCCAATACAACCTTAAAAAAGGAATAAATGTGATCATCAGAAATCTACAAAACCTGCAGTGAATGGGAAAATAAGGAAGGAACGGACAAGCAAAAAGGTGCTGGCCATTAGTAGGTGATGTCACACAGGAAGTGGAAAGTAGAGAGCAATTTGGAGCAGGGGCACTAACAACCTGTCAGGAGAAGGATCCAGATCACTCCTAGCGGGTAAGGAGGGGCATCTGGGAGGGTTATTGTTTCTGGGGATCTTGGGTACCACCCTAAACTCTCGGGGGTGTACTTAGGATATGTCAGTGCAAGGACCAAAGTGATGGGGAAGTTGCCAACCTGAGGGTTGGAGAATAGGAGGGAGAGGTGGGCAGAGGGCCCAGAACAGGCAGGGAAGAAAGCCCTGGGGTCAGCTTGCAGGGGCCACTCACATCTGGGGTCTTCTGCCTTTCCCCAGCCAGCACCTCTCTTCTCAACCCTGGGCCATCGTCTAGATAAATTCATCAAGGACTTTCTCCAGCCTGACAAATGTTTCCTAGAACAGATTAGTATAGCTGTTGACATGATCTGTACATTCCTTAAAGAAAATTGCTTTCGACATTCGACTACCAAGATCCAGAAGATCATCAAGGTGAGCACTGGCCCTTCTTTAAGGGTATTTATTACTGGAAGGGAGCTGGTGGTCACTGTAGCTCTCCAGGACTCATCTACCACCAGAAACTTGAGGAAAGGAAGCTGGGGAGCTCAGGGGACTAGGACACTGGTTTTCCATGGGGACGGTTGACAGACTGCCTGTGTCATAAAACACCCTTTTTGCTAGGGCTGCTGGCCATCCCTGCTGCTTGTGGGCTTGTAGACACATAACTCGTCTGTCTCTGTCTCCATATCACCTTCTCCTCTTGGGTGTCTTCTCCCCTTCTCTTCGAAGGACACTCATCGTTGGATTTTGGGCCCACGCTAATCCAGGATGATCTCAGCATGAGATCCTTAAGTTAATTACATGCACAAAAACCCTTTTCCAAATAGGTCACATTTATGGCTCCCAGTGGACATATCTTTGGGGGCCACTATTTGACCCACTGCAGATTCTAAGCTTGTTGTATACTAAATCAGAAAGTGACCTCTTTCTTGTTTCAGTGACTAGAGCCCAATTCACCCCGTCCACTGAGCGAGAGATTCAGAGGATTAGATTGTTCTTGTCTGTGGCTCAAAGGCCATGGGCTGACACGCTTCCCTCTGTTTGTTGGTCACGTGACTAGATAAACATGTGCCCATGATCACAGAAAGGGAGGGAAGAAAATGTGCAAAAACATCTGCAGTGATGTGAACACAGATCTGTGTGCGTCCTACACAGAGAGGGTCTGGGAAAGAGCACCACAAGCCCATGAGCAATGAGTAACTGCCTCACTGAGGTTAATCAGAGCGAAAACAAGACTGAATTCGTGATCGGTGTTAGAATGGTTGAAGCATGCGTTTTCTCTCCTTCTTGAGACACCACTAGCATGATAGTAAATAAAGACGGAAATGTATATGACACATCAAAGAAGAAAATAGATAACGTAAGAAATTGCTGTCTTCCTGGAGCTGATCACAAGCTGGAAAGTTTTCTCTGCTGAAGTTGGGGGGGAAGATGCCACCTACAGAATATGAGGAGGGGGCTGTGGCTGGAGAGGGCCAGTGGAGCCCAGCAAAGGGCTGCATGAAAGAAGTGGGCTGGAACAGGATGAATTGAGGATCTGTAGACAGGAAAATAAAACACACACACACCCCTCACTTCCCTAACCCAAGTAGCCAGGCATTTACTACCCATGGATGAAATAAACATTTCCCTAAAGAAATTGAATGAAGGAGGAGGAAGAAAAGGAGGAGGGAGGAAGTGGAGAAGCCTATATGGCAGAGACATAAGTAGCCCACAAAGCCTTAAATATTTACTATCTGGCCCATTACAGACAGTGTGCTGACCTCTATGCCTCAGTTATGAATAATCACCCAGTGATCCCCAGACTGCAGGAGGAAACTGATGAATCAAGGAACAGATGAGAACTTTCAATGTAATAATTGCGTACTGTTTGATTTCTTCAAATCACAGGAATTCAAATAAAGCAGATATTCTTTAAGAGAAATCTTTAGGAAATTGACTTGAGAAGCAGGTAATTTATACCTAGCCCATCAGCTGTTTGAGCCTAAAGGGCATGAGAATAACGGCCTTTGGAAACGTATTGTCTATTAGTTTGTAACATTCTGCTTTGGACTCAGCCTTAACTGGACCCTAAGGTGGAACCTGCCCTTGGCAACCTCATTAATGAGCCCAACTGGTGCCAGCCCCTGGGGGCGAGGGACTTGTGGTCCTAGAAATGCTGTATCTCAACTTTCCTGTCTTCACTAGGGAGGTTCCACCGCCAAAGGCACAGCTCTGAAGAATGGCTCTGACGCCGACCTTGTCGTGTTCCCCGACTCGCTTAAAAGCTATACCTCCCAAAAAAGTGAGCGCAGCAGAATCATCAAGGAAATCCACAAACAACTGGAAGCCTGTCAGCAGGAAATGCAGATGCAGTTTGAAGTGAAATTTGAGATTTCAAAATGGAAGGCTCCCAGGGTGCTGAGGTTCTCTCTGAAATCCAAAATACTCAAAGAAAGTGTGGACTTCGATGTGCTACCTGCCTTTAATGCGCTAGGTAAAGTGCCCCAGACCTTTAGCTTCTAAAGAGGGAGATTCTGGATTGTAGAAGGGAAGGTGGGCAGGAGTGGAGGAAAAACCTCATGACTTAGTAATGGGCTGTGAAAACATATACCACTCATGGGTCCAGGACCCATTAGTAATTATTAATATTTAATAACTTATTTAACATTAAATCTAAAATTGAATGATTAAGATTAAGTGTATTTAATATTAGATTAAATGTTAATTTATTTAATAACTTACTTACTTAATAGCTTATTTAATATCAAATTTAAAATTAAATGGTTAATATTGTTTTTAATATGAAATTAAATGTTAATTTATTTAATATTAAATTTTTATTTAATGCTATTTGCTTATTTAATATTTATTTATTAATTAAACATTAATGCTGGCAGGTAGCATTAATAATTAATAATGGCAGTAATACCTTACACATATATGCAATTTTATTCTCATTTCTCATTGAAGTATCCAAGGACCACCAGGAGCCACATCTTATGCCCCCCCCCGATATCATCCACAATATCTATCAAAGAATGGGGTGCACAGGGGTTCCATACACATTTGTAGATGAGATACCTCACGTACTAGTGAACGAAATTAAAGAACAGAATGTGGGGGGAATTCTGAGGTAAAGAGATGAGAAATCCGGTGTTTACCTTTGATCTTAGGCAAAAATCTGCTAGAAATTCAGTTCATAGGTGACAGATACATAATGGTGTATTTTTAAAAGTCAAGGCTATTTCAGGCATTTTCCAAATCAAAATCATGAAGACTCTAGTACCTTCCCTCTGAATGGTTCTTAGTGTCTCTCAGAAAGGAACAACAATATAGAATGGGTATCAGCAAATGTGTTTTTTTGTAAAAGGCAAGACAGCAAATATTTTCAGCTTTGGGAAACATACGGTATCTGTCGCAACTACTCAACTCAGCTGTTGTAGCATAAAAGCAGCCATACATGATATGTAAACAAATGGATGTGGCTGTGTTTCAATAAAACTTTATTTACACAGAGGGCTGGATTTAGCCCAGGGGCCATGTTTGCAAAATACAGATCAGCTGCAAAGTCTTTCTGCAATAATGAAAATGTCCTATATCTGTGTTCTATATCTACTGAGAACTTGAAATGTAGCTTGTACAACTAAGGGCCTAAATTTTAAATTTTATCTGAACACAAATAGCCACATCGGCTGGTGGCTGCCATGTTGGACAGTGCAGGTCTAGATAATACTTTAATAATACCACCTTCACTCATGTAGACCATATAATTTTTAAAAAATGTCTCATTACTCTGAAGTTGCTCCCTGTATCTTAGACAACAGTGATTCAAATACACTAAGACCATTCAAAGTAAGTTCCTAGAATTAAATTATGTTTGTCAAAAATGTTTTAAATCTGTTACTATACATATTAAGGCATAATGTAAATATCTTCCCTGCTAGGTCAACTAAATTCTGGCTGCACACCCAGCCCCAGGGTTTATGATGAGCTCATTGGTCTATATAAATCCTCAGACACCCTGGGGGGAGAGTTTTCTACCTGTTTCACGGAGCTGCAGCGCAACTTCGTTGTTTCCCTGCCAACCAAACTGAAGGATTTAATTCGCCTGGTGAAGCATTGGTACAAACAGGTATGACAGCCCTCGTTCTGGCCACCTGGCTATTATTTTTACTTGTAAGTTGTGACCATTAAGCCGACATTTACCAAGTGCCCCATGTGCCCACACTCTCCCATACTGGGGGCTGAGCCACTTTAGGGGAATCTGCCAACTCCTTAAACCCTGGTTATCTTTGTAGAGTGCCCATCACTAACCCCATTAATTTGGGTCAGGTGTAGAGCACCTCCTATCACCAAAGCTGCTACACAAGGTTTATTTTGCCCTTGAGCTGGCTAAAGAATTCTACAGGCATACAAGTTATCTTGCCTACGAAGGGTGGATGGAAGTTGGTATTTATATGCCTACAAATTGTCAGTATGGCTTTGCTGCTGCTAGGTGCCCATGAGTGATAGACATGGGTGCTCTCTTAGAAGGCAGGTTGAAGCTATAGGCGGTACTGGGGCTGCCCTTGCTGTATTGGTTAGCCTCCCCACACTTGTATCAACTGTCTTGCACACAAGGTAGTTTCTGTGTATAGTCAGCCCTCCAATCCGTGGATTCCACATTCACGGGTTCCACCAACCACAGATCAAATATACTGTAATCAGGCAGAAAACAATCAAAAATAACAATACAACAATAAAAAATAATACAAAATTTAAAATACAGTAAAATAACTATATAGCATTTATGTTGTATTAGTGTTACAGGGCACACTGAGCTCCTGGCTAAGGCTCCTCCAAATCGATACCAAACTCACAGGTCTAGCTGCCTGCCCCCAGACAAAAGCAAACCACTCAAAAGTCAGATGTTGGTGAAAATGGAAGTCAGTTTTTATTCAGGAATACCAGTGACCTGAGGAGAGATGTTGGGCCAACCCATCTCTCTGGTAAACCTGAAGGAAAATGGCCAGGCTAAAGCATCTCAAAGACTCAGGTTTACTGAGGGGTTTTTAAAGAGGGGGAGGAGGGAATGGAACGTGGGAAATGAAAAGCAGGAGGGAGGGGCACGTGAGCAGTGAGGGCTCCACGCAAGGTCTCAAGTGCAAGGTCTCGCCAAGACTCCGTCCGGTTTCTGCTCCCATCCATATCTCATGGTCTGGGTAGTGCATGCAAGTCTACAGCTTCAGGCTGGCTGGAAAACAACTTTACGTGCATGCAAATAATGTCATCTTGCCCAGCAACCAAGGTTCCGAATATCAAATAACCACAGGAAAAGAGGGAACTCAGAGAAATGCATGCTAAGAAAAAAGTTGTGTTCTTTTAAAATCTTTTAGAGCCCAGGTGATTTTAGGTCCCAACATAGCTTCAGTCCTGCTCACTCCAACATTAGGTATTATAAGTAATCTAGAGATGATTTAAAGTATATAGGAGGATGTGCATAGGTTACATGCAAGTATTATGTCATTTTATACAAGGGACTTGAGCATTTTTGGATCTTGGTATCCACGGGGATCCTGGAAACAATCCCCCACAGAAACCAAGGAACGACTGTATTTTCATGATGGCAAATATGAAGCACAATATCAGCTTCCTGAGATGTCACCTGCTCTGCAAGGTTGTTAGGAGGATTAGGAATGATGTTGGTAAAAATACATCGGCCCATAATTAGCATGCTGTGTGTTTGTAGTAAACCACAGCTATATTGCTATCCTAGGAAGGCATATATAGCCAAAAGCACAACAAAGAAACCTGTGTGTGCTGCTTACCAGCTGCTAGATGAACCGAAAACCTACACTGTCTAGACCTCTGAGCTACAGAGCGCCAGCCCACCAGCCTTGCACTGTGACTCAGTTGCCCTGCTGTGGCCCCAGCAGTCTTTGACTCTCGCTAAGCTCCTTGAGCTTCTCTGCCAAACCGTGTCATCTAATGTCTCCACTTTTCTCTCAGTGTGAAAGGAAACTGAAGTCAAAGGGGTCTTTGCCCCCAAAGTATGCCTTGGAGCTGCTCACTATCTACGCCTGGGAGCAGGGGAGCAGGACACAGGATTTTGACACTGCTGAAGGTTTCCGGACAGTCCTGGAGTTGGTCACGAAATATCAGCAGCTCTGCATCTTCTGGACAGTCAATTACAACTTTGAAGATGAGACTTTGAGGAAGTTCCTACTGACCCAGATCCAGAAAACCAGGTGCCCTAACCAGCCCTCTCCTTTTCTTAACCTGATTCCCTTCAATACTATTTCAGTGACCTGGATTTGCCTCCCCTGGGGTCATGATTCATTCTTTCTGTGAAATTGAGGGGAAAGTGCTAACCAACAGAATCTCATACTGTCTCTAGGGATAAAATCCTAGGGAGACAGGAAAAAATATCCAGAAAGAATAGAGAAGGACCAAGGCACGAGGTCCCTGAATTGCTTTCATCTTTCTAGGTCAGAAGGAAAAGCATGAATTCATTATCAGGTCTAAGGGGTGTGGAAGTTGGATGTGTCCTGAGAATTAATGCTATCATTCATGAGATGATTTATCCTGCAGGGTTTTCATTATCTACCCTTTTTACTTCCAGACTTTCAAAAATAGTAAGAAATCTCAGTACTTCTGGTCAGTGCTACCAACGGGGGACAAAATCAATAGAAACAATAGGAAAGGAAAGAGAGAAAGTAAGAGAATTGAGAAAGAATAGAGAAGTAAGAGAAGCTACTGCAGGTTGCCTGCCTGCACGTGCTGGCCTTCTCGGCAACGTTGTGTTTGATTAAATTGTACATTATATTTCAACTGACCTAGCATGAAGGAGATATTTACATTATGTCTTCATGTGTATGGTGATTAACAACTTTCAAAACACTTCTGATAACTATAACTTAATTCCAGGGAATGACTTTGAACTGTATTAGTATATTTGAATTACTTACATTTAATCTACAAGGGCACATTATTTTACTGCTGAAAGTAGGATGGGCCCCCAATTCTGAAGCCACTGGTTTTGGAATGAACCCTCTAATGCCTTCTAATCCCTCATTTAGGCCTGTGATTTTGGACCCAGCTGAACCTACTGGTGATGTGGGTGGAGGGGACCGTTGGTGTTGGCATCTTCTGGCAAAAGAAGCTAAGGAATGGTTGTCGTCTCTCTGCTTCAAAGATGGGACTGGAGACCCAATACAGCCATGGAAAGTGCCAGTAAGAGTAATCTAAGGGAAATGGCGTCTGGAGATAGCCTTGTAACAGGCTTGAATCAAAGAACTTCCTTCTCCTGCTATAGCAACTTGAAATTAATTCAGCCACAAATGACAGAATACCCAACTCGCAGATTAGACAATTGCCTCCACCCCCTTGCAAGTAATCCTAAGCAGGCAACCCAGAATTCACACAAGAGCTCAGTAGAACTTTCTCCCTCTGCAGATTTTCTCTACCACAGGACTAGTGACATTTGGGGTTTGATAGTGCTTTGTTGGGGTAGGGGACTATTCTGTGCATTGCGGAATGCTGAGCAGTGTCCTGGCCTCTACCCATTAGATACCAGTAGCACCCCCTACCCCACAGTGTGACAACCAAAAATGTCTCTAGACATTGACAAATGTGCCCTGGGGAGCACAGCTCTTTCTGGCTTTTGGGTCTTGGTTCCACTCTCTTTAGTTGTTGACTTTAGTACTCATGGCCCTACTGCACCTCCAGGTGGTAGGTTCATGATCCAGGCAGGAAAATCAGAAAGGGGAAGATGCCCGAAGGTCAGGAACACAGAGATTTTATTAGAAGCCTCATCCAGCAAATTCTCTTACATTTCATTGCCCAGAACAGTCACATGGCTACCCATAACTTGAAGGTGGCTACAGAGAAGGAGAATGAGGATGATTGTGGATGCAGATTGGTCAGTCGCCCAAGAGTGTCTGCCACATTTGTCCAAAGCTCCCCGTCCTACCAAAACAAACTTGGTACATCCCACCAGGATATACTCCCGCCAGGTACACTGGGTTCTCTGCAACCAGCTTCTTTCTTTAAAGCAAGGTTTCCCAACCTTGGCACTATTGACATCTTGGGTCAGATAATTCTTTGTTTAGGGGGATGTCCTGTACATTGTAAGATGCTGAGCAGCATCCCAGGTCTCTAGCCACTGGATGTACCCAGCTGTGACAATAGAAAATGTCTTGAGACATCATCATGTGTCCTCTGGGAAGCAAAATTGCTCCTGGGTGAGAACCCTTGTTTTAGAGGAATCCCCCTGCCTCCAACCCCAGGGTCAGCTCTACTTATCAAGATCTGCACCACCCCTCTCTCTCTCTCTCTCTCTCTCTCTCCCCCCCTCTCCCCTCTCTTTCCCCCTAACTCTTTTAACCAATAGTTGTAACTGCTTAGGAAACATTGTCCTCCCACATATATTTCTTTCTTTCATAGACAATGCAGACACCAGGAAGTTGTGGAGCTAGAATATATCCTATTGGCAATGAGATATTCTCATTCAGAACTCATAGAATCCTGGAATAACAATGCTAGAAGAAGACATCTGGCAATGGCTTTTAAAGAATTGGTTCACCGTGTAAAAGAGTAACCCAAATCCATTCTCCTTTTGATGATCACTAACCCATCCTTTGCTTCTTGGACTCTTCCTGAAATCCAAACTGTGAAGTTCCTCATAAAATCTTCCCTGGCTGAACCCTCACTCTGTGAGTGACCTACATTTAAAAATATTTGCGCTTATCCAGCTTTATGTGCACCATATTTCTTTCAACCATTCTGTGTTTTTCTAATCAGTGCCTCCCTTTTCCTTCAAGTCTTAAAAAGGAATCTCTCTGTGTCTCCATAGTGAAGCCATTTACCTGTCCCTTGGTTCCCACAACTCTGTCATCTTGCTCTCATAATCATTCACCTCTGTCTCCTTCCCTCTGTATACAAAACTCTTTCTGCCTCTGTCAACACAGAGGTCTCCCAAGCCAGCAGCCAGCCAACACTTTCATTAGACCTTTAAACCCTCCCAAGGCTTGGACTATAACTGTCGCCTTATATATATATCTATATTGGCAACAGTTGTCTTTTTCTTCTGAGCCTGCCTTCATCCTGCCACCCAGGAGTATCTTCTTGCCAAATCTAAAGGCTTCAAAGATACTTGAAGGTCTAAGTGTTTTAACCTCATCTACCCCCACTTAAGTTTTATTACTGCTGCATTACCAATTGTGATACAGTAAAGAAGATATTTGGCTTCTGTGCCCAGTTTCTGGCACAAAGCTTCAAAAACCCTTGGAATCTCCTGATAGGAGTGTCTTTTGTATTCACAACAAGCCCCCTTCAATCATCCCTGAGTTTATGCTACCAAGGTGACACATGGGCCCTAGTTTCAAGAGAGGAGCTGGCCATGTCAGAAAGATCAAGCATGTGATTAGAGGGTTGGCAGTTTCAGCATGACCCTTCTACCTCCAAGGAGGAGAGGGGACTAGAGATTAAGTTCAATCACATAGCCAGTAATTTAACCAATCATGCCTATGTAATGAGACCCTAATAAAAACTCTGAACAATGAGGCTTGTGGAGTTTCCTGGTTAGTGAACATTCCAGTGTATCAGGAAAGTAGAGTATCCAATTCCATGGGAACAGAAGCTCCCGAGGTTGGGGCTCTCCCAGACTTGCCACCCTATGTATCTTTTCATTCCGCTGTTCATTTGTATCCTTTGTAATAAAATTGTGATTGTAAGTATAACACTTTCCTGAGTTCTGTAAGTTATTTTTGCAAATTACTGAATCTGAAGCAAGGTCATGAGAACCCCCAAATTTGTAGCCAAGTTGGACAGAGGTACAGGTAGCCTGGGGACTCTACTTGTGGCTGGTGTCTGAAGTAAGGGCAGACATGGTGGGACCTTGCTCTTTAACTTATGGTGACTGCACTAATTCCAGGTCATTAGCATCAGAATTATACTGAATTGCAGGACAGTCAGCTGGTGTCAGAGAACTGGTGTTGGAATATGCCACTACTCTTGTTCAGAACAAAGACAAGAGAAATCGATATAATGAGTTGAAAAATTAAAGAATGACCATTCTAAGTACACATGTACTCAACCTATAGCTAGTTACTGGACCTTTGAGATGCCCAAACTTGTGCTAGATACATAGATAGGAAACAAGGAAAAGAAAACTATAAGACACTCTCACCATCTTCACAGGGCTTATGGTATAGCTGGAGGAACTGAAACACATAACTCTAAATCCCTTAAAGAAAAATGAAGGGCAATTCAGAACCATCTGCTAAGTGATTTGTATGTAATGGGCAAGACCAGTAAGAATAAAGCCACACAAAACAGGAAGAGACCATTTTGATCTTTCTCACCAATGTCTTCTTAGCATTCAGCAGACATTTAAATTCACTAAGAGTAAAGAGAAGAAGAGTTCACAGTGATCAAGAAACAAGTAGTCATTGGTCACTATTGGAAGTAACTAGGGGATGAACCCTGTTGCTATGGGTTTAAATATGTCCCCCAAAAGTTCGTGTATTGGAAACTTGACTCCCATCATAACAGTGCTAACAGGATGGGAAATCCTATTATGGTATTTGAAAGGTGGGGCTTTTAAAAGGTGATTGTATTGTGAGGACTGTGCCCTTGTGAATGGATTGATCCATTCATGGAGTAATGAGTGTGGTTCTGATGGCTTTAAAAGGAGAGCAGGTGAGAAGGTCAGCTCTCTCTTGCTCAGCCCATTCTCACCATGTGACACCCTGGTCACCATGGGACCCTGTAGAGAGTTCCCACTAAGAAGGCCCTCGCCAGATATGTTCCCTGGGCCTTGGACTTCCCAGCTTCCAAAACGGTAAGAAATAAACTGTATTTCTTATAAATCACCCAGTTTCAGGTATTTTGTCATAAGCGGTATGAAACAGACTAATACACTTGTCTCATAAAATTGGCAACTAATGGCAATGAATATGAAATAATTAAACACAACCTTTCTTGCACAAATTATATTTCAAGATAAACAAACAGCCATAACTGATAAGGAAAATTTATTATTTTTTACAGAAGAATTCTATTTAATAAATGTTGGAAGGATGACAAAATTAGAAACATCACCATTTTGCAACCTCTGATGAAATAAATGATTTAGGCAGAGATTATCAATGGATGAAATCATTCAATGAAATGCTGATGGGGAATGCTATTATGGCGGGGGAGGGGGAGATGTTACCTCCCAAATCCACAGCTTAATCACAGCATCAACAGGAGAGGGACAGCCAGACACATGTGCTTCCAGATGTGAGGCAGTGTGGAGCACACACCACCATCCATGAAGTGTTCTTGCCAAATCAAAAAAAATTTTTTTAATTTGGCAATTCCCAGAGAAAATGTATAGGACAGACAGACTTTTAAAAAAGGAAACAAAATAAGGAGAAACCAGGACAGCAACATGGAAGAGCATTCCTTCCTTCACGAGGTCAGAAGGGAAATAAGCCAAGAACATAGCAAGAACCCAATTAAGTACAGTAAAAGGTCAAGATCCAAGTCCTATATTCCACACCTGGTTACCCTAGCAACCAGGACCCCACTTACTTTAAAAAAAATAATAATGAAGCAATTATTAGAAGCAGGGCCACGCACATGGCAAGTGGCCAATGGCCCAGGGGGAGTTTGGAAGGAATTTGAGTGACAGACCACAAATGAGGTCACCAACAGGGAGAGTTTACGAATAAAAGGATTATCTGTAGCCTGCAAGCTGGAGGGCTTCTGGACCTGAGGCTTCTGCAGCTGAGTCTGGTCAAATCTGAGCAGGAAAGACATTATCACTCATCAGTTCTATTCACTGGTATCAGTATGTGGGATAAACCTCTGATAGAGAAAAGGTGAAGGAAGCTCTCTCCCTCCTGGTCCTGCCCTATATGAGTTGGCCAGGGGCCACAGGAGTTGGGTGTAGACCGGGAGGGAAGAACTCAGCACGGAGAGCAAGGCATTAAGATCCCAGCAACTCTCTCCAACCAAGAAGGTTCCATGTGAGCACAACAGAGCCCATGATGCTCGCCTCAGGTGGAGTTCCTCAAAGAGGGACTATAATATCTAAGATACTATTCCTTAATTGTAGGCCCAGGCCATGGATTAGGGAACCCCTCATATTCCTGAGGAAACAAGGATATGGGGTTCCTGAAAGGACGAGTCGACACCAGTTGACGATCCACCGGAGAGAGCTCGTTTATTAGGCAGCACACACACATATATAGGGCTTTAAGGGAAGGCTGATTGGCTCAAAATACAATCCCTACTTAGCATACCGCATGGGGCTTGGGGTGGGTGTGGCTGAGAAGGATCAGGGTGTGATCCCTTGGGGCATTTGGGTTCTTACATTCCTTGGTGTGATCCCTTGGGGCATTTGGGTTCTTACAGTTCCAACTGGTAGGGCTGGGAGATATCACCAGGAGAAGGGGAAAGGCTCTAAAGAGCTTGACCCAAACCCTGGCCGGAAGGGAAAAAGTCCCAAAGTTGGGAGAGCAGGATAAAAGAGGCCTTTTGAAGAGTTTGGCCAGGGTGATGGCCAGAAAAATGGAAGAATGAGGTGGCCAGCAGGTGACCACTGTGTGCTCTTGGCCCAGTCCCTTCTGACAGCAGGAGAGAAAACATCACTAAACTCATGGGAGGCCTGGGAAAGCAGGAAGGGAACAGCAGGCAGAAGAATGGCCCTCGATGTTTATATCCTACCCCAGAACCTGTGAGTATGTGACCTTACACAGCTAAAGGGGCTTTGCAGATGTGATTAAGGTTATGGATCTTGAGATGTGGAGATTGTCCTGGATTATTCGGATGGGCCCATTGTAATTACATGAGTCCTTAAAGCAGATAATGTTTCCCGGCTGAAGTTGGAGAGAGTCACTGAAGAGGAAGAAGAGAGACCCGAGCTGCTATTGCTGGCTGGAAGATGAAGGGGGGCATGAATCAGGGAATGTGGGCACCCTCTAGAAGCTGAGAACAACCCCTAGCCAACAGCCAACAAGAAAACAGGAACCTTAGTCCTCCAATTGCTGGGACTGAATTCTGGCAACAAGAATGAACCTGGAAGCCTGTCCTCTCCAGAGCCTCTAAGAAAGGAACACAGCCCAACCCACACCTTGGTTTTAATCTGTGGGACCTGACACAGAGAAACCAGTTGAGCCTACTGGGCTTCTGACCTACAAAACTGTGAGATAACAAACTTGTGTTGTTTTTGTTATTGTACCTGGAATGGTCTGCTCACCGGGGGCACAACTGTGCCAGTTGAGTTGTACACCAGGATTTGTAGTAGCAAAACTTAGGCACCAGTCAAGGAGAACAGGAAGCTTGTGCTTTCAAAATCCAAATTCCCCAATGACTTAAAATCACAAGCATTTATAGAGCAAAAATCATAAATAGGAGTCTTGGGGGATCTGACCGTCTTACCATGAAGTCAGTACAATTATTTCCGGCATACTGAGTCATGTCTCCTCGGCTTTGTCAGATCTGGGAAGTGCGTGCATTTCAGCAGGTCTATGGTCTCTGGTGCTCTTGCTTCACCTGCAAAACAAACTTAGGACTGGCATCACAGATGTTACTAAAGACCATTTTTCAAGGAACAAACATATTGTGAATCTTAGATAGCACCTGTTGTTAACTACTTTGTTATGCTTAAGCTTGTCGTTTTTATCTCCATTGGCTAAGCAAACATCACTTCTGCTTCCTGTAATTCAGCCTGTTCTGCTTGAGCACACAAAAAAGTTTCCTTAGCTACTTCCTCCTGTGTTTAAGGCCTGCATCAAACCCAGGTGGTAGCTGTGAAGCAAGAGGCTTTCAAGGGGTCTTGCCCCACTTCATTTTAAGCCACTAAGTTTGTGGTAATTCATTACAGCAGCTTGTGTCTCACAAGGGTGAGTGGCGGTGAGCAGCTCGGGGACTGTGCCTGTTGGGGAATCAGCCTTCCCACTCCAGGGCCACGACCATCCCATGCCTGACCAGCCTCTGTCCAGGGAAGACAGTTCACATGCCAGAGGGTCAATTATCTGGCATATTACCCTAATCTGCTTCCCAGGCTTTGAGCTATCAATTCCCAGTGAGGAAGGAGATAAACAGGCAGGACCGTGTACCCTGGTGTGCCCAGGACAATCCCAGTTTATATCAACTGTCCCGATGTAAATATCTCGACTGCCTCCTTTCACTCTTAAACGTGTCCCGGTTTGGGAATATTATCCAGTTATAAAGAGGAATGACATTCTGACACATGCTACAACATGGATGAACCATGAAGACTTTATGCTACATGAAAGAAGCCAGGCATAGAAAGACAAATATTGTATGATTCCATGCTGTGGTTGGATTTTTTTAATTGTACATATTTGTGAGGTACAGTGTGTTTTAATACATGCATATATTGTGCAATGATTCACATAGGGTAGCTAGCATATCTATCCCTAAACATTCACCTTTTCTTTGTGGTGGTTACAGTCGGGATCCTCTTTTCTAGCTCTTTAGAAATATACAATATAATATTAGCTCTAGTCAGCCTGGAACGCAGAACTTATTGTTCCTATCAACCTGTAACTTTGTGCTAGTTAATATACCTCCTCCCCTCTTCCCATGCCCCACTTCCCTTCCTGCCCTCTGGTAACCATTATCCTACTCTCTACTTCTATGAGAACTTTTTAAAAAAATTATTATTCCACATATGAGTGAGATCATGCAATATTTTTCTTTCTGTGCCTGACTTACTTCATTTAACATGATGGTCTCCAGTTCCATCCCTGTTGCTGCAAATGTTTGAATGTTCGTATTCCTCCAAATTTATATGTTGAAATCCTAACCCAGCAGGTGATGGTATTAGAAGGTGATACCTTTGGGACTTTTTTGATCATGAGTGCCATGAATGAGATTAGTACTCTTACACTAGGCAAAGTTATAAACAATTTCTTTTTGAGAATGCTACTTAAATGCAAGTATGAATATCATCTGGCTGAGTGTAAGAAGTTTAAAAGCTATATGTTTTATGATTTCTAGAATTATCTGTTATTCTAAAGTACACAAATATGTGATGGTCATGAGATAATTAAACTAAAGTGTTATTGTATATAAATCACTGTTCACATTACTAACTTTTTTTTTTTTTTTTGGCAGCTAGCCAGTGTGGGGATCTGAATTTGCAACCCTGGTGTTATAAAACTGCGCTCTAACCAACTGAGCTAACTGGCTAGCCCCTAAATTACTAACTTTTAATTTCAGGCATAAACAGAGAAACAATATCTTGCTGTACTCCAGAATGGGGAAGGGAAAAGTAGTCACATGGCCACAGGTTCATACTTATTAAAAGATTTCTAGAAGATTTCTAGAAAAAAAATTTTTTCCCCTTTTGGGTCAACTGAGAACCTTGGTTTGAGGCCAAAACTTCCATACATAGGAGAGACTTGGCAGCATGAGATTTTGGGAAGAGCTTAAGCAACAGACCACAAATGAAGTTTAAAAAAAAAAAAAGTCTAATAAATGACTTTTTTAAAGTTTACATCCAACAAGAAGGAAAGAAAAGAGAGGTCAAGGCCATGTAAATTATACTCCTCCCCCCACACCCAGAGAAAGGAAAAGAGGGGACTGAAAACTCAAAGTCAGAATGAATCCCAAAGAAATTGTTTAAAAGAATGGCTCAACCTGCGCTTTAAACCAGACTCAAGCAGAAACAAGGCTCTGTGTCCCGACACCACTTCCTCTTCCTGGGCAGGCAGGAAGTCAGTCATGTGCCTGTGACTAGTTTCATCCAATGAAATGTGAGCTCAAGTGGCTTGGGACTAGTGGGCTGAGGCAGTCAAGGGCTAGTGTGTCTCTTCCCTCTCTCTTCACCACCACAGTGACCTGGGAGTCCATGTGTTCCAGAAAATAGAGAGAAACCTGAGCTGTGCTACATTTGGCATGCGTGAGAAATCACCCTGTGTGGCGTTAAGCTGCTGAGGTTTGTGGTCTGCTGCCTTCTGAAGCCTGGCCTATTCCATCCTGGTGAACACCTTGCCTAAATTTGCATTTCTCTGTTCTGATTACCCTGGGTGTGGAGAATCATGAAGAAGGCCAAATTAGTTATAGGAAAAAATAAACTGCATTTTTTTCCCTGCACATCTGAGTGTAGGATGAGAAAATCTGTTCTGCTAAAGATGCACAGCCTCACTCATTCCTCACCACACTCTGTGAATTGTCCAAATTCCCAGGTAAAGAAACTGAGACTCAGAAAGATGGTGACTCAAGCAAAGATACAAACTAATCAGGGCCAGAGCCAGGATTTTATGACTGTGGGAGGCAGGACAATGGCCCCCCCAAAAACTGTCCATGTCCTGTCCTGTGTTACCTTACATGGCAAAAGGGACTTGGCAGATGTGATTAAGTTTGGGATCTTGAGGTTATCCTGGATTACCCAAGTGGGCCCACAAATTTATTATCTTACAATTTTAGAGGCCAGACGTCCAAAAATAGTCTCTCTGGGTTAAAATCAAGATGTTGGCAGGGCTGGTTCCTTCTGGAAGCTCTAGGGGAGAATCCATTTCCCTGCCTTTTTCAGCTTGCGGAGGCTGCCTCCATTCCTTGGCTCAGGAACCCTTCCTTGCATCACTCCAGCCTCTCGACTCCATCATCACATCTCCTACCTACAGTGACACTGATCTCCTGCTTCCTTCTTATGAGGACCCTTGGGATTATATCAAGCCCATGGAGATAATCCCAGATCATCTCCCCATATCAAAATCCTTAACTTAATCACGTCTACAAAGTCCCTTTTGTCATGTTAAGTAACATATTCACGGGTTCTAGGAATTAGGACACGGACATCTTTGGGGGCATTATTCAGTTTATCACAGTGGGCATTTACAAACAGTTGGAATTTCAACCATGACACTGGAGAACGAACCTAGGAACTGAGTGTAAACAGAGGAAGGAACAGGCCCAACGACTGAGGCCTGAGGCCCTGGATATAAATCAATCCTCTGCTGCCCTGATCCGCCTCAAACTCTCTTCAAGAGCTCCAAGTCCAAAGTCCCTCCTGTTTCTCCTCTGTCCTCTATTCCTTCCTATCCAGGTGGTCTCTGCATCCTGCCCATTGCCAGCCCCAGTGCTGAGTCCTGAGGCCACAGTACCCCTGGCACCTTGGGGACGTGTGGACCCAGCTGCCACCCACAGCACTGTTGCTGAGCTCACAGCTTCCTGGTGAGTTAGGGATGAGGACTTGTCTTCTTCTCTGCTTTGCCAAAATTCCTCCAGGAAACAAGTAAGAGAGAAATTCATCCCAATCTTGTCCCTCCGTGCTCTGCCTCTTCCCCGACTGAGCAGTTTTTCTCCTGCAAACACAAGACTCATGTCAGAAGAAAAGAAAAAACTACATTACTCAACACCTACTGATTAAACGCCAACTTCTAAACACTGACATTTGATGCTCCTCACATGATCCTAAAAGATTCACATTTTACAGAAGAGAAAAGGGACTCCGCTGTTACAGAGCTGATCCAACGCCATTGAATTCATAAGTGCCTAGAATTTTATCCCAACTTATTCATTTCCTGTTGCTGCTGTAACAAATTACCACAAACTGAGTGGCTTAAAACAACAAAATGTATTCTGTCACAGTTCTAGAGGTCAGAAGTCTGAAACAGGTCTCACTGGACTAAAACCAAGGTATCAAAAAAGGGTCCTTTCTGGAGGCTCTCGGGGGTGTCTTAGTCTGTCTTCTGTTATAGAACTGAATACCACATACTGGGTAATTTATAAAGAACAGAGATATATTTAGCTCATGGTTCTGGAGGCTGGGAAGTCCAAGAGCCTGGCTCTGGCATCTGGCAAGGGCCTTCCTGCTACATCATGACATCAAGGGAGGTATCACATGGTGAGACACAGCAAGAATGCATGTGCGTGCCAGCTCAGGCTTCTCATCTTCTTATAAAGCTATTAGTCCTATCATGGGGGCCCCACCCTGATGACCTTATCTAATCCAAGTTACCTCCCAAAGGCCTTGCCTCCAATCAACATATGAATTTGGGGATTAAGTTTCCAACACATGAAATTTGGGGGACCCATTCAAACCATAGCAAGGAAAATTTGTTCCTTGCCTCTTCCAGCTTCTAGAGGCTGCCAGCATTTTTTGGCTTATGGCTGAGTGGCTCCAGTCTCTGCTTCCACCATCTCATTGCCTTCTCCTCTCTATATCTCTGACTTTGACTTCCCCTTCCCCCTCTTACAAGGGACCCATTTCTAAGGTATATACCAAATGAAAATATATGTTCACAAAAAAACTTGCACTCACATGTTCATAGAAACTTTATTTATAATAGCCAAAAACTAGAAACAACCCAAATGTCTCAACAAAAGAGGAACTAAACAGAAAAATTGTGGTATATACATACAACGGAATGCCACTCAGCAAAAAAGAAGGAACAAATACCAATAATATATAACAGCATGAATGAGTTTTGAAGGCACAACACTGAGCAAGAGAAGCAGACACAGAAGAGTATATACTGCACTATTCCATTTTATGAAGTTCAAGAACAAAGAAAACTAATTTCTGGTGATAGAAATCAGGCAGTGATTATTGGACAGTGGTTGCTGGAGGGGTGGGGTGGTTGACCAGAGGGAGCACAGGGGAACTTTCTGGGGTGATTGGAATGTTCTATATCTTGATTTGGGTGCTGCTTACATGGGCATATTAATTTATCTAAAATCTTCAAAATATACTTAATTTGGGCATTTGGTTGTATGGAGATTGTACCTCAACAATATTAATTTTAAAAAAGTGAAAAAAATTCCTGTAGAAATTGTATTTGTCATTCTTTGGGATGGGATAAGTTAAGTTGAACAGTAATGCTTCAGTGTTGGCCTGGTTGTGGGAAAGCAGACACTCACATATTGGTAGTGAGAGTGTAAGTTGGTCTAGTCACTTTTGGAGGGCGTTGTGGCCATATTCATCTACATTTTAAATTTGTTATTCTTTATCCTAGTATTTCCACTGCTAGGTATGTGCTTTAGGGAACTACTTATAAGTGGATAAGGGGATGCATGACCAAGAGGCTTTGTTGCAGGGAATTTGGGGACTTATGGAAATGTTCTAATATCTTGATTTGGGTGATGGTACCTCAGATGTATGCATTTGCAAAACTCTTCAAACTGTACTTTTAAAACAAGTGTATGTTAAAGTGTATAAATTTGTTCTGATTGCCTCCAGTTCACACTGTTGGTGATGGAGGGATCTCCCACCCTGCATGGTATGAGATGGCTGAACACATGACACCCAACACCAGACTGATGAGATAGATAGCAGTTGATTAATACCTAGTCAAGGGGAAGGAGCTTATTAGTACATAGCACCTTAGTACATAGCCCAAGGGAAAAGGGCATTGCACACCATGAAGGGCCACATGGGGGTTGTACTTGGGAACAGAGTAAACCAGTAGGGGTTATGGGAAGCAGGCTTTGTAATAACAAGAGGTTGGGGTACCCCCTGGTTCCCCAGGAGGATGTGATTGGTTTAATTGAATAACTCCACAGGCTGACAGGGAGGTGAAACTCATTAGGTGAGGACCAGATGGGGAGCAACTGGTCCAGCTCTTAGGGGGACTGGATGGATAGGGAGCCTTTCTCACTGGTGGGGCATATCTGATGAGAGCAGAGGAACTCAAGGTTAGGCTTTTGTGGCCTGGTAAGGCTCAAAGATGTCAAGGCAGCACATGAAGTTCTAAGTCTCACCATACAAAATTGTACCTCGATAAAGAAAAAGATTTAATCACAAGACTGGCAAAAATTAAGAAGCTGGACAAAACCAAGTGCTTATAAGGATGTGGAACAGTGGAAATTCTCATACATGACTGGTAGGAATATAAATTAACACAGCCACTTTGGGGGAGAAATGGCAATAGCTGTTAAAATGCAAATACCACATATCTGTTAGAATTCAGCAATTCATTTCAAAGAATGTAACTTCTTCTAGAAATACATGCTTTTATGTGTATGGGGACACATATATTGAAACATTCACGGCAGTGTTACTCATATAGCCCTAAACTGAAAATAACCAGAATGTCAGTGAACAGATGGATAAATTGTAGTATTTTTATACGATAGAATGAAAATGAATAAATGTCAGCTACATACAACATGGATACCCCTTAAAAACATTAAGTGTGAAATTCCACATGCAAAAAATACCAACTGTATGATTCTGTTCCTTTAAAGTCTGAGAACAAGCAAAACCCAAATTTGATTTTTAAAAATGCAAATTAGGTGGTATGATTATGTTTAAAAAACAACTCACATCTTTAGTCTTCCTTCCCCAGAATTCCTAATGCCAGTCTAACCATGAGAAAAAAAATCAGACAAACTCCAACTGGGGGACGTTCTACAGAATACTCCACCAGTGCTCCTCAAAGCGGTGAAGATCATCAAAAGCAAGGAAAGCCATAGCCAAGAGGAACCTAAGGAGACGTGGTCACTAAATGTAATGTGGTATCTGGATGGGGTCCTGGGCCAGAAAAGGGACACTAGGGGTAAGCTGGTGAAGTAAGAATAAGCTGAGGAGTTTAGTTAACAGTAACAAGTAACGTGCCAGTGCCAGCTTCTTTGTTACAAGTGTACCATGGTATTGCAATATCTTAACAAGGGACACTGGGTAAAGGGTGTATGGGAATTCTTTATACTATCTTTGCAAAGTCTATTTAAATCTAATACTATTCTAAAATTAAAAGTTTATTTTTAAAAAACATCTCAAAAGTGAATGCCATGAAAGTCAAGGTAGTAGTTGCCAATGGGGGTGGGGGAGGGGAGAATAGTTTAGAACTGAGCAGAGTCACACAGGGGGTTCCTGGATGCTGTCAATGTTTTATTTCTTGACATGAGCGGCGCTTTTAAGCATATTTGTTTTAAGATTTGTTAAGCTGTCTATTTACATTTCCGTACTTTGGTGCATGTTTGCCATATTTCACACAAGAAAAGTTAAAATTTTACATTTCTTTCATTAACACTTAGATCTACGTCTAGCATCCTTTTCAGAGATTTACTGCTTATTTGCATTTATTTGTCTAATAACTACCTGTCCATGTCCTTTGTCCACTTCTCTATGTTGTCTTGTTTTACTTACCTTTGTACAAGCTCTTTCCATATTAAATAATTCAGCCTTTCTAACTAGTGTTGCAGACATTTTTCCCAGTGCTTTGTTTATATATTCCGGTAGTTAAATTGTTCGTTCTTTTCCTTTGAGTTTTAAAGGAAAAACTCAAAAGTTAGAAAGGTCTTCACTTCCAGGATTTTATTAGTTTTAGTTTTTACATGTTCAGTTTTGATCTGTCTGGAATTTTTTCACTGTAAGAAGGTAGGTGAAAATCCAGCTTTATTTTATTTCCAAATGGCTGGCCAGTTACCTTAACATCTTACCACCCTGCCACACATAAGATGTGCTGCCTTTATTATATACTAAATTCCCTGTGTATTGGGTCTATTTCAGAACTTTCCTTTGTGTGACTCATCTGTCTACCCACCCGTCCCTGCACCAGGGTCTTAACAGAAGAAAACTCTGACCAGCTGAACTGTTATCCAAACATGAAACATGTCCTGATACACATAGCAGGGACTGACTCACTCTTTCCCTTACATGGAATATCCTTACCCCATATCTTAGTGGACATGTGCCCGTATTTCAAGTGCCACCGCAAACACCATCTCCTTTAAGTCTTTTTGATCTTCTGAGTGATGTGCTCTCTAGGAAAATCTAGCATCTTGGTTTTGGGCATATTTCCAAAGAAAGACTATTTCCAAACCCTCTTGGTTTGTAGGAAGGGGGTTTTTGATCATCTGACAATAATCAATTGACGTCTCAGTGGTTGCCAAAGGGGAGTTCGTCAGTCTACAGATAATCCGTGTGAAGACCTCAGATAGAGCTAGCACCAGAACGATGACTGATAGTCATATTTCTTTGTCTGGTTAAAGGAGTATTAACATATTGTGTAATATGGTATGGTGCATTCATTCTAGATTTTAAGTTTCTTGAGAGCAAAAATGGAACAAAAGGTGTGTTCAGGGATTTAGCCTCTGACACATGTCCAAGGAGGTTGGCCAGCAGAAGGAACTTAGAAAGTCCAATGAACTATAATGCTGTTTACCTCTGATCTCAAAGGGCTAACTCTGGAAACACAGTGCCAGATGTTTGATTAGGTTCATTTGTCCAAAATACGCACAGTTGTGATGTACTTCTTTGTAGACAATGACCCACTTGAGACTTACTGGGTGAAATCTAATGATGTCTGTAGCCCCCACTATTCCAGCTATCCAGAAATACCTCTTTGTAAGTTGTCTAATAATAACACCAGCAGCTACCATTTCTCAAGCTCTCAGTATGTACTAGACACCTAGGACAAATATTGCTCCTTTAATTCTCACAACAGCTCCCTGGACAGAGCTCAGAGAGGCTACAGGCACAGACTCTGAAGCAGCACCATCCAATAGGACCTTCTGCAGTGATTGAATGTTCTAGATGTGTGATGACCAACTTGTAGCCAACAGCCACATTGCCTATTGAGCACTTGAAATATGGCTAGCGTGTCTGAGGAACTGAATTTTAAATTGTACCTAATTTTAGTTAATTTTTTTTTTTTTTTTTTTTGGTCTTTTTCGTGACCTGGGTACTCAGCCAGTGAGCATACCGGCCATTCCTATGTAGGATCCGAACCCGCGGCGGGAGCGTCGTTGCGCTCCTAGCGCCGCACTCTCCCGAGTGCGCCATGGGGTCGGCCCTAATTTTAGTTAATTTAAATTTAAATAGCCTGCAGATCTAAATCCCAGCTCTGCCACTTACTGGGTAGGCTTGGGCAAGTTATTGCACCTCTTTAGCCTGTTTTTCCTCTTAGGTAAATGTTATAGACTGAATTGTGTCCCCCCAAACTTCACAGGTTGAAGCCCTAATCCCTATTATCTTAGAAAGTGACCTTAAAGAGATATAAGGTCAAGGTAATTAAGGTAGTTAAAAGTAAGGAGGTCATAAGGGTGGGACCCTAATCCAATAGGACTAGTGTCCTTATGAGAAGAGGAAGAGACCCAGGGAGGTGCATGCACAGAGAGGAGACTATGTGAAGACACACAGTCATCTGCAAGCCAAGGAGAGAAACCAACCCTGCCAGCACCTTGATCTTGGACTTCCAGCCTCCAGAATTGTGAGAAATGAATTAGTCATGGCAATCCTAGCAAATTAACATAGTAAGGTAAGAATTATAAGGACCTAGTTCATGGGATTATTGTGAGAGTTAATTAATACATATGCAAAGTACATTATATGGTGCCTAATGAGTGCTCAATAAGTCACTAATATAATTATTATTATTATAGGTGGGCAAGCTGAGATCAGAGCAGAAGTGACTTGCTAAGGCCACAGAGTCAGAAAGTAGAACTGGACCTCACGCTCGGTTCTGTCTGACTCCAAAGACACAGTGCTCTGCCCCACTGCCTTCCTCCTTCTCCACCTTTATATGAGACCCATAATCCCTGCCTGTGGAGCTGGCAGACTGCACGCAGTGGGAAGAATACAAACTCGCTGCTTCCTTCCAAGTCTTACTCTTCAGAGTAAGGCGTCTGTGGCACATGGATCCCAGGTGTTATTCTGGACCCAGAAAAACAACAACACAACAATAACAACAACAACAACAACAACTAAATTTCCTATCATGGTAGTCTTTTAATTAATATCGGAAGCCAGGAAAGAAAATATTCACTGACTTAAAGACATGATTCCTTCATATTCTCAAAGATGAAGCCAATGTCCCTACCATCTCCAGAGAGTGCCAAAACCTCTGGCTGTCTTATGTTCGCCAGCCACGTTAGATACAGCCATGCGTGATTTTGTCAAGCTCAGCCTCTTCATTAATTCTTGACTCCATGGCTCAGGCAATCCCACTGCCAAAGCTGGGACTTATTCTGGCCAGGAGACCCAAAAGACTGCTTATCTTCAGTTAACTTAAACACATTGTCTGGGCCATTCATATACTGAGATACTCGTAAGAGGAGTGAGAGTATCCAACAAAACCAGACAACTTCTAGCCACCGGATAAGGCTGTTCCTGAAAAAGAAGTAAGAAACCTGCCCCCAAATGCTGATCTCTCCTCCTGAGGCAGGACGTTATCATCTCCCAAGAAACCAGGCTTTAGAGTAACACAATCCAGAAGAAGAGCCAACATGTCTCGTTGCTGTGGTGGTGGTGTTTGGCGGCTGGCTGGTATGGAGATCCCAACCCTTGACCTTGGTGTTATAACACTGTGCTCTAACCAACTGAGCTAACTGGCCAGCCCAGAAGAGCCAATATGGACATTGGAGTTCCAGAACTTTCCATCTGATGGAACTGAAGGACCAAGAAAGTGGTCAGGTGCAGAGAGGAGTTCTGTTCCTGCTGTGCCATGATAAGGTGTGTGGATCTTGTCATCCATTTTTTTTAATTGACTAAGAAAAATTGTATATATTTATTGTGTACAACATGATGTTCTGAGATACATATACATCGTGGAATGGCTAAACCAAGCTATTTAACATATACATTACCTCACATACTTTATTTTGTGTGGTGAAAACACTTAAAATCTACTCTCTTAGGAATTTTCAAGTATACAACATATTGGTATTAACTGTGATCACCATGATTCATATAGATCTCTCGAACTTACCCCTCTTTGGCCTCCATTTTAAAATGAGAGTGTTATATTAAAGAAGAACTAAGGTCCCTCCCAGGGAGAGAATTTAAGTACTCAAGAAGAAATTTTAGAGTAATCCCTAAAAGTATTTTTAAATCATCATTAAAACTTTCTTTATGCAATAATGACTCAAGAGGAAAATGAGCATCATTTTGCCTATTATTGTAATAGTCTAATTAAAAAGCAAATAATGCCATGTGTAACAAAATCATCAGTGCTGAGCAGCCAACTGGTCTGGGCTTGGTGGGCAAGATGAGCAAGACCCAGTGGGAAGGGGAAAGGAGCCAGGTGCAGGAGAGGATAACCGGAGCCTCCATCAACCTGCACAGCTGGACTCACAGATGTGACAGCAGCCCTGAGGCCAGGAGGTTCCCACCTTGTGAACCTTGAACTACTTGGGCAAATCACTAACCCTTCGTGCCCACCAAAGACTACCTCCCTAAATCAGTGAAAACCTTGCTACTATCGATTAAAAATAAAAAATTAGGAATGCCTGATGACTGCAATTTTAGAATGTTTGGAAAAGCTTTAATTACAGCTCCATGATTTTTGAGTAATATCCAGCTATAGTGGAGCAGAGACTAACATAGTTAGTAAATATGAGCTTGATGGTTTTCATTTTATTACCAAGCAGCTAGCTCCTTCCAGCCTAGACAGCATAAGATCCAGATCCAGATCTGTACTGCCGTATTTGAGTCCACATTTACTGAGCAGAGGCTTTATGGTGTTACTATGGACTGTGCTGGTGCTGACTGTGCAAAGTTGAATAAATCAGACAAGGGGAGCAGTCTAGTGGAATGATATGTGACTACAAATTATAACCATAGTTGTAAGTTTTTAAAAGGCAACTATATGGCCAACCTTTTAACACCTGACTCTGTCAGACAAACCAGTCCTTAGCTATTTCACCAGTACGGGTCAAGAGTTGGATTTCTAAGGAATGGCTCACTATAACAATAACAGTGTAGCAACCACTTTATAAAACAAAAACCACAGGAGAGATAAGGAGACATGAAACATGCTGATAATAGAAGATTTAACAGACCACTCTCAGGACAAGCAGATCAAGTGAACTAAACTGTGTAAATATAAGACCTAAACAATACAATCAATATGGTAGACCTTAGTGATATATGTTGAATTTTAACCCTGATAATAGAAAAGACATCTTCTCAAGCAAACATGGAAAATTTACAAGAATTGATCGCAGGTCACAAAGAAAACATAAAGTTCCATAAAGCAGAAATATTAAAAATAATACTCTCTAGTCACAATGCAATAAAAGTAGAAATTATTAAGAAATTTTATAAAAGGTCTTTCCATCTAGACATTTTTTAACTTTTTATTAAACAAGACTTGGGTAAAGGGGGAAATACTCGTATATACTTGTGTGTGTGTGTACACACACACACACACACACACATATATGAGAGGTCTTCAAAAAGTTCATGGAAGTGTTTGTATTATCTTTTAATCCCATTTTACCATGAACTTTTTGAAGTACCCTCAGATGTCCTGAAGTCAGCATCTTATTTAATGAGGACCCACTAGAGGCATTTCTACTAAGGCTGCCATAACAAATTACCACAAACTGGCTGGCTCAAACAACAGAAATGTATTGTGTCATGGTTCTGGAGGCCAGAACCTGGAATCAGTTGTCACCAGGGTTGGTTCCATCTGGAGACTCCAAGAGAGAATGCGTTCCCTGCCTCTCTCCCAGCTTCTGACGGTTTGCTGGCAGTCTTTCGTGTTCTTTCCTTGTAGATACATCACCCCAATCTCTGCCTTCGTGTTCACATGACATTCTCCCTGTGTGCATGTCTGTCTTCAAATTTCCCCTTTTTATAAGCACACCAGGCATCTGGGATTAGGTTCCCACACTGCTCCAATATGACCTCATCTTAACTGATTGTAACTGCAATGACCCTATTTCCAAAGAAGGTCACATTCTGAGGGACTGAAGGTTAAGATTTCAACATATGAATGGGTTGGGGGTGGGCACAATTCAACTGTTACAGGTTAACCACTATTTCACTACTATTCAACATTGTATTAATGGTTTTACCCAATGCAATTAGGTAAGCAAAATCAATTAGAGGGATTAAAATCGGAAGAAAATAAAATGGTCTTTATTTGTAAGTGATGTGATTGTGTATCTGTAAAACACTAGATAATCAATGATAAAACCAACACAAATAATAAAATAATTCAGTAAGGCAGCAGGATATAAAATTAACATACAGAAATCAATAGCCTTCACATACACAAATAATAACCGGTTAGAAGATGTAATTTCCTTTACAATAGCAACAAAGATAAAATACTTTGAAAAATAAGAGCAATAAAAATCAAAATGACACTGAGACCCCATTTTTCAACTATCAGCTTGGCAAAAATTTAAAAGTGTTATGCCTCACTCTGTTGACAAGACTATGAGAAAACAGGCACTCTCTTATACTGGTGGTGGGAATGAAAATTGGTTGAACCGCTTGGGAATTTTTCAATATGTAACAAAATTACATAAGCATTTACCTTTTGACTCAATAATCCCACTTCTCGGAATCTGCACTGAAGTTACCCCTCCAACAATACAAAAATGCATATACTTAAGTCCATTGCAGCACTGTTTGCCATTGCAAACTACTGGAAACAACCTGTGTCTTAGTCCAGTTGGGCTGCTATAAAAAAATACCATAGACTAGGTGGCCTATTAAACAATAGAAATTTATTTCTCACAGTTCTGGATGCTGGGAAGGCCAGGGTCAAGGCGGATTTGATGTCTCATGAGGGTCTGCTTCCTGGTTCACAGACAGCACCTTCTGGCTGTGTCCTCACATAGTAGAAGTGGGGTGAGGGAGCTCTCTGGGGTCTCTTTTATAAGGGCACTAGCTCTCATGACCTAATCACCTCCCCAAGGACTCACTTCTTAATACTATCACCCTGGGGGTTAGGATTTCAACATATGAGTGGGGGAAGCGGGGAACAAACATTCAGGCTATAACAACCTATATGTCCTTACATAGAAGACTGATTGAACAAATTATGGTACACTCATACAAGACAAGTGGTAAAAGAAGATGGATATGTTAATTAACTTGATTGTGGTAATCACTTCACAATGTATATGTGTATCAAAACATCATGTTGTATGTCTTAGATATATACAGTTTTTCTTTGCCAATTATGCCTCAATAAATCTGGGGGAGGAGAAGGAGAGAGGAAGGGAAAAGGGAAAGGAGGAGGAGGGGAAGGAAGAGGAGGAGAAGAAAATAATGAAAAAGATCTTTATGAACATGAACTAAAAATGGAATAATTTCCAGAACATATGGTCAAGTAAAAAGGGTAAAGCGTAAAAGGATATCTGAGACGAGATTGGACTAGGTCTGTGACCAAACTGATTCCATTTTCCCTGCAGAGGACATTCTGTTACTTTTCCACTCCTCAGTCATGAGACCCACAGGGTGCATGATTACCCCATGGCCCTGAAAACAGTAACTGAAAGAGACCAGTTGGGCATAACTGCCCTGGAAAAATAAACTGAGATAAGAGGGGAACAGAAATACACTGAGTTGCAAAACCCCTTCCCCAAGGCATAATAAAATATAACTGTTAGCTTTGTTTAAAACTTATTATCTGCCCATTCTTTCTTTTCCTTATAATTGTAAAGCTTAAGTTACAGATTAATATTAAGACCCCTTTAGAAGTTCCCACATGCACACAAAGCTTCAAGGTGACTGCTACAATGACCCTCCTTGGACAGGGATAATGGGCAACACCACCACCTTGGACCTACTGAGCAGGCACAAGGACAAAAGCCCTAACTGAGCATGTGCCCATGATGCAACCAGGAAGAAGAGAACAAACCACCTCCAGAGGTGCAGAATGAGGACACTGGCCTGCACCCTCTTGTCCCCTTTCCCTTTAAACGACCCTTTAAACGACCCTGAACAGCTCACCTCAAGGGGCTAGCTTCTCTGTAGCTACCCCCCTTATGCATAAGTTTATCTCCTCTTTTAATAAAGTGTTGCTTGCTTTGCTGCGGGGTGCACTGTTCATTCCTATGGCTTTGGGACCCAAGACCCTCATTCAGCAACACTACATTCTGTGTAAAAAAGAAAGGAGAATAAGAAATGTACATGAGTCTTATTTCTGCAGAAAGAAAGAAACCCAGGAAGGATAAACCAGACATTGATGAGATTGGTTACCTCGGAAAGTGGGTGGTAACAGGAGAGAAAGGATAAAAAGTACGGGGGACACGTCTATGACTATACTTTTTGTGCAGTTTTGAATTTTGGAACCACGTTAATTTTCACATACTCAAAAAAATAAAAATAAAAACAAATAAAATCAACAAGAATGGTGAAAGAAAGTTGAAAGAAAGTGAGCCGAGACGCCGGGTATCGATCAAGCTTTATTAAAGGGAGAAAACCTGCCCTCAAAATGGGGGACAGCACCAGGTGTGGGGGTGGTAGAGCTTACATAGTGTGCCAAGGGCTGGCTGATACCATCAAGGAGGGGCGTTACGCTAATGTGGAAACTCTGCGATCAGAGTGGAGAACTGCACCCTTGCAGAAGCAAAAGGGTTTCTGTCTAAGTCAGGAGACTTCTCGTAAAGGGAAGTGGGGAGGAGTGTGGTGCTGGAGTGGAAGACAAGGCCGGCGGCTATTTTGTGCTTATTGTGTGCACAATGGCGCTGCTCACGTCCAAGATCCATCAAAAGTGAGCCGAAACTCCAAAATCCATCAAATGGGAGGAACATTTTTTAATGGAATACAAACGGAAACAAATAAAACTAAACCATGTTTCAAACAATAACCCTGAAGAAGGCAGAAAGAGAACTAAAGTAACTTTTGAACCCAGGAGGCTTATTTTCACAGAGGCTTGGGTTAGCAATGCTTCAACAACTTTCCAGAAGTATCAGGAAAGCAAA
Source organism: Cynocephalus volans (assembly GCF_027409185.1). NCBI lineage: Eukaryota > Metazoa > Chordata > Mammalia > Dermoptera > Cynocephalidae > Cynocephalus > Cynocephalus volans. The sequence goes on from NC_084461.1 coordinate 190,296,844, forward strand.
ATATTTCAGCACAAACTGTACTTCTTTGACACATTTCAAGACAGCTATTCAGAGGGGCTGGCAACACAAGAATAGCTTAAAAGCTGCCTTTTGTGAGGGATATTTTCATCTGTACAGAAAAGTGCATTGGTGAAATTAAACTGCCAGGCTCCCTCTGAGGCCCCCATCCCTCATCTACCATCTATTCTTTCTGAAGGCAGTTCCAAGATCACCTGATTAATTTCTATCTACATAACAAGACAGTCTTTGCCTGACTTGCTGTCCTTCCTCCACCTGTGATGCCACCTCCCCCAGAGCTCAGATAAACTTGGCCACAGGCCATTGTTCTTGGGGCTTATTCATTTGCCCTGAAAGTCATTTACTCCTATACACCCCCATCTCCCCTCTATATAAGCTTCTGTATCCCGTTGTGTTATTGGCAATCACTCTCCTGTGATTCTCCAGCATAGTCTTCTGTGCTATGCATGGTTAAAATAAAATTTATTATGCCTTTTCTTCTATTAATGTGCCTTTTTGTCAGTTGTTTTTTAGTGAAACTTCAGGAGGTGAAAGGGAAGTTTTCCCTTGGCCCCTACAAAACCATATATTGTGAGTGAAGTCAGCCAGGCATGTTACAAATAAAGAAAGGGGTGTTGAACTGGAATCATAAATATCAGCATGGATTCATTGTTTTTTAGCTAGGAAGATATAGATAGATAGATAGATAGATAGATAGATAGATAGATAGATAGATAGATAGATAGATAGATAGATAGATAGATAGATTGATAGATAGACAGACAGACAGACAGACATACAGACATCACAGACGTGTGGGTATACACACACATGCACATACATACATACATTTATTTCCTAGCTCTGTCCACTGAGGGGTTATAGAAGCAATGATGACCCTGTAGCAATCAGCCCCCTGGAGCCAGGATCTTGGTTTCTAATAGATCTGCAACATAACCAGCGCCACTTTAGACAAACCCAAGTACAAAATGGTGCAGCCCACCTCCTCCCCTCCTCTCCCTGCTTCCCTTTACCAGAAACCTCCTGACTTAAACAGAAACCCCTTTTGCTTCCACAAGAACACAGTTCTCCACCCCAATCCACATTACCATAATGACCCTCCTTGATGGTATGAGCCAGCCCTTGGCGTACTATATAAGCTCTACCACCCCCCACACCTGGTGCTGTCCCCCATTTTCAGGGCAGTCCCAGGCTGCCTGCCACTCTGAGCATAGCCCAGCAGATTTCTTTCATTAATAAAGCTTGAACGGTACCTGGCATCTCAGCTCACTTTCTTTCAGTTTCTAGAACCATTCTCCACTAAAAGGAATCAGGGCTTCTTGGAGAAATGGCTGGTTACAGGGCTGGGGCAGGGAATGCACAATATGAGCCTGGAACATCTTCTTTCGGAAAGCAGTATGTGCTCAAAGAATGCTGAGGACATATCAAAAGGACACAGGAGTCATTTTGAGAGGATTCCTACTCACCTGATAACCAAAACATCTGCTCTGACCAGGTCAGCTAAATTGTAGTGCCTTGGGAGATCTGGGATAAGTCAGAGGTCATGTCCACCTGTCCTGAAAATGTTATCATAAGACCATTTTACTTATAAGCAGCCATAATGGCATCAGAAAGCCATAAAGTAACCTGTAATACTACTTATCACTCTGACCCTAGATCCCTGCATGTAGGATATAACCTGGTAACAATCTCAAGTCTATATGTCATGTACAACTAACAGAAAGCTTGACGAAGTAATTAGGCAGTCTTCCTTCTCTCTCTCTCTCTCCTTTGACCCTTCTCCCTTCTTGTGGTTATAAAATGCTAAGCTCTGCTGGCCCTCTTTGAAACACATTTTTCAGGTCTACCTGATCTATGTGTCTCCCCAGATGCAATCGTCATATTGGCTCAATAAATCCTTGCTATATGTATTTGGCCCAAGTTTCTTTTTAGGTCAACACACCTAATGTAGGGCAAGTACAGCATTGAAATAAATTGTAGTAAAGAATCACAATCCACTGAATAGCATAAGAATTCATGGATCCATGCTAATATAAATCAATCAATAAATATATAAATGGGGGAGGGGAGGAAAGCTCTTCCTAAGAGTAGAATTGATACTGGCCCAGGTTCTTGGGTCTCGATGTCATAGAAATGAACAAGGCACCCAGCAGTATGACAAGAAAGATGCTTTATTAAAAGGAGACGGACTTATGCATAAGGGAGGCAGTGGTAGAGAAAGTGTCTCCCCAAAGGAAGTTGGGGGAGGGTGTTTAAAGGCAAGCAGTTCCTCAGTTGACATCAGCATCTTCCTTTGATGATTTCTGATATTTTTATGGTGATCGTGAGGTAGGTTGGTTCCAGGAGCATCTGGAGTGTTAACTCCTAAAGGGGTCTTAAAGTTAAGCTGCAACTTAGTCTTTATGGTTATGAGACAGGAGCAAAAGATGGGTACATAATGATAAGTTTTAAATAAAGCTAACAGTTATATTTTAAAAAGCCTTGGGGAAGGAGTTTTGCAACTCCATAAATATCTGTTCCTCTCTTATCTCAGTTTATTCTATCAGGGCTGTTATGCCCAACTGGTTTCTTTCAGTAATTTTTATCAGGGTCATGGGGTAATCATGCACCCTGGGGGTCTCATGACTGAGGAGTGGAAAATCACAGCCTGTAACAAAATGTCCTCTGCAGGAAAAATGGAGTCAGTCTGGTTCACAGTCCTAGCTCTATCCTGTCTTAGAGTGACAAATGACCAATGTAGGAAGAATAATGAAATTAGAGAACTACTTTTTGATAACTGTTATAATAATGACTGAGTCAGGCAAAAACCATCAATGGATGCTAAAATGAATGGGTCAAAATTTGAGTAGCCACAGGTATTTACATAATCTCCAAATACCACACACACACACACACACACATTTATTACATAAAGGAAAATAGTAACTTTACAGTGGAGAAACTTGGCAGGCACTGTCTGAGCTAAATAATCACAGTTAGCATCATCATCAATAATGGTAGAAATCAATATTATGTGCCTTCTGATATAAGGCACTGAGAAGCACACAGCATCACTCTGTATTTCTGACAAAAATGTGTAACCTGCATCTAATTAGGAGTAAAAACATCAGACTAAAACAAATTGAGGGACAGTCTACAAAATAACAGGCCTGTTCCTTGTAAAAACATAAGAGGCATGACAAAGAAAACTAGGAGACTAAGACAGGTTGAAGGAGACAACAGACACATGTCAACTGATCGCACCTCATGACCCTGGACTTTCTTTCCATATAAAGGATATTGTTGGGACAGTATGTAAAATCAGAATAAGGTCTGTAAACTAGAAAATACTATTTTAGGAAATATACATAGAAGCATTTACAGTGAAGTCAAGGGACATCATTTCTTCAATTTAATCTTCAAAGGTCCAGCTGAGGAGATGGTGGTGGGGTTAAGACAAATGTGGTAAAATGCTAACGGTTGGCACTCTTGGTGAATGTTATAGGGAAACTCCTTGTATTATTCTTGCAACTTTTCTCTAAATCTGAAATTATGTTATCTGTTCAAATATTCAAGCAGTATAAGTATATATAAACTGAGATTTCTATAGGCATTTACATGTTTATAAATCTGAAATTAAACATATCTTAGACAACAGCAACAGCAAAATAATAGTGTAAAACAATTGTTTCAAGGGACAGGGACTAGGAACAAGAGTTTCAGGCATAGAGGAAACATTTTTTTCTGAAGGAGTTTCAACGAACTTTGGTCACAGCTTTACAAAAATCAAAAAATCTGTCACAAAAGCACCCAGAAAGCACAGTCTCTTGCTTCTCCATTAACCTAGCTCTAGTTGTCCCTGGCAGCTCCCTTTCATCTTCTGCGGGATCCTGCCTCGGGACACCATTTCTCCTTGGACCTCCTAAATCAGAACCTGATGTGCTTGTGAAAAACACAGATTTCTGGCCCGTACCTCAGGTTTACCTAAATAGAATCTGTGGGAGTGGGGCCCAGGAATCTTCATTTTAACAGGCATCCAAAAATGCTAAGCATTTAGGAATAAATGACCATCAGTTTTTCAAGGCAATGGTGGTTGGCTCCTTCCAAAATGGCTCCCAGTGATCCTACTTCCTGGTATTCACATAGTTGTATAATCTCCCTTTGTGGGTGGCCCACACCTGGTGACTCGCTTCTAATGAATAGAGTAAGCAGCAGTGATGGAATGTTACTTGCAAGATTAGGTTGTAAGACCATGATTTCCAATCTCGCTGGTTCACTCTGTCTTGCCTTCTTCTTGCTTGCTTGCTCTGAGGAAAGCTACCACATCGTGAGCTGCCCTAATGGAAAGGACCACACGGTGAGGAGGTGAAGGCGACCTCTGGCCATCAGCCAACAAGGAATGGAAGCCCTCAGTCCAACAGCCCACAAGGAACTGAATCCTGTCAACGACCAGGTGAGAGAGCCACGTCCACGCCCTGAGGCCAGCATTGAGATGACCACAGCCCCAGCCAACACCTTAATCAGAGCCTGTAAGAGACCCTGGGGCAGAGGACCCAGCTAAGCCATTCCTGGACTCCCAACCTACAGAAACTATGAGATAATAAGTGTTGTTGTTTAAAGCCAGTAAGTTTGGGGGTAACTTGTTATGTAGCACTAGATAACAGCAACCTAAAGCAGAGCAAAGAATGCTCACCTGCGAGGCTTAAGACCAGGGTGCTGCTCCTGAATTTCTAAGTATTTAGCTCTATTGGCTCCGTTGTCCTGACTATAAAATGAATATCTAAAATAAAGGACATATAAGATTCTCACAAGTCCTAATTGTTCATTATTTTATTTGAAATATTATTTTATGGTGTTTTTCCTCCTTTCTACTATTTTCCCCTTTTGCTCAACTTCAAGCACACAGGTGGCTCTTTTCAGAGACTCCACGGAGACATGGGACGGGGCCGACACCCATCACTGGGTGGCTGGCAAAACTTCCCTGGGTTTCAGAAGTGACTTGAAATAAGTAGGGAGGTGGGCAAAGTCTACGGGTCCTGAGATCACAGGACCAGTGCCCTTGGGCAGCACCCTGGAAGGGAATAACAGCAGGGCACACACACACACACAGATGTGCTCCTAGACCAGGGTTTCCAGCCTGGACAAACAGGCCGTGTCCCAGGAAGCAAAAAGAAACAGCTGAGAACCACCTGAAGGGCCACATGGGTGAAACATTGGACATTTCACTGGTGTCCAAGTTCAAAGACGACCAGTGACTAGGGACCCAGACATTTCTTAGCACTGCAGGGGATCCCATAACTAGGGGAAAGAGCCCCAAGAATAATCAAGGTGGAATTTTCCACTCTAAATAGATGGAAACCAGGAAACAAAATTAGGCTGATTTAAAAAAAAAAAAAAAAAAAAAAAAAGACATGCCTTCTTTGCGGCACACCTAAGTTTGTAGGCTGTGAAACATTCCCACCCGCATTCTACAAGGACCCCCTTCTGTTCTTTACCACTTGGTGGCTGGTAGGGCTCACTCAAGCTATTCATTCACCTTTAAATCCAGGACTTCTAGAGGGACTGAAGGATGATAGACCATTTGATCCAATCCTCATTTTACAGAAAAGTAAACTGAAGCCTCAAGAGGTGAAACTACATGCCGAAGTTCAACCTACTGGTCAGCCCAGTGGCTGGCTGGGTTAGGACTTAAACCCAGGTCTCGCATTCTAGGAACATGTGGGAGCCTTGAATTCACCTCTTTTTGGCCTCTTATCCATCTCCATAGCTTACTTTAATGCTGTAGTGGATTTTGCTGATTCAGTATCATGTACTTGCTGTAGACTCTTTCTATGGAACATTTCTGAACCTATTATATGGAACATTTCTAATGGGGGGTGGTCGTTGACAGGATATTGCAATTGTTGAGAACATCATCATGTAAAATGGTTTTCTGTGGATATACACAGAGAAAAAGAGTAGGAAAGAAAGCTCTTGGCTATCCCTAATTTCCCTTTGCTTCCTCCATTCCCACTATTAAAGGAAAATACTGGTTTCAAGCAGTTTTATGTATTATCCGACTACAAGCATGTCACTTGCACAGGGCAGTTGCACCCCCACGGTCAGTATCCCAGGCCCACCAAGTGTGCAAGTCCAGGGGCACCATCCCACAGAGCTGTATCTGTCCTGCTCACACCTCCTCCTCCTTTCTCTTTCCTTCTCCTCCCTGCATCCCCCTCCTTTTCTTTCTTTGTGCCTGATCTTTCCTTCTACTCCTGCACTCTGCTTTTTGCCGCCCCGCTCTTGATGCCATCTTGTGGTAATGGAGAGAATTAAACTAGCCTGAGCAGGAAGGAGGAAGGTCCCAGAATATGGTTCAGTACAGTTAAAGCCAATGCAATGTGATTAAGGAAGGAGGTTCATTTTGAGTCATGATCCATGTATTAAGGCATCTTTAAGCAATCTATTGTTTTATTCACTACTCACTAGGAGTAGAGAAGGACAAGCTGACCAGTAGCTTTTTTTTTCTCTTTTAATTCAGCTTCCCACAAGCCTGGGGACACTGGATAGACTGTACTAAATTAACCCACTGTGGTATTCCTGAAATTGTTCTGTGCTATATATTTGAGAAACACGTTTTTCCATGGACCTCAGATTTGACCATTATGAAATCATGACTTCGAGTTCTGAAGGCATTCCCATTTTTAAGAATTACCTTCTAAGATATTAATGCAGAAGTCCTCAAAATAAATGAAACTCCGTTAATGGATTGGAAGACTTAATATTGTTAGGATAACAATACAAAGCAATACACAGATTCATTATATCAAAATCCCAATAGTATTTCTTGCAGAAATGGAAAAACTCATCCTAAGATTCATATGGAATTTTGTCACCTCTCCCCCAGGGTGACAGAGAGAGAGAGCCGAATCCTAACCACTAGACCACCAGGGAACTTCCCCAGGGTGACAGAGATGCAAAGGAATACTCAAAGCCCGTTTCTTTTGAGCAGTGAGAAGCCCCAAAGGGGTTAATTTTCCAGGAACCCTCAAGAGAGAGGCATTCCTCCTTGGAAAATAACACTGAGCTGGGGTCTTCTCTCAGTATTTATTCTCCAGGCCAGAAAGTTACAGAAAAAGAACATAGGTGGTTACAAAAAGAACAGTAAGATAATTGTCATGGCAACAATCATTAGGTTTAGCTGCACCAAGGACATCTGCCCTTACAGCCAGCAACTTGGCTGTGTAACAATTCTTTATCTCCAGCAGAGACTTTAGCCCAGGGAAAGTTTCCTGTCTTTCACAAGCTTAACATTTCTATGTGTAATTTTAAAAAGTTAGGCTATGCCTGAAACTACAGGGCCTTGGAAGCTAGGCCCTGTCAAATACATTTCCTTTATAAATGTTAGTATAACCACAGAATTTCAAGAATAGCCAAAATGATGCTATGTTTTAAAGAAACAATGTTTTAAAGAAACAAACAAATAAAAAAGAACAAAGTTGGGGGACTCACATTTCCCAATTTCAAACCTTGTTACAAATCTACAGTAATCAAAACAGTGTGTTATTTGCATAAGAATAAACATATAAACCAATAGAATAGGATTAAGATCCCAGAAATAAACACTCACATCTGTGATCAGTTGATTTTCCACAAGGGGAAATAAATGGTCTCTTCTATAAGTAGGGCTGGGAAAACTGGATATCCGCTGGATATCCAAGAATAAAGTTGGACCCTTACCTTACACCAAATACAAAAATTCACTCAGAATGGGTCAAAGCCCTAAATTTTAGGAACTAAGACTATAAAACTCCTAGAAGAAAACATAGAGGGAAATCTGCATGACCTTGGCCTTGGCAATGGTTTCTTAAATATGACACCAAAAGCATAGTCAACAATAAAAAAAATAGATAAATTGGACTTCATTAAGATTAGAAATTTTTGTTCAATAGACAATATTAAGAGAGTTGAAAAGACAATCCACAGAATGGAAGAAAATATTTGCAAATCATATATCCAGTAAGGGTTTAATATCCAGAATACATAAAGAATCCTACAGTTGGAGTGAGCAGGAGTGAAGCCACATTGGGACCTAAAATCATATGGGCTACGAGGAAATTTTAAGAGGACACAGTTTTTTTTCTTGGCATGCATTTCTCTGAGTTCCCTCTTTTCCCACAGTTATTTGATATTTTGAACCTTGGTTGTGGGGCAAGAGGACATTATTTACATGTATATATAGTTGTTTTCTAGTCAGCCTGGAGCTGCAGACCTGCATGTATTATCTAAGGAAACCAAGGAAGACATCAATAAAGCTAGGCTGATTCCACCCCTCCAGCAGGATCCTGAAATAAAAGCAAGGATGGGAGCAGAAGCCAGATGAGTCTTGGTGAGTCTGCACCTGGCCCCTTCCATGTCCCTCTCCCTCCTGCTTTTCCTTTCCCATGTTCCATTCCCTCAGCTCCTCTTTAAAACCCCCCTGAATCCCTAAAGTGGGGAGACAGTTCTAGTCTGTCTCCTCAGACGTCTGATAATGAACTTCCTGCCTCCACCAACATTTGGGACTGATGAGTCTTTTGTTTCTGAGCAGAGAGCAGCGGGACCTGGACACTGGTAATACTGCAGCTTAACAACAAAAAGATAACCAATTGTAAAAAGAGCAAGGGACTTCAATAGACATTTCTCCTAAAGATATGCAGATGGCCAATAAGTACACAAAAAGATGTTCCACATCATTAGCTATTAGAGAAATGTAAATCAAAACCAAAATGAAATACATACCACTTCACACTCATTAGGATGGCTTTAAGTTTTTTTTTTTTTTTTTTTTTTTTATTAGAAAATAACAGTTGTTGAGAGGATATGAAGAAATTGGAACTCTTGTATGTTGCTGATGGGAACTGAAAATGGCACAGCCACTGTGGAAAGAGTTTGCAGTTCCTCAAAAAGTTACACATAGAATTTCCATATAACCTAGTTATTCCATGCCTAGATATAGACCCATAGAAATTGCTGTGGATTGAATATTCCCCCAAAACTCATTAGAAACTTAATCTCCACTGTAACAGTGTTAAGAGGGTGGGAAATCTTATTACAGTCATTGAAAGGTGTGGCCTTTAAGGGGTGAGTAGATTGTGAGGTCTGTGCCCTGGCGAATGGATTAATCCATTGATAATTTAATGGGTGGTCTTGGGTGTGGTCATGATGGCTTTATAAGGAGAGTGAGTGAGCAGGTTAGTTCTCTCTTGCTCAGCCTATTCACTGATACCCTGAGTTGCTACGGAGAGTCAACACCAAGAAGAAAGCCCTCTCCAGATGTTCTCCCTGGACCTTGGACTTCCCAGCCTCTAAAACTGTAAGGAAAAAATTCTATATATTTGTAAATTACCCAGTTTCAGGTATTCTGTTATGATCAACAGGAAACGAACTAATACACGAATGCTTGTAACAATGCTATTCACAATAGCCAAAATGTGGAAACAACCTAAGTGACCATTCACAGATGAATGGATAAATAAAATATGGTGTGCAGTATATATTCACAATGGAATATAATTCAGCCATAAAAAGAAAGAAGTACTGACTTATGCTACCACATGGATGAACCTTGAAAACATCATGCTAAGTGAAAGAAGCCAGACACAAAAGGACAAATACTGTGTGATTTCAAATTCAGAGACAGAAGTAGATTAGAGGTTACTGGAAAATGGGAAAAAGGAATAATGAGGAGCTACTGCTTAATGGGTACAGGGTTTAGGTTGAGGATGACAAAAAAGTTTTGGAAAGAGAGAGAGAGATGATAGTTACACAACATCGTGAATATAATTAACTCCACTCAATTGTATGCTTAAAAAATGATTAAAATGGCAAATCTTATGTTATATATACTTTACTAGTAATAAAAAATAAAAATAAAAAATAACTGAAACTGGGAATAGGCCACTTAACTGAATCCACAAGAACAAAAATGTCATAATAAATGGGAGCGAGAGGATAGGCTTGACTGTGTAGCTATCTTGAAAAATAGCTATGAAAATAAGCTTATTTGATATGATATTTAACATATTTTACATTATGTTCCAATTAATGTATCTTACATTTTGTTCCAATTAACATATTTTACATTATGTTCCAATTAATCACTAACTCTTAAAACAAAGGCAAAATCAAGTCTTTGTTTTTCCCCAATAAAATTAGAAACTCCCAAGCTGAGAACACATATATATCTTTAGGGAGGGAGAGATGTTTGAATAGAGACTGATATCATACTGGTCAGTTCATTGGGGAATGGTTTTGCATCTTGTGGCCTTTTGCTCCCCTGAGATCATAAATATATGGAAAATCAAGGATCCCCTGTACTCGTAGGAACAGTTGCCATAGCACCGATAAGCAGGAGACAGAGCCGACTCCATAATTTGTGGAGCCCGATGCAAAATCAAAATGCAAGCCCCTTTGTTCAGAGAGCCTTGAGAGTTTCAAGGCTGTAACATCAGAGCATTAAACCAAGTGCACTTCTGAGTGAGGGGCTTGGTGTGGCTGCACAGGTCACATGTCCACGAGGCCAGCCCTAGCAGTAGCTGAGAGCCAGCAATTGCTGAGCAGTAGCTGAGAACCTGGGAGTGTCTGGTGGAACTACAGAGAAAGAAGAGGTGGGTGGGTGGCCCCCAGGTACCAGTGTAGCTGAAGAAGACATTGCCAGCTGACGGACACAACAGCCCACCCTCCACGGCCCTTAGGTGAGTGAGAAGACAGCCTTTATGTGGTTAGCCACTACGATTCCAGGCTCTGTCTGTTGTGGCAGCTGGTGTTAAATACCCTGAAACATTCAGACCCCAAAGCCTTCTTCTCCCTTACTTCTAATTTGCTGCTTCTAACTGCAGGCCTGTCTCAGCCAGCTGCCAAAAAAAAAAAAAGAATGAGAGTGCCAGGCATTAGGTAGTGTTGGTACAATGGACTGAATTTTTGTGTCCTCCCAAATTCATATCCCAAAGGTTCCACCCCAATCACCTCCCAAAGGCTTTATCTCCTCATTCCATCACATTGGGGATTAGGGTTTCAACATAAGCATTTGGGGGGAACAAACACTCAGTCCATTGTACCAAAAATACCCAAAGCCTGGCAGACCTGATAGAGACCCCTCAGCTGCAAGTTCTTGGAGACAGGACACCTCTGTCCCCAACTGATTAACTCAGCCTGTGGTCCTTTGTTAAGATGAAGATTCCAGCCTAATTACTATCATGACTCCAAAGCAGTGATGAGCTGAAGTAATATCTTTTGTGATAGCTCCAATGAGTGAAACGTGACATTAATCAATGAGATTTCTATGAATGACACCGTCACAGACACTACTCATACTACTGTGGTCTGTCGCCTATGTTCATAGTGGAAGGAAATGCTGCATTCCAGTTAAAGTTAATGAGAATAAAGATATTTTCCCCATCCAAGTTCAAGGGGTGTTTGGACCACAGGTTAAGACCCCCAGTTTGGAGGGTCTTCTGGGTCCACCAAATCCTCAATGAATCACCCAATTCTGCCCCATTCTTCTTTCTCCAGACTAAACCCAGATTTAGTTTCCTACGCTGAATGTCAGGACCTTTGTCTCCTACAGGGACTATCCTGTTCGAGGTATCTGTTCAAGTCTCGGGTTAGCCGTCACCTCCTCCCTGAAGCCTCCCTGACTTCTTGGGCTGCATCAGGTGCCTCCTCTGTCCCTCCCAGGCTCCATCTCTCCTCATCCAGCAGTGGCCGTCCCATCACAGCCTCCACTGGCCAAGATCCAGCCTATTGACTGGAGTGACACTGACATGTCATTTCAGAGTCAAAGCAGCTGAGAGCTGGTGGTGAGAGATGAAGACAGCAGCTCCATCCTTTTCTTCCCCACCACAGCACCCCTGGAGGCTCCGGGCTTTCGAAGGAGGAGCCCACCCTTTGCAGCCCTTAGATGAGTGAGAAGACAGCCTTTATGTGGTTAGCCACTGTGATTCCAGGCTCTGTCTGTTGTGGCAGCTGGCATTAAATACCCTAAAACCTCCAGACCCCAAAGCCCAAGCCTAGAAGAGAGTAAAGCAACCTGGCAGATGGTTAATGATGGAATGTTCTGCTTTTAATCACCTTTTTTAAAAAAAAAAGCTAGCTAAGGGCTGGCCAGTTAGCTCAGTTGGTTAGAATGCAGTGTTAAAACACCAAGGTCAAGGGTTCAGATCCCCATACCAGCCAGATGCCAAATAAATAAATAAATAATTTTTTAAAAAGAGCTGTCTATCTAACATTTACGGACATTATGAATCAGGCACTGTTCCAAGAACTCAATGTTCATGAAATCATTTAATCATTTTACCCCATACTTATGGGAGAGCTCTCTATTATCATTTCCATTTTACAAATGAGAAATTAGAGGCACAGAGAAATGAAGTAACTTGTCCAGGGTTGAAGCTGGAATTTTAACTCTGAACACGGGGCCCATGTGCTCATCCCTTACCTAAACATGGCAGGTGCAGGCTCCACCTAAATGCCACCACCGAGGCATACCAGGCACAAACAGGGTCAGTCAGTGAAAGGGGATGTGACTGCGGAAGTAGAAAGAGACTGGAAGATGCAATGCTGCTGGCTTTCTCCTAAATGCTAGGAAAAGGCAGGGAAACAATCTCCCTTGAAGCCTCCAGAATGAACACAGCTCTAGCAACACTTTGATTTGAGGACTTCCGACCTCCAGAACTGTAAGATAATAAATCTGTGTTGTTTTAAGCCACTAAGTGCGTGGCAATTTGTTACAGCAGCAAGAAGAAACTAATACAGTGACCTTGGGCAAGGCCTTTTGACTTTCTGGGCCTCCACTACCTCATCTATAAAATGAAGAGAATGTTCTCTGCCTCCTGCCTATGGGGAGACTTAGACAAGATAATAAATGTGAAAAGGCTTAAAAAGTGTCCTATAAATGAGAATTGAATTTTTTAGTCCATTTCAGGGTATACTTGCCTCTCTCTGGGTGTCAGCTTTGGATTCCAGAGCCCTTCTCCTGTCGCTCTATCCTTCCACCCCCTCTGTGCTGAAAAAACCTCCTGGCATGTCCTCCATGGTCTTCCCCTGAAGACTCAGCTTCCAGGTGGACAGCAGATGGCTGACCAGGTATCGATGACTTGGCCAGAGCCCAGGCTGCAAGGCCACAGGATAGGACCAGATTGTCACACAAGGGAGGACAGCAGCAGGTGATGGCCACTTCTTCCAGTACAGCTGGGTCACCCAATCTAACTAACCAGGTGAAATCCTCCAGATAGCCTGTTAACCATCAAGGACACTGGGCATGCCAATCATGAAAGCAAATCCTGCTAAAGAGACCCAAGCCAACCCTACACACTTGCTTGCCTTTATGGGACTCTTGTCTCTACCAAGGCTCAATCACCCATTTGTTCCTCCTTGAATATTTAACCAGCATTAACTATGCACCAAAAACTGTTGGTTGCCTACCCAGCAGTCATTCCTCCCTTTTTCCTTGCTCCCAAAATTCCATCCAGTCCCAAGCAACGGTTCTTGATTGGTCTAAGCCCATCCTGGTATCCTGAGCCCTGTGTCAGTGCTTGGGCAAGAGCTGGGTTTGTGCCCCAATTAAACATAAAAGCAAGCTTGTCAAGAGATTATGGGAAAGCTTCCTTCCTATTAAGAGAGAGATGGTCCAGGAAAAGAGTTTTTAAATCTCCTTTCTCCCCTCCTGCTCTGAACACTTTTGTCTGAGATTGTTATTTCTGGAGCTTAGCAGCCATCTTGTGACCTTGAGGTGACAGCAATAAGGCTGAATTATCAACATGTCAAGGATAGGAAAAAAGAAGAAACTTGATGGCTGAAATGGTTAATTTTAAGTGTCAACTTGGTGAGACAATGATGCCCAGATGCTTGGTCTAACACTAGTCTAGATGTTGCTGTGAAGGTATTTGTAGATGTGACTTGTAGACTCAGTAAAGCAGACTGCTCTCCATAATGTGGGTGAGCCTCAATCCAGGAGGATGAAGGCCTTAAGAGAAAAAGACTGAGGTCCCCCGAGGAAGAAGGAATTTTATCTCCAGACTACCTCTGGACTCAGCCTGCAACATCAACTCATCTCTGGGTCTCCAGCCTGCCCTGCAGATTTTGGACTTGACAGCTTCCACAATCATGTGAGTCAATTCTTAGAGAGGAAGGAAGGAAGGAGAAAAGAAAGAGAAAGAAAGGAAAAGAAAGAAAAAATAGAGAGAGAAAGAAAGAAGGAAGGAAGGAAGATCCACACACATACACACACACACACACACACACATCCTATTGGTTCTGTTTCTCAGGGAACCCTGACTCATACAGTGGCTTTGGGGGTGGGAGCGGGGGACTGCTAACCTCAGGACTCCTCATTAAGAATAAATATCATCATGGTCTCAGCCTCTCTTAGTTGGGTTTTCTGTTATTTGCAGCCCAAAGCATCATGTTTAGTGCACCTGCTCTATCAGTTCTATCGCTGCATGAAAAACTATCCCAAAACTAGGTTACTTAAGGCAACAACCATTTATTTTTCTCATAAACCTGTGGGTCAGCTGAGCAGTTCTGCCAGTCCTGGCTTGGCTCCCTCATGCATCTGCCTCAGCTGGTGGTTTGGCTGAGATGAAGAATCTAGGACCACCTAAATGCTACACGTGATCCTGGAATTTTTATTTATTTATTTTGCCATCTATAGAGGACATTATTAGAACAACTGGAAACTTCCGAATAAGGGCTGTAGATTAGGTAATAGTATAGTAATTCTTGATTTTGGTCACTGTACTGTGGTTAGGTAAAAGGATTCCCTTGTATTAGGAAATATATATTGAAGTACTTAAGGGTAAAGGAGTATCATATGTGCAATTTACTTTCAAATGTTTCAGAAAATATTGTATATATTCATGTATTATGTCTGTGTACATATATATACACATACATACACATATATACACACAGAGAGAGAGGAGGAGGAGGAAGAGAAGAAGAAATCAGATATGGTAAAAGGTTAGCACTTGAGGAATCTGGGTAAAAGGTATCCAAGAATTCATTGTACTCTTTGCAACTTTTCTATAGGTCTGGAATCAATTTGGAATAAAAATTTGAACAAAAAAAGAAGAAGACATTGAAGAAGGGAGCCAGGATTCAAATTTGGTTTATCTGATGCAAATACCTGGGCTCTCCTTGGGAGACCAGGGTGGGAGCACTGGCTCCCAGGGTCCCAGAGTTCATGTCAGGTCAATGGCAGTTTCTCTTGTTCTCAACTAATTCCTTCTTGACAAAGATGACTTGAGAACTAAACCCACTAGTCAGGAGAGTTACAGTGGTGATGCTTTTATTGAAGCAAATGCTCTGTATTAGTCCATTTCTATTACATATAACAAAATACCAGAACTGGGTAATTTATAAGAAAATGAAATTTATTGCTTACAGTTTCTGAGGCTGGAACGTTCAAAGTCCAGGGAACACATCTGGTGAGAATCTTCTTTTGCTGGTGGCTTTACAGAAATGCAGGGGGTCTCACATGGCAGGAAATGGCAGAGCAGAGAGAGAGACTAACCTCTCATGTGCTCTTCTTTTAAAGGCCTCAGAACCACGCCACTGACCACCATTATTAATCCATTCACTGTGGCACGGTCCTACAATCTAATCACCTCTTCAAGGCCCCACCTTTCAATTACATAATAGGATTTCCCCCATCAACAGTTACAGTGGAGACTGAGCTTCTGATATATGAACCGTGAGGGACACAAATCAATCAGTGCACAGCACGCTCTCTTCCTTATTCTTACTTTTGGGGAATTTGGATTTTTATAGGTGGGATCTGCTTTGAAGCTATGTGTGCTCATATGAAGGCAGAAAAAGACTGGGTTCAAATCCCGGCTGTACATTTAGTTGCCAAATGACCTTGAACAAGCAACTTGAGTTTTCCTGCACCTCAGTTTCCTCATCTGTAAAATGAGGATAATCAGAGTACACATCTCATAGCATTGTTATAAAGATTAAATTGGTCAAAATATTCGTAAAGAGCTTAGGACAGTGCCTGTCACAGGGGTGATACTCTGTAATCACTAGCTGTCATCATTGCCACCATCATCGCCAAGATTAATAGGATTTCCATTAAGATCCTTTTGGTTTTAGAGTCAGACAGACCCAAGATGGAGCCCTTGATGTTCCTAGAACTTACTGGAGACACTGAGTTAGTTACTTGTCCTTTCGAAACTCAGTGTGCTCATCTGTAAGATATGGATGATACTGTCAGGCTAATGTGGGGGTTAAATGACAACAAGCATGTGACACACTCAGCCCAGTGCTGGGCAC
Source organism: Cynocephalus volans (assembly GCF_027409185.1). NCBI lineage: Eukaryota > Metazoa > Chordata > Mammalia > Dermoptera > Cynocephalidae > Cynocephalus > Cynocephalus volans. Next base: position 190,313,134 of record NC_084461.1, read on the forward strand.
ACGGTAGCCCCTCATTGAAGAGCTGGGAGAAAAATTACCTGGAAAACCCATTAGGATGGCTACTAGAGAAACAAAAACAGAAAATAGCAAGTGTTGGTGAGGATGTAGAGAAACTCTCATGCACGGCTGGTGGGAATGCAAAATAGTGCAGCTGCTACAAAAAACAGCGTGACGGTTCTGTGAAAAATTAAAATATAGTTACCGTACTGCATTAGTCAGCTCAGGCTGCCATAACAAAACTGCATAGCTTAAACAACAAAAATGTATTGCTCACAGTTCTGGAGCCTAGAAGTCTGAGATCAGAATGCCAGCATGGTCGGGTTCTGGAGAGGGCCCTCTTCCTGGCAGCAGACAGCTGCCTTCTCGATGTGTGCTCACATGGCCTTTCCTCATTTTGTACTCTCAAAAAGAGAAAGGAAGAAAGGGATCTCTGTCTCTTCCTCTGCTTTCAAGATTGCCAATCCTATCTGATTAGGACCCTACCCTGTGACCTCATTTAACCTTAATTACCTCCTAAGAGCCTATCGCCAAATATGGTCACATTGGAGGTTAGAGATTCAACAGAGGAATGGGGGGAGGAGAAAAATCCAGTCTATAGCACGTATGATCCAGCAATCTCACTTCTGGGTATATACCCAAAGAGTTGAAAGCAGGGTCTCAAAGAGATATTTTCACACCCATGCTCATAATAGCACTATTCGTAACAGTCAGGAGGTGAAATCAACTCAAGTGTCCATTGACAGATGCATGGATAAACAAAATGTGGTCTATCCATACAGTGGAATATTATTCAGTCTTAAAAAGAAAGGGAATTCTGACACACGCTACAACACGGATGAACCTTGCGAACATTATGCTGGGTGAAATAAGCCAGTCACAAAAGGATAAATACCGCATGATTCCACTTATATGAGGCACTGGAGTAGTCAAATTCATACATACAGAAAACAGAATGGTGGTTGCCAGAGGTTGGGGGAGAGGGGGAAATGGGGAGTTATTGTTCAGTGGGTACAAAGTTTCAGGTTTGCAAAATGAGAAAGTTCTGTTGCACAACAGTGTGAATATACTTAACACTCCTGAACTGTAAGCTTAGAAATGATTAAGATGATGAATTTTGTGTTATGTGTTTTTACCACAATAAAAAAAATTAAAAATAAATTACCTGGAAATCCCTCCAGCATTAGAGCAATGGACCAAAATAGACCACTAGGGGGCGCTCTGCATCCACTCCTATTTCACTCCACAGCTTTCACTGGACCCATGCTGGCGATTTCTGGAAAGGAAAAAAAAGGACTAGGGTTCTGGAAAAAATTAGGGTTCCTCTCATCTCTCTGCCACCCCTTCCCCAGACGAACTAGCTCTATGTAAGCAAGGAAGCGCGCGCACGCACACACACACACACACACACACACACACACACACAACCTCCCCTTCCCTTGCATAAGCTCTGACCGCACCAAACTTCCACCACGTCGCAGGCCACACTAACTTTAAGCCCCCTTCTTTGTCTGGGTTCCTTCCCTCCGTGGGGGAGATGTGGCCAGTCCAGGATCAAGTGCCTTCACCTTGCCTAGCTTCCCAGTTCTCATAGATTGCCCAGGGCCTTGAGAAGAAAGGAGAGGTGGCAAGGTCTCACCTACATCGTGGAGGGGAAAAACTGAGGTCCCGAAGGGACACCACAATGGAAATAGATCAGAGACCTCATGTCCCAGGTGCAAGAGCTTCAAGATCAGCCAAACCTGAGGCTTTTCAGCTCAGCTGCCCACAGTGTAGGTCATAACCTCCCTGGGCCTCAGTTTCCTCATCTATAAAACCTGTAATAATGCCTGCTGGGGTTGTTGAGAGGATTGAAGACTTAATAAAAATCCCTGCTATCTAGAAAGTGTTCAATGAATGGGTTAATTACTATTCCACACCCTTATCCGATGCTGGCCTGGGTCTCCCCCATCTCCTGGTGGTTTTCTACCACGCTGGCATCCATCCCTGGTTTGCACTTTCTCTGAAGAAACCTGCAACATGATCTTGTGACCACAGGGTCAGTGATTTAACTGGGTAGGACCCAATTAAACCACCTCAAGGAAACTGGGTGTCTCATGGAATCCAAGGAAAAGTTGAACAGCCAGTCACTAAGAAGAGCTGACTCAGGATCTGGACCCTTTGGGGAACCCAAGAATGTCCTTTCTCTCCTCCCCCCCATATCTCTCTCTCCCACTCCCTAAGCCTGCTTCATTCTTTTGCTTGATGCAGGTCATCTCCAGGACACACATAGTCACTTCCTCCAAGTGCTCTCCTGCCTCAGGGCCTTTGCACCTGCTGTGCCCTTGGCCTGGCACACTCTTCCTCGGATCTCCCCATGGTCCACTACCCCCTCCAAGTCTTGCTTTTTTTTTTTCCCTCTAACCTTGCATTACAAAACAAAAAAAGAAAAAAGAAAGGGAGGGGGGTTAATCATAACCTTTGACTCATAACCCACTGTCATCAGCATTTAATTAGTTAGTTTTAAGAATGTAATCAACACCTGTGGAAACACCACCCGAAACAAAAGCTAGAATCTTGACAATAACTTACATCTAACCATATGGTTGCCCCGAGCCCTGGCATCGTGTCCCCCCGCTGTAATACTCATCCTGAGTTCCATATTTATTCTTCCTTTGTTTCCTTTTCATACAGTTAATTATCACATCTGTATGTATATATAATTTTAGTTGCCTTTAACTTTATAAAAAAGGGAATCATGCTTATGTAACGGGACATTTTTTATTGAATCTCTTGTGTCAGAGATTCATGTCTATTGTGATGTGGGGCTATAGACCCTTCACTGTGAGTGCCATGTCATGTTTCATTGTGGAAATTAAACCATAGTTTATTCATTTTCTCTCCTGTGGATGGGCATTTGGCCATTTCCCAATTTCGGCCACTGTGAACAGAGCTGCTATGAACGTTTTTCTACATGACTCCTGTTGTAAATGGAAAATAATTTCTCTGGGATGCGTACTCTGGAATAGAATTAATTGTTGGGTCACAGGGTATGTACATGCTGAACTTTCAGAGATAAAGCCAGACTGGTTTCCACCATGGTTGCATCAAGTCCCATTTCCACCAGTAACGTCTAAGAGGACTTTATCTTCTCCATAGCACTTACACTTTATGATGTGCTATATATTTTACTTACGCAGTTATTTACTATCTATCTCCCCCCCTCTAGAATGTCAGCTCCAAGAGAGCAAGTATTTTTGTGTCTTTTGTTCACATTTGTATCCCCAGTGCCTAGAATAGTGTCTGGCACATAGTAGGTGCTCAGTAAACATTTTCGAATTGAATGAACAAGTGAGTAGCCTAAAGCAGGCCTTGAGAGCTCACGATACCATGGATTATCAGCCCACCTACCTGGGCTGACTCAACCCTCTCTCAGTTTCAATCTCTCAAATCCAGGGAAAGGACCATTGGCCAAAAAGTACTGACACTTGGACTCCAAGATCAAATAAATTGGTTTCTGATGGTGGGGTTTGGACATGTGTAATTTTTAAGCACTTCCTAGGAGATTCTCACATGCACCCAGAGTGAGACCCAGCACTCTCAGGTGGGCGATCATCTCACCCATAGGTGCTCAGGCCCCACTTGAGTCTGGCTGAATGTGAACTTCATGGCAAGGCCTGGGAATCTGTATTCACCTGGCCTCAGCCCTGCCTGGTGATGGGGAAAAGCTGCTCCCAAGGGCCACAGCCTTGTGCCTGCAGACTGTCCTCACTGACCAGGGCCAGCTGTGGACGTTACCCCTCTGAGATTCCTCCAATTCCACCGCCACTTCTCAGCAAAAAACTTTTTATCATCCCCCACCCCATTTACATTCTGCAGCCCCAAGGAAGTCCCCTATTTTCAACAGAACACTCTGACTTCCAGGGGCCCTGTTTGAGTCCCCAAAGACACCCAAACAGTTCTTCTTGCTCTGTTTCCTGTTTTCCACTTAAACTTTTTCTCACATGCTGAAGGGAAGGTCATAGCTGGTCCATGCGCCAGAATGTTGAGGGATGGAGAGGAGAGCTCAGAAAAGCCTTAACTCATTTGCTCCACAGGCTGGGGGCAGCGTGACATGTGCTTCCCAGGGCTCATACCCCAATCGTACATGACCCTGCTATGGTCTTCAGTTTTACTCATCTTGTTCTGCATCCCCTTCCAGGTTGGGCATACAGTAGGTGCTCAATAAAGTCTAATTACTTTCAGACTCTTTCAAACACAAATCAAATCACATCAAATCTCCTTCGGTAACTCCCTGTGACTCTTAGGATAAAATCCCAAACCCCTGCGGGGGCTAACAAGGCCCTGCATGGTAGCCCTGTCACCTGGTCTTGCCCCACGCTCACCCCTACTCCATTCTCAGTGGTCACCCCAGTCTCCTGTCTGTTGCTCTAAGACATCAAGCTCTTTCCCACCTATGGGGCTTTGCATGCCTCCATTCCTGTGCCTTAAACATTCCTCCTCCTACATCCCTTAGCCACATTAAGACCTCCTCTGAGAAGCCCTCTCTGACTCCTTAGACCTGATAGGACCCCCGTTAGATACCCTCCTGATATCCTGATCTTTTCCTTCATGGCCCTGGCAAAAATTTGTCATCATACTTTGTTTGATTCTTTGATTTATGTCTGACTCTCCCACTAGACTCTGAGATCCAGGAGGGCAGGCACCCTGTTATTTGGATTATCTCTGTATCTCAGCGCATAGCCCCAGTGCCTGGCACATAGGAGGGGTCTGATATTTTTCAGATGGATGGATGGGTGGATGGATGGATGAATAGACGATGGATAGGAGAACAAAAAAATGAGTTCATCTTTTTCTGTCTTCTCCCCATGCTGCCATAATGGTGCACATGACCGTCCTGGACTATGCCGTCAAGAGCATCAACAATACTCAGAAGAGAGACCAACACCAGGTTCTCTTAGGTCATGCTCCAAAGTCATCATCTGGTTTCTAATTATGATGATGCACACAGTTACATCGGTGAATATGAAATCATTGATGATCACAGGAAAATCACTGTGGATCTCACAGGCAGGTTAGACAAGTGTGGAGTGATCAGCCCCAGATTTGATGTGCAACTCAAAGATCTAGAAAACTGGCAGAATAATCTTTCCCATCCTATCAGTTTGATTTCATTATACTGATGACCTCAGCTGGTATCATGGACCACAAGAAAGCAAGATGAAAGCACACATGAGGGAAAATCCTGGATGATTTTTTTTCTAGGGATATAATACACACATACAAATAAAATGCCTTAATGGACAGTTTTAAAAAAAAAAAAAGAGTTCGTGGTTGATTGCTTTTGTTCTGTTGGCTTCTCTGGTGTCTGAGCCATCTCCCCAGTAGATTGTGGGCTTTTTGGCAGCCAAATTCCTTCTCCTTCCTTGGAATTTCTTTCTCCCAGGGTGCCCTGGGAGGAGGGCTTTGCACTTCCAGATGTTCCACAGTCCAGTTGAGAGGGGCAATTAAAGGCCACGCTGCACCAGATCCTCAGCTGGATGCTGTCGATTAGTCGCTCAGCAAACACAGAGAGACAACATGGTGTTGTGGGAGGTGCAAAGGGGTTTGGGATTCAAATTCCAGCTACGCCACTGGGCAAGCCACCTCACCTCTTTGAGCTTCAGAAGTTTTTCTTTTTCCCCTGCATGTGTAATATCAGGACAATACTACCTGCCTCGTGGCGTGGTTATGGAGAGTAGTGAGCATTATGTAAGTGTCTGGCATATAATAGGCACTTAACAAATGACACCCATCATGTAATGAGCACCAGCCACACCACAAAAAGATGAATACAGCACAGTCCCTGATAAGGATGTTGCACGACAGCAGGGACCGATTTCATTTAAGGTGCTAATTGTTATACAGGATGGCATATCAAGGTATGGGCACAGAAACAGAGGAAGAGGGGGTGAATTCAGGGAATGCATCCCCATGTGATCTTGAGCCAATCACTTTCCCACCCTGGGGTCCCCAGATCTCCTTCTGTAACATAAGGTTATTGAGCATCAGCTCTGAACCTTTTAGGTCACTGCCTCCTTTGAGAAGAATCTGCTGAAAGCCAGAGCACTTCCCAGAAAAATGCACAGACACACAAGTTTGCTTGTAAGGGGCGGGGGGCTTCATAGACCCCTGGAAAGCCATCGGTGGACGCTAGGCTAAAATCTCAGAGCTCAGTGCCCCTTTTGGAGTATTATCACTGCAGACTTGTCCCTGCCCTTGGACAGAGCCTCTCTCTTCAGTCTGCAGTGGGTGCAAGCAAGCAGAATCATTGATCCAATCTGGAAAAGCCCATCAGGCACTGGGCTGCAAGACAGAGCAGTGGTCTGGGGAGGGAAGGTCACTCCAGCTGGCAGGGGAACTGGGGTTCGGGTCTGGGAACACACCCCTGAGCAGCCTGCCCTTGACCTTGCCTAGTTTATCATCAGCTGTCCTGGGGAGGCAGAGGAGCGTGGGCCGCTCTGGGCAGACTCCCAAACAGGCCACTGACCCCCTGTCTGCCGCCCAGGCTGGAGTTCCCGGACACATCCTTCATCTTCCCTAATCTAAACACCCGTAGGCCCCGGGTGGTCCATCCCCCTCCCAGCTGATGTGTGTCCTCAGCTGCATCCAGCTTGACAGAGGAGGGAGGGACTGCCCATACCATTAACACTTAAGCTGCTGCCACCATCAGCCTCCCCTTTCACCCAGCTTTTATTGAGCACCTATTGTTTGCAGGCAGCTGTGAATGAGACAGCAGAGAGTCCGCCTTGCCCTTCCACCAAGGTCTCTGCCTCCTGACCTAGGTCCCCTCCTTGCTGGGAGGCAAGATGCTGCTCCCATCATGCTCACCTGGAGCAGATGGGTTTTTGGGGGGAAGTGAGCTCTGGGCTGGCTAACTGGGTACTGGTGGGAGAATCAGATCTGGGTTGGTGCCTAGGCACTGCTCTAAGCTTCTATGAGATGCTGGGCCTGTTTCTTACTCTCCCTGGGCCTCAGTCTTCCCATCTATACGCTTCAGATTCTATGGTTCCATTTGAGAGGAAGGAGGCTACCCCAGAATGATTTAAGATCTTTCTTCAGACAAATCTCTGGATCTTATTCATTCATTCAAGTATTTATTGAGCAACTATCAAGTGCCAGACCCTGGACCGGGTGACTGGAACGCAAAGATGACAAATAGTCAAGCAGGCTGCCCTTAAACGTCCCACTTCTTGCCTAGCGCTCTGCCTGGGATGAGGTTTGTGGGGTCCCAGGCGGGCCTAGCCGCAGATTCGGGGCGCCCTGGGACTCGCGTGTCAGCGCCAGCGGCGCTTGGGGCCGCGATCTGTCTCCTCCCCTTCCTCCTCTCCGCCCCCTCCCCCTTCCTCCCCGAGCGCGGCCGCGGCCGCCTCCCACCCCGCGGGATCCCGGCGTCCGGCAGCCCGCCGCTGCGTCCGTCGGTTGGCTGGGCAGTCTGTCCGCACGCGGAGAGCCCAGCGCCCAGGCGTGCGGTGGCCGCGGGGCCCGGGAGGGAAAGGGCGGAGGCGGGACCGCGGCCCCCTCCCACTCCGGGGGGAGCCCAGGAGGCGGCGGTGCTGGAGCGCGAGCCGGAGAAGGAGCCTCAGCAGCGGAGAGGCGGTGAGAGCGCGGGGTGCTTAGGGACCCCACCCCCGGCCCCAGTGTGGAGGGCGCCGGCACGCGGTTGGGGAGGTCTGGGCTGCGGAACGGGGCTGCTACCCCCAGGGCGGGAGGCAGTGACGATCCAGCTCCTGGCTTCGCTCCCTCCGTGACGCGACCCCCGAGGGGCCCTGGGCCTCGCCCGCAGCGCCGCGCATCCCCGCACGCCCTGCATCCCCTGGGCAGGGCGCGGGCCCGGGGAAGGGGAACGCTCGAGGAGCTGAGGAGGGGGCGCTGCAGGCGGGAGTCTCGGAAAACCGCGCCCCCAACCCTCCCTTCAGGCCTGCCCCCAAGGGGACGCGGGCCGGGCGACCCCCTTAAGCCCCCCTGGCTCCCCCCCCATCGGCTCCCCCATTGTTCTCAGCAGAACGCTCTCCCGGGAAGGGGGGAGGGGGTGCCGCGCTCTCCTCTTAAAGGGCCCTCTCCCCTTCTTGTTTCCTGGCAGGTTGCGAGCACGAGTGGGGTGGGGCGTGCCCACGGGCCCCCGCCCCCCTCGTCCCTCTCGCCCCCCAGCCCAGCTCCAGAGCCGCAGCCCGGGCGCGACGGCCGGGATCTGCACAGCAACCTCCCCAGTGCGTTCTGCGACCACCCAGGCCTTCCAGGACTCTGTGGAGAGGGGACCAGGGGGACACGGACGCCCTCTTCAGTAGGAGCTGTCTGGGGGGCGGACCCTAGGCAAGGCGAGCAGCCCCACTGAAGCCAGGCGCAGGGGTCTGGGACGCAGTTGGGAACGCAGAGGGCTGATTGAGCTCCGCAGAGAGCAGCAGGCTGGGGCCCGGGCCTCCTGGGTGACAGGCCCTGCGTGGCAGGGGAAAACGGCCAGAGGAGACTAGCAGGGAAGAGGCTGGACCTAGAAAAGGGGCGGCTGCTTCACTCCCTTACCAGAGCCAAAGGGACCAAGGAATCTGGAGCCATGTTTCTACAGTCAGAAGAAAGACACTTGCTTTCCATTGCAGTGTGCTTTATCTGAGACAGCTCTGCAGGGAAACGGTCCTTGGAGCCTGGATCATCACCCTGCATACCTTTAACTGAGGCCTCCAAGCCTCAGAGAGGACCTGGATTTAGAAAGGAGGCTGGACGGTCCTTGCTGCCCTCCCTGGGGAGAGAGGAAGTTCCCTGCCTGCTCCCGGGCCAGGAGGAGCTGGGCCAGCAGAGTGGGGACCTGGCCCCTGAGGCAGCGGCGGCCATGTCACGCCCAGGCCAAGGCGTGATGGTGCCGGTGAACGGGCTAGGCTTCCCGCCGCAAAACGTGGCCCGGGTGGTGGTGTGGGAGTGGCTGAATGAGCACAGCCGCTGGCGGCCCTACACAGCCACCGTGTGCCACCACATCGAGAATGTGCTCAAAGAGGATGCCCGAGGTTCTGTAGTCCTGGGGCAGGTGGACGCCCAGCTGGTGCCCTATATCATCGACCTGCAGTCCATGCACCAGTTTCGCCAGGACACAGGTGAGCAGACTCCTGCCCACCCCATCCCACCTGCCAGGCCATGCCAGGCCATGCCTTTCATGGCAGGGAAAATCCCACCCAGGATTCCTGAAGAGAGAGGCTGGAACTGCAGGAAGGCCAAATCTGGTGATCCAACCTCCCTCCCTGCGGCCCCCTCCCCCTCAGGCCCTTGGCCCCCTCTGAAAAAGGGACAGTCTCACCTACTCCAGTTTAAGACTTGGATTTCAGTGCAGCTTCTTATATTAGTTGTAGGGCCTTGGGCAAGTTTCATCACCTCTCTGAGCCTCAGTTTCCTCATCTGCAAAATGGACAGATCAATATCTATCATAGCTGTGGGAGGATTAAATAAAATTGTGAACATAGAAGAGCATTAGAACTCAATATTTGTAGAATAAGGGCTTTACACGCACTTCCTCATTTGATTTTTCCAAAGATCACAGGCAGTAAGTTTTACTACTGTATTTTTAGTTGGAGTCCCATTTTACAGATGAAGAAACTGAGTCTCACTGAAGCTGAGTGATTTAAACTCAAAACTGGGATTTCAACCCAGGCAGTTGAATTCCAGAGCCAAAGCTCTTAACTGATATCCTGTACTGGTTCCAAGCATTGGTGGTGTTGGGGTGGAGCGATGGTTGGTGGTAATTATTGGGAGGTGGGGGGTATTGAAGGTGGGAGTAGGGTGGTAATGATGGAGGAGATAGTGTTGGTGGTTATGTTGGTGGTGACGTCAGTGGTACTGATGGTGGTGGGGGTGGTGAAGTTGAGGGTGGTGTCATGGTGACGGTGGGATGGTAATAATGGAGGGGTTGGTGGTAGTATTGATTGTGGAATTAGGTGCTGGTGGTGATGTTGATGGTTGTGTTGGTGGTGTTGTGATGGGTGGTGATGGAGAGAATGATGTTGGTGGCAGCCTTGATGGCCATGTGGTGTGGGTGGTAGTACTGTGTGTGGGCTGGTGAACTATCAGGAATAGTGTGGTGCTATTGATGGTTGTGTTGGTGGTGGTGGGACAGATAACGATGATGATAAAAATGGTGAGGTCAGGGCCACAGTCTTTTGTTCCGGAGATTTGCCATCATTGTGGAGATTTCCCTGAGTCATTGCCCAGTGGTCCCTGTGACAAGCTTGGTAGGCACTGGGGGTGGTGAGGTCCTGCCTCATGAAAGCTGCCCAAGAATCTTTGACCCCGAAGGACCAGCTGATGGAGATTTTGAGAAGTTCCTGTGAATCCCTGGATGACAGACCACATGTAACAACCTTGGGGATAGTAAGATGCTTCCTTTCTCTCTAGACTGTGCCATCCAATATGGTAGCTACTAATCACATGTGGCTATTTAAATTTACATTAATTAAAATTAAGTGAAATTTGAAATTCAGTTCTTCAGTTACACTAGTCACACTTCAAATGCTCAATAGCCACATGTGTCTTGTGGCTACTGTACAGGACAGTGTAGATCCGGAACATTGCCACCATTGCAGTTGGACTGCACTACTGTAGAACACTGCTTGGTCCCTGCAGTGCTCACCAAGTCTAGAAACACAGGTGCATTTATAATGAGTGGCTTATGGATGTTACATTTCAGTACAACTGTGTTTCCATAACTCTAGGCATTGACTGCAGTCACTGGTGGGGCCAATGATTCATGCGTTCTATCTTATGATCATTTATTGCTTTCCTGCTGTGTGTTAGACTGCGCTAAGCAATGGGAACAAGACAGGGGAGGAAGACAGGGTCCTTAGCAGAGGTCTACTGCTGAAGGTCCTGGTGTAGTTCAGGAGCAAGCAAGCACAGAATTGCACAGATAATCAGTTGCAGGTCTGAGAGCATGAAATCAGCCTGATCTATGGGTACTCAGGGAAGGCTGGTCTGAGGAAGTAATGTTTGAACAGAGATCTGAAGAATGAACGTGGGAGGCAATGTTTCAGGCAGAGGAAATGCCAGAGCAAAGGCCCTGGGGTGAGAAGGAGCAGCCTACATTCAAGTCCATTGCATCTGGAGTGCAGTGAACAGGGCAAGATGGTGCAAAATGAGATTGGACCAAGGACCAGTCATTCTGGCCTGGACAACCATGAAAAGGACTTTCAGTTTGATCCTGAGAGTAGGGAGGAGTCACCATCCAGTTCCTGTGCCCATTCTTCCAGAGGGGCATTGAGGTGCTGATGGAGAAATTAGAAGTGTTGGGTGTCCCCTGCCCCATTCTCTGTGTTTTATGCTGGAGGTGGGTGGCAGGGGTCTGATAGCAGAAGAGGGTAGGCTTTTTCTTTGTTAGGTGATTTGGCATTCTGTGGGCTCAGACCTAATGGCGAGTGTAGAGATTTTCCAGGACCTAGCTTGTGTATGGGCAGGGGAGGGGTGCCTTAGAAGCAGGGTCAGACCCTCCCAAGGCTGCCAAGTTGGCAACTTTGCCTTTGATCCCCCTCTCCATTTCAGGACCCCTTTTCTACTCCCAGAATTTCCACTTGGGCTCCTGAGTCTCCAGGCTCCTGAACTCCCACCACCTGCCTTTCAGCAGGCCCCTTACTCTCAATAGCACCCCTTTTATGGTTCAGCCTTACTGGACCCCCCCAGAAGTTCAACTCCAGTCACATCTGCGCACCCCCTCCCCAGAGCTGTTCACTCCACACCTGCCCCATGTTTGCCGGAAAAGGGAAAAAAAAACTTCATCCCTCAACGGGCTCCTGGGAATCTGCCAAGACCTCCCTGAGCGAGAGGGGAAGGCCTGGAAACCTACTGGGGCTGGCGGGGGACCTAGGAGGCCTGGAAATCTACTGGAGGGAGAGGCGAGATGCCTCCCCAGCAGACATGTTAGAGTTTGCTCCCCAGTTCACCCAGGCGCAAAACAATGTCAAGAAAGGATATCTTGTTTTCATTGTTAGTGGTCTGGGGAAAAGCCTGGACCAGCAGGGAGCAGACCTGACTGCTGGGCTCTCCTCTGCACTGACAAGCTGTGTGACCTCGGGCAGGTATGTTCACCTCTCCAGGTCTCAGCTTCCACATCTGTGAAATGGGTAAGAGCATCACATAACTATCAGGGTTGTTGGATTGAGAGAGAATAGAGCCTATTTTCTCCCACAAACATCAACTAATCACCTGCTATATACCATACCTAGCTAGTGCGCACCACTGTGGATGCAAGAGAAAAAACAATCTAAAGCTGTAAAACCCATAACTCATGTCTATGTGCTGAAATGAAGGGCTTCCATCTAGATTTTTTAACTGAAAATACTCAAAAAGTTCATTGAAGCTGAATTGCAATTTTCGGGAGAGTAGGAGCATGCCCTGGCTTTGCTAGTGCCCTAACACAGAAGTTGGCAGACTTTTTCTGATAGGGTCAGATAGTAAATACTTTAGGCTTTGTGGGACCTACAGTCTCTGTTGTAACTCCTCAATGCAGCTGTTTTAGTGTGAAAGCTGCCATAGACAATATGTAAATAATGAATGTGGCTGTGTTCTAATAAAACTAGAGGTGGACATTGAAATTTGAATTTCATATACTTTTCATGGGTCATGAAATAATCTTTTTTTTTCCAACCATTGAAAAATGTAAAAACCATTCTTAGTTCCTGAGCTGTACAAAAGCAGGTGGTGGGCAGATTTGGCCCACAGGCTACAGTTCGCAAACCCCTGCCCTACCATAAGACAAGCAGATAGTGCTAGTTGCACAGAACACCCAGCACGGTGTATACCTCGTGGTGTGTGCCAAGGTGCACATGTGTGTACACACATGCACACGGCACCAGCCTGCTGTACACTGCTGCCACCCAAATGCCCCACGTGCCTGTCATGCTGCCAGCGGAAAAAGACCCAGTAGCAGGCTCGGCCCTGGGGAGAGGCCAGCCTGGGCCCTGTGGAGGCTGCTGTTTATTCAGCCGTTGCCCCTCACCTTCCCCTGCTGGGCTGTTTTCACCATTTCCGGGGGTGGGGAGGGGGTGGTGAGGTTCCTTTTGAAGCCCAAAGCCCAGAGTCTGGACTGGAAAATGGAGTCCCCCACTTCCCACCCCCCACATGGAGGCAGAGTGCTGTGACCCAGGCCATATGATGTTAGGTCGCTGACAATGGTGTCCCAGGCAGAGGCTGGAGGGAGAGCCCGAGGTAGGGGAGGGATGGGTGGCTTGCTTGTTTCTCAGCATGTTCTTCCTGCTAGGCCATGCACTGTGTTTGCCCCAAAGCTTTGCTCACCTTCCTTTGTCCTGAGCCATCTGTACCACAGACAAACCAAGATTTCCACGACTAGGAAAACCTAGGCTGAGGGGTTTGCCCAGGTGGGCCCAGCAGTTGGTGGTCTGGGGTTGAGGGGTTTGGCTTCCATCAGCAGTTGGGGAAAGGTTTGGAACTGGCTTCCTGGCTCCAGGAGAGGCCATACTTCCCAGGAGGGCATCTGCATCCTCTGCTGTTGGGACTGCAGCCTCCAAGGGACTCCCCTAGACCCTGGATTTTCCACCCAGTCCACACAGTTAGACAGAGGTGTGACTCCACCACTTCCCTGGCCATTCCCAGATTCTCCCTGGCCTTGTGTGGCTAGGGCAGGGGAGGGGCACCTATCTGACTGATGTCTCCCACTTTTCTCCCCATCTAGTGCTAGGGAACTTACGGCAGCCTTCTGCCCATTCTGTAGGTGGGACAGCTGAAGCCAGGGGAGACCAGGCTGCGGACCATCCAGAAATGCTGCACATGAGGCTCCACACATGGCTGTGTCTGGAGCTCCCAAGCTGTCAGGCTGGAGTGACAGGTGGTGGCTGGCTTCTTCATTTCCAAGGCCTACATCACTGGGTAGCTTGGGCTCCACTCAGCTCTGGTCCCTGCCCTTAGGGGAAGGTCCTGTCTAAGGACACTTAGACTGTGGAGACTGGGTCGGACCACCCAGAGGGAAGGAGCAGCCATCACTGGGGAAAGCACCTCCAGAATTTAGACTCCAGATGGAGAGACTGAGGCCCCAGAGAGGGCAAGTGACTTGCCCAAGGTCACACAGCCTATCAATCCCAAGCTGGAACCCAGGCCTCCCAGATAGGCCTCTGGGATAGAAAACAAGGTGACATTTGATGCCAGAACTGAGGGAGTTTCCTCCCCCTTCTCCCTTGAGGGCTCTGTTGGGGCTTGTTGTCAGGTTCTGATCCAATGCAAGGACATCCCACACTAACCTGGAGGCCTTCAGGGCCCAGCTCCCTGGTTACAGGACCCCTTGGGACCCTCTCCCAGCTAGTCTGGGAAGCCCCTGGGACTGGGCCTGATACTTGGCACAAGAAGGATGATGTGGGAAGAGGGGAGAGGTCCATCTTGTGGTGGCAGCAGATCCAGCTAATCCACAGGTGGTGTCTCCCACAGCCACCCATCCCACTGCCTACCTTTCCACCATTATAGACCTGTCCTTTTGGCCTCTGGCTGCTTGTCTAGATCCTGGAGCCTCTTTGATACTGTAAGCTTATCACCACTTTTATTTGATAGTCATTGGTGCCTGCTCAGTACCAGACCCTGGGCTGGGGCTTGGGGATTCACAGAGATGGACAAAATCAATCGATTGATTTCAGAGTCTAATCAATCAATTTCAAATCAATTTCAGAGTCTAGTGGAGGGGAAAGCAAATACATATCATGGGAATAGCATTTGAACCCTCTGACTTTTGAAGCCAACAAATATAGATCTGTATTCTGGCTTGGCCCCTTGCCAGCTGTGTGACTGTGAGCAAGACCCTTAACTTCTCTGAGCTTCAGTTTACTTGTCTGTATAATGGGGTTAAGAATAGTGTTGTGAGGACTACATGCGATAATGTAGGTAGAAGCACAGAGAATAATTTGCACACAGGAAGCACTCATGTTCAAGTAGGAAAAATATTTGAATGCTTTGCTGGAGAGGTAGAGTGCCTTTGGTCAGGTGATGTGGGCAGTGTGTGCCTGAGGGCTTCCTGGAGGAGTCGTCCTTCCAGGTGGAGAAAACAGCATCAGCAAGCTCCTGGAGGAAAGTTCAGGCCTGGATGGCAGAGGGAGGCTGTGACAGAATGGAGGGAGGGGTAAAGGAGGCCTCTTGGGGCCCACCAGAGCCTGGCAGGCTGGATTGCCAGCTGCTGCCCTTTAGTGGCCAGGCCCTGGGGGACCCAGAGCCACACTGCAGGACCAGCCTCACTAATCACAGTGCCCTTGTTAATCAAGGAGGCCAGAGCTGGAGCAGGTGGGGCAGGGGCTGACCCAGGCACTTCCTTACAGTCTGTCTGGGCTCCCATCTCCCAGCTGGCATATGCATCACCCCGTTTTACACATAGTAAAGCTGAAGCTCAGAGGGTGAGGTGCCATCTGCCCAAGCTCAGAAGAGGGGTTTCTGAGATTCAGATCCAGGTCTGCAGTGGGGTGGGGGCGGGGGCCCTCCCAGGCTTGCCCTGCAACAGGTCCGCGCTGGCCCGGTACCTTGGACAGCGCCGCCAGCGACCTGCTGGTGCCAGCAGTGAATGAAAGTGGGGGGTCCTGGGTTACAGCCCTTTCTCTCCTCACAGTCATTTCTCTCCCCTCCCATGTCCTCTCCCCCTCCTTCTCCCCTCCCTATCTTTTGCTTCCTCCCATCCCCAGTCTCATCTCTCCAAGGGAGCTGTGGAGTCTGATCTAGAGATGAGAGAGGTGATGGAAGCTGTGGTGGGGGAGTTGGGCGGGGTACGTGGGGGGGTGACAGGGAAGGTAATGGGAGGGTGGAGTGAGCTGTGGCAAGGGGTGGGAGCAGATGGCGGCTATGATGGGAGTTATTAAAGGTAAGCTGGAATGGGGGGCACCATAGAGGGAACTGTGATGGGGGAGGTGACAGTGGAGGTGATGAGGCTGTGCTGGGAGGTGGTGAGGAAGGTGAAAAGGAGTGATGGGGCGGTGTGGGGTCTAGTGGAGGAGGCAATGGGGAAGGTGATAAGAGAGGGGACGGGGCTCTGGAGGAAGAGGGTGGTGGGGCTGTGATGGGGGTGGGGGATTATTAAGGAGGGGGAGGGGAGGGTTCTAATACGGAGGTGATAGAGGATGTGATGAGAGGGTGATGAGGAGGGCCAGGATGCTGATGGAGGAGGTGATGGGGGCACGACTGGCCGCAGTGGAGGTGCCCATTCATTCAGGCAACAGGCAATGGGGTCCCTAACTCCCTCCCCAGTGAGGAGTTCTTAGAGACAGCCTCTAGGTCCCTAGACAGTCACCCCCCATGAGCCCACCCAGCCTCCCAGTTGACACAGACACCCTCACCAGCCCCCAGATGTCCCTGGCTGACATCAGCCAAGGGCATGGGGCCCAAAACCTGGAAGTGGCTGCCTTGGGGAGACTTGCTGGCAGGACCAGGCTCTGGGTTCCCTTCCCAGCAGCTCTCTGGGAATTGTGAGGAGGTGGGGGACTTGTGACTTTGGATAAGCACTCTCTCTCTGAGCCTGTTTCCTCACCTGTAGTATGGACCCAATGACAGAACCCATGTCATTGGGTTGTGGTCAATATCCATTCATGCAACAGGAATTTAATGAGCACCTACTATGTGCCAGGCACTGTCCCAGGCACTACGGATGCCACAATAAACAGGACAGACACAAATCCCTGCCCTCAAGGCACTTCTGTCTTGGTGGGGGGTGATAGGTGTGATACAGGAGGCCAAGCACCAAGGAAGTCCCAGGATGTGGGACTGTTCCTGACCTTGGGGCTCCAGGACCTGCTGGGCTGGGGGCTGAGTCTCCACCAGGTCCTGTGTAGCTGTGTCCTTGCTCTGCCACCCTGGCCAAGCGCCTCTCCCTCTCTGGGCTCCTCTCATCGTCCCTCTTGAGCTACTCCAGGCTGCCACCTCCACCTGCCCAGACAGCAATGGCAGACCAGTGACGAGGTGCAGGAGGGAGTCTGGCACCAAGCCCTGGCGCTGAACACCCTGAAATGCACAACAAAGGACGAGGCAACCAAAGGAGGTGGCCAGGACAGTCCTGCCAGCAGCTGCAGTGTAGCCACCTCTTCTCCCAATGAAAGGCTGGCTGAGCCTGCCGCTGCTGAGCCTTTGTCCCCTCTCCCTCCAACTGCAAGCAGAGCATAGCAGGGGAAGCATAGAGTTCACCTGAAATCACAGAGTGGGCATCGCCCTCCCCAGCTTCCTCCATTCTAGGGAACAAAGGTTCATCCATGCCAAGGTGGTAGTCACCTGGTACTGTGGAAATGGCAGCCAGGGGGGCCTGGGCTCAAGATTGGTCGCTAATTGCTAGGTGATCTTGGCCAAGTTTCTCCCTCTGGGGCTCAGTTTCCCCATCTACACAGAGGCTGCAAATTCAGATGCTTAAAGGGACTGGGCAACTAATAGACGTACGTGCAGTGGCTGGGGAGGCTGAGGCATAACCGCACATCATGTGTTCAGAGAATGGCTGGAATTTTGGTGTGGTTAGAGTGTGAGGCTATGCAGACAGCTTGTGATGGACCTCGAAGGCTGAGCTAAGGAGCTTAAACTGATTGATTTCCAAGGGTACTAGGGACCTATTGATGGGTGCTGAGCAGAGGAGTGACATGGTCAGACCTGAGTTTGTGAAAGATCCTTCTGGCTGCCATGTGAGTATGCACTACAAGGTGCAAAGGGTGGACGCTGGGACACAGCGAGGAAGCTACTGCAAACGTCCAGGCTAGCAGAAGGGGTGGCTTGGGCCAGCGTGTGGCAGTGGAAGTGGGGAGAAGTTCAAATTCTGGCTGGATTCCATCCTGGCTGAGTAGCTTAGTGGCTATGTGACTTTGGGCAAGTCACTCCACCTCTCTGTTCCCCACTTAGCATTTGTACAAGACAATGATGATTATGGAACCTGCCCTATGGAGTTGTTTTGTGGATTGAGTTGACATACGTGAAGCACTTAAAACAGTGCCTGGCACATAGTAGGCCCTTCATAAGTGTTTACTATTATTACTGTTATGTCCATTTCACAGACAAGGAAGGAGCAGCTCAGAGGGCTCTAGGCGGTGGACTATCTGCCCCTTCTGTTCCCTCCCCCTCCATTTTCCAGTCTCAGCTACTGCTGCTGTGCCAGATCTAAATGGCAGTGTGTGGCATGGCCCATGGGGTGTGCGCAGCAGCCTCCGAGGTGCTAGCCACTCCCAGTGCCACGTAGCCCCTCAGTCTTCCCCAGTCAGAGCTGGAGACCCCATCTCCTCCCCTCCCTTCTCCACCACCCTGGCTGCCAGCAGAGCCTAGGGAGCCTGGACCAGCTTCAAATGTGCAGAAACCGCTAATGGGCCACAGCTTAGCTTGACGGGTCCCAGAGGGGAGTTTGGAGAGAAACAGAACACTGTGGGATTATTGATCGCAGGGCAGGAAGGGGGAGGTGGCCTGGACCCACAGGCTGCAGTTCAAATCCCAGCCTGGCCGGTGCCCTGAGCCAGGCTTCAGTGTCTTCTCAAGGAGCCTCAGTTTCCCCATCTGCCAAATGGGGATAATAATAGTGCACACCCCAAGGGCTGCTGTGAGGAGTAGGAGGGGGCGCACATAGGCCCGTAGCACAGTAGCTGGCCCAGCAGAAGCATGCAATGCATCGGTCATTATGGTTATTGGTACTGCATTTGTTATTGTTAGAGGGAGTTGGCCAGCTGTGCAGATAATCAGCCAAGGGCTTACGGGAGAGGTGGCTGTTCTGGAATGTCATATAGCAGTTTGGGATTCGAACTTCAGACATGTCACTCACTCTCTGTGTAACCTCTGAGCCTCAGTTTCCTCCTTTGAAACCTGGGCTCATGAGAATGGAGCAGAGTGGTGAAAGGAATAGCAGTCTGGGTGTGGGTTCTGGCTAGACCACTCACTTGCAGATCTCTGTGGGCATGTTCTTAAACCGCTCCATGCCTCTGTTTTCTCACCTCTAAAATGGGGTAATACTATCCTTATGTCATAGGGTTGTCGTGAAGATTCAATGAGTTAGTATGAGCCTGGGCCAGACATGTGTGCTCTCTGTGTGTGAACGACTGTTATTATTTCTGTGTTGGTAGGGGATTCAGTCACATCCCTCACTAAGGACCCAGCATCCAGTGGGTGCTCAATCATGCTCAACCCACCGTCCAACCCCCAGTCACAGGTTTCAGCCTGCAGCAGGGCTCTCCCCACCTGACAGGATGTCCCATGATCACCACCCACGGGCCCTCCTTCCCGTCAGGGTCTGGGTGCCCCCAAACTGAGATCATTTCCCTCCCGGAAGCCACCCACAGAGGGAGGGGTTCCCTACTGGGCCTTGAGGCTGGCCCCGCCCAGGGAGGAACTGTTTGGATGCTGAGGGGCAGACAGGAGGGCTCAAGACCCTTTCCTCTCTCCATGGATTCGGCTTCTTCTTAAGTCCAACAGCAGGAGGCTGAGACACCCACATATCCCACCTCTGAGCAAGGTGGGTCACATCAGGACCCCCTCAGGGCCAAAACCTCACACAGCTAAACATCTGGAAGTAAAGCCAAGGTAATGAGTTCCCCATTGCTGGAGGTATCCTAGGCTGGGCTACCACATGGCTAAGTTGAACCCCTTAGAACCAGTCCAACCTGGACCTTCCTTTCACTCCATGAGTGGAGTATCATTTCCAGCTGTCTGCTCACACCCTCCAAGATTTCACCTCTCTGGGCCTCAGTTTCCTCATCTGTTAAATGGTAATAATCCTCGTCTCTCCCTGGAAGGAATGGTGTGTGGACAAAATGAGGGAATTCAAGGAAAGTGCTGAGCACAGCTTGTGGCATACAGTAGGTGCTCAATAAATGTTAGCACTTCTGTTATTGCTGTGGCTATTTCCTACTCCCGTCTCTCCTCGCCACTCTTGTCTGTCTCTTGGCTTCAGCCTCCTGTTCTCCCTGACTCCCTGTGATTGTCTCAGCCTCTAGGTTTCTGGCTGTTTTTCTTTTTGTCTCTCAAACTTGCTGTCTCTTTGACTCCAGCTCTGCTTGTATCTGCCTCACGATTTTCCATGTTGGTCTTGGCCTCTGACAGCCTCTCCATGTGCGTGTGTGTGTCTCTATCTCTCTGTGTCTCTCCACCTTTATCTCTCTCACTCCCCTCTGTGCCTCGGCCTTTCTCCCTGTCTCTGCCCCAGACATGGCACAGTCACTGGCTGCAAGGGCTATGGCTGCCCCCCACACCCAGTCTCAGGGGGCCCAGCTCCTGCAATCCTCCAGCTGACATTTGGCCAAAACTCCTTTCCCCTCAATTCAACTGGAAGGAAATTGGAATTTATCAACCAAACATTCTTAAGAAACAGGGGGCCGGGATGGGGGTTGGGGACAACAAAAGCAGACACAAAAACAGGTCCAGAAGTGGCACGTGCTTGACACAGGTCCCTAAATGCCATGGACACGCAGATCCATCATGGCCAGCACAGCCGGTGCTCTAGAGGCCAGAGAGGGGGAGTGATCTGCTCAAGGACACTGGCTGAGCGGGTAGATGAGAAAGACCAGCCATGCCTCTAGGCCATCAGTCTGAGGCCTGCCCATCTTCCAGAGCCTCCAGCCCCATCTTAGACCCATTGTTTTGGCCAAAGATCTAGGCCAAGGCCACTGCAGAGGAGAAGGAGCATTCTGCCACTGCCCCAGTGGAAATCTCGAGATCACAGCTCAGGCAGGTCACAGGGAACCAGCTGTCCCCCCTCAGCCTGGTTCCTGGCTAGCCTGGGCCAGAGGGGTGGATGGACCGGCAGGCAGGCAGCAGCGGGCGCTGCGGGGTGCAGAGCCCAGCAGGGAGGACGGCAGCTGCCCTAATTACTCCAGCTCTCCAGGTTCCAATCTCATTTCAAAAGGACTCCAGGGACACAGCCTTTAATAACTACCAGTAAACAGGCAGGAAAATCGATACCTGGTAAATAGAGCCCTGGAGAGAAGGAGGCCTGGGCTGGCTGGCCCTGGCAAACTCCCAGAGTCCTTTAGTGCAGAGCCAGCCAACCTTGACAGTTGGGGCCCCAACCCCACCCCAGCCTCAGGGTCATCCCCAGGGACCCTGTGAGGCTTTGGCCTTCCTGGTGGGTCTGCTTCTGCCGAGCCCTCTTCTTTCCCACTCCCTCTGAGCCCTGACATGTGCCAAGTAGGTTGCCCGTTACAGTTGCAGACGTCTCCTCTGCGCCAGGCTTTGTGCCTGGTGTGGAAACACAGTCGTGGATCTGACCTGGTCCTTGTCCTCCCAAAAGTCATTGACCAACGAGGGAGATTAAGAACAGAAACAAATAACGTGATGACAGTGCAAGGATAGACACACAGTAAGAAGCTGCATGTGCCAACTACAGCAACAAGACAGAGAAGCATGGCATGTGGCGGGTTTTGTCACATGAACAGGAGTTCACCAAGCGTACAAGGGCTGGAGGAGGATGAATGTGGGTAACAGCCACCATAGCTAACATTCATCGGAGCACTCACTATATGCCAAGCTCTCTGCTAAGCACCTTTGCCGTGTGTTATCTTTATTTTGTGCCCCAGAAATTCTTTGGGGTAGGTATTAATACCCCCATTTCACAGATAAGGACGTTGAGGCTATGTGTGGAGCCAGGATTTTTCCAAGGCCTGCGAGACTTCTGAGTTGTTTCTCTCAGTCACTTTCCTCTCATCTCCCACCCTAACCCTCCCCTGCCCAGCTCAGGACTGGGCACACAGAGAGGGCTGAATAAAGCAGGTTCCCGTCTCTCCCCATCCAGGTAACATTACCCTCACACAAAGGCTAATGGTGGTACTTCAGACTCATCAGACTTGAAGATTACCTGTCACAGCCCCTTATTTTGCAGATGGGAAAACCGAGGCTCTGAGAAGGGAAGGCCAGCACACAGGAGCAAGTGGGAACAGGATCCAGGGTTTTCTCTATAACTAATCCCCTCTCAGTCCCGCCCTGGAAGAAGCACCATCGCCAGGGAAGAAATCAATATGCACACACTCAATTAAAATGATAAATCAGCCATCAGAGCAAGGCTGCCCAGAGGCCTGTGGGGAGTTTTCATATGATTGACTGGAACATTATAGGAGCCAAGGGGCTTTATTTCTGGAGCCAGGCCACCAGTCCAACCTCCCCATCCCTCCAATCTGCCTCTCTCATATCAACTGCTATAGCTCTGTGCCTCGACTTCCCCAGCTCTCAGGGTCTGGGCAGTTGGCAGGGAACAGAAGTAGTCTATAGCCCTTGGGATTCTAACAGAGGAGAAGACAGAGGACAAGCTCTTTCAGTCCTGAGTAGGGACAAAAGTGTGGGGCAGGCAGACAGAGTCCATGGTCAGGAGAGAGAAGCCCGAGCAACAGGGGAGATGGGGAATCCTTGGAAAGGACCATGGTGAGTTCCCCCTCAACCATCTGGCTGCAGATCCCTGGGCCAGTCACCCTGGAGTGATGCCAATTTTCGATGGGAATTCCCTTGATGTAGGGAGGGCCTACTGTGTGCAGGCACTGTGCTAGGTGCCGGAATACAACAGTATGCATAGCAGACAAGATTCCTGACCTCGTGGGAGGGGACAGAGTAAAGAAAGAATGCAAACTAACATACTGTGTCAGCTGGTCCTAAGTACCAGGAAGAAAAATAAAGCAAGTTAAGAGGACAGCAATGGGGGGCAGCCATTTTAGAGGGATGGCCTACAAAGTGACATTTGAACAGAGACCTGTAAGAAAGAAGGGAGGAAACTAGGAGGACATCTGAGAATGGCAAGGTCGTATTCCAAGCGGAGGAACAGCAAATGCAAAGGCCCTGAGGCTGGACAGCGCCTGGTGTGTTTGAATAACAGCACTGGAGCGGAGTCAGCGAGCTGGGCAGGTAGATGATAAGTCAGAGAGGAAGACCGGGGGGTGGAGTGGGGGGCGTGTTGTAGGTCACGGTGAAAACAGGCTTTTACTCCAAGTGCGTGGGAGTCATGCAGGATTTTGAGCAGAGGAAGGATGTGATCTGACTTGCATTGAACAGGATCCCTCTGGCTGCCATGTGGGGAACAGATGACGGGGGCAAGGGCGGTGTCGGAGACCAGTCATGAATCTATTGCAATAGCCCAGGCGGGAGCCCTACAGTGCCCTGGACCAGGTGTTGGGAGTGCAGCCTGAGAAGTGGTCAGATGTGGAATGTATTTGAAGGTGCACATAACTGGATCTACTAACAGATTGAATGTGGCGTGTGAGGTAGAGAAGTCAAGGATGAGTCCCAGTTTCAAGGATCCCAAGATGAGCAACTGAAAGGATGGAGCTGCCAGTAACTGCAGTGGGAAAGACTTTGAGAGGAGCAGGTTTGGGGCAGGGGGAGAACAGAGCTCTGCTTTGGCCCAGGTGAGTTTGAAATGTCTGTTAGACATCTGCAGGGAAGTGTCAAGGAGGTAGCTGAATACATGTACCTGGCTCTCAGGGGAGAAGGGACTGGAGATGGCAGATTCTGGAGTCATCAGAGTAGAAACAGTATTTATCTCA
This sequence comes from Cynocephalus volans, assembly GCF_027409185.1. Taxonomy (NCBI): domain Eukaryota; kingdom Metazoa; phylum Chordata; class Mammalia; order Dermoptera; family Cynocephalidae; genus Cynocephalus; species Cynocephalus volans. The sequence goes on from NC_084461.1 coordinate 190,336,572, forward strand.
ACTGATCCTCATAGCAGCCCCACAAGGAAGGTCTGCTCATGCCCATTTTCATTTGTTTGTTTGTTTTGACAGCCGACTTGTACAGGGATTGAACCCTGGACCTTGGTGTTATCAGCACCACGCTCTAACCAACTGAGTTCACCAGCCAGCTCCTGCCCATTTTCAGGATAAGAAAACTGAGGCTCAGACACGTGGAGTCACCTGACCACAGTCACAGAGCTGGAAAGTCAGGATATCAGGACTTGAAATGTGTTCTGCCTGCCTCCCCAGCCCTGAGGCCCCACCCAGACCCTGTCCTCTGTGGCTATTCTCACCAAATCCTCCCCACAGCCCTGTCAGAGAGGGGAAAGGCAGGCCATGGATTAGCATCACCCCCATTTTCAAGATGAGGCCACTGAGGCCTGGGGAGGTTTAAGGGACTTGCCCACAGTTGAGGAGCAGTCAAGTGTGCAGCCTTCCTACAGGTTTGCCAAATGAACCCAGCAAAAGAATCTCTCTGCGCCAGTCCCAAGAACCAGATCAGGTGAAAGGCTCTGAGAAGTCCTGCAGCCTGGACCTTGGGTTATCTCTGTTTAACCCAGAGTTTTCCATGGAGCCTTGCTCTCAGGGAACACCTAGAGTTTTGGCAAACATGGAGCAGTGGCTGGTGGCAAAGCCTCAGAGCCCTTATTTATGAAAGGGGGCCATTAATACCCACCCGGCCATGTTATCATGCAGTCATTATGCGGGTTTTGAATGAGTGCTCAGTGTGGAGCCCTCCAAAGAGCAGTCAGCCAATGTTTGTTGAAGGAAGGAACAAATGAACAAACAGATGGATGAAAAAACAAATAAGTGGATGAAGGAAGGCCCAGTGCAGGGATGAATAAGAGAACAACTAACCCCAAAATGGATCAATGTGTGAACTAATGAATTCACTCATTCATTCACCAAATATCTCTTGAGCACCTAAGGTGGGCAAGTGCTGGGGATATAGCAGTAAATAAAGCAAAATCCCTGCCCTTGTGGCTGTAACATTCTAGCAGGGGAAGACAGAAATGAAGAGAAATGGGTAAAATGTAAAGCATATCAGATGGAGAAAATGCAGCAGGGAAGGAGAGAGGGAAAAGCGTGCGGGGGTGCATGGTTTTAAATAGGCTGGTGGTAAATGAATAACTGAATGCCTGAATGAAGGAGTGAGCTAAGGATGGAGAATAAAAAGCCTCCTGGATGACTGCAGGTGTGAATGAATGAACTAAGGAATAGATCAATGTGTGAACTGAGGCATGAATAAATGAATGAACTAATGAAAGAACTGTTGAATGAATAAATGAATTGGTGCTTGAATTAATAAATAATGAATGGATTGATGAACAAATGGTTGAATGAATGAGTGATCTAATGAAAGAAGGGACTGCATGCCACCCACCTCTCTGAATGGCCTTGGTCTCTGTGGATGCCTGCCCTATCCCCACCTGCCTGAACAGCACCCACGCACCCCCTGCCTTCCTCCTCCCCAGGGCCTGTGGTAACCACTACTTCAGTGCCTGTCTTGACCCTTGCGGGGACAGGGAGCTGGACTATCCTGCCCTTCCCATGCCTTGCTGATTTCCTCCCCCAGCTGTCTGGACACCCCCGTTGTTGGCTCTCCCACCCCACACTCCTCTCGGTTGACCACCCATCCCTGCCCTCCTCTCACTCTGCCCCGTTTGTCCAGAATATACTGAACTTCCTGCAACCCGGGTGGGGCCCCCTCACCCTCGCCCCTAACAGTATTGACCCTCCACCTGTGTTGAACCTGGACCCCCCAACCTGTATTGATCCCCTCTTCTTAGGCCTGCGTTGACTCCCTCTGCCCCACCGCTCGTCTTGATGTCACCCTTGGGGGACCTGTGCCAACCCCCCCCCCGTGTCCCCAGTTGTGCTGTTCCCCGCCCCTCCAGCCTGTCCTGACCCCTCTCCCCAGTGCCCACAGCCCCGCCTCCCCGCCTGTGCCGACCCGCGCCCGCCTGTGCTGACGTCCCCTCCCCATCCCGAGCACAGGGACCATGAGGCCGGTGCGGCGCAACTTCTACGACCCGTCGTCGGCGCCGGGCAAGGGCATCGTGTGGGAGTGGGAGAACGACGGCGGCGCGTGGACGGCCTACGACATGGACATCTGCATCACCATCCAGAACGCCTACGAGAAGCAGCACCCGTGGCTCGACCTCTCGTCGCTCGGCTTCTGCTACCTCATCTACTTCAACAGCATGTCGCAGATGAACCGCCAGACGCGCCGCCGCCGCCGCCTGCGCCGCCGCCTGGACCTCGCCTACCCGCTCACCGTCGGCTCCATCCCCAAGTCGCAGTCGTGGCCCGTGGGCGCCAGCTCGGGCCAGCCCTGCTCGTGCCAGCAGTGCCTGCTGGTCAACAGCACGCGCGCCGCCTCCAACGCCATCCTGGCCTCGCAGCGCCGCAAGGCGCCCCCCGCGCCCCCGCCGCCGCCGCCGCCTCCCGGAGGGCCACCGGGCGCGCTCGCCGTGCGCCCCAGCGCCACGTTCGCCGGCGCCGCGCTCTGGGCCGCGCCCGCCGCCGGCCCCGCCGAGCCCGCGCCACCCCCCGGGGTGCCCCCGCGGAGCCCGAGTGCCCCCGGAGCCGCGCCCACCCCCGGACAGAACAACCTCAACCGGCCGGGGCCCCAGCGCGCCACCAGCCTGAGCACACGCGCCACCATCCCGCCCGGGTAAGACGGGGCCCAAAGGGAGGGGTCCTCTGTGTCACCCGCAGGCAAGGACCAAGCCCAGGGGTGGCTGCCCACTAGGACCAGGAGCAAAGAATTACACTAATGATAAGTAATACCGGGCATCTATTAAGTATTCACTTTGTGCCAAACATTAAACACCTTAACATGTTCCCACTCATTTATCTCAATGCACAAGGACCCTAGGAGGTAGGTACCATCATCATCCCCAATTTACAGGAAATGGAAGCAAGAGGAGGGTAAATGACTCCCCCAAGGTCACACAATTCACAGAGATAGGGCCATACCAACAATAACGGTGTATACTCCATGTTCATTATTTGCTAAACTCTGTATCTGCATCACCCATATTACAGATGGAAAGGCTGAGCCTGGGAGAGGTATGGTACCTTCCACCGGTCATCGGGGAAGAGCAGAAATTGGAGCCCAGATCTGTGAGCTTCCCAGTCTGTGCTGTGCTCTCTAAGAATTTGCAGAAGGCTTCAAAGTCATCTGCCCTTGCTCCATGCCTCACGGTGGCTCGAGCAAGCATGAGCTGCTTGTCCGAAATACTTCCCCTATAGGCCGCACCTGAGATATCACCATTACTTCGGGTTAATACTGCAATTTTCAAACCGGGCTCCAGGGACTCCTGGGGTGACCTGGAATAGTGGCAGGGACAGGGAGGGAGGTGGATAAGAAGTCAGGCAAACAAGAGCCAGTCTCTCCTCTCTCGTTTTAACCACAGCAGCTGTTTTTGGAACCTCTTTTATGAACTGGCTTTGCAAGCAGGATTTCATGGAGGAAGAGAACCCAGGACATACCAAGTTTAGAAATTCCTGAATTAAGGTATCCCTGGCACCAGAATAGGGGTCCCAGACTTAGTCGGTCTGAGCAGAAGACCAGGCCCTGAGGAAGTGGTGGTGAGAGGGGAGAACAAAGACTATGAGCTTGGGACAGACCAGAAGAGAAAAGACCTGGTGGGATGTGGGTTGTGGTCCCCAAAAGGTGGAGGGATGGGGCACCAAAGGCTAGCTCTGCTTGTATCACCATGGCATGGCTCAGGGGATTGACAATGATGACCTGAGATGTGACCTTTTGGACCACCCCTTCATCCAGGGCAGCTATAGACCCTGAACGAAGCTGCCCTATTTGCCTTCTGTCCCTTTGAGAGTCTGGCTTCCTGGGTTCAGACCCCTCTTGGCCAATTCTGAGTTGTGAGATCAGGAGCAAGGTCTTCCCCTCCACTGAGCCTCAGTTTCATCATCTGTCAGATGGGTGCATGGTTCTCATTGTGGGGAGACGATGTATGCCTGGACAAAGCGTCTTCACATGGCAATAGTTCAGCAGTGGCCGTTAGGACAACTTTTGTTATTCAGGAGCAGGGTTGGTATGGGGGGCGGGGGAGCCGTAATTTTCCAGGGAGGGGCCACAGTTGCCACCTACCTGCCTGCCTCACCCTTCCCTTCCCCTTCCCCTCCTGGTCACAGGGAGGAGGTGTGCATGTGTGACCCCAACCTCTGGCAGGCCCAGTGCCAACAGAGAGGAAATCTGAGGCGGTCAGGGAAGGCCTCTTGGGAAGCATTGCCCAAAACTGCAGGAGGGACTCTCTGGTCACTTCGGGGGGCTGAAGTATCAGTTATGACTCCTTGTAGACAGTAGCCTGGCTCTGGCTACCTTATGAAAGGAGGCCCCAGAATGACGAGAAGACAGTTAAGAGTGGGACAACAGCTGGAGTGGGTGTGAAGGAGGGCAGAACCAGGAAAGTTCCTGGGACCTCTGCGGCAAGCGTTTGAGAACTTTCTTGCTGGAGCAGTATTGTAACCCACCAGTGGATTAGGACATCTGGAGGCTATGACCAGAATTTTCTTGAAATAGAGCAGAAAGGATACGGTAGAATAGAATAGTTTGGCATGTGTCATATATAGTAATGATAAGAATTGTTGCATGAACGTTTTGCATTATTTCGGCATATGTTTAACAGGTTGCCAGGTGAAATGAATTTGTTAGTCACCGATGAACTTTTTGAAAGCCACTGTCCTAGGGCAGACTGGGAATTTCTCAGCTTTTCTTACCCGGTGTTAATTCTCAAAATATATACTGTGGGTGTGTAATCACAGAGCTGAACAGGACAAACAAGATCCGTGTCCTCATGGAGCACAGATTGGCGGGGAGAAAGACATATAGCAAATGAGGGAGTAAATGGACATGATTTCTGGAGAAAGAAGGAGGTGCTGGGGAGGTGGTGGGACAGGATGGCAGAGGGAACGGCACATGCAACGTCAAGGGGGCGCGAAGGTCATGTGCAGGGAAGGGCCAGAGGTGCCAGGAAGAGGGGGAAGGGCATCCCAGGCAGGACACTGTAGGTGCAAAGGGGTGGAGGTAGCAATGAATCTGGAGGGTTCTGGAGACCACACAGGGATAGAGGCTCCCTCATGGAACAGTGGGGGCTGAGAATTTTTCCACATGGAGGTACAGGGCCAGATTGTGTTGCCATTGGGGAGCCTGGGCTTAGTGCTGCTGGCAGTGGGGAGCTATAGAGTGTGCTTGAGCTTAAGGGAGCTGTAGGAATAAGGAAGATTTCTCCTTGGGGGTACTGATTATTGAACATGTCCTCCTCTGACCTGCCAGAGTTCTGTTCTCCCCAGTCTTGTGCCCCTCCCCCACAGTCTACATCACTCCTCCTGTCCCTCCTGTTGGGAGCTGTTTCTGACTGTCCCAGACCCAGACATTGCCTGGAAATCAGGAGATGGCGGGAAAGGCACTGACAAGGGCTCCCTCATCCCTCCTCATCCATGCAGACCCTACCTGGGTCTCACCCCAACCCCTCTAACAGACCCTCCCCAGCCAGACAAGCCTTGTCAAGACCCCCTAACCCTCATCTCTAAGGAATCCCAGCTAAAAGTGCTCCTGGCTCAGCATGGGGGGTCGGGGAGTGGGAGGAAGAAGGATGGGGTGGCAGACCCTGGTTCCTCCAGGCCAAAGCTTCCCGTTGCCAAGGCAACTGAGGCCCAGGTGCAGCCTATGAGAGAAAAGCAATGGGGGTCTCTGAGATATCAGGCAGCCAGGCCTCCCCACCCCTGCCCTGGTCCCCAAACCCCCTCATGGCCCTTCCCGGTCTCTCTGTGTCTGTGTTTTTATGTCTGTATGATCTGCTCGGGCTGCCGTGAGTACCACAGAAAATGGCTTAAACAACAGAAATGTACCAGGGTACTTCAGAAAGTTCATGGAAAAATAGAATTAAAAGATAAAACAAAGGGCTGGCCGGTTAGTTCAGTTGGTTAGAGCACATGAACTTTCTGAAATACCTGTGTATTCTCATGGTTCTGGAGACTAGAATTTTGAGATCAAAGTGCCGGCGGAGTTGGTTCCTTTGAGGCCTCTCTCCTGGGCCTGCGGGCGGCCGTCTTCTCCCTGTCTTCATGTGGTCATCCCTCTGTACCTGTCTGTGTCCAAATTTCCTCTTCTTATAAAGACACCAGTCCTACTGGATGAGGGCCTACCCTAATGACCTAATTTTAATGTAATTATCTCTTTAAAGATCCTGTCTCAAAATACAGTCACATTCTGAGGTACTGGGGGTTAGGACTTCAAGACATGAATTCTGAGGGGACACAATTCAGCCCACAACAACGTCTCTATGTATCTCTCCTTTTATCTCTCTCTGTGTCTTGGTCTCTCTTTTAGTCTTTCTACATCTCTTTGTGGCTGTCTCTCCGTGTCTCTCTGTCTCTGTCTCTGTCTCCTCTCTCACCTTTCTCTTTTCCTCTCAGCCATGCTCTCTCCCTTTCCCTGCTCCCTTCTCTCAACTCTTCCCCTCCCCCCTGCTGGACTCAAACAGACCAGAAATCCTTTCCCGGTTGAGTGACCTTGGGCACATGGCTTCACCTCTCTAGCCTCAGTTTTCCCATCTGCCAAACAGAGCTAAAGCCACCACCTCAGACACATGCAGCCTCAGCAGGGCTGATGGTCGTGCAAATGTGTTAAAAATCATCACGTGTGATCAGCGTGAGGGAAGTGTGAACTCATCAGAGCTCTGACCTCATTCTGCCCACCTCCATTCTTACCTCAGCCCTGGGTGGAGAATGGGAAGGAGGCCCAGAGAGGGGGATTGACTTGCTCAGAGTCACACAACCAGTGGGGGCAGAGCATCTACCTGCAGGGGATTTTTTTCCACTTGCCCCTGTGACAGGGTAGGGAGCCAGCTGGCAGCCTGGGCCTGGGGGTCACACAGAGGTGGGGAAGATTCACCTTGTCTCCTGAGAGGTCAGTGTCCAGCACTTTGGAACACAGCTATGGGGCAGAGGAACCAGACTCAGAGTTTCCACCCCACGTGGTGGGTGGGGGTAGATGGAGAGCTGTGGGCCTGTTTCCATTTATTGAGCACTCACTATGTCCCAAGCTCCATTTCATGGCTTCTACATTTATCATCTCTCTTAATTCTATGGAAACCCAAGGGGGAAGGTCCTATTATCCCCATTTTTTAAGTGAGGAAACTGAGGCTCCAAAAGGCTAAGGTGCTTGCTTAAGGCCACAAAATTAAGACTTTCATTCAAAAACCCAAATTAGCCAGGGTGTTGGGGATGCCCCACCCCCAGCCTGCTCATGTTGTTTCAGATCATGGTCCCAGAGACCCCCACACTGATTCCTGTGTGACCCCAGCTGAGCTGATCACCCTCTCTGGTCTTTGCACCTGTGAAATGGGATTGGCAACATAGACCATTGTTCACCATGAGGCCAGAGGTCAAAGTGGCTGCATTTTTAAGTCCTCACACATTTAAAGCCGCCTCTGTTCCCTCTTGTCCCTATCAGACTTGTACAACATTACCAACCTAATTGCTGCTAAAAAAGATGTTATTTAAGTTTTCATACCTTTGGTTCTTAGCTGAGCCTGAGAACTTTTTCCTGTTTACTGGCCATGAGTGGTTCCTTCTTTTGCCAATTACTTGTTTATTTCTTTTGCTTATCCTTCTCTTGGGCTGCTTATTACTTCCTTATTGATTTGCAAAACTCTTCATGCATTAAGGGTATTAACCCCTTGTCTGTCATCTTTCCCCTAGTTTTCTGGGTTTTTTTACTTTCTTTATGGCATATGTTTGTTGCTTTTTAATTCATTCATCCATATTTATTGAAGAACTACCATGTGCCAGGTATTGATTGATTGAGGCCCTAGGGACACAGCAGTGAACCTAACGGACAATCCCTGCTCTCAGAATTTACATTCGAGTGGGAAACAAACAATAAACAAAATAAATAAATTCTGGACTATTATAGAGTAGCAACTCCTTCAGAGGAAAATTAAAAAGGGAAGGGGTATAGGAAGTGATAAGAGGGATGTAATTTTCAATAAAGAGGTCAGGAAAGGCCTCACTGGGAAGGTAACATTTGGGCAAAGATAGAAAGAGGTTAAGAAGCAAGCCGGGCTGCAGAGAACTGGGGGAGGAGCACTCCGGACAGCAGGAATAGCTCATGCAAAGGCCCTGGGGCAGGAGCTGGCCTGGTGTGTTTGAAAAGGCCAGTGTGGCTGGAGAGGCTGGAGGAATGAGCCCTGGGAAAGAGAGTCAGAGATGAAAAAGGGATCTGGTCGCACAGAGCCTTGAAGACTGTGGTGAGGATTTCGGCTTTACTCTGTGGGAGGAGGGCCCGACGGGTTGTAAGCTGGAGAGAGTCCAGTGTGACTTCTTTTTAACATGCCCACTCTGACTGTTGTGAATAGACTGCAGTAGGGGCTGAAGCAGGCTACAGCGGGGAGATGGATTTTGTGGTGGTGGGTGTATTTCGGTGTTTTTGTTGTTTTGCTTTTTTTTATTAAATTTCTTGCTGTGATTTTATGTTTTCTTTTAAAAGAATCCATATTTTGTTTCTCTAGTTCTCTAACAGTTATTACATTTAAATGATTCAAAAATTTTAAAGTACGGAAAGGTACAATGTGAAAAGTCTTGCCTGGTCACCCGGTCCCCAACAGGTCTGTGGCCTGCACACCCTCCCCCACTTTTCCTGGCTTGGCTGGTGTGCAGTGGCTGTAAATCTGCCTCCTCTCCCTCCTGCGGCCTCACTACAAGGTCAAACCAAACACTCCCCCCTCCACCCCCCCACCTGAAGCACTTCCTGCCCTGCTCCCTGTGAGGCCAAACCACACACTCCTGTCTGTACGCAGCTGCCCCAGGCCGTGGGAACAACCAGCCCTGCCCTCCCCTCCCCTACCTGGGCTTCCCAGCAGAGCCAGAGGAAACGGTGCAGGCTGGGAAACAGGAACACAGACAAGAGTGACATTGAGCCCCCAGACTTCTGAATAAATCTGAGCCCCTAACACCATCCACCCCTCAAAAAGTCTCTCTGGGGGACTTTTGCATCCTTTAATCCCTAGGAAACAGATGGGAGCAGGGGTGAGCAGTCCCATCAGACAAAGGGGAAACTGAGGACTGTAGAAGCTCAGAGGCTTGTCCCAGGCACACAGGGATGCTGGAGCAAGGAAAGGGGACGCGAGCAGGGCCCCCAGACAGCAGCTGGTGCTGGACCCGTGGGTGTCCCATCTCCCAGGACTCGCTGTGAGGCAGATGGGGGGAGCAGGGGAGACTTGGCCCCAATCTGGGTTCCCAGGACTGTGGGGGCAGGGATTCGGCGACATGGTAAAGTAGGCACTGAAAAGGGGGCAGGTGACAGCTGTAGTCCTAGGCCCTGGCAGAAAACTATAGAAAGGAGAAAAGGGGAGCGTAGGGGCCCCAAAATACTGTTCAACTTCCTTCTCCCCATGACATGACATTTTCACTTCTGCCCCCTCCTCACTCACTTGGACCCAAATGACTGATGCCTGAGCCTCCCAGGGCTCCCCTAGAGACTTCTGGGGAAATGCTAGGTGTCCTGAGTGGGTCTGAGGTCAATCAGGTGACCTGGAAACCATCATTAGAAAATGCGACAAGTCTGGGGCCTGCTGGGGGCAAGAGGGGAAAGAAAGGGAGGTCAAACCAACTTGCAGGATGGAAACTCAGCCACCCTAAAAGGAGGGTCAGTGTGGCCTCCTGCTTCCCTGTGTCCTCAGCCCCTCTGATGGACAGAAAAAGATGGCAAATGTACCCACTTATACAGCCCCCGTGCCTGCCTCCTCAGGGCTGAGCCAGCTCCAAGGTCCAGGCCAAAAGCTTCAGCCCACCTCTAGGGCACACAGGGCTCTGAAGGCTGGCTTAACTCCAGATGGCCCCACAGACCCCACATGATGGGGTCAGCCCTGGCCTCTGACTCAGAAACTCCAGGACCTGGTGCCAGCTGCACCACTAACCAGCTGGGCGACCTTGTGTGAAGTCACTTCCCCTCTCTGGGCTTCAGCCCCTTCATCTGCAAAATAAGTGACAAATAGGTTTCATCTCATGTGCCATCTCTGCTCCAGTGGTAGTGACTTCCTGGAACACTATGTTGAGGAGGATTCTGAAGTTGCATCTTGGAATAGTGGTAAGGAGTGCTGGGATTGATTGGTGATGCCTGCCATGGGTGCCAGATAGGCAGTAGTGGTAACATGTCATGTATTAGCATGTCATGCATTCGACATTCCTGCTCCAAACTTATCGGGGGTGGGGGTTGTAGAAGGGGAGGTTGGAATTAGAACTACTGTTTCTAAGGACACCAGGCCCCCCTCTGAAGAGACTGCAGAGGTAGTAGACCAGTTTCTTCTTTGGCTTATCTTCTCCATTTAGTACAGACTGAGAACCCATTTTGCACAGGGTGTTATCCTCAATCCCAGTGTGAGAGGGCTGGGTAAGACACCTTTCCAGAAGCTCACAATCTGGTGGAAGAAATAGGAATGGAACCGCACAACTAGAAAGCAAGACAGAAAATGCCTGTGTCCTTGAAAAAAACATTAACACAGCCCCTTGAGATTAAAAGAAGTGGATATGAATTTGCTTGAGGTAGATCAGAAAAGGCCTCATGGAGACAGTGACCTTTGAAGCTGTCTTTGAACAGCAGATGTGAATTGGAGGTAGACAGTATGGGCAGGCAGGGGGAACAATGTGGTGAAGGTACCCAGACAGAAAAGGGCAGGGAACAGTGTGAGGAACAGCAAGTAGGAAAGTCTCCCTGCCTCATCTCATCCTGCCTGTGAACACTGCCTTCCGGTCAGAGCAGGTAGAAAGCATGTCTTTGCTCTTCCTTGGCAGAGAGGAGAACCAAACTACCTTATCCCTCTTTCCCAGATTAATTCTAAGGAGATTGTTTTTGTCAGTTAGAGCTTCCTGTCTCAGCCTCTAAGCCATGGTGGGAGAGCTTGGTTTAGTGTAGCATTGCTAAGAGCACATACTCTGAAATCTGACAGCCTGATCTCAAATCCTGGTTCCACCACTTACTGGGAAGTTACTTCACCTCTGTGCCTCAGTTTCCCTCTCTATAGAATGGGCTATCATGGACTTGTTGGGACAATCAGATGAGACAGTGAAGCTTTTGCACTTGCTTAACTACAGCAGCATCTGGCTCAACAAGCATGTGAGCACTTGGAATTATTGGCCACTGAGAACACCACGTGGCCTGTCTCCATGTGGTGCGTTCAGTAAGGTGACTTCTTAGAAATGTCTGGATTCCCTGAAAACTTGCCATGGAACTTCTGCCTTCAGTTGGATGTGGAGCATTTCTGGGGAACTGGTTGGGCTACTCCCACGGGATGCCCTCTTAGTGTGCTCACCTTAGAATGAATGTTGGCAAAGAACTGCCTGGGGACTAGAAGCTGCAGAGGCTGGTTCTCTCGGACACCTGCTCTGAGGTTCACTTCAAGTGTGGGCAGAGAATTCATGGAGAGACTGTGCCCTGAGCATGTGCCCATGAGTCATCTGCTCAGAACGTCTCCACAAAATCCATTCCTTCCTTCCTTCATTCATGCACAAAGTGTTTGTTCAACATCTACTATGTGCCATATACCAGGGCTGAAGTCAGGTGGTCAAGAAACGTCTCTCTGATGAGGTGGCATTTCAGCAGAGAGTTGAGTAAGCCAGCCATTTGGGATCTGGAGGAAAAGTTTTTCAGGCAGAGGGGCCAGCAAGTGCAAAGGTCTAAAAGGGTGACCGTGCTCACAAGTTAGAGAAACGGCTGATTTGTCTGGAGTGCAGAGCTGGAGGGGTAGGAGGTAAGGTCACAGAGGCGGGGATGGGCCAGATCACACAGGGCTTGGTCATGCTTAAAGACTCGATAATATCCAGGTCATGATCAGTGCTATGAAAGAAGTTAAGTAAGAGAAAGACAAAGAAGGGGCTTCTGTAAAGTAAAGTGGTCGGGAAGGTCTCTCTGATAAGGTGGCATCTGAACAAAGACCTGTGTTAAGTGAGGGAACAAGCCATAAGGATATCTGGGGAAGAGCATCCTGGGAAAGGGATCAGTAAGTGCAAAAGCCCTGGGGTGTGAATGTGCCTGGCATGTTTGAGGAACAGCAGGGAGACCAGGGTGGCTGGAGAAGAGTGGGCAAGACGTGAATGTACAGGAAATGAGGGGCCAGATCAGGATGTCAGATGTTACTCTAGGCAAGGTGGGAAACACAGGAGGATGGAGAACAGAGGACAGACAGGATCAGATAGAGGGTTGGGAAAGACAGAGGGAGACCTGCGGGGCAGGGGGACCTATCCCTGCCCTGGGAAAGCCAGGCCTGGCTTCTGGTCAGAGCAGATTTCCAGGGGACCCCTTTGCCAGGCTGGGCCCAAAGAAGGCAGAGCAGGGGGTGAAGCCTGGCCTCCCTTCTGGGAGACCCAAGGGCAGTAGTCACTTGTCCAGGGCAGGAGGATGTTCTCACTGATTTGGAGGAAACAGCTCATCCCACATCAAAAGGAGGCCCTGGGTGGCTCTCACGCTCAGGCATCGTGGGAACTCTGCTACCCAGGGTTCTCGCAAGGGGCCTGCGGATTGAGAGAGGCTGGGGGCCATCTCGGGACTGTCCCCCCAGCTTGCCAATGGGTAAATAAAAAGAGCCCCACTGCCACACCCCACTCGCAACCCTTTTCTCAGGAGCAAGATTGGCTTTTATAACCCAGAAGTGTTGTTTGTATATCTCCATATGTGTTCATGTGTGTGTAGTGTGCTCCTTAGGTATATGTTTGTATGGTCTACTCCATGTACACGTGTGCATATCTGTGTCTGTGTATATGGTGTGTTCCCCAAGAATATGTGTGCATGTGTATGCAGTGCATATTCCCAGGGTGTGTGTGTCTGTGTGTCTGGACCCACTGCAGCAGTACCCAAGCCCGCCAAGGGCACCATTTGCTTAAAAATGCTCCCCAGCCAGCTCCCCGGTGCTGACTGTGTTTGCTGGGGACAGATGACTAGGCAGCACTGCCCAGACTCAGAAGTTAGCAGGCAGACAAAGGGGGCTGTAGCAGCTCCTTCTCCAGCTGTCACTGCCCCCGTTCCTTCCTGCACCCGCTCCTGACACATCCCCCAAGCCCTTCAGGCTGCCTCTGGATTTCAGAACACTCCCTGTCTGCCTCAAAACTTATCCAGCCAGGGTTCCATGCCAGCAACAGCAAGACACCAGTTCACCTGCTTAAGCAAGTGCTAAAGTAATGAAGACTCAGGCGGGCACAGTGTACAGTTGCAGCAAGCTGTCTCATTCAGTCCTCCCAACACCCCTATAAGTGAAGTGTCATTATGCCCATTTTATAGATAAGGAAACTGAGGATCAAGAGGTTAAGTGACTTGCTCAAGGATGTCACTGCAACACTTTTGTGGTTTGCTCTCTAAAATGGAGAGAAGTTACACTGTGATTCAGTGGTTGAGATGGCCAAGATTACAGAGCTGATGGTAATGAGGATGATGGCTAATGCTTTTAGAGTTTTTAGTAGGTGCCAGGAATAGTGCTCAGCCCTTGACATGTAGAATTTCATTGAATCTTCACAGCAAACAAAAGGAAGGTACCATATTATCCCCATTTTACAGATGGGGAAACAAGCTTACTAGAGGTGAGATGGTGTGCTGTGTGTTGCCCAGCATTGCAGTGGTTGAACTGAGATATGAAAGCAGCTCTCACTGACTCCAAAAGCCAGAGTTCTTTGGGGGGCAGAGGAAATAAGATGCCTTTTCCCAGGGGCTCTTTACTTGAAGAGGAGCCAATGCTTTAGTCACAGTAACTAACATCAGTAAATATTCCAGAAGGGGAAAAAACGTTAGTTATCAAATGTCTTTGGAAAACCTGGATTTACCATCATTAACCATATACCCTTATGCGGAACTTATCAGAGGCTTTAAGATACTCAGATATGTTGTGTATATGAAAGGGAGACAGTGAAGTGTTTTCTAACTTATTTGATCCGTGAATCCTTTCCAAACTTTCTCTGGGAATTAGTGCTCCACAGAACAATCTTGAAGATATAGCTAAATCACTAGTTGGTTTCCAGGCACAGTGGTCAATGAATGGGAGCTGTTGGAGCTGAAATGCTCTCACCAGGGAGGAGGCCAGCTGTGCGTGAGAACAATCAGCAGTAAGTCTAAGGGTGCATCCTATTTGAACAGGAGCAAAGGGTCGCCACTCCCTACCCCATAATAGGATGTCAGAGTCGGAATGGAGTTTCCAGGTGATCATCCTAGAAGACAGAGACACGCACAAAGAGGTCGAGGTGCTCCCAGGAATCAGAAACGGAAGGCAAACCATGGTCCTTTGATCTGCTCGGGGGGAGGGGGGGGCTGGAGTCCAGCTGCGGCCTCTTTTCTTCTCCCCGCAGGGTCCCCGCGCTCCCGGTGAAGAACCTGAATGGTACGGGGCCGGTGCACCCGGCCCTAGCAGGTGAGGTCCAGTCCAGGACGGGAAAGGAGCAGGGCGGAGCCCACGAGGAGGCAGCCCCGCCTATCAGGCCTATGGCTCCGCCCGTCGACGAGCTGGAGGGCGGGGCCCGAGGGAGACACCTCCTACCATTGAGCCTGTGACAGCGGGGTGGGCGGGGCCCACGGAAGGCACCGCACCCACCCGCTACCTGAAGACCCTAGGATTCCCCGTCGTGACCAGAGGGTTGGGTCTGGGGGAGGCTCCGGCTGCCACTACATTACTTGCTGCAAATTGTCCTCCTGGGGGATGAGGGGCGCGCGCGAGAGAAGCCATCCGTCCGCCCAAAGACGCGGGGTGCGGGCGAGCAGGGGGCGGGGCCCGGCGAGGCGCCACCGCCCCCTGACCGGCCCCGCCACGCCCCAGGGATGACCGGGATCCTGCTGTGCGCGGCCGGGCTGCCGGTGTGCCTGACGCGGGCCCCCAAGCCCATCCTGCACCCGCCGCCCGTGAGCAAGAGCGATGTCAAGCCCGTGCCCGGCGTGCCCGGTGTGTGCCGCAAGACCAAGAAGAAGCACCTCAAGAAGAGTATGCTTCCCGTGCTGACCCTGACCCCTGAACTACATCCCACTAAACCTTGACCGCAACCCCTGACCGGAACTCCAGTTAGTTCCTAGGACTTGGGACCTCACCTCCTTCTACTTTCTCAGCTTCCCTTCTCCTGACCCCGTCCTTCACGAATTCCTGTTACATCTAACCTCCAGCAACCCCTGACATCTGACTCTGGCCAACCCCTACAAGCCCGACCCCGGCCCTCTGACCCCTGACCCCATCCAGAGCCAGGCCCTCAGGTGTAGACTCTGCATATGCTCAAGCCCACCTGCCCTGTGTCCCTGCAGGTAAGAACCCGGAGGATGTGGTTCGAAGGTACATGCAGAAGGTGAAAAACCCACCTGATGAGGTGAGCCCAAGGAGAGGGTCTGGGCCCGGGTGGAGGGCAGGAGGCCTAGCCTCCAGAGGAGGGGAATCCAGGATAGGAGGTCCTCCTGGGTTCTAAATGTTACAAATCTCTTCTCCCAGTTTGTCCTTTGCCTTTTCACTTTCTTTACAAGTCCTTTTTTTTTTTTAAAGGATTTTATTTATTTTTTAATTGAAGCATATTGATTGTATGTGTTTATGGGGAAGTATGGAGTTATATTTCAATACAAGTACACAATGTGTGATGATCAAATCAGGGTGATTAGTATGTTCACCACTGCAAAACTTTATCATTTCCTTACGATGAGAACATTTGAGCTCCTCTCTTCTACCCAGTTGAGAACATACAATAAATTATTGTTAATTATAGATGCCTAGCACAACTGTACACCACTAGAACTTATTTTTTCTACCTGTAATTTTGTGTCCATTAACCAACCTCTCCTTATCCCCTCTCCCCACTCCATTTCCCAGCCTCTAGTAACCACAATTCTATTCTAGATCTATACAAGGCTTTTTGATGAACAGAAATTCTTAATTTAATAGAATCACATTTATCAATCTTTTGATGATTGACAGTTTTGTGTCATATTTTCACCCATATTTCCCACTCAAGGTTATTGAGTTTTGCTTTTGTTAGTTAAGCCTTTAATCTATCTGGAGGGAAAGAGCTATTGCTTTCTCTGTGATATATCTGAATTCAGTATATGGGGGTGGAGGGTGTCCTCTCTCCCTTTGCCAAAAGGGTGCCAGAGAGGGGGGTGGTCTGCTGTCCATAGTGGCTTAAGGGCTGGACTCCTGCTGGGGGACAGCACTGACTCAGAAGGTATCCTATCCTCACTGGTCCTCAGTCTCCCGTGTTCCCCCTCCCCCCAGGACTGCACTATCTGCATGGAGCGGCTGGTCACAGCATCTGGCTATGAAGGTGTGCTTCGGCACAAGGGCGTGCGGCCTGAGCTTGTCGGCCGTCTGGGCCGCTGCGGCCACATGTACCACCTGCTGTGCCTCGTGGCCATGTACTCCAATGGAAACAAGGTGGGCCGGGCAGGATAGTGGGTGGGGAGCAGGTAGGGTCAGGACATCGGGGAACTCACTCACTGCCAGCCTCCCCCACCCCAGGATGGCAGCCTGCAGTGCCCCACCTGCAAAGCCATCTATGGGGAGAAGACAGGTACTCAGCCACCTGGGAAGATGGAGTTCCACCTCATCCCCCACTCACTGCCCGGCTTTGCTGACACCCAGACCATCCGCATTGTCTATGACATCCCCACAGGCATCCAGGTGAGCTCCCCGCTGGTCCCTCTGACCCTGGAGCCCCCCTGACCCCCCCTCCACCTGTCTGTGGTTGAAGCCCCTGCTACTCTTCCCCACAGGGCCCTGAGCACCCCAACCCGGGGAAGAAGTTCACCGCAAGAGGCTTCCCGCGCCACTGCTATCTGCCCAACAATGAGAAGGGCCGGAAGGTGGGTGCCCAGCCAGCTGCAAGGGTGCAGGAGTATGGACGTAGACAGGGGTCCCAGCCATTGCTAGCCTGGGCCTGTGGTCCCCCTTTCCCCGATCCCTGCTCTCACATTCCTCCCCAAAACTGCACTCAGATAGCGTTGAGCATAACCACCTACTTTACACACGTCATCTCATTTACCAACCTGCTGAGGTCTAGGACTTGACCCCATTTGACAGATAAACAAAGCGTCAGAGAAGGTAAGTAACCTGCCTACAGTCACACAGCGACTAAGTGGTGGAGCTGGGATTTGAACCCAAGCAGTCCAGTGCCTTCACCACCACATTACAGGTTGTCTGATTTTATTTTGCTTTTCAAGAGAAGCCAGAAATTCTGATTTTCAGTGAAATCTCCTGATTTTTGAATGTTGGCAACTAATTCACAAAGTGGCTATTTAATACAGTGTGGGGTCCAAACCAAATGCAGCTGAGGGCTGTCAGCTTGAGATCCTTCCTTCACCCCAAAAGAAACAGGCAGATTACTTGGAAAGAGCTTTTACTGAGGGAGCTCACAGGTGGAGTAAGTCCAGGAAATACAAGCGGGAAGGAAACGGCCAAGCCCGGCAGCATTTAGTAGGTGCTAACTGGGTCATGATGTGGCAGGGGAGGAAGGGAGGTTGAGGCTGGCGGGGCTTGAGCCAGGAGGGGTGGGGTGGGGATGGAGTCTGCCCGTGACTTTCGCCCCACCCCAGCCTGTCCCCCACCCTCCAGGTGCTGAGGCTGCTCATCACAGCCTGGGAACGGAGACTCATCTTCACCATCGGCACATCTAACACCACAGGCGAGTCGGACACCGTGGTGTGGAATGAGATCCACCACAAGACCGAGTTTGGATCCAACCTCACGGGCCATGGCTACCCAGATGCCAGCTACCTAGACAACGTGCTGGCTGAGCTCACAGCCCAGGGTGTCTCCGAGGCTGTGGCCAAGGCCTGAAGCCCGAGGCTGCCCACCTTTCCTCCTGCTTTGCCCCTGGTCTGGCACATGCCTCCCTCCGCCAGGGGTGTCCTGGTGGCCCAGGTTCAGGGATGGGAGGAGCCTGAAGAAGGAGCGGGAAGCATTCAGGGGATTTGGCTGGTGGCAGCTGGGATGACAGGAGGACGTCAGGCCAGCCAGCTCCAACCCGTAGCTCCCTGAGAGGGCTGCAGAGAAAGTACCGGAAACCACAGCAACCTCCCTACCAAAAGACAGAGACCCACCCCATCACACACAAATACACGTGTCCTGTTGAACACATGCACGCACACCACGTGCCTCTACTTAACCCCAAGCTGGGGGAGAAGAGACAGAAAGACCCTTGTGATACCCCATGTGGATTCCCACCTATGTCTCTATTGCATCTGTACAGACTTGTCTGCAAACAGGAGGATTTAGGTCAAGTACTTAGGGGCCTGTTGGGGATCCTGAGGGGAAAGGGACTTGGGAAGCTCAGTGTACCCTCATGCCTCACCCACCCTGTATCCATCACTCATCTCTACCACCAAGTGACTGGGCACTTGTGGGCCCATGGGGAGGAAGCCCATAGATTACTGAGCAGTTTTACAAAGGGACAGGCCAGTGCAAGTGGGGACTAGGGGTATCTTGTTTTGTGCTTGTGTGTCTTCATCCTTCTGGGACCCTGACCTCCTTCTTTCCCATCTCCAGGCCTTATGTCTGTCCCAGATAAAGGCACTGTTCTCCTTTACTCCCCACCCCGTCCTCTCCACCAAATTACTTCCAACTTTGAAATCCAAAGGCTGGAGCTTCTGGCTTCAGGAGCAAGAGGAGGCCGCCTCGTTTAGGCCAGCGTGTTTAAAAGGCAGAGCGGACAACAAAGAGTTAAATTCCCTTTCCTTGGGCATGGGCAGTGGGGTGGCAAATAGTCTCCAGCCAACCAGGGGCCTGTTGCCCAGGCAACTCACCAGCTCCGCCTCTGTTGATTGGCTGCCACAGTGGTAGTCAGCCAAGATTTAAAGGGACGCCAGCAATTGCTCTTCTGAAAACCTACCAGTCCCACTGTGGGTGGAGAAATAAATGGTCTTTCTCCTCCTCACTCAGCCTTTTCCTGCCAAGAGGGGGGTAGGTGGCTCTGTTTCTGGGTACCCTCAGTCTGCCCCATCAGGGAGGGATGGCTTACAAGAGAATGGCAACCTCGGGGTCATTGCCTTCAGCCACTGGAGGAGGAGTGGAGAGTCACCATAACTCTCTTGTCCTAGGGTAGGAAGGGGGATGGTTGGGGTAGAGACAGACCCTCCTATTCCTAGTCCCCAGCAATGCAGAGGTGAAAATTCCTTTCTCTTTCACAAGAGCCCAAGGCAATACACACATCTGTTCCCTTGGCACAATTATAAGAAACAACTCGGGGAGAGCTGTGAGCCTCTGGGAGAATACGGAGGAGTCAGGAGACACTGTGACCAAGCTCATCGGGACCTCAGGGCCCCAGCTCATGCCCTCGGAGGAAAGGCGCACGTTCTGTCTAGGAACCCTAGGATCCTCAATCCTCAAATATGAGCCTCCAGCAACAGGCCAGGATGCTGGCCAGGCTGTGGTGAATGCTGGGCTCCAGGTGACCCCTGCTGGCCACCCACGGGATAGTTCCTATGTTTTTGGTCCACTTGATCCTCTGCCAGGTAGACTTCAATTTCTGTCCCACCCTCTAGTGACACCAAACTGGAAGTGAGTTCTTGGAGGCCCTTCCAGTTTTGCCAGTCGGGCGTTCCCAAACATTTTACAGTCTGTGGTTCATTCTCAAACAAAATCTCACCCCAAACCCTAATACGAATATATAAAAGTACCCATTCCCCTGGCCTGTGATCCTCAAACTTTATGTTCATCCACATCACCTAAGGAATTTGTTAAAAACCCTGATTCTTGCCACCACATACCCTCAGATTGTGAGTCAGTAGCTGGGAGGGGCTGAGGTATCTGCATTTCTAGCAGATGCCCCAGGGGGTGGACTATGGACCACAGTCTGAGAAACCCCTCCCTGGCTCCTGAGCTACCTTGATACAATCCAATTTGAAAACCACACATCTAAATTCACACAGGATAAACCAAGGCTCAAAGAGGAAGAAAGAGCCTGGCCCAAGGTCTCCCAGGCTCCAAGGGTCTGAGCCTGGCACACGGGGCTGCCATTGGCTGCCAGCCTCAGTTCTTTCTGAGGGCATCTGATTCTGGAAGCTTGTGGTTGGAGCTCTCGGCCAAGGGAAGGCTACAGAATGATCAGTGAGGTTACAGGGATTTGTAGACATGAAAATAGGAAGGGTTGAGCCCATTTAGTGCCTGTCTAGGGTAACAAGGCCACATGGGCAGCAGGAATTCAGGTGCAGCTATATCCAGCAGCTCAGGGCCAGGCTGGCATCAACGGTGTGGGTAGAGGCTAGTCTGGAGAGGCAGAAACCCCAGGCTCAGACAGATAAGTCAGGTTACTTAATCTATCCACTTTAGTCTGACTCATCCCAGAGAGATTCACTCAGTGCCAGGCTGGCCCTGCCAAAGGGTTTCCATGCCCTGAGTTCTGGATACACAGGGCTAGGCATGTCTCTGGGATCCTCCAGGCCACATCATCAAAAAGGTATAGGACAGCCACGAGGAGACTCTTGAGGAGGGCCTCTTGGCTCCTTGCTCCTTGCAGGCTGGTTCTGGCATTTTTTCAGGGCTCAAGGGTGCCTGGGGCTGCCCTCCCCTGCTCCTGCTGCTGGAACTCTTCGTGGGCTCGATCCAAGTCTGCAAGTACCTCCAGCAGGCGGGCAGCTGCCACTCTCTGCTGGACCAGGACATCAGGACAGTCCCCTGGGAGGGAGAGAAGGGGGACACAGGGACTGAGCCAGTCCAGGGCAGGCAGCCATAACCCAAACCCAATGGCTTTCTCAGAATGCAGATTTGCCATGTGCCCTGAGAATCCTAAAATGTACCAGAGTCCCACCCCCACCCCCCAACACACACACACAGCCTGTGGCCCAACAGTGGATTGGAAACAGGAGGGTGGGCAGAAGGACACAGGTGTGCTTGGCAAGCTGTGAAGAAGTGTCATATAGGGAAAAGAAAAGGGACTTCCTTAACCCCATACCTTTTGTGGCACTGGAGCCCTTCTCTATGTCTGCTTCTGGAGTTGTATTCATGTTGGAATCCTCCAGAAACTTCATCCTGGGAGTTGAGGGAGAAAAACAAGGCTAGAACCTGATTCCCAATTCTGCTCCCTACCCCAGAGAATCTCTGCTGGTTGCAGGAGACATTAAGGATTCCCATGAATCATCACCATCATCATCACAGCAAACGTTTCTAGAGTGCCAGACACTGTTCTAAGTCCTTTACGTGTATTAACTCATTTAACTATCATGACAAACTTGAGTGGTACTCATGTGAGTAGGTACTATTAACTTCATTATACAGATGATCACTGAGACACAGAGAGGTAAAGTAACTTGTCTAAGGTCACACAGCATAATAATAATCATTACCATTTACTGAAAGCTAACTGTGCAGCCAGGCACCTACAAACAGCTTTGCTTGTAAGTAGCTCATTTGATCCTCAGGACAATCACATGAGGTAGGTATCATTATTATCCCCATTTTCCAGATGAAACAGAAGTTAAGAAACTTGTTCCAGCTCACCCAGACAGTTAGTGGCTAGGTCAGAATTTGAACCCAGGCAGGTCAGCTTCAGAACCCACTCTATAATGGGTTGGAACAAATCTGTCACTGAATAACAGTGATCCTAAGGCCAGGAAGGGGAAGGGACATATCCGAGGTCATATAGCAAGCTCAGCAGGCCAGGATTTTATGTGAATTGTGCCTGTGTCTCTGGAGCCCCAGGTAATAAAAGATCCTAAGATCTGGTTCTGCATTAGGACTCGCCCAAGGATGCTTCCCAAACCCTGACTTTGTAGACACCCAGTCCTCACCCCGGGCTTGGCACCCCAGGAAGCTCCACCCATGCAAATGGAAACAATGAGTAAAGGAGCCCAGAGAGGCCACAGTTTGTGGCTGGCCTAGCTGTCATAGGAGGTGAAGTGGGGTGGGTGGGGACACCTACCTGAGCTGGTCCCGCCCCAGGAGCAGCTGCCGATATACCATCTGGGTCTCAGCATCAGGATCCAGCGGGTCACTCCAATCCCCCAGAGTGATGGCCGAGTGCGTGCGGCTGCAGCCAGCAGCTGAGGGGATTGCGGCATCATCAGTAAATCCTCCCTCCCCTTCCAGAAGCCCATGGCCCAGCAGTTGCCAAGTCCTGCCCTTTCTACCTCTGAAATCTCTCCTGAAACTTACTGTTTCCTTCGAGACCCTGCTTCCTCCACTCGGTGGAGCTCGCATTGCCGCTCCCCATGGATTCCAGCAGTAGCCCCCTCCCTGGCCTCCCTGCCTTCTCCTCCGATCCCCCTTGCCACTCCCTGGACTGTAGCGGCAGCCTCGCCTCTCCCTGTCCTCCTTCCACGTTCTAGGCGCCGATCCTTCAGCCTGCTCTGTCTCACCTCCAGGCCTTTGCTCACGCCCTTTGCTCTGCCTGCAACACTCTTCCTTACCCTATCCCTGTCTCCAACTTTGCTGCTTAACTCCTCTACTCAGGTCACAGTTAAGCAGCACCTCCTCCAGGAAGTCCCCCTTGATCTCCCACCCTGAGGCTGGGTCAGAGGCATTCACTGGAGTCTCAAAAGCCTCATCTTCGCACTCACATCACTAAATTATAATTGTGCAGTTATGCACTCATCTTCCTTGAGAGCAAGCAGGCAATGTGTGTCCACACACCACTGGACACCTGGCACATAGTGGGTGCTTAAAAAAACAGAACCTCACATTTATGAGCACTCTGTGCCAACCAATGTTCTAAGCGCTTTGTGTGTATGACCTCATTTAATCCTCACAACTCTTTGGGATAGGCACTATTATTAACCCTATTTCACAACTGAGGAGACTGGGGCACAAAGAGGTTAAGTAACTTGCCCAAGGTTGCACAGCTAGCCCGAGTGGAGTTGAGACACCTGCTCACTGACAGGTTAGGAACGTGGAGACTGCAGTCTGTCCTGCCCCCTTACCTGAGCGCTCAGCCTGGAGGCAGCAGGTCCATCGTGAGCTGCGGAAAGCCCCGGGATGGCATGTGGCCAGCTTGTCTGGGTTGGGGGCACTGGCCTTGCGCAGGGCTGACAGCCATTGGTTGAGGTCATTCACGTTCTGTGGGGGAGGGGCAGTCAGGAGTGGAAGGGGACCCCACGGAGCCCTCTGCCCTCCATCCTTGCAGTGCCTCACCTTGCACTGGAGGTAGGTGGTGTGCAGCACCCCCACGCCGTCCTGCGTCACCACCTGCATCACGTGGGGCAGCTGGAAGGCGCCCTCATCCACGCGCTCCACGGCACGGATGTGCGACACCGGGATGGAAGAGCACATCTGGGGAGGAAGAGTGCCACTGCGGGGTGGGCTGGGGGCTAGGGGCTAGGGCAAGGGTAGTAGGGCCCAGGGACAGCTTCTCTCTGGGTGAGTACATCAGGTAGAGTCCCCACAAGTGGGGACGTTCAATCCTGTACATTTGTGCTCTGTGTGCCTGTCCATTTGGCTGCTTCACGAGTCCTGCAGTCCTGCCCCATCACTCTCTAGGTGACTTAACTTCTCTGGGCATCAGTTTCCTTCTTCATAATACCAATAATAGCTACCACTTGGGATGCAGTTCTAAGCCCTTTACTGTATATTTATCAACTTATTTAATCATCACAACTAGCTTCTGAGGTTGGGTCTATTATTCTCCCCAATTTGCAGATGAGAAAACTGAGGCACAAGAGGATAGATGATCCTTCCAAGGTCATTCTGCTGATGGAGCCAGAGTTGGAACCCAGGGAGTTAACCTCTAGAATCTACACTCTGTTGGTAATATAGAAATAGTAAGCGTGGACACCCTCTTGAGTGTTAGCTGTTGTTATCTATGGGTGTGCCTACAGGAATGGGTAGATCCCAGTACATGTCTCATTTGTGCTAGTCATGAATGTCAGCCCTGTGAAGACAGGAATTTTCTCTGTCTTGTCCACTGCTATATCTCCAGTGCCTAGAACAGTGCATGGCACGTCGTAGGCACTCAATAACTGTGTGCTGAATGAATGAATGAATGAATCAGGGAATGAATGCCTGTATGTGTGTGCACATACACCTGGGCATGTACCTCTGAATGAGCACATCCAATTTTACGTGAGTCTGTACAGTATTTGGCATAGATCTGGGAACACTGCAGGCTGGTTCCATCGTCCATGCCCTATGTGTGTCTACATCTGGAAGGCTATGTCCAGGCCACTACGTGCGCACATTCTGAAGGACATGTGACGGTGAGTACATGTAGGTGTACTCCTGTCCCTGTCTTGTGCCTGCACTGGCCTGAAGCTGTGAGCAGAGCCTGGCTTGAGAGTTGGGAGTTGCTCCGTTGCTATGGCGCCTTGCCCCACTCTGGGCCTCAGTTTCCCCATGGGTACAAAGAGACAGCTCTGTGAGGGAGGAAACCCCTTCGTGGTGGGATGGAGCCCCACCTGCCACTCAGGATTCTTGGAGTACGAGAGGGTCTTCCCGCTGAGCCAGAAGTAGCGCTTCTTGAAGGCAAAGCGTGTGGCCAGGCCAGCAGGCTCCTCCTTGCGCTTTAGCAGGTAGCCTTCTCGTACAGTCACCGAAGGTGGGACCAGGGCCCTGACTGGGCCACCAGCTTCTGGGAAATGGGAGAAGGAAAGTGGGGGACAGTGAGCCCTTCCTGCCCAAACTCAACCTGCCAGTGTGGCCAGGGCCTCTGGATGAGCTTGGTTCTCTGCTCTCCCAGAGGCAGGAGAGAGGAACATGATCACATTGGACGCCACTCCCTCAACAGCAAATGGTGTCATTGATGCGGGGGTTGGGGGGTGCAGAGGAGACCTGGACAATCCCTCTCCAACCAGAGGGAGCTGCAGGCGGTGGTGCAGGCAGCCAGCAGGGGGAGCCATGGCCCATACAAACCCGTGCAGGGGATGTTCTGGATCTATCCAT
Source organism: Cynocephalus volans (assembly GCF_027409185.1). Classification (NCBI taxonomy): domain Eukaryota; kingdom Metazoa; phylum Chordata; class Mammalia; order Dermoptera; family Cynocephalidae; genus Cynocephalus; species Cynocephalus volans. Next base: position 190,361,432 of record NC_084461.1, read on the forward strand.
GCTCAGGGAGCCAGGGCACAGGTCCCCTCTCCAGCACCACAGGGGCCCCACCATGCTACAGCCAGGGCTCCACATTCCAGCAGGTTGCTCCAATGTGACTTGGACCCAACTATGTCATGACTTGAGCCCCACACCATGATATGGACTCAGCCTCAACAGCTCCACTTAACACCATCCTATGGCTTCAGTTCACTCCAAGTCAAAGCCAAAATCCTTCCTGCAGCCTCAAAAGCCCCTCATGGTCTGGCCCTCTCACCTCTCTGGCCTCACCTCCCCCTAGCTCTCCCTCATTCATGCTGCTCACGCCTCAGGGCCTTTACATGTGCTGTTCCCTGCCCTGAACACTCCTCCCCAGGATCCTCATGGCTCTCTCTCTGTCCTCCTTCAGGTATTTATTCTAATATCACCATTCCCGGCCAACCTATCTAAAAGTTCTGCCTCCCACCCCAACCCCAACATTCCCTTCCCTCCTTTATTTTTTCTCCTTATTACTTAAAACTCCCTAACACACCATATAATTTGCTATTCGTCTTGTTTACAGCTTGTGATCACCACTAGAATAAAACTTCTATGAGAGCAGGATTTTCTTCTGCCTTGTTCACGCATGTATGTACCCAGCACCTAGATGGTGCCTATTACATAGTAGGCACTTAACAGATATTTGTTGATTGCATGCACACCATGCCATGATCCCACCCACGTCCCCACATTGGCTGGGACAGCTTGGCGGACAGGGCCCCAGCTCTGTTCATCTCTGGAACCTAGCAGGTGCCAGGAAATAGTTGACGGACTAGCTGACCTGCAGGTCCAAATTCTCAGTGTTGAGAAAACTGTGTGTGTGTGGCGGGGGGGGGGGGTCCTGAGTGCCCCCGGTGGGGTGACAAGCCAGGTATGGCAGGACACAAGAACTCACCCTCATCCCCATCCACATCCACCAGCCGGTCCAGGAAGTCTCTCACACGTGAGATACTCTGCAGCAGGAAGGGGTGTAGGGGAGCCATCCACAGTTCCTTGCCCTGGCCCAGCTGCTGGCCTAGGTTTCCAATGCTCTGTACAGCCTGGAGCAAAGGAGCAGGGGATGTCAGGGCCAAGGTACTGCAGAGGGGATGGCCCTCTGTGGACCCACACAGAACCGCACAGTCCTGGCTCCCAAATCAGAGTTCAACGGAAGACTCATACCAGTGCCCTGCCTTGAGCAATATCTGTTCCTCCCTCCCCCTTTTGGAATCTGCACCCCTAGTGCCTTTATTCTGTTCTGACCCAAGCCCAGATCCCCACACACACCCAGCACTGCTCAATCCTATCATGCATACTCAGGAGCCCATCAGAACCTCAAGTTGTTGCTGCTTTACAAAGGATGGTCTAATTCCCACTAAGGTATAAATGGCTGCTAGCCTGCTTCCTACTTTACTCCTGGAGGGGTCGGGTTTTTATTTCAAAAGAGGAAATTGGAGAGCATAATGAATGTCTTCACACTCAGGATGGACTGCTAATGATGGTGTTTCAGACATGGATTTCTTTGGGTCTCCTTTGGGTCTTCTGCAGGTCTGGCCCCCCAGCTCTGTTCTTACAATGCTTTTTTCCCTGGCTAAGAGCATCCAGGATGGGGAACCCCACTGCTGGCACCTTAGCAAGCAGCAGCAGCGAGCGGCTGGTCTGGGGGTCGGCGTGCTGGTCCCAGAGGTCAAACAGCTTTGGGGTGAGGATGGCAGGCGCGAAGAATCGCAGGAAGAGAAAGCCGCTTATGGCCAGGTACTTGACGTCCTGCCAGGAGGAATGGCAGGTGAGTGGGGCTCCCAAAACCCACTTCTCAGCTGGGGAAACTGAGGTAGCAAGGACTAGAAATTGTTGGTACAGGGAGAAGTGGGATGGGAAATGGTCAGGAGGCCATACTGGCCTGCCAAGGAGGCTTTTGCTCTACGAGCCTCAGTTTCTCCACCTGGAAAATGGAGTAACAATACCAATCCAGCAAAATCAGATTTAGCCAGATGTCCTCAGAGTCTACTTTGGGCCAAGCACTGTGCTCAGGGCACAGCCTTATGAGGGGGATGCCGTCATTATTTTCATTTTACAGATGAGGAAGCAGAAGCCCAAAAATGTCACATGACTTGTCCAAGGTCACACAGCTAATTAGTAGAGAAGACGGGATTCAAACCCAGATTTATGATTTTTTGTAGTAATTGCAGTAGGCCAGATACTTCTCCATACATTTCGTTTACTTTAATGCTTACCCCAGGAGGAATTATATCTCCCTTTTACAGAGGATGCAACTGGCCCAGAGAGGGAAGATCACTTGCTAAAGACCACAAAGCTGTAAGTGGTAGAGCTAGGATTTGGACGCAGGCAGGATTGGAACTCTGTTCTTCACCACACTCTCCTGCCATTCAACACCAGCTACTGCGAAGTGTTCACTGAGTGTCAGAAACTAAACCTGAACTACCACATTTAATTCTCAAACAACCCCGTGGGGTAGGTAATCATCCCCATTTTCTAGATGAGGAAAATGAGGCTCAGTTGTCAACCAGTTCAACAGGCTCCAGAGCCCATCCTGTGTGCATCTCCCACCCCCAGCCTCTGCCGTCTACAAACTGTAGAGTACGGTGCCCCTCCGTGTGGGCCTCAAGCCTGGCCCACATGCAGGTGAGGCTGGCTCCCCAGCTCTAGCAGAGGGAACTCAGGGAGAGGGTGTATCTTACTCCCCCCAAACCAGCTCCTTACCCACCTCTCACACTTGCCCAGCTATACTTAGCCTGAGAGTGTGCTCCTGTGTTTATTTAGGGGTTGTATTCACACATGAGACAATACCCTCCCCTGGGAGTGTACCAACTTCCTGGGGCTCCTCAGCCTTGACAGTGAGCCCTGCAAGAGTTGAGTACCTGGAGCTCCCCAGAGGGAGGGTCTCCTCCACCATCTGGAACCCTGAACCACCCACAACACCACCCCCCGCACACCTGCCATGTTCTGATAATTTTAGCCTTCGATGTCAGCTCGTTAACTTCCTCCTTTCTTGAGGGGAGGCACAGGTGTCAGAGCAGTGGATGTGGACAAAGAGGCTTCCCTGGGTTCTCCTTACCCTTCCCACTTTCCCAGACTTGAGAAAGTCCCTGCTCTTAGCTCACCTTGGAGGCCGAGAAATGGGGGACACTTGGGTGTCACTGATATTGCCTCCCTGGACAAGGGCTGCACTGTCTGGGGAGCTGGACTCCCCACTTCCCTTCTGTCCTCCCTGGCATAGCCATGCCCTACTTAACACCTCTGCTGGCAGCCCAGGTGACAGCCCAGCAAAGTGGGGCATAAACCAAGTCACATCCCACTTTGAAGGCCCAGAGCTCACTCCTCAGCTGGGGAGGAGCGGGGGATAAGGACAGAGACCCAAGCTGGGAGTCCACAGCTTTGGCCAAGATGCTCTACCTCTCTGGGCCTCAGTTTCCCCATCTGTAAATGGGAAGTGCACAGAGATATGGCATAAATCAGAAGCTCTTAACCCGGACTCTAGGAATTAGACCGTTACATCTCCAACGTTTAGCAGGTCTTAGATCTTTCTGCAAAGCGAGCCCCGTATCTGCATTTCTGTTACATCAGCACTACATAAGAGTCAGTCTTACCCAATGTCATTTGTTAGCAAGAACAATGACAGCCTCCTTGGAAAGTGTGCTGCGCATTAAACCAGGAGGTCTCAAACTGGTGGTCCACAGGCCAGTCCAACTACAAGCATGTAATAATTGGCCCAAAGTGTTTTTGTTTGTATTTTTTTTGTTTTTTCTGGGTTTTTGGTGGGTTTTTTCTTTTTCTTTTTCTTTTTCTTTTTTTTGGCGTTTGGCCAGTGTGGGAATCCAAAACCTTGACCTTGGTGTTATCATTACCACATTCTGACCAGCTGAGCTAACCAGCCAGCCCTTATTTGGTTTTTTAGGTAAATTAGTGCCAGCATTTTAAAAAGGAGAGACCTTACAAAATCCAGAATATTGGCTTAAAAAAACCAAAAACGTCTAAAGATCTAGCAATACTGGGCCCCATTCCTATCCTACATGACAATAATTATTGGAAGCTGCCACTGTTAGATGAGCTGTGGGAGCTCCAGTTTGCCACAGTCCCCACCACTCCCTACCACCCCCCGCCTTACACTTACTGTTTATGCACTTCACCTGCCTGAAGCCCACAGCATCTGAGCTTCCAACTTTTGTATCCATGTTTGTAAAGCACTAGCACATTCAGGAATTTATTTTTAGACTTTATTTTGATGTCTCCTACTGAGCACCTACTGTTTGCCAGATCCCTGCCTCTCCCTCCCCCAACTTCTCTCTCTCAGCTGAAATTCAAGAAGCACTGCTTTGTGCCAGACCCTATTATTTGGAGGTTTTGGGTACAGACTCAGAAGCCAGCCTTCCTGGGTGGGTGCTAATCCCAGCACCACTCCTTTCTAGCTGTATTACTTAGCCTCTCTGGGTCTCATTTTCCTCCTCTGTAAAATGGGAATAATAATTATACTAGTACCCACCTCACGGGATAGATATGAATTAGATGAGTACATAAAACACTTAAAACAAGGTCTGGCCCACTCACTGTAAGGGCTACAGACAGTTGTAGCTGTAATCATCATCATCATCATCATCATCATCATCATTATAATCACCCCTGGGTCCCAAACCCTGCCAGGAACACTGTCCCTACTTCTGCCAGGAAACACAGTGCTTTAGTATGGGCTGCTCAGGTTCTGGTCCCACCTCTGTCTTGACTGTCTGTGTGACCCTGGGCAAGCTACTGTCCCTCCCCAGACTCAGCCTCCCCACTTGCCCAGTGGGAGCGCCTGGCCCACCTCATGCTCCGCCTGGGGGAAGTGCTCCTCCACGCGTTGATGCAGCTGCTTGAAGGCGAGGCGCATGGCCGGGGGGCAGCGCCCCACAGAACCCATGATGGCATCCACGATGGGCCCCAGGTAGCCTGTCAGCAGCCCCAGACTGGTCTCCCGCACCTGTTCCTCCGAGGCTGTGCCCTTGAAGGAGATCCTCCTGGAGGAGCCAGCAGTGCAGCTCAGCCTCGGAGCACAGCATCTGCTCTCTCACAACCCTCCACCAGCCCCCACTGAGCTCAGAGAGCGGCCACCTTCCCCTCCCACCTCTGCAGCCTCCCTCTGACCACTCCCACCAGGCTTCTTGCTGTTGCTTAAACACATTGAGCTCTCTCCCATCTCAGCCTTGGTGCTTGCTCTTCCCTTTGCCTGGGACACTCTTGCCCCCACATTCAGCTTAAATGTCCCCTTCCCAAAGAAGCTGTCCCCCTGTCATGGCTCATCATCGCAGGCCCTGGTTCCATGCATTTTCAGCTTGGACAAGTCAGTCACACACTTCCACCTCAGGACCTTTGCACATGCTGTTCCCCCTGCCTGGAACACTCTTACAACAAATCTCCACATAACTCCCTCCCTCACTGCCTTCAAGTCTTTGCTTAAATGTCCCCTTCTATATGAGGCTGTCCCTGTGACCACCCTATGGAATATCTTGACTCCCTTCCCTTCTTTGTTTTCCTCCATTCCACTGATCACCTGCATGAGCCTTCTTCTTGAGATTGGTTTTTTGTCTCCTTCCCCCTGGAAGAGGGATTTGTGTCCATTGCTCTCTGCTGTACCCAGTGTTTGGTCCAGAGCCTGGCACTCAACAATTGTTTTGTTGAGTGGATGACAGGATGGCACTTTTTTTTTTGGCTGCTGACTGGTACAGGGATCTGAACCCTTGACCTTGGTGTTACAACGTCGCATTCTAACCAACTGAGCTAACCGGCCAGCCCAATACGACTTTTCCAGATGCAATTATCTTGTTCCCTCCTTTCTCTACAATTTGAGGGTCTAACTTGCCCCACCCAGACTAAGAACTCCAGGGAAGCAAGGCTGGAGGTTCTCAGCCCCACTATGTCCTGGACCCAATAAGCTAACCCTGGACTCACTGTCTCTGGCATTGTATCATTTAATCCTAATGGCAACCGGAAGAGTTAAGTAGCCTGATTACTCCCATTTAACAGGTAAGGAGACTGAAGCTTAAAGAGGTAACCTTGCAAATAAGTGTCAGAGCTGAGATTAGAACTCAGGACTGCCAGCTCCAGAGTCTGACTAGCATCTTGCCTGCCCAGGCCCCCGGATACTCCTACTCCCTGGGGGCCCCAACTGCGTCTCTCCATTCTTGTCAGGTGTGCTAGGAAAAGCCCTTGCCTTGTAGTTTCACAGACGGACTCTGCCCGTCTCCTCAGGGCCTGGTTCGAATCTCCACTTTGTATCTTCCTGGCTGTGAGACCCTAGGCAGTGACCTCCCCTCTCTGAGGCTCAGTTTCCTCATCTGTAGAAAGGGGTCCTGCTGCCTGTCTCTTGGTGGTCAGAATGTGTGGGCAACACTTGCTGAGTAGGGCCCAAAGTGAAGGAAAGGATGACTCTGCAACCAGCTCCCCTGGCACCATGGGAACAAGCCAGCCTGGCTGGAGGGTGGAAGGTTCTGGAAAGAAAGGAGGAGCCCACGGAGGCCTCTAGTCACTGCTTTGCTTCCTACCAATCTCACTGAGAGGATCGCGCTCCAGAATCCCAGCCCCCCAGGGCCTCAGCCGCCAGCACCACAGTGCTAGAAATGATGGCTCTTACGGAGCACTCACCCCGTGCCAGGCTTTGCATGCATAACCAAGCTAATTCTCACAACCACCCACCAAGCAGGTGTCATGAACCCAAGTTTCTGAAGAAGTAACGAAGGCACAGGTGGTCAGGTCACATGTCCCCCAGTAGTGGCAGAGCTGGGATTTGAACCCTGGGCACTCAGCTCAGAGTCTGGCCCATGACCAGACTCTAAACAGCCCGAGGAGCCATGTACTCACATGTGAAGACTGAGGTTCAACCCAGAGCTTCCGAGCAGCCCAGACCCAGCCTGACAGGCTCTGATGGGTAAGGGGGGCTGTTGGAGGGTCGGGGTGCACCCGCGGGCTTTGCTCACCTGGCTCGGCCCAGGTCCATCTTGCATGGGTCCAGCTCCATGTACTTCTTCTCCTCGAAGACACGGCTGATCACTGGCTTCAGGACCTCGTGCAGATAGGGCATGCCCACAAGCTGGGGGCAGGGGGCACCACACAGGGTGGGGCTGAGGGCGAGGCCAGGGTGTTCCCCTTCAGCTAGGGCAGGGGGACCATGTGGGGAGAGGTTCAGAGACAGGCTGGGGCGTGTTTAAGCAGTGAGGTAGGGGACACGACCAGGGGTGCAACTCAGGGCAAGGCCAGGCACCAGCCACCCAGTGCTGTCTAGGGTCCAGCTGAGCACTGGGAAGGGAGTCCCCCTGAGGAAGCTGCCACCTGGCCCCCCAGGCCTTCACCTACTCACCTTCATAAACTGTTCCATTGACTTGGATGCCAGGGAATTAGAACGGAAGAGGGTGTTGGGGTCAGCTGGGAGGAGAGGGGGAAGTGTTAACTGAGATTTGAGGGGCTGGGCCCAGTTCACCCCACTCACCCAAGGTGGGTGTCATGATTCTTCTAGCCTCAATAATCAGGGAGACCTGAAACATCAACCCCATTCACAGTGCAGGGGCCCAGAGTGGTTAAGTGAGCTGCTGAGTCATACAGCTCACAAGTAGCAATACCAGGACCTGAACCCAGAAGTGAGCTCCCGGTCATCTGGGGTGCACAGCACAGGGAGCACCCCCACAGGAGCCCCAACCCTCTTCCTGAGGCCTCCCCATTCCTCCCCTAGATACCCTCTTACAGACCCATCCCTGAAGGTCACGAAGGCAACTCACTGGTCCGAGCCACCTCACGCCGGGTGAGATAGTCCAGAAAGGGCCCAGCCAGGCCCCGGCCGAGAAATAGCTTCACCATCTTGGTGGCAAGGTCCTGGCGGCAGTCCCCCGAGGTCAACTCCTCTAGCACAGCCAGTGGGCTAGCAGCATCCTCCTGGGCAGGGACAGGAGGCCAAACAGGTGACCTGGGGCCCTAAGACCCCAAGCAGAAGAGCCCAGATGGGGCTGCCCGAGGTAGGTGGAGGCCATGATCCAGACCTTGGCATACTCTGGTGAAATCACTTGCCTGACACACCCACCTCGGCTGGCCCCAGCACAGACTCCATGAGCAGCTCCGTGAGGGGCTGGTAGTACTGGGAGGGCAGGACGCGGTCCTCAATCAGGCGCACCTTCAGCCGGAGGGCGCCCAGGTTCCTCCTGACCAGGATCAGATCACAGGGGAAGAAGTCTAAGCATGTATGGGCAGGTGTGGATATCCAAGATAGACAGGAGCGAACACAGGTAAGGAGCACAGATATTTGCAAAACAACACAGATTTGGACAGGTGTGAACAGGTGTCACCAATATAAACAGGTGTGGACTGATACTGACAGGCATAAAGAGGAACACACAAGCACAGGCAGTGTAAACAGATGTGTGGTCGGTGTAAACAACTGTGTGCAGAAATAGTGTGAGCAGGTATGAGTAGTGTAGTCAGGTGTGGACAGGTATAGACAAGTGTGGATAGCGTGAACAGGTGTGGCCAGAATAAACAGGTGTGAACCGATACTGACAGATATAATCAGGAATAAACAAGTGGAGACAGCATAAAGAGTGTGGCCAGTGTAAACAAGTGTGTACAAGAATAGCCAGTGTGGACAAGTGTAGATAGGTGTGAAAGGACCCAAAGTTGTGGACACACATCAACACGTGTAAACTGACATGTTTGCATGTGAACAGGTGGATGAGTGTAAAGTGAATCCACTTAGACATATGTGAACACACCTTGAAAGACATTCAAAAACGTTTGTTAAAAGGATGAATGCGTGAATGAATACAGTGGCATGGTGATAGTGTGGGCTGGTGTGGCACCCACGAGGACCCGCCCATGAGTGAGGTTGGTACCTGACATGGTTCCAGCCTGGCCCCCTCCCCTCTGTGCCCACATTTACCCAGAATCCTCCTCGGCTCTGGGAAAGGGCAGGAGGCGGAACCAGCCATTAGGCGGCTTCTGCTGCAGGGTCTGCGGGGGGAACTCCACCTGCGGGAGACACACACACCCTCAACCAGGCTCTGCCCTGCCCTGCCCAGGTTCCACCCAGCCCTGGAAGAAGAGCTCAGTCTGCCTACCCGTGGAGGGTCAGCATGGCCTGCCAGGGACCACCACCTCCTCCTTCCCCACAATCATAAATTATTCACTCCTGCCAGGGCACTGAGGGCCTCCAGCGGACACTTCATTTACAGCTGAGGAAAGTGAGTGTCAGAGAAGTGGCGTGACTTGCCCAAGGTCACACAGCTGCTAGAGACATGTCTGGACTGGGTGTATTTTTATCTGTTTAGGACACAAATTGCATCTATCAAAACATCCAGAAGGCCCCCAAACACCATCCCTTCTCTCTTTTTAAGTAACAACTTTATAGAGATATAATTCATATCCCATACAATTCACCTATTTAAAGTATACCATTCAGGGTCTGGCCAGTCAGCTCAGTTGGTTAGAGCACGTTGTTATAACACCAAGGTTAAGGGTTCAGATCCCATACCAGCCAGCCACCAAAAATAAATAAAGTGTACAATTCAGTAATTTTTAGTATATTCACAAAGTTGTGCAACCATTGCGTCTAATTTCAAAACATTCTCTGTCAGCATCCTAAAAAAGCCTGAACTCATTAGCAGTCACTCCCTGTCGCCACCCCTAGCCCCAGCCCCTGGCAACCACTAAGCAACTTTCTGTGTCTATAGATTTGCCTATTCTAGACATTTCATGTAAATGACATCATACACTACATGTTTTGGGGGGACTGGCTTCTTCCACTCAGCATCATGTTTTCAAGGTTCATCCATGTTGTAGCACATGTCAGTACTTTACTCCTTTTTATGGCTGAATAATATTCCATTTATGGATAGACCACACTTTGTTTATCTGTTGATGGACATTGGTGTTTTGCTTTCACTCTGGGCTATTATGAATAATGCTGCTCTGAACATTTGTGTCAAAGCTTTTGTGTGAACAAAGGTTTTCATTTCCCTTGGGTATATACCTAGGAGTGGAATTGCTGCGTCCTCTCCTAGGAGAGGAACTGCCAGACCGCTGTCCAAAGCAGCTGCGCCACTTTACGTCACCACCAGCAGTGCGTAACCGAGCCTCCCTCTTCTTTGCTCTAATCTTGCCTCCTTCTAAAAACTGTCAACCCTATTGTAAATGTGGGAACCAGCCCAAATGTCCATCATCAGAAGAGTGGATAAGAAAACTGTTGCATATCTACACCATGGAATACTACTCTGCTATAGAAAAGAATACTACCATTCACAATAACATGGATGGACTTAGAGAGAATTATATTAAGTGAAACAAGTCAGGCAGAAAGAGAAATACCACATGTTCTCACTTATTTGTGGGAGCTAAAAATAAATAAATAAATATACAAACAAATAAGGGGCGGGAGAAGACACAACAATCACAATTCCTTGAACTTGTTAAGACAAGTGAATAGACATGATGTAGTGGGGAGAGGGGAGGGGAGAAGAGGAACGGGTAAAGGGACACAGAAAAAAAATTATTTGCTTTACTCCCCCCAAAATAAAAATAAAATAAAATAAAAAAACTGTCAACCTGAGTATAAAGCTGCTTTCACATCCCCTCCTACTGAGGGGCAGGAAAGTCATACCCATTTTACAGATCAGAAAACCAAACGAAAGACATGGAGCCCAGTGTTTCCAGGAGTAGGAGTTACAGGCTTAGGTTCTGGAGTCAGAGAGACCTGAATCAAATCCTGGCTCTGCTATTTCCCAGGCATATGAACTTGAGACAACCACTTAGCCTCTCTGAACCTCAGTTTCCCCTCTGTAAAATGGGGATAACAACAGTCCCCCACAGAGCAGCCATGAGGGTTAAGTGAATGAGGTTACGGTGGAGAAGCACTCAGCACAGAGCTAGCGCACACTCATCCACATGCTCTTGTCCCAAAATGAGAATCTGGGCCTACCCTGTGATTTCAGGCAGGTTCCTGCACCTTTGAGAGTCTCAGTTTCCTCACCTACACAATGTAGCAATGGGAATCCATCATCCAGGCCTACCCAGGGGAACTGATGAGGCAGCCTGCACATCCACCCTTCTAAGCCCCAGGATGCTCAGCCCATCTCTCCTTCCCTGGGGAGCCACAGAGGGTGTTGCAGGGAGTGATGCTGATAGAGTTTGGATGTGTTGTCCCAACCAAAACTCATGTGGAAATCTGATCCCCAGTGTGACAGTTTGAGTCACGGGGACGGATCCCTCATGAATGGATTAGTACTCTCCCTAGGTGGAGGAGTAATGAGTGAGTTCTCACTCTATTAGTTCCCACGAGAGCTGGTTGTTTAAAAGACCCTGGCACCTCCCCTCTCTTTCTCTCTTGCTTCCTTTCACCATGTGATCTGTGTGTACCCACCAGCTGCCTGCCACTTTCTGCCATGAGTAGAAGCAGCCTGAGGCCTGCGCCAGATGCAGCTGTCCCAGAATCGTAAGCCAAATAAACCTCTGTTCTTTATAAATTACCCAGTCTCAGGTATTCTGTTATAGCAACACAAAATGGACTAATACAGATGCTCACCATGCCCAAGAAATCATTCTTGCCCACCATGTCCCAGTCCCAGAGCTCCACTCGTAATGAGGACGGGGCACCTGGCATCTCTCGCAGCTCCAAGACCTCATCCCAGTGCGGGAAGCGAGTCTTCTTGATGGTCTGAGGTAGGGGAAGTGGTCTGTGAGCAGGAGAGCTGAAGGGGACCCCACCCGACCACTGGATGTCCTGCTCCTTCCTGGCTCCGCTCCCCACTGCTCACCGAGGTCTCCAAGCTCTGGCTGCCCCAAAACACACGTGCGAACGGGTCAGACGTGCCAGAGATGTCTCGGGGAGCCAGGTCCCTGGGGAGAGATGAGGAAAGGAGTGAGGGGACACAAGATCCTAGAGGACCAATACCCAAGTTGGCTCTGGAAAGGGGGTTCAGGGTAGATCATTCAAATGCCACTGGTTTCCAAGGCAAGGAACTGTTCCACCATAGGGGCCCAGCAAGGGGCACCTCTCACCATGCCTGTCCAGACTCAGTACCTTCCTGTTGCCTCTCACTGCCCTAGGAGGAGGCACTAGTATGTATGCCCCTATTTTCCAGATGAGGAAACTGAGGCATGGGAAGGTCATATTCTGCATCACAAAGCCCAGAAAGTGAAGGTGCAATGGGAAGGGCGAAGGTAGCCTCAGTTTCCCCGGATGCCATAAATTGGAGACTAGATGCAAGAGTTCAAAGCCTGGCTCCACTCACTGGTTGGGTGACACCAGGAAAAGTCACTTCACTTCTCTGAGCCTTAGTATCCTTATCTGGAAAATGGGAACAATAACAGACCAACCTCAAAGAGCCAAAGGTTAAATGAGATGATGTGTGTAAAGGGCTTAGCATAGCACCTGGCAGGTGGTGAGTGCTCAGCTCATTTATTCATTCAGCAAACACTCATGCCCATACCCTGCCTAGAACCCAACAGAAGGCATGAGGCAGGGACTCCCTGCCTCTGGTTGCCATGACAACCCAAAAGTCTCACCCTAGTCAGCTTCCCTATGCCTCCTTCTTGAAGTCCCCAAATCCAGGAACATTCCCCACCCCCACTCCCCCACCAGGGACTGCTTGCTTCCTCCTTCTGCTCCTTTCCCTCCCCTGTTCAGCATCCAAAGCTGCCTTTGGTTTCCTAGGATCCAGCCCAGTTGCTAAGCGACAACAATCCCTCTCAGGCTTGCAAAGATCCCTCACAACCTTGTGACTGGGGAGGGGGCCATGGGCACAAAGCAGACAAGGAGCCCCTGCCTCATGCTGAATCCTTTGGCCTGTCCTCTGCCTCCTTGTTTCTCCCTCATCCGGACTCCAGGGAGCCCCAGCTGGGGCCAAGACTGGGGGTAGAAATCTGGAGGTGGTGGGAGAGGCACAGAGAGGGCAAGGAAAGACTTTATGGTCACACAGCAAGCTAGAAATAGAGAATACTTCCAACCTGGGTGAAGATTGGTCTAAAAGTGAGGGTTGGGGGAGTGAGGTGTGAAAAAAGGCAGGAAGACAAGATGGGAGATGAGAGGGAAAAAGGGGTGGAGGTATTTAAGGGAGCAGAATGACTAAGGAAGGGAGAAGGGGACTACAGTGGTATGCAGGCAAGAGGGAAGATGGATGAATGGACCATGAGCTGGTGCCCCTAGAGGACCATCTGTGGGTTCCGCTAGTCCTGCATTGTCTTCCTTCTGATTTCTCTTTGGGATAAGCCCTGCCCCTCCTTTACTTCCAGCCCACATGACTTAGTGGAGGAAGGCCAATCCTTCCTCCACTCCAGGAATAGGCTTGTGGCTTTGGCCTGACCAGTCAGGGCAATTGGTTCAGAGATAGGCATGTGCCCCAAGGGCTGGCTGGTTAGAGTGTGGTGCTGATAACACCAAAGTCAAGGCTTCAGATCGCTGTACTGGCTGGCCACCAGAAAAAAAAAAAAAAATAGAATTGGTTAATTCAGGACACCGGTTGGAGTAGTTATGGCAGTAGGATGCCAGCCTGGGGCTTCTAGAACAATCTTTGCCCCCAAGTGGAGAGAGGCTGCCTAAGAATGAAGCTAACACAGAGGGCAGCAGCGCCAAAAGACAGACAGATTCCTGATGTAACCTGGATCCAGCTATGCCTGAAGCCAATTGTTGGTCATATGAGCCAATAAACTAGCACTTCCGCGGAAGCCAGTATGAATTGGGTATCTGTCAGTTACAATTGGATTAATACACCTCCATACTCATTTGTCTGCCCATCCTAGTGTCTGGACTGATCTTGCTGTATACTAGGGACCTAACAAGAATTTTGCCCCAAGGAACTTGCACTCCAGTAAGCTTGGCCTGTTTGTCTACACAGGGATCCTGACCGTGAGCCCAGAAGTGCTCCAGGAGGGAGAAGGTCCCAAAGGCCAGGCAGCAGGGGGACCCAAGGGATTCTTCCTCATTCTCAGACCACCCCCCACACACCTCCATCACTACCATACCTGGCCTGGAGCACATGGCAGCGGAGGCAGCGGCCCCGCACATCCTCCAGCATCTGCACTGCCAGGTAGATCTCACCCTGCACCTCCGCATCTGGGTCCACGCGGCTCAGGTTGATCCAGCTGTCGATCCCTGGAGGGCACAGGCACTAACATTTATTAAGCACTTACCGTGTACTAGGCACTGTGTTCACTTAAAATTCAATTAACATTAAAAATGTATTAAGTAACTGACTCCTCATGTTAGCTTCTGATGTACGGACTGCAATTATCCCCACTTCCAGATGAGGAACATGGGAGGAGCTTTTCCCATGACCCCGCAGTTATTAAATGGCTGAGCTAGAATTTGAACACAGCCAGTACAGTTCTAGGGCCAATGCTCTTAACCATGTGCTATCCATCATTTGATCCCAACATACTCTCCCCTAAAGAAAAAATCTTGGGGCTAACAGTTAGCTCAGTTGGGTAGAGCATGGTGCTGAAAACATCAAGATCCAGGGTTTGATCCCTGTACTGGCCGGCCAAGAAAAACAAATCTTGGGCATCATTTCCTTCTCTCTCCTCTTCTCTCCTCTCCTTTGTAGCTATGGGGAAGTCAGCTTACAGCCTAGGAGTTGCTCTTTTGTAAGTGGTCTCTTTTCTCTCTACTTTTAAGGACTGTGTCTTTGATGTTCTGCAATTTCACCACAATGTGTTCAGGTAAGGATTATTTTAATCCTGCTTAGTACAGATTATGCTTCTTCTATTTATGGAATCATGTCCTTTCTTTCATTCTAGAAAATTCTAGGCCAACTTTTTTTTTTTTTAACACTTTTCTTTCCCTAATTATTTTAAATTACTATTTCCTCTCCCCAATTTTATCTATTCTTTCCTTCCGGACCTCTAATTAAATGGATGTTAGGTCTTCACATTTATTTTCCATGTCTCTGAACTTCTCTTTTATATTTTCCTGCTCCTTGTTTCTCTGAGATAAATTCTGAATAATTTATCTGGATCTTTCTCCCAGTTCACTAAGTCTCACTAGAGCTCTGAATGTTGTAATGTTTAATTTAGCCACTTAGTTCTTAATTTCAACAATTGCATTTGTCTCTAAAAGTTTTATTTGGTTCTTTTTAAAATCTGTCTGTTCATTTTTTACTTTTATTTTTTGTTTGTTTGTTTTTTGTTTTTAGTGGCTAGCCGGTACAGGGATTGAAGCCTAGACCTTGGTGTTATCAGCAACAAGCTCTAACCAACTAAGCTAACTGGTAATCCTGCCCGTTTATTTTTTAATTTATTGCTTTATTGCTGGCCTTTCTTGTGACTATGCATCTTTTATTTCTTTAAACATTCAATTCTTTTTTAAATCCTGTATATACTAATTACAAAACCTAGTCTTTGTGGGTCTAAATCTGATGGTCATTATTTCTTCTGACTCTTGTTCATGGTGGCCAATTTCCTTGTGTGTCTGGTGATCTTTGATTGTGAAGTCATTATTTGATCTTACTCTGTGGGAAACCCAAAGTGAGGATGCTTACCCCTGCAGAGCAGTGGTAGTTGCTTATTCTGGGACCCTTTCAGGGTCTCAGCCTAATGAGGAATTCCACATTTAGTAACATCCACTCTAGCCCAAGTTTGAGTCTCTTTGTTGACAGTAGAATAGATATTGATATTTGCTCTCAGGGAAGTCCTTCCTTATTCCCTGGCTTGTGCTCACCACTCCCTGTTAGGTTTTAGCTCACGATTTGGACTGCGGGAAATACTGAGGGATTTTCTTTCTTTACAGCAAGTCCAACAATGTTGAATCTGTTTAATTCAGAACCTCACTGTTATGTGGCAGGAGGTCACTTGTGAGGATCTAGGCCCCCCATGCTGCTGGAAGTGGAAGTCTCATCTAACCTCTCTCTATCTCCACTGCTACCCCCTAGTCTAGGATGCCACCAGTTTTCTCTTGTTTGGTCATTGCAACAGACTCCTAACTGATCTCCCACATCTGCTCTCATCCCACTGAGATCCAGTATCCACAAAGCAGCCACAGAGATCTTCTTAAAATGCATCCAACTTCTCTTGTCACTCCATCTTCTGATAATATGACTTCATTCTCCTTACTGTCTTACTCAAGGACAATCAATGGCTCCCTATTGCCTCCAGAATAAAGTCTATAGTCTGGCTGTGGCCTAGCCAGGATTGGAGACCTAGGGCCCTCTCCAATCAATTTCCACCAAGTGCTCCATCTGGCCTGACATATGCCTGACTCTGGAATAGAATTCAAACAGATACACCTTGGCATCTTTGCCAAAGCACTTTAAAAATACTTAAGGTATTTTATTTTTCTTCTTCCTCCAGGAAGCCTTCCTTAACCACACTAGCTCTCACTACTTTTTTCTCATCTACTGTCATGCCAGTGACATTCCATATACCTCCACCTCCACATTTCTGTCCTGTTTTAAAAAATAAAAAGCACCCACATACAGATTCATGGACACTTTCTTTTCTTGTTCCCTGTTCCATGTAAATGTGTTTTGTTTTCCTATCTAGTCCATAAGCTTCTTGAAGCCAGGGTTCATATTTCACTCATTTAATTCCACCCCTGTGGGTACAGCTCAGTAGGCAGGTTGAGACACAGACTTTGGAGGTGGGTACAGCTAGGGCTCAAGTCCCACTTCCACAGCTTCTAGGAGGAGCAAGTCACCTTACTTCTCCAAGCCTCTGTAAACTGGAGATTATTCTAGTCCACACTTTACTAAGGTGTTGTGAGAATGAAATGTAAAGCACGTAGCATCATGCCTGGCATATAGGAAGCCCTCGTTAAATAGGAGCAATGATTGTTATGATGGTTAGCACTTAACAAGTTCTCAACTAATTCCCACTGAAGAAAAAAAGGTAGTTTATTTAATGAATGTTGAGACAATTGGTAGTCATCTAGACAAAAAGGAATAAAATTCAGTCTCTACCTCATACCTTATGTCTGGATAGATTCCAAATAGATCAAAGACTTAAATGTAAAAAAAAATAAATCAACAAACTGTTGCTAGAAGGAATCATATTAAAAAAGATTTTATCTTAATCTTAGAGTTGGGAAGGTTTGTTAGCTATAACAGAAAATTAAGAGGAAAAATAAGTAAATAAAGTTGACTAGAGAAAAATAAATTTTAAACATGAAAAAAATTATATACAAAGTCAAAATACAAGAGACAAAGGGAGAAAAAAGTATTTGCAGCTAATATGATAAAGAATTAATTTCCCTAATATGTAAAGAGCTCCTACAAATCAATAAGAAAAGGCAAACAACCCATTGGGGAAAATGCATATGTAATATGAATAGACAATAGACAGAAGAAGACATAAGAATATCCTTAAATATATGAAAAGGTTTTCAATCCCACTCATAGAGAAGTGCAAAATAATCTACACTAAGAGGCCATTTTTTACCTATCAGATACAAGATCAAAAAGCGATCCTCGTTTGCAAGGGTGTGGAGTGGGTAAATTGCTACCTCCTCCATAGAGGGTTATTTTGGAAAAACTATCAAACATGCAAATGTGCATATTCTTTGATCCAGCAAATCCACCTCTAGGAATTTATCTAACATTGCTATAACTTGAATAAGTGTGAAAACACGTTTGCACAATGCTATTCATTGCAGCATTGTTTGAACTAGGGTAATATTGTGAACAATCGAGAGGCCACCAATAGGGATCTAGCCAAATAAATGATTGCACATCCACACAATAAAGTACCACAAAGTCACACAAAGAACATAGAATACGGAAACTCTTGGAGTGCTGATATGGAAAGATCTTGAAGAATTGCAGTGAAGTGGAAAGGCAAGGTACAGAACAGCGAGCAAGTGTGATAGGATACGACTCATGTAAGCAGAAAAAAACCCACACATATAGTGCAGTATTAAGAGCACAGAGTCTGGAACTAGACAATCCTGGTTCAAATCCTGGCCATCTCACTTAATAACTTTGTGATGCGGGCAAGTCATTTAACACTGTGCCTCAGTTTATTCACCTATAAAGAGGACATAATTAGAGTACATACCTCTTGTTAGGGTTGTGATGATAATTAAGTGAGTTGATACACGCAGAATGTAAAGAACTTAGAAAGTGTTCAACGTACAGTAAGCACTATGTAAGTGTTTGCTGCTATCGTTATTGCTACTTGCTTGTATGTGATTAAAATATCTCTAGAAGGATATACAAGGAGCTTACAACATGGGGAAGGGAATGGAGTAGTTGGGGTGGGAGGGAGAGTTTCACTGCTTACTGCAAAATTTGGATACCAAACTATGTAAATGAATTAACTGCTCAACAAATGAACTGAATTAAAAATTAAAGACAAAAATAACACCGGAAATAATTTTCCACTGAAGGCTCTGTGCTTCCGGAAGCCACCTACTACGCCCTTTCAAATGCCCCCTCCAGGAATGGCCACCCCACCTTCCCTCTCTTTAGCTGGGCCAGTGTCCCTCGCCCACCTCGGGGGTTGGCTGCAATGGCCTCCTTGCTCAGCGAGATCTTGCCAATGATGTCGTCATGCCTGCAGAAAGCAGGGCGGGTAAGGGTCCGAGTCAGGGACCCCCAACCACCCACAGAGTAGTGAGGGCAGGTGTCAAGGGCTGGTGGGTGGGCATTTGGCTATAGGGTGTGACCTCACATCCCACCTCCCCTCAGATGCCCAGGCTTGGGTCCCCAACACACACACGCCACCTGCCCCAGCCACACACCCAACAGTGTCCTCATCCAGCACGTAGAAGGCCAGATGGTGGAAATCAAGGGGTAGATGCACAGTGTACTCCTCTCCCCAGAAGGGGCTTAGGCTCCGCCAAACAGTCGCTGTCCTGCAAAAGAGGATGCAGGGGGTTGGGGGTCCTTGGGCTACACAGATGGTGGATAACTGGGGGAAACACACACACACACACACACAGATCCAGACACATGTGAACTCAGAGACCCCCACACAAACACAGCTAGGGACCCAGACATACACACAACCAAAGACTGGTACTCTACATACACACACACCTAGAACCTAGATACATATCCACCCAGGGACACATACGTACACGCACACACACACCCATGAACCCAGGCATAGAGACACATACAAACCCACCCACAGACCCAGACACTCACACACCGAGAGAGTTGGACACACCACCAGAGATCTCAATATGCGCGCACACACACACACACACACACACACACACACTCGTACATACTCAGTGGTCAAACACATACATAGTACTACATACACACACAAGGGCCTCAATACACACCTAAGGGCCCAAATACACACAGAGTGACCAAAAGACACACATAGAGACCCACAGAAACATATGTGCAAATACACACACACATGGATACACACTGAGACAGACACTCACAGATACACCCAGAAAGCCACAGACACAAAGAGGTACAAATACAATGTGTATATGCCCCCTCCGAAATTTCTAAAAACACATATCTATGTGTTTATAAATACAGACCTGTACAGATAGACACAAAGAAAACAGACAAATTCACACAAATAGACACAGGCCCAGAACATGGAGACATACACAGAGAAGAGCCCCATAGACACACTCACACACATACAGTGATACATAGCAGATACACACATGTCCACACACACACACAAACACAGTCACTGACACACACCCACAATTCTATTTATTCATTTATTCACTCCACAGACATCCACCTGGACCATGGGCAGAGCCTGTACTGGGCTTTGGGGAATCAGAGGAAGCGATGCCAAGGCCCTGCCCGCCCAGAGTCCCCTCCACCAGCAGGTGCTCTCTCCCGAGCTCTTAGGACACAGCGAGAGAAGTCCTGTGATTGGGGTTAGCTCAGGGGCGCCTGGTGGGGTCTGGGGTGTGAGGATAGGGGGGCCAGGGAAGGCTTCCTTCAGGAGCTAGTTAGGCAAAGGGGGAACAGATAATGAGGACAAGTATCCCAGATGGCTGGAACAGCATGTGCAAAGGCCCTGAGGCAGAAATGAGCTTGGAGAACAAGAGGTGCCTGGTAGGACTGGGAGGAGAGTGAGGGGCCAGGAGACCATAAAGTCATCAGGGCCAGAGCACACAGGAGTTTATGCCTACAGTAAGCAATGGAGAACAACAGAAGGTTTAGGGACCAAGACAAGCCCAGAAACACACACACACACACAGCATCTCTGCCCTGACATCCCTGTAGACACATTTCTCTTTACCCAATGGGGAACAAAGAATCTACTTTCCCCAGTGAAGACACACCTGAATTTACAGCTGCAAAATTTGATTCTCACTCACACCTGTTGCTCCCTTCCTCCTTTCTCTCACCATACTCCCTGCCAGCAGGGTATGCACACACATGCACAACCTGCCCTTTCCACCGAGCCCAGGTACACCGCCATCAGGTGGACCCTTACAGCTTCCTCCCAGACACCCTCTTTCCCCCACCCAGGCTTTTCCCAGTTAGTGGCCCCTTCAGGCTCCCCAGCCCCTGCACTGGGAGACTCCTCACAGCCCAGACAGGGGGAGACAGCAGCCTGGGGTCACACAGAAAGTCAATCTGTGGGTTTGGGGGCATATCACAAAATAGGGCAAGGGGTCACATGAGCACAGGAAGAACGAGGGAGGGAGAGTCAGCTGGGGTGCTGCAGCTGACCCTCCCCCATACAGCTCCCCACCCCCAGCTCTTGGCCCATCTGGACCAGAACTGGCGCCAGGAGCATCCTGAATCCTGCCGTCTCCATAGGAACCAAGGTCTTAGCCACCAGCCCACCCACCTCCCTCGGCCTGCAGGGGTGTGAGCCAAGCACGACCCAGTCTGATGTCCCCTCCAAGACTCACTCACACACCGAACATCCTCACTCACATGTGTTTATACCCACACCTGCATGCCCACATAGGCTGGCATCAGCACTCACGTGTGTGCACGGACAGCCCATGTGCACATGCGCACACACACGCCCCACACTGGTACACACACATGAGCCTGTGGGCCTGCACTCCCAGGAACACGCACACGTGGCCACAGGCATTCACACCAGCCCTGCAACACCCCCATGCACACTCATGAGCAGGCCCAGCTGGGCAGACACACACACACACACACACACACACACACACACGTGCCCGTGCACACACACATGCCACAGTGCCCGCAGCACCCAGCAAGCCCGGAACCAGCCAGTCCAGCCAAGCGTGAGATGCCCGCCCCTGGGGAGGCCACTGTGGGAGGCACAGGCTGGCAGCTGCTGAATCAGCCCAAGGGAGCTGGCAGGGACACCATTGGGTCAAGAAGGGGAGGGCATCCAGCCTGTTGGTGGGACTGGATGGGGACAGGAGCCGGCAGCCCCAGGGCACACAGCTTCTACCTTCAGGCCCAGAAGTACTCTTTGGGGTAAGCATTGCCTCCCCCAGCTCCTCTTTCAAATGTGAATTCTTGTTCCTGGATTCCCCAGGTCTAGAAAAACGCCCCCACCCCCTGCTCCCCTTGTCCCAGGCCTGGTGTCTCCCCTCCTCACCTGGCCACCACCTCGTCGTCCACTTTCACTAGGCAGTAGGGGTCACTGCTCCCAGACCTGCGGAAGGAAGAGGTGTGGGGAGAGGGTGGAGAGGGCAGCCATGGATCGTGGGTGGGGGGGTCCCAATCCATCTTTGTTATACAGATAGAGGAGACTGAGACCCAGAGAGGGGAGGGGACTTGCCCAGGGTCACATAGCAAGTCCAGCTAAGAGGCAAGTCCTGAGGGGACCAGTAGGAGAGGTCATGGCTGCCGGGGCCACCCATTCAGTGTGTGCCTGACCCACCATACACGTGAGCTCTGCGTGGGCTTCCACTTACAGAAATAGAACACTGAGGCCTGAGGCCAGAACGTTTAGAGTCCTGGCCCTAGAAAGCTCAAAGCAGTGGTAAGAACATGGGCTGGGGAGTCTTCACCACCACCCTCGAGCCGCATAACCTTGGCAAGTCCCCTCCCCTCTCTGGGCCTCAGTTTCTCTGCTCTATAAATCAGGCATAATGTTAACACACACCTTGTCAGGTTCCTACACAGGAACTGAAGGAGACGCTACATGGTGGGATAGATCATGGGCTGGGCCCAGAGCTCTCCCTGCCCAGCGGCCTTAACAGCAGCACCGTCTGGGGTAAGCACTGCTCTCCCAGCTTTCATTTCAATGGGAGTTTCCCTGGGGAGGGGGCCCCTCATTCCTCAGCTCTCAGAATGGAAGGCCCTGAACAGGTTCTCACTGCAGACACAGACCAGGGCTCCCAGACCTCAGAACTGAACCAATGAGAGATGTGCTGCATCCCCTTGAGTAGTCATGAGCCATCAGCTAACCAAAACCAGCTCCATCCCCCCTTCATAATAAGAGTGACCAGTAATCCCCAAGCTGTGGCTCCATCCCCCCTTCATAATAAGAGTGATCAGTAAACCCAAGCTGTCTACCAGGGCCCCTTATTTCCTCCCCCATCCCATCACCCAGGTCTCCTTTGTCTCTCACAGAGCTCGTGCCAGCCTCCGGGCCTTTGCACTTGCTGTTCCCTCTGCCTAAGACACTCTGTCCCTGATCTTGTCATGGCTAAGTTTTTACTGTCATTCAAACTTCAGTCCAAAAGTCATCTCCTCAAAGAGGCTGTCCCTGATCACCACTGTCCTGTCTAAAAATAGTCCTCCAACCCACTGAGCACCTCAAGTCATCTGCTCCTTTATTTCTCTGTTTAGAACCTGTCTCCCCACTTCCCTGAAACTTCCAAATTGTGCGCTCCTTGGGGACAGTCTGTGTCCCCATCTCCTTCCCCTCCCACCCGGATGTAGTTGGCCCTCCATAGAAATTTCTGAATGAATGGATTTGTAGAGTGCTTTCTCTGGAAGCAGAAAACAAAGGCAGACAGAGAATTCGAGCCCAGGTCTATGGGGTGCACACTCATGCTCCTAATCAGTGCCTGCTCTATACCCATCCAAATGGTCCTCTCTCTCGACGCTGCAGCAACCACTCTATCTCTGCCACCCCCTCTCTGATCAGTCTGTCACAGATCCACAAATGCCTCAGGGAGTCCTGGAAAGAGGGACATTGGCACTAAGAGCCAGCTCCAACCTGAGCCTTATCTGGCTGGATGAGCCCTTCCCTGTGCCTCAGTTTCCCTCTCTGGACTCCTTCCCTCAGTCTCCTCCAGCTGGATGCTCCAATGCCTCCATTTCACTATCTGGTTTCTATCCGTGAACACTTTAGACTGGATGATGACCTGTGTCTCCATATTCCTCTCCGGATTCCACCTCTGAACTCCCTTCAGTGTAGTGCCCCAGACCTCAGTTTCCCCTTCTGGGCTCTACCCCCTGGACCCCTGTGGCTGGGTAATGCCCTGTGTTTCAACTTTCCTCTCTGGGTTCCTATCCCTGAGCTTCCTTTAAGCAAGCTCCCATTCCTCAGTTTCCTCACCTGGAGATGTGGGGTCAGATTTGCTGGGACTCCACTAGCTAACGGCTGGGAAACCGCCCCCATTGACCTGGCCTGACCCCCAGACCCCTCCTGGGAGCCAAACCCAGCACGTCAACTCCAGGGCTTTGACGCACAAGGGCCTTATCAGGCTCCTATCAGGTAGGGGCAACAGTGGCGGTGGCAGGAGAGGGTGGCCACTTCTAGAACTTTGATCTCTCCAGACTCTTGGCCTCTCCCACGGTCCCTGCCCCAGCTCAAGCATGGGAAAGCAGACTCCTTAGCCATTGCCTGCCCAGTCTGGTTTGTGCATGGAAGCAGTCAGAGTTCAAATCCTAGCTGTGAGACCTTAGGCAAGTGACTTTGCCTCTCTGGTGTTCAGTTTCCCCATCTGTAAAATGGAGATGCCAAAAGAACCATAAGAAGTGTTAAGCACAGGGCCTGTTCCATCATAAGCCCTGAAAAACCAACAGCAATGCTTTAAACCTGGCAATGCTTCGGGTAGAGTCTGGGCCCTTTCTTTTAGGAGAGGGGAGAGAGAACACACCCCACCTAGAAGCCCCCATGGGCATGGATATCCCATCATGCTCTGAGAAGAGCTTCTCTGAAGAAGGGAGCTGACAGCTAGGGAAACTGAGGTAGGGTGGCTGGATCCCCAGCTGGAGTTTAATGACTCCTCCTCCCCACCCTTGTTCTGGGACACGGCCCACCACAGAGCTCACCTTGAGACTGGGGGGTGGTGGGGTGGCCAAGAGGTGCAGGAACCAACCCAACTCCCTTCTCAGGAGAAGTAGAAGGAGCCCTGAGCCAGCGTCTGGGCCCAGAGGCGACACCTGCCACCCTACCCCTCATGACCCCTTGCCTGGGACTGGTGGAGGGGCCACAGCTCAGCGAGATGGGAACACAGTTTCTGGAGAGGACCCCTTCAGCCCTCCAGCAGCTTCCAGGCCTCCACCCCGGCCTCATGATGCCCCGATAATTCCAGCATCTTTAAGTCTTGGGGGCTCTGGGGGGTCATCTCAGAAAGACTGTGGCAGGGACATGTCCAGTTGCTGTACTTACACAGCAAGCTCTCTGCTTTTATTTCAGGTGCATGTTTATTTGGGTTAGCTGAAGAGGATGGGGGGTTGACTAAAATTGCTATAAACAGCTCCCCCCTTGACATAGATGCAGTGTTGGGGGGTGGGGAGTCATGAAATGAGAGGCAGGATACTCCTCACCGGGAACACTCAGCTTAGGAAATTAGTACATAGCTAAATCCCAATCCCAACCTCGACATGGGCGAAGCCTCCAAATCCATGTTCCTGCTCCCATGTTCCTTATCCCTCCTACAGGGTAAATCCTAACAGGTCCCCCATTCTCCCAGCTGAATGTGAGACCCTGGTGATTCAGATGGAGACTCCCACCCAGAGCTCCCACTGCCCAAATAAGAAAGGAAGGCCCAGAGAGAAACAGGTTCAAGGTCACACAGCAAATGTCCTCCCAAGGATCCCACACCTGTCTCAGGTGCTGACACCCTCAGAGCCCCTTCTGGGCTCCAGGCCAAGCAGGAGGGGAAGCACCCCCCATTCTGCTGATTCAGCAACTGCTGACTCAGCCCTGGGAAGCACAGGCCAGGGACCAGAGCTGAGGAGAGCCCAAGGGTCCCCCAGCCCCCATCACACCTGGCTGGGGAGGGGGCTGCAGGGGGGAGTTAGCTCCTCAAGCGGCTTAGCATCCAGGGAAGGCCTCCACTGGGCTGAGAGCTACAAGACTGGGAAGCTCCGGGCTCTGGGTCAGAAGGACCCCAGAGGGCCACCTGGTGACACTCTGCAAACCTAAACACCAGATGCACACAGAATGTTGGAATCCACATGGATCCTGGGCCCTCTGGGCTCCTCCCCAGGTTTCCCTTGATAGGCCCCCCCACCCAGGCCTGGAGAAGCCTCACCTCCATCAGCTGCCTGGACTAAGGAAGAGACCCCTCCCCAACCCTCTTCGCAGCTCTAACGTAATCAGACCCTCTTCAGCACTGCAAGACCCCGTTTAGTACATCCCGGGAACAAAGATACCCCCCTTTCCGGACGGCAGGGCAAGGCATCTGTTAAATCAGGTGACCCCTCCCACCAGGACAGACATGAGCATGGGGCCTCTCGCCAGGTGAAGGCGGACCTGCCCCAACACCGGGTCTGAGACAAGAACCCTCAGCCGCCCTACCCACCCGCCCTGGCACGGGGAATGGCCAACCCGGCCCCACCCATGCCCGGAGCGACCCTCACCCCCGAAGCGCCCCGGGGGTACTCACACGTCCTTGGCAGGCAGCGCCCGGCCCTCCACCACGCGGACATTCAGGGAGCTGCTCTTGGCCATGGCATCCAGCCTCAAACTTTCCGGGCAGGAGAGCGCCCAGGTTCCGAGGCTAGACCGGGGCGTCTACATGTCACCAGCTGCGAGCCTGGAGCCCTGCCCCGGGATCCCAGCGCCTCCTGTACCAGAAGCGGATAGCTGGATGGGAGGTTTCCGAAGAAGAAATAGGTATCGGGGGTGGGGAGCGCCCTCCCGGACTCTACAGGTAGAAGCCGTGCTCCGAGTAGGTGGAGCGCGCAGGGGACACCGCAGGTTCTTGCCTCTGAGTCTGGAGCTTGCGGCCAGCGGGCTGGGCGGGCAGGGGGCGGGAGGCGGCGGCCCAAGGCCCTCCCCTCCAATCCCGCCTCCCGCGGGGTCCCCCGCCCATCCCCGGACCCCCTCGCGCGCCCCCTGCCGGCACCCCAGTCTTGCGCGCCAGAGCGCCCCGGCGGTGGAGACCAGGGCGCGCAGAGGCTGGCACCGCCAGGTGGGGAGGGGCCATGATGGTCCTGATGGGCGTGGCCACTAGCTCCTGGTTAGTTGGCACTGGGCTCAAAAGACACAGTGTGTCCCCTGCATGCCCCAGATCCAACGCATTCACACCTCTCCGGCCCTCCCCTGCCTACCATCCAGGCACCGCCTCCTCGGTCCGACCTCTGCGCCTGTCCAGGAGCAGTATCCTCGGTCGGCGGGAGGCGTCGCTAGAGGGAGACACACATTCCCTGGGGGTCCGCTCAGAGTCGAGGGAGGGGCCTCGAACATCTCCTTCCATCTCCTTTTAGTTTCCAATTAAACCCAGACTGTGGGAGAGCGGCTGTTCTAACGTCACGGGCTGGCACTGCGGGGGAGGAAATTGCGGCCGGAGGGGGAGGGGTAGGCTTGAAGAGAACCACGACATAGATGATAAAAGTCGTCTACAATTGTTTGAACACTTACTGTACGCCAGGCACTGTTCTAAACGTTTTGCAGGTATTATCTCATTTGCGTCTTCACCATAACTCTATGTCCTATGCACTATTGTACTATTATCTCCACTTCATGGATAAAGGAACTGAGGTTCAGAGGGGTTAAATAGCTTAGCTGAAGTCTGACAGTGTGTAATTGGTTTGCCTTCGTGGACTTTCATCCTGGCTCTGCCATTTGGTAGTTGTGTGGGTTGGGACAAGTCACTTAACCTCTATGTGCCTTGGTTTGGTATTCTTATCTGTTCAATGGGGATGACATGGTTTCTCAATCACAAGACTTTGAATTAAACGAGATAATGCAGAAAAAAACTCTCAGAACAATGAAAGGCACCTAATAAGCTTTCAGAAAGTGTTTGATTTTATTATTGTTCCTCAAGGCATGGCTCAAATGTCACCTCTTCTGGGAATTTTCCAGGATACCCTTCCACCTCAGGCAGAGATTTTCTTCTTTTTCTCTGCTCCCACAGCTCCAGGTTTGTACACATTTTAAGTTTTAGATCAGATAATGTGACCGAAAGAGCCTGTCCCAGGGCAGACGCTCTCACACACTTATTTCTCCCTGTGAGTTCGTTGTTACCTGCCTAAGAGCTGTTAGAAGGACTAGTGCCCAGCCTGCCCCACTCTGGTCCATTCAGGGCTGGGCACCAATGGAAAGGCCCCTGCAGAAGGAGTACGGGAGCCTACACCCAGACCGGCAGGACCGGCAGCGCCCCGCCCAGCCGCAGGAGCAAGGTCTGCTTCTCAATCTCCCTCCTTGACTCCCCACCCAGCACCCCAGCCAGGCTGGTGAAGGATTGAGAGCTTTGTAATTCTCTCCCTAGCTGGCCTGGTGAGTCCTCCAATCCCCAGACACTGGGCCTCAGCTACCTAATCTGGGAAATGGGACTAGTAGAATGGGCTGCAAGGCTTAGAAGTATTGCTACATTCTCTGCGAGGGGTGAGGGGTAATTCAGGATTGGATCCAGAACAGTGGTAGTAAAGGAATAGTTAAAGCCCCCTCCCCAACTGGGACTGTGATCTTTATCACTCACCCCAGATCTTCCCCAAAGTAAATGTATAATCTAGGAGGAAATGGTACTCGCTATGTGACTGCAGCTTCAAGACAAGTGTCCTGCGTCACTACCCCACCCCCACCCCCGACACACACACACACACACCTGGATGGGAGCATCTGGCTTAACCTTTTTCTCCTGGAAGCCTGCAGAGACCTCAGAATGGGCCATGTCCCCCAACCCGGGGACCCCTGATGGAACCTGACGGGCCTAGTCCTGAGGCCTTGTGGGATGCCAGCCAAACTGCCACCCAGCCATCTTGGCCCATCTTCCGGAGCTAAGCAGGAAGTCACATTCCCCAACACCCCTCCGGGGCCCCCAGGGAAAATTAGCAAGGCTATAGACTGCCAGCCAGGTCTCCAGGGAGCCAACTCTGTCACCTGTCCAATATCCGGCGTCTGACCCCACAATTTGCCTGAGGCAGTGGCCACACTACCCAAACTTTCTGCATGGCCTGGCCACTTCCTGTTGTTCTGAGAACCTGTGAGCTGAGACTGGCAGGGAGTTGGAGGTCTCCTAGGGCAGCCCCTGTCAAGGGACTAAAGGGGAAAAAGTGGCCCAGAAAGGGTGTGTTGACCAGCTAGGGGAGAGGGAGGGAGGCTCATTGTTCTCATGGGGCTGTTATGAGAATTAATCACAAGGGCAGTGTAAGGCACCTGGCATCGTCCCTAGCACATAGTAGGTGCTCAAGAAATGGTCAGCTCCCTCCCCTTAAGCTCCTTAAGCTTTTTTGGGTTTGTTTTTTGCTGGCTGGCCAGTATGGGAACCATGAATCCTTGATGTTGGTATTACAAGGCCAGTACCCCCCCACCTCCCACCAAGCTCCTTAAAGGCAAACGCATGATCATCTTCTTGCCAAATTCCTGCATAGCTGTGCATCTATGGGGTGCACACAGCAGGTGCTTCACAAAGCCTTAAGTGGAAGGAAATGCTGAGCTCAGGGTTTAGGAGGAGAGGTTTTAGAATCAGGCTGACCAGGGACTGAATTGTGGTACCTACACTTATTAGCTGGGTGCTCTCAGGCAGGTGAGTTACTCTTTCAGTGCCTCAGTTTCCTCATCTGTAAACTAGGGATAATAATTACACCCACCTCATAAGATGTGTGGGAAGCTAGAAAAAAATAAGTGCCAGATATTTAGCACAGCCGGGCATACATCAAGTGTTCATTTAGTGTCATGGCCATCACGGGACATCCTGATCCCACCCTTGTGCCTGATAATGAGCCCCACTTGGTACCTTCACTTTGAGCACTGGGTCCTGAGGACATAGCCAGGGTGGAATGCCAGGCCCAGCCCTGAATTCCAGGGATGGATGGAGCACCACACTTCAGTGGCCAGTGCAGTTCTGGACTGCTGAGTTGGGGGAATCTGGGGATTTTTGCCCTGGCTGAGAAATCTGATAGAGAGATCCCAAGATCAGGGCTCCTGCCACCCCAGTGGGCCCCACTTCCCAGGACTGGCTAAGTCTCTCCTTCATGTGAGATGCTGGACCTGGGGCCAGGGAAGGTTCACATACACAGAATAGAGGGGGCTCCTTATCCCAGAGTTGGGATCAGGCCTGGGCACCGGCAGGGAGCGCTGGAAACTGCTCTCAACTGCTCATAAGAGCCAGCTATGCACGTGACTTTGCAACCCCATGTTCAGTAACACCACTTTGAAAACTTAAAATTGACCATGGTAGGAGAATTTACACCATGGAACTTAGTGACTAGTATAACTTTTTTTTTTTTGAATGTTAATTTACCAACACACCACTGAGCAGGCACAGGATTCCCTGGCCACATGGCCCACTAGACACTGCTCCTGAACTCAAAACCCTTAAGACTTTTCTCATAACCCCCACCCTACCTCCAAATGCCTTTCCCTGATCAGTTCCTTCCATCAGGAAAGCCATTACATTCGCTTTTCCACCTATTTACTTGTTTAGGTCCTCCAGATACAATTGAATAAAGATTACGAGGAATAGGGTGAAATAAAGTATAGATGTCAATGTAATATCAATAGAATGGAGTACTATTTGGCTGTCAAAAAGGATGCTCTTAAAGAATATTTAATGACAGGAAAATACTAAAAAAAATAAGTGGTGGGGGGAAAAAACAGTACATGCAATCATTTATACAGTATGATCCTGATGCCATAAAATAGTATACATATATATGTATAATATTATTTTATTATTAGCCAAATGTGTGTTGAGCACCTACTATGTATTAGGCAGTAGGGATACAGTGAGGTATAAGACAGCCCTGCTTTGCTTGGAAAACAGACAAAATTGACACACAGCTAAATAATACACTCGAAGAGCAGGAAGACATGTGAAGTTGATAAAGTGGGGATGGTAGGTAGAGCCGGAGCTGGAAGGCATAATGGCATGTGTTTCTTTTATAATAGAAAAATAATTGGTGCTTCTTCCAGTTTCTAAAAGAACCACTGTCCTTCACTCATAGCTCTGCTCACTGCCTCCAGGAAGCCCTCACAGAGGGGTGTGAAGGCAGCGACCACCCCCCCCCACCCCCCCACCCCTGCCCCATTGGCACCACTGTGTGACCTTGGTCTCTCTTCTTTTGTTTTGTGATGATTTGCATGATTGTCTTATCTTCTAAATGTCAGGGACAATGTCTGATTCATTCCCCACCTCCCACACCACTTGGCACATGAGAAAGACTCAAAACACACTTGCAGGATTAAATAGAATTCAGTTCCCCTCAGGGGCTGGAATTGGCTTCTCTCGCTGTGATAATAGTCATATTATTTTTTACTTTCTCTCTCTCCACTGTGCCTAGGATGGTTGCTTAATCATTGCCAATTTACCACCTGCCAATTCACCTCCACCCCCAAAACCAGAAGGCAGACCTGTCTGTCTCTAGGCCTCAGTTTCCCCTCCTGAGAACTGGCACCATCCCTTCTAGGGCCACGACCCGGGCAAGGCAGACAAGGGCCCTGGCCCAGGTTGGGGGTGAGGAGCGTGTTCTTTGTCTCCAGAACACAAAGCCCCATTTGTGAGTGCCTAGGCATGATTCTGGGCAGAGAGCCATGTGGGACAGGAGGCAGCGGTGGGAGGAGTGGGCAGGATTTCCAAAACGCCCTCCTGCGGGCTGGCTGCCAGGAAGCAGGGCCCAGTAAGTCCCCTCCTCCCAGGTCCTGAAAACAAGGTGTCTCAGTTGGCAACCAGCTTCCTTCTTCCTCACCCAACTCCCCAAAGTGCCCCCCCACCCCAGCCTTGGAATGGAGAAGTAGGAAGGGGGAAGCCATGAAGCATGACACTGGGGGAGGGGGCAGCTGAGAAGTTGTGTCCTGCTGTCATTGAGCAGCCCCACCCATCCCATCGCCCAGGAGGTGGGGACAGAGACAGGCAGGAGGCTGAGCTGTGGGAAGGGGGGGGGCTGGGACCCCTGTCTCACAGCATGGCAGGGGAGTCCCAAGAAGACTTGGGAGCAGCATCCCATTTAGCAGAGAGGAATGCTGAGGCCAGGGTGGATTGGCTGGCTGCAGAGCTAAAGCCATAGCAGCAGCCTTCTGAAGACAAGTTGTTTATGTAGGGACCTTCTCTCCTCTAAGCCATGAGCAGTTCCAGGACAGAGATGGGTTGAGTTATCTCTATATAAACAAACACCAGTCCCCATCACTTCTCAGTCATGTGTCCTCAGAGGAGTCAGTTAATTCCCAGTGCCTGTTTCCTCTTCTGTCACTTGTAGCAGAGATCTGGCCTCTCCTTGGCCCTATCCAGTCCAGATATATCCCAGCATTCTTGAATTCTGCACACAAACCTACAGACCTTTGTTCTCTTCTAGGAGGGTACACACCCTCCTGCCTCAGGGCCTTTGCACATGCTGTTCCCTCTACTTGGAACACTCTTCTCTACTCAGCCTCCTCTACTCATCCTTCAAGTCTGACCTTATATGTCACTTCCTTCTCCCTCACCCACTCCTTGCCCTCTAGACCTCTCCTCTTAACCCTCATGACAGCATAATGACATATTTTCAGGGTTTTTTGATTCATCTGACCTCCCCATTGGCCTACAAGTACCATGAGGACAGGTTTTTGCTTTGTCTACTGCTGTATCCCCAGCATCTAGCACAGTGCCTGGTACATAATGGGTGCTCAATAAATATTTGCAAAAGCCATCTCTAAAAGAATAGAAAGTAAGGGCTGGCCAGTTAGTTGGTTAGAGAGCAGCATTGTAAGACCAAGGTCAAGAGTTCAGATGCCCATACCAGCCAGCCACCAAAAAAAAGTATAGAAATTAGGAGGGGAAGGATGCCTACCAACTTCAAATGATGACATCCTCTGAGGAGGGAAGAAAGGGGAATGGGACTGAGGAGGGAAAGATCCAAGAAGGGCTCAACCATATCTGGAGTGTCATGGTTAAGAGGGTGGACTCCACATCCAGATGGCCGGAGTTCAAACTCCACTTTACACTGAACACCAAAAGCACAATCCATACAAGGAAAAGGCAGAAAATTTGACCTCATCAAAATTTTAAAGTTTGCTTTCCAAAAGACCACATGAAAAGGATGAAAGACAAGCTCCAGACTGGGAGAAAATATCCGACAGAGAACTGCCTAGAACATCTAGATATATATCAACTGGGAGAAAATATCTGACAGAGAACTGCCTAGAACACCTAGATATGTATCTAGAGTATATAAAGAATTCCCAAAACTCAAGAGTTTAAAAAGAAAACTCAGAACATAGACAACAGACATGAACAGATATTTTATGAAGAGGATTTACAGATGGCAAATAAGCACATGAAGAAATGTTCAACATTGTTAGCCATTAAGGAAATGCAGAGGAAAACTACTATGCGATATCACTGCACACCTATCAGAACGGCTAAAATAAAAAATAGTCATAATAGAGAGGATGCAGAGAAACTGGGTCATTCATACATTGGTGGGAATGTAAAACATTATAGTCCCTCTGAAAAAGGATATGGCAGTTTTTTAAAAAACTAAACATGCACTTACTATATGAACCAACAATTGTACTCTTGGGCATTTATCCCAGAGAAATGAAGGTTCACACAAACACCAGCACTTGAGTCTTCATGGCAGCTTTACTCTTAATATCCCCATACTGGAAACAGCCTAAATGTCTTTCAGCCTGAATGCATAAGCAAATGGTGGCATATTCATACCACGGAATGCTACCCAGCAATCAAAAGGAGCAAACTATGGGTACACATAACAGCTAGGACAGAAGAGAAATATGCAGAGTGAAAAAAGCCAATCCCAAAAGGTTACATACTGTATGACTCCGTTTACATAGCATCCTTGATGTGACAAAACTCTCAGATGGAGAATAGATGAATGATTGCCAGGCATTAGGGAAGGGAGAGAGTGGGAGGAGGTGTGGCTATAAAAGGGTAGCATAAGGGATCCTTGCAATGAAATGTTCTGTGTCTTGACTGTGGTGGTGGTGACACGAATCTACACATGATAAAATTGTACAGCTCTAGGGCTGGTTGGTTAGCTCAGTGGGTTAGAACGTGGTGTTAGTAACACCAAGATCAAGGGTTTGGATCCCCATGCCTACCAGCAGCCAGAAAAAAAAAAATTGCATAGAACTAGATACACACATATACAATGAATTCATGTAAAACTGGTGAAAACTGAGTAAGGTAAGTGGATTGTATCAATGCCAAGTTTCTGGGTGTGATATTGTACTATAGCTGTGTAAGACATTACCATTGGGGGAAATGGGGTGAAAGGTATATAGGATCTCTCTGTATTGTTTCTTAAACTTCCTGTGAATCTATAGTTATCTCAAAATTAAAAAGTAGTCCATACTATGACACATCTATTAGAATTACTTTTTTGTTTGGCGGCCTTGTACAGGGACCCAAACCATTGGCTTTGGTGTTATAACACCATGCTATAACCAACTGAGCTAACTGGAGAGACTGTCAGCGTTTTTAAAAAGTCATCCTAGGGCTGGCTGGTTAGCTCAGTTGTTCAGAGCACAGTCTTATAACACCAAAGTCAAGGGTACCAGCCAGCTGACCTAAAAATAAATAAACAGATAAAAACATTGAGAATATCAACTGCTGGTTAGGGTATGGAGCAACCAGAACGGTGCAGCCACTTTGAAAATAGTTTGCAGTTTTTTGTACAGTTAAACATACACTTACCATTCAACTCAGTCATCCTACTCATACATATTTACACAAGTGAAATGAAAACTTACGTTTACACAAAAATCTGCCCCTGAATACAGGCTGTATTTGCAATTTCCCAGAACTGGAAGCAACCCAACTGTCTTTCATTTGGTGAATGAATAAACAAACTATAGTACACATAATATAAATACTATTCAGCAATGAAAAAGAATGAACTACTGATACATACATCAGTGTTAACAAATCTCACATGAATATTGCTAAGAGAAAGAAGACAGACTCAAAGGGCTACGAAGAGTACAATTCCATTTATGATATTCTGGAAAAGGCAAAACTGTAAGGATAGAGAACGGGTCAGCGGCTGCTGGATGCTGTGGTGGAGGCAAGAGTTGATTATAAAGGGCCACGAGGACATTCTGAATGATGGAAATGTTCCGTATCTTGACTGTAATGGTTACACGACTTTAGGCATTTGCCAAAACCCATAAAACTGAATACAAAAATAGTTAATTTTACTATATGTAAGTTATACCTCCATTTTTTTTAAATCAAGAAAAAAAATGAGATCAGGTATCTTTTTGTAACTTCACATTAATTTATGCAAGAAGGTAGTATGTGCAAAATGCTCAAAAATAAAATGTACATTATTTTAGCTCTAACAAAATCCTTAGGAATTGTTTTAAACAATGTGGGCATTACGAGTAACTACAGATTTTTTTTTTTTAACTCTACAATAAGAAAATACATTTCTTTGAATGGAAAAATGAATTATTTAAAATGGAAAGAGGCGCTGGCTGGTAACTCAGTTGGTTGGAGCATGGTGCTGATAACACCAAGGTCAAGATTTTGGATCCCCGTACTGGCCAGCTTCCCCCCTCCAAAAAAAAGTTTAAAAAAAAAATTTTTTTTTTAAAGATGACGGATAAGGGGATCTGAACCCTTGACTTGGTATTGTCAGCACCACATTCACCCAGTGAGCTAACCAGCCATCCCTATATAGGGATCCAAACCTGTGGCCTTGGTGGTGTCAGCACCACACTCTCCCAAGTGAGCCACGGGCTGGCCCTTAAAAAATTTTTTAATAAAAAAAAATAAAATGGAAAATGAAATCATCTGAAACAAAGAGGACAAGATGCTCATGTTTATTACTTCCAGATGGGGGACCCATGCGTATTTTTTATATTACTCTGGGTTCTTTTCCCTAGTACCCCACAGGGCTGTCTTAAGGATTAAATTAGATACTGTCTATAGGTAGAGTGCTTAGCAGAGTGTTTGACTCACAGTAATTGCTCAAACTATCTCAGCTCCTCCCTTACCCTCATCCTCCAAGTCCAGACCATCAGTCCCTTCCAAGCTGGTCTCCACCAGGTGGTACTGATGGTCTCTCTTTCTTTCCCTAATCAGGCTGAGGGCTCCATGAGACGTGGCCAGGGTAGCCCCATCACCAGCACAGCAAAGAGCTGAAACATAGCAGGCCCTCAGTACCTTTCCCTGAAGTGAATGACTCTGCCCAGGGCCTGAAAAACAGTGGGTGCCCAATGATTATCCTTTTGAGCTGCTGACTGAATACACAGCTACGTTAGTGAGGCCCACTCTCACCCAGTCAGGAAGAGGCTTGGCCAGACGTGGGGCCCCAAGAGAAGCAAACTGTTGGCCAAGGGACCAATGTCCTCTCCACTGCACATCAATGTAGATGGAGAGGTAAAAGCTCTCTGGGAGGGGCAGAGGTTGCTTCGCTCCCCTCAGTCTCCTCCCTCTCCCTCTGAGAGCGGATTTCCCAGGCTGTGCTTGGCCAGGCAAGGAAATGTTGTGTTGCTGGTTACCTGAGCAACCAGGACCTGCTCGGTGGCTGCCTTCTGGGAGTACTGTGCATGCGGCCGCAGCACCCTCCATCAGGATCCCCTGAACCCCCCCAGGCTTGTGCAAAACTCCAGCCGGTGGGAATAAAGTTCAGGCAAATGCCAGAAGAATGGCGGTGCCCTGGGAAGAATATTTTCAACTGGCCTCGCAGGAGAAGCTGCTTTCGTGAGTCGTGGGTAGACACAGGGAGGGCTGGAAGGAGGCTGGAGAGGGTGGATGGCCCATCTTTTCTGCCCCACCCCCTGGGTCCCACCTTCTTTGGGCAGTTCATAGTGGGGGATTATTGCCCCCACTTCACAGAGGAAGAAACAGGCTCAGAGAGAAACGTTGTCCTCCCTAAGGTCTCAGGGCTAGTTAGGGCAGAGTCGAGCCAATTATCCAGGTCTCTTCTGTTCCTTATCCCCACCCCAGCTGACATCCAGCTGAGATTCGGTCATTGGACCCTTGGTGGAAAGGAATTATTCTATGGATTCTTGCCCCCTTTCCCCTGCAAATTGAATTTTAAGAAAGAGTGAGCTGGCCAGTTAGCTCAATTGGTTACTGTGCAGTGTTATAACACCAAGGTCAAGGGTTCAGAACCCCCATACCAGTCAGCTGCCAAAAAAAACAAACAAGAAAGAAAGAAAGAAAGAGAGAGGGAAGATTTTGGCTTTGACTCTAAATGAGATGGAAGCCATGGGAGGTTCTGAGCAGAGAAGGGATCCCTCTGGCTTATGTGGGGAGCAAGGACATGGCGGGGGCGGCTACAGGGGAGATCCGTGATGGGGCCACAGGGTATTCGTAGAGTGGAGGAAGCTTGTTCTGTGCCTGCTTTGTATTCAGCAGTGTAACCACAGTCTCAAACTCAGTTTCAACATCTGTAAAATAGGGAGGAGGTTCCCCTGGACCAGAGCTGGAAAAGACTTGTCAAGTGAAACGTCAGTCTATCCCTTCTTCTCTGAAAGCCAGTCTTCAATACCCACCTGCTTCCTGAACCACTCCTTGTGGAAGTCTAACAGGTGTCTCAGTCTCAGTTTGGCCATTGTGGGGAGCTGGTCTCCACCACCCGACCTGCTCACCAGCTCCACCAGCTGCAGGGGTCACCTTTGACTCCTTTCTCACCCCCTCACCACTCTATTAGCTCTAGTCTCAAATTGCATCCAGAACGGCCCCCCCTCACCTCCCCACCACTACACCCTGATCAGAACCACATTCTCTCTGGAATACCCCATAGCTCTATCATGAGTCTCTGGCAGTTGCCCCCCACCCATCCACCCTTATATTCCTTGCTTCTCACATCAGCCAGAGGGATCTCCCCTCTGCTCAAAACTGTCCCATGGCTCCCACCTCACTCAGAGTCAAGGCCAAGTCATGGCCCATGGCAGTCAGACCCTCAGTACCTCTCTGCTCTCAATTCCCATATCTCTCCTCCTCCCTCCTCCTCTCCAGCCACACTGGCTGCTCCAACACACCAAGGTCCTTCCCTTGGGGCCTTGGCATTGGCTGCTCCCTTGGCCTAGACTCTGTTCCCTGCAGATATCCATATGGCCCGCCCCCTTTTCTCTTCCAGGTCTCTGCTCACATGTTACCTCCTCAGAGAGACTTTCTGACTATTGAAAGATTTCTTTAGTCTGCTTAATTTTTCATCTTAGAGCCTACCATGTACAAGCATGATTTATTATTATTTATTAGGTTGGTTTTCTGTGCCCCCAGCAAAACGCCAGCTTGTGAAGGGCAGGGGTTTTTGTCTGTCTTGTTCCAGTACCTGGCACAGAGTAGGCACTCAGTACAATTTGTTGAATGGATGAAGAATTCAACAGCCAGTAGGTGGCTAATGAGGACATTCCAGGCACTGTGGGGAGTTTGGGACTCCGGATTCTTGCTTCCTTCACCCTCACCTCCTCTTTGAGCCCCTTCAGGAAGATACCAGAGCAGAATGGAGACCACTTCCCATCAGTGCTGCGTCTACTGGAGAAGAGGCAAGAGCTGGTGGATGCAGACCGGCGCCTGCGGGCCCAGAAGGAGGTGAGCCCCAGCTGCCAGACAGACAAAGGTGGTGAGTAGGGGGATGGATGAGAAGTGGTGGAGACAACTTATCAATTACAAGGTCTGAGACAAGTCATTTCACCACTCTGAGTCTTGATTTCCTCATCTGTCAAATGGGGATCAAGTAAGACCAGTTGTTGGTGCAAATAAATTTGTGTGCATTGAGCACCTTATGTTCTGGGCACTGCACTGGGATATGAGGTCTCGCCATGGGGTCCCTACCTCATGGGACTCACAGTCTAGAGAGGAAAACAGACAAGTGTCCAGGTGATGACTACTGGGGCAGAGGGTGGGGGGTGGTGGTGGAAGGGAGAAGTTGAGGGACCCCAAAGGACGCCCTTACCTCCGCATGGGGGTGGTCAAGGAAGGCTTCCTGGAGGAAGTGATGTCTTAGGAATTGCTGAAGGGCAAGTCAGCTTATCCAGCAAAGGGGATGAGTAGGAAAAATCAGGCAGAGGAACATCATATGCAAAAACTGGAAGGCAAGGACAGAACACAGATGGTCAAGTGACTGGAAGACAGTGTCGGAGGAGAGAGGGTAAGATGGGATCCAAAGGAAGGGCAGGGACACTGGCATTCAGGGGCTACAGAGAGCATTTAGGCTTCATGAGCAGTGATGAGAGCCACGGGTGGATTTGGGCAGGAGAGCAGCCACAAGATCAGGGATGATAGATGGAAGGGGTTAGGTGTGAGACTGAAATCATTGGATGATTTGAGTCCCCAAACACACATAGACAGCCCACTCCTCACCCGCAGGTGTACCAGACCACGATGGCAGCTCTGAAACAGCGCTGGGAACAGCTGGAACAGAAGGAGCAGGAGCTAAAGGGGTCCTTTGTCCGCTTTGACAAGTTCTTGCAGGTAGATGGAGCCTGCTGGCGGGAGGTGGGTCACAAGGGAGGACACCTCACAACCCTGTAGGGGCCTGACAGATCACATAGATAAAAGTAGGTCGTTTTTTTTTTTTTTTTAAAGATGACCTGTAAGGGGGTCTGAATCCTTGACTTGGTGTTGTCAGCACCAGGCTCTCCAAGTGAGCCAACCGGCCATCCCTATATAGGGATCCAAACCTTGTTATCAGCACCACACTCTCCCGAGTGAGCCACAGGCCGGCCCCTAAAAGTAGGTTCTAGAAATACAAAAGGGAATGGTGGGAAGTACACACATACTGCCTGAAGCTTTGAGGTAAAAAAAAAAAATAAAAAAAATAAAAAATAAAAAATAAAAAAAAAAAAAGAGGGGGGAGAAGGGAGGGGCCAAAATCTGAGATTCTAGCTGAATTTGGCCCGCGGGCCGTCTGTTCGCCACCACGGCTCAGCGGGCCAATGTTAGAGCGCGGTGGAGATGGCGAGCTCCTCCTGCTCCCCAGTCTTGAGGGTCGCCTCCTCCCCACACCCCTCCTCAGGAGGCCGAGGCCCGGCGCAGCCGAGCGCTGCAGAGGGCGGCGGTGGAGCGGCTCCGGGCGGGCCGCCAGGAGGCGGAGGCGCAGCGGCTGCGGGCCCAGCTGGAGGAGCTGCGGCGGGAGCGCGCGCGGCTGCAGCGCCGGCTGGAGCGCTTGGAGCCCTGCGCGCGCCTGCTGGGACAAGCGCTGGAGCAGCTGCCCCAGGTGAGCTGCGGGCGGGACACTAGGGGCTCAGCGCCCCCGTGATCAGGGACGGCTTTGGACGGGAGCACTACTGGCCGAGAACCGTCACTTACTGAGCGCTCACTGGATGCCAGGAGCACACTTTGTTCTTGAATCCTCCTGTTATTGCCAACCAAACCCATTCTACAGATGGGGAAATTGAGAGGCTTCAAAAAGTTCTTACTTGAGGTCACTCAATTAGGCAAGTGGGGGGTGGGGTGGGGAGGACACTTAAGTCCAGACGCTTAATAAATATTACTAGTTGAGTGAATCAATACATTAATATACTCAGGTAGTGAAGCTTACTTACTTAGCTATGCTTGAAAGCGGAGGTGGTGAGGGGTGGGAAATAGGGCTTGAGTTCCAGACCCTGTGGCTCCTGCTGTCCTCGCTTCTTGGATAGGGGGCTGTGTGATACCCCAATTTCATAGTTGGGCTGAGGAAGCGCCATAGGAGCATAGGCGGGGCAGGTGGGGTGGGGAGGGCAGGGGACTCCCATGTGAGTCCCTCTCTCGGGCCCCACACCAGTTCCAGGAGGTCCCCGAGCTGGTGGCGCGATTTGACGGCCTGGCCGACACGCAGGCGGCGCTGAGGCTCAGGGAGCGAGAGCGGCTGGCAGAGCTGGAGGCGGCGCGGGCGCGGCTGCAGCGGCTGCGGGACGCCTGGCAGAACGAGTTGCTCTCGCAGAGCCAGCGGCGGGCGCAGTTGCAGGAGCGCCTGGAGGCGGCACGGGAGCGCACGCTGCAGTGGGTAAGGCCTGCCGGGGGAGGTGGGCGCCCGACCCCCAGCCTGCCACCGCCAGGCGGGGAGGAGTGCCAGAGCTGGTGGGAACAGATGGCGCACTGCTTACCCAGAGGGGTGGCCGCACTTTAGGCGTGGGACATCACTTTAGGGCCCAGGGGGCCGTCCTATCATCTGACACGCGGTTCCTGCATCCCTCTTCCTGAGAACACCTAGGTGCACCTGTCTAGTGGACGTAGATGGAAACGAGTCCACAGTTCCTGCTTTAATCAGGAGGGCGTCGGGTATTCTCCAGGAATCCAGGTGGATTCAGATCCAGAACACAGCAGCTGAGAAGACGCTGCTCCTGGGACGCACTAGGATGTCAGCACTCAACCTGTTCCAGTTAGTGTGCCAGCATCAGAGGCAGCCGCCAGCTGTGGACATCGAGGACACCGAGGGGCAGCTGGAACAGGTGAGGGCCCCTCTTTATGTCACCTCCAGCCCCCAAACACTCCCTTTTCGGAAACATAAGGTGTCTGAAATCTCACCATTAGTGACAACTTCTCTGGGTTAAGCACGGCCCTTTATGGTCAGAGCCCTTGCCCCAGATATAGGCTCAATTGCCACCCAGGCCCCCTTGCCTGGGAGTCCCGGGTTTGTGTTGGTTCTGTTGTGATCTGCTGTATCCAGAAGAAAGCTGCACCCCTTTCTGGGTCTCAGTGCTCTCTCGTGCTGGAAGGCCAGGGTGTGTACTGATAGACACCATACGTTTATGCCCACAGTCCCTCCTTTCTCCCAGGATCAAACAGCACAAACCAGTAGCAACGTTGATAAGAAACTAGGAGGTCGTGACTCACTTTTAATTAATCCCTGAACTTCTCGCTCCCTGCAGGACAGGCCTCAGCCTCCCTAGGGAGGGTGAAGGTGGGGTTGTACAGTGATCTTTCTTTCTGCACAATGGCACCACCCAATGTCACTGTGGGCCAAGTACACCTGGTTTTTCTTTGTTCAGGTTTACAAGGTTGTAGAACACACAGCATAGGTTTACAACAGATGGAGGGGGTTTGAGACTTCAGACACCTCTGTTGTTTCTAGTGGGTACCCAAAGCACGACACCTTTAAGACCAGGAGGGAAAATAAAGGTAGGCAGTCCT
This sequence comes from Cynocephalus volans, assembly GCF_027409185.1. Lineage (NCBI taxonomy): Eukaryota > Metazoa > Chordata > Mammalia > Dermoptera > Cynocephalidae > Cynocephalus > Cynocephalus volans. The sequence continues at coordinate 190,402,674 of NC_084461.1, forward strand.
CCTTGCCCCTACCATCCCCACTCCTGCCCTGCGCCCAAGGCCAGGATTCCAACCAAATGTCAAGAACTGGGTCACCCGTTTTATTTTTTATGCTACATGTTTTGGGGTCTGCCTTTGGTATGCCACTCTTCTCCCAAGTGTGACCCTGGTACCCTGTGGTACACAGGACAACTCTAGGAGAGTCCCGGGCTTGATGCAAAGAGGCAAAACTCAGTCGCATTTCAATCAACCCTCTGATCCTATGCAGGAGAAAGGCTGGGTGGAGATAGTGTGCATGCCTTTAACCCCTCCTAAAACACTGCCTGGTCTCCAGGCCTGGGACTCACACTGTCCTGCGCACATCAGCAGCTGGCCAGAATTCAGCACAATAGCTTCGTTTTCTTATATTTATTTATTTTTGGTGGCTGGCTGGTGTGGGGATCCAAAACCTTGACCGTGGTATTATCAGCACCACGCTCCCCCAGGTGAGCTAACTGGCCAGCACCATAGCTTCATTTTCATTGTACGAGGGGTCTTCAAAAAGTTCATGGGAGGATTCTTACGGTCTTTTAACTCAATTTTTCCGTAAACATTTTAAAGTACCCTCTTTTCCAGTTACCCCCTACTCATTTTTCCAGTTACCCCCTACTTACGACAAAGCATGACTTTTTGGTGGAGATAGTTTCCTTTTCAGATGTTTGTTTACATGACAAATGTCGAGGGGAGCCCACAGATTGTTCTAAGCTCACCATCAAATTCTAGTTCTTGGCAGTGGATCCATGGTGATCATTAAATTCATATCAATAAACAAGTTAATTAAAATAATAGAGGGCCACAAATGAAGATGAGAGTAGGTCACAAGCCAATGATTATGACTGACCCAATTAGAAGAAAATAAAATTAACTGATGTAAATGAAATACTAATTTAATGATAACAAAAGGGATGGCCAGCTAGAAAATATGAAGGTGTCTGTTAACTGATTATTTAGAGGCCTGGCCTGAGGCCTTTAAAACCCAGAACCGTCTAGGACCTTGGTGGCTGCCTCTGTGAGCTACTATCATTGCTGTTCCTTTAATGTGCTCTCCAGCCCCCACTCCTGCTTCGCAGCCTCCCTGGGTGTTGGGGGCTGGACAGTGACTCAGGGGCCAGGATGTGACTTGGCTGTGTTGGGGCCTCCTAGGTGAAACTGTTCATCCTAGACCTCTCCGTCATACTTGCCAGTCTTCGTCAGACCAAGCCCGCGGCCTCCGCCTCCTAGCCCTGACCCAGGTGAGCAGTGTGGGAGGGGACCCAAGGGACCCGGCCCCTGGAGAGAAGGTCCCACATTCCCTGTGGGGCACAGGCTGAGTGCCCTCCCTGAACTTGTTTCTTCATCAGAAAGATGGGAGGGCTGTGCCTGCTCATATTGCCTAGGAGCACACAGCAAGCGCTCAATAAATGCAGGCTGCAGTGAGGACGAGGGGCTATGTGTGGGGCAATCGCTTACCTAAAAAGTGGGGTCAAACCAGGCCCTTCCTCCCAGGGTGGTTGAGGACATTAAACAAGCTGATATTGTCAGGTGCTTAAAAAAGGATAAATTCTACATGAGTGAATGGTAAATAAAGTAAAATAAAGAGGACCAGCAAAAGGGTTACAAGGCAGAAATCTGCGTGCATCTGGGGCACCTGCTCATCAAGGCTCCTCTGTGGAGGGGTGCTGGGTGACCTGCCCATCCCGAGAATCCAGCTGCTGGAGGCTGCCCTTGACCTTTTCAGAACCCAAAGTGGGGGATGGGAGCAACAGGGCTTGGCGCAGGACAGAGGCCATAGAAGGCAGGACAGGTTCTGACCTCTAGGTGTAGTGTTAACCTCTTCACAGCCAGAGGGGAGCAGCTGTGCCCTCTGACCCCAGGCCTGCATCTATCTCCCTCCCGCAGTTCACTGACAGCTGCAAACCTGTCCTGGTGGGACGGGAGCCAATTCCCATCTCAGGCAACTGACTCGTCCTCTGAGCATCACTTCCCTCTCCTGTTCAGTGGAGACCCCAGGTGGGATCGTGCAGGGTGTGTTCACACGCTCTCAACTCATCCACCAGTTAGCAGGGATTTTAGAACCTAGGTCTGTCCCTTCCAACTCCCCGAGTAGACTCTGCACTCCTAGCTCACCAGAGGTGCTCAATAAAGGTTTATTAAAAAACCCATCACTAGACCTGAGGAACTCATGACCTCTGAACCCAGAACACACAGTTGCAGCAGCAGCTGAGTTGCTGACTCAGGTCCTGGCCTGCCTGACCTTGCTGGCAAACTCCTACACGCTCTTCAGTAGACAGACGTCTCCACCTTAGGCAGAGGCAGCTGCCGCCCTTCTGTGGCCACGCTCTTCTTCGCGGATGATGGCTCCTGTAGGCAGCTCTCCTAGTGGCACAGGGCCAGGCATGCAGTGGTGCATGGGGAAACGTTTGTTGATGTCCACATTAGGGCCAGCTACGGGACTGAGTCCTGGTCCTTACATCCTCTTCCTCATCTTGCCCTTCTTGAGGTGGGCACCTCGGCCGAAGGCACCCTGCTGCAGCTCCCGGGCACGGCGGCGGTTGCGGGCAGAGAGCTGCTTGAGGCCCCCACGCTGCAGGAAGCGCATCTTCTGGGCCTGGCGCCGCTGCTTCAGAATCTGCTGCTTGGTCTTGAGTTCCGAGCGCACGCGGCCTGTGGGGGCTGCTGGAGTGCGGGGCTGAGATGCACCTGCCAAGACAGGGAGTCAGGGACCTCAGCCTTTGGTTCAATTCCCAATGTCTCCTCCTCCAAAGGCTCCCAAACTATTCCTCTGCCCCAGCTCCTATACTGTCCTCATTGCTGTGTCCCCAGTGTCTGGTACACAGTAAGTGCTTAATAAAGCTTAGCCAGTCTAGTGTCAAGAGCATGGAACCTCAGGCCAGAACTGCCAGGGTTCAAATCCCAGCTGTGACCTCTTAGACTTAGTGTGTTCAAATCCCACTCTGTGCCTCAGTTTCCCAATCTGCAAATTACGAATAACAGCACCTACCTCACAGGTCCTAATGAAGAGTAAATGAGTTTACATGTCTAAAGTGCTCAGGACAAGGCCTGGGCCATTTTAAGATACTCTTACATGTAATCATTATTATTAAACATTATCCAACAAAAGTTTATTGAGCACCTACTGTATGCCAGGCACTGGGGCCCCAGCATTGACCAAGACAGACCCAATCCCTGTTTCCATGGGCTCCATGTGCTACGCTTGTTAGATTAAAAAAAAAAAAAAAAAAAAAGGCTGTAGCTTAACCTTCCTTTATGCACGAGATGAGTCAGATGAGGCCAGATAGGGGAAGGGACTTGTCCAGAGTCACACAGCAAAGTGGCAGCAGCATCAGAGGTCAGTGGCCCCACTTCAGCTAGACAAGCAGTTGTCAGCCTGTTCTTCCAGGTCTCTGGAGAGCAAGTACCACCTGCCTCCCTGGCTCCCCACTAAGCCCTGTGTCTCCTCCTCCTCTTCTGTGCCACCTGTCCCCAACAGGTTCCTCTCCACCCACAATAGTGACCTTCCCAGGGCTCCCAGATAGATGATCATTAAGGCTGCCCCAGATGTCTCCACTGGGGCAAGGACACCTGACAGGGACCCACCACCTCCAATAAGAACGGAGCAGAGGGGAGAACAGCTGCTTTTTCCTGAAGCCCACAGGCCTTCCTCACCTCCCTGGCCTGGCCAGGCCACTGCATGTCACTGCCCACAGCATCAGCCTGCAGTTTTACCCAGGTCAAACAGGAGCTGAGAAGTGAGTTAGGAGAAGGCCAGGATGGCAGGGCCCCACCCACAGAAACAAAGATAAACTGGGACATAGAGAGAGGCACAAAGAGGTAAACAGAGAGACAGACACACACACACACACAGAGGGAGGCAAAGACTGAGAGATGTGTATATATGCAGAGACAATGAAAGACAGAAAAAGCAGGAGAGACACAGAGAGACTGAAAGAGTCAAGGAGAAAGAGATAAAGACCAAGAGAGATGGGAGGAAACAGAGAGACATGGACAGAGAACAGGGAGAAAGAGAAAAGAGAGAGGGATAGGAACATAGAATTAGAGATGGAAAGAGACAGAGACTCAGAAAGAAAGACAGAAGAAAAGACACAGAAAGTCAAAGACAGAGAGAGAGACAGAGAGGGAGAAGCAGAAGAGAAATAGAGAGAAGGATTAGTGCTGACAAGGAGACATATCCACAGACTGGAGAAAACGTAGACAGATGGAAAGAGGAACCATGGACAGAGAAAAGGCCCAGGCTAAAGGACAGAGAGAAGGCAGTGACCAGCCCCATGGGGTTGGGAGGAGACAGGCAGAGGCTAAAACCACCGGAGAGAGCCCCAGGATATGGTCCCAAGCTCCCTTCTCCCCAGGGGAAGCCCCAGGTGGGAGGTGGCAGGCAGCTGGGTGACCCAGGGCCAGCCACCACCCTCGTGAGCCACCTTGGTTTCCAGCCTGTAAAATGGGCATTCTCAATCTTCTCACCCCCCTGGGCATGAGTGGCGTGTGCAGGACAGAGACTGTCCCCACCCTGCAAGTGGGGGCCTTTTCCTGACAGCAAGCTCACACGCAGAGGTGGTGGGGCAGGTGTGGGGCTGCAAAGAGGGCCAGACTCCAGTTCCCTCCCTTTAGGACAGGCCAAAGGTTGTGAGTTGGGAAGGGCTGCTGTGTGGATGGGCACTCTTGTCTCCCCACCGCTGGCCCCTCTGTTCCTCAGGGCTGACCTAGGGCCTTGCATGTGGAGGATACACCCCAGGGGGCTGGCCCATGCTGTAGTGGTCACACAGGCACTGGCAGACAAAGCCAGCTTCATTCCCATCTTAGCCTGTTATCAGCTGAGGGACCCAGGCCAGATCAAAGAGGGCCAGGTCCCCAGACGTTGTACCACTTGCCAACCCACATTTTGAGAAAGATCCTTTCTCAGCCTCCCAGTGATCACCTCCTCCTTGTAGCAAAGCTGCTTTCTGATTGCCAGCTTTGGAAAAAAATTCCTTACAGTGTTGCTTAAAAAAAAAAAAAAAAAAAAAACCACCACCCTTGAGTGTCACAGAGAATCTTTTCCTGCTTATTTTCTGTAGGGTCCAACCACATACAACTGCCATTTTTGCAGGTGAAAAATAGCTGAATAGCAGCATGTGCACAAGGTTCTACCTCCTGTGTTGTCTAGGTTCTGGGACAACTGGCTTAATTGTTATCCCAGTTGCTTCATTTGTGAAGCAGGAGGGGTCAGGAACAATTTGCTGGAGGGGCACGGCGCTGCCCAGTGCCTGTCAGGTGGTGCTAGTGACCATCAGAGGCCCGAACAAGTCCACTGAGGGACAGGGGAACGTGTGCGTGGAGGGTGATGGGGGGCCCAGTGCTTCAGCAGCGCCCATCCCATCAGACCCAGCACTAGGGCTACACCTCTTGTGCCTCGTCTTTTTCCTAATCTGACCACACCTGCCTTCCCCACCTGCACACCCACACTCTCTCCCCTGGCTCTTACCTCGGTGGCTGACTCGCTTCCCACCTCTTCTTGGTGGGCCTCGATGGTCAGATGCTCCCTCCTCCTCTGAATCTCGATCATCAATTTTCTGTTTCTGTTTCCACTTCTGGTAGCTGGGAAGCCGCGTTAAGGAAGCTCTACGTGGTATGGTGAAGACTCTGCACGGGGACAGGCCCCGCCCACCCCACCCAGGTCCCACCTATAGGAGCTGTTGTAGAAACCGCTCGGCCCCGCCCCCTCAATGCCCCCGCCCCTTCGGATACAGGTCTCGTTTGTAGGAGCTGCTGACATAGAAGCCACTCTCAGTCTTGATCTTCTTCTTGTCCTCCTGTCCTGACTGTCCCACAAACCGCTTCTTCTTCCTGTCCCTGCAGGAGAGGGAGCAGGGAGGGCTGTGGTGGAGGGAGGTGGCCTGGGGTGGCTGGCTTTCCCTCGGGAGCCTGTTTCCTCTCATTGGGTTGTTGGAGGATTAAAGGAAAGCAATACAGCCATGTCTGGCATGCAGTAGGTGCTTGATAAAGCCCTGTTCTCTGTCCCTCTTCACCTTTCTCTAGCAGCCCAAGTCACAAAAGGAAGGGTCACCAGCAGATTCAATCAGATTTGGGTCGTGGGACAGGGACAAGGGCCTCCTGGAGAATTTCCAACCCACACCTACCACTCCTTGCCTCTATGACACTGGGTTGTCACACTCTCTAGAGTTCTCATGAGTAAAATAGGTCATGAGCCATATCCAGAAAGACCAGCCAGGAAAAGGGACAGACAGGGTTAAGATCTTTGTCGTGTGTGATAAAATCAAGGAGACAGGCCAGGCAGAGGTTGTCACCCCTGCTGTGAGTGACCACATCCCTGCTGTGCAGGATCAAACAAGAGTCAGGACAGGCAGGGAGCCACCACGCCTGTTGGTAGAGCCAAGTGGCAGTCAGGTCGGGCACTTACCACTTGAGTTGCTGCCGGCCTCTGGTCAGGTTCTGTGCTTCATCACCCATCAGGTCCAGGACAGCGCCAGCCACTTGCTGCTCGAAGGCTCCCCTTTCCCCACCAACACTCAGGCTGCAGAGGGAGGGTGAGGAGATACAAACAGGTCAATGGGGGGTGCCCAGCAGGCCTTGCCTGCCCCACCAGGGACTCAGCCGGCCACTCACCCCCGCTCGCTGTCAAAGTCCTTGGGCCGGTATGGGACATAGAACTCCTGGTCCCGCTGCCGGGCTTCCTCCCTCCGCCTCTTGGCTCCCCTGTCGGGTCCTGGCAGCTGCCGCTTCCGGCCCACAATCTCCGCAAATACGTCCTGACAGACCAAGGCCCAGCATCACCCTTGCAGCCCCTAGGGAGCCAACCCAGCCTCCCCACCCACCAGGCCAGCCAGAGTCCATGAGCCAGAGGCTTCCTGGGGACTTAAAAAGCCTGGCTTTGCCATTTATTAGCTGGGTGATCGGGTCTCCCATGAGACCACCCATTTCCTTATCTGCACATGCAGCACAACCCCTGCCTCAAGGACCAACAGAGGCAGGACAGGTGGGTGGGGGGTAAGGGGCTGACTAGGACGGAGGCCATGCTCAGGCTCACTGAGAGTCTCTCAGCTGCAGTGCCTCTGTCCACAATGTTCTGAAAAGGAACTTTCCTGAAACTCGCTTGGTGGCAAAAGCCCACCTCAGCTGACAGGAGGCTATTACTCTGTGTCTATCCCTATGAGACATGCCCATCTTGCTGTAGAACCTCTAATGTGTCCAAAGGCAGGTGACACCCCACTGAGGGTGTGATGTCATACTCAGTGGCCACATGCTAAAGATTCCGCATCCCACAACACATCTGGACCCCAGGCTTTTAGACGAGGGGCGGTGGACAAGCACCATGCACCCATTCTGCAGATGGGGAAGCTGAGGCTCTGAGTTGCTGACTCCCGTGAACAGCAGAAGTGGAATCTGAATCACTGCATCCACCCCCATTGACTGCTCACAGTCCTGACGACAGCCCCATGGGCTGCTAAGACTTAACCCACCCACTTCCCCCAACTCCAGGTGCGGGCTCCAGCATGCCCAGGGTGGGGCTGTACCTCCACGCTCTCTCCTGTGTCCTCCTCGTCATCTTTCTCAGGCTGCTCCTCCTCTGGTGCCCGGCAGCTTGGGACTGGGCCAGCTGGACCCTCCTGCCGCTCCTGCCGTCCCTGCCGGAAGCTGGCAATGGCCTTGCAGTCCTTCTGCCGCTTGGCGCGCATCACCTGGCTGCTCAGGTCCCGGCTGGAGGCATTGATCTCAAAGATGGTCTGTGGATGGGAAACCCAAGTCCTTTGCCCACTGGCTTCCCATCCCCAAATTCCACCCTCCCCAGCTTAGTGGGTCATCTCCACTGTATGAGGTGGGGACTCTCATTACCTGCATTTCCCAATTAGAAAGGGAGACCTGCCCAAGGTAACACAGCTAGGAAAAGCCAGAGCTCAAATGTCAACCCCAAGTCCACTTGGCTCTAAAACCAGTGCTCATAACCATGACACTCTGCATTTTGCTACTAGCTGGCTGGCTTTCATTGCATCTGTGCGCCCTCTTCTCTATGCACGAGATGGGGTGCCCAGTGGGAGTCAAGAGGTGGGAGAGAGGGAAGAAAAGCTATGGACAGCCAGCTCTTCAGGCCTCTAACAGGCCGAGGGCATGTCACTGCCCTCTGTGAGCCTCAGTCTACCTATTTGTAAGTGGTGGGGAGTGGCTACCCATAGGGACCTTCTGTGGCCCAGGCTGGGATGGTTCTAGAACAGGGGGCATCTCGAGAGAAGCTGACAGGGCCAAGACTGCAGGTAATGAAGCTGCAAGCTCAGATGCAAACCCCTGCTGAGGACCCACTGGGGGTCAGGAGTACAATCCAAATCCCAGCACCCTGGCCACCTCTATGTGACTGCAAGCCACCGGCCGCTTGTCACTGGGCCTTGCCGGCCCCCACTCACCGCCCGAGAGCGGTAGTTCTTGATGCTGTCCACCAGCCTCAACCGCCGCAGCTCCTTCTCCTCAAAGCGTGAGCCTGGCAGGGAGGGAGGCGTGAGGCCAGGTTGGTTCCACGGTGCCCATCCACCACTCCCATCCCCTAACCCATGCAGGGACTCACTGAAGAGAGGGTGCAGGCCCAGCCTGGTAAGGTCCAGCTCCTTGGCCCTCTTGATGGACTCGGGTGAGGGTGCCGGCCGTGAGCGCACGTACTGCTGCTGGGCATTATCAGCCACATGGCCCAGGCCCCGCAGCTCCAGTGACGCCTCCAGGGCACTCTGCAGGCCACTATCCTCGTCATCCACCACGCTCTGTGGCACCCGGCCCAGCACACCATCCACACCGACTGCATCTGCCACCCCATGGCTCCCAGTCAGAGAGAGGCCTTCTTACCGGCCCACCTGCCCACACCCTGCCTCCCCTCCCCAGCCCCACCCTGGCCCCTGAATCCCAGGAAAACAGCTACAAAAGAATCACCACAAAAGAAACCATCACTTATCAAGCAGCTACTACTTGAATGCATTAGATCGGACGTCCACGAACTACAGCCTGTGGGCCGACTGCCTGTTTCCGTAAAGTTAGTTCCACTGGAACACAGCCACTTTACTTGTTTAACTATTGTCTCTGGCTATCTTCTCACTACAAGGGCAGGGTTGAGGAGTTGCATGGATCACAGGGCCTGCGGAGCCTAAAATATTTACTATTTGGTTCCTTAAGAAAAACTGTTAATTTCTGTTAATGAGTCTCCACAACAGCCCCATTTTACAGATGAGAAAACTGAGGCTCAGAGAGGTTAAATTACTACCAGGCTGTCAAATGAGTCAGCGGGAGAGATAGGATTCAAACCCTGGCAGCCTCCATAAAAATACAGTGACATCAATGGTAATAATAAGTATTAGCAATACTAAGAGCAGGAGATGCCAATTACTAAGGCTTGCTCTGTGCCTAGCTCTGTGCTAAGTACATTACCACCATCTGCTCTTACCTCACACCAAGCCTAGGAGGAAAGTGCCTGTTTGCTTTGTTTGTCATGTTTTAACATTTTGTTATGGAAAATACACAAAAGCAGGAGGAAGAGTGTAATGAACCTCTGTGTCCCCAACACCCACTGTCAACTACCAACATTCTGCCAATCTTGCAAGAAGGCACTGATGAACCCGTTTTAGAGATAAGGAAACTGAGGCTCCTAGAGGTGCAGGGACTTGCCGAGGCACACAGAAAAAGGGGAAGTGTCAGAATTCAACCCAGCACCGGGTCAAGAGCCTGCCCTCTCACCACCCCACAGTAAGTCAGCCTGAGCCAGCTTTGGGGCAAATGCAGCATGGTCTCCCCATAAAAGGTAACTACTCCAGGGGTGGCTCCTTCCCTCTCTGCCCCTCCCACCCCCACTGCGCAGTCTCAACCCAGGAGGTGGGCGAGGGGCTGCAGAGCCTGCATCTGAGCTGCAGGGCGGGTGCTGGTGAGTGTGTGAGCAGGCCCTGGGCACAGGGTCCGTGCCCTCCTGCTTCCTGCCTCTCAAATGCCTTCATTTGGCCCCAGTCCCTCTGCCTCACCTCCAGGGAAGCCCTTTGAAGTTGCTCTTTGAGCCCCCGCTTCCAGGCTGTCCCTCAAGGGGCCCCATGTGCCTCTACCTCTGGTGACCCCACATGCCCCTCACCACTCGTAGACCTTTCTTTTGCCCTCCTGCTGCATTCCTCCTGTGCCATTCCTGCTGCAGTGTTTGCTTTCAAACTGCCTCTGGGCACAGAGGTTCCCAGGCAGGGACAGTTTAGGGCCATTCGGTCACCTTAGGGAGTCACGGCCTGGCCAGTTATCACTACTGGCAGCCAAGAGTAAATGGCTGGGGCGGAGGGGACCCAGGACTCCGAGGAGGCGGGGCTGGCTGTGCTCTCTGCTGACTGGCTGGCTAGTCCCAAGGATGCCCCTTCAGCTCTCAGAGTGGGACCCAAAGCTCAAGGACTCTGGCCAGACCTGAATCTCGGCTGACCCGCCTCACTGCCACATGGCAAGTGGCTTGGCCTTTCTAAGCCCGTGTCCTCACTGTACAGCAGAGGTGGTGACAGCCCTCCCTCCATCACAGATGGCTGAGTCAAGGTGTGCCTAGACCCACAGAGAGAGGCTGTGGTGATGCTGTTGCCTGCCCCATGCAATGCCACCCTAGGGTGTATGAAGGAACATTCTGTGAGCTTGGCCTGAATGGGCCTCAGTCTCCCTCTCCCTCCCCAGGCTCTCCTGAAAACTTGGTCAAGTGCAGGGTCTCAAATCAGATGCCTGCAGGGGCAAGGCAGGCCACACAGACAGGAGCAGGCTTGTGGGGGCTGCTGTGAGCCAGGGCCCATCTAATGGGGACACCGCAGCTTAGCGCTGCCTTCATGGAAAGCCCAGGGAAACCACAAATCTGGATTGTTACATGAAATTCTGAGTTTAAAATACAGGGATCTTCTCTTAGGGTCAAGACCAGCTCCACCTCCTCCCAAGTCCAGAACAGGGCTGCAGCCTCTGCCCCATGAACTCCATAGGGACCTCCAGCCCCGCCCCAGCCCCCACTCACCTGAAGGCTCCTCAGGGGGGTGGGCGAGGATGAGGGAGCGGCCCAGGAACAGGTGCAGGTCCAGCAGGTAGGGGACCTCATCTGGGGCCACCAAGGAGTAGGCCGTGCCACTTCGGCCAGCCCGGGCCACGCGGCCTGCAGGGAGATGGTCAAGCTGAAGCAAGGGAAAAGGACCCCAACTCCAGCATGAGCCCCACAGGCCAAACCCTAAGGGTGTGAGCCAGGCCACGGCCCCGCACCTCGCTGGCTGCTGTGCCCACCTACAAGAGGGCAACTTCAGTCATAGTCACCAGGTTTACCTGCAGGAGAGCACATGAGCACACACAGTACTGTGGGAATTTAGCAAAAATAAGGATAAGGAACTGCTCGTTATCGGCATCAAAAGTCTTCAGCATCTCCACTTTTGGGAGTTTCTCCCAAAGAAATAATCAAGGAAGCGAAGATTCAAACAAAAAGATGTTTAGTGCTGCCCTGACTGGAATAGTCCTAAGTTAGAAACTACCTAAAGACTTGAGGACAGAAGACTGGTTAAGTTGATTAGCGGATAACCACATGGTGGGACTTACACAGCTGAGGAAAGGGGTGGGCAAACTACAGCCTGTGGGCCCAATCCGGCCCCCTGCCTGTCTGTGTCAGTAGAGTTTTATTGGAACACAGCCACGCTCATTTATCTGTGTGTTATCCATGGCAGCTTTCACGCTACAACAGCAGAGGTGAGTAGTTATGATAGAGATGATAAGGCCCACAAAGTGTAAATACTTAATACCTAGCCCTTTACAGAAAAGTTGCCAACCCCTGTCGTAGAATGACATTTAATAGTGAATGAAAAACATACACGATGTATGGTGATGCCCCCCAAAAAGAAAAGAAAAAGTAGATTATAGAAAAGAACACCCATTATGATTCCAATTTTATGTTAAATCCCCGTGTCATTACATTTCAGTTTGCCTCTCTATCTTGGGAAAACAAAGTGTTACCACATTAGGAGATGTATTTGAGGTTGTCTGATTTATATTGCAGGTCATGTGGCACATGAGAAATTCCCTTGAGGGATTCTGGGGACCCCTCTAGGGACATGCAGAACCGGCCCTCCACAGAGCAATGGAAACTAGGGGACAGCAGGCAGCAACCAACAGGGATGTGTGCCCCCCAGACCTGCAGGTAGACACCCAGATGGTGCCTTCGCATAAGCCCCAATGGAAGGTCAGCAGGATGGAGGCTCCCGCTGTGTCCCCCTCAGATGACTTCTCCCAGGGTTCCCACTCTCCACCCTGGGCAGGCAGAATACACTTATTCAACGATGTTCAATCACATGTAAAACAACTCAGAGAAACCCTCTCTCCAGTTTCTTCTTTCCTGCACACATACAAGCATAACATATACATTTGTGAGTTAAAAGAAGGCCAAGAAAGCATAATAGTGGTTATCGGGGCTGAGGGAGCGGGTAATGGGGAGCTAGTGGTCAATGGGCAGAGATTCCGTTTGGAAAGATGAAAAAGTTCTGGTGATGGTTGCACAGCAATAAGAATGTACTTAACGCCACTGAACGGTGCCCTTGAAAATGGCTAAAATGGTAAACTGAATTTTATGTATATTTCACCATTAAAAAAAGAGAAGGCAGCAAAAGACACACAACAAATGACAGCCGTGTCATCAGACAGCAATGGGGGATCATGGATCATGTGGTGTGGAGGTCTCTGAAATGAGATTACTAGGATCCAATCCCAGCCTCCCCCCTCTGCTACCTGCATGACACCCTGCCAGTTAGTAAGCTCCCTGGCCTCATCTGTAAAATGAAGCTGACGTTGTTGGTACCCATGGCACAGGGCTGTCATGAGGATGAGGAGGCCGCTACAAGTCAGATGCCTGGCCCAGGCCGACGCTGGCGCCTGCACATCAGGCGCCCTCCCAATCATCGGTGAGGGCTGGGGACCTACTGCCTCTGGGTGCTTTGCTGAATTTTCCAATCTTCTTATGATGAATATATTATAGGTAGAATTGTGTCCCCCAAAATTCGTGTGGAAGTCCTACCACCCAGTACCTCAGAATGTGAGCTTGTTTGGACACAGGGTCATTGCTGATGTAATTAGTTAAAACGCGGCCATGCTGCAGGAGGGGGGGTTCCTAATCCAATACGACGGGTGTCCTTACAAAGGGGGAAATCTGGAGACAGACACACACACAGAGAACACCAAGGGAAGGTGAAAGCAGAGATCGGGGTGATGCTTCTATAAGCCAAGGAATGCCAAGGACTGCCAGCAGCCACCAGAGCTAGGCAGGAGGCCTGGAGCAGACCCTTCCCTCTTGGCCCTCAGAGCCCTGCCGGCACCTTGACCTTGGACTTCTAGCCTCCAGAATAGTGAGACACAACATTCCTGTTGTTTAAGCCACCCAGTTTGTGATGCTTTGTTATGGCAGCCTGAGAAAAGTAACACAGAGCATGTATTACTTTTGTAATAAAAAAAATTAAAGGGAGTGCATTGGCCTGGGAGGGCTGAGGGGAAGGTGGGGCCCACGTCCTGATGTGACAAAGTGGTGCAGCCAGGAGGTCCTATCTGGAGCAATGCAGCAGGAGGCAGAGCGGCCGGTACATTCTTTAAAGGTTGAAAAGGCACTCAAGAGCGGAGCTAAAGAAACAGAGTCTCGGGGAGAGGACTTCAAGAAGGAGGGGGCTAAGGGGCCACATTGTTAAGTATCATGGTAAGAAAGAGACAGACAAAGCCCAGGACTGGGGAATCTGGAAAAGGGAAAATCACCTACATGGAGCCATGGGGCTGATATTAGGGTCATGCCTGGGCTGCATCCCCCACAGGCCCTTCCTTGGACCTCGGTTTCCCCACCTGTAGTGGCAGGGGTCAAGCTCCATGCCCTCGGCTCCCACCAGGACTTGGCACCCCGCCGGCATCCAGTCCAGCCCAGGCTTCTTACCCACACGGTGCAGGAAGAGCTTGCCCTTGGCAGGGAAGCTGTAGTTGATGACATTGTCCAGCAGCGGAATGTCCAGGCCCCGGGCGGCCAGGTCGGTCACGATGAGCGCAGAGCACTTGCCGTGCGTGAATTTGGCGAGGTTGATCTTGCGGGCCGTCTGGTCCAGGGCACTGTAGATGTGGGCACAGCTCACCCGCTGGCTCGTCAGCAGCTGCTCAGAGAAGAGAGAGGAGGGAGGCAAGAAGAAGACTTGGAGATGGGGAGGGGAGTCCAGGCCATGGTGGGCGCACCATGCATGGAGGTAAGACCGTGGGTTCTGCAGCCTGGCACCCGCAGTTTGAATCCCAGCTCTGCTGGGTGGCCCAGTTTGATATCTTTATCAGTATGAATGAGGCTTGTATCACCTCCCCACTCTCTGCAGGGCTGTTGGAGTATCAAAGGAGATATGTGTAGAGGGTTCCCTTACGGAAGCTCCCAGTGCCACCACAGAGCACAAGCTTCATCCTGACCCTGTCACTAACAAGTTGTGTGACCTTGGGCAAGTTACCAAACCTCTCTGTTTCTTGCTTTCCTCATCTGTAGAATGGGAAGAATAATCACTCCCTCTTTGTAGCTTTGTTATGAGAATTAAATGTGTTAATACACATACGGTGCTGAGAACAGAGACTGGAACACAGGAAGCACCGTGAAAGTGTTAGCTGTTTTTAAAAATTCCTATTTTGGTATTATTCACTGGTGACCCCAAGAGCTGCACAGAGGAAGCACCGTTAAATGTGTCAAGAAAGTGAAACCCAGTGAACCATGTCCTCAGATGACAGAGCCCAGATGTGGCTGCTGGGGTGGTGACACTGACTTGGAAGGGGCCCCACGGGCTCTAGGGCACCAGGACTCCCCAGGCTTTCATGCAGCTATACACACAGGTATACACATGTGAAAAAACGCAACGAGCTGCTAACGTATGATAAGGGCACTTTACCCAGCTTACTGTATGTGGGTTATGCCTCAGTTTTAAAGTCAAACACATTGAACACTGATAATCCATACAAAAATGATAGGAGGCTGGGAAATGGCTCAAAATAACCTGGATGGAAGGGGAACTAACAGATGAATCAAGACTGGCCATGAGTAGTAACAGTTGTACCTAGATAATGAGTGCCTGGAGATTGTTATACTATTTTCTCATGTGAGTGTGTGATTGAAATTTTTCATAATAAAAATTTAAAAGAATAAAAATGTCAGTAATATTGATTTGATCAGCATATGTCAACGCGGAACCCCCAAAATATGTATAATAAATTATGATTCAATAAAAATAAAAAATAAATTAAAAAAAAAAAAGAATAAAAATGTCTTGAGCCCATGCTCATGCCCATGTCCCGCTCTAGTGCTTCCCTCTGCTGGCCAAACACGGAACTACAGCTCAAGATGAAGGTCCGCACAAGGAGGGGTCGCAACAGAGTCTTCCCCAACACGGGCACCGTCAGGGTCCTGCTCACCTCAGTGAGGTACTCGGCGTGGTGCTTCGTGGCCACAAACACCACTGTCTGGTCCTGAGGACGCACCACGCTGCGCAGCAGGTGGAGCAGCACAGCGGCCTTGGTGTCCTCGCGCACGAGGAAGAAGGAGGTCTGCGGGCAGAGAGGCCACGTGGGTTGGCTCAAGGGTTTCTGGCCGCGGGCCTGGGAAGGGGGAATAGGCGTAGCCTCACCTTGAGCTGCTCGTTGAGCTTGGCATCCACATCTAGCCGGATGAGCACGGGCTCCGTGAGGCCTGCGGTGGACACGGGGGAGGGTCGGTGGGGGGTCACTAAGGGACAAGCCCCGACACCTCCCCCAGACCCCACCCTGAGTCCAAGCTCCCCGCTCACTCACCTGCCCGAGCGAACTCCACCAGCAGTTTGGGCAGTGTGGCGGAGAACAGCACGGTCTGGTGGCCCCCAGGGAGGCGGCCAATGATCTCCTGCAGCTGCTCTGCAAACCCCATTTCAAAGAGCCTGGGAGCCCGAAGGGCAGGACGGGTCAGGACAGGGGCTTCCGTTCCAAGGAGTTCCAACCCTCAGTCACCCTTGAGCCCACAAGTTCTGCTACATGCACTGGTGTTCACCTCACACATTTCTTAATTCATGCTTTATTGCACAACCTCATCCTAAGCAATAATAACCCCGAAATCTTGCATCTGTTGTCTCAGTTATGTTTCTTACAAATTCAGGTTGAAATAAATGATAGCAGCCTTTGTGTGCCAGGCCTTGTTCTAAGTACTTCACAAGTTTCAATTCTTTCCATCCTCACAGCACCCCTATGGGCTATGTGCTATTTTATCTCCACTTTGCAGCCGAGGCAGCCATGGCCCAGAGACGCCCAGTGACTTGCCCAAGTTCACAGAGCTGAAGTAGCACATCTGTGATTTGATCCCAATCCTGTCTGGCTCCAGAGTCCATGTTCTCAACATTGTGCTTTAAAAAAATCTCCTTGAAATCATGTGTTATTTGTTTTCTTATTTTTTTCAATACTCCTAAAATGCAAACTTAAAAACATTGGCTGGGGAGCCCCAGAGATGAGTTCCAGCACTGCCTGTGGTCTGCAGCCCACAACGGGGTAGACATTACTTTGATCTCAGCCAATTTCTCCTGGCTGACCTGCTCTCCTGCTGCTTGCCCAGCATTGGGGCCAGGCTTGACACAAACAATCGGGGTGCAACCCGCAGCCTCACCTGTCAGCTTCATCGAACACCATATACTCCACACTCTGCAGCTTCAGGTTCATCTCCACAGCCACATGCATCAGCCGCCCTGGGGTAGCAATGATTCTGGAAAGGGGTGCACAGGCTAGGTCACCAGGGCTACCACCACAGCCCTCCTCTCACCCCCCAGCTGCTGGCCATCTGGGACTCCAGAGCGTCAACCCCAATGCACAGACTCACATGTCGGGATTTTCATGTAGGGCTGCAAACTGGTCTTCCATTCTAGGGATGACAGGAGGGGTCAGCTTGAAGAATAGATCTATTTAATCTCTCTTCCTCTCCTAATCAAATACCCACGTGACTCCCCACACCCTGTCCCCAAGAACACAGACCAAGGTTTGGAACTGAGGAAAGGCTGTTGGTGCGATACTAGGCAAAGGTACTTCCCTGACAAGAGATACGAGTGAAACATACAAAAGAATTGTGACAACAGAGCTCAAAAGAGATGGCCTCAACCACAGAGCCCATCTGGCTCCCTTTATTGCTCCAGATAGCAACCAAGCTGCCTTCAACCCACAGTGCCACCTACAACTAAACCTGGAACTGCCAGTCCCAATGAGAACCCAAGTTCCCAGGATGTCTATGTGCTTGTCCTTAAGACTTTAGGCACACATCCCTAACTTTAATCCTGTTTTCAAACACCCTTGGGACACCTCAAGGAGCCAGAATACTGGGCCAGGCCTAGCTCAGGGAGGCCTTTCTGATGATCACAAACTATAGAGATAATAAATTACAACGTAGACAAAAACACTGAAAAGCAAAACTTTCTCTCAGAATGAAGACATTGTTAACAGCGTCCTCTGAGAGAACAAAGAAGGTGCTGCCCTTTGAGGGAGAAATGAGGGATGGAGGATGGGGTGGGGCGGGACAATGGATTCTGAGCCCAGCCCTGCTACAGAATCATTGTATGGCTCTGGGCCCACCACTTCCTTAGTTTGCTCAACTGTAAAACAGGTGTGGCACCTGCTACCTTGGAAGGATACAAGCACATCGGGAAAATAATACATCTTGCAAAATTGAGCTACTATAAACACTCCTCGATTTTTGTGCATTCCCTTTTTTAAACAACCTACAATTAGGCATATTAAAATATATACACCTATACTACCTGTTTAGCTGACCCTTGTGAGCTGACAGTTCTATTTTGGCAGCCTCAGAATCTCTGTCTGAGGGGCAGTGCTTCTGTGGGCAATTCATTTAATATTTTATTGCATGTTTCCCCTTGTTGTTTTTTTCTGAATGTGTAGAGAAGCTGCTATTATGAATAAGTAACACAGGCTCAATCAATCGGATGCCCTGAGTCACAGGGTGGTGACTGTGGCATGGGATGAGGGGGCCCTTACTTGTCCCCGCCCAGGATCAGGGCCGTCCTGAGGCCAGTGAACTTGCCCAGCTGTGGAGAGACACAGAGAGAGGTTGATTGAGAGACCTCCTTGCCTGTCCCCAAGTCAGCCCTAGCTGCCCCCAGCCCCTGCCCTCCGTCCCCAACGCACCTCCTTGGTGAACTTCATGGTCTGCAGGGCCAGCTCTCGGGTGGGCGAGAGGATGAGGGCACGAGCCCCAGTCTGGGCACTGCGGGTCTTGAGCCGCTCAAACATGGGGAGGAGGAAGCAGGCCGTCTTGCCGCTGCCTGTGCGGGCCATGGCCACCACGTCCTTGCCATCCAGGATCACTGGGATGGTCTGGAGAGGCACAGCGGGGGAGGGCTGGGGGTCAGCACCTGCACCCAAACCATGTGCTCCAGGGATTTGGGGGAGTGGGTGAGCTAGAGGATCTCAGTGAATGGGCAGGAGCCTGTTGCCCAGCCAGGAGCTCACTCGTCCATTCTTGCAGAAGCCTGTTTGCACACTTCCAGGGATGTCCAGCTCACTACCCCGAACTCTTTCCACTGTTAGAACATCCTTCTGTAGTGTGAGCCAGACTCTACCTCCCAGTCTAGTCCTCCCCCTAGGAACTGCAGAGAAATGTTGTCTCCCACTCGGCTAACTTCTGAAAACAGCAACATGAGCCCTGAGTGAGGATGGGGTGCCTGTGAGCTGCCCGGGCAGGCTCAGCAGTGGGCATTTCAGGGAGGATCGACTAGCAAAGAAGGGTCAAGTCTCCACTGCGCCCAGCTTTCCCCACCTGTAAAATGGGTAGGCTACTTGGGGCTTCAGCCAGAGTGAAGGGGGCAATAGATGGGACAGCTCAGACACGCGGCACTGTCAAGAAGCCAGACGGGAAGGCTAAGTTGCTCATCCTCTGCCTCCACCCCGTCAACCCGCCCCTTACCTTCCTCTGGATAGGCGTTGGCACCTTGTAGCCCTTCTTCATGATGCCCTTGAACACTGGGTAGCTCAAGCCTGGGAGAGACATGGGAATGGTCAGAGGGCTGGAGCAGCCCTGCAGCACCACCCCACAGAAATCCTTACAGGACCAATGACCGTCTCATTGACAAATAAGTAGCAAGGAGAAAGGAAAGTGATCAAGCAGAAACTGAAAGTTTAAATGAGACTTAAGAGGTGGGTAGTGAGCTGCACATCCCTGGAGGTGTGCAAACAGGCTCTTGCAAGAATGGACAAGAGTGAGATCCCAGCTGGGCGACAGACCCCTGCCCATGCACTGAGATCTCCTAGGTTGCCCACTCCCCAGGAAGCCTTGGATCACGTGGTTTGGGTGCAGGTGCTGACTGCAGTTTATGAACCCTATTTGGATTCTGAGTTGAACACACTCAATGTCACGAGACGACAGGGGATCTCTGGATGCTGACAGGGTCTTGGATGACACTGTGTGTTTGTTTTAGATGAGGTGAGGTCCTGCATCCCTCAGAGGTGTGAGTGAAGTACTTATGGATACAATGAGGGGATGTCTGGGATTCACTTTAGAATCCCCCAGGTTGGTGGGATGGACAAGCAGGTGGGGACAAGGATAAAACAAGACTGACCATTAAAGACGACTGAAGCTGGGGATAGGTGCATGGAGACTCAGTGCTTTCTATTTGTTTTCTATATTTTCAAAATTCTCAATAATTAAAGGAGGAAGCCCTTAGGAAGCTGCTGGAGTGGGTGTGGAGAAGAGAGGCACAAGGTGCTAAGGGGAGGAGAGCTTTGGGGACTGAATATGACATGGGCTTGTGGACAGCTGAAGGCCTGGAGGTACGAAAGCACCACAGTTTTAGCTGCATTTTGGTCAATCCTCCATCTCTGTGATTCAAAAAGACAAAAAATAGCCATATGTAGATATTTTTACTTGTTTTTCTTTGGTTACTGATGAAGTCTGGCACATTGTTGGTATACTAACTGGCCAGCCGGAGTCCTTCTGTGAACTGATTACTCACTTTCTGTCAGGGTATCTGTCTTTTTCTTAATGATTTGTAAAAGCTCTTTGTACATCAGGGATATTAACCCTTTGTCTATCCCATAGGTTGCATATAAGTGCTTTTTTGGCATACACAGATGCTCCTCAACTTACAACAGAGTTATGTCTTTATAAACCCATAAGTCATAAATGCATTTACCCCAATAAACCCATTATAAAGTTGAAAAATTACAAGTTGAATCATCCTAAGTCAGCATCATCTGTATATGCCTAGTTTTCTTTTCTTTTTTTTTTTTTTTTGTCTTTTTTGTGACCGGCCGCACCACGCTCAGCCAGTGAGCACACCGGCCATCCCTATATAGGATCTGAACCCGCGGTGGGAACCCTGCTGCGCTCCCAGTGCCACACTTTCCCGAGTGCGCCACGGGGTCGGCCCTGTATATGCCTAGTTTTCAAAGAATCAAATTACACAATGCTCAGGTCACACACATACTTATATCCTTGCCCCACTTGCTACTGATCTGTAGAGAGCAAGAGAATACAGCTTTATTTCCAGCTAGCCAGGTGTCCTGACACCACCCCACTCTTCCATCTTTTCCCTCCCTCAGAAATGTCATTCTGTCGTGTAGTAAATCCTCAACTGTCTTTGCCTGTTCCTGCACAGACAGTGAGACCTGCTCTGACTGTTCTGTCTGTTGGCTGCCACCCCCCCCCCCGCCACAAGGCTCTGAAGTCCTTGGAGACTGTGTCTGCTACCTCAGTCCACCCAACACATACCACAGTGCTGGGCCCAGAGCAGACATCAGGAACTGAGTGCAGAGGGCACAATGAATCCCTGCTTCCACTCCCCTAAAGTCCCTGGATGCCCAGCTTGCTCACCCACCCATGGACTGGAAGCCTCCAGACTTCTTCTTCTTTTTGTTTTGGGCTCGCACCATCTCCCGGGTGTCCGGTTCCACGTCCGAGGTGCATTCTGAAGTGGGGAAGGTGGGCAGGGGTCTGCCAGGCCCCAGCTGGGGGGGAAGAACAAAGAAGCTGCATCACTCCAGGCATAATCAGATCACTGTGGGTAGGAAGGGTGCTGTGCTGTCACCCGTCTCTCCCCCATTCAAGCAGCTGACTCTCTAGATCTCATGACTCCTTTGCTAAAAGATTCTCCTTTGACTGGGCCAGAACACGGCAAAGGGTCAGAGTGGGTTCTGTAGATAGACTGCCTGGGTTTGAATCCCAACTCTGTCACTTACCAGCTGTAAGGACTCAGGCAAGGGACCTAATGTCCCTGGGTGTGTGCTTCCATATCTGGAAAATGGGGATGACAAGAGCTGATGCCTCACAGGGTGTTGTGAGATAAAATGGGTAAGTGCAAAGCTTAGAAAGGCACATGGCTGATGGCATTATTACCACCACCACCATCATCATCATCATCATTCCTGGCCTGTCATTCAAAACTCTTGAAATGAAAAACTTTAAAGAGCCAGAAAACATCTGCCATGTGTGAGGTACTAGACTTTTTTAAGCTGTCCTGCCCACTCCCCACTGCAATCTCCTTTCTCATCCATCACCCCAATTCTGGTTCTCTCAAGCCCAGCCTCCTGTATGCCCATTTGTCACAGCACATCTAAATCCAACCCAGACATCGCCTTCGGGCAGCCTTCTCAGACTACATGGCTGTCCTCTTCCTCTCAGAAATAGCATTTATGAAGCACTAATTCTTAAGCACTAAAATTCACATGGCACTTACTATAAGTCAGGTGCTACTCCAAGCATTCATATAACTTAACCCACTTAATCCTTACAATGACCCTGTGAAGTGGGTACTATTTTTTCTTTTATTTGGGGTGGCTGGACTGTACAGGGATTGAACACTGGACCGTGGTGTTATTAGCACCACGCTCTAACCAACTGAGCTAACTGACCAGCCCCCCAAGCTAACTGGCCAGCCCCCAAGTGGGTACTATTATGTCTATTTTACAGACAAGGAAACAGGCACAAAGAGGTGAAGTGACTTGCCCAAGGTCACACAGCCAGCAAGTGGGGCATTAGGGATTTGAACCAACTTCAGAGTCTAGGTTTTTTCCACTGTGATCCCTCTGTGATCCACTACAATCTTCTGGGTCAAAGCCACAGCCTGTCTTGCAAAGTCTGTGAGCTAAGAATGGTTTTTACCTTTTAAAGGATTGCCAAAATAAATAAATAAATGAATGAATTGAAGCAGACAGTGATCTTATATGGCCCCACAAAGCCTACAAGATCTGCCATCTGGCCTTTTACAGAAGTTTGCCCTTTTGTAAACCCCTGCTGTAGGTACACGAAAACAAAATGCCTAGAACACGCAGGTTCCCCCGCAATATTTACTGAATGAGTAGACTGTACAGATGCCATGTCATTTAATCTCTTCAACAATCTTTGAGGTACATACAATCATCTACTGTCTACAGATGTGGAAAGTGGGACACAGAGAGGTTAAGCAACTTCTTCAGTGTCTCACAGCCAGCACAGGTTTGGGCCAGATTTGAACGCAGGGCTGTGTCTGATCCACACATACAGACTCCTGTTCTTTGGTATTCACTACCTGTGCCCACTTGTGCTGTTCATTACATTTTGTGGTTTCTCCACATTTATTGAGCACCTACCATATGCCAGGCACTGGCTAGACTTGGGGGAAAACAGTGAAATAAGGCCTTATCCAGTCCCTGTCTTGAGGTGTGGTCCTTTCTCTTTATATAAATGCCCACTTATTCATCTCCTTACCCAGAGCCTACTCTGTCACATTTGCCACCCCCTCCCCCATGTGCATACATTTGGCATGCAGCATTGGGAATGACACCAGACTATACCAGGTCTGAATCCTGGCTCTCCCACTCACAAGCTGTAAGGTCTTGGTCACGGTTTTTGTCCCCTCTAGGACTCAGTTTCCTCCTCCGGAAAACGGGAGTGACAGTACTCAGTGCACAAGGTTGGTGTTAGGATTAAAGGAAAGCTCTTAGCACGGAGCCTAGTACACAGTAAACGGCCAACGGATACAAGTTTAATTTACTGTTAGTCTCCCAGAGGTTTGGGGACGTCACTGTCTCAAGCCACGGGGTCCGTCGTCTCCTCAATTCAACCTCTCAAAAACGCCCCAAACTCTCAGTCATATCTTTTGCATCCGCACTTTTCATTGGGCGAATGGGAACTAGGATCCGCCCCCTAGGCAGGAGGTAGCCAATGAGGGGCGCGCCACCAAGAGCCGGCAGGAAGCTCCGCAGGCCCCAGCGTCTGGAACCAGGAGGCTCCGGCCGCCGGACTCGGGGAGTGACAGTCCCCGAGACACGTGATCAGGCCGGCGGTCCGGAGCCTCCGTTCCCGGGCCGGCAGACTTCCTCTCCACCCTCTGCCGTGCCCACTCCCCAGCTGGGGAAACTGAGGCCGCAGGGCGCTGCTCGGAGCCGGGTCTCGGGTCCCAATGTGTATCCCAACCCCGCGTTCCTACCTTCTGGGCCCGGGCGTCATCTTCCGCCTGGATCTCAAACTCTCCGTCCTCTGAGTCGCTTCCGCGAACCTGGGCGGCCGCGCCCCTGCGCTTTCGAAGCCCCTTCTTCTTCCTCCACTGAGCCATGGCAGCTGGCGACCTAGGCCCGGCCGCCGGGCGATCGCCGGCCGCCATGAGGGCCCCCGCACGCGGAACCCGGAAGGGGGCGGGGCTACGGGGACGAACCAACTGAGAGGCCGGGGGAGGCGCCGCTCCCACGCGGCCTGGCCTGCGCTCCTCCCTGTGCCCGCAGCCCCAGGAGACCTAGTACACACACCTCCGACTGGCCGGAGAGGACCCTCTCGGTGGCTTTGAGGAACTCCGGGGCGTCAGGAACGGGATGCCCCGCCCCCCCGGGCGCGAATGGTCCGGCTCGCGTCCGCCCCGCTGCAGGCTGGTTGCTGTTTGCATGATGCGCACGCTGAGCACAAGTCGCTAGGGCCCTGCTGCCCCCGGGGAGTGGGTCCGCGCGCGGTACCCACCGGGTCCGGGGGATTCCCGGCTGCAGGTTAACGGGGGTCTCGGATGCACCGCGTGCCGCGGGTGCCCGTACGCCCCGCGTCCCCGCGCCCTTCCCGAGACATCAAGACCTGGTGGGGACAGGCGCGTGGAGGGGGCGCTGAGATTGTATCCGACGCCTGAGAGCCAAGATGCTTAGGTAGGAGAATAAGTCAAGAATGCCGGGACTTCGGGCATTAACCGGGCCATTCACGTGAGGATCGCAGAATGTGGAGCGGTGGGGGTGGGGAGGGCGCGATCCCCCAGTAGCAGAGTGGTCGAGTGCACAAGTTCTGGATTCATATCAGGTTCCGCTTCCACTGTCTTAGCTTTATAGGTGTAACCTGCACATGTGACTTCACCATTTGAAGCCTCAGCTTTGTGATTCTTGAAATGGACGTAATCGAAGCTACTTCACAGGGCTGTTGAGAGGATTGAATGAGGCAATGCTTGTAAAGCTCTTTGCACTAGGTAGGCATGGGATCAATACTGTGTATCATTATCCCCACCCCCATAAATATACACAGGATATAGGGAGCTGCCTGTCTTCCCCTCCCACCATACTATGTTTTCTTGTTGGTGCCAAAATGGGCACCGGTGCCTTCTCTCCTTCATCCCCCTAGTTATTCTACAAATATTTGTTGAGCACACACTGTATGCAAGAAGTGCATATTTATTTATTCATTAAATATTTCCCAGTAGCAGCTCTTTCCCTATCATTATGACAACTAAAAAAATTCAAACAAATTTCCAAAGTGTCCCAAGGTTGGTAGCTCCCCTTTGAGAAGGACTGGTTGGGGACAACTAGACCCTTTGGCCCTTGGAATGGGGGCTTCACAGATTACCAGTCTTCCTTGGCTGGCACTGCTACTGGCTAAGGGTGCCACCCTGACCACCTTTCACAGGGAGCCCTGGAGGCAGGGCCTGGGGGGCAGAGCATACCAGCTCTCACCCAGGTCCACAGGCAGCATGAAGACCCCTGTGGAGCTGGCCATAAGTGGGATGCAGACCCTCCACCCTCAGCGCCACTGCCGGGGAGGCTACCGGGTCAAGGCCAGGGCGTCATATGTGGATGAGACTCTGTTTGCAAGCCCTGCAGGCACCCGGCCCCCCCCACCAGACTTTGACCCGCCCTGGGTGGAGAAGACTAACAGAACCAAAGGAGTGGGCACAGGGGCATCTCAGGCCTTGGGGGCCAGAGGGAGCTGTGAGACCACCCCCTCAAGGGGCCGCACCCCAACCCTCACACCAAGGAAGAAGAACAAATACAGGTAACAGTGTGGGGAGATGCACTCCTGTACTCAATGTAGCCACCTGGGTTCCTGTTAGAATTCTGCTGGCCACCTGCTCTGTGATCTTGGGCAAGTACCTTGACCTGTCTGAACTGCGCTTTACTCATGCGGAAAATAGGACCAATGATTCTTACCTAGTGGGATCATTGAGAGGATTAAATAAGAGATGGGTGCACAGCGCTTGGCACAGTAACCTAATGCTTAGGGAGCTCTTAATAAATGGTAGTGTTGATCATTGTGATGGTGGAATCCCCATCCCCAAATGTCACAGATGAGGCATCTGAGGCCCAAAGGGGTCAAGTGACTTGCCCAAGATCACAGAGAAATTTGCATGATTATTAATGTTGTTGATCTGTGAAATGACCTAGATGTGGTGTTTTCGAATTTCAGCAAATCATTTTGAAAATAGGTCTTGCTACATTTTCATGAACAAGTTAAAAAAAAATAGTTGATGGTTACTGTTATTAATTAGGTTAGAATTAGATTATTTGGATTATTTCGGATTAATATCAGCCTGGAGGGAGGTGTCTGGTGATGTGCTACATGGCTGAATCCTCTTTATTGTTATCAGCGGTTTGGACAAAGACCCAGAAGACTGGTATATTAGTAAACTAGGGCCACCATAACAAAATACCACAGACTAGGTGGCTTAAACACACAAATTTATTTTGTCATAGTTCTGGAGGCTGGAAGTCTAAGGTCAAAGTGTTAGCTGGTTTGGTTTCTCCTGAGGCTTCTCCTTGCCTTGCAGATGGCCACCTTCTCACTGTGTCTTTCCACAGCCTTTTCTCTGTGCACCACACACTCCTGGTCCTCTTCTTCTTCTTATAAGGACACCAGTCCTATTGGATTAAGGCCCTACCCTTATAACCTCATGTAACCTAAATTACCTCTTTAAAGGCCCCATCTCCAAATATAGCAACATTTGGCATAAGTCTTCAACGTATGAATTTTGGGGAGATACAATTCAGTCCATAACAACTGAGCAATTAAATGTAGGGTCATCAGATGAGAGAAATGAGAATGGGAATAGTGCCTATTGAAAGAAATAAAACTCAACAGAGATAAAAGCAGGAATCAGTTATCCTCTCAGGTTGAGGACCACACACCGACAGTTCTGACAAGGCAAGATCAGGATGAGTTTAGCAACACTGACACCTACAACGTGGCTGAAAACGCTAATATAAATGTCGGTTGCAGTAACAGAAGTATGGTTTCCATGACAAGGGAGGTCATAGTCAACCACATGCTCACCTGGAGGATGGAATTTTCTTCTGGATGCTAACAAGTAGAGGGTATCAAGTAAGGAGGCACGTAAGAGGTAGAAAAGTCACTGAGCAAAAACTTCGGCACTAGACAGACATAGGCATCAACTGGTTATAGTTTAAGCAGCTAAACCAAGTAGCAAAAGGTTGACATTTCAAGGACTTGCAATTTGGAGATGGAAGCACTTTTGGTCCTGGCCAAATACTATGGGTGTGGCACCTTGTAGATATGCCTAGAATATTTGTTGGATTAATTTTTGTAAAATTGCTGAACGAATCTAATTGAAGACCAGAAACCTTGAAAGCACTCATTTCTGATTTCGCATTTGATAGCTTGGATCCTTTAGCCAGTCTGAATTTGAGTCTTATCTCTACTACATTCTTGCTTTGGGGCCTTACCCTACTTATGCTTCGGTTTCCTTATCTGAAAAAGGGGGTTAATTTTGATATTTACTTCGTAGGCATGTTGTGAGAAATTATGAAATAATGCATGTGACATGCTGAACCCTGAGCCTGCAAATGAAAAGCCCTGAGTAATTATTCAAAATTTTAAAAAGCTTTTCCGGTGGTGGGGCCAGGCCAGCTTTATAAAAGAAGCTCAAACTGAATACCCTCTACGTGCCAAGCATTGTGCTTTCCAGTTTCAAGTACAGAAGGAGGGGCCACAGGACTGCAAGCTGATGAGGCCTCTAGGAAAAAGAAAAAGTGGTGGGTAAAAGAAAAAAGTAAAGGCTACAAAAACTAAGGTTAGATTAAGTCTCAGCTGCAAATGACAGAAAACTTACTGGCTTCAGCAGAAAAAGGGCACTTGGGGCTCACGTATCAGGGCTCGATCTGTGTGCTTTCCCTGCATGTCCTTTGATCTCCAGTGGGAGTGAGATGGCCACAAGTTGCTTTGGGCTGACATCCTGTCAGCTTAGCAAGGAGCAAGGCCAGGTGGCAGAACAATATCTCTTTCCTAGTAGATTCAGCAAGTGTCCTAAATCAGACTCTCATTGGACAGACTTGAGTCATGTGGCTCTTCCTGAACCCATCAGTGTGGCCAGGATGATGGAATATGCAAATTGACCAGGCGAGGGGCACATGCCAGGGAATGGGGTCAGGATGCAGGGGGCTGGGGTGTTTCACAGGGGAAGTACAACAGAGCTGGGAGCAGTGGTACGTACATAAGAGGACCATTACCTCCCTGTGGGTGCTGGGGGACTCCTGAGATCTACAGGCAACCCTTCTCTGCTGCTGTGGGTGTCTGCTAGGGGCTGGGGGGTGGGGAATGTTAAGGTTTTTAGGGGTCATTCATCCCCCAGCTCACTGTGAGTCTCTTCTCTTTGCCAGACTGATCAGCCACACTCCGTCTTTCTGTGATGAGTCATTGTTTGGCTCTCGACCTGAGGGCACCAGCTGGGAGGCCCCAGGGATGGCAAAGGGCGATGCTGCGAAACTCCGTGCCCTCTTCTGGACACCACCAGCTACTCCCAGGGGCAGCCACTCACCTTGCCCCAGGGAGACACCTCTGCGAGCTATTCACCCAGCTGGTCCCTTGAAGACAGAGCCCAGGATAGCGACAGACGCAAGGAAGCTGTCTGTGGGTGGGTTAGACCCTCCATGTCCTCTGAGGCGGCGTTCCCATTCCCTCACCCACCTGAATGTCCCCAGCTCTGGTCAGCCAGCTACCATTGTCCCCCACACAAATGGACCTCAGGATCCCAAGACATTTGCATCAGGGGTGACCTTCCAAAGCCCCCTGCTGACTCCTAGGGCTCACTCAGTCAGTGTTTCAGTACCAACTACCCCCCGACGGGGTGGGACCACCCAGAAACCAAAGCCTCCTTGGAAATGAGGTTCTTTCATCAGGTTTGCCCATAGGGGTCATGGCAAGGGGCATGGCCCTGGTAGGAGCCCTCTGGGGAGACCAGCATCTCCTGGGTAACCCCCAGGCATTGGAGAAGCCCCCATGAGGGCAGACATAGCAAGAGTGGGCAGAATCACCCCTTATCCTGACAATCCTGACAATCTCTAGTTGCTCCCTGCCTTCTCCCGTGATGTGGATTTGGGGGCCATCCCTTAAGATGCCTTTCTCCGACCCTGTCTTAGCCACACTCCAAATCAGTGCCAACCTGGGGCCCTCTACCTCCCAGCTGTCCAAAAGATTGTCTTGCCACCAAGACTGAATAGTGATTGCCAACCTGAAGGGTTCCTCCCCCAACTTTTGAGCCAAGCTTCCTGCTCAGGATTAGTTTCCAGTTGAGTCGAGAGGCCTCAGAAGAGTTTTCCCAGGCTGTGCATGGCAGGGGAACACAAGGGCATCTGGGTGGTGTGGGTGAACATGTTTTCACTTTGATAGTTATGTATGTATTTTCATGTATGAAATATATCAGCTCATGAAATCCATGAGTGTTACTAATTGTTTTTTCCTTGGGGTAAAGATAAAGGCCATTATTAGGACTGAATTGATTTGATTAACAAAGCTAAATAATACAACAGGTAATACAAGGAGATGGCAGAAATCATGACAGTGGCAAGCAGGTGACTGAAATTTGGGATCACAGGCCTCAAGCAACGCTGGACTCCTCCCATGGGTTTCCAGTTAATGACACTAACTAGTGGGTTAGCTGGTTCTTCCTGAGCTCAGAATATAGACCTTAGGTTTTTTTGTTTTGTTTTAAAATTATATATATGTATATACATTTTCCACCTTAAAAAAAATAATAATAATGCTAGTCAAGAACAAGGGTAAAATACAGACATTTTCAGACAAATAAAAACTGAGAAAATTAAAAGAAAAAAATGGCTAGGACTTTGCCAAGTGGAGGGTCCGAGAAGGGCAGCCAGTGACAAGTGCATCCGGAGAGTACTTGGGATGGAGCCCTGAGAGGGGTCACTACGAGATACAGCAAAGCCTCTGCTCAGATGGATTTGTGCCCAGAATCCCAGCATCCTGCCCTGATTGATCTGGGTGTGGGGGCTGGGCTTTGAGCCGCTCCTTGCCCCCATCTTCCCCTAAGGATTCCAGGGAGCCCAGTTGGAAGCCACATTATTGGTTTGGTTGCCCCACTTTGAGGAAGGGAAGAGTGGACACTGCCGGGGAGGGGCCCACAGTGGCCAGGACCAGGGACGCACATGCACACACCTGCAGAAATCAGACGGGCAAGGAGAGATGCTATCCAGCTGCACTTGGCACAGACACACTTTGCATTTGAAACAAGTAGGATATTTAAACTTCCTAAAACTTTCACAAAGAATTATTCCCACCCCCCTCGGTTTTTCTTGAAACATCCACTTCTCATTTGCCTTTTTCCCCTTACTTTACATGGGCCAGAAATACCTCTTTCCTCCCAACTATATTAAAGTTAACAATAGCCCAAGTGCATTGCTAAGAGGTAACTGACACCAGGCCATGGTATCCAGAAGGCAGATGGGAATGGTGGGGAATGGGGCGAGTTGTAGTCCCTGTACCATGTAAAGGGGGTGCTGCTGCTGAACTCTGGAAGACATGCAAGGCCCGGAGCATCTAGATGATGAAATTTTTCCAAAAACGACAGAAAGCTGCATTTCTCAAATTTTTTAAATGCCAGCAACTAATTAAAAAGTAATTGTTCAACTCCCTGGGCACCAACTAAAGCCAGTGTGAAGCTGCTGATTTATGACCTCTGGACTCCTGAGCTTTCACAGTGCTAGAGAGGGAAGAAGTTGTGGGCAAACTAATAATCTCAGATCGGTGCTATAAGCAGCCCGAAACCCAAGGCCCTACTCCTCTTGGAGTTCTCTACCTGCCTCTGTGCCCTCCTGTAGGCAGCTGTGACCCACACTCTGCTGCCCTGGTGGGTGATGTATCTGTCATGGCCATGGCAGCTTTCAGGCCAGGACAGAGGGGGCTATATAGCCCAGGGTCTGGTTTCCCATCGAGGCTAGAGTAAGGAATGGTTATCTATGTGCCAACACCTCAGCCTGTACGCTCCTCATGGAAACCGGGCGTCCACAAGCACAGACACACACCGCCAACAGCAGTGGGTAAAGTGAGGTTTATTTGTAGGGTGTTCCCTTGAATGTGGCTTAGAATGTTTTTTAATTTTAAAAAATCATTAAAGCTATGAATCACAGGGCTCTCCATTCCCATGGCTTCCTGGCCAGATCTCCGGGAGTACGAAGGGGTACAGTGGGTGCTTGGGGTTGGGAGCAGGGTTCATTTCTTGCCCTTGCCCTTGCCCCTCTCCTTGCCCTTTTCCTTGCCCCTCTCCTTGCCCTTCTCCTTGCCCTTCTCCTTGCCCTTCGCTTTGCCCTTGCCCCGCTTCTTCTTGGACCTGAGCATGGAGCGAACCAGGTAGCCCTTCCACATGGCCTGGATGAGTGTGGCCGCCCGCACCATGCGCACCATCTCGCGCTCAGCCTCCATCCTCTTCTTGGAGTTGATCTCTCGCTCCTCCTGGATCTGGGCGAACTCCTCCACCAACAAGTCGTGCCTCTTCTTGAGCTCGCCCAACTGGTCCTTCTCCTCCTTGTGGATGATCTCCAGCTCCTCGTACTCCTCCTGGGTGAGGGTTAGGGGGTGCTGGTCACCAGGAGTAGAGCACTGCCTCCCCCCCTCCTCCACACACCCCCACTTCCCAAA
The DNA here is from genome assembly GCF_027409185.1 of Cynocephalus volans. NCBI lineage: Eukaryota > Metazoa > Chordata > Mammalia > Dermoptera > Cynocephalidae > Cynocephalus > Cynocephalus volans. The sequence goes on from NC_084461.1 coordinate 190,433,806, forward strand.
TGGGCTTCTGCCCCAGCAATGCTGCCTATGCTAACTAAGCCTTTCTGTGTTGTGGCCCGGATGAGAGTAGGAGAGGTGATGGTGTCCATCCTAGTGCTGAAATAATTCAGGAAGGGAGAAAGAACATGGGCCTGTGCATTGGATGGATTTAGCTTTAAATCCCAGCTCTGCTGCACCATAAGGGACTTCACCTTTCAATCCTTCACCTTCCCTCATCTGAAATGTGGGGACGGTTCCAAACCTGAGGGTTGTTTCCAGGGCTAAACTAACTGAGGGATGGAATATACTGGACATGGTGCCAGGCACACAGTGGGGACACAAGAAACAGAAGCTGCAGTCCTGGAAGCAGTCGATTTCACAGATACCCAGACTAAAATGAACTATCTCAGGTGACCAAGTCCCAAAGTTCTTCCTTATGTCTAACTACAGTCTCTCTGCTGTAATTTATACCTGTTTTCCTTCCTCCCTTTCTTCCTTCCTTCCACCAACATCTACCAAGCATCTACCATAAGTGGAGCACTTCCAGAAGACACAGGGCTGGGTAGACAAGGTCCCTGCCAGCAAAGAACCCACAGCCCTCATTGGTTCCAGAGAAAAAGAGCACAGCCTGCAAAGCTCCCCTCCCCGGGGCAGTCATGGGCAGACAGAGCAAGGCCCTGACTTGCCCTTTTCTGACCAGCACACCTGGCTTTGGATCACTCAGTCTGATGTCACCTTCTGTGCTCCCCAGGCCTCCCTGTCCCCAAGTTGGGGCCATGGGCCACCGATGTTATCCCAGAGCTCCTTGGGGAGTTTGGGGGTGCCCCGATTTGTAGGCTCTGGATCAAACACAACAATGGGGTCTCATTGAATCCCCACCATGGTCCCAAGACAGGTATTATTGCCTCTGTTGATCAGATGCAGAAACAGGCTCAGGAAGGTCAGGTCACACAGCTGGTAAGTGACACTAGAGCGAAAACTTCAAATGATAATGGGGACTTTCTTTTCTTCACTGCTGTACCCCAGACCTGGAACATCTCAGGCACTAAGTAAAGACTTGCTAAGGGACTGAGTGAAGTGGTGGAGACAGGCTCACATCTGAGTCTGTTGGGGATGAGGCCCAGATTGTGGGGGTGCTGGCAGGAGCTGGGCCAGGAGAGGGCAGAGGAGTATGGGATGTGGACACTAGATGGAGCCAAGATTGTTAGACCCAGGGTCAGGCACTTTACTAAATGGCTCACAGCTTCTTCCCACCTCTTGCTTCTCAGCCCCAGGCTGGACAAATCTTTGAGACAAAGGGAGAGGCTGGGAAGGAACCTGCCACAGGCCTGCTCCAGGGTCTCTCTGGGGAGGCTCAGAACTTGGCCCAAACTATGAACCACCCTAGGGCTGCTCCTCCCATTCCTAAAGTATTTTGGGGAAAGTGCTCAAGAGAGACTTATTCTACCTGCTTTTCACCCATCTCCATATCATATTTCTGGATCCAGTTCTCAATTTCCGTCTCCACTTTATATTTTTTCTAAAAAAAACACATCCAATTAGTCATTGTTTGATGGGATACTATTAACAATAAACAGCACTGAGCACTCTGCACGAGTGGGCCCTGCGGTGAGTGCTTTCCATGCCTCGCCTATTGAATCCGCACAATGAGGTTCGCTTTCTCCATGTCACAGATGAGGGAATGGAGGCTCAGACATGTTACCTTACTTACCCAAATGACAGAGCTAATGGGTGGCAGAGCCTGGATTTGAAGCAATAGTTTTACTCCAGATATTCCAGAACATTCGAGGCAGAGGGAGCAGCGGGTGCAAAGCCCCTGAGGGGAACAAGCTTGTGGTGTTTAAAGAAAAGAAATAGAGCTGGTGTGGCTGGAATGAAGTGGCCAGGAGGGGAGTGGTCCCCGACAAGGTCCAAGGTCAGAGTGAGAGGCTCTCACAGAGGGAGGGAGAGGGGAGCCACTGGGTAGATTTGGATGCAGTTAAGGGATACGATCTAATTTTGTTTTTAAAAAATCAGCTCCCATATATACAATGGAATGTCATTCAGCCATAAATAGTAATAAATACATGCTACGGGGTGGGTAAACCTTGAAAACATGATGCTCAGTGAAAGAAGTCTGACACAAAAGGCCACATATTGTATGATTCCATTCATATGAAGTGTCCAGAATAGGTAAATCCATAGAAAGAGAAAGCAAAGTAGTGATTGCTAGGGGCTGGGGGAAGAAGGGAATGGAGAGTAACTTCTTAATGGATACAGTTTTATTTTGAAGTGATAAAAACATTTTGGAACTAGATATAAGTAGTACTTGCACAGCATTGTGAATGTACTAAATACCACTGAATTGCTCACTTTAGAGTGGTTACTTTTATATTATGTGAATTTAACCTCAATTAAAAATGAATAAATTAACTCCCTAATCCTACAGAATAAGAGTTCTTAACTTGGGCACCATGGGCAGGCTGGCTTCAGGGGCACTATGGCCCCCCAAGAATTGTCCACCAGTGTATGTACGTGCATCTGTGCTTTTTTTCTGGGGGAGAGGCCCTGGCTTCCATCAGATGGGGTTGTGACACTAAAAGAGACTGGGACAAGTATTAAAAAGGATGCCCTTTGAGAAGAAAGAGATTTGGAAGCCAGGTGCATGCTGGATCTGTGTCTTGGCTGAGATGATGAAGGTGGCAGATGAAGAAATGATATTTATTGATCACCTACTATGCACCAGCTCTCTGCATATCATCTCATTTAATTCTCATAACAACCCATTAAGACCCATTTTATCATATTCATTTTCCGGATGTGAAAACAGAGGCTTGCAGGGAACTGAGTAATGTGCCTGAGGTTCACATGCTACTTCATTCCTTTGCACGGCATCTGACAAGGTGGGTATCATCATCCCTGCAGGGTCAGAGGAGTTGCTGAACTTGCCTAAGGTCACAAAGTGAGCATGCAGCAATGCTGGAAGGAAACCCAGTCTCTCTGCCCCCAGTTTCCGGGCCTGTGTCACCCCCTCCTGCCTCCCGGGGACTCTGGCCCAGGTTTGGGCTTCCCCTGCTCCTGTTCCTTCCTCCTCTGCCAAGCCACTGTCTGGGTAGCTGGTGCAGCCAGGCTCTGTTGGAACCCCCTGCCGCAGAGTCCCACTGTCCCATTGTCCCTGCTTCCCAGGGCACCTTCCTCAACGCCTGCTCCGTCTCCCGGTTCTCCATAACCAGGTTGTGGTACTGTGACTGCAGCATCATCATCTCCTTCTGGATCTTGGCCACCCTGGCCTGCGAGGCCCGGAAGTCCGCCTTCTGCTGCTTCTCAGCCTCCTGCTGAGTGCGAAGGAGGCTGTTCTCTGAGAACTTGAGCACCTGGTGCAGGTGGTTCTTCAGTTCCTGGATCACAGTGTTCTCCTTCTCTACCTGGGCAGGAAGAAGAAAGGCTCTGTGGGTACCTACGCCATCGCAGAGAGTTCCAGGAGCAGCTGTCATTACTGGACCCTTCCCTAGGGCTGGCACGCTGCCTGCATCTTTATCATGCCAAATCCAACCCCTAACTCCATAAGGGGGGACAGGGACAGCCTGATTACAGATGAGTGAACTGCGGCTCAAGGAAGTGGATTCATAGGCATGGGGTTGTGCAGATGAACTGAGATTTGAAACCAGGCCTGTCTGACCCATGTTCTTGGCCTTTACCTTCTATCTCCTTCTGTGAGTGAGGGCACGGGCCTGCTGGAGTGAGGCCACGGGAGAGGTCTGGGACAGTGGCAATGTTGGGGGCACAGTGGGGGATAGCCCAGTTTGCAGAGACACTTGGCACAGTGCATGAAGGTGTGAGATAAACACACACCACAGGAATTGCCACTGGGCTTTCCCTTGAAGCCCAGTCCCAGGCTTGTCCCCTGCCTTGGGTCAATTCTAAAATAGGAGTGGGAATGGAAGACAGGGCTGTTTTATAAAAGCTCCAAAGGCTTTTCACAAATACTAGAGTCTCTGTCTGAACACAATGGTGCTGCAGCTGCCCCTGCCTGCAGCCTTGGGCTGGGGTCAACTGGCAGGAGGGCCACAGTGGATCTGAACTCACTTCCTGCATGCAATGAGCAAGGAATGAGGGGCGCCTTTTGGGCAAGCATATCCTGTGGGCAAGGCTTTGTGCACTAGGTGATGGATGGGTTTTAGGTCAGGCACTATTGCTAGCAGTCAGAGCTTTTCTGGTAGAATCCCCACACAATGCCTGACTGGTGTCACCCCCTCATTTTACACTGAGGTTCAATGATGTGATGAAATCTGCCCACCTGGAAAAAATGAAATTTGACCCCAGATCAATCCAACTTGAAAGCCCCAAGCTGGTTCCACCACCTGAATGAGACCAGCAAAGCCAGTGTTGGCCCTTTATCTGTCCCTAGATGATGTCCCCTCCAACCTTACAAGAGGTCTCTCCTGACCAAGTGCCCAGTAGTCTGTCATCTATTGACTCAGCAAATATATATCATGCCCTCTTTTGTGCTGGGCTCACTGGGAACACAATGGCAGGCCCAAAGAGGCAAGGTACCTCTTGTAGAGGAATCAGACCCAAGTCGAATAATCACACAAATATTTATAATCAAACTCTGATGAATGCCTTAAAGGACAAACTCAGAGAGAACTGAACAACCTACTGTATAGGGGAGGTAGGCTGGCAGACAGCTTCCCAGGACCTTGAATCTCTCATCTCTCATGGGGGATGAAAACAGAAGTGTCTGTGGCAGTGAAGGCTGGCTATTCTCCCATATCTGCTCTCCTAGGAGAGGCTGTGAAGGAGAATGTTTAGCTGGGAAGGTGGCCCTAGGAAGAGACTACCTTTCCCAGAATCTCTATCTACTGGATATGGCTAAGGGGTATGAATGGAAGTACTGTGTGTTATTTCCAGGCTGTGTAACCTGTGACCAAGACTTCTCCTCCCGATGGGGGAAAGCTGGAGCAGCCATTTTGGCCCGCAGTTAGAAGTCCCATGTGGGGGACAGCAGAGAAGCCTGATGGAAGAAGCCCAGACCCTTGACAATTTGGGAAGCAGAGCTGCCATACTCACTGTAGCTTTTTCATCAGAGAGAAATGCATTTCCATCTTGAATAAGCCACTATTATTTTGGGTATCTCTGTTATAGCAACCAAATCTATACTCATACCCCATCTCACAAGGATTTTGTAAAGATTTACAGAAAAAATGTATGTAAAGCATAATAAGTAGTATGTATCCAAAAATGGTGGTTTGGGATCATGCTATCCTTTCACTTCTTAAAAATTCTTTCAAACACCAAGGTCAAGGGTTCAGATCCCAGTACTGCTCAGTTGCCCTCCCAGAAAAAATTATTTGAGAGCTTCCACCCTTTCCACCTGCCCCTTGCTCTCAGGAAAAAGACCGCATTCCTTGATTAGACTTCAACGGGCCTGTGTGCTCTGTCTCCCACCCCTCTTTTCAGGCCTATCTTTGTCCCTTCCCTCTAGCTCACTGGCACTCTTTGGGTTTCTGAACCAGCCAGGCTTATTCCTATATCAGGACTTAGGTGTATACTCTCCCCTTCACCCAGAACAGGAGTCAGAAAACTAAGGCCCACAGGCCAAATCCAGCTGGCTGGCTGGCTGTATTTGTAAATAAGATTTTATTGGGACATAGCCCATTCATTTACATATTGTTTATGGCTGCTTTCACACTATAACAGAGTTGAGTTGTGTAGTTGCAACAGTGACTGTGCAGCCCACAAAGCCTAATGTAGTTATTTACTAGCTGGCCCTTTGTACAAAAAGTTTGCCATCCCCTGGCTTAGAAGGTTCCTCCTCACCTCACTTGCCTGGTTCACTCCCTCTCATTCTTCATGTCTTGGCTTCAATATCCCTGATCCTTTTGATCTAAGTTCAGTTCTCCTGTAACACTCCCTTATAGCACCCTGTACTTGCCCTTCATTATACTTCTCAAAAATGTAATTAAATGAGTTCTTTAATATCAATACCTACCTTCCCTACTGTGAACTTCATGAGGCTGGGACCACATGGGCTTATTTACTTATTGGGACCTAGTAAGTGCCCAAAACCATCTTTGTGGAGTTTTAGAAAGCTACTTAAATCATGGAGGAAAAATCAAACCACCAAAAAATTTGGGCCACTGAGTGTGGCTCTTTCCATGACTTGACCAACACTGTGAAGAAATACCTCTGCATCCCTGTTCTTCACTCTCACTGCCAATTCATTTTCAAGCGTGTCGATGATTTCTTGGTTCCTCCTATTCCGTCTACTGATGTCCTGTATGAACTGGGCCTTATCCCTGGCTTCCATGGGACTAGTGAGTAGCTTCTCAAACAGGAAACCCCGCAGTTCTATGAGGCTGTCAATAAAATGCTGGACTTCTGCACTTCTGGCCAGTGCCTGCATCTGCAGGAACCTGGCAGCCTGGGGGTTCCTGAGCAAGAGTCTCAGGATGTTCTTGGTGGAGTCTCTGACCTCTTGCATGAGTGGTGGGAGGCTGGATTTCTTCAACTCTAAGAAGAAGAAGCGGTCTCTGAGCCACCCTTCCTCCTTGGCTTCTTCCTCCTCCTGCAAATGCCTTTCTTCTTCCTTCAGGTAACTGACGTTTTCCAGGAGTATCTGGCAGAGGTCCTCATGCTCTCTTATTGCCCTCATGATGTCCTCCCCCAGCATTCCTTCCAGATCCTCTGGACTGGCTGCCACATATGACAGCAAAGTCACCAATTCCACCTTGTAGATGGCCTCATCCAGTACAGCCATGATTCTCTTAGCCTCAATGGTCGTGAGCTTGGCCTTAGAGGGGACCAAGGGTTTCAGTGGGTCAGCTGGCTTTTTGGATGGCTCTGTCTTTAGCCTTATTCTGTTGATGGCAGAGCCTTGGTAGAATGGGGCCACAGCGAGGATGTCTAAAGCCATTGTGTGAGCAGCCTTTGTCGCCTTTGTATGCCCCAGGAGATTGAGACTTTGGTAGACTATACTGGTCTTGCACTTTTACTGTCTCTGGCAACCCTGAGAAAGGAAGGAGTAGATGTTAGTAGAGCCATGCTGACATCTGCATGGCTAGTGTGGCCACAGCAGACACAACTATTGAAACAGTTCATTTCAGGTGCTCTCCCGCATTTACACTGAACCTTTATGTGAAAGCAAATTTTAGCTCTGTGAAGGTGTTAAGGCCATGAGGCTAGGAGGGCCATGTGTGGAGGTGAGTCTCAGGCACATATGTCAGGCAGAGACCAGCCAGAAAAAGAGGCACCGTTCTAAGGATCTAAATGCAGGGAACTGGTTACACAGGGGATGAAAGAGTGGAGAGGACAGCCAGGGGAAGGTGAAGCCATGAAGCAATTGCCAATGGCAGGAAGCCACTATATAAGGAGGACATGGTGAGCTTGGGGCCCAGGGTCACCTTGGGGAAGCTTGAAACACAACCATTAGCTGCCAGAGGAGTTAGAGCCACTGCCGGAAATGCAGCCCAAAGCAAAGTGTGGGGAGAAATACCCTGGTTTCTCCCTTCTTTCCACCCTCCTATCTAATGCCAGTGTCTCCCCTTGGCCAAACCCAGTGGGAAAGCATCTAACAAGGGGGCCTGGGCAATGCAGCCTGTGGGGATCAGCAGCTGAGACACAGAGCAGGACCAGGACAGCTAACAGTGAAGCTAAGAGCAAACAGGACCAGGACCAGCATGTTTCCACTGATTTTTAAGTATCGATTTAAAAAATTGGATGGGGGGAGCTATTGAACAATGACTTTGAAATACAATTTAAAGAAGCTGTTTCAAAATAAAAAATAAAAATAAGCTGTTTCACTAAATGCAATGTTGTATCCTGGATTGTTTCCTGGATGGAAAAAGGACATTAGTGGAACAACTGGAGAAATCCAAATAAAGTCTCTAGCTTAATTTCTTAGCCTGACAAACATACCCTGCTTATATAAGATGTTAACATTAGGGGTAGCTGAATGAAGGGCATACAGGAACTCTCTGTACTACCTTTTCAACTTTTCTTTAAATCTACAGTTATTACAAAATAAAAACTTATTTAAAAGACTGTTTCAGAAAAGTTCACAGCAGCAATCAGAAATCAATCATTTCTGTTGCCTCCATAACCAAATTGCTAAGAGTACTCACTTTGCAGCAGCCCCACTCTGGTTCAAGTCCTTGCTAGGGAACCCTGGGCTGGTTATTTAGTCTCCCTGACCCTAGGTTTCCTCAACCAGAAAATAGGAATCCTCAGGATCCATGGAAAGCTTCTATTGCAGGGCCTGGACACTGTGAGTGTACAATAAATAACTAACATTATTAGTCCAGGAAAACTGAAATCCCAAGTCCCGGACTTCAGTGATTTCCAATGCACCTATTGAATGCCTACTGCCCAGGGTACTGCACCTCCCAAATACCATGTCTAACACGGACCCCATCAGGTGCCCACCCTCACTCTGCTCCTTCTTCGTCTCTTGCCCCTTATCCTATTTACTTGTTCTCTGGGTTAAGTATCACCATCTGATGTCTCTATATAGACTTGTTTATTTGTTTATTGTCTGTCTTTCCCCCTCTCTTAAAAAGTAAGCAGCAATGAAAGTAGGAGCTTTGCTTTCTCCCCAGCACTGAAAAAGCTGACCATCATTTGGCGAGAGATCTGCTGCTACCACTTCCGGGTTACCTGTGCCCGTTTTGTTTTCATACTCTGTCTGTGGGTATGAGAAATGTTTTGAAGAAAGAGTTATTAGAACTCAATGAGTGAAAGACAGTTTTGAGTTTGAGTCACTGGGAGAGAATGGTAGGGCCCTTGAGAAACTAGGGAAATTGGGAGACAAGTCTGGAAGGGAGGACAAAGAGCTCAGTTTTAAACTCATTGAGTTCTAGCTGCCATAACTGCAGTGGACAGTGGATGTGATGTCTTGGCCTTCCTGTGATCCATTTCCTCTTTGCCAGGTGATAGCACTCCAGTTTTCCTTCGAGGAACTCATCCTCTCCCACTGTGTGAAGTCTTGATGGGCCTGTCAATTAAAGATCCCTGCCCTCTCTCTCCTGGGAGTGTGAATTCTGAAGAGAGGGACACATGGAAGGGAAATGGTGTATTCCTAAACATCCTGCTACCAAAGTCCCCAGAGCTTCCTTGGCTGTTGTCCTTTCTAAGGCCTGGTTCTTAAGCTTTGCATTCACCATTTGGCTTAGCCAGGATCAGTTTCTGTTGCTTGCAATCAAAGAACCCTGGCTGATAAAATATTGTATACAACAGACAGCACAAGATCAGAGGGCCTCCTGGGAGACCTAGGGGATGGAGATACAAATACGAGGGAGAAGGAAGTGATATGTACTTAAAGCCACAACAGATATCTTCAGTTCATCAAACCAAAGAGTAAACAGAGAGAAGGGGAGGAAATCAAGGAAACACCTCAAGTGACTAAGAACAAGGAAGAAAGGCAGGCCAATTGAGGTGCTGAGGATGCTTAGTTCCTTGGTGAGGCAAAATAGATCCCAACTCAGAAGCCTCTTTGGGAGATGATGGCTGAGCCCAAGGAGAGCATTATCTTATCTTACGTCACTTTGATTAACATCCACTTCCTGCTCGCCAATCTCTTGACTTTCTTTGAGGCTTCTGCTGAAAATAAAGTTTTAGGGCCAGTCACGGAGCTTCCTTGGCCTCTGTGAGCATGAAGGATCTTTGCCCCATGGCCACAGGATGAATGTGAACAAGGTATTTAATGAACGTACTTCTCCCCATTGTCCCCTAGGCGCTCAGGCATAAATCAAAACACCCAAATTCTTCGGAGATTGCAGCTGGAAGTGCAACGTGGTATGAAATGTTTCCAATTTGCTTTCAGCCAAATTACTTCTTTTGCTTTAAAGGGCAAACTTGTTTTCTTTGATTATGATGATACCCATCAGTTCTTGACAGCTCATTTGGGTGAACAAGAAAAAGCCGGTGGAACTAGGATTGAGGGGAGGGGAAATGCATCTGACTCTGATGACAAAAATCACTGGAGAATCTCCTTTCCTTGAATTCTAATATGATCATTTCATGTCCTTTTTAATGCCACCAACCTTAATATTTAAATCATTTCCAACTTAAGCCTCTCCTTTTAAAATTCCTGCCCTGAGAGTGAAGCAGGATTGTTAATGGATGGGGAACTTTAATTGGATCTTCCCTTTATTTGTCATTAATTCTGCTGATGAAATTTATAAATGGAAATATATCTTTATCATGCAAATTATACCTCATCTTCATTCAAATAGGCTTGTTGGATATTTTATTACTTTTCCTCTCAGAACATTTTGGGGAAAAAAAATATTTGAGTTAAATTATATATTTTTTCCCCTGGAGAGAAAAAGGTGGGAAAAACCCAACACCTACAACTACCGTACAAATCCAATACTGGTACATGGGGAAGTCAGAGGGTGTTAAAAAAAAAAAACAAAAACCCAAACCCCCCCCAAAAACAGTAGTGTCAGGGTGGATCTCCTTTTTTGGTGTTATTAGTACCACGCTCAAACCAACTGAGCTGACCAGCCAGCCCTTATTTTAAGAAATGCCATTTTAATACTAACTCACTCCTGAGAATTTACTATATGCCAGACACTGTTCTAAATGCTTTATACAAATTAACTCCTTTAATCCTCACAACAACCCTATGAGTAGATGATATTATTACCTCCATTTTATAGGTGAGGAAAGGAGGCAGAGAGAGAGGTTAGATGATTCTTGTTAGTTAACCATTAGTAAGTGACAGAGCTGGGATTTCAGCCTAAATAATCTGTCTTAGGAGCCTGCACCACATAATAACTATTTTGTCCAGTGTCTTGATTTTAAGATTGACTTTTATGGTGGACATAGCAGAGTGATTCTTTGCTGGAACAGTTTCAATGAATCTTTTCAAGTACAGACCTAGAGAAGAGATGTATTAAAGAGTTGGTTCCTATAGCTTTCAATCTATTTAACAACTACAAATAGAAATACATATTCTATTCAGATATATCTATATTTTTGTTGTAAGTATATATACATATATGTATATAATTAACAATTAATATATGCATGTGTATGTCTTTCACAGTTGAGCTGTATTTTATACAAACACACAAGCACACACACTCAATACATATACATATACCATGGCCTCAGCAGAAATACTGGGAGAGAATGAGGAAGTCAGGAACATTTCTGGCACTATGATGGGGTTCAAGGGTCATCATCAGCCTCAGTATCTCGAGATTACAGAGTGGAGGAGGTTCACAGGAAGGAGAAAGATTGCAAAAATCTGGCAAGGATATATGGAAGTGGTAGGAACTAGAGATTTTGTTGACTTAATACTGGGTAGGAAAATAAAGCAAGAAGATCTTTAAAAATAATATAGAAGGGCCGGCCCGTGGCTCACTCGGGAGAGTGTGGTGCTGATAACACCAAGGCCACAGGTTTGGATCCCATATAGGGATGGCTGGTTAGCTCACTGGGTGAGCGTGGTGCTGACAACACCAAGTCAAGGGTTAAGATCCCCTTACCGGTCATCTTTAAAATATATATATATAGAAAACCCATAAAACTCTTAGTAGAAAACATAGGGGTAAATCTTCATGATCTTGGATTTGGCAATAGATTCTTAGATATGACACCAAAAGCATAGCAATAAAAGAAAAAAAACAGATAAACAGGACTTAGAAATTAAAAGCTTTTGTGCATTAAAGGACATTATCAAGAAAGTGAAAAGAATCTACAGAATAGCAGAAAATACTTGCAAATCACATATCTGATAAGGTTTTAATATCCAGAATATGCGAAGAACTACTAAAACTCAATAACAAAGACAAACAACCCAATTAAAAAGTGGACAAAGAACCTGAATAGACACTTCTCCAAAGAAGATATACAAATGGCCAATATGGACAGGAAATGATGCTCAACACCATTAGCCATTAGGGAAATACTATGGATTTCACAGTTTGTATAGCTGATTTCGTGTTCTTTTGACAGTTCTGTCATGTTGCTGAGAAGTACAATTCCCATTCACTCCCAGGCCCCAGGACTTAACACTACCTGCCTCACCCTTATCCTAATGTTCTGCTTCCGGCTCAGAGAAGCCCTTGATAGGTAACGGACTCCTGGCTGCTTAATTCCAATTCTACCACCTAGCTGCTCGGTAATAGGCAGAGGTTTCGCCTTTGAAGCAGCAGGGATTTTGCATTTAGCCTCAGGAAGACCCTACTAGCCTGCAAACCATGCATCTAACTTTCTTCAGAAGAACGCTATGTGCTTTACCTGAGCCTTCCAAGTCTAGAGCAGAGGAAAGTGAGGGGCTGGAAAAGGGCAGCCCCATGATGAAAACTGCCATCCCAAGCAACTTTGACATAGTAGGTGCTCAGTAAATAAATCACTGTTAAGTAAAGGAAGAGATGGTACACCCAAATTTATCAATAGGCCTATTTCCTCACAAGGACATGCTGGCACAATAAGATAATGTTATTCCACAAAAGATATTATGTCCTGAATCAGAACAAGAGAATAGTGTCATCATATTTTAATAGTGAAAATTGTGGGTCAAGATGTGGCCCATGGGTTGCTTCTCATCCCTGTACTCAGGGCTTGGAATTTTAAAATAAAAGATTTAAATCTAATCTGCTTTTGGTCCGAGCCCGTGGCGCACTTGGTAGAGTGCTGCGCTGGGAGCGCGGCGACGCTCCCGCCGCAGGTTCGGATCCTATATAGGACTGACCGGTGCACTCACTGGCTGAGTGCCGGTCACGAAAAAACGACAAAAAAAAAAAAAAAAATCTAATCTGCTTTTTCTTTTTCATAGTTTAGTGTTTTGTTTTGTTTTTTCTATCACCATTTTTGAACTATTACCCAATCCTCTCTCCTTCTTTTTGAGAATCCATGTTTTGTGGATTACATTTGGTTTGCAAAAGATTCCCAGGCCAGGGCTGTAGCAGTGAACACTGGTGGTATTAACAGACAGGATTTCATCTGTGGTGATGGCTCAGCAGCTGTGGGCTCCAGTATTACCCAGTGCTTTGGAGACAGAGGACATGGAATAGTGACTGAGGTTGGGAGGGAATGTGTTCCTGGGACACATTTATACATTGCTGGTTATGATGAAAGACTCTCCACTGGCCACAGCTATAACCCCAGGCAAGTTTGCTTGACCTTCTGGGGCTTCATTTCCTCCTCTTTGAAGTGGAAAAGAAAAACATGAGCCTATTGAACAGCGATTAAGTTTAATTTGGAATTTGATTCCAGTGTCTCACCACTTCTTAGCTGTGTGGCTTTCAGTAAGTCGCTTAACCTCTCTGAGATTTAGCTTCCTCATCTGTAAAATGGGACAGTAACTGAACCCCACTTTATGCAGAACTGCTGTGAGTATGAAATAAGATCCTGGCTCAAAAGTGTTAAGCTTTATGACTTTTATTTCTATTTCGAAAATGATGTAACTTAATATTAACACTTTAATACTTCTTAAAATACAAAATATACTTTTCCTCAAAATAATATGTTTTTGTGCAGAAGCGTTTATAAACAGCAACAATAGAACCACTTTTTATATTGTTTGTAATTTTGCTGGTTTCTGCATTATTTATGTTTTTCTGTTAGTGATAGAGGACTGAGCTCCCCTAAACCACTTGCCCTTGTCCAGTTTCCTCCTCCTTATAAATTAGTTCATCATAATTTTTAATTCCTCTTTTGGTTACAGTGCAGTTTTAGGAATGTTTATTTCTGGTTATATCCACTTCTAGACTATATTACCCTAGTTATTTCAGACAAAAGGAAGAATTTCCTAGTAGTGAACTTAGATTCTTCTAAAATAAACTTTCCCCACTTGAAAAAGTGTATGTAATCACTACACACCTGTTAGAATGGTCAAAATCCACAGCACTGACAACACCAAATACTGTCAAGGATGTGAAGCAACAGGAACTCTCAGCCATTGCTGATGACAATGCAAAATGGTACAGCCGCTTTGGAAGACAGTTTGAGTCTCTTACGAAACTAAACATGATCTTATCTCACAATCCAGCTATCCTGCTCCTTGGTATTTACCCAAAGGAGTTGAAAACTTATGTCCACACAAAAACCTGCACATAGAGGTTTATAGCAGCTTTATCATAATTGCCAAAATTTGGAAGCAGCCAAGATATCCTTCAGTAGCTGACTGAATAAATAAACTGTGGTACAGCCAGACAATGGAATATTATTTAGAGCTAAAAAGAAATGATCTAGCAAGCCATGAAAATAGTTATGGAGGAAACTTAAACGTATATTACTAGGTGAGAGAATCCAATCGGAAAAGGCTACATACTGTATTATTCCGACTATATGACATTTTGGAAAAGGCAAAACTATGGAGACAGTAAAAAGATCAGTGCTTGCCAGGGGTTAGGGGAGAGAGAGGGATGAATAGGTAGCGCACAGAGGATTTTTAGGACAGTGAGAATACTATCTATGATACTATAATGGTGGATATGTGGCGTCATGCATTTGTCCAAACCCATAGAATGTACAACACCAAGAGTGTGCCCTAATGTAAACTATGGACTTTGGGTGATAATGCAATAGTGTAGATCCATCAATTGTTACAAATGTACCACTCTGGTTGGGGATGTTGATGGTGGGGGAGGCTGTGCACATGTGGGGGAGGGGGTATATGGGAAATTTCTGTACCTTCCTCTCAATTTTGCTGTGAACATAAAACTGCTCTTAAAAATTAAAGTCATAGGATTGCAAACTTTTGATGGGCGGTGAAATAAATTCACCATTTGGGACTAGCATTAAAAATAAATGAGATAGAATATAAAATATCAGAGCATGTTGCATGTGGTAAGTATTCTTTTGCAATTAAACATGTGTGTGCTGGGTTGAGAAGTAAAATGTATTTTTTTGTCTGATTTGTGATTAAAAAAAAACCTGTGTTGGACAGTCCCTGTATTAAAGACATTTGATTGGCCATGGGATATAACCTGCTGCTATAATTTGAAAGCTAGGGTCAAAGAGATACTTTCCCATGATGCTTTGTATTTCCAATGTTCTTGATTTTTAATCACTTTTACTTTCAGTTCCACTAACTAGGGCCTGAAGAGAAAAGAGGGTGTGTGTGTGTCTGTGTGTGTGTGTGTGTGTGTGCGTGTGTGTGTGCGTGCGTGCGTGCGTGTGTGCGTGCGTGCGTGTGTGCGTGTGGCATTCGCCTTGCATGAAAATATCAGCCTAGAAGAGGGTTTCTCAACCTTCGCACTACTCACTTTTTGGGCTGGATAATCCTTTGTTACAGGGGCTTTCCTCTGCATTGTGGGATGTTTAGCAGCATCCCTGGATACTACTTACTGGATGCCAGTAACTTTATTTAGCTGTGGCCAGTTGGAGACAAAATGTCTCCAGGCATTGCCAAAAGTCCCTGAAGTTGGGGGAAATTGCCCCAGGTTGAGAACCACTGGCCTAGAGACAATGGCGTTGCTCATCTGCAACTCCTGGCTTCCTTGCCCCCAAGTCTAGTGCTCCATCCCAGTTCAAAGACAGACTCGCCCAGGTCTAGCTCAGCCCTGTCCAGAGAGCTGATATCTATGCCACCTAACGTCACCATCAGTTACAGAATCAAGATCACATTCACAAACTAGATGTTAGGAGACCTGGGTGCTGACACTCCCCTGCTAGAGGCTCTTGGAATAACTCTGGAGAGTCCCTTATCTCTCTGGGAACTGGGACTATAATACCTGTCCAAGCCACATCAAAAGGAGGCTGGGTGTTGGAGGGATGATTTAATAGACGGCAAAGCCCTTTGGAGAGTTAAAAGCCCTCTTCAAAGGTGAGTGGCTATTATATGTTGAGGCACAAGTCAGGTGGTAGATGGCCTCATCACTCTGAGCTCTTCTCTCCCTGGGCAGAAAGGGAAGTGCATGGGAACTTAGCAATTAAACAAACGGAAGACTCACCCCTTTAATTTTCACTGGGACTGAATATAAACCCCAAACTAAAACCATGGCATTTATGTCCTATCATGTATGTCTGGAATGTGTTCCTAAGGGAATGCCTTGCCCAGACCCAGAGCTTTGTCTGGGATGCAGTGGGCAGCCTGCCCAGACTGGAAGCACAGGGATGGATGCTATGACTCTGCAGCCTCTGTAACCACTGTTTTCAACCAAAAGGCTGTTTTTGGCTTTCTGGGTGGAGGGTGAAGTCTGGGAAGGGGGATGTGGGCTCAATTCTTGATTTCTACTAACAACTTTTTAAATTCTGACAATATATAATAGAATGGTAACCTCAGAACACACACCACTCTCACTCTTGACTTCACCATTTTCACTACTTCACCTTTTGGCCTGGTCTAACCTGGTTATCCTGGTTATGATTCTCACTTCCTCTTCATCACCTTACAGGTGGACCAGGGAGTAAGGCAGTCATTCTGATTTGACTGGGTAGAAAATTCAGCCATGACAGCTTCCCTCACTGCTTAAGAGGAGGAAGTAAAAGGTCCCAGAGGAGTTTTAAGCAGGAAGTGAGTGACATGACCAAATTTAAAGCTTGGGAATAAGTGTGGTGGAAGGGTTGGCAGGAGTGAGATGGCAGAGGGATCAGGTTTAGAAGGCCATCATAGAAGTTAATGGAAGAGAAGAGGGTGGCCTTAATAGGTACAAGACAGTGACAATAGAAAGAAGTAGATGGGCTCCAGAAATATTGAAAAGGTAAAACCAGTGGGATGAGGTGAAAGACTAGACATGGGGAATGTGGAAGAGGGAAGAGTTCAGGATGAGCCCAGTTTTCCGGCTTGGGTTGCTGGTTGGACAGTTGTGGTATTTACCCAAAGTGCAAAGACCAGAAAAGAAGGAGGGATGGGGGAAGTGATAAGCAGCTGCTTACCTAAATTCTCCTGCTCTCATTCTCTGAGCCGCAGCCACACCGGCTTTTTCCAAAGTGCTCAAGGCACCAGGATCTTTTTTTTTTTTTTTTTTAAAGATGACCGTAAGGGGTTCTTAACCCTTGACTTGGTGTTGATAGCACCACACTCTCCCAAATGAGCAACCGGCCATCCCTATATAGGGATCCAAACCTGTGGCCTTAGTGTTATCAGCACCACATTCTCCCAAGTGAGCCACGGGCTGGCCCCTAGGCACCAGGATCTTTCACATGATGTTCCTTTGCCAGAAAATAACCTCTAGCCCCTAGATTAGCTATGTCTCATCCTTTAGGTCTTAGCTCAATGGTTACCCCTCCTAGACTAGAAGAGAGTGCATTATAAGCTGTGGAAACACTCTGTACCTTTCCTGCATAATATTTATCATGGATGTAATTTTTTTTACAACTCTGCTGTGGATTGAATGTCTCCCCCAAACTCACTGAGGCTTGACTCCCCCATTGTAACAGTACTAAGAGGGTGGAAAATCCAATTATGGTATTTGAAAGGTGGACCTATAGGAGGTGATTAGATTGTGACGACTGTGCTCTCATGAATGAATTGATCCATTCATGGAGTAATGGGCATAGTTCTGATGGCTTTATAAGAAGGGCAAATGAGAAGTTCAGCTCTCTTGCTTGTGCTGTTCCTTGCCATGTGACAACCTTCGTTGCCACCTGGAAAAAGGCTTTCACCAGATGTGCTCCCTGGACTATGGACTACCCAGCCTCCAAAACTGTAATAAATAAATTTCATTTCTTTATAAATTACCCAGTTTCAGGTATTTTGTTATAAGCAACAGAAATAGACTGATACAAGCTCTATTGAGTTATAATTTGCATTACCATAAAATTCACCCACTGTTAAGTATCAACTCAATGACTACTTATGTAAATGTATGTAAAGTTTTGCCACATCACCACAAATCTCGTTTTAGAACATTTCTATCACTCCCCCAAATCCCCATGAGTGAATTACAATCTCCATTCACACCCACATTGTACTTTTCTAAATATTTTATATAAATGAAATCATATGCACTGAATCATAAATTATGTAAACTGTTATATCTGACTTTTGGCTTAGCACAGTGGTTTTCAACCAGCGGCAACTTTGCCCTCCAGAAGACTTTTGGAAATAATCTGGAGATACGTTTGGTTGTCACAACAGGGAGAGGGTACTATTGGCATCTAGTGGATAAAGGCCTGTGACACTACTAAACGTTCTATAGTTTGTAGAACAGTTCCCCACAAGAAAGAATTATCTGGCCCAAAATGTCAATGGAGCTGAGGCTGAGGAACCCTGACTTAACATAATGTTTTTGAGGTTCGTCCATGTTGTAGCAGTTATCGTTATTTTGTTCCTTTTTATTGTTAAATAGTATTCCATTGTGTGGAAATATCAAATTTGTTTACCCATTCACCTGTTGATGGACATTTAGGTTGTTTCCAGTTTGGCTATTATGAATAATAGTGCTAAGAATATTCATAGGTATGTCTTGTGTAGACATATATTTTCATTTTCCTTGGGTAGATACCCAGGAGTGGAATTGCTAGGTTGTATGGTAATTTCATGTTTAACTTTTTGAGAAACTGCCAAGCTATATTTTGAATTGGTTGTACTATTTTACGTGCCTACCAGAAGTGTATGAGAGCTCCAGTTTCTCAATATACATGATGTACTTGGTATTGTCTGTCTTCTGGATTTCTGAATGTCTATTCAACTGTTTTGCCCATTTTAAAAATTGGATTTTGGCTGTTTTTGTTTTTGTTTTTGCTGGCCAGGACTGGGATCGAACCCTGGACCTTGGTGTTGTCAGCAGGGTTGTTTTCTTACTGAGTTATAAGAGTTATTTATATATTCTAGATGCAAGTATTTTATATGCTATATGATTTGCAAATGTTTTCTCCATGTGTGGCTTGTCTTTTTATTTTCTTATGAAAATGTCTTTTGAAGCTCAAGGTTTTTAATTTTAATGAAGTCCAATTTATCAATTTTTTCTTTTACAGCTTGTGATTCAGTGTTGTATCTAAGAACTCTTTGCCCAACCCAAGATCATAGAGTTTCGTCGGGTTTTTTTTTTTTTTTTTTTCTTAAAAATTTTATAGTTTTAACTCTTGCATTTAGGTCTATAATCCACTTTGGGTTAATTTTTGTGTATTGTGTGAGGTAAGAGTTTAAGTTCCTTTTTTGGCATATAGATATCCAGTTGGCACTATTTGTTGAAAAGACTATTTTTTCTCCATTGAACTGTTTTGGTACGTTGACCATAAATTTAAGAGTTTATCAGCATCACACTCTAACCAAGTAAGCTAACCGGCTAGCATAAATTTAAGAGTTTATTTCTCAACTCCCAGTTTTATTCCATTGATGTATATGCCTGTCCTTACATTAATACCACATTGTCTTGGTTATTGTAGCTTTACAATGAGTTTTGAAACTGGATAGTGTAAATCTTATCCAACTTTGTTCTTATTTTGCAAAATTGTTTTGGTTATTCTAGTTCCTTTGCATTCATACAAATTTTGAAATCAGCCGTCTATTTCTACAGAAATGCCTGCTAGGATTCTGATAGGTATTGTGTTGAATCTATAGATCAATTTAGGGAAAACTGACATCTTAACAACTCTGAGTCTTCTAATCCATGAACATGGAGTGTATGTCTATTTATTTAGATTTTCTTTAATTTTCTCAGCAATGTTTTATTAATTTTATTCTCGATATTTTATTATTTTTTTGATGTTATTGTGAATAGAATAACATTCTTAATTTCATTTTCAGACTTTGTTGCTAGTACAATATACAAATACAATTGATTTTTTTAATATTGTGATCTTTTTAAACTTGTTTGCTAGTTCCATTAGTTCTTTGTGGATCCCTAAGTTTCTTCTATCCAGTTTGTATACCTTTCATTCCCCCCATCCCCTCATTGCACTGACTAGAATCTTCAGTAAAGTGTTGAACAGCAGTGATGAGAGCAAACATCCTTGCCTTGTTCCCAATCTCATGGGAAACCAATGAGTCTATGCTAGCTGTGGGTGTTTTGTAGATGCACTTATCAGGTTGAGAAAGTTCCCTTCTATTCCTGATTTATCGAGGTGTGTTTTTTGGGTTTTGGGTTTTTTTTTTACCATGAATTTTGTCACATACTTTTTCCACATCTATTGAGATGACCATGTGGTTTTTGTCACCTATTCTACCTATTCTATTAATATGGTATATTACCTTAATTGTTTTTCAAACATTAAACCAATCTTGCATTTCTTTAACAAAGCTCACTTGGTCATGGTGTATAATCCTTTTTATATGCTGCTGAACTTGGTTTGCTAATATTTTGCATCTATGTTCTTGAAGGATATTGGTTTGTAACAAGAGTTGGCAAATATTTTCTGTAAGGGGACAAAGAATAAATATTTTTGGCTTTGTGGCTATATAGCCTCTTTGCAACTACTCAAATCTGCAGTTGTAGAGCAAAAACAGTCATAAACAATACGGTACCAAAACAGGTGACATGCCCGATTTGGCCTGTGGGTTGCAGTTGGCTCTCCTGTGGTCTATAGTTTTCTTTTCAAGTACTGTCTTTGGCTTTGGAATCAGGGTAGAACTAGCTTCACAGAATGAGTGGGAAAATGTTCTCTTCTCTATTTTCTGAAAGAGTTTGTAAAGGATTAACAGTATTTCTTCTTTAAGTATTTGATGGAATTCACCAGTGAAGACATCTAGCCCTGGGCTTTACTTTGAGGGAAGATTTTAAGTTTCTAATTCAATTTCTTTACTTGTTATAGGTCTATTCAAATTTTTTTTCTTCTTGAGTCATTTCAATATGCTATATGATTTGCAAATGTTCCCAGGAATTTGTCCATTTCATTTAAGTTGTCACATTTTGGCAGAAAGTTATCCATAATATTCCCTTATAAGTCTCAATTTCTGTAAATCTGATTTGGGTAATTTGTGTTTTCTCTCTTATTTTCTTTGTCGGTCTAGCCATAAATTCCTTCCTATCAATGTAAAATGTTCCTCTTTGCTCTAGTAATATTCCCTGTCTCTCTCCTCTCTCTCTCTCTTTTTTTTTTTTTTTTTAACCTGTTCTGCTTTTATTTATCTATTATTACAGTTTTATTTATTTTTTTCATTGTACATGTTTATGGAGTACAGTTTGTGGTTACAATACATGCATATATTATATAATGATCCAATTGGAATAGTTAGCATTTATCATTTCTTTGTGGTTATAACATTCAAGATCCTCTTTTCCGGCTATCTTGAAATATACAATACAATATCATCAGTTATTTTCACCCTAGAGCACGAGAACTTATTCTTCCTATCTAACTGTAAATTTGTAACTGTACCAGTATACCAACCTTTCCCCGTTCCTCTCTCCCTCCTTTTCCCTGCCTCTGAAAACCACTATTCTCTATTTCTTTTTGTTTTTCCTTCTCTTTTTAAATTTATTTTTAATTGACCCATGATAACCATATATATTTATGGAATACAATATTATATTTGGGTACACTCATACTATGTGCAATGACCATGTCAGGGTGCTTAGTATATCCATCACCTCAAACATTTGTCACCTCTTCTTATTGGGAACATTCACCATCATCTTGACTAGCTATTCAAAGGTACACAGTACTTTGTTGTTGACTGTAGTCTCCCTATATTGCTATATATTTCTTGTCTTAAAGTCAATTTTATCTGACAGCAATATAGCCACTCCAGCTCTCTTATTAGTTACTGTTTGCATGGATTCCAATTTTTTACTTTCAACCTATTTGTGCCTTTGAGTCTAATGTGTGTCTTTTGAGGACAGTATATAGTTGGGTCTCACTTTTTATCCAGTCTGATGATCCCTACCTTTTGATTGAAGTGTTTTTCCATTTATATTAATTATTCACATATAATTCTTCATATGGGTGTTCCTAATTTTTGTTTTTGGTGGCTGGCCAGTACGGGGATCTAAATCCTTGACCATGGTGTTCTAACACCATGCTCTAACCAACTGAGCTAACCGGCCACCCCCATATGGTGGTTTGCACATCCTCCATCTTGTTACTGTTTCTCATTTGTCTCACGTCTTTTTTTGTTCCTGTGTTACTCTACTGCCTTTAACTATGTTTCATAAATATTTCTTAGTGCATTTTTTTATTCCTCTGTTGATTTTTAACATTTTAAACAATTTTTTTTTAGTGGTTGATCTAGGGATTATAATATACATCTTAATTTATCATAATCTACTTCAGAAGAACACTCACTTAATTTTAGTAATATATAAAAACTTTAGTCCAGTGTTTCCTTTTCCTCCCTCCCTTTTTGTGCCATTCTTGTTATATATATATTACATTGATATATTTATAAACCTAACAGTATATTGCTATAAATATTGCTTTATACAATCTTCTATACACGTGTTCATGTGTGTGTGTGTATATATATATATATGTATATTTTTTTTGGCAGCTGTACAGTACAGGGGTCCGAACCCTTGATGTTGGTGTTGTAACATCACATTTCAACCAACTGAGCTAACTGGCCAGCCCATAATCTTATATACTTTTAATAATTATAAATATTGCTTTATATGATCTTATATTATATAACAATATAATGCTATAAATATTGTTTCATACAATTTTCAATTTAACAAATGAGAAAAATATGTTAATATTTTCTACTGGATGAGTCATTTTTATCATACCTTCTTTTAATTCTTTAAACATGATTTCTTTAGTTCTTTGAACATATTTATAATAGCTGCTTTGAAGACTTTGTTAAAGCCAACATCTGGGAACATGCAGATAGTTTCTATTCACTGCTGTTTCCCCCTATGTTTATACTTTCTTGTTTCTATACACATCTCACAATTTTTTGTTGAATATTGGAAATTTTAAAATTGTAGCAACTCTGTAGTCTGATTTTTTTCTTCCTAATGATTATCATCTTTGTTTTTTGTTTGTATATTTAGTAAGTAACGTTCTGGACTAAATCTGTCAAATTGGTCTCCCCCACAATGTACAGCTACTGATAGCTCTGCTCAGTTTTTCTTTCTTATTTTTTTTTTTAAATCTGGCTTCTTAAGGGTTGTTCCTCTATCTACACAGCTTAATATTTAGCCAAAAATTGGTCAGAGGTTGTGCTCTAACACTTTGAGCCAGTAAGACTTCCATTTTGGCAAGTGCAGTCAATGTTCAGGTCATTTTCAACTCTGCCCTGACTTGTAGTTTCTGTTGAACTTTCTTACATCTCCTCTGCATGCCTACACAGGCTCCAATGGCCAGGGGTGTGACAGTGGCTTGAACCTCCTGTGATCTTTACTATACATGTGCACAACCTCTGGGTAACCAGGATATGTAAAGCTTATCAAGCCCCATATGGCTGTCTCATTTCCCAGAACCCCAAGCTGTCAGCCTATTGTTTGCCCCAAATAGGACTGCAACCCTGGACTACTGCAGCTGTGGTCTTCCCTGTTTTCTTACCACCAAGAATGCCACGTTAGCCAACAGTGCTCCAAATCATGTGAGCCCAAGAAGGCAGTGACAGTGAAGCCATTGGTATTCACGGACTGCCCACCCTGGTTGAACTATCATGCCAACAGAACTAAGGGCTAGGGAATTCGGAGAAGCCCCAGGTAAGTACAGTACTAACTCAAATTTCAGCAGTTTTCATGAATAAATGCTCTCAGTTTGTTGTATGCCTTTGATCGATTTTCAGAGTGCTGAAATAGCACTAGACAGTTTTGTCAAGCTCTACAGCTGCTTTTTTTAAACTGTGGTAAAGTAGGGGCCAGCCCGTGGCTCACTCGGGAGAGTGTGGTGCCGATAACACCAAGGCCATGGGTTCGGATCCCATATAGGGATGGCTGGTTAGCTCACTGGATGAATGTGGTACTGACAACACCAAGTCAAGGGTTAAGATCCTCTTACCAGTCATCTTTTAAAAATAAAAATAAATAAATAAATAAATAATAAACTGTGGTAAAGTAAAAACAAAGTTTACCATTTTAACGGTACAGTTCAGTGGCTTTAACACTGTTGCATTAGCATTTATGTGCAACCATCACCACTATCCATTTCTGGAACTTTTTCATCATCCCAAACTGAAACTCTGTACCTGTTAAACAATAATTCCTCATTTCCCTTTCCCCACAGCCCCTGGTAACCACTGTTCTACTTTTGTGTCTGGTTTGTTTCACTCAGCATAATGTCTTCAAGGTTCATCTATGTTGTAGCATGTTTCAGACTTTCATTCCTTCTTACAGTGAATGATATTCCATTGTATACGTATACCGTATGTTGTTTATCCATTCATCCACCAATGGAGTATAATTGCTTTTGTTTGTTTGGGTGGCTGGCTGGTATGGGGATCTGAACCCTTGACATTGGTGTTATCAGCACCATGTTCTAAACAAATGAGCTAAAAGTCCAGCTCTATAGTTGCTTTTTGAGAAGAGGATTTGTCTAGCCCTTGACTCCGTCATTTTCGATTCAATCTCTACAAGTGTAAATTTACAGTTACTATATTATTGTATTAATGACTATTTCCCATGTTAGACTACAAGCTCCTCGAGGGGAGGAATGAAGTTTCTTTTATCGGTCTCTCTACCCCAGCACCCAGGAGAAGGCACTTGGTAAATAATTGTTGAATATATGAATGTTTAAGGTATGGAACGAGAGAACTTCCTTAGAACGTTTTTAAGTAGGAAGAGTCAAGGCCAGATGTGTTCTAGAAAAAAAATTGTCACGGTTTACTAAGCACTTACTATATTGCTCGGCTCCTTGCCAATCTCTTCATCACCTCCCCTCATTTAATCCTCACAAGAAACTTTGTCTTGAATATGTTCAAAGAAATCACACTTTAAGGACAGGGATGAGAGTTAAATTCTCAAGTTAGTACAAAAGGCAAATATTAATCAAAATTATTTAATTTAAACACACTTGAGCGAGATGCCTTCTGTTGCATTCCAGCTGTTGGATGGAATAGTGGGAGACTTATAAACTACCCTCTTACCCCCATCACCTATGACGTAAAGTAATTTACCTATGATGTGACTCTACTTGACTGGTATCATCTCCATCTTAGGGATGAGGAAGTGGACAGGCGGAGAGGCAGAATAGAGGCAGGAACACCGAAGAGGACGCCCTGTGGTCCTTGCAGGAGCTAGAGAGCAGGGTCTTGTAGGTGTGTCAGGATCGCAGTGGGGTTACTGATTCCTCAGAGAGCCAAAGGAGAGCGGGATAGATCCCATCCCACGTGTACCGCCTTTCCAACCCTTCCCCACCTGGTGACTCACCCGCTCTGAGGGTTCCGAGTTTCTTTACCAGCAGTTACCTCTGCTGTCTCTGCGTTGCTAGGTTACCTGCCAACATCAGGAGGCGGGACTCGACATCTGACTGACTTTCCTTTTCACCATTCAATTCCTTGTTCCGCTCAGTCAGCCCACCTCCTGAGTTCTGACCAATTAGGAGCACCGTCTCTCTGCCCTTTCACCAATTGAAAGACCCGGGACGCCCTCTGGGTTGGGCTGGACAAGTAAGGCGGGGAGGATGGGAGTGGGAACAGGGCGGAGCTTCCTCGTCCCGCCCCTTCTCAAGGAGGCGGGCAGGGAGTACTGCATCGGCCGCGGGTGAGAACTGGGGAAGGATGTGAAGCTTTACCAATCAGAGCTCACCATGGCAGCCCAGATAGCCAATAGGCCGTGGAGAAGGGGAATTGGGGCGGGGCCACCGGGTTGAGGGGACAGTGGGCGGTGGATAGGAGAGCTGGCGCAGCTGCCGTGGTGGCAGCGGCTGAAGTAGCGGTGTCTGAGACGGCTGTAACAGCTCTGGGCTCGGGGCTTTGGTGGCGGCGCCGCCGGCGGGCTGGGCTGCACGGTGCGGACCCCGGCGCGCGGTCCGGGTTGCTGGGGCGGCGCGTGTAAGAATTTGAAGAGTGCGAGGGCTTGGCCCGAGGGAGAGGGCAGGGGTCAGGGGTCAGAGGGCGTGGAGTAAGGGTTTGCGGCTGGGCGGGTTGCGGGTGTGGGAGGTGGGCAGGGCGGGGCCAGAGGGGCTGCGGAGAAGGCACCGCCGAGCTTCTCTCGGTCCAGTCCAGGCCTGGGCTTTGCACCTCTCTCTTCTCCCCCGGTTTCCTCGGGCGACCCCCAAGTGGGGGCCCAGACCCGGACTGGGAGCACGTGGAGCTCGAGCCCGCACTCCTGCTTCTTGCTTCTCCTTTCACCCGCTCATCTCCCCGGCGCCCTTCGGTGATCCCGCAGGAGACTCGTACCCGGGTCAGGCTGCCCCAGTGGACAGCGGGTTGGCAGTTGGCTCTTTTCCCCGGGACCTTTCCGCAGGAGTGATCTGGGTCCCTTGTACAGAGAGCCAAAGCCCGCCGAAGGAGCACAGGGCTAGGACTTGGGAGTCCTGGGTTCTCAGTCTGCACTGTGTGACCTTGGACAAGTTCCTTCCCCTCTCTGGGCCTCATTTTTCTCTCTCTGTAAAATGATGGGTTTAAATTCAAATTGGGGAACTGATTTTGGGAGTGGGTATAGGATAATGGTAAGTGGGGTGGGTCACGGAATTCAGAATGCCTGAGTTGAAATCTGGGCTATACCGCTTCCCTGTTTACTTGTAAGAGGCAAGTTAACTACTGTAAGCCTTGGTTTCCTCATCTGTAACATGGGAATATTAGCTAAGATAGGATTTCTCAACAACAGCATTATTGACATTTTGAGCCGTATAATAATTTTGGAGTCGTCTCCCCTGTGCATTGTAGAATGTTTAGTGGTATCCCTGGTCTCTACCAACTAGTGATCCATCCACTCCCAAGGTATGATCATCAAAAATGTCTCTAGACATCGCTAGTATCCCTTGGAGGGTAAAATCACCCCAGTCGAGAGCCACTGAGCTGAGAGAATGCATGCAAGCAAGCAGTCATATACTAATGTTAAAACATAAAAACCACTAGCCATTATGACAATAACGATAAAATTAAGAAACTTCTTGATGAGTTGAGAGGATTAATAGATTCTCTTGCCTTCAAAATAAGTACAGGAGATGATTGTCAAAGATGAGTACTGGATACAAGGAAGTTACTTATATATTTTCTAGTTTTGACTATGTTTGAATATTTCCGTGGTAAAGAGTTAAACCAAAAAAAAAAAAAAAAAGCAAAACCTAAAAAAATAATTCTTAAGATAGCCTAATGGTAGCATCTCACCTGGGATTTCCTCTTCTGCCTCCCACTACTGAGTTTAAAAGTAAAATAAATCCTCAGATCTGGAGGAAACTTAAAAAAAAATCTTCTCACAGGAAGTTTGCTGGGCTGAAAGCTACAGGCTTAGCAGCAAGTAGCACAGTATTTACTTTTGCTGTCTTGTTTTAAAAAGATGTGCCATTCCCTATTGGTGCTGAGGGATCTGCTGGAAGTTTTTCTAATGAATCACGAAAAAAGTAAATTGCCATGTTGCCATTCAGTGGGTCAATTCGGAGGCAAAATTGACTCAGCCTGGAGGCCACAGCTTGAGGAAGGGACCTGCTGTTGTTTTCAAGTTCAAAGGTCTGCAGTCAGATCTGCTGAGTCCCTGCTTTTCTTTTGGTCCTTCTAAGCAGAAACAGGAATGTGTATAAATAGGAACTGTAACAGGCTAGTTCTGAGTGTTTTAAATTGAGAGTTAAGGATGAGCACTTTTGCTCTGTGATTCTGGACATCATTTTAAAAAATACTCTTGTTCCCTTCCCTTTCTTCCTCAAACACTTACATCTAGAACAATGCCCATATGAGAATGATATGTATTGTTTACCAGCAAAGTCCAGAATGATCTTGAGAGTATGTGTCTAACTACTCCTGAGAGGTTGCTTATAAACCTGACGTGAAAGACGTTTAAAAAAAGGATATGGACAAATATAGATTACTTGGCATGCTGACTCTTTACTGGTCATTGAAGCTAGGTGCTGTATGTCTTGGGGCTGTTTTGAAGTTTCAATCAACTTTTACTTATAGTTTGCTAGTAAAGTCCCTGGTACATAGTAAGTGCTCATTAAGTATTAATTACTGTTATTCTAATGGTTGTCTTTTTTTGTCTTAAAAGAAATTTTTTTTTTTGGTCGCTAGCCAGTACAGGGATTGAACCCTGGACCTTGGTGTTATCAGCACCATACTCTAACCAACTGAACTAACCGGCCAGCCCTGTCTTTAAATTCTTCATAAAACTCACACACAAATAAGAGTAAAGATGGGTGGAGGTGGAATATATTAGCCCTAATCTCACTCTCCAGACATAGTTACCCTTAACTTTTCAATATTTGTTCTTGCAGATGCCGTTTATAATGCCTTTTAATGCCATTATACTATAATAACTCTTCTTTGTTTAAATTAAGATATAATTTACATACCATAAATTTTACCAATATAAAAAGTATAATTCAGTGGTTTTTAGTATATTTACCAGGTTGTGCAGTCATCACCACTGTCTATTTTCAGAACATATTCATCAGTAGTGGTTATGTTTTTAATAATTGTCTTTCTTTTCTTTTTATCCCCCAAATCTTAGAAGATGCCTCTAATGGAGTTTCTGAGAAGCACCTCTGGGCCAGTGGCTTTGAAAGGGAGCTCCAACCAGAGACTATTTAAAGCCCTGGACATTGCATCCTGAGAGCTATAGGAGAGGAGAACATGGCTGTGAGCTTAGACGACGATGTGCCCCTCATCTTGACCTTGGATGAGGGTGGCAGTGCCCCACTGGCTCCCTCCAACAGCCTGGGCCAAGAGGAGCTGCCTAGCAAAAGTAAGACAGTGGGGTGGACTGTGGGGACTGCAGCTATTTTGTTTCAGAGGGGGAGAGACAATGAGGGCTTTGGGGTCTGATAGAAGGGGCATGTACCCTCTCACCTGACCCCACATTTGAGGCCCAAGTTCTGACACAGAAACTATTCCTGGGAGACTGGGGGCATCTAGTTCATTATCCATTCTTCATAATGCTTCTAGTGGCTGGGCTCGCCCTCCTGGAGCACTCGCTTCCCTCAGCCACTTGCCTCCCTTGCACCTGAGGTCCCCAGGCTTTGTCTGTAGACGCTTGGCAGGGAACTCAGGCAAACCTACTTCTTGGCTAGCTTCCCTGCTCTATTCCTTGTTAAACAAAAGGAGCAGATCTCAACACCAGCCTCTGTGTGTCCCACTCTGAAACCATTGGCAGGAAAACAGAGCTGACTGCTTCTCTCATCTCCATCTCAGTCCCTGCGTTGCCCAAGATGGGGGAATGAGGCGAGCATTTGTTGTGATCCATTGATTTGAGGGTTTGGGGTTTTGCTTTGTCTTCCTCTGAACTGAAGCCTAGCACAAAGTGAACCCAAGAGAGGTGGTGAGATTTAAATTTTTTAAATTTTAAGTGTGTTTCTGGCTGAATGAGAGGCCTTAAAAACCTTCGTCGTCCTTGTCTCGAGGCCATTTGTTTTATTTACTTAGGCCTTGGGCTCAAGAGAGACTTAAAATAACTGGTCTTTTCTGCAGTGTCCTAAGATGCCAGTACCAGAACTTTAAGGTCTCCTTAGCACATGGATGTTCCACCATCTACCAGTGCTCCTCAGCCAGAGCATAGATGGACTGCTCTTCTCTCATGCACAAGCGGAGACACTTGGGACTAGGAAGAGAAGAGCCTGCCTCTCCTGTCTCCTTTGTCTATAGAAAACACAGTTGGGTTGCAGGGAGCTCAGCAACCTCCCCCGGGGAGTGATGAAGGAGAACTGTGTTCCTGGAGAGGAGAGTGCTGTGGGAGCCCTGGCTCCCTATAAACAGGCCTGTCTTTGCTTTGGCATGTCCACCCCAATCTACGGTGGCCAAGCTGGGTGGTCCAGGAGGATTAGAACAAACCAGATTTTCCCCTGAGTGCCACTAAGAGCTGAGAAAGCAGTAATTCTGATTTCAGGATCATCTGTTTTCTAAGATCCCTTTGCAAGGTAGGCAGCATTGTCCCTGTTTTACAGAGGAAGAGATGATAGTGAGCAGAGATTTGAACCCAGGGTTCCTTCCCCTCTTCCTCCTCCTTTTTCTCCTTCTCCTACTCCTCCTTTCCCTTCTTTTATGAGCCCTTAATAAATGTGAGCACAGGCCGTTAGCACTTATATGCATTATCTTACCATATAATCTGAAGATATAGAGCTACTGTTATTATCTGTGTTTTATAGCGGAAAAGAGGGCGTCAGAGAGGTTGAATAACCTGTCCAGGGTCACACAGCTAGTAAGCAGTAATGCCTCTCTGATCTGTCCTTCCACACCACTGTGGAAGGTGCTTTGGGGAAAGGGATGTACGTGAGTATGGCACAGTCTCAGCTTCAGAGGAGGACACTGCCTAGTGATGGAGGTGTGAAGTCCACAAGGGAATGGGCTGAAAGGAAGGGTGGTTGGCATACTAAAGGTGTGGCTCATGTCTGGAAATAGCCAGGCTCAAGATTCAAGTGGGAATCCTGGTTGTTAGTGAGGGCCACTTTTAAATCCCTCCAGAGCATCCAAGCTGATGGTAGGTGTTCTGTTGTCCTGTGGGGTAAAAGTGGGAAGAGCAGCCCAGTTCTGTGTCAGGCTTTGAACTGATGACGGAGCTCGATGAGTAGGAAATAGGCCAAAGAGCAAAGAGACAGTAAAACTCACCTTGGATAAGCCACTAGTGAGGCTGTTATTATCTTGGCAAAGTCAGTGGCTTATTTTAGTTTGTTTCTTAAAAAAAAAAGATAACTAACTGCCAGGGTCCAGAGACGTTGTGTTTTCTACACAGTGCATTAGTGCCTCAGTTTCCTCTCTCACGCTCTTTCTGGGTCATTTACTAAAAACTCTAAGAACTAGTAGTTGTAATCCACCAGGCCTGGCTGGGGAAAACAGTGGGGCCTCTCTGAGGAAAGATTTCAGAGAAAGCCTGCTCTTCCTTAGCATAAGCCTTCGTTATTTCATGTTTGGGTTTTGGCATTGACCTCCTTCCCAAGGTGCCCTTCCATGCTGTCTGAGCAGCCCGTCTAAAACACAAATCCGATCTGGGAATTTCCTTATCTTAAAGCTCCTCAGTACCTTCCCATCTCTACAGGATGCAGGCCATGCCCTTTAGTGTACAAGACCTTGGGTATTCTAGTGCCTTCTTGCCTGAACAGTCCCATTTCCTGCCTCAGCCCACAATATCACACTGCTTTTAGTTCATTGAATCCCAGTGTATTCTTAAACCTCTCTTCCTTGCTGGTAAGTCTGTCTGGAATGCCTTTCCCAGCCTCTTGTTTACTCATGAGCTCCAGTTCCTTCTTGAAAGTCCTGCTGATAACACCATCTTTTTGAAGCCTCCACTGAACTTCACCTTCCTGGCAGAGCTAATTACTCACTGCCCTTTTCTGCTTTGGTTTCCTGATTAGGCTTCCAGTATTACAAGGAGCTCACTGTGTGGTAACTACTTGTTTAGGCATCTGATCACCCCGTAGGCCCTGAGTTCCATTCATCCTTGTATCATGTAGCTCAATACCTACAATATGTAGGTACTCAACAAATCATGGTCAGAATAAACCTGGTGGGGTTTCTTGGGCCAAGTGGCTGTCTGGGCATCTTACTTAGAGGTGGGCAGCATCTGCTCCTACCTTTTCTCCTAACTGGTGTCTTGAGTTCCATTGCTCCCAACATGGCCAGTTGATCGTCCTGGAGACCGCCATCATTGACCTGGCTAAAATACACCCTTGTCTGTGTCTGCTGTATACCCTTGAGGTATTAAGGAGTTGGCAGAATGCAGTTGGAGGCCATCAGCAGAGCTGGCAGAGACATGAACATAAACCACTGAGAACTTTCTAAGCTTTCTAAGGGTATGAGCCTTGATCAAACCTGTACCTTTGTCCTGACCCAGCAGTCACCGAGCCCTTCCTCTGGCTCTGAACCTATATGCTCCTTCTATCAGTCTGCTCAGGTGGCCATATAAATAACATGGATTGGGTGGCTTAAACAACAGAAATTTATTTTCTCACAGTTCTGGAGGCTGGAAGTCGAAGATCAGGGTGTAGGCAGGTTTGGTTTCTTCTGAGGCCTCTCTTTTTAGCTTACACATGGCCACCTTCTGGCTGTTTCCTCACATGATCATCCCTAAGTTTATGTCTGTCTTCTTATAAAGATGCCATTGCTGTTGGATTAGGGCCCACTCATGTGACCTCGTTTTACCTTAATTACCTCTTTAAAGAGTATACAAATACAGTCACATTCTGAGATACAGGAAGTTAGGGCTTCAGCATATAATTTTGGGGGAGACATAATTCAGCCCATAACACTCCTATCTTTTCCTCAAATGCAGGCACCCAGGAATCTAGCTGTGCTGCCTGTGACCTTTAATCCTATGCTAAGAACTATCCCTGCAGGAGGGTTTGGATTTTTCTCCTTATATGAGCAGTGTGGATTTTATGTAAGACTCAAACATCTTTGGGCTATAAGAGTGGCTGCTGAAATGCTAATGATGACTCACAGGCAGAACGTGCCAAGTTGATAAAGGAGGCAGGTATGAGTTGAGGTTTAAAGCCTGGAAATTAGGAATAACCTTGAGAACAGTCAGTGGGTCTGGTGTTTGACAGGACAATTTAGAGACAGCCTGCAGTCTGCACTGTGCATCAGACAGTGGTCTAGACCACCACGTTTAGGGAATCAGATGTCCAGAGTCTGAGCACTATGGTCAGCCCGGGGTTTTCCAAGGTAACTCTCATTGCACTAAGCTTTTGCTTTCTCGTTGTCTTTAACCCAGTTGCTGCCTAAGCTGGGCCCGCACCAAATGCCTTTTCTGGGTGAGGAAAGGGTTGGAGATGAGGGGGCTGGCTGAGGTGTGAGCAGGGTGTTCAGTCTCATGGATTCTTCATGGTTTTAAGGTGACAAGCCATGCAGGAATAAGGGCTCAGGTAACAGAGCAGAGAACTCCCCTCTCCCTCCTTCACCCTGATGTGATCAGGAGTTACCTAGGATCAGTGCCATGCCAGCATTGTGGAGGGTCACTGCCCCCTGGCAGGGGCCAACACATGGTGCCCTGGCTCACTTTCCAGAGTCTTCATGTAGCCAGAGCCGGTTGGCACCAGGCTTGGTCAAGGTGGGCCAGAACTGTTAGCCTCAGGGTAGATAGAGTTGCTGGAAAAGAGCTGTGGGACTATTACCAAAGGATGATCAACCCCCAGCTGGACTCTGCATCGCAGAAATCCATGTCCGTGGCTCTTTTTCTGAGTGTCCCCACTATAGCTGTCAAAGAGTGAAGCAAGCCCAAGGGACTTGTATAGCTTTTGTCACTTGTGATACACTGTGTGGTGGAGTGGTTGAGTGTATATGACAACCTCCAGACTTCTAATCCTAGCTGAGTACAGTGCTTAGCTTCTCCAAGCCTCAGCCTCCTCATCAGTAGAATGGGATCGTGATAGCATCTCCTAGTAGGGTTGTTGGGGGGATTTAGTGAGATCATGTGTGCAATCACATAGTCAATGCTCAGCCAATCATAGGCGTTATTATCATGGCCAGAGACTGGGCTGCTTCTTTGGAATATCCGCCATTAGCAGGGGTCCTGAACCCAGACTAAGATCTGATTCCTTTTTGCCTCACTCCTGGCACAGTGGGTGGCCACTGCTTGGCAGAGAAGCTGAGGCAGCATGGCAGCTGGAGACCAAGCAGCAATTAGATTTTCACAGCCTCCCATGGAGCTTGGGCATTTGGCTCTGCCGGAGTCATTCCCCTGGCTTTTTTAGGGCCTTGCTGAGGCAGAATGCGGGGTGTCACTAGACCGGCAGCAGCACCAATTAAAATGAGCAAGCACCCAGCATGCCGGGTTGGAGCCTCATAACTGAGACTTGAAGCCTTTCACTTCCTCAGCCCTCTGTGTCTTCATGGAGGGATCCTGTCTTTTGCCTTGGGCCCCCTGCCATGAAATGTCATTTCTCTCTTCTGCATGCAGAAAGCTGGTGTGTCTAAATGGCGGCTGGGTGTGAACTGGAGTGCCTGCTGCACTGCTCTTTACTGATCACCTTAGGGAGGTCTGAGTTCACATTTGCTCTGGAAGTGCTTCATGAGCCAGAACAGACAACTTGGCAGCCTCCAAGTCGGGGAGAGTTTGGATGGCTCACAGCAGTCAGCTTCTGGTGGCTTCTGGTTGCTGTGCCCTGCCTGGAGTTGCCTCAAATTATAGCACAGTGGCCCAGCAAGGAAGCCCATGCTCTTCAGAGGAAGCATCAAGGGACTAAGTCTGGGAAGGACATTGGTCCAGACTGCCCCCATTCCACCATTGTGCTCTCGTAGCAGCTGTTCATTCTTATCCCTGCACTGGAGTAAGTTCCCTGATTTAGACGCTTCCTAACTCTAACCCATGGTCAGGTCAGTCTGAGTAAGGATATGCTCAGTGATGATGATGGCCCACGGGTTTTAAGCTCCTGCCATGTGCCAGGCAGTGTCCGCAGCACTTGGCTTGTACTGTCTCTCTCATTTGATCCTCCCAGTGGGTCCCTGAGGTTGGTGCTTTCAGTATCATCTTGCAAAAAAAGAAACAGGCTCCCAGGGGTTGAAACTTACAGAAGGTCACCCAGCCACTTTAGCAGCATTTGAACCCATGTCCTCTGACTCCAGAACTGGTGTCTTAACTAATATGCCCCCCACTGTGAAGTAAAGCTCTGTGGAAAAGGTAAAATTTTATTCTGAATTTCTTTCCCGAAAGGAAGGTGGTTTCTTTTTTTTTTTTTTTCTTAAAAGATGACCGGTAAGGGGATCTTAACCCTTGACTTGGTGTTGTCAGCACCACACTCTCCTGAGTGAGCCACAGGCCAGCCCAGGAAGGTGGTTTCTATCTTTATCTCTTTTCTTTTTTTTCCAGGAATACTGTGTTGAGATATCTCTTTTTTAATTAAACTTTTATTTCCTATAAGGCATATTATTATTCTAAATTGGAGTTCCATAGGTGGAACTCCCTTCCATGTTGTAAAAACAGGAAAACCAATGGGGTTGCATTGTAAAATCTGTGTTGGATCATCCAAGAGAAGCTAGAAAACATGGAGAAGTGAAAAACCAGACCGTAAAAGACAGCCACGATTCCACCATCCACAGAAACAATGGCTTTCTTCTTAATGCTTGCCCTCCCCCGGTTCTTCCTCTCCATAGCATTTGGCTACATTTGCCAGCATGGTGGTTGGAACAAGAAAATTGGGGCTGAGAATGGGAAATCACAGGAGTCGAGATTTGGGGTTGGGAAAGGAAGGACAAAGGAGGACCAGCTTGGAGTAGGGCATGAGGCATACTCAAAAGGCCAGGTGGGATTGCAGAGGGGAGCGACTGCCTGAGGTTGTCGGTTCCCTGTGGCAGATGTCCCCACATTGGGACTTGCCTGGGGGATGTCCCAGACCGGACTGGATAACTGGATTGGGGCCATTGGTGTTATGTTGCCTTTTGTACCAGGGACACCCTTTGCCTTGTTTGCTTTTTGTTGGCGGTACTTACCTAGTTGTAAAAAGTGCAGTTCTTCCTCTACCCAAACCACTCGTGAAGCTCTGGCTCAGAGGAAGTAACCTTGTAGCATAAGACCTGGGGCCCTGTGTGCTAGGGGTGTGGTGGGGACTGTGTACACTCTCTGAAGGGGCAGTGGCTACTTAGCTCTGGTCTGTCGTTGTCATATAGCATGACAGGCTGATAGTAATACATTTTCCAATTTTTCAAAAGACGTTAGAACCTATACTTTTAATCAGAAATCTTCTGATTTTTTTTTTTTTTTTTTTTTTTTTAAAGATGACTGGTAAGAGGATCTTAACCCTTGGCCTGGTATTATCAGCACCACGCTTAACCAGTGAGTGAACCGGCCATCCCTATATAAGGATCAGAGCCTGTGGCCTTGCTGTTATCAGCACCGTACTCTCCCGATTGAGCCACAGGCCAGCCCAGAAATCTTCTGATTTTTAAACGTTGACAGCCAATTCATATGCCTTATTCCTAGCCAGCAGAATAAAATCTGGTCAATAGGCTGTTACTGTGTGATCTGTTTGAACAAACTATTTCAAAATAAGGAAAACAGTACAAAACCAACCGACAAACTCTCCATGGTCCTTGATGTTATCTTCTCCTTTGGGTGGCTTTTCACGAGAATCAGAACTAGTCAGACAACTTGTTCTTTGTGCCTTAGTGCTTTGCCTAAAGAAAGACCAGATTTCATTTAGCTTTGGAATTTTGGGGAGGATGGGAGGACAAAGCAGGTGTGTACATGTCCCAGGAACCCCTTCCTCTTTCTTTTCTGTTTATTCTTTCCCTCCTCTGTGTTGTAGTTGATGTGATTCTCTATCTGTAGAGTGCCTATTTTCCATTATTCCTTCTTATCTGCATCCTATCCAACTTTAAGACCACTGATCCAAGTTGGCTGTGACTTTTTTTTTTTTGCTTTGACTTTGAGATATGTAATAAAGATTCAAGTAAGCATTAGAGATTTTTTAAAAAGTAATGGTTTAAGAGCTAGTCCTTTTTTTTTTTTTTTTTCCTTTTTAAACATCACCTTCTTGTCAACTGAAAAACTAAGTAGAATTTTTCAAATGTCTGGCACATATTTCTTTAGGACTTAACTGCTGTTGAAGTTACAAGAAAGGTATCAGATGTAGCTGTAGCCTGTAAAAATCTTATGGTTTGGTTGGCAGTAAGACCAATGAGTGCAACTTTTGCTGCATAGGTTATAACTATAGAAGGATTTAGAGGAGGGGAGGGTCAGGATGGGCAGGAAGGTGGGAAGGGCTTCCCAAGGAGGTGGAAAATGGGGGCAAGAGGAGATGGAGTCAGTTTGCTTTGTTAGGGGATGGAGTTGCATCAGGAAGACTTTAAAGAGGAGATGAAGCACTTGAGTGTGTTGAATCTTTAAAGAGATGATGAACAGGAAGTGAAAGACTGTCCCCAAATAAAGGAGCAGGGGAGCAGAGGTTTAGAAGTATTGAAGTGGGTGGATTGTGTGGTCTTATGCTATAAGGTCACTTCCTGTGAGCCAGAGCCTTGTGAGTGGTTTGGGTAGAGGAAGAACTGCACTTTTTACAACTAGGCAAGTACCTCCAACGAAAAGCAAACATGGCACTTGGGTTAGAGGGTACCGGGGAAAGGGTGGATTCAAATCTTTGACGGTCTTCTTGCCTCCACCCCTAGGGCCATACTGAGGAGTTCGGACTTCATCCTGGGGTGATGGAGAAGCCCCAAAGTGCTTTAAGCAGGAGAGTCACCATCACATTTCAGGGGAGTGTCTGAAAATTCACTCAGGCTGTCCTACAAAGATTGTTGGAAATGGGTGACAAGACCAGGTAGCATGGTGGTGGCCCTGTTTTGTTTGGCCTGAACAGTGTTTTAAGAGGTAGCATAACCAAGCAAACATCATGCTTGGTCTCAGCATGAGCAGCTTGGCACGTGTCATCTGACACCTGTCTGGTACCTGTAGTCATTTGAATTTGCAGCCCCTGGAGTAGATTCTGATAGTATAGCACCTTGACTGGAGACGAGAGAGAAATGATGATGAAGCTCAACTAAGGGAGTAGCAGAGGACAAGCTTATGGAGTAGTGTGATTTAGGCAGAGGTGGGAGTTGGGGGTGCTAGTGAGAAAGACTGAACATCCTGGGCATGAGCAGCAGCATGGGCAGAGGTAAGGAGGGGGCGTGAGCCTCCCTGGGAAGCGCCAGAGGGGAGCATACTAGGGGCAGATTGGATTTGGGGTATGAGTAAGAGCATGAGCTCTGGGGTCAGACCAGCTGAATTTGAATCCAGCTCTTCCATCTACTGCTGGTACCTTGGGCAGGTGATGAACCTCTCTGAGCTTCAGTTTCTCCATTCGTAAAGTGACACTAATACCAATATTAGGACTGTTGTGAGGTTTAAAGAAAATAGCATGCCTCCATCAATTAGCACAGTGCCTGGCTTATACCAGACTGAGCACTGGGTGGATGTCAGCTAGTATAATTAGGGTCAGGGGTTGAGCAGGTAGATCCACTTTATGGAGAGCCTAGAATGCCAGTGGCAGGAGTTTGGACATGGTTAATTAGGGAATGGGGGCTGCTAAATGTGTTTGGGCCAGAAGGTGATGTGATGACAGAGCATCTTACTACTGACTTCTTGCCATCTCTGGATGCCATCTCCAGCCACCACGACAACCCCTGAAGTTAGAAACCCTGGGGAGGGTCAGCCCTGAGTGAGGGTTACTTTCTCCCTGGAGATGGGGAGGTGGATGGAGAGGAAACTCCCAGGCTGTTCTACAGTGGCAGGAGCCACTGTCTGTATCCCTCTCCCTGACCAGTCCCTGAACTTCCCCAGGGCTGGTCGGGATTGGGCCTTATTCATCTGTACAGCCTCAACGCTCTGCGCAATTGCTGCCTCTCAGAAGGTAC
Source organism: Cynocephalus volans (assembly GCF_027409185.1). Taxonomy (NCBI): domain Eukaryota; kingdom Metazoa; phylum Chordata; class Mammalia; order Dermoptera; family Cynocephalidae; genus Cynocephalus; species Cynocephalus volans. The sequence continues at coordinate 190,471,964 of NC_084461.1, forward strand.
TCAGGAAATATCTGGACAGTGCTGAAGTGATGAGTACTTTTCCCAGGCTCACTTAGCCTGGGTGCAGGAGGGTGTGCCTTAAATTGGAAGCAGCCCAGAAATATCTGGCAAGGAGAAAGTAGTTAGTGAAAGAAAAGCAGAGTGGATGGGGTGAAGATGTTTGGCTGTACCCTGGCCCTACCCCACATCTTCCACTTTGCCCTTCCTAATCCCACTTTAGGATCAGAAAGGACCTCCAAGTTCCAGAGCCACTTTCTTGACTGAAAAATCATGGCTTCTGTATTAGTCCATTTTTGTGTTGCTATAACAGAATACCTGCGACTGGGTAATTTATAAAGAACAGAGGTTTATTTGGCTTACGATTCTGGAACATCTGCTTCTGGTGCAGGCCTCAGGCTGCTTCTGTTCATGGTGGAAAGTGGCAGGCAGCCAGTGGGTACAAGCAGATCACATGGCCAGAGGAAGCAAGAGAGAGAGGGGAGGTGCCAGGGTCCTTTAAACAATCAGCTCTCATGGGAACTCATAGAGCGAGAACTCACTCACTACCTCCACCCCCCAGGAAGGACATTAATTCGTTCATGAGGGATCCACCCCCATGACTCAAGCAGTTCCCAAAACTACCACATTGGGTATCAGATTTCTACATGAGTTTTAGGGGGACAGGACATCCAAACTCTTATCAGCTTCTAACTGTTTCCAGTAGATAAGTTCCTGCTTTGTTCTGGTGCACCGATAACAATCCCTTACACAACCCATCCTGATCTGGGGTTGACCAGGAAGTTCTCGGTCTGCTCAGCCTGGCAGCCTAGCTCTGCCTTTCTTCTCCTTCATGGTGAAGTGTTGATTGATGTCTTATCTTTCGCCTTTGTGGGGAAATCCATCCTCATAACCACCCTTACTGTACTGAGGAATTGGTGTCTTGGAATATGTCAGGCTTTGGATTACAAATTAAAACACACACACACACATTCTAATCTCTTTCCACATGTATTTTAGCTATAGAAGCAAGCAGAGACTATAAAATTGCTGTAGCAGCAGTTTTTAGGCATGACTTAGGGGTTTTGTTTTGTTTTTCCATGGAAGGCTCTATTATGTTCAGGGAACCTCCTAGGTGAACCTTTTGGTGGCTTCCCTCCTTCAGCATGCATTTGGAACATTTGCAGATATCTCCCATGAGTGTTCTTTGGGTGCCATCCCTGCTCCTTGGCCTGACAGCAAATCCAGTAGCTGCAAATCAGAGTGTCTTTTATGCTACGTTAAATGACAAAGTCTTCCCCAGAGCCATTCATGTTACCTTCTTCGTAGAGGCAGGAAGCATTGATTACAGTTGTAAAGAACCTGTACAATAATGTTTATGGATGGTTTGTCCTAATGGCCTTGTCAGGTAAGTGGTATTCATCTCCATTTTGCAGATGTGCAAGTTGAGGCACGGAGAGGGAAGTAATCTGCATAGGCAGACAAGGGGGAAGTAGGCTATGTTCGTTCAGCAAATGTTAGTGGGCCATGGCATGCCAGGCAGACACAGGAGGAATTTGTGGCTCTTTAATCTCAGAGCCCTGCTTCCTCTGTTTTCAGGCCTTGCCCAGAACAAGCATTTCTCCACCCAGGCTCTAATAGCCTTGAAAGTGTCATTAACATCAGAGTGTTGATGAGGAGACCGTAAACCTAGACCACCTCAGTTGGTGAGATTAGGCCACATTCCTGAATGGAATGTAGGACAAAGCCCTTGAAGACCAAGTGCTCTGGCCCGCCTTTCCTGCCTAACAGTGGCCCTGGTGCTTGACCTGGCCAGACTGTGAGAAATTTTGCCTTAGTACACTCCTACCTGGCTGGCCACCATTCTTTGACTCCACACTAGAAATCAGAACCTATAATCAAAAGTATTAAAACATGGACTGCTCATATAATCTTATTTATTTAATGATCACATTATCTCATTTATTTTCTCATTTAAACCACTTTCACTACCGAACCTCCCCTGGGCTGCTGTCTCTCTCACTTCCAATTTATTCCTGCTTCGGCTTTCTTTAGCTGAAGACCTCTGGAGCCTTCCCTAACCTGTTGGGCAGTGGCTGTATTTCCACAGCTTCTCATTCTCTGAATCTGCTGTGTGTGCCTCACTCTCTGCTCTCCACTGCACAGAAGCCCACTCGCTCCCCAGCACCTGGATGTAATAGATTTGATGCATTGAATTGGGGTTGGTTTTGTGCCATGATGGAGTCTGAGAAAATGGAATTTTGGTGAATTAGCTCATTTAAAATATGGATAGTAACACCAAGGTCAAGGGTGATTCCTGTACTAGTCAGCCTCCCAAAAAATATATATCTATATGGGTGGGAGGGCTAAGTTTGGTAAAGAATCTTTTCATAGTATGAATAGTACCCCTGTATTCATCCCATGCCACATTGGGTTTTGTAAATCACGTTCCCTTCTATCAGGACTTATCTGGTTTGTGGATTTCTTTTTGTGTCTTCCTGATGCCCATTTGAGGCAGCAGGTGAAACAGAGCAGGAAGATAGAGTGCCCAGCTCAGTGTGATGCCTGGGTAGATGGCTGTTGTTTAGGGTGCTTATGTTACACAACTGTATCTCTTTCTGGTAGCACAAGTTTTGCAAAGACAGGGACCATGTCTTTTCTACACATACCCTGCATGAAATAACATATCTGGGAGTGAGTCACCAGGTTCCGAAAACAGCCAGGATCCCAGATGACTCTGTCTCTCACAGCTCAGCCTAGTCGTTGGAGCCATCTGGCGTGACAGAGACTCATTTGAATGTGATCAGATCAGAAATAGCCCAGGCCGGGTGTGGCCTTGCTTCCCCCAGGAACAGCCTACTTTTGGGGACATTTGGGTCTCTGCCTCCAGCATTTGCAGCTCTCCAGGAATCCACACCTGTCCTGTAATTGCCCTATCAGCTTGGGCTGCTCCATCCCCTCCTTCCCTCACATCTGAGCTCCCTCACCACCACCCCACCATTCATAGACCACCTCTCTTTTTAATCTCTCTTTTTCTTAGATTGGGATTTTTTTTTTTTTCTTGTTCTTTTAGTTCTTACTGAAAATCAGCCCAGGCAGAGCAACTGTGCTCAGTGCTGTCTAATGGCTTGGAGCCACTCCAAGCTGCCCGATGTGTTGGCTTTCACTTGTGGGTGGTCGCCGGCAAGCGTGATGTCTTCGCTCTGTGACTCTCAAGGGTCCGCTCTTCTTGTGGCCTTGGCTGTTCACACTTGGCTGGCCTGCCTATTTGTCTGGAATTGCAGTTTTTACTGCACACCCTGGAGCCAGTCTGGTAGCCTCAACAGGCCTCAGATTTTATTAGCACCAAAGTCCACTTGGCCTCCAGGCCAGTTGGCCCATTTGTTTTCGTCGCATATTGTGTTTTGCTGTTTTCTCTTGGAGACCAGACATTGTCCCAGAGTGTGTAGGGGATCAAAAGTCTGGAGATGTGATAGCTTGGGAGAATTCTAGGCTCTTACAAATATGTGTGTGTATTGGGGAGTGGTGTTATCCGCCAGTGCTCTATACTTTTTCTTCAGGGTCACTGGGTCTATGGCAAAGGAGGGGGTCGAATTTCTGGCATCATGTCTTGGTAGATGAGCAGCCTTGAATGAGCTAAGGTTGTTTTTTTCTGAGCTTCAGGTTTTTTGTCTGTAAAATGGGGATAAGGATATCTACAGTCAGTATTGATATAAAGATTAAATGGGAAATTTTATATAATATATCACAGTTCCAACATAGTAAATGGAAACTATAAATAATATTAGTGTCAGGTTGATTTTCAACAAAGCAGCAATGTCCTTTTCTGAGCCCCTGAGGAGATAATCAAGGGCTGTCGGCATTGAGGACTTGAACCCTCTCTTCATTTTATTTAATTGTCCAACTTGCTCTTAAGGAATGTGAGCTGGGCGTTTTCTTAGAGACCCTGTAGTAGCGATTGACTACCAACCTTGTAGCATTGCAGGGAGAATTAGAATCAAGCAGCTCCATTTTCTTGCCCTTTCTTTAAAATGGCTTCTTTGTTTCCATTGTCTTTTTCTTTATTCATGATGCCTTTTTGGTCTGCCTTCCCTACTTTATGGAAAGGGAAACTGAGGCAAAAGGAAGGGAAGGCTGAGCCTAGTGCCTGGCCATTAACTGTACAGGGTTTCAGGTCCCTGGAGAAGGAACATGCTTAGGCCATCAAACTCTCTGTAGTATGTAGCATTCCTCCCAGTCATCACTTCCCCAAGCTGCCTGTGCCTTGTGACCACCTCACCTCTTGTTGCTGCCCTTCTGAACAAAACTGCCCGCCACAGCAGAAGAGCCAGGTGCTGGGGTGTGGCCACTGTTGATGGTCCAGCCAGTCCCCAGGTGCTCCTAGGTAGGGCCAGAAAACATCTTTGATCCATGCTGACTCATCAGCGGCCTTCATGCAGGTTGAGACTCAGCCAGACTCATTCTTCTGAGCACTGCTTGTCTGCTGACCTCTTGTAGGGGCCCACAGAGCACCAGTGCATGGTGAAAAATGCCTTTAATTTCCATGGGTTCTTCTATAGCTCCTTTCCTTGTGCATTTCACAATTAGCATTTCTGCTGCTTCCAATGGAACATGGGACAGATGTTTGCACAGGTGCTGCACTCTTCACTGGGTAAACAGAGTGGCATTTGGGTGCCTGTGTGAGTGAGTGAGTGAAGCGTAGGGCCTTGACAAATGTTTTTTAGAGCATCCGAAGCACTTCCCACATGGTAGGCACTCAGTAAATATTTCGTGAGTGAGTAGTGGTTGTGAAAGCCCTTTGTTTCATAATAAACCCAGTGGCACGGGAACAGGAAATACAATTCCAGTTTGGGCCTTGAAATTCATGGACCGAAGAAGAAGTCATGTCCTGCCTCACCAAGAAAGTACCTGTGGACATCTGGCAAACCATGGGATGTACGGCAGGGCCAAGTTGCAGTTCTCCATCTTGGGAAGGGTGGTTAGGAGAATTAGACAATGAAAATGACCATGGTGGCCCCTGGCGAATTTAACCTGCTCTATAAATGTGAGCTCATCATGGCTTCCCTGGGAAAAGGAACTTGTGGTTTTGCCCATGCAGATTGTTTGTAGATTGGTTATTGAGTTAATCAAGACTGACCACCTTGGCTATGTATTTCCAAATGGCACACCTGGTCGAGTTGCTCAACCATTAGGATCCAGTGGCTCAAGTCCACCTCCTTACCGTGAGGCTAGGCTCACACTTAGCCTTGTGAAAGCAGTGGAGGGAGAGGGACAAGCTTGGGCTTCCTGGGCTCGAGCCCCAGCCTGGCTACTTCCTTGCTCTGTGACCTTCTGCAAGTCACTTAGCCTCTGTGGGCCTCAGTTTCTCCCTTTATAATTATCCCCTGCTAGGGATAATAATAGGGCTTGTTTACACTGAGAAGAATTAATAAATGGAAAGCCCTTAAAACTGCATCTGGTATGTAGCAGGCACTGAGTGTGAGCTGCTGCTGTTGTCATTTTCCACTGCGTCAGCCTTGTCTCTGGTCTCTGGCTCTTTGAGCTTCAGGATTACTGAACCCTCTATAGTTTCCTAAAAGTGTCCTACAGTTTGCTTCTCTGCTTTATGCAAAACCTTCTCTGTTTTTGGAATGTGCCCCTCACCTCAGTCCCTTCCACCTAGTGAACACCTCCTCATCCTTCATCCTTCAAAGGCAGCCCTACATTATCTCAGAATCCTTCCCTGCTACTACTGCCCACTAGCCCCTGTGGAGCACTGTGGTCACATCCTTTTCTAGGCTGTTGTAACTAACAAATGACTTCAGTTCTCCGTAGCCACATTCCTTCTATCATCTCCCGATTGGGATCTCCATGAGGACAAAGGTCATGGTGTTACTTTTTCTAATCCAACACCCAGCACAATTCCTGGCATACTGGTATACAGTAGGTGCTGAATAAATGTCTTCTCAAATTAAAGTATGTGTGTTTGCGTTAAGAAGGTCAGCCTTTTTAAATTTCACCCTCCGTTTTTCTATCAGAGATTATAACATGATTTATTAAGACTAGAGAGGTACTCAACCTCAGGATTTTTTTTTTTTTTTTGGTGGTCGGCTGGTGTGAGGATCCAAACCCTTGATCTTGGTGTTGTAACACCGTGTTCTGACCAAGTGAGCTAACCAGCCAGACAAGGATGTCTTCTTGTGAGTTCTTCCTCTGGCCAGTTTAGGTGCGAGCACCTCGGGCTATAATCACAGCCTTAGATGGCTACAGTGCTCTCCTTTTCCCAGCCCCTCTCCTGCTGCCTGCACTCTTTTCTGCACTCTGACTCCCAAGAGCCTCTTGTTTCCCTCTTGTTTCTAATCTGCACCCTCCTGCATCTCCACGTCCTCTTTTGCGGCCATTGCTCTCAACTTTCTAATTCTTTTCCCTGCCAGTTCAAGGTCCCCCAGCACTGGCCTCAAGGAAGACAGGGATTCCCTTTGGATTTGGCCACTGTCAGGTGGCCGGAAATAAGGCTGGAGGTGGCACATGGCATTATCCTGGCCACTTCCAAATCAGAGCTCCTTCCAGAACAGTGCTTGACCCATGGTACCACCCTGTTGAGCCTTTCGTTCTTCCTCCTCTCCTCTGGCTTAAGCCTTTGGCAGGACAGATTTTGAGCTTGAGGCCAACAACTCAACTAGGAGGGCTCTGTGCCAGTTCTTGCCTTTCTGGAGGTTGGTATATTTGCCTGGGGCTCTGCCCGGCTTTGGAGCCTTCACTAACATGCATTGATAACGAGGGTCCACCTCCCACGCCATCTTGCAACCAATTATCAGAAAGAGAAGGCCTGAGCAGAGGGGAACATGCACTCTGCTTTCTTTTGGCATAGTGTCTTATGCCCAATTTTTATCTGGGGGCCCTTGAAGAGCCAACTAGCACAGAAGCACTATGGCAACACCATGCCTGTAAAACTCATCAGTGTCACTCTGGTTTATTTTTCTCTCCTCTTTGAGCTTTTTCCCAGGGAGTGGGGCTCTCAGTGACAACTGGCAAATGGTTGGGCAATTGCTTGTTGTCATTCTGGTGGGCACTGGCTTCTGGAGGGCTCTAAGTGCTTTGTGTGTATTGCATTTGTTTATGCAATGCCCAGAGCACTGTTGGCATCAGTCCCAGTTTATGGATGAAGAAACTGAGACTCTGGGGATTAGGATCATGAACTGGGAGCAGGGGTAGAGCACAGCCAGAGTGAACTCGGGTGTCCAGGGCTACATTTTGTTTTGAAGAGGATGTGCGCACACGCGCGTGCGTGTTTGGAATGCATAAGTTCGTGTGCACTTAAGCGAATTAGAATGAAAAAGAGGAAAGATAAAAATGGAGTAGGTAGGCTGGCTGGTGATCTCAGTTGGTTAGAGCATGGTGCTAATAACATCAAAGTCCAGGGCTCCATCCCTGTACTGGCCAGCCGCCAAAAAAAAAAAAAAGAAAAAAGAATAAAAAGAAATGGGGTAGGGTCCTCATTATCAACCTGCCCAAGGACAGTCACCCTGCGTTTTTTTCTGATCAAAGGTACCTCCCAGGAAGAGCTCACAGGCCTTTTGTCCAAAGCAACCGCTCTGCACAGACTCTAAACCAAGGCCTCAGTGGTTTACCCAGCCCTAGCTGACCCTGCAGTTGCTGGATGTGGGGTGGGTTGTCAAAGCCCTCCCCTCCTGCCTGCTCTTTCCCCCTCCTCCCTGGTGCTGCTTTATGGCCAGCATATGGAAACTGTTTCTATTTATCCAACACCACCAGGATGCTGCTGCCCGCTGTGCTCCAGAAAACGGAAACCTTGGATTCCCAACAGGGTCGTTTCTGAGGCTGCATGCGTAGCAGCCAGCTGTTCTGCAGGGAGCGTCTGGGCCCTGTTACATCAGCATGGAGGAATCATTACCATCTGTGCAAACAGGTCATCCTGGTTTGTCTGCCTGTTCTCTGTATGAGGAATTTCTCTTGTACTTCGAGTCCGTTTTTGTTATTGTTTTGAATTCTAATGTGTGTTGGTTCAGTGGTTTCTTTCTGTTCCTTCCTCATCTCCTCTGAGTGATTTTATGTTCACTCCCCTGGGCTGATTGCCAGGATTCAGGGAGGGTAGTTTAGGGGTTGGAGCCGCATAAATCTTTAGTGGCCAAGGTTCATGACCTGAAAAGGCTGTGCCTGTCCTTTCAGTCTGGTTTTCATAAGAGAGCTCTCTGCCCAGGGAACCAGAAGTGCAGAACAAGATGTTTCCCTTCGTGGAACTTTCCCTGGAGGTGCAGAATGCGATCTTTTCTGGTTGCCAAGAATGCTCCTGGTTAGCTTCCTCTGCTTGCTTGCTGTGAGAGCCAGGGAGACCACCTCTTCCACCTGCCTGCGCCAGTGCTTGTCTTTCTCCTTCCCTCCCAAATTTCCATCTCAGCCACCTCCCAAAGTCGGAAATGCAGAGGCGAGGGCCAGCCATCATCTTCCTGGAGGAGGCAGTGGAGGGCCAGCCCCCCGACAGCCCTGTGATGAGGTCATCCCATCTGTTCGAGCTGGGCCCTAGCGGTATGCCTTGGTCCTTGCCTTTCCAGCTCACCTGGAAGAACCTACCCTGCTCTGGGCGAGAACGGCACCAAAGTCAGAGGTCTCTAAATAATAACCAGTTTGAGAGGGCCGGTCCCAGCATGTAGGATGGGGCTGGACTGGGGTCACTTGGTGTGAGACCATCTGACTGCTTTGTTGGATGGGACTCTTCCCGTGCAGAGGTTACTCCAAAGATTTGAGTGCCAACCTAGAGATTTGGGAGCCAGAGTTTCTCCCAGGAAGTGCAGATTGGGCTCAGTGGTCTGTGGGCAGGAGGGAGCCAGGGCAGGGCACTAGGTCACTAGAGCAGGTTGGTGCCAACAGCCCCTGAGGTCTGAGGCTGCCCAGGCAGAGGTCCCGGAGTAGACCCAGTGGGCAGGATCCATGGGCTTCAGTGGGGACAGACCATCTTCCAGTTGTCATGCCTGGTGGTGACCAGTCAGGGCAACTGGGAGTTCCTGCATATTTTCTCGCTTACCACTTTGAGGGAGTTTGTTCTAAAGAGGCCGGGCTCATGGGCCTCAGTTCCCCAGCAATCGGGCTCATCCCTCCAGACCCCTCCCCATCTGAATTCACAGGCCCATCCTCTGTCTCACTGGACTTGGCTGCCACTTGGCCCTCTCACTGTTGACACGCCCCTCCTGCTGCACCCTGCCTTCCTGTCTTTCACAGGCCTTTACTGTCCTTTCTCTTTGGAAAGCTGTTGCGCCTTTGAGCATACCTTATACTGGAAAAGTACAGCACTTGGGAGTTGGAGCATTTCCATCACCTCTCTGGCCACTTCTGCAACCTTGGAAGTGGGAAACAGGGTTAGAGCAGAGCAGGCGGGCAGAGAATTAGAACCCACAAGGCAGCCCAGCCCTGCCTCTGCAGTGCACTGAAAGTGCTTTTGGACTTGGCTGGTGTGGCTGTGCCGCTGCGGGAAAGCTACGTATGAAAGGAATGGGACGAGACAGTGGCTCCTGGCCTTGCATTTGCATCTTTCTATAATCCCTACATGTGCTGCCTAGCCACTGATGCCTGGGTATAAAGGAGTCTCTTTGAAATCACCTGTGGCTTTCTTGAAAAGTCTGTCAGTGGCCCATGTCACCCAGGGTCTTTCGGCCCTCTCTCCATATGAGAGCCACAAGCAAACGATCGTGCTTTGCCTTGTAGGACCTTGTAAGCACGCCAAGTTCTGTTTTCTGAGACAGTGTAAGGTTGAATGGTTAGAAGCACGGAACAAAGTCTGCCCTGGGAAGGGAGAATTCTCTATTCTTGCCCCTTAGCTGTTGAGTCATGTTTTCTTTCCTTTCTTTTTAAGGTTCTACCAAATTAGTCTTATACAAAATTGTCCCTCTTTAGCAAATCCTTACAAGAATGGCCTTTAAAAAATACAAAGAGATTATGTCATACCCCTTCTTAACACCCTCAGTCCCGCCCCCTGTGCTTTGGCTAGTGGTTACCCTCATTCCCGAGGGCTCTCTGCTCTCTGCCCTCCAGGCAGTGGGCATCTTTAAATGCCCCAGGGAGTGTGCAGAATCTTCAGGGCAAGATCACTTCCATTCAGATATGTTTGTTGGCCACTTCTCCATTGTGCCCAACACCAATCTGGGCTCTGGGGGCACCACAGTGAACATGACAAATGTTCCTGCCCTCGTGGAGGTGACATTGCAGGCAGGACAACAGGCCCAGAAGTAAACAGATGCCCTTTCAGGTGGTGACCCCATAAGGAAGCATCAAGCAGTGTGAAGGGGACAGAGAGTGATGGCCACGTGACTTCATAGGAAGGATGAGGGCAGCCTATGGTAAGATGATCTCTGGGTGGAAAACTGAAAGATGTGAGAAAGCTGGCCATTTAAAGATCCGAGGAGGGCAGTGGGACCAGCAAGTGCAAATGCCTTTAGGCAGAACATTTTAGGTGTGTTCCAGAATCATGAGGCCAGTGGGGCGAGAGTGAGAGGGTGAGGGACAAAATGACAGCAGAAAGGTCATGGGGTCAGGTTTCATAGGACATTTTAACCCAGGGGAGGGCTTTAGAGTTTTCTCAAGAAGACAGTTTATTGTTACACTAAACTAAAAATTTACTTAAACCACACATACACACTCTCTCTCTCTCTCTCCAGAAGATTTCTCCAACAGGTGTAGAGAATAGACACCAGTGGGGCAGGATGGGGAATGGGAGACAAGTCAGCGGAAGGGGTTGTGCTAGTCTGGGGTAGAGATGGCTTGGGCCCTGGTGTGGAGGAGCCAGTGAGAAGCGAGATGTTGCAGTCCAGCTGCAGCCAGGATTTAGGAGCTCTTCAGTGTAATCCTTGAGAAGATGAACCTTCTGATTACCAAGGCTGCTCCTGCCCTGAGATACTCTGTTGATGCAGCTGTTCCACTCAGCTCTTGTAGGTCAAAGAAAATATGCTCAGTCATTCCACCAAGACTTCCTCCTGCCTGTCTACCAGTCACTTGTGGTCCTCAATGGTGTATCTCAAGAGCTCTGGCCAGTTCGAGTGACAGCCTTGTGAGGACAGTCACTTACTCTCTTTGATTGGGATCGTAGATACTAAACCTGTCTCACAGCTGCCTGCTGTTGTCAGAAGAGACAGCGGACAGCAGTCACCCCACGGCCAACACTGGGTCAGCAGAGTCACCTTCCACATTTCTCTAGTGAGGGATAAGTGATGAATGATTGTGTTAAAGAGAGCTCTAGGCAGGATCCAGGAGGTCTGGGGCCTGGGCCTGGCTCTGTAACCAATTGGCCCAATTACATGGGACATATCTCATTCACTCCCTGGCCCTCAGTCCCCACCTCTAGAAGGTGGGCATTGAATTAAGTGGTCTGTAGGATCTGTTCCAGACCTGACAGTCATTGTTTCTATGGTGGGCAGCAGAAAGTACCCAAAAATTGAAGAAGGAAAGCTTCATTAACAGTGCTCCTCAGACTCTGTGGGGAAGGACCTATACTTTCGTAAAGTACAATGAAAACAAATTACAGTTGACCCTTGAACAACATGGGGTAGTTAAGTAGTTAAGTGCTAACAGTACTACTAACAGTAGGCAGTACTTAACTATCTGCCTCAGTATGTCATGAATGCATGACAAGAATTTTCCAATATATTTATTGAAAAAAGTCTGTGATAATTGGATCTACACAGTTTAAACCCATGTTGTTCAAGGGTCAACTGTACTAGAAAAAAGAAATATTGCATCAAGGCCACTTAGTATGAAGGTTTCTGAACACTGTCTCTAATTCCTGGATTTCTCTCATCCTGGACTGCCTTCCTTGTGCAGGCCATGTGGAGTAACAGTGCTCCACAGTTTAGCTTAGTTGGTTCTGAGCACAGACCTCATTCATTTTCCAGCTCTTTCACTTTCTAAATGTGTAAGACTCTGAGTAAATTCACCAGTCTCTCCATGCTTCCATTGCATCATCTGTAAAAAGGGGGTAGTCATGACAACCCCTCAAAGGGTTGTCGTGAGGATGAAATTATTTTATATGTGTGTGTGTATATATATAAAATGCTTAGAGTAGTGGCTGGCACACAGAATATGCTCTGTAAGTGTTTGTAATTGTAGCAGAAGCAGAGTTGCTGAGATCTGAGCTAGACAGATTGTGGGCCACAGTTACTCAGCAGGTGGGAGAGGGATGTGTGTGCTAAAGATGCCATTATCCCCCAAGCAGCAAGACCGTGTTTGTGGAAAGCTTTAGTAACCAGCAAGATCCAGGAGGCTGGGCTTTCTGCTGATTGTGGCATGCTGGCCCCCAGGGCAGCTCCCGTGTTTGGAGTCATTTTTAAGGCCATCTGCATGCAGCTGGTACTTACTCATAAACATATAGATGCCTCAAGTTGCAAGGGCAGCTAGTCCAGCTCCGCACTTGCTGGGTGAACTCCTCTCTGTTGAAACATCCTTGACCAATGGCTGTGGAGCCTCTTCTTGAGGCCCTGTGGAGCCTCTTCTTGAGGCTCTGCGGTGGGGTACTTGCTGCCTTTGCAGACAGGTGCCCCTAGAGGGCAAGGGCTATCCAGGTACCCCCAGTCCCTGCCCAGGGCCCAGCACCTAGCAGCTGCTCTTCACCCCAGGGGTGCCCACCCAACAAATGAGTGATGAACAAGGCAGTTGTTGGTTTTAAAATATTTTTATTATTTATTAAAATTTATTATTATTAATTATTTCCAACCAACAGATTATATTTGCAATAAAATAACCAATACTTATATACCCAGCTTTAACAGAGTTTGGCATTGACTTACTTATTTTTAATCAATCAAACCCTACAAAAGTAAAGCCCTCTCTGCCCAGTTCATTGTTGGGCAGCCCTGATTGTTAAAAAGTCCTCATTCTGCCATTTGCAGCCCTTTCACATGTAATCTGTGGCCACGGGGCACACATTTTGTCTTTGTGATGCTCACTCTCATGTGGGGACTCCAGCTGGCTCCAGGCATCTTAGTGCCCTGTGGTAACCAGTTGTCCTCTGGAGCAGCCTGTGAGCCCCAGGCTGAAGGCCTACCTGTCTGTGAGGAGCTTGGGATAGCAGTAGAGGAAATGGAGAGGGATGTAGCAGAAACTAGATTCCAGAGACCCTTGCTTGGCATTCCAAGGAGGCTGAGTCTTTTTCTGAGGGCAAGCCATTGAAGGATTTTCAGCGGAGAGTTACACCATCAGACTTAGACTTTACAAACTTCATCCTCAACAAGGTATACGGATTAGCTAGTCGAGAAAGGCCTGGACAGCAAGAGCTGGTCTGAAGGCTCTTGCAGTCTTCTAGGGGAAAGATAGCCGGCCCGAGCGAAGGTGGGGAGTAGAGATGGGTTGAGTGAGGACACCCTCCCAGACCTGTGACTTATAGGTGTTGAGGAGTGAAAAAAAAAATGACATCAAATATTTCTGGCTCTGGGCCAGCCTGTGGCTCACTTGGGAGAGTGCGGTGCTGTTAACACCAAGGCCACGGGTTCGGATCCCAAATAGGGATGGCCGGTTAGCTCACTGGGTGAGCGTGGTGCTGACAACACCAAGCCAAGGGTTAAGATCCCCTTGCCGGTCATCTTTTAAAAAAAAAAAAAAAGATTTCTGGCTCTGAGGACTGTTCTCCCAAGGCAGCCACAAGCTTGGTCCTTCCTGTTGCAGTAGTCCTGTTGGTGTCAGAGGCTGAATGGGACTGTTTGTGGCTCTGAGGGGGTTGTGTATCAGGGAAGAGGAACTGTCTCTCACTCAAACCAGGGCACTGAAAGATACCAACGGTGGTCTGCTCCCAAGAAAAATCCAATGCTGGAAGTGTGAGTGAGGCATGTTAGCCAGGAGCAACCTGGACTGTGGGACACTTTAGGCCACCTGATCGCAGTGGTGCTGCAGTGTAAGTTGTGAGATGCAAAGGAGTCGTTGAAGAGGGCCAGGTGCCCTCTCCCCACCAGGAATGGGTCGAGAGAGCTCCTGGGTGTGAGGAAGAAGCTCCGGTCAGTTCACCAAGACCCATGAGACAAAGGGCTAGGAAGGCTCAACGGGGGTCTCCAAGGCAGCAGCTCACATAGACAGTCATGTAATGGGTGTGGGAAAGTGACACTAATGTCTACCACCATCTGTGCCAGCTGGCCGCCGCCTACCCCACTCCATCACTGTTATTTATTCTACCTAAGACTCCGCTGTGTTGCTGGCACTGGCTCCTGCCATGGTGTGTGAAGGTCATGGAGGATGGGGCATGGGCACACGAGGAGGCAACACCATCCAGCTGCCTGCCTGTGGCTTTTCCCACTCAAGAGTCACATTTTGGCTCATGCTTCCCTAGTCCACGTGAGCAGATTGAGGAAGGTGGTTTGACCTTCTGTCTCCGCCGAGGGCTTAGTTCTTTCAGAAACAGACATTGAGATCAGAGTTGGGAATGCTGCTCTGTTGGTAGAGATGGGTCAGAATTATCAAGTTCAAATCACATCCAGATGTCCCACCTCCCACTTATAACTCCACTCTCGTGTGAAACCACTATTATATTTTTGGTCCTTTTAGCATAACCCTGTCACCCTGTTTGAGTTTCTGATTCTTGAGAGGCTTGTAGTCCACTGACTAGGAGCTAAGCAGCCTGATTTGGTATCCCAGCCCTACTTTTCACTAGCTACATGACCCCAGGAAGTTACTTAGCCTTTCTGCAGCTTAGTTTCCTCAAGTCTGAAGTAAGAATTATCTATTTCATAGGGTGGTTGTGAGAATTAAAAGGGTTAATAGATATAAGGTATTTAGCTATGTATCAGTTATCTATTGCTGTATAACAAATTACTCCCAAAACATAATGCCTTAAGATAAAATCGTTTATTTTGCTCATGAATCTGCAATTTGGGCAGGGCTTGGTGGAGGTGGCTTTTTTCTGCTCTATGCAGCATTAGTTTGGACAGCTTGACTAAGGTGAAAGGATCTATTTTTGAGATGGTTTATTCATGTGGCTGAGAAGTTGGTGTTGGATGTCAGCTGGGTGCTAGGCTGGGCTGTGGACTGGAGCCCTTAATTCTTCTCCATGGACCTCTCCACCAGCTGCTTGGGCATTCTCGAAAAATGGTGGCTGGGTTCCAAGAGCAAGTGCCCCAAGAGAGCAAGGTGGAAGCATTTTTATAACCTCAGAAGTCATGAGCGTTACTACCTCTGTTCTTTGTTGGTCACAGCAGTCACAAAGGCTCACCTGGTTTCAAGAGGAGACACAGGCTTTACTTCTTTATAGGGAAGTGGCAAGGTTCTAGAAGAGTATGTAGGGTGAAAGGTAATGCCGTGGCTATCTTTAGAAAATAGAATCTGCCACAGAATAGGTTTTGGCACACAGTAAGCCTTAATAAATGTTTGCTACCCCTAGTTTAAAATACTTGTCTGTCATTTCTTATCCCACATTCCTCTTCCTCAGAGGGTGGTAGTTTAGCATCGTGGTTAAATGTATCTGCTGTGGAGCCAAGCTGCTTGGGGTCAAATCCTTGCTCAAACCCATGTAGCTGTATCATCTTGGACAACCCATATAACTCTGCGATCTTGCTTAATGTCCTTGCAGAGCAGAATTTGTAACAGTATAAATTTTGTGGGATTGTTGTGAGGATTGCATCAGTTAATCAGCATGGAACACGTAGCACAGAGCCTGCAAGTAGCGTTAACTGATTACTATTCTTATTTGCTTCATTGGGACATTCCCTTCCAGAAGATTCTCCTAGTTACATATCCTAGCAATGAAGATGAAGCTTGATGCAGAGGAGGTTTGTGAACTGAAAGTCCCTGCATTTTTAGAAGCACAGAGGCTGGGAGGAGAGAAAGGGAAGTATATTGTTATAAGATTGTTATATTATGCATTAAGTGGCATAAATATCACTTGAAGGTGATAAATTAAATTATATACTACAAATCCTAAAGCAACCACTAAAATAACAAAAGAAAGTTGTAGCTAATATGCCAACAAAGGTGATAAAATGGAATGTTTAAAAATCCTCATTTAATTTGAAAGAAGGCAGAAAAAGAGTAAAAAGAGAACAAAGAATAGGTGGTATAAATATAAATAGTGAAGTGATAGATTTAAACCTAACCATATTAATAATTACAGTAAATATTAATGATCTAACTACTTCAGTTGAAAGGTAGAGATTATCAGACTGGGGGAAAAAGTGACCAAACTATATGCTGCCTGTAAGAAACACAGTTTGAGTCTAAATACACAAAGAGATTAAAAATAAAAGGATGGACCTGGCTGGTTGACTCAATTGGTTAGAACATGGTGGTGATAACACCAAGGTCTGTGGTTTGAATCTTGTAGTAGTCAGCAAAGTAAAATAAAAGGATGAAAAAAGATACACTAATCAGTATTCAAGAGAAATAATCAAAAGAAAACTGGAGTGGATATACTAATAACAGACAGAGTAGATTTCAGGGCAAAGAATATTATCAAGGATAAAAAAGTTTATTTCATAGTGATAAAGGGGTCAATTCATCAAGAGGGAATAATAATCTTAAATGTTTATTCACCTAATAACAAAGCTTCATAGTACATGAAGCAAGAACGGTTGGAATTACAAGGAAAAATAGGCAAATCTACAATTATAGTAAGGCATTTCAATACTACTCTTTCAATGATTTATAAAGCAAGTAGACACAAACTCAGTAAGGGTATAGAAGTTTGAATAACAGTATTAACCAGCTTGACCTAATTGACAACAGCAGATTATGCATTCTTTTCAAGTGCACTTGGAACATTTACCAAGATTATATTTGGGGCCATAAATAAATTTAAAAGGAAAAATTAGTTTAAAAGAGTCAAGTCATAAGTATGTTCTCTGATCACAATGCAATTAAATTAGAAATCAATAACAGAAAAAAAGAAACTAAAAATAATTAGTTAAAAAAAGAAGAAAAAAAGAAATCAGTAACAGAAAGATCTCTAGAAAGATTTCCAAATATTTGGAAACTAAACAATATACATCTAAATAAGTTGTGGAGGCCTGGCCGGTTAGCTTGGTTGGCAAGGGTGTATGATGTTATAACATGAAGGTCAGGGGTCTGGATCCCTGTACTGGCCAGCCGCAAAAACAAACAAAAAACCCCAACAGATTTCCAGAACCAGTTGTCCTTGCCTAGCAGCTCAAGATCAGAAGGACATTTTGTGACCCAACAGCCTTATGAACCCTGCCAATTTCCTGCCCTTTACTGCACAGTTGTGAGCCTTACACATTTGCTTCCTGCCAGCAGTGCAAATCAGTCTCCAAACATTTGAGTCTTTATTTTTCTACAGGTGCATCATTTAGAGTGTAGATTATAGAGGACCAGATTTTCATCCTAGATTCACTTCTTCCTGATAAAAAGTTAAAAGTCATTTCTTAGGGCCATTGTTTACCATGTGTATCAGTAGACTCTTCCATTGTTGTGACAAACCCAACTCAAACAGACTCTAATAGGATCTTTATTAGCCCAGATTTTTGGAAGGTAAGGACCCCAGGGATATAACTGGTATTGTCTCTTTGTTATTGTTTTCTCCTTTGACTTCTTTGTCTGGCAGCTTTCCCCATGTGGTAGCGAGGCAGCCGCCAGCAACAACAGGGAAAGAGCCCCTCCTTCCTAACTGGTCTGGGGACAGTTCCAAGTTCAGCCCTTAATGGCTGAGATTGGGTCAGCAGCCTTGCCTGACCCAATCCCTGTGCCCAAGAGAGGCTAGGGATTCTTATTGCCAGGTCCAGGTCACCTGCCAGCAGCCAGGGTGAAGTTGGCCAGAGCCAAACAACGAGGACAGAGAGCAGGGAGGGGGCATTCTGCAAAGGCAGATCAGAGCAGGGTTACTGGAGGATGTCAGCAGGGAAAAGCAACAGATGAGCTTTTACCAGGGCACAAATCCAGTTATTTTTAATTTTTGACTTAGTGGAATATTAACATGCCTCCAAAAGCCAACAATATACAAAAAGCATACTCCCTTTGAGTGACGCTTAAACACTTGTTCCTCACAACCCTCGTAGGCAACCAATTTCATTGAGCTCTGATTTTTCCTTCCTGTGTTTCTTTTTATAAAGATAAGTAAATATATTTATGTTTTCGTTTCCTATCTTTTTTATACAAAAGATAGCATACTATACATGCTCATTTGTACTTGTTTTTTTCACTTAACAAGAGAAAGAAAAAGATTTTTAACCAGCCATACCAGTTCTTGCTGGCATTAGTACACAGGGTTGAGCATTGACTTGTAGATAATGGGATGTATATATGAGCATATGAAATGACCGCCAGCCTTCTCTTCTGCTGAGTGGTGTCTTTATACTCTTAAGCCTGGGTTGTAAGTGAATCTCTCTCTTCTTCCAATGCAGATGGGGGCAGCTATGCCATCCACGACTCCTGGGCCCCCAGTTTGAGCTCCATAGGGGAGAGTTCCCCCTCCAGTCCCACCGGACACAACTGGGAGATGAATTATCAAGAGGCAGCCATCTACCTCCAGGTAAGTGTCTCCCAGTCAGCACCTGGCCATTTTCTGCACCTGTTGGTGGGGTGGGGGCAGCCAGGGCTCTATTAGACACCTAGATGTTCAGTTCTGGCTTAGGTTTTAGCCCCTGCTCATATGTGAGCTTCTTATCGGTAAGATGGGGAGAGGAAACCTGGTTGTGCCCATGGGGGAAGGGCACTGTGCGCAGGCTTCTCCTCTGACCCCGTTTGTGGCTGTGCCTGCTGCTGAGGTTTCTTGAATCTGTCCAACTGACCTTTCCTGCCTGTCCCCTGCCCTTTCTCAGGAGAGAATTCTTAGTATACTTAATACTATAGCAGGGACTTGTCAACATAGTGTGGGGAACCTCAGAGATCTTTGTTTGTTTCTTGTTTACTTGTTGCTGCTTTCATGTTTGCTATTTCATGCTTGTTTTTTTTTCCTTTTTGTAAAAAAGAATACTTCTACTTTTCTGTAAAAATAATACATGTTCGTTACAATAAGAGGAAATGAAAATACATTCACCCAAGGTAGTCATTATCAACATGATTTCCTTCCAGGCTAAAAAAAATATGTATTTTGAGAATAATTTTAAAGTCATGTGGTATCATCTGCTTTTTTTTTTTTTTTTGATAGCATGTGGCATAAGCTTTTTTCTCATGTTACAAGCCTTTTGTAAACATAATTTAAATGACTTTAAATTACGTTAGGTAAACTATCCTAATTTACTTAACTGTCCTGATAATCTTAGATATTTTCCCTTATTATAAATTACAGTCCCAGGACAGTCTATACCTAGAACACACACATGCACTCTCTCTAATATCTGGGATTATTTTACAAGGGAAGACTTTAAGAGATGAACTTACTGGATGGAAGGAGTCATTTTTTAGGGTCCTTGATATCTAGTGTGGAATACTCTCCCAAGGATGTATGGCCTCTGAAATGCCAGTCTTACTGGCTGTGGCATTTTCATCATAATCTTGTTGCTTTTGTCACTATAAGATTTTAGTTTCTGATGTGCATTGAGTAAGGGTTTGGGTGAGGAAATAGAGTTTTTCTTAAATTCATTGGAATGATAATTTTTCCTCACCTTTTTTCTTTGAAGGAGCAGTCCACTGCAAATATTTGTTTTCATTTAAAAAAAATATTTAATTAAATTCAGATATTTATTTGATAGTTGTTCAGTTGCCTGCATGTTTCTCCTGTTCTTCTACAGTTTCTTATACCTGTGCTACTAAACAAATGCATTTTGATTCAGGTTAAGACACTAGAAATGTAGGGAAATTTTAGCAAGCTCAGGCATACCTGGCAATGATCTAGCAGGGTCACCTTGTGCACCTCACCTTCTCTGAGGTTGAATATGAGCATGGGATAGGTCAGAACACAGAATTAGAATGGCCTGGGGGACCTCAGGAACCTGATAATTCCTTATTTCCCTAAGCAGATGAGAACATTGGTAGTAAAAACATGGTCTTTGAGGGCACCTAGTAATCTTTGGAACAATACTCTGAGGCTGTTATGATCATCTCCTACTTTACAGATGTGGCACCTGAGATTCAGAGGGGCTAAATGATGTCCAAGGCCACCCATCTAGGAAGTTGCAGAGCTTGGCTTTAAACTATCCATCTAGCCTCCAAATAACGTTCTTTTTTGTATATGTTGTTGCCTCATTTCTGCACCTGACCACATGTGTTCACTTGCAAATGGGCCATGTATTGTGGAAAAAGTAGTTACAGAATAGCAGGTGTAGTAAGATCATTTTTACATAAAATTTATGTGCATATAGCAGTGTATATATGTGTGCACATGTATGTGTGTGCATGCACAGATACCCATACACATCTGGAAAGTTCTTTAAATATTAAAAGCAATATCTCTGGCTGATGGAATTTTGACTGCTTTATAATTCTGTGTATTACGTAAATTATTTTATCAAAAATGCATCTTTTTTTTTTGTAGCTGGCCGGTACAGGGGTCTGAACCCTTGACCTTGGTGTTATAACACCTCACTGTAACCAACTGATCTAACTGGGCAGCACTTAAAAATACATTATTTTAAAAAAATAAAAATAAAAGCAAAACTTGGGTCCCTATGAATAGTAGTTTATGGCTGTCTCTGGAGGATGGGTTTAGCTGGTATCAGGATGGTCTTCCCTTTCGTGCTTGTGACTGAGCTATACTACAGCCCCTGGACCAGGTTGTTGGTGTGCATAGGTAATTGGCCCTCACTGCTTAACTGGTGCCTGTGGTTTCCTCTCCTCCCACACTTTACCTGTTAACTCACCCTCAGGAGCCATGTGCTTAGTGGTCCTGGTACCGTTGAGATAGCACTTGTTTCTGTGTGGACTTTGACCCCAGGGAGCAGAGCAAAGGCCTGGAAGTCACTACAACTGGCATTCCTTATTTTTCCTAATCTAATTCATGATCATCAGCCAGGAACAAGGCCAGTGTTCTCTTCTGGGGTTTGGATCAGAATCCTGTGACATGTGTAATGTTTCCCTCAGTCTTTGTTGGTAGAGACCTTAACCCCACATTCCCTCTGTGGCAATTCCAAGTCCTAGAGTTAAAATCCAAGCCCCCCATGTCAGTGGTTTCCCCTAACCAGACCTTCATTCCTGGCTCTTCATTGGAAGAAATTGCCCAAGAGTTCCATTTTTTTTTAATCATTCAAACCAGAAGCTTCCCAGGCTGCTGTGTGTGTCCCCCTCCCCACCCCTCGCAGCCATGCAGGTGGTGGTAGAAACCACGGCCCTGCGCAGACCACAGGACTGTGCACAGCTTGCTCGCCGTTGTACTGCCGAGATGTTTGTTCCCTTTGTTGGGCCTGCCCGTTGGGTCTGCAGTTTGTATTTATTTTTTGCTAACAAGGTAGCCATGTATCCAGCTTCGGGGAAGTGACTCATTCAGAGTTACCCTGCAAACCACAAACAAGGCCTTCCCTGGAACAGGGGTTTGTGAGGATGGTGAGGGTGGTCCCATCCACCATTCTGAGACAGCTAGCATGCTTCTAGAAGGGCTCTGGGTGAAGGAGTCCAGGTTTACATTCTGGCTATGTGACTTTCCTCTTCACATTGACAACCAAAAATATCTCCAGACATTGCCAAAGGTCTGGAGGGAGTGGATGGGGAAAACTTCCCCCAGTTGGGAAGCAGTGAAGTGACGTGAGACACGCAAAGCCTCAGCCAAGGAAATGCTTTGTGTCGGCTGCCTGGTGATTGCTGATGAAGCTGGTGAGGGTGGGAGGCCCCTTACTGACTCCTGTGCCCACCGACTCCAGGGAGGCGATGAAGATACCCCTCCAGAAGGCTCACTCTAACAGGAGGGATGTCAGCAGTGGTCTTAGGGTGGCATCTTCTGTATTCTCAAGTGGATAATTCCTGGGGCTATGTCATTTATTTTCTATAACATTAGCAGGAAGCCAAGATAGTCATTTAGAGTGAGGGTGCTGGAACCAGACACTCTGGCTCTGTAACTTCAGGCCACTGCTGAAGCTCTCTGTGCCGAGGTTTTCTCATCTCTCTGTCAAATGGGGATAATAAGAATACCTGCCTAAAAGGGAAGTTGTCAGGAGTAAAGGGCTCAGGTAAAGGGCAGGGCACAGTGCTTGGTCCTGGTAACACTTGATCAAGGTTGGCTATTGTCTTATTACTGTTAAGATGGAAGGAATTGAGGGCAAGGTCCATCATTTTGCACAGGTCAGGAAATTAGAGATAACAAATAAATTAAAAAGTGGGATGTGGGAATGAGATATCACCTTACAGCTATTATAATGGCTATCACCAAAAATATGAAGGATGAATGTTAGAGAGGATGTGGAGAAAATGGAACTCTTGTACACTGTTGGTGGGTATGTAAATTAGTATAACCATTGTGGACAACAGTATGGAGGTTCCTCAAAAAACTAAAAATAGTGCTACCATATGATCCAGCAATCCCCCTACTGGGTGTATATCCAAAAGAAATCAGTACCTCAAAGAGATATCTGCACTCCCATGTTCACTGCAGCATTATTCACAATAGCCAAGAGATGGAATCAACCTAAATGTCTATCAACAGATGAATGGATAAAGAAAATGTGATATATGTACACAATCGAATACTATTTAGCCTTTAGAAAGAAGGAAAGCCTGTCATTTGTAACAACATGGATGAACCTGGAGGGCATTATGCTAAGTGAAATAAGCCAGACACAGAATGACATACCGCATGATCTCACTTATATGTAGAATCTAAAAAAGTTGAACTCGTAGAAATAGAGAGTAGAATAGTGATTACCAGAGGCTGAAGGTAGAGTAAGGAATGGAGATATGTTGGTCAGAGGGTATGAAGTTTCAGTTAGACAGGAGGAATAAGACTTTAAGATCTATTGCACAGCATGGTGATCATAGTTAATAATAATGTAAAGTATATTTCAGAATTGCTAAGAATAGAGTTTAAATGTTCCCACCACAAGGCTGGCCAGTTAGCTTAGTTGGTTAGAGTGCAGCTTTGTAACCCCAGGTCAAGGGTTTGGATCCTCTTATCAGCCAGCAGCCAAGGGAAAAAAAAAAAAAAAAATGCAAACAAATGTTCCCACCACACACAAAAAAATGGTAAATATGTGACGTGATGGATGGATATGTTAATTAGCCTGATTCAATCGTTCTATAATGTGTGCATATATCAAAATATCACATTATACTCCATAATTATATGTAATTAATTACTTGTCAGTTAACAAAGAAAAAGTAGGAGGATGCAAGGAAGCCTGAGTTAAGTTAGAGCAGAGATGCCCCTGGACAGCTCTTGATGGATTTTAAAGGGTCTGGCTAGGCATGGTTATTGGCTTCTTTTTTTCTCTTAATGTTAATACAACTTAAAATAACAGTAATAGCCAGTATCTGGTGAGCTTACTGTGTGTAAGAGACCATCCCGAGTGCCTCACAAATGCTCTTCCGCTTTCTCCTCACAGTAGCCGTGTGCGGAAGCACTAGTGTCAGCTCCTTTCTCGTTGAAGAAGGTGAGCCTCAGAGAGGCAAAAGAACTTTCTCAATGTTTCACAGGGAGGGAGTGGGGGAGCCAGGACTCAGCCTGGGTTGCTATAGCCAGGCCCCAAGCCCTTTACCTTCTGCTGGACACTTCTGGAGTGGGCATTTGGCCTCTTAGGGGATTGGGCTTGCCTGCTTCTCTTTACCTCATCTCATGACTTTTTTATTCTTTGGTTCCTCCAAGTGGTTTTTAAGTAGCTAGTCTCTTTAACCCTTCCATAGGCAGGGGTGAGACCGACCATGTGTGGTTTCATGAAGATAATAGTTTTGATTTCCATCACCTCCCATCTCTGGCCTGAATCTCCCTTTTCTGCGCCAGGCTTCCCTTTCCTCCCTGCCCATGGCTCATCTCATGCTGATCATCTCAAGGCTCTCATGCCCTCATCTCTTGCTCCTGTCTTTTCAGGAAGGCGAGAATAACGACAAGTTCTTCACCCACCCCAAGGATGCCAAAGCGCTGGCGGCCTACCTCTTTGCACACAACCACCTCTTCTACCTGATGGAGCTATCAACGGCCCTGCTCCTGCTGCTGCTCTCCCTGTGCGAGGCCCCCGCTGTCCCTGCACTCCGGCTTGGCATCTATGTGAGTGCACGGGTGGCTGGGAGCAAGCAACAGAACCTGAGATAGAACGTTCTGGAAAGGTAGACACCACAAACAGACTTAAAACAGAGAGGCACTAGGTGGTCATAGAAGCTGAAGTGGCTCAGTGGTCTTGCCTGGGCTTCCCCACTGGAATGAATGTACTTCACCCAGTCTCTCTGGGATTCTGCTCACTAGTAAATCCCAGGGAGGGGCAGCATCCCATTGTCCTCACCAAGGACTGGTGCCCACACCGTGGTACAGGTGGGCAGGGCACCCAGTGGACAGCCCCACCGCACTATCTCCAACCACGAAGAATGCCTTTTTTTTGGTGTTGTCACCAGTGGGAGGTGGGGGAATGTATTGTGGGCGGCCCCAGCCCCACAGATGTTCTTACTCTGAGGCCAAGCCCTCACTCAGTACAGGGCCAGAGCAGCCTGTGGAGGCACTTTATCCTCTTCTGAGGTGCGGAAGCAGGGAAGGAAGGCTTTGCCTTTGAGTCAGGGAAGCTCCCATCTAGCCTGGGCTCTGAGGCCCTCCACACCTCAGCCCTGCTTTCCTTCTTCAGCTTCCTTCCTGTCTGTCCCTCTTCATGCCTAAAGCTCACTGCCATTCCAAACTGGTCTTCTTTCTTTGCTCTCTACACCTCCCCGCATGCTGCCCCTCTCCTGGATCCTCCTTCCCCATCCCTTCACCCTATCAATTCGTGCTCCTCTGCCAAATCTGTTGGAATGTCCATGTGCCCGGGAGGCCTTCCCCATCCACAGCTGGAGGAAATTCCCCCTTCTGTTTCCCAGAAGCGCTCTATTTCCCTGTTGGGAAGTGAGTTCCTGGAGAGCAAGGGCCACCTAGATTTGATGTTCATTCATGGTCCATATCTGGCCACCCTGTTGGTCACACCCTGTTTATCAATGGCCAAATGAGACAGCCCTTGTTTCTTGGACTCTTGACCAGCTCTCTTTCTGACCTGGGCCAGTTCACCCCTCCTTAGGCAACCTGTGGTAGTCCCCTGCTCCCAGGAGGTCATCATATTGATGCCCAATTTAGTGTAGACACCTGATCGGCATAGTGCACTACAGCCCAGAGCTCCTGGGCTCAAGCCGTCCTTCAGCCTCAGTCTCCCAAGTAGCCAGGACTGCAGGCTTGCGCCACTGTGCCCGGCTCTTGGACTCTTGGATTTTCAATTAAATTCTGGTGTTTTTTCCCCTTCACTTTTGTTTTTTAAGCCCCTAATTCATGCTTCCTCAGTGTCTTTTATGGGTCTTTGGTAAATTATATAAAATCCCTCCTGGAACAAGGCTAAATAAAAAATTTTATCTTTTTTATTTTTTTTTTAAACTTCAGCCTCATTATTTTTTCATTGTATGGGTCAGCATGTCTGTATTAAGTTTATGCTTAGTTATTCTGGGAAAAGCTCCATTACCAAATCCAGGGCCAGGGCCAGGTTTTTGACTGTGGTGTGTGTGTGTGGAAGGGGTCCTGGGGCAGTTTTCCAGGTCTTGGAAGGGGGTGGGGCAAAGAGGGAGGTGGCCGGGGACCAGTTGGCAATGACATGTGTTCACACCCTCTGGTTGCAGGTCCATGCCACCCTGGAGCTGTTTGCCCTGATGGTGGTGGTGTTTGAACTCTGCATGAAGTTACGGTGGCTGGGCCTCCACACCTTCATCCGGCACAAACGGACCATGGTCAAGGTGATGTGTCCATCCATTGTCCATCTCCTTACAGCATTTTCTCCCATGTCACCTTCAAACCTCTATCTTTGGTTTAATTCAAAATCCCCCATGGGTCCAGTTTGCACTCAGGAGTGTGACTTACAGTCCTTGTCCTCACCATGCTTCCAGCCCTGCCAGTTGCCTCAGATG
Source organism: Cynocephalus volans (assembly GCF_027409185.1). NCBI lineage: Eukaryota > Metazoa > Chordata > Mammalia > Dermoptera > Cynocephalidae > Cynocephalus > Cynocephalus volans. The sequence continues at coordinate 190,497,836 of NC_084461.1, forward strand.
TCCTGGTGATGCCAGCAATAGCTAATGTGATTCATCATTTAGTACATGTCAGGTACTGGCATGGTCACCTTTGAGGCAGGTGTGTTGGTCTCCCCATTTTACATTCAGCCAGATGGAAGAGAATGGTATCTAAACCCAGAAAGATGGGTTTCAAACCCAGTTCTGTCCAGCCTCCATGCCCATGCTAACTGGTCGCTAGTGTTGTCCACCTTCTTTATGCAACAGAGAGTGGCCTGAGTAGGACCGGGTCAGGGTGGAACTTTGCATGAGAAGACCATGCACACTTGTCTGGGAGAACGTACCCAAGCCAGTGGAGGTGAAAACGAACTGCAGACCCTGGCGGCTTCATGGTGGAGTGGGGAGAGCCATAGGGAGGGCTGCTGGCTGAGGGCAGGCAGAGTGGCAGTTCTGCTGCAGTGGACGCTGTTGATGAGTTGCTGGGAGCATCCCCCTTGGGTTCGTTCTTCTGATGCCACACATCTGTGCCGGTAGCTGGGCTGCTCTCCTCCTCCTCCAGGACCGCCTGATGTTGGAGGGAGGTGTCAGAGAGAGGTGGCGGGAGAGGAAGGGACCTCTCCAGCCCAGCCCTCAGTTCCAAGTGTTCAGGAGGGGCCTAGGCCGGGGAAGCTGACAGTGCTCTGTGCCTGCCGCCCTCAGACCTGTGTGCTGGTGGTGCAGTTTGTTGAGGCCATCGTGGTGTTGGTACGGCAGACATCCCACGTGCGGGTGACCCGGGCGCTGCGCTGCATTTTCCTGGTGGACTGTCGGTACTGCGGTGGTGTCCGGCGGTAAGGCCTGGGGGAGGAGCTGGTCAGACGGTCGCTATCATGCCATGGCCTGAACTTCTGGGCTGGTGGAGCAGGACCCTGTGTGTCAGTTAGTGAGAAGGTCGATCCCACACATTGGTAGAATATAAACATGCTCATTTTCCCTCTGCCATTTCGCCCACACAGAGGGGAGAGGTGCTATTCCTGCTGAAGTTCAGGTCTTCTGACTCTGAATCCAGGGCTCTTTCCCATCTTACTTGCAGCCTTCTGGAGCTGGCTTCTCTCTGAGCACATTATCTGTCCAAATACACTAGCAGCAGCAGTAGCCTAAAGCAGGCAGGCAGCTCAGCAGAGTCCACGTGACCTGCACAGGCTCTGTGATACCTCCACCAAGGCTGAATTCAAACCAAACCAAGCCTAGAGTTACATTTATTTTTGGAGATTCCATCTGGGAAGTTTCTTGGCTGGTGTGCTGTTGATGAGAATGGGCTAGCAATTTACCTCTCTGTACCCATCCTCAGAGCTGGAAACAAGTGTCCCAGGACCACGTGGCCCTGAAATGTCTCATGCATCTCACATGCTGCTCGTGGAGTCTAACCTTTACTCCCAAGGCCATGCAGTGGCCTTCTGCTGCTTCGTTCCTCTCTTCATTCAGGGCGCTCACCTGCTTGGGCTCTGTCACGAGGTGGGAGTGGCTGTGTGTGCTACACCTGCTCAGTCTTTCCCACAACCCACTGAATGGGGGTCTCAAGCCACTTTAGGAAAAACTAAGTATGATGTCTTGCCAGGGTGCAATGGGATGTAGTATTCCAGGTCAGGAGCACCAGACCCCCATTTCGACAAGCGCATCCCCCACTGAGGAGTCCCAGACAGCCCAGGCTGGCGCCTCCCTCCACCTGGCCCACCTTTCTCCCCAGTAACCTGCGGCAGATCTTCCAGTCCCTGCCACCCTTCATGGACATCCTCCTGCTGCTGCTATTCTTCATGATCATTTTCGCCATCCTCGGTGAGTTCCTGCACCCCAGGACCCAAGTGGCCTCTAAAAGCAAGCTCACAGTTGAAGAAAAATTTATGTTGACAGTTTTAGAAACTCAGAAAGGTTTAAAAAATGATATAAACACCCATAGACACCATCCAATTTAGGAAATGCAGTATTAGAAATAACAGAGAAGCCACCTTTGTATCTTTTCTTGATCTCAGTTCCCTCTCTCCTCCCTGAGGTACCTTCTGTCCTAAGCTTATCATTCCCATGCGTGTCTTTCTGTTTTTACTTCATGTTTACATGTCCTTAAGCAAAAATAACATGGTGTTGCTTTGCATATTTAAAAATGTATATAAATGGTCACATAATGTTTGTGTACCCTTCTGCAGGATGCTCTTCTGCTTCACATTATGTTCTTAAAGTTTATTCATGTTTATACCTGTAGTTGGAGTTCATTCATTTTCACCGGAGTATAGCGAATATACTAAAACTTACGATCTGTTCTATTGGACAGTTTTCTTTTCACAAATCTCACTGCAGTGAACATGCTTGTGTGCTTCCTGTGTACATGCCAGAGAGTTTCTCTAAGCACATACCTAGACCTTCAGGATCTGCACCCTTCAGTTTCAGGAGATACAAAGCAGGGGCACAGCCTTTCTCATGCCGAGGAGGTCTTCCCTCATGTTCACAGTCATTAGATGGTGGAGGTCCCAGCACATGGCTAGGAAAGCTGAGGTCCTTTCTCTAAGGTTCCTCAGGTGGCGAAGAGAGTGGAACTAAACGGCCCTGACTCTAAGGCCAGCACTAGCACTTGGACTTCTCTTTCCCCCAGGCCCTCATGACTGCCCTGTCCTGAGCCATTGGTACCTGCTTCCTTGACCCTCTACCCTACTCTGGATAGAATTTCATTTGTGCTTCTCCAGCGGCAGATTTCCCCTGAGGGTGGAGTTTCTTCCTTTTCCCACTCAGAATTTCAAGACTCAGGAATAGCCCATTCCAGGAAGGAGGAAATGAATGATCCCACCTCAGAAACTTGTCTGCAGGGGAACAATAAGACCCATTTGGAATTTTACTTGTTCTCAAAACCAAAGATTACAAATCAGCCATCTGGGTTCCAGATCTAGCCTATAGATGTGTTTCATTTGGTCTGAAAATTTTGAACCAGCATTTTACAGTTAGATTTCACACAAAAATCCAGATTTCCAGCCTTTTTTTTAAGAAGAGACTTGACAGTACTCAGGCACATTCCCACATGGCAGTAGGCATCTGGTGCCCAGTAGCCCCTGCTCCCTTTAGAAAGAACATGTTGTCCAAGGTGCCACAGTCCCCACCATTCCCTGTTGCTCTTCCTTGGCCCACTGTACTCATTTACATTTATTTGTCCAGTCCTTTTGGCACCTGGGTTTGGGTCCTCTGCTCTAACCCTTTTTTGTCTGTTTTCCACCACCCTCTAGGTTTCTACTTGTTCTCCCCTAATCCTTCAGACCCCGTAAGTAGTGGACATGTTTGTCTGTCTCTTCCTTTATGGGAGGGCTTTTCCCCCAGACAAGATGGCTCGAATGCCTCTAAAGCCATATTAGTAAGGGCCCTGCCTGGTTTTGTATCATAGTTTATGGCACTGAAAGTTCTCCATCACTCAGACTTGAGTTGTTTCCTTCCTTAAGTGCTGAGGGAATCCCCTTTCCTGTCTTTGGAGGGATGTTTCCAGGATCAGGTTTGGAACCCTGGAAGGTTTTGGCAGAAGAACAGCGCAGGAGAGCCAAGCTAATCACCCAAACATGACTCCCTGGGAAAAGTCCGCCAAAGTCAGTAGTCTGCTTCTGCTAGAAGCATCTAGTTCAGGGAGGTGAAGGTCTCTGGAATGCGCATTCCTCTGCCATCCCTCAGGGATTCCTTGGGAGGAGGATGGGGAGGGTGGTGAGCTGGTGATGACCCATCACAGCCTGTTCCTGGCAGCTGTGCCTTCAGCCTGGCCTCAGTGTGGTCCTCTGACTGCTTTTCCCTTCTAGTACTTCAGCACCCTGGAGAACAGCATCATCAGTCTGTTTGTGCTTCTGACCACAGCCAAGTAAGTGTGGACTCCGCTTTGCCTTCCACCCTCTGCTGGAGCACCAGCGTCTTCCCCTCTTTATAGCAAAGTATATTCCAGATCTCAACATAGAGAGGTGCTTGGGGTGCTATTGAGAGATGGGATTGGTGTGGCAAGCTTGAAGCCCAGAGACCGAGAGTAGGGGAGGGGGGATGGAGGCTAGGAAGGCAGAAGAAGGAGCTGTCCTTTGTAAGCCGTGTTCTTCAAGAAGCTTGGGGCAGACGGCCACAGGGCCTGGCGGGTAACCTCTACAAATGCAGTTTCCCAGATGTGATGATGCCCTCCTACTCCCGGAACCCCTGGTCCTGCGTCTTCTTCATTGTGTACCTCTCCATCGAGCTGTACTTCATCATGAACCTGGTAAGTGGACGTGCTTCAGGCTCTTCTGCAGCAGCCTGCTCCAGCCCATGCAGTGCTGGGCACCATGGGACTAGAGAAGTCGGTACTGCCATCAGCCTCTCAGGGCACAACTCTGGGGCAGAAAGGCTCAGACTCATAGTCAAGTATGGTGTTTTGGGGAATATACCATCCACATTTGAGGAATTCAGCTGGTTCGCAGTGGGAGTAGCCTTCCTGGGTTAGTGCTGCTGCTGCTGGTAGTGCTAAATTTAAGCCAAGGCTACACTGGTACATTTTCATTCTTACAGCAAACATATGGTAACTGTAAATGCTGGCATTTATTAAACCTTAGACAGGTACCATGCAAAGTGCTTTATATATGAAATGATTTAACACATCAACCCTGGAGATTCAGTTATGATTATGATTTTCAATTTACAGAGGAAGAAACTGAGGGTCAGACTGATAGAGTGACTTGCCCACAACTGCACAGCTTGGAGTGGTGGGGCTATGCTGGCCCCTTAACACTCTGTCCTGTTGTACCTACATGCCAGGAACGTCTCATGTATTTCTACCTATTTATTATGAACCATCAGAAAATCTAACATAGAACACTTTCCAGTAAGGAGAATGTAAAGCCCCTGTGTACTCAAAACTTAGGAGGTGTTTGCAGAGGCTTGGCTGGCCACCGAAAATATTCCCTGACATCAGCAGATTGCATCTGACACTAGACTGTTAGGCCATGCTGAGACCACACATCAGTGCAGAGTTGTCAGTGAGAGGCTTTGATCAAGTGTTGTGTTTATTTTTATACTTCTGAAGAGCATTCCTACAACGATCAACACAGTCAGACCCAGTATAAAAATGGAAAACACTTTCTCAGGGGTAGACTTGTAAAATGTAAGAAATCGAAGACTTAAAAAGGAAGATATTTTCTTTTTTTAGTTCCTCAGAACTAAAAAAGAAATCTGTTGGATACCTCTCTGTATTTGCTTTAATTTGTAATATATTTAGAAAATCTACGGCAGGAGTCAGCAAACTAGAGCTACTGGCTACATCCATCCCCACTCTGTTTTTATTAATAAAGTTTTATTGGAACACAGCAATGCCCATCTGTTTACATATTGTCTGTATCTGATTTCATGATACCGTTGATATGCCTGCAGGGTTGAATAGTTGCAATAGATATCATCTGGCCTTCAGAGCCTTAAATATTTGCTCTTTGGCCCTTTACAGAAAAAATTTGCTGACCTTTGATCTACAGGAAAAAAATGCAGGACCAATATGAAGGGGTAGAAAGGACAAGAGAGTTTCCCTCAAAGTACTTTGAAAAACAAAGAACATGTTTCTGAAAAGGATTCTTTCAAATCCTGCCCCTGCCCTCCCACCCCCTTCTGATAATTCAGACTGTGTTATTAATAAGCTAACTTTGGTATTAGGCAATTCTAGAATGTTATTTCCTTCAGTGCAGGCCTCCTCATTCCCGTTATATCTGGGGCCGCATGTGAAGCTGTGACCCACAAAGAGGAGGAAGCATTGGGCACAACTATGCTCCTTCCTACTCTGAGGCTGGAAAGGCAGCCGGCACAGGATGGGCACACAGCCTCCTTGGCCATTGGACTGAGCTGAATTGGGCTTAGAACCCAGTTGTGTTCCTCTTGCTACTTTCTCCTACCCTGGCTTGTACCCTGCTCAGCCAGGGACAGGCTGTCATGGAGAACAGAGGATCCTGGGGAAAAATTGAAAACAATGTTTCCATGCATCTGAATAGAGAAATACAAGTGGCAAGCATGGCCTTCCTCTCTTGAGACTTGGAGACAAACTTCCTACACCACAAGGTGCAGGTGAGAGGGTCTCCTCAAGGCCCCCTCTGGGGTAGCTGGATGAAAGCCCTGCCTGGAGAGGCAGAAGATGAGCCCCTTATTGCTGGAGCCCTGCCATGTAGGGGAGCCAGGGCTCTATGCTTTTCCCTCACAGCTTTTGGCCGTGGTGTTCGACACCTTCAATGACATCGAGAAACGCAAGTTCAAGTCTTTGCTGCTGCATAAGCGAACCGCCATCCAGCATGCCTACCACCTGCTCATCAGCCATCGGGTAGGGAGGAGTAGGAGTGGAGGCCAGGGCTAGGGAGAGGGTTGGTCTTTGTTCTCCCTCCCTTGCCCAGAGCAGCCCCTAAGCATGGCATGGTCAGCAACTTTAAAAACCAGGAGGCCTGCTCTTGGAGAACAAGAGTAGGAGCCCTGGGATCCCTTGTGCTGGGCACCTGGAGTGGCTGCCCCAAGGGAAGGGGACAATGTGGTTCTGTATTTCCACATTGTTCTCTTTCCCCCCAGAGGCCAGCTGGCATTTCCTACAGGCAGTTTGAAGGCCTGATGCGCTTCTATAAGCCCCGGATGAGTGCCAGGGAGCGCTATCTTACTTTCAAGGCCCTGAATCAGAGCAGCAAACCTCTGCTCAGGTAAGAGCCAATGCTAGGTGAAAGCAGCCAGGTGAGAACAGCATGACCAGACAAGGTATATTTACTGAGGGAGCTGAGGCATATGAGGCAAAGCAGCTTGTTAGAGACTTTTGTTTTCTTCACTGAGATTCTTAGACGTGTAAACTATTAGTCAGGATTCCTTTTGCAAGCAACCAAAGTCCAGCACCAATCCAATTCATGCTGACTTCATAAAAAAGGAACATGAACCTGGCTCATGGAATGAACCATCCAGGCTGCTTGCTCTTGAACCCTGAGTGGGGTAGGGTGAACCAGGTGGACAGAGAGGGATGAATACACACATATGCCCCCCACACACCTGGCACAGCCTCAAAGAACCGATCCTGGGATCTTCACAGGCAGCACTGATCTTCTAGACTGTTGATGACCAAAACTGTCGATTCAAAAGGAAGCAGACCTGCTGTAGAGGTGAGGATGAGCGAGCTCTGTTCAGACCCAACTCACAGTCCCAGTTCCATTAAGTCCTCTGCTCGAAGAGGCTAAGTTTCTGTCCATCTAGGAGTTATAGTACTCAAGGGCTGCCTCTCCAAGGGGATTGAAACTGTCAGTAGTAAATATAGACTAAGTGGCTTAAGTGCCTGTAGTAACTCAAGGACAGAGGAGATCAAAGCAACTGCAGTAAGGGTACCCTGAGCACTGATGTGCTGGGACTCCAAGAATCCCCTCCTCTCCTGCCACTCTCATCCCTTAAAGGTAACCACAGGCAGGTGAGTGAGAGAAAGGAAGCTCAGTGGGAACTTGTTTTGATTTTTTTTTCCCTTTTCATTTTGCTTCTGCCAGCCTAAACGACTTTTATGATATCTATGAAGTTGCCGCTTTGAAGTGGAAGGTGAGTGCCCCTATGAGACCAGGGAGGGAGTGGGCAGACGGACTCCCAAGTGGGGTGGTGAGGATCGAGGCCCCCTGAGGCCCAGCTCTCTGCCTGCTAGAACAGCTCTCAGCTTGGCACCGTGCACTTCATGGATACCAGATGGCTCCTGCATTTGCCCTTATGTTTGCCATGTGGTGTCTAATCACAGTGACTAATCACTCTGTGACCTCAGTCAAGTTATCGAACCCGTCCAAGGCTTGTCTCACCTGTGAAATGGGATAATAATAATTCCTGCCTACAGAGTTATTTTGGGGATTATATGAAAATACTGCGTGTGCACAGCACGTTGTAAATGCCCAGTAAACACTGGCTGTCTGTGTTTTCACTTACATTTCTGAATGTTAACACTGTTCCCCAATTTAGTGGGGTGAGCAGGGATGGAAAGCCAGCATCCTGGCCCCAGGGCAAGATTCTGGTCACTGGCACTGACATTCTCTCTCCCGTGGCCTGTGTTCTTGCCAGACAAAGAAAAACAGAGAGCACTGGTTTGATGAGCTTCCCAGGACTGCGTTCCTCATCTTCAAAGGTAGGGTTGACCTGAATATGATGTCTTGGCAGCTGGGGACAGATGGAGGTTTTCAGAGACCACAGATAAGCATTCGAGGAGTATGTTCAGAGGGGGTGAGTGTGTGTGTGTATGTCTGAATGTGAAAAGGCACAGAGAGTGTTAGGAACTGGACTGGGAAGGACTCTGGTGAATTAAAAACCAAATTAAGACATTTGTTGATTTTTATTTTTTTATACAAAATCTATAGATACTTTTTGAAGAAAATTTAGAAAGTCAGATAATTAGGAGAAAATGAAAATGTGGTTCAGATCCCCATACTGGCCAGCCACCAAAAAAAAAAAAAAAAAAATTTACCACCCAGAGATAACTGCTGTTAATTCTCTGATAAGGTTCCTTCTGTTAGTTATTTTTCTGTGCATTTTTAAAACAACAGTAGGATTACATTATATATTCTGTTCTGTAACCTGCCTTTTCATCTAATTTATTTTTACCCTCCTATGGCAGGATATGTTATGTCCCCTTGCATAATGCTAACATATTATAAAATTTGAAATTTTTAAATTGGGTACTCATATTGTTTACGTAACATTTGCCCCTTAGTTTAATGGCTGTTTAGAAGTTCCACACGAAGAGTATTGTGAGGGAATTTCTTGTGCAAAAAGCCTGAGTCTGGGCCATTATAAACAAGAGTAAAGATGGTATATTCTATTATGTGATTTCTCCCTCAGCTAGGCCCTTGGGCACAGCTGTTACTCCATCATTTTTAAAGGGTTTTTCATTCCAATGGGATGATAGTCACTCAAGTGGGTGAATAAACAGTCCCAGGCCGAGGCAAGCAGCAGTTTACATTTCAGCAGTGGCCAGCAAAGCTCTGTCCTGTGCTGTCTTGGCTCTGGGTTGCCTAGGCTGTCTGCAGAGCAGCTGTTGTCGGTGCAGTCTTGTCTGGGGACTGAGCAGAAGCGTGGGTGTCACTCTTAGAGTAGGCCTTCCTTTTTTCACCCCAGGCATAAATACCCAGGTTGCCTACATGCATGAAGTATGTCATAGGGGACTGGGTATGAAATTTTCTATTTTAACATTTCTTCTCTTCAAATAGGAATTAATATGCTTGTGAAGTCCAAGGCTTTCCAGTATTTCATGTGTAAGTGTGAAATATCAGAGCTCCAGACCCCTTTCCTCCTGAGTCCTTTGCTGTTCTAGAAGGTGGAGAGGCAAGAGATTAGTCCTGCAGTCATAATTTTGACGTTTTATTGTAGAAAATTCCTAGCATGTATAAAAGTGGTGAGAAGATGATAATGAGCATCCATGTGCCCATCAGCCAGCTTCAACAGTTACCATCTCATGCCAGTCTTTCTTGTTCGTCTGTACCCACACTCCAGCTTGTGATGCCCTCTCTAGTCCTGGAGTTTTTAGAAGCAAATTCCAGAACCACAGAATGCAATTGGTTCATATGTCTCTTAAGTTTGTTTTAATCTATAGGCTCCTCTTCCGTCCCATTTCTTCCTCTTGCAATATTTAGTTGAAGAAACAGGTTTATTTGTCCTTTAGTCTTACTTTTGCATGTTCTTCTGTGCTATTTCCTGTAATTTGGTAGTTTATCTAGAGGTGTGTTATCCAATGTGGTAGCCACTAACCACATTGTGGCTATTTACATTTAAGCTAAGTAAGATAAAAAATGCAGTTATCTGGTCATACTTCAAGTGCTCAGTAGCTACAGATGGCTAATGACATCAGTGGACAGTACAGATAAGAAAATTTCCATCATCACAGAAAATTTTCTTGCACAGTGGTAATTTAGAGGCTTGATCAGATTCATTCTTTCCAAGGAGCTCTGGTTCCTTTTAGTGGGAATTGGTGTTTGGAGACCACAATCTGAAGTGTAAGGGGTTTTCATTACTTGGGACTGGTATTGTATCTAGTTGTTTCCATGGACAGGGATAGGATTTTGTTTTTTTTTTAATGATAAACTATTTTGTGAGTTTATCCTGATATTTCAAATTCAGGACTACAAGATTTTTACCTACTTCATCAATCTTACATAACTAGATTCCCAATCTTAAAATCCAGGTTCCCAACAACACTAACACGGTTACTTACTTGCTTATCTCACAGCCTCACAATAACAATCCCAACATAATCCCAACAATATAATTACAGGTTGAATATCCCTTATACAAGATACTTGGGATCAGAAACATTTTGGATTTTGATTTTTTTGGATTTTGGAATATTTGCAGAATACTACATACCAGCTAGCATCCCTAATCCAAAAATCTGAAATCCTAAATGCTCCAATGAGTGTTTCCTTTGAGCATCATGTTGGTGCTCAGAAAATTTCAGATTTTGGAGCATTTCAGATTTTAGATTTTTGAATTAGGGATGTGCAATCTGCACTAGAAACATTACTCCAGGGTATGCATTCAGATTATTGTGTTTTTTACTGACCAGCTGCCAAAAAACTTCAGAAAAACCCAGATTGCTGTGTTTTAAGGTCACCTGGAATAGTTCCTCTCCCTGTGGGTGTTTCACCAACCGGATTTACGTTTGAGTTTCTTTATTTCATGTTATTTTGATTGTTAGGGATTGCTTCTTACATGTAAGATTGTTTTATAATTATGTAAAATGTTTATATGGTTCCAAGTCAGATTTACAAAACAAAGTGTATTCAAGAAAGTTTACTTTACATCCTCGTCCCTTCCCCAATGGGCAATTTTTATTATGGTTTATCCTTCCATTTTTAAAAAACCATTAAGTAGATGCATGCATATCTCCATGTATTTTTGCTAGTGCATCATTGGGATGGATCCCTAGAAGTGGGATTGCTAGATGGAAGGCTAAATGCATATGCAGTTTTGCTAAATAGTTCATGCAGTCATTTTAAAATTATTATTATTATTTATTTTTTTTAAAAAGATGACCGGTAAGGGGATCTTAACCCTTGACTTGGTGTTGTCAGCACCACGCTCACCCAGTGAGCAAACCGGCCATCCCTATATGGGATCCGAACCCGCGGCCTCGGCGCTCCCAGCGCCACACTCTCCCGAGTGAGCCATGGGCTCAGCCCCAGTCATTTTAAAATTAGATAGCTCTAGAGGAAAACAAATATACTTGAACCCTTTGTATATTGTCCATTTTTTACGCCAAATCAGAGTAATCTGTACCTCTTCACTGGTATCCCTACAGTGACATAGAGGATGTTTTTAGAAATTCGTAGCTGTTTCTAGGTGAAACCACTGGTTAATTTTGCTCCTGTGGCAAGAGCACTGAGCAGAAATTCCCCATAAAATAAGCGTGTGGCACCCCATGCTCCCCATCCCCCAGAGCTTCCCGAAGGTTAATCAGGGACTGCAGCTGCTACCTGTATATTTTCAAGTCCATCAGTCCTTTCTCTGTCTTTTATGGGCCTGTCTATTTCAGACTTGGTGGTGGCAGTCAACGGGGTCTGGATCCTTGTGGAGACATACATGCTGAAAGGTGAGCCCAGCAGGGGGACTGGCTGTGTCCTGGCCAGCATACCTGGCTCACCTCTTGAGCTGCTCTTTCTCTGTCTTACAGGTGGGAACTTCTTCGCCAAGCACGTGCCATGGAGCTACCTCATCTTTCTCACCAGTAAGTTTCTGACATGGCTTTGCTGAACTGCTTGTTTTAAACCCTGGCTAGGGGCTGGCCAGTTAGCTCAGTTGGTTAGAGTGCCATCTTGTAACACCAATGTCAAGAGTTTGGATCCCCTATACTGGCCAGGCACCAGAAACTTAAGTAAATAAATACATACATACCTACATACATAAACAAACAAACAAACAAACAAACAAACAAACAAACCCTGGCTAGAAGAACTTTCATTTGGTTTAGAATCTCATGGCTCTTCTTGAAAACAGGGAGCCTTAAATAGATGGAGCAGAAATTGAGTCTGATTCTATGCTGCCCCTGTTAAAACTCTTTCGTGTTTCTCCACTGCCCTCTGCCAAGTCCAGACCCTAGATGTGACTCACACTGCCTGGCTGGACATGGCCCCTTCAGTCTCATCTCTAGTCAGTACCTCTGCCCTCACCACACACTCCAGCCTTCCTGGACGATGTCTGCTGCCCGGGACGCTCTTCCCATGCCCCACCTCTCTGCCTGACTTTCCTCATCATCCTATTAAGTCTGTCCATGAACACACCATGTCATCATCCCTGTTTACTTGTCTTTCCTACTGTCTAGATTCCAAGCTCTGTGCCAGCAGGCACTGCCATTCCCTGTTCACTGTTGCATGCCCAGCACCCACGTAATACCTGGCACTCAAGAGGTGCTCAGGAAAGATCTGCTGGATGAACAGATGGATGGCCGGGCCATTCCTGAAGAGGGGAAGGAAGTGTTTCCCTTCTAAGCCAGTTGTCCCAGTTGACCACTATCTGGGCTGGGCCCTCTCCCAGAGCACAAGCTCTCACAGTGGGCGTGGGAGTGACCTGGGCTCTGTCTGGCGGGCACACGGCCTGTGGGGAGGCTGGAGGCTGCAGAGGAGCCCAGCCAGGTGTGGGAGAGGATGTGGAGGAGCTGCCACTGACTGCCTCCTCCCATCCACAGTCTATGGGGTGGAGCTGTTCCTGAAGGTTGCCGGCCTGGGCCCTGTGGAGTACCTGTCCTCTGGGTGGAACCTGTAAGTGAAGAGCAGATTTCTTACCCGTGGATCCCTGCACACACCCAATATCCATGGTGTTTCTGGAGGTGCAGAATGAAGGTCTGAGGACAGGCCGAGCCCCCTGTCTTCCTGGAGCAGTTCTGCCCCAGCTCAGGAAGTCCCCAGGACTAGTCTCTTGTCTGAAGCCTCTTAGGCCACTTAGGCCAGTCCTTCTGCAAATGGCCTCTCAAGGTTCCTTAGGCTGGTTGGCTCTTGCTGAGTCATTAAGATTTTTCTCCTTCACAAAAACCATAGCACCCACAGAGGAGAAGGTTCTACCACCTCCCTTGTTTAGCAGTGGAAAAGAACCACATGGCCCTTCTCCCTTTCCTTGGAGAGGTCGGGAGGTCACTTACCCCATTAAAGTTAACTCACCCGTGAAATCAGGCTATACCCACGAGGTCTCGGGTCGTGAGAGTAAAACAAGTGAATAAACAGAGAAGAGTGGGGAAGAACAGTAAGGACATACACCTTGTGTGTCTGTGGGGGAGAAAGGACCCTCCGTCTTAAGGCAGGGCGGGCTGTTCTCTGGTGAGACTCTCACCAGAAGGTCCTGCCCCCCTCCCTCAGTGAGTTCCTTGGGGACGGGCAGATCCCCAGTGTAAGCAGATGTCTCTTTGGTACTGCGGAGGCTGGTGCTCTGTCCGCCCTGTCATAAGACCAGCAGTGGGTCCTCAGGAGGGGATTCCTGGGCGTTTCAGCCCCAGGGGTCAGAGCATCGAGGCCTGACCCCCAAGACTGCTATGGCTGAGGCCTGGCCAAGTCAAACTCAGATGCCCTGAGGTGGCAGGGAGTTGCTCCCTGGGGCCGGCTGTTGCTTTTGCCATGGCTGGTGTCTCTGAGCTCCTTGGAAGGGTGGCAGAGAGCAGGGCTGGGAAAGGTGAGCAGTCATGGGGGAGGCTCAGGGGTCACTGAATGGATCATGGCTTCTCCCCTCCCCCAGGTTCGACTTCTCTGTCACTGTGTTTGCCTTCCTGGGACTGCTGGCCCTGGCCCTCAACATGGAGCCTTTCTATTTCATAGTGGTCCTGCGTCCCCTGCAGCTGCTGAGGTGATGGGGCAGTGCTGGGGTCGGCGAGGGTGGGAAAGCCCTGGACTAGTCTGAGCAGTAACCTGAATGAGCCAGGAGACTCAAGCTCATGTCCCAGATGTCATGCCCCTGCAGAAACACCATGGGGTCACAATCATCACCTGTGAGGGCATGCAAGCTGACCATGCCTCCTTACCTCACTGGCGCCAGGCGCCTCTGACTGGCAGAGAAACCTGCCTGGGGTGGATCCGCTGCGGCCCCAGGAGCCCACTTGCTCAGAGTCACAAGTCACAGCCACAGGTCTGAGGATCTGAAGGGACTTTAAGGAGCCCTGGGGCTTTTCTGGCTCAAGAAATCCCCTCATGCAGATTCTACCCTTTCCCCAGGGACTACAGTAGGAGGTCAGGAGAGCCTTGCTCCACTGAATGTCTGTGCCTAATCAGGGGCCTCAAGTCTCAGAAGCCCGGGTTTTCCTCCTGACTCAGCTGCTGTCCCATCTGCGTCCACTCCCATCCTTCCCAGGAGGAGAGGAGGAGGTGTGGGGAAGGTGGTCCCGGGGCAGCGTCTCCCCGCCCTGGCAGTGGTGGCCTGGGGCTGGGCCCACATGTCCGCTTCTCTCCCCACTACCCGCTCTGTACTGATGAGCCACGCACACCCAGCTCCTCTGTAGGCGTGGGCTCTGTTCCCTCCTGCCTGGGTTTGCCACACCATCTGGAGCAAGGCCTTGCCCCTCCCAGAGCCTCCTGCTTCATTTGCAAGCTAGAGGATGGTCACTGCTACCTCCTCACCACGTAAGATCCTGTGAGGAGACACAGGTGGCTCTGCTTCTCCCAGGGAGAGGCCCTGTCCAGCCCTGATGTCCTGGGGCTGCCACTGTCCCTAACCACCTGCTGGGGCTGATGGCTCTGAGGGATGTAGACGCTCAGGTGGACGAGGGGCCCCTCAGTGTGTCTTTACCACGTGGTTTGGAAGGCAGGGCTCTGGCACATTCTGAAGGAAGGAGGCTGAGGCCATGCCCCTTGCATCTGTAAGTGACCTGCTGTCCTCCTGTTGCTCAGGTTGTTTAAATTGAAAAAGCGTTACCGCAATGTGCTGGACACCATGTTCGAGCTGCTGCCACGGATGGCCAGGTACTGCCCTGTCTCTCAGCTCGCAGGTGCAGGCACTGTGAGGCTTGTGCACAGTGGGGGTGGGCAGCTGGGTGACAGTAAGGAGAAGGAGGCCTCCCAGGAAGGACTGGAATCGAGGGTCTGATGGGTCTCCAAGGAGCCTGAACTCCACCCCACAGGTCTCCCGGGCACCAGTTTTCTCCACTGACCTATCTGAGATATTTAGTAGGGAGGGCAGGGAGCTGTCAACTCACTTACCACCTGTGTCTACATTCACAGGTAAGGGGTCACCTGTGAGTCTACCTTCACAGGTAAGGGGTGAATCTCTGGTAAAGGGGCATCTGCTAATAGAGTCCTGAACTGAGCCATTTTTTACCCCAGACCTGAACATGAGGCCCCTTCCCTGCAGGCACTTTCCAGCTGGTGAACCTGGCTAGGGGCATGCCTCTCCTTCAGTCAGCTCAGTGGGCCTGGGGTGCTGGGGTTGCCCTCCGCCTTCCCGCCCCTAAATCATCTGGCTCTTTGACCCTCCTCTCCAGCCTGGGCCTCACCCTGCTCATCTTCTACTACTCCTTCGCTATTGTGGGCATGGAATTCTTCTGTGGAATCCTCTACCCCAACTGCTGCAAGTGAGTAGCGGAGCCCGGCCCTGCCCGTCTGGCAAGTTTCCGTCCCCATCCCCCAAGCGGGTCTACGCACTCTCCAGTTGGGTCTCCATCAGCTCACCCTGGGCCTAGACAGGTCTCCTAGGAACAGCCTGTTAGGCTGAGGCAGACAGACCCACAATGGGAAGATTGTTGGGGTCAGGGCTGGAGAGCCAGCACAAAACCTCCCACGACCTCCCCTTTCCCTTCTCTTGCCTTCCTCCACAGTGAAATCAGTGTACTCTGCCACCCATTCTCCACTCACAGTGTTCTCTTTACTCTTGGATTCTTATGGTCTCAAGCACTGATAAAGAAAAAGTTTTACAAAGACACGTGTAGCCAGTTTGAGTGTCGAGCTGATTTCAGATCCAGCAGCCTGGGGCAGTAGTAGGTCATGAACTTTAGAGTGTATCAGAGTCACCAGGGGGCTTCTCAAAGTGAAGGTTTCAGGCCTCCGTGTATCTGATGCAGTGTGTCTCCACCTTCTAAACAAGTGCCCTGATGGCCCAAGCACTAGACTTTTAGCAACATCAGCATGGATTTTATTAGAACAGTCATGAGGGATTGGGAGGATGGTGGCAAATAAGATCTCCTCAAAACAGGGCAAACAAAACCTGTGCCACCATGGATGCATTTAGGCCAAGTGCTGGAGAAGCCTGTGAGGAATTCTCCCTCCCGAGGATGGTTGCCTGTAACACCTGCCTTAGGAGCAAACCCTAGACTGGGGAGCTGCAGGGGAGGCGTGCACCTCTTTCTTCCTTCCCCAGCAGGTGGCTGCGAGAAGACCACAGGGAGGTGAGCCCCGTGGTTCCCAGCAGAGCCGACAGGGGAAGCGCTGAGAGCTTCAGCAGGAACGAGAGCTAGAGAGGGCTGGGCAGGAACCAGGCTGGGCAGCATAGAAAGATTTTTGGTCAGACCCAGTTTGCTCAAACTTTCTGTCCTCTATCAAGGTGAGCACTTGTCTTGTGACCTCCCTCTGCCTCTTTGTCTTCCCGGCCAGTGCAAGTACAGTGGCAGATGCCTACCGCTGGCTCAATCACACCGTGGGCAACAAGACGGTCGTGGAGGAAGGCTACTACTATCTCAACAATTTTGACAACATCCTCAACAGCTTTGGTGAGTGGAGAAACCACAGATGGGACATTCCCGGCACATGCCCCTTTTGACATAGCAAAGCATAGCAAAGCTGTCTGAGCTTCCCGAGCTGTTGGCCACACTTTCTAGAGTCCTCTCTGGCCCAGGTGGGAGATGTGGTCTGCCCAGCCTTAGGGGTGGAGTCCAGGCCTTGGCTGGGAGGGGTACAGCCCAGTACTAGGGTACCCCCCCATCCCAATGCCAGTCACAGGGTCGACCCAGCCACACCAGTGCTGCCCTGTGCTGTGCTGCTGCCCCCCACAGCTCTGCTCTGCCTCCCAGTTCCATGAAGAGGCCCGGGGGGAGTGGGGCAGAGGGAAGTGGCCCTGCCGGACACGGTGCCTCAAGAGGAAGGGGGAGCCCCCAAGACATCCCAGATCTGCACCGAGCAAGTGTGGATGTTCTTTTCCCCAGTCCCCCACCCCAGCCCTGGTCCATCATGGGCTGCTGAGACAAAGGGCGCACCTTTTGGGGACAGGCCAAGATGGCAAAACTCTCTGTGGACATGCACTCAGGGAGGGCCTGGGCTTATCCTTCCTGGAGACCGCAGCCCAAGCTGGCATGTGGGGATGCCACCATTTTAGAGCATGGTACCCAGGATAGGTGGAGAGAGGCCACTTGAAAGTGACTTTGAAGAAGTGGGTCTGATCAAGACACTTCTTTTTCCCCCTTCCTTTGGCAGTGACCTTGTTTGAGCTCACAGTTGTCAACAACTGGTACATCATCATGGTAAGGCTTGAAGTCTGCTCCTGGAGGTGGGTCTCCCTCACACAGTGTGGGCTGCCTTGCTTTTCCCGCACCCTGCAGAGTTCAGGGTCCTAATCTTGCTGGGTTGGTGTTCTGCAGGGGCCCCAGGATGGGCTGGAGCCACTGCTCTCAGCATATGTTGGGCTTGGCTTTCACCTTTGTTCCCCACCACACCCCCAGCAGCCAGGAAAGGTCAGTTAGCCTCTGAATCTCTGTACTGTCTCCCACCGTCATGGAGGTGGCATTTCAGTCAAGAAGCAGTGTGGCAAGGATTGCTGGTTCTTTGCCCATTCCCTAAGCTCTGCCAAGTCCCATCCCTACTTAGGATAAAGACTGCCTGTGGTAGTCCTGAGTCCAGCCATCTGTCTGCAAAGTGTCCAGGGCTCACACAGCATGAAGGAATGTTTAGACCAGGGGAGTGAGCTGCCTCTTCCCTGTCTCCCACAACCAAAGGCACATCAGGAAGGGTCTGTGAAGAGCCCGTGGGCCAGGCTCTGGGCATGGGGACATGGAGCAGCCTAAGTAGACAGTGACCTGGGCCTGCCTGGGTGCTCGCTCACTGGCTGCCTCTTTCTGTGTCCAGGAAGGTGTCACCTCTCAGACCTCCCATTGGAGCCGCCTCTACTTCATGACCTTTTACATCGTGACCATGGTAGGTCCCCAGCCACAGAAAACCCTTCACTCTTTAACTTCCAAGTCTCCAGCTGCCCCTGCCCTTTGGCTGCAGTGCCAGGGAGGAAGGGGCTGGGGTCATGTCTAACTGGACTCTGTTGGGTGTGGGCCCTGCAGCAGCAAGCCCCCACACACCCCTCACTCCCTGCCCCCTCTGCCCTTGGCCAGGTGGTGATGACTATCATCGTGGCCTTCATCCTCGAGGCCTTCGTCTTCCGGATGAACTATAGCCGCAAGAACCAGGACTCGGAAGGTCCGTGTAGGGAGTCATGTCTTGGTCATGTGCTGCCTGCTGCACATCCAGCTATCTGGCTGTCTGGCTGTCTGTCTGCCTGGCTGTTCGGCTTGCTTGCTGAATGGCTGGCTGTCCAGCTGTCTGCCTGGCTGACGGTCTGGCAGTTCAGCTGTCCAGTTGTCCAGCCTCTGGCAATTCAGCTCATTTATCTGGCTTGTCTTTCTAGATCTCTTATTTGTGTTAATTTTCAAATATTTTTAATGACAGAAAAATGCACATGATCTAATTTTATTTTTTATTTTTATTTATTTATTTTTTTTTAAAAGATGACCGGTAAGGGGATCTTAACACTTGACTTGGTGTTGTCAGCACCACGCTCTCCCAAGTGAGCTAACTGGCCATCCCTATATAGGGATCCGAACCCGTGGCCTTGGTGTTATCAGCACCACACTCTCCCAAGTGAGCCATGGGCCGGCCCTCATGATCTTATTTTTAAATAAAAATAGTACATGTAATAGTTTAAGAAAAATCAAGTAGACAAAGGCTTATGGTGGAAACAGCAAACCTTTGTCCTACCTTTCCTGTGACTCCTCCCAGAGACTTTTAACTCTTAGTTCTTTCTTCCTTTAGTTATCTCCGCTTTTCCAAATAATATGTTCATACTGTGGTTCTTGATTTAAATGGTATATTTTTTACTGCAAGGCGATTCCTTCTGCAACTTGATTGGCCTGGCTTTAATTGCCTCCCTTTTCCTATGTTGCAGTCTTCTGCATGCTGATCCTTCATTCTCTCCAAATTCTTCATCAAAACTGCCTGCAACTCTTACTACTTGTTCCCGAATCTCTGTTGCAGCAGGCTGTCTGACCATTTTCCTTTTGCTTGGAGACTTGCTCCTGAAGCCCTCTGTTCCCTGTAAGCTGATGGCTAGACCTGACACCCACAGCAAAGTCAGGGGAAGGGAGGGGAGCTCTAGGTGGTCGTGCTGATCCAGAATTTTCTTGGATAAGGAACCTTAAGACCATGCATAGGGGTGCCAGGGAGGATGGCTTAACAAGACCAAGCCCAATTGGTGACTCTGAGGCCTGATTCCTTCCCACCCTCACCCTCCCTTCTTGCAGTTGACAGTGGCATCACCCTTGAGAAGGAAATCTCCAAAGAAGAGCTGGTCGCTGTCCTGGAGCTCTACCGGGAGACACGCGGATCTTCCTCAGATGTCACTCGGCTGCTGGAGACCCTCTCTCAGATGGAGAGGTACCAGGTGAGGAGCCACAGGCCTTATCCATCAGAGGAGGTGGGTTTTAGCCTAGCGTGATTGCCTGCCGTCAAGTGCTGGTGACACTTCTGGGTGGCACCATTGCAAAAGCCAGTGGAGTGGAAGGGGCCAGCTATGACACAGCACCAGGTCCCTCACATGGATGGGACAGGCACCTGTCTGCAGCTGAGCCCTGGAGCCTCTGCTGTTCTCTAGCAAAGTTCTGCGGTATTCCTGGGACGGAGATCAAGGACCAAAAGCGACCTGAGCCTAAAGATGTACCAGGAGGAGATAAAGGTAGGGGCACTGCCAACCACACTGCCTGACTCCTCACCCCAGCTCCTGTCCTGGGAAGTCTTGCCCCTGATGAGCAGGGGGCTGCTTCTACAGTCCCGATCTGAGTAGAGGTCAAGGCTCACCTGGGAAATGGGATCATCTGTTGGGACCACTACCGTTGGTGTCTAGAACTAAGGTAGATAGCTCTCCTGTCTGGCCTACCATAGTATGCCCCTTGGGAATTCTCCAGAACCTCCTCTCCATCTTTTGCTCTGTGCCGCAGCTGCAAACTCAAACAGCAGGAAACATAATGAGCAAACTGGGAGGGGTGGGCACCATGGCGAACTGGTAAGGACCTGTTTGTCCAAAGAGGGCAGCCCCTTCCCAGTTCCAGACGAAGGTTGCCTGATAGGCATGAGGCCCTTCTGTACCCAGGTCATTGGGTTTTTTGATTGATTGGGGATTTTTTGTTTTAATTTCAGAGAAGGCAGAAGTCAATTCTTTTTTATACTTTCTATATTGACAAATAAGTAAAATATCTTGTAAAGCAGCATGTGGACTGGCACCATGTGCCTCCCATCCAGAACCCACAGACCAGAGGCCACCAGTTTATGTGCCCTGCTTTGGGTCTTTCCTTCTACCTCAGGGTCCCCAGGGCTCTGGGGAGGGTCTCCTACACCAGCCACAGTGGCCACACTCTGTTTTCTGGCATTCTAACAGCTGGAAGCCCTTCTATTCCACAAGAACAATAGAAACCAGTGTCCACACCCGAAAGGCTCGGGGACTGCAGTTCCTGAACTGACATACATTCTCTTTAGACATGCAAGAGATTATAGTCAGTGTTCTTTGGGCAGATAAATATAGTGGCTTACTGAACTGGTGTCACAGATATGTGAAAATAATATGAGCCCCAATATGAGCCCCAGCCCTGGGTTCCATTCCTGGCTTGGTGGCCTTGGGCAGGTCACTTGGTGCATCTACATCTGTGAAAGGGGGACAGTCTTCCTTGCAGAGCATCTGGGATGACTTCAGGAGAGCACACACTCAGGTGCACATAGAGAGGTGTGCTTACCCTTGTCCTCCACCTTCTGCCTGTCCCTGAGCTCTAGACCTCAGTTTCCACCTCTGTAAAATGAGGGGGCATAGAACTAGACCGTCTCTAAAGTACTTACAATTCTTTAAGCTCTAAAGTTCTGTGGCTCAGATTCTTTAAAAATGTAGGGTATACTTTTTAATTCCTTAATCATTTTAAAGCATCAAATGTTATAACAGTAATAGTCTTAGGTGGGCAAGTTAATTTTTTCCAAAATGCCTTCCCAGCCCTACTGGAGGGTGGCAAAAGCAATGTGGGAGTTAGGAGAGGCACTCAACTTGATACAGCTTCTGCACCTCGGTTTTCCCTTGTGTAAAATGGGGACACAATTCCTGCCAAGCTCAAAAGGGATAACATGGGGGAATCCCTTTGTGAGTGACAAAATATTACATTTACACATAAAGGGTGAGGATTATGACTACCTGGGCCTTGTTTAGAAATGGTACGTGCCAAGCACAATTTACCAGGAGGTGTGTCAACCTCTAATAAGGAAAAGATTTCATTGTAATTTCTCTGTTTGGGGGAGAAAGAAAAATTGAAGCAAAAGGGCTGGCTCATGGCACAATGTAATAACACCAAGGCAAGGGCTTGGATCCCCTACAGGCCAGCTACAAAAAAAAATCTATTTGGGGCCATATTCAGAATTCCCAGCATGGCCAGGCAAGTGAGGGAGTATCAGTCCCAGTTGGGCGGGTCTGGCAGCTCTGCCTGCTCCTTCCTGAATGGCCCCCACCCAGCAGGCAGAGACATGCTCCTGCCAGCTGGTGGTGGCTGTGGGACCCGCACCCTGTGGCTCACCTGGTCAGGCTGGGGGAGGTGTGGCGGGGGGGTACGGGGGGTTGGCTGGCAGGGTGCGGCCCCTCAGCCCCTGCCTGCTCTTGCTGTAGGAGTGGTACGAGGAGCACACCCGGGAGCAAGAGGAACAGCAGCAGCAGCTTAGCCGCAGCGCAGTCCCTGCAGTGCAGCAGCCCCCAGGGAGTCGCCAGCGCTCCCAGACTGTCACCTAGCCCCAGCGCGCAGCAGCCATCTCTTCTATGCAATAACACAATAGTATTATTTTACTATGATGTATCAGAATAACGTGTATGTATATATATATATATATATATATATATACACACACACATATACACATATTCATATATATGCACATATTTATAGAGAGGAAGAAACAAAAAGACAAGATGGGGTTTGGTTTATAACCACCTTGCCCTGTTTCCCTTAACTCCATGAGTCAGTTTGGTTTGGGGGCAGTTAGGCCACTGTGTATGAACTCTTCCTAACATGGAAAGCTCCAGAAGTCCCCTTCACAAGAAGACCACTTGGATAGATTCTGCCAATCTCTACAGGGCTTGCCTGCAAAGGAAGCTGGACCTTGCTAGGCCCAATCCAAGCCTGTCTTCTGCTGTAGCTTCAGGCTTCCATCCTACCTGGCAGTGTCTCCACTAATGTTCCCTGCAGCCACATCACGTGTTTCTGTGTCTTGCTTTAGGGACAAAACCACTTAGGAAGGAAAGCACCCAAATCCCTGGGGGTGGTATTTGTCTCTATGATAATGTACTAGAACGTTCCTTTGGGAGACCGATGCCCAGGACCTCATGAAAAGAGGGATCCAGGGGTGTGATTAGACTCATGTGGTCAGAGTTCCCTTAGCCAGTGTTGGGCAGCCAGAGATCACGCTGACCAATTTCGTCTCCTGGCTCGGCAAGCCTTCTCTCCCATACTCTTGTTTAACCTTTGTTGCCGAAAATCCTTCTACAGTTGCCTCCTGTGGAACCTAGGCCTAGCAGGAAGAGGACAGCAGGCACAATGCCGGGCCAATTCCTGGGATGGGTTTTCTAAACTAAATCCCTTTTCCTTGTGATTTACCTATTTGAACAAAGTGACTTTTTCATTCATTAAGGATTGTGCTAAGGATGATAGCAGAGCTGTCACACATGTGCGTTAGATGCCACTGTCACAATTGGAGCAAACCACACAGAGACAGCTCACTGTGGGGCATCGCTGCAGCTGAGCTTGGCCCAGCTTCCACCTCCCCTGGGGCAGTCGACCTCCCTGGAAGCTGGAGCAGGAGTGAGGACTCAGCTCGCCCTGGGGTTTCCACTAGAAGATTGGTTGGTGCAGAAGTA
The DNA here is from genome assembly GCF_027409185.1 of Cynocephalus volans. Taxonomy (NCBI): domain Eukaryota; kingdom Metazoa; phylum Chordata; class Mammalia; order Dermoptera; family Cynocephalidae; genus Cynocephalus; species Cynocephalus volans. The sequence continues at coordinate 190,520,870 of NC_084461.1, forward strand.
GGTTCTGATGAACACTCGATTAACCAAATTCCCCTGGTACTTCATGGGAGTTCTACATATCCAGGCATGGTCCAGGTGGGACAGGTGCTTGAAGCCAGAGCAGGCCATGGGGGTGCCAGCACAGTGGACAGTGGTGGCGGTGGTGGCAGAAGCAGGTGAGAGCAGAAGTTGCTCCAGTGAGGCTCTCCTGGACCACAGAGGCAAGCAAGATGGAGGGTGTGGAGAGGGTGTGGGAGGCAGCCACCAGTGGGCATCCTGGGCTAACCCCAGCTTCCCAGCTGCCTCCACTGCTTCTCGTGACTTTGGCAGGTGGGTGGATGGAGGTTCCCCCTGGTGTCATCCTTTTCCCAGCCACAGAGCAGGTGGGGCAGAGCCTGACCCCAGGAGAGTAGTACCTGGTCCCGCCACCCTGCTCTCCCCAGCCACCTCCAAGGCCAGGCTGGTTCCCACAGCCAACACAACACAGTTCTCACCTTCCCCAGGGAGAAGTGGCATATGTTTTCATTTAAAGCACAGCCCTTTGGGAAAACAAAGAATCATTGAGAACCACTGTTATTCCCACGGGAGTCGGGAGACCGACATTGTCCTCTTCATCTCTGGAGGGCTTGCGGCCATCACAGGGACCTGCAGGCCAGAAGCCCTTCCCCTCTCCGGAGAAGGAACTTTATTTGCACAACTGGGTGCCTTTTAGCTTTTGTGTACTGAAACGGGCATTTTGGAAGCAGGGATTAAGAGGCAGCTTCTGAAGGAGGGCATGGATCCTCCAACCTGAGCATCTGGGCCTCATTCTGGTCCCCTCCAGGGAGGGGCGCCAGGGCCCAGCAGTCACCCTGGTGGCCCAGAGCAGTTGGGATCCCCCCCACCAGGTGTGAGGGCTAGTTCCAGGACAGGTAGGATGAGTTAACTAGTCCATCCTTGCAGCCCTGTCCTGAGAAAAGCCCTGCTTTTGGCCAGGACCAATGAATGCAGAGTGGCAACAGATGTGACGGGCCAGACTCCAGCCCTTGTCACTAAGGCTAAGGATGACTGTCCCCATGAGGTCACCTGTGGCCTCTGCCAAGTTGATCCTCAAACTTGCCCACCAGCAGGGAATAGGTGTCACCCCCAGCTGTGAGCTGAGGGCCCCGGGCCATCATCTAGCTCAGATGCCCTCTCACTCCCCCTCATGTCACAGCTGAGTGCAACCAAGTGACACTGGTGCCCTGGCAGCGGCGGCAAAAGAGCTCTGGGGGGGGGGAACGCCCTCGGGCCCCTCCTTGCTTCCCCTCCCCCAGCCCCAGCCTTACTCTACACCACGAGGACAATCATTTTGTATGGATCACGGGAGCAACGCTGTAAGGTTTTGTACACTGGTGATTTGTTACCTAGAAAACCCACTGTGTCTCCTGATTTCTGGCATATTAATAAAAGAGCCTCTGCTTTGTAAATGTGGCTGCTGCCTTATGACTTCCAGGGTTGTGGGGAAAGGGGAGTGGTCCCACCCATGGCCCTTCCTGACCCCACCTCAGCCCTACCCCTTTGCCATGAAACCCTGGGATCAGCCACACATCACCTGGCCACAGGTAAGGAAGAACTGGTAAGAGTTGGATGCATGTTATTTTCAGTATACTTGAAATATTTTACCATTTTTTATTTGGAAAAAAGATACTTGAATGCCCTTTCTTTACTACCAGCATAAGGCAATAACACAAAGTGAAGAGTTGCTCATTTAAAAGCTAGGGTCACTGCCTGACAACAAGAAGGCACTGGGGACCACTCACTGTCCCCCCTGAACTCGCAGGCACTGGAGCCCCCAGCCCAGGGCTTCCCTGAGGTAGGCACAGGCACAGACTGACTCCTGTTTGCAGCTCGGGAGACTGAAGGTTTGAGCAGAGAGTGTGCAACAGCCAGCCGCAGAGTTCTAGAGCAAGCGTCTGGAGTCATGCTGTCTGACATGGTGGAGACTGATGTGGCAGTTCCATGGGCCAAAGGCATTTTTGAGCCACTGGGTTCAATAAAATGTATTATTGTTACTTTAACCTGCTTCTATTGGCTTTATTAACATGGCAACTAAAAAATCCAAAATTAAGCATGGCTCTCATTCTATTTCCATCAGATGGTGCAGCTCTAGAGCTCCCCCTTGGGTCCAAGTTGCCTTGATTCCGAGCCCCAAGAAGGTGCGGGAAGGCCTGAAGCCCAGTAGGGGGCAGGCAGGGGCTGCACCTCTACAGCTGCCTCCAGCCCTGAATGCTTCCGGGGTCTTCCAGCATAGAATCTCCTTCTGCCCCAAACCCCTGCCGTCCACAGAGAGACTCTGGAGCTAACTCAAGGAGGTCTAGCTTCTGTCTGGAACTCACTGCACAGCAAAGCCCAGTCTCCAGAGTCCCACCAATGAGGCTGTTGGGTGCTGTCAGGAAGAGAGACTTAGTTGTTCTCCCTGCATACAGGAGCAACTTCAGACCTCTAGCAGCGAGAGCCACCATGGGAGTCTGCACCCACTAGTGCCCACATGGCTCTGCAGAAGGTGCTCCTGTCCCCAGTCCTCCCCTCACAGGAGGCTGTGGGGTGCCTGCTGTGGTGCCCCCTCCACACCACCAGGCAGGCTTGGACATAAGCCTTCAGTCACACACTTTTCAAGTGAATCACTCCAAATTCAGTGAGCAGGGCCACGACGAGGAAGTTCAAGTAGAAGAGGAGAAGGCAGAAGCCATAGACTTTGCTCAGCTGGAAGCACCGCAGTGGGACCACGATGAGAGAGAAGACGAGGCTGAGCCCCAGGGCACCGGCCAACACCCACACCAGCAGTCCGTCTGGCTCCAGCTGCAGGGAGAGCAAGGGGAGACAGGCTAGGTTGCCACTCATCACGCCCCTGCCCCACCTGGTGTGCCACACTAGTGGCCATGAAGGACTTAGGGCCTGGAGTTGCCCAGATGTGGCCCCAGACACTTCCAGACTCAGAAGCAACAGAGAAAGGGAAACTTCTCTTCCTGTTTCAGCCAGCTCCCCCATCTGAGTGCTGTTCCCTTGCCTCGAGTCTGATGTAATGACAGTTCTGTGTATTTTTAATACTGACCTCTAGTTAACAACATGCACACACTAATATCCATCACTTACTGTGAAGTGCATCAGAAGTAAGATGGATGAGTGGATGGACAGCTGGACAGACGACAGAGCAAATGGAGCAAAATGGTAACAGTAAAGGCTGGTGGTGGGAATATCAGCATTCACTATATAATTCTCTTAACTGTGGTATGTTTAAATTTTCACAATAAAATGGAACTCTTTATAAGGTTTTTGAAGAAATGGTAGATATATAGGTATATATTTAGTGTTTATTACATGCCAGGCATTGTGCCAAGGCTCTCACAAGCACTGTCCTGTTTGATCTAGCAATAGTACTGTCTGGTAGGTTCTGACTCCATTTCACAGATGAGGAAACTAAGACTGTAAGATACTAGATTGTCCAACGTGCTCAACGGCACTGGGACTGGAACCCAGGCCTGACTCCAAAGGCCTTGGGCTGATGCCTTCTGTTGGGCAAAGAAAGGAAAGAATGGGTAATGAAATAAAGGATGGAGTGGTAAAGAAACGACAGGTGGCAGAAATGAATAAATGACAGCCGAGGTGTCAGACAAAAGACAGGCTTCTCTGTGGGAGAGGGAGAAGCTGACACCAATTCCTGGATCCTAGAATTGGGGAGCTGAGAGGTCAGTAGATTCGAGGTGGTAGAGCTTTTATATATACAGTGGTTTGAATGTGACCCCTCAAATTCATGTCCACCAGGAACCTCAGAATGTGACTTGACTTTAAGTAGGGTCTTTGCAGCTATAACTAGTTAAGACGCTCAAGACGAGATCATCTTGGACTTAGGGTGGCCCCTAAATCTCATGACTGGAGTGCTGATAAGAGGCATAGAGGACAGAGAGAGACAGGGAAGATGGCCATGTGAAGACAGAGGCAGAAACTGGAGGGATGTAGCCATAGCCGAGGAACTCCAGGAGCCACCAGAAGCTGAAAAAAGCAAGGAGGGGTCCTCTCCTAGAGCCTTCAGAGGGAGCACGGCCCTGCTGACACCTGGATTTCTGACTTCCAGCCTCCAGAACTGAGAGTAAATTTCAGTTATTTTCAGCCTCCCAGTTTGTGGTAATTTGTTACGGCAGCCCTAGGAAACTAATATGATATATGTTGTATATATATATGACATGCAGTTGTTGAAAACTGTTGAAGCAATACAGAAGAGTAAAAGGGAATGAAAGTGCCCCCTCCCCACTTCTCTTCCTTCCAGACTTAGCATTAATCCAACATGTACTGAAGACTTAAATGCTAGGTGCTATGCTGGGTGTGTGACAGGCACCACAGTGTTTCATCTTCCCAGTCACCTCTAAGGGGAGCATTGCTGTTATCACCAATCCACAGATGAGGAAACTGAGTAATGAGCAAGTGACAGAGCCTAAATCTAAATCCATGCTCTTCTTAACTGATACCCCTTGTGCATGCAGTGACACATGTACACATGTGTGTGGATACACACAGATATGTGCATCAAGTCTGAAAACATGGGATCATACAATAGTTAAGTGTTTAAGAGCAGTTTGTGTTTTTGTCCCAACTGTACACCGTGTACATCCTTCCATGTTGGATGTGTTTTATGTCTTATGCAATTTAATGGCTGGAGCATTTCCTAAACTCAGCACAAAGAGGTAGAATGCAGACAGACACGCACGCACGCACGCATGCTCACAGGAGCCTGAGAAAAGAAGAAATAGGTTCCTGTGGGGGGAGAGGGGCAAACCTAAAGGCTCATTATTTGGAACTGCCCTAGAATCAATAATGAAAGGGAACCTATTAAACCCATGGAAAGTGTAAACAGAATTTGCAGAGGGTGTTTACCTTTTGGAAAGCACTTTTCAATCCCTAAGTAGCTATTTGCTTGTGGGAGTGGCCCGGGTGACAGCCTGGCCCTGCAGCCAGCTAATTACAAGTCAGCTGCCAAGAGTCTATTCAAGAATGAGCTGCCTCTGGGAGAAAGAGGTGGGTGACTTTGTCCCCATTAATGAGGCCATCTTTCAGGCTCACAGCATTCAAAGTGCTTTCACATGGTGAGGCTTAAAACCAGCCCCGAGGCCACATCTTCCCCACCTTCGTCTCTGCTTTGTTTGGTCCCTGAATTCTAGTCCTTCAGAATAGAGATGCAGTCATGGGGACTGCCAGCTTGTGCCTGGGGGCTGACTCTGCCTTTCACAGGGTTTTGGTTGCCCTGCGCAATATTTTAAAATAGAAAAAGTTCACCTAAGAACCTTGATTTCTCCTCTAGGAAATCTGGACTTTGTGGCCATGAGGCCCACCTGAATCACCCACACATTTCTGTGAACTGCCCGGCCCTGGGTGTGCTTCCGACCCTTGTCAGAACAGTTTCAGGTGCACTCCTTGTACTACCTGCATCGGCCCCCGAGGAACTTGTTAAAAAGGCAGATTCCAGATCCCACCTCCACGGGACACATGGTCAGGGGGTCTCAAGTGCCCCCAGGAAATTCTTAGGTACCAGGGAGAACCTCTGCCATTCAGAGTGTTTCAGAACCTTCTCCAAATCTGTTGGCTGCCCCCTCCTGGGCCTGTCATCAACAGGCAGCAGCATCTTTCTTCTCTCATGGCAGCTGCTCCCATGTGGCAGTGCTGGGATATGGTGTCCAGCCCAGCCCTTACCCCAAGCATGCTTACCCAGGAACCTAGGGAGGTGTTATTGACCCCATTTTACAGGTGAGGAAACTGAGGCCCAGAGACATCCTAATTCACTCGAAGTCACCCAGCAAGAGACTTAAGTGATGGGACCAGACCTCAACCCAGGGCCCTCCTGCCCCTTCCCCCCAAGCTACATTTTAATTACTCTATGAACTTGCAAGAAATACATTTTTTTCAACCCTATCTGCAAAATATTTTCAAAATATTCTACAAATCAGACCTGTCACGAGTTCAGACAGATCCTCTTCCCCAGGAAGTGTATGGACTGCTGAGATGTGAATGGTCTCCAAGGATAACCCCTTATGAGGCCCCTCGCAGAAGCGACTGGCCACTTACCTTTACCTCCATGTGGTTCCGGGAGATCTGGAGCAGACAGCCCAGCCCCACTCCCACCAGGATATCTGTGGCCCAGCTCAGGAAGCTCTGTGGGAATAGCCATCTGTAACCCAACCACGTGGCCCAGCTCTCCACCGGGTTCCCCAGGCTTGGGATGCCATGGCCAGAATAACTTGGCTTTCTTTACAATCTATGCCCACCTCTCCAAAAAAACCCTGTCTGAGGAGACCCTCTCCAGTATCAGCACCTATGGGAAGATGGATGTTTTGCATTCAATCTATAAGGATCAGAGGAGGTGCTGGAAATCCTTGGCACCTGCAAACACTCAGCAGGTGGAGAAACTGAGGCTGGGTGAGGTCGAAGGACCTCCCACAGTCCCTTGGGGAAACTGGTGATGGAGCATGGGTCAAGGCCATTTCTAGGAGTTGTTCAGGGCTCCATCCTTCCCATCCAACCTGAGAGGGCAGGAGAGGCCACAGCCCAAGAGCCAGGAGCAGGTCTCAGTGCGCACAAAAGGGCCACAGAGGGCCCCGCTCAGCCTGGGAGTCACAAAAGGCAGGCATGCCCGCATAGTGCTCACCAATCAACTGGGTTTGCCAGCCAGCTGCCCACACTGTTCACCCTCAGGCCCTGCCATTGTGCAGCTTGGGCACAGCTGCACTTCATGTGCTTTTTAATATTACTTTACTTAGAAACCAACAATGTCTATGCTTGTTGAATGTCTGTCACATGCTAGGCACTGTCCTGGGCACTTTACTTCATCTTCCATCTTCACCCAAACCATTTTTAATTTACAAAGGAGATGGCTGAGATTCAGAGAGAATAAGGCATGCGTGCAAAGTCCTCAGATCACACGGCTGGCATGTGGTGGCACTGGAACTGGAACCCACCACTATCTGGTTTCAAAGCCCTTTCTTTTCCACAGCCCCAGGCATGTTGTTCCTGGCTGTTCTATACAGACCAAGGGCTGGCAAACAAGAGCATTCAGGCCAAACCTGGCCCACTCCCTGCTTTTATTTATAAAGTTTTATTGGAATAGAGCCACAGCCATTTATTTATGTATTGTCTATACCTGTTTTGTACTACCACAGCAGAGATGAGTAGTTGAAAAGAGATTGCATGGCCCACGAAGTCTAAACATTTACTCTGTGGCCTTTTAAGAAAAAATCTGCCAACCCTTGACATATACCATGACATGTCCCTATAAACAAGAAGGAGAGGGTTTTCCATAGGTCATATATAAGCTCACTGTGGGGGCATCTACTGATAATCCCACTCTCCAACAGTGCTTACCAAGTGCCAAGAATTTCTGTCACCTCACTCGATCCCTACAACAACGCTAGGAGGTCAGTGCTGTCAACATCCCCCTTTTACAGATGAGGAGCCCGAGGCTCAAGCAACCACGTCATCTGCCCGAGGTGTTCCACCAAGAGCCAATCCTGAGGGTGGCCATGGAGCACACCCACGGCTCTCAGAGGCCGAGACACCAGCACTGAGGCCAAGGGAAGCCCCACAAAGGATACTGAAGATGATGCCACCAAAACAGGCCGAGAACGCCATCCGCGGGTAGCCCTGGCGGGCCAGTGTGAAATCTGAGAAGGCATCTGCATGGAAACAAGAGAGGGCCTAGAGTGCGGAGTAGCTTCCCCCTGGCCCTTTGTGGTCACAGGACCCGGCTCCTTAATTCCTTTTTTTTTTTTTTTGGTGGCTGGCAGTACAGGGATCGAACCTGGATCTTGGTGTTATCAGCACCACGCTCTAACCAACTGAGCTAACCGACCAGTCTCCTTAATTCCTTTTACCCTACTCTTTCTCACTAGGAACAACTTTGTGGGTGTGGTATAACATGCTGAGACCGACATTTTACCCAAGTCCTGTCTGATGCTAGCACACAGAACACCTCTGTGTGAATTAGAAAAAGGTGCCCAAAAAGGTGAGTGGAAGGAGGCTGGACTTTAACAGTGCTTAACCTGGCCAACCTTACCTGACTGCTGTAGCTAGAGAAGGGTATATGTATGTATATTTGTATGTATGTACGAATTCTGCACATGTTACACACCCATGTATGCATTAAGCATAGTTGACTGCAATGGGCTCCATGTCCTGCCTGAACTCTGGGGAGCCACCCAGAGTGTACACGCATCAGAGAGTGGTGAAGAGGCAGGGACCTCTATGGAGTTTCCTGGTCTAGTTACAGTCCAGGCCATCTCACCTCAATGCCCAATGATAGTCACTCCACAATGACAGTGGGCATTGAGGACAGATGTCCTGGACACCCCTGTCCAGATGCAACTGTGGCTGGGGAACAAAGAGCCATGATTGGCTGCATTCACCCCAGAACCCTACCCAGCCCTGAGTCACCTCCGATGCTGTTCCCCCAGGCCAGCAGTGTGAGCCCCAAGACGGTGTTGCTCAGCCGGAAGACCACACCCAGGGACCGCAAGATGTTCACCACCTCTGTGGCAGCCACGTTGATCCACAGGGCGCTGGTCAGAAAACCCAGGAAAGCAAAGAGCTGGAGAAAAAATGGAGTGCTGATGGGACCAAGGCCACCCTGACAGGGCCACAGCTCAGTTCCTCATCTGTGAAACTAGTGGAACCAGAGCCCGGGACAGGGAGAAGATGGGCAGTAACTGCCAATGGGTACAGAGTTTCTTTCTGGGATGATAAAAATGCCCTAAAATTGACTGTGGTTGTGGCTGCACAGCTCTATGAATATAATAGCCATTAAGTAGGTGAACCATACGGTAGGTGAACTACATCTCAACATAATAAAGCTGTTACAAAAAAAAAAAGAGAGAACCCTGAACAGGTAAAAAACCCTCAAAAGTGGCTTTTAAATTCAGCTAACATGTCATCGTGTAAAGTGATTACTGGCCAACTGCTCCAGAGATGGTGATAGGACGTCTGCCTGGGAGACCTCAGTGTCCCCTCCCCACCCTGGATTCTTACCCAGTGAAGCTTAGGGGGCTCACTGTTGGATGTGGCAAAAAAGGTCACTGAAGCCAAGGCTGTGCCTGCAATCACCACCACGGCCCAGATGGGAAGGAGGCCGCCTATCTCATAGACACCATCTGCAGAGGGACAAAAGAGGGAGCTGGCACTCTCCACAGCTTCAGCTCGGCACCTCCTCCTGGAGACCCCCCAGAATAACCACGGATAAAACCCACTTACAATTGATGGTTTGAATATAAGGTAGATACTGTGTATGTGTCCAGCCTTGTCCTAGGCACTTCAGGGAAACAGACAAATTAAAACGCAGCCCATGCCCTCAAGCTAGTCACATTTAAAAGAAAAGACATACCTGTGAAAAACAAACTCTCCAGCCTTTTGTTGTGGCACTAGGATGCGACAGGCTAAGACTACGTACCATCATTACTCTCTTCCACCTCCATGACAGACATCACTAATCAACCACAATGCTTCTCTCCAACTGAGCTTCAAGGCTGCACCCTCCAGCCAGGCATTACCAACGGATCAGCATCACTCAGTGAGATGAATCATACGGTCAAATCCAGCCTTATCTACTGACTCAAGCCCAATACCTGCTTTCTTTCTTTTTTCGGTGGCTGGCCAGTACAGGGATCTGAACCCTTGACCTTGGTGTTATCAACACCACACTCTAACCAACTGAGCTAACCAGCCAGCCCAACACCTGCTTTCTTGATAAGTCCACTCCACTCCACAAACCAATCCAATAACATGTTATGAAGGTTTCAGAGGCTTCATATTAAAACACTAAAGGGCGGAACCCTACAGACAGGAAGAACACTCTAAAATTCTACACACAGCACCCTTTTCACCACTAGGGAGTTGGTACCAGTCCTTAAGGAAATGAATGGTTCAAATGCCCAGGTACATGCATCAAGACCTTCCTTTTGTTTTTTCTTTAGTCTAGCTCATTGGCTATCACATGTCAGTGGGCATAACAATTACGTGAGGGGGCTGAATCCACAAAATCGTGTACACGATACATTATGGGTGAATTTCAGAATGCAGTTTTTACCTGTAGTGCTGACTTTGGCACCTGACAGCTGAGTAAGAAGCCCTTTCTCTGTAATTGCCAAGCCTGTGCTAGAGGAATTTCAGGAGGTGGCTGGGGCATGGGATAATCAGAGAAGGGATCTTTGGAGCACTGAGGGTGTGAGCTGAATAGTCAGCAGAAAGTGCTGCAAAGGTTCCATGGGAAGAGAGGGGCTTGGTGGGAAGGCTGAGCAGGTCTGTGCCAGGAATAGCAGAGACAAAGCTGTGGGAGGCAGCTAGCTCAGAATCTCAGAGGCCTCGATGACAGGAGGGATGTGGACTTTTTCCAAGAGGCACTGGGAAGCCATAGAGGTCTTTGAGGAGAGCAGTGACCACATGTGAAAGGTGTTCTTTAGTGGGGGTGACCTGGAGAGGGAAGAGGCTGGCAGCTGGTGATGAGTTTAGAAGGCTGCTGCTGGCTGACTCTCCTTGAGTGACAACACCCCCTTAGGCTAGGAGCTGAGTCTGGGGGTTCTCTCTATTCAGTGCTAATCCAAGAAGGAGGTCACAAATGCTTTAGCCAGAACCATTCTTTCCCCAGGGTGGACCTGCTACCACTAGATGGTGTTCGGGGCATGTGGGCAAGACACTAAATACCACAGAATCACAGCTCAGGGAAGGGATTCCTTCAATTCTCTCACTGTATCAAGGAGAAAGTCTCCACTTGGTGCTAACAGAGACTTTAACATCTCTGACACCTGCTAATCCCTCTATTTAACAAAGAAGATACGGACTTCTGGCTCAGAGCTTGACAGGACTGCATAGGGTGGTTTACTGTCATTGTATTTATTTTTGCAGTTACCTTGAATCTATTGGAAATGATGTCAATTTCCTATTGATGCGGGTGATACAGTTTCCTTTTCAATAAATTTGGGGATTTTTCATTTGTTTTTGTTTTTTTAAAAAGATGAGCAGTAAGGGGATCTTAACCCTTGGCTTGGTGTTGTCAGCACCACACTCTCCCAAGTAAGCCACGGGCCGGCCTCAATAAATTTGTTTAAAAAAAAAGAGCTGACTTAAAAAAATATAAATGTAATAGTAAAGAATAAGGGAAAAATCAGGAAGACTGTTTATGAATGACTGATGCTTGGGAATCACTCTTAAGAAGCCACATGACTGTGCAAGCAAGCCCCTGGGCTTGCCCTGGCCCAAGAGGGAGGACTTCCCAGCTCCATGGGGAACCAGACGGCCCTTGGGCAGCCCTCCCCAGTTCTGGGGCCACCTCCACCACCTTGCCTCCTATTCCCTGCCTCGGTGTCTGCGTCCTCCCATAAACTGGGGGAGAAACTCACAGGGAGTTTGTCAGCCGCTTCATCCTGATGAAGTCTCACCCTGACACTGTTATAGCAAATAACTCCACACCCAGCCATGCATCTGCCATCAGAGTCCTACCTCCACCTCCAGCTGATGCTCCTGGGCTAAAGGGGAGGAGCCCAGATGATAAAGAGAGGAATGGGCAGCATGAGATACTAAAGTTAGACAACAGGAAGATATCTGAGCATCAGGACTTTGAAGACACCTGACACGACTGGGCACTTCCTCAGCCAGAGCAGGGCAGAGAAGAAAAAAGACAGCTTGGGGGCTAGCTCACTTGGGAGAGCATGCTGCTGGTAACACCAAGGTCACAGGTTCGGATCCCTGTACTAGTCAGCTACCAAAAAAAAAAGACCGTCTGGGGCAGACAATGAAAACACAAATGCCGGTGGGGACCTGCCAGGTCACAAAAACAGTGCAGTAAGCCCAGCTCAGTCACTCAATAGGCAGTGGAGGGGACTATGATGATTTAGACCACAGGCATCCCATAGAGGCAACCCTTCTTGACTCCAGCCAATTTTACTTTCAGGAATGTGGTCCAGTTCTTGAGAAGCCAAAACCTGGATTTTGATGTGAAATCTCCAAAAATTTTTTGGTTGTTGTTGACAGCTGGCCAGTATGGGGAACTGAACCCTTGACCTTGGTGTTATCAGCACCATGTTCTCCCAAGTGAGCTAACCGGCCAGCCCTGCCAAGGGCTGGGTTGGCCCGAGGGTCACCTATTTGTAGCCTCCATCTGGAGCAAGCAGGATTAGATCAAGTGACCACAGGAGGTCCCCTGGATAAACTTCCAGGCTGTTGTCCCTTATGGCACAAACGCATATGAAGTGCCTCCTGTATGTCCAGGACTCTGCTGCCAGCCCAGGCCCCTGGTGTGTGTGGTTGAGAAGAAAACTCTAGAATGTGGACAGGAGGAAGGTGGGGTGGCCTGGGGGAGGGGATACTCACAGGCCCCCGACTGCAGGGTCAGGACCAAGACCAGCGGGCTGATAACCAGGTGCAGACAGTTGAGGGGCCGTTTCCAGTTCCGATCGTCCTTGTCTGGGTCCACGACAGGGACTGTGAGGAGCAACAGGAACTCCACGGGCAACTGTTAAGTGGGTAAAGGTGGGAGGGTGTCTGCAGGGCAGCCTGAGTCCCGGCCGGCCACAGACGGACCTCGGTCACTTGAGCACAAGACTGTTGTTGCCGAAGCGCTGGCTGTGTGCAGGCCCTGGCTAAGCACCTGTGTGTGTCGTATAGCTGCTGGAACAAATGACGACAAACAGCACAAATTTACTCTCTTACACCCCTGGGGGACAGAAGTCCTAAAATCAAGGTATCAGTGAGCTTTCTTCCTTCTGGAAGCTCTAAGGGAGAATTCCTTTACTTGCTTTCATGTTCCTTGGCTCTGGGCCCCACATCATTCCAACCTGTATTTCTGTGCTCACATCTCACTCTCTGATTCTGACCCTCCTGCCTCCCTCTTGCCCTTCAAGGACCCTTGTGATGACTTGGGGCCCACCTGGATAATCCAGGATACCCTCCCCATCTCAAGATCCTGCATCCCATCTGCAAAGTCCCTTTTTCCATCTAAGGTAACATATTCACAGGTTCTAGGGATTAGGACGTGGATGACTCTGGGGGGCCATTATTCCCCCAATGACAGCACCTCATGCGCTAATTCAGGCAACAACCCTGTGAATAGCAACTATAATCACACAGGAACAGAGGGACAGAGAGGTTAAGGAACATGTCCAAAGCCACACAGAAGGGTATAAGCAGCTGGGATGCAAATCCACCTCTGTCTGATTCCACACATTGTGTTTTTAGCCAATATCTGAGTTAGTACTAAACCCTTACAGAGTGCTTATTATATGCTAGGTACAGTACTCAGCCCTTCACATACATCAGTCCATTAGCTGTCACTGTTCCCAATTCTTCAATCCCTTCCTGTAACGGAATTAAACACCCACCTGCTTTGTCAAGTGACTAGAGTCTGCAGAATATTTCTTGGCCCCCTGATGTTGAGCTGGGCACTCGCTTTGGCCAATGGGCTGTTGGTGAATGTGATGTGAACAGCGGCTTTGAATGTGCTTGTGCAGTTTGCTTTGGCCCCTTCCACCAAGAAAAGAGCACGCCCAGGTACCCACTGACCCCAGAACAAGACATGGGGCGGAGAGCTGAACCACCAACCAGTCTGAAGTCACCCCAGCTGACCCACTGGCCCATGAACAAGGGAAAAACATTGTCACTGTAAGTCTATAAGATTTTTGTTATGCAGCATTATTGCAGCCATAACTTACTAATGTAACCACTCCATTTTATAGTAGAGGAAACTGAGACTCAGACAGGTTAAGTGACTTGCCCAAGGTCATGATACAGCCAGAGCCACTGTGGGGTACAAATATAGTTCATTATAAAAAAAACTTTTTTTTATTTTTTATTTTTTTTATTTTAAAAGATGACTGGTAAGGGGATCTTAACCCTTGACTTGGTGTTGTCAGCACCACGCTCTCCCAAGTGAACTAACTAGCCATCCCTACATAGGCATCCAAACCCATAGCCTTGGTGTTCTCAGCACCACACTCTCCCAAGTGAGCCAGGGGCCGGCCCTATAAAAAAACCTTTTTAATAACAATTAAAAAATATATATATGTAATTCATTATTTGTCTCCTGGGACTGAGGAAGCCTAAAATATATATACCTTGGTGGTTTCCAGGCTACCTCTAGGACGAGTTTATAAGGGCTGTGAGGTGAGACTCCTGACTTCTTTGGTCTGGGTCATGGACGGTAGCTGCAGCCGTGCCTCACAAGACAGCCTGGACACCCCTGCTCAGATCTAGCCCTCAGAAGACACTGAGCCCACAAAAGTGGCAAGTGATCAGAAAAACTCAATCTTGTTCTCATTTTAATTCACCTTGACCCACTCCTTCACCCCAGCCCCAGTTCCCTGTGCTTGCCCAGTCGCTCTTCTCCTACCTTGAACACCTTGAGGGCCCTCCAGTATGCTGACTTGTTTCTCCACTTCCTGTAGTCCAGGGGGTTCAGGGCCAGGACCAGGATCTGAGCCGTGGTCTCCTGGTAGAACAGCGGCCGGTACTCATCACCTGTGTGTATGGGGTCGAGGGCAGGTGTCCGTGGTGGCTCAGTCTACAGGAAACCCTCTCCCGTCTGTCCCACCTGTCCTCTCCACCCTTGAGAAGGAGGAAAAACCCAGTTCCTGGCAGAAGGCAGACGAACCTGGCCCATGGCTCAGTCCAGGTGCAGCAAGAGGTGCAGCTGGTTTGGAGTCTCATTCCTGGGGCCAAAGCCTTGGATGGCCCCATCTTCCCATTTCACCATCCCCAGCCCTGCCCTGGGATCCCCACCCAGGCTGGGCACAGGGCACTGGACTCACCGTAGTCATAGCTGTTGGTGTTAGAAGACACCCGATCCTCCTCAGAATCTGAAAGCATCTCTGCAGGAGAGAGGGGGTCATTTAACACAAGCCCAGCTAGAGACCCAGACCCTCTCCAGCACCATTCCGAGGGAGGGCACCTCTAGGACAGGGCAGTTTTAAGGGTGAAAGTTTCCAGGGCCTTTATTTTGGATTTCTCAGCAATTTCCATGCATCCTCAGGAATTCTTACACAGTGGGAAAGTCTAACAAAACATTTGCAAATGTAAGGAGATGGCTATAATGCATAAGGGCAACTGAAGATGTAATTCAAACATTTATTGACTTCAGTGCTGTACTTTTCAGAATTTGGAACCAACACCATTTTTCTCTTCCAACTCTAAAACTTTTTCAGGAGTCCTTCAGAATACCTATAGGCCTGGAACCTGTAAACAATGGCCTAGAAGGAAAATGGCCTTCCTCAAGTGAGGAGCCAATTCTAGCCCTAATTCTGCCTCTGTATAACTTCAGGCAACTCTCCAGGCCTCATTTATTCCTTTTTATTCCTATGACGGGTCTACAAGACAGCACAGGAGTGACATGTGATGAACTCTGAAAGCTCAGTTGACAAAGAGGAGGGGGAGGAAAAATCATGGCAGGCTTCCTGTAGGAGTGACCACACCTGTTCCACGCCAGGGTTCTGGGGATATGAGAAGGAATGTGACACAGTCCTGCCTTCTAGAAGCTCACAGTCTAACAGACAGACATATAAGCAAATTAATAACAAAATGGTGTGTAGGATCCCACTTGTGAAATCTGCACCGTGGGTAGGGGAGTGGCCTTCGGGGCTGAGGTTTGATACCCGGGGTTGCAGTCTTAGCTCTGCTCCTCTCCGGCTCTCTGGTCTTGGGTGGACTTGATCTCCCTGAGTCTGTTTCCTCATCCGTAAAAGGGGGACAATAATAGTCCCTACCCCAAAGTGGTGCCAGTGAGGAGTAAAATGACACATGTGCCTAGCAGATAGTAAACACTCAATACATTATACATGTGTCTGTGTGTGGTATTTGTGTATGCATGTGTGTTGTGCAGGTATTTGTGTATTTGTATATGCATGTATTTGTGTGTATCCTGTATTTGTATATGTGTACATGTTGTATATTTATGTATTGTGTGTTGTGTATTTGTGTATTTGTGTATGTACACATTTGTGTATGTGTCATGTATTTGTGCAGTGTAGTGTGTTGTGCATTTGTGTGTGTGCATGTCTTTGTGTATGTGTGTGCATTCTTTATGTGTGTTTGCATGTGTATGTACATGTCTTTGTATACGTGTTTGATGTGTATTTGTGTGTATTTGTATATGTGTATGTTTTGTAAGTATTTGTGTGTTTGTTCTATATTTGTGTGTGTGTTGTATACTTGTGTATTGTTTATTTGTGATGTGTGTGTTCCGGTGTGTTTGCATATATTTGCGTATGTGTGTACATGTATTAGTGTATGTGTGCACACGTTTTTGTCTGTGTATGATGTGTATTTGTGTATGTGTACGCATGTCTGTGTGCATGTATTTGTGTATACAGGCGTGTCTGGATTTCACCCCAAGGGTAGTGGGGAGCAGGAAGGCACATGAACAGTGCGGCTCTTAGAAGGACTGGCCTGGGGGCAGCATGGAGGAAGAACTAGTGAGCTGGGACACACGGGCGATGAGGAGGCTCATCGGCACAAGCCAAAGCATGCAGGTGGGACCTTAGTAGAATGAGTAGAAAAAGCAGGAAGAGGAGATAGGCTTGGCAGGGCCAATGGCTTTGGCCTCAAGACACATAAGGCAGCAGTGAAGGGCACGGAGCTTCCCAGACTCCACCAGCCCTCTCCTGGGGGCTCGATACAGACTCTTACCTGGAGTATCTGGCCTGGAGTAGACCAGGGATCTTCTTCTCCACTGCCATCGGTAGATCCAGGTGCAGAGAACCACAGTGACCACATAGAACACATACAAGCCCAGGTAGCCTGCAGACAAAGGCTCAGGCTGTCACCAAGTGGCATCCTGGCTGCAGGGCCCAGAGCACAAGGTCTGGCAGCTCTGCTGCTGGTGCATGGTAGTGGGGACTATCTGTGTTAGCCCAGACTGTAAATGGCTGTTTCCTGAGCCCCCCCACTCCTACCTCCTGCCTCCACTGCCCATCTTCCCTTTCTAGTTCCTCTGCAATCCGGCAGTCAAGGAGGTAACATCTGGCACAGAGTGGCCTCCAAGCCCCCACTCAAGTGCTAAGGTTCGGTGTCCTGCTGTGTGCCCTGGGAGGCTGGCCCTGCAGACTGCATCACCCAAGCTCTGGCTGCAACTGGGTTCAGCCAATGAGATTAGCCCAACAAGCTGTCAGAAGCAGCAAGAGAGAGAGTTTGGTGTATTTCTCTCCCACTTCCTCCATGCTGTGGTGTGTGGCTCTGGCAGGACGTGTGGCTCTCTGTGACTGTAGCTCAGGCTACGTGGCATCAGCTCCAGGCCTCCAGCCCTCACTGGGCTCCAGACACCCCATTCCCTGCCCCTTCAGACATGGGGGGTGAGGATGGGGACAGCTCCCACTCCTACTGGTCCCTGGGTGCCTCCACACCTCGGTGTCCCTTGCTGGTTTCCTAACCCTCTGTACTAATCGACCCTTCATTCATACCCTTGAACCATCTGAATGGAACAAGTTTACTGCTGGGACCCTGGTGGCCACAGTCAGCATCCCAGTGGTACTGCTTGTTAAAACTGGAAATTTTATGAACATTTTGAACATCTCCCATCCCTTTCTCCTGGCTCTGCCCAGCCCCCTGTGGTTATCTGAGTTCTTCTTGCTCAAGCCAGCTTGAGTAGGGTTTCTGTCACCTGGAATCAAACCAACCCCCTCAACCCCTGCTGGCCACCCGCTCACGTTCCTCTGTCCCTGGACACTTCCTGAGCCTCCCACCCATCAGCCCTGGGATGCCCCTGCCCAGCCTTGCAGCTGCTCACCCAGAGCCCACTCCAGGTTGACCCTGCCGTGGTAGAGCGCAGTGAAGGTCAGGAATACAGCCACCATGTAGAAAATGATGTCCCTGAGGAAGGGCCTGGAGGCGGCCATAAAGGGGTGCAGGATTGCGATGCCCCCAGCCACCACCGTGGTGACCAGTACACCCGCGCCTGAAGAAGAGGATGCCAGGGCTCAGAGCCCTGCACCCTTCCTGCTGCCCCACCCAAGCTGGGACTGCTCTCACCAAACAGTGCCCCCAAGGCCAGGCCCGCTGTGCGCGCATCCGAGAAAGCCACCAAGGCGCTGAAGATATCAGGTGCGCCATTCCCAAACGCCAGGAAGGTGACGCCATGGGGGAGTGTGTCAAGGGGGATTAGTGCAGAAGCCGCAGCACGCCCGGGTCTTTCTTGGATCATGAGCCACTATCCTGTCCCCCAGCCTGCCCCCCAGCTGCTAGCCCTCCCTCCAGGGTGTGGGACCCTGGATAAAAGGATACTGCCACATTGTGGGAGAGCTTGAGTGTGGTGGAAATGGCTGACAAGTTAGGGCAGAAACTATGGAGAAAAAGCAAACAGTAAGGGCTTCCACAGTGACCAGCCCCCATCCCCGCCCCCATGCTTCTCCCATCTCTAAGCTGGATGTGAGCCCAGGCCACTCACAATTTCGCCGCCGTGACTCCCAGAATCAGAAAGAGATAAAGCAGCCAGGAAACCTTGGTGGGGGGCCAGAGAGGGGAGGAAGAGTTAAGTCCTGCTTGGGCCACCCCCCCCACCCCACCCCCGCTTCCCAGCTCCCCTGGGGCAGGGCCTCACATAGATGGTGATGGCCAGAGGGAGGAGGTTGGGAGGGAAGTGGCAGAAGATGCCTTCGAGGTAGTCCAGGTAGCCCCCTCCACTGTGGCAGTCGGGGTTGGTCCGGATGAAGTCACAGCGGTCAGAGACATTCAGGCCACACACGTTGCGACACTGCAGGAAGGGATGGAAGGAACATCAGGGGCAGAGCCCTCCAAGGTGACTAGGCCCATCTAAGCAGCTAAACATAACCTCCCTTCAGCCTGGTCTCCAAGCCCCCCATATCCTCCAGGTGCCAATTGTGCACTTTTATTTTTAAAAATAAACTTGTGGAAGGGCCAGCCTGTGGCTCACTTGGGAGAGCGTGGTGCTGACAACACCAAGTCAAGGGTTAAGATCCCCTTACCGGTCACCTTTTAAAAATAAAAATAAAAATAATAAATAATAAAATGACCATAATTCATGAATACATGTTTGTTTCCAAAAAAACCAAAACAAAATAATATATAAAAAGACTTCTAAATTCCCACTTCTTTTCCTAGCCCTCCATAACCTCACCTCTCCAACAGTCCCACCATGGTCAATTTGAAGCACATCCTTACGCACATTTCTCAGTTCAATTACATTTGCATATACATCTTATTATACAGTTTGTTTTGTTTTACAGAAATGGGTTCATCCTAAATCTTGTTTCTGTAATTTGCTTTTACCACTTAACATTTGTATTATATACAGTGCTGATAACATCAAGGTCTAGGGTTTGATCCCTGTACCAGTGAAATGACAAAAAAAAAATGTATCATACATATATTAATATACATTAATACACATTAGGTCAAAACACTGAGTGATTTCTATATGCCAGATATAGTACTAGGAGCTTAGAATGTACCTCAATTAATCTGCACAACAATCCTGTGAAGAAGGTACTACTACCGTGCCCATTATTACAGATAAGGAGACTAAAGCAATGTCTCAGGGATCACTCAGTGGTAGAGCCAGCATTGGGACCCAGGCAGTTTGAGGCTCCAGAGCCTCATCACACTCCTCTACCTCACTGCAGAGTCTTTTTAACAGTAGCAGAGTATTTCGTACTATGGATGATTCATAATTGAGATAACCATTTTCCTACTGGGGGGCAGGTGGGTGTGTCTAGTCTTTCAATATTACCAACAATGAACTTCCCTGCATGTGTGACTCTCTGAGCCCTGTGAGAATATTGTGCCGGAGAGCATTCCAAAAGTGAAAGTGCTAAGTCACAGGGTATCTTAGCCTGGGTTCCTCCAGAAGCAGCCCCAGAGACAAGGATTTAGATGTATGATAGATATGGTCATCTAAAGGTTTAAAATACAAACTTAGAAACAGGGAAGTGGGACGGGGAAGGAGAAGCAGCCAACGAAGGCTGGTTAAGCCAGTTACCAGCACAGGCTGCTGGCACTTAATCCCAGGGCAAGGGAGCTGGGGTATTTATATACCAACTCCCATCAGCCATTGCGTGAGAACTGCTGGGGGTGGACGTGTTAATTCCTCAGCCCTTCTGGCCTGCCATGCTAACAGGCATTTCTGGAAAAACATACTGGCTACCCGAAGTCAACAAACACCCACCATAACTGGTAGGGTCCGAAGAATACAGTCAGGGCCCTGACAGTGTCTGTTGCAGAGAGATAAGTATCTTAAAGGTCGATGGATTTTGCCACCATATCCTCCCCAAGCTCTACCTGTATACACTCCCATCAAGAGGGGAAATAAGCAACTCTCCTAAGCCTGCTCCAACACTGGCCATCGGAAGTCTAGTTCAGACCAACGTGATAGGAATCCTGATGCTGTCAAACTGCAAGCCCCTAATTACCCCTGAAGTTAAGTGGCCATTTATATTTCTTCTCTGAACTGCCAATTTTTCCAACTGGAATGTTTGCTTTCTCTGATTGATTTGTAGTAGCTCTCTATACAATGGCTACTAGCCCTTTGTCCTGTTACACATTTACTTAAGCAATGCCCTCTCCCTAGGCACTTCCCCTTCTCAAACTTTTTGTTCAAAAGTTTTGTCAATATCACCTCATACCTATTCAGGTGGCTACTATCAAAAACAAGAAACAGATTTATAAATGTTGATGCAGATGTGGAGAAACTGAAATCCTGTGTAATGGTAGGAGTGTAAGATGGTGCAGCCACTGTGCAAACAGTGTGGTTGTCCTTCCAAAAATTAAAAATGGAATTATCATATTTCCAGCAATCCCATTTCTGAGTATATATCCAAACGAATTGAAAGCAGGGTCTCAAAGAGATATCTGTACGTCCGTATTCATAGCAGCATTATTCACAATAGCTAAAAGGCTTGGAAGCAACCCAAGTGTCCACTGACAGGTGAATGGATAAAATGTGGTAGATACATACAATGGAACATCATTCAGCCTTTAAAAGAAAAGCAATTCTGACACATGCTACCATATGCATGAGCCTTGAGGACATTCTGCTAGTCATAAAAAGACAAATACTGCATGACTCCACTTCTACGGGGATCCTAGAGTGGTCACATTCACAGAGACAGAAAGCAGAATGGTAGTTGCCAGGGGCTGCAGGGAGGAGAGAATGGAGAATTGCTATTTATGGGTACAGAGTTTTAGTTTTGCAAGTGTGGAATATACTAAAAAGCATATGTACTTCACAGGGCCTGGTTTTCCAAAGCCTTGCAGTTTCAAATATTGACCTTGCAAGGACAGGAAATTTTCCTCAGGCTATAAGTCTCTGTTGCAAGATAAAGATTGTGGAACAGCAGGTTGCTGGCTCAAAGACAGACTAGTAACTGATTGTTATGTAAAGATACTGAGAGATTGCTGTAGGAAGGAATGTTTGCTAAGATCAACTTTTGTTAATTGCCTTACTGGAATGTCAGGATTTGGCTCGTTATCACTGAAAGTTACCAGCCTATACTGTTAAATTATAACCCCACCTATGTTCTCTTCCTGTAACTTCCTGGTCTGGAAAATAAATGCAGGAAGAGAACCCCAGTTCCACGTTAATTTCCTGAGGAAGAGAAGTTAACCACTCTGGGCTTCTCACTGCTCAGAAGAGATGGGCTTTATGGGCCGGCCTGTGGCTCACTCGGGAGAGTGCGGTGCTCATAACACCAAGGCCATGGGTTCGGATCCCATATAGGGATGGCCGGTTTGCTCACTGGCTGAGCGTGGTGCTAACAACACCAAGTCAAGGGTTAAGATCCCCTTACCGGTCATCTTTGAAAAAAAAAAAAAAAAAAAGAAGAGATGGGCTTTGGGTAATCCTTTCATCTCTGTCATCCAGGGGAAATAGGGTGACAAATCCATGGGGGGCAAAGCAACGCAAAACAACATGCAAGATGAAAAGTTCTGCAGATGAATGTTGGTGATGGTTGCACCACAATGTGAATGTACTTAATGCCATTGAACTGTACACTTAAAAAGGTTAAGATGGTAAATGTTAGGTTATGTTTAACTTACTATAATTAAAAAATAAAAAGCTTATCAAACCACAGTTCCACCTCCTGCACAAGCCCTCTCTCAGCTCCAACCAACACCAAACTGGAGGTGAGATTTCTTGTCTCTGAGCCCTCTACCCACTATATGTGTTTCAGCAAGCTGTGTGTTCCTGGAGCAGGGACTGAGACCCAGCGCCATCCCCAGCCCTCAATTTTTCTATCATGTCCTGCCCTCAGAAAGGATGAAGCAGTGAGAAGCATGAAATTTGGGATCAGGACAGCCTGAGCCTAATACCCACTCAGCTCCACCTTCTAAGAGCTGTGTCTATAGCAATTCACTTCCCCTCTTTGAGCCTCAGCTGCCTCATCTGTAAAATGGGACTAATTATACCAACCCTGCTGATGAAGGAATCAAACGAGATTACAGGTGTTCACATTTTCCCTCCTCAGAGCCCTTCCATGTAAAGTAGTTATTCTCCCCACAACTCCTCTTTATCTTATCATGCAGTTTCTACCTTCAGAGCCATTAGCACAATCTGTAATTACTGTTTATTTCCTTTTTTACTGGATTACTATCTAAAGTTTGAAAAAAGGGAATTTGCATTTGCCCTAACCCTAACACATAGTAGGAGCTTAATATATTTGTGTTAATGACTGCCTTAATGATTAAATGATTTTGTGCAGCCTTTCAACACTCCTGTCAGGTAAATGAAATGAATCCCATTTAACATAGGAGAAAACCAGGGGTCAGCAAACTCTGGCCCTCAGGCCAAATCCGACCCACCACTTGGTTTTGCACAGCCTATATGGCAAGAATGATTTTTACATTTTTGTTTTTGTTTTTTTTTTATTAAAATCTTTTTGCAGCTGGCCAGTACAGGAATCCAAACCCTTGACCTTGGTGTTGTAACAACCAACTGAGCTAACCTGCCAGCCTTGATTTTTACATTTTTAAATGCTTGGAAAACATAAATTAAAAAAAGAACATTTCATGACACATAAAATTATATAAAATTCAAATTTCCGTGTCCCTAAATGTTTACTGGAACACAACCACGCCCATTCACTTATGCAGCCCGCAGCTGCTCTGGCGCTGCAACAGCAGACGGTGTAGTCACAGAGGCCCTGTGGCTTACAAAGCTGTAAATATTTACTATCCGGCCCTTTACAGAAAAAGTTTGCACCCAAGGCTGGAGGGGTGATGTGAGCATCCTAACCCCGGGCCTGGAATCTCCAAGCTGGCTGCCAGCAACTATTCCCACCGAGAAAATGCAGATACAAGTCCCAGATTTCTGCTCTGAGATCCCCTCATCCCTCCCAGCACCCCCCTTCCCGCCCCCCCAGCTCCCACCAAAAACCAAGTCAGGCTGGGCTCCTTCCACACTGGACGGGGAGGGCTTCAGTCTTGCCCTGAGCCCAGGCCTGTGGCTCTGCTAGGCCCAGGAATTTCCCAAGCAGATAGAGTCACCCAAGGGGTTTCTGACAGGTGAGGGTCCTGGCCAGCCCAAAGAGGGAGGACCTTGGATGGGGACACAGGGAAGCAGGAGGGGCTGCCTAAACCACTTGCTCTTCTGGGAAAAACAACAATAATAATACAGTGCTGGGAAGCAGCAGAGCTCCCTATGCCGAGCTGCCTGGTTGGAATCCTAAGGCTAGTAGTGTCCTTGGGCAGATCAATTAACCTCAGTTTCCTCCTCTGACAATGGCCACAATAACACCCACATGCCCCCAGATAAGAAGACAGAGATAACAGAGCTGAATGGCACCTAGTAGGAGCTCAGTAAATATTAGTTACCATATTATTATCTAAGTTTGTAATTTTTATCTCAACTCATACTGGAATTCATCCCTTCCTTCCGTCTCCACCACCACAGAGAACTGCAGAGGCTCCCATCCCACCTGCCTGCCCCCAATCTTACCAGAAGGGCTCTTTTAAAAATGCCCCTCCTCCAGTTGCTGAAGAGTCCTCCATAGCCCCCTATTTGTCCCAGCTGTCCTCTGCCATTATCAGTCTCCAGACAAGCAGGTCTGGTCAGCTGTCCAGTTTCCTGGAACACCCAGACCCTCCTGGCCGTGTCCTGCCTTTTGCATGCATGTGCTGTTCCTTCTGCCTGGTATGCCACTCCTTTTCCCCCAGTTAATCCATATCCTCCAATTCTTAATTCCCAAGATGCTTCCTCCAGGAATCCCTCCCTGACTACTCCCAGCCTCGGTTGGATTCCCCAGTTATTATATGCTATCATCATCCCAGGTCTTCTTCAAAGCACTTACCATGTTTTGAAATCTGGTTGTTGATAGGATCATAGACTTGTTTAACATCTACCTCTCTCACCAAAGTCTTGCCTGGTGCCTGGCACATAGTAGGTCCTCAAAAGTGTTTTGCCGCACACTGTGGGGCATCATCTCACCCAGTCTTCACAAGAGACCAAGGAAGTTGGTATAATTGTTTCCACTTCATAGATGAGAAAACTGAGGCACAGAGAGACAAAGTGACTTGCCCAAGGGCACACAGCCCCCACCACTATTAAATGGCTTCAGTGTCAGCTCTGCCTCAAAATTACTGGCTGAAGATCCTGGGGAAACTTCCCAATTGGGCACAGGCATCTCCCTCTTCCTGCCCTCCCTCCTCAGGGTCAGCCAGGGAGCACGTACCCACCCCAGCTCCTTCCAGCTCCGAGAGCAGAGTGAGTCAGCAAGGCAGGTCCCTCAAAACCGGCCTGCACAGTCACATTCCTGCGCAGCCTGCCACGCCCCCACCCCACCCCCGGCTAGCCATCCCCTCCCCCAGGCCCCTGGGGACCCCTCCCCAGCTCTCTGCCCAGGAGAGGCAGAGTTAAGGTGGTATTGTTCTGAACCTGGGAGTGGGTGGCTTTTCAGTCTTCTCCCACTCCCTGCACATTCTCTTTCCTGAGTCCCTAACTCAGTCCCAGTTTCAGCAGTCAGGCTGAATAGGAAATGGCTGCAAGCCCAATGCCTCAGGAATCAGGCAGGTGAGTAAGTAACCACAGGGGCTGCTGTCCATTGTGGTGAACTGGAAGGTGCAAGCTCTGCAGAAACAGTTGTTATAAAACAAAAAACAATCCCCCCACTCCACAGAAAAATAAAAGAAACCACAGCAGCCAGATGTGTCCATACAACTGATTTGGCCCCTGGGCTGTCAGTTTTCAACCCTGTACCAGTAGGACTGGTGTGGAAGACAGGGACAGCTGAGAGGATAAGAAGCCCTGGTTTGAGACCCAGCTTTGCCAGTGACTTGCTGTGTGACCTTCAGTGAGCCCCTTGATGTCTCTGGGCCTTGGTTTCCTCAGCTATACAGTGGTCTTCATCAAACTTGATCTGGCCACTGTCACCTTGGTGCCACATGTTTTGTTAAGTGCACCTCTGCTCTCTATGATTTTATGTGGAATGCAGACTATCAAAGTCCACACTGGCTCCCCAAAGAAGCCAAAAAATTAAATAGCTAGGAAACCAAGGGAACACGTTTAAAACTTTTCCATTTTCGTTAGTTAGTACCCATCAAGAAAGGTTTGAGCTATCATAATCCAGATGTCCTCCCCAAATGTCATTACCCGCAGCCAAAAGCACCTCCTCATGCAACAGCACGGTTAGGACAGGGAGGCAGTGGGGGGTCACAAGCACCAGGTTCATCCCAAAGATGTCCACATCCTAATCCCCAGAACATATCCACATATTCACAGGTTATGTGACATTCTACCGCAAAAGGGATTAAGTTCAAGATCTTGAGAGGCGGAGAGCATCCTGGATTATCCGGTGGGTCCAACGTAGCCACAAGCGTTCTTATGGTTACAGGGCAGCAGGAGGATCAGAATCAGAGATGTGATGACGAAGTCAAGAGAGAAAGAGAGATCAGAAGATGCTATGCTGCTGGCTTTAAAAATGGAGGAAAAGCCACGAGGCAAGGAAGGCAGGAGGCCTCTAGAAGCTGGAAAAGGCAAGGGAACGGATTCTCCCCAGAGCCTCCAAAAGGAGCACAGCCCTGCTGCTGACACCTTGATTTTAGCCCAGCGAAACCCATTTCAGGCTTCTGACCTCCAGAACTGTAAGATACTAATAAACGTGTGTTCTTTAAGCCACTAAGTTTGCAGTAATTTGTTACAGCAGGAAACTAATACACTGGTCTAGAGTCAGTTAAACAGAGACATTATAATACCTTCAAAGCCATCTTACCTACTTAACACCATTTTTAATCAGCCCCCAAAAGAGAAGCTGAAGACGTGATCTGGACACACCCCCTCCTCCCCAACCCTATGGCTAGACCCGGATGATGCAGGTTTTCAAGGCAGATGTTGGGTGGGAAGAATAGCGGTCTCCCACCAGGAAGCCAACCCAGGAGCAGAAAACTAGCACTGGTATTCCCAAAGGCCCTTCAGTCTTGTGGGAACTGCTTGGCAAGGCTGTGTGGTGCTCTGGTTACGAGTACAGGGCTCTGGAACCATGCTGCCTGGGCTGAAATTCTGGTTCCCCCTTTGGACGAGTCACTTAACTTCTCTGTGTCCCAGTTTCCTCCTCCATAAAGTGAGGCAGAGGTTGGCAAACTCTTTCTATAGGGGCCCAAATCTTTTCCCCTCTTTGGGCCACTCGACTCTGCTAATGTAGCATGAGAGTGATCACCCACGATACATAATGAATGGGTGTGGCTGTGTTCCAATAAAATGGTATTTATGACACTGAAATTTGAATTTCATGTGATTGTCATGTGTCATCAAGTAAGTAGTGTTCTTTTCTTTCCAACCACTTAAAAATATAAAAGCCATTTTTAGCTCCTGGGCTGTATAAAAGCCAGCAGTAAACTGGATTTGATCTGCGGGCTGCAGTGCTGATCCCTGAGATGTGGAATTAAATGAGTTAATCCATGTGCTCAGAAGAGTGCCTGGTATATAGTTAGCACTCAGTAAAATCAGCTTGAATTACTTTTTCTTCCAGAGGGGAAAACTGAGCTCTCTGTACCTGCTGTCTTAGCCCCCTCAGCCCTCCAAGGATCAGCCCTAAATGCCCAACATTTTTTGACTAGAAAACACCATTGTGAGATCTGTTCTAAGGAGATTTTTTCCAGATTTTCCTCTTTCCTAAAAGGAGTCTCCTTGAACCATTGGGCCCTGGTGGTCTGATGCCCAACCTGTCGCTGGTCCACTGAGGCCACACTCAGGCCAGCCTGGCCTAAGGGCATTGGGCATTGAGTGGCTCAGCAGGTCCTGTTCCTACACTTTCCCAAACAACCCCATGTCAGACCTCTACCCAAGGCCACTGCCACCATCTCACCTGGACGGCTGTGCCAGCCTCCTCCCTGCTACCTGCCTCTGCCCCTACAGTCAGTTCTACCGCAGCAGCTGGTGGGATCTCATAAAAATTAGATCACGTCCTTCCCATGCTCTGAATCCTCCTATGGCTCCCATCTTACCCCTAGTAACAGCCCAAGTCTGCAAGTGGTTCACTCAGCCCCACATGATCTGGCTCCTGTTCTCTCTCCTTTCTTATCTCCCCCACTTCTTTGCCTTGCTCACTATTCCATCCACTTTGTTTATGAAATACACCATTCTGCTCCTGACCCAGGGCCTTTGCACCTACTATTCCCTCTGCCTAGACTGCTCTTCCCACAGATCTTCACAAGGCATTCAGATCTCAATCAAAATGTCCCCTACCGGGCCGGCCCGTGGCTCACTCGGGAGAGTGCGGTGCTGATAACACCAAGGCCCCGGGTTTGGATCCCATATACGGATGGCCCGTTCGCTCACTGGTTGAGTGTGGTGCTCACAACACCAAGTCAAGGGTTAAGATCCCCTTACCGGTCATCTATTAAAAAAAAAAAAAAAAAAAAAAATGTCCCCTCCCCAGAGAAGCCTTCTGTGATTGTCTGAGGCAAAGCAGCTGCCCCTCCCCATTTCTCTCCATCCCATCCCCCATTCTGTTTGCTATTTTACTAACCACCAAGTACATTATCCTGTGGATTTATTTGTTAACTTGCTTCTTATCCATGACCCCCACTAGAGTGGAAGCTCTGTGAGGGGGCAGGGATCGTATTTATCTGCTTGCTGCTATATCCCAGCAGGTGACACAGGTCCTGGCACATAGTAGGTGCTCAATAAATATTTGCTGAAGGGGCCGGCCCGTGGCTCACTCGGGAGAGTGCGGTGCTGATAACACCAAGGCCGCGGGTTCGGATCCCATATAGGGATGGCCGGTTAGCTCACTGGGTGAGCGTGGTGCTGACAACACCAAGCCAAGGGTTAAGATCCCCTCACCGGTCATCTTTAAAAAATAAATAAATAAATAAATAAATAAATAAATAAATATTTGCTGAAAATGATTATTCAAAAAGGCCCAAAGATGAGAGGACTTTCCCTGCCTTCAGGCTCCCTGGAGAGTGGAGGACTTCCGGAATCATAGCTGTCCATGTCTGTCCTGGGAGGGAGACTGTGGACTAGACGGTTACAGTTTGGATTCAGCATGAGGCAGCCATGAGTTCATATCTGGGCTCTGCCACTCCCCTCATGGCCGCCTTCGCCTCCCTGAACCTCAGCATCCTCATCTACAGCACAGAGATAATCACACCAACCTCATGGGGTTTGGAGGAGGATTTGGTGAGTTGGGCACAGTGCTCACCTAAATGCTCAATAACATGGAGAGATTATCTGGCACAAGCCACAAATCACCCACTTTTCCTGCCCCCAAAAAGCATGGCCCTGGAGGCAGCCATCAATTTTGTAACCCAAGTAACCACAAACCACTTTTCCATCTGTAAAATGGGCTTAATTGCCTGTTTGCCTGCCTCAGACCATGGGCATGGAGTCAGTTTGCAGCCCCATAAAGTTGGTGTGGCACTAAACGCTCTCAGGTTTAAATCTGGAATTCCTATCCAAGAAAATACATGGTGAGAACTCCAGCACCCTGCAGCTGGAGAGGACTCTAGGGCGTCATCTGAAGCAGTCCCCTGCCTTCATGCTTTTACTCTGGATCCGCCGTCACCTCCTCCCCTTACACACGTCACAGTGGAATGATGCACGTTCCCTGCAGCCTGTCTCAGCGGCTCATCTGCTCCATGCCCCGGCAGGAAGCTTCCTCGCCTCTAACTCCAGTGTGCTCCTCCTTGGTGCTCCCCATTCCAATCAACAGCACCATCACACGCTCAGATCAGCCCCAAAACCCAGGGCCATCCGTGACTCCTCCCTCTCTCCCACCACCATGTCCCTCCATCTCATCCATCAGTATGTCCTGCTCGCTCTGCCTCCAACATTTATTCCAAATCCCCCTTCTTTCCCATCTCCCACAACCACTATCACTCACCTGGATGGATGTAGGAGCCTCCCCACTAGGCTACCACCCTCTGCCCTGTCAATCCATTCCCCCAAAGCAATCAGATAGATCCCTTGAAGAAATAAATCAGATTTTGACATCCCTCTGCTTAAAACCCTCCATTGGGGCCGGCCCGTGGCTCACTCGGGAGAGTGCAGTGCTGATAACACCAAGGCCCCGGGTTCGGATCCCATATAGGGATGGCCGGTTCGCTCACTGGCTGAGCGTGGTGCTGACAACACCAAGTCAAGGGTTAAGATCCCCTTACTGGTCATCTTTAAAAAAAAAAAAAAAAACCCTCCATTGGCTCCACCCTGTTGTAAAGCAATCCTCACCTCCTAGCCTCAGCCTATAAGGCCTTTTGCAATCTGGCCACCACTACCTCTCCATCCTCCTCTTTTAATATTCTTCCCCTCACTCACCCTGTTCCAGGCATTCTGGCCTCCTTGAACACACCAAGTTTGCTCTTGCCTCCGGCCCTTTGCACTTGCTGCTTCCCTTTGCCCAGAATGTTCTTCCCCCAAATGTCTGTGTAAGTGGCTTTCTCTCTCCATTCGGGGCTTGGCTCAAAAATCATTTCCTCATTTCCTTCATAGTTGTAAATGTTCAGACTCTCCCCCCCATCACTTTTTCTATTGTTTGCAGGGCACTTGGCACAGTGCTACCTGAAATGTACATGTTTACTTTATCTGTCTGCCCAAGAGACTGTCAGCTCTATGAGGAGAGGGATTTTTGTCTACACTGTATTGTTTCCTGGTATATCCTAGGATACAGTTCAGTGCCTGGCACACAGCAGATGCTCAATAAACATTTGTTGATCGCATGAATACACCCCCACCCAACCCCCACTTCTTGCCTGGATACTCACCTCTACCATGGGGGTCTGGTTCACACCTGAGGCTGGAAACTGGGGACCAATGGGGGTCTCTGTAGATGGGCCCCTGGCCCCAGACACTGTCTCCACCATCAGTGGCACACAGAGCAAACTCAGCACCCAGCGAAGATTCAGCCATTTGCCGGCCATCAGCCCCCACAAGACCTGACCCTCACTCTCCACTTCCCCTTCTGCAGTAGTTCAGGTCCAAACAGCTGGGGGCTCCAACGGCCTACAAGATGGAAGGAAAAGTGTCACTGAAGACCCCAGGACCCAGCAAGAGGGACCTGAACACTTTATCACCTAAGGAACTGCTGTCCCTCCTCCCACCACCAAAGGAAAGCTGATGTAGAAACCCACGTTCTCGATGTAGTCCTGTTGGAGGAACCCAGGGCGCTGCTTATTTGGCATGCAGATTAAATATGCCCTTCTCTCTAAGTCCCCAGTGGCATCTCTATGAAAACCTGCCCCTCTCCACCCAGCCACCAGCCTGAGACCAGATATCAGAGCTGGGAGGGCTAGAGACTTCACACGGCATTCAGAGACTCCTGCCTCTGGGGGCCAGCCGAGTGAGATAAATATGGAAAACGGGCAGTGGCCAGACTGGCCAAGCCCTCAAAACAAAGAAAACATATTTCTGGAGATGGACTTGGCTCTAGGCCACCAGTTCAAGGCCTAGACAGACTAGCCCGTTACATCCTACAGAGCCTACTAAGCAATGCTGTTGTTTTATGTCTTACACCGAGCCAAGCACTTGACACGAATGATCTCATTTAATCCCCACTATACACCGACAGGGGGTACTACTATTTTTCTAATCTTACACATGAGCAAACTGAGTCACAGTGAGGTGAAGCCAGGCTTGTTACTCTCAGCCATTGCACCATGCCTCCCTCATCCAGTCCTCAGGACAATTCTGTCCCCACTCCTTTTACAGAGGAGGGATCAGGACTCAGAGGAGTTTTGTAACCTGCCCAAAGCCACACAGCAAGGAGGTGGCAAAGCCAACAGTCCTCCTATGGGGAAATTGAGGCCCAGAAGGAAGTGAATTGCTCAAAGTCACACAGCCCGGTAGCAGCAGAGCAGTGCTGGACTCTAGCATCTGCCCCTTCCATCAACACTTGGACAAAAGGCTTCAATTTCTTTCAATATTATTAAACTGGAAAAAAAAATCCTTGGCAAACTGATTTCCTCCTTTCGCTTTTTCACATGTTCTTTTTTTTTTTTTTTTTTTTTTAAAGATGACCGGTGAGGGGATCTTAACCCTTGGCTCGGTGTTGTCAGCACCACGCTCAGCCAGTGAGCCAACTGGCCATCCCCTATACAGGATCCCAACCCAGGGCCTTGGTGTTCTCAGCACTGCACTCTCCCTAGTGAGCCATGGGGCCGGCTCTGCTTTTTCACATGTTCTATGACGAATATGTTTTATTTTTGCAATCAGGAAAAACAAAGACCATAAAACAACGTTTTCTTTGGTTTTTGAGAAGTCTTTGCACAGACGTTTCCCAATGTCCTGGTAGCTGAGGGTAGGGGAAGGAGTGGGCGCAGGAGGAGGAAAAGAGGCCAGGAGGGGGCGGAAGGGCACCTGTCCCAGCTGTCCTTCCTCACCTGTTGACACAGCTCTTCCCTCTTCCGTGGTTCTCCAGAACAGTTCCAAGTGTTACTCCTCTTAGCACTTGGCACCCAATTGGGACCAGACACTCCGAGTTTCCAGTCCTGTCTCAGCCACTTACTTCTGTGCAGCCGTGGAGAGCTCGCTTCGCCACTCCGAGCCTCTGAGTCCCCATCTGTAAAATGGACACAAATGCTGGCCAACAGAGCATACAATAAGAGCTCAATAAATGCTCGCGCCCCTGGTGCCCCCGACCCATGAGAATCAGCATGTGTCTCATCTCGACTGGCCGCCGATTTTTTTTACTCATTCACAAGTGAGCATTTATTTTTTTTATTTTATTTTTTTTTTATTATTACAAGTGAGCATTTATTGAGAGCATCCTGTAGGCTTGTACCTACGCCAAGCGCTCGTTAGATCGACAGACCTGATAAGAAGGAGCAGGGGCAGGAAACTGGGGTTGCAAAGCCCCCGGGAACGTGACCACGGGAACGTCTCTGTGCTCAGTTTCCCAATCGGGACGGATGTTGAGAAGTTGAATTCGGGGTGCCCGGGTCCTCCGCAGGCGCCGGGGCGGGCGGGGAGTCTCCTCTTACTTCGGGTCGGGCCTGGGACCTTCAAACTCTGAACCTCGATTCCGCCGGCCCTCGCGGCCTTCCCGGTCCCTGCCCGCCGGTCCGCGCCACCAGACCTTCCGCCCCCGATGCCACCCGCCCGGCCGCCCCGCCCGCTGCAGCGTCGGGGACTCTTATCCTGCTCCTCCAGTGCCGTCCTCGGCTTGCCCCGCCCGGGCCCCGGACACGCCCCTCAAAAGCTCGCCCCGCCCCTGCCCTTAAAGGCACAGGCTCACGGGGAGGTATCGAAGATCTTCCTCCACCCTTCCTTCAGTCCCCTGCCTGTGGCTGCTGCTTTCGCCATGAAAGCGGAATCTGAGATGAAACAGACGGTTAAGGACAGCAGGAGGCCGGAAAGGGGTAGTTAGAGCATGAAACTAGGAGGATCTATTCCCGAGGGTGGGGTGAACAAGAGGGTGTCAGCCTGCTTCTGGTAAAGAATGGTTATAAGGAATATTTACACAGGTATTCTCAATGTCCACTCAGGAGAGTGCGGTGCTGATAACACCAAGGCCACGGGTTCGGATCCTATATAGGGATGGCTGATTAAGCTCACTGGCTGAGCGTGGTGCTGACAACATCAAGTCAAGGGTTAAGATCCCCTTACCGGTCATCTTTTAGAGAAAAAATTTTAAAAAATAAAAAATAAAAATAAAAACAGCACCTATATCACACTCACTGGGCTGTGGTGAGAAGTCACTGAGATTATATACGTAAAACCCATAGCACAGTTCCTGATATTTGTAAAAGTTGAATACATGGAAGCTGCTGTGATTATCATTCTTCTTATTATTACTGGGGGTGAAAGGACCTGGCACAGTGTCTCAGTAGGTGAAAATGTTGATTTCCTTTCCTTGAAGAGGAGGAATTTGTGCTTGTATCAGTTATCTTCTGCTACATAACAAACCATCCCAAAACTTAAGGCCTAATACATCAATATTTTATTATCTGTTAGGATTTCCGTGGGTCATGAATTTAAGAAGGGCTCAGCTTGGTGGTTCTGGCTCAGGTTTCTCATGTGGTTGCAGTCAAATAATGGCTGGGCATTTCTCTTTCTCTCTCTCTCTCTCTCTCTCTCTCTTTCTCTTTCCTTCCTTTCTTCCTTCCTTTTCAGCACCATGACTTGGATATGAACCGAGGTCTCTGCATCACAATGCAGAGTACTAACCACTATACAATCACAGCCAGGATGTTTCTCTTTCTGTGTGTGTCTTAGAGCTTCCACATGTGATCTCTCTGCATGAGCTAATTTCTGGCTTTTTTAGAGCCTGGCATCTCAGGATACCAGTGCAAGGATTCCAGGGAACAAAGCAGAAGGCGGATTGCCTTTTATGACTTAGTTGTGTAAGTGACACTGTGTCACATAGTGTCACTTCCACCATAGTCACAGCCCCACCCAGATTAGAGAAGAGGAAACATAGACCTTACTTCTCAGTGGGAGGTATGCCAAAGTCACATCATAAGAAGAGTATGTAAGAAGAGAGATCTCGATGTGACCATATTTGGAAAATACAATCTGCCACCATGCCTTAGTCCACAGAGGTGAACAATGGTGGATATTTAGGGAGCATGATGAGCAGCAGAGGGGAGCTATACTTGGGGGGTAAAAGGAGAAGGGACCCTCAAATCCCATTGAGAGGACAGCTGCCTACAACGTCACATGTGGGCTGATCCTGTCCTCAGCATCTTATGAATGAACCCCAAACCAGTAAAAATAAATAATGACTATTTATTAAAGACTTATTGAGGGCCAGCCCATGGCTCACTCGGGAGAGTGTGGGCTGATAACACCAAGGCCATGGGTTTGGATCCCATGTAGGGATGGCCAGTTAATTCACTGGTGAGTGTGGTGCTGACAACACCAAGTCAAGGGTTAAGATCCCCTTACCAGTCATCTTTAAAAAAAAAAAAAAAGACTTATTGAGCATATGCACATAACAGCCCTGTGGGGTAAGGGCTAAAGTGATCTCCATTTCACAGAAGAGGAA
Organism: Cynocephalus volans; assembly: GCF_027409185.1. Lineage (NCBI taxonomy): Eukaryota > Metazoa > Chordata > Mammalia > Dermoptera > Cynocephalidae > Cynocephalus > Cynocephalus volans. The sequence goes on from NC_084461.1 coordinate 190,555,252, forward strand.
ACTGAGGTTCAGAGAGATGACGCAGCCTGCCCACAAGGTCCCCACTGGGAAGTGGCAGAGATGGGATTTGCATGTAGGTCTGAGTGACCCCAGGTGAGTCCCCTTCACTACCACAGGCTGAGCTACCTGCCTCACTCAAAGGTAAGGCCAGATCCACCCGACACGCAGCAGGCCTGGTTAGGAGGCCCAGGGTGTGGGTGGCACCTCCAGGCACAATGTAAGTACCTGGGGACAGAGCGAGTAGAAGTCATGAGTCTTCAGGAATTTAAAAGAGGAAAGAGAGAATCAGAGCTTTCAATCTTTGTCTAAGAAGCCCAGAGACCTGCAAGGTTCCTGAAGAATGTGTGAGTCTCACCTTCAACCAATTCAAGTTTCCTCTTGATTTTGGCAGCTCTGGACAGTCATGCAGCAGCTTCTTAAAAGTCCCCAGAGACTGGGCAGTCATTACCTCCCATGGCAGCCCAGTTAACAGCAGTTGTGAGGGAGTTTTCTCATTGGCATTGCTGGAGGCGTCTTGATTGGAATAAACCTTCTGGAAAGTGACTTGTCAATTGGTAAATGTTAATCTCAAGAGCCTTGAAAACACATGTGTCCTTTGCCCCACTGATATTGCTCCTGGAGCTTTTCGGAAGTAAAGAAGAGATGATTTGGATAATGCTCTAAGCACAAGGATGTTTACTACAGCAATCTTCACAATTGTGCAACAGCTGAAACCAAGGGATCAAAACCAAGGAATGGAATGAACAGTTGATGGGACTTCCTATGAAATACTGCTATGCAGCCATTTAACACCCTGTTTCAATGACATTAAAACTACCAAGTACAGGGCTGGCTGGTTAGCTCAGTTGGTTAGAGCACAGCCTTATCACACCAAGGTCAGGGGTTTGGGTCCTTGTACCAGCCAGACGCCAAACAAAACAAAACAAACTACAAGTACAGTAAGTGAAGAAGCAGCATTTAAACCCATTTATGCAGTATAATTCCAAGTATGTTTTACAAACATGTATATATATCTATGTGTGAAAAACAGTCTAGAAGGATATACATGAAGCCAGTTCTCTCTAGGATAAAGGAATTATAAGTAGGGGCTGACCGGTTAGCTCAGTTGGTTAGAGCATGGTGCTGATAAAAGCAAGGTCAGGGTTTCAGAACCCTGTACCAGCCAGCCGCTAAAAAAACGAAAAAAGGAATTATAAATAATTTTTGTTGTGGTTGTTATTTGTTTTTCCCACTTTGTCCATAGAAAGCAGGCAATGCTTTTATCTTTTTTTTTTTTTTTTTTTTTTGTCGTTTTTTCGTGACCGGCACTCAGCCAGTGAGTGCACCGGTCGCGGCGCTGCCAGCGCAGCACTCTACCAAGTGCGCCACGGGCTCGGCCCAGTGCTTTTATCTTAGAAACAACGGAATGCTTTCTGTTTCATTTATTGCTGGGTAACAAAATACCCGAAGATTAGTGACTTAAAACTGCATGTAGTTTTACCACCACATAAATATGTTACGAGGCCCGAGTCTGGCTGCCTGCCCCCTTTCAAAAACAACCCACTCAAAAGTCAAACGTTGGTGAAAATGGAAGGCAGCTTTTATTCAGGAATACCAGTGACCAGAGAGATGTTGGGCCAACCCATCTCTCCAGTAAATCTGAAGGAGAATGGCCAGACTAAAGCCATAGTAAAGACTCAGGTTTACTGAGGGGTTTTTAAAGAGGGGGGCTGAGAGAATGGAATGTGGGAAATGAAAAGCAGGAGGGAGGGGGACGTGAACTGTGGGGGTTCTGTGCAAGGAGTCAGGTGCAAGGTGTCACCAAGGCTCCAGTGTGGTTTCTGCTCCTGTCTTTGTTGTTGCTGCAGGGTCCTGCCGGAGAGGTGGAATCAACATAGCTTTATTGGTGACAAAAGAAAAAGAAAAGAAAAGAACAGACAGAAAAGTTGTTAAAGTCTGAAAACCAATAAAAGAAAATAAATAATTAAATCCTGCCCTCAGGGCCGGCCCATGGCTCACTCGGGAGAGTGCGGTGCTGATAACACCAAGGCCAGGGGTTCGGATCCTATATAGGGATGGCTGGTTAGCTCACTGGTGAGCGTGGTGCTGACAACACCAAGTCAAGGGTTAAGATCCCCTTACCAGTCATCTTTTAAAAAAAAAAAAAAAAAAAACATCCTGCCCTCTATGCCTGCAAAGGACTGAATGTTTGTGTCCCCCCATAAGTAATTCATTGAAACTCTAATCCCAGTGTGATGGTGTTAGGAGGTGGGACCTTTGGGAGATAACTGTCATGAGGTTGGAGCCCTCATGAATGGGATTAACGCCCTTACACAAAGAGGCCAGAGAGCTAGCTAGCTCTCTCCACCATATGAGGGTACAAGGAGAAGACGGCAGTCTACAACCCAGAAGAGTGTCCTCACCAAAACCCAACGATGCTGGCGCCCTGATCCCAGACTTCCAGCCTCCAGAACTGTGAGAAACAAATTTCTGTTGTTTCTATACCACCCTATCTAAGGTACTTTGTTACAGCAGCCCAAGCTGACCAAGACAACCCCTTTCTAAGAATCTACCACCCCTTCACTCTACCCCTGCCCTTGCCCAGATAACCAAAGTTAACAGTCAACACACATACAGGAACTCTAAATTTGATGTAATTTAATTTTCGTAAAAAAATATTGATGCTATTCTGTAACTTGCATTTTTTGAAAATTAATAGTGCTTCATGAAGGCTGGCTGGTTAGCTCAGTTGGTTAGAGTATGGTGCTGATAACACCAAGGTCCAGGGTTTGGATACCCACACCAGCCAGCTGCCAAAAAAAAGAAAAAAAGAAAAGTACGTGGTTAAACAAATACTTGGACTGGCTGGTTAGCTCAGCTGGTCAGAGCACGGTGTTATAACACCAAGGTCAAAGGGCTCAGATCCTCTTACCTGCCAGGCATTAAAAAAAAAAAGAAAAAAAAATTTCATGGGAGTCCCTTGTGCCGCTACCTTTCAGTGTAAATCATTCTTTATAATAGTTGTTTACTATTCTCTTGGATGGAAAGAAGGCACCAAAACTCTGCAAACCCTCCCATGTTATGGGCGTTTGCTTTGCTGCTGGGTTTGCCCACTACAAACAATGCTCCTTAAACATCCTTGTAGACATTTCCTTTTGTACAGGTACTTTTAATTCTGTAGGGCAGAATCCCCAAAGTGGAAGGCAGGTCAAAGGGCATGCATATTTTAAATGTCAACAGCTCTAGCAGATCCTTTCCTTAAAAAGCTGCAGCAATGGGACTGGCTGGTTAGTTCAGTTGGTTAAAGCACAATGTTATAACGCCAAGGTCTAGGCCTTTGGATCCCCATTGTCAAAAAACAAAAGCTGCTGCAATCCAAATTCCATCCAACAACATCATGTCAAGGAATATCCGTTCTTGCCAGCACTGGTTTTTTTTTGTTTGTTTTTTTGTTTTTTTTTAAAAGATGACCGGTAAGGGGATCTTAACCCTTGACTTGGTGTTGTCAGCACCACGCTCAGCCAGTGAGCGAACCGGCCATCCCTATATGGGATCCGAACCCGTGGCCTTGGTGTTATCAGCACCACACTCTCCCGAGTGAGCCACGGGCCGGCCCGAGCACTGGTTTTTTAAACAATGTTTTTAACGTTTGCTAACCTGAAGGGTAAGCAAATACTTTTTTATTGTTGTTTTAATTTGTATTTTTTCCCTGTTGGCAAGGCCAATGAGCATTCAATGGCTTAGTAGCTATTTGCATTTTCTTTTCCATGAATTGCCTGCTCATACCCTTTATGTACTTTTCTGTGAGGCAGTTGCCTTTAATAAAATTGTTAAATCAGTTTTGGTAAGACTGCATATTAGAGCACTTCCCATTTCCGAGTCCACTACATGTATTGAATAAGAATTAGGTCTTTGGATCAGCTAGACCCAGGTCCACTACTCATCTGAGTTTGATCTTGGGCAAGTCACCTGTCCTCTTTCCCATCTTTAAAATGGGACTAAGAGTTTCCTGGAGCTCTTAGGGATGTTGTGATGATTAAATAAGGAAATGCACATAAGGTGCTGGGCCATGTAATCGCTCAGTAGGTAGACGTCAGATATTGTTATCGGGGGTCCAGACTACAGTAGCAAAAGTTGCTTGGTGGTCAGACACAGCCCACCCAGGGGGACTGGTCACACTTGAGGCACTGCAGTGACCACAGGGGGTCATATGATCCAAAGAGAGAGTCAAAAGTTATGCACTGGGGCAATGCTGTCACAGCAGTGAGACCCGCCTAGCACTGACCAGGTGGTTCCTGATCTGGGCCTGAGTGCTCTTTGCCTGGGAGCTCTGTCTTCTCAAAATGGCTGGTAGGGACCTCAAAAAAGGAAGGTGGCCCCTGCATAGGGGCCAGGGGGACAAGGTGGACCAGGCCAGGATCCTGAGGTGAATTCTGCCTCTTTGTCTGCAGCCCCAAGCAAGCTGAGGGTCTAAGGAGGTGGTGTTAGGGGGCAGGGTGGAGAGGCTTCCATTTCTTCCAGGCTCAGAGAGGTGAAATCACTTTCCTGAGGTCACACAGCCAGCAAATGATATAGCTGGGATTTGAACCTAAGCCTATCTAAATCCCCAGTTCCATGCTCCTGACCATTGCCCCGCACTGTCTGGCTAATGAAAATGTCAACTGCCCTTGTTTCTGGTTGATGATCTACCAGTGGGCATGTGAACTGAATGGGTGGGAAGTGTCACCCGGAATCTTGGTGATAGAGCCTTGGACAAATACAGCGTGCTTAGAAGGCATTGGTGCTGATGAGTAACATTCACTGACCCATGTGGTATGTCCTGTTACAGGCCTCTTTTTAGAGATGAGTAAACTGAGGCACAGAATGATGACATCACTTTGGCCAAGGACCCTCAGGGAACAAGGGTTTGAGTGGGGATGCAGGCCCCAATCCGTCTGGCCCCTGAGCTTTGCCAGTGCCCCTGCACCGCCTTTCTGGGGGAGGTGGGAACAATGTTAAAAGGGGAAGTAAGGGCCAGCCTGTGGTTCGCTTGGGAGAGTGTGGTGCTGATAACACCAAGGCCGTGGGTTAAGATCCTCTTACCGGTCATCTTTAAAAAAAAAAAAAAAAAAGGGAGCGGGGCTTGGGGGAAGTAGTTGGGAATCGGTGGAGTGCACCCCTGATGGCCACAACAGGGAGCGCCCACGGTGCTGTGGCACTGAGTTCAAATCCCAGTTTTTGTTTTTTTTTAAATCAAATCCCAGTTCTGACACTTCCATTTGTGTGGCCTGTGCAAGTCATTTCACCTGCTTGAACCTTACTTTCCCCATCTGTAAAATGGGGATAGTATTAGTGGGAACTTCTTGAGTTGGCTGTGAGGATTCTGTGATGGAAAGTATTCAGTTAGTGATTAACAAATGATAGCGATGGCTGGATTAATACCAAGGGAGGCGATTCCTTCCCAAAGGATGGGGAGGGGGCTGGAGTGCCCCCTCAGGCCCAGCTCACCAACAGTATAGGGAGTGGGGGGAGGACACGCACCCTCCAAGCTTTAGAAAGTTACTTTGCAGCAAATCAAGGACCATCTGTTGTCTCACACCACTACCCCCTCCCTCATGGGCCTCCTTTCTGTTCTTCCAACAATGTTCAGCTCTTTCCATCGTAGGGACTTTGCACGTACTGTTCCCACTTCCAGGAACACTCTTCTCCAAGATTTCCTCAAGGCTCTTTCTCTTCATTCAGATTTCCCGGCTTTGTTGTCCTCACAGCACTCATTTCTACCTGCAATTATCTTTATTATTTCTAAATTGCGTCACTTGTTGGGTATCTCTCTCCCTCCACTGAATTTGAGCTGCATGAGGGCAAAGGTTTTTGTCTCGTTCACTGCCATGTCCTCTGAGCCTAGAACAGAGCCTGGCCCATGATGGAAGCTCAGTTCGTGCCAGTTCTAGTGATTGTTGTTATCATCATCGTGATCAAGTTTGACAGGTTTCAAGAAGGGTCCTTGGCCCTCCCAAGGCTGTCTGCCACCTGTCTCTCACACCTCAGCGGACACAGTGTTTACCTGTTGTTGCAGGGAACAGTCAGCACAGGCGCCCCTTCCAGAAAGAGCTCTTGTCACAGCCTGATTGCAAAAAGACTTGGCACAGGTGTTTTCAGAGTGGGTCGCAGAGCTGGGAATTGTGGCATAATAAGAAACGTATTTGAAAAAAAAAAAAGAAAGAAAGAAATATATTTGGTCTTTGTCTCTAGTTCCTGACACAGAGCTCCTAAAATCCTAAATTTATTTATTTATTTTTATTGTGGTAAAACATATATAGCATAAGAATTTCCATTTTAAGCATTTTTACACATACAATTGCATGGAATTAATTACATTCACAATGGTGTGTAACCATTTACCTCTATTTCCAAAATTTTTCATCATCTTAAACATAAATTCTGTCCATTAAGCAATAACTCCTCATTATTCCTCCCCCCCACCCCATTTCTGGTAACCTTAATCTACTTCTGTCTCTGAAATTTTTTTATTTTTAATTTGTTCATTCTTAATTGATCCATGATAATTATATGTATTTATGGAATACAATATGATATTTGGATACATTTATTCTGTGTGCAAGGATCATATCAGGGTGTTTCACATATCCACGTCCTCAAACATTTGTCACCTCTGGGCTGGGAATATTCGACATCCTCTCAACTAGCTACTTGAAGTTATTTAGTAATTTGTTGCTGGCTGTAGTTGCTCTAAACTGCTGTAAAACACTAGATCCCATTCTTCCTCTCTCTGTAACTTTGTATCCCTTGCCCACCCTTTAACCATACCCCCCTTCTAGTCTCTAGTAACCACTTCTCTACTCTCTGCCTCTTTTATTCTTTCTTTCTTGTTTGTTTTGGTGGCTGGCCACTACGGGGATCTGAACTTGTGACCTTGGTGTTACCAGCACCACGCTCTCTCATGGCCAGCCCCATCTTAGCCATTTTTAAGTGCACAGTCCAGTGTCATCAAGTACATTCACATTCTTGTGCAACCTACACCACCATCCATCTCCAGAGCTCTTTTCATCCTGTAAAACTGAAACTTTGTCCCCATTAAACACAAACTCCCCAATTCCCCTCCCCCCAGCCACCAGCAACCACCATTCTAACATTTGCCTCTATGATTCTGCCTACTGTAAGAACCTCATGTAAGTGGGATTGTCTTTTCATGACTGGCTTATTTCACGTAGCATAATGTCCTTAAGGTTCATCCATGTTGTAGCATGTGTCAGAATGTTCTTCCTATTAAAGGATGGACAGTATTCCACTGTATAGATATTTCACTGTTTGCTTGTCCATCCATCGGTGGACACTTGGCTGCTTCCTCCTCTTGGCTATTGTGAATAGTGCTGCTATGAACATGGGTGTGCAAATATCTCTTCTACACCCTACTTTTGGCGCTGGCTGGTTAGCTCACTTGGATAGAATGCACTGTTTCCTTGTTTTGTTTTTGGCGGCTGGCCGGTGTGGGGATCTGAACCCTTGACCTTGGTGTTACAAGGCTGTGCTCTAACCAACTGAGCTAACCGGCTGGCCCAGAATGCAGTGTTGTAACACCAAGGTCAAGCATTCGATCCCTGTACTGGCCAGCTGCCTACAAACAAACAAACAAACAAATAAACAAAACCCCAAAACAAACAGCCCCTGCTTTCAATTCTTTTGGGTATATACCCGGAAATGGAATTGCTGGATCATAGGTGTAGACATGCTTTTATGTGCTTAGAATATGCCCAAAGGATACACAGACACATTTACTAGAACTCGAGATCCTCACAGTGACTTCCCTCACCCCCCATGCAGCTCTCTCCACAATTGTCCCTGGCTCGATGGCCACTCCATCCTTCAGGTGCTTGGGCCAAGTAAAATTGGAGCCATCCTGGATTCGTTCTCTCACCCTACCCCCAGTCAATCCCTCAGCAACTCCTGTCCCCAAGAATATCCCCTAGATGTCCCAAGTCTGACCACTTCACCTCCTGCACTGTCCCCTACTGTGAGTGACCAGATGGCTGCAGAACATGCCTCACCTTCTGCCCATGGCTGCCAGAGGGATTCTGTCAAAATGCCAAATAAGATCATTTCCTATCTGCTCAAAACTCTCCCATGGAGAAAACTCTTGCAAATTGTATATCTGCTAAGAGACTTGTATCTAGCATATATAAATAATTCTTACAACTCAACCATGAAAAGACAAATAATCCATTAAAAATAGGCAAGAGATCTGAATAGACATTTCCCCAAAGAAGATATACAAATGGCTAGGATATACAAATGAAGATATACAAATGGCACATGAAAAGATCCTCAACATCATTATTCATTTGGGAAATGCAAATCAAAACCACGGTGGAATACTTCATACCTGCCAGGATAACTATGATTAAAAAGACAGATAATAACCAGTGTGGACTAGGACACGGAGAAATTCAGACCCTCATACACCAATGAGAATGTCAAATGGTGCAGCTACTTTGAAATACAATTTGACAGGGACCGGGCCGTGGCTCACTCGGGTGAGTGCGGTGCTGATAACACTAAGGCCACGGGTTCGGATCCCATATAGGGATGGCCAGTTCGCTCACTGGGTGAGCGTGGTGCTGACAACACCAAGTCAAGGGTTAAGATCCCCTTACCGGTCATCTTTTTAAAAAAAAAGAAAAAAAGAAAAAAAAAAAAAAAGAAATACAATTTGGCAGTTCCTCAAAATTCTAAATAGAATTACCATATGACTCAAGGTATTAGCCAGCTGGGGCTTCCATATTAAACTACTGTAGACTGGGGGGCTCAAACAACAGTGAGGAATTTATTTCTCACAGTTCTAGATGCTGGGGAGTCCAAGATCAAGGTGCTGGACAATTCAGTTCCCAGGTGAGGGCTCTCTTCCTGGCTTTCAGATGGCCACCTTCTCACTATGTCCTTACATGGCAGATAGAGAGAACTCTGGTGTTTCTTCCTCTTCTTTTAAGGACACTAATCCCATCATGGGACTAATTACCTCCCTAAGGCCCTATCTCCTAATATTATCACATTGAAGGTCAGGGCTTCTACATATAAATTTGGGATGTATACAAACATTCAGTCCATAACATCTAGAAATTTTACCCTTTGTATATACACAAGAGATGAAAACATATGTCAACACAAAACTTTTACTCATATGTTCACAGCAGCATTATTCATAATAGCCAAAGAGTAGAAACAGACACAAATATCCATCAAATAATGAACAGATAAGTAATAAAATGCAGTATATTCATGCAATGGAATATTATTTATCCATAAAAAGGAATAAGCACTGACACATGCTGCAATGTGGATGAGCCTCGAAAACATTATGCTAAGTGAAAAATGTCACATATTATAACAGGTCACATATTATATAATCCCATTTATATGAAATGTTCAAAATGGGCAAATCTATAGAGACAGAAAATAGATTAGTGGTTTCTAGGTGCTGGGGGTGGGGATGGAATGGAGAGTGACTGCTAATGGGTACAGGGTTTCTCTTAGGAGGAATGAAATGTTCTAAAATTACATTATGGTAATATTTGTGCCAGTCCATGAATATACTAAAAACCACTGAATTATACGCTTACATTTTTCATAGGTGAAATTTTATGCTTTTCACGAGTGAAATGTATGTCATATGAATCATGTCTCAATAAAGTTTTTATGTAAAAAAAAAAAAAAAACCCAAACCTCCCATGACTCTGATCTTTCTCTGAGTAAAATCCAAAGTTCTTACAGTGGTCCTCCAGGCACAACAGGGTCTGTCCCCCTTCCCCTCTCTGCTCTCCTTCCCTTTTCTCTCCCTCTCACTCACAATACTCCAGGCTCACTGGTCTCTGCTGTTCCTTGAACACATCAAGCATATTCCAGCCCCAGGGCCTTTGCTCGTGCTGTTTCCCCTCCTTGGAACTCTTTTCTCCTAAATCTTTACATGACTCACTCCCTTACTTCATTTAGGTCTCTGCTCAAATGTCACCTCTTCTGAGCGACATTCCCTGGCTACCCTGGGCTATTCTCTGTTTGCTACCTCTCCCCACCCCATCCACCCAGTTCCATCCTGTGTGGAATGTGTGGATTTTCTCACTTCAAATCAAGCTTTCAAGTGGATTCAGCCAATGGGAAGCTCGGGCAGATTGGAGGGTGCGAGGAGAGAGAGGTCAGGGTATTTCTTCCTCCCTCCATGTTTCTGCAAGCCCAGCTCCCCTTACAGGATAGTGAGCTGTCACTACTCCCCAGGAACTCAATATCCTTTGTTGGTCCCTTTGACCCTGCCAATAGCCCCCTCACTAAAGGTTCTTCAAAATCTTAGCTAAGTGTTCAGGACACTGGCTTGTATGTGCCCTGTGTAAGGTAGCACACATCATTTCCAATTTACTTACCCTGCTCTATTTTAGTTCACAGAATTTGTCACTATCTGACATTGTGTCTCTATTTGTCTATTCGCTTATTGTCTTTTTTCATCATCAAAATGTAAGCTCCATTCATTCTACATGTATTTATTGAGCACCTACTACATGCCAGACCCTGTTCTAGACATTGGGGACATAGCAGTGAACATACCGATGCCGAGAGAATAAACAAAATAAATAAGCAAAATAAGTAATAAGTTAGATGGTCATAGATGCCATGGACAAAAATAAATTATAAGGGGGGTGGTGTTAAGGAGTGCCAGGTGGGAGTTGGGGGAGAAGACTCAATTTTATTTATTTATTTATTTATTTTTGGCAGCTCGCTGGTACCAGAGTCTGAGCCCTTGACCTTGGTGATACAACATCATGCTCTAACCAACCAAGCTAACCAGCACCCAAGAAGACTCAATTTTAAATACGGTAGTCAGGAAGGGCCTTCCAAAGAAGGTGACAGCAAGTGCAAAGGTCCTGAGGTAGAACTGTGCTTGCAATGTTTGAAGAACATCAAGGAGGACATGGCGGATGAAACAGAGTGAGCGATGGGGAGGGTGCGGCAGATGAGTCAGAAAAGGAACAGGTCAGATCATGCAGGCCTCCTAGGCCATGGGAAGAAGGGAAGAACTTTGACTTTTACTCTGAGAGAAATGGAGAGCCATGGGAAGGATTAGAGCAGGAGAGGAGCATGATCCAACTTGAGTCTGACAGGATCTCTTTGGCTGTCGTGATGGGAATCCATGATGAATCTTGCCAGTATCAGTTATTACTATGGTGATTACAGTATGATTTTTCTTTCTTTCTTTTTTATTTTTTTAAGATGAGCGATGACTGGTAAGGGGATCTTAACCCCTGAGTTGGTGTTGTCAGCACCGCACTCTCCCGAGTGAGCCACAGGCTGGCCCCTACAATATGATTTTTCTAACAATCATTATTTTGACAATGCTAGTTGCATTCTCCTGAAAGGAAGGGTTGCCTGTCACTCTCCTTTTACTTATTTATTTATTCTCAGTATGGGTTTTTAAGTCAATGTTTCTAAGTACATTACTGTCATTATTTTTATGCTCGAATTGTCCCATTTTCATTTATTTATTTTTGGGGGTGGGGGCGGCTGGCCAGTACAGGGATCAGACCCTGGACCTTGGTGTTATTAACACCACACTCTAACAACCCATCTCACTTTTGGCCAGTGGGCACCCCTTTGAGCTAGTTCCTGGTCCTGTTGACATGTTCCCATCATTCTTTGAGCACCTTCTTGCTTTCAGGCACAACAAGAGGTTCCAGGCTCGTTTGTAGTTTCCCTGCCCCAGTGCTGGAGTCAACGATTTCTTCCAGGAGCCCTGAATCCCCTTAGTGGAAACCAAGATCTGGGCATAGATGTGATCATTGTTGCTGGGGTGTTGTTGCCCTTAGGGTCTCTTAGTGAACAGAGCCAGGAATTATGTAGATATGTTTCCAGATTCTTATGTACAAGTATGAGAAACATGAGTTCATACCAATACCTCCTTTTCCAGCCCAATACCACAACATTCTTGCTAGGCTTCTAGCTCTCCATGTTTGTATTTCCCTTCTCTTATAGTGATAAACCTGGATCCCAAATCAGCAAATCTTTATTCATTTACTCAATCCTACATTGAACAGAGAGTAGTTTCAAACTTGTTGCACCCATATTACTATGAAAAAAAACCAACCTATGACATAGTGGTTAAGATTCATCTGCAGTTTCCCTTTCTTTTGTCTTCAGATTGGAAGTATATTGTTGAACTGTGTTAAAAAGTTACTTGGGTCAGTTCTTTTTTTACCCTGCCCCATTCAGTCTGGTTATGTTGCTTATTTGAAATACAGTCTGGTTTATTTGTTTTTATTTGTATTTTATATTCATTTTAAGGGTTTTCTTCATTATGTTAATTTGAGTATTTATTTATTTATTTATTTTAAAGATGACCGGTAAGGAGATCTTAACCCTTGACTTGGTGTTGTCAGCACCACGCTTTCCCATTGAGCTAACCGGCCATCCCTATATGGGATCCGAACCTGTGGCCTTGGTGTTATCAGTACCACACTCTCCCAAGTGAGCCACAGGCCAGCCCCTGAGTATTTTTTAAAATTATGTAAAATATCAACACTGATCCAAAAGTCAAAATTATACAAAAAGATATACTCATTATTGCCTCAACCCTCCCACTTCTTTCCCATCCACCACCTAGGGAAATCAATTTTATTAGTTTCTGGTTTATCCTTCCTATGTTTCTTTTGCAAAAATGAGAAAATTCAAGTAAATTTTATTTCCCCTTCTTTCTTGCACAAAAGATTCCATACTATACATACTCATTTGTACTCTTTTTTCAATTAACGCTATATCCTAGTAATCACTCAAATTCAGTGTATAGAAAACGTCCTCATTTTTTTTCACAGCTGTATAGTATGAGGGTAACTCAAAAATTTCGTGGAAAAAATGAATGAAAAGATAATATAAATCTTTCCATGAACTTTTTGAAATACTCTTGTACTCTATTGCATGGCTGTTCCATAGTTGATTTAACTGTAGCTTCTATATATATGGCCATGAGAGTGTTTCCAATAGTTTCAAGTTACAAGCAATGCTGCATTAAATAACCATGTGCATAAGTACTCAGAAGTGAGATTTCCAGGTCAGAAGGTAAATTCATATGAAGTTTTGTTTGCCATTACCTATTTCCCCTCCATTTTGCATACTCACCAGCGATGTATGTGCTTCTGTTTCCCCAGGCTCATCAACAGAGCATGTTGTCAAGCTTTTTAATTTTTTCTAGTCTGATAGGTGAGAAGCGATATTTCAGTGTAGTTATTTTAAAGCTTTTTTTTGAAAAAGTAGTACAATTCCTCTGTACTCTTTACTTAGTTTCTCCCAATAATAACAACTTATATAACTAGAGTACAATGATCAACGTCAGGAGTTTGACATTGATTTGATACTTTAAACTAAATTACAGACTTTATTCAGGTTTCACCAGTTTTTACATGCACTCTGTTTTTGCAGTTGATCCTCAGTGTAGCTAGAATTTGCATTTCTCCTCTGCTAATAAAATGAACATTTTCCATAAGTTTAAGTATTATTTTTACATCTTTTTTCATGAGTTGTCTGTTTATGCTTTTTGCCCTTTTTTTCCATCTGAAATTTTCCATTTCAGATTTTCTCCCTTAAATTTTAAGAGTTCTTTTTTGGCAGCTGGCTGGGGACCGGAACCCTTGAAGAAGTTCTTTGTATGTTAGGGATTTAGTAGCCCTTTTTCTATGACACTTGTTGTAAATATTTTCTCCAAATTTGTCAGTTGTTCGTTTTGGTTTTTGTGGGGTGTTTTTTTGCAGCTGGCTGGTACAGGGATCAAACCCTGGACCTTGGTGTTATCAGCCTCATGCTGTAACCAACTAAGCTAACCGGCTAGCCCTTGTCAATTTTTTCACTTTGCTGGTTTTTTTTTTTTTTATTTTGCTTATGGTGTAGTCAAATACATTAATCTTTTATTGTATCTGGGTTTTGAGTCAAACACACAGGTTTTCCACACACAGGTTATGGAGGAATTCACCCATGTTTTCTTTTAGTACTGCACAGTTTCATTTTCTACACTGAGATTTTGACCGATTAGGAGTTTATTCTTGTGCATGGGGTGAGGTACAGATCCTGGATTAAAAAAAAGAAAAAAAAGAAAAAAAGGGCATTTTGGAGACAATTGGAAAAATTGAGATAAAGACCTTGCATTAGATAATAATATTGAATAAATGGTAAATTCCCTGAGTGTTATAATGGTATTGTCATTACGTAGGATAATGTCTTTTCTCTTAGAAAATACATGCAGCAATATTTAGAGTTCACATGTCATATGTCTTCAATTAACTCTCAGCAAAATTATACCTGTATATATAGAGATAAATGTGACAAAATATTAGCAATTGATGGCGGTTATATGGGTATTTACTATTCTTGCAACTTTTCTCGAGGTTTGAAAATTTGCAAAGGGCTGGCCGGTTAGCTCAGCTGGTTAGAGAGTGGTGCTGATAACGTCAAGGTCCAGGGTTCCATCCATGTACCGGCCAAGCTGCCAAAAAAAAAAAAAAGAAAGAAAGAAAGAATGAAGAGAAGAATATTTGTAAACTAAAAATGTTGGAGGGAATGAGCTAAGCTGGGTTTGCGTGGGTGGAAAGGGGCACCTGGCCCAATTAGAGTGGGCCCCGCCCCTTACGTCGCACTCCGGGCCCCTCCCACCACGGAAAGACTCGACCCGAGCCCCGCCCCTGGCCCCGCCCCGCGGCTCGGCTCAGTGCTGTCACGTGATCCAGGCTGCGGGGAGCAGCTCCGCGCGGTCATGGTGGCCCCGATGTACCGCTCCCTCGGCGGCCGCCTCGTCCCCGCGCTGGTGCTGGCCCTGCTGATCGAGCTGTTCCTGAGCGGCATGGTGGGTGCGACACCGGCCCCGGGAAACCGCTGGGGGCAGGACGGGCCGGTCCCACCCGCCTCCCGCACCTCCTCGGTGCTCCTGGACGCCGCTGGCCAGCTGCGCTTGGTGGACGGCCGCCACCCTGATGCCGTGGCCTGGGCCAACTTCACCAACGCCATCCGCGAGACCGGGTAAGGGTTGGCCCGACCCCTCGCGGGGCCTGCCGGGAGAGGGGGCTGCGTGGGCGCCGGGCCTCGCCTGCCCCTGGAGTAGGTCTCTCCCCTGGTGACAGCTCCTGTCTCCATGGGGGGCCGTTTACCACCTCCGAGGCTGTAGTACAGCTGTCGGGACCAAGTCCCTGCTTGGGCAGGGACTAATGCAGCATCCTTCACCTCCTGGGGGCCAGTCCCTTGCCTTCAGCCAGTGATGACAGTGCTTCTGTCCCCGAGAGACCAGTTCTCCGCCACCGAGGCCGCAGTGCCTGCGTCTGGATCAGGTCCATGGCTGGTGGGTAGTACAGTAACTCTTGTCCCTACGGGGACCATCCCCTTCCCCAGACTTCAGTTCCCCACCCCGTGGAGGCCAGCCCCCTCTCCCTGGGCCTGAGGCATGGCAATAGCTCTCTGGGAGGCTCACTCTCACTTGCTTGGCGGTGGCTTACCCCATGGGTGCCAGTCCCCTGCCTCCTTCCAGAACCAGGACAGCAGGACTGGGCCTGGGTTCCAGGCCAGTCTGGAAGCAGAGAGGGTCCCTAAATTCACACAGACCCAGACAGTACTCTTGCTAGGGTTCTGCTTCTCCCTTCCCTTCTCTGTCCTCGTCCAGGGGGAAGTCCTCCGCCAGATGTTTAGTACAGAGCCAAGTGCTCCGTGCTTGGCAGTCATGATCACTGTCCTTATCGCCTGGTCCAGGCTGTCATTCTGATGTGTGACTCTCATCTAACTCCTCTCTGCCCATTTGGGCTCCAATTTCCCAATCTGTGGTGCAGATTTTGAAAATGTGCTCTAGGTGGGGGGTTGTGTGTGTGCCCATCATTCATTATCCTGGTGCTTGGCCTTAGGAGCATAGACCTGAGCAAGGTGGGGGGGTCTCTACTCAGTGGGAGAGACAGTGCCAGATGGGAATCCTGAGTCACTGAGCAGGGGGAGGATCCTCCTCAAAGCCTTGTCAGGAGGGCCCAGGCCCTGGATCCAGGCTGTGCTGGGTATCTTGGGGAACACTGTGTGCCCCCTACCCTATCCTGGGCATATCCCAGTGCTTAGACTACATGCCCCCCCCCCTTTCCCCAGCTGGCATGGCCTCTTCCCACTGCTGCTCCCATCCATTTTGCTGGCATGCATTGATTCCTGCAGGTGTTGGGGAGACACAGGACACCAGGGACACCCCCATTCTGGTGGAACTTGGGGGATATCAGATAGATAGGAAATTTGGGGAAGTGATTTGCTGCAGACACAGGAGCTGAGTGGGGCTCATCAGGAAAGGCTCCCAGGGAGAGGGGGCCACAGAGTCTGTGGAGGGAACCAGAGCTCTGTGGCTGGCCAGTGGTGGCTGTGACTCTGGGATCTGGTGACCCATTCTCTACTGACTCACACGTTTTTGGCTCTGCTTAGCAGAACCAATAGGACATGACAGATCTCTGCCTGGATGCCAGGCAGGGAAGGGGGCACAGAGGTGAGGCCCAGCATGGGGGGAAGGGGCTTAAGCTTCAGGAGGTCCCCACCGGGCTGTGTTGCTCTTGGTTTTGGTAAACATGGAAGCAAAGAAAGGGCTTCCTTGATTGTGCTGGATGGAAAGTTCTTCCAGGCTCAGCCCACTGCTCTGTGACCTTGGGCAAAGCCTTCACTTCTCAAGTGTTTTTTCACCTTAAGGTGGGGCCAAAAGGGTAATAGAAATTCAGAGGGATCATGGAAAGCACCTCTGTTTATCTACTAAAGGAAGAAACAAGTGAAAGAGAAAGGACCAGGTGTCCTTTACCTCCATTTTACAGTTGGGGAAACTGAGGGCTAAGCAGTGAATCCAGGTCTCTTTCACACTACTCACTATCCTCTCACCATTCCAACATCTTTTCTGTCCAGTCTCTCATTTCCTCCTCTTAGGCTTACATGCCTCTTTCCCTCTGAGTGTGCCAGCACTTGAGGCTAGGATGCAGGGAAAACCATATTCGGAGCCCCCATTTTAGGGGCAGGGAAACAGACCCTCAGAGACAACCTCTTGAGGGCACAGGGGTAAGATGAAAGAAAGACATCTGAGATGCCCTTGTCCCCAATCAGCAGCATCTCTAATCTGTGGGTGACTCTGTCTCATTTTTTTTGGAAAACGGAGGCCAGGAATTTAACTTTTGTTCACCTAGAGTTGGGATCCCTCATCCCAACTGGGGATTTAGCCACTGAGGATCCTAGGATTGTTGGGATAAATTCCCTCTTCCCCCATAATCCCTCCTCTTTCACTTGTCCTGTGTCAACAGCCCTGAGGACACAGCCTGCAAGCATTTTGGTGCTTGGAGATCAGAGGTGCCCCTCAGAGGTGGAGTCTGCTCCCTGGCTCTGCTTTTGGCCCTGGGGAGGCTGCGTCCCCCAACCTTCTTCTTCCTTCCCTAATCTGATCTCACCAACTGGCACTGTATCCATGAAGCTGCTTGAAGTCAGTCACCATCGGGTTGAGAGTGGAAGTGAATACAAGTGAGAGGAAGTAACAAATTGATACACCAGGAAGCATCCCACACCCACCAGCCAACAAGCGAAAACCCAGCCCAATAATATGGATAAATAAAGCCCAGTTGTTTCTTTGAAAAGTCATCACAAGGGATAAGTCTATACAAAGGAGAGAGGAGTGATAACCACAGAGAAGGGAGGCACCCCACACAATGGAGGGCATCCAGGACCACTGTACCACTGAAGTGTGGTGGTGACGAGGAGAGACTCGTGACCCCCCTGCCCAGCTCATGTCGATGGTTTGGGTTTTCCAAATGTGATCTCTCTCAAGAGGCCCCTTGATTAGACCTTTAGGTTGTCTTAGACGCATTAGCCTCTGACATAAAATCAGTGTGGCCCATAGATTTTCCAGAAAAAAAAAAGTGGGAAAGAAATCTGGTGCTGCCAACTTTTTATTTTTGCCAAGCAAGTGCATTAAAACAAAACAACAATATTTATCGACCTCTGTCCCTATTTATCTCATAAAAGATCAGCAATTTTAGACTCAAACAAGCAGAAAGGACATCATCTCTGAATAAAGAACAGTCTTTCATTAGTACATCTAGTTATGGAAACACTCTAAAATGTTTTTCTTTTGGCCAGCAACTGGGATAGTTTCTCAAAGCTGTCAGTCAGCACAGCAGCAAGGGTTGCAAGAGGCCATTTGCTGAAGTCCAAGCCTTCCCATTTTACAGATGGGGAAGCTGAGGCTGAAAGGGCAAGGCAGGGTAGAAGAAGGCAGAGTTTCAGGTTTATAATATCAGAGAGGTCTAGATTCAAGTCCCTGTCCGGGTAGTTACCACAGGTGACCTCAGCAGCTGCCTCATCTTAGCAATGGGGATGGTGCTGGCCTTGCAGGGTCGTGGGAGGAATCAGTTGAGTAGGGCTTAGGGCCGGAGGCAACAGATGGGATTCTCGGAGATTAATTAGGCTCGTGCGCTCCAGCACTGAAATCCAGCAGCTTAGAGCTGAACCTCGTGAATGGGAACCTCCCCCGAATGAGGTGTCCTGGAAAGGTGAATGTTGCTGGGCAAATGCCTCTGGGTTTTCTGAGGACTCAGACAACGTGAATAAAACCCATCTAAACGGAATCACCCCCATTGCCCTTTGGAATAAGGTGGCACACAAGGAAACACAAGTGACTCTCTCTTGAGCAAAGGTGGTGACTAACTCCTCATCTGCGGTACTGTGGCCTGGCCTGGGAGGTGGGGGCAGGGTTATCCTTCTGCCCAGCTTGAAAGAAGCCACACTGTACTTCTTTTTAACATTTTTGTAATTGTTATTAAAGTTTTAAATTTTTCATGGTAAAAATTGTAGCAGTTTAGAAGGGTGGGATGGTGTGGGTATTTTAATAATCTTTTTCTCTCTAGAGTAAAAGCCTTCACTCCTCCCTCCGTTCTTTCTTTCCAGACATAACCTCATTAGCTGTTTATTCCAGAATTTTCTGTGCATAAACAGGCCTAAACATACATGTATACATATGTATATGCATAACTATATATGTGTGTGTCATGCTTTAATAGGATTATCCTGCGTCCACCATTTGGCCTTCTCTATGCTTTCTCTCTTTTTAAGAAAAATTTTTTTGGAGGTGGCTGGCTGGTACAGGAATCCAAACCCTTGACCTTGGTATTGTCAATACTGCACTCTAACCAAATAAGGTAACCTGCCAACCTGCCAGCTCTCTCTCTCTTTTTTTTAATCTCTGACATCTTTTCTCATCAGTACATGGCAGTCCACCGAATGGTTCTAGAAACCCACTGCGTGTATGGATAGATTATTGTGTTGGGCCCCTAATGATGAATGTTTTGGGAGGCATCCACCTTTCCTCGGCTTTGGTAAAAAGTGCTGCTGTGAAGAAGCGCCTTTGTGTCCGTCTCTGCAGGGCTGTGAGCACCCTGTCACAGGCTGCCTGTCTCCAGGGCCTCTGCACCATGGCCTTGACCGAGCCTGCTCCCGCCTACATGGGGCAGATTTTTATTGGGTTGGTCTGGAGGAAGTTCCACTGGCCTCTTGGATATAACTGGGGCTTACATCTGGATAGCTCTTTTGGTTATTATGGTATGTGAGCGGTCTCCCTTGACCTCCTGCTGTCTTTTATCATGAGGCGTTCTGCACGTTAGGCCCTGTTATAATCTTCCTCCCACTACTAGACCTACTGGGTCTCCCCAAACTTTCCTCTCAGAATCGCAATGAGACAAATATTCAGTGGGAGTATAACATGTGTTATCTCCTGGCACGTGCCATAGCAACCCTCTGAAGTGGGAGTCACTGTGCCCATTTTACAGATGAGGAAACTGAGGCCCAGAGAAGGTAAACAATTTGCCCAAATATAAACAGCCAACGAGGGGTAGCCCCGGAGATTCAAACCAAATCCGAGGGACCCACAAGCCTGGACTCTTTGTCCTCCACTCCCCTTGAAATTTAAAATCTTTATTGCTCTCTCTTGTGTTTTTCTGTTCTTATTCATTTGATAAGAACTACACGCCCCTTCACCTCTAAAAACACCCCACAAAACTAAGTAAAATTAGAGGCTTAGAGCACATACTCTGGCATTGTTACCAGACCCACTCAGTTCCTGGCTGAAGCTCCCAGAATTTGATACCAGGCATATGGGTCTGGCTGCTTGCCCCTAGACAAAATTAAGCAAACCAAAAGTCAAAATGTTGGTGAAAATGGAAGTCAGCTTTTATTCAGGAATACTGGTGACCTGAGGAGAGATGTTGGGCCAACACATCTCTCTCTGGTAAACCTGAAGGAGAATGGCCAGGCTGAAGCCATCTCAAAGACTCAGGTTTACTGAGGGGTTTTTGACGAGGGGCCTGAGAGAATGGAATGTGGGAAATGAAAAGCAGGAGGGAGGGGCACAGAAGGTCTGTGTGAGCAGCAAGGGCTCCACGCAAGGTCTCAGGTGCAAAGTTGTGCCAAGACTGTCTGGTTTCTGCTCCCATCTTTGCTGTTATCTCAGGTTCCTGCTGGAGGGTGGAATCAGCATCGCTTTATTGATGTCTTCCTTGGTTTCCCAGGGTCTGGATAGTGCATTGAGCCTGCAGCTCCAGACTGGCTGGGAAACAACTTTACATTTGTGTGAATAATGTCATCTTGTCCCATAACCAAGTTTCACAATATCAAATAACCATGAGAAAAGAGAGAACTCAGAGAAATGCATGCCAAGAAAAGAACAGTATCTTTTTAAAATTTGCCTACAGCCCACATGGTTTTAGGTCCCAACGTGGCTTCAGTCCTGCTTACTCCAACAGAATCTTAGTTTCAGCTCTGCTGCTCACTAGCTGTGTGGCCTCAGGCAAGTGACCTCACCTCTCTGAGTCTCAGTTTACACATCTGTAAAGTGGGGAGAATAAAGCCCGTGTCATAGGGTCTTTGGAAGAATTTAGAGAGATGTGATGCACTTTGCGCAGTGCCTGGGGTTGCTGTTATCCGCCTTAGTGGGGCTTTGCTGCCAGTCCCTGCAACTCCATCCTCCTGGCTCCAGTGTTCTTTGCTTTAGAACATTCAGAACACAGGCTTCGTTCTTTTACTTTTCCATCTGGCAAAATCCTACTTAAACTTCAAAACCCAGAGTATCTGTCACCTCTTCTGAGAAGTCTTCCCAGATTTTACTCAGGTTGCAGAAGCAGTGAACCTCCTCAGGTCACCTCCTAGGCCTTTATTCCTTTTCTCATCATAGTAGTTACCTTGTTTTGTCACCTGTTTACATGCTAGTCCCCCTTCCCTTCCATGAGCTTTGTGAAGGCCAGGACTGAATGTCCGTTCATGTATATACTCAGTATCTGGCACCTAGTAGGTGCTCAAAAAGCTTTGCTTGCCAAAGGTATTGGGTGGTGGTATTTTTTTTTTTTTTTTTTTTTTTTTTGGCTGCTAGCTGGTATGGGAATCCGAACCCATGACCTTGGTGTTACAAGGCTGCACTCTAATGAACTGAGCTAACTGGCCAGCCTGGTGTGGGTATTTTAATAATCTTTTTCTCTCTAGAGTCTTCTCTAGGGCAGAGCTATGCCTGTCCTGGAGCTGTTCAGTGGCTTTTTAGCCACCTTCCCATGAGACAGTTCTGGCTGAGCCTGGTTCTCCCCCCTCATGTAGCCTCTCCAAGGTCTCTCTTGTGTCTTCCTATTGCCCTCATTTTCTTAATAGAAATTGCCTTAAAAAATGTTTTCCCCTAGTTATAGAAGTGACATGGGTGAATATTTTTATGCCCTTGGAGCAAGGATATAATCCAGAACCATAAAGGAAAATATTGATAGATTTGGCTGCACAAAAATGAAAACTTCTGTATGGCAAGAACAAATGCAAAAATCACTTAAAATACAAACATATATATATATATTTTTTTAAAGATGACCGGTAAGGGGATCTTAACTCTTGACTTGGTGTTGTTAGCACCACGCTCAGCCAGTGAGCGAACCAGCCATCCGTATATGGGATCCGAACCCGGGGCCTTGGTGTTATCAGCACCGCACTCTCCCGAGTGAGCCACGGGCCGGCCCCACAAACATATTTTTAATATTAGTGACAAGCAAAGGGCTAATATGTATATAGAGAATTTCACAAACCAATGTGAAAATATTAAAAAAAAAAAAAAATCCCAGTGGAGAGAAATGGGTAAAGGATGTGAACCAGAGAACTACAAACGACTAATAAAAGTAAGAAAATATGTGTAAATAAAGAATTAAAATTAATTAAAGCAGTATGATGGAACTTTTCAATTATCACCTTAGAGGAAATGAAAAAGATTGACAGGAATCATTTTGAGTGAGAGAGTGGGCAAACAGGAGTTAGTGCATGTTGACAGGCAGTATATACCCAGTTATAGTTCCAGGTCTGGCAGCATTGGCATTACCTGGCAGCTAGGTAGAAATGCAGCATCTTAGAACCCTGTCCCAGTCTTCCTGACCAGAACTTGCCTTCTAACAAGGTCTTCAGGTGGCCTGAGTATACATCGGAGTTTGAGAAGTCCTGCTTCTGAGGAGTGGGAGCCTGCCTGGGATTGGACCCTGCCTCTGCCCTTTGCTAACTCCATGACCTTCCAAGTGTATCAGCTAGTATTGGGCACCAGTGCTGTGTAACAAACCAGCCCAAACCCAGGGGCTTAAATCTCATGGATCCATGAGGTGCTGGGGCAGCTGTGCTTCATGCTGCAGATCTGCAGAACTGGTCTGCTCCATGTGTCTCTCATATTCTTGGGACCAATGGACTGAATGGGGCATGGCGACAGCAGAGGCACAAAAGGGCAAGTGGAAGCCTGGGAAGCCTCTTGAAGGCTAATCTTATAACTGGCACATGGGCACTTCCGCCCAT
This sequence comes from Cynocephalus volans, assembly GCF_027409185.1. Lineage (NCBI taxonomy): Eukaryota > Metazoa > Chordata > Mammalia > Dermoptera > Cynocephalidae > Cynocephalus > Cynocephalus volans. Next base: position 190,578,082 of record NC_084461.1, read on the forward strand.
GTTCCATTGGCCAAAGCAAGTCACGTGACCCAAACAAGCCCAGATCAAGGGCTAGGGAAGGACAGTTGGCCATTGGTGGAGGAATTGCAAAGTCACATAGCAAAAGGCTTGGGCAGGGAGTGGGGGTGGCAGTTACGTGATTCTGTGCTTTAACTTCCTCCTCTTCTATATGATGGGGACAGTAATGGGGCCTCCTTTGCAGGACTGCAGGATTGTCTTGAGGATTCAATGAGTCAATAGATATGAAAATGACTACGACATTGCCTGGCACAGAGGAAGCCCTCAATCAGTGTATTATTAGCTGGGAATATTGTGGGGTGATGGGATGTGGATTGGTACAGCTTTTTGGGGAAGGCTGTTTGTCAGTATCTATTAAAATTAAAAATATGTGTGACCTTTGACCAGAGCAGATCTTCTTTTAGGGATTTAGCCCGACAGTGCACAGAAACAGACCAGCAGACGTACATGTGAGCAGCTGTTAACCACTATGTTGTTTTCATGATTTAGAACTGGAGACAGCTGTGTGTCTAGCTGAGGGCCAGCTTTGCAAGTGCCCCTGCCGCTGACCAAGTGTACTCTCCTTCCTCCTCCAGGTGGGCCTTTCTGGAGCTGGGCACAGATGGCCGCTACAACGACAGCCTGCAGGCCTATGCAGCCGGCATGGTGGAGGCTGCCGTGTCCGAAGAGGTAGGGCCAAATGGGGGAACTGGAGCTCCCAGCCTGTCCCATCCCAAACATGATCCCCAGTGTGCTTTGGAGAGTTTTGGGGTATGTGCAGAGTGGACCCCACCCCCAACCCCTGTCCCCAGCCCTCTGTCTAGTTAGGGGAGAAAAGTTCACATGCATTCTTTTAAAAATTATACGAGATGCTATTTGATACATAGAAAAAAATACATAACATATTCTGAGTTATAGTGTGTAGTAATAAAATGAATATCTGAACTAAAACTTAGATTGTTACCAATACCATTGAAGTCCCCCATCCCCCTGTCTCTTCTACCCCCAGAGGCACCCATCCTCCTAAATGTGGTAGCTGTCATTTCCTTTCCGTTGTTGATCTATGTTGAGAAATAGTTCACACGCTATACAATTCACCATTTTAAAACATACAATTTAGTGGTTTTTAATATATTCATAAGATTGTGCAACCACTGTCACTATCTAATTCCAGAGCAATTTTATGACCCCAGAAAGAAACTCCATATCTGTTAGCGGTCACTCCCCAGTGCCCCTCCCCCCAGCACCCACTAATCTTTCTGTATCCATGGATTTGCTTATTCTGAAGTTTCATATAAATGGAATCACACAATGTGCACCCTTTTGTGACTGGCTTCTTTCCCTTGGCGTGATGTTTTCAATATTTATCCGTGTTCTAGTATGTATGAGCACTTTATTACTTTTATAGCTGAATAGTACTGCATTGTATGGATAGACCGCATTTTATTTATTCATTCAGCAGTGGTGGGCATTTGAGTTGTGTCCACTCCCTTACTTTTGTTAAACTAGTTTTACTACATGTGATGAATTCCTAAACAGCATATGATTTTGCTTTACTTGATTTTGAGCTTTATAAAAATGATCCTCAGACATTTAAGAAATCAGACAGTGTCAGTAGCGGGAGAGGCTGTGTCGTGAGGACTATCTCCCAGGATGTGGGTGGAGGTGTGAATTGGTGCACCCACTCTGGAAAATAATTTGGTATTAACTTGTAGAGTTGAAAACCCCACATGCACTTGGATCCAGCAGCCTTTTGGGCGTGTACCCTAGAGGTGACCCAGGGATGGTCATGAGGTGTTCAAAGCAGCTTCGAAGTGGGAGCACTCAAAATGCCCTCAGTAGGTGAATGGGTACCGAGATTGAGGTCCGGTCACACTGTGGAGTACACCAGAGCTGGGAAAATGAGCAAGTGGCCCTAATGAATCTGAGATGCATGATGATAAAGGAGAGAGCCCTATGCAGAGTGACACCCTTTGTAAACCTCACACTGCTTGTCTGGGCACCCAGTTGCAGTTTTAGATGGTCTCCCAGTGTTGCTTTTTGTTGCTTTGCCCCCCATGGATTTGTCACTTCACTTCCCCTGGGTAATGGAGATGCAAAGGATTACTCAAAGCCCATCTCTTCTGAGTAGTGAGAGACCCCGAAGTGGTTAATCTCCTGCTGGAACCCTCAAGCAAAAGGCATTCCTTCCTTGGGAAATTAACCCCAAATTGGGTTCTCTTCCTGCATTTATTTTCCAGACCAGGAAGTTACAGGAAGAAAACATAGGTGGGGTTATAGTTTAACAATATAGGCTGGTAACTTTCAGTGAGACAAGCCAGATGACATTCCAGTAAGGCAATTAAGTGTTCCTAGCAACAAAAGCTTGATCTTAGCAAACATTCCTTCTCGCTCCATCAATTTTCCAGTATCTACACATATCAATCAGTAACCTGTCCGTCCTTGAGCCAGCAACCTTGCTGTGTCACAAATCTTTATCTTACACTAGAGACTTTATAGCCTGAGGAAAACTTCCAGTCCTCTGCAAGGTCAGTATTTGAAACTGCAAGGATTTGGAAAGCCAGGCCCTGTGAAGTACATTTGCTTCATAGTATATTCCACATCCCAGGACCCTTAATGTCCAGGGAAGTGGTCAGACACTGGGCCTGGCCAGGGCTCTTTTGGGTTCTTGATGGTGAATGGGGCATGATTCCATCTCTCAAGGGGCTCACGGCCTGCTGGGGACACTGAGGTGGGGCCATGTGGCTTACACATGAGGAATCCCAGGCCCATGTGCTGGACACTTTGCCTACATTATCTTGCTGAGTCGCACACCAGCCCCCTGAGGGGGGCAGGGCCACCTGAACAGATGAGGATGCTCAGGCCCAGTAGGGGGAAGTTACCCAGGATCAAACAGCCAGTCAGCAGGGGAGTCAGCATTCGAACCCAGCTCTGCCCAACCCAAGTCTTGCTCCTAACTGGTTTGCTCTGCTGCCTCCCCCTCTGGCCTGAGGGCTTCTGTGAATGGTGATTGTGTCTTGTCCCTGGCTGTGTCCCCTGAGCCCAGCCAAGAGCCTGGTATAGGACAGGCACTGGGGAAATGCCATGGAAGACATGGAAGGCTGCGTGGAGGAGGTGGTATCTTAGTGGGTCCTTGAGAGAGGAACTGATCTGGATGTGTTTCAGTGAGATGGCTTTGGAGCAGCAGGGATCCCTAAACCATCAATCCCGGGGTAGTGGGTGCTGCCATAATTTCCTCACTGACTCGTGTGGCTTGGGAATATTTGCAGTGGGGTGGGAGGTATGGCCGAAGTTCACCTTTGCCAGGTGAGGTCAGCACTTTGGGAAATTACAAATCCACATCTTTATTTGGGTTCAAATAAATCTTGGCTCTTTGATTCACTACCGGGTGGCCTTGGGAAAGATATTCACCTACCTGTGTCTTGGTTTCCTCAGCTGTAAAGTGGGGCTGGTGGTAATAGCACCTTCCTTAGAGAGGGGTGGTGAGGTTTGAACATGTCAGTTCACATGAAGAGTGCTCAGGAATATTAGCTATGGGCAACTGACCACTCCTCTGTAGAGCAGCAAGATGTCTCCTCCTGCTGGAATGTCAGTTGGGTGTTTTTGTTATTCTGGGCCAGGTCAGGCTGATCTTGGCTGGGCTCGATGGTGCTTCTGCAGTTAGCTGGTAGGTCAGCCAGGGTGTTCATGTATCTGGGGGCCACCTCTCTGTCAGCTAGGGAGACAGGGATACCTGGGCTACATGGTCTTTTATTCTCCAGCAGGCACACCCGGGCTCATTCCCGCGGTATCTGGGCAGGAAGTGCTGAAGCCTGTTGAGGCTTGGTTGACACTGGCACAGGGTTCTCTTGCCCAGGTGAGTCAGCTGGGATATTTGCTGTTTTGTTCACTGCTATGTCCTTAGTGCTTAGAACAGACATAATAGCTGCTCCAAAAAACATCAGCTGACTGACTGGCAATACATGTGCAGAGGAGTCACAGAGGAGATGCGGGCTAGTCTAGACTTTGCATACGGAAGGCTTTCAGAGGAGGGGCTTCCAGAGGCATCAGGACCTGATGGGGGAAAGGAGCTGCAGAGGTGGCAAGGGCCTTCCAGGGAGAGGACCCAGCATGGGCAAAGGCCCAGAGGTGGCCTCACCAGGTACCCGTGCTCTTTGGAGACCTGGATGGGGAGCCAGTGGGGTCCTCGGGGACGAGAGCAGGCCAGTACCTGCCTCTGCCTCACCCAACTTGCCCACCCTGCAGCTCATCTACATGCACTGGATGAACACGGTGGTGAACTACTGCGGCCCCTTCGAGTATGAAGTCGGTTACTGTGAGAGGCTCAAGCACTTCCTGGAGGCCAACCTGGAGTGGATGCAGCAGGAGATGGAGTTGAACGAGGACTCCACATACTGGCACCAGGTAGGCCTGGCTGCTGTGCTCAGCGGGAGGGGCTAGGGTGGGGTGTGCTACAGAATATGCTCCTGCTGTGGCTGCCAGGCCTCCAGTGGGCTGACCACTCAGTCTCCTGCTGTTCTTGGCCAGCCCTTAGGGGTGGCCAGCTGCCACCCTGCCACCCTTCGTGTCCATCATTCTCTCCATCCCTCCTAGCTCGTCTGCCATTCACCTGTCTGTCCAGTCTCCACCTGTCTGTCCTTCCATCTGCCCACTTGATGGAGCTCCAGCCAGTTGTCCTAGCCTACCTGTCCAGCCCATTCTGCCTTCCTACTGTCAAAGAATAACTAAAAATACATAGTTAATTACTAGCACACTATTTTACTTGCATACAAGGGTGGGTGCTTGATAGATTGATTACCTGGCATGCAGGTGACAGCAGTATGAGAAGGAGGGAAAGGGGAAACTGAAAAACCTAGGAAGTTTGGGCACAGTGAATTTTGTTTTCCTTTCCTCGGGTGAGCTGCTGATTAGCCTGCAGCTAACAGAGAGGCCCAGGCAGGGTGCTCTGCCTTTGGGCTGCAGGCTAGCTCATCAATGAAAAAGTTGGTTTATTTACAGGTTCCCTGAAGAAACCTCATGCGTTTAACTGAGAAGTACACATGAAAGGCCATCTCTGTCAGTGCCTGTTAGCACACCTACCTAGCTCAGGCCAGGTTTGCACCATTTCCCTCAGTATGATTTGTCACTGTCCACCTGCCTGTTCTAACCCTCACTAGATAGAACAGACTCTTCTACTCACTTACCCACCTATCCATCCATCAGTCCATCCATCTGTCCATCCGTCCATCCACTCACCCATGCATGCATCCATGTACACATGTGTTCATCCCTCTATCCATGCACCCATCCATCCATCCATTCATCCGTCCATCCATCCATCCATGCACCCACCCACCACACCCACCCACTCCTCCATGCATCCATCCATCCAAGCATCCATCCATCCACCCACCCATCCATCCACCCACCCATCCACTAATCCACCCATCCATTCATTTACCCATGTATCCATTCATCCACCCACCTACCTATGCATGCATCTATTCATTCAGCCATCCATCCACTCACCTATCCATGCACCTGTCCCTCCGTCCATCCATCCATCCTCCATGCATCCAGCTTCTCTGCTCACCCATCTACTCACCCTCAAGTCTGTCCATCTTTCACTGTCTTCCTCTGTTGTACGCATCTATCACCTACTTTCCCATCTTAGCCCAGTTGTCAGTTCTTTCATCCACTGACTGTGTTGATACACCCAATATAGTTTCCTCTCCTTTGCCTACCTGTCTGTCCATTTACCCTTACAAACTTCCTCCCATCCACCTGCCCAGCCATGTGTCTGACCACCCCTTCTGCTCCATTTTGCCTGTCTTCCTCCTGGCCATCTAGACACTTATTGTATGTTCATTGGTTGTTCCATCACATCTGCTGTATCTTCTCATCTTAAATCTTGGTGGGGCTGCCCAGTGCTCTCGGGATGAAGCCCATGCTCCCCAGTGTGGCCTCAGCACCACCTCCACTCTCTCCCTCCCAGCTACATCCCCTCCTGACCTCCTTGCTCTCTCTGCTCCAGACTCCCTGGTCTCCTTCCAGTTTCTTGCACAAGATGAGTTACTTCCCGGGGCAGGGCTGTTGAACATGCTGGAAACTATGAGTGGAAACTATAGTGAGGTATTCAGAGTCTGTCCTTTGAACTGAACTCTGAGCTCCATGAAGACAAGGCAAGGACCACATCTGCTTTGTTCACTGATATATCCCCAGTGCTTAGCACAGTGTCTGGTACGTAGTAGCTGTTTTATAAATAAAGGTTTCTCGAATATTTATAGATAAAAGTATGAATCCATCTTGTCCTGTCCATCCACTCCAAGCACCTGACTGGACACCTGTTTCTCCCCGCCATCCATCTAGCCAATCGCTTCTCTCTCTGTCTTTCCTTCCACTTATCTTTGCAGCTACCCATTCATCTATCCGTCCTGCCTATCTGTCCACCCATCCATCCACCCATCCTTCTATTCGTCATCCATCCATCCATTCGTCCTTCCGTTTATCCATCCATCCATCCATCCACCCATCCATCCATCCATTCATCCATTTACCCATCATCCACCCATCCATCCATCCATCTTGCAGATAAGTGCCCAGTGTGTGTCTAGCACAGGCCGAAGCCCTGTGAGGGACATGGTAATGGTACTCCATGGTTGCAGGATGTTGAGGCAAAACAATGACAATGAGAAGTAAGATGTATGAGACAGGTGCCCGAGGCAGCAACACAGCCCGTGACTAAACTCAGAATAGGGAACAGTCAGCAATGGGCCAGGCCAAGCTGGGAGGCTTCCAGGAGGAGGTCGCTTTTCAGCTGGGCTCTTAAGTGGGGGTGATTTGGGGTCCACATAAGACGAGGACATAGAGGTAATTCACTGAAAGCAGGAAGGTGCTTGGCACAGAGGGGTGGGTGGTGGTAAGAGGGAGTTAGGACTGGCTGGAGCCTAGAGGGTGCACTTGGGCCTTTCCTGCTGTGTCTGGACCCCCAGGCCAGAGCCCCTCCCCTTGAAGAAGAGGTATGAACCTAGGGGAGAGGCCTCACCCTCCCTCTGCCCCTTGCCCTCTGCCCCCTCACCTAGGTGCGGCTGACCCTCCTGCAGCTGAAAGGCCTGGAGGACAGCTACGAAGGCCGTGTGTCCTTCCCAACTGGGAAGTTCACCATCAAGCCCTTGGGGTTCCTGTAAGTGCCACCCACAGAGTGGACAGGGTGGGGAAAAGGGCCATGCAACTCTTAGTCAGATAGACATGGGTTCCAGTACCAGCTCTGCCACTTGCTGGTCATATGGCCTTGGACCAGTCAGCTCACCTCTCAGAGCCACAGCTTTCTCCTCTGTGAAATGGGTATGTAACAGTACCCATGGCAGGTGTGGTAAGCCTCTGGGTCCTGGCCCTCCTCAGCCTGTTGCAGATCTCTGGGGACCTGGAAGACCTAGAGCCAGCCCTGAATAAGACCAAGACCAAGCCTTCCCTGGGCTCAGGCTCCTGTTCCGCCCTCATCAAGCTGCTGCCTAACCAGCATGACATCTTAGTTGCCCACAACACCTGGAACAACTACCAGAACATGCTACGTATCATCAAGAAGTACAGTTTCCACTTCCAGGAAGGCCCCCATGGTAGGTGGATGGAGGTGGGTATACAGGAGGGGGGTGGTACTAGGAGGTGTGGGTCTTGGTGACCCTGCCCCCTCAACCCCATACATATCATGGTCACCATAGGACCATTCCAAGAGTTCATCTTGTTTTTAACATGTTTATTTCCTTTCAGCTTTTATTTTTACAAGGTGTAACAGTTAGCTATTGCTACATAACAAGTCACCCCCAAATTTAAAACACCAAAAGCTTTAAACACCACCATGTATATTTTGTTCCCGCATTTATGGGTTGGCCGGGTGGTTTTTTGTTCTGGGCCAGGCATGGCTGATCTTGGCTAGTCTCACTGACGCATCTGCAGTCTGCCAGAGTGAGCTGGTTGACCTAGAATGGCCTCATTCACATGTCTGGGGTCAGCTGTCAGCCAGATGACAGGGATGCCTGAGCCACATTGTCGTTTATCCCCAAGAGGTGAGCCCAAGCCTGTTCATGTGCAGTCCAGATTCAAGAGGTGGGGGGAAGATATCCCACCATTTCATGGCAGGAATTGTAAAATCACATTGCAGATGTCACATTGGAGAAGGGCCTTAAAAAAGAAAAAAACAGGGCTGGCCCATGGCTCACTTGGGAGAGCATGGTTCTGATAACACCAAGACCACAGGTTCGGATCCCTTTATAGGGATGGCTGGTTGGCTCTCTTCAGAGAGCGTGGTGCTGACAACGTCAAGTCAAGGGTTAAGATCCCCTTACTGGTCATCTTTTTTAAGAAAAAAACAAGTCACGTTGCAAATGGTGCAAATAAAGGCATGGGAAGGATTACAGCCATTTTTGCAAACAACCAGCTACACAAGGAATGCATGATACATTCTTCCTGTCCAGTGTGAGAACTTCATGGCTAAGGCCCACGTCCCCCATAGTGCTCCTGCTCCATCCCAGGCTGTGTCAATCCTGGAAATACCCTGCCAAATGTTTGCAGTCCCTCCTTCTTGGCCAAACTTAAAAGCTCAATGATGCCAGGAGGTGGTAAGAAGGTGGGGAAGTGTGCATAACATCCTTGTTCACTGCTGATGGGAGGACAATTTGGCATGGGCCACCTTGAAGAGGAACCCAGGTGGCATCGAATGAAATTCAAAATCTGTCACTCCAGTGATCCAGCAATTCTCGGACTCAGATCTGTCCCTAGAGAAACATTTTAATTTCTGCACAGGGAGTGTGTACAGGGACATCCACTGCAACAGAGGTTTGGAAACAATGTAATGTAAATTAATTTAAATTTAAGTAAATAATATTCCCTAAGGATACACACATTTTATCTATCCATTCCTCAGCTGATGGACACTTGGGTTGTTTCTCCCTTTTGGCTTCTACACTAATCTCTATAATTTAAAGGAATTACTTAAGTAATAAATATTCAATGTAGAAAGTTAGAAAATATAGTAGATCACCAAGAAGGAATAAAATCACTTATAATCCACCCTGCCCTGTTACCCCCTCCGCGAAGAACACTGTTGATGTTGATTGTTTTCTCTTCCAGTTTCAGCTGTTAGTTCCGATTTTGCCATTTTATTCTTATTTATCTGTGGGTTATGGCTTCTTTGGCCTACCCCTGTGCAGATGCCCTCACCCCAACCCCAGCACCCCATGTCGCTGAAGCCCATCCCTTACAGGTGCAGGCCTGGCTGCATGTACTGCTCACCCACTCTTGTGCTAGAAGCTCCTTACCCTTGAGATCTCGTAAATGAAATCCTTACAGCCACCCTGTGTGGGGGTGAGAGAGTGTTATTCCCATTTTGCAGATGAGGAAACTCAGGCTCAGACAGGCTAAGTAACTTGGCACAAGCCACACAGTGAATGAAGAGCTGAGCCGGGATTCTACCCAGATCTCTTCCCTCCAGAGCTGGTGCTCTCTGACTTCTGGGTGTCACCTCTGGATTATTATCTTTTTTACAGTAAGTCTTTGCAATTAAAAAAAAAAAGTACCAGTAAACAAAATGTATATAAATAGATTTATAAAAATGTATATATTTACTATATATACATATGTTTTGCTACCAGTTTTTTACACACAGACCCTTATACATGTTAAATGACCTCATTTCTAAGTGACAGAAAGGGCAGTGTGGGGACTTCCTCTGAGGCTTGCTTGCTCTCCACCTTGAGACCCAAGTCTGGTTGGGGAGGAGTGCAGGGGCCCCCATATGGGCACATTTGACCAGCTCTCCCGGCTCGCTCTTCCCCCACAGGGGACCCCCCCATTCCTGGCAACAAGGTGGTCTTCTCATCCTACCCTGGCACCATCTTCTCCGGTGATGACTTCTATATCCTGGGCAGTGGGCTGGTGAGTTGCCTTCTCGTATCACCTTCCTCCTGGGGAATTTCCTCACTCAGCTCCTCGGGGCCCACAGGATATATTGGTTCAGCCAGCTGTGACCAGGCTGCACCTGCTACCCTGGGGCCCAGACTCGTCATTCCTGTGCTGTGGGACCCCATGAGGGCTTGGTAAAATGCAGCTCTAAACCCTGCAGCTGGCCCCGGCCTCTGCATCATCAGCCACGTCCTCTGACATGGTTGTGGGGACTTTTGGAAACATCCTAGACCTCAGGGACGTCATTTTGTTTTTTTGTATTCAGGATAAACCATCCTCCCCCCATGACCCTGTTCTCTCTCCTCCTGCCTTCCCTCTTGCTTTCCATATAATCTCTCTAACCCAGCCAGGTTGTCTGAATAGATGTTGTTTACAGTGTGTTGTTTTTATGGTTTAGAAATGTGTTCTTGGCACCCCTAGCCAAGGCAGCGAGCCCCTCGATTGCCAGGGCAACGCTGCAGAGCAGAAAAAACATCTCTTTAAAAAACACCCTCAATGCAGAGGACGCCAGTTCCCTGCAGGATGGGAGGGGACAGACTCTTCTGCTTATCTTTTCTATTACTTTTTCTGAGTGTGGAAAGAGGCAGGAGAGGGCCAGGTGATGGGGGAGGGGAGGGACAGCTGAACTGGTTTCATCTAGTACACGGAAAGGGTCAGGGCAGGAATCTTCCCTTCCATGGGGGTCCTTCATTGTTTTTGTGCCACAGACCCCTTCGTCAGTCTGGGAGGCTGGTGACCCCCTTTTCAGAATGTTTCTAAATGCATACACCAAACTAAATAGGGTTATAAAGGAAAGCAGTTATATTGAAATATGATTGTTAAAATATTATATAAGTAAACTTTTAATATATATGTGCTGCTTTATTAACACATTAAATAAGAAGATCTAGCAGTGGGTGTGATAACTACCATAATTTAAAAGCAGCAAAGAGCATAAAAGGTATTTTGAGACATGTGCAGCCCTGTGATATGGTGGAAAACATCTGTGATTTCTGTCAGTGACAGTCTCAGGTACTGCTGCTGCACCACAGCCTCATGCCTGTGTTAACAGTGGAAGGAAATGCTAAATTTCAGTTTGATGTTAGTGAAAGTAAGTATGTATCCAAGTACATAGACATAAGTTTATAGACTCCTGGAGTCCTCTTCGTGGTTAAGGACCCCTGTGCCTTAGCGGGAGAAAGCTGCCCTGAAGGCTTTTTGAGGCCGTGCTGGTCTGATCCTGGCAATGGCTTCTGACACTAAGAGAAACTTTGAAGTACAACAAAGGTACAAAGTCCCAGGAGTGGAAGGAGCTGTTCCTACATGGACATCATTATTGAAAGGCTTCCTTTATAGATGTCCTCTTTTAAAAAAAAAACACAAAGGCTGGCTGGTTAGCTCACTTGGTTAGAGCTCAGCCTTATGACCCCAAGGTCATGGCTTCAGATCCCATGCCGGCCAGTGGCAAAAAAAAAAAAAAAAATCACATTTATGGATACTGCTATCTTTAAGCTGTTTTGGGCTTCCTTGCATAAAAAAGGAAGAATCATGCAAACATCCTGCTGCCATGCATGGGAACAAGCACTGGTTTAAGAGTCAAAAGTTTGGGATAGAATTGTGGCCCTTCCATTTACCAGCCATGACCTTTGGCAATTCTCTTAGCTGCTTCTCGCCTCAGTTTACCTGTCAGTAAGAAGGGGACATCAGTACTTGTGCTGTGTTGTTCCCAGGAGGGCTACAAGAGCTAATTGAGATCATGGTTATGCAAACTCTTCCTAAAGTAGGAAACCCTAACTGGCTATGAGGGTGGTTGACATTGTTATTTTAAGCTAATGGTGCCTAGAACACATCTTTTTAAAATTAGAACAGTAATTCTCAGTCAGGTGTAGGGGGGTAGTCTGCATCCCTAAACGAATGTCTTGGTATTTCTGAGGCAAAGAGACTCACAGTATAGGGTATTTTATATTTAGAACCCCCCATATTCCTAATATGCACTGTCAAAAATCAAGTTTGACAAAATTGCCTTGGCTGTTGACATGAGTTTTGTTTTGTTTTTAACTAACAAGAACAGGACTTTATGAAATATGCAGAAGACAGGTGGGGGTTGCAGGAGGAAATGGAGAAGGGGGAGGGGTGGCTGTGGGCAGCAGTGGGCCTCCTGCCTACTCCAAGACTGGAAGGAGACAGGCTGAGGGCCTCCCTCTCCTGCTTCAAGGCCCCCCGGGCCTCAGACTGCTGGGTCTGCCGGGCCACTCAGCTGTCCCTGCAAAACTGCAGGCAAGGGGTTGGGAATGCGATGCTGTCTCTGTGGGCAAAGAGTGACCGACCTGGTGAGGGAGTCAGTCCATAGCAGCAGCACTTCGGGCTCCCTCAGGGGCTGTTCCCCCTAGCAAAGCTGGATGCATGACCCGCATCCCCCTCCCCACAACGTACCTCCAAGGAACTGGTGAGGAACGTGTACCTACTGTGAGAAACACCCTCACCTGTCCAAGGCCAAAGGATGGACACGGAGACTTTAATTACGGCCTTGCAAGGTTCGGGTATCTGACAGGCAGGTACATGGAAAAGGGCTGTAACAAGCAATTTATTTCCTAGTTTGCAAGTCCCTGCCCCCGCCTTGTCATTGGCTGAGAGTACTATGGGGTTCACAGTCTTCATGGATGAGGTCTAAAAGTACCCCAATTTACTACCCCCTTGTAGGAAATTTCTTTGTCTGAGGGCTCAGGACAAGCCCGCTTAAAAGGTCCACTGAAACCTTGTGAAAGGTGAAAGACTAGGGAATGAAGAGGGCAATAAAGGGCTCAATAAAGGGCTAGTAACTCATTACCATCTTAAGGACAACTTTACCCATTTGAAGTAAATAACAAAGGGCTGGTATCTCATTACCATCTGAAGGACAACTTTATCTATTCAGTGACACCCACCCCCCAGGAATGGGCTGGACCAGTCAGACAACTTTTGGGCTGGGCCTGAATTATTTCTGAAAATGAATCACTTAGATTATTTTCTTACACCTACCCCAGGATGTGAGTTTTAAAAAAAACCATTAAAGTACTCAAGTTCTGGGCTGTGATGGGCATCAAGTACCACCACTTGGTGGCAGCATACCTGGTTGGTAAGTCAGTGCCCTGTTGGCTGTCACACAGGTGACGCTGGAGACCACCATTGGCAACAATAATCCGGCCCTGTGGAAGTACGTGCAACCCAGGGGCTGCGTGCTGGAGTGGGTGCGCAACCTTGTGGCCAACCGCTTGGCCTTGGATGGGGCCAGCTGGGCGGATATCTTCAAGAGGTTCAACAGTGGCACGTGAGTGGGCTCCTGGTCCTGTGCCCCTCCTCCCCAGAGATGGACCAACGTCCCCCTTAACACTCAGATCTGGGGGACCTGATGGGGTGTCAGGGCCACACATCCCACATCCTCTGCAGAGCCCTCATGGATTCTCACTGGAGTTGGAGGCAGTCCTGTATGGGGAAACTGAGGTTCAGGGAAGGAAAGGATTTAACCCTCCCTCATAGGCTCTTCAGCCCACAGAGGGGCCCTTGGAGATAGGGTGGGAAGAGAACTTGGAATTCGAGGGCTCTGGAGACAGTGGAGAGGGCTGGTCAAGCTGCGGTATCAGGGTGACAGTTGAATGGTTGGACACTCGGGTCACCCAGTGCCTGTGATTCCCAGCTATGTGGGGCGCTGTGGGCAGGGAGAGGCTGGGGCAGTGGCCCCAGGCTCTCCTCAGTCCTCCCTCTTTGGGCACAGCAGGTATAACAACCAGTGGATGATCGTAGACTACAATGCATTCGTCCGTGGCAGGCCCAACCCTGGGAGCGGGGTGCTCACCATCCTGGAACAGATCCCGTGAGTACATGAGGAAAGGGGCAGGGTGCTCGAGGCAGAGGGAACTGCCTAGGCCAAGGCCTGGAGGCATGCAGGGACCATGTGGGAAGGGTGAAATCTACGGAAGATGAGACTGGAAAGAAGGCAGTCCCTGAAGGTTCAGGACTTAATCCATCCCCCAGGCAATGGGGAGACATTGAGGGTCCTTGAGCAGGGCAGTGCTCTTGAGAACGCTTTTTCTGACCATCTGTACCCATCTTTCCTCTCGGTCCCAGTGGCATGGTGGTGGTGGCTGACAAGACCTCAGAACTCTACCAGAAGACCTACTGGGCCAGCTACAACATACCGTATGCACCCTCTCCCCGCCCCGACCCGTCAGCCCTGGCGTCTGCCTTACCCCTTGCTCAGCTCTCCATGCGGGTGAAGGGTCCTTCCCCATCTGATATTTTTAAACCCCCAGAGCCAAAAAACTCACCAGACTGCCTTCTCTGGCCAGGAAAACCCTGACAGTTCTGTGGTGTGGTTGCTTGGCTTAGATCAGCATCCGTGTGACCTCCCAGTTCTTGTACCCGCAGCAGGGTGGTCGTGGTATGGGGTGGCCAAGCTCAGGTCCTGACCCCTGCCAGCTTGTCCATCTGGATCTGCCTTGACTGGGCTGCACAGCTACCACCTCCTGATGCTCACTCTTCTTTCCCTCAGTTATGTCATTTGATCCTTACAACCATTGTACGTGATAGCTACGGTTCTTGTTCCCATTTCACAGACAAGGAAACTGAGGCCCTGTGAGAGTGCCTGACTTTCCCAAAGTTCCCCTGATGGTGAGCGGTGAAGCCAGGATTTGAACCCATGTCTGTTGGACCCCAGAGCCCAATCTTGGCCACCCCACCAAGCCATTCCCAGCAGAAACAAAAGATTTTATTATTGCTATCCTGACCTGTAGTTGTTGGCGATCATGCTCTGGTGTGACCGCCCCTCCACCTCCCTGGCCAGGGCCGAGTGAGACTAGTGGGGGTTGTGGGTGACCATCCTTGTCCCTAGCAGGTCCTTTGAGAGTGTGTTCAATGCCAGTGGGTTGCAGGCCCTGGTGGCCCAGTATGGGGACTGGTTTTCCTACAACGGGAACCCCCGGGCCCAGATCTTCCGGCGGAACCAGTCGCTAGTGCATGACATCGACTCCATGGTCCGGTTGATAAGGTGGGTGCCGGTGGGGGGTCGAGGGGGAGTGGGACTGAACTCATGTAGAGCTTTCTTTTTTTTTAAAAAAAAGATGACTGGTAAGGGGATCTTAACCCTTGACTTGGTGGTGTCAGCACCACGCTCTCCCAAGTGAGCTAACCAGCCATCCCTATATAGGGATCCAAACCCGTGGCCTTGGTGTTATCAGCACCACACTCTCCCAAGTGAGCTACGGCCCATCCGTCATGTAGAGCTTTCTGTGTGCTATGTTGTGAAAACTCACTTACACCTCCCAGCCAGCCCCAGCGGGACAGCCAAGGGTGGTCAGAACATTTAACAGCCAGTACAGCGGTGGCTGCGCTTGCCATGGGTCCAGTTACTGTCCTCATGTTACAGGTGAGGATGCTGAGCATCTGTAGAGTGACCACCCTGCACTGGGCATTGTGCTCGGTATCAAGGAAACAGGCACAAAACTCGTTCCCCACTGTCCTCAGGGAGTGCCCTGTCCTGTGGGAGGTGCAGACACCCATCAAGTACTCACACTGATGCAGATGTGTAGCTCAGGCTGAGTCCTGACGAATGCTCTCAGGAAAAATGGGGTGGCTTGCCTGGCTTGGGATGGGGGGCATGGAGGACCTCCTGGAGGAAGGGGTGCCTGAGCAGAGACCTGAATGATGAGCATGGAACACTAGGAGAGGGGGTGATCCATTCATCTGTCCTTCCATTCATCCACACGTCCATCCATCCATATCCAGATAGAGGCCAGGAGGTGGGAGGGGCCCAGCAAGTTGAAAACTGGTGGCAGTCATGGGCCTTCCACCATGCAGAGTTGGGCCCCCTCCTTGGTTTTCCCTTTCCAGCGTGACTGATATTCCCTCTTTCCCCCATCCAGGTACAATGACTTCCTCCATGACCCCCTGTCACTGTGTGAAGCCTGCAATCCCCACCCCAATGGGGAGAATGCCATCTCGGCCCGCTCTGACCTCAACCCATCCAACGGCTCCTACCCCTTCCATGCCCTGCGCCAGCGCTCCCATGGGGGCATCGACATGAAGGTGCTGCTCCCCACCCCGGGGTCTGGACGCTGGGGGTGGGGGTTGGTCACTATCACCAGCCCTGGGGAGGTGAGGGAAGGCCAGGGTCATAGCAAATGGTAGGGCTGGAATCACAGAATTGGGCTATGGTTGGGGTCAAGGTTAAGGTGATGGTCTGATTTGGAGTCAGATTTAGAGAGGGGTCAGGTTCAGAACTGGGCTCTGGGGTCAGGGTTAGAGTGGGAGTCAGGGCCCCCTGGATTGGTGCAGGCTAGGGCCCTGGCTCAGCCGCCTGCTCTGCCCTCACCTCTAGGTGACCAGCATGTCACTGGCCAAGGCCCTGAGCCTGCTGGCAGCCAGTGGCCCCACATGGGACCAGGTTCTGCCATTCCAGTGGAGCACGTCACCCTTCAGCAGCCTGCTGCACATGGGCCATCCTGACCTCTGGAAGTTCTTGCCCATCGAGGTCTTGTGGGACTGAGCTCCATCCCTGCTCAGCTTCCTTCGTCCCTGCTGACCCCCAGCAGATCCACCCCTACCTAGTGCCACCCCAACTCCTGCCCCACCCCTGGCTGGGGGGCACTGTGCCCTGCTGTCCCCTGATCTGGGATCTGGGTCTGCTGGGTTCCTTCTCGTTTGGGCGGCCTCATCCCAGAGTGGGATGGGGCTTAGAACTGGTTCTTGCTGTCTCCCCCACAGTGCAGGAGCGCCTTGTGGGCTCCCTTTGCTTCTCTCTGCATCTCTTTCTCTCCTTCTCTCTCTCTTCTCTCTCCTTCTCTCTGTCTCTCTCCCACCTCTGGGGACCCCTCCTCATGCTACTTCCTCCTGAGGGATTGGGAGGGGTCCTGGGATCAGGCTCCGGGGTCCCCGGTGGGGCAGAATGAGCCTGTTCCAGTTACCACCTCCCAGCCCCACTCCCACTGGTGGCCCTGGAGCTGCTGAGGTTGCAGCCCTGGGACCTGGGTGTTTTCTCTGGTTGGTGTTGCTCATCCTGGCCCACAGCCCCAGCCCCTCTGCTTCCTCTGCTCCCCGGGTCTCCCTTTCTGGGCAGCTTCCTGGAGGACAGAAACTTGAAAACAAACACAAACCAAAGTTTCTGGCCACTTGTGGCTGGAAGGTCCTGAGTGTCCTTCTCTCCCTGGGGCAGGTGGGAGTGTCAGCCCCCCCACGCTCCTGCCTCATGCCCCCACCCCAACCTGGGCCTGCCCCTGGCCTCAGGGCAGTGCCCACAGAGCCTCTGCTGTAGGAGCCAAATGACAGGGTGCCCCACCATCAAACAAGAGAGGCTGTGGCCCCTGTACTGTGCTTCTTGGGGCTGCAGGGAAGGCTGGGTCGACACCTTTTCTCCTCTCAGGTTTGGTTCTGCACCATCCACTACATATCCTCCAGTCTGTACTTCTGTCTGTCCATCTATCCATTCACTTGTCTGCCAAGCACCCATTGTCCATCTGCAGTCATCCGTCCATCCATCCACCCATATCAACCTGTCCATCCACTTTTCATCCATCATCTATCCATGAATCCATCATCTGTCCATCCATCCACCCATACATTTATCCACCCATTCATCCATCTATCCATCTGCCCATCCATCCATCCAGATGTTTACTGAAAGCCTATTATATTCTGGGTCCTATTCTAGGGCTCTGTTAACCACCAAGACCTTCCTAAGTCCTACTGTGGGGCACAGACCAACACAAAACAGAGTCCTTCCCCATCTGATCTCACTTGCAGCGTACCTTGGAGACAGGACTCTCCCAGTGCTATGTGCTTGGCAGGTGGAGGGGTGGGGGGAAAGGGGGTAAGCACACAGCTCTGGAGTCAAAGACCTGGGTTCCAGTCCTATCTCTAACTCTTACTAGCTATGGTCTCAACCACTCTGGGCCTCTGTTACCTTATCTGTAAAGTGAGGTAATAACGTGAGCAGCACTTCCTGGGGATGTGATGAGGATTTACTGCAACGGGGGCTGTCACACAGCCCACATGGGGCCTCACACACTTAACATCGATTCAATTGCAAATATTTATTGAGCCTTTAGTACATACCAGGCACTGTT
This sequence comes from Cynocephalus volans, assembly GCF_027409185.1. NCBI lineage: Eukaryota > Metazoa > Chordata > Mammalia > Dermoptera > Cynocephalidae > Cynocephalus > Cynocephalus volans. Next base: position 190,596,090 of record NC_084461.1, read on the forward strand.
ACGAGGTCCTGGGGATACCTTATAACAAAAGTTACCAAAAAATCCCTGCTCTTGTGAAGTTTACATTGGGGAGATAGTAAACAAAATAAATAAGTACACAGTGTGTAAGATGCTGGTAAATGCGCCGGAGGAAATAAAGCAGGGCTGGAGGCTAGGGTTGGGTTTGCTCTTTCTCCTCGCTAAAGCTTCACAATCCTTTCAATGACTTGGGGTTTTGAAAATGAACTTGCTGCTAGTACATTTCCCAGCCCCCTAGAGAATGTTTTCATACCCTGTGTCTCTTCTGATGCCCATGACAGCCCTGTTAGGTGGGAGAGGTGGGGATTTTCATGTGTTTTACAGATGAGGAAGCAGACTTGGGGAAGGGAAGTAATGTGCCCCAAGTCTCAAGATTGGGGCCCAGGCCTCCCTCCCCATCTCCTGACGATGCCTCAGGCCTTGGCAAATCAGGGTTCACACCTACTGTGTGCTATGCACTAAGCCTTCACAAGCACTCCTGAGGTTGGGGCTTCCATGAGGCCCATTTGACAGATGAGTAAGTAGGGGTGGGGTGGTGGTGGGTCTCCCAGGGTCACCAGTCTATTCCTTAGAATGATTCTGGCCCCTCTTTCTTCTTTCCGGGAAGTGGGGGTGGTCATGAAGTTAGGCAGACTCATGCAGACGGTCCCCCACTGGGACTTCCACTGACTTGGCACAAACAGGACCCACTTTTTCAGAGGCAGCCAGAAAGGCGGTGCCACTCAGCTCCTGCACTGGGAGTTTCCCACAATCCTCAGTTTCAAGATGGCAGCTGCAGACCCATCCACAACTTCTGCCCTGCTGTGAAGGACAAGGGTCTGGCCAGCTGGCCGGCCCCAGCACATGGTGACTCGGCTCCTCCTCTATCAGGCAGAGGTGTCTGCCTCGCTCCTTTTGGGGATTTTGTGCCTGGCTCAGGTGGGACAGTGGAAGCTGGAGGCAATCCTGTTCCCACAGGTTTTCCTGGACTGAACACTATTCAGTCCTACTCTGTCCTTCAGGAAATATTCTGGGGCCAAGGGGCTGACTTGATTTCCCATCTCTGCCAGACTTCCCTTGGTGTCTTAGCCCCAGGTTTTTAAAGGACATGTACTGCTCCTCCTGGGTGGAAATCAGTAGGTAGGCCTGTCTCCGTTGGGTTTTCCACTCCTCCTGAAATCTCACAGTCCTGCTGTTTGTCAGGGGATGGGGCTCTGCAAGCCCATGCAGGTCTGAATGGTAATCAAACTTCACTTTGAACTTGGAGTCCCAAAAAAGTACCCTGGGGGGCTGCTATATGTGGTGAGGGGATATTTTGAGTGGTGGTTGGTGCTGCGGAGGTAGGGGTGGGGTGGGTCCCTCCATGGCCTTGAGTCAGCCCCAGCAATCCCTCCTTTATCTGTGTTATACCCGGCCTTCAGCATATGCTTTCACTGGAAGAGGGTTCCATGTTTCCAGAGGGTTTGCATGACATTGACCTCAAGTCCACCCACCCGTTCTCCATCCCAGAGATGGGTGTCCAGTGTCATTTAAACACCCCCCAAAGTGGGAGACTCACTACTCTGCTCCTAGTGGTTCTGTGATAAAATCATTCTGACTTAGCAGGAAGGACTTCATTTCAGGATGAGGTTGGCTTTGTTTGGTTCTGCCTTCAGTGGAGGCAGCCTTTGTCCCACCCAGGTCCCTCTTGTTTAGCTCCCAGTCCCTCACCTGCGTCCTGTGATACAGGGAACCCTCGCCCCCCACCCCCCAACATGCGAGCCCAGCTGGACTTGGGCTTCTGGCCTCGCTGTGGGGCCCCAGGGTTCCCGGGTGCCAGGGTGGGTGGAGTCTGCTCACTGTCGAGTGTGGGGGCTGAGAGCAGGCATGTGGGGGTAGGTGGGGGGGAGGGAGGACAGCTGATGGAGAAATTCAAAGGATCTTTGTTTCATAAATACATATCTTTTCAGTGAAAAAGTTTGCACATTAGAAAAATGAGGAAGGGTGGTGTTGGGCTTTCTGGGAGGAAGGATGAGATGGTTCCTCAGCCCTGGACCACAGCCCCATCCATCTGCCCAGGGAGAAAGCCTGGGGTGGGGTCACCTCACTTGGAGGAGGCCCCTCCCCACTGCAATTCCGGTTCTTCCCACTCACCATGCTCTGAGAGCATGGTGTGTCACTTGTGGGTGGTTGCCACCCTGGCAGGGGTGGCTGTGGATGGTCACAGAGCAGTTCATCTCACAGCCTTGCTGGCTGCTGACCTTCCAGCCCCACCTCAGGGAGCTTCTGGCTTCTCGGCACAGCTGGCTCATGATGACACAGGCTCACAGCCAAACACCAGCCCCTCCCTGGTCTCCCAAGCAAGAGGGGACAAATGGGTGAGAGGGCCTCACTTGGGCAGCCCGTTCTCCATGCCCAGCTGTTCCTTGAGCTCCTGCAGCTGGGCCAGACTGATGTTGCTGCCCCCGCAGACGATGACCACGAGGGAGGGTAGGGGGGCCTGTAGCTTCCCCTCTCCTTGCAGCTTCTGGACCACATGGCTGTAGACGGTGGCCAGGGCTGCCCCACAGGCGGGCTCCACAAGGATCTTCTCGTCATCTGCCAGAGAAGGGGCATGCAAGCGTGGGTGCGCGGGGACTGCTCCGCCGTTGTCAGAGCTGGGAGTAACGAGCCGATCAGCTCTCAGCCTGGGATAGACTCACTCGGGTCCTGGACCAAACCTCCCATCGTCACCCTAGGTCAGACCTTCCAAGACTGAGCCAGAGCCTACGTTTCAGCCTGAGTGCTAACTCTGACAAAATGATTGTAATTGCCTGAGCACTGTGTTGAGAATTTTGAGGGATCATATGAACAAGAGTGTCACGGTTGGTTAGCCACTTGTCTGTGCATACAGGGGAATTAAGTGGCTGCATAAATGCTTTTTTTTGGCCATCCCTGTCCTAGGCCGAACCCAGGAAGAGTCCAACCTAGCTCCAAACCCACCTCTGAATCCAACTCTGAGCTCTATGCTTTCCTTTTTTACCTTGGCTACCAGGAAGCTCAGAACCAACATTTTAAATACTCAGCTATTATTCCCTACTGTCATAGTTACCAGGTTTGCTTCTTCTTCTTTTTTTTTTTTAAAAGATGACCAGTAAGGGGATCTTAACCCTTCACTTGGTGTTGTCAGCACCACACTCTCCCAAGTGAGCTAACTGGCCATCCCCACATAGGGATCTGAACCCGTGGCTTTAGTGTTAGCAGCACCACACTCTCCCAAATGAGCCACGGGCCAGCCTATTATCAGGTTTGCTTCTTCATTTGTGGCTTTGGCTTTTCTATTTTCACCTCTGCACTGTGTTATCTTTCATTAACGGGAGTTCTAGAAGGGATGAGAAACTGAACTGTGAAGAAAACTTGGGGTGGAGCTAGCAGGTTAGTTCAGTTGGTTAGAGAGCAGCCTTATAACCTGAAGGTTACAGGTTTAGATCCCTGTACTGGCCAGCTGCCATAAAGAAAAAAAAAGAAAGAAAATTTGGGGTGAATTGGATCCCTTGGCACAGCAAGTTAACCACCACTTAGTTCCTGAGCTAGCAGGTCGGGTCTAGAAAGGACTTGGCACGTACCCACAAACTTCTCAATCGCAGCCACAGCCTCCTGGTCTGAGATGACTTCAGAGAAGATGGGGTGTTCCTGAAACAGCCTCAGGGCCTGAGCCCCCACGGTCTTCACGCCTAGGGCCTTGGCAACACTGGGAGAGGTGGAGATAGAGAAGGGGATGAGGGAAACAGACAGTAGAGAGAGGAGGGAGGCAGAGATGGGGACAGGGAGGGAGAGAGAGAGAGAGGCGGACATGAGAGAGGGGGCAATGGGCCGGTGGGCAGGGGCCTGGGAGTGTCCTCTGTAGCTGTGAAGAACTGAAAAGCCCCCTGGGCTCCCCTAACAGAGTGAGGTCTTCCGATAAGGAACAGATAGTTTGATCGAGATAAATAGTATCATATTCTATTCAACGTTGAGTCAGGAGCAAATGCTTCAAAGGACCCTTGCTCCAGGTTGTATCCACCTGGTCAATGCTCCTAAGCTTAGCACTTCTCTGCCTGCCCACATTCTGCCCTGTCCTTCAAGGCTCAGGAATAAGGCCACCACCTCCAAGGAGTCCTCCACGGAGACCACTCAGTCCCATGGCCCTATGTGAAATTCTCAAATGGTACTCCCCCATAGTAATAAGCAGTTGAGTACTTCTTGAGAAAGTATTAGGTGCCAAGCACTTCACGAGCATTATTTAATTATCACAATAGTTTTTGCTGTTATTAATTGGCTCAAACAATAGTTTTTGCTGTTATTAATTGGCTCAAACAATAGTTTTTGCTGTTATTAATTGGATTTTACAGAAGGGAAACTGAGGCAGAGTGTGCAGTCAGTTGCCCAAGGTCACATGTCTGGGGAATGGTGGCCCTGGGCCTACAAGCAGGATCCATGTAACTATAGGAATGTCACTGGTAACCAATATGTTGACTCTCTCCCCAGTTCCGGGGGTGACCACTGGTCCTGTCCCTGTGAACATCCTGAGGGCCTGGACCACCTTGGCTCTCAGGTGACATGTGGCTCAACCATGACTTCTTCAGTCTCAGTGACTTGGAAGCAGAAGCTGCCACAGCAGCTCCAGAGTGCTGGGCTCAGGAAACCAGATGTTCTTACCCGGACTCAGTCTTCCTTATCTGTGGCAGAGACTGCTGTCTACCCCAATATCTATTCTAGCTGCACACATGGATGCTTGATATAAAACATTTCCCAGGCTCTCTTGCAGCTAGGTGTGGTCATGTGACTAAGCTTTGGCCAATGAGAAGTAAGTGGAAACACTATGTCTGTCTGTAAAGGTTGGGGCATAGCCTTTTTCCCTTTCTCTCTTCTTCCTGCCATATAGAGTTGGGTGTGATGGTTGGCATTCGAGCAGCCATGTTGGACCATAAAGCTTCATGCAAAGATGGTGGGCAACAAACTCAAGGAACCTGAGTGCCCAACTTCATGGAGTTGCCCCTGGACTGCCTGCCTCTAGACTTTTTCATATAAAAGAGAAATAAAGTTCAATCTTGTTTAAGTCACTGTTATTTTGGGCTCCTGTGTAATGTGGCCAAAACCTTAACCTAATTAAACACATCTATCAAAAGTTTGGGGCTGGGATATGAATTCTTTGGGAGAGCTATATTTATTCATCACTGTCTCCACAGGATTAGCCAGTGTCTCATACATATTAGGGGCTCCGTAAAATGGTTGGCAAATTAATGAGGTCTGTAAAGCCCTGCCACAGAGGAACTCAAGAAATGATTAATATTAGAGTCCTCATGAGAAGTGTGACATCCATGGTAAAGAGTCACACAAACTTGGGTTCAAGTCCCAGCCTTACCACTCACTGGCTGTGTGACTCTGGGCAAGTGACCAAGGCCTCAGTTTCCCCACCTGTAAAATGGGTCTGATATCAGGATCTGCCTCGCAGCCAGCACTGAGGGGGGCTCCCCAAGGCTCTCTGAACATCCAAAGGAGGCACCCCAGCAGCTTACCTGGTAATCTTGGGCAGGGAGACGAGCTTGCCTGCAGCCGTGGCAGCGTGGAAGCTGTGGGCACCGATGGTCTCCATGGCAATGATGGGCACATCCCCCCAGCCAACCTCCTGCAGCCCCTGGACTACTCCGCACAACAGCCCCCCGCCACCCACCGACAGTGCGATGGCTCCTGGCTTTGTGCTCAGTGTCTCCTTCAGTTCGTTCACAATGGAAGTGTGGCCTTCCCTGGAGGGTGGGGAGAGGGGTGGCAGGTCAAGGCTGGGGTTCCAGAGACATCAGGCAGGGGTCCCCAGAGACAACAGCTCAGGTCCTCACTTGCTGTCATCCCAGGTAGCTCACAGGCCTTGGGGCTAGTTCCCACCTCCTCTCCTCCACCTTCCAGCATCTGCATTTCTATCTAGAGGCTTTCTGTGCCCCTCGGAGCTGCCTACAAATGTGGCAACTGGTGGTGCCTGAAGAGGACTCCCCTGAGAGCAGCCCTCAGCGATGACTGTGGGAGTGGATGTACATACTCCCCTGCTCCCTTTCCCCCAGCTGGGAAAACTGGTGTGTGTTCTATGCTGGCTCCCCAGGTCCCCAAGGGACTGAGCTCCAGCTGCCCCAGCAGTCACCTGCCCTGAAATCTCCCTTGACTGGCTTCCTTCCTTCCCCACTTCCCCACTGAATTGCCTCCCAATAACTGCTTTCACTGGAATCTTTGTCCCAGGGTCTGCTTCCGGGGCTCCCAGTCTCTGACATCTGTGCATCTGTGTGCTTGTGTTTGCTCTTGGATGTGCTGTGTGCAGTGAGGGGGAATGGGCATTTGGTGCATGTGTGTGCACCACTGCTGTTGTGCATATGTCTGTGCTTCCACATGATGGTGTGGCCCCGGTGGGAGGGTCTGTGTGCACACGTGTATATCTGCTGTGCACGACGGTGGGACGATGTGCATTCTGGCAGATGCTGCCCAGTGGTGTAGGGGTTTGACTGCTATCCACACCAGGTGACCCTGAACTCCACGTACCAGATGAGGGGGTCATCAAAGGGGGAGATGTAGACCCAGCCTGGGTTGTTCTTCGCCAGGGCCTTGGCCAGCTCGAAGGCCTCATCCAACATCTGCGAGATCACAGGGAAGGCGGGAGGGGGTGAGGCACTGGGGGGGACCCAGTCCAGCCACCAAGTGCCCTCGTGGCCCTTGCCATGGGTTGGCACTCACCTCACCCACCACCTTGACCATAGCGCCTTCATTCTTGAGCCGCTCGATGGTTAGGGTAGGTGTGGTGCTGGGCACGACGATGGTGGCAGGGATGCCCAGTTTCCTGGCGGCGTATGCGGCTGCCATGCCTGCGTTGCCCGCTGCCAGGGGTGGGGGTGGAGAATGTGATGGTGTGGGAGGGTCTGGGAGCCCAGCCAGGACTGCTCACCCCCAACTTGGGGCTCTGGATCCCCTCCAATGGTGACCACCGGCCTCCCCCTGGAATTCCAAATTGGGACTGCTGCAAATGTTTGCAACAGCTCATTGCTGGGGAAATCAGGGTCCAGAGAGGTGGAGCACCTGGCCCCAGGACACACAGCAGAGGACAGGAGGGGAAGCACGTTACTTACCTGAGGAGCAGACGAAATGTTCACAGCCTTGCTCAGCCCACTATGGAGACAAGTTGTGGGGGGGGGGTCAGGCCCACCCCCAGTCTGCTGGGCTCTCCCCTCCCACTTCTTCTTCCTTCACATGGGATTTGGGCTGCGCTAGTCTCAGACTGCATCTTCCCTCTCCAAAAAGACTGGCTCAGGGAAGGGTGAAGGAAGGCAGGTGACAGATGGCTCTGGGATCTGTCCCAAAGGGACCCTTGTGGACAGGCAACCCTTAACCAGAAGAAGCCCTAATGGCGGATGCTGAAGTCTTGTGGGGAGTCAGCAGACCTGCTGGGCTCCTGTTATATCACACTACACTGGCCCTGCCCTGTTGAGGAAGGAGGATCAGCCACCCCCACCCAGATGATGTGGGCACTATCCTGTACCGTCTTGCAGAGGTGCCCGATGCCCCGGATCTTGAAGGAGCCAGAGGGCTGGGCACTGTCCATCTTGAGATAAACACTGGTGCCGGCCACTTTGGATAGAGCCATGCTGTCACGGATGGGGGTCTTCACGTGCAGGGGCTCTCTAGATGTCATTGCTGGGAGAAAGAAAGGAAACCCGGAGGGTCAGGAGAGCTGGCCTCAGTGCCAGCAGCCACCACCCAGTAGGCAGTGTGCCTGGGAGTAACCCCTTCTGCTATGAGTTAAATGTGTCCCCAAAAGTTCTTGTGTTGAAAACTTGACACCATTGTAACAGTGTTAAGAGGCTGTGAAATCTAATTATGTTATTTGAAATCTGGGGCCTTTGAGAGGTGATTGGATCATGAGGACTGTGCCCTTGTGAATGGACTGATCCATTCATGGAGTAATGGGTGTGGCTCTGATGGCTTTGGAAGGAGAGCCAGTGAGGAGGTTAGCTCTCTTTAGCTCTGGCCATTCTCTTGCCATGTGATACCCTGCATGGCTGTAGAGAGTCACCACCCAGAAAAAGGTCCTCACCAGATGTATTACCTGGACCTTGGACTTCCCAGTCCCTGAAACTGTTAATAAATTTTATTTCTTTATACATTACCCAATCAGGTATTCTGTTATAAGCAACAGAAATGGACTAATACACTTTCTTCCATTTCCCAGGTGGCAAGAAAGGGCTCAGATGGTATTGCATCCTGGAGACCAGGGTTCAGATCTCAACTGGGCCACCTCCTCCCCATATGACATCCAACGAGCAACCTTCCCTCAGCCTCAGTTCTCTCATCTGTGAAATGGGGCTAAGGATCACTCCCCCAATCCTACATTACCACCTCCTCCCCCATGCTGGGAGGCTATGGAACATCAGAAAAAACATTCAAACCATGCAGCTTTTGAAAAGCATGAAGTGGATGTGGACTTGCATGTGCTGATTCAGAAGGAACTGCAAGATGGTTAAGTGGATGAGGTAAGGGCAAGATATCAGTTAGAGTCTATGCAAAAAATGCAGACACACACATACAATCCACATGCTCACATGTGCACAGAACAGCTCAGGAAACACACACAAGCTGGTCAGGGTGGGGGCCACTGGGGAAAGCTGGCACTTGGTACACGACATTCTTCTTTGTACTGTTTGAGTGTTTTGCCATGTGCCTATATTACTTATTTAAATACATATGTTTTTTAAAAACTAACTGGGCTGGCTGGTTAGCTCAGTTGGTTAGAGCACAGTGTTATAACACCAAGGTCAAGAGTTCAGATCCCGGGCCGGCCCGTGGCTCACTCGGGAGAGTGCGGTGCTGATAACACCAAGGCCCCGGGTTCGGATCCCATATACGGATGGCCGGTTCGCTCACTGGCTGAGCGTGGTGCTGACAACACCAAGTCAAGGGTTAAGATCCCCTTACCGGTCATCTTTTAAGAAAAAAAAAAAAAAAAAAAGTTCAGATCCCTGTACTGGCCAGCCTCAAAAAAAATAAAACACACACACACACAAACCAAAAAAAACAACTAACCTTTGGAAAGTCCAGTATCCAGTTTGGAAAAGCTTTTTTATTATTATTATTTTTTATAATAATTATTACAGTATTTAATAATCACCTATAAAGTGATTAGCTTGTGCCAGGATATTAATTCATTTACTCCTCTTAGCAATCCTAGCAAATGGTGTTATTACCCCATTCTCCTGGTGAGGAAACAGGCTCCAGCTGTGTTTTCCAGGGGCACAACATGAGCTCTTCCCATCCCACATGCACCTCTCATGATGTGACATGGACATTTTTCTCAGTGAGAGGCGGGTATAGCTTCCTCCCCTTGAGTCCTGGGCTCCTGCAACTGCTGGTAAATGTTTAACGATCAACCCTCCGAGAGAAAAGAAAGCCCGGGTTCATAGTGTGTGTGGCTTCCATGATGGACACTCTCTCTCCAGGACCAATTTCAAACTACCAATGTGGAGCTGAGAAGAGCCAGCACAGCCCACTCTCACTGTGCCCAAGGCTAGGTCAGAAAAAGTGACAGACGTCTCCTGCCCTCCTCGCTGGGAAGCTCCCTCTCAGAACCCAGCCGCCACACTAGAAGGAAGCCCAGGCCAGTTGCACAGGCCACATGGAGGTGTTCCACCTGATGGCTACAGGGAGATCCTGGGTGGTGACCAGAGTCAACTGCCAGACCTGGGAGCAAGGAAGCCTTTGAGATGACTCTAGCCCAGCCACTGTCACACTGCAGCAATATGAGGGCCCCCAAGTGAGAACTGCCTTGCTGAGCCCAGTCAAGCCCAGAACCATGATAGATAATGGTAAAACGATTGCTGGTGTTTTAGGTCATGTTTTGGGGTCGTTTGCTACACGGCAATGGCAATGGGAATGTTAACTATCTCTTGCCCAAGGTCACACAGCTAGTGAGTGGGGGAGGCAGGACTTGAACTCAGGCAGTAGGCTCCAGAGCCCAGGCTTTCTCTGGGACCAATGGGTGTGGCTCGGGCCTCCCCTTCTGGATGGGCTTGTGGTGATTAAGAAGTTGAGCTGGCCCAGAGTCTGGCCACACCCATGTGTGCCCACTAGGCCTTTTCATTCCTCCCTCTCTCCTGCTGAGAGTCACAGGGGAGATTTGATTCTCCCCAACTTGGGCTGAGCCAGAAGAGATCAGCAGGAGGCTGAGGGGCCTATCTAGTTCCCCCCACTTTCACCATCCCTGAAGTCCAGGCAAGGATGGCTAGTCAGTTCCCCTCCCTACCCCCCAGCCATCCAATGACAACATCCAGCCCTTGACCTGGATGCTCCTGGCTCAGACATCCCAGCTCCTAGACTGGGCCAGATATCCCTCATTCAGAAGGAAAGTGAGGGATGGATATCCTGACCACCCCACGAGCTTCAGCACCCCACAAATATGGGCACCCCATGTCTGAGTAAACCAATATTCAGGGACTGGGAGGGGGGACTTAACCAGACACCACCTCTCCCCTAGATCTCTTGAATAAAAGTCAGAGATTGGGGGAACTCCAAAACAGGGACATCCCTGAATCTGTTTAACTTTCAGCTCCTGGAGGTTACCACTGATATGATTTGAATGTATCCCCAAAAAGCATGTGTTGGAAACTTAATACTCAGTGCAACAATGTTGGGAGTTGCTTAGTTGCTTGAATAGCTTAATGCTGATTATAAAAGGGCCTGAGGCTGAGAGTTCCATCTCTCCCTCTCTCTCCCCATCTCTTTGCCCTTCCACCATGGGGTGACCCAGCAAGAAAGCCCTGACCAGATATCTGCCACTTGATCGTGGACTTCCCAGCCTCCGAAACTTGAGCCAATACATTTCTGTTCATTATAAATTGCCCAATCTCAGGTATTCTGTTATGGCAGCAAGAATGAATTAAGACACGCCCAAACAATGGCATGCTGTTCTGACATTGAAGGGCCTGTGTGGATCCCCACGGCCTAGCCTCAGGGAGTCCTCTCAGTTGGGGGTGGGAGGAGGTGGCCATAAAGACCCCTTTCAGGTAGATTTGGGAAGCCCCTCCCACCACGTGTCACGAGTTACGCCTCCAGGTAAGGGGGCAGGGCTCCCCCTACAGGCAGCCGCGGCTCTCTGTAAAACGGGCATCTGTAAAACAGGCATCCGTTAAGCTCTGGCCCGGGTAACACAAGACTTCAAAAAGGAGGCTGTGCCAGGCGTGGAGAAAGGAGAGGACGCTGAAGCCCCTGTCTGCCCGCGCGACGCCTCGCAGTCAGAAATCACTCCCCCTCTCACTCAGCTCATAGTGAGCGCGCAGTAAATACTAACAATTACTGTATCTGGGCTGGACACTTTATGTGCACTATCTCATTTCATCTCCCAACAATCTTAGGAGGAACGTTCTACTATTATCCCCATTTTACAGATGAGGAAACTGAGGCACAAAGCTGGACGCTAACCCGGCCAGTCTGGCTCCAAAGCATAGGTTTTTATGCTCAGCTGACTTTCTATCTCCCCCTCTCCCGCTGGGAAACCCTCGGCTGGCCCCAGGTACTCCGGTCCTGGGGTGGGACTGAGGACGGGGCCACTCACCAGGCGATCCAACTGGGCGGCTGGACAGAGCGAGCCAGGGAGGAAGGGAGGGAGAGACAGGCTGGGTAGAAGGCCCACGGAGAGATGGAGGGAGGACAGCTAGACTCTCTTCTGAATTGTCGCAGGGGCTGCCCGGTCCTGGTCCCGGGCTTTATTCCCCTGGCTCCTCAGGGCAGCCAATGAGGCCCCAGGGCCGGCCCCGCCCCCGCCAGGCCCCGCCCCCAGACCCGAGGCCGCCAGGGGCTTCCAGGAGGGGAGGGGGAAGCCGGCTGCGCTTTCCTCTCTGGCAGCTTCCTCTTGTCTTTCTTTCTTCTTCTTCTTCTTCTTCTTTTTTTTTTTAAATATGGAACCCTTCACGAATTTGCGTATCATCCTTACGCAGGGGCCATGCTAATCTCTGCACCGTTCCAATTTTTAGTATATGTACTGCCCAGGCGAGCACTTCCTCTTGTCTTTCCACCCCGACCCCCTCCTCTCCACCTCTTTCCCATCATCATTTTCTGCACTTGCCAATGGGGACAACACCTACTTCCCAAGGACCATTATTAGGAGGATTGCATGAGGATCCTGTGAGTTGATGCACTTAAAGTCATTAGCATGTGATGGCACATAGTAGGTGCTCAAGTAACAGTAATAATAACGAAGCCAGAATGTCTAACAGCCACTGAGCTCTCAGCAAGTGCCAGACTACGTAGGAGGGGGGTACTGTTATTATCCACATCTTACAGAAAGGGAAGCTGAGGTCCAAGAGGTTGTCACTTGTCCAGGATCACACAGACAGTAGAGGGAGTAGATGGCATTGGAACCCAGGCTGTCTGCCTCCCTAACCTGCAATCCAAACACAGTTTTTCACTGTTTTCTTTATTACCTTCTCCTGTCATCCTTTTATGATTCTTTTGGCATAAGGATCAGGAGGGTAAGACCCAGGGGGCCAGGGTTCAAATCTTGGCCCTGTCATTTACTAGCTGTGCGGCCCTGGACAAATTGCTTTGCTTCCTGGAGCATCTGTTTGCTCATTCATAAAATGGGGATGATAATGGTATCTCCTCCCTAAGCTTAGATGAGTGTTGGGTAAGTGTTGGGTAAGTTGTCATCATCATCATCATCACCACCTTCATCATCACAGAATAGGAAGGTCTTGCATTAAAACTCTCCCTGCCCCACGCCAGGACTCCTCTCTTCTTGGGCTGTGTGCAGAGGTCTGTCTGTCCACAAGACACAAACACACACACACACACAAACAAACACACAGGCCCTGCTGGCTCTTTCCCAGGCCCCCTCAACAAAGCTTTCTTGTCAGGTTGGCTGGGACAAGAATATTAATGAGACAGAGGGAAGCTAGGGCACAAACAGCCTGCACAGCCATCCCCCTCTGTGGGACAAGCTGTCCCACCCTCTGACCTTCTGCAGTATTCCCAAGCCCCCACCCCAGTGAGACATCCACTGCATTGGGGACATGAGGTGGCAAAGCTGGGGCAATGTGGACATTGTGAAGCCGACATGTGGACAGAGCCGCCCTTGTGTGTATTTGAGTGATACAGCTGGCACTCATTGTCTGAGCACCTGCTAGTGCCCGATCCCATACCATGTGTTTCCCATGTGGGGTCTCACTTAAGTCCCAGACAACCAGGTGAGTGGGCATTTTGAGTCCCATGTTATAAGTGAAGGAACAGGCTCAGAGGTTGAGAAAAATGGCCCAAGACCACTGGGTGGCAGCCATGGAAGGCAAACTCAGGAATTCTGAGTCCCTTGTGGACACGGGACCAATGGAGAGGGTTGAGGTAGGGGTGGGCATCTGGCCAGTCTGGCCATGAGGTTATCCATGCAGTCAGGGAGATGGGACTGAAGGAAGACAGCTATTAACTGTCCTATAATACTGAATTATATAATGCTGTCCTATGCACAGTGTCATGCCTGGATGTTGGGGGGTGGGTGGTTTTGGAGCTGCAAGTGGTGGGATAAAGATTACTTATTCATTCTTTAGACCTCTAGATATTGTTCCATTTGTTTCAGGAAAAATGTATCAGTGTAGTGATTAGAAAAACACCAAATTAAGAAACCTGACCATATAAGAACCAAAAAGGGGGGAAAAGACAAAATACATATTACTGTCCTTGACATCCTGTCTGGGCATATCCTTTTTTAAATAACAACTCGATTGAGATATAATTCACATATCCTACAATTCGCCCATTTACAGAATGTCAATTTTAGAACTTTTTCATCACCCCCCAAAGAAAACCTGGACCTGTGAACAGTCACTCCTCATCTTCCCTATCCCGCCACCGTTGGCAGCCACCAGTCTGTTTTCTGACTCGATAGATTTGCCTGTTCTTTTGTCATTTCATAGAAAGGGAATCACATTTGGCCTTTTGTGTCTGGCTTCTTTCACTTGGCATAAAGTTTTCAGGGTTCACCCATGTTGCATCATGTACCAGTCTTACACTCCTTTTTATGACTGAATAATATTCCATCATTTGAATATACCACATTTCATTTATCCATTTATCAATTTATGGACATTTGCTGTCTGAGCATATCTTCATTTTAAAATATGTAAAAAAACATCTACACATGTGGGTACATGTGTAGTTCTATCACATGGATGGGCAGACCAAGACCTTAAGAGGGCAAGGGGCTTGCCCTAGGTGGCCCTGGGAAGAAAAGGAGAGATCCAGATAGAGTGGTGATATGATGGGGGCAGTTCTGATCCATATGTCAGCTGCTGGGGGGTCTCAGAGGAAGAGATGAACCTCAGAGGGATTAATTCAAGCTCTTGACTCCAGCATGCAAGGTGTGTCCATTTCCAGATAGCAAACAAGTGCTTTCCCGAGAGGCTGTGTAGCCTTGTGGCACACAGCATGGGCTGTGGAGTCAGACAGTCCCAAGTTCAAATCCAACTTTTACTATCCACTTGCTGTGTGACTTTGGACAAGTCCCTTAACCTCTCTGTGCTTCCGTTTCTCCAACTATTAGTACTTTCCACCTCTTAGATTTGTTATGAGGCTTTAATGACTTAATTAATATAAAGCTGTAAGAACAGTGTTCAGCACATAGAGGGCACTTAAGAGGTGATGACCATTTTTATTTACTCGTCCTCAAGAAGGCATTTGTGCCCCTAGCTCTGGGTGATGGAGCATAAGGGCGCTCTTCTCCCACTGAGTTCTCCTTTGAAAGGTTCTGGGAGGCAGGGGAGGAAAGTCCAAATTGCCTTCCTCCATTTAACAGATGGGCAAACTGAGACATGGCCCAACCTGAAACAAGAAGGTGCGGGCAAAGTCTGCAGTCCCAGGCAGAGGGGCATGAATCCTGGGCAAGTGCCTCTCTCATCTCCACCTCCTGGATCTGTTACATCTCACCTTCCTGGGACATGTCCCTGAGAATGGCCAGATCAATGTGTCCCTGGCTGCAGGAGGTGGGGATTCTGACGGTTGTTTTCACAGCTGGGGTGGAACTGGCAGCTCTTACCTCTGCTTGCGCTCCCTGGCAGGAGCAGCCAGCCCAGTCTCCCGATTAGTTAAGGTTTCTGGCTCCTGAGTCTATCAGACTTAGACTCAAACTGCTGCCCTGCTATGTGGCCTTGGAGTGGTCACCTAACTTCCTTTAGCCTCAGTTTCCTGCCCCGAGAGATGAGGACAATGATTGGGGATAGTGGCAGCCTAGTGCTGGCCACCAAGGAAGGGCTCACAGAACAGTAGCTGCTATTATTATTATTACCTTTGCTATTATTATTATCCATGACTTCCCATTCCTTCCAGTCCCCTTTCCCGAGTCCTTCCTCCACGCTCAGCTCCTCCTTCATGATTCCTCCCTGGCATCTGGGTTGGAGCCTCTCTGGGATTCTGCAGCCTGGCAACCCCTGTCTCTCCCCAGCTGGGCCATGAGCAGCCTGAGGACAGACTTGTACTTGACTCCATCCCTGGTGAACTTCTTGCTGCCATCTCATCCCTTCACTGGCAGCTCCGTCATTCAGTTTCTTAGGCCCCCAAACCTCTTGATGTCTCTTTATCTCTCACACACATTGTATCTGCTGCAGCAGCAAGGCCTCGTGGCCTTGACCTTCAAAACATCCAGAATCCAAACACTTCCCATCAACCTCCACTGCTACCACTCTTGTCCAAGCTGCCGGATCCTGTGGACCCTTGGAGGAGCCCCTTCATTGGTTTCCCTGCTCCCATCTTGGCTCCCTGGCAGCTCATTCCCCACACAGCAGCTGGAGGGATCCTGTTCAACCTGAGTCAGATCATGCTGCTGCTCTGCTCAGGATCCTCCCATGTCTCCCTCTTTATTTGGAATACAAGCTAAAGGCCTGAGTGTGGTCTCCAAGTCCTGCTTGACCTGGCCCCATTACCTCTCTTCCCTCCTCCCCACCACTCTCCCTTCCATCCACTCTGCTCCAGCCACACTGGCCTGCTTGCCGTTCCTCCTACATGCCAGGCACTCTCCTGCCTCAGGACCTTTGCACCTGCCCTCCACTGCCTGGCTTATTTTTGTCTCAGATATCCATGTATTTCACCCTCTTACCTCCTTTAAATATTTACTTAAGCATCACCTTTGCAGAGAGGACTTCCCTAGTCCCTCTATCTAAAATCACACAACCTGCTTTTGTTTTTTCTGTAGCACTTGACATCATATCATCCCTCATTTCTCTTGTTATTGCCTGTTCTCCACCCTCACCCCCACCCCACTAGATTGTGAGCTCCAGGAGGGTAGGGTTTCTGCCTGTTTTGTCCACTACTGAATTCTCAGTGCCTAGAACAGTGCCTGGCATATAGTAGGCGTTCAATAAACATTGGCCAACTCATTCCCAAATGAAACAAAGAAAAAGAAGAAGGAAAAAATACTGAGTGGTCATCTATTCTATGCAGGCATGGGGCTGGGGTCATCACAACAGCCCTGGGAGGGAATTCTGTAATGATCTCAACTGATCCATTGATGAGCCTGAAGAGAACTTGCTCAGAGTAGGGGCATATGGTCCTTCTTATCCAGAGGAAGAGCTGTGCCCAAGACACTGCTGTTAGCCCCTCATGCCTGACTGTAAGCCAGTGTCTGTTTCCAACCTTTGCTCAGCCTTCTTATTACCTGGTTTTCATGCATTCATTGCCCTAAATGCAAAAGTACCTTGTAAATATTCTAAAGACCCAAGAACTCATTAAGTCCCCTAGGATGGTTTCTATATCCCGAGACTGTCCTTTCTTTTGCCAGACCTGTCCTTTCTGCACATTCTCCACTTTTTCCAGCCCTTCTTCAAATAACCCTCCACACCAAATCCCTTACTCAAGGACAGTGGTTTTCAAAGTGTGGCAATCTTGCACCCCAGGGGGCATTGGGCAATGTCTGGAGACATTTTTGGTTGTCATGCCTGGGATGAAGGATACTATTGGCATCTACTGGGTGGAGGCCAGGGGTGCTGCTCAATATCCTGCAATGTGCAGAGCACCCCTCACAACAAAGAGTGATCTGGTTCCAAATATCAGTAGTGCTGAGGCTGAGAACTCTGCTCAAAAGTAATATGGAATGAGCACTGTGATACCTACACCTTGTTCTACTTTCTCTACTTCTATGAGTACGGCCAGGACTTAATCCCATGTGAGCAAAATGTATTTTATCTGAAAAGCTGTTGTTCCATATGCAACTGCTATTCAACCAAACCCCCCAGAGAAGTTAAATGATTTTTTTTTTTCTTGGTGAAATTAATCCAATCCAATCAGGCCTCCCTTGTTTTGGACTTAATGCATTTAACCTCTGTGGCTCTCACTGCAGGACTTGGCATTTAGCTCTCTTTATTTCATTCACCTGGCTTCAACCCATCACTTGATGAGGTTGAGACTTTGAGTAAACCATCTTTGTGTCATTTGATGGTGCTGTCTGTAGCGGTGCCTCCCAGCTTTGCGTCATTCCCAAATGTGACCAACAGCCTCTCTGTAGGCCCTTATGTCTAACACTGGCCATAACAGTCAAGGTCAGGATCCCATGGCCACACCAGGCCTCTCCCTGAGGTTATCATCACCCATCAATCAGCATGTGATGGGGGAAGCTGGCCAGGTCCAAATGCCCTAAGACGGATTTTGTCCAAAGCTCACTGAAAAATCAAGATATTTGCATCAGGATTAAGCCTCAGACCACAAACTCCCCGTGCAAAAATGAAAACTCCTTTATTTGTTTCATTTTTATTTCAAGCGGATACTTAGCGTGAGGCAACAAGGGGTTTCTCCTTCGACCAGGGGCTGTGATGACATTGTGGTGACATTCAGGGGACCAAGGCAGGGAGGGGGGCTCCAAACCCTTGACCTTATAACACCCTGCTCTAACCAACTGAGCTAACTGGCCTGCCCTTCTGTCCTAACGGGATCCCTCCCTCATTCCCAGCCATATGCTTCCTCATCCTATCACCTGGGGCCTGGGCAACCATTCCAGAGCAGGGGCACTGAGAATCTCACGGTTCTTCCTTCCAATTTTTGGTCTCTGCCATAGCTCTTTCTGTTTCTCTGAAGTCCAAGGCATTTGAACGTACAACCCAGCCCATTCCCTCTTCCTCTTATTCTGCTGTCAGCTCCATTTCCTGAAGCAAAGGGCATAGAGGAGCCTCACTGCTGCTGCTTTTAGGAACCCCCACCCTGTAGCTGTGGAGTGCTGGATGAAATTAAACCAATTGTTTAATTTGCAGGAAGCGGGCGGGTCTCTTGTGAAACCTCTGGTAGCTTGAAACTGTCCACTGTGGGAGTATTTATGCCATGGAAATCAGAAAATGCTACAAATCAGAACTCTTTGTTTCTTTCTTCCTTCTTCCTTCGTTTCTTTGTTTCTTTCATTCTCTCTCACTCTCTTCATTTTAATTAATAGTTAGTTATTTGGGGGAGCAGGTTTACCAGAATTCCATTGAAGCCGGGCCAAGTGGAAGAAAGGAAATACAAGGTGGGCTGGGGGCAGGGGGAGTGATGTTAATATTCCCAAAATATTATTCCACCTGATTATGCAGACAAATAACTATGGCAAAAGGGTAAAAAATTGTTTTTGGTGATTCCAGGATAGCTCCTGCTCATTGCTCCTTCTGTATCTAATGGTTATAGCCAATTCCTTTTCCAGTTTTTTCTCTGTCATCTGCTGGCTCCCCCTCATCTAGATCTGAGAAATGGGCTTGTTTCTCTCACTGTTTTAAAATACAGGACTTTTGCAAATTAAACTCTGTTTTAATGAGAATGAAAAAAAAGCCTCATTATTTAAACACTCTCTGAGAAGACTGCAAAACAAAGAATCCTCTTGTAAGAAGTATTGTTATTTCCCATCACTTTACAAGTTTCAGGGTGGGAACTAAAAAAACCCAACTTTTTATTTTAGAGTAGTTTTAGATTTCCTAACTAAAATAAAAAGATTTTTAAAAATTTATAAAATAACATTTTTATTTATAAAATTTATAAAGACAGTATAGAGAGTTCTCATATACCTACCCTACACCCACTTTCCCTTATCATTAATCTTACATTAGTTGGTACATTTGTCTCAATTATTGAACCAATATTGATACAGTATAACACCCTAAAACTCCATACTTTATTTAGATTTTCTTAGTTTTTCCCTAATATTCTTTTTTTCTGTCCCAGGATCCCATCCGGGATACCACATTACATTTAGTCGTCAAGTCTCCTTAGGCTCCTCTTGGCTATGACAGTTTCTCAGACTTCTCTTGTTTTTGATGACCTTGACTGTTTTGAACAGTACTGGTCAGGGATTTTGTAGCATGTCCCTCAACTCGGGTCTGTCTGATGTTTTTTCTCATGAGAAGACTGATTTATGGGATTTGGGGAGGAAGACCACAGAGGTGAAATGCCATTCTCATCACACCCTATCAAGGCACATCAACTGTCAACTGACTTTTAACCTTGTCACTGTTGCTTTTAACCTTGATCATCTGGCTGAGGTAGTGTTTGTCAGATTTCTCCACTGTAAAGTTATTCTTTCTTCGGGGTGTAGGAATTTTTTTAAACTTGCTGAGCATCTTTAAAAAAAAATTTTTTTTTAAATGGACACATTGTAGTTGTACGTATTTATGGTGTACAATTTGATGTTTCAATACACATATGTTGTATAATGATTATATCAGGGTATTTAGGATATTTTTCACCTCATGCATTATCATTTCTTTATGATGAGAACATTCAACAGCCTCTTTTCTAGCTATTTTGTAATATACAATACCTTACTATTAACCATTCTCATCCTACTGTGCAGTAGAACACCAGAACTTACTTCTCCTATCTAATTGTAACTTTGTATCCATTGACCAACCTTTCCCCATTCTCCCACCTCTCTCCCCAGTCTCTGCTGCGCTCTCTGCTTCTATGATATCAACTCTCTTTTCTTTTTCTTTCTTTCTTTTTTTCTTTTCTTTTCTTTTTGTTTTTGTGGCTGGCTGGAACAGGGATCTAAACCCTTGACTTTGGTGTTATCAGTGTTACCAGCACCACACTCTGCCAAGTGAACTAGCCGGCCAGCCTTCTTTTTCTTTTTATATTCCACGTATGAGTGACATCATGCAGTATTTGTCTTTCTGTGTCTGGCTTATTTCACTAAACATGATGTCCTCCAGGTCCATCAGTGTTGTTGTGGATGACAGTATTTCATTATTTTTTATGGCTGAATTGTAGTCCATTGTGAATATAGACCACATTTTCTTTATCCTTTCAACCATTGTTGGGCACGTGGGTTGATTCCAGATCCTGGCTATTGTGAATAGTGCTGCAGTAAACATGGGGGTGCAGATAGCTCTTCAACATACTGATTTCCTTTCCTTTGAATGTATACCCAGTAGTAGGATTGCTGGGTCATGCGGTAGTTCTATTTTTAAGTTTCTGAGGATTCTCTGTAGTATTTTCTACAGTGGCTGTCCTAATTTACAATCTTGTGGGATTTTTTTAAAAGTTGTGTTCATCTGTGTTCCACACAAATCCACCGTTTATTTTGGGTATTTACTCTCCTTGTTTGGTAATTGTCTTTCTGCCTGAATGTCACTTAGATCTGTCTGTATTAGGGTGGGGAAATCATTACATAAAGCCAAAGGATTTACTAACACTTGTCTCTCCCCTAGTGACAATGACACCTCTCACTTTGGGTCCACACTGTCTCCTAGACAGATTCTCTAGACTGTGCTGTCCAATATGATAGCCACTGGTCACCTATGGCTATTTAAATCTAAATTAATCAAAATTAAATAAAATGTAAAGTTTAGCTCCTCAGTCACACTAACCATATCGTAAGAGCCCAGTAGACACAGATAGTGAGTGGCTACCATATTGGGCAGTGCAAATTATAGAACATTTCCATCATGGGTCCCTGCCTGCCTTCTTGCCTCTCTCCCCTATCCCCACCTCCCCTAGTTACCCCGGGATAAGCAGTATTATCAGCTTTGTTCTCCATGAGCCTACAGGCATCATACACAATCACAGCTTGGTATATTGCACATTTTTGATCTTTGTAAAAAAAAAAAATGTCATCACACACTGTTATTTCTTTTCCTTTTCTCACTTATAATGCACATGAACATCTCTTTGGGTCAATAGATTTAGATCTAATTTAATCCTTATAATGGCTGCATAAAATTCCACAGTGAAGTTTTATTATGACTTATTCTACCATTCCGGATTCAAGAACATACGAGCTTCCAGTTTTTTTTCCAAGTTCACTATTTCTATTTATTTATTTTTAAAGTTTATTTTATTTTATTATTTTAATTGACACATAATGATTATTCATATTTATGGGGGACAGCATGATATTTTGATACATGTATACAATGTGCAATGATCAAATCAGGGTAATTCGTAATCCCAACATCTCAAACATTTGCCCTTTATTTGTGCTGGGAGCATTCAAAATCCTCTCTTTAGCTATTTAAAATTATACAATAAATTGTTGTTAACTATAGCTCCCCTGCAGTGGTATAGAACACTAGAACTTATTCCTCCTATCTAGCTGTAATTCTGTATCCAGTTGTATTAGTCCATTTTTGTGCTGCTATAACAGAATTACCTGAGACTGGGTAATTTATAAAGAACAGAGGTTTATTTGGCTTACGATTCTGGGACAGCCACATCTAGCGCAGGCCTCAGGCTGCTTCTTCTCATGGTGGAAAGTGGCAGGCAGCCGGCAGGTACAAACAGATCACATGGTGAGAGGAAGCAAGAGAGACAGAGAAGGGAGGTGCCAGGGTCTTTTCAAACAACCAGCTCTTGCAGGAACTAATAGAGCGAGAACTCACTCATTAATCCCCCCTCCCCCAGGGAGAACATTAATCCATTCATGAGGGATCTATCCCCATGCTCAAACAGCTCCCAACACTGCCACACTGGGGATAAGATTTCCACATGAGTTTTGGGGGGACAAGTCCAAACTCTATCCCCAGTTGACCAACCTTTCCCCTCCCCCACTCCTGCCACCCTTCCCAGTCTATCATAATCACAACTCTACTCTCTACTTCTATGAGTTGAATTTTTTTAGCTTCCACATATGAGTGAGAACGTGTGGTATTTATTTTTCCGTGCCTGACTTATTTTGCTTAACATAATGTCCTCCGGCCTCTCTATATTGCCCCTAGTGACAGGATTTTATTCTTTTTTATGACTGAATAATATTCCATTGTTTATATATATATATAAAACACATTTTATTTATCCAATCATGTGTTGATGGACATTTGGGTTGGTTTCATATCTTGACTATTGTGAATAGTGCTGAAATAAACATGGGAATGTAGCTGTCTTTTTGACATACTGATTTCCTTTCCTTTGGATATGCACCCAATAGTGGGATTGCTGGAGCATGTGGTAATTTTATTTTATGCCTACCCTCTGATACTTTTTTTTTTTTTTTTTTTTTACAGAGAATAAGTTCCCAAATTAAAATTTCTTGGCCAAAGATACAGGTATTTATCAAATTGTGATAGATATTGACAGATCTATTTCCCAAAAGGTGGTGGCAATATGTGAGCCATATGAGGGTGCCTATTTTCCTTCATACTCATCAGCACTAGCTGTTATTGCTTTCTCGCTTTAAACATTTTTTTGCCAACCTAATAGTCAAAAAACAGCATTTTATTGCTGCTCTAATTTGCATTTTCCTGTTGGTGAGTCTCTAAGGCTTTATTGCATCAATTTACTGACATCAACTGTAAGTCCCTTGAGGGCCAGAAATGTATCTTGTCTCCATTTTTCCCATCATAGAGCCTAGATTTTGGTAGTCTGGGGTAATGTTTGCTAAATACATAAACGTATGGTTTAATTTTGAAAGTTGGTTCATAAGGACCAGAATTTTCTTTGGCCCTGAGGGCAGAAATCAAATTGTCCCCCTCTTTTTTTTCTGTGGGCCTCAGTTTTCCCATCCAGGAAAAAGATGGACTAGATGGCCCCCTTGGATTCTTTCAGCTCAGACCTTGTGGCTATGAACTTGTAAGTCTTTTGGGAAAAGAGCATCCAAATTCAATGTGATTTAGGGTTACTTGAAAGTTGGTCCTGTGGCCTATTAGCTGGACAACCTAGGGCAAGTCACTTAACCTTCCTGTGCCTTCGCTTCTCCCTTGATAACCGATTCCCTTCCTTTTCAGGGGCAAGAGGGGAGAGGGAGAGTTCCTCTGTACAAGGGTCTCAAACTCAAATACTTACAGGGCACCAAGCAAGGGTCTGTTAGGTCCTGGGGACTCAATAGAGAGGAGTAAGGACAGTGATAAATGTAGAGCCGTGCCCCTCTGCAGAGGACAGTGCAGCTCAGCTCCAGCCAGTGGGAAAGTGGCCCCTCAGTTTGAGACCCTTTCTGGTCTGGAATGATTTATCATCTTGGCAAGGGGTGAAGAGCCTGAGAACATGGCTAAGATGCTATATTGTACTGGGTGTTGGAAGACCTGGGTCCAAATCCCAGCTAGGTTTTTATTCACTAGCTGTGCTGGTTGCTTGATTGCCCAAGCCCCCTTCTCCCATCATTTAATGGAATTAGCCTCCATGGCTTGGAAGCATATGACGTAGAGTCCAACGTTAAACCCGTGAATCACAGGTGTCAGAGGCTCTGTCCCTCCCCTCCACGCAATTCTCTTGCCTTGGGAACAGGAAGGTCAGCTGGAGGTGAGGATGGTGAAATGAAGCTTAATGAATAACCCACGGGACTGGCCAGGGTGGGTGTTTGGCAGCCCAACATGTCAGGGACAGGGGCTGGCTGACAAATATGGCTGGCAGGGGGAGAGGGGGTGGTCAGTGACCTGGCCTCACCTCTCCAGCCTCCTCTGCTCTCTGATGGAGCCACCTTGGCTCCCCCACCCCATCCTCTTTCCCACCCAAGCCCGGAGCTCTAGAGCTGGGCCCCACCGGGTCTGTGAGACCTGGCTCTGCGACCTTGGGAAAGTGACTTGGCCTCTCTCAGCCTTTTTCCACAATGTAGGGTTCATTATAATGCTTACTTTTCCAGGGAGTGGTAAGCATTCTGTGATATGATGACGTCGTGTTCCCAAACTTCAGACATCATGTGCCACCTTTGCAATTATTGAGGTATTATTGTGTCATCTCTTTCACACATTTTTTTTTTTTTTTTTTTTTTTTGGTGGCTGGCCGGTATTGGGATCTGAACCCTTGACCTTGGTGTTACAACAATGCGCTCTAACCAATTGTGCTACCCCGCCAGCACACACCTCTTTTATAATAGTAATAATAACAGTACAGCAAACACAGGGCACTAGCTACTGTTCTAAGTGCTTCACATACATGAACTCATTTGACCCTCATGTCAACTCTTCTAGGCAAGTAGTATTTATTTATTTATTTTTAAAGATGACTGGTAAGGGGATCTTAACCCTTGACTTGGTGTTGTCAGCACCACGCTCTCCTAAGTGAGCTAACCAGCCATCCCTATATAGGGATCTGAACCCATGGCCTTGGTGTTATCAGCACCACACTCTCCCAAGTGAGCCACAGGCCAGCCCTAGAGAAGTAGTATTTAATCCCTATCTTTTTCTTCTTTTTTTGCAGCTGGCCAGTATGAGGATCCAAACCCTTGACCTTGGTGTTATAACACTGCTCCCTAACTGAGCTAACTGGCCAGCCCCTGTTTTATGTAACTGTAGGCCCCATCTTACAGTTTAGGAAATAAGGAACAGAGAGGTTCAGTGACTTACCCAAGGCCTCACAGCTAGGAAGTGGCAGACCTAGTGTGTGCAGCAGAGCCTGGTTCCAGGGTCTGTGGTCTAACTAATAGGTATACTGACTCTCCACACCAGAAACCCCTCATGCTATTACTGTTACTACTACTACTTAGCATTTTTCTTTAAAGAGACTCCAGTTTTAAACTTTGATACCTGCCCTAGTTTTTTCCTAATTATGAAATATTATGGATACAATATTATACTATTGTATTATATTATAATATCATAATACTATAATATCATAGTATTATAATATTATTTCATAATATTCATGAAGTTTATAGGTTTGGTATTATATATATACACACATATACACACACATATATATATACACACATATACACACACATATATATATACACACATATACCTCCATATGCATACATACATGTACATGCATTTCCTGATGCACACAGAAATAAATGCCCAGCTATTAAAAGACCTTTGGGATATGCTGGTCAGCACGAAAGAGCTGACATACAGTAGGCATGCAGTAAATGCAGCTGTTGTACTTCTTGTCTAAGCTTGAGCTGTGAGCTAAGGCTCTGCCTCTTCCAGGAAGCCCCCCCTCATCCCATCCTACCCCTAGCTGTCCTATGGTGACCTTCTGCCCTCTGGCCTCCTAGTGGATGTTAGAGTTGTCACTGGATTGGATTCCTTCCCCTCCCCTCCAAGCCAGAGTCCCCGTCAAGGATCACTGCCAAGGAGCTCAACTTGACCCCAAGTGGCTGGGAGATGACCATCAAACCTGAGGAGGGCACACATAGTCCAAGAAGGACACAGAACATCTGGATGCCAGGTCCTTCCTGAACCTCAGCCCCTATTTTACAAATAGGGAACCTGAGACTGAGAGTTGGGCATGACTGGCTCAGGTTCACCCAATGAGATGGTGGCACAGACGAGGCGTGAATCTGATTATGTCATTCACCTGCTCCCTAGTGCCCTGGGTAAGGTCCAGACTCTGGATTGGCCCAGGCATCCCTGTGGACTCTGGCCCCTGCCATTTTGCCTGCTCCAAACCTGACCACTCCTGCCTTTTCTGTTGCACCCCAATGGATAATTCTCCATCCCTGGAAAACACCACGTTTCCAATTCCAGATTTTTGTACTCCACGTGCTTGATTCCTGGCTCAGCTCACATTTCCCCTCCTCCAGGAAGCCTTCTCAGCCCCCCAGGGCCAGGTGAGGTACCTGCTCTGGGCTCTCACAGCCCTGCCCCACTTCCCAGCTGCCAAAATCTGATAGCATTGATTTTAATTGCTCTTTAATGGCCTTGAGGGCTTTGCAAAGGCAGGGGAGGTGCTATCTTGTTTGAGGCTAAAGGTCACAGGGACTGGCACATAGTAGGTATCCAATAGATATTTATTTATTGAATGAATGAATGATCAGTCATTCATTTGAACAATAAAAAATTGTTTGGGTTTCTATGCTAGTTGTAAAAAATCAGAGATGGAGAGGTGCTTCAGAAAAAAAAAGTGCCTTTCTCATATGACAGAGGATAATTGTTTCCTTGTCCTTGTTTTCCCATCTCAGATCTAAGCTGACCCCAATAGTGGTTTGGGAGAAGGGGCTTAGTATCCCAGATGAGCACTTGACCTAGAGTAGAAAGATTTGGAGATATCTGTATCACAAAAGAGATGGTCGGTGGTGAAAGGTAAAGGGTGTCTCTGCTCCTTGCTGGCTGGGTGCCTTGGCCGAGTGAGTTCCCCTCTCTGATCCTCAGTTTCCTCACTTGTCAAATGGGACGAGGTAATGAGTCATGAGCAGCGCAGGGGGAGGCAGTGAAGAATGCTCTCATCCCCTGTCCTCTTCCCCGAGCCTTAGAGTCGGGAACTGTCCCTTTAACACGGGAGGAGGATCTGAGGTCACAGGAGTCTGCCGGAAGCTGGGCAGAGCTGGTGTCCTGGCAGACTGGTGGGCAGCAAGCCAGGGCTAAGCTGGTCTGAGAACTGTCGGGCAGAGAGGTAATGGGTCTGGGGCCCAGCCAGGACCACTTGGGCCTGCTGGGGGTGTATGTGTGAATGTGAGTACTCGGTAGTCTGGGGGGCTCTGGGGCAATGTCCAGGCTGAGTGGATGGAAGTGAGAGATGTAAACTCTCCCAGCAACATCGGTTCAACCTAGGGTGCCCTGCATAAGAAGGCAGGGTGCAGGGACCCTGTCCTGCTGGCCAGCGGGGCAGCACCAGGCATTCTGCCAGGCAAGGGCTGACCTGAGGTTTCCAGCCCTGGCACCAGAGATTTGGTTATGCAGTGCCATCCAGGTGGCCTCTGGGGAAAGGTCAAGGGACAAGGGAGGTAGAAAGGGTAGGTGGCCCTTAATCCAACTCACAAACAGGGCAGTGAGGTCCAGCGAGGAAAAGTGACTCAGCCAGGGTCACACATGGCCGTGGCATGGGCCCAAGTGCCATGCTTCTCCCTGTAATTGTTCCATGGTAGGGAAGACCCAGAGCTTCCACATCAGCCCCAGTGGCTACTATGCTGGGCAAGGCCCCAGCTCAGCCCCAGTTCTCAGTCTGGGAGGCTTGTGCTGATGGATTCTGGGCTTGATAAGGCTGTTGGCAACTTGAAGCTTGTTAATTTAACTGATGCCTGCTGTCCTTGGGGCTTGTTCATTTAACTGATGCCTGCTGTCCTCTTGTAGGGGTTGGTATAACTGAGAGGGCTGGGGAAACCTGGGACTGAGCCAAAAGCATTTGGCTCGTAAAGGCAACTTGCAGTTAAGTAGTAAATGCCTACACTTTTAATAATAATGCTAATGCTAATGCTAATATAATGGAGAAGCTACAGCATAGTGGTTAAGAACACAGACACAAAAGCACACTGCCTGGGTTTGAATTTTGGCTGTGCCATTTCTAGCTGTGGGAACATGGATAAGTTACTAAATCTCTCTGGACCTTAGTTTCCTTGTCTTTAAAATGAAGTTAATAATAGGACCTATTTCAGAGTTGTTGTGAGGATTATATGAGTTAATATGTAGGTGCTTGGCACAGTGCCTGGCTCACAGTAAGTCCACACACCACTAGCTGTTATTGTAATGTGTCAGTCATAGAGTCAGTGCCTTTGCTACATGGCCCACTTAATCCTCTCACAATCCTGGGATGCACAAGCTCTTCTCCCAGTTTGCTGTGTGGCTATTTTGTTCTTATTTTTAAGGTCTTAGTTTTAATGGTCACCTCCTCTAAGAGACCTTTCCTGATTCCACACCCAAAGTAGATCCCCTTGTTTTTCTCTTTAAGACTCTCTATGTGTGTCTTTCCCTCTTAGCACTTTTCTCCATTTCTGATTATTTTGTTTGTCTATACAGTTACTTGTTGAATGTTGATCTCCTCATCAGACTGTAAGCTGGCTGCAAGGTAGATGTCTGTCTTGTTCACAGTGGTATCCCAGTTCCTAGGTCAGGGATTATGCCTTGTAGGAGTCTATAAACATGATAGAGTAAGGGCGAACATGTCAGCATTAATTAGAAGCCTCCAATGAGATAACATTCTCAGAGGACTCAGCCAATGTCTGGCACATAACAGGGATTCAGCAAATGGTAGCTGCTATTATTATTAATCCACACCACAACTTGTGAGTTGGTGACTGTAATTATCTCCATTTTATAGAAGAGGAAACAGGAACAGAGAGGTTGAGACACTTGTTTGGGTCACACAGCCAGGAAGTAAGAGCTGGTTTCTAACTTTGGTCTTTGGTTGACCCCAAAGCCCATGCTCTTCTGCTCCAAGGTTGAGGTGAGGCCCAGGCTGGTGTATGATGGATTTTGGGACTAGTGGTGACTCAAGGCCCCCTTTCCCTCAATGCCCAGCCTGAGAGATACCCTAAACAGGACTGGGTGGAAGTGGCTCAGGAATTGTTCTGCCTGGGGAGTCCCAGGACCATCCCAAAAAGGGCATGGGGTTAAACCCAGGGGCAGGAAACCCGGACCTCTCTGTTCTGGGAACCCCAGCCCTCACTACAGGGCAGACACAAAGTTTAGGTCAGTGGGTGCGTGGGGGAGGTTGCAGCGCTCCTCCTAGTGGCCAACAGTGGAACTGCGGGGGGCCGGATCAACGCTTTTCTGCCCCAGAGAGAAACGAGCGAGGGCCTGTGTTGCCTCCTTTTCTTCCTCTCGTTCTTTCTCCCTCTCCCTTCCTGCTTCCCTTCTTCTCATCCTTACCCACTGGCCCGTTCACTCCCTCATTCACCTCTCCTTGGCTCAAAACCTCCCAACGCAAGTACGATTAGAGTAACGACCGAACAGCTCGTCGTGGGCTAGAACGACCTGCCACGCGTCCCCCCACCTCTCCTTCGTCCCCGGCCACCCCAGGCCTTCTGTCCGCACCGGCAGCACCCCAAGTCCACTTCTCCCTCGAGGCGGTTCCACTCGCTGTCGCCTCTCCGGGAATGCTTTTCCCGCTGTCTCCGTTCTTTTCCTTCATCTCAAAGTTCCACTTTTGAGAGCTCACAGATCAAAGGGAGTTAAAAGCCCTCCCGACTAGTCATCAAAACGCACGGGTCCGATTTGCATCCCAATTCAAACTGTTGAAAATCTCAAACCACCACCTACCACAAAACCAACCATTGATCACATTTAATGAAATGATTGGAGATTTGAACAATTGCCAGATATTTGATGATATCAATAATTATTAATATTTTTAGGTGTGATAATGGTATTGTGATTACATTTGTTAAAATTGGCATCATTTACTTTATGTAAAAATTAATTTTTATACTGTTGTGAAACCATGTGCTACAGTTAAAAAATAAAGTGTTCTTCACCTTGAGAGATCATGCTGAAATATACACAAATGAAATAATAAACTAGGGTGGCGATAGCTGATAATATTGTATTGTATATTTCAAGATAGCCAGAAAAGAGGATCTTGAATGTTATAACCACAAAGAAATGATAAGTGTTTAAGTAACAGATATGTTAACGATTCTGATTGGATCATTACACAGTATATGCATGTAGTGAAACAACAAACTGTACCTGTAAACATGTACAATGAGAAAAAAATTGAGCTGGCCGGTTAGCTCAGTTGGTTAAAGCATGGTGTTATAACACCAAGGTCAAGGGTTTGGATCCCTCTACCAGCCAACAACCACCAAAAAAAAAAAAAAAAAAAAAAAAAAAAAAATCCACAAAGTCAGGGGCAAAAAAAGAATATATGAGGAAAATATAATGATACTAAAGGGGAAAAATAACACAGGAGTGGGAGTGGACACTTGATATGGTTGAAGCAAGAGACACCACGAAGTGACAATTGCTGAAGCCAAATGATGGCTACACAGGGGGTCATTACACAGTTCTCAATAACTTAGCTGTTTACATTTCTCATAATGAAAGCTTTAAAAAATTTCACTCCTGAGAGGTGTCTTTCCCGACTGCCCTTGCTAAAATAACGCCCTTCTCCAAGTCACTCCTATTTGAAATTCTGATTCTGTCTCTTTGACTAGAATGTGAGCTCTAGCAAAGAGGGAGGCCTCCTCTACTTGTTTGTTCCTGAGCCCCCAAACCTGAAACTGCCTGGCACATAGTAGCTGCTCAATAAACACTTTTTGGATTGAATGAGTGAATTCTCCCACTGTCTCATTCATTCCTCACCATGTATTAGTCACATTCTACATACCTAGCATTGTGGGCAGGCACAATTACAGAACAAAAGGGCCCCCAGTCCAAACCTCCTTGCCCAGACAGGGAAACTGAGGCCCAGAGAGGGGCAGATACTTACCTGGAGTCTCAGAGCTCGGCGAGTGAACAGGGCTAAAGGTGCTAAGCTGAGGGCCATCTCTGCCTTCCCCCCCCGTCCTGATTAAGGGGACTCTTGACTGGAGCTGCCTGGGCTATGACCTTCATGTCCTCCTGCAGTCTCTTTACGTGGTTGCTGAGATGGAGGGCTCTCTGGCGGGGTGTGCCAAGGGCGAGCACTTCCACGTGGTCACGCCTCTGCTGGAGAGCTGGGCACTGTCCCAGGTGGCGGGCACAACTGTCTTCCTTAAATATGAGAATGTGCAGCCAGCCGGCTCCTTCAAGATCCGGGGCATCGGGCATTTCTGCCAGGAGGTGAGGATGTGTGGGCATGAGGGGAGAAGTGAGGTTGTGCAGGAGGGGGGTGGGTGAGGGGAGGACTGTGAGCAGGACGAGGGGCGAGGAGTGTTGGGAGTGGGATGGGGAGAGTCTAACTCTATCCCGCATGGGTCTCCATGACACCTGTGTGGGTTAACCCCCAACCCCATTCCTTCTCTTCCCAGATGGCCAAGAGGGGCTGCAGACACCTGGTGTGCTCCTCAGGTGATCCCACCCTTTTCTGCTTTCTGGGGATCCTCAGGGCTAGGGGTGGGGGAGGAGGAGTTGGCTGGAGCAGCAGTAGATGTCCAGATGTCTAGGGCTTGACTTCCTCTTAAAAGTCTAGCCTCAACAAGGTCACAGTCTGAGATGGTCACCTCATATGTCCTCTTCTAGCCCTCTTCTTATAATTCAGGACTCATGATGGTAGCAAGTGACAGAAACCTAACTTACACAGGTTTAAGATACAGTCTCTAAGAACTAAAATTTCTTGGGATAAGTGGCTTTCAGGCACAGCTGGATCCAGGAGCTCTCCAGTCTATCTCTTCTGCTCTTGGCTTTTCTTTCCTCTTTATTAGCTTTATTTTCATATAGGCCTCATGGTAGCAAGATGGCCACTAGGAGTCCCAGGCTTGCATCCCACCATCCTACCAACCCTAGTGAAAAGGGAGTATCTTTTCCTAATGACTCTTCTCAATCCTTGAATTGGTCTTTTGGGCCCAGCTTGGGTTGAGTATTCATCCCTGAACCAATCATGGGTCAGGGGATTGAGTTCTCTGATTGGCTCAATCTAGATCATGTGTCCACCTCTGGAGCTAGAGGGAGGAGTCAATGGTGGGGCTTACGGGTGTGGGGGAGGAGTGACTTCCAAAGGGAAATGGAGGGGAAGGGGAAAGGTATGTCCACAGGCAGGTACAACTCTGTGCACTGTGTCCCTTCTGCTGCCTCTGCAGGGGGCAATGCAGGTGTCGCTGCTGCTTATGCTGCTCGGAAGCTGGGCATCCCCGCCACTGTCGTGCTCCCTGAGGGCACCTCCCTGCAGGTGGTGAAGAGGCTGCAGGGAGAGGGGGCCGAGGTTCAGCTGAGTGGAAAGGTAAGGACCCCAGAAGGGAGAGATGATCTGGAGTGGGCTGTTCCCCCCTCGCCCCACCCCATCCCAAGAGATTCTGTCTCCTTTTCCTTTTGATGAACTGTGGCTGGGACCCAGTCTTCTCTCTGGATGGCTGAGCAGAGGGCTGGGAATGTGAGGTATATTGAGGGCTACTGGCCTCTGCCCACCCTGAGAAGACCCCCACCCCCCGCACGCATGAACCAAGAGAAGCAGGAAGCTGGCGATTAGCTGGAGAGTGCCTGTTATCTACATTGTCACTAGCACTTGGTCTTACCCACTTTTTACGTTTGTACCACGTGATAAGACAAAGGGTAAAGACGATGGCAGCGTCATTTTTCATTCTGAGACCACCCCAACGTGAAAGACGCCCACTGATAAAGACATCACCAGTTCACTTTGTTGCCAAAGAAATAGAGGAACAGACACAAAAATGTTTCTTCTCTACTGGGAAGAAGGGGGAAAATCATTCAAATAATGGAAAACAGGTTTTAGGCAGAGATTTTTTTTTTTTTTTTTTTTTTGGCAGCTAGGCCATTATGGGGATCTGAACCCATGGCCTTGGTGTTATAAGGCTATACTCTAAGCAACTGAGCTAACCAGCCAGCCTGGAAAACAGATTTTAAAAACCTCTCAAAATAAAAACTAAAAGCCATGCCATGGTAAACAAAAGCTGGTTTCCAAATACTTAGTGTATACAGTTTCTCTCCTTTTTTCCTTCCTTCCTTCCTCCATCCCTCCCTTCCTTTTTTCTTCCTTCTTTCCTTCTGTTTATTCATCTATCCACCCACCCCTCCCTTGATCACTCTTTCTCTCTCACTCTCCCCCTTTCTTCTTTTCATCCATCCATCCATCCATCCACCCATCCAACAGATGTTCATTCACTGAGCACACACTCTGTGCTTGCACCATGTCAGACAGTGCCAGGGATACAGAGATAGTAAGTTATGGTCTTTACTCTCATGAAGCTCAGAGTATTGTGGGGAGACACACAGGTTGACGGCAGCAAAGGGTGGTGTTGCGATGGGAGAAGCACAGAGCACCAGGGAAGACGGAGAAGGCGTGCCGTTTTATCAGCCATTGCTGCTAGCTGATGCTGCGTGCCACACAGTCCCCAAATGCCAGTGGCTTATGGAGACATTGTTCCTTGTGCTCGTGGGCCTGTGTGTGGGCTAGGGTGGTTCTGCTTTAGTCTATGGGCAGGATTAAGGTCTGCAGAAGTGCTCCTCATCTTCTTTGACCAGTGGCCACCTGGGGCACATTCTTCTCAAGACCAATGGCAAGAGGGGCGAGAGGAAGCATGTGATGCCTCATAGGAACTTGGCTCACAACTGTTCCACTGTCACTTCTGCCACACACCATTGGCCAAAGCAAGTCACATGGCTGAGACCAGCATCCATGGTGTGGGGAAAGGTGCTGCACCCCCCAGTGGGAAGAACAGCAAAGCCACGTGGCAAAGGCATGGACATGTGATTCCAACAGGGGGGCGGGTGGTGAAGAATCGGGTAGTGGTCCACATTCCCAGTGGGCTGTGCCTCAGACTCAGGGAGGGGATCCAGGAAAGGCTCCTGAGAAGGGTCCCCAGAATTGGGTCTTGAAAGAGAAATATGAGTCCTCCCAGTGGAGAAAAGGGAGAGAGGGATGGTGAGCAGAGGAGGGGTGCAGGCAAAGGCCAAGCAGAGGAGTGAGCATGGTGCATTCCGGCTGAGGCCCAGCATCCAAAGGAGGGACGTTGCACAGAGAAGCTCAAGACGGGGACAGTTGCCTGATCAGGCTGGGCGGCTTGTAGGGAAGGCTGACTTGTGTTTCAACCTGAGGGCAATGGGGAGCCATCAAAGGATTTTGAGCAGGGGGGGGACTCCGCCTGCTCTGGGGCAATAGATGTGAGGTGGGCGGGACAGGAGGCAGGCAGCCAGGGAGGAGGCTGCTTGTGGACCTCCAAGTGAGAGATGTCAAGGGCTGTCCAGTTTTGAATCTAGTTTTTGTTTCAATAACTCTAGAGAATGAGGGCTCATCTCTTTAGCTAGAGGGGAAATTCCTTGTGGGCAGAGACCATTTCTTTGGCTTCTCCTGCTCGAGTCCCCCTGCACAGGACTGGACACAGAGTGGGTGCTGCAGATCTCAGAGGATGGACAAAGGCTATTTCCGGCCCCCCTGTGACCCTGTGCCCCTCACTTGGGAGAGGAGGCTGTTTACCACTTAGCTTCTGCATCTGGCTTCTGCTGAGGTCAGCCGGTGTGGAGCCCCTCTGAAGTGCTATCTTAGTTTGGGTTCCCCCAGAAGCAGGTCCTGAGACAGGATTGGGGTACATGTAGTCTACTTGGTAGGTGGCTGCAGGAAGCATTGGTAGGGAGTGTGGAAATGAGGCAGAGAAGGGAAGAAAGCCCCCAAACTGTATGTGAATGATCAGCTCACCTCTGTGTGCAACTAGGGTTCAATCCCCATGGGAACCCCCTGGGAGACCATGTAGATCACACCCCAGAGTTGTGTCGCTAAGGGTGGGAAGACACAGTATTTACTCACCAACTCCCATCCTTTACAGGTGGAGGGTCATTCTTGGGGTGTCCACTCCTTGATGCTTGTAGTTCACCTTGCGCACTGCCTGGCAAAGCCCTGTGGCCAGGGAACGCCCTGCAGGTGACCTCTGGGTGGGCTGCTGGACATGGATCTCTGGCACAGATGGCAACCCAGTGAGAAAAGAAAAGCCACCCCTGCTATGACTGGCTTGGGCTGGCCTTATGGCGCCATCTCTCTGGCTGCTTGAACTCCACTGGCTGGTCACCAGCTGGGCGAATGCTGGTTGTCGTGCACACAGTCTGTAGTGACTGAGTTGCTATTTGGGGCTTGTTTTGAGGGGCATCTCCCTTACTAGTTGGTTAGAAGTGAGCACCATGTAGCTGGCCTTGGTGTTGAGTCTGTTCTTGGCATCCCAGGCTGGTCCGCCCTCACTCTCCCATAGCATGGTAGCAGGACGGGTCCCGTAGGGACTGTGGAAAGCACACAGCATCCATTTGTCCACCCAGAGTCTTCTGTCCTTGTCCCAGAAGGCCACTGTGTGCACACC
This sequence comes from Cynocephalus volans, assembly GCF_027409185.1. NCBI lineage: Eukaryota > Metazoa > Chordata > Mammalia > Dermoptera > Cynocephalidae > Cynocephalus > Cynocephalus volans. The sequence continues at coordinate 190,631,065 of NC_084461.1, forward strand.
AAGCCTGGACTCATCCTTGGGGTTCTTCCTAGCCTGCTGGATCCTGGGGCCATCAAGGAGACCTCAGGCCCCTGTTCCAGCCTCTGTAGCAATCTGACTCCTGGGTCTTCTGAGGGCCTTGGCTTCTCTTTAGGTCTGGGATGAGGCCAATCTGAAAGCACAAGAGTTGGCTAAGAGGGACAGCTGGGTGAACGTCCCCCCGTTTGACCACCCCCTGATATGGTAAGCCTGGTGCCCCCACCCCCAGGGAGCTCAGAGCTGGGAGACTCTCACTGAGTCAGGGTTTTCCCATTGGACAGAGAGGAAACTGAGGCCCAGAGGAGAGAAGAGGCTTCAGAGACAGACCTGAGTTCAGACCCCACTTCTGTCACTTGTGAATTGTGCGACTTTGCACAAAGCCCCTCATTGCCCTGTGACTCAGTTTCCACATATATAAAATGGAAATGATAATACCTACTGAGTCCCCTTTATTGAGTATACACTTTGGGGCCAGGCACCAGGCTAAAGGATTCTCCTGCACTACTCTGTCTATCCTCCTCAAAGCCCTAGAGGTGAATGTTATTATACCCATTTTATAGGTGAGGAAACTGAGGCACAGAGGAGTCAAGCAACTCGCCCAATGATTACACAGCTAGTAAGTGGCAGAGACACGGGGTATCAGTCCCAGAACTTGAGTAGGATGGGTTCCAAGTGATATGCTGGTCCTCTCGCAGTCACATACGCTAACGTTGCCTCTTTCCAAAGTTGTGAGGGTTCAATGGGATAATGCCCAAGGAAGTGCCCGGGAGGTTGCTGGGCAGGGGGAGTGGATGAGCAAGTAAATGAAGAGAATGATGGAAGCTGAGCGAACTAAGTGCTGCAGGGTCTCCCCTCCCCTTGCTGTGGATGGGGAGGGGAGTGACGATGAGGGGGTTTATAGATATGTGGGGGTGGGAGCCCATCCCTGGTGATTCCCCACTCACCCTGCTCTTCTCTCCCGCCCTCTCCCCAGGGACGGCCATGCCAGCCTGGTGTGGGAGCTGAAGGCAGCGCTGGGGACACCACCAGGTGCCCTGGTACTGGCAGTGGGGGGCGGGGGGCTTCTGGCTGGGGTGGTAGCCGGCCTCGTGGAAGTGGGCTGGCAGCATGTGCCCATTGTCGCCATGGAGACCCGCGGGGCACACTGTTTCAATGCGGCCATCGAGGCAGGCAGGCTGATCACACTGCCGGGCATCACCAGGTAGCTACGGGCTGGAGACATTTGTTGGGGGGCTGGAAGGTGGGGAGATCGCTGCCATAGGGCCTCCAGGTCCCTGCCATAGGGGGCAGGGGACACCCAAAAGGGTCTCCTTGGCCCTGGGACTCTAGCCACAGTATTGCGTAAGTTACAAGGTGGTGCTGAAAAAGCAGATGAAGAATATGATTTGTTTAAACCTCATTCATTAATAAAACAGCTTTTATTGCTTTGTATCCTTACAAAAGCAATTTAAGTGTGTTGCAGATGGCTTAGAAAATGTAGACAAGCAATAAGCCATAAGAAACAAAATGTCACCCTTAATTCCACCACCCAAAGATCAACATTGCTCAGACTGGGCTGTATCTTTCCCAATCTTTGTTTTTCCCCTTGTGCATAGTTACATACAAGTGAAAATGTGCCTGGCACATAGTAGGTGCTCAATAAGTGTTCGTTAAATGAATGAATGAATTGATTACATATTTTTAAAAGTTGGGATTTATACAGTTTTGTAACCTCTATTTTTCTAGTTCATATTAAATCACAAACATAGTTTCATTTTTTTTTTTTTTTTGCAGCTGGTCATTAGAGAGCTTTTTTCTCACTGCATTTTGTAACTGATTTCAGTCCAATTGAGGAAAAGTTCTAAACAAATAAATGGGGTGGTGCAGCCTCCAGGACTGGCCTTGTCTTCCCTCCTTCGGTGGTAACAGTGCCAATGTTATCAGTGATACAGGGATACTGTACCGTATCGGTTTCTTAGGGTTGCCATAAGAAGTTGCCACAAATTGGGTGGCTTCAAACAACAGAAATTTATTCTTTCACAGTCCTGGAAGGTACAAGTTCAAAATGAAGGTGTTGGCAGGGCCATATGCCCTATGAAGGCTCTAGGGGAGGACACTTCCTAGTCCCTTCCAGCTTCTGGTGGCTGCTGGCGCTCCTTGGACCTCCTTGGCGCTCCTTGGCTGTGGCTGCCTCGCTCCAGTCTCTGCCTCTGTCTTCACATGGTCTTCTCTGTGTGTCTGTCTGCATATAAGGACACCAGTCATTGGATTTAGGGCCCACTTCAACCCAGTGTGACCTCATCTTAATTATATCTGCGAAGACCCTGTTTCCAAATACGGTCACATTCTGAGGTTCTGGGTAGGCATGAAGTTTGGGCGGGGGCCCAGAAATCCACCCACTGCTCGTACCATCACCGCCCGTATTTTATTAAACATTGATTGGATGCTGGGACTTAGGATATAAAGGTGTGTTACAGCAATTTGTTGGAAATCAAGACAGCCTTTTAAGCACAAGTTTCTAAGTGGCCAGTTAGAAAAACAAAATTGAGTCCTGGCCTCCCGAGCGTTTCACCTGGAGGCAGGACCTCCTTGTCTTTCTGGTGCCATGTCCACACTTTCTGGGCCCACACCCACCTCCAATGTTGCTGCGATGCTTGGCCTGGAAATTCTTTACGCTGTCTAGCCCTGAGCTTTTGTAGACCCTGTCACTGCCACCTGCAATGCCAGCCCTGCTCGCCCCGAAGACACCCTCTGAGGCCCTGCTTGGCAGTCGTGTCCCATCTGTGAGGACCCTCAGGGCCTCCCGTGTGTGTCTCTCACTCTTCGGCTGTGAAAGACGTTCTGGGTGGCTGGTGTGGGCCCTGGCTGGGGTGGAGGAGCTTGAGAGCAGGGACTGGCTTATTTAGCTCCAAGTCCCAGGCACCTATCCTGGAGCCTGGCATGGCAGACACACCAAGTGAAGTTGATGGATTTGCCGTTTGTGTAAATGACTCCACGGTCCATCCAGGTGCTCTGGCCGGACACCCCTCATTGAGTTCTGTCCATTCTCCCTCAAGAACCCAGCTTCCTTCCAGCCTGGTCCCCACCCCCTGGTGCACCCTCGTGCCCCTGGACGGATGGGACAGCCCTTCCCCAGCCCCTGTGCCAGCCTTGTTGCCCTTTTTGGGGATAACATCTTTACTGAGTTGTATTTTATATACCACACAGTTTGCCCACTTGAAGTGTACAATTCAATGGTTTTTAGTTTATTCACAGAGTTGTGCAACTATCACTACAATTAATTTTAGAACATTTTCATCATCCCCCAAAGAAACCCTCTACCCCTTAGCCATCACTCCCCACCACCCTACCCACCTAAGTCCCTCATCCCTCTCAGCCCTTGGCAGTTACTAATCTGCTTTCTGTCTCTTGGATTCGCCTGTTCTGGACATTTTCACGTGAAAGGAGTCATACAATATGTGTGCTTTTGTGCCTGGCTTCTTTTACTTCACATGTTGTTTTCAAGGTTCATTTATGTTGTAGCCTGTGTCAATGTTCATTCTTTCTCATGGCCAAATACCATCCCATCATATGGATAAACCACATTTTGTTTACCCACTCAGCAGTTGATGAACATATGGGCTGTTTCTCCTTTTTTTGCTGTTGTGAATAGTGTTGCTATGCACACTTGTGTACAAGTTTTTGCATGGAGGTAGGTAGTCATTTCTCTTGGGGTATATCCTTTGTTCTCCCCCCGGCATCCAGCCTGTCCTCTCTCCGTTGCTCATGTACAAGACTCTTTATTCTCTGCTTAAACCCATCGTGCCTCCCCCAAACTCTCAGGCCAAATCCAGACCCCTCCACAATCCAGCCCAGCCACTGGCCTGTCTTCCAGTTCCTTTAATGGACGATGCTCTTTCCTCCCTCTGAGTTTTGCATCGGCTGTTTCCTCTGCCTGGAGCACTCTTTTCCCCTGTCCTGCTCTTCTTTTGGCTGATTTCTCCTCGTCTCTCACATCCCAACTTATAAGTCACCAGAGAGAGATCCTCCCCACAGCCCTCTTGTTGGGGAGATCCCCCTCTGAATGTCCTTCATATCAACTTACTACACTGGGCATTTATTTACTTGTTCCTGTGTTTGTTTACTTATTGCCATCTCCCCTACCAGTCCGTCCTCTTAATAATCGCAGCAGGAATGATAACCACAACTAACACTTCTCTAGAACTTACTAAGTGTCAGCCTGTGTTCTAAGCACCTTAAATGTTTTAACTCACTTAATCCCCATGACAACCTCATGAGCTCCATTTTTCAGATAAAGAACTGAGGCTCGGAGAGGTGAAGTGACTTTCCCAAGGTTACATAGCTAGTGCAGAACCGGGGTTCACAACCAGGCAGGCTGGCTCCAGAGTCTGTGCTCTGGGCCACTTAGGGGTCATAGGCTCTCCCAAAGGCTCTCTGGGGCCTGACTCACACTGCCCAGCTCACAGCAGGTACCAGCAAGTAGGTGATCCCAAGCACAGAGTTAAAGATCATGAACTCTGGAGCCAGACTGCCTGAATTTGAATCCACATTCTGCTACTGACTAGCTGTGTGTCCTTGAGCTAGTTTCTTAATCTCTCTGAGCTTCAGTTCCTTACCCAGTACAATGAAGCTAATAATAACTCAAAGCGTGAGGAATAAAACAGGAAATTCGTACATCTGGCACGTTGTGCACATTTAATACATATTAGCTATAGTATAGACACCATAAATAGTTATTAATGAAGAAAATGAGATAAATCTCTTTCTGTGCTTGGGTTTCTAGGGTCTGTGCAAGAAATAGCACAATCAGGGTTGCAGAGTCAGAGAGACTCATGCACATTTATCAGTCATTCATCGGACACAATTTTTGATCACCTTCTCATTGCCTCACAACGCTCAGCTCCAGCCCATTGCAGGATGGGAGGGGGCAGCCTGGGGCTGGGGACACTGGGTCCGTGTGGGGAATAGACTGGATCCTCCAGCTCTTCCCTGCACCCTGCTTTCTCTGACCCACCCTGCCCCATCCTGCAGCGTGGCCAAGAGCCTGGGTGCCAAGACGGTGGCCGCGCGGGCCCTGGCGTGCATGCAGGAGTGTGAGATCCTCTCCGAGGTGGTGGAGGACAGTGAGGCTGTGAGTGCCATGCAGCGGTTCTTAGGTGAGTGAACCTTGTCCCCCTACCTGGGCTCGGAGACCTACGAAGTCCCTGGATCTTCTAGCAAGAGCATGTTCTCTCACGTCTGTATCCTTAGCCCCTAGCACTGGGCTGGGTGTGCAGTAATTATGCAGTAAATGCATGTGGAGCCCTGGAGGGGGGTGGGGTAAGGAAGGAGCGTACCACACTGTCCCTCACCTCCAGATACTTGTAGGTTCTCCAGACACTTGCCCTTCTCATTGGCTGCCCCTCCCTGGCTCTGCTCCCTGTTGGTTTCATGTGACTGAGGGCTACTCAGTCATGGCACCTCTTCCAGGAAGCTTCCCCCAATCTCCCACCCCCACCCCGCTTGGGTCGAGAACCTCTTATGTACCAGCCCCTCTGTTCATAACCACCTGGTTCTTGTCCATCGACATCTCTAGACTGTGGGCTCCGTGAGGCCGGGGGCTTTCACTGTCATGTTCCCAGGGCCTACGTAGCACAGGGCCTGGCAGGGAGTGAGCGCTCAATAAATATTTGTTGAATGAACAGATGAATGTATGAGTGAGTGGAAAGGTGAATAATAGATAGACGTATAGTGAATGGATGGAGGGATAGATTGACAGTAAAGGATTGATGAATGATATAGACATGGGTGGATGGGTGGATGGATGGATGGGTGGATGGACACATTGATTAACAGACATATTGATGGATGGGCAGACAATCAAATGATGGAGGGATGGCTTATGGATGAATGGATGGGTGGATGGGTGGATGGATGGATACGTGGATTGATGGATGCACTGATGGATAGACAGACAGACAGTTTAATGATGGATAGAGGAATGGATGGATGGATAGATAGAAGGTGGATGGGTGGAGGGCTAGATGGTCAGGTTGATGGATGGAGGGAGGGGAAGACAAATGATGGATTGCCAGAGGAACAGACGCATGGCTGGCTGGCTGGGTAGATGGCTACATGGATCTGCAACAGCCAGAGCCCACTGAGCACTGACCAGTTCTTCCTCGCTCTCTCTCCCCCACCTCCCCCAATATGGACAGATGATGAGCGTATGTTAGTGGAGCCTGCCTGCGGGGCAGCCTTGGCCGCCATCTACTCAGGCCTCCTGGGGAGGCTCCAGACTGAGGGCCGCCTGCGCCCTCCCCTGACGTCAGTCGTGGTCATCGTGTGTGGAGGCAACAACATTGACAGCCAACAGCTGCAGGCTCTGAAAATCCAGTTGGGCCAGAACTGAGGGGTCCTGGCCTGGGAGGGCTGGCCGGGCCCTGGATACCCCTGAGAGGCCCATGAACACCCTTGTGGCTGGCTGAGCGGGACCTCTGTGCTGGTGGATGACAGTGGAAACTTCCCTGTGCTTCTGCACTGGCCACCTCCTGCAGGAAGCCCTCCTGAAATGCAGCCCCTGCAGCCCCAGCTAACAAACCCTTTCTGAGTTGACTTTGTCACTCCCACAGGTTCTGTCTTTTCATCTCCATGAGCTCACAGGAAGCACAGAACAGTCCTGAAGGCAGTTCTTGACAAAGTGACTCCAAGTCACACAGCATGGGCAACAAAGCCAAGGCTTGCGACTCAGGTGTCTAAAGGAATCCAGCTATGCTGAGCTCCTAAAAGGGCTTCCCTTACCTGGAGGAGCAGCTCAGGTAGACAGGTCAGGAAGGATAGGGCCTGTCACTTCTCAGGCCTGGGTGGGCGAGGACAATATTCCCAGTCTCCATCAAGTGCTTGTTATGTACCAGAAACTCTTCTAAGAACTTTCTACTCATTGTCTTCTTTAATGTTCATTTAGACACTGTGAAGTGGAAACCATCGTCACCGTCCCTGCTTTATAGATGAGGAAACTGAGGCACACAAAGTTTACAGAACTTGTCTGAGGTCACACAGGTGGGATGTGGCCCAACTAGGTTCAAATTCTGTGATTTTCTTTCACTTTTTTTTTTATTGTGGTAAAATATATACCACGTAAGATTTGCCATTTTAACTATTTTTAAACATAAAACTCCGTGGAATTAATTACACTCACAATGCTGTGTGACCATCACCTCTATTTCCAAAACTTTTTCATCATCCTGAACATAAACTCTGTACCTAGTAAGCAATAATTTCCCATTATTTCTTCCTCCCCAGTTTCTGGTAATCTCTAACCTATTTCTGTCTCTGAAATTTTTTTTAAAATTTATTTTTTCTTAATTGACCCATGATAATTGTATATATTTATGGAGCACAATGTGATATTTGGTTATATTTATATAGTGTGCAGTGACCCTATCAGGGTGATTAGCATATCCATCACCTCAAACATTTGTCACATCTTTGTGTTGGGAATGTTCAACATCCTCTCAACTAGCTGCTTGAAGTTACACAGTGATTTGCTGTTGACTGTAGTCTCCCTCCCGTGCTGTAGGACACAAGACCTGTTCTTCCTATCTAGCTACAATTTAGTATCCACTGACCACCTTCTTCCTCTCCCCTCCTCCCCGCTCCCCTTACCAGTCTCTAATAACCACTATTCTGCTCTCTACTTCTAAGAGATAAAACTTTTTATCTTCCACGTATGAGTAAGAACATGCAGTGTTTCTAATTTTTAATATCATGCTATATTGCTTGATCTCAACTCTCAGTGTGGGGTAGGTGGTGGTGGAATACTGGGGAAGGGGGTAGGGCTCCCCCAGGTTAGTCTGGACACTCCTGTGGGTCACAGGGAGAGGCAGGTACTGGGCCTGGAATTGGGCACCTCCAGCCCCTGGGAAGTCAGTTTCTCAGGAAACGGATGGAAAAATTAGGCTCCTGTAGAGCCACAAGAGGGCGGCAAAGAGTCTCCTGTGGGGAAGGCTGGCTCAGGGCAGGAGAGACGCTTCCCTGGGGTACTCTTTGATTCTGTCCCTTGTGGGGCCCTCACCCCAGCTGGGGGTACTGAGGTCGCAGAGATGACTGTGGCCCACAGGGTCTTGGCATGGAGGAGACTTTTCCAGCCTCTCACTGCCCAGGCAAGAAACAAAGGTCGGAGAGTGTGGGGTCCACCCACCGTAGCCCATGGCAGAGCCCAGCTCGTGGCCCCCACCCAGGCCCCCTCTCCGGCCTCATGCCAGCTGTGTGACCTGTGGCAAGTGCCCTCCCCTCTCTAGGCCTCAGGCTGCACCTCAGTGCTGTAGGAGGCCCCCTTGCCGCTTCTCACCTCCTTTCCTTTGCACAGGCTGTCCCCTCCACCAGGCACCTCCTTCTTTTCTCAAGAGCAGGACTTGAGAGCTGCTGTGCTCTCCCTCTGTGTCCCTGTGGCCTCGGTTGGTCTCATTCTCTCTTCAACCCCAGACATAGCCTTCGGCTGCCAGGGACTACCCCTCCGGAAGCCACCAGGACCCAGGCCTATCTCCCTGGAGTCACTTGTTCTGAGTTCCCCAGAGCTGGACTCAGCCAGACCCGAACCTGAACTCTGCTCCTACTTACTGGGCTGGTGACCTTTAGCAAAAAGAGCAGTGCCTCAGTGTTCTCATCTGTAAAACGGGTTGTTTGAGGATTGTTTCTGTGGACCCGACATATGTAGTCTTTCAATAAATGTTCTTTTTTACTTTCTGTTTATTGAAACATAATTTATTGTACATATCTGTGTGGGGAACAGCATTGAAAAGGTTCCTTCTTACTATCTCCTGAGCTTTCCTTCCCCAACAACGAGGGGTGGGAAGAAACTAGGATTTATTCATGTATTGAGCAGCTACAGTGTGCTGTGGGCTTTATCAGTCATTTCATTTAATCCCACAATAATCCACATGGTAGATATGATTAGCTTCCTCCTTTTGCACGTGGGGAAGCCGAGGCATGAAGCAGTCGAGCCACTTAGCCCAAGTCACACAGCTGTACGGGAACTCCGATATGTAAAACTCCGAGGCTCATGCACTTAATCACTACTGCTATCACACCTCTTTCCTTTGCTCAAGCCGTGTGCCCTGCCTGCCATGCCCTCTACGCGTCTGAGTCATATGCATTCTTCAAAGCCAGTGTGTGTGCCGCCTCCTCCCTGAAACCTCCCAGGATTGCTTTGGCCAGCGGTGATCTTCTCCGACCCCATGCTCATCCGGGTGACTGGAGAAACTCCCTCGGTTCCAGGTGCTCTGTCTCCCAGTCGAGTCCTCACCACAGTCTTGAGCTGTTGCTGCCCTCCTGGGAGACTCGTCAGGTGCTGTTTGCTTCTCTCCCCATCTCAATGAGCTGGATAGAAGCCGAGGGGGCTGTTGACCCTGTGCAGGTAACAGGTGTCAGTTGGCTCGGTTTAGCCTTTCCTGGTTGACACCGAGGAACGTGAGAGCAGGCAGGAGGCGCAGGGGGAGAAGTGGGGGATGTAGGAGCGGTGGAAGCCAAAGCCATGGCTGTCGTGACTTGATGTAGCACGGACAGGCTCTGCAGACAGAGATGCTTACAAATCTGCCTCTGCCTTGGTGGCCCTCTGAGTTGGGAAAATGGAGAGCCACCAGGGAGGGTCCTGGGAACAGGGTCTTCTCTGTGTTTGTCCAGGGCTGTGTAGAGAATGCTGCCAACTAGGCTGCCACCTGTGTGCACCTGTCTGCAATACGCCCAGCCTCCAACCCCAGCTGCGGTCCCTTTCCTGGGGCTGGGGCCCCTTTGGTTCCCTGAGGCTCCCTCTGTCCTCTCACCAGGCTGACCCTAACACCTCCACATCTAGGGTCCTGACCTCCATCTGCTCCTTCCAGCCTTAAAGCCAAGTGACAGAGAGGCTTGGAATCCAGTCTTTCACTGGCAAAGGGGTTGTTCTCACCCCAGAGCTGGGGCATGGGGAGCGGGATCGCCGCTGCTGCTACCCGCTCCCAGCCTGGGCAAGAGCCCAGTCCAGGGCAGAGCAAATGTTCTGCATCTGCAGAGAATGGTCTGACTCTCACATGGGGGATCTAACGGTTCAGGCTGACTTTGTGTCTTAGTCTGCTTAGGCTGCTATAACAAAATGCCAACAACTGTGTGGCTCATAAACAACAGAAAATTATTCTTTACAGTTCTGGAGGCTGGGAAGTCCAAGGTCAAGGTGCCAGCAGACTTAGTGTCTGGTGAGGACCCATTTGCTCACAGACAGCCATCTTATCACTTTAGCCTCTCATGGTAGAAAGGAGTCTTTTGGGCCTTTTAAAAAAACCCAACTTTAAAAATTTTAATGGATGCATTGCAATTATACACACTTAGGGTACACTCTGATGTTTTGATACATATATATGTTGTGTAATAATCAGGTCAGGGTAGTTAATGTATCAACCACTTCATGCATTTATCATTTCTTTGTGGCGAAAACATTCAAAAGCTATTATGTAATATATAAAACTCTTCCCTAGCTATTATGTAATATATAAAACTTCACTGTTAACCATAGCACCCTACTGTGCAATAGAACACCAGAACTTATCCCTTCTATCTAATTGTAATGTTGTACCCCATTCATCAGTCTCTCTCTGTTTTCCCTCCCCCCATCCCTCCCTTCCCCGGTCTCTGGCAACAACTGCCCTACTCTGTCTTGGACCTGTTTTATGAGGGCACTAATTCCTTCCTAAGGGCTCCACACTCATGACCTAATCACTCCCAAAGGCTTTCCTCCTAATACCATCACACTGGAAGTTAGGATTTAAATATATGAACTTCTGGGGGAACATAAAGTCAGGCTTTATATCCCAAGTTGTTTGTGAATGGTCATGTGTGCACCTGTGTACTTGTATATTTGTATGTGTATGTTTTTGTGTCCACATGAATGCACAAATGCTTGTGTGTTTATCAGGAAATATACAGAGGTCTCTGTGATTTTCCTGAGTGGGTACTACCTCACATTTTTGCATGTGGAACTTATGGTCTAATCACTAGCCAGACATCCAACTTACATGTCTGCAGTGTGTCTGTAGTGAAACAGGCTTGGAGCTAGACATTAAGGAGTGATGGGGATTGGAGCCAACTGGAGAGCTCGTGTGCTGTGGAAAGGACATAGCCACTACTTAGCTCCAGATAATTTCAGGCCCAACATAACACAGCTGCCAATTTCATATTGTTTGCTCAAATTCAAAGCTGTCTGGGCAACACTGTGTGCTCTGTTTGCTCACATATTCATATAAAGGCTCTGGCAGGTCCTGTAGGGAAGTCACTTCTCTGATTCCGGGTCGGGCACATGTGACCCTGACCTGAGCCAACCTGAGACTTGCGTTTTCCCGGGCCACAGTGATTGACTCAAGCTGTCTCATAAGAGTGGCTCTCAGGACTTTAGCTGGGAAAGGGGAGACACTCACAGATTGTTCATTTCTGCAAGCTGGTACATTCCCCTTTATTCGTAAGCTGAGCTTTCTTTCATTTGAGACTGAAAGGATCCTGACTGATGGTGTAGAAACTTAATATATGTCTCTTGAATGAATTCTCTTGCTTTGAGCTGCCTGGGTTTGAGCCTTATCTGGGGTTGGCTCTCAGCAAAATCAGGGCAGTCCTCTCTTTGGGTGCACTTTTTATTCTTGTTCTCAGGAAGCTGGGAGTTTGCTGCCTGTCCTTAAGGGAAAAGCAAAAAAAACCTCAATGTGATATTGCCAACAAGCTAGGGGCAGTATTTAATGATGATAAGAGGGTGTATTAAGTCATGTAGGATAGGAGTCTCTTTTGGAAGTGACTTGTGTAAGTAGTGGCTAGGGCTGGGGGAACCCAGGGACACCACCAACATTTAAACTCAAACCCTTTAGGAATACAGCTTTTTAATTTCCCATCCACCTTAGAGGCTTAGAGTCAGCATTACTTTGACTTGGAGCTTCCTGGAGGCCTGGCAGGGATGTTTGCTGATGGTGAAAGGCATGGTAAGGTCCAAAGAGGGGCAGCTGCTCACTTCAGGGCACCCAGTGTGGGGGCCAAGGATCTTTCCACTGGCAGCGTGCTTTGTTCTCATAAGGGTGTAGAGCCCATTTATTGGGGACTTCAATGTCCAGCTCCTCCAGGGCTTTCTGGGTCAGACTGGGCACCTACTGTCCCATACAGGGGAGTTTGGGGGATCCATCCCAGACCTGCATACCTGGTTCCATTACTTTGTGTTCCTGGTTCATTTTGGAATAAATGAATGAGTGAATGAGAGAGTATATCAGGTTAAGTTCAGTTTTGCAATTCAGGAAACACTATATAAGTGGCTTAAACAAAACGGAAGTTTGTTTCTCTTTGACTTCAAAGCTTGAAGTTAGGAGGTCCAGAGCTGGTGTGTCCCAGTGGTGTCAGGGACCCAAGCTCCTTTGTTCTAGTTGTTCAGCCATGAATGGCTTTCATTTCCATGGTTACCTCAGGGTCCCAGATGGATGCTGGAGAGGTAGCCATTAAATCCTCATTCCAGGCAGCAGGAAGGAGGACTAGATGAAGAAAGGCACATTCCTTCTCTTTAAAGACACCTCCTGTAATTGAGACAGACAGACAGACAGACACACACACACACACACACACACACACACACACACACACACACACACACACACACACACACACACACAACTTCTGCTCATAGCCCATTGGTCAGAACTTAGTCACATGCCATAGCTAGCTGCAAGGAAAGCTGGGAAATGTATTCTTTATAACAGGCAGCCATGTGCCAAGCTAGAATCAGAGGTTCTTTTATAGAGGACAAAGAATAGAGTGGATATTGAGGATGACAATAGTCTTTGCCATGCAGAGTAAATGTGTAAGGGTACAGGTTAAGCTGCTATAACAAAGACTGTCTATCTCCTGCCTCTCTCCCTGTGCCTCCTCCCTGTGCCTCCTCCCTGCTCTTGGTGTTCCTTGAGTGTCAATCAGGAAGGGCTAAACTGAGCTAACTGATGTGTTATTTCAGGGCAGATAGGTAGCTCTGCTCCACCAGGTCACACAAAGTCCCAGGTTCCTTTTATCCTATTGCTCCACCATCCCTTATAATACTGTCCTCATCCACATGGTCAAAATTGGTTCATAATCACCAAGACTGCAGTAAGGGGAAAGAGAAAGTGGAGGACAAGTTGTTTCCTTTTAAGGGAATCACCTGGATGTGGTACACTCCCCTTTTGCTCACAGCCCATTGGCTAAGACTTAACCACATGGCATACCTAGCTGCAAGAGAGTGTGGGAAATGTAGTCTCTAGTTAGGCAGACCCCCAGCTGAAGCTTGGGGTCCAATTTCTAAAGAGGAGACTTGGGACATGAGGGTTATTACCAGTCTTCACTACAATGAAGAACAAAGAAGTGTATGAGTGGCTGTAGATGAGAGGGTGGGAAGGACTTTAGCTGGGCTGAAGTCTGTCTGCTCTGGGGTAAGGTACTCAGAGGTCCTGATCCACATTTACCTCTGCTTGACTGGTGACCCTGGGAAGGGCCCTGGAGGCTTAAACAAAGTCATATGGTTTGCATGGAGAGGCAACAAGTTTAGAGAAACATCAAGAAAGGAGAATGAACACAACTCAGTGATTGATTTAGGGGGTGGGGCAGGGTGAGTTTGGCCACCAGTTTTCTGGCTTGGCCATCTGTCTGAGATGGGGGATCCAAGAAGAGGGAGTATTTGGAAGGGGGCATGAAGAGCTCAAAGATCCATCCATTCATTCATTTATTTAGCAAATATTTATTAAGCACCTACTCCATGTCAGGCATTTTCTAGGTGCTGGGGATACAGCAAAAGCCCTGGACCCATGGAGCTTACATTTTAACAGAAATAGACAAATCCCCAAATAAAAATATACTATGTCAGGAACTGATAGATGCCTGAGGAAAGATGAGGCAGGATAAGGAGAGAGAGAATGACAGGGAAGCAATGGGGGGCTATTTTATTGTGTTGGAATATTTTAAAGCAACCCTAAGCATCATACTGTTTTAATCATAAACTGTATCAATATGAATCTCTAAGAGATAAGGGAGAAATTTTAATGTAAGCACAATACCATTATCACACCCACCTCAAATAACAAGTAATTCCTTAATATTATCTAATACACAATCCATTCAATTTTTCTCAGGTGGTCTAAAAAAGTGTCTTGTTAGGATTAGTTCATTAGAATCAGGATCCAAGGGCTGGCCCGTGGCTCACTTGGGAGAGTGCGGTGCTGATAACACCAAGGCCCCGGGTTCGGATCCCATATACGGATGGCCGGTTCGCTCACTGGCTGAGCGTGGTGCTGACAACACCAAATCAAGGGTTAAGATCCCCTTACCGGTCATCTTTAAAAAAAAAAAAAAAAAAAAAAGAATCAGGATCCAAGCAGCCTTCATCTTGCATTGGGTTGATCTGTTTCTTAAGTCTTTTCATTGATTATAGTTAGTTGAGAGAGGGTGGTCAAAGAAGGTCTCTTTGAAAAGGTTAAACTTGACCTGAGGTTTGAAAAAAATAAAGAGGCAAACCATGTGGGGCATGCAGGGGAAGAGGAGAGGGAACAGCATGTACAAAGGTCCTGGGGTAGGAATGTGTGAGGAGGCCAGCGTGGCTGCAGGGGAGGGGGGTGGGAATAGTAGAAGATGGACAGAAAGACACAGGGTATGTGTGGGTGGGAGGAAGGTGCACCAGACCATGGAAAGCCTTGTAGGCTGTGATCAGAACTTTGGTTTTTCCTCTGAGCATGAAGGAGAGCCCTGGGATTGTTGAGCATGAGACCACATCCCCCTGCCTGCCTCCCTCAGCCCTGTCCCCAGCCTTGATTTCCATCTCTTGTCCTGAGTGAACTTTGCCTCTGCAGTGGACAGTACTGATGCCCCCACACTGACACAGATCCCCTTAACCAGGTGGGTGTAGCCATCCTCCTGTTACTAGGGGTGTGGGCTGCTAACAGCTCAAGGGGTACCCTGTCCAGAGAATTGCCAGTGGTAGCCGTCCTGTGCAGAGATGCATGGGGGTTATGCCTTCCTGGGGCAGCTCACAGCCCATGACTGGCTGATACAGGTATACAAAAAGCAGACCTCTTTGTCTCAAGGTGGGGCAACCCTGTGGTGCCATTCATGGTCCAGACTCCACCTGAGCCTGCGTCTCAGCCTGGCTTCCTCTCCTGCCTCCACTCTATTTCTCTCACTCCCCTTCCACTGCCAGCCCTCCCTTAATAAATCACATGCCAAGAATCTCCATCTCAGGCTCTGCTAACCTAAATGGACCCTCTCCCACCACTCCCGTCCCATTGGCTTCTCCCTTCCCCAGTGTTTATACTTTTTAAACTCCACCAAAAATGTCACAGTCAGGTTTCTCTCATTGCTTCCAAACTCCCTGATAAATTCCACTGGCTGGGCAACCCCAGGAGAGGTTTTCTGGAGCAAGGAACCCCATAAATCACCCCGCTGCCACTCCGGCGTGGGCAATATCTTATGTAAAAAGGTGTTTCCTGGGAGCGCCATGGGCAGGAGAATCCTATTACAAGCCGCCCCATTAATTATAAAGAGTCAAGTCAACCCTTTCCTGCAATTTTTTATCTTAAGTCTGAAAACTGATTACCTTCACCAATCCTTCCCCTTCCAAAAAGATCTAAAAAAATAAAATAAATGTTTGAAGAACAAATACCAAAGTTTCTCCTTTTAGGGGAGAACCAGCAAAGACAGGGAGAGAGAAAAGTAAGTGGGAAAGGGCCTTATTTCTTCCATTTACGGTAAGAGCGATCGAGTACTTAGTCTGTGCATGGTGTACTTCCTTGAGTCCTCAGCGCTTGGAGGTGGGTTCCGTGATTGATCTCATATTACAGATGAGGGAGACTGAGACTCACCTGAGACTACATGGTTTCGCCTATTCTTCTGAGATGGTGAGATGGGCAGAAAATGGACCAGGCTGCATGTTTAAAGACCTGGGTTCAAATCCCATCTCTGATTCTTACTAGCTAGGACCTTGAGCAGGCAAATTAACCTTTCTGAGTCTCAGTTTCCTTTTCTGAATAATGGGAAATAAAAGTGTCCCTGGAAAACTTCAAGGGAGAAGATCTACAATAATGTACACAAAAGACACCAGCCAGGCACATCCCTTGCCTGGGGGGATGAGCAGACTGCCCCCTCGTCTTCCTGCTCCCAGTCTTGAGGCTGTCCCTCCCTGTACCCCCAATCTGTGTGCCAGCCAGCAGGCAGTCAGAGCCATCTTAAACAACTCTCAGGCAGATCTGTGCGTTCTCCCACCTTCCTGTTTAAACCACTTCTCCTGCTCCTACATGGCTCTGGCTGCATTTAGGATAAAGGGTCCTCACCTTGGCCTGCAGGGTTGTGTATATCATCTGGCCTCTGCTGACCTTTCAGACCTCAACCCTCTTTCTCTCTCCCCAGCCTCCTTGAATTGCAGCTGCACCAGCCTTTCTCTTCCTAGAACTCACCAAGCTTGTTCCTACCTCAGGGCCATCGTCTGTGATGTTTCCTTTGCCTGGTGCCCCCTTCCCCCAGATCACAGCAAAGGTGACAACTTCTCCTATTCAGGCCTTGGCTCAAAGTCACCTCCTCGGGGGGGCCCCCCTGGCCTGCAGTCTGCCTCTTGGGGCTGAGTCTAGGGGAGAGGTGAGAGGCACTTGCCTTGGGAGCAAAACACAATGGGTGCCGAAACCTCAGTACTCAAATAACATTGTCATGAAATATTTTGAAATCGAATCGAGGGGCTGGCTGGTTAGCTCAGTTGGTTAGAACATGGTGCTGATAACACCAAGGTCCTGGTTTTGATCCCTGTACAGGCCAGTTGCCAAAAATAAATAAATAAATAAATAAATAAATAAACTGAATTGAACTGAATGCAAAAACTTCATGATGAATAAAATAGTGACATTCTACATGAAGTCATGATCTCACCTGGCACTTACACGACTCACATCTGTCATCTCACGCCCATCCCAGACCAGTTAGAGCTTGTCTGTATTTAAAATGTTGCTCTTCTGTTTATGATGGATTATTTTGCATTCATTTTGATTTTTCAAGATATTATATTAAGATACTATTTATCTTGATCCCTGAGTCTTTGCTGCCCCTCCCTTAAATTTTGCACCTAAGGCAAGTGACCTGCTGGCCTCACTCTAGCCCAGCCTGGCTAAGTGCCCACCTGACACGCAGTTGCTCTTGATCTCACCCCCCTCTTTTCCTACCACTGTTTGAAGTTATTGCTCATTTTCTCTCTTGGTAACTGTCTGTCTCCCTCAGCAGAATAACAGCTCCATGAGGGCTAGGACAGAATCCATTCCGTTCACATCTGCAACCCAGAGCCCAGTGCATTCTAGGCTTTCAACAAATACACGCTGAATGACTGAATGGACAAATGAAAAGAAGGTTCGGGAAGTCAGGTAGAGGTCTGCACGACTTGGTTCCAAGGTCCTTAGTCCACTTCCCACTCCCATTTTTCAGATGAGTCTGTGGTCCAGAGAGGGTGAGTAACCTTGTCACAATCACACAGCACAATCATGGCAAAGCCTGTCCCAGACTGAAAATCCCGTGGGACTGTGTGGTTGCCATAGAGAGGGCTCTGGTGACCTGGAGTGGGCCGGGTAAGTGATATTCTTAAAATATCATCCGAACCATATTGCCACCTTGAGTTTTGTCAGATCCATGCATCATCTTTACTATCACTTTATTCATATTTTTCTTGAAGTCTTCAATGCTATTTAGGAGGAAAAATACTATCTCCTTTCTAAATGGAGAAACAGCATCACTTCCCAGAATTAGATAATAGGCGTGGAAATAGATACAATGACCAACAAAACAATGTCATTACATTGTAAGTAGCTTCTGTTGCACCAAGTCTCCAAGCCTGAGCCTACAGTCTGTTTGATAAGCAAGTGTTAGAGGTCATTTAAGACATGCGGACACCATACAGAGACTCTCCTTAAAACAATTAGAAGGGCTGAAAGAAAACTGAAAAGAGAGTGACTTTCCCTCTGGGTATCAGCACCCCTGAAATTGCCTGGTTCCTCCAGGGCTGCCTGTCCCACACTTCATGAAACCCTGTCAGCATCACCTGATGATACTGATTTTGATTTCAGGGACCCCCCAAAAATCATGCAAGGCAAACTCTTTCTCTGGCAATATCTGCAGTCAGCAGCTAAAGCCAGCTAACCCCCAACTGACACTAACACAGGCTCCCCAAGATTCTCTCACAGGCATGGGGCTTTATTTTTTAGCTGGGTTTGGGTATTCTTTAGGCCCCTGAATATACAAAAACTGTATTTCTTTTTTTTTTTTTTCATCTTTTTAATGAGGTGAAACATAACATAAAATTAATCATTTTAAAACTAACAATTCATTCAGGGCCAGCCTGTGGCTCACTCGGGAGAGCGTGGTGCTGATAATACCAAGGCCATGGGTTCGAATCCTATATAGGGGTGGCCGGTTAGCTCACTTGGGAGAGCGTGGTGCTGACAACACCAAGCCAAGGGTTAAGATCCCCTTACTGGTCATCTTAAAAAAAATAAATAAATAAAAATAAAACAAACAATTCAGAGGCATTTAGCACATTCACAATGCTGTGCAACCACTTCCTCTATCCAGTTCCAGAGCATTTTCATCACCCCAAAAAGAAACCCTGCGCCTATTAAGCAGTTACTCTCCATTCCCCACCTTCTAGGCCTTGGCAACTACCAGTCTGCTGTCTGTCTCTATGGATCTGCCTATTCTGGACATTTCATGTAAATGGAAGCATACACTATGTGGTCTTCTTGACTGACTTCTTTCACTAACTGCACATTTTTCAAGGTTCCTCCACATTGTGGCATGTGTCAATACTTAATTCTTTTTTAAGGCTGAATTGTATTCCATTGTATGGACGTACCGCATTTTGTCTGTCTATCCATCCGTTGATGGTGCATTTCCTTTTAAGCGGATTTTCAAATTGTTCTCCATTAGGCCTTGGCCTCCTGCTATGTGCCCGACCCAGTTTTATCTTATAGTCCCTATAATTTTCCGTTAGGCAACATGGATAATCTTGAAGTTTCTTCTGGAAAATAATAAACTGCATTTTTGTCCAAATAGGCTGTGAAGTTAGTCCTTGTTTTTTTAAAAAAATGTTTTAAGTATGTCTTCAAAGAAGAAGATAAAATAGATAACAATAACTACAGCATCCACTAAATGGCTATTGCTATTATTAGTATATTATTATTATTTTATTCAGTGTTTATTACTCAAAGTCCTGCTCCGTATCAGGCACTGTGTTTAGCTAGTGACACATGTAGTTTTATTTTATTTATTTATTTATTTATTTATTTATTTTAATTTTAATTTTATTTTCTCGATATACATTGTGGCTGATTATTGCTCCCCATCACCAAAACCTCCCTCCCTTCTCCCTCCCTCCCTCCCCCCCAACAATGTCCTTTCTGTTTGCTTGTCGTATCAAATTCAAGTAATTGTGGTTGTTATATCTTCTCCCCCCCCCCTGGTTTTGTGTGTGTGTGTGTGTGTGTGTGTGTGTGTGTGTGAATTTATATATTAATTTTTAGCTCCCACCAATAAGTGAGAACAGACACATGTAGTTTTAGATAGATACTATTATGCCCTTTTTATAGATGGCAAAGTTGAAGCTCAGAGAGGTTGAGTACCAACTCAGGTCACACAGTTCCTGATCTCAAGTTGCACACAGCCTGGGGATGGGGACACAAACACAACATGGGTTAAGGTGTTTCAATGGAGAAGGACATGGACAGAGTGGTGCAGGTGCCCAGGAAGATGTCACTTGCTTGACCTGGTACTTTATCTCCACTTAGTTTGACCATACAGTTGGGGTCCCAGCTATTTCTGAGCAAAGAGAATTTACACCATAAGGTTATCCTCCAATGAGAAAGAGATCATTGAGAATCTGGGTGTGATTTCTAAGGCAATGCTTCAAAACTGAACATGCACACAAATCACCCAGGGATCGTGCAGATTGTGTTTCTGAAGATCTGAAGTGGGACCTGAAATGCTACATTTCTAACCAGCTCCCAGGTGAGGCTGCCGCTGCTGGTGGTCCATGGACTGCACTTTGAGTAGCGGGGGACTAGCAGATCTGAATTCTGATCCCAACTCTGCTGTAAACTCTCTGCCAGACTTTAGACAACTCTCTTGCCCCCTTTGAGCCTCAATTTATTTCCCTGGTCAGTGGGGGCATTGTCGTCCACTGGAACATTCTCTGAAGAATAAAAAGCAAGAGCAGTGTTGTCACTTTCTGTGTGCTTGCCAGAAAGCCACAGGCACCTGCCGGGGTGAGGGACTTCCCCCCTAACCCCCCAGAAACCCATTGGCAGGTGCTGGAGGCTGGGGGCAGGTGGGAATAATTCTGGGCCCTGGCACAAAAATCAGAAGGAGGAGGCCAGAGGTGGTGCCCTGGAGAAGCGGCTGGAGAGGTTTCCGTTCATCACAGAAATGGCCCATTTGCAATGATCGGTTGCCCAGGTGTTAATAACGCTAATGGCATAGGAAGGGTAAACTTGGTCACTTGGCTGAACAGAAGAAATATGCAGAGAAGTGCTTGGGTTTCCATAAATCAGCTGTGTGCAGCGCTACGAGGGAGGCAGGACTTAAAATTCCGGTCAGGAGATGGGTATTCTCATAATCTGAGCTGGAAAGGTAATTTATTCTGTTTATATCTTTTTACTGCACGACAAGGCTTGGGAGCAGGAGCCCTCCACAGCTATTCTGCATTTTAAATATTAGTCCTAAACACAGTGGGTCAGACCTTGTGCTCTGTGGGGTGTTCATTCTAGGACAGGAGAACAGGGACAGGGACAGGAGAAGAACTTGCTTGATGGGGGTTGGAGTACATGTGGTTTAACTGGCCAGCACTGGTCAGAATTACAACCTAGGGGCAGCGGGGACAGGCGATGTCCCCTTTTTCCAGTGCTGGAGGGCATGGCCAGAGGCTGGCTATCCTCCTTACCAGAATGCCTTGGAATATTTTTTTCCTCTCAGAAATATTTTATTTTTAAATGATAATAAATACAGGTGATGAAGAGATAGAAGATGAATAGATACATTAATGGAGGAGAAAAGGGGCGAGGGCTGCAGGGAGGGAGAGAAAGAAACAATGGCAAATATAGAGAAGCCAGAAGTCTTTGTGTCTTTTGACCTTGGCAATTTCTGTTATGCCCTTTGCTCTTCTGGAGAAGAGCTTTGTTTAACCCAGGAAGGTGTTTTAAACAAAATCCAGTGAGGTTGCTACCGGTAAGAATAAACATTCATTAGACCCTCTCTTAAAGAATTCCTTTTTTATGGCAGCTGGATTTCTTTCATCCATCCATCCATCCATCCATCCATCCATCCATCCATCCATCCATCCATCCACATAGTTAGTAGACATCTGTGCTGGGCTCCGTCTGGGGTCCAGAGGCAATGTGGACCCAGGAAGCAGAAATTCTTGATTCAAAACCTGGTTTTGCCACTCTCCGACTGTGAGACCCTGGGCAGCTCATGTCACCTTGTGGGCCTCGGTCTCCTCATCTGCAAAGTGGGAACAACAATGCTCATCTTAAAGGAGAATTGTGAGGATTGAATAAGATGCTGTATGAGGGATCCAGAGACAGGCAGAATTTTATCTGGCAGTCATCCTGCAAGTTTAGGAGGCATGGAATCTCTTGGGGAGCTTGACGAATGTGAAATATCCTGGGCCCTACCTCAGACAGCAATTTTAGGTGTAGGTGGTGACCTTGGGATATGTATTTTTAGCAAGCACCCACCTGTGATCATACTTTGAGAAAATGATTGTGGGTTCTGAGGAAAAAAGTCCCTTCCCAACTCCCTGCCTTCCTCACTTAGCCTTTCTTAAGAAATGTCTCCCTAACTATGCAGTACCACAACTGCATACCCAGTACCACGACTGTGATACCTGCAGGGGCACTGTGCTAGGGTGGGGTCAGGGTGAATTTATCCTCCCAGAGCCGCTGGGCCCAGGAGGCACTTGTGGAGTTGAAATGAGCTCACAGGAGTGGGGGTGGATGTGGGCTGAGTCAGTCCCTCTCTCCCCTTTTGTTGCCCTTTAAGGAAGCTAGTTTGTGTGTGTGTGTGTGTGTGTGTGTGTGTGTGTGTGGTGTTTGTGAGAGGGGGATAGAGATTGAACCTGGGACCTCTGTTTCCTGAACCTTGGTCTCAGGTTGAGTCACTTCTCTCAAATTCTCACCACACCCTGTGGATGAAATGATGTCAGGGTCAAATATTCCCTGACCTAAGGGTGGGCTTTTCCCCCTCCCACTTCTCCCAGACTGAAGCTGTGGGCATTCGTAGGGCAGGTATGTGTTCTGTGTATATGTGTGTGCACATGTGTGTAAAGATGTGGCGTGTGGGTTTGTGTGTCCACAGGGATTTGATGTAGGTGTCTACATACGTGTACACAAGCCTATGGGTGTATAGGTGATCATGTGTATGCATGTGCATGTACATGTACTTCTGTGCGCACACGTATACAGATGTATCAGCACACACCTGTTTGTACATGTATGTGTGTCTCAGTGCATGTGCAGACGTGTGTCCATGTGGCTGGTATGTGTTTCCATGTGCCTGCATGTCCTGTTGACATGTGTCTGTATATGCTTGTGTTTCTGTTTGTGCATGTGTGTTTGCATGTCTGTCTGGTGTGTGTGTGTGTGTGTGCACATGCATGTGTGTGCCTGTACCTGGAAAGAGGGGCAGAGGGGTAGTTCTATGCTGTGGTTCCACTCCGCTCCACCCACTGATGGAACTGACATCTCTGGGCCCAAATGTCCTATCTAGGTAGGCGGCTGGGGGTGCCTCGACACCACGGGGCCTGAGCAGTAGGTGACTTGGCATACCTATGGGAGGTCCTCCTATAGCTTTCATCTTCCCTTTCCCTTCCTCCTTCCTCGTCTCCCTCCTCCTCCTCCTCTCCCCCTCTCCCTCATCTCCTTCCCCTCCTCTTCCTCTCTTTCTCCCCTCTTTCTTTCATTTCCTCCTTCCTCCTCCCTCCTTCTCCCCTGCCTCTATCACTGGTCACAAGGCTGTTTGCAGGGGAATGAGGAATGTGTCCTACCCTCCTCTTGGCTTCACTTCCCAAGTCTCACTCTGGTGACAGTTCTAAGCGAGCCCATCTGCCAAAACCACATGTGCCCAGAAAGTGTCTCTGCTGGGCCCCACCCTGCAAATTCTCTCTTGGCTGCTAGAAGCCATTACAGTCAAGGCCCACAGAGGAGTAAAAACCTAACCAATATGTGGGCTTGAATTCCAGCTCTGTCATTCCCCAGCTGTGTGACCTTGGGCAAGTCCCTCGACCTCTGTGAGCATCCTGATGGGACAAATAATACCTCCCCTGATACAAATCCAAAGATTTAGCTACAAGGATATTTATTGCTGTGTGGTTTAAAGTGGTGAAAAATTGGAAACGAGCCCAAAGTCCAACAATAGAATTGGTTAAAAAGAAAACAAAACCCCCAAAAGGATGGCTCACTCACTGGCGTGAACTGTAAGCAGTGACTACTTAAGTAGCTCTGTCTACGAAGATCAGTTTGTAAGTCTGAACGATGCTGCTGAGCGAACCGCAGTGGGTGACCACATGGTATGCACAGGGTATGATCTCTAACTTCAACATGAAAAAAGTCTGGAAGAAAACGCATTAACTACATTACCGTAGTGCTTGAGATCCTCGATGATGACATTTTCTTCCTTTTGTTTATCCGAAATGTCTAACTTTTCCTCAATGAGCAAGCAGCATTTGTCTGATAAAGACAAATGTGCTGTAAGGAAAGAAAAGAAAAAGCCAAGCCACCCTGCATCACTCCTGTGAGGTTCACATAAAGAAGGATGGATGAAGAGGGCTCCTAGCACGTGCCATTCTGTGGTGTCTGTTCTGCCCAGCTCCTGTCCCCCACCGCTCCCCTGCTGCTGCTGCTGCAATGGTCCAGCTCCCCCACCTAAGCTTGGGTGAAAAGGTATCCAAATGCAGGACACTCTTCCATTTGTTTTTATCTCCCTCATCTGCTTTTCTAATCCAACTGTCTGAGTTGGAAGGATATATAAGAAGCACTCCTTCCAACCCCCACCGTTGCATGTAGGGAAACTGAGGCAAAGAGGGAGAGGAACTTATCTTTATGTAGTGGCCTCAGGCCTCCTAAATCTCATCCAGCACTCTTTCTGTCGTGCCTTTACCTAATGACACAAGCATGCTCTACCTAAGAATAGCAGAGCCCAGCAGCCTTGCTCTTCGTGGGGGCACCTTTCTCCTAATATAGCCTTGCAGATAAGCGGCACCAGTTCGCCAGCCTGTTCATTAAAATTTTTTTTTGACCACCTAGAATTACATGGGGACATAGTAGTGAAGCTAGAATTCTTTTGACATACTGGAGACAAATCACACATCACTCATTCATCGAACATTCTGAAGGCCTACTATGTGCTAGGCAGGCTTGTTTAGATCATGGTATTACATAAAACATGGCGAGAGACTGTGCCTGGTGTACAGTAGCTGTCAAAAAACGGCACCCACTTTCATTAACCTGGTAGTCATCAAAAGATCCCCCCCTTTGGATGAGGAGAACCTTTATACCCCCCCAAGTCTGCTTTATGTCAGCAACGAGAACTAGAGAAAAGAAGAGTTTCATTCACTCTGAATGACTGTCAAGGTAGGGACAAAAAAGAAAACCACACAGCACTGAGGGAAAAAAAGGATTTTTTTTATTAATCTTTCTTTTTTTAGAAAAGTTGATTTTTTTCATTTTTTTTTTTGTATTTTTTTTAGGTAAACCTCTTTCTGCCTCCCCTCCCTCACTCCGCCCACCCTCCTCTTAAAAATATAAAAATGTCCATCCCCAGATAACTAGAGTACAATAAATAAACAGTAAACACAAAAACATACTTTATTTGTTTCTTCTTTATACAAAATAAGGAAACTAGAAGCGTTCAACTTCCAAAAAAGTATAATATTGTACATCCTGACGGCCCAGCCTCCAGGCCCCGGGCAGGGAGGGTGGTCTGTGGGTCACAGCCCAGCAACCTTGGCGCTTCGCCCAGAGGGAGAAAAGGGTGGGCGGGTGTCGGAGTCCAGCCCTCACCCTCGGGCTCAAAATAAATGTCAAAGTAAGGAAGAGGGGGAGCTTGCCCCGGGCTGGCCCAGCCCTGACTGCCCCGCTTCCTAGAAAAGCCGACCTTGAGCCTCGAGATGGGCCACCAGGGGGCGCCAACTTGCAGGTGGATTTGTCTTCCTCCCCGCGACGCCCCCACTCGCGCGCTCTCTCTCCGTCTTCTCTCTCTCTCTGCCTGACACTCTCCCCATCTCTCTCTTCCTCATCTTGCTCCTCTTCCTCTCACTCCCTTTCAATCTCTCTCTTTTTCTTATCACCTTTTTTTACAGATGGGGAAAACAGAGTGAGAAATTAGATTATAAAATGACACTGGGATTGCAGCGAGGGGGAAAATACCCGGTCTCCGCGCCGTAGCCTCAACCCTCTCTGAGCCCAAAGAGGTGACGGGCGGGTGTGGGGTCGGAGGAAGTCTAGAGCGTGCCTGAAACCTCCTGACCCTCCCGGGTATTGACTTTGGTCCCAA
Source organism: Cynocephalus volans (assembly GCF_027409185.1). NCBI lineage: Eukaryota > Metazoa > Chordata > Mammalia > Dermoptera > Cynocephalidae > Cynocephalus > Cynocephalus volans. The sequence continues at coordinate 190,656,625 of NC_084461.1, forward strand.
GAAATGGAGAGCGCTGGCGATGAGCCGGGGTTCCCGGAGAGCCCATAGGGTGGAGATGGGGGCCGGCCGCCCTCCGTGCCCAGCCGAGGAGCAGCTGCCGGTTGAGTGCGGACCCGAGAGAGAACCCCTGAGGGAGACCCACTTTTCCCGCTGCGTCCTTATTGGTCGTTTTGGTTTCTGGAGGCTGCTTCCCGGTGGCGCCCCGGGGACGAGCGCGGGGGGGCACCCCGGCCCTGCGTCCTTACCACACGGCAGCCTCGTTGAGCTCGGGGTTGGGGTGCGACAGGGGTCCGCTGTAGCCGCTGGTGCCGCTCATGGGGAAGGGCGGGCTGGGCCCGCCGCTGAACACCTCTCCGGGCATGGGGTGCAGCGCGCCCGGCAGGCCCGGCTCGGGGCTCGGCGTGTCCGGGTGCGAGATCATGTCGGTGAACCTGGGGTTGTCGGCGGCGTGCGGGCCGGCGAGCGGCGGCTCCAGCGCGCCCAGCGGCGTCGAGCCGGGCCCCGAGGCAGCCAGGAAGCTCGAGTCGGCTGGGGACTGCGCCTGCGAGGGCGGGCCGTGCGCGAAGAAGTCATAGTTGCCTCCCGGCGCGTAGTAGTCGCCTTGGTAGTCTGCGGGAGGGGAAGGCGGAGAGAGACAGGGAGCGATGAGAGTCGGGGAGGACCAGCGCCGGACGGACGCGGTTAGGGGCACAGACGCCCGGGCAGGCCACACGGAGGGCGTTAAAGGGGGACAGCGCGACACTGACCCGATGTGAGACCGACACACGGAGGCCTGCGGAGACCAAGGGAGAGGGTGGCCTGAGACCCTCGAGATGGCGGAGGACGCAGGGCCACGGGAAAGGCTGGAGAGGGAGACAATGAGAGGTCGGAGAGGGCGAGAGACTGTGAGAGCCACGGAGACAGTGACGGACACAGGCAGTGAGAGAGGTCTAGACTTGAAAGTCACAGGTCCCCTGACACACAGAGATGGAGAGAGACAGCGTAGAGTTAGCAACAACGGGGGACGGACATCGGCAGGGACGCGGAGCGGAAGGCGGCGAAGAGGAGACGCCGCAGGGAGTCACCAGACTCGGAGAGATCAGAAAAGAGACCCAGAGAAGCCAAGTCCAGGCGGAGACACAAAAGTCCGAGGTCGGAGGTCGAGTAAGACAGACAGTCCCGGAGAATCAGAAAGAAAGACAGATGAGGCAGCCGCCTTGGAGACACGCGAGAAAGCCCCGGGGGAGGGCGGCGAGGGGCTCAGGAGCGACACGGGAGATGGAGAGAGACCCGTGCTCCCAGAAACCACGAGACAGCGTAGCGGGATGAGGCAGAGGAACGGCCAGAGACGCGCAGGCTGAGGCCCAGCAAGAGCGGGGCGGGGGTGACCCGGGCGGCGGCCGGAGCCCGGAGGGGCTGGCGGGCTGGGCCGGAGGCGCGGAACCCGGACGCACGGCGCGCCGGCTGGTCTCGGCGCCCTCTCCTCCGCCTCTGCGCCCCGCCGACTGGCACAGTCCTTTGCGGTCCCCCCTCTCCCCGAGTACGTCCCCGCGTCCGTCCCGGCGAGTGCCGGGCTTCCACCGTTTGTACCGGCCTCGCCTGGCCTGCAGCGGAGAAAGCTGAGCCCCCACGACTTTAGAGAGGGGGAGGAGGACGCGAACATTCGCGGGGTCACGCCCAGAGCTCCGCGTGCCACTCGGGGTAGAGGCTCAGTCCTCAGGTCTCACCACGCGTGGGTTTGCTTCAACGCTTCAAATGTCTCTGAAGCATTTGGGGTCACTGAGCCCTTGAGAAGCTGGAGATAGCTACCGGCTCTCTTGCAAGAAAAAAGCACAGTTGTGCATTTCGCCCACAAATTCTGGGGGTGCAGGGACTCTAGTACAAGCCCACCCTGCCTCAACGAATTGCTTCTACATCAACCCTCTCCCTTCCTCCAAGCCCTTAGGGACATTCTGCTTTCCCCCTACGCAGGTAGGCCCCTGAAGGATTGGGGTGTGGGACCCCACGAAAGGAGCACCGTGTAGCCCGCACCGTTGACAACAACCCGCTTTGCACGGCGGGAAAACCAGCGCGTTCTGAAAGAAACCAGAATCCCTTCTGCAAACCCACTCCTCCTGCCAAGTCCTGGGGTCTCAGTCACGGGATGAGTTCCCGATGTCGCCCGCGACTCCCTTCTCTCTCTAAACCCTGAGATCTGTCCAAATGGGGGGTGTCTGGAGGCGCGGCTTGGAGGCAGTTTAGGCAACAACTAAGACGGTCGCCAATTACTGTTTAAAACCACGAATTCTATTTTCCTCAGAAAGTGAAGGGGAATGTTGGGAGCAGCGAATTTGGGGCCCCCAAAGGAAGGGGATGGGGGACCGCCGCGGCCCGCAGCGAGCCGGCAAACCAACGAAGGCCGCGCGGCCCGGGCGCTGTGCGCGCCGCCTCCGCCCATATGGCGGCCGGGCCGGAGGTAATTGGAACAAACGCCGTCTGAAAAGGGCACAAAAGCCGCAGCTGGGGCTTTGTCCGCGCTCCCACGGGGAGCCGCCGGCCCCGCCGCCCGGCCCCTTTCTCGCCCGCTGCCGGCCGCCACCGCCGGGATCTCCCAGCGCGGATTAGGCGGGGCTGCCTCGCTCCGGGCTGGGAGTCCTGCCACCGCCTCCCACTCCATTCCGGGGAAAGAGGGGGGCCCCGGTGTCCAGCCCCCCACTCCATCCAGCCGGAGCGCAGGGAGAGGAGGCGGCGGGATTGGTGGGGGCGCACTGGTCCTCGGGGAAACCTTGGTTAATCAACCAGGCGGGGTAAAATTCCGGGCCGGTACCGCCCCCACCACCTCGCTGCTCTGAGCAGAGATTTTGTGCGGAAGGAGGTAAAGTAAGGTGAAGAAAGTCTGGCAGTGAACACCTCGGAGGACACGCCCACCACACCGGCAGTCCAGGGCTGTGCGGCTGCAGCTCCCGAAACTGGGTCCTGCTACCCCAGGACCTCTCCCAGGAAAAAAGCCTCGCATTTTGCCCACAGTTTCCAGGAGACCTGGCCGGGTCTCAAGATGTAACCTCTTAGGCCTCAAGTGTCCAGGATGTGCCAGGCAGGTATGGGGTTCTCTTACCTGCCCCACCTCCCGGTCCGTGCATTGCCATCGAACCCACTTTTCTAGGAGAAGTGTCTGTCCTCAACCTGGGCTACTAGCTCTGAGCAGGCATACGGGAACAGAGCAACTCAGAAGTGCAGATACCTCTCAGGCAAAGGCACTCCTGGATGCTCCCCAAATTGAGAGGCTCTGGGACAGAGAGGATGGTGCTTTCTGGGGTCCACAGATCTGGGAAGGTAGGACACTAAGCCAGTGCTGCAGTGCGCGGGAGCAAGGAGCTCAAAAAATTAGGGTGGGGGAGTTGTTATGGTAGTGGGGGAGTTGGGATGGTCACCGATCCAGTGTGCGGGAAATGAGGGGGAGGGAGAGAAAGAAGGGAGGAGGAGAGGACAAGGGTTGAACCAAACGGAAAGCTCACCGCTGGCCTGAGCCTGGTAACAACTTCAGGATTCCCTGTTTGCAAACTTGGGCTCCTGTCTTTCTGCAGCCCCCAAGACGGAGAGTGGACATCTGGGGTTGGTCCAACCCCTACACACACAGTTTCGATGAACCCCGTGCAAATCTGGGGCTGGAGGATGGGCCAGAGTCCTGCCTAGAGCACCTGCTGACATTTGGGCTAACAGTGCTAGATGCTGTGCGCACAGTCCCTGCCGCGGAACAGGGGTTGCTGCCTTCGAAGCTAGTGAGCAGGGGCCCTGAAGTGGATCCAGACCCCCATCCCTTCCCCCAGCGCTGCCCTCCAGTGCTTGGAATCGGCTTCATGCCAAATACACCAGGCGCAAGGGCAAGGGCAGCAGCAAGCCTGTGTGTCCGTGGGGGCACGGTGCGCAAGGATTTGCCAGTGCAAGCTTTAGTATGACCGAGGGAGTGTGCGAGTCTGTGGGTCTCTCCTTCTGGGTTTATCTCAGTGAGCGTACCTGGGGGGTGGTGGTGGAATGTACCTGTCTGTGATCGTGTGTCTAGATGTGTGTCCCTGAGGTCTCTGAACGCAAGTGTGTGTGAGAGTGCGCCCACGGGTCCTGCGTGGGTGAGGATGTGTGTGTCACTGTGTATTCCCTGTGCGTTTATGTGTGTAGCACTCACACAGGTGAGTGAGTCCCTGTGTTAAGCAGGTATCTGTGGGTGAATGTGCGCCGCGTCCATGAGTCCATGATTGTGTATGTCTGTGTGACCTGGAGGGAGAAACGGAGGGGATCCCCCGGCGGCGGCCGAAAGCGCGTGGGCCGGACCCTGCGCCTTCCGCCTCCAGAACGGCGCGGGCCGAGGTGCGGAGCAGCGCGTCCATGGGTGCCCCTTACCTCCGTAGTATGTGTAAGGGGTGGACCCCAACATCTCAGACTCGTCCAAGCGGCCGCCCAGCGGACGCATGCGCCGCGGACTCCGGAAGAAGGCGTGTCTCCGGGCGCCCAGAGCGCTCAGCTGTTTCATCCGGCGTTCTTTGGACCGTCGGTTCTGAAACCACACCTGGGACAGAGGAGGGGGCTGTGAGCTCGGGGTCGGACCTCCCTCCCCCGGGCCGCCCCCGCTGGGTCCTAGCGCCTCTCCCGCACCAGAAGTCCCCTGAGGAGGGGGCCGGGCAGGATTAGTCCGGGAGGGGTGGAGAGGGGCCTCGGAGAACCAGCCAAGGGTGAAGGATTTCGCGGACCCGTGGGGCGACTCATAAAGACTGGGGTTTCCTGGTCCTCGGCTGGCCCGCGGCCTGACGGCTTCATAAAGGCCTCCCGCCCGGCATGGCTCTCGCCTCGGCCCCTCGGCTCCCGAGCCGGGCTCTGGCCGTTTGTCTGTCTGCCCGCGCATCGGCGCAGGGAGGGGGTATGTGAAGAACGTCGCCTCTTTCTCTGCTCAGAGATGGGAGGAAGGGCGGGGTTCTGGACCCCGGAGAGGCTTAAAACCCTTCCTTGAACAGGTCGGGGGTGCAATTCGGAGAGGTGAAGTGACCCGCTCAAAATCACACCGCCAGGAGGACAGCAGGGCTAGATTGAATCTTTTGGCTCAAAGTCCCCTACCTCAGGCAGGTGCCCAGCTGTCCCCGACCTCGAGCTCACCGTCTGCCCCTAGACCAGAACCCGACGCGCTCTTAGCCAAGGGGGCTGGATAGGAGGTTCCCCCGAGGCTCCAGGCTCCCGGACGCAGCGGGATGGGGAAGGGTGACCCTGCCGGGCCGCACCTGGATGACGCGCATGTTGAGGCCAGTCTCCTGCGCCAGCTGCTCGCGGATGTGGCGCGTGGGCTTGGGCGTTGCGGCGAAGGCAGCCTTGAGCGTCTCCAGCTGCTTGGCTTTAATGGTGGTGCGCGGGCCGCGCCGCTTGGTGCCCGAGTTCTGCTCCTCGTTCTCGTTATTGGCCGTCTCCTTGTCCGACGAGGTCGAGTTGTCCGTCTCCTTGGGGTCATCCTGCAATGGGTCCTGAAGGTCCGGGGACAAACTTCGGTCCGTACAGGATGACACTGCGAGCGGACGAATCGGGAAGGGGACAGCGGCGTCAGCGGCGGCCCAGCGCCTCTCCAATCCAGTGACCGGTTCCAGCCGGCCCAGGCTACCTCCGGCCGCGCTGGGTTCCCTCCCAAACCTGCGACAGCCCCTCCCCCAAGGACCCGGCGCCCGCCCACTCTCTTCAGGGGGGGCTGGGCCTTTGGAAGGGCCTTTCTTAAGCCCTCTCAGCACATCTCAGCGATTGCCTGGGTAAGGGGGGCACACCCTCCAGGAACCCCGCCTTCCTGGAGAGGGGACAGAGGGAGCTACAGATGTCCCCAGGCCTCGGATCTTCCTCTCCCTTCTCCCCTTCCTCCAGGCCCTAATTAGTGTCCTTCCAGTGCACCTAGAAATTACGAGGAGCTCAAATGACACAGAAGGGTGAATTGTGTTTCCGAATTAGGGGAGGACGACAACTTGGAAAAGTCTCCTGAATTGAAGGAGGGCAGGCAGGAGCTGTCAGCTCCCGTTTCCCCTGTAGGACTGGCTCCAAACGCTGTCCCTCTTCCCCAGCCTCTAACCCCCTGGCTTTGCCCTAGGACTGCTTGCTGGGTGAGCCTGAGTGATCAGCTCCAAGCTGGGCACAGACCACACACAGGGAGCAGAGTGGAGAGTGCCAGGCTGGGACGGCAGGAGGGTACTAGGGCCCAAGGCTAGAGAGGGGCCGAGGCCTCTATACCTGAGTTGAGGCTGCCCTCCTTGAGGCTGGACGAGCTCAGGTAGTCGTCTTTGCACACGAACTTGTTCTCGTCGATGACGTACAGCTCCTCGCCGGTGGACAGCTGCTTGTTGCATACCATGCAGGTGAAACAGTTGAGGTGGAAGACTTTGCTGCGGGCCTTGCGCACCAGGTCGCTGGGCGAGATGCCTTGCGCACAGCCTGCACACTTGGTGCCGAAGCGCCTGCGGACACAAGGTGTCCTTCATTGCGGGGTGGGTCTGGTGTCCAGTCTTCTCCAGCCCCAGACCTCTTCCCATCTGCCCTGGCTTCCAAGAGGCCCCCATTTCCACAGGAACCCCAATCCTGCTCTACCTGGCCAGAGCAGGGGAAGTGGGACAAATATCCTGGGCTGTTATTGGGACTGGGACTGGCCATCCCTCCATCGGGTTTATTCAGACTCCACCAGGCTGTGAAAGGGTGAGCAGTAGGTGCAACCTTCAGCCAGGCGGAGGGCTCAGAGAGTCCCAAGATGCCTCCCACTCCCCCACATCCCTGCCAGACCTGCCTGGGCTGCTCCAGGCAAATTCGGTTTTGGAGTCCATGAAGGATTTAAAGCCAGGCAGGCTGGGTTTGGACCACTTCTTGACCTTGCCTCCTGGATTCTTTTTAGGCTGTTGGGGCCCAAGTAGGGCCAATCTGCCTGGCCAGCTGGTCCCCGCAATGAGGTGGGGAGCCCCTCCCTGGGGCTGAACTTGAGCAGGAAGGAGGGAACCCTTCCCTCACTGGTTTCCAGAGCCAACTGGGAGGCTTTCCAACCTTCACTCCGGGACCTGCTGGAACTGGTCAGGGCCTGTGAGCAGCAGGGCCTCAGAGGGGTGGACTCTGGAAAGCAGGGACTGAGTTTCAGCACCCCTAAATCTCTGGCACTGGCAGGCAGTGGGAGAATGTGAATAGAAGGCAATCCTAAACCCTGCCTGGCCAGGACACGGGATCTCTCAATCTCCTCTTTCCCGCGTTCCTGATCTAATTCCTTTTCTTTTTTCCTTGAGCTCAGGGAGAAAGCCAGCTTCCCCCAAAGGGTAGTGTAGACCCCCAAGGGGAGGGGTGAGGTGAAGGTTGGGGAGTGGGGAAGGGCCCAGGACTCTGGGGACCCCACATCTACTCACACCCACATCTCTAAACAGGGGGAATTTGGGTGACATTGATGTAGTGAGGGCATTAGAAGCCATAAGTCACTTTTGGTCTTATCCGGCAGCGTAATTGGCCATATGCACCTTATCAAAAATCATTAGGCGCTTTGCAAGCACCGCCACATTAGGGGCGTCGGGCCTCCGGGGCCGGGGAGTTTACACGTGTAAAGGCGCGGCTGACATTTTCTCCTATTCAAATTCCCTAGTGTCGAGCCGCTGGGGCCGGCGGGCTGCCTTTCTCCGCGGCGTTAAGCACGCCCCCCTCCCCTCCTCGCCTGGAATCCGCACTCACAAAGCCGGCGCTGGGCTCCGGGTGGAAGCAGGCAGCGCTAAGCGGCCGAAAAGCCGATGGGCAAAGGCGGTTCCTCAGCATTTTCCAGCTGGGGAGACTGAGGCCCAGAAAGGTGATCTGCCCTGGCCCACCTGAGGGCCCGCCCGGGCTGGGGAGAGGGGAGAGGTGACACAGCCCAGGCTAGACCTGGGAGGTCCTGATTCTCAGCTTCGGTTTCGTTTGTGCTTTTCAACATGGGCGAAAATGTTAAAGGGGCTGGGGGGTGAGGAGGGGGATGTTCCCTCCCACCTTCACCAGGGGAGATCTTCCTGGCTGGGCCCCCTCTGGAGCTGAGAAGTTTCTGTTTGTCCGGGAGGGCAGCCTCTGGGCTCACGAATTCTGCCTGGAGGGAAAAGCCTCCAGCCACCCCTAACTCTGGCAAAAATCCTTCCTCTCTCGCAACGGCCTTGAAGCTTCTGTCCAGGGGATGCAGCCGCCGGGAAGGGGCAGAGATGGGTGGAGAGCAAGTTTATCAGGGCTTCCTCCCCGTGCCCCACCACCGCTCCGAGCTGGCCTGGAGGAGCGAACGTGAGGCATCGAAGCAGCGTCCTTCTTCCTCCGCCCGGGCTGGGGCCCTTTCCTGGACCCAGGACAGGAGGAGAGCAAAGTGCTGCCCCAATCCCCATCTAAGCCTGTGGGCCCTGGAGCTGGGATGGGTTTCGTGGTCTCCCCTTCCCCAGCACCCCAGTGGAGCGCGCGCGGGGCAGGCGCGCAGGCAGCAGGGCGGTGCGGCCTCTTACCTGAAGAAGTCATTTTTGCAGTAGAGCTTGCCCTCGCGCGAGAAGCACTTCTCCGAGAGGTTGGTTTTGCACTCGCAGCACTGCACACATTTAATGTGCCACGCGCGGTCCAGCACGTTCAGCAGAAAGCGGTCGAGGATGGGCCGCTCGCAGCCGGCACAGTGCACCATCATAGCCCCGAGCCCCGGCGGCTCCGGCCGCCTCACCCTCCCCTTGGGCCCCTGGCCCTCGGGCCTCTCGGCCCCGACCCTGCGCTCCGCCTCTTGCCTCGGCCGCCACACGGGCGAGTCCGGTCCGGACCAAGACTCAGCCGGTCAAGTCCTTGGGCGATCGCTGGCCTGGAGCTGGGCTGCCCAGAGCGGAGTGGGAGGTGGTGGCGTTCACAACCTCATGCCACGGGCCGCGCGCGCCGGCGCTTGTTCCGGGCTCCCCCAGGTGTCTCGGGTGGCTGTTGGCCTCGGCGCTGCGGAGCGGCTTTCCCCGGTGGCGGAGGCGCCGGCACTTTCCCCCACTTTCAAGCAGTCCCGATCCTCATCTTTGTCTGGCCGCCGCCTAATTCGCGCATCCTTATTCAGATTTGGTGACGTGGCGCGGCACGTAGGGGGCCCGGCGGCCAATGGGCGCGCCGTGGTCATGGCAACCTCTTAAATTTATAGCATATCTAAATTGGCTACAGCGTTGCGGTCCGCACAGAGCAAAAAAAACAAGGCATCAGTATTGTTGAGTATTAGCTTGTACCTGGTTCGGAGGCTAAGTAAGTATTTACCTTCCAGTTTGGGGCTGGGGGGCGGGGGCCGCGCGATCCGAAAATGCGTCTCTCTTCCTCTCTCTCCTCACAAATATTTGGGGCCAGGGTTCCAAGGCCTAGTCGGGGAAGGACCCCCGCCCCCTTCGCCATCCCTGGAACTTGGAGAAGTTGCCCAAGGCCCGGAGCGCGCTCTATGTCCGCCTCCTCCTCCCCAGCCCAACGCGCCCATACTGGACTCCCCCACACTCGCGCCCCTGGGATCAGCGCCCTGGAGCTGCGTCAGCGCGGTTCTCTGGCTCCCCGAGCGCGCCGGGCTCCTTTTGTCACACACCGGGCTGGGGCCCAGCCGGGCCTTTCTCATGGAGAGAGAGTGGAGGCCGCGCGGCTTTGGTAGCTTTCCCCGCCTAGCAGCGGGGCCCGTGCCCAGGCCCAGGTTGGGGCCAGTGGTGTCATCTGGCCTGGTCCAGAACTTCGGAATTTCAGGCCTGAGCTCGCCGCTCAAGGGGCTCTGGAGGAGATGTGGAGAGAGGAAGGGAGATCCAGAGTGGACGGGTCTTCCCGCAGACAGCTCAGAGGTGGCGCAAGCCAAGTCTCTTCTTTCCTCGCCGCACCTTCCAGATCCTGGGTCAGCCAGTCGGGGCACCGTGGTGAATGGCAGGGGACGCTAGCGTCTGTGTGGGCGCTGTTTGCACTCACGCGGCGTGCGGGCTGTGTGTGCAAGTTCAGCCCCTCACAGAGCGAAGGAGGAGAGGCGCACATGTGTTTCGGGCTCCGGAGGGCGCCGAGGGTGGTGGGAACTTGTGTATGTGTGTGTGGTGGTGGTGGGGATCTGAGGGGGATAAGAAGGGACCAGGCCTCCTTTCCCTTGGGGCCAACCCGGCCAGGCCACTGGCCACCGGGCGCTCCAAAATGCGGAGGCCGGAAATGCGCGGCTGGCGGGGATATTTGCTTGGCTCCTGGAAAGAGGGACGAGGGGTCCTGGCCCCAAGCGCAGGAGCTAGAGGAGTGTTTGTGCTAAGGCTTGGTTGTGAACGTGTATTTACTGAGTTTGCTAGTACACATTCGCTGTTTGAGAATTGCATTTTTGCATCTGCTTCTGGTGTGTTAGTAATGAATCGTGTGTGAATGCATTTTGGCATGTGTATTTTTTCTGTACAGATTTACGTGTTTATAATTGTGTGTGGCCCTGCTAACGTTTGTGTGTATTGATGTGTTTATTTTTATTTATGTTGATCTGTGTCTATGTGTGTATGGTTACTTGAGACCGCACGAATGTGAGAGTGTTTGTTTGCATCTGTAAGTGTGCACTTGTGTAAGATTGTGGTGTGTGCTAACATTGATGTGAAGGTGTCCTTTAAAAAAATCTGTATGTGTGTGTTTCTGTGTAGGTGAGCGTGTGCATGCCTGAGACCCAGTGTGTATGTGACTGGGCTGGGTTGTGTATGATTGTGAGTGCAGAAGTTTGTAGATCTGTGTTTGTGTGCCCGTCACTATGTGTGTGCCCGTGTGTGTGTGTGCCCGTGTGTGTGTGTGTGTGTGTGTGTGTGGACAGCAGTATTTTCATTTATTCGACTTCTGTAGGTTTTGGGGGGTATGTATGTGTGTGTACTCCTAGCAGCACTTACCTTCATGGATTGAAGAGGAGCAGGATTTGTAGGTGTTTGTTTTGGGATACAGAGATGCCCACTGGTTCCCCTGTTCCTCTTAAGGTCTAGCACTGTTCCCCATATTCTCTAGGGGAGGTGGTCTCGCTGGAGACAGGGAACTGATGGGTGCTGGTCACTGGGTGGAGCACTGACCCATTAGGTGGGCCTCTGGGAAAGGAGTCCCCAACCTGGGCAGCTTCTGCCTGTTGGTGCTGTTACCTGATCCTCCAGCTTGTCTACACAGCATAGTAGTGACGCCAGTTAAATCCGGGCTTAGGCAGAAACAAGCAGGATAGATCTGGCTTGGCCTCCCAGGACTGGGCCAGAGAGGCTCCCAGAGCTCCAAATGAAACTGCCGTTTCTGGCCACACCTGGCCCTGCCCATCTGGGGAATGGACGATCCTTGAGCTCTGGAGGGCAGAGATGGAAAGAAATAAGAACTGAGAGGAGAGAGGTGCCCAGGCTCCCGCTGGAGGCAAATTGCGCCGCCTTCTCGGTCTTTGTCTCACTGGGGTTTTTCTGTCTCTCCTGAGTTCTCGTCACATCTCTGTTTTCCTGTCTCCATTTCTCTCTTATGCTTGGCATCTGTTCTTTTTCTGTTTCCATTTCCCTCTGCTTCACCCTCACTTTCTTTCTCTCTCTGTCTCTCTCTCTTTTTCTTTTCCTCTTCCCGACTCTCTGCTGGGGCGTCCGAATCCAGCATTCAGCTTAACACTGTGTCGAACACTCCTCACTGTGCGGCGCACAGCTTTTGGGATGCGGGGAGAAGAATCGCAGCCCCCCCCCCTACACCCCACAGTCATTAAAAGCCTCCGTCTGACCACCTTCTCTGCTCCAGATGAGGCACACCAAGCCCACTCTCCTTCAGCCCCCCCACAAGGTATTAAAAGAGCCAGGTCTAGTGTGTCTTCCTAGTCTGGGCTCTGCTTACCTGCCACTGCTCCATCTGACTCTCAAATCCACCTACCCTCATCCGGATGTGCTTAAATGCCAATGCAATGCACAGCCAGGTCCCAGCCATCGTGATGCCAGGCCAGGGAGGTTGCGAGAACAGGGAAAAATATCAGAGAGCAGGCCTGGGTGTCCTCGAGCCATGGGGATGTAGGTGGGTAAGCCGGGGCTGAATCCCTAGTTGTAGGAGATGAGGGCTCTGCTTCCAGATGAAGCCCCTGGTCTAACCTTCCACCTCTTGTAGTGGAACTTACCCATCCTGCCCATGTTGCAGCCCTCTGGACTTTCCCCGGGAGCCTCACCCTCAGTACAGCCCAGCCCCAGATCCAGACCCCCTCGGCCCAAGCGGACTGCCCGAAGCCTGCTCGGCCTTTTCCAGCTTACCACCTTCCGGGGTACACAGCATCCGAAACGCCAGCAGACCAACTATTAGATGCATTATCGTGCCCTAACAGCTCTAACAGATGGCGACCAGGCAGCAAAAATCCCCTCCTATATGTAACTAATAAACCGCTTGTGTCTTAACAGGGTAATGCATGCAGACGCAGTCACTTATACAAGATGTTGATGGAATTTACTATATAAAAATCTTCCTCCTAGAGTAAAGAGTATCAACATTACAACTCGACAGACGACAGACGGCGGCGGGATAAGTAAAACAGACAAAAGACAAACAAGATAATAATCTGTTTCCAATCACTTAAGCCCTGTAGAGTTAGTAATATGCGGTTTGCCTATTCCCCCTTGAGTTCGGTAATTAATTACCGGCGAGGAGGGGCACACCCGCCCTGGGTGCGAGTTTTGAGGCTCGCTGAGCTGGGGCGTGGGGGTTGCCTTTCTCGATTTCTCCAGCCCCGGACACGCGGCGACGGCTGGAATAAGGGTTCTTTCGGGCTTTTGGAGCTGACCTTCCCGCAGGTTGAAGAGGACATTTCAGTTGCACCTCCCTACGCCTCATCGGAAAGTCTCGTGTCTGGGGGATTCTGCAGCCGAGCAGGAATACGGGACTTCTCTGGCGGCGTCTCTCTCTTCGACCCTCTTACGGCACCCCCTCCCTTTGAGTGGCCACGGCCACGAGTGGTCTGCTTTCCCGGAGAGCGCGCGCGCTGGGGGCCGCGGTGGCTCGGAGAACCCTGGAGGCGCGCCCCTGGCCCTTTTCTCCGGGTGGTATCTTGGGCGACGCAGCCGGTCCTCTCCTGACTTCGATCATTACCTTCCCCCGACCCCCCGCAACACGCATCCTCCGCTCCCCCGCCCCCCGAGAGCCAGCGCGGCTTTAACATTAAACAAACGCAGCGAGCGCCTAGGAGCTGCGCTCTCGGCCGGTCTGCGCGGCGGCGGCGGCGTTACAAATTGTAAATTTAAATTGCTCGCCGGATTCATTACCTCCCCTCTTTGATTTCAGCCAGCCGTGAAAAATTATACTGGTGTACCACTGAGAAACTGTTTTGCCGCAAAGAGCCCGCGCCTAATCACTGCTTTTCTCCCTCCGACAAAAGTGTAATTATTTTGTTTGGGGTGTAAATATAGGCCGCGCCGCGCACACACACTCAGCGTCCCGCCGCGCCGCCGCGCACCGCCCACCGCCCAGAGGGATCGGCCCCGCGAGTGGGAGCGCGCGTGGAGGCTGAGCCCCGCCGCACGGAGACTGGAGGAAAGCGGCCGGCTTGGAGAGCTTCGGCGATACCCAGCGGGCCGTGCTGGCAGGCCGGGTCCCCAGTCCCTGTCCTCTGGAGTTCGGGTTTGCCCAAGGACCGCGCACCCTGTGCGCCCAGGCGGTCAGGGCTGGACGCCGGAGGAGTGTGATGGATGAGTCAGGACGCGGGTCAGGCCTAGGCATGGGAGAGTGTCCCGACCTGGGCGGAACCCTGGGAGGCGAGGGCGGTGCGGCTGATGTGCCCTACTCACGCTGGGCCGTGGGCTGCTTGCTTTCCAGAACATCTCTGCGGGGCGCAGGGCCTTCCTGTCAGTTGAATCGTGCACGGCTTAATTAACGGTCTCGTTAACTGGGCAGGCCCGACCCGGGACGCTTAATCAAAAAGGCAGGGAATCCCTCCCCTTCCCTCCCTCCCTCCCTTCCTTCCTTCCCGCCCTCCCTCCCTACTATCCCTTCCTTCCTCCCTCCCAGGGAGAGCTGCAGGGGACAGGAATTAAATCAGCAATGGCACCCTTCCCTGAGTTTACCCTCTCCTCAATCCTCCTCCACCCCCAGAGCAGGGAAGGGGAGCTCGGAGTCTGAGTCCAACCTCAGTCCGATCTCTGGGCTGGAACTTTAAGAAGACCGTGGGGCTGGAGCGAGCAGGAGTTGGGCAACACCATCTGAGTCAGGCTTATGGGGTCGCAGCGTCAGAGTCCAGGCTCGTGGAAGTCTGCTGGGGGCAGGCCCTGCATCCCCGGGTTGGAGCAAGTGAGCAGGGCGGGTCTGAGGTCCAGCCCCAAAGCGAGTGTGTGTGCTCGTGAGGGCTGGCCAGCTCAGATCCAGCTAGCAAGGGGTGGGGCAGGGCAAAGGGTCGCTTTTCTCCTTCCTACTCGCTCCCTCCCTGGAATGCATCCCGCAGAGGTCCTACCCCTCGGGCTGTGGCCAGCTTCAGGCAGGCTCCATCCCGCTGTTGGGTGCTCATCACCGGGACAGAACTGAGGCTCTAGTCACTAGGAGGGCACAGTCTAGGGTTGATCCCTGGGACACAGGGGGAAAACAGGTACAAGCCAGTCCCCCAACTTGTGAGGGAACACTGACATTTTTGTTTAGGAGGGAATGCCCCATGCTTGGCACAGAGCGGCCCAGGTACCCTGGCCAACTGCCGCATGAAGAAGCTCTGATTCCAGGCAGCCAGCTGCCCCGGGCAAGCCAGGGGTCCAAGCTGAGCATGGCTAGTATTTTCCTCGCTCTCTCCCCGGACATTGAGGCTTGGTATTTGAGGGCCGAGCTGGGGCATGCTGGGCTGTGGTCACAGCCCCTGTCGTCCCACACTAAGTGTATCTGACTGTAGAGGCCATCCACCAAGCTGTTCCAAGAAGACGCCTGTAGCCCCACTTCAACTCTGGCCCAGAGAGCTTTCCAGGGAACCCTCAACTGCAAAATTATGCTCCGTCTGACCAGCTAATCTGCGTCTTGCTCCCCCTTTCTTTTCTCTAGGTATTTTTTCCATCTGGGTAGCACTCTTCTCCCTCTCTCCCCCCTGCTCTCTCTATCCATTCTCTTCCACCTCTCTCCGCCCCTCCATATCCCACCTCCTTTTTGTTAGCCTAATATGGGTTCCTTTAGAATTCAGCCGACTTTGGCAGCCCGCGGCTGTGTGTGTGTGCGCGCGCGCCCGCGCGTGTGTGTATTTCTCGGTTGCTAATGATTGTGTGTTGATAGAGTAATGCAGTGGCCTCATTAGCCTTTGTTTAGAAGGTGTTAAAAGGGAAATCTGCATCGGAAAGCGGCGGTTTACACAGCAGCCGGGCTGAACGCCGCGCGCCGGGAGCGGGTCGGGTGGGGGGACTCCCCCGCGTCCCCCCCGCCAGGCGCCCGTAGCAGCGGACTCCGGGAGGAGGGAGGGGGCCAGGGAAGGCGACTCCCAGCTCTTCCCTCCCAAGGCGAGTATGTTTACCCTGCTGCGCGCCCTTCTGCTCTGCGGGGACCCCAGCAGGGAACGCGCTTTCTCTAAAACTCCTCTGAGCTGCTCAACAGTGCGCGGTGGCCTTTCTCCCCCAGGTTTCTTGGGGAGGAGGAAGGGGAGGACAGATGCTGCTTCGAAAAAAATTCCAGGGATTTTTTTGAGGGGGAGGGGGAGAGGTATCTTATTTTAGAGGCTATACAAATTAGTTCGCAGCAGCTGGGGGTCTCCTGGCCGGCTGGTTGGTGGCGGTCCCCCTGCGCCCGGGATGCTCATGTGTGGATCCCAAGCTTTAGAAGAATCTGTGACGAGTTCTCCTTCTTTCCTCCGAACACATTCACAGAGCACCCCGGGAAGAGCCTTTCCTGAGTGGGAGGTTCATTCTTAAACTTACTTCGCCAGTTTACCCCCCCCCCCCAGGGCTCCACTTCGGGAACGAATTCCGTGAGGACCGAACTGTAGCTCGGCTGGCCTCCTGCTCTAAAGCTTGGCGGAAGCGCATGACTGTTGACCGCGGGCTGGAGGGTGCGCGCGCGCGTGTGAAGGATTTGGAGAGCGAGCTTTGCGCGGGGCATTTTCCACCTCCTGGGGGAAGCGAGGTTTCAGGCAGCACAGAACGTGAGAAGGAATCCCTTTTATCCTGGATCCTATGAAAGGACCCAGAAAAAAAATTATTTTGAGCCGTCTCTGTGGGTGAAGCTTGTTGAGCCGGACGCTTTTCCTGGGAAAAGGGAGGAAAAAAAAAAAAAAAGAAAAAGAAAAGCCGCGGAAAAGTGTGCGCGCGGGTGGGTGGGGGCGGCGGCGGTGTACAGGCTCCGGTCGTAACACAATTCGTCGCTTTTTGGCGTGTACGCGGTTGCGTCGGAAGAAACGCTTTCTCATCTTTCTGGCTTCCCTCTCTGAGTGTCGGATTTCTCTCTCTTGGATTTGACGCTGCGGTTCTTGGGGGGAAGCTCAGCTGCTCTGGGCGACCTAACGTGTCCACAGCCCCGGACACGCACCCGCGAAGCGTTCGACACCGCCGCTTTTTTTTTTTTTTTTTTTTTGGTTGAAGGCGAGGCATTGTCTGGGGACAGATCGCGGGCGGCTGGGGCCTCGGGCAGTAAAACGAATTTCAAACCCAATCTGAACTCACCACAGCGACGCCCCCGGCCCCAACACCCACCCAAACGCGGTGTAGACAGAAGCGAGGTTCCGCGTGGAAAGCCACACCGGCCGCTGAGAAGCGGTGGGATGGGATCAGGACCGAGTTCGGAGGACGCGGGGAGAGGACAGAAAAACCTCTATCACTCTTCTCTTGTCTCTCTCTGTTTCTCTCCCGGGCAGGTTTGTCGGAGAAGGCAGGGCCGCGCCAGCTGTAGGTGCCTGACTGTGCACGGGCACAGGAGTTTGGACCAGGACAAAGGCAGGAGCTGTCCGCAGTGCTGAATCTGCCGCGCCGCCGCGGGGGCAAAAGGGGTCCCGTCACCAGCCCTCTCCTCATTAACACCCTCCTGTCTCTTCTTCACTCTGTAACTCCTGCCTTCACCTGCATTTATTTCATCTTTTTTTTTTTTTTTTTTTTTGCCTCTCCTTGGAACCCGCGTCCTCTACACAGGTATATGTATATATCAAAGAACAAAATGATTGATTAAAAACGGTGTCTTCTCCTTTCTTTCCGAATAAACGATGTAAGAAAGGTTTATTTTAACTGTATTCTAAAACAGACACAAATAGCTATTTTAACTTCCAAAGAAGTGGAAATTTATGTTTTAAAACAATGTAACAAAACCATAACGAATGACGTGAATCTGCCCTCTGATTTATTCTGAAGAAGACTCAAGGGGGTTAGGAATTTTAGTTTCCGAAATATCATATCCGTGGCATCTTACTTCTTGGGTGAAAAAATATAAGAGCTAGGGAGGATTGGTCATCCAACATGAAGGTGAACAGACTGAGGCACCTGCCTGCATGAAGAAAGATAGCTTGTGAGGGTCAACACGATGGACATTATGTTCGCTTAACCCTTTGATGCAGAGATGAAATCTGCAAGGATAACAATCTTCAGGAATAAAAGAGGGAAATGGTTCCTTTTGAAAGTTTGGGTACAAAAGGGTTAACCTGGTGCTTCATTTTCTAAATGTTTGCAGTGTTATCTACACTCCTGGCATGGTGTATAACCAAGCATCCATTCCTCTACTCAAATTTGTATGCAGCACTTGTCAAAATAAGTTTGTACAGGGGAGAAAAAAACAAAACAAAGCAAAACAAAGCAAAACAAAACACATACTCTCTCTCCAGAGGGGCACCTATTTTAGTACACATAGATCTGTACATACTCCCTCTGGCATCTCATAGATATACTGCCTCCCAGAGAGCCCAGATTTCCCAGGGACACCTTTTCATTTTGTCTTCTCAGCACCCTCCAAGCCTCCTCACTGCAGGGGTATCAGCTAGCCCAGTGTTAGCATTGCCAATACGTATGGAGAGGGGTCCCTGTGAATTCAATGAGATACGATCACTTGGGCTCCCCACCTGGACATTGTAGAGCTAATTTGCCCATAAAGGCAGAGGGACCAGAATTCTCAAACTGGAATGATTTGCATAGGCGGATGCATCTTTGGGTGGGGGCAGTGGCACTCTAGTTCCCCCAGACCCTGACTTTTATTTTCTCATTCAGACACCCTGGGATCTTTAATTAACACCAACTGTGGTACTTCTTTTGGACCATGCACCTTTCAACCTCTCAGAATGGAGAATCTCATGGTGCCAGGAGAGCAGCCCTGACCTTGAGTGGGTGAAGGAGAAATAAAAAAAAAATCCATTTATTGGGTGACCATTATGTATATTTGATTTCTTGATCCTCACTGCAACTCTAAAAAGTAGTAGATGTTTATTATGGTTCCATTTTACAGATGAGGAAACTAAGGCTCAGAGATGTTCATTAAGTTGCTTACAATTATGCAGTGAAGGCCTGTGATTCTAATCCAGATCTCATTGGCTTTGGAGTCTGCTTGCTCTAATACCCCATGCTTTCCCTAGGAGCCACACTGACGATGACACTGGGGATACACCAGTGTTTACAACACTATTCTTTTGTTTTTGTTTGTTGGCAGCTGGATGGTACAAGGATTGAACCCTGAACCTTGGTATTATCAGCGCCACCCTCTAACCAACTGAGCTAACCAGCCACAACACTAATTTTTTTGTGTGCACAGTCCCTTTGGATTCCCAGTCTATTATAGCTTGCTGTCTGAACTTGGAAGTTGGTTTAAGTTCTAACTTTGAAAGCAAGAAATAAGAGTGGAGAGGACAGAGGAACACTGTTCATATAGGTTGGGGGGGTGTTTCATAGAATGGGACCAACTTAATGTGAAAATCTCTTAGACCCACACCTAGGAATCATCCTTGATTCCCCCGTTCTCTCCTGCCTCACATCCAATCCATCAGCAAGTTCATTTAGCTCTGCCTCCAAAATATATTCCATCCCACCTTCTCATCTTCTCCTCCATTATCACCCTGGTCCAAGCCACCACCATCTCATCTGTTTTATAGCAGTCACCTCCTGACCGGACTCCCTCTTTCTTCTATCCTTGCCCTCCTCTGCAATCTATTCTCCACACTATAACTAAAGTTATGCTTTAAAATCATAAATCAGATCTTGTCATTCTGCTTTTAACCCACCAACACTCCCCATTACACTTAGAATAAAATCCATACTCCTCACCCTGCTCTGCAGAGCCCTTTGTGACTGGCTCTGGCTCACGTCTCCTAACATGCTCTCCCTTCATATTTCTGCACCAGTCACACTGGCTGCTCTGCTGTGCCTCACACTGACCTAGTTCTCTCACCTCCAGACCTTTGCACTTGGCTTGACCTTCTTCCCTTAGATTCTTACATGTTTGGCTCCCACTTGTCACTTAGGTCTCAGCTCAAATGTTAACTCCCCAAAGAAGTCTTTCCTGGCTACCTTATCTAAAAGTGCTCCTTTCCCAGACACCATCCAATCCACTTCTCTCTTTTCTTTGTAGCCCTTATCAATATTTAGAATTATCCTATTTATATGTTTAGGTGAATATTGTCTGTGTTTCTTAATAAAATATCAGTTCCATGAGGGCATAGAGACTGTGTTTTTCTTGTTCACCATTGAATCCCCAATGCCCGGCTCAGTACCTGGAACATAGTTGTTCAATACATATTTGTTGACTGAATGAATAATGAATGAATACAAAGGCACAAGAGAGCCGCAGGAGTGAGTGGGAATGGGTGGGCAAAGTTGAGAAGGCACTGAGCTTTATTTGACCATCTTCTGGGGTCTGCACATGGAGCAGTTTTCTGGGTGGGTTCACAGCTTGGAAAGAGGAAAAAAGAAAAGCTTGCCCAAGGATCCCATAAGAGTGCAGTCATTGGATGGATTCTATAGACTAGGTATGGGATCAAATTGGTAGATAAACAGATCTATGGCCTTAGAAACGATTTTTATTTGTTCTTGATGGGTCTGAAACCTTCACTTGGTTACAAACAAAAGGATGATGATAGAAAACAGAGCAAACCAGGAAGACATCTAAGTTACACAATTTTCCGGAAAAGTTTAGCCTGTCCCTTTTGTGGGGAGGTAATACAGTATTGTGTTAACAGTTCAGAGTCTGGAGCCCAATTCCCCTAAATTGGAATCTGGCTTCATTACTCACCAGCTGTGTGATATAGGGTGTGTCACTTAGCCTCTTTGTGCCTCAGTTTCTGTATCTGTGGAATGGGGATAAAAGTGTATATGTGTCTTATTGATCGGCCATGAGGGATTGTTTTGGTCTGTTTTATTTGTGTCAGAGCCTTGGATATGAGACAAAAAGGGGACCAGAGTATGTTAGGGAATGGGGTGGGAGGTGATGATGCAAAGAGCCTGAAATGCAAAAGGGAAAAGATGGGACTCACCTTTTAAGATCTCATTTTTTCTTATCTGTTGAGATAGAGAGCTGGCTTACAGTCCTAGCTCCAATGCTGACCAGCTTAGTCATGGCAGGTGGAAATGCTCAGCTTTCCTGAATCTCAGTCTCCTCTTCTGTCAAATGGGGCAATGAGTGTGCCTGTTTCATAGGGTTGCTGGGAGCATTTGGGTAGATGATGTTTGGGAAACTGGAAAGCACCCTGCATGTTAGCTGGTGTTACTGGGTCTTGTTTGGGGCCTACTTTCATTACTCTTTACAAGGAGAAGTGTATCTTTGAGCAGATGAAAGTGAGTGAATCCCTTTTGTTGGACCCCGGAATAGATAGAGAAGGAAGGTGAGGGTTATCATCTTGGAAAGAGGGGTAGAAAGCTATGTGCTTGGAGCCATTAAAGGGCCTTCCAATATCCAGTCCCAGTCCCAGGGCTGGGGCTGGCCCAGCTTCCCAGAGGTTCTTCTGGGCCACTGTGGTCACTGTCACCTCGCAAGGGAGTGACATTATAGAAGCAATCTATAAAGGTGTCTCCATTCCATGCCTCCTGCCCTTTATCCTTGAACAAAACACAATAAAATACTGAACTCCTACTCTGGGACAAAGCTTGTGCTGGATCTGGGGGAAAGGTAAATTAGACATAGACAAAGTGTCCTCTTTCATTTGCTCATTTGGTAAACATATATTGGACACCTACTTTGTGCCAGGGACTGTACTACAGGCTGCAGGTGCCACTGTGAATAATCACCCCCCTGCCCCCCTGCCAAGCTGCTCACAGCCTAGCAGGGGAGACCCACACATCAATATGAATTTCCATACAACATTTACACATTGCTATGGATATCAGAGGAGGAAGAGCTGTGGACTGCTGGGCTGTTTATTCATTTATTCACTTATTCATTCACCAAAAAGTGTATCAAGCTGGGTGCCTTTGGCTTAGTTACTTAATCTCTCTGAGGCTTGTTGTTCTCATTTGCAAACCAGGAAAAATTTTCTTTTAGAGATAAAGGAAACTAATAACATCATGGAGTTGTTCTGAGGATTAAATGAGATGAAAAATGTAAACTGCTTAGCACAGTGTCTGGCACAAGGTGAGTGCCCAATTAACAATGGCTGCTATTAATTATTAGTGATGAAATATTAAGTAATAACAATAACATTGTGGATTTGTCAAATAATTGTTTGGAATGGATGCATGAAAGTGCCTTGTCTAAAAAGCAATCAATAAATATTTACAGAATGGAATCATGCCCTTATGAAGAAAAATAGGAAGGGGTGGTTCTTCAGCATGAAAGAGGAGGGTGTAAGAGACGCCTGAGCCAGATCCTTGGGGCTACTGATGTGATCCATTGGGGACCAAAAAAATCCTTTATTCCCCTAGAGCCAGCAGGTATCTCTGCCCGCCTGCCCTCTTCTCTTTCCCCTTCACCCCCCATTGTTTACCTGTGTGTCTGTTTCCCCTCTGTGCCCTCCTTTTCAGGGAAGCTCCCTTTACATCAGTGGTGATTTTGTCTCTCAAGAGACATTTGGCAATGTCTGGAGACGTATTTGGTTGGCACAACTGGAGGATGGAGGGTAGAGGGTGCCACTGGCATCTAGTAGGTAGAGGCCAGGAGTGCTGCTAAATATTCTACAATGAACAGGAGAGTGCCCCTTCCCCAAATCAAACCAATAGCACTAAAGACCTCACTGGGAAGGGGGTGGTGTTGCACCAAACCTGACCCTGTCCACTCCCTCCTGAGTCAATGGGGAGCCCTGGCTGGTCAGAGATCCAGGGCCAATTGCTGCAGGGGCTTTTCCAGAGGGCTATTCTAGTGGGAAAATGTTTGCAAAAACCTCTCAGAGCCTTTTTGTCTTTATCCTTCTTTCCGGGAGGCTGTAGCATTTTTGAGTCCTCATGAAACCAGACCTCTGTTTTCAAGGGTGCTTTTGGGCCCTTCTCTGGAGGGAACTGACCCAGGGAACTGACAGCACATAGCTGTCAGTCTGGCCAAGTCCCCCTGTGGAGTCTGCAGGTGGGATGGTGGCAGAGGTGACTGGATGGCCTGGAACCAGATGCTTGTGGGGTCTGAGGGACACCAGAAGTCCTTCTAGCCTAAAAGATGTCCCAGTCTGGCCACCATTGGTGTCACCTCTCAGGGGCCTTTTGGAAAGTCACAGCAGCAACACAACCTATCTGGAGATTTCATGTACTGGGCACTGTGCAAAGCACTTCAAGTATATCATTGGGGTAGGTGCTGTTATTCCGCCCACTTCACAGATGAGGAAACTGAGGTGCAGAGAGGTTGAGCAACTCTTCCAGAATTTTACAACCGGTAATTTGCAAAGCCAAGATGAAATCCAGAGCTGTCTGATGGTGACTTGCTAGTACCTTCTTCCAACAGGGATGCTTTTATTTGATTAACCTCAAGTTGTCTAACTCTGCCACTTCCTTGCTGTGTGAGCTTGGTGGAATTACTCTACCTCTCTGGGTGTGAGTCTGTAAAGTGGAGGTGATGGATCAGCAACCCAGACTTGGCATGGGCTTGACTGGGGTGTGTTTATTTGGACTGATCATTTTCCTCTGTAGACAGTGGTGGCCCTTCTGGGCTCTGATTCCAACAATATTTGAAGAGGAGAGGGGAGATTAAGCAGCAGAGTCCCCCACCCTCTCCCACACCCTTTACTTGACAGAGGAGTGATTGCTTTAAGTAAATTCTGATTGCCCAGATCTCAAGCTTTTCTTTCCATTGTTACTCCCACCTTACAGATGTCTGAGGCCTGGAGCAGGTGACTGCCTTGGTATTACCCATGTGGGGATAGAAATTCAGGGGCCCAAAGAGCAATCTGGGGCTGTGGGCATTATTCGGTCAATGTCTTCTTCCCCTCCTTCAAAGATTTCTCCTTTCCACCTCATCAAAGAATCAAAATGAGTCAGCAGATATTTATTGAGCCTCAAGGCACTTTGTGAGAAATTGGGAAGCAGGAAGATGAATCAGACCCAGTTCTTGCCCCAGGAGTTCAATGGGAAAAACTAAATATGAAACCAGGAAAAGATACAAAATGCTCCAAGGAAGGAAGAGTTTGCAGTTACCAGGCTCATTGGTGTAGATAAATAGAGTGACCGCTGACTGTACATGCTCCCTGCAGACATCGAAAAGTGAGGGGAGAAGAGGAATTTTGGCTTCTGCTCCAATGAAAAGGCACAGACCTGGTACTTTCTGGCTGTGACACTATGGGCAAGTCACTTTACCCTCTTTACTCTTTGCAGCTTTTCTAATCTGAGACTGTCAGTGGCCTCCGAGGAAAACTTTACTGAGGGTAGGCAGAAAGAAGAGCAGCCGGTATTGGCAACAAGACACACTCAGCATTAGGAGGCCTGGTTCTGCCTTTAGGGTTACTGCGTGGCCTTGAGAAAGTTACAAAGCCTCTCTGTTCCATCCCTCAATCTGTGAATTGGGAGTTGTGTTTCTCCAGCCCAACTTACATTGGCCAGAGCTTCCTGCAGGACTAGGTTAGAGCTATCGGAGGTGTCATGATTCATATTTGGCAGATGTACAGTTCTGTTTCCTTCTGAGGGCAAACTGATCATGACAAGCCACTTGGAGACCAGCTCTTCTCACAGGATGGGGAGCCACAGAGGGAGTCATAGGGAGAGCTTGGTGGAGTTGGCTCATGGGAATTCAGGGCTGATCTCCATCGCTTTCCTCACCTGGGGCTTGACCAAGGAGATATGAAAATCTCACCAATAAATAAATAGATGTTCCCTGAGGCCAGGCTTATGTGTACAAATCTGGAGAGAGAACTCAGTGATGGGTTAACCAACAAAACATCTATTAGGAGAAAAATATATGTCAGGCCTTGAGCGTGGCTTGGTTGGATGCAGAGATGATGGAGATTCATGTATTCAAGGACCTCATAGTTTAAGGAGAGACCATCCAAGGCTTGGCTCCTGAATGTCAGCTCCGTCTACACAACTGTCCATGGAACAGATTCCTGGGGGGCTCAGACCCCTCAAACTAGGTGTGATCAATGCTGAGTCAATTTGATGAGATTTGACACACACACACACACACACACACACACACACACACCTGTGAAGCCATCACCGCAACACCCAACACCCCCAGAACTCACCACATGTCCCTTTGTAATCCCTTCTTTCTTCTCCCCTCCCTACCTACACCCCTAGGCAACCACTGATCTACTTTCTACTATAGATTAATTTGCATTTCCTAAAATTTTATATAAATGGAATCATATGGTATATATTCTTTCATGTCTGGCTTCTTTTGTTTGCCATAAGGGGGGATTGGTTTTGAGCTGTACTGTGAGGGATTGGGGAGCAGAGGGCATTCCAGGGAGAAGTGAGTAGTGTGAATGAAATTCAAAGGCAGAAAAATGCAAGGTAACTAGGCCAGTCTGGATCAAGGGCCATTCATTCATTCAACAAATGTTTGTTGAGCTCCAACTATGCACAAGGCACTGTGCTAAGGCCTGGGCTAGAATAGTGTGTGTGTGTGTGTGTGTGTGTGTGTGTGTATGGGGGGGTGTCTTCTGTTTCTTTCCCTGTACCCACTCTCCACCCTTCTCCACCTGTGCCTGGGAGGCTGACCTATCTGGACAGCACCAGTGGGCTCTCTTTCCTCTGACTTCTGGTTGGGTTTGGCCAATGGGGATCCATGGTAAGAGGTCAGAGGGAGGGGTGGCCACAGCACCTGCTGAGCAACCCTATTTACTGCCTGACATGTAACCATTCCAGTGACTTCTCTGGGTATATCATCCAAAGCTCAGGCTTGCCTCTTGAAAGCTTGGCATAAAGCACCAGAAAATGGCCTGGGGGAGATGGGTTGTTATCTGGAGCCCTCTCCAATTAGTATTCCAGGGTGATGACTGTGTGAGCATCTGGGAGTCTCCTCTGGTGACACTCAGATATGCGTGGCCCCTCAGGAAGATCTTTGTGTAACCTCCAGACCTGACCCACCCTGAGGTCTTCCCACAGAGGAAATGCATCGTCAGGGTTTCTGTGAACTGAGGTCCTAGTTCCACCCACAGGAACAATGGCCAAATGGGCAGAGATTTTCTAACTTACCCCCAGTCCTATTTTGATCCTTACACTTCTTTCAATGACACAGCTAGGACTTGATGCTGAAAAAATCTTGAATTGAAAACTACAGTCTCTTATTCTCTTTTGCAAAACTATGTGCTTGATTGGTTGAGCTGGTCTGAGGTTTGTTACTAAGATGATCCCACAGGGTCTATGACCCTCTAGGTGAACCTAGCAAACATGAACACAGATTTGCTTTTCTTTTTTGGAACCAGACTATATGCATCTTGAAGACAGGTCCTTTCATCTTACACTTGTTCACTTCTCATTACTCAGTAATGTCTCTCTGGACCATAAAGAAACTTGTTTTCATTTTTTTGGGCATGGTTTGGTATGGGTGGTGGGCACTGTCCCATAAAAGGCTCTGCCTTTGAATAGGGTTGCTTCTTAAATACTTTTCTCCCTGATTAAGGAACAAATCCAAGCTCAGGGTGGGTTCCAATCCAGAGCAGGCTTCCTTTCATTAAATCTGGTCCTCCCTTGGTGGAAGTGAAACCTAGAAATGGGGATTGTTGAAGGGCTTGGGGAGGTGTGGCCTGCAGACCTGGAGGTTTTTGAGTTTGAGGGGTTACTCTTTGACAGAGGGATTAGGTCTATTCAGAGGGGCCTTGAGGGTTGAAAAAGAAAGTTTGGATGGAAGCTATGTGGATGGAAGCTATGGGCAGGCAGATTTAGTAATCATGAGAGGTCAATGTTCAACAGTTAGGGCTGTTGAAAAAGGGGATGGGCTCCATCACTGGGGGCATTCCAACAGTGACTGGGTCCCAAACACCCATAGACTGGATGCATCAGAATCCCCAAGGCACTTGCTGAAAACCCAGATTCATTCATTCATGGATGCATTGATGTTTATGGAGCACCTACTATGTGTC
Source organism: Cynocephalus volans (assembly GCF_027409185.1). Classification (NCBI taxonomy): domain Eukaryota; kingdom Metazoa; phylum Chordata; class Mammalia; order Dermoptera; family Cynocephalidae; genus Cynocephalus; species Cynocephalus volans. The sequence continues at coordinate 190,682,891 of NC_084461.1, forward strand.
AGGCACTGGCTTAGGCAGTGAGGCCACTGTGGTGACGAGACAGATGGGATCCTGGATTTCATATAGCTCCTGTTCTGCTTGGGGGACAGAAAATAGAGGAGCCACAGATAAGATCACTTTGTGTTAGCATAAGGGCTCTGAAGTTAATCAACTCAGGCAACAAGAGGGTGAATGACAGGGGCTAGGGGACCTGCTTTAGATTTAGGTCCCAGTAGATGACATTTCAGCTGAGACGAGAATGACACCAATGAGCCAGCCAGGGGATGATCCAGGGAGAGAGTGCTGCTTTTAGAGGAAACACTTGCTGATTGACAGAAGGGGAATGTGTTGGAGGACTTGGGGCCTGTAGGACAATGTGGGGGGTCTGGATTTTGTCTATCTGCAGTGGAGTCATCAGAACCCTCAGGAGGTGGTGGAGCCAGAGAATCCACGTTTTAAATCCATTATCCTGGCAATTCTGATGTGCATCCAGTTTCGAGAATCTCCAGACAAGGGGACCTTCAAGGCAGCTTCTCACGCCAGCTCTTTCTCTTCCTCACTCCCCTTCCCCACAGCAGCCCACGGTTTCTAGAATGAGGAGAGGAGAAAGCCAGAGGGAGTCTGGGATATTTTCCCTCTGTTTTCGCCCCCACTCCTTGCCCCTGCTGTTCTAGAGAGTTTGGATGCTGTTGCCATCTTGATCAGAAGTTCCGTGATGGAGATAGCAGAGGGTTAAACTGGGTGTGCAGTCCTGAGCATGGGACCCTGTGTGACTGCATGGATTGCACAGCCATGAAGCCAGTCATGGAGGGAGAAGAGAAAAGAAGGGACGAGATGGGAATAGAAGAAGAAAAGACGTGAGAGAGAGAGAGAGAGAGAGAGGGGAGCAGGGGGCAGCAAAAGGGGGAAGAAAAAGAGGAAACCTGGGACTGGAAACCCATGGAGTGACCTCGGCTAATTACTGTGCATGGAGGGCTTCCTGCTACCAGGTGTGGGGACAAGTCCTTGACTTACTTTGCCCCAATTCATCCTCCTAACACCACCCAAGGCAGGTGCTATTAGGATTCCACTCAACAGAGGAGGAAATTGAGGCCTGGAGAAGTGAGGTCACAATCCCAAGGTCACACAGCTAGGAGGGGCAGACCTGCAATTTGAATACAGGTTCTCAGACCTGAAACCCTTGCTCCCAGCCTCTATTCTAGTCCTAAATTCTCCAAAGCCAGACTGGCACAGTGGGAGCCAAAGTCCTGGGCTTGTTTTAGCAGCGTCACTGGGACACCTTGGGTACGTTGAGTTCTGGCTGCTATGATCTTGTGCTTGGACAAAGGCAGTGGCCTTCACACCGGCCTTCCTGCTGCCAACCTTGCCCCTTCCAGGCTATATTTACAAATCAGCAGTGATTTTTTTTTTACATAAAATTTGCCACTTAAATAATTTTAAGTGTACAGTTCAGTGGTATTAAGTACATTTACAATGTTGTGCAACCATCACTGTATAGTTCCAAAATGTCATCACCCCCAACAGAAACTCTGTTCCCCTTAAGCAATAACGCCCCATTACCCCCTCCCCCCAGCCCCTGGTAACCTCTAATCTATGTCCTATCTCTATGGATTTACCTGTTCTGGATATGTCAAATACGTTGAGACCATATAGTATTTGTCTTTTTGTGTCTGTCTTCTTTCACTTAACATATTGTTTTTGACGCTCATTCACGTGGTTGCATGGATCAAACTTTGTTCCTTTTTATGGCTGGATAATATTCCATGGTATGGCTAGACTGTACCTGTTGATCCACTCATTTGCTGATGAACATTTTAGTTGTTTCCACCTTTTGGCTATTGTGAATGGTGCTGTGATGAACATTTATGTTCAATTATCTGTGTGAGTCTCTGTTTTCTATTCTTTTGGACATAGATGGAGGAGCGCTGATTTTTTCAACCTAAGTCAGATCAGGTTAATTCCCTCTGGTGGCTTCCACCACACTTGAATAAAATCCGAGTTGCTCACATTCCTGGGCTCCTCCCTGCCCAACTCCGCTCTTCCTTCTTCCTCTCCTCTTGCTCCTGCTGCTCCAGCCACACCGGCCTCTTTGCTGCACTCACAGCACTGCGTGCTCCTACCCCAGGGACTTTGCATAGGCTGCTCCTCTGCCTTCAAACCCTCTGGCCCCAGATACCCATGGGCCTCAGCCTCTTGCTTCATGTGGGCCTCTGTTCAAATGTCACCTTCCTAGAGAAGTCCTCCCTGACATCCTTGTCTAAAACAGCACCCCCATCTCATACCCATGATGCCACGTCCCCTTGCCCGGAGCTCTATTCCTCCTGGCACTCATTACCATCTGAAAATCTGTCGTTTATGTATTTGTTTCTCTGTGTATTATCCATCTCACCTACTAGAATGTCAGTGTCAGGTGAGTCCCTGTACCTCCAGGCCTCACCCAATGCCTAGCACAAGGAACCAACTCATTAAATATTAGAATAAACCACTTAAATTTGCTAATGCTTGACCATTTATGGCCTTTAAAAATGTCAGTTTCAAGTGGTTCAGCCTAATCTTGAATGAAAGGATGAATGAATGAATGAATGAGTGAATGAATGAATGAACCAGTGCATTTCTTCTTTCTGAGTCTCTGCCTTCTCGTCTATAAGGTGGGGACAGCAATCGCTGATGGGAGCCGTGAGGAAGATGGAACGTCAGGCCCAGGGCGGGGATTTGGAGGCCAGCCCCCCAGCCTGGCTTTGGCTGCCCCTCTGCCAGAAGAGGGAGGCGGCTGGGCGGCTGGGAGGCCCTGCGGCTGGAGATATGGGCGTGATGAATGGATCGGGGAATAGGTCCTAGGAGGAGCGGGAAGGGATGGGAATGACACTATTTAGCTGAGGAATGACCTCCTGACACTCTTCAAATAAATGCAGGCTTGTTATAGAGATGGGGAGGCAGCTGCTGCCATCACCACCGCCTCTATGCTGATACAAGAGAACAAAACAGACCCGTGTGTGTGTGTGTGTGTGAGTCTGTGTGCATGTGAGAGCATGTGTCTGTCTGTGTGTATTCACCTGTGTGTGTGCATGCATGTGTCTATGTGTGTCTCTGTCTCCTTTGTGTATCTGTGTCTCTGCGTGTCTGTTTTTTGTGTGTGTGTGCATGTGTGTCTGTGTGTGTGAATGTCTTTGTGTGTCTGCCTTTATGTGTATGTGTGATCGTGTCTGTCTTTATGTGTTTGTTTATCTGTGTTTGTCTGTCTTTGTGTGTATTTCTGTCTATATTCAGAAGTGCCTGAATGTGTCTGTACTTGTGGTGTCTGTCTTTGTGTGTGTCTGTATTTGTACGTCTGTCTGTATTTGTGTGCATGTGTCTGTCTTTTGTGTGCATGCGTGTGAGAGCTGCCTGGATCCATGAAGAAAGCATCTCTGCACCTTCCAAGCTATTCATTTTCCATTTAAATTTTAACCAATTAAAACTTCACTGGCTGAGCACCTACTATGTGCCAGGCGCTGCACTCAGAGAATGAACAAAAAACAGAATACCTGGTGGTAAAGAGCTTGCAGCACCCTTGCATTAAGATGAGCAGGTAAAGGGTGTACTGATAACGACGGTAATTGACCACTAACTGGGTGTCTCAAGTGCTTTTTGTGGATGTTTAAAAATCTCATTTCCACTCTTGAGAAGTGAGTACTATCACTGTTCTCACTTTGCTTATGGAGAAGCTGAGTGACACATACCCATAGACAAATACACACAGAGAGGGGAAGTCACTTGCCCAAGGTCACACAGCAAGTTGGTGGTGAGATGGAGGATTGGTCAAACCTAGGAAGCTGGACTCTGGAACTCACGTTCTTTTTCACCTACACTTTAGATCTTTATTGATTGACAGTAAGAATAACCATTTGGGAGAATTAATTTTTTTCCTGAATTTCTAAACATCTGATTTTGAAGGGCAGTTAAAAAGTACCCAAACCCACCCCAAAACCAGCCCATAATGTCACGCACAACTGCACCGAGGACTGCATGGGCACCCACTGCTCACAGACAAGAGGAATGGGTGCTGTAGGGCTGAGAAGACCCCGGCTTACCACTGCCCGGGCAGCATTCCTAATGGGTGGTATTCGGGAAGAGCGCCAGGTGGGACATGTTGAGGTGCCCCCTGGGAAGCAGGGCCAGTCCTGACCAAGTGCTTAGGCCAAGGGGATTTAATCAACTGGATGCAGAAGCTCATAGGAGGTGAGCAAAGGGCCTTGTCTCTCACAATGTGGTCTGAGGACAAACTGAATCTGTGTCACTTGGGATACAGGTTAAAGATGCAGATTCCTGGGCCCACTCTAGATCTACAGAAGCACCATCTTTGGAGGTGGAGCCCAGGAAACTGCATCTTTAACAAAGGCTTTAGGTGATTCTTATACTTGCTTGTATTTCAAAACCACATACGTTTGGGTTGTTAGGAGAACCTGGGGGAGATTAGGTAGTGCCAGATCACAGATGGCCGTGAATATTATGCTACATTTGGACTTTGTTCTGAAGGCCATAGGGAACCATCAAAGGTGTTTGAGCAAGGGAGGAACTGGTTAATTTGTCTGGTGGCACAGTGAAGGCTGGTTGGAAGAAAATAGGACAGCAGGCAGGGAGAACTAATATAGGACATGTGTGCAGTAACCCACGTAAGAAATGGTAGGGCCTGAATTTGGTAAGGGAAGTCTGGGGAGGGGACAGAAAATCATTAAGCAGCTCATTTGTAGCAATGGAAAAGTTGTGCAATGTCCTTCCTTATGTGGAGGCCAATGCTAGGGGGCAAATGTTTTGATCTTCCAATGTAGGACTCTCTTCCATGTTTAAATCTATCTGTTGAATTTCACCAAATCAGAGGAGACTTCCTGCAAGAGGTGATGCCATCCCCATACTTCAGTGAGGGGCAATCCTCAAAAATATCAGAAAAGAAAAGGGATTGAAGGAGAAATGATCCAATGTTCAAAGCTGTTTCCTCCTAAGGAGCTTTCTGCATCCAGGGCATTGCTGACTTCTCCACTGATAGTTTCAGGGACCCCTCCTGAGTGTGTGTCTTCTATCGAGACATGGAGAAAGTTGATTAGTGTGGGCGGCAGCCAGGACTGGCATTTCTAATTAACACGCAGGCAGGGAGAATGCCTCTTCTTCCAGAGTCTGTATTCAGCTGATTGAATATCAGGGCTGGGGCTAAACTATGAATTGTGTGTCAAAAATAAAGCCTGTGCTCTCTTCTTGTTAAAGGAACAGTGCCCCTTTCCAGTCCTCTGTGTCCCCACCAGCCTGCCTGGGCAGAGAGAAGTACCAGTGCCTGGAGACCCCTGGAGCTGGGTGTGGGGATGGGGGCTCCGGGCAAGGATGAGAGAGGAGAGGCATTTGTGAGGTGAGAGAGACCGGGCTTGGGTGGAGAAACAGCGGAGGAAGACGGAGGAGAACCCCAGATGAGTTTCAGGAGCTACCAGGTTTAGGAGAAGGAAGAGAAACGGGCCATAAAAAGAGAAAGGCGGCTTCCTGTGGCAGGGGAGAGAGAGAGGGGGGCGAGCAAACACAGGTTCATTAATCTGTAGTTCGTCTGCCTTTTCTGTTAGGAGGATGAACTTGATGAGTTAATTAAGTCGCAGTCTGTAAAACCAGTTTATTTGCATAGCAAACTCCTGGGCCAGTGTGCTGTGAGTTGAGTGTGTACGAGCAGACAATTCGGGGGAAATTACAGCCTCATTAATATGCTAATCTGGTTGCAGGCCTGGAACGGAGTTTTGGGTTGGTGGTGCTTGGGGGTGGTGGGTGTTTGGTTGCTTAGCAACCCTTTTCTCCAGGTAACCCTTCTCTGGCTTGCCCTTGATATCCCCAAAGGATTGCAATGTGGAAGAGGAGGTAAGCGGGGAAAGCATTCTGTTGTCACAGAACAGTGGGCAAAATAAAAGGCAAACACACACACACACACATGCACGCGCACAGCCACATTATGTGGGTGTCTTTACAGACAGGCGCGGGGAGGGGCGGGGAGGCTTTGTGGGTGCAGTTGACAAACACCAAAAGGCAAGAGCACTGTGTGCGGTGTTTGTGGAAATAGACACAGGGAGGTAACACCCTCCTACACACACACACTCACACGCACCCTTGTGTGTGCACACAAACACAATTGGCACATGGGTTTTGTTTAACAAATAAACCCACACAATGAGATGCTCAGTCTATGTAACAGTACATACTCTACGTAATTCCCTCATCGTGCATGCGTGCACACCCACGGAACACTTTCAGAGTGTGTGGAGTCTTTACCAATAACGCAATAGATGCAAATACACTAAATACAGTGTGATGTTCAGATTATGTAGACGATAAATCATATTCCACTGTAAAATGCCCCCATGAACACATACACAATGCACAGAGCTTGTGCAAATAGGCCCTGGTGAAAATGACAGGTGTGCATATGTGGACACACAGACACACACATGCCCCATATATGACACTGATGCAAGTAGACATAGGGTATAGTATCCGTGGGCATATACACAGAGTGTGGGAATGTGTCCAGGAATCACGAGGCTCAATTCAACATGCACACTGAGGCAGGCAGCACAGAGCACACGCTTTTAGGGTCCCATCCCTTTTCTCTCTCCCTTGTCCCTTCTCACCTGAACTAAGCCTACTTTCTAACTTGCAACACCCCTGAGGCCTCCCTGGATTCCCAGGCATAGTGACTTTTCCCCCTCCCTGTCCCTTCCTCACCCCCCTGGTTGCAGCAATATCTTCTCTGGCTCATGCGTATCTGACAGGTAGTTTCAAAGACAGCCAAGCTTCCCCAGAAAGAGCAAAGTATGTAACTCAAGGGTGATAATGCCTTACCCTGCATAAAAAAAAAGAGTACTATGCCCAGACAGTCTTAGAAATGTTAAGAAGCAGATAACTCTTGTATTATATGAGTTGTACCAGAAAAAAAAAAAAAAAAGAAAAGAAAAAGAAAAAGAAAAAAGAAAAGCTGCCCAGTTTACAACTTTGACAGCAAGCCTAGACACAAGAATACAGGAAAAGAATCACCAGTAACTGGAGAAATGCATATGAAAACTTAATGATTTACTATTGTATTGCTAATTGGTAGAAATCAGAAAGTTGGGGACATCAAGAGCTGTTGAGGATGTGGGGAGATGGAAGTCCTAATGTGTGCTGGTGGGAGTATTGGCTGAGGTGCTAGTCTGAGGAGTGGTGAGTCAGTATTTTATGATATCAAATATTTGCATGCATCCTGCCCCAGAAATTCAGTTCTTGGGTGTGAACCCCAGAGAAACTATCTCACAGGTATGTAAGGAAACACGCAGGAGGTTGTTGGTTGCAGCATTGCTTATGCTGGCAAACTGAGGCCAACTGACTGTTCATCATGAGGCAGATGGATAAAGAAAAGGAATACATGTACAATCACACAGTGGCAGAAAGACCAAACTGGGGCTACCCATAGCAACATAGATGGCCATGAAAATATTGTAAGAGAAAAAGTGAGAAACAGAGTAAGATGTGTGAAACCATGTCATGTATGTAAATTACAAACAGTACTACAGTCTATACACAGTTGAGTGGACCCGCACCCTGCGGGACACATGTACTACTCGCCAGTAACAAGGAACCAAGTGCTGCTCCTGGAAACAGTGTTCTCAAAAGAATCATGGTAAGTGAAACAAGCCAGATGCAAAGAGTACAGAGGGAAGGATTCCATTTATATGAAAGTTGAGGATAGGCAAAATAATCTATAGGGATGGAAAACAGATCAGTGGTTGTCTGGGTCTAAGGGCAGGGGCTGTGGAGTTGGCTCCAAAGAGATCCAAGGAAGCCTTTTTCCAAGGTGTTGTAAACGTTCTACATCTTGATTGTGGAGGTTACTATTTACTTAAAACAGGTGCATCATTTTATTGAATATACATTAGCCTCAAAATTCATTTAAAAGAGTATTTTACTGTAAATAGTAATACATAAAATAATGCTAAAAAAATTTAATGACTGTACATGCAGTATATATCTCTATTATCTGTCATCTATTTATCTATTGTCTGTCTATGTATCAGACATACATAAGAGTAAGTGCCCGTAGTGGGAATGAAAGTGAAATTGTGAATGGGGAATTGTGGTAGATTGGATCGTTGATCATCGTTCCCCATTCTTCACTCCCTCCTTGTTATAGAATTCCATTTCTCCACCTTTGCCATGTCTTCAATGTGAGTGGGAAGGGGGGTCCTTCCCTGCCTCTTGACTTTGGACTTGGCCAGTTGGCTTTTGCCCGGTGGAATGTTAAAGGGTGTGATACGGCAGAGTCTATAAATGTGTGTCTGGGGTTTGCCTTGCTTTCTTGCACTTTTATGACCCTCCATGATAAGCTCATGCCTCAGGCAGCCACTGTCCCTTTAGTCCGGGCCCTGGGAGCAGCCCATCAGGAAGCCTGCAGCCACGCTGAACCAGCTAGGCCCAGCTCGGATCAGCCAAACCATAGCCAACCTGCAGATGCACATGTGTGACAAACACATGTTTGTGGTTGTAAGCCTCTGGGATTTTGAGGTTGTTGTTATACAGCATTATCACAGTAACAGCTGACTAATACAGGGATAAAGGGAAACATCATAGGGAAATAAGATGCAAAAGGGGAGCCTTGCCTGAATACATGACGATAGCATATGCTATGGATTGAGAATAACCAATTTCACTTCAATATCTAGGGTTACAAAGAAAGTAACCCACTCACTCAAAAACTCCCTGCATATCTGCAGGGCACCTTCATTTCTTGGCAGAGCAGCAGGGCCAAGATTCTGTCTTTTCTCATTTGAAACTAGGGGAATCTTACCTTCTTTCTTACACCCTGGGGTGTCTAATCTTAGTGGTTGGGGAGGAATTTACCCATATCTCTGATCTCCCTTACTGTGGCTCTGCAGCTTCTCAAACACTATGCTCCTTCACACCCTCAGGGCCTTTGCCCAAACTGTTCCTTCTGCCTGATATACCCTTCCCAAGGCTACACCCTATTTACCCTTCAAGACTCAGCTCAAATAGGCACCCAGAAAATGCTTGTTACAGTAACTTCCTGCATGTGCCGTGCATGCCCTGTGCTAAGTGCTTCACATACATCATTTCACTTTATCTTCATAAGAGCCTCACGAGATAGGTAGATTGCTGTCCCCATTTTACAGATGAGAAACAGAGGCTTAGAGAGTTTAGGTAACTTGCCCCTTGGTCACACAGCTAGCAAGCAATGGAAAATTGTAAGTCTGATGCCAAAATCTAGGTCCTAAATCAAAGGACTTTGCTCCTAGATGTCTTTTAGGATTTCCCCCTCCATTGGGTATCTGCTCTGCTGAGATATTGCAGGAATCAGGGAGATTGTTCTATGATGAAAACCTCAATGTACTTGAACCTGAAAACATCACCTTGGGGAAGGGTTTCGTCCCTTAAGAAATTATAAATATTTCATTTTCCCTCTTCTCTCCCGCCTTGGCAGCCCTGAGATGGAGTTATCGACGGGGGGTCTGCTGATGGACAGATTGGCGGGGCTCCGTATTGATGAGTTGATAGATTGTTGGCTTTTTTTTTTTTTTTCATTCTCTGAAAAAAGGAAGTCTTGACAGCTGTTTTCTCTGTTGTGGGAGGTGGGGTGGGGGCTGCTGCAGAAGGTGATAGAAAGGGAGACCTGGGTCAGGGGTGGCACCTGTCAGACAATGCTGTCAGCTCGACCTTGAACACTGATCCTGAATCTGACCACCTCCCACCCTCTCCACTGCTGCCCCAGCAGCCAGAGGCACTGTTTTAAAAAGCCAGATCCTGCCGCTGCTCTGCCTCACACCCTCAGATCACCCCATCACAGCTGAAGCCCAAAGTCCCACCATGGCCTCAGCGCTCTCGGTCCTCCTGCCCTATCTCTGTCCTCTCCCTACTCTGCTCTAGCCACAGTCTATGGCTTCCTTGCTGTTCCTTACACTCTCCAAGTGTGGCACCATCTCTGGGTGTTTGCACCTGCCATTCCCTCTGCTGCAATGCTTTTCCTGCTGATGCTCACCTGGCTCATGTCCTAATTTCCTTCAGGTCTCTGTTCAAATGGCCCCTGCACAGAAAACGTCCCTTCTTCTCTGGCTCCTCCTTCAGCTTTATTTTTCTCCATGGCGCTTATCACCTTGTGATGTTATTCATATAGTTATCTATTTATTTATTGATGGTTTCTCTCCTTAGAATGAAAGCTCTAGGAAACCATGAGGGCAGGGACTTTGGTTGACTTGCTCATGGTTGTATTTTTATGACCTTGAACAGGGTCAGCAAACTACAGCCTGTTTTTGTAAATAAAGTTGACGGCAGGGTTTGCAAATCTGAAAATATCTACTATGTAGCCCTTTACAGAAAAAGTTTGCTGACCTGACTTAGAATGCTGCCTGACACAAAGCAGGTGTTCAGAATTCACTTGTGGAATGAAAGAATGAATCAAAATGAGATTTAGTCTGTTTTAAAGATCAGCCATGTGCAATCTCTACCCTTTGGGGAAATGGATCCTTATGTCCTTTTCCCAGAGGACTTCCATGTTCACCAGAACTCTCTTGATTGCATGTAACAGGAAATCCAAATTGATTGACTTGAGCCAGAAAAGGAAATTTGTTAGCTCATGAATGAAAAGTTGAAGGTAGACTACATCAGGTACAGTTGGATCCAGGGGCTCATGCTCCCAGGTTCAAGGCCAAAGAAAGGAAAGTCTCTACTTTCCCTGGGAGTATGATGTTGGATAAATTGGTTACTTCTTAAAGCCTCAGTTTTCTCATCTGTAAAATGGGAGAAATAGTGGTTCCTACCTGATAAGGTAGCTGCAAGGGTGAAATGAGTCAATCCAAGTGTGGTAGGCTGAATAAAAAATGTCCACTTGCTAATCCTAGGGACCTGTGAATATATGACCTTACATGGAAAAAGGGATTTTACAGATGGGATTAAATTAAGGATCCTGAGATGGGGACATTATCCTGGATTATCTTGGTATGAGAGAGAGGAAGGAGGGTCAGAGTCAGAGAAGGAGATGTGACAAAGAAAGCAGAGGTTAGAAGGAGAGAAGAGGCTGGCCAGTTAGCTCAGCTGGTTAGAGCTCAGTTTTATAACACCAAGGTCATGGGTTTGGATCCCCATACTGCCAACTACCAAAAAAAAAAAAAAAAGAAAGAAAAAAGGTGGGGAGAGAAGATGCTACACTGCTGGCTTTGAAGAAAGAGGAAGGGGCTACAAGCCAGGGAATGCAGGCAGCCTCTAGAAGCTGGAAAAGGCAAGGAAATGGTTTCTTCTCAACAACCTCCAGAACGAATACAGCCCTGCCAACACCTTGAGTTTAGTCCAGTGAGACTTCTGACCTACAGAATTGCAAGATAAGTTGTGTGTGGTTTTAAGCCACCAGGTTTGTGGTGATTCATTACAGCAGTGACAGCAGACTCATACACCAGATAAGCACCTATCACTGTGCCTGGCATGTAGTGAGCCCCCAGGAGATGCGGGCGTCTATGATTTTTGGTTAGATATTACTATTCACCCCACCTCTGCCATTCAGAATCAGCCCAGCTATCTCAGATGGAGCCCTCAGGGTAATTCCCAGTTCCTGAAACTGAGTGACATCCCTGGCCGGTGCCAGGATTGGGGTTGGCTTCTCAATAAGGAGACTTATCTGGGATCTACAGCTGACCCAGATCTGCACGGGGTCTAAAAGCCACCACCTGACTCCCTGGCCAGTGGCATTTCCTCTGACCAAGCAACTCCATCACCCCTCTTCCCTCCCTCCTGTGCTGTCCCCTTTTTGTCCCCTCCCTACCAAGCTATTTTTAAACCACTCCCCTTCCCACTCCCTATTGATCTTCAGCCTGTTACTCCCCAAAAGCACTCTGTGGCAGGGGCCCAATAAATTTGCCAGGTCTTTTGTCACCATCTGTCCCTTTGCTCATGGAGGCCAACAGCAGGGTCCCAGGCCAGCAAAGGTGTAACCTCCAGCTCCTCCAAGCCAAAGCTTTCAGTGGCTCTCTGCTTTCCGATGGTAGAATGTATTCTCACTTCATTGTGCAGGGGCCATCCTTCCATCATGACACTGAAGGCCAGTCCCTAGAAATGGCATATGGAGACAGGTGTCATTGTGCTTATGGGGTCGGAGCAGTGGACAGCTTCTGCTCAGAGCCGCTCAAGCCTTAGCAGGGGAGGGGACGGCCAGCAAGGTCTCCCAGAACAGGATGTTGGTTACATACAAGCTTATTTTATTTATTTTATGCTCACTCACGTGGCACTTATTTTGTGCTGGGCACCACATTTTAAGTGTTGCCCACATAGTTACTTAATTTTCTTATTTTTTAAATTGACAAATAAAAATTATATATATTTATCGTGTACAACATAATGTTTTGAAATATGGATACATTGCAGAATGGCTTGATCAAGCTAATTAATAAGTCATTTAATTTTCATAGCACTCCTGTGAAGTCAGTGTGATTATTCTCTCTCCATTTTTAGATGGGGAAATGAAGGCACAGAGAGGTTAGGTAACTTGCCCCAGGTCACACAGCTAGTCAGGGGGGCAGCTGGGACTTGAACCCAGGCAGGCTGTGTGTTTAGCCAATACACTCTGTGCCTCTCCATCAATGAGACCAAGAATTATCATTGCTTTTCCTGAGGTGTGATACTCTACTTCTATTTGTCCTCCTGCCTTCCTCCTTTCCCCTCCTGTTTGCCCTGCCTTGTCCCTCCTGCGTGGGTTTCTATAACCCCCCAGACTGAGGCCAGCTGCCCAGAACTGGCTTTCCAAACTTGTCCCTGGCACAGTCAATGTCATTTTAAGACCTGCCATTGACTGGCTTACCTTCACAATGACCCCGGGAGGGAGGAGCTGTTATCAACATCTCCATGTCACAAATGAAGAAACTGAGGCTCAGAGAGGTTCTCACTGCTTGCTCAAGCTAGGAAGTGGCTGAGTCCAGACTTGATCACCAGTGTACTGGCTCTGAAGTCTGGACCCGGGCTGTAGTGTCCCCCTGCAGTTGGGGATGGTCACTGTATTAATTTCCTAGGGCTCCTGTAGCAAAGTACCACAAACTGGGTGGCTGAGAACAACAAACATTTATTGTCTCAGTTCTGGAGGCCAGAAGTCCAGGGCAGTGCTCCGTCTGAAACCTGCCACCTCCAACTCCTGGTGGTGGCTGGCAATCTTTGGTGTTCCTTAGCTTGTAGCTGCCCCAGTCTGATCTGTCTTCACATGATGTCCTTGCCGTGTCCCTTCACATCGTCTTCCTCTGTGAGGGTCTGTATGTGTCTGAATTTCCTCTTTTTATAAGGACACCAATCATTGATTGGGCCCACCCTAAAAAACCCTCATTTTAACTTGATTATCTCTGTAAAGATCCTATTTCCAAAAAAGTTCACATTCTGAGGTTCTACCGGTTAGGACTTCAACATATCTTTTTCGGGGGACACACTTTTCAATTCATAACAGTGAAAATGTCATGAGATGCCTGGGGGGGGCAACCTTGCCAAGCGCCCCTCACCCCCAGGATCTGCCCTTCCCTGGGAAGGGATCGGTGGCGTTTTAATCACTGGGGTTTTGAATACCTCCCCCCCCCCCCCGTGAGACTGCAAGCTCTGTGAGGGCAGGGAGTGTGTCTTCCCAGCACGTAGTACAGTGCCCGGCATTCAGCAGGTGCTCAATAAACACTTGAGTGAGTGAGAGAAGATGTGAGTAATGTGCCACCTCCCAAAGCTGGCCATTGCGGCTTTTCAGTTCTTCAGCCTCCTGTGGTCAAAAGGCAAACTGATTTGCTAGGAGCCTCGAACCCATGGTTGAGCTATTAGCATTTCAGCATCATAGGAACCCCGCCCAGCTGTTAGCCCAGCAATGGCGAAATTATTAAACTCCATTATGAATTGAATTTTAATCTCCTGTAAATAGTCCTGCCATTATAGTGTCATAAGAAGCAATTAGGACCCCCTCCCTTCCTTCTTCCAGCTACAGAGATGTTCTGATCTCCCCAGCTGAGCCAAGGAGGATGCAGGCAGGGGTGGGGACTGATGCCTGAGGAATTGACCAGTTTGGGCAGAGCAGCACCCCCCCCTCACCCCCAGCTAGTCACTTGGGGAGGAGCCTCAGGGCAGGGACTAGAGGGCCCCGTGAGGGTGAGGGGTCTAATGAAAGGAGAGTTGCCTTTTGGTATGAAGATGAAGCTTCTAAGTCAGTGTTTCTTAGGGATCCATGCCGGGGCTTTGGAAGGAGCTGACCCAACATCACATGCGGTACTTCAGGTGGGTGTGCAAGGTGTGGCTGTTCTCTCCAGAGCTGCCTCAACAGCCCCAGACCAAGCCACCTTCCAGCAGACCTCAACCTCCTCTCTCTTCCCCTCCAACCTCCTCTCTGCATGGCAGCCAGGGATAGCTCCCACCCACAGAAGCTAAAGGTTGGCAGAGAGGGAAACTGAGGCAGAGTCATCCTGCACCTTTGCACAGAGTCCTGAACACTTGGGTAAGTCAGGAGAAGCACCACTTCCCTTTTCTGGTTCTCTCTTGTTCAAACTCATCTCCCCAAAGCCTCCACCTCCCTCTACTGAGCAAGAAGGGACAGAGGGGTCTCTGCAGGGCTGAGGCTGGGGCTGGAGCAGCAGCAAACTGGGCCCTCGAATGTGAAGAGGAGGCAAGACTGTTGGCCACGAATTCAGGAGGTTTGATCTCAGTTCCCTCTCTGACTGGTTGGTGACCTCAGGCTTTCCTTGCTCTGGGCTTCAGTTAACCCATCTGCAAATAGGAAGGCTGTTTAAATGCCTGTAAGGTGGAGGGGGAGGGAGTTACTGTTGCTGAATCCTCCCTGCAAGAACAAAGCAGAACTACCTTTTATTTCCTGGTGTGTTAGAGGTCCAGGAGTGACAGGGAGAGCCCTACCCCCGCAAAGAGACTGCGGGGGCCTTCCCATCCACAGAAAGGAGGAACATTCCTCCTTCATGGAACCACCTTGATTTGCATCCCAAAGCTCAGCCCTCCCTGGATAGGGCTGGGCAGAGGTGAAGGGGTTAATAAACCCGACTGGCCACCTGTCCCCAGGGGCCTCCACCTCCAGGTGGGGCTGCCCTGACAAGCAGAATGACTTTAGAGGGCTCCATCTGGTCTCCAATGGGCCTTGCCTGCAGGACTTAGAGTGACTGACAGGTCACAGCAGGCCTGGCCAAGGGACGGCAACAGAGGAGGTTCTGGCTGTGGGGTGGGGACTGGGGGGTGGGGGCGGTAGGGGGAGTTTTGAGCACGCTCAGGGCTGGCCAGGATTATCTTTTGGAAAAGACATTTTGGGCTGGAGCTGGAGAATCTAAAAGTGGACTTTCAGAACTGAATCTTGGAACACACTTCTCAAGGCCTCTTGATCATTCATTCATTCAACAAACATATATTGAGCACCTCCTATGTGCCAGGTACTGTGTGAGGCACTCGAAATGCGTCAGGGCACAAGAGAGACAAAAATCCCAACACTCTAGTGACCCTTCTTGTGGATTACATGTGGTTTTCTGTGGCTTCTTTCTGTCATTATGTTTTCTCATTGCTATATAATATTCCATTATGTGAATGAACCATATTTGATTGATTCTACTGTTGATGTGCATTTGGTTAGTTTCCAGTGTCAGGCTCTTTGTCTTCCTGCCCACATGCCCACCTCCCACCCTCACCCCCATGCCTCCCAAAACTCTCTGAGGACAGAGATTGGCCAATTAAGTTACTCACTGGCCAGAGTAGAGGAATGGGACCTCCTTTAGGCAGAATAGTGTTGTCCGCTTGCTGCAGTCCCCTCTGCTTGCCGTTGTTCTGCACTCTCCAAAGTCACTCATTTGCTTTTCCTACCTGGCATCTGAGGTTGCAAGGGGCCTCAGCAGGGGCGGGAGACTTCCAGGCTGAGGGTTGCCCCCTGTCCCTGACATGCATCCATGGTGCCCTGCTTAGAGCCCAGCCCCAGAGCAGGTCCATGGTGTAGGCTCACATGGAGCTCCCCAAGGCCCATCCCTCCCAACATGGGTGCCCCCAGAGGAGGAAGGGAAGGGGGATCTAAACAATGGAAAAGGGGGCGGGGCGCGGGGCAGAGCTCTGTAATTATAGAGGAAGAGGCAGTGATAAAACGATAATGGGCACGTTGTGACCCAGCTAAGCAGTTCTGGCGCTGCGAAGTAACTCTAGGATGTGTGATGTAGGGCAAAGGGCCACTGCCCCATGCTGCAGCTGAAACAGGGCTTTCACAAACAAGACGTAA
This sequence comes from Cynocephalus volans, assembly GCF_027409185.1. NCBI lineage: Eukaryota > Metazoa > Chordata > Mammalia > Dermoptera > Cynocephalidae > Cynocephalus > Cynocephalus volans. Next base: position 190,699,116 of record NC_084461.1, read on the forward strand.
ATTGGATGCAAACATCTAATTAACCTTCTCCCTCAGTTCCCTCTGCAGAGGGGGAGGCAGCCCTCCCAGGGCTCCCAGAGGCAGTCTTCCCTCCGGGATGGATTTGGGGGAAGGGAGGAGGAGGGAGGCAGAAGAGAGGAGAGGAAGAGAGGCATTTCCTTTCTTTCTTTCTCTCCTTCCTTCCTTCCTTCTCTCTCTCTCTTTCTTTTCTTTCTCTCTACAGGCTCCCCACGGGGTAGGGCCTGAGCTGAGCCTTCAGCAGGGCTGGTTTTCTCAGAGGCTTCAGGCTTGATTTGAGATCCACATTCCTGTTTTTAATGGGCCTCAACACACTTGGCAAACCCACATTATTCACCAGGGCCAGGTATGTAGCCCTAGAATCAGGGAAAATGTAGAGTTTTGGGGGTTGTGTTTTCTTTTCTCTTTGGTAGGAATGCAGTGCTGCAAAGCCAGCTTCCTGTGGAGATTCTCCAGACCTCCGAGTTCTTTGGGATGCCAAGCATCGGGACCATCAGACATGGCAGGTGCAAGTGTGTGTTTGGAGCTACTCCCAAGGGGGGGGGGAGGGTCAAGGCCTGAGGGTTGTGTGATCTTAGGACCTTCCCTCTCCTCACAGCAGTTCATTCGTTCACTCAACAAATATTTATTGAGCACCTATTGTGTACCAGGCACTGCTTTAGGCACTGGGAATAGAGTAGTGAACAAAATGGACGTCCCCAACATGAACAAACACACTCCCAAATCAAAGCTCCGTCCTCTTGGGGCTTTGGAGTGTGTGTGAGTAGTGGGCTGGGTGACAGGCAATAAAGGAGGTGATCACATGGTGTCTGGGAGCTTGACACTAGGTTCTTCTGTTTCTTCAATTTCTTCATTCTCAATTTCTCTTCTTTGTCTTTAATTTTTTAATACTGACATATAGGAAACTTGAAAAAAATGGCACAAAACTCCCGTATAATCTTTACTCCTAAGTACTTCAGCATGTTTCCTAAAAATGAAGACATTCCCTTCTGTAAACACAGCACAGTGATCAAAAACAGGAGAATAACACTGATACAACATGATGATTTAATCTGCAGACCTTATTCAGATCTCCCCATATGTCTCGGTAATATCCTTCATAGGAAAGTGAATTCCTGGATCTCATGGTGCATGCAGTTGTATACACCTTTAGACTCCTTTATTCTGGAACCAGTTCCTCAGGCTTCAGGTTTCATGACATTGATGTTTTTGAAGCATCCAGGCCAGTTGTTCTGCAAGACGTCCTTCAGTCTGTTTGTCTGATGCCTCTTTATGATTTGATTCAGGGGGTGCTTTTTGGCAGGAATCCTACATAGGGTGGTGCTGTGTTCTTTTCAGTGCCTCCTATCCAGAGGCACATGATGTCGACCACGATGCAGCCTGCTGGGTTTTCCCGCTACACACTTACTATTTTTTCTTCTGTAATTAAAAATTACATGGTGGGGAGATGCTTTGAGATGATGTAGATATCCAGTTACTCCTCAAACTTTGACTCACTAGCTTTAGTGTAGTTTGATGATTCTTGCCTGAATCAGTGATGGTGATAATGTTCCCTAAATGCTGGTTTTCTAACTCTAATCTTCCTTCTACATTTATTAAAATGTTGGCTTTCTACTGTAAAGAAGAGAATTCCTTATTCATTCATTCATTCATTCATCTCAGCATAGTTCTATGATTCAATGAGCAATAACATTTTACTATGACTATGGGGCTCAGCTTGTCCTAGATTTGACCAATGGGAGCCCCTTCAGGCTGGCTCCAGTGCCCTTTATGACATGTGCCTGGCATTCTTTGAGCACCTCTTTACTGTCTTGCACAGGCGGGATGTTTCAGGTCCTCCTTGTGCTGCCCCTGCCCCAGCCACATAATCAGCCATTTCTTTTCTTTCTTTTTTTTTTTAAAAGATGACCAGTAAGGGGATCTTAACCCTTGACTTGGTGTTGTCAGCACCATGCTCAGCCAGTGAGCAACCGGCCATCCTTATATGGGATCCGAACCCATGGCCTTGGTGTTATCAGCACCACACTCTCCCGAGTGAGCCACGGGCCGGCCCTAATCAGCCATTTCTCCAAGGAGTCCTGGTTCCTCTTAGTGGGGAATGGTATGTAGAAGCCATAATCTGGGTTTCAGGTGTGCTCACAGCTACGGGGTGTCACTGCATGTGGGCCCTTTTGGCACACTTAGCTGGGTGCCTCAGTTTCTTCATGTTAAATGGGGAAAAATCATCCCTACCTCCTAGATGGCATAAAAATTAAATGAGCCAGTAGCTGAAATGTGCTTAGAACCCTACCTGATGCATGATAATGCTATACACATGTTTGTTAGATAAATAAGATATACATACAGTGTGTTAGGTAGTGATAAGTACTCCAGAGAAAAAGAAACTGTGGGGGTGTTGCAATATGATATAGGATGGTCAAGGAAGGCCTTACACAGAAAATGACATTTGAGCAGAGACCTGGGAAAGTCAAGGGGTAAGTCATGCCCCTATCTGAAGGAAGCAGGCAGGGGGAACAGAAAATGCAAAGGCTGGGAGGCAGGAACACATCTAGCCTGAAGATAGATGTCAGCTCCCTAGATTCCAGCAAAACCAAATTTCTAAATGGAGGCACCATATTTTTTCTGGTAGGGGAGTGATGTGGGGGAGCCTGAAACTGAAAACCTGGCTCTGGGACCATTGGGAGCACGTAGCATCACAGATCAAAGGACCATGCCTGGGACTGTGCTAAGCATTCCCCATGGATTTTCTTGCTTAGTTCCCATAACACCCTTCAGAGGTAGACACTACCATTAGCTCCATTTTACAGATGAGAAATCGGAGACTCAGGCTGCATGGCTTAACGTGGCTGGGATGCAGCTAGTGAGTGGGGTGGGGCAGGATTGGAAAGCCCGTCTATCTGACTCCAAAGACTTTGCCAGAAGTGTCAAACAGGCATGTGCTCCTTCCCATATCTGCTCTGTCACTGCCTTGCCATAAGATCATTGACGATGAGGGCCTCAGTTTCCCCATGTGTCAAAATATCAGTACCTCCTTCCCTGGGAGGTGCCAATTCGACTGAAATCCAAGTCAAAGGCCAGGCGTGCAGGGCTGGGGCATCTCCCTCTGAGAGGCATTGGTGGGCTCCCTGCATGGCTTCCTGCAGCTGCCCCTCCCCCACACCCCTTCCTCTTTTTCACCCCATCTTCCCCAGGGGCAGCCAGCCAGCAAAAAGAGTCCCTCGACAGCAATGATGAAGATGGATGTGTGATTGATTCAGCCCCCCTTCCCTCTGCCCTTCTGGTAGAAAATTAAAAGACCATTTGTTAAGGGGCGAAAGTCCTCAGGTGCATCCTGAGGCTGGACAATTTGTCTCCGTGAAAAGGGTGCTATTATGAGAGAGGCTGGATGCAGGCGGAGGGCGGGCCGAGGGGCGGCTGGGGAGGGGGGAGGCCCTGAGGAGCGGAGGGGCTCGGGCAGGGGTGGGGGGAGGCTGAGACAATGGGGGGGAAATAATAAATACACCGGAGCGTGCCAGCCGCGGGGCTGCTGGCTGGAGAGGCCTGGGCGGCAGGGGAGGGGCTGCTCCGGGCTGGGTGAGCTCATGTGCTGGGGCCTCTGAAGCCAATTCCTTTTTCATGACCCTTGTCTGGGACCAGAAGGGTGTCACTCAGGAGCTGTGCCGCCCTCCATTAAGGGGGGTTTGTAAATGACCCTCTTTAAGGAGCGAGTTTCTCTTTATAGACCTCGGTGCAGAGAGGGGAGGGAGGAGAAGGGCCCTGAGTGAGCCCCCTGTGCCCTCTTGGGGGTCATTAAGTGATTAGAAAGAAGGGGCCAGTTTTCCAGCCACCATTCAGATGAGGGGATACATTTGTCACCGGCGCTATTATTTATTGTTTTTTAAAAGGTTGCAGTAGGCTCCTCCTGCTGTCCGCTGGCTCCCTTTGTGTGCCTTCTGGGGCTGCCTCCTCTAGCATCCCAAAGGCAAGGTGCCCCACCCTGACCTCGCTGCCCGTTCTCAGCCTCCCTGTCCACCCCAATGACATGCCTGTCCTGTCCCTCTCTCGGGCCCTTTGTGATGACTTATTGTCCTCCTGGGGTCCTCTTCCTGCCCTACCTCAGCCCCACGTGCAAGTTAAGAAGGTGAACCTCATGGTGAGGTCCCTGCCCCACCAGCCTGCCCCCTGGCACCCTCTCTTGCTGTAGGGTATTTGTCAACTTCTTCATCTTCTCCACCAGCACTTGAATTTCTTTTTATTTTTGGCAGCCTGTGGGTACAGGGACCTGAACCCTTGACCTTGATGTTATCAGCACCACACTCTACCGAGTGAGCTAAGCAGCTAGCCACTGCACTTGAGTTTCTTGACCATAGCAGTTGTGGCTTGTTCATTGCTCTATCCCTGATGCCCAGAACAGTGCCTGGCGCCCAGCAGGCATCCGATGGCAGTGTGTTTGTAAGCATCTCGAGAAAGATCTCATTTGCTTCTTCTGGACATCAGAAAACAGCATCTCCATTGGATGGGTGGGAAGACCGAGGCTTGGAGATGTTGCAGAGCTGTGTGGATTGTTGGGGCAGAGCTGGGATTTGACACTGGGTCTTGACACTCAGGAGGGAGAAAAAGACAATTGAAGGAAAGAAGGTCCATCTAGCCCTATGATTCTAGAAAGCTCTTTGCTTTTGGAAAGAGAAATCAGTAGGCCAGAGGAACTACTCCATTTTCTCATCCAAAGAGATAAAACAAAGTGACCTTTAAAAAATACTTACTTGTAAAATTTCCTCTCTTGTTTAACACCCAACTCCCTGCCCTGGCCCACAGGATGGGCTGCTGTCTGCCGCCTGCTGCTAGCCCTTCTGACTTGACCTCCTTTCTTGCTCCCTTCTTTTGGTTCTCCCAGTGGCAAGCTCTCTCCAGCCTCATCCCCTTGCCTGGAAGGTCCTCTCCCTTTTTGACCAGCCCCGTGTTCCCTGATTTGCCTACAAATCACCTGGGCGAGTTTTTAAAGATTAACCCTTGAGCCTCATTCTAGACCAATGGAAGTAGATTCTCCAGGGTTGGGACCCAGGCATGTGCATTTCTAAAAGCTCTCCAGGTGATTTGGAAGCCCTGGGAGGATTGAGAAGCTTTGGCCCAGCCAAGTCGTACTTCTGTCTCCACCTGAGCTCAAAGGTCATTTCCTGACCCCTCCCCCGGCTGGGTCAGGTCACCTTGAATAGCCTGCTCAGTCCCCCCAACTCACTTCTTGGTAATCACACGCATATTTGATTCACACGTGTCTTCGACATTTGCCTGCAAAGGGCAGGGACCCGCTGTTTGATTCACAGATGAATCTTCAGTGCCAGCACATCATATATTAGGTGCTCAGCACGATTTTATTGAGTGAAGGAGTAAACCTTGAGAGAAATGAGTGGCATTGAACCAAGGCCTTGGAACAGAATCGAAAAGGGGCTTTTGTGAGCTTCACTGACGTGCCCTTTTCTGCTCGGAGGCTGGGGTGTGGCTGTTTATGTTGAGATACCTAAATATGGCCTGGCCTTCCAGGTCCTTCCCAGGTGCCCCTCTGGACCTGTCTCCCCTCTGCCCCCTGCCGCTCCCCTGCCTCCCCATCCCTGTCCCTGACATCATTCTCACCTCCAGGCCTTTGCCTCAGCTGCTCCCCATACCAGAGTACAGGGTGGGGACTGCCCTGCAGCGCCCAGTAAAGAACCTTCCGTGCAGTAGATGTCAATGGATTTCTGCTGAATGAATAAATAAGAGTTGGAATAGAAATCTTGGAAGCATGTGCAGTTTAGAAAAGCATATTCAATATTATAATGTCATTTTATGTTTTGAAAGTGAAGGAGAAAAACATAAGCAACAAAGTGGAAAAATTAACATCATTGGTGCAAGAGTCAGACTGTACAGGTTCAAATCCTGGCTCTACCATGTACGTGCTGTTATCATAGGTCAGTTACTTAACTTCTCTGTGCCACAAGTTTCTCATCATAACACAGAGGTACCTGCCTTATATGATTATTATTACTATAAAATACTATGGATATTATATATAATATTATAATACATTGCGATTCTGGTATCATTATTAAATGAATTAATATGTATAAAGCTCATTGTACAGTGGCTGCCACATATGTGTGCTCAATAAACATTATCTGTAATTTTTCTTATTTGTAATATAAGCTGAAGTTCATTGACATCTTCTGAGCTCCCAGGGAGGACCTTGCCTTGTATGACTGATCCTCAATCTTGGGGGAGGGCACCCTGGGGTAGGGAAGATGGGGATCAGATCCTGATTCCTCCCTGTGGAGAGTCTTAGGTTTATCAACAGGGCTATGGGTGAAAAAGGGCTTCCTCACAGCCCCTCTCTGAGGACCAGGCCTGGCTCCATCCCAGATCTGGCTCCTCCTCTGACCTCCTGGCCAGCGTGGGGGATGGGCGGGTGTACTAGAGCCTGAGGAAGGGACTGCCTGTCCTCAGGGAAATGAGAAAAGTCAGCACCTGAGAGGGAACTTTGTGCAAAGCTAAGTGTGTTTAATACAAAGCATTGTCCCTTATTCTGAGATTTTTGTCCTTCTCGCTTTTTTTTAGTGCTAAAATGTCTATTCTATTATAAAATTATGATGATGGGAGCCAGTAGGTTTTTTTTTTTCTTTTTTAAACATTTTCAATCTTGGTGAGATGAAGGGTTGACAACTTTATAATGGCCCTTCATTTTTTCTGGTGAGGGGCAGGGGAAGAATTTACTAGTGTGTAAAATCCAAGTGGATCACTGATAGTGTGATTCATTTATTCAACTTAGTCCATATCTCCACACAATAGGCAGAGCGATCTATAAACACAGGCATGAGACCCTGTTGCTCCCCTGCCGAAAGCCTTTCCATCTCTCTTCAACTAAAACTCAGTTTGTGGCCCTGGGCTAGCTGTCTCACCATTGGCTGTGACTACACTGGCCTTCTCCAAACACACCAAGCACACTCCTACCATTGGACCTTTGCACCTCCTGCTCCCTCTGCCTGGCATGCCCTTCCCCCAGAAAACAGCATGCCTCCTCTTTCCTTCTTCCAGGTCTCAGCTGTCAGCCTGAGAGAGGCTTTTGCTGACCACTGTATAGAAAATAGCCCCTGCCCCACCTTCCTGCTCGCTTTTGATCACAGCACCCTGGTTTCTCCCCCAGCACTGAAATGATCAAACACATTTGTTTACTTGCTTACTGTCTGTCTCCCACTAAAATGTCACTTCCCGAGGGCAGAGACTTTGTGTGTCTCGTTTGCCACCTTTTGTCTGACTTCCGAACACCCCAAGCTCTCAGCGCTGGGTTGGGTAGATAACAGCTGCTCAAGACATTGCAGCCAGAAGACAATACTGCGAAGTCCCGAGGTTGGTTTCTGAGGTCTTCCTCTGAAACGACTCTGGAGTGGGGGCAAAAGGGAGCAGGATGGTGTGTCCAACCCAAATGCGCCCCTCATGTATTGTCAGATGAGCTGGAGCCCCTCCTCAGTGCCAGCTCCTGGGTAGGCATCAGTGGTGTGTGTCTTTGTAAACGAGACAGTCAGGTGGGGTGGACACACAAGTGGCTGGTTAGTGCACAGCCTCAGAGTTCTAGGAGCAGGACGTGGGATGTGCTGGGCTGGACCAAAGCTTGTTTACCCTCAGATCCATTCTCTGTCCTCTTGCTTGGGGCTGTGCCATGGGGGGAGTGCCACAGGCTGTGCCCAGGCTCTAGGGTCAGCTAGGTTTGGCCAATGGGAAGCCCCCTCAGGGGTTGAGGTGGGAGGAAGGGAGGGCCAGGGTACTTCTCCCCTCCTCTCTACTATGGTGGTCTCTCTGGTTGCTGCTGCATTTCCTCTGTCCCTCCAGCTCCTTCTAGTGAGCCCCCAGCTGTGGTCCTAGTTTCTTTTGAGGTTCTGGTAGTACCACTGCCTTCCTCTGTGCCTTAGGCTAGGGTAGAAACAGCTTCCTGCTCTTGCTAGTGTCTGGGTGTCTCCTCACTGTCCCCTGTTGGGCTCTCAGCTTACTCAGCACCAGAGTAACCAATTCCCTGCATTCATTCCCTGAAAATACCTGAAGTGGCACCCGTGCCCTCACTGGACCCTGACCAACACACATACCCGGGAGCCCAGTATACCTGGTGGAAACCTGGAGAGGCTTCATGGAGGAATCTGTGCATAAGCTGAGACCTGCTGAACCTTTGGCATCCAGATTTCCCGTACGGATCACTCCTGACCTCAACTCCGCCACGTCATGTAACAATCCCTGTCATCATGTAACAATCCCTCTCATCAGGTTTCTCAACCTTGGCACTACTGATCATACTGTGCTGTGGGGGGCTGTCCTGCACAGAGAAAGATGTCGAGCAGCATTGCTGGCCTCTACTCAGAGATGATGCCAGCAGCACACTGTGTCCCCCCACCCCCAGCTGTGACAACCAAAATATCTCCAGACATTGCCAAATGTCCTCTGTGGGCCAAATTGCCCCAGTTGAGAACAACTTCCCACTATCTATGTAGAACATCGCATGGTTCTGGATTCTACACCCAAGAGTCAGCTGGGCAACTTTTAAACATGCTGATGGCTATGACTTCCCTGCATAGATTGTATGAGAATCTCTAGGGAGAAGCCCTGGGCACTGGCGGGTTCTCCAGGTGATTCTGATGCGTGATCTGGGTTGTGAGGCACTGGGCTAGCCCAGTGAGATGCCACTTCTACCTTGATCGTTTCCTGATTCATAGAGAAGGAAACTGAGGCTCAGATAGCCCAAGTGCTGCAATCAGAGTCTCGTGTCAAGCGATGGAAGCAGCACGAAGACCCAGGTATTGCTGAAATGCCTTTGTTAAACCAAATAGCAAATCTAAAGAAAAAATTCACCCCAAACAGACACATGCATAAATGTGCACCAAAGCAAAATAGCAACTACTGCTTTGCAAGTATTACCAACCCTTCTTACTACAGAAGACAGGGACCCCAAGGGGAACTTTCTTTCCCCTGGCTCTGTCTCCATTTCTCAACCCATTTTATGCTCCGGAATAGCATCTGTGTCCTGCTTTCTCTCCTGGGGCCCTCTCAGAGTGCCAGTGGTCTGGAGGCATTGCCAGCCTGCACATCTGTGATGCTAATGGCACTGGGATGGTCGGAGATCCCCCATCTCCTCAGGTCCTGGCATCAGTGAGACATCCCCGGGCAAGGACTCCTACTCCACCTTCCTCTCAGTGGGGTTTAAGTCAGGGCTTCTTAGCGGAGCTGAGGTTTCCTAGCTTAAGTCAAATGCTGGGGTTCCTGTTTCTTTGCAGTAGGCATTTTTATATTCTCAGGGCACAGGAGTCCTGTCCTATTAACCTAAATCAGTTAACAAGGTTATTTTTGCTTCTTTAAATGGTTCTTCATCACTCACTTCTTCTGAAAGTCTTCTTGGGTCATTTTAGACCAAGAGCTGGCCAGCTACCTGTTTCTGTAAATAACGTTTTATTGCACGCAGCCAGGTCCAGTTGTTTACATTTTGTGTATGGCTGCTTTTGAGCTACCAGGACAGAAATAAATAATTGCAACAGAGACTGTATAGCCTGCAGAGCCTAAAATATGTGCCCTCTCTTCTTTCACAGAAAAATAGGCCCCTGTTTTAAGCTGGCAACTTCAGGTGCACAGAAGGTTTCCATCCGGGAATTTTGGGTATTGGTCCCAGCTCGATCAACTCCCTGGGAAGCTTTGGGCAAGTCACACTCTTTTAGGCTCCGTTTGCTTCTCTGTGAATGAAGAGTATATATTCTTTTGGTTCTATCTCCAAGTTGTAACTCACATCAAGTATTTCTTGTCACCCCTACTGCCACTACCCGGGTCCAAGCTACCATCTTCTCTCACCTGTCCTAAGGCAACAGCCTGCTCACTGGGCTCCTGGCTTCCTCCCTTGGCCCCCATAGTTCTTCCCACCACACTGCCGGGGGCGTCTTTTTGTAAATGGTCAATCAGATCATGACAATCCCAGCTCAAACCCTCCACATCCCACCTTCTTCCAGCAGCTTCCAAGGCCTGGCCTTGTTGACTCCGCTGCCTCCCTGCCCTTGTCTCCTACCACACTCCTGCTCTCTGTGTGCCAGCCACACAGGTCCTGTGGCTGCCACTTGGACCCAGGAGCCCATTCCCACCTCAGGGCCTTTGCACTTGCTGTTCCCCCTGCCAGGATTGCTTTCCCCATCCACACGTCTCACACCTGCACGTCATCCAGGTCTCTGGTCAGATGTTGCCTGCCTCCCCACCACCTTGCAAAATATTCATGTTATTTAGTGATTTGTTTCCTTGTTTATTGCCTGTCTCCTCTGACTAGATTGTAAACTCGATGAGGGTTAGTGACTGTGTCTGTCCAGAAAGATCACCACCAAGTCCTCAGGATGATGAACAGTGCCTGGGTGTGCATGTGCTCAAGAAATACTTGTGGGAATGAGTGAATGAATGAATACTTGTGAGGTACCTCAAAAAGTTCATGGAAGAATAGAATTAAAAGATAATACAAATCTTTTCATGAACTTTTTGCAGTATCCTTGTATTTTATCACAAGGGTTGAAAGGAAGATGTAGGTAATGCCCCCAAAATATCTAGCACTCTACTTGGCATGTAGTGGAGGGTAAGTCTCTGTAGTAATATGTCTCAGGGAGACAGAGCGCTTATCTGGCCCCACAGCTGTCTCCACGGATAGGCTCCTTCCTCCTCTCCCCTCAGCTTTAAAGGGGGCCTGGAGGATCTGTAAGGCCTCCTCTGCTTTCTTCTCTCTTTGGATCTCTGCTTCCTGGAGGTACGGCCAGTGGGTCTCCCATCCCTGTCTCTCTCCTTCCTCCCCTGTCAGGTGTTTTGCTCATCTTGGGTCTTAATTGAGATGGCAAATTCCAGGGACAGGGCTTGCAGCCAACTCTGCCAGCTTCCCCTGCCAGGAGCTGGAGAAAGAAAACAAAACCCCAGCAACGTGGCGAGCAAACCCCTCTCCATCCAGCAGGAAAGAAGCCTCATGTCTGGCCCATTTGGTCCACCCCATGGTGGGAGTCCAGGCTGGCCAAAGCCATGAGTCCAGCTCCTTCCTCTCTGCTCCCAGCCAAGAAGCACCTGATGTCCCTTTGCCGCCCTCACTGCCGCCGTGCCAAGCAAAGGGGGCAGTTTTCTGCTAAATGGAGACCAGGTGGTTCCTAAGGCAATTAGAGCCCCCTGAGCTGGCACTGGGCATTGGTGTGTGGGAGTGCTCGCTTCCCGGTTCTCTCTTCCCTGGCTTTATTTGTTTGCTTTGGATTAGAAAGTCTTGTGCAAAACTGAGCCTTGTTTCTATTCTGTTTCCACTCCCCGAGGCTGGGAAAGACCTGACATTTGCAGTTTCCCTGTGAAGTTGAGGCAGCCCCACACTCAAGCAGCTCATCTGTAAAATGGGGGACTAAATCCTGCCTTCATGTGGTCATAGTGAATATATTTTGTAAAGGTTGCTTCTTTTACAAATATGTCTGAGTCTCTTATGCAACTGAGACCTAGTGATAGAACATACCAGGTGGAGGGAACGGTAGATGCAAAGATCTTGAACTAAGAACAAAGTGTTCTGAGGTTTGGGGGATGTAACCCAAACCCATGGATTTTATGATGGGAGATTGCGAATGTGAAATTGGGAAGAAATGAAAGGTTAAAGAGGATAAAACCCCTCTTAAGATTCAAGAACAATTTAAAGGCACTTTGTTGGGGTTCTGGACTAACAGAAAATTTGACACCCATTTCTTGTCCCCACAGTCTAGTTGGGGAAAGCAGGGCTAAACAGACATGGGAAGATTAGAGTAAACCAGCTACTCAAGTAATTAATAATGCAAGTGCTAGAGCAACACTCAGACCTGGATTCCAGTCTCAGCCTTGCCACTCAATAGCTGTGCAACCTCAGGCAAGTTACTTAACCTCTCTGAGTTCTCTTTTCTCATCTATAGACCAGTGATTGTAGGGCTGTTGTGATGGTTCAGTCACATGCAGCATTTAGAGGAGCTCAGTACAGTGCCCAGCACATCGTGAGCACTCAGTAAGCTTTGATGTTATCCACAGTAACAATCACACTGACCATCTCATTTACTAGACTGTTATTTCCAAATTGCAAAGCACTTTTCAAATACCCATTTAGAACACAAACAAGCTCATGTTCTATTCCCTGGAATCCTCCAGCCAGAACTAGGAGCTTGGTGTTAACCCAGTTGAGTGTCTTGAACCTGGCCAACAGGATGGGTAGGATTTGGACCAGTAAAGGGGCAGGGAGGATACTCCAGGTGAGGGGAACCAAATGAGAAAGGGCCGAGGGGTGGGAAAGTTACAGTGTGTGCAGGGGGGAGTGGGAAGATAGGTCTAGTTGGACTGGAGGGTCGTTGCCAGGGGAGACTGAGAATAAGGGCGCCCCTAATTCTGTGTGCTAGAGTCTCTCCTTCTCATGGCGGCCTTCCTAGATAACCCCTCAGCTATTGGCATCTCCTTTAACACATTTTCAACTCCTGGTAGCTACCTTACTACTCAGGACCCTCTCCCCTCCCTCCCTCCTTTCCTTCCTTCCATGTATCTATCCTTCTGTCTTCTTTTATTCTTTTTATTATTAATCCTCCATCCGTGTTTCTGTCCATCTATTCCACAATTCATCCGTCCACTCGTCCTCTTTCCTTCCTCCTTCCCTCCTTTCCTTTCTTCTTCCATCCATAAATCCTCTCGTGGCCTTTCGTAATCTCCCCTTCCTTTCTTCCCTTCATCCCTCACCTTCACCGTTTATCTGTCTATCCATCATTCATCTGTTTATCCATCCAACTAACACAGCAATTCAACTTTTATTCACTTTATTTGCTTCTCATTTGGAAGAATTTCCATTGAGTGAGTCTTGGTAGGAGACAGAGTCAAGCCTTCCATAGAGAACTAGAGGGGCTGGATACCCTTCTCTTTACACCTAGCAGTCAGGACCCAGCCATGTGACCTGGGCTCAGGCAATTGAATGTTCCTGCCTGGGACTTTGAATCCTGAGGGTGGGAGCCAAAAACACAAGAATGAGTCATTCTCATAGCTGAGGTGGCTGGTGTCCAGGGGCAGTGGTCTCTGGTGATGACATCATTGTCAGAGTCCAGCAGCAGAGTACCCACAGGAGGGGCAGGCCATTGTTGTCATCCTTGCAGACTTCCCTGTTCCCGTAATGTGTTTCAGGGTTGTGTTTCCTGGTGCCAGCCTCCCTTGCCTTGACCCATTTCGTGAGCCTGGTTCTCCTACCTTCCTGGCAATTTCTGGGAGCTGCTCAATAGCTGTCCAATAACTTATTTTCTGATTAAGCTAGCCAAGTTATTTATTCACAAGTTATTTATTCCATTCTCTGATTATTTAAATCAACCATCATCCATCCATCCAATCAATTCATTTCTGCCACTCATTCATTCGTTTTTTCCTTCAATAAACATTCAACTATCTACATACCAGGCTCTGTGCTAGGTGCAGAGGGAGAGTTCAAAGATGAGTTCAATAAGGCATATAGTAGATGCTCAATAAATGTGTGTCAATGGATTTCATATGAGAGTCCCAAAGCCCCTGTGGGACATTGCTGATCTTGCATAGGCTGGGGCAATCCAGTGGTTAACAACAGCATGCCTCCCCTCCAGCACGCTTGCATGGAGCAGCAGGAGGGGACATGGTGTGAAGGAGAACGTGTCAGTCCGTGCTAGTTCCTCTCCCCACTTTCCCTCCTGGCTCTTGCTTTCCCTTCTTTCCTGCAAATCCTGGGGCACCGACAAGCTACCACCTTTCGCTTCCTCCTTATTATCCTGCTGGAGCCTTAGGCAGTCAATGGCCCACATAACACCCTTTTCTCTCAAACCAGGAGCTTGTTAAAGGCAGTGTGCGGGGCCCCTGACTTCAGCGGCTACAGGACAATCTGGTTCGATGCACAGGAAGTGACAATAGGAAAACCACATTTGGGACTTTTGTTTCAATCTTGGGGAAACCAAGGTGAAATTTGGGGTACCGCCTAGCCCAAAGCTGGGCTAGTCCCTGGTTGAATATTCAAATCCCACCATCCTTTTGAGAAAACCATCACACTTCTCAATCTCAGCAGCAGGCTGGGCTCACGCATCCTGAGACCCATAGATACCAACTGAACACAAGTCAGGGCTGGATCATCCCTGAGTGATAAGGTCCACAGGGTGGGACACGAACTTGGGGCTCTGTGAGAGAGTTTTCACTGCTGTGTGTGCACGACATTACATGACCTTGAATCTCAGGGTCAGAAAGTCATCCCTTTTTCCATCCTCTCTCAATCCTTTGCATTGCGTCAAGGAGAAAGTCTCGGCTGGGTACTGCTTGGTCTCTAACACCACTCCAACATTCACTACTCTCCCTTTTTAAGAAAAAAAAGCAGATCCAGGCATGGCTCCTTCAACAGACAACAGGGACTAGCTAGAATTCAATAATAATGTTTCCTTCTTGTGGCATTTATTTTTCTGATTACCTTCTTATTATGGCATTTAAGTAATTTTCCATTTAAGGTCAAGATAAGGTTTCCTTCTAAAATAAATTTAAATAAAAAACAGAATTGATTTAAATAAACATATTAAGTAAATTCCGTTAAAAGTGCTACTCGAATCTGGCAAGAATCATGCTTGGGGCATTTGAAAATGACTCAAGTTTGAAAGACATTCACTTTGTCCAATCTCATAAATGTAAAGAGTAATAATAGCTAGCACTCAGCACCCACTGTGTGCTGGGCACATTTCTAAGGTTTAAAACACCTAAAACCAAGGGCATCAACTTACTAGGTGATAAGTAAAACTATTAGCCTCATTTAACAGATGAGAAAACTGAGGCCCAGAGAGGTTGAACAATTTGCCCCAGATCTCACAGCTGGCAAGTGGCAGCACAGGATTAAACCTAGGGAGTTTGGCTTTGGGGACTGCGTATGCTTTCACTTGCTATATTCCAGAGAGGAAGAAGCAAAACCTAGAAATGATATATGCTCTGCTTACCCCCTGCCCCATGAGCACACTTGGACTACTTTCTAATTGGTTTGATCCAGACTCTTAGCAATTCAGGAAGTAAAATAGCCCATTAAGCTGTTAAAACCTGGCCAGAGCTCAGTCCACCAAGAATTCCATTTAGTCCCACAGTGGGATTTTGATATCCGCTGATTCTCTGTCTTGGACCTTCCATTCTGCCTTTACCATTCCCTTTTGCTAAATCCCAGGCTGCAGAACCTCTCCCCAGGACCTTTTAACCCTGTACACCCCTGCTCCCCAGACGGCGTGTCCGGGAAGGTGGGCCAATGCCTGTCTGCACTCAGCCCGGCCTCTTTGTCTCTCTACCCTTGGGACAAATGTCTCATTCCCCAGGGTGTCAAGGGGAAAATTAATCACCCGGGGGAGATCAGTCAGCCTGCTGACTTGGCAGGGGAAAGACAAAGAGAAATAGGGTGTTTCGCGGATTGGTTGGGTCCCCCATTAAGGGGTGGAAAAATGCTTGCTTTGCGATTACAAATGGGCCAAGCTCATGCTGGCGACTCCCGTTCCCCCTCACCTCAGGAAATCGCTGCTAATGCGGTTCTGGAGAAGGTGGCTGTCTCCTTTCCTGGTCGCTCAGGCCCCGTCCTCCTCCAGGTCAGATCCCAGCTCCTCTGCCTGCCTTCGGGGCCTGTGCCTGAGTTCCCTCTCTAGCTGGCCCTTCCGCCCTCCTGGCCTGTTGTCTCTCAATCCAGAAATCCAGTCTGTGGGCATCACACCACTGGCATCTATGAAAATGACATTTCAGCCACATAGCAGAGGCCCTATAGCATAGCAGTTATGAGCTTGGACTCATGAGTTGGGTTAAGAAGAAGCCCGTGTGACTACAAGTTGCTGGATTTTTCTATGTCTCGGTGAGGGGGTTAATATTAGTCCCCCTTGTGCCAGTCTTGGGGCTACTGCCCTCAGATCCAGGGGCTGACTCTCCAGGCTAAATAGACTGGCTCCCCTGGTGTCACCTGGGGTCAGCTGGTGGGAGGCACAGTTAGGGCACTGTCTGCGCAGGAAGGGAGGAGCCAGGGTATTTCTCTCCCTCTTTCCTTGTCTGGGACAGCTGCTCCAGTAGCACCTGCCTCTCCACCTGGAGGACCCCCACCCCTGTGTTTCCAGCTTCCATCAGGAGATTCCACCTTACTGCTGGGCTCTGGGGACATCAATTCCTCCCTCTATCCCTCCAGCCTAGGGGTAGGAGTGCTGGCTTGTAACCACTTCCTTGCCTTGACTTCTCTGTTTTCATACCTACAGCGGTGCTTTTCTAATCAGATCCTGATGGACATGCTATCTCATAGGGCTGTTACGGGATGAAGTGAGCTACTGTACTTGAAAAAAGTAGAGCACCATGAAAAGCACCTCGTGCAGAGCAGGTGTCATTTAAGTGCTTGTTAAGTAAAATAAGAATGACTCACACTTACACCACCATGGGCACTTGCCTGTGTCCTGTCCTCTCACTTAATCACTGCAAGGCAGACATTTTTGTTGTCCCTCACTTACACGTAAGCAAACTGAGGCCCAGAGAGGCTCAGGGACCTGCTAGGCCACATAGCTTGTATGTGGCAGAGCCTGAATTTGAACCCAGGTCTGCCCACCTGACTCTGCTTCCCCAAACCCACCACTGGGTTGTCCAACCACTTGCAAAGACTTTCACATCCTTTATTCTGCACAACAGCATTGTAGGGTAGACATGTGGCTAGTCCCAGATTACAGATGAGGAAACTGAGACCTAAACAGGGTTAGGAGCTTGTTTGTGATTGCACAGCAAGTATGTGCTGGAACCAGGACTGGAACGTGGATTCTCTGACCTGGGCTTACCTTTGCGCTGCTGAAGGGGACCTCTATCTCTTTCCAATATCTAGTTCCAGCCTCTTCCTCCCAGAAGCCTTCCCTGGTTAACAGTGGCCAGCTGTCTGCCTCCCTTTAGAGCCCAGGGAAGGCAGCTGGTTGTGACATTGTTTTCAGGCTTCTTCATTTCCCAGGAGACTCATGTCTTTGGTTTTCACGTAGGAATGTCTCAGAAAGGTTGTAAATTCTGGGCAGGGTCAATCCTTCAGCCTTTCTATTGGATCTCTGACCCTCCAACCTTAGCTTCAACATCCAAATTGCTGTTTCTATTCTGAGCAAAACCTCAGCAAATCTTCTGTAAGGCTGGCATGGCTCAGACCTCCCCAATCACTTCTTGACCCACTACCCCCACCCCAGGGTCTCATGGCTCATGAGCTTCTAAAGCCAGATGACCAGGGCAGGGGTGAGGAGTCTCCAAGCTCATCACTGCCAAGCTGTGTAGTTGTGGGCAAATACTAAACCTCTCTGTGCCTTGGTCACCTCTTGGGTAATAACAGGACTTCCTTCCCAGGGCAGTTGTGAGGATTAAATAAGGGAACACAATGACGTGTTCAATCTATTAGCCGTTGTACTGGGCTGATGTGATATGGTAGACCCCTCTGTGTCCTCTGTCCTGGCTCTAGCACCCAGAGCTCTCTTCTTGCTCTCTCAGGGTCAGTAGGTCTGACTTTCACCATGGCTCCACCAGGCCTGAGTACGGAGCTATGGGTTGGAGGAATAAACCCTAGACTGCAAGTCCTGTTCTACCTGTGGACTGTGTGACCTTGAACAGGCCATTCTACATCTGTGGTCTCAGTAGCCTCAGCTTCAAGTTGGGTTGTCTAACCTCTGCCCCACTCTGCCTCAGAAGGTTGCAGTGACAAATTCTAGGGACTGTTATTGTTAGGGGACAATCCATAAGCCATAGAACAGCCAGGAGTTAAGTACAGCTACCCCATTTTACAGATTGGCAAACTGAGGCTCAGAAGAGCTAAGAACCTTTACAAGGTCAGACATCTAGCCACTGCTGTGTGCTTATAGGTTAATGTCATTGCCTTGGTCAGGCCCTTCTTCCTTACCTTTTTCTCTGTCTCTCTTTCTGATGTGTGAAAAGTCAAATCAGACATTATCAGGGCTGTCAGGGAGCTCAGGCTTGGTTTTCTTTTTTTTTCTTCACTCCTCAATTCAGTTCTTAAAAACCATTTTTAAGAATATAAAGAATCAACCTAGCTAAAAAGGGCCTAAAGCTTCTCTGTCCAATAGGGTAGCCATGAGTCACATGTGGCTATTTAACTTTAAATGAATGAAAATGAAATAAAATAACAAGTTCAGTCCCTTAGTTGCACTAGCCACATTTCAAGTGCTCAAAGACACATGTGCTCATGGCTACTGTACTGGGCAGCAAAGATCTAGAACATTGCCATCATTGCTGAGAGTGCACTGACAGTGTGGCCTAGGGCAGGTTTCTCAACTTTGGCACTATTGGCATTTGGGGCTGGATAATTCCTTGTCATGGGAGCAGTATCTCTGGCCTTTATCCAGTATAAATTGGTAGTGCTCCTCCCTGGTTGTGACAATCAAAAATGTCTCCAGACATTACCAAACATCACCTGGGGGGACAAAATCACCCCTGGTTGGAAACTGCTGGTCTAGTTGATTTAAAAAAAATCCTTTTCTTGCTCAGAACTAAGGGAAATGAGCATATTAATACAGCAAGAAGGATTGAGGTTTTAACACCAAGAACTTCCTTGCTGAAATGGTGGTGACAACATATATTTGGGAGTTGGCTATAACTTTATTCCAAGCTCCACTCTGCCAGCTTCTTGCTGGGTTACTTTAGGCAAGTCAGTTTACTTCTCTGAGCCTCAGTTTCCTCAGCTGTAAAATGGTTGTAACTGTCACAGTTCCTGCTTTAAAGACTGTGGTGAAGATAAAACCAGATAACTCATTTAAAGTGCTTAGAAAGTAGTACGCACACAGAAAATGTGCCTTCCCCCTTTTTTGCAGGGCAAGGGCTTCTCCTGCAGACAGGAGATCTGTGGTTGCTGCTCCCAGGTGGGGATGGGACAGATGTCTCCCTTTGGGGGCCCCTGAGCCTGGAGCCTGGCACACTCTATCCTTGAGCTCCAGGGGGATGCTCGGGAGACCCTATCCTCAGCTTGGGTCCACCTGGGGTGGGTGTTGGAAATGGGGGCACTGCTGTAGGGATGCAAGGAAGGTGGGAGGCCGGGGTCTCTCCATCCAGAAACATCCATCAACGCAGAGGAAGGGACCAGGCATCTCAATGCAGGAAGGGCTTGCAAGCCAGGAGCGAGGAAAATTGATGCCTGCAGGAGACAAAGGAGAGCTGAGAGAGTGGCCCCCCAGGCCCTGCTCCTTCCACAGGTGATAAGATTGATGGGCAGATGAAGGAGGCAGGCTGAGTGATAGATAATTTCAAATCGGCAGTAAACACGGCTGTGGGGACTCGGTGCTCTTCTAACAAGTGTGACACCGGTGTGGAGGGGAGATGAGGTGACTGATTAGGAAACAAGACAGCCAGAGACCCTTCTGGGAGGCGGCTGGGCTTGGCAGGGCTGCCTGGAGTGGGAAGCGTGTGGGAATGAGGCCCCAGACAGACAGAGGAGCACGGGCCCCTGTGGCTCAGGCAGCTCAGGCTTTGTTTGTGATGTTCATTCGTTCACTCAGTAAATATTCACTGAGTAGTTATTATGTGCCACGTGCTGGGCTAGGTGCTGCAGATACAGCTGGGAGCAAGATAGACATGGTTTCCATGGCCACGGAGCTTCTTTCCTCATGGGAGAGACACTCAGTAAACAACTAAATGAATGACTGAGCAAGTTAGTTTTTAGGTTTTATGGCTTCTCTGAAGAAAGCAGGACATATGAGAGAGTAACCGAGTGACGTGGGGCTGAGACCTGAATGATGAAAAGGAGCCAGTCATCCAAAGAGCTGGGAGGGGAGCACTGTTCTGGATAGAGGAACAGCAGATGCAAAGGTCCTGAGGTAGAAATGAGCTTGGCATGTATTATGGGTGGAATTGTGTCCCCCCAAAAAACAGTTTGTTGAAGTCTTCACTACCGGTGCCTGTGAATGTGACCTTATTTGGAAATACATCTTTGGAGATGTAATTGAGTTAAAATGAGGTCATTAGAGTGGGACTAATCCAATATGACTGGTGTCTTCATAAGAAGAGAAGAGACAAGGAGACAGACACATGCAGAGAAAAGATGATGTGAGGACACAGAAGGAAAAGGCCATGTGACCACAGAGGCAGAATTGGGGTGATGTGTCTACAAGCCTAGGAATGCCAAGGACTGCTGGCAACACCAGAAGCTGAGAGAAAGACATGAAACGATGCCCACCTAGAGCCTTTGGAAAGAGCATGCTGGGCTGACGCCTTGATCTTGGACTTGAAGTCTCCAGAACTGTGAAAGCATAAATTTCTGTTGTTTTAAGCCACTGAGCTTGTGACGCTTGGCTATGTTAGTCCTAGGAACCTGATACAGCATGTTTGAGAAGAGAAAAGAAGACGAGGGGCTGGGGAAGGGAGGGAAGACCAGTTCCCGATGTGCATCCGAATGGAAGTCACTCCCCCATTCTTCAGCTGAGGGGACTGAGGTCCCGAGAAGGTGTGTGGCTTGCTGGAGGTGTGGGCTAGCCCCCAGTGGTGTTCATGCCCTTGGGGAGTCTCCCACGTTGAATCAGGGCTTCCATGTGTGACCAGGAGAATACAGCAGAAGTGAGGATGAATGGCTTCTGAAGCCAGGTCAAAAAGGCACTGCGACTTCTGCCTTGGTCTCTGGAATTGCCCTCCCTGGGGGAAGCCAGCCACCGTGTTGTGAGGACCCTCAAGCAGATCTGTGGGGAGGCCCACATGGTGAGAACCTGAGACCGCCCAGCCGATAGCTGGCAGCAACTTGCCAGCCACGAGAGTGCGCCATCTTGGAAGTGGGTCCTCCAGCCCCAGTCAGCTGAGCCAATTGCAGCCTCAGCAGACATCTGACTGCAACTTCTTGAGAGACCCTGAGCCTAACTGAGTTTCTCTCAAATACAGAGACAGTGAGAAATAATAAATATTCTTACTGTAAGCTGCTAGGTTTTGGGGTGATTTGTTATGCAGTAATAGGTAACTCACACAAGGTCCCAAAGCCAGTACGTGGCAGGGCCATCAGGAGAATCCAGGTCTTCTGATGCCAAGGCCTATGTGTTTTCTCCTACTTCGTGCTTCAGGCCAAGGGTTCCTCTCGTAACAAACTCTTGTTTCTTTCTTCTTGCTTCTGACAACTCCAGGATCAGGTGAAGGTTGAGGAAGGACTGGAGGGATATGGCAGTTGAGCTGGGTTGGTGGGGTGGGAAGCAAAGACTTTTTTGGGATTCTAGCTTCCTGCATCTGGGTCCTATGAAGACACCATCTGGAATGCCAAAGGAGGACTCAGGGAATCCCAGAACCAGAGTCCCGAAGCTCCCGTTTAACTGTGGTAACCACAGATGTGGTATTACGAATTTGGTCTTTTTCTGAAGTGGGGGTTTGGAAGTGTAGAACAGTGACACCAGTAGTTATTCTGCATGGGATGCTGGGGATTGGGAGGTAAATGACACTCCCTTGCCCTCGAGGGAAGGCAGGACCTCAAGGTCCTTCCAGGGCTATTTGGTCACTGAGAGATGAGGAAGAAGGAGCTAAAGACCATCCCTGGTGTATTAGTTACATACAGATGCATAACAAATTAGCAGCTGAACACAACAACAGACATTTATTTTCTCACACAGTTTCTGCAGGTCAGAAATTGGGAAGTGGCTTAGGTGGGTGGTTCTGGCTCAGGGTTTCTCACGAGCTGGCAGTTAAGCTGTTGTCTGGGGTGCAGCCATGGGAAAGCTTGACTGGGGCCAGGGGATCTGTCTGCTTTGCAGGTGGCTCACTCATACGGCTGGTTGGTTCCTCTCCACAGGGCTGCTTGAGCATCCTCCCAACATGGCGGCTGCTTCCCAGAATGTGTGATCTGACAGAGAGAGAGAGTGGAGAAGGAGCCACAGTGTCTTTTATACCCTAGCCAGAAAAGTCACAGTCATTTCTGCAATATCCTCCTGGTTACACAGATCATCCCTATTTGGTGTGAGAGGGGACTATGGGAGAGCACGTATGCTGGGAGGCAGAAATCACTGGGGGCCATTGTGGAGGCTGCAAAGAGATTTGAGGCTTCAGCAGCAGGTGAATGAGGGGGAAACTGCAGGAAGAGTGACTGGGAACCCTGAAATTGTGTCATGTAGGAGGCCCATAAGGCCATAAACCCAGCCCCTGGGGAGGATTCTTTGGTGTGGAAAGGTCCAATTTGTGCATTTCAAGAAGTTCCACATCCTTAAAACCAGAGCACCCTTCAAGCCCTGATTCCTGATGGGGGCTGTCAAAGTCGGTCAAATGATAATCAGGTGGGGTTTTGGGGAACCAATTTGGAGCCACATGGATTTGGATTCAAATGCCAACTCTATCACTGGCTGTGTGATCTTGGGCTAGATACTTAACTTCTCTGAGCCTAACTTTCATCATCTGTTAGAAGGATAGAAATAACTTCTCCTCCTTGCCAGTGTTGTTGAAAGGCTTAAATGAGATTTTGCAGGTGCAATACCTAGCAGAGCTTATGCCCACCATAAATGACCATGACTGTTAGACTCGTTTGCTTCTGTGTGCTCCATGAGAGGCTGATTTTTTGTTGACAGGCTGCTCTTTTCCCTAATCCTGAATGTCGTACACACCTTTGTGCTGTTGCTTATGTCATTTCCCCTGCCAGGAATGCTTTCCACATTGCCAAGCCCTGTCTAAATCTCATCTATACTTCAGCTTGCAGCATTATCCCTTTTGAAAGAACGTTTCTAGTCGCCTGAGCTGTAGAGCCCTCTTTCTCCTTTGAGCTCTTCTAGAGATGGGAGGGCCTGCTGGCAATAGGGCTGTGCTCAAAGAAAGGGCCCCTGGCCAGCACTTGATGGATGTTTGCTAAGAACATGGTTTGCTGTTTCCTTACAGCAACTGCATAAGGTAACCACTCCTGTTATGTCCATTTGACAGATGGGAAAACAGAGGTCATGTGACTTACCCAAGGTCACACAGCTCAGGAGCACCTGACATTTGAACCCATGCTTTTCCGGCTCTGGAACCTGCTCTCTTCGCCACTATACTCTGCTACTCCTGTGAGCAAAGCCTACGGCCAATTCCTTGAAGACAGATGTTTCCTTTTCTGTTCAGCTCATCCCTTGCACCTCCCAGGCTTCTGACACAGACCAAAGCACCTGGAAACAGCTATTTGCTATTGGCAAAGTGTATTTAATTGCTTTAGACCAGCCGTTCTCAAAGTGTGGTCCCTAGCTCAGTTACATCCCCTGGGAACTTGATAGAAATGCAAATTCTCAGGATGGCTGGTTAGCTCACTTGGTTAGAGTGTGGTGCTGATAACGTCAAGGTCAAGGGTTCGGATCACCTTACCAGCCAGCTGCCACCCCCCCCCAAAAAAGGGAAGGAATGCAAATTCTCCAATCCCACCCAAGACCTGCTGAATCAGAAGTTCTAGGATGCACTCAGCTCTCTGTGTTTTAACAAGACCTCCAGGGGATTCTGATGCAGGCTCCAGTTTGAGAGAGTGACTCTTGTCTCCTGCCCATCACTCTGCCAGGAGGGTGTTCTGTTGCTTAAATAAAAGGGTGTGTCTCCATGCAGGGACAGCTTCAGGCACTGGGTGGCATTTTCTCATCTTCAAGTTTCTCCTCCAAGTGCCTCTTTTGCAAACTTTGACCCTGGCCCCTGCTTGCCACCTCTCACAACCACAAAACAAATGACCGAGTGGCAGCGGTTATTGACAGGGAACTCAGCGGCCCTCTATCATGCTTAGTTTGGCAATTTGTTTGGAAGTTGTGGTTTGATTACCTGTGTGCCTGTGGCTGAAGTTTTATATTACAGGACTGTATTATCCTCCTGCTTTCTGTTAGAAAAACTGTTCTTGGTTTGCATAGTGGGATTAAGTGTTATAATGTTGCATGCAGTTCTGAGAAGGCATCACGACTTCCACCTATGTGTATTTGAGACTTCTGAATTAGAACAGCAGAGGTCTTTCTTCCTGCCTTCCCTTCTCTTCCCTTCCTCCCTCCCTCTCTTTCTCACTCCCCAAGTCCTTATTGAGCATGCTTTTTGAGTTAGGTACATTAAAGTAAACCCTCACAGCATTTATTTTATACTCCCCATTTTACGGAGAGCAAAACCGAGGTTTAGATGTGTTAAAATTGCTTGCTGGAGGGTGTACAAGGATACTCAGAAGTTGCTGCAGGTTAATGCAGGGAGCCTGACTCCAGAGCCCCCCGGGGGAGAAACAGCTCTCTGAAACTGGGGTGGGGGATACCTAAAGGGCTTCAGCCCTGAAGAATGCTGTGCTTCTGGGAGGGAGGGGAAGAGCTAAACTCCCACGAGCAGGTACTGTGTGGCAGGCACCATGCCAGGCGTTCTGTGTTCATTACATGGTCATCAAGAAGACACCATGGGACCCAGGGGGTCCGGTCACTCCATTTTCAGCTGGAGAAATTGAAGCCATTAAGTCCCTTGCCTCTGTCACACAGAAGTAGCTGGCAGAGCTGGGATTCAAACCCAGACTTCTAACTTGATCCAATTCCCTTTCCAAGGTGCTGTAGATCCTAGTACAGGGTTAGTGTTTCTGAAATGACCAGTGTGTATTGACAGAGCACCAAGAAGCAGGATCCCTTGCTGTCCAGAGAGAAAAGCAAATCCCATCCTAGCCCTTACTGGTAACTCTGATGATGATAATAATAGCCACTGTTCAGTGGTGTCTGCTTAGATCCAGGAGCTTTACTTTCCATTCAGTCCTCATGACAACCCTGTGAGGGAGGTATCATCATCCCCACTTCCCAGACAATCAGGCCCAGAGAGGTTAGGTAATTTGCCTAAGTTCACACAGTGAGTCTGTGGCAGGGCTTCAGTGGAGTCTGCTGCTGGCTCCAAAGCACATGTCCTGTCTAGGACTATTGCGTCAGTCAGCTAATGCTGGGTAACAAACTCCCCGCCAAAGGCACTGGCTTAACACCACAATCACTTATTATATTTCACCTGTCTGTGGTTCAGCTGGGGGTTAGCTCATCCCAGTGGGGCTTGCTAATACTGCTGA
Source organism: Cynocephalus volans (assembly GCF_027409185.1). Lineage (NCBI taxonomy): Eukaryota > Metazoa > Chordata > Mammalia > Dermoptera > Cynocephalidae > Cynocephalus > Cynocephalus volans. The sequence continues at coordinate 190,724,098 of NC_084461.1, forward strand.
AGGTTGGCTAGCTTAGGGGCTCTACACTAGGTTGGGCAGGATTGGGACACATTAGTGGGGCCAACAAGTCTACTCATCTTCTTCTTTGGACCAGTGGGCATGTCCTTCTCATGGCACTGACAGAAGTGCAAGAGAACAGATGGAGATGTGGGAGACCTCCTAGGGCCTGTGCTTAGGATGGGTATATTGTTACTTCTGCTCCATGCTATTAGCCACAACAAGTCATGTGGCTGAGCCCAGGTGCAAGGGACAAGGAAATAGACTCTTTCTTAGAAAGCAATATTGCAAATGACAAATGACGTGGATGAAGGGAAGTGTAATGATTTGGGGCCAATGAAGTAACCAGCCACAACCACTCAGTAGCTTGCAATCTGGATGGACAGAGAACATGGACCTAGAGCAAATAAGAACACACCAGAGAGACCACGAGGAGGTAAGCTGTATCCTGTTTGATTCCAGAAGGTGTAGGAGTCTAGAAGGGGTGGTCTCAGAAGGATTTTTGGAAGAGATCAGTTTTGGATAGTTCTTGAGGGATGACAAGACAGGAAGGAGACAGGAAATACATTCAGTTCAAGGAAAGCAGGGGAACAAATCCAGCTGGCAAGCTCCTGGAGGGCAGAAACCATCACTCATCAGGGAGGTTTTTCACTTAGGGCCATGGCTGGCACACACTAAGTGCTTAATAAGGAGAAAGAACACATGGGGAGAGAGAAGGCTGAGAGAGGAGGTCATGTTGGGGTGTGGGCTTCCTCCTCCCTGGGAATATTTGGAAACTTAGCTGATTCTCTCTGGGGTGACTTAGGGACATGCTGGAATAGAGACAGGGGAAGGACCACATGACATGGCAGTGTGTGTGTGTGTGTGTGTGTGTGTTCCAGCCCTGCCTTTTACCAGGGGCAATCACAAAACCTGCCACTAGTATTGTCTGTTTCCTTCCACTAGCTTATAAGATGCAGAAAGGCAGGGATTTCTAAGATTTTTTTCATTGCTGTATCCCCAGTGCCTAGAACAGTGCCTGACACATAATAGATGCTCAATAAATATTTGTTGGATGAATGAGTGAATTAAGTTCTCACACACCCCATGAGGTAGGTGTTATTATTATTCCATTTTGCAGATGAGGAAACCAAGGCTTAGAGAGTTTCAGTGTTTGAGCAAGGTCCATGTGTCATAAACGATAGGCTGGCTGATGTCAAAGCCCAAGGTTCTCCCTTGATTCCAAAATGCCTTTAATTTCACAAGCAACATGTTAACTGGGCAAAAGACAAGAAAAAAGAAAATCCTTTCATGATCCCACACTGTGATTACTTTCTCAGAGCAGGCCTTGTCCACATAGGGATTTCCTGTGCACACTTATTTTATTTGGATCCACTTTGAGAGACCCCCAGCCACCTATTCTGGGAGTTTGGGGCTCTTTCTCCTGGTCTTTCCCCTCATTTTGCTCACCCCGTGAGATATCCTGGTTATATTTATCTAGATCCCTCTGCAAAAGCCTCAGGGAGGCAAATAGCTCAAGTTCTTGATACTGATCCCTTTGTTGGATGCCATGGGGCTTGGCTATGTCATGAGACAGAGATGCCCAGTAGACCAGAGCAGCCCAAATCCTGGACATTCGGCTGAGTGCTGCACCTTTGTAGTCCACACATGACTTACATAAATGCTTACCTCAGAGCACAGCTTTTGCATGCGAGTTGGTGCCAGTAGATGTCTTGTGAACAGAGTCATCACACATCATGTCTTACATTATCCCTGTGGAAGAGCTGTCCCATTAGCACATAATATTAGCCACTCTGAGGCTCAGTTTCCTTCTCTGTATAGTGGGGATAGGAGTACACACTTCACTGTCCTTGAGGGATTGCATGGGTTATATTCAGAAGGCACCTAGAACACAGCCTGGCAGTGCAAGCCCCTGGAGATGTTAGTGCTTCTTATTATCACTCTGTCCCGGTCACTGTGCATTCCTCATGTAGTCTGCACGGCAGCTCTGTGACCCTTGTGCTGTCATTTTGCAGACAACCTTATTCAGTAGCAGCACTTCCCTTCGTTATAATGTGAACCCGCCACACTTACTGAGCGGTTAGCCTGTGCTAGGGCATTGTGCAAAATGTTGTATATGGATCACCTCATTTAATCTTTCCAACAACCCAGTGAGGTGAGGACTATTATTCTCATGTTACAAATGAGGAAACTGAGACACAGAGAGTTTCGATCACTGTCTAAGGTTGCACGTCGAGTATGTGGCTGGGCCCCGAGTGCATGCTCCTTATGTTCCTCTCTACTGTAGTCCTCCTTCTAGGGACAGACACAGAGGTCAGAGGGAACTGAGTGGGCCCTTTGCCCACTGTAGGGCTGGTTCAAGTTTTCCTCCTTAGACTCCAGCCCTCTGCCTTCCAGTGTCCTTGACCCTGTTTGGCAAGGGGTCACCATCTCATCTGTATGGCTCCCAGGGAAAGCCGCGACAGCTCCAATGCATCACTGGGTGGCAGTCACGCCAGAGCCAGTGTGTCATTTCCATCCATCTTTCTCCAAATGCTCCCTGTCACCCAGCAAGGGAGGCTGGGATGAGTGGGGAGAGAAAGAGGGGAAGATGGATGGGGTGTGGGGGCTGCAGGGCAGGCAGGGGAGTGGGGAGGGAGGTGGGAAGAGGGAACAGAGGAGGAGAAGCATGGTGGAGAAGTTGCTGAGGAAGGGAGGCGAGAAAAGAAAGAGAGGAGGAGAGAGGGTGTGAGCGAGAAGGAACTGGTGAGCAGCAGAGGGCTTGGAGGGGGATGCAGGTGAGGAGTGGGGTAAGGAAGCAGGGGCAGATGCGAGGGGGCAGTAGGAGAGGAGGCTGGGGAGCTACCAGCCTCTTTGTTTTTTCAATTCCAGTAGCCTCGTCCCCACTGGCTGTGCCCCCAGAGAGGGGCCCTGGCGAATGGAGAAGGAGGGAAATGGGAGAGGGACCCCCTCTACCCCCACTGATCTTGGGCCAAGCCCATTCGGGCCCCCATGTGGGACTGACCCTGGGGAGGGGGTCTATGTCTTCATCTGGAATGTCTGCCACTCTCCTCCCTTTTGCAAATCCTACCCATTCCCCAGCCTCCCCTTACTCGGAAGATCTTTTCTGACTCCTGCCCAGGCAGGAGTCCCTCTTGGCCTCAGGATTTAGCACTTAACTTGTACTGGACTGAAATGAACAAAGGGTTTAAACTGAAATGAACCAAGCAGGTAACATACATGAAGGTAGCTGGTCAAGTTCACCTCAGGGCAATAGGGAATGGTGAGGACTATGGCAAACTGGAGAGTGCACATGAATCCTAACAGGGCCCCAAGAGGAAACACATGACATCTTCAAATTAGGATAATCAAAGAGGGACAAATTACAAAGGTGCGGGGAGGTTGAAGGGGAGCCAAAGAAATAGATCGCCTCTCTCTGGGGGAAGTAGCAGAGAAGCCATTACCACTCTTAGGCCAAAGGGATGTGATGTGCGACTGTAGGGAGGGAGCCAGGGGACTAAATATCCCAACCTCACATTCTTCCTGCCCCCCAATCTCCTGCTGGTGCTTCTCAAAGGCTGAATCCATTGTAAGCCAGAGGAAAGGGGGCCCATTGGTGAGTCCATGTGGGTCAACCTCAGAGGACAAGGACAGGATAGAAAAAAGTGGAGAATGAATCTGGGAGGACAAACAATATATCTGAGATAGTGTGCCCCACCTGAAGGTGTTAAAATTTATTATATTTTAAACACAGTGTCATCTAAGCATAATATAAAATTCACCCACTTACCTACTAGCTTGAGATTTTTTTCTAGGGCCTGGTACTATTCTCAATCTTCTGCCCAACCCACACTCCATGTATCAGACAGGTCTTCCCTGCAATATCCTAAACTTCTTGAAGGCAAGGATCCTGTGTTGCTTGTGTTCTCTAATCCCCACAATGCCTTACCCAGTGACAGGCACAGGGGAAGTGCTTAAAAGAGTGGATCCCTACAATTAGTGAATTTAACATTAGCAGATTCAACTGAGTGATCTGGAGTATTTGCACAACATACACTGTAATCTGTAATTTTGTCAAGGGAAGAATTTAAATCTCACATGTATACGGGTGAGCATCACTCAGCTATTGAGAGAGCCAAGGAACCACCCAGCATTCACATTTCATTACCTCTATTTTCTGCTCAGTAAATCTAGTTAATGGATCAAAACTTCCTTTGTGAGAAATCACTCAGAAAAAAAAATAAGCTAACCTCAAGTCACTGGAGAGGTGAGTGTATCAGTTAGCTTTTGCTGAGTAACAAGCTGCTCCAAAACGTAGTGGTTAAAACAAGACCCATTTTACTTAGCTCTTGATCCTGTGGTCTGGCTGGATGGCTTCTGGGTGGCTCAACAGGGGCTGCATGGTCTAGGATGGCCTCACTCACATGTCTGGCAGTTGGTGGCCTGTTTGATCCAGGAGCCCCAGCAAGGGCTGTTTGACATGGCTCCATGTGGTCTCTCATTCTGCAGCAGGTTTGCCTGGGCCTCTTCACATGGTGGTCTCAGGATTCCAAAGAGCAGCAAGATAGGGCAAGCTCTCGTGCACAAGCACATTTAAGCCTCTGCTTCCTTCGTATTTACTAGTGTCCCACTGGCAAAAGCAAGTTGTAGGGACAAGTCTAGATTCAAGGGAGGATGGAGAAATAGACTCTGCCTCTTGGTGGGAAGGGCAGCAAAGATTTTGTGGCCATTTTTGCAATTGGCCACAAAGAATGAATGAAAGAGAAGGAGTCTCAACATGGTGCTCCAGGCACATGGGTCTTCTCTTGATTTTTCTAAGCATGTCAAGCTGTTTCCTGCCCCAGGGCCTTGGCCCTTGCTGTTCTTTGGAATGTTCCTTCCATAGATCTTGAAAAAGCTGACTTTCTTTTTCTCATTTTTAAGCTGAAGTGTCAGCTTCTCAGAGAGTCCTTCCACATTACTCTCTCTAAATAAGCCTCCTTTACTGTTATGAATCAATCACAGTATCTTGTCCCCTTCCTGCAAGCAGCATGTAGTTCATAATGATTTATTCATTGTCTCTCTCTCCCCTTCCCCCTCAAATTGCCATCATCTTTATGAGGTTAGGGACTTTGTCTATCTTAGTCACCACAGTGTCTTTCACATAGTAGGTACCCAACAAATATATGTGAATCAAAAGAATGATTCATAGAAAGAAAAATAGCTTTTTAAATGATGTTGCTCTTATACTTACAGAATCATTAAGAATATGAAAGAGAGGGCTGGACGTTTAGCTCAGTTGGTTAGAGGATGGTGTTATAACACTGAGGTCAAGGGTTCAGGTCTCCCTACTGGGCAGTCACCACCCCTCACCCTGGCAAAAAAAAAAAGAAAAGAATATGAAAGAGAACATTGAATTTTTGGATTATTTTTAATTGCATTTTATGGGAGAAATAGGCTATGGTGTGAGCTTGGAAGTTTGTAATCCCTTCCCACCCACCACTGTAGGATTTGATTTTTTTGGTATGCTTTTTGGCTCTTCCTTCCACACTTTCAAGGGACTGAGAATAAGCAGTCTTAGCCCTGGTTACTGGGGAAGACTTGAGGCTTTGAAAATGTATTAGTTAGCTGATGATGTGTAACAAGTCGCCCCAGAATTTAAGGTTTTTAAACAACAACCAATTATTATTGCTCACTATTTTATGGGTCTGCTGGGCATTTTTTTCTGACCATGGCTGGGCTCCCTCATGTACCTCTGGACATCTATGGCTCAGTTTTGCTGATTTGGCCTGGTTCTTTCACATCTCTGGGGCCTCTCTGGGATAAGGGGACTGACTTGAGGCTGGTCTACATGGTCTCTCATCCTCTAGCAGGCTAGGCTGGGCTACTTCATGGGGTGATGGCAGGATTCCAAGAGGGACAGAAGAAGCTACAAGGCCTCCTGAGATCTCAGGTTGGATGTGTCTGAACATCACTCCCTCCACATTCTGTTGTCCAAAGTGAGTTACAAAGAAGCCCACACAGGGCACATAGACTTCATTTTTGATCAGAAGAGCAATGTCATATTGAGAAGGGGATGGATACAGGGAGTGGGGGAAAAATGAGGGCATTTTTTCTGCAGTAAGTTGGTAGGCTAGAGCAGCCTCTGGGCAGGACTGTTTTCCTTGGACACAGGGCTGGTGCTGTCCAAGCCATCTCTTGGACAATACTCGGCTATCAGCACTCTGCATGAATCTTCCTTAGAACATCTGTCCCAGCACACTGTCATTATCAATTTGTCTGTCTCTTACGTGGGCTGTGAGTTCTGATGACCCAGACAGAGACCCCAGATTACTATCAATGTACCATTGTCATAATCCTTCAATGGCTCCACATTGCACTAGAATTAAGTCCAAACTCCTGGCCTCAGCTCATATAGTCTTTACTCAGCCTGGCCCCTGCCCACCTCTCCTTTTTCATTGTGTGCCCACCCATTCTCTCAGCCTATTCCCTCACCACTCGTCTCTTGCCAGTACTCTGCTATGCCAACCTCTTTCCTACCTCAGGACCTTTGCACTTGCTGTTCTCTCTGCTGGGTCACGTTCCCCCAGCTCCAGGCACGGAGAGGTCTATGTCCTCCTTTAGGTCTTGGCTCAAATGTCATATCTTCAGAGAGGCTCTCCCTGTGCATCCTGATCCTCCTTGTTATTTTTTAATCATAACACCTCTTTCTATCACAGCATTCATCATTTTATTATCTATGCATTGATTTGTTTCCTGTCTGCCTTTCCTCCAAAGACTGTCAGCTTCACAAGGCCAAGGACTTAGTTTTATTCACTGACAAGATCCCCAGTGCCAAGAAGAGGGCCTAGCACAGTGCTCAGTCAATGGGGCTTGCATGCATGCATGGATGGATGACTTCTACATGTGTTCAGGATGCAGCAGGTGGTTTGGTGGTTAAAACCTCCACTTCTGGAGTGCAACAGACCAGGGTTGGAATCCTGGCTTTGTCACTTCCTCGCTGTGTGACTTTAGGCACATTTCTGAACCTCTCTGGTCTCCATTTCTTTATCTGTCAAATGAAAATGATAATAGTACATCCCTCATAGGGTTGTGGAATGATTCAGTGAGATGATTTACATGAAACACTTAGCATAGGACTGAGCGCTCAGATACCAGTAATTATATTATCTTACTCAGTCGTCACACTCACTACCCTGTGAAGTAGGTATCACGTTGTCTCCATTTCACAGATGAGGGAGACTGAGGCTTGGGAGCTAAAGGGCCTTGTGGTTCCAGGGCAGTCTGGGGATTGATAACAGTGTGTGTCACAGAGTCAGGTGCAGTAAGTAGCTGTTCTTTTCTCTTTGCCAGCCCAGGCCTGGGTGGGTGATGGGGCCAGTGGAAAACAGGGCAGAGGGAAGTGGAGCAGCAGATGAGGCAGACGCTGGAGACCTCAGAGGTTAGGAGCACCAGCCTGGAGCGAGGGTCCCAGCTCTGCCATTTTCTAGCTGTATGTTCTCGGGCAGTTACTTAACCTCTCTGAGCTTCATTCACTCATCCATTAGGCTAAGTAATGACAAACCCCCTAAGGCTGGGGTGAGGCTTAGAGAGACAGTGTATGTGACGAGGGTATGGAGGACCAGCTTGGTTGGGATTATATATCCACCTGGTTTTGCAGCCAGGAGATACAGCATCGTCCAGGAGGAAGAGAGGCACCTTTCCTGCTGTGGCCTGGGTTTCTGCATCGCAGAACTAAGGCCTGGTTAGCACAGCCGAGCTCAGCTCCAGCAATTTGTCTGCTTTGTCTCTGCTCAATGGGTGTCCTGGAGAGAACTGAGGGGACCAAGGACCCTGGCTTTTGTTCCCTGCTCCACCTTGCCCAGTGCTGGCAACCACTCAACAGGGGATCATTTCTCAGAAAGCAAATTTCCCAGCCCTCCAAAAGCACCTGTGGCCTTGGTCTCCAGGCTGCGGTCTCGGGGAGCCATCCTGGGGACAAAACTCTGGAATGGAAATTAAATAAGTCTTCACTCTCCTCAGGGATCTCAGGAATCCCAGGGGCCTGTGGGGCAAGTGACAAAGCCTCTTCCTGGAGCAGGGATGTCCCAGAGGGTATTATGTGGTAGAAAGAGCACTGGATTAGGAGTTTTTTGCTTCCCATGTAGACTTGGGGAATTATAGAAAACACTGCAAGAACATCTTTGTGCATCTACCTTTTGGCTTCCTGAGGAATTTTTTCTTTATGGTCAATTTGCAGCGGATGGCTTGATGCATCGAATGGGTGCTGGTTGTTTACTGTTACTACATTCATTCTTTACCCTCCTCTGTATTGCTCTATGCCCCGGGAGACAGACTCCTGTATTTCACAGGCTCCTGTGCTTTCTGGCTTACATTGGGTTCAGCCAGTGGGAGGCTCCGGCAGGAGACTGAGGAGAGAGACGCTGGGGTATTTCTTCCCAGCTTCCCCCCTGATTCTGCAGTGTGTCTTGGACCATGGTTGTCCCTCCAGACTACAGCTCCTATGGTCCCTCTTCAAGCCCTCACCATGCTTGGTAGCACCGCTTCCTCCAGCACAGGGGAGGGGTGCGATGGGTGGTGGAATAACAGCACTCCGGTGTTGCTGGTCTCTGGGTCCCTCGCCCTTTCTTTTTGGTTCTCTTAACCCTCCCCACATCTCCATAAACAGTCTTTTCATTAAAATCTTTTTCTTTGAGCAGTCTGAGGATGAACTGTTTCTCTCTAAAACCCTGACTGATACATGAGTTTACGACATTGAATGGCGTAAACATTTTCATGATCATTTCTACAAGTGGATTTTCCCAAGCTTGTACCAGTTGACCCTGCTGTTAATGAAGTTTGCTTGCACCAGTGACCAGCGACATTGCAAGCACGGGCTGTTACGGGTTTTAAAAAAACAGTGTAGGAGTTATAAATGGCACCTCGAAGTTTCAATTTGCCCTTCTTTGATAATTAGTAAGCTGCGCCAGTGGTTCTCCACCAGTGGCAATTTTGGCCCCAGTGGACATTTGGTGATGTCTGGAGACATTTTTGGTTGTCCTCAAAATGGGGAGTGAGGATGCTACTGGCATCTAGTGGGTCGAGGCCAGGGATGCTGCTAAACATCCTACAATGCACAGGACAGTCCTCCACAGCAAAAATGTTGCCTGATCCCTATGTGTCAAGGTTGAGAAACCCTGGGCTACACATTGTTCACGTCTCAGGAGTTCATAGTACATATCTGCTCTGTGAATCAACCACATGCCAGGTCATTTGTCTTTCCTTTGCTGGATCAACTGTTCACATCTTTTGGCCAGTGGCCTGAGATTTGGCAAATCCAGGCTCCAGGCCCAGCTTGATCATTCACTTGTTTTGTGTCCTAGCTGATGCTTCTCCTCAGCTCAAAAAGGCCTTCTCTTCCTGTCCTGTTCCCCCACTGAGTTTTGGTGGGACCAAATTGGGCAAAGGACAGGACAGGATTTGGGAAAGTATGAAGTGTCTTATAAACCAAACCAACCTATACTTTCTCAGCACCTATTATGTGCTGGGGTTCAGATCAAGAATTCAATGTTCTGGGAAAAGAGGCTCCTGGCTATATTGTGAGTTATGGCCGAAGACTGCTCTTCATGAGAAACATCTTCAGAGTGGGCTGGGAAAGCCTCCCAAGTGTCAATTCATACTTGGCCTTGGGACTGTATGGTGTATTGGTTGGATTTGCAGGCATCAGACTTTCTAGGGTCAAATCTGGCACCATCACCCACTGGCTATGTTACTTTGGTCAAGTGACCTCAGTTTATTCATCAGTAAAATAGAAAATAAAATAATACTTCCTGTTTTAGTTATCTATTGACATATAAGAAACCACCTCCACCTAGCCGCTGAGAACAACAAGGATTTATTATTTCTCACAATTCTGTAGGTTGGCCAGACTTAGCCATGTGGCCTTTCTTTTCAATATGGCGTCTACTAGGGTCACTCATGTGGCTACATTTATATGGCAACTATGTTGGGAGGGAAGGTTCAAGGAGGTTTCATTTATATATCTGGTACCTCCATGCCCCTTCATGTGACCTCTCACCCCTTGTGGCTAGCTTGGGCTTCCATACAACATGGTGGTCTCAGGGTAGTCAGACTTCTTTCATGGAACCTGGCTTCAAAGAGGAAAAAGTAGAAGCTACCAGTTCATTTAAGACCTAGTCTTGAAAAATCTCAGAACATCCTTTCTACTGTATTCTGAGTCAAAGCAGGTCACAAGGCAAGACTAGGATCAGGTTTGGGGAAATAGACTCCACCCCCTGATGGGAGGGACAGAATGTATGTATACAGAGGGAAGGAATCCGTGGCAGCATTCAGATACAGTCTATCTCAGTACCCATCTCATGGGATTGTTGTTAGGATTGAATGACGTGATATATGGGCTGCACGTGGTTAACATTCTAAAAACACAGGTTAATTATTATCAAAGGGTGTATTAGGAGTTGTGGTACAGGTAGAAAGTTTGTCCTGTATTCTCATGGCTACTGGTTTGGATGGGACCTTCCCTGGTCATTTAGTTCTTCCCCATCACCATGTGTCAGCTGAGCCATCTCAGACTTAGGCCTTCAGAAGTAACAATGCTAGGAACGCTAACTCTTATAGAATGCTTTCTATGTGCCAAGTGCTTTACGTGTATTAGCATGTTTAATCCTCACAACAACCCTTTGAAGTAGGTCCTGTTATTATCTCTACTTTACAGGCGAGGGAACTGAGTCACCAAGAGATTAAGCGATCTGTCCGTGTTTACACAGCTAGTGATGGCAGAGCCAGGATTTGAACCCAGGCAGGCTGGTTCTACGGTTCATGCTCAGCTACTGTATTAGTTACCTACTTCTGTATAACAGATTACCACAATGTAATGGCTTTAAACAATAAACATCTATTACTTCACAGCTTCCGTGAGCCAGGAATCAGAAGCAGTTCAAGTGGGCTTCTGGCTCAGGGACTGTCACGTGCTACAATCAAGGTGTCGGCCAGGGCAACAGTCATTTTAAGGATTGACTGCAGGAGGCTCTGCTTCCAAGCTTGCTCATGTGGCTAGTGACAGATTTCAGGTTCTCACTGGCTTTTGGCTGGAGACATTAGTTCCTTGCCACTGGGACCTTTTCATAGGGCAACTCACAACATGGCAGCTTGCTTCCCCCAAAGCAAAGGATCTGAGAGAGTGAACAGAAGTCACAGGCTTTTTCCAACTGAATCTTGGAAGTCACACCCCATCTCTTTTGCCATATTCTATTCATTGGAAGTGAGTTATTAGATCCAGCCCACTTTCAAGAAGTGGGAACTACACAAGGGCATGAATTTGAGGAGGAGGGGAACATTGAGGCCATCTTAGAGGTGGTCATCATAAGGCATTCTTCTTAGTGGCAGTCATCTTAAGACGGCCATCTTACAGGCTGCCTACCACAACCACAGTGCTCTATTCTTGCAACACCACAGCTGCCATCAATAATAATCAACAGTTGCTTAAATGTTGTGGCTTTCTTTAGTATATTCATTAAAACATCCTGAAAGTCCAGGGCAGATGCCTGGAGTGTCCCACAAAGCTCTCCTGGCCTTGATCCCTGTCCTCCAGGAGATAATATGCAAATACGGAGATTGTTGCTTCAGGTGTGAATGAGTTGGTTGCTAGTGAGAATATCCCAGGGAATGATGGGTGCTATTTGAAAAATTAGCAGCATTTGGAAAAATAGCAGAGCCCGTTGTTTTCCTCACACAAACTGCAGAATAGGAATATGAACAGAATCTCTTAGTTTGTGGGGATGCATGAATTTCAGGGCAGGAATTCTCACCTGTTTATGGGTGAGCTTCTTAGACTCTTGGGGAGGGGAGGAAGGAGATTTTTATGTTATCAAAAGGCTGAAAAACACACATATCTCACCCCAGTTCTTCACAGTGCTGCCATGGATCTTTCTTACTTCAGATCAACGTGATTTCTCCCAGCTCACAGAGAGGCGGCCATTGCTGCACGCAGTTATGGCCACTCCCTAAGCCCCAGAGCTGGGGCCTCCTCTGTGGGTGGACTGGATAGTGATGAAGGGAAGAAACTGTGCTGGGAGATATGCTGGACGATTGGAGGGAGCCATTCCTGGGATGTAGGTCTCCAGAGGGTGGTTGCTGTTCTATATTTACTTGTGGAAAAGCCCTTCAATCCAGAACTTTCCTTACAAATGGGTGAGTCGTCTTGAAATGGTCTCTTTTCCCCAGTGGCTAGGTCGCAGGAGGGGTGTTTGTGGAATAAGCTCCTTAAGCCAGCACTAACTCTTGGGATTTCTCCAGCATCAGGGGAGGAGAGGGTGAAGTGGGGGTGGGGACATCAACAGCAGGGCTTGCAGGTCACAATAACAATGATTGTTAACTTTCATGAACACATACTATGTGCTGGGCGTGTGATCCTCACAACGTGCCACGGGGAGTAATTGTACTGCTAAGTATCCGCATTTACATCTGAGGAAACTGAGCTGCAGAAAAGAGAAATGACTTGCTCAAGGTCACATAACTTAGACATGTCTGAGCAAGAATACAAAGGTTGTGCCACCTGACTCCAGCACCAATACTGCTAACCACTAAGCTGAACTTCCTATGTCCTGTTCCTTTCTGGGGCATGTTTTGGGACTGGCAAATTGGTCCACAAATCTCTGTTCTTTTGCAGAAATATAAACTGAGCACTTGATGTTCTGCCTAAGTCTGTGTGCTCCCACATAATCCCCTACTTTTCCCACCACAGCCCTTAGCATGTTGTATTTCAGGTCTCGGGGTAGCAGGCTCTCTTCTCTATGTCAGTATCCTCAGCACAGAACAGGCCAGCTATGAATGCCATGGATGTGCAGCTGTCTTGTGCACAGATGCACACATAGTTGGTGCTAGAGAAATATTTGTTTGAGGAATGAATGGAAGGCACTTGCTTCTGTCTTACAATGGGGGCATTTTGTGTTTGAACATAGGTTTGTCCACACGATGGAGTCATCTTACGCCATGAGGGCAGACATTCTACTTTGTCCCCTGGTTTTGGTTCAAGCTACATGCACCCTGCACCTCACTTCTTCCTTTCTAGCCCCATCCTGGCTGGGGCTGCCCCTCTCCACCTGCCATGACGCTTCTTATCTGTCTCACTGCCCTCATAGGTGAGCGGTGCAGATTGCTAGTGATGAGAAGAGAAGGGGAAAAGATAAAGGATTTTGGTCTTTCCTGGTAGCTCAGCTGGGGTGTAGGGAGAGATCTTACTCTCCCTCCCCCAGTTCCTGCTGGGCTGCTCTGAGAATAGACCTGGGAGAGAAGAAAATGGAGCTGGTGAGAACTTCAACAGAGGCCGCATCCACATGGTCTCAGCCCAACATTTGGCGAAATATTGAAGGTTGGCTGAGGAGGGTGGGGGGAGAGAGGGGGAGAGAGAGAGAGAGAACAAAGCAGATCTGTGGATCTCTGTCTACACTAAAGCAATGTATGAAGGCCCCGTAGCGACACACACACACGTGCACGTGCTCCTGCACACATTTAATTTCCTTTACTGGACTGTAAGCCCCAGATATCCTATATAGACATCTGATTGCATGACTCTTATAGAGACAGCAGTATAGAACATCTGAAACCAAAATGGCCCCAGAGGGTGTGGGATGTGTGACTTTCAGACAGATACAAACATTCCAGAGGAATTTCTCCCTGTAGACAATATTTTTTTTGTCCACCTCACCTGTAACTACCATTTAGTCCCTCTCTGTCCACAGCTATAGTGGGGGAAGAAATCAGATTGAAAGTTCAACTGGTTTATGTGTTCACCACCCCCTGACACACACACACACAGCATGCACATTATAAATACACACACACACATGCACTCCCACACAGAATACACACACGGACACAGACCCATACACAACTCGCATTGGATGCATACACCTAAACCCTTGAAAACAGAGAGTTGGGATACACAAAGACACAGGCTACATACAGATACACACACACACACACACACACACACAAACCATATACACAATAGGCACCTTCAACACACATGCATATACTCTTGCTACAAGTAATTCTCACATGACTAGTCATTCCACGTGTGTGTGTGTGTGTGTGTGTGTGTGTGTGTGTGTGTGTGTGTGTGTGTGTGTGTGTCCCAGCATCCCCCTGGCAGGCACACGCCGGCCAGCCACCACTTGAATTAGCACCAAAGGATTATGGGACCCTGGGCCATTAATCTAGGTGACAAACAGGACTCAGAAGGCATATTTGCACCCCGAAATTGAAAAGATTAGGCCATATTTGTCAAGGATTGGTAGGGCTTTATCGCCTCCACGGCAGATGCTGTTAAATATTCATGAGCTGCATAAGTGGGAGAAACCCTAGCTAGACCTGACGACTTTCAGCTGTAGAGGGAGAGGAGGAGGGGAGATTTATCTGAACTCAGCAAGGGATGAAAGGTATGGGATCATGTACCCTTGCTGGGCACAACACGCCACCGTCGGGGGAGGAGGCCCTGGGCGGGGCCTCCTGGGCTTCTTTGTGAAGAGGGAGGGAGGACTCAGGGCTAGGCTAGGCCAGGCGGGGTGGTGGGAGGGAGACCAGGTAGTTGTTCTCTGGGCTCTTATTTCACTGTATTGTGGGTAGTTGTTTACTTGCCTGCTGACCCCCGGTGGATGAACTCCCCAAAGGGTACCCCCATGACTTCCACAGTCCCCCACCTCCTGACCTCCCCACTGTCCAGCCCCACACTCAGCACGCAGTCAGAGGCCATCTATGGTGGAGCGAAGGCCTCCTTATCCAGGATGTGCCCCATCGAAGAAGGAGCAGTGTAAGGGTCCTGGGGCTGCATCCTGGGGCTGGTTCTGATATTGTTCTAGAAGCCAGTCTGGGCATATGAATACACTACAGGGATTAAGAGAGGGGATGTGAAGTCAGGCAGACCCAGGCACAAATCCTGGATCCATCGTTTCTTAGCTTCAGGAGCTTGAACAAGTCACTTAATGCCCCCATGCCTCTACTCCTTCATCTGGAAAAGGGTTCAGTAACAACAGCACTGAGCTCCCTAGACTGTTGGAGGGTTGAATCAAGCTATTGGTGCCTGGTACATAGAAAATGCTCAATAAATGGCAGCCATTATTGTAGGGAGACTGTGATTTATGGAGGGCTCATTCTGTGCCAATCACTGTGCCCAGTTGGTCCAAGCTCAACAGGGAACCCGGGCATCTGGCAACAATTCGATAGTGAAGCTGTGCTGTCCAGTAAGGTAGCTACTAGCCTTTCATTTAAAGTTAAATAAATTAAAATAAGAATTTCAGTTTCTTGGTGGCACCAGCTGTATCCCAAGTGCTCAAGAGACACAGTGGCTACCATATTTGATAGCACAGACGCAGAACATTTTTATCACTACAGAAAATTCTCATGGATAGCACTTTGTGTGATCTTCTCCCGCTCAGAAGAGTTAAGATTCTAGTGACCTGCTTAGTCCAGTTTTGCTGGATTTAATTTAAGGATAAATATGTCAAATATGTTTGGCAAACTCTGGGTTAAACAAAGTGGAAAGTTATTCCTTTCTTCTGGGACTTGTCAGAGCCTTTAACATGTCATGGCTGTTGTAAACGAAGTCTATAGAATTCCCTATGTGATTTGATCACAGAGCATTTCTCCCCCTCTGAGCATGTCATGGGACTAGGGTTCCCTGGAATGCAATTTGGGAAATGCAGTGATAACACTAATCCCCCAGAAGGTGTTCATACCTGATTATGACTAAAAATGGGTGAATGTCTCACAGGGGTATTTACACTTGAATATTCCTCATAATGAGTTGCATGTGTGTGTATCAGTCTCCCTACTGGCATGAGCTCTTCAAGGGATCTAAGTTATCTCTATGTCTTCAGAGCCTAGTACAGTGCCAGGGGTACTGAATGCTGTTCATTCATTCATTCAATGAACGTTTATTGAGCACTGTAGCAGACATTGTTGGGGCACCATTCATGCCCACTGAGCTTTTCTCTGAGCTTCCTGGTGGGGCTAAGCTCCAGTTGCCTGTAGCAGTAACTAGCTCCATGACATCCCTTAACTCTTTTTTTTCCCTTCTCACTTTCCCCCCAAGTTGGGACCACCTCCCAAATAAACCTCTAGCATTTGAATCCCCCAACTAGAGGACCCCAACCGAGACAATCACATACATTTTTTGCCATCACTCTAAAGACAAGCCCTGATACGTTTGCTCAGATCCTTCAATGTTTCCTTGTTGTTTATCTGATCAAGTCCAAACACCTTGGCAAGAGTCTCCAAACACCTGTCTAGTGGTAACTCCCACTCTCTGGCCATGCTCTGCCCAAAATGAATTATTCACTGTCTCAAAAGCATGTCCTCCTGCCTAGCATGTCATTGTCAGAATAACCCTGCCTGCCAGACTGTTCTCCACTGTTTAGGCCAACCTCAAAGGTTGCTCACAGTTCCTACCACATTCTTTCCTGCACAGTAGAGATTGATAAACACCTAAACACATGTGCATGTCTGACCCTCAGAAGACTGGGGCCAATTCCTGGCACTTTGTAGTTCATTAAGGAATGTTTGTTAAATGTAGGACTTCTGCAAAACAGCAAAGCTCTCTGCTGAGAGCCTGAGGAAGTAGATTAAGTTGGCTAAGATCAGAGCAGGGGAGGTGTAGGATAGATCCAGGGAATGTTTCCCCCAGAGCAAAGGTTTTGAATGGGAGAGATGCCCTGGAGCCTCATCTCTCAGGTACTTTTAATGACAGGATATGCTACATGCAACATTAATCCATGACATTTTGGGGATCACCATTCCCAAAGGCATCAGGACCCATGGTGATCCCTGAGGGTAGATCAGAACATGCCAGGCACACATAAATGATAAATGATCAGAAATGACTGTATCGATGAAATAGGGAAGAAAATAACCCCAGTAAACTATCTGGATGCTGGTCAGTATGATGTCAAACCTTTGGGTCTCATGAACATCTAGATTTAAGACTGGGGTTTGGGCAGGCAGCAACTGGAGGGCAATAGAAAAAAAAAAGGGAGGGAAGGAATGAGCTAACGCTTATTGAGCATCTACTGTGTGTGCAGAACTGTGGACTGGTTGAGAGCTAGGAGTCTGGAGCCAGGCTGCCTGGGTTTGAATCCCCACTCTGCACCCTTCCAGCTGTGTGACCTGGGCAAGTCATCTCCCCTCTCTGTGCCTCAGTTTCCTCATCTGTAAAATGTGGGTAATAGTACTACGTATCTCATGGGGTCCTGTAAAGATTAAATGAATGAACCCATATAAAAGCAGAACAATGCCCAGCACATTTCAATAAATGTTAATTATTATTATTTGGTGGGTATATAAAAGACATAATTATGATTACTCTCATTTAGTCCTCTAATGTAACCCTCTGGGGGTAGGTGAGATGATCCAATTTTACAGATGAAAAAAATGAGGTTCATAAAGGTTTAAAAAATTTAACATTTAAACTCAGTGCAAAACTCTTGTTCTTTCCTCTCCCTGGCTTGAGGCTTGGGAGTGGGAGGAAGGGACGGTGGTGAGAATGTCAACAGAGGCCAGATCCACACGGTCTCAGCCCAACCTCTGGTGATATGTTGAAGGCTTGCTGAGACACAGATGGGCAAAGCAGATAAGCCACTGTAGATCTGTCTACACAAGAGCAGAACCGTGTATGAACGTCCCCCCCAACCCTCCATTTAATCTCCTCTACTGGACTGTAAGCTCCAGATATCCCATATAGACATCTGATAACATGTCTCTTATAGGGACAGCAATATAGAACATTTGAAACCAAAATAGCCCCAGAGAATGTAGGATATGTGGCTGCTTTTCAGACAGACACAAACATTCCAGAGGAATTTTCCCTGTAGACAATATTCTTTTCGTCCTCCTTGCCTGTGACTACTATGTATTTTCTCTCTGTCCCCACCTATACTGGGGGGAAGAAATCCGCTGCCATAAATGCACATAAGAGGCAGGCAATGGGGACATAGAAAGGAGGGACAAAGCTAGTGACTGTCCCCATGCCCAAGCCATGGCCTCAGTGGTTCTCCCACCTCCCCCCATCCAGGGCCCCCAGCCACTAGCCCCTCCAAGTCCAGTCCTGTTCCTACCCCGAGGTTCGTGGGAGAGGAAAAGGAGCACGTGTAAAGAAAGCAATGCCATGCGGCGGAGATGCGTGTTCTTCTCAGTGACACAGCGAGCTCTCTCGCCGGCAAAATGTCCCTTGATCTATTTCCCCTGGTAGTGATTTCAACAACAACAATAACAGAAATCCATCATTTCCTTAGCGGGGAATGGAGGGCGGTGGGGGTTTGTTTTTCTTCTGGTGTGGACAGAAAGCTCTTTATTCTCTCCTTGTTTGGGAAGACTCCCTGCCAGAGGAGCCCAGCCCTGGCTCCAGGAGGGGAGGCTGTGCAGAGGCCTGGGGTGAAGAGACTGGGGTGAGAATGACGGAGCCAAGGCCTGGGCTCTGACCTTGGGCAAGGCAATGCCTCAGTTTGCTCATCTTCAAAATGGGGAGAACCACCCAGCAAAGAGCGAGGGAGGCGGACAGCAACAGGCAGCCTTGGGAGTGGAAGATAATGGGCCAACTGTTACCGGCAATGAAAATACTAATGAGCCAAAGGATATGCAGTGCTGGGCATGGCACTTGGGAATAATAACTACAGATTTCATGTTCTGGGCTCTCGCCTTGTGCCAGGTGTTTTTACATTCATGATCTTTTGGATCTTCCTGTTAATGCTGCAGAGTAGGTACTTCCTTCCACATCCATTTTCCACATAATGAAATGGATGTTCAGAGAGGGTAGGTAACTTGCCCAAGACCACACAGCATACCAAAATGGTGTTGCCAGGATTTAAATGCAGGTGTCTTTGAATCTAGACCTTGTGCATTTATTGACTCAGCTAATGGTTCTCAAAGTGTGGTCCCTGGACCAGCAGCATGGGCACTACCTGGAAACCTATTAGAAATACAAATTCTTAGCCCAGACCTACTGAATCCTAAACTCTGAGGTGGGATCCAGAACTCTGTGTTTTAGCAGCTGTCTCCCCTCCAAGTGATCTGGATGTGCTGATAAATTTGGGAGTTCCTGCACTAAGCTAGTCTAGATGTGATAAAACATCCTAGCTCTGTTCCTGTTGTTGTTATTTGCACATGTTGATTCCATCCAGCTAAAGAAACTCACAGCCCACAGGAAAGGCGACCAGCATCATTGCTTTCTGCTGGCTCACATTTCTATTCTCTCTAAATGAAAGGAAGAATCTCCTGCAGAGAGTGAGTGAGGCATTGGGTACAGCCCTGGAGCAGGAGGCCAGCAGGGTCTGGCCCAGACTCCACTGCTTACTAACTAGGTGTCTTAGGGCAGGCTCCCCTGAAAACAGACCCTGAGATGGAAATGTGCATGCAGGAGGTCTACTGGGGAGGGCTCTCAGGGTGCATGCCTGCAAGGAAGTGAGGACGGCTGGATGGGCAGAGGGAGAAGTTGGGCTGCGATGTGGCTGCAACAGTGGCCTCGGCCCATCCCAGGAGGAGCTCTACAGCTGGGGTGACCTTGCAGAGATGGTCCAAAATGAGGCAAAGGGGGCCGGGTCCTATACCCCTGCATCAACTAGTCACTGGATATGTGCTGCTCAGGGAGGGTCCCAACCCTGGCTAAGGTGCCTCCCTTCAGCCCAAGGCAGTTCCCAGGGAAGTCTGACAGCTGAGAACCATCAGAAGCCACTCCTCCAGCATCTGGGGAATGAAAGCATCAGCCAAGGGTCTGATCAGCATCCACTATACCAGCTATATGCCTTCTCCTCAGTCTCTCCATCTGTAAAATGGGTACGATGGTACATTCCTTCTCAGCCTACCACCTAGAGTACTCTGATCAAATGACATGATAATTATGTGATAATAGAGACTATTGCTTATTAACTGCATGCTACATGATGGACTGCACTAAGGACTTCCCAGGCAACTGCACCTTGGCCTCTCCAACCCCTTGAGAAGGGAGCTACAGCAATTCCCATCTTACGGAAGAGGAACAGAAGCTCAGAGAGGTGAAATAACTTGCCTGAGGTCTCTCAGCTACTAAGGGGTACAGCTGGACTTCAGAACTCACCCTTTACCCACTGCACCACCCTATCCTGCCCCTAGTGTAAGTAATTTGCATCCAGATAGTGGTGCTAAGCAGGTGTAAGGGGTAGAATTTCTCACTTCCCTTTGGGAGCAAATGAATGATTCTGGGGATGGCACATGTGTACGTGTGTATGCACACATGTGTGCTCACGCTTTCTGATGAATCTGGATCTCACTCTTGAGGAAGACCAGGGACCCCCAGTGTTAACAATGGGGAAACTGAGGTAACAATTCTAAGAGCCTCAGCCAGGGAAAGAAGCTGGCCTCTGGATTCCCAGCCTGAGGCCATCTCCCTGGGCCCTGGTACTGCAGGAGTTTGCATGGTGGAGCTGGAAAAGCCCAGTCTGGAGCTGGGGACCTACTCTGCAGATGGTAGTCTGAGTGTGGACCTAAGGCCAGGACGCACATGAAGATTCTGGCTGGGGGCACCCAGGATAGCCACCATGACACAGCACACCCAGCCCTCTAAGTCTAGTCTCCACCCAATGTTCTCCAGGGGGCTGGCCTTCTGGTCAACCTTTGGCCTCTACCGTCCCTCGTGTGGGGAATGTGAAAGGCGAAAATCCTCTTTGTCCTCTAAATACAATCCCATGTAATTAAGCAAAAGGAAATCGCTGGGGCTGCTGGCCTGGAGAAATCTAAGAATTAAGAAACTCCTAGATCAGGGGTTAGCAAATTAATGCCTGAGGGCCAAATTCAGCTTACAGCCTGTTTTTGTAAATAAAGTTTTATTGGCACACAGTGATGCCCATTCTTTTAACATACCTCTTTCACCTTACAGCAACAGAGTTGAATAGTTGCAATAGAGACCCTGTGGCCTGCAAAACCAAAAATATTTACTCTCTGGCCCTTTACAGGGAAAACTTGCCCACTCCTGGTCTAGACAGAAGCTCCACAAAGGTAGGGATTGTGATTGAGGCTGCAGTGGGCTGAAAGGGGAGGGGGGACAGGGCACTGGAATAGGCTGGGGACCCTGGGAGCCTGGGAAGCAAGCCCTGTCCTTTCCCACAGGTAGGTCTATGTCTGACCAGCCCTGGTCTCTGTGCCTTCTCTCCCAGTTCACTAGGTAAGTCTCGCCCTCTTGGGGCCTCAGTTTTCGCATGTTGGAGTGACCATGACCAAGGTCTCTTTATCAGGTCCCAGATCTATGAATCCTCTGAGGGATTTTCCCTCTTTTTGGGGAGGGAGAAGAGGGGCTCAGACCTGATTCAGGAGCAGAGACGACCTGGAGGCACAGTGCCTGCTGCCAGGAGAGCCATGGAGAGGAGAGAGGAGAAGGTACTGTGAGGACAGGAGTCAGGAGGACGGCCGGAGGCGGCGGAGAGGGGCAGACAAAGGGAAGGATTCTGAGCAGGGAGGCAGATGGGAAGGAGTGGCCCCCGGTGGGACGGAGGAGGCCGGCCGGCCACAATCACAGGCCCAGCAGTCGAGCGTGATGGCACAAGCAGGACTCCAGCTTTCGGTGGAGAATGAGACCGGGTAGCTAATGAGCTAGGGAGGTGCAAAGGAGGCCTTCCTGTTAATTCCTGCTCCCTGGGAGCAGCCGGAGAAGGGAGAGAGGGCCGGGCACGGGCTGGGCAGCTGGGCCCCCACTCAGGGGCACAGCCAGCTAGTCAGCTGCTGGCTGGGGCTTCCCGCCAGGCCTGCCGAGGCCCTGGCCAGCCTGCTAGCCCACCTTGTGCCCTGCTGCTCTGGCCTCAGGCAGGGACAGGAGGGGTCAGCCTGTGGCTTGGTCCCTGGAGCAAATGTGGGGACAGCCATGTGCTCACCGGATGTGAGTCAACCCAGGGGCTTCCATGAGCTCAGACTCAGGCAATTGACTGCATCTGCCAGGTTTAAAAAATATTCAGCTCCTGACCATTGTTAATGATGACAACACCACCACAATGATAATGATAGTGATGCTGGAGATAACAACAGCTTTCTGTTATCCAGCACCTGCTAGAATCTCACAGTAGCCCTGTCAGGTGTACAGGGTGATTATATCAAGGGTTTTCCATCCTGGAAACTTTAACATTTTGGACCAGATAATTCTCTGTGGTGGGGGCTGTCCTGTGCATTGCAGGATGTTTAGCAGTGCCCCTGACCTCTACTCACTAGATGCCAGAAGCACCCAGTTGTAACAACCAAAACAACTTCAGATTGCAAATGTCCCCTTGGAAGAAACCACTAATTATATCCTATTTTACAGATAGGGAAACTGAGGCCCAGAAGGGGGAACACTGTGTACCTCATTGACTGAGTATCAAACTTCAGTCTTCAGCTTTCTCCTCCCCATATCCCTACCAGTTACTAGGATTTGTTACTTATCTATTTTTCAGATACGAAGTTCTGAATCTTTTTTACGCATATATATATAAAATCGGGATCATGCAGAACATGCTGTTTTGTAACTTGCTTTTCTCATTTAACAACCTAGCACATATTCCGTTGGGTGAGAAAAGTTGCCTGTCAGTAGATATAGCATGACACCCTTTGTGTCAACACACACACACACACACACACACACACACACACACACACACACACACACACACACACACACTTTTATATGCATAGAAACTGCCCAGAAAGATGCACACAAAATTACGATCAGTAATTTCCTCTGAGTAGCTGGATTGCAGCAATGGGGGTAGGGAATGGGAGACTCTAAGTTTACATGACACACTTCTGAGCTGTTAGACTTTTTACATGAATCATGTATTTCTTTTCAATTTTGAAAACTAATAAAACCGCACAAATATCCCTCTTTGACAGTTTATTGATAACTACAGCATGAATTTTAAAATACTGCAAGATACTCCATTGCATGAATGTACTATCATGAATCTAACCACTGTTAAACCATCGTTAATCGTTGTTTAACCACCACTAATGCTGCAACGAACAACTTATGCTTGTGCTTAAAAACAAAAGCTTGAGTAGATTCCTAGGTGTTTCCATGGTGCAACCCCTTCAGAAACACTGTATAGCATTATCTCATTTAATCTTCTCAGCAACACTGTGGATAGATATTATCATGCATTAATTAATCAGGAAAGCGAGACTCCAACAGGCCCAATAACTCGCTCAAGGTCACACAGGGGATTAGCAAGCTTTTGAGAGGTGTTAAAAAATTAGTTCTCAACTCAGAGTTTCTCTCTCAAGCGATCCAAAAATTGAAAGCAAATAGAAGAGATAATAACTCTCTCGGTGTTTGATTCTCAATCTTAACATGCACATGAATCTCCTGGGGATCTGGGCAAAAAACAGATTCCACAGGGGTTGGGGAGGGTGGAAAGGAGGAAGGTGGGTGTGGCTATAAAAAGGCAGCACGAGGAATCCTTGGGATGGACTGTTCTGTTCCTTGACCACGGTGGTAGTCACACAAATCTACATGCAATAAAATTGCGTAGAACCAAATACACACACACAAATGAGTGTAAGCTAAAAGTAAAAAAGTAGAAAGTAAAACTGGTGAAATCTGAATAAGGTGGGTGGATTGTGTCAATGTCAATGTCCTGGTTGTGATTTGTGCGAGAGTTCTGTAAGATGGTGCATCGAGGGAACTGGGATGAAGGGCATACAAGCTCTCTCTGTTACTTCTTAGAACTGATTGCAAATCTACAATGATGTCAAAATAAAATACCCAGAATCTGATTTAGGAAGTCTAGGGTAGAGTTGTGGACTCTGCATTTCTAAAAGAACTCCCAAAGGATGCTGCTGGTCCATGACTAGCCAGGGTCTGGAACTGTGCCCTGCAATATTTGGTGGCTACTAATCATAGGTACCTTTTGAGCCCTTGAAATGTGGCCAGTCTGAATTGAGGTGTGTGTAAGTGTGAAACACACATTGAGTTTCTAAGATTTAGTATGAAAAAGAGAAAGTAAAATATTTCATTAGTAATTTTTAACATTTATTATATGTTGAAATACCATTTTGGATGCATTAGGTTAAATAGAATAGATGCTTAATTTTATTTCACCTGTTCCCTTTTGCTTTTTCAAAACGAGGCTATTAGAAAACTTAAAATTGTATTCGTGGCTCAAATTATATTTCTGTTGGGCAGCTCTGGGCCAGAGCGTTGGAGGAAGATGGGCATTCAGGAAGTGAAAATGGCCATCAGAGAAGTAGGAGAGGATCAGTCCATCAGTCAGTCAACAAACTGTTCCTGAACATACTCTATGTGCTCAAGATGAGCCAAACAGCCACAGACTCTGACCTCATGGAGCTTGTAGTTTAGAATAGAATAACCTGGTGATTGGGGGAAATACTGAAAGCAGGCAGAGGGGGTTTTCAAGGAGGAAGTAAAGGACAGTGGCAAAGTCAGAGGTGGTGGCAATATTGCGGCCGTCTTCCCAACCTGGCTGCAGGCTGATGTGGTCTAACGATGAAGCTGATCATTTTCTCTGGCCAGGCAGCGGGCTAAGTGCTGTCTGCATATTGCCTCATTGAATAATCAACTGGAAAACCCCACCAGGTAGGTACTGACATTAGCTCCATTTTAGAGCTGCAAGAGAGAGGCTCAGAGAGGTGAAGTGACCTGCCTCAGGTTGCACAGCAAGAGAACAGCCAAACAGGGATTTGAACCCAGCTCTGCCTGGCTCCAGATCTTGGGTGCTTAACCACGATGAAATACCACTTTTCCTTGCAGGAGAAATGCAATGTTGCATTGTTAAATGCAAATCCGTTGTTGCAGGATTCTTTCTCCCATGCCAGCTCTCCAAAGGGTGGAAGTAGGCTGCCCAATTCCTGTCCCCCCCCCAGGCAAACTTACCCTCCCCAGTTGATGTCATTGGGAAATTTGACCCATCCCCACCTCAGCCCACATTTGGCTCCCTGTAGCCCCTGTGGTTAGTGGCAGACTCAGGGTGCGGGTGGGGCTGCCAGCATCAGGAGACTTGCTCCTGTGACCAGAGATAACTTAAGTCACCTCCATCCCCTCTCCACCACCCTCCCAGCCACCCGCTGTGGTCCCCAAGCCCCTCTCAGCTTCAGCACAATTTAATGTCTCACCGAGCTGTCCTTATTTGACAAACAGGTGATTTTGCTAATGAGGAATAAATGAGATCCACAGGATGTGAGAGGGTGTGCGGCAGCTGGCGTGAGGGCAAGATGCGCCGAGTTTATTAAAATAATATCTGGCCACATGCTCGGTGCTCAGGGTCCAGGGCAGAGGAGCGCCTCGCTTCTCTCTGCATCACTGTCTGCTCCTCCCCAGCCACTGTCTTGTCCTTGTCCCCTCCCAGCTTCCGGAGGGGTGCCCATTCCCAGTCCAGGCTGGACACTTGGCACCAGTGTCCACTGCCCTGGGAGGCAGGGGTGGGGGGAGCCCGCAGGCTTCTCATGGAAGGTGATGGAGTGCGGTGTGTGGACGTGAGCACATGCGTGCGTGTGTAAGCACGTGACCGGGTGTGTGAGTGTGGGTACGTGTGCGTGCGTGAGTGTGACAGTGGACACGTGTGCATGTATGGTTGAGCGTGTGGAGCTGATCTGTGTGGGAGAGGCATGTCTAACAGAAAAGAGAGCAGGAGAGAGCAGGGAAAGAGCTGGAATTCAAGGAGTGTGGGCAGGAGAGAGGGAGGAAGGGGGGATGAAGGACTGGAAGAGAGAGGCAGAGAGAAGGGGGAGGAGGAGAGAGAGGGGGGAGGGGGAGAGAGAGGCGGCGGGGGGCAGAGAGGGGCAGAGAGAGAGGCGGTGGGGGGGGAGACATTTAGAATCACAGAGATGGACACACCTGAAGTTACAAAGATGTCGATTAAGGATCAAGCGACTCTGTGCAAAGAGGGGCAGGGGAGGAGGGGAAGGAATGTGGGAATGGAGCCTGAGGCAAAAGGAAGAAGGGGGAGAGGGCAGGGGTTTGGGGCATGAGAGAGGAGGAAGGGAGGGGAGCAGGGGCCAAGGAGAAGACTTAGCAAGGGAGCCCTGGGGTCCCCGATGGCTCCGCGATGACCCGCTGCGTGACCTGTGGTGGGTGTCCTCCCTCTCTGGGCCTCAGTTTCCCCCACCTGCATGATGAGGGGTTGAACTTGATGCTTATACCGTCTCTCCTGCACTACTGCTTGGGGAGAAGGAGAAGAGAATGGAGTTGGGACGCATGTGGAGAGGAGCCATCCCCTGTTCTAAGCCTGGGTGCTGAGTGAGAGTGTGACTCCAGCTGCTCAGTGGCAGCCTGACGGTGGGTGCCCACAGACAGGAGTGGAAGGAGGACAGCGACTGAGCAGCTGGCACTGGTGCGTCCTGCCCTGCCCATCTCCGCTTTGCCCATGCTGCTCCCCTGCCGGGCCGCCCCTTCCTTCCTCTCTGTCTAGGCCTCCTCAGGCTCGGCTCCATGACACCTGCTTTCTGGGGCTGTCCACCAGCTCCCATGCCCGCCGCCCCCAGGGGAAGTTCCCCTTCCCTCTGAGCCCAGGGAGCAGTAAGAGGACCTGGAGAAGGCAGGGCATCTTGGAAGGCTTCCTGGGGGAGGTGAAACCTGGAAGTGAGTTCTCCCCAGCTTCAGATGGTAACAGTGCCACCTTAGGGCCTCTGCCACCCGCTGGCAACTTCCATTGACTCAACGCTGTTCTTGAAATCAACCTACCCTTTGTACTAAGCAAAGGGATTTAGAAAGGCAACGTGTATGTTACAGCAAGTGGAAACCCAGGGTCACTTGAAGGGCCCATTAATGTATTTCCTAATGGGAATTTATAGGAATGTGTAGACATTGGTCTGGGCACTACCTATAATTGTCTTGGCACAGGGCAAACAGGGACAGGAGCCACAGGGACCCTGCCTGCCAGTGGGGCGAGCAGATCTGAGAAGGTCGTGATGCCAGAGAAGGGTGGGCTCCATTTGGGAGGTGACAGGGAGCCAGAAGAGGTTTGGATGATCATGTTGAAGCATGTCCAGGTTGGCATGGCCGGGGAGGCTCCAAGTCACCTGGAGGCATGGGTGAGGTGTCCTGTGGGCCACATCCCCGTTCCTTGCCAGTCCTCTTTACCCACTGACACTGCTGTCACCATTCTCCCTCTCTCTTTGTCTCTTCTCTTCTTCAATCCCATAAAACCACAGTATCCCCCCCCACAGGAGTTGTGAGCCTCCAGGACCCCCACAACACACCGTCTCACGCATACACGCACACCCAGACCCTAAATGCATGTGTTGTATCCACAGCTCACGTCCCCTCCCCACCATCACCCTTGCCTTCTCAGCATAACAGGCTCTGAGCCCAGGACACGGCACACCGTGGGTCTTCGGGAACCCTGCGAGGAGTGACTGGGCACAGCTGCTCTGGCTCGGTCCTGCTCCTGTGTGGATTCCTCCCCACCCCCCCCGAAACGTACCCTCCCTGGTGTGGAAAAAGGAGAAGCAACCTTCTCACCCCCCTACCCCGCTCCTTCACCCTTCTCTGACAGTTTTCCCGTCTAGGCTGTTTTCCTTCCCATCCATCATTTCCTCTTTTCCGCTCCCTCCTCCGGTCCCACACCCCATCACTCTTACTCAGACTCCCGTGCCCTCCCCCCACCTCCATCTCCATTGGCCCCAAACCAAACAGTCCCCCTCCTAGCAGCAGTGACTCCTCTCTGATGGGGAGGGAGGCGTCTTCAGAACCAAGATTGGAGATGATGACAGCACATGCATAGAACCCCAAAGGTTAATAGCCCGGAAGCCCCCCTCCCCCCCACCTCCAGCCACGTGCCCCAGGTTGGAGATGGGGGTGGGGTGCGGTGCACAGAATTTCCACCTGAGATTTCTCAAGGCTTCCCATCTCCGGCAAGCACCCAATACTAGCTTTTCAGAACAATGTTCCAAGTTTCACCATGATACTATAGTGTAAGCATTTATCCATGTTCAGATCTTTAAAAAGTACTTTCTAAAATTCTAACACAGAATGGCTGGCTTGTTAGCTAGTGCTGATGACACCAAGGTCAAGGGTTCGATCCTCATACCAGTCAGGTGCACTCTCCTCCCCAAATTCTAACACAGAATGATACAAACTACAACAAAACACCCAGGCATAGAAAACAGACTGGAAAGAAACAAGCTACAATATTAATGGTGATTGTCTTTGAGTTGTGAAGCTCTAAGTAAAACATATATACTTTTTTTCCTTTTCTGTATTTTCCAAATGTTTCTTAGTGATTATTTTTAAATTAAAACATATATACTTTTTTTCCTTTTCTGTATTTTCCAAATGTTTCTTAGTGATTATTTTTAAATTGTTTTCAAGTGGCTACGTTTATCCAGGCATCTGTACACATGCCTAACATATCAAACACTGATTTTAATAGTACTGTTTTGAAACCACTTTATTTTCATGTTTACATTTTATTTATATTTTGAGTAGGTAATACATTCACATGGTTTATAATTCAAAAGGTACAAAAAAGGTATAAAGTGAAACTGCTCCCTCTCCCGCTCCCTGGCCACCTGGCTCCCCTTGCTGGAGGGGAGCAGTAGCACCTGCTCCTTGTGTATGCTTCCAGCGACAGCACCGTGTTAGGAATTCAGAAACATACGTACACCTTTAAGAAAAGAGAGGATGCATGGATTTCTTTAGCACGACTGAATTTTTCTTTCTGCTTCAGGAGGACTCAGTCTTAGTTCAAAGGTTGGAATCTCCCCAGCCCAGACAGGTGGTCTCTCTGGCCAATGTTCTGCTCCAGAACTTTCTGTGCCAGCCCTCCTGGCCTTTCATGCTGGCCAAGACCCAAAGAATCACTTTTTCTTTACAAACACTCCATTTTTTGCAATGACAAAGGCAATGCCTAAATTAAAATATATGGAAACATGTAACATAGAACAGTCACTGTAATCCCACCCTTAGACATAACCAACAGGAACATTTTTAGTTACTATTTCTTCAGCTTTTTCTTTCTAGGTATATATTTTTGAAAAGTGGAGTTGGACTGAGGAGAGTGGGTAAAGCATTTTCTAATTCTTCACTTAATTTATCTTCACTTAATTTATCAGTCATTTTAGGACAGAGAGAGCTACCTCATCAAGAAGACCTGTTTTTGAGTCATGGTTTGGGGTAAGAGAAGGGAAATGCTTTGTGTTCTGATATCCCTTTTTAATTTTTTTTATTTTTTATTTATTTAAAAAAATTTTTTTTGTCTTTTTCATGACCGGCACTCAGCCAGTGAGTGCACCGGCCATTCCTATATAGGATCTGAACCCGTGGCGGGAGCGTTGCTGCGCTCCCAGTGCTGCACTCTCCCGAGTGCGCCACGGGCTCGGCCCATCCCTTTTTTATTTTTTTGTTTGTTAGCAGGGCTGGGGCTGGTGAGGTCTAGGTGGGTGATGTTAGTAGCCAAGCTAGGGGACTCAAGATGCCTGATGCCTCACTTGGAAGGAAGGAGATCCAGAGGTACCCAGAATGGAGCAATACTCTCCTGCCAAGTGGAGAAAACTGACTTTGCTAGAAATGATGAAACCCTACCTTGGTTGAACCAGCTTCTCTGGTACAGGCTCATGCTGGCTCATTATTAGCTGCAGAGGCCCTGTGGCTCACCTTCCTGAACCTTCCATAGGTTCTCAGGCTGCCAGAGCTGGCCAGGACCTGGGATGTCTCAAGGTGAAGATGGGTTTGGAGCCAGGAGACCTGACCCACTCACCACTTGGTGTGGCCCATGATGCGTCCTGCCCTGCCCTGGGCCCCTGTTCACCATCTGTGGAATGAGGCAGTGTAGTGGATGTTAAATGAGTGCATTACATGAGTGCATAATAGATGCCAGGTGTTGTACCAAGTTCCTAACATGTGATGGTCTCATTTTACTCCAGCAGCAACTCCATACCCACTCTACAAAGAGGAGCCAAGACTAAAAGAGTTGACATAATTTCCCCAAATATGCCCAAATGATAAAGGCAGGAGCCAGAATTTGACCTAGGGTTGTCTGACTCCAAAGCCCAAGCTCTTGACCACTCCTCTCTAAGGACCCAATGGCCTAAGATTCCATGTCTTAGGCTGGCTTTTTCACAACCACTGATGGGATTGGGGCTGTGGATGTGACTTTAGAGGGCTTGGGTTTGACTTTTCCTGTCATGTTTTCCTTACATTCTTTACATTCTTTGGACACTCTTGACCTCTTGTAGACCAGAGTTTGGATCTTACTCATTCTTGCATCTTTGGCATCTCATGCATTACCTTGCACACAGGAGCACTCAAGAAATATTTGCAAGTGGCTATAAATGGAAGTCATTTCATCATGCATCTTTTGAACACATATTATATCCTGGGCACTGTCCTAGGTGCTAGGGATAAACAGATGAGTAACAATAGTGAGAAATAATAACAGTATCCTTTGTCATGTGCTGGATAGTTTGCCAAAGGTACATATAAATGCACATACAATGTCAAACCATTTTGTGTAAACCTCAAAACAACCCCAATATGTTCTCAATATTTATATGAGGAAAGAGCTCAGAGAGGTCAAAAACTTGGTTAAGGGCACAAAGCTTATAAACAGTGGTGCTGGGATTTGAAGATGGGTCTGTAAAGCTCCAAAGTGCTCTTTGTCACTAAACCATATTTTCCCCCCACCCTCAACCCCCATCTCTCGCCTCAAGGTGCTTGCAGCTTAGTTCCATAGGAAGGATATAAGCACAAATAATTAGAATAAGAGGTAAGAGGGTACCTTTAGAGAACAGTAGAGAATGAATAAATGATACAGTTTGTGTGAGCTGAGATGATAGAGAACCTATTTATGGTTGGGGGAACAAGAGAGATTTTATAAAAACACAGTGGCGTTTGCACTGAGCATTGGGAAACAGGTGGAATTTTTACCTGAACAAACTGTGAGGAAGGAGATCAAGTTTGGGAAAAGGCCCACAGGTGGGAAATTGCAGAGGAACAGAGGAGGTGAGTTTTCTTAGGGGTGGGAAGTGGGACAAGGAAGGAAGCAATGAAGATTTGAACATATTGTGTCTCATTATCTTAAATAGTCTGTCAGTTGCTTCCTCTGCATTTTGTAGGTAGACAATCATATCACATATATGTGATGACAAATTTGCCTCTTCCTTTCCAAATGTTATATTTCTATTTTTTTTCTTGTCTTATTGCATTGGTTAATGCCTGACATACAATGTTAAATGGCAGTGGCAATCCTGGGTAACTTTATCTCAGTCTTGAATTTAAATGGGAATGTTTAAAATATTTCACAAGTATGCCACTTGATACGTTTTCATCAGGAATGGAAGTTGAAATCAATGGTATCTGACACATTTATGAGCCTCATCAGTTTCTTTTGGACTCTCCTGTTTATCAGACCTCAGCTCTTTGCTCAGTCTCAGCCTCAGCCACCAACCTCAGCCCACCGACTCCATGTGGGCTCATGCAGTCCTCCTGTCCAGGGCCAATTACATTCAAGCCCAGAGTCTCTGGCTTCTCCTGTCACTTCTGGACATAGGAGAAGTGCCACACCACAGGGTATGGCTTTCCAAGCAGCTGCCAATGGGGTGACATGATGCAACCCAGAAATGCAGGAGAGTTAACCAATGAGAGAATCTTTGACTAGTGGGAAAGAGAAGACAGGGAAGAAGCTGGGCTGATAAGTTCCCTTCTTCCTCCTCTGATAGACTGCTCAGAGGCACACCCACATGGAGGTGCCCTGTAGGGCTGAGCAGCCACACTGGCCAAACAACCTGTGGTGCTTGGAACAGTGAGCAGTGCAACAATATATTACCTTCTGTTGTTCCCATTCTCTCCTGTCTCAATTCTCTCTTCCCTCACTCTCATTGCCTTGGGTTTGCACCTTCTAAAGAGTTTCTGTTTTCTGGAACCTAGACTAGCACACTTTCAATATGACTTTTCAGCATGTATTGAAGTCCCCATGTCGTTTCCCTTTAACCTGACAATGTAGTAAACTATTGCTGCTTTGTTCCAAAATATGCCTGCATTCCTGGGCTAAACCCTACCTGGTGAGTGGGTCTTTTTGCAGGCATGGGAGGGCCCAGATTCCATGCTGTACCTTGTGCATGTGGCAGCATGTGCACACCTGAGCACACAAGGTAACACAGCCTCTCTCAGCTTCCAGGCTTGTTCCTTCTCTGCAAATGGAGCCAGGCCGACTGGCAGTTCAAGATGATAGAGGTGGGGGCAGCAGCTCTGAGGAGACCTGGGAGGGGAGGGAGTGCAGAGAGGGAGGTAATTAGGAACTAGGCGGTATCACAAATCTCCCAGGCGTGCTGACACCCAGGGAGAGTGATCACACACTTGGAATCAGCCCAGACAAGTGCGAAAGCCCTTCACTCCATCTCTAGGAAGCAAGAGAAAGGAGACAACCACATGACAGCCCCACCCCCAGTGCTCAAACCAAGAGAGCCATAAGGTCATCTTTGCACTTCCCTCCCTCAGCTGTGACCTGGGTCGGGGAGCTGTGACTCAAGTGTGGAGGAGCAGCCAAGAACCCTGCAAAGATAAGGGAAAGGTCCTGGGATGATGTGCCCCGAAGAAGGAGAGGTGAGGAAAGACTTCATCATGGCATCCAATCAAGGCTGGGGAGATTTTAACAAGCCCTCAGCAAACTCAAACTGGCCCTCATCAGAAGTGGTGAAGCACACTTCCCACAGCTGAAAAATTAGTCCCCAAGGAAACTGGGAATTAACATGGGTTGGAAGGATCCTGGGCACCAGAGACAAGACATATGCTTTTCTCCACAATCCTGGCATTTGCTAGATGGGGAGGTGGAGGCTCAGAGAGGCTGTGTCCTTGGCCCAAGGACACACAGCTCCGCAGTGGTGATGGTGAGACCTGCCTATTTTGGAAGCCCAAGCTTCTATAACACCATTCATCTCCCCTTTACCCCGCAAAAGAAGTGGGAGCTACACCTCTATGGGATAGGCTCCACCTCTATGGGATAGGAGGAACAAGGTGTTTTGGCAGAGGCAGAGAGATGGGCAGGTTGCCCTTTGATTCCAAAAAGATAAACCATCAGGAATATGACCCCTCACCCACTGGGGCAAGCTTCTTTTCGCGTAGTGACTTTGGTTCCAAGGAGTTATAGAACTAGAGATTCTTCCACTTTCTCTGGTTGCAGTAATTCCCCACCTGGGAAGGTGGCCCAAGGGAGCAACCTGGCTACAGCACATGGCTCTGTGTGTGAATCAGGTGAGCACTTTCCTTCCCATCTCAGGCCAGCCTCCTCCCTGGAGTGGATACTGGGGGTCGGTAAGAACTGGGAAACTGGGGTGATGGGGTTAGACATGGAAGGCCAGGAATTCACACTGAAGATCTGTAGTGAGGCCCCCCAGCCTCTCTCTGACTTCCTCTCCCATCATTCCCTTGCTTGTGCTTTCACGGAACACTCCAGAATGGCTCCTGACTTGGAACCTCTGCTCCTGCTATTCCCTCTGCCTGGAACACTCTTACCTTAGATCTTCACTTGACTGTTCTCAACATTTAGTTCGCTGCTTAAATATCACCTCCTCAGAGAGGACTTGGCTGACCAAACTAGCCTCCTATTACTCTACCTTTTTTCTCATAGTGCTTATTTCTGCCTATAAACAAGTTAACAAATCAATACACTGAACATTTTTTGTCTCCTCCCCCTACCATCCCCTGCTTTTAGGTGGTAGATTTCATAAAAGCTAGGATCTCGGCTGCCTTGATCACTGCCAAGGCCTGGCACATAGGAGGTGCTCAATAAAATATTTGTTAAATAAATGACTAATTGAATTAATGAATGGATAAGCACAAGGGCTTTGGAGCCAGACAATCTGGGTTCAAATGCCAGCTCTGCCACTTAATACCTGCATGATCTTGGGCAAGTTACTTCTCTGTGCCTCAGTTTCCCCATTTATAAAATGGGGGTGAGAGTAGTACCTTCTGCCTGCAGTTGCTGTGTGTGTTCCACAAGACATTGCAGACAAGTTCATTCCAGTTATCATTGGTTAACTATCTTACAAAGGAAGAAAGTGGGGCCCAGAAAGGTGTGGCATCCTGGGATCCAAAGAGCATCAGCCACAAGCGAGAACTGCAACCTCGATATCCCAACTCCTGGCATTCCTTCCTTGAGAAGCTGGGACTTATTCAGTGGGTCATAGGATGCCATTTTAGGGGCCCGAGCAAGTACAGGTGTAAAATGACTTTTTAAAGGAAAGTAGAGTTTTAGGAAAAAGGATCTGGCAGATGGATGGATGTGTCCCTAGAGAAACACACACCTGTGCTCCAGGTAGGGTTGTTTATAGCAGCTCTGCTTGTAAGGAACAAAACCAGAAAATGATCCAAATGCCCTAAAATAGGAGAGTGAAACTAATAGTGGTTGTAATGGATTGAATTATGTTCCCCCAGAACTCACTGAAGCTTGAATTGTGTCCCCCAAGTTTTATGTATTAAAACTTGGCCCTCACTGTGACTGTTAAGAGGGTGGAAAATCCTATTACGGCAATTGGAAGGTGAAACCTTGAAGAGGTGATTAGATTGTAGGACCATGCACTAGTGAATGGATTAATAATGGTGGTCAGGTGTGTGATTCTGAGGACTTTAAAAGAAGAGAGGAGAGTCTCTCTGTCTCTCTCTGCTCTCTCTGCTTCCACCATCTTGCAATGTGAGACCCATGAGTCACTGTTGCTACCACCAAGACCCTCACCAGATGTGTTCCCTGGACTTCGGACTTCCTAGCCTCCAAAACTGTAATCGATAAATTTTGTTTTCTTTCTAAATCACTCAGTTTTGGGTATTTTGTTATATGCAACAGAAATGGACTAATACAGTGTTTTTTTTTTCCCAGCGGAAGATTCTGCTGTTGCAAATGTGAATGAACTAGGGCTCCACGCAGTGACCGGGATGAATCTCACAAACCTGGCCTTGAAGGAGAAGGGCAGGTCACAGAAGGAAGCAGAGAGTAGCAGTAGTTCTCAAACAGGGGTGGTTTTACACCCCCCAGACCCCCACCCCAGACATTGGACAATGTCTAGAGACATTACTGGTTGTCACAACTAGGGAGTGGGGTGTTGTGCTACTGGCATCTAGTGGGTAGAGGCCAGAGATGTTGTTAAACATCTTACAATGCACAGGACAGCCTCTCACAACAAAGACTCGTCTAGCCTTAAATGTCAATAATGCCGAGATTGAAAAACCCTGAAGTAGATAATGCCATTTAAATAAAGCTCAAAGATATCTCAGATAAACTATATGTTGTTTAGAGATACATACATTTTCAGCAAAAGTATAAGAAAACAGATTTTACTAGACTGTTCCATGAGATCAGGACTTTTTTTTGTGGTTATCCAGTGTCTGATACTACATAATTATCTGTTAAGTGAATGAAATAATGACTGATAAACACCAAATTTAGTATAGTGATTATTTCAGGTTTGGAAGGAAGATTTTTTTGTGTGTGTATGTCTTAAATATTTCATAACAACAACAAACTCCTCTGGGCAGGGGGAGCAAAAACAAACAGCTTTAAAAAAGACAGACCCACCTCAGATCTGAGCTCCTCCACTAACTAGGTTTATGATTTGGGCACGTTGCCTGATCATTTTGGGTCTCAGTTTTACTCATCTGTAAACTGGGTTCCTACCTCTTGTATTTTCAACTCACAGATTTAACACAGCCCCAATGAGATGCTGACTAACAAAACACTTGGAAAGTTCTGAGGAGGAGGTAGTATTAATTCCTTTGTCCTCCCCCCATCCTAGGTCATCCTAGAACTCCCATGGCTCTAGGTCTTTGGAGAGGGTCACTATTGAATTTTCAGTGGAGACACAGCAGGTGCATGGAGGTTACATGCATGTGAATGGGTTTGCAAAGCTGCTGAGAAGGAATTAAAAATTTTTGTGACAAAAGGCAGCCAGCAGGGGGGGAGGGGGTTGGAGGCAAGCATGGCTGTGCACATATATGTGAAAATGAGGATGTGCATGAGTGTATGTGTGACTGTGAGTAGTGTGTGTGTGACCCTGGGTCTAGGAGTGTGTGTGTGTGCATGTGAATGTGTATGGTCTATGAGTACTTACGTGTCTGTGTGGGCATCTGATGAAGGTGAGTGTATGTGTGAAAGAGAATGTATGGTGTATGCACCTTTATATATGTGATTATACGTGTGTGGTTCTCTGCATGGAAGTATAAGTGAGCAGATGAGAGAAGCACACAAACACATAAATACATAGATTCTCATTAACACACACATCTAAATGTGTACTAGTGTATATGTATTTGTGATTCTGTGCATGCAAGTGTCTATACTACACTAAAGATGTGTATCTGGGCCTGTCTCTCTCTTTCCTGTTGTTCCACTTCCTTCTCACCTCCCCCCTTCTTCTTCCCCTTTCTCCTTTTGCCCAAGTGTGCTGGCCTGAGAATGACCACATCAGGTAAGCCTCCTGCATCCCTGGCTTTGGGCATTCCCAGCAGGTGGGAGGCAGCTCAGGACAGGCTCTTAGCAGGTGAAAATCTAGCTCCAGCCCCCACTGAGCCCCAGTGAGAAAGGAATTGCCTTCAGGCTCTTTCCTAATCCCCCAACAGACCCTCCCCCACTTACCTCTCTGTATGGGAACAAAGGACCCTTCTGCACTGGTGGTCACATTCCTGACAGCTTGGTACAGAATGGTGGAGGTGGGGGGTGGGGTGGGGGGACAATAGAATTGGGGGGGCAGTTGGGCAACCTCTTTTGGCCTCAGTCTCCTCCTCTGAGAGACAGAAGACAAATAGCAGAAGGGTCAGCAGGCAACATGTATTGCTCATGTGGTTAGTATTATCAATCTCCTCATTTATCCCTTTCAGACTTAGACATGCTCAGCAAGTATTTCCTGAGAACCTACTCTGTGCTAGGCTCCCTACTAGGAGCCAAAAGTCAGAGACGAACAAAAGGCATTTTTTTGTCTTGAGGAGGTCATGTAGAAGTGGAGGTGGGAAGGGAACCATAAAGACACAGATCAGTAGAGTCCTGATCAAACATGTACCAGGAGGCAGGTGGGGATTTAAAGCCTTCCACAACTCCATTTCACCCACCTAATTAAAGTCCACCTTCCTTAGTGTGGCATTCAAGGACCTCTGTGATGGGGAGAGGGGCAACTAGGGAAGGCTTCTGGTAGGTGCAAGTGTGTGAGAGAGAACTGGACCTTACAGAACAGGTGGAGTTTTGGAAAATGAATGTAGGGAAGGAGCATCTTGGAAGAGAGGTCATGGCTTAAGATAAAGCTTGGCAGTTGGATCTTGAGTCTGGCTGGTCCTCCACCAATGAGATTGGGATGGTGATGGGCTGTGACAGATTCCACTTACCAATATTGATACACTTGTGGAGGGTGTTTTAATTGGTGAATGACCTTCATTCCTGTTACTTCACCTTTTCCTCCCAACACAGTGAAGCTCATATTATGCCATTTGGCATATGAAGAAATGGAAGAAACAGGAAACAGGAGTGACTCATTCCAGGTCTGCATGGGACCCAGGCCAGTACTCCTTTCTCTACAGCATAGCTGCCTTCCCTGCTCCTCTATGAGAGACCTAAATATTGGGAGATATCTTGGGGTATGGCAGATTCCTATACGTTTTGTTTATATCTGCTTATGTTTTGACTTTGCCATCAAATAGCTGTTCCTTAATGTCACCATCAGGAGGATGCGTATGTTCCTATGAGTTCCGCCATTTATCTGGCCACCCATCCATTCATTCCGCTATCCATCTACCTTTTTACCATTCCTACACATCCACTCATCCATTCATATACCCTCTCAACTATCTACTCATTCGTCCATGCATCCATCCACCCACACATCCCACTCACCCATTCATCTACCTACCCACTGTCCATCCATTCATATACTCATCAGTTCATCTGTTCATACACCCAACTCTCCATCTTCCATCTATCTATCCATCCATCCATACACTCATCCATCAATGCCCTCCTATCCATTCACTCACTTATCCACCCACATACTTACCAACCCATATTCCCATCTATCCACCCATCTATCCAAATACCCACCCCTCCAGCCTCCCACCTACCCAGCCACCCACCTACACACTATCCATCCTCTTACTCACTCACCCATTTATATACTCATCCATCCATCCACACGCTGACCCATCCACATATCCACTCATCTATCCAGCCATCCACCTGCAAATTTAACCACTCCACACTCGTCTGCTCATCCATTTATCCACTCATTCACATATATTAACCTCTTCTTTATTCATCCAACACCATCCATCTGCCTATCCATTCACCTACCCATTCATACTCTCATCCACACCTCCAGTCAATTACCAGTCAAGCCTGGACTATCCACCTACCCATCTATTTGACCAACCAATCAACCATCCATCCTGTACCCACCTGACCACCTTCCCTCTAATCCACTCATCCGTCCACCTGTCATTCCTGGGCACAGACTCATCACTCCATGTGAGAATCCAGGTGGTGGCTGTAATGACTCCCCCACATGCAGAGGCCTGCAGGAATGGGAGGTGGAGATGGTGGTGGGGCTGGAGGTGGATTACACTTAATTTAAATGCAATCTCCTCCAAGGGTTTAAAGATCACCCACATACTCTCTTTTCCAGGCCCAGCGGTAAGAATTTTGGTAACTGAAAGAAAAAGGAAAACAGGGACACAGAAACCTGGCGAAAGGGGTGGAGAAGACAGAAGGAAAGACAGACCTGCGAGCCAACTAAAGGCGGGGAGAGAGAAGCAAATGTCCACAGAAGAGGGAAGGGGGATCGGGGAGAAATGAGAACGCACATAAAGGGAGGGAGAGAGAAATGGAAAAAACTAGAAGAGCATCTATTACTTCCAGGGTGGGGGTGGTGGGAGCGGAGGCGAGACGGTCCTTAGCGTCACGCCCTGTCGCCCTCCCGGGGGTCCACGTGGGCGCGGCCGTTTCCCCGCCTCCCAGAGGGACGGAGAACCCCCAGATCGCCGGGTGGGCGCTGCGTGGGCTCCGCAGGCCCCACCGCCAGTTAGGCCATCGCGGGGCCAGGCGAGCGGCAGCGTCTGTGGAAATTACCTTTTAATTTCTTAATTCCATTGTCCTCACCTGCCGCTCCGCCCACCTCGGAGAGGCGCGCGCCGGGCCCGATTCTCCTGAACCGCTCCCCGGGTGCCGTGGATGAGGACGCCTGTCGCCGGCGAGCGCTGGGGTCCCCCTGCGCCTCCGCTCGCAGCCCGCAGGCTATTGTTATCTCCCTCCGCACCTTCGAGGAGCTTCCGCTAATTCGCTCCCCCGACGCCGCCTCATTCCCGCGCCCCCCGCCCCCATCAGACCCGAGTCGGTTCCCAGGCGCGGAGCAGCTGGGCTTCCGCAGACCTGAACTCCAAGCCCGGCCTCTGCCGGGCACGAGCTGTGCTTCCCGGGCAAGCGTCTCCATCTCTGTTTCCCCGTCTGTAACATGGAAATAAAAAAAAGCTCCCATTTGTCTGGATTGTAAGGCTTAAAGGAGCCACGCCTTGTGAAGCACTTAGTACAAGGAGCTCTCCGATTAGCTGTTGTTCATTCATTCATTTAGTGAGTGTTCACTGAGTGCCTGTTATGGATCGAACGCTATTCTAGGCCCTGAAGATGAGATGAACAAAACAGTGTCTGCCCTCTTGGCATGAGCAATGGTTGTGATTTATTATTATCACTACTACTATTATTATTATTCTCCTATGCTCAGGATTTGTGGGACCTTTTGCGGATGCCGCAGATGGACGCTTGCAGGGAGGAGGTGCTGTAGGGGAGGGCAGATGAGGATTCAGGGCAGAGGAATTGTCAGATTGGAGTGGAGTTGATCAGCAATACCGATGCCAGGACATCTCGGAGATCATATTCCAACGGTTTGACAGATGGGGGGGGGCAGCGGTGACTTCTCCAAGCACACTCAGTCACTGGTGCAGCTTAGGTCTGCCCTTTCAGTGCCTTCTTTCCCCATAGCTCAGTGATTTTCCCAGTGTGGTTCTCAGACCAGCACAGGCAGCATCACTTAGGAACTTGTTAGAAATGCAAATTCTCAGGCCCTACCCTGAGACCTACTAAATCAGAATCTCTGGGGTTGAGACTAAGGAATCTGTATTTTATCAAGCTCTCCAGGGGATTTTTATGCTCAGGAAAGTTTGAGAAGTACTGCCATAACTGGAGCAGGGTTTCCTTTGTTAATTGCCTTTATCTGAGAAAATGGATCATGATGCCTCCTTTTATGAGAATTCACATTGCACCCAGGCTGAGACATCCACATGCTATAAACATATACATTTGGGGTTCCTGGGCCTGCTGATGTCCAGGTTAGAGCTTGTGCCGTAGCCTAGGCTCACAGTGGAGTCACCTGGGCAACTTTCTCAAAGTTCAGATGCCGAGGTCCCACCTCTGACCAATTCAATCTAAATTTCTAGACCTTTTCAAAGCTGTCAGGTTGTTCTGATATTCAGAGAGGGTTCACAGCAATTACCAATATGGAAGAAGACCAGAGTGGGAAGTCAAGGGTCTCAGTTTCCAAGCCCAGTCCTGCCACTCACTCACTGTTTGGGGCCAAATGTATAATCCCCCTTTGGCAGCCCTCGAGGCCAAGTTCCATCATGTATGGTATGTCAGAAGCAATTGGGGGAACATGTAGAAAAGGCAAATTCTACGTGGGGCCCTACTCCTAGAGTATGATCCCTATGTAGGTTTGAGGCGGGGCCTAAGTATATGCATTTTAAAAGAGCTGCCAGGTGAACTTTTCTACAAAGATCCAATCTCTGAGAAATCCCCATAAGGGGCATCAAAGCAGCAAGTTAAGGCCCTGCTTGAATCCTAACTTTATCTTCCATTCCAACCCTGATTGTCTCCTTTGTGTCATTTTCTGTCACCTGCTTTAGAGTTATGCTGTCTTCCTCTTTTGAGTGTGTTTATTTAAACTCCTTTAAATTTATGTTCATGAGAAATAATTTTTAAATATTAGTTGAGGAAGACACTTCTTGGGGGCATAGGAGAGAAGGTCCTCTTCCCCCTCCCACTATATGTGTATTATTACTTTTATCAAAATTCTTGAAAATGCTCATACTAACTTCTTGCTTCCAGAAAAGATGACATAACAAAGACAAAATTACTGCTCTGCTTTAAACAGCTAGAAAGCCAGACAAAAGACTTAAAGACAACAGTTTCAGGCACTGGACAGACAGACCAGGTCCATGATCCCTGAGAGAAGGAAAGAAAACAAGGGAGCCCTGCAAGAGTTTCCAGGCCATAGCATAGGGAGGAGAAGACCAAAGAGCTTGAGAGTTTCCTGAGTTGAACTCAAGGTAAAGATTAGAGCTCAGGGAGTCCAAGATGAGTAGAATTTGTGGGACAGAGTACTGAAGAGGAGGGATCTTCACAGAGAGAAAATTCTGGAAATCAGTAGTGGGGCACTCTCATGTCTTTGGCTTCATGCTCTGTGCAGGTGTGAGAGGTAACTTCCTGAGGTCAAAGCAAGAATCACTAAAAAGAGTAGGTGGAACAATTCCTAGATGTCACACAGGGCTGGAAATAGTTCATGTTTCCATGAAAAGACCTCATAATAGACAAGGCATTGGGTAGAATCCTCAGTAGAGTATTGTAATAGTGGGGATAGATCATCCCTATATTAAGGGCTGCCCTGTAATGGCCCTAAGAAATCTCGAAAACAAGATTTGAAAAAGTACAACTGACTGTATACCAGAACAAAATACAACACTATTTAAAAGAATACTACAAAACTGAGCAAACAAGAGAAAATTCACAATGTTCAGCGTCCATTGAAAATTACTGTACATACAAGGAAGTTTGAAAATATGACCCATAATCAAGACAAAAAGTAATCCATACAGACACAGAAATGATAGAGGTGATGAAACCAGCAGACAAGCGTGGTAAAACAGCCAGTATAAATAAGTTCCATATTTTTAAGAAGGTAGAGGAAAACATGAGCATGATGAGAAAAGAAATAGAAAAAGTATAAAAAAGACCCAAATGGAATTTCTGGAGATAAAAAGCACAATATCTGAAATGAAAAATATGCTGAATGAGATTAACATCAGATTAGACACCACCAAAGAAAAATCAGTAGAAATCATCTAAAATAAAGCCTGGAGGAGAAAAAGGAATTAAAAACAAAAAAGGAAAGAAAGAAAAGAAAAAAAGAGCATCAGTGGCCTGTGGACCAACATTAAGCCTTGTAATACACGTGTAATTGGAGGGATATTCAACAATATGACAAGGCAATTCAATGGGAAAAGAATAATTTTTTTGACAAATGGTGCTGAAACAATTGGATAACCACATGCAAAAAAAAAGAAATTCAACTCTTATCTCACACCACTTACAAAAAGTAACCCCAAATGGTTCCTAGACCTAAATGTAAGAACTAATGAATAAAATTTCTATTAGAAAACATAGGAGAATATCTTGGTAACCTTGGGTCAGGCAAATATTTCTTAGACAGGATACAAAAAAACCCACAAAACATAAATGGAAAAAATTGGTAGATTGGAGATTATCAAAATTAAAATTTCCTCTTTAAAAACATATTGTAAAGGGGCCAGAAACTGGGAAAAATATTTGCAAAAAAAAAAAAAAATCTGACAAAGAACTTGTATCCAGAATATATTTTTAAAAAATACTCTTATAACTCAATAATAAGGCAAACAACCCTAGAAGAGAATGGGCCAAAGATTCGAGTAGACACTCACCAAATGAGATAGATAAATGGCAGATAAGTACATGAAAAGGTGGTCAGCAACACTGGTCACTGGGGAAATGCAAATTATAACCACAATACTTTTTTTTGCATATGGTTATCCAATTTTTCCAGCACTACACATCCACTAGAATGACTAAAATAAGCTAGACCGACAATACCAAGTTTAGGTGAGAATGTAGAACAACTGAAACTCTCATATAGTGCTGGTGAAAAGGACTCTTTGGCAAGTAGTTTGACAGTTAAACTATTCTTATAAAGTTAAACATACTCTTATTTATATTTATTATATATCATCCAGCAGTCCCACTCTTAATTACCCAAGAGAAGTGAGAATGATGTTTATACAAAGAATTATACTTGTATTTTTATAGTGGTTTTATTCATAATAGCTCCAAACTGGAAAGTACTCAAATGTCCATCAATTAGTGAATGGATATTAAGCTGTGGTGTATTCACATCCAAAGGAATGCTACTCAGTAATAAAAAGGAATTTACTATTTATGGACACAACAGCATGGATGAATCTCAAAAGCATAATGCTGAGTGAAGGAAGTCAGAGACAAAAGGTTATATACTGTATGATTCCATTGATATGAAATTCTAGAAGAGGCAAACCTATGTGATAGAAAACAGAACTTGCTTGCCTGGGGCCAGAATGGGGTTGGAGGGGGTGGGTGGGAGAGGGAATGTCTCCAAAGAAGTCCTTTTCCAAGTGATGGAAATCTTCTGTATTATGA
The DNA here is from genome assembly GCF_027409185.1 of Cynocephalus volans. Lineage (NCBI taxonomy): Eukaryota > Metazoa > Chordata > Mammalia > Dermoptera > Cynocephalidae > Cynocephalus > Cynocephalus volans. The sequence goes on from NC_084461.1 coordinate 190,767,489, forward strand.
TTATGGTGGTGGTGTGTAATTTGTTAAAACTCATTGACTTGCACACTTAGAATTGGCTAATTTTATTGTATGTAAATTATACCTCAATAAAGCAGATTATTAAAAATGCTCAAACCTTCTGGTTCCATAATTCCACTTCTCAGAAGGTATCCTAAGGACATATTCAAGATGTGGCCAAGGATTTATGTACAAGGATGGCCTTTGAAGAATTGTTTATTATGGTGAAAAATTATATACAAAATGTCCACTTGTAGAGGGGGGATGAAATAAATGACGGTGTGTGCATAGGATGGATTGCTGTGCACATTATTAAAATAATTTAAAGACATGGGAAAATACCCATGATAAAATGTCTACTGAAAGATGAGAAGTGAGATGTGGGCCCTGGAGGCCAGAAATCTGTGTTGAATCCTGGCCTGCCACACACCAGCAGTATGATGTTGGAAAAATGCTTAAGCCTTAATTTACTCATCTGTACAATGGAGATGCAATAACACCTATTGTATAAGTTGTCAGAATTAAATAAAATAACACCAGTAAAATTCTTAACATCTGGCACATGACAAACACATGAAAAATGCGAGTTAAGATTATTTGCTATTGCCAAAATCTATATACAGTAAGACAGTTCTGTTTAAAATTTTATATAAAAGACAAGACAGATAGTGGTCATCTCTGGGTTATAGGAATGCAGTTTATATTAATGTTTTTCTTATACTTGTCTTTATTTTTCAGTTCTTCTATAATAAGCATGCATTACTTGTAGAACCAGAATCAAAACAATAAACGTTGTAAAGAAGACTTTCCTTTGCACTCCTGAAATCCAAAGAACACACATGGAGACAATATTGTAACAGGGGTATGGGGTGGGAGATAGGAGGAATACAAAGATGGGGGGGAATATAATTCTTGCTTTCGAAGTGTTTACAACTTACTTGGGAGTATACAACTGTAAAACATAGAAACAAACAATTCTAACACAAAATGGAAAGGGCAAGAGATTAGGTTCACAGAGGTATGAATAGTACGACGAAGGTGCTTTGGAAATATCATGGAAGGAAACATGGGTGTTGCCTGGGAGCGATGGGGAAGGCTACCCAGAGGACCAGCGATCAAGTTTGGTTGGGAGATGAGGGGATTATTTGTGGAGGGCGCCGCATGAGCTACAGGCTGGAGTTGAGAATGTGCAGACTGTCTTTAAAGAAGGGTGAGCTGACTGTTGAGGCTCTATAGGGGTGTGTGTGATGGAGGGTGGTGGGAAAAAATGACTGCAAAGGTGGAGTTAGTCAAGCTCATGAACAGTGTTAGTTTATGATTTTGGAGCAGCTCCTATGTGCCAGTGCTGTCCTAAGCACTTTAAATATGTCACCACGCTCGACCTTATGAAACCTTTGGAAGGCACTATTTCAAACCTCATTTTACAGGGAGGAAATCAACCTGTAGAAATATGGAAAGATCTGGTCAAAGTCCCCACAGCAGTCTGGCTCTAGAGTCCTGACTCGTTGCCATAGCCCTACACTGTGAAGGTCAGGCTAAAAAACTTGGATATTTTCTGTTTGCAGTAGGAAGCCATGTGTGGTTTCACAGAAGAGCTAGACAGGGACTTCAGCCAGGACACAATCCTGTCTCCACACCTGAATAATTGCTTTCTCTTTCCTTACTACCTCAAAAGATAGATATTCAGGAAGAAACCCAAAGTAATCTACTGGGCATGGGATAGGAGACTTAGATTTAACCCTTCAATTCTGACTCTCCAAGAGAAGCAAGACACTTCCATTCTGTGCTGTGAATTTCTTATGTTAATAAAGAGGGAGCTGGGAGTGGGAGGAGGGAGAAGGGAGTACTTTTTATTGGGGACAAGAAAACCCAAAACACCCCCTGAAATTTTACATCAGTCTCAAGTGGAGATCAACCATGCCCCAAAATATCTGTATTATTGATAACAATAATGATGGCGATTATTATATTTTATTTTTCAATCGTGGTAATTATTGTACATTAAATCATTAGCATTCATTATTCCTACAATGTGTAATTAGGACAATGGTGGATAGATTGCTCTTGACTGTAATGAAGTTTTTATAATTGTAATTTATTGGCATCAAATTACCTTTCTTAAAACCAATCTGAACATCACACTCTTAATTCTGGGGAGGGGGTGGCAATTACTTTTAATTAATGTTTCTTGTTTGTGCCACACAGGGGGAGCTGTCTGACCAATCCAATTCTCTGTGTCTGTGAGGAAGTTAACCAAGAATATCAAAGGCATTCTTGAATCAGTCATCTATCACAAAACATTTTCCTCCTTTCAGTCCCCCAACCCATTTCCATCTCCCCTCCTCCTAAGCAGTGGCCACGGGGGGGAAAAATACCAACCATTTACCAACATGATTAGCTAAGGAGACAAGAGACAGTGATGCAGATTATTTAAGCCAATTTGTTGCTAAGTGAGAGAAGAATATTCTTTTTCTTCTTCAATAATGGCTGAATTGCTGGCCTCTCTCTTGGAGAACATGGGCGTTGGAGGTGTTGTCTGTAAATTGTATTGTGATGTTTAAGATGGAGTGGTTAGTCCTTTCTCCTCATCACCCCCATCCAAGATTGGCCAAGGTGGCCTTTCCAAAGATATAAATCTATGTTTTGTTTCTAGAAAGGTTGAGTGAGAAGTCACAGGGCATTTGTTTTTACTGTTGTAATTTGAAATTGCCTATATTTAACTGGGTATGACCCACAAAAAATGGAAATTTAATTGTTCAAATGACTCAATGGGATGATAATCAACAAAATGATTCCTCTCCAAAAATGTTGATTAGGAGGGAGAGAAAGGTCATTGGTTTTTAGGTGATTGGGTGAGCAAGAAGTGTGTGTGTGTGAGGAAGGAGCATAAGGAGAGAAGGACAGGGGAGACTGAGGGCCACATGAAGAGGAAATAGCCTGGAGAAAGGGACTGACTCACTCCCCACACATCACATACCACGCACAGGTCAGGCCTCTTCTGTGCACCTGCTCAGGGTGGTAAGTAGTACCACCCTGGGTCTCTCTGACTCCCAAACACCTGCAATTCCTACTGTTCCACCCTGCCCAGAAATGAATTGCTATCAGTCATTCACACCTTAGACTAGACACAAGATCAGTCTCATCTTTTACTTCCTGGACTTCACCTTAATTTCCTCATAAAGGAAGATTAGGCTTTGTTGAGCTGAAAGAGAAGTATTTTTAGATCCTAAAGTCTTGAGATCCTACTGCCTCTACAACCAGACCAAGGAGGCAGATGTCCGCTTCACTCTGGTTTGAACAGGGAGACTTTTGCTTTGTCCAGGAGGGATCTGGTGCCACGTTTATGCTGAGGCTCCAGGAGAACACACAGCCTCTGATATTCTCTCTGTCTACGGGGCTTGTGAAGTTACCAGTTGCCCGGTGAGCATTGTTAAGGGGGATTGAATTCAGGGTAGACACTTCTGTGGTTGGTGAAGGCTGGGGTAGCACCTGAGGGATTGTATTAAGTTACAAAAACCAGTACTTTGGGTCCAAATTAATTAGTTGACAGTGCCCATGGATAAGGTTACTGCCTTCTATGGGATGCTAAGGGCCCTCTGGCCCCGTTGAAGTCTGGGTCTGAGCTCTGGATTTTCAGCACCAAGGACAGAGGCCAAGACTGAACACCGTTTCCCTTCCCCCAAGACCAGAACCAAGGGACATTCTAAGGTGAACTACACCCAATCTTAGGGTTTCTAGGAGTCTCCTGGGGGTCATTTTGTTCAATCATCTGCCTCTGTCTTACCTCTAAGGACAAGAACGCTGAACCTTTTACACTCTCTGGAACCTTATTTTAGCTCTGCCACTTACGAGCTAGGAAAATTTATAAAATGGGTTAATAATAGGATTGTTTTGAAGATGAATGAAATCCTGCCTGTAAAGGAGCAGAACACAGTACTTGGCAAAGTAAGCTCTCAATAAGAGACTTTTACTGTTTTTATTCTAGAGGTTGAGTTAGTAGCTATTATTAATAATAATGATAATAGCAATCTCCATATATTGAGTCCTGAATGCTATAAATGCATTATCCCACTCATTATTCACAACAACCCAGCTACAGATGATAAATTGAGGCACAGAAAGGTTAAAGAAATTGGCCAAGGTACATAACTGGTAAATGGCAGATCTGGCATTTGAACCCAGCTGGGTGCAGAGCTCACACCTAACCTATTATGTCATATGTCCTCAATAGTTCAGCTACGAGCACTCAACAACGGGAAATAATAATAATAATTATTATATATTGTATTATTTTCATTATAATTATCATCATCATCATCACCGGTGCTGACATTGTTTATCTACCACTATTATCAATCAGTTCTCTCCCTTCTCCTACCTCTTTCAAGAAGAGAGTTTGATCAGGGGACAGATGGGCTAAAGACGGAGGTGCCGTGAAGGAAGGAAAAGGCCCCCAAGAGAGGCAACAGGCACGGTGCAGGGCACCATGAAAGGATATCAAGACATGTCTTTGGTTCGAGGCTGGTAGGGGAGGTGGGGAGGTGCACAAATAACCACAGCACCAGGTGCAAATTACCATATGTAAAATACCAAATGCTATGGGAAATCACGGAAGAGAGCTGCTTTCAGTTAGGGGGTATCTTTATGGAGGTCTTCCTGGAGGAGGGAGCCTCTGAACATGCAAAGATAGGCAAGATTGGGACAGTGGGCAATGAAGAGATGTTGGAAACCCAGCAGCCTGCACGAGGCTGCTTTTCTCTCCCTCTTCTTCCCTACTCCAACCTCCTCTCCTTCTTGTCTTTCTCCTCCTCCTTTTTTCCCCTTCTGTTCACCTCTTCCCTCTCTCTTCTCCTCTTCCTCTCCCTCCTTTTTCTCTTCTTCTTTCTCCTTCTTTTCTTCCTTCTCTTCCTCTTCCACCCATGCTCATCTCCCAATTATTTCATAATAATCAGTTGACTCCTCCTATTAGGAAACCAGCTGGAGGCTCAGAACATGAACCCTGGTAAACCTTCATTCCAGCTCTTTGTTTCTTACTCCAGACCTGGAGTTGAAATGCAAGTTGGATGGAAATTGGAGCAAATTCTGTTGCGAGTGATCCAGTGCCTTTGTCAAGGAGGACAAAGCTTAAAACCCACCCTCAGGAAAGGCAATTTGAGGAATAAATCTGGTCAACCAGACCCAGCCCTGTCCTATACTGGCTGTGTAAGCTTCAGCAGGTAGCTGTACGTCTATTTCCACCTCTGTAAAACAAGGGATTCTTGCTTCATGGGGTTGTCATGAGGGTTAAATGAAATAATCTACGTAAATGTATTTAGCATCCTGCCTGGCACATAGTAGATGCTAAAAAAAGTTCACTTTCCATCTTCTGTAATTAATGAATCTCTATATTTAAAATGGGGTCTGTGGCCTCAGAGCAGGAGCAAGTCGTGAGGGGGATGTGCCAGCAGAAGAGACGAGAGGTAGGAGGGAAGATTGCACTCCTGATGGGGTGAAGGTGGGCAGTGTAAATCTAATTTCTTGGCAAAAGCTGCAATTTGCCAGCCCTTTTAATTATTATTTTTTATTATGGATACAAATTAAAAATAAACTGTGTGTCTCAATCACAGCAGGAATTAAAATTGTTCCCTAATTGTTATCTTTGAATCAATCTAGCTCCCATTAGCTCTGCTTCCCAAGGTATAATTGAGGTGTGTGTGTGTGTGTGTGTGTGTGTATGTGTGTGTGTGTGTGTGTGTGTGTGTTTGTGTCCTTGGTTTGTGGGGAAGGCACCCACTTCCATCTAATGCAACCAGTTTTCTCTTCCAAACTCCAGTTTCCTCTTTCCTTCCTCTTTGCTAAAGAGCTTGACTGGCAGTAGAATTGAGGGGGCTTGAGCAATAGATCCCTGTCCCCATTCCACTATTCCCTAAGATCTGTATTTCAAAAATCAACATACTTTGTATTATACAGAGGTACAGTTTTTGATTGGGCCGGGGTGGGAGTAGTAACCTAAAATCAATACATTGGTAATTGCTAAGCTCAATTTCTTCCTAAATATGAGGATCTAGACTGTGAACTCCCCAAGAGCAGTGATTCTTGTCTCTTTCCCTCTTGGCTATATTTCCATCTCATGGAACAGTGCCTGTCACATGGTCGGTTCTCATTAATTATTAATTGATTTAACTCAAGCATGTTGTCAGAAGGAGAGTATACGCAAGTGCATAGTACATAGATACACAGTGCTTGGTACACAGATATAGGTAGCGCTCAATAGAACACAGCTCCTATTATTTTTATCACAGATATCCAAGCTCAGACGGACCATCCTGAGACTATTTTTTCCCCCTTAAATTATATTTTAACATTCACAGTCTTACCAATTGCCATGTATCAAGCTATATACACTTGCTATATATAGTTGATACTTCACATAGATAATGGTGAATTCTCAGGCACTCTTACTATGCCTATTTTTACAGGTGAGGAAATTGAGGTTCAGAGAGATGAAATCACTTGCCCAGGCACAGATAGCTAGTAAGTGATGGGGCTGGGATTTGAACTCAGGTCTTCAGACTCCTAACACCCATGACCTCTCTTTTCACTATTCCTCCCTACCTTGTGATCTCAAATTTATTTATTTATTCCAAGTTAAGCAAACTAAGAATTGTTGGCCCCATTTTTCTGATGGAGAAGATGAGGCCCACAGAGAAGTTTTATGACTTGCCTGGGGGAGAGTCACATGCCATGTGCATGGGGACTTCATGCTAGTGGTCGGGTGTCAGATGTAAGTCCTAACAAGGGAATCACCCTGCCTTCCATGCTGGGCATCTAATCAGGGGGACATTTTTAAAAGGAGGACTTTGAAAAAAAAATAAAGATCAGTAAATAAAGTTCAGATGTAGAGACCAGAATGGCTGACTTGTGCTCTCAGCGAGATGTTTAGCTGAGATCTTATAACTAGAAAGGGGTTCTTTTCCAAGCACCAAGCTAGGAAAGAATGGAGCATTTGTTCATTCATACTTTGCATAAACATTTTTTGAGCACCTAGAATACGTCAGGTCTGCAGCAAGATCTGAGATACAGCAGGAAACAAAAGAGCCAGCTTCTGCACTCAGGAATTTATAATCAAGTTGGGGGTGGGTGGGGTCAGATTTAACAAAACAGTCACAAAAGTATACCATTACAAACCATGATAAAATGCAGGAGAGAAAAATGTAGAGAGTTACAAGAGATTGTAACAAGGGGACACAATATTCCATTGAGAGGTGAGGTGTGTGTGTATTGGGGAAGGACAGGATATGTTTGAGCATCCATCTGTAGAAAGAGTTAACTAGGTGACTAGCCTCCTAGGCAAAGGGCACTGCTTGTACAAATGACTCCAGGAAGGAAGGACCAAGGCACCTTCTAGAAACAGAAAAGCTAGAGTGAATGGAGCTTAGAGAGCAGGGATATATGTGTGTGACTGAGTCTGGAAAGGTAGGCAGGGGCCAGATCCACAGGGTCAGGGCGTGCTGCCAGTGGGAGCCACTGAAGATCTCAAAGTCAAGGGATGGCTTGATTGGATCTGTGTTTAAAAGATTGATCTGATGCTGCATGGAGAACAGAGTGAAGGTAGAGAGTCCCGTGAGGAGGCTACTGCAAGGGTCCGGGCCAGCAACAATGGCGGCTTGACATAGGATGATAGAGTGGAGGAGGGCTGAAGTTGTGAGCTCTAGTTAGGAGGTAAACCCATGGGACATCATAGTGAAGGAGAAGGAAGGGTTAAGATTAGAGGAGAGTAACTGCATAAAAATACATAAACGTATAATTAGAGAACCTCACAGACATGATTTTGAGTGGAAGAAACGAGACTCCAATGAGACCATAAACACAAAGTTCAAGAATAAGGAAAACAACTTAATGGTAATGCAGAGGTCAGAATGGTGGCCATATGGACTGTGGCACCTCTGGGGGTGCGGGCAACAGTGGGGAAGAGGCACAAGGGGGCTTGCGGGATCTGGAAGTTTCTATCTCTTGGTGCAGGTGGTGTTTTCATTGGTATGCATGTTTGTTCAAACACTGAACTGGACACTTAAAATGGGTGTGCTTAACTGCGTGTAAGTTATGTAATAAATATAAAACAGTGGTGAAAGAGTAAAAGTGTAGAAACTGTAGATAAAGGAGATTTATTATTTCTAATAGATAAGCAGAATGGAAAGCAATCATAAAAAAAGTAAAAAGAGCAATTAAAGAAAATATGGCCTTAATAATTAAAAATGTAGGGAAGTACAAGGAAAATAAGATACTTAAAGATTAGGAAGCCTAATAAAAAGATGCTCAGACCAGTTCTTTTGGTGTTTTCATATCTTGACAGTCTGTTTTGGAATGAGAAATAAGGATCTGTTCTAGCAGGGGTGCTGAAACGGACTGATGGCAGGTGAGCAGGAGGTTCATCCAGAAAACCTTCTGGAACGCCAGTGGATTGGGGACAGCGCTCATGGACAAGACTTCAATTCTGAAAGTTTTCTGTCTGTGCGCCATCATAGGTTTAGGAATCTCTGTGGTGGTCCTCAGGGCTCTTCTCGAATATTTGGTTTCCTGCCTTTGAGGCACATGGCAGGGATGTGCTCCTCTAGCTACTTGAGCAAGGCCAAGGACACACTCAACACTCTCCCCCCGATTTCCAAAAAATCACAATGTCACACCCAATTTGAGTCTTTATGACCACTTACCTTTCCACTCATGGATGTTTGGGTCTAGATGGTGCCTCCATCAACCTGGGACTTCAAATGACCCCAAGGGTCAAGGGCTCCTTGCTAACCCACAGTGCAATAAGACTGGGTAAGAAAGAAAGCACTGGGATTGCTTGTTACTGTAGCATAATCTCACCCTCCCTAAGACATCCAACAGCTCTCCCATTACAATGCACTTAGCTAGCAGGTGGACTTTTTGGGTTGCTTTGTTATTGTTTAGGAATCTACCCCAAGGGAAGAATTTGAAATGCAGACAACTCTGTATACAGAAAGATGTTCATTTTCTTATTCATGATATTGAAACAACAGAAATGATCTGAATAATTTTTAACAGAAGACTGGTTATACAGCCATTGGAAGTAAAAGAGTAAAATTTCAGAGCTTTACAAATGGATATAGATTTGTAAAGAAAAAAAAAATATTACATACAAACACGTACACACAGGCAAAAGGCATGCAATACACTGAAATGTCACTAATAATTTACTCTTGTGAATGGGATCATAAAGAATTTTTTATTTTTATTTTCTGTGCTTTTTAAATACTGTCCTAAATTCTTTGCAATTAGTCTATATTCTTTTTGAATCAGTAAAAAAATTACCAAAAAATTAAAAATAGTGTTTAAGAAGATTTAAAAAATAAGATGAAATAAGTTTTACATAAAGATTTTTTATGCTGAGTGAAGAAATCAAGGTACAAGATTATATAAAAAATAATGTTAAACTTGTATATGTCTGCATGGAAAAAAGACTGGAAGGAAATATACTAAAATGTTAATAGCTGTGTTTTCTGTGTAGTGTGATTTAGAAAGCTATCTGGAAACTCCCTTTTCCCCCTGAATTTCCCTATTTTCTATAGTGAGCAAGCACTAGTTTTGTAATAAGAAATATAATACTTTAAAAACTGATGCCAGGTGATCCTAATATGGCAGTGGCTGCGGCGGTTGGTGCGGAGTAGCTGAGGTGGAAAAGGCGGCCACTGGGCCTTAGGCAGCTGGGAAACTTATGGACCTTCCTCTTGCCGTCTCTTAAGGGAGGACCACTGCTGGTGGCCAGTCGTGGGGGCTGACCGCCACTTTGCCCTTGGCAGGAGAGGCTGCCTCGTTTACAGGCAACAGATTTGAAGTATGGAGCAGGAAAAGAACTGTTTCTTAGCTGCAAAAGCAAGTCTCTAAACAAGGAACACGGCGCCGGGCCGCTGTTGACACTGCTAGGATCCCAGAGGTCGGGGCCGCACTGAAGGCGGCCAGCTGCCCTATTCAGGATTTGAGGTTTCAGGCCAGCATAAAAGAAGATTCCTGGGAGCGCCCGAGCCACGCCGCAGGACCGAGTGAGCAGCCTGAGGCAGCGGCAGCCAAGGACAGGGACAGCGATGATGCAGAGGCAGAGAGGGAGCCACCCGGCCCAGCACAGCCCCATGAGTGACCCCCGGCCCGGCCCTGCTCGGGGGCGGACGCCAGCCCGGCTTCCGCTTGCCCCACTGGGCCACTCACTGGCCCCGGGGCTGCTTCCATTTTTTCAGGTGGTGGTGGCTCCGGCCCAGCTCGGCCAAGCCTGTCCTCCTCGCCGGCTCGGCTCCTCACTGAGACTTCCCACTTGCTTGCCCTGGAGCGGGGCTTCCCGGGGCCTGCCTGCGGGCTGGCCTCCCCTCCCACTCCCTCCATGGTTCTCTGGCGGGGCTGGTGGTGTGGGGCCTCCCCAGCCAGTGTCGGGAGGGCAAGGAAGTACGGGCTGGGCCGACTGTCACTCCACCACACCCTGGGCTCCGGCCCCCGGTAAACTTCCTGTTACCGGGAGGCAGATACATCTCTGTGGCCACCAGTTCAGAAAAACGCCTAACTGATTTCTGGTTAGGAATAGTGTGGTCGGAGAGTTCCCGAGTTCACTTGAACCTGCCGGAGAGCTGACTGCGGGCAGGCACCGGAGTCGTTCCACGCTGGGGGGATTCAAAGGTGAACCATGTGATGTGGGCTCCTCCCCCGAGGAGCTCACGCTCTGGTGTGGGAGATAAGACAAGTACACAAATAACCGCGATACCAGGAGGAAGGTGATAGGTCCCGAGAAAGATCTACACAGTGCTACAAAGGCACCCAGAGCGACCTGTCGTCTGCGCCTAGCAGAAACCTGGTAGACTTCCTGGGCGAGGTGGTGCTGAGCAGGGTCTTGAAGGCCCAGCTGATAGATGAGGGTTGCAGAAGACACGTCCCAGTATAGCCCAGTGCACACAGAGCGGGGAGACGTCTGGCCAGGGAGGCGGAGACTCAACAGAAACCACACACCCTGTGGGGCCGCCACTGCGTGATCCAGCAGCCCAGGCCAGAGTGCACGGAACAGGGACAAGTCCTGCACGGGAAGTGGAAGCTCAGCAGAGACCACACACCCTGCGGTACCGCCCCGTGATCCAGCAGCCCAGCAGAGTCCAAGCTGACCAGAGAGGTGGCTCCCCGGAGAGGCCCAAGACACGAGGCAACCACAAACACAAGGCACTAGAGGCCAACTGAGCAGACACGGAGGTAGCCATAACAAATTGGCAACCACAGCAAAATCTTAGTTAGTCAATAGTCTCAAACTGGTGGACTGTGAAACCCCCTGCCACAATGAATAAACATCAAAAAAAAGATACCAGAAATACAAAAAATCAAGAAAGTACACCACCAAAAGTTAATAAATCTCAAACTCTAGATCCTATAGAACAAGAAGCCCTTGAAATGACTGACAAGGAATTTCGAGTGATAATTCTAAGGAAACTGAATGAGATACAAGAAAACTCAGCTAGACATCATGATGAAACGAGGAAAAGTATACAGGACCTGAAAGAGGAAATGTACAAGGAAATCAATGTCCTGAAAAAAAATGTAGCAGAACTTGCTGAACTGAAGAAGTTATTCAGTGAAATAAAGAACACAACGGAGAGTTTAACCAGCAGGCTTGTTGAAGTTGAAGAGAGAACCTCTGAACTTGAAGATGGGCTGTTTGAAATAACACAAGCAGACAAAAAAAAAAAAAAAAGAAAAAAAAGAAAAAAGAATCAAAGACATTGAAGAAAATCTGAGAGAGATATCAGACAACCTTAAGCACTCAAATATCCGAGTCATGGGTATTCCAGAAGGGGAGGAAAATGGAGATTGCATTGAAAACTTATTCAACAAAATAGTGGCAGAAAACTTCCCAGGTATAGGAAAAATCACAGATCTTCAGATCCAGGAAGCTCAACGATCTCCAAACGTATTCAACCCAAAAAGGCCTTCTCCAAGACATGTTACCGTCAAATTGGCAAAGCTCAGAGACAAAGAGAGAATCTTAAAAGCTGCAAGAGAGAAGCGTGAAATCACCTATAAGGGAGCCACAATCAGGCTAACATCAGACTTTTCATCACAAACCCTAAAAGCTAGAAAGGAATGGGATGATATATTCAAAATACTAAAAGACAAAGATTGCCAGCCAAGAATACTCTACCCTGCAAGGCTATCCTTCCAAAATGAAGGGCAAATAGTATATTTCTCAGACAAACAAAAACTGCGGGAGTTCACTACCACACGACCACCCTTACAAGGAATTCGCAAGGGAGTACTGGGTTTGGTTCCTGAAAAATAACTACCACTGCCATAAAAACCCAAGAAAACTCAAAACCCACTATTATAATAAAAATGGCATTCATGAAGAGAAATCAAACAAACAAAAATGCAATCTACAACCTAAGGAACCAACAAACACAGAAATCAAACAGTAAATCAGAAAGCAAGGAACAAAAGACACCTAAGACAACCAAACAACCAATAAGAATAAATCAACACCTTTCAATAACAACTCTTAATGTAAAAGGTTTAAATTCCCCAATCAAAAGACACAGACTGGCTGACTGAATTAAAAAGGAGGACCCAACTATATGCTGCCTACAAGAGACCCACCTCACCCATAAAGATTCACAAAGACTAAGAGTGAAAGGATGGAAAAAGATTTACCATGCAAACAGAAAAGAAAAACGAGCTGGAGTAGCTATTCTTATATCTGACAAAATAGACTTTAAACTAAAAACCATAAAAAGAGACAATGAGGGACACTACTTAATGATAAAAGGACTGATCCATCAAGAAGACATAACAATCATAAATATGTATGCACCCAATGTTGGAGCAGCCAGATTTATAAAACAAACTCTATTAGACCTAAAGAAGGAAATAGACACTAATACCATAATAGCAGGGGACCTGAACACCCCATTGTCAATATTAGACAGATCATCTAGGCAAAGAATCAGTAGAGAAACACAAGATCTAAACAAGACTCTAGACCAATTGGAATTGGCAGATATCTACAGAACATTCCATCCAACAACCTCAGAATATTCATTCTTCTCATCAGCACATGGATCATTCTCCAGGATAGATCACATATTAGGTCACAAATCAAGTCTCAATAAATTCAAAAAAATTGGAATTATCCCATGTATTTTCTCAGACCACAATGGATTAAAACTAGAAATTAATAACAAACGAAACTCTGGAAAATATATAAACACATGGAAATTAAACAGCATTCTACTTAATGACATATGGGTCCAAGAGGAAATCAAGCAGGAAATCAAAAAATTTATTGAAACTAATGAAAACAATGATACATCATACCAAAACCTGTGGGATACTGCAAAAGCAGTATTAAGGGGGAAATTTATTGCATTAAATGCTCACCTCAGAAGAAAGGAAAGATGGCATGTGAACAACCTAACACTTCACCTTAAAGAACTAGAAAAACAAGAACAATCCAAACCTAAAGTTAGCAGATGGAAAGAAATCATTAAGGTCAGAGCAGAACTTAATGAAATTGAAACCCAAAAAGCAATCCAAAGGATCAATGAATCAAAAAGTTGGTTTTTGAAAAGATAAATAAAATCGACAAACCATTAGCATTGCTAACAAAAAAAAGAAGAGAAAAGATTCAAATAACAAAAATTAGAAATGAAAAAGGTGATATTACAACTGATTCATCTGAAATACAAGGAATCATTCGAGACTACTATAAACAACTATACGCCAACAAATTTGAAAATCTGGAGGAAACGGATAAATTTCTGGACACACACAAGCTCCCAAAACTGAACCATGAAGACGTAGAAAATTTGAACAGACCAATAACAATAAAGGAGATTGAAGCTGTTATCAGAAGGCTCCCAACAAAGAAAAGCCCAGGACCAGATGGATTTACAGCAGAATTTTGCCTAACATTCAAACAGGAATTGACACCGATTCTTTACAAACTATTCCAAAAGATTGAAACAGACACAAATCTCCCAAACTCATTCTATGAAGCAAACATCATCCTGATACCAAAACCAGGTAAAGATATAACCAAAAAAGAAAACTACAGGCCGATATCCTTGATGAATATAGATGCAAAAATCCTCACTAAAATACTAGCAAACAGAATACAGCAACACATATGTAAAATTATTCACCACGATCAAGTGGGATTCATCCCAGGGATGCAAGTTTGGTTCAACATATGCAAATCAATAAATGTGATACACCATATTAATAAAGTCAAACACAAGGACCATATGATCATCTCTATAGATGCTGAAAAAGCATTTGATAAAATTCAGCACTCATTCATGACAAAGACCCTCTATAAGTTAGGTATAGAGGGAAAGTATCTCAACATAATTAAAGCCATATATGATAAACCCACTTCCAATATCATCCTGAATGGGGAAAAGCTGAAAGCTTTCCCTTTAAGAACAGGAACTAGACAAGGATGCCCACTCACACCACTCCTATTCAACATAGTGTTGGAAGTACTAGCCAGAGCAATCAGAGAAGAGAAGGAAATAAAGAGCATCCAGATTGGAAAAGATGAAGTCAAACTGTCCCTGTTTGCAGATGACATGATCCTATATATCAAACAGCGTAAAACCTCTACAAAAAAACTCTTGGAGGTGATAAATGATTTCAGCACAGTAGCAGGATACAAAATCAACACACAAAAATCACTAGCATTTCTTTTCTCCAATAGTGAACATGCAGAACGAGAAATCAAGAAAGCCTGCCCATTTACAATAGCCACCAAAAAAATAAAATACTTAGGAATTGAGTTAACCAAGGATGTGAAAAATCTCTATAATGAGAACTACAAACCACTGCTGAGAGAAATTAGAGAGGATACAAGAAGATGGAAAGATATCCCATGCTCTTGGATTGGAAGAGTCAACATAGTGAAAATGTCCATACCACCCAAAGTGATATACAAATTCAATGCAATCTCCATCAAAATTCCAAAGACATTTTTCTTAGAAATGGAAAGAACTATCCAGACATTTATATGGAATAATAAAAGACCACGTGTAGCCAAAGCAATGCTGAGCAAAAAAAATAAAGCTGGAGGCATAACACTACCTTACTTTAAGCTATACTACAAAGCTATAATAACCAAAACAGTATGTTACTGGCATAAAAACAGACACACTGATCAATGGAATAGAATAGAGAATCCAGAAATCAACCCACACACTTACTTCCATCTGATCTTTGACAAAGGCACCAAGCCTATTCACTGGGGAAGGGACTGCCTCTTCAGCAAATGGTGCTGGGATAACTGGATATCCATATGCAGGAGAATGAAACTAGACCCATACCTCTCACCATATACTAAAATCAACTCAAAATGGATTAAGGATTAAAATATACACCCTGAAACAATAAAACTTCTTAAAGAAAACATAGGAGAAACACTTCAGGAAATAGGACTGGACACAGACTTCATGAATACGACCCCAAAAGCATGGGCAACCGAAGGAAAAATAAACAAATGGGATTATATCAAACTAAAAACCTTCTGCACAGCAAAAGAAACAATTAACAGAGTTAAAAGACAACCAACAGAGTGGGAGAAAATATTTGCCAAATATACATCTGACAAAGGATTAATATCCAGAATATATAAGGAACTCAAACAACTTTACAAGAAAAAAACAAGCAACCCAATTCAAAAATGGGCAAAAGAGCTAAGTAGGCATTTCTCTAAGGAAGATATACAAATGGCCAACAGACATATGAAAAAATGCTCAACATCACTCAGCATCTGGGAAATGCAAATCAAAACCACACTGAGATACCATCGAACCCCAGTTAGGATGGCTAAAATCCAAAAGACTCTGAATGATAAATGCTGGCGAGGTTGCAGAGAAAAAGGAACTCTCATACATTGTTGGTGGGACTGCAAAATGGTGCAGCCTCTATGGAAAATGGTATGGAGGTTCCTCAAACAATTGCAGATAGATCTACCATACGACCCAGCTATCCCACTGTTGGGAATATACCCAGAGGAATGGAAATCATCAAGTCGAAGGTATACCTGTTCCCCAGTGTTCATTGCAGCACTCTTTACAATAGCCAAGAGTTGGAACCAGCCCAAATGTCCATCATTGGATGAGTGGATACGGAAAATGTGGTACATCTACACAATGGAATACTACTCAGCTATAAGAACGAATGAAATACTGACATTTGCAACAACATGGATGGACCTTGAGAGAATTATATTAAGTGAAACGAGTCAGGCACAGAAAGAGAAATACCACATGTTCTCACTTATTGGTGGGAGCTAAAAATTAATACATAAATTCACACACACACACACAAAAAAGAAACTGGGGGTGGGGGAGAAGAAGATATAACAACCACAATTCCTTGAAGTTGATACGACAAGCGAACAGAAAGGACATTGTTGGGGGGGAGGGAGGAGAGGGAGGAGGGAGGGAGGTTTTGGTAAGGGGCAACAATAATCAACCACAATGTATATCGACAAAATAAAATTGAAAAAAAAAAAAAGGAATGAAGTACTGTTACAAACTAAAATATGGATGAACCTTGAAAACATTATGCTAAGTGAAAGAAGCCAGACACAAAAGATCATGTATTGTATGATTCCATTTATACGAAATGTCCAGAAGAGGCAAATCTATAGAGACAGAAGGTAGATTAGTAGTTGCCTAGGGCTGGGAGTAGCAGAGGTAAAGGGAAATGGAGAGTGACTGCTAATAGGTGTGGGGTATTTTGGGGGTGATATCCTAAAATTGGATTGTACAATGGTTGTACAGCTCTGTACAATATACTAAAAACCACTGAATTGTGAACTTTAAATGGGTGAACTCTATAGTATGTGAATTATTTCTCAATAAAGCTGTTAAAGAAAAAAACAAAAAACAAAACCCAAAAAACTGATGCCAGTACCAACATCTTGATAAATTGTAAAATGCCTTTTCTACCTCCCCTCTATTGAAGTCCTCTTTCCTCTCATCTATTTTATTACCATATAAATTTATTCTAGTAGGTCTAGAATGGAATCCTAATTTTTAGAGGCTCTGTCTTGACTTGGTTCTGAAAAAAATGGTGCATCCTCCCTGAAAAATATGGTCAATAGGAACCGCATTGTTCTAATACAAATGAATAGAATGAACCACAACACAGACTCACTCCCAGTTGAGCACTAAGAACTGTCAACGGCGATGACGACAATACACACACATTCCAGGAACTGCTAAAACCAATTGCCGTTTCTTTAGATGATTTCTTTCAAAAATGTCCAAATTTTTCAAAGATGTAATCGTATGGTTGACCTTCCTAGGTGGGGAGAGAATGTCTAAGAGAGTGGGTATCTCCTTGTGTGTCTATTCTCTCGCCCCTGCCTGCATCTCTTCCTCATCCTCTCACCCAGGTGGCTGCAGCCCCATATCTCTGGGCCATGTTGCTTCCAATCCCAAGGCCGTTATACGTGTGGTTTCCTTCTTTCTCTCTTGTCCCTTGGCAAATCCCTGTGC
This sequence comes from Cynocephalus volans, assembly GCF_027409185.1. Classification (NCBI taxonomy): domain Eukaryota; kingdom Metazoa; phylum Chordata; class Mammalia; order Dermoptera; family Cynocephalidae; genus Cynocephalus; species Cynocephalus volans. The sequence goes on from NC_084461.1 coordinate 190,785,008, forward strand.
CTCCTTTGGGTCTCAGTTTCAGTGGCTCACCTCCCTGTTAGAGGCTTCAGAAGACAGGAGAACTTCAGAGCACTTACCCTGGTTTGTCTTTATGGTTGTACTTCTTTGACCAATATCTGCCTCCCTCACCTAGTGTTTGCTGAATGAATAAATGAAAGAAAAAAACCCTCGTGATTTTGAATCGTCCACTCCCTCCATGGTAGAAAGAGGATCCCAGACTTTTCTTCCCTCTGCCTTCGGCCAAGTTGACTTTCTGATCCAGGACTGCATTAAGACTTTCATAGGCCCCCTTCTTCCATTAAAAAAAAATTAAGAATTATTTTTATGACTGTGTGGTTATAAACACAAGTATAATCCTGGCTGGGTTCATTATTATATACATATTATTATTGTATTCATGTTTCTTTTTGATTCTAAAAGAAATTAACATTAAAACATTTTTGGGAGGCCGGCCCTGTGGCTCACTCAGGAGAGTGCGGCGCTGGTAGCGCCGAGGCCGTGGGTTTGGATCCTATATAGGGATGGCTGGTGTGTTCACTGGCTGAGTGTGGTGCAGACCACACTGTGCGAAGGGTTGCGATACCCTTACCGGTCAAAAAAAAAAATTTTTTTTTGTGGCTCCCCAGAAGTATTGTGGGTCCTAATCACTGAGCTTACTGAGTCTAATGGATAAGTCAGCCCTTTCCGACTCAGTCCCCCATTCATTCATTCATCCATCCATTCATCCATTTATTCAGCAAGAATTTATAGAGCAGTGTCTCGATGCCTAGACCTGCACCAGGCCCTGGGGATCCCATGGTGGGCAGAAGTAGCCACTGTCCCTTGCCCTGGTATCACTGATATTGTGGTGGGAGAGAGAAACATTGAACAAGTGCACCAAGAAATAAGCGTGTAATTTATTTGCACATAATAAATGTGTTTGCACATTTATTTATAAATGTATTTATACCTTACGAATTATAAATTATAATGTTTCACACATTTATTTGTTAATTACTGGGTTTCAAGTTTTTTTGAGAGCCCAAAACAAGAAAAGGTAAGGTGGTCTGGGGTAGAAGAAGGGGCAGTTAGGAAAGCCTTCCCCAATCTATGCTGAAAGTTAACTCTGCTAAGAGGGTGGGGAGCAGCATCCCAAGCAGAGGCCCAGCACGAGCAAAGGTCCTGAGGCAGAACCCAGCAGAGCAACTTTGAGCAACTCGTGGGAGGCCAGAGGTTTTGCAGGAAGGAGGGATGAGCAGGAACCCCGGCCAGCTTCTTGAGCATCATGAAGAAACCACAACTGTCCTTCAGGACTTCCCAATCCTCACTTTCTTCCTAGCCCCATCCCAAACCATTTGCACCCCAGGCCACCTGGCTGTGGGCATGGAGAGAGAATTGGGGAGGGCTGGTTTGATTAGATCACTGTCAGCCAGGGACTGGAGGTTAATTGCCATTCTCTTTGTGAGTCTGGCTTGGCCCAGCAGCTCTGCTCACTGCCCGGTGGGTGTGTGTAGGAAGTTTGGCCTCGGGCTGGGGGGAGGCTGAAGGGGCAGGGGGCTGGATTGCACAAGATTTCTCTGGAGTTCTGAGCCTTGTCTTGTCTGGTGTGCAGCAAAGAGGAGTGCTTAACAAGCATTAAGGGACACAAATAATTCCCCTTTTCTCCTCTCCGCCTATTCTTCCCTCTCTCTTTTCTTGTAAATCCTGCTTCTTGCATGTGAATAGCGGAACGGCTTCATCTGGGACCTTTAATCAGATCCCTGGTAGGCTCTAGGAGGGCAAAGTGCCTGAGGGATTACCTTTTATTTTAGGGTTTTTCTCCCCTAGTTTTGCCGTTCCCCTCTTCCCCTCCCCCGCCTGTGTTTTCCTCCTTGGCGTTTGTTCTCAGCAGAAGTAAGTAAGGAAGGCTTAGAGCGCGGGGGAGGGGGCTTACAAACTTAAGGGGATCGGGCCCTATTCAGCGGGGCTTGTCCACAGACTTTCTGCTTTTGTTCTCGGGCCATTCTTCAGCTGATTTCTTCACTCCAGTAAAAGCACTTTAATTCCCTTTTAGATACGGAGAATCCGTCCTCTTCCCTTCGCTGCCCCCCTTCCTCTCTCCACCCCACACACCCCATTTCACTTTCTCAGACCCTTTATGCTGCGTCCTCGTCCTCCCCAACAAAGCCCTAACATCCTCGCAAAGTATTTCTTTCACCGATCGAGGGAGGCTGCGGAGAATCAGGCGGAGGGGGAGGTGAAAAAGGGAGGGGAGGGGGCTGCTCCGGGGACCACACTCCCCCAGGCCAAGGCTGGGGAGACCCCGGGCTTCAGACAGCTCCTCGGGTCCGCGCCGTGCCTTGGCTGGAGAGGAAGACGCGGCGGACGCCGGCACGTGTTGGGGGAGGAAAAAGTGCGTGTGAAGGCGTGTTTATGTGAGTGTGGCAGGAGCAATAGAGACATCGGAGGCCTGGCGTGGGAGAAAAGGCCGTGCAGGGAGAGGACACCGGGGTCTTCAGCCTGCCTCAAAATCCCCGAGCCCTCCTGGGCGCACCCCAGCGGAGCATCCCGGCTGGACCAGAGGCGCTGAGCCCGTGGCCCTCGCCCGGGCTTTTCAGAATCCGGGGGAATGTTTGAGACCCGGAGGAAAACGGCTGGCTGCAAAATAGGAAAAGAAAATCCCCAACTCAAAAGTAATAAAGGCTGAATTTCAAGTCTACAACAACGCATTGTATATCGACTGCACTAATTGTCCCGTTCACAAAAACGTCATCGCATGTGAAAACAATTCGTGGGGCAGGTTTTCTTTTCCTTTTCAAGCGCCACCTACTTCCCCGCCACCCCTCGTCCCGTCCTTGCTTCTGTCCTTTCCAGTGACACGATGAACACCTGTGAACCAGCCACCCATCTCAAGTCCAGAACATTGCTAGCAGCTTCCACGTAGTCTTTCTCCTGCTTATTCTAATCCTTTCCCTGTTCGCAAGAGGCAGCCATCTTCCTAAATTTTGTCTTTCTCTTTCAAAAATAGTTTTTATTACATCTTTAGATTCCTAAACAACGTCCCCTTTAGTTTTAGCTCAGACTGCCGGAAATTTCCAAGCATCCCTGGGGATGGCTGAGCAATCCTAGCCAGCCAGCCGTTCAATGAATTCCTTATAACCAAATCGCAAAAGGAAAATGTGAAAAAAACTTTCAAAAAAATGTGTGTTTTTTTTTAAATAGCAAAATCAGCTCTAGGTAATGGGTGTGTTGTGCTTTTAGTAGGTTTGTTATGATAATGGGGAGGAGCCTTCAAGGTAAGTATGTGCAGGTGCCTACTAATATATGAAAATGGTTCTGCCTTGAATCCCACTTTCATTATGGGATTGAGTGGTGCAGTTAATGATCAGGCTTGGTTTCCCCATCTATGAAATGGGAACAATTGATTAGCTCAGCTTTTCATTGGGAAAAAAAAAAGTGAGGGCACAGGAGAGGAGCAATCTCACTCCCGTCCTAGAAAGATAAAGTGAGCTTTCCTATCTTCTCTTCTTTCTGTCTGAGACTGGGAAAGATGAGTTCCTCTTGTTCAAAATGTCGACAAATCGACGCAGGGCCATTTAAGAGAAAGTGGGCCGGGTGGTAATAGCCCAATTGGGAGTATGAACGGCAGAAGGGCTGGCTCCCTCTTCATGCCAGAGGATGGGCAATTACCGCCAGGCATTTTTCGGGCAAAATAGAAGACAGAAAAATAGCAAGTAGGAGCCCCAATTATCGGGAGTCATTCTCAGAACGAAAAATGCTGCCTCATTCTCAAGCTGCAAACTGCAGTCTGTCGGCAAGACACTGGGCAGTTAGAGTGGTTAGAGAAGGCAGTGGAAATTCAGCAGGGATAATGTCTGGCCTTTCTGAGCCCAAAATCTGGGCTGGGGAGGCGGAGGATGGATGGATGGCTTGGGAACTAGTATGGATTGCTTCTCCTCCTGGTTGGTATCAGACAGGAGCAAGGCATGCTGTTCTCTGCACTGTATTGTTCATCCCGGTTTCACACCCCAAATACAGCCAGGGACCTTTGCCCCTCTGTGCTTCCAGACTTGCAGACAAAAAGAAGGATGTGTGTCTCCAGCCACCACAAAGGTTTTAGGCAGTGGTGTGCTGGTAAGTGTTTAACAGCTGGCTCTCAACAGAGCCCACCAGTTCTTGATTTGTAGCGTTTGTCAATTTCCTTGGTGTAAATACTCCCACCTGACATAGCTGAACTGAGTTGAGAAGAGATACATAGGAGTATGCCCTTCTATAGTGGTTCCACTGCACGGATATGACAGAGGCAAATAACCTCAAGAGCATAGATAACAGTACAATGTAGTCAAATGGTCAGGAAGCAGTGAGTTTTGAGTATTTATGTTAATTTTAATTTTTAATTTTTTTAACAGTATGTTTATTTTATTTCTGACAAAAAAATGCGATGCAACTTAGGTAAGAACCTTTCCTTTCCTCCTGATACATTCATTAAGTTAATTTTTAATGGGTGGCTAAATGCCTAGCTTGCCAAGTCCCCGTAAATTGGATAGCAACTGCAGTACATCGCTGCTCACAGAATTTTCTGTTTGCTCAGAGCCCAAACACTCATGTGCGCTTATCATTGTCAACCAGCAAATTTTGTTTATGGGTTCTCAAAGGCAAGGTCTGGATATGTTCACTGTCTAGCATAGTGCCCGGCATGCTGTAGGTGCTCAATAAATGTTCATTGAGTGAGTTGAAGGAGAAAATTTCCCTCATCGCATTGTTGGGAAGAATTAATGAGATAATGCAAGCAAAATGCTTAACACAGCTGCTCATTACATTTTTTTACTAGTATGTATGATATTCTTCCTGCAGGCTCATAAAGACAGGATTTTTTGAAAAATCCTAAGCAGGCAAATGGGGAGTGGGGGATGAGGAACAGAAGAGGATACAGAGTGAGGAAGTCTTCAGCCAGCTCCTGGTTGTTGAGCCAGGAGTGGAATACAAATCATAGACTCGTAGAAGATCAGTCCTGGAACATTCCAGGCCCTGTGTCACACTGACAGATGGGGAAACTGAGGCTCAGAGATTGGGACTAATACCTGGATGTCTGGCCCCTAGGTTACTCCTAACTGCCACCTGGATGTCCAATAAGCCTCATTCCTCTCTAGGGTCAGAGAATGACGTGCTGACCCCTGAGATTTTTCTCTAACTTCCTTCCCTCCTTTCCTTTCAAGAACTGGGGAAAAGCCTGACATAACCCCCAAATCCAAACTCAAGCATCTGTTAGTAAAGCTGTATTTCCAGGGAAGAACTGGATCTAGAGCTTTCTAGAAATGTAACGTCTCTGTGTGAAGGTGGAGCAGGTGGCCAACCCACCTTGGGAACCAAGGCTGTCTTCTGCAGATGGCCATGGTTTCTCTGAGGTCACCTCTCAGGTGGTGAATTAAGCTCTGGGACACAACAGGAGCCTGTTGGTGATGAAGGACGCAAACCATGATAGTGACTTGTCATTCACACCCAAGTCCTGCACAGCTGCTGGGGGGCAGTCCCTTGGGAGGGAGGCTCAGCATGAAGTTGGTCCCCTAAGCTGTTTAGCATAGGGCAGGGAGGGGACAGAGGAAGGGGAAGGATGGGACCACAGCTGCTGGCTGAGGCTGCTGAGAGCATCTCTTCCTCTCTGTGCCTCCCTTGCCCCATCCCCCTCACTGGCCTTTCTTCTGCCCCTGGAATGCCCCAAACTTGCTCCTGCTGTGGGGCCTTTGCTCTGTGGTTTCTCCTGCCTGGAACACTGTTCTTCCAGGTTATGGCTGGTTTCTTCACACCCTGTGGGTCTCTGCTCAAATGTCATCCCCTGGTCTTCTCTGATTGGTCAGTCTAAAATCACCAGCCCCAGTTGCTTCCTTACACATCACCCTTTTCATTTCCTTTGTAGCCCTCGGCACTATCAGTGAGACCCCCACTTATTTGCTGTGTAACCTAGGGCAGTTTCTTAACCTCTCTGGGCCCAATTTTTCTCATTTGTAAAATGGGCATAATAGTAACCATTTCAGGTTATAGTGATGATTAAATGAGATGTTTATAAAGTGCATAGAATACTACCTGGCACAGAGTAAGCACTATAGAAGTGGTAGCAATGATTATTATTATCGATCCATTTATTCTCCCCCCACCCCCAACTAGAATGTCATCCGCATAAGGGTAAATACTTTGTGTGTCTTGTATTCTAGTGCCTGGTACAGTGCTGGGTGCATAGTGGGTACTCAAGAAATACTTTTTTTTTTTGAGTGAATGGATGAATGAATAAAAGTTCTTAAAGAAACTAAGTCACAGTTGTAACGACAGAAGGCAATAGGTATTAAAAGTCCTGGTATTTAGTTAGGCTCTCCCTTTGGAGCTCGGTATACACACATGGAGGTGGGCATGATGAAGGCAGAGAGTGGGGACAGTTCCAGGCACCTGCTGCTGGAGCTTGGCCCTTCTTTCAGGTGAGTGGACAGGAGAAGGAGGGGGCCCCAGGAGTGTGGATGAGTCCGATGCAGATTCAGTGGGGGTTCTGGTGGGACTGCAGAATTCACCTCTGTTCTAGGGTATTTGCTGTCTCAGGTATGCAGTGGGTCTGTAATAGGGAAGGAACCCAGAAGGAGATGGAGTGAAGTCAGGATCTCAGTTCATCTCCTGCCCATTTTGCAGGAGAGGAGGCTGAAGCCCAGCCCCAAGAGGTCCCACCCATGATCCCCCCAACATCCTGGGGACAGAGTCAGGTCAGCCTCACTCTGGCTCCACATCCCTGGCATGTGCCTGGTCTCATGCAATGTTGGTGCCTTCCTAGAACTGAGATCCTGCCTTCTTACACTGGTGATGGGTGATCTAGGGGTCCATTTGGAAGATGGAGTAAATTGAGGCCCTGTATAGGAAGCCCTATCATCCCCGAAGGCCAAACCTTAGACTCCTGGAAGTCCTTCTCTTAGTCTTGGAATCCATCTGCCATCCCAGCTGGATCCTGCTCTCAGCTCCCTGGACCCAACCCCAGGGCACAGCAATGAGTCAGGGCCTGGAGGCTGCAGGGACCTGTGGGCATCCCAGGTCACAGAAGGTGATGGCAATGGCCCCTCTGCTCAACAATAACTTTCAACATAACAACACCGATTTAAAATTTGATAGTACTGACTGAGCACTTACTATGTGCCTGGCACTATTCTAAGGGCTTTAAAATACTAACTCATTTATTCCTCAGAAAGCATATCAGGTGTATGTTAGATAATAGATTTGTGGCAGTGTCAAAGTTCCTGAATTTTTTATTTTTCATTTTTTAAAAATTTGTTGAAACATGATAGTAAATTTGATCATGTGTGGTGGCTGTGCTGTGGTCACTGTGATTAGGGAATGCGTACTGAAGCACTAAAGGGTGACATGGCACGAGGGCTTCAGCTTACTTGCAGATGGTTCAGCAAGAAAGAGAAAGTGTGGCTGGCTGGTTAGCTCAGTGGGTTGGAGTGCAGCCTTGTAACACCCAGTCAAGAGTTCGGATCCCTGTACAGGGCAGCCACACACACACAAAACATGTAGATGAATAAGTAGATAGACAAATAGGTACAGAAAGCAAATGTGTCAAAATATTAGCAATTAACAAATAACAATAATAATTTGTTATTATTGCAACTTTTCGATAGGCTTGAAAAATTTTAAGTAAAAAGGAAAAACAAAAATATGAGGGTGGCGCTATTATTGTCTCCATTTTACAGATGGGGAAATCGAGGCCCAGAGAGGTTAGCACCTGAAGTACGTGCTCTAGAAATATCAGCTGTTTTATTTTTTTGTATGATAAGGCAAAGGTTCAGAGATATCGTGTAACCTGTCCACCATCACACACACACTGCAAACGGATGGAGTTTGGTTTTGAAGGGCTCCATCTGTTGGACCCTCTAAGGCTACGTGGACCTCAGGCTGGTTTGAATGAGGCAGGGGTGCTCTCCAGTGCCTTCAACTCAGGCACCTGGAACCCTCCCAGCCTTAAGATGGGGAGAATCTTTGCAGAGCCCCCTTCACTGTCTCCCTCCTGGCCCCTGAAGGAACCCCTAGGATCCCTGCAGCCCTCCCCTGAGCTCTCCCACCTTCTCTGCACCAGCAGCCCAATTGCAGGGGCCTGGCAGGCTGGGGATATTTGCCAGCAAATACGAGATGCGTGTTCAACACTCTGCCAGCAGCTTCTCCCCACCCGGCAATGTTTGCTCAGCAAACACCACTAATTCTCTGGTTTCTCAGGCTGCGCTGGAGCCCCCAGAGCAAAGCTTGCTGTTCATCAGCTTCACTGACAGCTCCATGTCCTCATGGCCATCAGCGAGGCCCATAGAGCTGAGACCCCCTCATAGCACCAAGTCCTAAGAAGATCTGTGGAGAGATAGAAGGCTTCTCTGGTTTGCTGGGGTGTCTGTGCCTTGGCAGCATCTTTAACCAGAATTCCTCTAGCACTGGGATTCTGGGATGTGGGGGACAGGCCTCAATTCCATTTTTTGATCTTGACCTCCAAGATCCAGGAAGCCAGTTTGCTCCAGTGCACAATCACTCATTCATTCAAGTATTTTTTGAGTGTCCACTGTGTGCCAAGCAGAGTTGGGTGCTGGGGACACACAGTACAGACAACTAACCTGATCTGTGAGGTTTCTTGCCCTCCTGGAGCTGATATAATACAGCAGTTAGCTAATAAATCAACAAGGCCATTTGGGAAAGTAAAGAAAACAAAACAGGGTGATAGAGGGGGGTGCTACTGGCAAGTGTGGCCAGGAAAGGCCTCCTTTTTTTTTTTTTTTTTTTTTTTTTTGTCTTTTTGTGACCGGCCGTACCGCACTCAGCCAGTGAGCGCACCGGCCATCCTTATATAGGATCCGAACTTGTGGCGGGAGCACTGCCGCACTCCCAGCGCCGCACTCTCCCGAGTGCGCCACAGGGTCGGCCTGAAAGGCCTCCTTGAAGAAGAGATATGTGAGCTCAGACTTGAAGGAGGTGGAGGGAACACAGACTGGTATGGCTGATTTTTCCTTTTGCCTAAGGCTCCATATGGCTCAGCATGGCATGGTTATAGACCTTGTCTTCATTTAAAATGTAGATATCTTGTCCATCATTGATCTTTTAAGTTGAAATGAAATTCACATAACATAAAATTCATTTTGACCACTTCAAACATCCAGTGGCATTTACAGGTTGAACATCCCTAATCTGAAAATCCTAAATCTGAAATGCTCTAAAATCTGACGTGATGCCCAAAGCTGCAAATATTTCAAAATCTGAAAAAAATCCAAAACCTGAAACACTTCAGGTCCCAGACATTTCGGATGAGGGCTACTCAACCTGTAGTACATTCACGATGTCGTGCAACCATCACTACTAATTCATTCCAGCACATTTTCATCATCCAAAAAGAAACCTTTATCCATGAAGCAGTCATCCCCATCTTCCTTCCCCGCTGTATTATTCTGTTTATGTTGCTTATAACAAAATGCCTGAAACTGGGTGATTTATAAAGAAAAACAAAATTTATTGCTCACAGTTTCTGAGGCCGGTAAGTCCAAAGTCCATCTGGTGGTAGCAACAGTGACCCAAGAGTCTCACATTGCAAGATGGTGGAAACAGACAGAGCAGAGAGAGAGAAAGTCTCTTTTCACTCTTATTTTAAAGCCCTCAAAACCACGTCCCTGATCACCATTTTTAATCCATTCACTAACGCTGGGTCCTACAATCTAATCACCTCTTCAAGGCTCCACCTTTCAATTACTGTAGGATTTCCCACCCTCTTAACAGTCACAGTGGGGACCAAGTTTCTAATACATAAAACTTGGGGGACACAATTCAAGCTTCAGTGAGTTTTGGGGGGACATAATTCAATTCACTACACCCCCTCCCCTGACAACTACCAATCTGCTTTCTGTATCTGTGAATTTGCCCATTCTGGGTTCATGCAAATTTAATGTGATCTTCTTGTGTTTGGCTTCTTTCACTGGGTGTAATGTGTTCAAGGTTCACCCATGTTGTAGCCTGTGCCAGTACTTCATTCCTTTCCACGGCTGGATAATATTCCTTTGTATGGATAGACCCCATTTATCTGTTGGTGAATATTTAGGTCATCATAGTTTGGGGGCACTAATTGTGATTTTTAAAAAATATTGCATTACAGTTTTGTTGATCTATGGAAGAGGGTTTCAGAGAGAAGGGAGAGTGTGTAAAGGCCCTGGGGTGGGAATGAGCATGAAGCAGGAGGTCACCGGAGAGGGAGCACGTGGCAGAGGGAACCATAAGGGCAAAGGCCCTGAGGCAGGAATATGCTCAGGGTATTTAGGAGCAGCAAGAGGCCCAGATTGGCTTCAGTGGAGTGAGCCAGGGAAGAGACCCTGGGACTAGTCAGGCATGGAGGGATGGGAGAAGGTGGAGAGTGGGAAGGGGCTGGACCATGTAGGGCCTCACGGACCAGGATGAGGAGTGTGGATTTCATTATCTGTGGTGGAAGCACTGGTTAGTTTTGAGCTGGTGAACTTACATGTTCTACTTTCACTTTTCAAAGCTCACTGGCTGCTATGTGTAGGGTTGGACACACAGGAGGCAGGGGGTCCTCTAAGGGGCTGTCCCAGGCTTCAAGGTGAGACATGACAAATGAGCCTGCCCTAGGGTGGTGGTAATGGCAGTGGATGTGGAGAGAATTGTCAGCTGCCAGATAGATTCTGAATGTATATAGAGAGGATCCATTCATTTATTCATTCAGCAAACAAATATTGAGCAACTACTGCATGCCAGGCAGTGCCAGATTCTGGGAATACTGTGAGGGACAAAGCCAAAGTCCAGGCTTCATGGAGCTCACAGACATCAAACAAGGAATTACAGACATGCTCAGGTATGAAGGCCAAGGTGTGGGCATTTTGGCTGCCATTGACCGGTGGCTGTTTCCAGAAATGGAATTCATAGGTCAGAAGAAGACCCATTACGTGATTGAGAGATAGGCCAGAGACTATTCTGTTCTCTCTGAAGATGCTGTTAATAGAGGAATCGTTCCCAACACCTTGCAATATGGCAGCATTCTTGAGATAAACATGTGGCCTCCCAAGGTGACTGCTTTGGGGGGGAATCACCCATTTGGATGGTTGTGTTCTGGGTGGTGTTGAAAAAGGACCAGGGACCCTCGGTCCACCAGCTCCTCTGCCTGTCTGGTCTGTGGAGGAAATTGCGAGGCCCACAGGGAGGCTGGAAGAGGCCCATTAGCTCTCTCAGGCGGCAGCCACTCAATGATGAGACATGGCAGGGGGCTGATTTGGAAGAAACGAGGCCAGGAGACCCCTCAGCTCTTACACTGGAGACACCCCATTAATCTTTAACGAACATGAGGTTCCGCGAGGCTGGGCCCTCAACTAATGAGGCCTAGTTTCCTAGGGCCTCCCCCAGGGGAAGAGGAATTAACTACCAGAGATACCCGAGAGCAGGGATTTGATCTCCTGAATGAGGGAGAGCTGCTTCTTAGCCTACTCATCTGGGGCCACCGAGACTGTTTCCCTGCAGACTTGGGCCGTAAATACCATTATTCCCTTACTATGCCTCTTTATATACACTCACTTTATTTATTTATTTATTTTTTCTTTTTCTTATTTTTATATATACTCACTTTAAAAACAGCTTTATTGAGGTGCAATTGATTTACAATGAATTGTGCCTAAAGTGCTTAAAATGTTTTGATATATAACACAACTGTAATATCATAACCAAAATCAAGATAATGAACATATCTGTCACCTGCAAAAGTTCTCTGTTTGTAATTCCTCCCTCTTATGCCTCTTCCCATCCCGTCCCCAGGCAGCCATAGATCTGCTTTCTGTCAGTATAGATGAGTTTGCATTTTCTAAAACATTGTATGAATGGAATCATACAGTATGTACTCTTTTGATCTGTCTTCCTTCACTCTTTGGAGATTCACCAATGTTGTTGTGTGTATCGATGTGAGGATACTTCAAAAAGTAAATGGAAAAATAGAATTAAAAGATAAAATGAATCTTCCCATGAAGTTGTTGAAGTACCCTGGTAGTCCATTTATTTTTATTGAGAAGTAGTATTCCGTTATATGGATATACCACAGTTTGTTTATTGACTCCTCTGTTGGTGGGCATTTGTAAATCCATTCTCTCTGTTTTCTTTTTTTTAAAAATAAACTTTTATAGTTTTAGATTTACAGAAAAACTGCAAAGACAGTACAGGGTTCTATATATCCTAAGCCCATTTTCCCATATTATTAACATCTTATATTAGTATTACAGTTAATGAAATTAGTATCACAATTAATGAAACAGTATCAATACTTTATTATTGTTAATGAATAACCCATACTCGATTCAGATTCCCACAGTTTTTACACAATGTCCTTTCTTTGTCCCAAGATTCCATCCAGGATCCCACATTATATTTAGTAGTCATGTCTACTTAGATTCCTCTTGGCTGTGACAGGTTTTCAAACTTTCCTTGTTTTTGATGACCTTGATAGTTTCGAGGACTACTGACAGGTATTTTGTAGAATGTTCTCCAATTGGGGTGTGACTCGTGTTTTTCTCATAACCAGACTGAGGTTGGGCTTTGGGGAGGAAGACCACAGCAGTGAAGGGCCATTTTCATCATAGTATGTCAAGGGTCTACCAACAATCATTATGACTTACTACTATTGATATCAATTTTGACCACCCGGCTGAGGGAGGGTCTGTCAGGTTTCTCCACGTAAGGTTACCCCTTTTCCTCCTTTCCATACTGTGGTCTTTGAATGGAAGTCACCATGCACAGCCCTCTCTTAAGGAGCTTACACTTCACTTTTTTGAAGGCAGAGTATCTACATAAATTATAGTCATGTACCACATAATGACCTTTCTGTCAACAACAAACTGCATATACAATGGTGGTCTCATAAGATTACAATGGCTAGTAACACCAAGGTCATGGGTTTGGATCCCCATATCAGCCAGCCGCCAAAAAAAAAAAAAAAAAAAAAAAAAGGATTATAATGGCTACACCATATGACCTAGGTGTGTGGTAGACTATACCATCTAGGTTGTGCAAGTACACTCTATGATGTTTGCACAATGTCGAAATCACCTAACAACATATTTCTCAGAACATATGCCCATCATCAAGTGGGCATGATTGTATTTGGAATGCTTCTCCATGGAGATTTATCTATTCTCTCCCATTAATAGATTTATTCAGTCAACTATTTGTTTATATCAGTATGGACTGGTGTATATTATACTTTGGGTTATAATCTAATTCTACTTTATTTGTTTTCTTGCTCAGATTGTTCCAGGTTTGGCCATTGGAAGCTCTTTCAGTTGGATCTTGTGTCCCTTTGACATGCTTCCGCGTGTGCGTGTGAGTGTGTGTGTGTTCTGAGTACTTCATTACTTGCTAGCACATCAATATGCTCTAGGCTCATCTTGTATATTTCCTTCCCCAACTCTAGAATAAGCCATTTCTCTAAAGAATTCTGGTTCTTTTTGTTGGAATGGCATTAAACCAAGATCTGGCCACTAAATGTGTCGATTGCTGCTGGGGTATCATTGCTTTTAGTCCCTCTTGGCTGACAGAATAAGGAAATGTGTGCATATACTAGCTCTTTTATCTACACATACCTCTCTGTATTTTTATATGTAACTATCCGTATCTACATTAAGCTGAACATTCAAACTGATGTCTCCAACTCTAACTCATTACTACATGGATCATTCTAGCCTCCTGCCCTTGCTTATCTGAAACCTCTCACTCCAACAGTGAGAAACCTGGATCCCACCATCTGTCATCCATTTACTTAATTGTTCAATTCCAGAACACAGCTATAGCGTTTTCAGAATTGTTAACCCATACTCTTGCGCGACACAAGCTTATGAACTAGAGTACTTGTTTGGGTATTGCTCCTTCTGCCTCTAGTCTTCTAGATCCATTCATTTCCAAAGTTACTTACGTCAGCACTCTATCTCCACCCTCCTCTCCCAGTGAGGTGTGGTTCTTTCATACATTTATAGAAAAGATTATTTGGTCACATTCTGCATTCCATCCTGGAATCCTGATCTGCTAAATGATTTTTTTTAAAATTTGCAAACATTAAGATTTACTCTTTGTGTTGTAAAGTTCCAATGATGTTGACAAATGCACAGTGTCCCATTTCCACCACTATGCTATCATACATAGTAGTTATATTGCCCTAAAAAATTCCCTGTGCTTTACCTATTTAACCCCCATCCTGAACCCTGAGCCCCTGGCAACCACGAGTCTACTATCTTTGCAGTTTTGCCTTTTCCAGAATATCACATAAACGGAATCCCACAGTCCATAGCCTTATCAGACTGGCTTCTCTCTCAATAAGCAATATGCATTTAAGGTTTTCCATTTCTTTTTGTGGCTCGATAGCTTATTCCTTTTGTCACTGAATAATATCCCATTGTACAGATGTACCACCGTTTGTTTTTCCACTCACCTATTGAAAGACATATTTGTTGCTTCCAATTTTTAGCAACTATGCATAAAACTGCTGTAAACATTTTATATGCAGGTTTTGTGTAGGCATAAGACTATGCTTAGCTTTCTAGAAACTGCTAAACTGTCTTCCACAGGGACTGCACCATTTTGCATTCCCACCAGGAGTGGCTGAGAGTGCCCGTTGCTTTGCATCTTCTCCAGCAATTGGTATCATCCATATTTTGGATTTTAGCCATTCTAATAGGTGTGTAGTGGTATCTCATTTTTGTGTTACTTTGAATTTTCCTAATGACATGTCATTTTGAGCATCTTTTCATGTGTTTATTTGCCATCTGTGTATCTTCTCTGACAAGGTATTTGTTTAGATCTTTTGTCCATTTTTATACTGGGCTATTTCTTATTGTTGAGTTTTAAGTATTCTTCATATATTTTGGATACAGGTTCGTTATCAGATATGTGTACTACGAGTATTTTCTCTCAGTCTGTGGCTTGTTGTTTTACTCTCTTAATAGTGTCTTTTGCAGAGCAAAGTTTAAAAATATTCTAATAAAGTTCAACTTACCAATATTTTCTTTCATGGATTGTGCTTATGGTGTTGGACCTAAAAACTCACCATGGAATGAACATAGATTTTCTTCTATGTTTTCTTCTAGAATTTTATAGTTTTACATTTAGGTCTATGATCCATTGTGAGCTAATGTTTGTAAACTGTACAAGGTCTGTGTCTAGCTGCTGCTGCTGCTTCTCTTTCTCCTTGTCTTTCTTCTTTGGCATATAGATATTCAATTGTTCCAGCATCATTTGTTGAAAAAAACTATCCTTTCTCCAATAATTGCCTTTGTACCATTGTCAAAAATCAGTGAACTATATTTGTATACAATTCACTCTCCTTTAAAACTTAAATTTACCTTCAGAGGAAATTTTATGTTCTTAGCAGCACTCTTGCTGTAAATAGAAGGTGATTGCAAAAATGAGATAGAAAATGATATTATAGTTAAATATTCTGTTGTCTGCCAATGACTTTGGGTCTGGGGCTGGCAACATCATTGCTAAGAAGGGAAGTTAATGTGTGTGTCAGAGAGGTGTTCACGTATGCCTTCTCTCTGGTCCAAAGATTCAACTCCTGGGTGGACACCCAAGAGAAATGAATGCTTATTTGCTTAAAACATGCACAAGAATATTCACAATAGGCCAAATTTCAACACCAGGGGGGATGAATTAACATATCGTTGATGGACTACTATGTAGTTATAATAATGCAATATTATCTTATATAATAAATGTATCACATATTATATCATATATTGTATATTTTTATATAATATAGTCGTTACTCATATATAACATGTTACATATTATATTATAATGTACATTACATATTATCCCATATAGTTTATAATACATATAAAAATCAAGCCTATGTTTGTTGCCATCACGACAGTACCTGGGAAGGTAGATCTTGAGACAGGGATTTTATGGGCTTCTGGGCAGAGATGGAGTAGAGAGGGATGCAATAATTACCAGAGGGAACATGTACTAAGTGTAAACTGTGTGCTTGCCACTGTTTTAAGACTTTCTATGTATAAATTCATTTAATCTTCCCAATAACTCCCTGAGGGAGTGCTTTTACTGTCCCCATTTTACAGAGGAGGAAGTTGAGGCACTGGGAGGTCAAAAAACTTTCCCAAGGTCATACAGCTAAGTCAAGGGGAATCAGGATTCACATTTAGCCCACCTGGTTTCTGCCTCTTCAAGAAGCAAAAAGGAGACTGTGGGTTTTAGGTAGCAGAAGAAGATGGGGCTTTGGAGTAAACAGGCTCAGTGGAGGGCTGGTGTGGCCACTTGCTATCTGTGTGATATTGGGCAAGGCTCTTAACTCAATTCCTCATCTGCACAGTGGTGCTGCCAGTAACCCCCACTGTGTTGGATTTGGGGATAATGCCCAGCCTACAGCAACAGATAATGAATGGTAATGATAAAACAAATCATCTACATTTCTATAGCTATGCTGGGATTGTTTTTGGAACCATGGCTATTGAGATTACTTGTCATTTTGTAAATATGGAAACAGAGGCTCTGAGACAAGAGGGTCTTTCTCAATTTCAGCTGGCTGAAATTCATGACTCCTGACTCCTACTATATTCTAGCTCATTCCAGCACATCTCTGAAGGAAGTGGAGAAAACACAGGAGCCAGGAGGGGTATTTACTGAGTTCTCCTATGTCACTAATGTCTCCTCCAAAGTTATCTAATATGATAGCACATAGGAAAGAATAACCATAGAATGAGGTAGGATAAATAATGTCCAATGAATAGGAGAGGAAATGGAGGAGCTTTATTCTTTTCTTGTTCACTTGTTTATGCATCCATATTTTTGGTTGTCACTATGTCCCAGGCATTGAGCCATGGACTGAGGATATAATGATCCCTGCCTTCATGGAGCTTATGTTCTCAGGAAGAAAGTGACTCAAACAACTACACAAGCAAGTGTAAAATCCTAGCTGTGCAAGTGCCATAGATGTGGGAAACATGAACCATGAGCGCTGATGATAGGAGGGTTTGGCTTGGTGGTGATGGTGGTGGGGGGGATGGACGGTCAGGGACAGCTTCTTTGAAGAAGCAATACTTGAGCTAAAATCTGAAGTCAGGGTAAAAAATAGAGTAGGTATCAGGATTTTCATAAATATCTGATTGCTTTTCTTTGTCAGGGCCATTGTGGGATTGCACTTCCCTACTGAACCCAAGAGAGGCCATTGCTTCAACCATGTGAACAGAAGTGATGGGTCACTTCCAGGCAGAAGACCTCGGAGTCAGTACCCATTTTGCAATATTCACTCTTTCCTCTATCATGGTTGCTAGCAATGTCTCAGACAGTGCCCACCCTGGGCCTGGACCCCAGGGTGAAGATGAGACTGACAGTGTGGAGCAGGATGTCCACCAACCTGTGAGTAGCAGATGGCATGAGTGAGGACAATTCCTTGTTGTGATGGACTATGGTGGCGGTGTCTGTTAAAGCAGCATCACTTAGCCTTTCCAGATAGATACAGCTGGTGAGGAGAGGAGAAGCAACACTTCAGGTAGAGGGAAGAGCTTGGGCTCAGGCCCACTGACGAGAGGGTGCATGATAAGAACAAGAGACCAGTGCCAGTGTGGCATGAGATGAGGATGGAAAGGTGGGCAGAATCCTGATCACACAGGGTCCTACAGTAAGGGTTTAATTTTGTCCTAAGAGCATTATGGTCCATTAGAGGGTTTTAAGCAAGAGGATGACATAGATAGAGTTGCCATTTTATCCAGATCCTTTAGCCACAGTGTGGAGAACAGATAGTTGGGGTAAGAGTAGAAGCAGGAAGACCAGTGAGAAGACAGTGTAGTCATCTAGGGAAGCGATGATGGTATTTTGGTCCAAGCAGTGGGGTCAGAAGAGGTACAGAAGTGTGGGTGAATTTGGGAATATTTACTAGGCTAACATCAACAGGACACAGTGACGATACTGCCATCCACTCAGCAAATATCTGGAGTGCCTACTGAGTCTCAGATACTGGGCCTAGCAGATTCATCCTAGCTAGGAGAAACTGGTATTTGAGCTAGACTTTGAACAAGACATGGAGTATTGATGGCTTTAGAAGAATGGGGTTGGGGAAGGCATTTCAGACTGGATAAATAGCACCAGCAAAGGTGTGGATATATGAAAATCATCAGCTTGTTGGAGACACTGTGCATTGCTTCCTGGCCAATTCCCCCATTTAGCTGGAATGATGGAGGAGTGGAAACTGAAGCTAGAACAGCAGAAAGGGCAAGGCCTTGAATGCCGGGCTAAAGAACTGGGGGCCTTTCATATGGGAGTAATGGGGAGTCATTGAAGGAATTTAAGCTGAGGAGAGTCATTGTAGAAGCTGTTCTTGGGGAGTAGGCCAGGAAGCAATGCACAGTAATGGCAAGGGCTGAAGGTCACAGGTGTGCATGGGGCTGTTCTGGGTTGGAAAACTGTTTGTAAGCAAAGTCCTATAACACCTGGGGACGGTTACCTTAGAGGAGGGAAGAGTCCTAGGAATGCTTTGATAACTGACTTAAAATGTTCAAAAAGTTCCAAGTGGGTGGGTAACTGAATGGGAATTGTGTGTGGCCTAAGAGAGAAAAAGCAGGCTCAAAGGATAGTGATGTCTGGGAGGCAGATTTTGTTCCAGCAAGCATAACTTCCTAACAATGGTAGCAACTGTATTAATTTTTTGTTGCTGCCCTAATAAATTACCATAAACTTAGTGGTTTAAAATGATGCAAATGTATTTTTTCAAAGGTTGTTAATTCAGATGGCCTTGACTGGTCTTCTGCTTAGTGTTTCACAAGGCCAAAACCAAGATGTCATCATGGCTGTATTCCTTACTGGAGGCTCTAGGGAAGAATACACTTACAACCTCATTTATGTTGTTAGCCAAATTCAGTTCTTTGTGATTGTAGGAGGGAGGTCCCCATTTTCTTGCTGGTGATCCACTGGGAATTTGTCTTTGCTTCTAGAGGTTGCCCATATTCCTTCTCATGCTTTCCATGTGGCCCCCTCCAGCAAAGGTAGGCAGAGTCTTTCTCATGCTTCAAATATGACTTCTCTTTCTGTCACATCTCCCTGCCTCCAACTAGAGAAAGTTCTCTGCTTTTAACTGTCATGTGATTGGATTAGATTCATCACCTAGATAAACCAGAGTGATCTACCTATCTTAAAGACATAATTTTAACTACATCTTTAAATCTCTTTTGAAATGTAATACAATATATATTCACTGGTTCCAGGGAATAGGATGTGGACATCGTTGGGGGGTGAGGGTGTTATTTAATTGACCACAGCAACACAAAGGGCTGCCTTGAGTTAGTATTTAGCCCCTATCCCTGGATGGCAATAAGCATTTATTCATTAATTTATTTATCAAACATCCATTGGGCAACTTCTCTGTTTTAATGTTTTTCTTGTTAAATTCTGTGATGAATGTTATTAATATGGCTACACCAGGTTTATTTTTATTAGAATTTTACCTCATTTTCACCCCTTTTAAACTTTCTGTGTCATTTCTTATAAACAATATATAGCCGATTTTGTATTTTATTTGACTTAAGGATCTTGATCTTTTAATAAATTTAAACCGTTTACATTTATTGTAATCTGTATAGTTATAATCATTTCTGCCTTTTTATTTTTTATTTTCTAATAACTATGCTTTACTATAGTGTGTGTGTATATTCTCATTACTGTGCTTTTTCTTTTTCCTTTATCTCCCCCCTCCTTCTCTGCATTCTGTTAAATTGAAATCATTGATTTCCCCTTACTGTTTACACTGTATTTTTTCCCTTCTATACACTGTATTTTTTTCCTTTTAGTGATTCTACATTTATTTATTTATTTATTTCCATTTTTTAAAAAATGTCTTATTTACTTACCTCTATTGAACACCTATTCTGCCCCAGCCTAGTTGTAGTGATGCTGTGAGTTGGTGATTCCCTGTCAGGATTGCTGGAGAAGTAACTGCTACCTTTGGCAGAAGGTTAGATAGGATAGGCTCTAAGGTCCCCTTGACTCTATCGTCTCAGGGTTTTAAAAGTCTTTAATTCCAAGATTTTAAAATTTAGTAATTCACACATTCTATATATTTTATTCTACAATTCTATTAGTTTAATATT
Organism: Cynocephalus volans; assembly: GCF_027409185.1. Classification (NCBI taxonomy): domain Eukaryota; kingdom Metazoa; phylum Chordata; class Mammalia; order Dermoptera; family Cynocephalidae; genus Cynocephalus; species Cynocephalus volans. The sequence goes on from NC_084461.1 coordinate 190,805,101, forward strand.
CTAAGATTTTGTTCTTCTCTGATCTTTTACAATTCTAGAACTTCAAGGATATAAGGCATTCTAAATCTAGTATTCATAAAATTAATTGGCTTAATATTCTAAAACTTTTAAATTCTAAGGTTTTACTCATTAAATTTTCTGACATTTTATGATTCTGTTCTTCTCTGATCTTTTACAATTCTAGAACTTCAAGGATATAAGGCATTCTATATCTAGTATTTATAAAATTAATTGGCTTAATATTCTAAAACTTTTAAATTCTAAGGTTTTACTCATTAAATTTTCTAACATTTTATGATTCCTAAATTCTATAAATTGAGGGGTATTAGCCTTAGGAGTTCAATTTTTAAAGATTTCTTCAATTCTAAAATTCTATAGTCCTAAGCTCCTATAAAGCTAGAATTTTAGAATCTCTTGGTCTAATAGTATAGAATTCCATAATTCTAAGATATTATTTAGTCTTCTAAAATAATACGGTTTTAAGTGTCTCTTGAACTAGTATTCTAAAATTCTCTCTCTCCAAGATTCCAAAATTTGAATTTAGGTCTCTTATAGAATCTGCAGCTGGTGGGACAATCTGCAGCTTCTGAAGAGGCTGAAACCAACCACTTACTTTCCAAGAACTTAGACCCAGTGCAACCAGCTCTATCCAAGATTCTCCTGGGACTGACTAGTCCAGTTCTGGATTCAGGCCAGGCTTCAGCACCTGGCCCTGGAATAGTATTTGAAGATCATCAGCTTTAGGTGGCCCCTTCACAGACCAGGTTCTCCATCATCTTTGTGCCAGACCTCAGAGGCTCCTCAAATGCATTGAGGCCTGGCACCCCTGGACCCAAGAGCCCTCAGTAGCATGGAGGCACTTACTAATTAAGTGAAGTAGCCAACATCTGGTAGAAGACGGGTCTTTCAGAGAATAGGATGCAGGACCAATAAGTTGTGCTGAAGGTTGCCTAGCCAGCAGGCTCTTATACCTGATGTAAATGGAGATATGACATGTTTCTTCTACAGCTTTTTCCACTTTTCCTATTTTGAAATATTGCTTGGAGCCAGTCCTTGCTAAAGGCCAATTTTCTTCCCCATCTGCTTAGAATTTATGGTCCTTCTATATTGCTATTTTTGGAGGTAATAGAGGTGAGAAAACAGGGTAGGTGATCATCTTACAGCAAATAGAGACGTCAAAGCCATTTCTCCCAATCCTACTGGTTTCTTCTTTTCACATTCCTTACATCTCTCCAAGAAGGTATATCAGGCACGGGTTTTTCATTGCAAATACAGAAACTCCACCATGTCAATTAGGATTGTGTTTGGCTGCATGTAATAGAAATACAAGTACAACTGCTTAAATAGGCAAGGGGTTCATTTTTCACAGGTAACAAGAAATCCAAAGATAAGCATTGCATTTGTAATCCAAGCACATAAAAAGGTGGAAGGGCAAAAGGCAAAGGGCAGAGAGCTTTCTCCAAGGGTCTTGTCTTTTTATTTGGGAATGACATTTCCCCCAAGGACTCATTGCCCAGACCTGAGTCAAATGGCCACTTAGAGCTACAAGAAAGGTCTGGACAAGTATTTCAGCTGGCTGCATTGCTGCCTCAGACAAAATTACGATCCTGTTGATAAGAAATAGAGGGAAAATGGATACTGATAGGTGACCAGCGGCATCTACCATACTAATTAAAACTTATATAACTGGAAAGAAAATACAGGTGTTCACAGGTTTCAGGCACAGCTAGATCCAGGGGCTCAAATAATGTTGCCAGATATTGTGGTTACTCTGTATGGCTCCACACCTGGTAGCAAAATGACTTTCAGCAACTGCAAACTGACATTGTATGTTTAGCAATCCCAGGAATTGAGAACACTTTTTTCTTGATTGTTCCGGCAAAAAGCCTAGACTTGAGTCTCATTGTCCTGGTTTGGACCACATGTCCATTCCTGGCTAATCTATTAAGTCTGGGGACAGAGCTTATGGTGGAAATGTACTCTGATTGGCCAGGCTTAGGCAGTGTCCCTCCCATGGAGCATCAAGGTAAGGTCTGTCTCACTGAAACTGTACAGATTGAGAACAGGTGAGGTCCAGGCAGTACAAAGGGGGAAGGGATATTGGGTAGGTAAAAGCCACTAGTTTCCACTCTAGGATGTGCATGTGTTTTCTTCATTACACCTGTTCAGCATCAACAGAGGATGAGCTAAGCTATTGAATCCTGAGTCATAAGTCACGAGTTTGGGTCTATTCATTCATTCATCAAATATTTCTTACTTTCTTTGTGTGATTTCAAGTTGGCCATGTCCCTTTTGAATGGCCTCAGTGTCCCTTCTGGGAAATGGGCAGACTCCCATAAAATCCCATAATTGTTAAGAGTGTGGGTTCTGGGATCAGACACCTTTATTTCATTCCAGATTCTGCCACTTACCAGCTCTGTGATCTTGGACAAGTCACCTCCCCATTTGGAACTGAGTTTCCCCAATCTCCATAATCCCACCTACTCATCTGCTGTTGTAAGGAGGATGAATGAGCTCATGAATGTAAAGCATGTAGCTAGGTGCCTGGCCCACAGTTAGCACTCCATACGTGGTGACAATTATCATCATCATCATTATCATTAATATTGTTACCTGCCTGGGGACCCCACCCAGGAAGACTCCCATAGAATTGCAAAGCATCATAATGATCAAAAACAACCCCCCAAACACCAAAGCTCAGTATCTCACTCTTACCCCTCATCCCACCCCCAACAGCCCGCTTCTCCAATTTTTGCCTGGGCTGAGAGAAGGGTCTCCCCCTCACAGGAGCTTCTTGGGATGGCACGCTGACCCCTTCTTTAAATTCATCTCCCTCAGTGTTCCAGGGCCATCCCTGTTGGAAAAAATGACTCTCACAAAAGATCCCTCAGCAGCAATTATCTAAATGGGAGGCTGGGAGGGGGAGAACCATTTAGAATCCACTTCATTGCGGGATTAGCTAATTAATTAACGGTTTCACTGACAACTCATCGGAAAAGTGTGTGTTAAACAGGAGCGCAGTGGGGCGTGATTTATAGACTCTGACACCCCCCGTCTCCGGCCTCTCTACCCATGTTCCCTCTTCCCACCTACCCCTCGGCCCCCACTCTTCTATTCTCCCCCGGAGCAGGGAAAGCTATGGGGACCCTCTCAAGCTCCCTCCAGAGTACTGGGGCTGGGCTGCTGGCCGAGGGGGGCACGTGGAGATGACAGAAGGGTGGCTGGGGAGGGACGTGGGCTGGAGCGACAGGGGACAATGAAGAGATAACAAGGCAGCTGAGACTCCAGGGGTGGCTGCATTTGCCCCCTGCCCCCAGCCCAGGGCCACTCCATCTGTGCCTGTCCCAGCACATGGGGCCCTGCAGACACCTGCTGGCCATGGCTGCTCCCTTCATCCTCAAGTCCAGGGCTTTCAGAGCTTCGCCCACCCTCTGCGTGGTAAAGAGAGCACTGTCCAGTGAGCCCAGAGACTTGGCTTTGACTTTCTTTTGGGAAGGGGCTTTCAGAGGACTTAAAATAGATGAGGGATGAAAGGCAGGGTGTTGAAACAGGGTGAAGAAGAGAGAAAAAGCCAGAAGTGAGGATGGTGAACAATAAGCCAGTGGGGACATCCTGGATCAGGGTTTCTCAAAACATGCCCCACAGACCACCTGCACCAACGTCACATACAGTGCTACGTGAAACACGCAGATATCTGACCCAGACAGGGTTAATACCAACTTAGTATCAAACTCTGGTGTGGGGGCCGGGTATATGACTTTAATATCCCAATTCTGAATGCCATGAAGGTTTAAGAGCCTGATTTATAAGCTTGCTAAAGGAGAACCACGGATTTGGTACACACTGTGAGCCCACGGCAAAGCTCTGCATTCCAGTTTTGGATTCTTTCTTGCAACCGTGGGCTTTGAGTTAAGCAGGTTAAGTATCTTCAAATTAGCTTCTCTGAGCATCAGTTTCCTTGTCCATGATTCTAGAAGAATCCACAGTCCTTCATACCAGTGACAAACATGAGCTAAAACACCAGCAGAGCTATAAATGCTCTCCAATGCAAGGCATGAGATCCCCGAAAAGGGTCCTTCCATCATTTGGCTACTTCCTCCCCCTTCCCACCAGTACCTCCACAGGGAATTGAGGACCCCATTTCTCAGTCATTAGGGGCTTGGTCAGCAGGAGCTGAGAGAGGGATTCTTTCTCTAAGGAAATGGAATATATCATGGGGTCCTTGTCAGAAACCTCCCTGCTGGGGTCTCCCAGGGACAAGGGAGAATGGAAAGAAAGAAAAGGGACCCATGCCTGCTAGAGCCCAGCATGGAGGCTTCTGGAAGGGAAAGAAGGGAATTCATGACACCCTGTGGGTGAAGAACTGTCGTCCCCATTTTGTAGATGAGCAAACAGAAAAATTAGGAGAGTAAGTAACAAAAGTTAGTAATTAATGGAGTTCACTGTTTGATATTTTATGAACATTCAGTAAATGTTTAGATATAATAAAATATGTATCATAAGATTAGAATAGTTTCTGGCACATAGTAAGGGCTCAGTAAATATTATTATAATGCATTATGTATACACTTATACCTATATACACAGACCCCACTAAGAGTCTGAGATATGTCACCTCATTTAGTCCTCACAATGGCTTTCTAACGTGGGTGGTACGCTATAATGATCCCCACAGCACAGGGAGGAAACCGAGAGGGTAGGCGACTTCCCTAAGGTTGCACAGCGAATACTGGTGGAGCTGGGCTGTTTCCCACTGTGTGGAAGGGTAGGCTGGCGGTTCTCCAGAACCCAGAGACTGATACCTTGTGGCCAAGCCCCTGCGCATGACCTTGAGGCCTGCCCTCTCCGTGTGTCATCTGTGAGACCTCTTCCAGTCCTAAGTTGCAACCTGGAATGGGTCAGGTGGCCAAATCCACTCTCTGGTTTCCAGCTGGGAGATGAGGCTCAGAGAAGGACAGGGACTTGCCGCAAGTCACACAGCACGTCAAAGGCAGGGCGGAAGGAGAACCTTGACCTCTCCCCTCCCCAGCTTCGACCGCCCCCACCCCCACCCCGATCCCATCACCAGCTCGAAGTTCAAGGACGCAGGGGAGACGAGAGGGGGTTAAAGCCCATTCGGACACGCACGCGTCCCCCTCCCGCGCCCGCCGTCCCCGCCCCTGGCTCGCCCCCCGCCGGCCGGCCCGCATCTGGGCGCGCAGAGGAACAGATTTCACGTTTCACACAGCGCACAATGGCCGCCCTCAAAGGCGCGCCGCCGGCATTGTTCGGCCCGGCGCCCGCGCGTCCTACCTCCGCGCGCGAATTAACCCCCGTCACCCCGCCATTGTCGCCGCGCACTTCGGGGCCGGCCACAAAGGCGCCAGAAAACCCTGCCGTGTTCGGAAGGTTGCGGGGGGCGGGGTGGGGGGGTGGAGAGAAGCGATGGGGACAGGAGGAAGGGGGGCGCTGGGGACGGGTGGGAGGGGGGCGCTGGGGACGGGAGGGAGGGGGCACTGGCAGGATGGGGGCGTGGAGCAAGGGACGGAAGGGACGGAGGCAACCGGGGACGGGGGCCGGACGAAGACTGGGGAGGAGGCTGGAGCAGGGGGAGGGGCGGGGCGGGGAGCAGGCAGGCAGGGGGTGGTTGGAGCAGGGGGCTTGGAGGGGAGAGGGGACTGGGAGCTGACAGGTGTTCTATCCACCCCTGTCTTTGGGCCTCTGATTAGCCTCCTTTCTTTATCTGTTCTCTCTCCTCCATGTCTGTGACTCGACCTCTGACTTTTTTTTCTCTTGTCTGTCTCTGTCTCTATCTCTATATGTCTCTTTTTCTATTTGCCTCTATTGGTCCCTCTCTTGATCTCTCTCTGCCTGTCTGATTTCCTGTCTCTGCCTCTGTTTCTATTTTTATCTCTGACTGTCTCTATCTCTGACTATCTCTGTATTTATTGTCTTTTATCTTTCTGCCTCTCTGATTACCTTTGTCTCCGTTTCTCTTTCCCTTTCTCTGTCTCTGCAAGTTTATCTCTCTGCTTCTGATACTCTGTCCCCCTCTCTGTCTCTCTTTTCCTCTTTAATTCTGTGTGTGTCTGTCTAGGACAAAGAATGATGCTGCCATTGGTGGGGGCCCTTAGCCCTCACACTTGGACTACCCCTCACCTCCTCCCATACAGAGTTTAGTTGATACCTAGAGGACTAAAGAAGCTCACGATGGGACCCTGGCCCCACTGGGTCCCCCTCCTCATCTGGTGTGGCTCAGATGACTGTGACTCTCTCAGGGACTGGGATTGGATTGTCTCCTAATTCCTTCCCATTTTAGAGCACTTGGTAGTCTTCAAAGCATAGATGGGCGCACACACGCGCGTACGCACACGCACACACACACAGAATTTCACTTTCTCCCCACGGCTCCGGGAGGGGGCAGGGATTGGGTCCATTGTACCGATGGGGAAGCTGAGGCTCAGAAAGGTATAGCCACCATCCAGGGTTGCCCAGTGATTAGAAGCCCCCTGACTCCCAGGCCCCTGCTCTCCTCTGTGGGAGGAGGTCAGCCAGCCCTCATTGGCAAAATTGAAGGTCCCCCACCTCCACTCAAGGCCATGTCCTCTAGGCACGGGGGCCCAGTCTGGGGAAGGACCTGGCAAGACTACAAATGCTCTCTCAGAGGGCAGATGCTCTCAGGTCACCTTAGCCAGGGCCCAACCTCCAAACCAGTCCAAACCCAAGGGACCTTTCAGAGACCACCCCTCTTCCCCACTGTCACCTTCTCCAATGACTGGGAGCCACAGCTGCATTTGACGCCTCTCCCAGTGCCAGCAATTTACCTTTTGGGTCTAGCCTCAAACAGCTCAGTGCCCACAGTCCCTAGACTGTGAGCCTTGGTGGGGAGAACTAATAATACGAACACACACCTAGATGGTATTCAGTATGTGCTGGACAGTGTCCTAGGGAATCTTTGACTCAGTTTCCTCATAACTAAGAGGTTACTAATGTTATCCCCATTTTCCAGATGTAGAAACTGAGGCACAGAGTGTTTAAGTAACTCCAAGGTTACACAGAGCTGGTGCTATATACTGATGGTATCAATAAAGTAGATTTAGTTCCAACACAGTGCATAGATATATGTATGCATATCAGTATTATTATTGTTTCTATTTTATTTATAGTTTTTAGGAGAAGTCCTAATCTGTTTGAGTAATAGGCTGGTTCTTATGAGCATTTCTGTCCCCCAGGCGTTGTAATCCATCCCCCTACAGAGGCAATGGACCTGCATGTAAAGGTTTTATTTGTCCACATCTTGACCTGAGGGTGACATGCAGCTAAGAAGACTCGCTCTTCTTCACTCCCCCAGCCATGGTGGTGACTCACTAAGGGAGGGGTGGGAGAAAGGTGATTTCTCTGGGTAGGAGAAGTTTTCACACCAACACCAGAGATGTGTGTGTGATGAACATAAATTGTTGTATTATCTCATTTAATCCTATAACAACCATATAAGACAGGCACTATTATGATTTCCACAGTCTGGCAGAGGAGGAGGTGCTGAGCAGCAGGGACTTGTCCAAGCTGATCGAGCCAGGAGGTGATGAGCGATTTCAAAGCCAGGTTCCCCACTCCGATCCCCCAAGCACCTGGCCTATGAACGATTCCTCATTCCTCGTGGCTTCTCTGTCCTCTGCCCTCTGTGCATGTCAAGGTCAGTGAGGCACAATGGGAAGTTACCTTATGAGTTTCAGCTTTGGTTGGTTTACCCGTCTGTAAAATGGGGAGAATGTGCCCTGTGAGGATTACACAGGAGGAGGCAGGCACTTCCAGAAAGTGCTGTTTTGGGCTGGGTTCTCTCCCTCACACCATCTTTCCCTGTCCCATTCCTCATCTGCTCATTTCTTTCTGATATGGCCCATCCAGACCCCCAACCACTCCCCCCATCTCCCTGAGTCAATATTCATAAAAATAACCAAGTTGTGCAAGTGTGACCTCCAACACCCTACAACATCTCCCTCCCTGGCTGAGCCGGTGCCTTGGGTCTCCTGGGCAGGCAACTTCCCAGCTCCCCTGCCCCCCAGCCTTGGGAACAGCTCTGCTGGACTCCAGCTCATCTGTTCATGTCCCCTACTTGGCTGTTAATGCCTCCCTGGCTGCTCTCCCCTCTCGCTGGGCTTTAGTATCCCAGTGCACCCATAGGGTATGTGTCCTTCTCTGGTCCCCTCTGCAACACTGGGGTGAGACGAGGTCAGCAGAGGTAGCAGCACAGCGTCCTCCCCCTGGAGAGAGAAAGCCCCTGGCCAGGCCTGCTGTGGGTTAGATAAGCCACACAGCTCGGCCTCTTTTTCTGTAATCTCCTCCCCACCACTGCCCCTCCCCGGCACCAACTCCCCCTCTTTTTTTTATATCGTCTTTATGGCTTTGGAATTATCTGGGCTGACACTGCATTCATTTAGCCAAGGGCAGGTGGAGTCGCAGGAGACAACTTACTCGTGTATATATTCATGGGGGCTGATAAGCGAGCGGTGGCCCCCACCCCCCTCCCTAGCAAGGAAGGCAGAATAAGGAAACTGGCTGGAGGAGAGGTTGGGGACCAAGTGACAACCAGTTCAGGGCAGAAAACGGATTTTGAGAAACCCTGTTGTGTCAGAGGCCAGTTTAAGGCAGCTATGGCTGAATCTCTTTAATCAGAGGAATCATCTAAGGTCTAAAGAGAGAGGCAATGAACAGAAAAGGAACTGAGTTTTCTTTCTCAATATTCCTTCCTTCTTTCCTCCCCTCCATCCTTCCTTGCTTCCTCAAACAATAGACATTGAATTTCAGAATGTGGGTTTTGTTGTCACCTAGTTTGAGTCCTGGCTTTTGCAGGCTGTGTGGTACTGGGCAAGTAGCTTCACCTCATCGAGCCTCAGTTTCCCCATCTGTAAAATGGGGACAAGAAGAAAGCCCATTTTGTTCTGTATTATGAGGGTTGCATGGAAAGTGCTTGGCACATTGCTTGGCATGTAGTAATGGTGGAATCATTGCTACCTGTAATTGTTTAATAATTGCTTGCTTCTTGTGTACCAGTGGGGACACAGCCCCTGCCCCCAAAGGTGCTCACTGACATGAGACAGTGGCCTTCATAAGCAACCCCAAGTTATGTTTTTAAAATAGTATTTTATTTCTGGATAGGAATACAGATGTGCTCATAGTGCTCAAAAGAAAAGTGATACTGAACTTATGAAGCAGATAAATTAGGGGTGATTATTCTCATCACAAAAGGATACACTACAGGGATTCTTTAAGTGGTAAGTCCTCTAATACTGGAAGCGTGGAAACGTTAGCTGGAACTCTCTCTGCCCTGGCTCCCCCATGGAGCAGTTAATGGTGGTGAACTGAATGGCCTGAGACAGGAGCTCTGGGTTTGCAGCTCACCACTGACTGGCTGGGCAGCCTGGGGCAGGTGGTTTTCCCTCTCTGAGTCTCAGTTTCCCCACCTGGTGATTGGACTGGATCACACGTCTGCAGTGCTCCATCGCCACCCTAGCCCAAGCCCCCATCATCGCTCCCCTGGACAGTAGCTTCCCTACTAGCCTCTCTGCTTCCTCTCCTCCCCTAGCCCCTTCTCCCTATCATAGCCACCAAGATCTTTCAAAAACCTAAATCAGTTTCTCCTACTTGAAACCCTCCAATGGCTTCCCCTTGCCCTCAGAACCAAGTCCAGAGTCCTTACGTCTGCCTTCCAGGCTCTGCATGACCTGGCCGAGCTCATTTCCTCTGCTCATGCTTCTGCCCTTGCTCACTCCCCTCCAGCTGCTCCAGCTCATTTCTACCTCAGGGCCTTTGCACTTGCTGGTCCTTCCTGGAACACTTTGCTCCAGCTCCCCTAGCTCTTTCTTGTCATTAAGTTCCCAGTTGAAACATCATCATCTCAGGACCACCCCATCTAATAGACGTCTAATACTCACTGGATCATCTTTGTTTTATCTTTATTATCTTAATTGTAGTTAGTATGATCTGATATTATCTTGTGTCTGTGTTTGTTTAGTGTCTGTCCTCCCACCAGAATGTCAGCCAAGGACAGGACCCCATCTGTCTTGTTCACTGTTGACTTCTCAGCATCTTACATTGGGCTTGGTGCATAGTAGGGCCTCAGTAAGTATTTGTCAAATGAATCATCAGACCTTGATATTTCAGCATACTTGTTTTAGGTGTGGTTTAAGTTATTAGTAAGCAGGTGAGTGATTGGTTTGCTAACTTCTGGAAAATAAAATGTGGTATGAATCTAGTCATTTAGGACAGTCTTCTTGACCCACCTGCTTGCAGGCTGACGTGCTGTCTTGCATAGAAAGCAAAGGAGTGGACTCACAACCAGCCAAGGTGACACACAAGGTACAGATGTTGTCAGCATCTGGATCTACTCACCATGAATGCTGTGATGGAAAAATGGTCACCAGCAAGTGGCCTGCACAGTTCCCACAAGCTTTCTTGGCCATGTGGTTCTGTGAGTGACTTTAGTCAACCAAGAAAGCAGAGTTGCAAAACAAAATAAAGGCTCTCAGAGAGGCCCATGGAAACACTGAGGGGACGTGAAGGATGGGGAGAGCTATTCTAATGGGAAAGATTTGTAAAGACGAGGCAGAATGGCGGAATGCCAGGCAGAGAGACTGGGCTTGTTGGTACCTTGCTTGGGGAGGTGAGGCTGGGTCTTTGCTTTCTAGTTCCTCTTGTTTTGAACTGATTCGGAGACTCTTAAAAGATGGTTCACCTGATCCCCTTGAAATGATCCTATTGAAATAAGTGCCACAGGAGATCAATATTTCTTGAGGGCCTACTATGTGGTGGACCCACATCAAATATTTTACCTATGTCATTTTATCTTATCTTCATAACAGCCAATACCAGCCAAGTAGTGGTATCCTCATTTTGGGGATTATGAAACATGTTCAGAGACATTTCTGAGGACACGCAGCTAATAAGTGCTGAAGCTGGGGTTCGAACCCCAGTCTGTCTGACTTCAGAGCCAGTGCTTGGTTTTTTCATGGGATGTCTCCTAAATTCAGGGATGGAGATGATGGGGACATTGGGAGGGAGGAGGGGTACAGGAGGGCAATGCTGGGTGCTGTGACAGCGGCGATGATGGGATTTAGGGGCAGAAGGTACAGGGAGGAGGGGTGGATGGGGTAGGGGCTCTGGAGGGGGAAGGAAGAACATTCTGGCCCTGGAGAGACATCATGAATTTGTACTCCCCCACCCCACACCATCCGGCCCTCTCTGCCCCTGGCCTGGAGCCTCGGGTGGGGGATGCGAGGAGGGGAACTAAATATCATGTAATTGCCCTGGCTCTTCTGTGAAATTTGTTTCGGGACACATTAGTTCCAGTGAATTTAGCTGAACAGCGGGGAGCCCTGAGAAATGATTTGCAATTAGCTGCAGACCCATGGCCCCCTGTTGGGACTCGAGGCTTGGGTACTGAGTGGGGAATGGCCAGGGGGGTGGAGCCACCGCCCAGTGCCTGTGGCAGTGCAGGCAGGCAGGGTGGCTGCACTTGAGTGTCTCAGACCTGACTTCTCTCCAAGACTGGTAGAGCCCGACAGAGGCCCAGGTAGGGGCAGTTGACCCCCAAGTGGTCAAGGCCAAGACTCAGCCAGGCCAGAGGGGCATTAGAAATGACCAAATACAATCTCCTTTTTTGCAGAGTGGGTGCTGGTTCTGACATCTTACTGCAGTGCCCTCACCTTTTAACTTGCCTGCCTCTATGGGGGCAGTACCTGGAGTTGTCATTATGCCCTTCTGTGTTCCTGGCACTGTGCTGGGTACTTCCCCTCTGATCATAAATCTTCAACACTCAGGGAGGCAGGGAGATGACCTCCATTTTGCAGGTAAGGAAATGGATTCTTGGAGAGATGAAGGGATTCTTCCAGGTCACCCAGTATGTGGCAGGAGGTGGACTTGAACCCAGGCCCTCTGGACCTGTAAGTCATCACAGTTGCCCCCTAGGACGGCCTCTAGGGAGAGGAAGAGCAGGGCCAAGCATACCTGGTACAAGTCCCAGCTCTGCCACTTTCTGGCTGTGTCACCTTGCGAAGGTCACTTCTGCTTTTTGAGATTCAGTATCCTCATCTGAAAAATGAGAATAATACTACCCATGTCATGTGTTGTTTCTAGGATTAAATGAGAATATAAAGTATTATGGCAGCAGAAGGGCTCAATAAATATAGCCATTATTATCACTATGATGATGATGATGATGATGATGATTGTTGCATCCTGATCAAATTTAAGTGGAAAGGAAAGAAGGAAGTGGGGAGGGGTCTCATGGCTCCCAGTGGGTGGGCTGCCCACCTGCAAACATGGCCTCTCCAGACAATCAGTCCCCTCTGCCCTAGACCAGGCATTGGGTGGCCATGGAGATGACCATGACACAGTCCCGGCCTCATGCAAATGCTCCCTAATGCTTCTGGGTTGAGCCAGGCATTTGGAGCCATGACCCTTCATGGAATGCAGAGGTCTCTGTACGCTGGGTTAGTCACGGAAGGCTCCTGAGAGGAGGTGGCCTTGCCTGAATATTTTCTCTGTTGTGGTTGGGGGGTTCACACTGCATAGCCCTTCACATCATCTTTGATGTAATGCAATGCAATGGTTCTGATCTGGATAAAAGTGGCAAACACTTGCTGTGTGCCAGGCACCGTTCTAAGCACCTTACGAATATTATTAGGTCATTTGCCTCTCATGGTAATCTTACAAGCTAGGTCCTATGCTAATCTCTACGTTTCAAAGAGGATGAAAATAAAGCAGAGAAAGCTTATGTACCTTCCTTCTCCTTGGTCACACAGTGAAAGGTATTACTGGGATTCAACCAAGGCTAGTTTGTTCTAGAACCACCCTAACCACTACACTACCTGGCCTGCTGCTCCAGTGTCTTTCTCTCTTCCTCCAGCTGGTCACTTGCCATACTTTGTCCTCCCCATGAATAAAGTAGGCAGAGCCAGAAGGTCAATTTGGCTTCCCTGGTGAGGCACTGAGGGGCTTCGCCCAGGGTCCCTCAGGCTGTGAGAATGCCACTCAGGAGTGGCAGTGACCCCATCCTGGAGTCTGACCTGAAAGCCAGCCTGCTTCCTTTATTGGGTGAGGGGGTGACCAGGCATTTCCGGGATTCTCCAGTGAAGAGGAAGAGGAGGTAGAGGAAGAGGCAGCTGCTGGCATGGTTCCCGGCACATAGTAGGCCTTCAGTAAAAACTTGGGAATCTCAGGGAAATAAATCATTTCTCACTTATGCAGGAATCTCAGAGACTTGCCCAACCCTAGCTGGTAGCTGGGATAGGAAGCTCCTGATGTCCAAGCAAGGGCGAAGGAAGAAAACTAACATTTCTTAAACTCTGTTGCTCAGTTCTATTCTAGGAGAAAGAGCCAGGCTGTTGGAGCTGTGGGCCTTCATGACATGCAGAGGTCTCTGTGGGCTGGGGTGGTCAGGGCGGGCTTCCAGGAAGAGGTGACCTTGATCCAGAATTGTGCCTGTTATGATTTGGGGGCTCCACACTGCAAAACTCCAGGTGGCTTTTACCTTCCTTCAGCCAAGCCTGAGAGGTAAGTCTCTTCTTTCTTAGTTCTACAGATGAGGAAACGGAGGACCAGTTGCCCAAAGTCATGCAGCTAAAATGTAGGGCGATCAGATGTCCTGGCTTGCTTGGGCTTGTCCAGTTTTAGCACTAAAATTCCCATGTCCTAGGACCCCCTCCATCCATGGCTAAGCAGATGGTTGGTCACCTTATTTTTAGGGACAGGGCTAAGATTTGAACCCAAGGTTGGCCAACCCCCATAGCTCCTTGTCCCCCAGCACCATCTTGCTCTTTTCAAATCTATTCCTCCTTCCTTTTCGGAATTCATCCACTCCAGTCTCTGGTCCCTGGAGAACTGCCCTGTCCCACGCCTTCTGCGAATTTCCCCAATGCCCAGGGCTGTGCTTTCTCTCCCTCTGGCACCTTATCTTGCCTCGTCTTCTTGTGGAAGAAGAGATAAAAGTAATTCTTACGGCCGCTTCTCCAGTGGCGGCGGCCAGCCCCATCCCCCTCCTGCTGCATTTCCCTGGTCCGGCCAGATAAAGGGTTAGGCCTAAGCACATGTCATTTTCTTTGTGTGAAATCAATATTCAGCAAAGTTTATCTGCCCAACATAGCAGGAAGTGCTAATTTCATCCGCGTCAATTATTTTGATGAATGTTCATAATGCCCAGGGTGTGAGAAGAAGATAAAAGAATTACTGGAATAACGCATATGTACTCCTTGCACACACATGCTCACCCAGGAGTTCACACTGGGGCACACACAGCCTGGCCAGGGGAAGGCATTGATTGACAGTTGCCTAGTCGTCCCAGCAGCTGATGGCTCAAAACATCTTGGAAAGAGGGAACGGGAGGAAGGATCTGTATGAGGGTGTTATCAGTCCTTGATTTTTAGGATAGAATAGTGGTTCTCAACTGGTGTTGATTTTGACCCCCAGAGGACATTTGACAATATCTGGAGTCATTTTTGGTTTGGGAGAGGAGGTGGTACTGGCATGTAGTGGGTAGAGGCCAAAGATGACCGTGAACAACCGTTAATACACATCACAGCCCCTACAAAAAGAATGATCCAGCCCACATGTCAATAGTGCAGAGGCTGAGATATATTGGAGTAGAGTTATTTTTTATTTTATTTATTTAGGTGGCTGGCTGGTATGGGGATCCAAACCCTTGACCCTGGTGTTATAAAACCACACTCTAACCAGCTGAGCTACCTGGCCAGCCCTGCTTTTTTATTTTGTTTTTAAAGTGTTTTGCTGTAAACATATGTTTCTAATTTATAGCAGTGCTAGCAAGGAAATATTTGTGGGTTTGTACATACGTATTTTCAAAACAGGATTAAGAGACAAAAAATCCAACGCTAAATACAAGAACAGAAATATATATATATATATTTAATGTATATTTACTTAATGCCACTTCCTGGTGATTCCCTATGAAATTTAAAAAATAAAGTAGAATAAAGACAAATCTGGGTTTTTACAATAGTGGCCAGGTAGAAATTGTCACGGCCTGTCAGCCCCTGGCTGGGCAGTTTTCAGCCAAGAAGAAGCACACAGTACCCACTAGGAATTGATTCTGGAGATTTGGAGAGGCCCTCTCGGATGTGTGTGAGGCTGTGCTGGTGAGAGGGCCCCCACCTGTCCTTGGTGTCCCCGCCACGTGTAAGTGGAGTCGTGTATCACCCGCGCATGTTTGCCATTGTAGAATGTGCACAAAGACCCTGATGACCCCACCTTGTCCTTGGAGGCAGCTAAATCCAAGCATCTCACTGGACCATGCTTCCTAAACTATAATGTGCTTGTGGATCCCCTGGGAATCTTATCAAAATGCAGAGTCTGATTCAGTAGGTCTGGGAGGGCCCGTAATTTCTGCATTTCTAACCAGTTTCGTGCACAAAACCAAATGCCTTTTCTATTTGTCTGGTCTAAACTACGTGTCATGGATGAGGAGCTACAGGCTTTATAGTGTTGGGTCTTTCCACCTTCCTTCAAGTCAGCCGCTGGGACCTGTGGAAACCTCCTCGCTGACAAAAGTCAACAGCACATTTTTTTAAAAAACAAATATACCTGAGGATGCTCCTTCTAAGAGGAAATGCCGAGTGTCGATCACATAATATATGATGTTGTGAGCAGACGTCATGATATTATATGATAAAATATTATGAGCAGATGATATGCTATTTATTATGAGCAGGTGATATATGATGCCATATTACGATTATGGATGATGATGTATTGTGTACCCTGGCATATGCGGGAGATTATGTATTCACACTCTCTGGCATGAAGAGTCTGATTTAAGAACTTCCTACAACTCACCTACCTCTGGCTCTGCCAATCAAAGTCTCTTTTGCTGAGTGGGACAGAGGATCAAAACTCTTCAATCCTTGGGACTAAGCCATGTATGGATTTGAGATTTCTGAGGATTTTTGGCCCATGGGCCACAGATTCTGAACATCCCACAACCTGCCCAGGGCTTTGGGTCTGCCAGAGCTGGTTCTCAGATGTGTTTGCAGCATGAATAATATTGAGAACGAAATTGCTATGGGCCAATGGCTGGTCCAAGATATGTAAAGAAAAAACTGGATATACTCATGATCTTGAAACTAAATTGTAAGACTCAAAAATGGAAGCAAGAAGAAATATCTGAGAGTAATAACAGAAACCCTTCAGAGTTTACTTCATCAAAGCAACTGTCAGGTGAATACCAGAGCAAATACTCTGTAGATAAACAATCACTTCTTGCCAATTTAGAGGGATGGAAGAAGCGAAGAGGAGTTTGAATGAATAGCAGGTCTGAACATTAAAAATTCATTTCCTTTATATAAAATTCTAAGATAAGGCCTTGCATTTCGAAATGCAGAGGCAATTAACAAACACAGAGGCAATAAGGGGCAGTGCCTTAGGGTGAAGACTCTGGAGGCAGCTGACCTAAGTTCAAATCCAGGTTCTACCACTTTCTGGCTGGGTGACCTCAGGCAGATTACAGATCCCTTCTGTGCCTCCATTTAAAAATCTGTAAAATGGGCATAATGGCAATTCCTGTCTCACAAGACGATTATGTAGATCTAAGAAACACAGAGTGCTTAGGGAAGTACCTGGCATTTAGGAAGCACTCAACAAATGCCAAATTTTTATATTATTACCAATGAACCTATTTATTCAGCAATTAAAATGCTACACTCCTTAAAGATAATTCCTCCACTGGTGTAGCTGAAACAAGCTTCCTGAAATCTTGCTTCAACACCAGAGGTGTGCAGCACACTGCTCTCATCACTGGAGTGGAGGTGGACCTACACCC
The DNA here is from genome assembly GCF_027409185.1 of Cynocephalus volans. Taxonomy (NCBI): domain Eukaryota; kingdom Metazoa; phylum Chordata; class Mammalia; order Dermoptera; family Cynocephalidae; genus Cynocephalus; species Cynocephalus volans. The sequence goes on from NC_084461.1 coordinate 190,821,908, forward strand.
AGTGGAAGTGGCATTATTGCCAATGGTAGACTGAGTGGGGACTTTGGAGACTTCAGTATAAATGAAACACAAAACTTGTGGACATTAATTATACTCCCCATTTATGAAGCATCTGCTTTTTATAACCTAAGAACTAGACTCCTAAGCTTAGGAGAAAGGGCTCTTTTACTGATTCTCACTAAAGTGGACATGGCTGCCTCTGGTGACCAGAGCAAGGACCCAAAAGAGTGGTCCCTTTTCATCCCCAAGCTCTCTCTGCATCTCCTCCCAGCCTCTGGTGCTCCATCCTATAGAAGCTTGTCCTTTTGTCCTTTATCTAAAACAGGATTGCTCAGCCTTGGCACTATTGGCATTTTGGGTCAGATGATTGATTGTCTTGGGAGAGGGGCTGTCCTGTCCACTGTAGGATATTTAGCAGCATCCCTGATCTCCACCCATGAGACACCAGTAGCCCCATCCCCCTGATGATGACACCCCACAATGTCTTCAGCAGTTGTCATATGCCCCCCTGGGGAGGCCAACTCATCCCTGTTTGAGAACCACTGACTTAAAGATCCCCACTGTCCTCAGGTTCCTGGACTGTATCTTTATGGGGACCAATTATACTCTTTCTTTGCAGGCTGAGGCAGCTTTCCCGAGTGCTCTTCAAAAGAGGGGCAGATCCATAGTCTAAGTTATCACCCAAGCAATTGGAGTGGGAGGCTCTTAACACAGCACTCTCAGTCTTTGATGGATCAATTAGATGGCAAAGAAAACACAAGGATCTGAATAAGGCAATTGATAAAGGTAAATGAAGAGAGGCAGAAAGACACAGAAAGTGTGGCAGAGAGAGGGTGGATTTTGGAGATGGACCTCCTGGGCTCACATCCTGGCTGTGTGAGTAACTGGCTGTGTAAAGCTTGCTATTTAACCTCCCAGGCCTGACTTTCCCTATCCATAAAGTGGGGATACAGATGCCAGTGACTTCCCTGGAAATTAAGTGAGATGATGTGTATAAAGCTTATGCTGCAGCGCCTGGTCCTTCTCAAGTATTCAGTACTAAGAAGCTATTGTTAATAGCTTTATGGGTATCTATGTAAACCTCTGCATCCTACAGACATCTATAATTATATAATCATTCATATAAGTTTTATTTTATGTCTGTCTATCCACTAGAACATAAGCTCCCCAAGGGTAGGGACTATGGTGGAATTATCCACTACAGTGTCACTAGTTTAGCACAAAGCCTGGATGCACCACCCTATACTCTAAGGGAACTCAGATCCCTCAAGCAGTTGGGTTTCCACTGGAGGTGTCTACAGTGAGGAGACCATCAGCCATGCTTTATGAGTATGCCCTATCTGCCAGACTCTGTACTTAGTACTTGTATCCATTATCTATTGCTGCATAACAAATCACTGCAAACTTAGCATCTTACATCAATACACATGTGATATCTCACACTTCTGAGGTCAAGGTCCACGCATGGCTTAGCTTGGTCAGAGCTTCCCATAGTCTGCAATCGAGGTACCAGTTGGTGCTGAGGTCTCATCTGGAGACTCAACTGGGGACAAATCTGCTTCCAGTCTCACTTACATGGTTGTTAACAGGATCTAATTCCTTAAGGGCTGTTGGACTGAGAGCCTTAGTGGTACTGCCCTCTGTTTTTTGCCACGTGGGTCTCTCCATAGGGCAGCGCACACATGGCAGCTGGCTTCATCAAAGCCCTTAAAGGAGACAGTCTGCTAGCAGGACAGAAGTGACAGTCTCATGTTGCATAATCACAGAAGTGACATCCTGTCACCATTGCCATATCCTATTAAAAGCAAGTGTTAAAAGCAAGGCCACAGTCCTGCCCACACTCAAGGGGAGGAGATTACATGAGGCTGTGACATGAGGAGGTGGGATCACTGGGGAATGTCTTAGAGTCTGGCTGCCATAGTACCTTATGAGCATTAGCTTGGTAAACCCTCACCACAACCCATGGGAAAGGTCTTAATACTGTCTCCATGTTACATCTTACAAGGAAAGGAGGCAAGTCATGGGTATCACAGTGACACTGTGACTCAGTCAACATGACCAAGGGGACAGCATTGCCATTGTGGTACCTGTGGTATTGGATAGAGTCACTCTCATATGCATGACCCTCAGCTTAATCCAGCCTGCAGCATCATATGACTGAGTCCCTACGGGACACTATAGCCTTCAGACCAGTTGTTTGAAAGATGCAGCTGGTTCAAACATGGAGCTACTAAGGCCAAAATCAGGAGTTCAGGTCTCCTTTGGGAGGAGCTTGTCTGTTCTTCACAGGATGCCTGGTAGGGTTGGAGTATCCAAGGTGGCATCTTTTCATATGTAGCTGGCTCCTCAGCTAGGATGGTTCTCAGGGCAGGACTGGCATCTTGCTCTTAGCTAGGTTTCTTGGTCCTCCTCCACGAAGTCTCAGGCTCTCTTTCTCTCCACGTGGTCTCCCCAGAGGAGTAGCCAGACTTCTTACAAAACAGCTCAGGCTCCAAGAGGTAGCACTGTAAGTGGCGGAGAAGGGAAGTGTGGAACTCTTAAGGCCAAACCTTGTAAGTTACACAGCATCCCTTTGAGCATGTTGTGTTCATCAAAATGAGTCATGGGGCCAGCTCAGATTCCATGTTGGAGGGGACTGCACAAGTGCATGGCTACCAGGAGGCATGGCTCCCTGGAAACTGTGCAGGAAAGAGTTGACATAGGCCTGATTACAAGGCTGGCCCTTGACTGGTGTCCAGGAACATGGCTGTCAGAACATTCCTTTGCCCAGTTGGGGCCCTAACACCTGCTTTCTTTCTGAGGATCTGGAATTTCAACAATTGTGGCTTTCTACATGACCTGCCTCCAATACAAAACCTGGGCTTTGAGTCTCGCATGAACTTCCCCGGGCAGAAATATTGCACACGTGTTGCTGCATATTGCTGCTGGAGAAAGGAGGACCCTCAGTGTGTCTCTTGGGGGCAGGGAAGGAGAGTGCATCAGAAGCCAGTGCGTGGAGACCTCTAGACTCACTTGATGTGTCTCTCTCCTTTGCTGATGCTGTCGTGTATCCCTTTACTGTAATAAACTGTAGTTGTGAGTCCCAGCACATCATTAATGTGTAGGTGGTCTCTGAGACCCTCAAAACAGGCGCCATCTTGTTGGAGACTAGCTACCACAGATGTGGTGCTACAGAGGCCCATGATGGGAGTTAGAATCCCCTCTGGAGGCCAGGTGCCAATGCTAGCTCCTGTCTTATATGCCCACCCCACCCAGCTTCCTGAAAATGAGTGTCTAAGAGGGTTGATGTGTAGAAGAATATGAGTACTTCCTGAGAATGCTGCACAGGGGGCATCCTGCCTACCTCTAGTGTGGGGCAGCATCTTTACAAAGGGGGTACCAAAACTCAGAATGCTTCTAACCCCTGCAGTCAAATCACAGTGCAATTAGTCATGGCAGCACTATTGACATAAGCAAAAAATAGAAAACACTGTGACGTCCAACAATAGGGGATTGGTTAAGTAAATTATAGCGAACCCATTAAATGAAGCCATTAAAATGAGTTTTATGGAGAGTTTATGATGTAGGGAAGTGCTTATAATATAATTTAAGTAAAAAAAAATGAATAATTGATTATATGTAATACTATCATCATAGATCTCTGTTTGTGTCCTTCTGTGCTGTCTTATAATTGCCTTTCTTTCCCACTAGGCTGTTAGCTCCGTAAGGTGGAGGTTTGGCTTTGCATTTTATGTTAATGGAAGACCTTTGTTGAGCACTCATTACGTGGGTCCCGGGCACTGTATTAAGCATCTTACTTGGCTTAATCTTCATAACAGCTGTGGCAGAGTGACTGCATCAATGGCCCCGTTCTCTGTATCCACACACTTAGTGATGTGACTTTGTAGCTCCTACTCTTGAGGGGTGGAATCGATTTCTCTTGTCCTTGGGGCTAAGCTGGCCTTGTGACTTGTTTTCACCAACAGGATGAAGCAAAAAATGACAATATGCTTGTTCTGAGCCCAGACCTCGAGACCATGCACACTGTTGCTCTCTTGAAGTCATGACTCTGCCATGAGAACAAGCCTGGGCTAGCCTTCTGGAGGATGAGACCATGTGGAAACAGTCAGTTCAACTGAGTCAGCCCCCAGCCAAACCACCAGCAGACTGCAGAACTGCCCAACTGACTGTAGACTCGTGGGCAGTAATAAATATTGTTTTAAACCATTGAGGTTTTCTTTTTGGGGAGTGGTTTGTTATACAGCAGTAGCTGACTGATACAAAAGCCCTAGGAGGTAGGTACTACTATCAACATACCAGTATTATGGATGAGAAAAGTTTTAGAGATATTAAGTAATTTGCCTGAGGTCAAAGACCTAATTCGTAGCGGAATGAGGTTTTAAACTAAGGCAGCTCAACTCTGAAGTTACCTTCTACGTATACTGCCTCCACATTCCCATGACAGCACAGGACTTGGCAAGTAGTGGGTGCTCAGTTAATGTTACTTGAATGAATGTTTTACTATTCATTCTAAATTTTAAATAGATCAAAGAGTTTTGCCTCCAAAACAAAAATTACCAAAGAGTTAGCAATGACAAGTTTGAAGTGGAGGGACTGTGGATTGTTTTTTATTAACCTCCTTATGTATTTGTTTTAAAAGGAAAACACACAAAAGTATTATTTATAAAACAACACACAGAGGTCAGAAGAATAGAGGGCAAGGCTAGCCTGGAGTCACAAAGGTCTGGAGCTGGTAATTCCTTCACAATGGTGTCAAGAGTAGGCAGCAAGGCTTACCTTTCTGAAGTCTTCCCAGAGCTCTGTCACTCGCACTCAAAGGCCAGATTCTCACCCCAGCCTTTCAGATTCTCTGTTCTAGGGAGCCAGAAACCAGCACTCGATTTCTCCCTAGATCCAAGAACATCCTGGAAAATCCAAAGGCCAAGGCATTTTCCTATTAGTTTTTGTTGTTATTGTTGCTCCATTTTTTTCAAGTAAGGGAATAACAAATGTCATAGGAATTACACAGTTAGTAAAAGTGTAGTTTTAGCTCCCAAACAATACTTGAAGCTGACAAAAAAAGAAAAATGAAAAAAAAAATGAAAAAAGAGAAACTCAGCAGTCTACCAAAGAACAATTTCACTTAGTGGATAATTTAGGATGACATAATTATTTTCTTAGTTTTGTTAAAATCAAAAAATACTAACAGTATTTCAAGGATCTTATTACTATTACTAAGAAAGCTTTTGCATAATTAGCAATGTGGCTCTTTGCAAGAGCTCAGTTATTTGGAAAGGGGAATGAATTCTCTGTGGTGTCTTGTGTGTGTTCATGTGTGTTCTTTAAAGTGTCACCACTAATGCATTTCTGGAGTTGAGCCAGATCATGTAATGTTTGGCAGGCATTTGGAGCAGGCAGGGAGGAGCAAGTTTGGTGAGCAGCTGAAATTCTTTCTGTAACTCTTGGTATTGGCTGGTGAGGTCTGAGTCTTTGCTTCTCAACTGGGGTACATATTGGGATAATGTACTAGATCGCAATCTAGGTAGGAGTTGAAGTTCTAGGGGCAGAGGAATGTTAACGACCTCAGTGGGCCCAGAGCTGATTATTTACCAGTGGTATGAGGTGTGGGCATCAATTTAGGAGCAAGTCTAACTTCTGCTTCTTTGAGAAAGGACTAACTAGATTGTATTAGTCAGTACAGGCCAGGTTATGCTGTATAACAAACAGTCCAATGATCTCATGATTTAAAACAAGGAAGGTTTATTTCTCAGTCATCTCACTTGTCCAGTGCAAATCAGCAGGTGCACCTCTGCTCACTGAAGTCACTCAGGGACCTAGCTGGAGGATCAGCCACCATTTTGTGACACTGCAATCTCAACATATATTTCCATAATTCATGTGGCAGAGAAAGAGAGAGCTGGAGAGTTGAGCACCAGCAATTAAATGTTTGGCCAGGAAGCAATGCAATTACTTTTGCTCATATTTAATTTGACCCAACCCAGTCACATCACCACACTGAATTTCAAGGGAAAGAGAACTTATGACTTCCCTGAACCCGGAAGTAGAGCCTTGGATATTGATGAACATTAACGATGTCTACTACATGGACCTTGAAATGTTGGTCGGGGGATAAGAGATTTTGGGGAGATTCTGGGAAGTTGGATGCCCAAGAATGGCTTCCCCTCAGATATGAAATTTATCATTATTAGCAGCAGCATTTCCACTACCATCCTGATTGTTTTTGTATGTCTTTATATTCTATAAAGGATATCCACAAACATTTTGCTTAATCCTTCCAATAATAACAATAATAACTACTTTTTAAACCATTATCCAGGTACCAGGCATTTCACATGTGTTGTCTTATCTAATCCTATGAGCATGGTATTACTATGTAAGTCCCATTTTACAGACAGAGGTGAAGTGACTTGCCCAAGGTTACAGCAAGAAGCAGCCATTCTTCCAACTGTGGCCATGCTTTTCTCTTAAAGTGGAGGGGAAAAAAAGGTTGAAAAGTGACCCATATGGATGATTATGTGAAACTAGACACTCAAGTTAGCTGGAAAATCTTTGATTTGGATGATCAAGTAAACTCAGCAACCAGTTTAGGCAAAATCTATAATTTTTGAGTCATCTACCTTCTTCCCTTCCCCTAGATGTATCTTGATCTGTCTCTGAGACGGGCATCAATGAACAGAGCAGGGTTCAGGTAGGTTTTCTGGATACAGAGTGGTGGGGAGGGGGGGGAATCTCTTGAAACGAGGTTGTGCCCCAACCTCAGGGACACAGCAGCAAGGGTCCAGGGGTGGCAGGGGCTTCTTGGTGAGCTTAACAAGGCCAGAGGTTATGCCCCGTCCGCCTCATTGGTGCCTCAGCTCCATCTGTTCTCCTGCTGTCTCTGGGGGCTGCTGACCTGACCCCTTTCACAGCACTTAGAGGAAGGAGCTCTGAAACATGCTTGTGTCAATGAGCCCCCCAAAAGCCCATATCACAAGGAAATGCTTTAGAGCATCATTGTTCAATAGCACTTTCTGCAATCATGGAAATGTTCTTCTCCGCTGTCCAATAGAGTAGCCACTAGCCACGTGCGATTATTGAGCACTTGGAATACGGCTAGTGAGACTGAAGAACTGAATTGGTTATGTTACTAAATTTAAATGAATTCAAACGTAAATTGCCATGTGGGGCTAGGGCTACCATATTGGACAGGAAGCACTTCCCACAGAGCAGGGCACACCCTTAAGTGGTTCACAGATGAGTTTTAAGTAACCTTGAATCACATGGTGAGAAATCATTCCCTTTTCTTTTTGTTTTTTTTCCAACCTTGGGATACCAGCCAGGAGAAAGTCTCCACTGCTGCTCATAGGTCTAGAACACCTTTCTAGGGATGGCTCAACTCTCTTTTTAATGAAAAGAGAGAAGAAGTGGGCCTGGAACCTTCCACAGGTGAAAGCATTTGTCCTAAATTTAATAGCACCATTTTGTTGTTTTAACTTGTATTTATTTGTATGTTACCATCAATCTGTGGCAAGAGAAACTGATTTTCCATTTATGGTAGTGATATAGAGTTTCATTTTAAAATAACATATTAAAAGTAGAAAAAATGAATTCACTTAAATAAAGTCTGTGGGAAAACAAACATATGGAATATAGATATGAAATGGATTATGATGGTGGTACTTGAACGGCCAAATTTCATCCTATGCCAAAGCTTTTTTAGGTAAAATTTAATTTTGGAAAAACTTTAGATTTACAGAAAAGTTACTGCAAAGATAGTGCAGAGAATTCCCATATATGCTTCCCCCATCTCTCCCCTAATGTTAACATCTTGCATAACCACTGCATATTTGTCAAAACTAAGAAATTACCCTCGACACAATACTATCAGCTGAACTCTAGACTTCATTCAGATTTCATCGGTTTTCTTCACTTTTCTTTTTCTGTTCTAGGGTCCAGTCCAGGGCACCCCATTGCATTTAGTTAAGCCACTGTCTTCTCACCTTTCTATTGTCAGGATGCTAGTCCTGCCTTGGGAAAATATGCTGGAACCAGTCTAGAAACTTCCCAGAAAAGTCCTACAGCCCCAACCTGAACATGGTCATGGGGGATTTCATGGTACAATACAGGGTCACGACCCCCAAGCATGAAAACAAAAAGCTTTGCCTTTGTTTTCCACCTCCCTGGGCTGCAATTTGGCACTCTGTCTGTCCCCTTCTGACCTGGGGCCATGGCTGTGGTTTGGTTTTCTTTCTTTTCTTCCTTTTGGGAGCCATTGGTTTCAGGGGCCCCAGCACCAGACCTCACATTTACCCTTCTTACACTGCACTTCAGTAGACTCAGCTTAAAGGATTTGAGGAGAACCCCAAGAGCTTTTTGATTTCACTGAGGGAGAGATCTGTGTGGGAAGTAGTTATGAAGCCTCCTGGAGGAATAAACAGAGCCTTAAAAGTTGGATTCTGGATTTGAAGACAGAAACTGAAAGGGTTTTCTCTGGGGATGGAGGAGGGTCTTGTGATGGAAATTTCTGAATTATGCAGTATTCCATCCCCACCAGATGGTCATCATCAAACTTCTGCTTGCATGCCACCGGTAATGGGGAGATCACTCCCCACCAGAGCAACTCCTCTCATCTTTGGACAGCTCTGAATTGGATTCATAGGCTTTCCCTATCTGTCTGCCTCATTTGCTTGTTGGCTTTCTTCCAAGTGATAGTCTTTTCTTTCTTTTAAGGCCATAATACCTTCCTCAAGAGACTTTTCATTTCTAAGTGAGGTTACTCTTCCCAGAACAGTCTATACCCACCATCTATTCCTTCTGAAGTTTACAATCCAGAAGAAAATGGAATATTTTGGATGTGGAGCTGACTGATTCAGAGCAGAGCAGTGGTTCTTAACCCAGGGTGAATTTTCCCCCAGGGGACATTTGGCAATGTCTGGAGACATTTTTAATTGTCACAATGTGTGTGTGTGTGTGTGTGTGTGTGTGTGTGTGTGTGTATGCACTTGCTGCTGGCATCTAGTGGGTAGAGGTCAGGGATGCTGCTGAACATTCTACAATGCCCAGGACAGCCTCCCAAAGAATCATTCCACCCGTAATGCCAATAGTGCCAAGGCTGAGAAACCCTGGAGTAGAGAATTCCAGTCTTTTCTTTTATGCCTCTGTTAAAGCAGCCTAGGATGGTATTAGCTTTGCAATCAGGCACACCACTCCATTGATTTGGGGTAAGAACATTGTCAACTGAAAATCTTTTGGTCTTTCTCCCATAGACTAGGACTATGAAACATCTTCTCCACCCCAAACCTGAGCAATTCAAGGAGGAAGAGAGTCTTGCTCTAGGTCTAAAATATTCTCCAGATGTGTCTGTGCACTGGGCTTCATCTGCAGTCTCCCACCCTAACACAAGCACCCTCATCTCTGACCTGAACTTCTAGAATATTACAAGAGTGAATCACTGTATGAGTATAGCACTTAAAACATGTGCCAGCTATTGTCCTCGTTGTTTACATATATGGACTGTTTTAAGCTTCATAACAACTCTACCAGATGGGTAGAGTCATCACGTCCATTTTTTAGATGAAGAAACTGAGGGCTCACATGGTTGGGTAACTTGGTCAAGATCACATCACACAACTGGGAGGTAGAGAAGTTGGGTCTTCCATCCCAGGTCATCAGGCCCAGAGTCTGTTCTCCTGACACCCACAAACCTGCCTGGTTTCTTCTTTCTTCTGCGGTGGCTTCATCATGACCTATCTCTACCTGGCCACGGAGTGATCTTGTAAAAATGCAAATAGCACCTTGTTTACATCACTTGCCCGCATAGAAGCCTCCAGTGGCTACTTCTGCACTTTCAGGTTGATGCTGTCCCTCGTCACACTTCCTATTTTGCTCTTCAACTTGAGCTCCCGTGGTCTCCCTTGCCCCTTCCCACTGGTGTCCTTCCTGCTCCTCAAATTCACCCAGCACCTTTCCTCCTTACAGTTTTTGCTCTCTGACTGGAGAGCCACCTGTGCCCTGCTCTTCATTGTCCTGGCTCCTCCTCAGCCTTCGGTCACACCTCAGAGATACCTCTCAGGGATGGCCACCGTCACTACTCCGTCCCTACAGACCTCCCTCCCCTGTCCTCTCCTGCTTATGTCCCTTATCACAATCTCACATTCTGCTGCCATTTTGTTCATATCGATTGACTTCTCTGCTTGCAGCTCGTCTGCCCCATTCCTCTGTGAGCTCCAAGAGTGGAGCGAGCCTGCTCACCGCTGTAATTCATCCCTAGCAACCAGCACAGTGCTTGGCCCAGAGCAGGTAAGAAAAAAATTAGCGATTGCTATTTCTGATTCCCATTTTACAGATTAGGAAATCGAGGTTCAGGGAGGTTGGGTAACCCCCCTAATCACACACATATAGTGTGAATGTAAGTGTGCATATGTGTTGCAAGAGACAGGTGAGAACCCAGGCAGTCTGAAGCGGGCATCCCAACTTCAACCCTCACACCACATCGCCTCGCCTGGAGCATTCTGCCTTTACCTTGTATCCCTAACACATCAGAAAAGCTGTGGCTGGGAAGAGATTGGGGGCAATGCAGAAGGATAGGGAGGAACAGGAGAGAGTTAAGCAAGGACACAAGAAAAAGAGGCCGAACCAGGAGCGTGGAGAGGAAATTGTGTGTGTGTGTTGGGGGGGGGGGGGGCGCGGCGGGATATGCAGGGGGGAGAGATTTTTTTCCATCAATTAACACAGGCTTCATAGAAACGGAAAGTATTCCTGGCAGTCTTGCCCTCTTAATACATCATATCTCTAATCCCCGGTGCCCTCTGACCTTACCCATAATCCCTCCTCTTTTGTATGGCTGCCTAAAACCTTCCTACCCTGAACCAAATATTACATCCCTGGTGAGGTCTGAGCTGAAGAAAGAAGGTGGCAGGGAGCAGGCCTGGGGGTGGGGAGGTGGAAGAATACATTCTCCTAAGTGTTTGACCAACAAAATCGAGCTAAATTCCCCAGCCCGAGCAGTAAACTGTTCTTCTCAAAGGCCCAGGAGCCTCACCCCGGCTCTTTGGAGCCTCCCGGCCCCCTCCCCTTCCCTCCTGGCTCCCCTGCCGTAGCCAAGGCACAAAGCTGGGCCTTGGATTATCTTCATTTCCATATGGAGAGCTGTGTAAGCCAGTTCAATGCATGGCCAGTCATTTTGTTCACAACTTTGCAGCAAGCAGGAGCAAAAGCCGCTGGGAAATTAGCCATTCATCCTATCTCACCTTGTGTGTGCATGCATAGATCAGTAAATACAGAGGCACGGGGAAATCGAGTCTCCTTTGTTAATTACTGCATCGGTCCCTGCCTTGCAGGGGCTGCTTTCCTGAGATTCATTGCAACTCTTGATTTTAAAGGAAAAAAATACATGTATATATTTTGCATTTGCTTTTAAGTAGCACTGGGGCAATGAGGCTTATGCATTTACATTTCTTGGAACTGGGCAGCCAGGAGGGGCCCTATGGTCTTCTCCTGTTTGTGTCCCTTACACACACAGACACAGTCCACCCCATCCTCCTATACACACACAGAGTCCACCCCATCCTACTCTCTTACACACACACATCATTTACGTTCTTTGTATACACATGCACACACACACACACACACACACACACAGAGTCCACTCCATCCTACTCTCATACATACACAGTCTCCCCTCAATCAGTTAAAGCTCTGGGTAATGACATCTGACAATGCCTCTGGGTCTCTCTCACGACCCAGACTGGGTCCCCTGTTTTCCCTGTGGCCTCCAGCCTCTCCCCACCCTGGCATTCTCCCCAAGTCCAGGTGGGCTTCTCCCACCAGCCAGCCCCCACTGCCTTCAGGCCAGCCTTGCAGCCCCCCCTGCTGTCTCCAAGGTTTCCTGCATCTCTGTAGGCCCCTCCCACCTCCTCAGAGCTGGAGGCCTCCTCCAGACCCCCCTTGACCCCAAATAATCACCCCAAAGCAAAGCTCCAATCTTCCAGTGAGACTGCCAACCATCCCTGTCCTCCCTGGGGGTCTTTGCACAGGGTTGCCTCTTACTCACCCACCACCAAACTCAGAACCCCGAAGTTGCGTATTCCCAGGCAGGGGGACGGAAGGGAGAGCAATGGGGTCTTTGGAGGAAGAGGAGAGAAAAGGGAAGATGGCTAAAGAAATAGCCCAGACAAAACACCACTGGGATCAGCTTCCAGGAAGTTCAGAGAGGCTCAGACAGAAGCCGGAACAAAGAGAGGACGAGAGGGCTCGGGGTCCCTCCCAGGGACCTGGGGTTGGCCCATCACTGTGGACGAAATGCCCGCATCATTGTTCACTGGCTTGCAGGCAAGTCAGAGCGGGGACCACTCGGGGAGCATTCAGGCTTGGATCCACCTCTTCCCGGGGCAAGCCCCTGCATTTGTCTGAGCTCCACTTGCCTCACCTGAGAAACAGGTCAACGAGGGGATCCACCTCATCCAGTAAACAATTAACCAGGCCCAGTGGCTGGGACAGTGGGCACAAGCTGTGGACAGGGGAAGTGGTTGAGGGGGTGGTTGTCATTGTCACTGCTGAATCTGGTTTAGAGCCAGTGTTCCGTAAACTGTAACAACCAAAGCCATTACTACGATGCCCAGCACCCAGCAGGTGCTTCCGAATTGAGGGCATCAGTGTCAGGGTTGTTAGTGGTATAATTACTATTATAATAGTAATATCATCAGTAATTATAATTTACTGATTCTTCTACCGCTATTGCTACTTCTGCTACATTACCAAGTATGGCATATACTAGGTGCTTAATAAATGGTAGTTAATATTATACTACTAATCAAGAAACCTAGGGAAATGGCCCCAGCACATGGTGCCATAACAGACAGAGAAATGGGGAGAAGTTTGGCTAGGAAGCTTCCTAGGAGTGGGCACCTCTCAGGTGGGCCCTGCAGAGTGAGTAGGAGCTGGCTGAGGACTGGAGGCAGGAAGCCTCACCGATGTGTATGTCTGGGAGGACAGGACAGAGTGAGGCCACCAGAAGGGCAGGGGAGCTTTCACTATGGCTGGGGAGGGTACACTCTGCCCCAGACCTCCTAGGGAAGCCTGCGAAGCAAGGAGGGCCTCTGCTTTTTGCGGTGACTGAGAGCTTGGTCTCTGAAGTCAGATGCCTGGCAAATGTCTTTACCTTTCTGAGCCTCAGTTTCCACATCTGTAAAATGCGGGTGATAATAGGATCTCTCTTATAAGGTTGAGGGAAAGAGATGTGTAGAGATGGTGCATGTAAAGCATGAAGCCTAGCGTCTGGAACCAGCAAGTGCTCAAAGAAGGGTGGATATCATAACTTTGATCTTGATAAACTCCCCCCCAATCCCCCACCCCACCCCTGGCCCTGAGTATTCCCTTTGAGCATTTCTGGAACCTCCCTCTCTGGGGCACAGGCCTATTGTCAAGCTCATTTGCAAACCCCAACCCCTGCAGAGACCCCATCTCCTTCCCCACCCTGCCTGGCACCCTCAGATCCATCCTTTCCCCCCTCCCGGCCTTTGCATGTGCTGGTGCCTCTGCCTGGAGCACCACTCCCCCTCTTTTGTCCCTGGTTTTCTTCATCTCATCCCCCAGGCCCTGGCTGCGGTGCCAGTCCCCCCTGGCTTTGCAAGCTGGGTCTGGGGCCCCTCTTGTGAGCCCTTGCATTCCCCGTGCTTTCCCATCAAGCATGTGTCACTCCGTGTAGAAACTGTCTTCCTGCTTGTGAGCAATATACGGGCAAAGGGGCACACAGCATGGGTCTGGCACATGGTAGGTGTTCAATTAAAAATGTCTACATGAACAACTGATTCCTGGGGAGCATTTCAAGATTTCTGAACCACCTCCTACAGAGCTCCCCTTGCGAGCTCAGATTAATGGTTGGAGTGTCTTGGTTGTCTCTTCCCCTGAGTCCCATCCAGCCAAATGAGGTGATCCAGAGTCCCTTGCCTGACTTAGACATCATCTCCAGGGGTCCCCCCCATTCAGCCCCTCCTCCTCCAGGAAGCCTTCCCTGATACTCCCAGTGGCATGTGCTTGAGTTCTCTGATCTGCCAGAGCCTACTGAGGTGGCCTTTCTGTTTGGATGGTGCTAATTCTTCTCTATACCTTCCACAGCCGACCTCCCCCCTGCTAAACAGCAAATTCAGGATGGGCAAGAGTGCTCCCAGGCAAGGCAATTTGTGTATGTTTCTGGAATCAGACAGCCAGGACACAGTCATGAATACTCTAGTTATGGACTGTGTAACCTTCAGCCAGTAGCTTAACGTCTTGGTGACTTGGTGTTCTTATTTGTAAAATGGGGATATGGCACCTGTCTCTGAGGATTGCTGGGGGATTAAGTGAGTTTATGAATTTTAGTGCTTAGCAGGGAGAAGTGCTCCTAGCAAAGCTGACAGATGCTATAAAGCCACACTTTTGTAGCTCTTCCAGCACTTACGACAAAACCTAGTACACAGTATGTGTTCAGTTAATGCCTAAAGAATGCCCAAAGAAGAATGTATTATTTTGTTAGCTGGGTGATCTTGAGCAAGGTCCTGAGTCTTAATTTCTGCATCTGTGGAAATAATAATTGTACCTACATTGCTTGGATTTGTTGTGAGGGTAAATAGTGTAATGTAAATAAACCACTGACTCCAAGTAGGACTGGAATGAATAAAAATATCAAATATTTATATGTTGCTTTCTAAATGCCAGGCCCTTCTATACTATCCATCAGATCCTCCCAGCAATGCCATGAGGGAGGATTTACCATTATCACAGACGAGGAAACTGAGGCACAGAGAGGTGAAGCCACTTGGCCAAAGTCACACAGCTGAAGTGGCAGAGCCATGGGGAAACTTGGCATTCGCTCCAGAGTCCCCGCTGTTACCCACTACTCTCTTTCCTACCATCACAAATATTCCTTTCTGCTCTCCCCACCTTTCCCATTAGACCACCGACTCCAGGGTGGAGTGGAGGGGGATGGCTGGTGTACGTCTCTTACAATACCTCTCCCTGCTCAGTGTCTGGAACATAGTTCTGCAGATATTGGACCATCAACCTGTATCTCGACCATGCAAAACACTTTGCCCACCTGCAAAAGCAGGTTTGGACAACAGCATCACGTGGTGTTTTAAGACCACAGGCCTCAGGGCAGACAAACCTGGGTTGGAGTCCCAGTGATGCCTCCACTCTGCTGTGGGACCTTGGACAAGCAAAGTCCCCTCTCTGAGCCTCAGTTTCACATCTCTAAAACGGTGTGGAGCAAGCCGCTCTCCCTGATAGGGCTGACGTGTAGATTCAATGAGCGAGAGCTGCCAGGGCCTTGGCACATCCAAGAGGCAGAATGAGCTGGCTTCACCCTGGGTCCCCATCCCGGTCCCGGTCCTGCGTGAGGGCCAGAGCGGAGATTCCGCGAGTGGCCCGGCGGGCTTTCCGGGCGGCGGGTGATGGATCGGCTGGGACCCTCTCCACAATAGCTCGCAGACACTCTATTACTCGGTGATTGTCTGCCCAGCGGCCACGCTCGGGCCGCGCTGCCACAGATAATGGCCCAGAACAAAGATGGCAGCTGCTTTGTAGGGGAACAGATTTGTGGCAAGTTGAGATAAAATAAAGGGGAAGGAGAAAGGGGAGAGCAGCCGGCGGCGGGGGGCAGAGAACATAAAGAGAAGCAGGAAGGAGGGAGGGGAGAGAATAGAGGGACCGAAGCCAAGACGTCGCAGGGAGAGAAGGGCGGTGGGCAGAGGCTGGCTTTGTCCAGTAGTAATGATGACACTGATGGCGGTAGCAGTAATGATGATGACATCCTGCCAGGTCTTGGTGGTGTCAGTAGAACATGTCCCAATAGCTTAGGCTGAGCTGGTCATTTTCATCTCTGTCCTTACACAGAGCGGTGGCTCTGGCTGCCTGCTCTGGGGTCTCTGGAAGTGGGCGGGGGTCTGGGCGGTGAGGTTGCGCTCTAGTCAGGAGGTCTGATTTCCAGCTTCCTACCCTCATTCCAAGACCAAAAGAGGCAGGAGGGAGAGGAGACCCTGCTCCAGCTGGGATAACTCCTTTTGCATTTTCAGTGACTGGCCAGTGTAGGGATTGAACCCTGGACCTGTGTTATCAGGATCACACTCTAACCAACTGAGCTACCTGGCCAGCCTGGGGTAGCTCCTTTTAAAGAGTTTCCTGAGACTCCAGTCAGGGACGTGAGCTGACACCACCTCAACCTTCCTAGCTGCAAGGAGAGCTGGGAAGTGAGTTCTTTCAGCTGGGCACAATGCTGCCAAGAATAAAATCCAGCTTCTTTAGCAAGGAAGGCAGGGAGATGGATATCGGGTATGCTGTTAGCTGTCTCACCACAGGAATGTACCAACGAGCATTTATTTTGTCCATTGACCCATAGTATCCTGCATAATGCCTCATCTAGAAAAGAGGCAGTGAGATCATCCATTTTGCAGATGGGACAACTGAGGCTCAGAGAGTTGGAGGGACCGCCCAATGCCAAACAGCGGAGTTAGCACCCAAACCCACAACTGTGGTCCAGATTTCTGCGGGATTTCTCTTCCTTCACTCAAACAGCCTCCATATTAGGTGACATCTTAATATTCAGGGGGTCGAAGGAGGTGGAACAAGAAAATGGATTTTGTGCTTTAAGGAGGGAGAAGGGTAGGAGCAAGGTGTGGAGGAGGTGTGGACTGAAGGCAGAGATGGGGCGACGACGGTGACAACAGTGACAACAATATCTGCCGATCACTTTCATGTTTCAAACTGCTACCTGGCTGTTATCTCAGCTGAAGTTTGCAGATGCCTCCAAGTGAGCCGGGGTAGTTAGTTGTAGCTCCACTGAGCAGGTGGGGAACTTATCAGCGACATCCCAAAGCTGAAGGGAAAAGTCAAACCCAGACCTGCAGCTGCCCACCTGTTTCCTCTGCCTAGAGGGTTCTCCCATGCAGGGCTCTCCTCCTCATTCTTTAAGGCTTGGTGGGATGTTCCTTCCTCCAGGAAGCCCTCCCAGCTCCCCCTCCTTCTTCCTGGGCTTATTCAGGTTGCACGTGCCTGGATGGAAAGGATTATGTCTCATTTCCTCTGTGTCCCCTGTCCCCAGCCCAGCCTGCACATCACTGGGTGTACAGGGTGGAATAGAGCACCTGCTCTGTCATGACTTAGGGACACGTCGCAGCTTCCCTTCCCAGCTGCAGCCCAGAGCCAGACCTCCCAGGCACCAATCTCTCTGGCAGAGGGACCTTGGGCACATTACTTCACCTTGCCAAGACTCAATTTCCTTATCCATCAATTGGGGTTATAATCATACTTGTCTCAGTGGTGAGGTTGTTGCAAGGACAAGCGAGGAAAGAGTGTCAAGTGCCACACAGAGCTGGCACATAGTAAGTGCTCAGTAAACATTACCTCTCCACACCTTCCTTATCCCCACTGCTACATGAGGATGAAACTGACCTTAACTCTCAGGGCATGTGTGGCTAAATGAAGTCACCTGAATAATCAGAGAGGAGCCTGGCACATAATAGGTGCTCCGAACCTGGGCTGCCAGGATATGGATCTGTAGTGAAGAGCCACTATGGAATCATCTAGATCTAGGCTTCACTGTATGGGCATTTTGTTAACCTTCGGGCAAAGCAGGCCCTTAAACGCTGGAACAAATTTCACTAATTTGTTCTACTTCCTAGCCAAACAGTAGGATTTTGTGGCTTTCCAGGTGCCTTGTGTACAAGACCCAAAGTCTAAAGCAGCGACATCCAGTAAAATATAATGGGAGTTACATATATCATTTTAAATGTGTTAGTATCCACATTAAAAAAAAAAGGAAATAGGTAATATTAGTTTTAATAATATGCTTTATTTAACCCAGCATATTCGAAATATTTTCGTTTCCATCTGTCATCCATACAGAAATAGACTCAACAGGATATTTTACATTCTTTTCTTTTCCCTACTAACTCTTCAAAATCCAGTGGGCATGTAGCGTTTATACATCTCAGTTCAGACCAGCCACACCTAAGCCCTCAGTAGCCACACCTGGTGAGTTGCTACCATATTGGGCAGTGCCGTTCTAGGTGGAAATGGTCTCTTCACTAGACCATAAACCAGTTAGCTTTATTTTTTTATTTTTTAAAGAAAGTAAGTGCTGCATTCCATTTTATAGCCAATCTATGTCTATATTTTAAGATGTTGATCCAGAACATTCTTTGAACTGACTCTGAATTGTTGGGTGATTTTCTTGTCCAGAGGACCAGGCCACGGGGCCACATTCAGGAGAAACTGGGGCGTCTTGTCACCCCAGAGCCCGAGCACAGCACCCGCCTCCTCTCTGGAGAAAAAAGATACATAACGCTGAACGCTGTGAAATTTGCCGCTGTGAGAACAGCTAATTTTTCACACCCAGACGAACTGGCTGGGTTTGTTAAAGCCCAAGATAATCAAATAATCATTATAACTCATCTTTGCCCCTCCTGTCTTTCTCTCTTTGTACCATTAATGTCCCAGTGGGGAGCAGCTCTGGGTTAGTTCAGACCTCGCCTATTTAGATAACCTTCCAGTTGGTCTTCTGAGAGCAAAATATCCCTCCTGGAGTATCTTACAACAAATGAAGCAATCCTCTCTAATCTTCTTATCGTTGTACCCTCTGCTCCAGGCCTGGTTATCTCTCTGGCTTGCAAAGGAGAGAAAGAGAGAGATTTATACATATATATTTATGTTTCATACAAATTTATATAAATATGTGTATATGCATGAAATAACGAAAAGCAGATGCCAAGCACCAGCCTAAGCTCTTTTCTCTCTGTCCCCAGCGAGGCACTGGCTGCAGCCGGCCGGCCGCTCTGCCTGGCCAGGGAGGCGTGGAGAAGCTTCTACTCACTAGTGTGTGCTGTTCTCCCTCCACCTGCCATGGGGTCAGCTGGCCAGGGGAGAGTGAGAGCCTGCGGGGACAGCAGGGCCCTGGGGTGGGACCTAGCTTGCTCAGTGGAGTGGGGGTGGGGTGCGAGCATCACCCAAGTGGTCTCCCCTGGGGACCCACCTGCCTGTGACACGGAGCTCTCCCACCTTCAGTCTCTCTCTCCTCCATTCTCCCTCCCTCGCTGCTCTCTGCTGTGCTTCCCTCCTTCCTCGCTCTTTTCTGTATTTTTTAAGCTTTGTAGTTCTCTTTCTACCAACTTCTCTTTCCTTCGCTCCCTCTCTTTTTCTCTCCCCTCTCTCTATTTCTCTTTCTGTCCCTGCCTGTCTTTGTCTCCCTCTCTCTCGGTTTTGTTCCCCTTGTCTCTCCCTCCTCCCCCTTTCTGTGTGTCTTTCTCTCTCTCTCTGCTGCCATCCTAGTGTTTTCCCTGCTCTCTCTCTGCCTGTGTCTCGGCCTCTCTCTGGTCTCTCTCTCCCTCTGTCTCTCTCTCTCACCTCTTCTCTATTCCTCTCTCTTTCTCCCATTTCCTCTCCTTGTCTCCCCGCCCCCCTGATTGCCCCCCCCCCAGCATCCCCCACTCTCTCCAGACCCTCCTCTGGTTCCCGCCAAGCCACCCTTTCCTGCTCCTGCCTCCTGTCCACCTGCACCTGCTCACGGCTGCCCTCCCCAGTGCCCGGCCCTCCCGCCTCTCCGCCACCTGCCCCAGGGGCTCTCGCAGCCCCTTCTCCCCCTCACCCCCCTCCGCACCCCACTCTCTCACTGTCCCCCATCACTTCCACCTCCACTCCTCCCTTAGCTTTAATTTCTGATTAATATGTTCTTAGCCAAGGAATGAAAGAGAGAGAGAGAGTGAGAGAGGAATCTTCTAAATAAATCATTTCGTCATGTGAAGAGCTAATCTGCAAATGACGGTGGCTGTTTATCGAGTTTTTAGCAGTGCATGTTAAATAGTGATATGGAGTCTACATTTAAAAAACCCCATTGGAGGGCTGGGAAGGGATTTTTAACTTCATTGCCCAGAAAGAAGAATGGTGAAGACGAAGATAAGACTGCTTTGAAGCTTTGGCCCTGAACTGTCAGTGGGAGCAATTAAGCAGGCAGGGGGTGAGAGGGCGAGGGTGCCCCAGGCCCCCACCCGCCATCCCTCCAGCCAGATGCAGCCCCCTCTGCCACGCCACCCCATCCGTCCCTTTCTCACCACGCACTTCTCTTTTACAACCGAGCGGCTAAAGTACAGGCCTTGAGTCAGCTGCTACGACTAAGTGTGTCTCATGGGGCAAGAGTGCCTCAGTTTCCCCATCAGGATCCCTTGAACAGAAGTGTGTGACATCTGAAGGGGAAAAACATGATTAGCTTTAACTTATGAAAAGGAACTTTCAGAATCAAAATCAATAGTAATGTCTAAAGCAAAATTGCAAAATTCCTCCCAAATTATTTTTCAGAGAAAATTGTCTTTAATGTGGGATATGGGTGCATTTTAGTGCGTTGGGTATGCTATGGGGTGGGAGTTTTAAAAACAGACCTGCTGCTGCTACTGCTGCTGATAAAAGCAATAATAAAAATTATAATAGTAATAATATCTGCTCCACTTTTTTGAGTGTGTCATGTGCTGATGACTGTGATCTGTACTTTGCATATGATATCTTATGTGATTTCAGCTTATTTCTTTGTCTTTCTGCCTATCTCCTCAGAGACTAGATTAAGTCTTTATTGCCTCAGAGGACAGACCAAGACCTGAGGTGTGGAATTCACAAGGAGAGAGAGACTCAAAATGATCCCATCCATGAAGGCCAGGCCCAGTGCTGGGCTCTGAGAATTCGAAGCTGAGCAGGACCCAGGCTTGGAGCTTGGCACACTCATAGGGGAGCAAGGAGAACACAGCTAGAGCTGCCAAGCAGAGGGCTGGCATGCTTTGCAAGGAGGGGAGCCAACATTGACGGGAGGCAATCAAGATCAGATGTCTTAAAAGAAATTCCTGTATTGAGGGTGAAGGGGGCTCAGATTCAGTAATCAGACTGACCTGGCTTGGAATCCTGGCTCTGTCACTTGCTTGGGGAGTAAACTTCAGCCTGTTGACCCCAGTCTTCTTGGGCTATAAAATGGGTATTTTAAACCTTATAGGGTGAGTGGATTCAAGGAGATAGTTTGTGCAAAAGATTTTGGCAAATAGTACTGATCAATAAATGACAGTGATCATTATTTCCTGGCCTTTCTTCTGCTTGCTGGTGTCCAAAGGGCTAAAAGAGGGGATAGTGACTAAGGCTAGTGCCCAGGAAGGCAGCTGACTTGGGTCTCTAACCCCAGCTTCAGGCTCCTGCTAGTACTGTTGGCTTCTTGTCCTGTTGCACCCTCTTGATCTCAATTTCCTCACCTGCAAAATGGAGATGATTAGGGTAGACGTAAAGATAGTACTCATATGAAGGGAAGGTAATTGGCAGAAATAATATTTATAGCTACCACTAGTGGTGTAGGGGCCAGGGATTTGCAGATGAGGGGCTAAGGGTGTGAGCCTTGGGCTCAAGTCCAAGCACTGGCACTTACTAGCTCTGTGATCTTAGATAAATTACTTCATCTCTCTGTGCCTCTGCATCTTATCTGTGAAATGTACCTGCCTCATTGGGCTGTTCTGGATATTTCAGTCTGGGCTCCTTAGCTAGAGTTTCTGCTTCAGGAGGGCAGGGCCCAGGTCTTGGGCTTCTCTGCATCCCTCAAAGCTCAGGGCAGGACATGTGGTCAGGGTTAGTAAATAGAGTGTTTGTTGATTGACTGTTTTATAAATAGGCAGACAGTGACTACACCAAGAAGCCATAGCGGATGCTGTTGGTTGCCATGCATATCACTTGGTCCACCTTGAACAGTTCAGAGGATAGTTCTCAAACATGTTGATGGCATCCTACCTCCAACACTTGCCTCTTTCTGCCCAAAGGCTTCTGATGGCCACAGGTGTAAACTCAGTCCACACACAGGCAGGGCAGAAGTGCCAGGAAGTTTACACCCTCAGGAGTCAGGAGCCCCCTTTAATAAATGGCCAATGGGGATTGGTGGACAAATGTCCCAGGTTTCCTGCCCCTCAGAGCTGGGCTCATTACAATCTCCTAGGTGTCTCCAGCAGGATTAAACCACAGCTGCCCACAGCAGTCACTTACTCTTGAATGCACCCTGTATTGTTTTTCTTTTCTTTGCTGTCTCACTTTGGAGAAAACCTAGACTTCCCCAAGTAGCTTATATTTATATCCCACAGAGGCCCCTAAATTCACCCACTGGCAAAAAAATATTTTCTCACATTTTTACACTGATGGCTCTGATCAGCACTCTGAAGAGATACAAGGTGAGCTGAGAACTTCTAAAAGGTAGATCTGCCCTAGTCTCAGGGCGGAGGTGGCTCCTGCAAGGAGGTGATGTTGAAAAGAGATCTAAAGAATAAGAGTTTACAGGGGGTGTAGGGTAAAGGGCACCCGAGGCAGGGGGAACGGCCTGTGCAAAGACCCTGTGGTGGGAGGTGCATGGTACATTTTGACAGGGAATGAGGGGGGCATGTGTCTCTCAACTTCCTGTGCGATCCAGGAAGTCACATCACCTCCCTGAGCCTCGATCTTCTCATCTGTCAAATGGTCCAAAGCTACCTGCTCCCTCCCATTATTTCTGCAGAACAGGACATAGGAACTTCGAGGTTCAAAATGGTGAAAGTGACCAAGGAATGTGACCCAATAACAATTTACGGATTCTTTCCACGGCCACTGGTTGAGCACCCACCATAAAGACACTGTGCAAAGCCTTGTTTTGCTCACTGTTTTTTCTCCAAAACTTTTGCCTTCATGGAGTGACATTCTAGTGAGGGGGAGTGTCAAAGAAACAAATACGCAAAGAGCTGCAGAGTATGATGTGTGCAGTGATAAATTTTTTGAAGAAAAATAAAGCAGAAAGAACAGACAGTGTAGGAGAGGGAATGCAGTGGCATTTTAGGTAAGACCTCTGAGAACAGAGACTTGAAATAGGCGGAGGAGCTAATTATGCAGATACTAAGGAAAGAGCAAGCCAGGCAGAGCCAATAGCAGGTACAAAGGTCCTGAGGCAGGAGTGACTTGTTGGGGATATAACAAGGAGACCACTGAGACATAGCAAGGTGGGGTGGTGAGTAATAGGGGTGGAGGTTGGAGAAGTTGTGGGGATTCAGATCCTGCAGGGCTTTGTGCGCCGAAGGTGAGGAGTTTGGCTTTTAACTGGAGTGAGCAGGGATCCAGGGGAGGAATCAAAGCTGGCATGGATGACATCATTGGGTCTATATTTAAGGATCATCTTGGCTGCTGTATGGAAAATGGCCCAGGAGAGGGCAAAGATGGAGGCAGGGAGGCGATGGATGAGCCCCCTCCCCAGCCCACTCCCCACCCCGTTGCACTGGACTCTGCTCCCTACACACACTCCCTCCAGTGCTCGATCCCTGGGCCGCACTGGCCAGGGAGTGATGGGCTGCAGCTGAGTGGGCAGGCAAGTGCCTCTAATTTCCACAAGCACTGTGGGTAAGGGCTGTGGCGATGTGCAATTAAGCTCCGAGCTTTAAAAACACGGTAATAAGGGGATACGGGCCGAGGAGGCAGCCTGGTAATTTAAATGATATCCAGCTCGAATATGGAGTGTCTAAATGTTCTCTTCCAGAGATTTATATCAGCATAGACCTGCCTTGTTCATTTATTTAGTTAACTAGCTACTTATTGGCACGTCCTCCCAGACGTTCTCTGATGGAAGACACAGAGGCCTGGGTGGCCCTTGGGGGTGACTCCATGAAGGGCTGGCCAGAGGGGAATAGTGACAGCAGTGATCACTGGCCTGTCCTGAAGGCCTACTCTGCCTTGCATTCTGAGGGTCTATTGTGGGAATTAGAAGTGATGCTTACATGAGTTTGTATGATGAGGCTCCTTGGGCAAATGAGGAAACTCAGGCATGGAGAGGAGAAATGAGTTGCTCAAGCTAGGATGGAACCTAGGTCTTTTGTACCAAAGCTGGTGCTTTGCTCATGATCTAACATTAAATATCAGTTTCTTGATTTTGGTCAGGGCACGCATGGCAGTGTCCCATCTAATGGTTGTGGGATCATCAGAATTTATCCTGAAAGTTCTGTACACAAAGCCATTACACCATTCAGACTCTCCAACCTGGGTGGGACTTTGTAAGTCATAGAGGTCAGGGGTCTCAAACTCAGATGCCTCCAAGGGTAATGAGGTGATGAAAGGAATCTGAGAAGGCCAAGAATCAGCCAGCCTTTTTTTTGTTTCTTGCTTTTATTCGAGTCATAGATATAAGAAATACATCACTTTCATCTTTACAAAAGAACAGCTGTGGTGAGAGTGCAATAGTAAAACAGAGCTAACACTCCCCCTCAGCATTGGAAATGTGGTAGGGAGTGGTAGGGACTGTGACATTCTGGAGGGTGAATGGAGCAGCCACAACTCAGCTCTGCCCAGTGGTTATCCCCTGAAATGTCAATCTACTGCTGCCAAAACTTCAAGTTATTCAAAGATGCTGAAAGTCTAAAGTGATATCATCAAAAATGCCTTCTCTTAATTGTGAGATGCACTTGTTTAAAGAGACTCCAAGTAAAAATATGTCTGCAGGCTGGAACTTGCTCAGGGACCCTGTTTGATGCTTCTTGTCCTATCCAGTGCCTGCATCTTACAGATGAGGTGGCTGAGGGCCAGAGATGGGGTGTGATGTTCCAAAGCTCATGTAGGACTAGAAGCCGGAGACCATTACCCTGCATCAAGACTGCCCATTGCCTCTGTGCAGCTCTTGTATCCCTGATCCTCACCATCCTTCCAGGTGCAGCTTCTGTCTTCTGCCGGGAGGCCTGCCTGACCACCGCAGCGTGTGTACCCCCCAAACTCCTGCATCAGTGCTTCCTGAACTTCATTCATGTAGGTATCTCCGTCCCTACTTTCCCTTTGCCCAAGCACTACCTGTACTGTTATTTACTGAAATTTTTCTTTAAACTAACTCCTTTATTGTTTTTTACCCAAACACATTATTTTAAAAGAAACTTGAAATCCATACTGTATACAGAATATCCCTTTGCCATAAAGAGAAAGTAACAAACTAAATACATGAAAACAAGTCAGCGTTATTACGTTCTAACAAGATAGAGTTTGGCAAAGTCTCCACCCATGAGACTTGCTCTCTCTTTGTTCAAAAAAGAGCGAATCAAACATATACTTACCCAATGACCAGTAATTCCATGCTTGTATATACCCAGCCGAAAAAAGGTCGTCAAAAGACACGCACAAGAATGTTCACAGCAGCATTTTTCATAACAGCACTGAAGAGGAAACTACCCAAGTATCCAGCAGTAGGACGATGGGTAACAAACAGGGGTGTGCTCATTTGGTAAAATATTATGCAGCAACGAAAAAGAATGAACTGTGAATATACCACAGCATAAATGAATTTCATGAACATGATATTGAGTGAAAGAAATAGATCCAAAAGGTACATACTTGTCTATCTGCTGATGGGTAAATAAAATGTGGTATATCTATGTAATGGAATATTAGCCAGCCATAAAAATGTATGAAGCACTGATACATGTTATGGCATGGATGAACCTTGAAAACATTATGCTAAATGAAAGAAGTCAGACATAAAAGGTCATATATTATATAAAACATCCAGAATAAGTAAATCTCTAGAGACAGAAAGCAGATTAGTAGTAGTAGGGGTTGGGGAGAATGGGGGACTTTGAGGGGTTATGGCTGAAATACAGGGTTTCTTTTTGAGGTGATAAAATATTCTAAGATTGTCATGATGATTTTATAACCTTGTGGATATACTAAAAGCTATTGCATTGTACACATTAAATGGGTGAACTATGTGGTGTGTGAATTATATCTCAACAAAACTGTTTTAAAAAGGGGTACACACTATATGATTCCATTTGACTAAGTTCAAAAACAGGTGAAACTAATCTTAGGGGAATAGAAGTCAGGGAAGTGGGTGTGCTTGGTGAGGGTATTGACTAGAACGGCATGTGGGATCCCCTGGGGGCTGGTAATATTCGATGTCTTGATCTGGGTGGTGTAAAAAGTTATTGAGCTATACATTTTAGATTTATGCACTTTAGTGTATTTAAGTCATACCTCAATTTAAAAAAAGAGTTAAACTAGAAGGTATTAAAAATGGGGTAGCACCCAAAAGAGCTTTTCTTTTTGATGGCATCAGAAGGATTAAGGAAAATTGAAAAGGAATAACGTTCTCACTCTGTTGCTCAATATTTGTTAATGCTCCTTCTCTGTACCACCTAAAATTACCTTGAATACTCAGAGGAGGGCCCCTGCCATACCGTCTAGAAATAGCCCTGGGCTGAGTGTTCTCTACACCTTTTAGGCAATTATTATCATCTCCATTTTACAAATGAGGAAACTGAGGCTCAGAGATTAAAGAACTGATTTAAGGTCTCCCAGTTACTGAGTGGCAGAGCTAGGGTTCGAACTGCCTAGACACCTGAATGCCTGTCTCTCCTTCTCTGAAGCTTGGACACCCCACAAGAGCCCTGCCAGGGTGTCATCCAGGTTCTTTGAATACCCTCTAGGGAAGGAAGCTCACTGACATTCTAGGTGTTTTGTTCCATAGCTGGACACCGAGAGTCCCCATGGCTACCTTGAGTCTTGGTCCTGATACCTTCTGTGGCCACTCTTGATGGTGTGTCCAGCCTGGTGGCCTCTAGAAGCTGGATGGAAGTAGATTCCCTCCACCCCACCAAACAGACCCCACAGGCCATACTTCATCTCAGGGGTGATGCTTCTCTGAGGGTCTGGGGTCCTCAGCTTGAGCAGGGCCTTATGCTGTGTTGAAAACCATCTCCCTGTGGCTTCCACCCTAGGTATTTGATCGACAACCAGAGGAAGAAAATCTTGTCCTCCACATGAAAACCCTTTACATATCAGACAAACCCTGTGGTTAGTAGAGAATCACTTCCCTTTTCCAAGTCTCAGTTTCCCAGTTTGGAAAATGAGGACTACTGTGTGACAGTGACACTGTTTTAGTTGTACCAGGAGAAAGTGAGTGATGTTAAGACACTGAGATTTGGAGTAAGGCAGACCTGGCTCCCTACCCGCACAGTGTCTGGAGTGTACTTGGTGATCAGAGAGGATTCTTGGAGAAAGGCGCAAATCAGGGCTCTGCCCCTCAAGGTCACTGTTTGACTTTGGGCAAGTTTCTTACCTTGCTGAGCCTTAGACCTTCTGTCAGATGTAGACAGTGGTACATCCTCCATCACTTTGTGTGAGGCTTAAATGTGATAATGCCTTAGAGCTGCGCTTCTCAAACTTCAACCTGTGTGCAAATCATCTGGACATTGTTTTTTTTGTTTTTTTTTTTTAAATCTGGTTCAATAGATCTGGAGTGAACCTGAGATCCTGCATTTCTAACCAGCTCCCAGATGATGCTGAGGCTGCAGGTCTGTGGACCACACTTTGAGTAGCCAGGCATGAAAGTGCTTAGTACCTTGCAAGTGCTCAATATATGCATATGACTTTCAGCAGGCAAAGACTGGCCATCTCTACAGTTAAGTTTCTGTCTTTGCAGAGTTTCCTCCTCTGGCCCGGCCCCTGCCCCTCCCCCTGCTGCCCAATTCTCTTCCTCTCCCTGTGAGGGAGGGGCAACAAGGCCTCCTTCCCTCCTAGAGTCCCTCAGCCTCGTGCCGGTCCCCATAAGCTTGCAGGGCCTATTTTACCCCTCCAGCCACCAGAGCAGGCTCCTTCTGCCCCGATACGCCTTGAGTAGGTTTTCAGGAACAGCTGCCAGCAGCTGAGATGTAATGACTGCCTGGAGAGTCGTTAGGAGATAATTAATATTTGCAGCACAGAGCTGTGACTGCTAAGCTGCTCCCGCCCACAGAGCTTGGGCCTCCAGCCCTTCTTGGCCGAGGGCCCCAGACCTTCAGGGCAGCACATCCTGGGGGCAGGAGGAGGACCCTGGATGCAGGGACTGCAGTGTGGCCACTGGAGTCTGTTTGGGGGGGCTCTGCCTCCACCCAGCTGTTAGGGTTGGTGACCTCTGGAGGCTGCCAGGTTGGACACATCATCAAGAATGTTCACAGAGGGCACCAGAGCCAGGGCTCAAGGTAGCCACAGCCCCTCCTTGCACCTGAGGCCAGCTGGCCTTTGGTGGTTACCATGGTGATAGTTGTCCCCAGCAGTTGGGCAAGGACGTTGCAGCAGCAGCAGCAGCGTCTGTGTGTGAGCGTGTGAGAGGAAGACTGTCTGCACAGCTCCCCTACAGCTCTCCATCTGCGAGGGGCAGATATCTCAGCCACCCAAAGTCACCACCCTTGATGCTTGCCTCGAAGACAGCCCCAGCTGAAGGCCCAGACTCTAGTCTGTTGAGGGGCATTTGGTTTGCACCATGACTCAGCCAGAGCCTGACCAATATCCCAGCCCAAATGCTTAGCAGCTGCAAGACCCCTGGTAAACTTTCTGGAGCCTGTTTTCAGGTCCATAAAATGGGACTACTCATGCTCTGAGGGTTGTGGTTAGGATTAAATGAGATAATGTAAGTAAAACACTTAGTTTTCTTGGGGAACAGGACATTCTTTCTCCCAGGTGGTGGGTCCCGGAGGTTTAAAAGGGAAGAAACTTGTCCTTCTATGGTATGAATTCACACCATTTGTTAAGTGCCTACTGTATACCAGCACTGTGCCCCATTTATGACATACATTTCTTCATCCATTGATTCCTTCCTGAACAGCAGGTGCTTCATCTCATTAATTCTCACACTGTTCATGCAAAATTGGCATCATCATCTCCACTGTACAGATGAGAAAACTGAGGCTCAGAAGGTCAAGACACTTGTATCCCAAGGTCACACAGTGAGGATATTGCAGGACTGGAATTCAAAATCCCCAACCTGCCTTTTTCTCTCTACCTCACTGTTTTAACTTGCCTCTTGTTTGCCAGGCAGACAAGTCCTGCATTCAAATCCTGGATCTCCCATGCCTTTGCTGTGTGACCTTGGCCAAATGACCCCTCTGAGACTTGGTTGCTTCTCTATATAACCTGCTTTACAGGCTACTGTATGGACTAAATGAGATGTGTTTTGTTTGGTATATAGTAATGTTCATCAATGGCAACCATTATTTTCATTGTTGTTATCATTATTATTTCTCTACCTATGGGGGGGTTGGATCCCATAATCTCCACGTTCCCAGCTTGGGTCCACATCACCATGTGTGATGGCATGTCCTTGTTGTTTAACATTTTAGGGTTTGGGCTGGCTCCTGTGGCTGGGAGAGGAGCCCTCTTGGGAGGGGCAGTGGCAGGGGGGGTCTGCCATTTCTGGATTCCCTCAGCCTGCTTTCTAATCATCTGCCTGTTCCTACCACGCAGCATTAGGCCGGATGTGTGAGCGTAGAGGGGGGCTGGGGAGGGAAGGGGGGCGCCTTTCCCTGGGAGGCTGCCTTCTGTCGCTAGACAAACAAACACACAGCACCCACGCTCACTTGGAAATGGAGCGAGGCGTTAAATACAAGCAAACAGCGGAGGCTGAAGTGGAGGGCCAGCTTCCTCGGGATGCTCAGACTGGGCTGTCCACAGCCGCTGGCAGCAGCTGCTCAAGAAGCAGCTCACGTTCCCTGCCGCCTGCTGCCCGCAGCCCAGGCTGACCCTGCGCTGCTTCAGAGAGCGGCTGGGGGCTCGTGCGGGCTGTGGTGTTTGCCTGGCATCTGCTGCTGCCCGAGTGGAGGACAGCAAGGGACCTCCGGAGGTCATCGTGGTGGCCCTCACTTCCAAGGAGCATTTCTAAGCTGACAAGTACCCACTGCCTGCCTCCTGATGTCCAGCCCCCCAAGAGTGGTCACAGCCCCACCAGTCCTTGGGATCCCTCATGGTACAGCCTTGGGAGGAACCCTAGGGGGGAGACAGACAGGCCTAGGCTTATAGCCACACTCTGCCATTGAATGCTGTGACCCTGAGCAAGTCACCTCACTTCTCTGAGCTCCTCCAAACCTCCTTATCTGTAAAATGGCAGTGTAATAGTATCTCCTCATTGGGCAGTTATGGGGATTAAAACACAGGTATGTAAAATTCCTGGCACATAGGTGGGCTTCATCAATGGTGTGTCTTACGATGGCCATGATTTTTACTGTGCGATCTTGCACAAGTGACCCAAACCTCACTTTCCAGGTCTGACCAATGAGGGTAACTACACACCTGCCCCAGAGGTTGGTAAAAAGAGGACGTGATGAACCCTAACGCTGAATAGATTTTCATTTTATTCCCTCCCTCTCCTTGTACAAGTAACATGGCAATAACAACAACAATAACAATAATAACAACAGCAGCTAACATTTTAGAGCACTTATATTGATTTAGGGCTGTGCTATCTAGTAGGTAGCCATTGTGGCTATTTAAATTAAAATGAAATAAAATGAAAGATTCAGTTCCCTGTCACATAAGCCACATTTCAAGTGCTTAAGAGCCAAATGTGGCTAGTGGCTACCATGTTGGACAGTGCTGGTTTAGACCAACAAGTCTCAAACTTAGTGTGCACAGGAATCACCTGGGGATCGTGTTAAGGGCAGATTTATATTTAGAAGATCTGGGGGGAAGCCCAAGACTCTGAATTGCTGAGTATCTCCCAGTGTCTGCGGACCACACCTGGGTTAGTGCGGGTCTGAAGCTGGGCAGCTGGTACGGTGGCCACCAGTGACAAGTGGCTCTTAAGCACTTGAAATGATGTGTCCAAATGAGATGTCTGGAAGTGTAAAGTGATTTGGTGCAAAAAAGTAAACCAAACCAAAACAAAAAAGAATATAAACTATTTCGTTAGTACCTTTTAAAAATGGACTACATGGGCCGAGCCCGTGGCGCACTCGGTAGAGTGCTGCGCTGGGAGCGCGGCGACGCTCCCGCCGCGGGTTCGGATCCTATGTAGGAATGACCGGTGCACTCACTGGCTGAGTGCCGGTCACGAAAAAACGACAAAAAAAAAAAAAAAAATGGACTACATGTTGAAACAATATTTTAGATATAGCAGGTTGAAGAAAATGTATTTTCAAAATTAATTTCACCTGTTTCTTTTTACTTTTCCTTTTTAAAATAGCCAGTGGAGAATTTCAAATTACATATGTGGCTCACATATTTCTACTGGACAGCATTGATGTAGGCCTTGCCTGCATGCTATTTATGAACGATCTCATTTCAGATGTGTAGTGTTAACCAACGCATTCACCTTTGCCCTTCCTGCTTTTTGTTTTTTTCCCCTGCTCCTGAATTGTTTTCTGGGTATTTCCCACTTCAACCATAGGGTAGATTCTTTGACAGGAGGGGTTGCATCAGCGCACCCTTTCCACCTGCGGCAGCACAGAATGTGGTCACCTCCGTTCATTTGACTCTGTCTAGAAACACTTGCTCCTCCTAACGCAAATGCGCGTCTTAGGTTCCCAGCTGGAGCCCTCCCCTCCCCCGTGCTCAGGCCACGTGTCTTGAATGGGGCTCATTCTTCTGAGTTCTGTGATTAGTCATGTGGTTCAGATCTGGCCAATCAGAGCCTTCCACTCCCAGATTATTGATTGGTTCAGAGACAACCACACATGACCTGAATCAGGCCAAGGAGAGGCAGTTTCTAAACTTTGTTGAAATTGCCAAGAGATTTGGGGGACTTGGAGGATGTAAGAGAATGTAAACCAGGAGTACTGAGTCACCCTGTTGGGTGAGTCTGCCTGAGAATTAAGTCTACTGAAGAGGGGAGAGCTGAGGTGGAAAGAAACACACTCTTGACAATATCTGAGTCCTGGATCCAGCCTTTTGGATCATGTGGCTTCATCTGACTTTCTCAGTTACACAAGTCATTAAATCGATTCCCTTTTTTTATTATTTCAGAGAGTTTGAGTTGGGTTTCTGCCATTTGCAACCAAAACAGTCTGAGAACTGTGTACCTAATCGATGTCCAAGAGGGATTTTGGTATTGACGTCGTGGCAAGAAGGATGCAGAAGACAGATCAAGCCTAACATTTTAGTTGGAACTGCTAAGAGCATGAGACCCTCTGACAATCTTTCATTTTAATGTGGAAACCCTGGGCAATGGGAAGTATCTCTCAGCATGGGGAACACAGGGAATTGGAAAGGGGTGGAGACTTTAGACAACCAGCAGCTTTTTCCATCCCACTGAGAGAAAGTGGCAACTATTCTTTCTCCCTGTGAACAGAAACAGAACAGAAGAGAAGAACTGAGTTGAGCTGAACTTGGCTTGTTATTTAGAGCCAGACAATCCTGCCCTCCTCCTGAGGTAGGCAAAGATGGTCTGCAGCTGTCATCTGTGTCACAGAGTGTTCCAGGAAGAAATGGGGTGGGGGACAAAGATTCAAGAGGGAAGTTAGTGAGAAGAATCCCTTACTACCAACCAGTCCTGGCCCCTAGACTACAAAACACTCTGCCTTTACCTCCTCTGGAATCTTCTCTGATGGGCACTGTGGTACATGCCATTTTCTAAAAATAGCTATGGCCATATTTCTGATCCCATGTATTCTTCCAGAACCTCACCACTCCCCAAACAAGAGGTGGAGTCTGTTTTCCTTCTCCTTAAGTCCTGTGGGACTCTATGATGGCCTCAATGAATAGAATGAAGCAGAAATGACTCTGTGTGATTTTCAAGGCTAGGGCGTAGTCGTTAATAGGGTTTCCACCTGGCTTTCTCTGTCTCAGGACACTTGCCTATGGTACCCAGCTGCCATGTTGTGAGGAAGCCCAGGCCACATGCAGCAGCCATGTGTAGGTGTTCTGTCTGACGCCCGCAGCTAACATCCCAGCCAACAGCCCATATCAATCGCCAGGCAGCTGAGTGAGGTGGGAGAGCCACCCTTCAGCTGACTCCAGCCCAGGCTTTGAGTCTTCCAGCTGATGCTGAGTAGAACAGAGGTATGCTGTCCTCACCAAATCCTGCCCAAATTGCATATTCATGAGCGAAATAAACGTTGCCGTTGCTTTGAGCCCCTGCCTCTGACCAATAGATGATTGTTATGCAGCAGTAAATGACTAATGCAGGTGCTCCCCTATGCTGATCGCAACTATGTATTTGCTATTTTATTGGGTCTTTTCTTAGTAAAGAAGGGTGGAAGATTTATTGCATGGCTTTTGTTTCCAGCACCTGTGATGCACAATATTTCTTGTGTTTCAGCTTATTCCATCAGATTCCTTAACATTGGAGTCACCAAATGGCTTTGAGAGCTGGTGAATTTGGGGGACGATTGTCTCCATTTAGCAGGTGAGAAAACAGAGGCTCAAAGAGCAGTAGAGCCTTGCCCAGGGTGACTCAGTGGGTGAGGGTGATGGTGTGTCTAGAAGCCACGTCTCTTTAGCTTCCCACTGGGGCTCTGCTCACTGGACCTCATGAATACTCTGAAGGGGACAGCGGAGGGCAGGGAATTCCTTTTTTTAAAAAATTGAGGTGAAATTACGTACCATAAAATTAACCATTTTAAAGTGAACAATTCAGTGGCATTTAGCACATTCACAATGTCTAGTTCCAGAATATTTTCATCACCTTCAAAGGAGACTCATACCCATAATGGTCATTCCTTGTTCCTCCTCTCCCCCAGACCCTGGCAAGCACTGATCTACTTTCTCTCCATGGATTTGCCTATCTTGGATATTTCATATAAACAGGATCATGCAACATATGTCCTTTTGTGTCTGGCTTCTTTCACTCATCATCATGTTTTCAAGGTTCATCCACACTGAAGCATGAATCAGTAGTAGTATTTTACAGCTCAATAATATTCCATTGTATGAATATACATTTTGTCTATCCATTCATCTGCTGATGGACATTGGGTTGTTTGCACCTTTTGGCTATTGTGAATAATGCTGCTACGAATATGTGTGTACATGTACTTGAGTATCCCTTTTCAGTTCTTTTGGGTATATACCTGGGAGTGGAATTGCTGGGTCATTTGGTAACTCTATGTTTAATTTCTTGAGGAGCTGCCAAACTATTTCCCACAAGTTAGGGCATTCTTGCCCAACTCCATGACCACGGTCAGTAAGCCATTCTGAGCAATAGATATATTTGGTCAAAGGGGAAAGAGGAGAAAGGGAGAAAGCGTCAAAACTATATCTCACTTACTCATGTATCTGTTTACTCAACAAATACTTACTGAACTCTATTCAACAGTGCTGCTAAGGAATGACTAAGACAGAAGAGTTTTCTGCCCTCATTGAGATGACATTCTCATTGCAGGGAGAGAGAAATAATTCAGAGTCACAGGTGCTACAAGCAGAATAAAGCAGGATTCCATGACAGATAGGGCTAGGAGATACTGTTTTAGGGTTTGTCAGGGAAGGACTCTCTTGAAAGAAGTGACATTTAACCTGGGACCTGAAGGCTGTGAAGGCAGAGAGGGTGGAGCAAGAACAAAGGCCTGAGGTTGAGAGCACTTGGCTTTCCTTGGTAGGTTCAAGTTCTAGTTCCATTACTAATCTCTGCTGGGAGGGGGGCCTCAGTTTCCCCATCTAGAAAATGGGTATAAAATCCTCAATCTACCATACCTCCTTGGGTTATTGTGCAGATGGGAATGTTCTAGCCACAGCAGGAGTTACCACATGACCCAGCAATTCCACTCCCAGGTATATACCCAAAAGAATTGAAAAGGACACTCAAGTACATGTACACACATATTTGTAGCAGCATTATTCACAATAGCCAAAAGGTGCAAACAACCCAATGTCCATCAGCAGATGAATGGATAGAAGAAATGTGCTATATTCATACAATGGAATATTACTGAGGTGTAAAAAACTACTACTGATTCATGCTTCAGTGTGAATGAACCTTGAAAACATGATGATGAGTGAAAGAAGAGACCTGGTACAGCTTTGAGGCTGGGGCTCTGTAGTCACCATGGAGATGGCCTCTGGGATGCTCCGAGTTGTGCAGGAGTCTGAGGACATGGGGTGGTGGCATTTGTCTTCCTGCTTCCCGAGTGGGGGAGATGGAGATTGTGAGACTTGCCAATAGCAAGGCCAGGGTGGAGCCAAGTTCTCTTGGTTTTGAGTCATAATGCTGGCTTAGGAGGCGCTTGGAGCTGCTCTGAACATTGCTCACCTGTTATACCAGGTTAATTCTAATACTTTAGGGGAGAGAGACCATTATTATCCCCATTTTCCAGGAGGGAGATGACTGAGGCCAGCTTGCCTGCCTTCATAGCCTGTGTCCCCAGTCACAGATTGAGTGTCCTGCTTCCTCCCACATCCTTAACCTCAGGCTGGGTTCTGGAGATGCCACCATCAGAGAAGGAGCTGCAGTCTCCAGAGGCAAGAACAGCGGGTAGCTTGGGGACCCTGTGCGCACACCCCAACACACACACACGCACTCTGACTACCCGACACGTGTCTCAACCCAAACAGACGGACATGCTTGGGAGAACTCCGCTGGGTGTGCCAGCCCTTTTGCTTGGCCCTCTTCCACCAAGAATCAGACAACCCAGCCATGGAGAAAGTGAGCTCCACAGAGAGGGGCCGTGAAATCCCTGCTGCCCCCGGGGCTGCCGCGGTGATTCAGACACAGAATTCTTCTCTCCTGTTTGCTCTCTGTGTCTCCTTCACTGAGAAAAGGGTCTTCACCAAAACACATGTGGGAAAAGGAAAGAAGCATGTTCAATTATGTCCTCCAGAGGATGCAGCAGGGGGTGTACGTGATGACGTTAAGGTACATGAGAGTAAGTGTTCAAGTGTGAGTACGGATGTGTGAGCGCGTGTGCCAGCGTGTGGACAGCTGTGGGGCAGCAAATGGTAGGGAGGGAGTGAAGTGTGTCTCTGAGTGTGGCTGTGTGTGTGAATGTGGGTGACTGCAAGTGAGCTGGTGAGTGTGGGGTGTCCAAGCGTGAATGGCCACAAATGTGTGTGAATGACTGTGTGTGTGACTATGTATGTGTATGAATGACTGTGTGTATGACTATGTATGTGTGACTGTGTGTGTAACACTGTGTGTCACTGTGTGTCACTGTGTGTGATTGTGTGTGACTTGTGTGTCACTGTATGACTGTGATTGTGTGTGACTGTGTGTGATTGAGACTGTGTGTCACTTTGTGTGTGTCACTGTGTGTGTACCTATGTGTGAGACTATGTGTGTGACTGTATGTGTGTGTGACCTCGTAGGTGATTGTGTGTGTGACTGTGTCTGTGCCTGTGTGTGTCTGTGCCTGTGTGTGTGAGACTGTGCTAAGCGAGCTGTCAGAGCCTAAGACCCAGTCCCCCGGGGGCCAGAGGGACTCTGATTCCAAGCCAGAGCTCTGTGCTCACTGTGGGTGGACATAGGGAGGTGAACAGAACTGCTGTCTCTCTTTCCGCTGCACCTCAGTCTCACACCCTCTTTCTCCCGGGTTCCTTTGCTCCCTGCCTGCGTCCCTTTCTCTCTGAGGGTTCACCCAGCCCATCTGATAGACAATAACAGTAATAACAACGGACACTTAGGATTCTCTTAAGTGTCAGGCACTGTCCTAAGCACTTGACACAACCAACTCATTTAATTCTTCTACCCCCTATGAGATAGGCACGATTATTATCCCCATTTTAAAGACAGGAAAACTGAGTCTATTTCAGGATGGGGGAGGGCAAACTTTTTCCTGAAGGGACAGAGTCAACATTTTAGGCTTAGTGGCCATGGGGTTTTTGTCACAACTACTCAACTCTGCTGTTGTAGTGACAAAGCAGCCATAGAAATAAACAAAGGGGTGTTTGCTTATGGGTTGTAGTTTGTCGACTCTTGTTTTAACCCACCAGAGTGATTAATGGTGGGATTTTAGACACAGGAGTAGATATTTTAGTGGGAGACATATTCATTCATTTGATCATTAAGTCATTCATTAATTCCACATTTATTTCATGCCATGTACCTGGCTTAGCTAGTGACAGAGAGAACCACGAACAAGACAAACCCCCTTTCTATCCTTGGGGCTTGCCCACAAATAAATGGGAAGTACCAGGGGCCGTAACCACATGCGATAAGAATGGGGGCACTTTATCCCATGTTGTGGGCAGGGAATGCTTCCTGGGGGAGGTGATGGAGGAGCTGGTGCCCGAAGGATAAGTAGGAAAGGAAGACCGTGGTGTGGGGTGGGGTTGCAGAAAGTGTCCCAGGCACTAGGAACAAGAGGAAAGCCAGAGGCCAGACAGGGCTTGTGGAAGGTGCATCTGATCGGAGATTTGAGATGTTGGTGGGGCCTTGTTGGTCCCTGTGTGGATTTTTTCTGAAAGCAATGGGGAGCCATGGAGGGGTTAAGCAGGTAGGTGGCCACTTCCCTGGCTTCTGAGAGGGCCTGCTCTGGCTTCTGTCCCCAGGCCCTGATCTCACTGGATGCATGGAACTTGACCACTTAGTTGCTGGCTGAGGGCAGGGACGCTCCTTCTTTTGCATTCTGGCATAGGCTAAGCCTTCATGCATATCAGCAGATATTATTCATAATGTGCATGTGTTTGCATGCCCATGGGGCATGTGCCCATCTTCCCCACAAGAATGTCAGCGCAGGAGGGCAGGGATTTTTGTCTGTTTTGCCATTTCTCTATCCCTAGGCCTAGCACAACACTGGGCACACACTAGGCACTTGATCAATACTTATATTGAGTGAGAGACTTTATGTCCTTAGCTGAGTCCTGACTGATCGTGGGGGTGAGCTTCTTTGGTCTGTCCCTTTAAGAACCTGGTCTTCCCTTCCCCCCTCTTGTCCCAGAAGTTAATTAAGTGCTCTGCCCCTGCGGGGTTAATCCTGTTATCAGCTGCCGGACACACATCAGCTGTGTGTTTACCTGTTTACGGCTTGTCACCCTCCACCCCAATCAGACTCTGGAAACTGCCCATCTTAAGTGTTGCTCTGTCCCCCAGAGTTGGCACATAGTAGGTGCTCAATTTGGTTATGTCAAATGAGTGACTTGACATCTTCCTTAATACACACACATGCAACAAGGAGAAGAACCAATTTCCCCATGTTTCCAGGCCAGGAAACAGTGTGGCGAGAGGAAATGATCTGGCAAGACCATGGCTCACAAGCTGGGACTGTATAATCTGCCTGGAAGGGGGAGTGGTGGGAGAGGGGAAGTAAACCCCCTCCCTGATGCAGGCTTCACGGGCGCAGACCCACTGAGAGGCGGTGGCATGGGCAAAGTGGCCTTTGGTGTTCCTTCTTCAAGTCCAGGACATCTGTGTTTGGGAGGCGAGGCCATGCAGGGGGACCTCGCTCTCTGGATGAGACCTTTAAAGCTAGCAGCCTCTGAGCACATCTGGGGGGTTCTTCAGCATTTGCAGACGTCCTTGGCTCAGCCAGGCCATCTTAGTGGCAGCTTCCCTGAGCTGGAGGAGGACAGGTCTCGGTGTACCCTATTGTTGCTGGAACGCTGAGTCCCTCTGAAGTGGAGGGTGAGACTGGCCCCATCTGACGGCGGCAGCAGGGCTTGGTAACTCAGCCACCTGAGACCCTGGCTGCTTGGGCCATGTGGGTGGTGCTGACGTGACTTGCCTCCTTTCCTGATGGGCATGGCCACCTCCCCCATTCCCGCCTCCTAGCATTGCCTCCCCATCTCTTGTTTCCCTGCTTGCTCAGTGGCCTCATCCCAAAGGGCAGGTCGTGCATCCTCACTAGCAAAGGGCTCTGTGACCCAAGCTCCACGCAGCCCTGGGACTGCCCATGTGTCCCCACTCAGACAGGTGTTCCTGGACTGCGGTTGCCACGGGCTTCCGCAGAGTCTAGCCAAGTCCGGACATTTCCTGAAACAGACCTGGGCCAAAGCTGTGCCTTGTGTGACTCTGGGCAGGTGACCTCACCTCTCATCTATAAGAGGGATTTGGTCATAGTACCAATGCTGTAGGATCGTTTTGAAGAATGTCGTAGGTCAGGCCCTCCAGAAGCAAAGCCTGGGACAGGGATGTAGTGCATGTGATTTATTTGGGAAGTAAGCTCAGAAGAAAAACCTTGAAGGCAGAGGGGGGACTCAGAATAGGACAGGGGAAGGAGTTGAGCAAGGGTGTAGTCTTCGCCTGATCCCTTGGGGGGCTCTGGAACATAAATTGCAACGCAAACTTATCCCTTCTTAGCAAGGGGGCCAGCCATCAGTCGCGGTTGGCTGCTCCCAGGGAAGAGTGGGGATGTAAACACCTAGGAATCAGCTCTAGTCAGCTGAGGACAATTCTCTGACGAGGGGGTGACAGCTGGGGGCTGGGTGCCCCAACAGTGTCTACTACAAGGATGAAATGAGACAATGTGCAATGTTGGAAAGCACCCTTGCACCCTGGGGTACCGTGGGCGGCTATCACTCACTGCAGTAGTGTATTCTTATAATGTGGGTTTTCACTTGTGCCCAGAAAGATAACCGAGCCCAGTGGGGGAATCCTTGCTCCCCTCTCCCACTACATCCCTCACCCCTCCATCCAACTCACCAGTCCCCCAAGACGTCTAGGAGCTGATCAGGTGGCCCTGATCCCTTGGAGTCACATGCTGGGGGTGGGAGGGCTTTCTAGTCTATAGGTTGGCGTAGGAATACCCTACATCCTCCACCCCCATCCCCGGCTCCTCTGTAACTGTCCCTTTGTCTCTGCATGTGTTGTTTATCACAGCCCCTTGTTGGGGCATGACTCCCTAGGGCCTCCCTGGACCCTTCAGTTCCGGGCTTAGACAAATGTCCAGGATAGGACTGCCTTTATTTTTTTATTTATTTTTCATAGGAAATTTTATTATTTTTTTATTTTTTTATTTTTTTTGCTGTCACTATTTTTTTTTTTAATTTTATTTTGTCGATATACATTGTAGCTGATTAATGCTCCCCATCACCAAAACCTCCCTCCCTTCTCCCTCCCCCCCTCCCCCCCAACCATGTCCTTTCTGTTTGTTTGTTGTATCAACTTCAAATAATTGTGGTTGTTATATCTTCTTCCCCCCCCCCCCCCCCCGGTTTGTGTGTGTATGTGTGTATGTGTGTGTGTGAATTTATATATTAATTTTTAGCTCCCACCAATAAGTGAGAACATGTGGTATTTCTCTTTCTGTGCCTGACTTGTTTCACTTAATATAATTCTCTCAAGGTCCATCCATGTTGTTGCAAATGGCAGTATTTCATTCGTTTTTATAGCTGAGTAGTATTCCATTGTGTAGATGTACCACATTTTCCGTATCCACTCATCTGATGATGGGCATTTGGGCTGGTTCCAACTCTTGGCTATTGTAAAGAGTGCTGCGATGAACATTGGGGAACAGGTATACCTTCGACTTGATGATTTCCATTCCTCTGGGTATATTCCCAACACTGGGATGGCTGGGTCGTATGGTAGATCTATCTGCAATTGTTTAAGGAACCTCCATACCATTTTCCATAGAGGCTGCACCATTTTGCAGTCCCACCAACAATGTATGAGAGTTCCTTTTTCTCCGCAGCCTCGCCAGCATTTATCGTTCATAGTCTTTTGGATTTTAGCCATCCTAACTGGGGTTAGATGGTATCTCAATGTGGTTTTGATTTGCATTTCCCGGATGCTGAGTGATGTTGAGCATTTTTTCATATGTCTGTTGGCCATTTGTATATCTTCCTTAGAGAAATGCCTACTTAGCTCTTTTGCCCATTTTTTAATTGGGTTGCTTGTTTTCTTCTTGTAAAGTTGTTTGAGTTCCTTATATATTCTGGATATTAATCCTTTGTCAGATGTATATTTTGCAAATATTTTCTCCCACTCTGTTGGTTGTCTTTTAACTCTTTTAATTGTTTCTTTTGCTGTGCAGAAGGTTTTTAGTTTGATATAATCCCATTTGTTTATTTTTCCTTTGGTTGCCCGTGCTTTTGGGGTCGTATTCATGAAGTCTGTGCCCAGTCCTATTTCCTGAAGTGTTTCCCCTATGTTTTCTTTAAGAAGTTTTATTGTCTCAGGGTGTATATTTAAATCCTTAATCCATTTTGAGTTGATTTTAGTATACGGTGAGAGGTATGGATCTAGTTTCATTCTCCTGCATATCGATATCCAGTTATCCCAGCACCACTTGCTGAAGAGGCAAGGACTGCCTTTATTTTAATCCATCAGGAAATCTGTGGGAAGTTTCTAGTGACTTGACTGTGAATTAAGGGATTAAGGTAAATGTGATCATGGTGGGAAAACAAAATCCTTAAATTCCCCCATCTTTCTCTGGTCTCCCTTATCTCTTCAGGTGGGACTGCAGGTATATAGGCACATCGGGTCCTTTTCTCCTAAAGGCAAATCATTTGGGGCCTCAGTTTCCCCATCCATAAAATGGGTACACTGGCTCATCACCCTGCACATTCTGCTCCTGGCCACAGCCGGAGCAAAACCCTTCTTGGTAGGGTGATGTTGGGTTTTCAGAGCACCCTGGTATACCTGGAGACAAGAAATGTCCAAAGCTGAAGGGAACTTAAAGAACATGTAGTCTGCCCCCTTGATTTCTGGATGGTGAAACTGAGGTCAGAGGGGAGAGTGATTTCTCAAGGTTATCCAGGGAGAGAGGAGCCCAACCTGCTCTAAGGGAAAAACCTGGGACTGGGAAGTAGGAAAGTCGAGTTCCTGACTTAGCTCTGACATAGGCTGGGGGACATCAGGGAAGTCATTTAATTTCTCTGGGCCTCAGTTTACTCATCTGCTAAATGGCCCCAAATAACAGATGTGGGATGAGGTTGTTGCCAAGGTTTCTTCCAGCCTTAGAAATATTTCACAGTTGCATTTATATCCTCCCAAAGTCCTAGAGAAACAGTCAGGAGAGCTATCGGCCCATTTTCTGGATAAAAATACTAAGGTTCAGAGATGTCGTGGGAGGTTTCTCAAGACCTTATGGTTATTACTAAGTGCTGGGACCCAAAGAATCCTGGGTTCAAACTCTTGTTCTGCTCTTGGCAAATAACTATTTAGTGTTCAGTAGGTAGCAGGCACCAGCCAAACACATGAATCCCCACAATGGCCCTCTGAGATGGGTCTTATATTCATTTTTCATTAAGAAATTGAAGCTCAGAGAGGCAGAGTGACTTTTCCAATGTCACACAGCTGGTAAACAAAGGAGGCCACACTAGAAACTGGTTTTATTTCATGACAATTGTGTGCTTTGGACCACCTCACTGCAGCTCAGTGACAGCCATCAATAATAATGTGATTGACTGGAATTGGGTCAAGAGGATGTATCATGGGCAGGGAGGGAGTGGCCAGACGTTGCTAGTGCCCCACTCATTCCTGTGGGGTTTTTTTTACAGTTCTGCCCCAGGTTGGCCTATAGCCAAGGACAGACCCAAGTGAGGGCACAAAAGCCCCGTTCCTTTGCTTCAAAGTGGGACAGACTCTGTCATGCAATTTAAGTTCCAGAGCTTTCTGGGAGATCAGGCTGGGACTAGATTTCACCTGCAGCCCCAGCCTTGCTAGCTTCTCCACCTGACATGTCCTTGTCTCTCAGTCCCTTATAGGTGTCACCATAGAGCCTTCTCCCAATAAATCACTTGCAAAAGAATCCCCTTCACAGGTTCAGCTTTCAGGACACTTGCCTAAGCTTCCCTAAGACAGGAACATTAGACAACTCTTGGAAAGAAACTGACCGTTTAACCATAAATTGGTTCTAATTACCCCGTTTTGTTCAAGCATTTCAACCATCTTCTCAAGAGACCCTGAAAGTGTCTTGGAGATACAGGAGCAGCAGTCAGATGTTACCGATGATTGCTATTAGGTCTAGGACAGGGCCTGGCATATAGTGGGGTGTTCAATAAATATTTGTTGAGTGAAAGACCTGAATGAGCAAACACTTCTGGTGCTGGGGAGGTGGGGGTTTCTGGAAAGAGAGAGTGTGAAACAGCCTTCCTGGGGCAGATCTGCAGTAAGCACACAGGCT
This sequence comes from Cynocephalus volans, assembly GCF_027409185.1. Classification (NCBI taxonomy): domain Eukaryota; kingdom Metazoa; phylum Chordata; class Mammalia; order Dermoptera; family Cynocephalidae; genus Cynocephalus; species Cynocephalus volans. The sequence goes on from NC_084461.1 coordinate 190,864,603, forward strand.
CAGGGAGCAGGCTGGGCATTTTGAAATGCAGGGTCAGGTGCTCAGATATTCATAGCTCCATCAGAGGCTCAGTCTAAGAGGCTGCAAGCCCCAGAGGACAGCACAGACCGGGGAGGGAGTCGTGATCACAGCAAAGACTACAAGAGCTTGTTAAACAGAAATCCCTCCTGGCAGATGGTCAGCTGGCTCCCAGGGCCCAAACATGAAAAGGAAAGTCTTTCCTATTGGGAATCCCAGAAGCCTTGAAACCAGTGGAGAAAACTACGCCTTCGTGAGTTGACAACAACAGTAATGAAAATGACAAAGCATTTATTTAGAAGTTACCATATCCAGGCACTTTGCCTGCATGATATTTAGCCCTCCCAGTAACCCCTGCCAAGTACACACCATCATTCCAATCTCACTGATGAGGAAGCTAAGGTTAACCGACACACAATTACAGCTGGGTAGGAAAAATAAGTTCCGGTGGTGTACAGTAGTGCTAGTGAGTGGAAATGATATGCCCAAGGTCACTATGCCAGCAGGTGGTAAAGCAGGAACTTGAACCCAAGAAGCATGATATCAAGGTCTACACTCTTGGCTGGCGCTGAGATTAAAAGGATAGTAAGAAATGGATTGGGCACTACTGAGGCATAAAAAATATTGTGAAATCATAGAATATCTCTGGGTGGAGACAGAAGAGACTGATGACAGTAGTTGTCATGAGTTGGAGGGAGAAGGGAGAATTTTTGAAAAGGGAATTTATTTATTTTGTAGCTAACATATATCGATTGTACATATTTGGGGGTTCAGAGCTATATTTCAATACATGTATATGATTTTTGGTGATCAGGTCAGGATAATTAGCATATTCACCACCGCAAAACTTTATCATTTCTTTGTGATGGAAACATTTGAGCTCCTCTCTTCTAGCCATTTGAGAACATATAATAAATAATCGTTAATTATAAATGCCTAGCACTACTGTACACAACTAGAACTTATTTTTCCTATCTAGCTGTAATTTTTGCCCATTAACTAAACTCTCCCTACCTATCTCCTCTCCCCTTCCCCTCTTCCCAGCCTCTAATAACCACAATTCTACTCTCTACTTCTAAAAGTTCAACTTTCTTTTTTTTTTAGCTCCCACATGAGAGTGAGAATGTGCTGTATTTATCTTTCTGTGTCTGACTTATTTCACTTAACATAATATCTTACAGGCTTAGCCATGTTGTTGCAAATGACAGGATTTCATTCTTTTTTATGACCAAGTAGTATCCCATTGTGTATATATACCACATTTTCTGTATCCATTTAGGTTGATGGCATATCTTGGCTACTGTGAATAGCACTGCAATGAATGTGGGTGTGCAAATATCTAGAAGGGAAATTTTTCCTATAAACTTTTTATATTCTTTGAATATTGAACCATGGTGTGCTAGATCACAAAAGTGGACCCCCACCGTTCATCCCTCCCCACCTTCACCCTCTTTGCTGTGTGATTTTTGTATTCCTCATCTGCTCTGACTCTGGGCTTGGTGGTGTGGCTGGCTTTGGCCAGTGGGATGTTAGTAAATGTAACACAAGCAGCAGCCCCAAAATCATTTGCATAATTGGACCTGCTATGATGTTGCCCTTTAGCACAGCCATGAGGAAATGCCCGGGCTGGCCTGCTGGGAGATGAGAGACACATGGAGCAGAGCCAAGTCACCCTATCCCAGGTGAGCCATTGTAGATCAACCAACAGCCAACTGACCTCAGACACGTAAACTAGCCCAGTCAAGATCAGCAGAGCTGCTTGTCCTGCTGACCACCACCAGTGAGGTTCTAGGGTTGTTTGGTATGTGGCATTATCGTGGCCGCAGGTAGTTGATACACATGGGGATGCATTGTCCCTTCCAAGATGAAAAAAATCACCTTAAAGTTTAAGTTTATAAGATGGTTTCTGCTCTATAGGAGACCCTGAAATATAGGGGCTCTTTTGCTCCCCTCAGGTGTGTCTTTTTCATTCTGACTTTGGCATTTCCATTTAAGCCTTTTCTTCAAAGTCAAATTCGTGCAATAATTTCCCCAAACCCCACCAACTCCAGCAATCCCTCCTTGCCTCCACAGTCCCTGGCATGGCTGCCAGGCTGATTTCTCTATAAAGTAATAATATGACAAAGAGCAGCTGCTGTGCAGTTAGGGCTGACCATGTGCCAGGCACTGTGCGAAGCACTCTGCAAGCCTTCCTCATTCGATCATGACTACGCTCTGTAAGATAGCTGCTCATATCATTATCCCCGTGCTACAGACTGGAGACTGAGACTCAGAGAGGGTGAGTCAGCTGCTCCAGGTCACACAGCAAGCAAATCCCAGAACTATGATTTGACCACACAGCTGCCCAGCTGTGTTCCTCACACCCACCCTAATGACTTTCTAGACCCCAGGCTGGAGGAAAACTGTTCTTTATTTTATTACATCTGCTTTGACAGTGAAGAGCGTAACACTCTCATTGGATCAGTCTGGGATCGAATAACATATTTTCCTGTCTTATCCTCAGAACGGCTCCGTGAGGCAGGGAAATGGGGAAGACTGAGGACCACCTTTAAGAAATAAACTGATGTGCCTGAGGTCACATGGCTAGTCACAGAGCAGGGACTGGAATTTGGAAATTTCTTTTCTCTCTCTCAGTGAAAGACTCATCAATCATACACCCCACAGTGTGAAGATCCTTATAGGCACCCACATTTCCAGCCCCTGGGCCTTTGCTCAAAACCTCCCCTTCTCATAGTGTGCCTTCTCCTGCTGAGCAGACAAGCAGATATGTGAGGGCAAGCATTCTGGGGGATCCTGGGTTATGTGCTCTCTCTCCCTTTCTCACCCTTTCTCTTTCTTCCTTCCTACTCTTCCTCCCTCTCTACCTTTCTTCTTTCTTTCCAAAATTTATTCTACAAAAATGCATTGTGTACCCACTCTGTGCCAGGCACTCTGCCTGACTCTGGAAATACAATGGGAATAAAACAGATGCAAACCTTTGCCTTGATCTCCTGAAGTAGCAGGAAAGACAGGGACTTAACTCACTGTACAAATAATTAACTCACTACAGTTGGGGGACAGGCTAGTGAATAGCAAGACATATGTCAGACCTGAGTTGGAATCTGGGGTTAGCCATTTAACTAGCTGGATTGCCCCCAGTTGGTTAGCTAATCTTTCTGTGTATTGGTTTTCTCATTTGGGGATTAATGTCTCTCTTTGAGGGATGCTGTTGGAGTCAAAGTGAGATGCAGATGTAAAGCATTTAGCACAGAACTTGGCACATGGTGGGTGCCCGTGACAGCCAGCGTCTTCATTATTGCTGCTGTTGCTGCTGCTACTGCTGCTGGCCCTCGCTGCCCTTGACCAAGGAGTTCCCACCTGCATGACCATCTTATCTGTGAGGAGAGCGGGCTTCATTGCCCTTCTCTAACCCTCTGAGTTATAATCCATCTCTAATGCCTCTAGAGGAAGGAGCTTTTAACAGGAACCGGCTCCGACCGCTCCTGCTGTCCACCTGGCGAATCCTGACTTTTAAAGGCATGACAGGGCTGCCAAATCTGCCCCGGCGACCTAATGCGATTATCCCGCTTTTGTAACTCTGCTGGGAATCTGAGCTTGGGGCTTCCGGCTGGGCTTCCAGAGGCTCCCAGGGCCTGGGGGAGGCACCAGGGGGTGCTTATGGGAGACCACCCAGCCAAGGAACCTAGCCTGGGAGGGGCAGAGCCAGGGCCGATGAGCCCATGTCCAGTTGAGCACCGACTGTGTGCTTGGCAAGATTCCCTCCTCTGCTTGGCCCATGAAGAGACCCTTCCTCAGTGTTGATGGGTGTCAGTAGACATAGACACCTGTGGTGACAAGAAGACGGTGCAGGAAGTCTCAATATCTGAGTTCGATCCTACACTGAGTTAGTGCCCTTAGAACTAACACTCTCTAAGTCTCAGCTTTTCTCATCTATAAAATGTGTATCTCTTTTACAAGGCAGTGTAGTTTGGTGTTTAAGAGCTGATGCTCTGGATCCAGACTTCCTGGCTTTCAATCTATTTAATATTTGTGTGACCATGGGCCCATTGCTTAACCTCTCTGTGCCTCAGGCTCTGAGACTACAAAATATGGAGAGAAATAATACCTGTTTCTGTTGCCTGCCAGCTGGGTGACCTCAAGCACGTTGCTCCACCTTTCTGAGCCTCAGTTTCCTCACTGTGAATCAGGATCAATGAAAATGCCTACTCTATAGGGCTCCTATGAGGATTAAATGAGATGACCCATGCCAGGTGTAGTCTTAAGCTTGAAGCTACACTTGGCATGGAATTAGGTCATGTTGATGTTGATTGAGTACCTGCTGATTTTTTCTCCTTTTGTTCCTCCTTTTATTCCTCTTTTCTTGTCTCTTTCTCTCCATCCCACCTCCTTCCCTCACTCCACAATCATATATTGCCCCCCTGCCACGAGTCAGGCATTTTTCTAGGTGCTGCCCATCTTCAGAATTATTTTAAGAATCAAATATACCAAATGGGGAAGTGCTTCAGCAATATCAAGCCTAATCTGTCATGGAAGAGAAGAGGTGATAAATTCACATGGTGACTTGTGACGATTTCCTTTTATGCTCACTCTCATTCAGTGTCATTCATTTAGAACCTTGACTAGGATTTCTACGCTGTGCAGCTGTAGTGACATGACTTTGACATTCACCAGGCTCCGTTCCTTGTATATACCATCATCACCATTATTATTTGCCTTAGCCGCACACCACATACAACTAAGCTTTATTATGTTGTTTTGAATCACTATTTTTTTTAAACTTAAATTCAACTTTAACCTAAGGAATACTACTTATAAAACCAAAAGTCTTGATGGCTGGCACACATTAAACACTTAATAGCTAAAATTTTTAAAGTATTTTTAAAGTAAAATTTAAAAATAGTCACAGATGACCCCAAAGTACCTCCATTTGTGCCATATTCTCACAGTGGGCTGCTGCACCACTCAGTGCCCTCTTGCCATTCGGCTAACTAGAAAGCCCTTTGATTCGTGGCTTCCTACTTATCAAATGCTCTCTCCTTTCCCCAAGCCTAGGGGTTTCTCTCATCTGTGGCTGTAATGACACTAAACTGATAGTCACCAACCTCAGTTACTTGTGTATCAGCATCAAAACAATCATCATTATTCTTTTTGCCATAGCCACATGCCAGACACAACTCTGTTTTACCCAACCTTTGTTTTGGATCATTTCTTTTTCCCAACTTAAATTTAGCCTTCACTTAAGCAGTCATATCAATGAAATCACAGGTTCGATGGGCTGGTTATATATTTCTAGCACACATTAACATAAACACTTAGCTGTTACATAAAATAAAATCTGTGTCCACTGGCCACCAAAATGCATCCTATGTGTGCCATGCTGTTACGGTGGGCTGCCGTTGCAAGCATTGCCCTGTTGTCCTTCAGCTAGTCAGGAAACTCTTTGATTCATTGCTCCTTATTTACCAAGTGTTATCCACTTTTTCCAAGTCTTGAGGTCCTGTAAGGGCATAGAGAGGTAGAAGCCATTGTCTGGAGTGACACAGTAAACCTCAGAACACAGGAGTCCTGGTTTCGGTTGAGGTCCTGGGACACCCACCACTATTCTGACCCATCTCCTGGCTCATTAAAGGCCTTGGGGCTTTGACCAGCTCCTCTTCTTTTCTATCCATATCTCTCTCCTCTCTGGCACTCGAACTTGAAGACACAAAAAGGGTTAACATCCATCTCCCACTCTTCTTGACACATCCACCCTGGGTTCCTGTGGATAATCACCAGCTTCCCTTGAGCAATGACCTTGCCCCCCACCGTGGGGCTATCAAGAGACAGATATAAACACCTCAAAGTTCCCAGCTAGCTCCCTTAATTGGCACCTTTCTGTTCTGCTTTAAATTAATCAAAGCCAGTCCGATATTAATACTGTAGGGGGAATTAAAATCATGCAACGCATTAAAGATGTAATTTAAAATTAATAACTCATAATTATTTATCATGGCGTATCAGTGGAGCTATGAATTTTCCCTTCTAATCCAGCGCACATTCTCCTGCCTTTGCTTTTAATAGCATCTGGACCATTACTGAGCCCAACCTTGGTTCCCGCAGACACCCAACCTAAGAGACGTAATTAATTAAATTTAATTTTGGGGGGCTTAATTGTGGTAAATCACTACTTAAGAAAAGACATCTATTTGAAAGGACAAATTGGGATAATTTAATAAAAGCTGGAGTGAGGAAACCCAAGGACTTAATGATGTGCTGTGGGTTTTGACTAGAGAAGCCCCCTACTCTTCAACTCAATTGTTGAGAGTTGCTAGACTCTTTCAAAGTCTTTGAAACAGTGGCAGCATTCAAAAGGTTTAACAAACAATGGAAATGACCCACTTTTCCATCAATATGGGATCGAGCAATAAGCTATGGTCTATCCCTCCAATGGAATACTATGTAGTAATATAAAAGAATGAGGACAGATTGCATACATTGATACAGAAAAATCACCAGGATATATTAAGTAAAAAATGTTATGAGCATACAGCATGCTATTATGACAAAAAGAATACACCTTTGTATATGTACATATAATTATTTATATGGTATAGAAATCCCTGTAAAGAAACATAAGAAACTGGTGCCATTGGTTATCTCTGGGGATAGGAATGTGTAGTTGGGGGTCTGGGGACAGAGGAAGGGTTTTCATTCTTTATACACTTCTGTAATCTTTTGAATGTGTGCTACATACAAGTATTACCAATTCAAAAAGATAATAAATACAAATAGTAATAGTAGGAAAGATTTGCCACCTCGGGTCTTGACATACCTCATATACCTTCGCTGTCCTTTCTGTGTCCGTCCTCTACTTAGCATCTTAATTGTTGTCATGTGCTGAGTGCCCTCTCTGGACTGGTCACTGTGCTAAATTCATTCCACTCGGTCCTTCCACCAACTTTGGGAGGCAGGTCTTATTACCCCACTGTCTGCACATTTCATTATTAAAAGTTTCAAACACAAAGGTGAAAGGATTTTTCAGTGAACACCCAGGTATTCAGCCCCTGAACATTCACCTCGATTCTACCATTTACTTTTCGTGATGTTTGCCTTATCACACACAGATTCCCTTGTTCATCTCTCTGTCCTCTATCAGGTCATCTCATTTTCTATGCAATTCAAGGAGAGTTGTTGACATCTGTACAGTCCCCCCTAAATACTTCCGCATGTCTCTCATTACTGGGAATGCAATATTGGGTTACGGTTCCTTTTCATTTTTTAAGTAAAATTTACAAAGAGCGAAGAGCTCAACTCTTAAGTATGTCGTTTGCTAGAGTTTTGACAAATACCTACATTTGAGCAACCCAAACTCCGATAATGATACACAACATTTCCATCTTCCCAGAAAATGCTCTCATTCCCCTTCCCAAGCAATCCCCACTCCCCAGAGGCAATAACTGCTCCTCTTTTTTCCACCACAGATTAGTCTGGCCATTGTAAAACTCAAATAGATGGAATCTTGCAATCATACTCTTTTGTGTAAGTGTTTCACGCAGCATAAATTTTGGAGATTTCACCCATGTCATTGTGTATATCAGTGCTCTGCTCCTTTTTATTGCTGAGTGGCATCCCATTGCATGAACACACCACAGTTTGTTTATCCATTCGCCTGTTGGTGGACATTTGGGCTGTTTCCAGTTTGGGGCTATTATGAATAAAGCTTCTATGAGCATTTTACACAAATCTTTTTGTGGGCATATGTTTTTATTTATCTTGGATAAATACCTAATAGTGGAATTCTTGGGTCACAGGTAAGTGTAGGATTAGTTTTATAAGAAATTGTCATCCATATTTCCAAAGTGGTAGTGCCACTTTACATTCCCGCCACCGTTGACAGGTGACAGAAGAAGAATCACACAGCAGTGTACACCCAGTGCAGCGTTCACTACACAGCGAATCGTTCAGGTGACTTCACGTTCTTGCCACAATTTGGTGTTGTTCAGTCTTTAATTTTAGTCATTCTAGTGGATATGAAATAGTACATTATTGCAGTTTTAATTTGCATTTTCTCTGTTGACTAATGTTATTAACTCCATTGTAAAGACCACAATATGGAAGCCCAGAGAGGTTAAGTAATTTGCTCAAGGCTGCACAAATTGTAGAGTCAGTGTTAAAACCCACTGCTATGGTCTGAGTGTTTCTGTCTCCCAAAATTCATATGCTGAAACCTAATTCTCAATGTGATAGTATTAGAAGGTAGGGACTTTAGGAGGTCATGGGGGTGGAGCCCTCATGAAAGGGCTTAGTGTGTTTGTAAAAGAGGCCCAAGAGTGTCCCCTCATCCTTTCTCATGTGAGGACACAACTAGACGGGGCCATCTATTAACCAGGGAGCAGATCCTCACCAGACACTGAATGTGTTCATGCCTTGATCTTGAACTCCAGCCTCCAGAACTATGAGAAATAATTTTCTGTTATTTATAAGCCCCCTAGATTACCATATTTTGTTATAGCAGCCCAAGTGGACTAAGACATCGAATTCTGTTGATTTTAAAACTACAGCTTACAGCCACAAAGTTGTGCTATATTTTTATATTTCAGTGAATCCCCCATAATCCCTAATCACTGGCAACTTTCCTGTGCTCTCCTATTTTATTTATTTATACTTATAGACTTAATTCACACCCCCATCTCTTTCCAAAAAGAGTTTAAGGACATTTACAAGATGTTAATAAGGATAATAAAATGAAACAGAATCAGAACCAAGGTAAAAATAAAAAGATGACAAGGGCATGCAGACCCTCAAGGCACCTTGACTAAGTGTGAACTTGAGGCTCTGAACTGCTTGGCAGAACCCCAACCACCCAAAGAACTGAGTTATTTGAAAGGAGGAAGGAATCCTGCAAGGAACAGAAAGCTTGCATTTGAGGAAGCCGCTAATTATTCTCTATGGCATTCTTACAACAAACGTAAAAGTGGGATTCACTGTTGAAATCCCAGTTTGTTGAAGACAACACCACCTGGTGCTTCTGAGCCATATACCTCTGCAATCAATTCATATGATTTGGGGATTGTTTTTCACCCCGACTTGGAGGCAGGGGGATGGCTCCAATGACCTCTTGAGCCCCTCTTGGTACTTTGTCAGACAATGTGGGCTTTACAGCTTGTAGGATTCAGAGCATCCTCCTCTGCTAAGCATCCCTTTGCTGTTGTTTTTAATGTTGTTTCCATTGGGTTCAGACTTGGCAGGGGCCCAATGGCCTTAGGGCTGATGGTTGAGCACAGACTTTCCAAAGCTTTACATTTATGGTCCAGACTTTGTTTGCAAACAACTATAACTGTGCTGCCCAACTGTTCTTGCCCTTGAGCGTGTTTTGTGAGCTCCCGGGCTCTGACTGAGGAAAATTAATGATGACAAAAGCTATATGGGGTAATTCAGGCTGTCCCTACAGCCCCTGCATTAGTCAGAGGTGCCTGGGATCCAGCACTCCCTCTTCTCTCATGGTTCCCTGCCCATCTTCCTGTGGAGGAGCCTCCTTCTTCCTCTCTCAGCTGTCATGGCTCAGGCAGAGGAAGACCAGCCCCAGCCAATCAAAGCACTTCATACTTCTGCCTGTAATGATTGGTCAAAGGGTGTGCACGTGACCCAACTGGGCCAATGAGATGCTGTTCTGGTACTTTTGCTGGTAAAGAAATGGTCTCTTTCTCTGGGTTTGCTAAACTGGAAGGACAGCAGCCTGAAGCTGTTAGTGGCCATTCTTGCCACCATGTGAAGAGAGCCTTCAAGGCTAACACTGAGGAAAACAGAGCTGAAAGGTGGAGAGAAACAGATTCCAAGTGACAGCAATTGGGCTCCTGGGTCCAGACGTACCTGAACTATTCAGTTTTATGATCCAATAAACTTCCCTTATGTGCTTAAACCAATCTGGGTTGTGCTTAACCTAATGTGAGTTCTTGTCACTTGCAACTAAAACTGACCTATTAATCTGGGTGGTGGCAGGGTGGGGGTGGGGAGGACAAATAAGAAAGTCAGAAAATCTACGCCTTATCTTTAAAATCTCAAGGTAGGGAGCAAGTCTAGAGGTCACCTTAGCATCACTTGGTTCCACCACTTGCCCACTCACAAAATATCCTCTGCTTCATCTCTAATAGGACATCAGGCTCTGCTTGTATGCCTCCAATGAAAGAGAATTCAGTTTCTCTCCAGGAAGCCCATTTCACTGCAGGAAAGTCCTTGTGGCTAGTAACTAGAATGTCTGCCAATGAGGATGTGAATTAAATAAAATGTAGTCTTGCCTCCTCACTTTTCTTCCTTCAGCTTATTCTCTGCCCAGCAGCCAGGATGTTCCTGTTACAATATGTCAGATCATGTCGCTCCCTACTCAAAAACCTCTAGTGTCTCCCATTTCATTGCAGAGTAAAACTCAAAAGTCCTCACCAGGGCATAGAACAATGTACAGGATTTTACTTGTTACCTCTCTGACCCAATTGTCTACTTTCTCCAGCCCTTCACTCACTGCAGCCCAGAAACACTGGTCCCCTTGCTTTTTGTACAGCATGGAGGCTTTGAACCTGCCACCTCCTGGCCTGAATTATCTTCTTCCAGATTGCCAGTGACTGGCTCCCTCACCTCCTCCAAACAGCTCACTTACTCCCTCACCTCCCCTGAGTCTTTGCTCAAATGTTACCTTTGCTTCCATGTTACCCTGACACCCACTAACAATTGTAACCCTCCCTGCCTCAACACTCACTGCTTTCCCTATCCTACATTATTTTTCTGCTTATCATCTATCACCACCTGACATATTCTGTAGTTTACTTATTTCTTCCTCTGTCTCCCTACAAGGGTAGGGAATTTTGATCTCTGTTGCTCACAGCTATATCCCAATACCAAGAACCATGCTGGCACATAGTAGGTGCTCATTAAATATTAGTTGACTGAGTCACCCCGTGATTCTTCTTTAGAATGGGGCCTGGCATACACTAAGTGCCCACACAATGCTGAGGGCATGAATGACTGATCCAGCCTACCCCCAAGGGGGTGCCAGAAGAAAAGCGGGGATGGTTTGTTTCTCTCAGGTGCCCCAGGGGTGCCTGTGCTAGGCAGCCAGGTCCTTGCAGCCTGATGTGGCAGCTGGTGGCTATGCTGGCCCCTCTAAGACTGGGGCTCTTAAGCAAAACTGACGTGATCGGTCTCTCTCAACGCCCATTGACTGCGGCTAGAGGTGGAGGTGGAGAAATCAATATAAAGATCGGCTTTGGAGAAGAGGAAAAGAAGAAAAGGCCTTCTCTACTTCACTGAGGAGGCTGCTGCAGAAAGCACAGGTGGTAGGTGACTGGCTGTGTTGCACGATGCACACCAACCTCTGCATTCCTGTTCCGTGTTCTGCTCCCTGAGCCGTAGGTATAGATTCTCATTCCCAGGCATCATTCATAGAGATGCTCAGCTCCTGACGCTTTGAAAATTTCCCCCAGACCACGTTTTCTCTGCTCAGAGTTTAGGTATTTATTGCAGACAGGAAGGTACCAAGTCACTCAACAGGCCCACCAGTGTCTGGCTAGCTGCTGGAGATGTAGTGGCGAACATGACAGATAAAAATCCCTGCCTTAATGAAACTGACATTCTGGGGAGACAGACAGATTGTGAACAAAGTAAGTAAATGTACAGTGTGTTCGATGGTTGTAAACACCAAGGAGAGAAACAAATCAGAAAAGGGATAAGAGATGTTGGGCGTAGAATTGCAACATTCATATTGACATTTGATGAAGGAGTAAACCATGTGGTTATCTAGAGAAGTGTCCCAGGAAGATGGAATAGCCAATGCTAAGGCCCTGAGGTAGGAACATACTTGAAGAATTTGAAGACTAGCCAGGTGGCCAGCACTGACAGAGTGAATGAGCAAGGGGAAGTTACCAGGAGATGAGGTCAGAGAGGTAATGGGTGTGTTGGGGTGGGGTGGGGTGGAGGAACTATTATTAGCATTGACATTTTCTGATTGAGATGAGAAGCCATTGGAAAACCTTGAGCAGAGGAATTATATAGTGGCTTCCATGCCATTGGGTGAAGATCAAAAGCAGGGAGGGAAATTAGGAGCTAGTTGTGATGGTGGATTGGATCAGAGTGGTAGCAGAAGATAGTGTACACACTCACTCATTGATTCATCCAAAAACTCTTTCATTAATAAATCACTTGTTGAGCACCTACAGTAGGCCAGCGTCATTCTGGGCTTTGGGGATGGTGATAGACAAGACTTGCTCCTGTCTACATGGAGCTTACTATCTAGTGGGTGCAGGGCAAGAGCCAGTTAGTAGGGTGACTGACCAACTGGTTCTGGTTTTCCTGGGACTTTCCTGGTTTTAGCACTGACTGTCCCATGTCCCAGGATTCACTCAATCCTGGACAAACCAGGACAGTTGGTCGTCCCTCTTACAGAGATGTGTTTTGGATAGTAAAGGGTTCAACCAGAGGGAACCATGCTCGAACACCACAGCCATCCTCCCTCGATGATCTGGGTGACCACCCTCCCTTTGTTCTCAGATGGAGAGTCTGAGGGTCAGGGAGGAAGGCATGGGTTCAAAGTCATGTGGCTAATTAGTAGCAAAGCTGGGCATCAAGCTCAGGTCTCAAATTTTGGAGTTTGAAGAAATCAGAGTTTGGGGAAGGGAGGCAGGGTCACTGGTTACCACCAATGAGAAGCAAAGGAAGTTTTCAGTAAGGAACTGGGACAGAAGAGAGTCCAGAAACAGGCCTGGCCTTGATGTCAACAGAGAAGGCATTAGAAATCATGGAACCAAATGAATTTTTCACTGAATAGTGAATTGTTTACACATCAGGGACAAAAATTGAATCCCTACCTCACACCACACATTCACATCAATTCCACATTGATGAAAAACAAATGCAAAAAAGCAATACTTTCACATGATTAGCAAAGATAAATTAGGTTAATTTTCTGATTATAAGATATAGAGACAGGTTTTCTAGACTATTCACAATAAGCACAAACTAGAAAGGAAAAGTAATACATTAAAATTAAAACTTCTGTGCAACCAAAGATGCCATAAACAAAAGGAAAAGACAATCTACAGACTGGAAAAGACATTTACAATAAAGATAAACAACTGTTTCTGGATTAGTTTTCAGTATATAAAGAACTGCAAACCAATAAGAAAAAAAAAAAAAAACAAAAAAACCCAAACAACTCAATAGAGAAATAGGGAATGTGAACAGAAAAATTCTGAGAAGAATCCCATATGATCAGTAACATGGAAAAGATGCTCAATCACATTAGGAGTCAGGAAATGCAGAGTCAAAGAATAAGACACAATTTCTTCCCCCTCAGAATGGTGAAAGTAAAAATGCTGACAATATGAAGTGTTAGTGAGACATGGAGCTAGGGGAATATTTCTATTTGGCATATGGGAGTATAAATTTGTTAGAACCACTTTAGTGAAATTGAAGATGCACATACCCTATGACCCAGAAATCCTACCCCTAGATTCTGAGAAAATCTCACGCATATGAAACATTCAAGGTGGTTGATTAAAGCATTGATTATTAAACTGTAAAAACTAGAAACACCCTAAATGTGCATCAACAGGAGAATGGACTAATAAATTATGACATACTTGTGCAATAGAATGGTATACAATGGTTAATGAATAAACTACAGGTACCAATTTTATCATGAATAAATCATAAAAATATAATGCTGAATAAAAAGAAAGTTGCAGGAAAAATACCCTCAATATGATACTGCTTTACATACAATTTAGGAGCACATAAAACACGGACATATAGATAAGTGTAGTAAAATCTTACAAACCTCTCAGATAAATTATAAAAACCAAATTGAGGTTTTCCCCTTCCTATAGGGAAGAGAGGAAGAGAGACACTTTAAACATTATCTGTAAGGTTAAAAAAAAAATGAGTGAAATATGGCAAAAGGTTAAGGTTTGACAAAACTGGGTGGTAGGTTCACAAGTGTTTCATTTAGTTGATTCTGTGATGTTTAGTTTGCTTAAAACATCGTATAATAAGAGAAAGAATATGCTTATTACCGGAAAATTCCATGAAGGTAGGACCTCCTATCCCATTGTCTTCTGCAGCTTCAATCTTTTCTTTCTCGAACTTCCAACTTTGCACACAAGCTTCCTGTCCAGGATGCCCAAGTCTTCCCCACTGAGCAACCATTTTTGTCGTGCTTGTTTCTTGCCTTCCAGACCTCAGCATCCCTCTCTGCAATGCTGTGGTGATGCTACTGGGCGTCTGGAGCCACCAGCCCTGTCTGGGTAAAGGCATGTCAGCCATTCAGGAGGGCATAAGATTCAGGAGCCGGATGAGGTGGGAGCTTTTTTTTTTTTGCCACAGGAAGCATGTATGACGTGGTGGTCGAGGGCATGGGCTCTGGGTTCAAGCCCCCACCCTGCCTCTTCCAGCCTGTGTGTCCTTGCACAAGCAAGGGACCTTCTCTGAGCCATGAATTCCTCCTCTGTAGAATGCACATGATAAGAGTACTCTCTTCCAGAGCGGATCCAGGTTTGGAGGTGCCTGATGCTTGTACAATTTTGGAGAATCTCTTTAAGAAAAAAACCCTTAAAATTATGAATAAAATATTAGGTACAGAAATAAATATTTACTTAAAAGAGGCCCATACAAGTGAGAAGGCCTAAAGCTTCAGAAGTATTGTGGTAAATTCACCCTGCATGCCTCTGCCCACCTAATGGTGTTGTTGTGGGGATTAGGTGAGGGGATGCTCCTTTAACTGTCTTGAGTGCAGTGCTGGGCACGTGGCTCTCAATAGGTAGTGGAAAATATCGAGGGTGATAAAATAATAGTAATAATAATAATAATAACAAAAACAACAGTAATGACTGACAGCCTGAAGTCTGCATAATTGTCTGAACAGTTGACTTCCATCTATAGACCTCTGCACTCTTGGTTCAAATTCTGACCCTCCCACCAGTGTATGCAGGAGGACACAGAGAAGTCACTTTCCTTCTCTGAGCGTTGATTCGTTTATCATCTTTGTAGAATGTATGTATGAAAGAGATGAGCAGGCCAAGAAATCCTTTGTTTCCTCCAGAACTTTGCTCTCCTGCTTTTATAGGGCACTTGATAACTCCAGTTCCCTCCTGAATTTCCTCTTGGGAGATAAGGATAAAGGTGTATGTTTTCAGCAGCACTTTGAACACCTCAAATAAAGAAAGTGACATTTTTCATGGTGGTTCAGCTTTGCATGTCAGTCTAATAGGGCCTGGGGTTGGACAATTCCTCTTAACATTCTGCCTTACTGTGATGTTCACACACACAAGAAACAATTATTAAGCACTGACTGTGTCTGGCTCACCTACTGTGTTAGGTGCGGAAGCACAGGAAAGGTGGTCATCGTATTTATAATTCATCGAGAGTGTGTAGGTACAGCAGCAGGGCCAAAAGCCGTGCATGCTTTTTTTTTTTTTTTTTTTTTAATTTTATTTTGTCGATATACATTGTAGCTGATTAATGCTCCCCATCACCAAAACCTCCCTCCCTTCTCCCTCCCCCCCTCCCCCCAACCATGTCCTTTCTGTTTGTTTGTTGTATCAACTTCAAATAATTGTGGTTGTTATATCTTCTTCCCCCCCCCCGGTTTGTGTGTGTATGTGTGTATGTGTGTGTGTGAATTTATATATTAATTTTTAGCTCCCTCCAATAAGTGAGAACATGTGGTATTTCTCTTTCTGTGCCTGACTTGTTTCACTTAATATAATTCTCTCGAGGTCCATCCATGTTGTTGCAAATGGCAGTATTTCATTCGTTTTTATAGCTGAGTAGTATTCCATTGTGTAGATGTACCACATTTTCCGTATCCACTCATCTGATGATGGGCATTTGGGCTGGTTCCAACTCTTGGCTATTGTAAAGAGTGCTGCGATGAACATTGGGGAACAGGTATACCTTCGACTTGATGATTTCCATTCCTCTGGGTATATTCCCAACAGTGGGATGGCTGGGTCGTATGGTAGATCTATTTGCAATTGTTTAAGGAACCTCCATACCATTTTCCATAGAGGCTGCACCATTTTGCAGTCCCACCAACAATGTATGAGAGTTCCTTTTTCTCCGCAGCCTCGCCAGCATTTATCGTTCATAGTCTTTTGGATTTTAGCCATCCTAACTGGGGTTAGATGGTATCTCAATGTGGTTTTGATTTGCATTTCCCGGATGCTGAGTGATGTTGAGCATTTTTTCATATGTCTGTTGGCCATTTGGATATCTTCCTTAGAGAAATGCCTACTTAGCTCTTTTGCCCATTTTTTAATTGGGTTGCTTGTTTTCTTCTTGTAAAGTTGTTTGAGTTCCTTATATATTCTGGATATTAATCCTTTGTCAGATGTATATTTTGCAAATATTTTCTCCCACTCTGTTGGTTGTCTTTTAACTCTTTTAATTGTTTCTTTTGCAGTGCAGAAGCTTTTTAGTTTGATATAATCCCATTTGTTTATTTTTCCTTTGGTTGCCCGTGCTTTTGGGGTCGTATTCATGAAGTCTGTGCCCAGTCCTATTTCCTGAAGTGTTTCCCCTATGTTTTCTTTAAGAAGTTTTATTGTCTCAGGGTGTATATTTAAATCCTTAATCCATTTTGAGTTGATTTTAGTATACGGTGAGAGGTATGGATCTAGTTTCATTCTCCTGCATATCGATATCCAGTTATCCCAGCACCACTTGCTGAAGAGGCAGTCCCTTCCCCAGTGAATAGGCTTGGTGCCTTTGGCAAAGATCAGATGGAAGTAAGTGTGTGGGTTGATTTCTGGATTCTCTATTCTATTCCATTGGTCAGTGTGTCTGTTTTTATGCCAGTACCATACTGTTTTGGTTATTATAGCTTTGTAGTATAGCTTAAAGTCAGGTAGTGTTATGCCTCCAGCTTTATTTTTTTTTGCTCAGCATTGCTTTGGCTATTCGTGGTCTTTTATTGTTCCATATAAATGTCTGAATAGTTTTTTCCACGTGCATGCTTTTTTCACTTTATGTTTATGAGAATCTAATGATATAGGCACTATTATTAGCTTTTTTTCCCTTGCAGATGAAGAAACAGGACAGGTAAGTGATGGCCACAAGATCTCACCCTAAGGTAGTCTGACTGTGGCAGATTGTATTTCCAAAGAAGGCCACCATCTCATAATGTGACATTGATCCTCTTCCCATGGAGTGGTAGGATCTATGCCCCTTCCCTTTGAACTTGGACAGAACTTTATGACCACCTTGTCTGACAGAGTATGGTGAAAATGACCTTATGTGACTCCAGAGGTTATACCCTAAAAAGCGATCCACTTCTGGCTCGTTTACTTGGGACACTCACTCTTGGAACCCAGCCACCATACTGTGAGGAAGGCCAGTGGCCCTTGCAGGGGAACCAGTGGAGAGGCCACATGCAGGTGTTTCAGTCGACAGCCCCAGCTGAGGGTCCAGCAGACAGCCAGATTTAACCACCAGACACATGAGTGAGGGAGCCTTTGAGGTGACTCCAGTCCCAGCTGCCATCTGCTTGTGACCAAATGAGAGATGGAGCAAAACCACCCAGCTGAGCCCAGTCAACTCTTGGAACCAAGACAGACCATAATAAAGTGATTGTGTTTTTAGGCACTAGGTTTTGGGGTGATTTGTTATGCAGCAAGAGATAACTGGACACATTTACAAAGGCTGTTCTCCTAACACTACACTCCTCACGTGTCTCACCAAACGGCCAGCCTGGTGGGAGAGGTGGACAAACAGCAGGCACTTCCACCACAGGTGTATTGCCATGATGGGGCAAGCACAGGCAGCCCATATTTGCAGCCCCATCTGGATCTCCACCCAGAAGATTCTGGAGAGTTCTGGAAGACTTCCCAGAGGAGGTGCCAACTACTCAGTTTCAAAAAGTAAACAGGCATTCCTGGGGCAATCCAGGAAGAGGGAACAGAGCATGAAAGGGCCTGTAGGCTTCAGGGATGTTGGCAACTTTGGGGAGCTGCCCCAAGGCCTGCCCAGGTGAAAGGCAGCACCTGTAGGGGAGGGGAGTAGGAGGCCAGTGGGAAGGCCAGCAGGGGCCTGGATGTGAAGGGCCTTGAATGTCCCTCTGGAGAGTCTGAGGGCACTGCAGAAAGAGCTCTAACTCTACTGTCAGATGCTTGGGCTTGAATCCCAGACCTTGGGCAAGTCACTGTACCTCTTTCAAGCACTGTCAGTGAGAAGACATAAACCAATACTGTAGCTACCACCTTCTCTTGTTTTCCTGGGGCACAGGATGTGGGTTCCAGTTCTGGGTCTCCCTCTGTTCCCTGTGGGATCTCCAGCAAGTCTCTTCACCACTTGAAACTCATTGTCCTCTCAGGTTATATGAGAATAGTGACTGGTCTTCCTCCCTCACGGTGACATAAACAGGCTTCAAGACAGGAACAATTGAGGGCCCAGCATGCATCACGTGAAGGAAGCAGGCAGCCAAGGGCCCCTGCGTCTTAAGGCACAAATGAACGAATGAATGAATGAATGAATGAATGAATAAATGCAGCCTCGGCAGGGTGGAGTGGGGACAGGAGGCAGGTTGAGGATGCAATTGTCCAGCTCAGAGCTGTTGGTGTGATAGATGGGGAGGAAAGGGGGCTTGATGCCAGAGGGAGGAAGGAAGCCCCAGCTTGGACCCTGAGGTTAATAATCATTACTTCTCCGTCAAATCCCACCTGAATTAAAAGGGGCAGGAGAGAGAGACAAACAGACACAAAGACAAGGAGAGACAGAGATAGCCATAGAGAGAGAGCCAGAGACAGACAGAGACAGAGAGACAGAGAGACAGAGAATCAGAAAGATAGCGAAACAGAGAGAGAGACAGAAATAGCCAGAGAGAGACAGAGAAAGAGAGACAGACAGACAGACAGAGGGACGGAGAGACTGCCTAGCAAGCTGTTGATGTAGATGTTAGAGTGATTTTCTGAACTGCAGATGGGAGTGCCAGGAGAATGAGGAAATGCTTCAGCTTCTGACATTCGACTGGCCCATCCAGCTTCCTCTGTCACTCCCCACACGGACCTCCCTGCCCTCTGGCTGACATCCATCCCCTCTCCCACCGCTGGACCTCAGCTCATGAGGGCTGTGCCTCCCTAGGGAGGAATCCAGAGAGTGTGTCCTGGTAGACCCAGCTCCTGTCCTGAGAAAAACCTCTTGGATTCCCCAACGGCCATATATGTTCCTCCGCTACTGATGCCCTGACCAAACACCTATCACTGTCCCAAGGCTGTGAGCTCTTGGAAGATGGACCCAGCACAGAGCCCTTGTCCCCCTCCATCCAGGCCAGGAGGACACCGGTGGGGAGGGGGCTGGAGGATGTGGGCATTGGGGGCAACCCCAGAGCAGGGACTTTGCACCTGCTCTGGAGTTGGGCATCAGCAGTGCCCATCCTGGCTGGCCCACACAGATGCAGAGATGGTCACACTCCCCAGAGTGCACCAACTGCTGGGCCCAGTTTACAGGGATTCTCTTATTCCGCAGAGAGGGCAAAGTGCTTGTCCAGGCTCACACAGCTGGGAGGTGATGGAGGGTGGACTTGAGCCCAGGTAGCTGGACTCCAACCCTGAACTCCTAAACACTGTGGGTCCCCAGGCCCAACCTTTTTTCTTACCCACTGGATGGAGGGGATTTATTAATTTATTCAACAAGAGGCTGGGGGACACATTGGGTCACAAGATGGAGGTCACCCTGCCCGGGCGGGGTTAGAATCTGCTGTGGAAAAACATATTGAACCAATTGAGGCCCCTATTGTAGAGGGGACCTGAGAGAGTTTAACTGGAAGAGCTGTCCTGATGGGGGTGTGGTGGGAAGATTGTCAGGGACCATCCCGAGGGAAAGGCTTTTCACAGAGGAGGCATTTTCTAGCAAATTGTAGAGGACTGAGGTTCAGGCAAAGCGATTAGCATGTGCAAGTGCTGTGAGGCTGGGAGGGAGCGGGGAGGGCTCAGGGGCCACTGTGTGCAGAGCCTTGGAAATTTCTAGAAAGACTTTGAATTCTTAAGATTTGCTAAGCATGTCACATGATTTTGATCTGACACCACCGTGTGAAGTAGCTTCTATTTGATGCCCATTTTGCAGGAGGTGTAACTGAAGCTCAGAAAGGTGCAGACACTTGCCAAAGGTCACACAGCAAGCAGGTGTCAGGCCCAGGATGCCCGTGACTCCTGACTCTTTGCTCTTAACCCTCCCTCTGGCCTCTTCATTTGTTCTGTCTGTGGGAGGTTAGAACCAGGACAGGAGAGACCCCAGCCTCCTCTCCTCCAGCATCCCCAGCCCTGGCCCAAGCAGCCTTAGAAGGAGGAGCAGGGGACATGTGGAGGCTGAAGAGAGAAGAGTGGAGCCTGAGGATTTGTCCCCCTGAGCGTATGGGGCCCCAGGCTGCTGGTTCTGCCTGCTCCAGATTAGTGGGAGGGAGCAGATTAAGGGCTTGCTGGGAAAAGTATTTCCAGAGTAATGAGTGGTGGGTGCTCAGAGGACCAAGGTCCAGCTGCCTCTCAGTGAGAGGAAATGGCAGCCTGTTGTCAGGGATGGGGGATGGAGTCCAAGCTGGGAGAGGAGGGAGAGAGACGTTTGGTGCAGTGGACCAAGGCTGTCAGTGGCAAATGTTTGATTTCTGGAGTTGACCCATCTCCATCGGGAACGGATGATGTAAAATGTGTGCATGTCTCTGCATGAGCAGAGAAAATCATTGTAACATCAAGCAACAAATGTCTCAGGGATCCCACGACCACCTTGTGGCCCAGCAACACCGGGTTAGACACTACAGGTGTAACCCACATCTTCACCCTTCAGAGGAGTAAACGGGGTGCAGAGACGGGGGCAGAAGTAATGCCCGTGATCTTATGATGATTCTAGCTACAGTTAGTTGAGGACTTACTATATGCCAGGCTTTGAGCTTGGCACTTTATTTTCAACAAATAATGCATCTTGACTAACTGCCTTCTATGTACTTAACTATTGTTCTATTCATTTATGTTTTTATATGCCCTAGTCTCCCTCATACAAATGTCTGAGAAATGTGAATCTGCTCCTTTATCTGCTGGGGAAGCTTGTGTTAGTGTGTGTGCTGGCCAGAGGAGCCCCGTAGCACCTTCCCCAGATAATCTTACTTAATCCTACCAGCAATCCCATAGTAATAATAACATCTGACAACTATTTCATTCTTGCTGCCTGCTTGGAACTGTGACTTTAAAATCCTTACAAGGAGTCTACGAGGTATCAGAGAGAGTTTTGCTGTTTCCATTTTGCAGATGAGAAAACTGAGGCTCCAGGATGAACTGACTTGCTGTTCAGCCAGCAAGTGGTAGAGCCAGGGTATCTGTCTGATTCCAGTGCCCTAAGTATGATCCTGAATGTTGAGTGTCATCTTGTCCAGATGTGTGAGCAACTACAGCGTATGGAATTAAGGTTAGCTTCAAGAAGACTTCCTGACAATCTCAAAGGCCCTGAGGAGAGTTTCACAGGTGTCCCTGGAAGAATCAGGCTGTGCTTTCTGGCCCTACTTGAAGGCAAGGAGATGCACCTCAAGACCTCTTGAGGCTGCTTCCAGCCTGGACTGGACCTTACATGTTCATGTTTCTCCCTTTGTCCCTCGAAGGTCCACTGGGGGCCTGCCTGGCTTTGTCTTTGGGTGGGGGCTTTCCTCCCAGCCCCAGGCTCCAGGCTGGCCTCTCACCTCCCTATTACCCTCCCCCAAGTCCACACTTCTCTCTGTGCCCACCCAAGCCAGCATGGGTCACATCCTTCCCTGTCCTCCTCTTTCCTTCCTCTCCCAGGACACTGTCCCCCATCCCTGCCTACCTCTCAGATGCCCAGGGCAATGTCCAGCTCAGAGAAGGTGTCCAACAAAAAATGTAAAAAGAAAATGAATGAAATCAGCCTTGAAAAGTCCTTTAGACATTCATTCATTCATTTAGTCAATCAACCACTATTGACTGAACAAATGCCGTGTGCCAGACAGTGTTCTGGGGGCTGGGGAGAAAGCAGCGAACAGACCAGACAGAACCTCTACCCTCGGGGAGCTCACATTCTCCTGATGGGAAGGTAGAGAGTGAACAAAGAAGCAATGGGCCAATTGTATAGTGTGTTAGAAAGTCTGGGCCATGGGGGTGAGGGGTATAGCAGGATAAGAGATCAGGGAGAGTCAGAAGGTTGGGTGCATTTTTATGTAAGATAGTCAGGGTATCCTCATAGGGAGAATAGAATTTCAGCAAAGACTTGAAAAAGATGAGGGAGTGTGTTATGAGGATGTCCAGGGAAAGAATGTTCCAGGCAGAGGGAAACAGCCAGTGCAAAGGCCCTGAGGTGGGATCTGGAACAGCAAGGCAGGCAGTGGCTGGAGCAGAGAGGGTGGGGGGTGGGAGCTGTGGATAGTAGGGGGTGGAGGCAGCCAGATGGGCCAGTAGCAGATCGTGGGGGCCTTGTAGGACACAGGAAGGACTTGAGCTACTTCTGTGAGTGAGACAGAAGCCATGGGAGGATTTTGAGCACAGGAGGGATGTGATCTTATTTATTAGTTTAACAGGATCCTTCTGGCAGCTGTGGGGAGAATGGACTGTAGGGGGCTGGGGTGGAAACAGAGACCAGTGAGGAGGCTGCTGCAATAGTCCAAGTGTGAGATGATGGTGGTTTGGGTTAAGGTGAAGGCATGGAGCGGAGGAGGAGCGGGAGGGATTGGGTCTGTTTTGGATGTTTTACTCAGTCACTCACTCATTCATTCTGTTATCCATCCAGCGAATAAATATTTACTGAGAACTTCCCCTGTGCCAGACACTGGGAGTACTGAACACTAAATAAAATAGACCTAAAACAGACTGCCCAAATGGAGCGGAAGTTTAGTGGAGAGACAGATATTAATCCAATGAATATAAAATAAACATATTATTACACACTGCAGTAAGTGCCAGGAAGGAGAGGACCGGGGGCTATGAGAACACAGCCTGGGGACCTTGTCATACACGTGGAGAAACTGAGGCACACAGAGGGAACATGACTGGTTCAAGGTCACACGGCAAGTCCCAGGCAGAGCTAGGGAAAGAACTCAGCCCACATCTCCCCCTCCCTGGGTCTCCCAGGAGGTGGCTGTCATCCCCCTTCACTGTGTCCCTGAACCTGGGCCTCCCCCACTGCAGCTGCCCACGGTTTACGACCCCCGGAAGCCCCTCTGAAGCATCTTGTCGGTGAGGCCCTGGCCACGGGAGATGGGCTCGTCCCTGCTCGGCCTGGGCAGCGGCGGATCGATTGTGCGTGTGCTGCCCTGATACTCCATCTCATTAGGCCTTCGTTTTCATCTCCCGGCTTCCTGGCAGCCTTCAAATTATCCCATAAAATTTATTTACTATTTCATGAATACATAAGCAGCAGGCAGGCACAAGCTTTTTATATATTTACACTGTATATATTTCACGGGAGACTTATAGCTGTCTCTAAGGCAGAGAGGGGGAGAGGGAGAGAGAGCGAGCAGACGGAGCCGGCAGCTGGTGGCAGAGGGAGGGAGGCGGAGGGAGATGCGGCAGGCAGGAGGGGACACGGGGCCCATGGTGCCCACAGTGCCCATGGCCACGCCAGGATGGAATGAGGGAGGGCTCCACTTTGGGACACTCATCCTGGGGAAATGGAGGTAGGGCAGGGGTCCTGAGCTCTGGAGGCTGAGGCTGAGATTGATGCTCAGGGTTAGTGGTTCTGGGGTGTGAGGCTCCAGCCTTGGAATAGTCTCTGGTAAGTGGATGCTGATGGGTCAGAGGGGAATTCTGACCCTGGCAAAGGGCTGGACCCTCATCTTGGACCCAGAGAAAGCCCCAACTCTTGTTCCAGACTGAGTCCTGACCCTGGTCACAGACTGAGCCCTGATCCCAATCACAGACGGGGCTCTGACCTCAGTTACAGACTGAGCCCTGACTTGGTCACAGCCTGAGTTCTGACCCGTATCACAAACTGAATCCTGATTCCAGTTACAACCTAAGCCCTGATCCTGGTCACAAACTGAGCCCTGATACTAGTTAGACTGACCCTACTCCCAGAGGAAGCCTCAACTCTGGTCAAAGGTTGAGTCTTGATTCTAGTCATATACCAAGCCTGACTCTCACTCCAGACCAAGCCCTGACCCTAATCCCAGACTAAACCCTAAGTCTGGTCACAGCCTGAGCCCTGATCCCAACCCTAAGCTGAGCCCTAACCCAGCCCCACGTGATTCCTTGCTCTGGCCTGCCATCTCACTCGTGCACACAAGCAGCCCCCTCTCCCCCCTGGGGTCTGTGCGGTGATTGTGTGTGGTGGCCACAATTCAGTCTCGGTGCTTTAGAAAATGTCATTATCTTCATACAATGAGATGCCAGTTCTTCAACCTTAAAGGACAGTGGGTATGTCCAGGAGATTGTTCTGGAATCAAATCCTGCCTCCAAGACCGGCAGTGTGACCTTAGGAGAGTCTCTCCACTCTTGGTGCCTCAAATTATCCCATCTGTGGAATGAGAGAAATCCAAGTTCTTTCATGTCACTTCCTGGTTTCTCCAGAGATGTGGCTGGTCACACCCTCCAAATGTCAATCCGCTGGTCCCATCACATCATTCATGCATTTCTCATTTCAGCCATTCTGTCTTCATTGTTGCCATGGTTATCATTAACATTGCTAATGTTTCCCGAGCACTCACTATGTACCAGGCCCAGTGCCTTTATTCATTCTAATTTCATAACAACTCTCTGAGGTCAGTTCTCACTCTTTATTTATTTATTAGTTTACTTATTAACTCTTTATCTCTCTAATGATCTCATTTTTCCTCCCTCCCTCCCTCCCTCCCTTCCTCCCTCCCTCCCTCCCTTCCTCCCTCCCACACTTCCTTCCTCCCTTACTCTCTGCCTCCTTCCTTCCTTCATTCAAGAGGCAGAGTCTAGCACAATGATTAGGAGCATGGCCTCTGGACCCAGACTGTCCGGGTTCAAATTCTGGCTCCATCCTTTACTAACGGTATGACACTGGCAAGTTAGTTAATCTCTCTGCCCTGGCTTCTGCATCTGTAAAATGGGAATAGTAATAGTCCTCACTAAGAATTGGTGCAAATATTACTTGAGTTAAGAAATCAGAAATGCTTAGAATAGTGCTCAGCACAGAGTGAACAGTGAGTAAGTGCTGGCTATGATGATTCATAGAGCCACTGGTTAACCCAAGTGTACTGGGCTCCTTCTGTGTGCTGGCCACTGGGCTGGCCACCAGGGTTTCAGTGATAGACAACACACAAGAAAGTAAATAATGACAACAAATATAGAAAAGCCACTATGTGCAAGAAACCTAACACTCTTTGTTTCAATCCTCTTAATATCCCCAAGAGATGAACACAATTGTTATTACCGCTTTGCAAATGAGTGAACTGAGGTCCAGAGAGGTTATGTGACTTGTCTGAGGATGCACAGCTCATTGATAATGAGCCTAGCTTGGAATCCAAGAGCTCTGGCTGTTCAGCAGGTGTGCCTACCATAGGCGACATGGCCATCTTGCCATCTCATGCATTCAAGGAGAGTAGTGCTCTCTGAGAGGGTACACAAAAGACTATGTATGGGGGGCTGAGCAATGAGCTCTGCCTGGGCCAGGGTGGGAGTACAGTCCTTTGAGCTGCACCATCCAAGAGAATCTTCTGGAGTCATCTCATCAACAACCCCCTAGGCTCTCCCCTGACCTTCGTCCAACCCCCAAAATACCTGCTTTCCCTGTGAGTCCCCCACTTCCCCTGCTTTTCCAGGGAGGCTGTGAATACACATGCTATGGGGGCAAAGGCTGTAAGAACCCTGTAGCCTCCACTGTGCAGAGAGGCGCTCCATAATTGCACAGGGCCGAATGTGGAGGCAAGTCGGGGCCTGCTCGCCAACACATGCAAAGCCTGGGCCCCAAGGCGGGCACCTACCTTACCGCAGCTTCTTTGTCTGGACCATGTAGCATTTATTATTAATGGTAATAATAATTATAATTGCTTACTGATCTCCCCCAATGCACCCGACACTCTACCCAGCACTGAATTCGGGTCACTGCCCAGCAGACTCACAAATCTATGCCCCGTGCAATGCATCGCACAGTGCTGGTGCTCAATAGATATCCAATAATGTCACTAAGTCAACATGTACTGTCCTGGCCCACCACGTCCAGGTGCACATTCTTATCCAGTTGATAACCAAAGAGCCTCTGCATTAGGTGCATGAAATCAGTCTCTGACCAACAAGCATTAATCACTTCCTTTATTTTTTTTAGCATTTGCCATGGACCGAGAAAGTGCTCTCTCAGAATATAAGAGAAATAAAGGAGAGATGCTGTCCCAGTCCTCAGAAATTGTCTAGGATTGTGTTTCTCCACCTTTAACATGCACACAGATGCCCTGGGGATCTTGTTAAAATGGAGAGTCTGATTCAGTAGGTCTGGGGCCTGACACCCTGCATTTCTAACAAGCTCTGCATATAGAGATGCTGATGCTGCAGACCTGCAGGCCGTGCTTTGAGTAGCAGGGCCTAAGTAAGGATTGACAATATTCACCTGCAAATAAGTAAAGGCCAAGAGGGGGTAGGAAAGAGCACGTGTTCTGGAGTCCAATGGTTCAGCCACATAATTTAGCTTGTGTGACCTTGGGCAAGTGACTTCACCTTTCTGGGCCTTGATTTTCTTGTCTTTGGAAAATATGGATGATGTTACCTACTGCATAAACTCCTTGCTATGGTTTGGATGTGTCCCCACAGTTCACGTGTTGAAAACTTAATCCCCAATGCAACGGTGTTGAGAGGCGAGACCTTTAAGAAGCTGTCAGGTCAGGAGGCCTCTGCCCTCATGAATGGATTAATGTCATTAATGCAGAGTGGGTTAGTTATCCTGGGAGTGGGCTGATAAACGGATGAATTTGGTCCCATTCTTCTCTCCCTTTCTCTGCCCTTTGTACCTTTTGTTTCTAAAGTCATTTTATATTTAGAGTTCCTACACTTGTCTCACTTCATCCTCTGAAGGACGAAGGTTTGTTAAACTGCCTCAAAGAATGAAGGGCAAGACAAGGATGGTTATCCCTCCCATTTCACAGATGAGGAAACCGAGGCCTATAAAGGTTTTTCTCATTTAGGAGTTCATTCAACCAACCTATGTTGGGCGCCTGCTATGTGCCCAGCACTGTGAGGAAACACCAAGGACAGGGGCTCGCCCAGTGTTTCTTAGATATCACTGAGCTTCAGAATCCCTGAGGGAGCTTGTTAAAATGCATATTCCAGGGCCCCACCTCCACAGATGGTGATTTAGTGGGTATGGTTCAGGAGAGGGCCAGAAATCTGCACATCCAAAAACAAAACAACAACAAAAAAACTGCAGGTGATTCTGGCACAAGAGGTCCTATCTGGAAAGACTTTGAGAAACACCAGTTTGGAAGGTCAGGCCGATTCGGACCAGGACAGAAGAATGCACAGGACCCAGGGACACAGCAGAGTCCCCACCCGGGGTAGGGGGCAGGGGCTCTCCAGCCAATGGTTTCTGGGCCTTGCACTTTTCCCTGCCCTTCCAAGCATCTGGTCTTCCACTGCCAAAGTCTCGACCCTCTCTGTATCCCAGCTACTGAGCTGGGTCAGCCAAGTACCCCTATTACCCCAAGGGAAGGTTTTTCAGGTGACTTGGGCCAGGCAGGGACCAGAGACAACTGGTTTTAATTTTGTAACATACTTTTCAGTTTATAAAGCACTCTACAGTTTATGAAGAGCTTGCCCAAATTTTGAAGCACTTCCCAGTGTACAAAGGACTTCACAGAGCACTTACACCCTCACGGCTGCTCCTTTAGGGGGACTCCTCATTGCCATTTTGCAGTTGAGGAGACTGCGTCTGAAGAGAGCAGCCTGAGGGCCCCAGCAAGTTAGCTGAGGCTAGACCCCACGTGTTCTTCAACCAAATCCTGAGCTCTTTCTAATCAAGAGAATGTAGAGGACAAGACATTGCCCAAAGACCTGCCCACCCTGCCATGCCTTCCCCTCTCCTAGCATCCTCTGGCTCCTGGCACTTGAAGCAGCACATTCTTGTTACCAATGAGGCCAGCCACCTGCACATCCTCCCCGCTAATGCCTCCCTCCACTTTTCAAAAAACTCCCATTGGAAATAGCAACCCTAGCCCTTTACATCTATTCCTTGCCACCCTGCTACATGGGCATCTTAATTCCTGTTTCACAGAAGAAACAGAGTGTCCAGAAGGTCAAGTTGCTTGCCTGAACTCACATCTACTAATCCAGTGTGGCAGACCTGAATACAGTTCTAAGTCCTATGTTTGTGCTCTACATGGCTGAGCTGAATCTCTGCCCTGTTCTTGAGGTCTAAATCCTGGCCACCATGCTCAGAACCATCCTCCAGCGAGCAGGGACACTGACTGGCCCCTTCATCCACACCTGTCCCTGGACCTGAAAGCAGGGGGCTGCATCTCATTATTCAGACCGCCACCTGGTGGAGCCCACATCGCTGGGAATTTTGGGATGCTGTTATTGCTGAATACTGTAGCAATTAATTGCAGAGGAAAACAGGGGAGAGCGGAGGGAGAAAGGAAGAAGCAGGAGGAAGGAGGGAGGGAGAGAGAGAGAGAGATAGAGACAGAGGCTGAGAGAGAATTGGCTGGACCGCGAGAGAGCCCTTTGCAAGATTTCTCTGTTAGCGGTGTGGGAGACTAAGAACAGACTCCCTCCAACCTGCTGGCCTTATGCTCAGGAAATGACCAAAGATAAGCCTAAAGAAATCAGGTTGAGACCCACAAGATGTGGCAAGGCCACTGGTGGTTCAGATCCTCTGTGACTGAAACAACCAGTCCTGGGGGGGTCAGATGAGGCGGTCAAGTACAAATGGGCAGGTTGGTCTGTGCACAAAGGTGCTGGGCCAAGAGATGCCTGGGGGACTCTGCCAACAAGCCATTGCCCCTGGCCCAGGGCCATGCCCTCCTGGAAGAAGGGCAGCCTTTCTCTAATTTGTACAAAGATGCCACATGGGCTAGTGATGGTCTTGGTTCAGAGGGAATGAAGACCTGGTGACTCACAGTCTGGACTACCCCCAAGCTAACAAGAGCCTGGAAGGAAAAGGCTTGATTTCAGCCTCACTGAATCACAGGGGAAGCCCAACCTTCCACAAGAGAGAAACACACAGCAAGAAAAGGAGGGGATGTTTATTATTTCATTTTGATTTTCTAAATATACTCATCTGCTTGAAGATAAGAGCAAGGCATTGTTGCCAGGTAAATGCTGCTTTTTAAAATATTTTTCCTCTCTCGTAGTAGACTTGCCTTGTTTTGGTTTTGATGGGAATGATGTTTTAGAGTGATTTCCACTGGAGATTTTTCTTTGGAGGTTCAAAGCCTAGAATAGGAAAGTGAGCCCTTCCCCAAACCTCTGGCTATCTAAAATTCCTCCATCCATCCGTCTGCCCACCCACCCATGCATCCATCTATCCATCCATCCATTCATTTTCCATCTATCCATCCACCCATCCCACAAATGCATTCCTTCATTTATTGACTTGACAAATATCTATTGAGTGCCCACTGTGTGCCGGGCACTCTGTAGGCACTGGAGATCTAGTGGTAAACTACGCAGATCAGATCCCTGCCCTTATGGGCCTGACATTCCAGTGGGGGAAACAGACTATAGACAACTCAACAAACAGGCAATGTTATCTCAGCCAATGACAAATGCCATACTGAGAGTTAAAACATGACAATGTGCTAGAAAGGGACAGAGGCCTAACTGAGACCACACAGTCAGGGAAGGACTGTCTGAGGAATGACACATACACGAGGCCTGGATGGCAAGCAGGACGCTCTTCCATTCAGGTAATCACCCAATGCTTGATAGTTATGATGTGGTGCCTCAACATCACCAACATTAAAGCCCTACAGAGCTATTTTTAAAGCCTGGAAATGTTCACAACCAGTCCAATGTCAGTCAGCCAGGTCAGCCTCTCAAGGTGACAGGGAAAAGGCACCTAGTCTTTGGTAACTATTTGACATCAAAAACTATGTATTATCACTGATGACAATGACATCCTGCATTTGAGGGGCAGAGTAGAGTACAGTGCGGTGGGAATACCAGAGGGCTAGACCCCTCATCCCTTTCTCTGCTATGCCATTTCTAATCCCTTTGTTTCTAGCTTCCAACAGCATGGTCCTTGGAGATCTGAGCTATAATTCTAGCTCTGTCATCTACCAGCTGGGTGACCTTGGGCAAGTAACTTTGCCTCTCTGAGCCCCAATTTCCTCATCTGAAATGGAAACCTTGCCTCTAAAACATATATTTTCCCCATAGTTTAATGATCTCAATATCAAGATAGGTTTTATAATCCAGTACTTCTCAGACTTCAATATGCCCACAAATCCCCTGGGGTTCTTACTAAAATGCAGATTCTGATTCAGTAGGTCTGGGGTGCGGCCAAGATTCTGCACTTCTACCACGTTCTCAGGTGACATGAATGCTTCTAGTCCATCGACCACCCTTTGAGTAGCCAGGAAGCAGTTGACTTATACATTTAATGTGGTTGTTATTAAATTGGGGGGCAAAGCTACGGTTGATGGAATTTTCGATTTCAGGAAATGCATTAACCCTGTGTTTCATTTTATTCCCCCAGTAACTCCATAAAATGTTTGTAAAGCACCCAGCACACAGCCCAGTACGTCGAAAACATTAATAGATGTTAGCTCATTCCTTTGAAAACCTCAAGAGCTGGTGCAGGATGTGAAGGCAGACGCTGGACTTTGAGGTCCATCTATAATTGGATGCGATCCCCATGAGGCCAAATGTAGGAGGGGGCGGGATGCAGGCAGGCTCGGTGGAGAGAAAAATGTTAATTCCTCTCTCCATCCCCACATGCCCCAGCTCAGGGACGTGTTTGATCAGGCCTGCATCAAACGACACATTTGTAACAAGACAAAACCGAGCGCAGGGACTGAGCCGATTTGAATTGGTCCCACTCACCCCAGCTCTCCCCATCCCGACCTCCTTCAGGTAGACACTTGCAAATGCTTGTTTCAAGCCACAAAACTGACAAGCACCTGGACAATTTTGCCTGATATTAGAAACTCAGAGAGGAAGGGCTGGTGGGAGAAGCAGGAAGAGAAGCTGGGTTTTATTTAGGGACTGGGACCTTAGGAGCTGAGAAACAAAGAGGGGAAGAGAGTTTGCTAGGAAGGAAGCTGAAGAAGTAGGGCACTATTTTATAACCCTCTGACAGCCCATAACAAGAACGATGCCATCTTGTAAACAGCATATTTGAGTTTGCACCTTCCGGTCCATTCCTGCACCTGATACAGGCAACAGCACTAGGAAGAGGCAGTAACAGACTTTTTTACTTTTATTTTTCAGCCAAGGAAATGGAGGCTTGGAGACTTGTATGAAATTGCCCACTAGTGAGTGATGAACTGGATCCAGCAGACGCAGGATGTCTGGGATGGGGCCTGCTACTCTGCATTTCTAACCAGCTCCCAGGCGATGCGATGGGGCTGGTCCATGGACCACATGTGAAGCACAAAGATGTATCGACTTACACATTGAAGAGATGCAAGCCAGAAAATTGATCTGCTGCCACCCCAGAGCTGTGTTGTTTATTTATTCTGCCCGTATGTATTGGGTGTTTTTCATGTCCCAAGTGTTGTACTGAGGTAGAATAGAGGACAAGACAGGCCTGCCTCCTGGCCTGGTGGAGTTTAGACCAAAAGCAAATGAATTAAACTCTTACAAAATTGTAATAAGAAGGGTTATGCATAAAGCACACAGAAGTACATTATAAATAGGGGAGGAATGTAGTATGCAGAACAGCCACTGCTGAGAGAGCCTAATCAGTGTAGCTGAGGTAGGGTATTTGCAGCCAGGGTTGGGTGCCAGGCTCCCACTCCTCCCAGGAGTGTCTGAGAGTGTTATACCTTGATATGCCCATAAACGTGGTAAAAAAATCAACCCCAAACACAGTTTGGATGTTGAAGCCCTAGCCCTTCAGATTTTTTGAATCGGAAAGAATGTCATCTACCCTCATTGGGCATCAGAATTCTCTGGGCATATGGCTGTCAGATTAAGAAAATAAAAACACAGGATGGACAGTTATGTTAGAATTTCAGATAGACAACAAATAATTCTTTTTTTTTTTTTTTTGGTATAAGTATATCCCATGCAAAATTTGGGATATGCTTATACTAAAAAAAATTATTTGCTGTCTATCTGAAATTCAAATTTAACCGGGTGTCCTATTTTTCATTGCAACTCTACCTGGGCAGCTTTAAAAAATACGGATTCAAGTTTAACTGGCATTAGCATTGTCTCAAAATTCTCAGGTAATTTTAATCAGCAGCTAAGAGTTGAGATACACTGATTTAAAGGAACAGCAGACTGTAAGCCGGTAGAAAGAGCCAATTCCACATTGCAGTTGTCACCTGGCCTTACCGCTATGACCTGGGAATCTCCAATGTTCAATTTTTAAAGCAGTTTTGGGGTTTAACATACATCAGGTGATTTTCAGCCCTTTGCCAATGCTTAATAAGAACTGTTTTGATAGGCTAGCAGCTGTGAATGAGGGCAGCAGTCATGAGTGAAATATCACTAACTCTTCAGTCAAGTATTCAATATTTCTATTATTATAGCTGATATTTATTGAACCCTTACTCTGTGCCAGGTACTATACTAAGCACTTTCAAAACATGCTATTAGTTTGTTAATTAACCTTTACAAAAACCCCATAGGGTAGGCACTATTATAATTCCCATTTCGTAAATGAAGCTGAAGTCCAGAGAGGTTAAATATCTTGCCCAAGGTCACACAGTCCTTTAGTAAACCCTGCCTCATTGGACAACCTTATGTGACTGGCTTGGTGAAAATCTAAGCATAGAGGGGTTGGTAGATAGGACCAGCTTTGTAGAGGGTGACAGCCCCTTCAAAACTCTAGGCTTTCCTGGGAGGGACAGATAAAAGCTGCCATTACCTGAATGAATACACAGCTCCAGTCTTAGCAGAACCAGAATATCTGTTGTAAAACCCCTATTTCCAAAAATTGTAGAAAAAGAGAACCCTGCAAAGGGAGGAGGCAGACATCTTGGCTACTGAGAAGGACAGCATATGTGCTGATCCCAAGGACAGGAAGGAGAACTGGGTTCTGAGTCTCCTGAAGCAGGGAAGGAAAGGTGGCCAGGACCCCATGCACTGAGCCATCTCTTCTGTCTTCCATGGTCTTCCTCCCCTCCCCTGACTATCTATCTCTCTCCCACTCCAGGCTTCCACATGCCAGTTATCACCACTTAGACCTGCAGTCTTAATGTGGCCATCCTGCAGCTGCTGAGTTTACATATCCTTAGTCAGCAACAGATAATTCAATGTGGTGATAAAAGCATGACCAAAGGTCTGGAAGGTGTACAAGGGTACTTCAAAAAGTTCACGGAAAGATTTGTCTTATCTTTTAATTTTACTTTCCGTGAACTTTATGAAGTATCCTTTTATTAGTTTCCTATTGCTGCTGCCACCTGGGCCCTCAGCTAGACCTGCTGAGTCATCTTTCCTTTTTTATGAAGAATAGCACATGTTTTTGGCTGAGTAGTTCCATCAGCCTATTTCCTGCCTGTAGGATTTTTAGGGTCTGACAGAGCCTTCTTTCATTTCATCCTCTCTCTGTCCCTTTCAGTTCAAGGTGGCAGTGTGTCTGTTAATCTAACAGTGTCAAAAACCTTGTGGGTTTCCCATGTATATCATGGAGATTCATTCCATTAGACAAAAAGCTCCTCCACAGATCTTTCCTGGATAATCTCATCTCTGTTCCTGGTTTCTGCTGAGATAGCTGAGGGGATCAACAAGTCACACGCTTAATCCCTTCAAACAGCCCTCTGTGTGACGCAATACTGTGACATTTTGGTTCTTCTGAGGGCACTAGAAAGACATTTTACAGCCACACCCTTGGCTTTCTCTCCACAGCATGCTTTCCTGACAGTAAATCTACTAATTTTATCATCTTCTGCAATCAGGACAGGCTGAGAATTTCTGAAATTTTCAAGTCCTGATTCCTTTTTACTTAACAGTTCTCTGAATCTCTCTCCTCTTACATTTTACTATAAGCAAGAAGAAGGAACTAGGCCACACTTTTGACACTTTGCTTGGAAATCTTCTCAGCCAAAATATACAAGCTCATCACTTGCAAGTTCTGCTTTCCACATACAGTAGTCCTCCCTTATCTGTGGGGGATGCATTCCAAAACTTCTAGTGGATGCCTGAAACTGCAGATAGCACTGAACCCTACACACACACTCTGTTTTTTTCCTATACAGAAACAGGTGGGTAGCGTCCACAGCATTAATATGCTGGACAAAAGGATGATTCGTGTCTTGGTGGGATGGAGCAGGATAGCATGAGATTTCACTATGCTACTCAGAGCAGCACACAATTTAAGACTTATGGAATTGTTCATTTCTGGAATTTTTCATTTAATATTTTTAGACCGCAGTTGAACACAGGTAACTGAAATCATGAAGCAAAGCTGTGGACAAGGGGGGGGGTGGGGTGCTATTATAACTGCCAGACACAATTCAGCTAGGCTTTTTACCACTTTATAACAAGAACCCTCTTTCCTCTACTTTCCAAAAACATGTTTCTTATTTCTTTCTGAGCCTTCATCAGCAGGATCTTTAGTGTTCATATTTCTACCAACAGTCTGTTTATGATGATTTAGGTATTCTCTAAGATCATATAGGCTTTGACCTCTGTGCTTCATGCTTCCTTCTGAGCCCTCACCAGTGGGAACTTTAACATCCACATTTCTACCAATAGTTCGTTTAAGGCAATCCAGATGTTTTTGTTTTGTTTTGTTTTGTTTTTTAATAGCATGTGCCTTAAAATTCTTCCAGACTCTACTCATCACCCAATTCATAAGTCACTTCCACATTTTTAGGCATTTGTTACAGCAGCACCACACTTCTGACACCAAAATCTATATTAGTTTCCTATTTTTTGCTGTTAAAAATTATCACATACTCAGTGGCTGAAAACAATACAAATCTAACCTCTCACAGCTTTGGGGGTCAGATTTCTAAAATCAGCTTTACAGGGCTAAAATCAAGATGGTAATAGGGCTGGCTCCATCTGGAGGCTCCAGGAGAAAATCTATATCTTACTTCTTCCAGCTTCTAGAAGCTGCCATGGCATTCATTGGCTCATAGCTGCATCACTCCAATCTCTTTTGTCTTCACACTGCCTTCTGCCCTAATTTGGACTCCTTCTGCATCCCTCTCATAAGGACCCTTGTGATTACTCGGGACCACCTGGATAATTCAGATAAGCTCCTTATCCTGAATCCTTTAACTTAATCATATTTGCAAGTCCCTTTTGCCATATAAGGTAACACTCACAGGTTCCATGTGGATATCTTGTGGGGACCATCACTCAGCTTACCACAAAAAGAGAAACACCAGATTATAAACTGGTTACTAGGGTTAGGTCTGGAGTGGGAATGGGGGTGAGGAAGTGGAAGGTAAACAAAAAGAAGGGAGAAAAGTGAGGAGAGAGAGAGCGAGGGAGGAAGGAAAAAACCCTCCATTATAAGAAAAAAGATTTAGCACATGAAAACCAGCATGTGTGATATGAGCCCATTCATTTAAAATTAGATTTATGTAAAATGAGATATATGCATGTGAGTTCACACATAAAGAGATGCATGAAAAGATGGTCACCAAAATATGAAAGGTTAACACTCGGGGTGATGGCATTCGGGGTAATTTTTACAGCCTTCCATTTTTATGTATTTCTTGACTTTTTGAAAAGAATTTTACAATCAGCATGCATTATTTAAATAATTTAAAAATAACACTATTTTATGTGACAAATAATGTTTAAAAATTTTTAAATGAAAAATGAAGATTAGATTCTCAATTCCAAACTCCTGTGAGAGAGGATCTGATTGGCCCCTATTGAGTCAGGTGATCATCCTTGATCCAATCAGCCTGGGAGGCAGGGTCATGTGATGCCAACATGGCTGCCTGGGGCTTTCCCCATTAGGGGATGAGGGAAGGGGAAGTTCTCATGTTGACTGGGCAGAAACTTCAAAAATACCAACTACTCCATGTTAAGTGTTTTATTAGAGAAGATCTATATATGGGTGATGATCAAAGTATTACAACCTTGAATTTGCTATTTTAATTCCTGACCCACTCTGAATCGAGAGCAGCCGTCTTGATGAAAAGCTCAGCTATAATTCCCAGCCCTTGCTGGGCAATGATATGATTTCAGGCATTCTTCCTTGGTGAAAGACCATAGCTAAGATGAAAGATGGTTTCTGCCATCTTTCCACTTGACTTCAATGCTTTTCTTTCCCAGGTGCTCTTCTAGGATGTCAGGGGGAAAAGAGGGTGGTGTATTTTTTCCATGTATCCACTCTGTTATTGTGAAATTCCATCAATTCTATTTTCATATGGTTACCCAATTCAAAAATGATCCTTTAATTTTGGAACTCCCAGAATGCCCCCAAGTCATTTTGGTTTTCAAGAGCAAGACTGTTTTGTTTGTGAATGTTGGTTTAGGGTGGAATTATCTGTGTTGACAGGCATAATTGCCCATGATAGGGGGGAGGGCATCAGCCTTTGGGTCTGTGAGGGTCCCTGAGAGGACCAGGGGCTGCAGATAGGCCAGAGATGAGAGTAGGAGGTAGGAGAAGACTAGAGATAAAGAGAAAAAGAGAGAGGAGAAAGAAGAGGAGAGATTTTGAGAGGCAAGAGAGAAAACACTCAGAGAGTTTTCAGAGCCATAGAGAGAGAAGGTGAGAGATAAAGAGAAATGACACAGAGGCTGAGACAGTGATGGAATTGGCCCCTGTGCCAGGTCCCCAGGGAGGGGTCTTTTGTAGACCATAGTCCTGGCCCTGACTGGGCATCCAGAATCCCTCCTATACAGGCTCAGAGAAGCCAAGTTCAGAAAGACCTTGTTTCCAGCTCTGCTCCATGTCTTACCAACTGTGTGACCTTGACCAAGACATTCAATCTCTCTGAGCCTCAGTTTCTTTATTTGTAGAGTGGGGATAATAATGCCTACTTCCCATAGGGTGCTCTGAGAATTTCTGGAGATAATATACATAAAACACTTAACACAGAGGAGATACCCAATAAATTATCTTTATTATCATCATCACTATTAACAGCCACAACATACCTGTATTCTAGAAAACTGACACATGGGCATTCTGGGTCTTGATGCAAGCAAGGCCCTCAAAGAGAGTGACCAGGATCCAGAGGCAATACTTACCTCCTAGGGCTGCATGAGGATTGAGCAATGAATGTTTACAAATATATGTGAAGAGCTTAGAACAGTGTCCTGAACACAACATGCACCCAGTAAATGCCAGCTATAGTATATACTTAGAGAGAGAGGGGAGGGGAGGAGAGGAAAGATGAGAGGAGAGAGGAGACACGGAGGCAAGACAGACAAACACACCAGAGAAAAAAACAGAGAGGAAGAGAGGGAGAGGGTAGGAGGGAGGGAGAGACAGACACACAGAGAGAAAGAGAGAGGAAGATTCACAGAGAGAGAGAGAGAAAGAGGGAGAAAGAGAGAGAAGAGGAGGGGATAGGAGAAGAGGAGGAAGGAAGGAAGAAGAAGGGAAAGGACGAGAGAGAGAGCCAAGCAGAAACAGAGAGTAGAAAAAGAGAGAGAAAAAAAAAGAAACAGAGAGAAGGAGACAGGAACAGAGAGGGGCAGGAGAGACAGAGAATGAGAAAGGGGCTGTGTGTGCCCAGGGGTCTCTGGTCCCCTCCCCCGATTGCTGCCCAAGCTGTTCCCACTGCCACCCTTTTATCCACCTTCCCCAACCCTACCCTGAAAACCCACACCTTCCGCCAGTCCCTGCCCTATTGCACAGTGCTGTCCAGCCTGTCCCCTACCCACAGGCTGGGGACCTCCATCACGGCGTCTGGCTGCCTCTGCATCATCTGTGTCATTGGGTCCATGTAGATCCTGTCGGTCATAAGCACCATCAACTGCACTGCCCCATCTGTTGCAGCCACCAGCCTCCATCCCGGCTCCCCTATCGAATCATAAGAACCCTAAATGTCCTGCTGTCACCTACCCTTCCTGCTCGGGTCCAAGACAGTTGGGGCCACCAGAAGAGACTTACACAGTAAGATGTTAGCCCTATGTGATAGTCATCCCCCACCCATCTGCCAGGGGGACAGCTAGGGCAGGGGTTCTGCTGGAGTCCCCGTGAGGGGCCCCACCATGTCGCTCAGCCTGGGGCAGCAACCTCAGTGCTGATGGATGAGCAGGCCAGCTACGCTCGTACTGTCTGCCTGCACTCCGCTCGATACTTCTTGGAGTGGGTCCATTTATACTGGGTGATATATGGGTCCATCAGGCACCACTGGAGTGGATACTGCCACCACCCCCTCCTCCTCACCCTGGCCCCTCCGTCGGGATGGGGTGGGGTGGTGGGGCATTAATTCAGCCAAGTAGCTTCACTAGCCTTCTGCCCTTTGGTGCCTGGGCCTGGGATGGTGAACTTGGGTGCAGTGGTCACGAGAGGAGGATGTCTCCCGGGACTCTGGCTTCTTCAGATCCCTGGGCCATGTCACATGCAAGAGGACATGTAGGTGGTGGGTCAGCTCAAGAAACAAGCGCACCTACTATGTGACAGGTACTGTGCTATGTATCAGGGATCCGAGGACCAATCAGACACTCTCTTTGCCTGTGAGGAGTCTGGCAGGGAAGTCAGGGCTTGTGTCCCCAAACAAATAAGGGTGAAGGCAGCACAAAGTAAGTGTCCCTTTGTATGCTACTGTCATTTACTTAGTGACCCTTTGTATGCTACCATCACTTGCTTAGTCTTCAAATATTCAGTATGAAATGGTCACAGCAGTTTCTGCACTTACCCATGGAGAGGCTGGGATCATGAAATCTGTAGAACGCCCAGCACGGTGCACCGCACTTGGCAGGTCTTCAGCAGAGGACAGGCAGTGCAGCTGGAGCCTGGCTGCCGCATGCACAATCCAGCTCAGCCTTGGGCAAGCACTCACTGTCTTTTCACTTCCATTTCCTCATCTGTAAAATGGGGAGAATCAGAGAAAGTCCCTCATTGGG
Source organism: Cynocephalus volans (assembly GCF_027409185.1). Classification (NCBI taxonomy): domain Eukaryota; kingdom Metazoa; phylum Chordata; class Mammalia; order Dermoptera; family Cynocephalidae; genus Cynocephalus; species Cynocephalus volans. The sequence goes on from NC_084461.1 coordinate 190,903,680, forward strand.
TCACCGTGAAAGTGAAATGAGTTGATATATATGCAAAGCTCTTAGCCCTCTGTCTGGCAGGTTTTAGCGTTGCAGAAGTGTGAGCTGTTTTTATCATTATATGGTAGCTCTTGGTTTTACTTTCCTCGATACAACAATTCCTTGGGAGCTTGAGTTTTTATCTGCAAAATGGAGATCATACAGTACCTACGTAATAGATGAGGAGTAAAAGAGATGATGTATACAACATGCTTAACCCAGGCTTGGTGTTTAGGTGGGCACTCAGTATACTCTTAGTGATGAATGTCTGTTAACCCAAGCTTGCACTGGGATAATTAAGGTATATGACTTCCCTGCTCTCCAGAAGAGGTGTGATGTATATTCCATGTATTGTTACATATGGGGCAACAGTTACGTGTCACAGGTGTTATAACCACTTAAACAAAGGCATCTGGGTCTGGGCAGCTCCAACAGCCACCCCCAGCCTTGCCTACACCTGCTTTTCAGGTGGAGCAGGCAACCGGCACCTCCTAGCCTTTGTGCTGGCTGGTCCCCCGCCTGGCATCTTCTTTTATCCCTGTTTTCATTTCCTAGGGCTGCCCTAACAAAGTGCCATAAACTGGGTGGCTTGAAATAACAGAAATGTATCCTTTTACAGTTCTGGAGCCCACAAGCTCAAAATCAAGGCATTGGCACAGTAGGTTCCTTCTGGAGGAAGAACCAGTTCCCTGCTCTCTCTCTCTTTTCAATCTCTTTCCTTGTTTCTTTCTTCTTGCTTCCTTTCTCTTCATTTCTATCTTCATTAAGACTCAGTCTCATAGCCTCATGCCCAAAGGGTATTTATAGGCTCACATAACTGAAAAGTCAAGGGGATGGTTCTGGCTACAGGTGTGGTTGGATCCAGGGGCTCAGTTGCTGTTGGTCCCTCTCCTAGTTTCTGGTGGTTGCCAGAAATCCATGGAATTTCTTGGCTTCTAGATGTATCATTCCAATTTCTGTCTCTGTCTTCACATGGGTTTCCCTTCTGTCTGTCCATCTCAAATCTCCCCCTCTTTTCTCTTGTAAGGACACCAGTCACTGGATTTAGGGCTCACGCTAAGTCCAGTATGGTCTCATCTCAAGATCCTCAACTAATCTGCAAGGACCCTTATTCAAAAGATATGTCACACTCTGAGGTTCCAGGTGGACATACCTTTTGGGGGCAATTCAACCTTCCTTTGTCCTCTCGGCAAAGTCTCTCTGTTCCTTTCTTTTTCCCTTCCTCTCCCTTACCTGCCCCTCCACTTCTCTCCTCCCTCCTTCTCTCTTCCCCCGCAAGCCTGTGAGTCCTTCAGGCAGGGACTTGTCCTACTGTAGCTTGTCCATCTGGCACAGTGCAGGTCTCACTTGGATAAGAGTGGGTCCAGCTGCTAACATTAGCAGGGCCAGAGGCAAGAGGGTGAAGGTAGGCCCGCACACCTTATTTCTAAGTATTTAAAAGTTATAAACAGAGCAAACAAACTGTTAAATAAAATACATTCTCTCCTCCTGCCCGGACAAATATACCATCATAATGAACCAGAAGGCCAGGTTTGAGCTTAGCATTCTCAGACTCTAGACAATTCTGTGCCCAGATGCTGTGGCATAAGGAAAGTCTCGAACCCCAGCCTCATCCCAGACATGTCAGGGTGAGGTAAATGGGGCCGAGTAGCACAAGCACAGGGTCGGATCACGCTTTTACATAAAATTTGATATTTTGTGTTTCGTGGATTCTTTTGTATTGCTTTTGATTTTCTGAAATATTGCATTAAAATACTTTGAAATTAAAAATAGAACTACCATACAATCCAGCAATTCCACTACTGGGTACATATCCAAAGGAAATGGAATCACTATCTCGTAGCGATATCTGCACTCCCATGTTTATTGCAGCACCATTCACAACAGCCAAGGTGTAGAATTAACCTAAATGTTCATTGACGGATGAATGAGTACAGAGAATGTGGTAAATGTACACAGTGGAATACTATTCAGCCATAAAAAGAAAGAAGTCCTGTCATTTTTGACAGCATGGATGAACCTGGAGGGCATTAGGTTAAGTGGAATAAGCCAGGCACAGAAAAACAAAAACTGCATCATCTCACTTACACATGGTATCTAAAGAAGTCAGACTCATAGAAACAGAGAGTAGAACGGTGGTTATCATTGGTTGGCGGGGGATGGGGGTCGGTTGGGGAGATGTTGGTCCAAGGGTACAAACCTTCGGCTATAAGGTGAACAAGTCCTGGGGATATAATGTTCAGCACGGGTGGTGATGGATGTATTAATTAATTTGACAGTGATAATTATTACACAAGGTGTATTATAGCAAATCATCACATTGTACAAATAAATTTATTTTGATGACTGAGTTTGGTGGCTCTTCCTCCACTTCAAATTCTGCACCTGGGGTGAGAGTCTCACTTGCCTCACCTAGTTCTGGCCCTTTTCCTCTTCTCTTGCTGCCCCCAGCTTGCTTCTGCACCCCAAAAGCCTTGTCTGCATTTATGCTGCACAGCTCCAAGCTTTGTCCACAACCCCTGCAAACAGCCATCTTGTGGCCACCACTCAGGCCTTCGAGTGTCCACACAGAATGTGTGGCCCACCCTCAGGAGGACAGACCTAGGGAAGGGACCATGCAGATCTGAGTAGCAGGCTTGGGGACATTTAGACAGAATCCTGTACTTCTGGTAATCAGACCGTGGTCCAGAGAGGAGGTACAGCTCCAGGTGAGCATGTCCCCTTGGTCCATGGGCTCCTTGCCCCGTGGGGAGGGGCACAGTTGGATGATGGTTACACAGGACCATGTAAACGGCGGGGCCCTTCTGCCCAATCTAGAGTGACACTGGGGTTGGGCTTCACTGGATGTTTGCTGCCCCTGGCTCTGTCCCAAGTGTCCTGGCAGGCAAGAAGAGGGCCAGAGGGGCTCCTGGCCAAGAGGTGGGCAGGACTGGGAGCAAAGAGGATTCATTTCTCTCTTGGGGCTGCTCCTTTTCATGGAACATTGCCAGCACAGACACATCAGGGACATGCCAACCACGTGGGGAAGCCCCTGGCTGGCTGTATCAGCACGCATGGCCGAGCTGTTGGGAGCCCCTGGGTGCCTATTCCTGTTTCAGAACCCAGGTGAACTCAGCCAGGACAGGGGCTCTCCACAGGGCCTCCCCTGTCCCCACCCTGTCCTTAATTTTCTTGTTTATTAATAACTTTTCTTCCCTTCCTTTCTCTCCCCACTTGCTTCTTCCCTGTCTCCCTTTCCTTCTTTGCTCTCTCTTCAGTCTTTTCTCATTTCCTTCTTTCTTCCTTTTTCTTCATTTCTTTTTTCAGTAAGACTCAATCTGGCTTATATCAAATGCATATTTATGGGCTCAAGTAACTGCAAAGTCCACAGGATGGGACTGGCTTCAGGTATGTGGCTTCAGGCACAGCAGGATCCAGGGGCTCCAGTGATATTTTCAGGCATATGCTGACCCACGGTCTCTCGGCTCTGTTCTCTGATGGGCTTCGTTCTCAGGCAGGCTCTCCCACCTTGGGTGCACAGACAGCCATGTATTACCAGCTCAGCAAGCCAGAAGGAAGACAGTGCGCCTTTCAGAATGGCTGCAGCATAGCTCTGCATGTCACTCTCATTGGTCTAGCTTGAGTCACACATCCAAAGCTGAACCAGTCACAGTACTTGCACTCACTCAGGACATGTGGCCGGTGGGTAGGAGGGAGCACCTTCAAAGGGAATCAGGGTGAAGTTTCTAGACAAAGGGGGAAGGTGAGATGAGCCTGCCAAAGCAGCGGCTGTTCACTCCATCTCCCTTCCTTTTCCCTGACTCCACCTCAGATGCTGAGCTGAACACGTGGTGGGTGCAGAGACCCTGAGTCCTGGGTGCCCTCCAGGAGAACATACTGTGTGGTGAGCAGGGTAAGAAGAGATGAATGCATAAAACGGTAAGCTGCCAGGGCAGGAGAAGACCATCAGCAGCAGGGGAGAACAAACCCGTCAAGACTGAATTAGCTCGCGAGGCCATCAAGTCCACTGCCCTAATGGTATCAGTGGAGAAACTGAGACCTATGAGGTAAAGAGACTTGCCCTAGGACACCCTGGGAGTCAGGGGCAAAGCAGGAACAAGAACATTCATCTCAGATCCCTGGCTCGGTCTTCATTCTGCCACATGCTTGCATCATCCGCTGGCTGCTTATTCTGTGGGACTCGACCACCTGGTTGGAGGAGGAGCTGAAGAAGGGGCCACAGAGGAGGTGCCATTTTGGATGAAGTGGGAAGGAAGAGTGAGCTTTGCCAAGTGGATGGTTCAGGGACTCCAGACATCCAAATCCAGACATCCTTCCATTCTTCCTCCTTCCCTTCCTTCCTCATTCTTTTCCTCTCTCTCTCATCCTTTTGTTCCTCCTGCCCTCCCTCCTGGGTGACTTGGGAGGGAGCTAGGCTGGCTGGCACTGGGACAGAGTGAAAAAGCTACTGCAATGTGTAGGAGTGAGCCCATGAGCCTGAGGGGGGTAGTGGTGAGACCAGGAGTCACAGTGTTCAGGAGCCCCCCAAGAACTGCAGGTGTCCAACCACACAGAGTGCCGCTTCCTAGGATCAAAACAACAGCAGCAGCAACAAAACTGGGAGCTGCTCTCCCTACTCAGGGTGACTAAAATAATGAATTCAACTATGGTAATCATTTCAGCATGTATCTGTCATTAAATCATCACGTTGTACACCTCAAATATGTACAATTTTTATTTGTCAATTATACTTCAATAAAGCATGGGGGAAAATAAGTGAAATAACAGAAGAGGGAAAAATTCCAACTTGCCAGTCTGTTCAGTTCAGGGAAAGTTCACTGGGGATAGCACAGCTTATGGGTGACAAAAGCTCGAGGAGAGACTTCTGGTCAAGATGGCAGAATAGACGGTCCCCAGCCTTACCCTTTCCCACAAATCAACCAATTTACAACTACAAAAAAGCAAGAACAGCCAAGCTGGGGTCGCTAGAGCTCAGAGGAAGAGGAGGAGAGACCTATGGAGTGCATGAAGGCAGGAGAAACCATGATGAGAGAAAGAAAAAACCCCTCCAACTATTTCGAATCCCAGCCCCTTGCAGTCTGGAGCTGCTGAGTGCATGGAGCAGGAGCTGGCAAAAGTCACAGCTGTGCACTTTGGATGAAGTTACTTGGAGGCAGCAGGGAGAAGAGGGCCTTGGTGGCCCCCAGGCCAGCAAGACCACTAATAGGGTTCCCATGGACCCACATAGGAGCAAGGAGCCACAACAACTGGAAAAAAGGAGCCATTCAAAGACCAGTGAGTCATTGCAAGGGACCGGAACACTGCCCATCCCATGGGAAGTGTTTGGAGCATGGGCAGTGGGGGAGATGGGCCCACTGGGGGAACACTGGGGCACAGCAAGGACGGCTGATCTGCCCTCCAATCAGTGTAGAACCACTCAGAGGAGACTGGTCAGGAATATAGAATTGCATGGGGTGCAGTTTAATGAAAAGACTCAGGCCCAGACCAGAGTTTCTACACAACCCAGGAGAACTGGATTTCACTAGAACCGGAAGTACCTATAAAGTCAACCATTAAAACCTGAGCTGCACAAAAAGCCTTCCCTAGGGAATCAGCAGCAAAGCAGCAATTTAACTCAACCACAGCGCTCAAATGCTGGTCCCCACAGGAAGTTCCCCCATTTTAGAAGTAAGCAAAGGAAAACAAATTAGTTCCAGTGCAGAGTTTGAGTGGTGGGAACAGCAAATAATCCAACATAGAACTTTAAGAAAAAACAAAGTGCCCACAACCAGAGACAAAGTTTGATACTAACCAATAAAGGTCTCAGTTCACCAAAGAACACCTATAGCACCTAGAAGGAGCAGAAATCCCCTGGGATACCAAGCCGAAGTGGGGAGGGCTGGGGACCTCAGCCATGCCCCCTGACACCTGCAACCAGTCCTGAAAGTGGGGGCCAAGGGCTTCAGTCACCCCCCCCAGTGCAACCACCACAGCAATGACCACTGAGCCACTGAAGAAAGCACCCTGTGCTCTCCCAAGTTGGGGTGGGGTGGGGGGCTCGGGCATTGGCCACGCCCCCCCAATATAAGCAACCAGCCCAGTGATGACCACGGAGCTGCCACAGGAAGCAACCCGAGTTCCCGAACAGGGGTGGTGGGAGGTGAGGGCTTTGCCACACCCCCCTGATATCTGCACCCAGCCCAGCAATGATCAAGCCACCACTGGAAGGCCCCCAGTCTCCCCTATGGGAATGAGGGGGGCCACAGGCCTCAATCCCACTCCTCTTCCTCCCTCCTTCTTCCATCCCATTTTCTTCCCCTTTTCCCTCTTCCCCTCCCTCCCAACTGCTCTGCATCAACATCGTAGAATGTAGAAAAATAATATTAATAAAATAAAATAAAATAAAAATAAATAAATTTGAAGCTATTTTACCATGTTTAAAAAACAAACAAACAAAAAACCCAATAGCTTGAGGAAAAAAGAGGGGACCTGGGAGTTGAGAGGGACCATTTAAAGTTACGTGCCAGCCTCTACTCTCCCTCTGTCCCCCAACCCCTAACCCAGAGTCCCAGTCTCCGTGGGAATTAACCCAGGCCCTGCCCCAGGGGAGGCTCAGTTAGACCTGGTCACGTGACTTCTGAGTCACATAGCTGAGCCCACGGAAGCAGTCCAAGATCTCAAAGTGCTCCATGTGCTTTGCTGGAGGAGCTGATTTGTCATCCCTCGGTTCCAGCTTGGTCTGCCTGGAGGGGCCCCTAGTGCATTTGATTCTGAGCATCTGTGGCTGGTTTGCCTTCTCCTCTGCTGGAGGGGAATGATTGGGATTAAAAACTGGGGGTGACAGGCTTGGTGACCTTGGGCAAGTCCCTTGCTCTAAAAATGGAGGGTCATTTTTGTCTTCTAATTGGGCCACTCCATGTGTCCCCTGCTGGAAACTCCACTAGCTTCCCATCTCAGTGACAGTAACAGCTAAAGTTCTCCCCAAAGCCTGAGACCTCTTCGCCTTTGTCCCCTACCGCTAGCTCTCCCTGCTCCAGCCACTGGGGCCTCTGGGAGGTTCTCCCACCAGGCCAAGCCAGTTTCCTTCCCACTGTAGCTTTTTGCACGTGCTGCTCTCTCTGCCTGGAACGCTATGTCCCTGGCTCCTCCAGGGCTAATTTCTTCTCATTGTTGAGGTCTCAGTTTAAATGTACCTGTCTCCTGTCACTGCCTACCCTCACCCCGGCTCCTATCATTATCACTTCACCCTGTTCCGCTGTCTTCATAGCACACACTGTATCTGAAATTACTTACTCATCTATCTTTTGGCTGCTGCCCATCTCCCCCTCTAGAATGTAAACTCCATGACAAGTGTCTCCTCTTGTGCTGAAACCCCTGCCCTGAGGACAGTGGCTGACACGTAAGTACTCAACAAAGTTTGTCAGTGACTGTTCGCCTCATTTTGCAGAAACTGCTGCCCAGTGAGGGTAAGCGATGTGCTCAAAGTCCACAGCAAACTAGACCTTCCGACTGCAAAGTTCTCATTTCTTCCTTTAGGTTACGCTTTTTCCCTTGTCTGTAAAGTGGGGACAGTAGTGGCTCCTGGCTATTTTGAATGAGAAAGTCACAGAACCTAGAGAGGCCCTTTCCTTCTTCCTGGGAACCCAAATCAGAACAACAGGCACCAGAGTTCCTTTCCCCTCTTCAGGTAGGAGCTTTTAAAACTTGCTGCCAGCAGTGCCCAGAGAAGGAGACTATAAAAGCCGTGACAGCATGGTTTATGACACCCATTCAAACATGCCCTAGGTCAAATCAAGTTTCTCCCAAATCATAAAACCTTTGAATGTGAGAGCCACAGGCAACTGGGAGACATTTTAGTGTGGGGGGCTCCCAGACCAGGCTGAACAATGGACTTATTGGAGAACAATTAAAAAACCCAGATTTCTGAATCCCAGAGTGCAAAGGGTGTATTGGGGAGTAACACCTGGAAAAGAAAGGGAGGAAGCAGGATTGGGCAGGAGTGGCATCAGACCACAGTGCAGATACGACAAACCTTTGCCAGCTGCATGGGGAGCTCCAGAGGCAAGGCCACTCATGAGAGGAGTCCCATGTGTCCTAGTACCATGCCCACGCTCCACCTTGCTCACTGGTCAGGTGGTGCCCTGAGATGAGTGTGCCCTCTGCTCCCACCACCTTGCTTGGCCATTGGCCGGGGATCAGCCTGAGGAAAGCATGACCTTGGAGGACATCCATGAACCACAGCCCTTGCAGCTGGGCAGGAGGCTTCTCTTGAAGGGGTTGTAGCACATCTCCGGGCCCACTGCACTGCCCGAATCTATGCTGGCCGGGGAGACCTGGGGTTTGTTATTTTAGTAAGATCTCTGAGTGCATCAGCCAGTCAGCCAAGACCTTGGCTGAAGGCTTCTGACTCCCCCTCCAGTGCTCTTTCTCTTGCCCAGGCTGCTCCAGACCAGCACACACAAAGTAAGCATCCATTCTGTGCTAAGTAGCCACATTTCAGGAAGGAGGCGGAGGGCAGGTGGCCCAGGCTGCATGGTCACGTGGGATCTGAAAGAGTTGGTTTAGAGCATTGGTTCTCAACCCAGAGCAATTGTGCCGCCAGGGGACACTTGGCAATGTCTGGAGACTTTCTGGTTGTCTCAGCTGGGGCAGGAGGTGCTAGTGGCATGTGGTAAGTGGAGTCCAAGGGTGCTGCTGAACACGCTGCAGTGCACAGGACAGCCCCCATCACAGAGCATTATCTGGCCCAAAGTGTCCATAGGACCATGGTTGAGAAACCCTAGTCTGCAACCCTCCTGAAGTCAGGGATGAAATTTGGTGAATATATGCATTTTTCTGATTATGAGTTTCCCGGCTTGGGCTGTGATGCAGACTGGGTTAGAACCCGCTGTCCTCTGGACTCTGGCCTGATGACAGAGCCCTCTGCTGCCCACTTGTGCCGCTCTAATCTTCAATCCAGGCCCCTGCTCTTGCTGTTCTCCTTGCCTGGACACTGTTCCCTGCCCACCTGTGTCCTTCCTTACCATCTAACACCTTTATTCATTGCATACTCTGTGCCAGCCACTGTGTTCAGTATAGCGGTTTCCTGTTTTTTCTCATTTAATCCTCATAAGCACCACCTTCTGAAGGAGGGGCAATTGTTGTCCCCAGTGTAGAGCTGAGGGCACAGAGGCACAAAAGAGTTAAGTGACTTGCCAAAGGCCACACAGTTAGGTAGTTAGAACCAGAATCCCAATTCAGGCAGGCCGTGGAGCCAAGGATCCTAACCACTGCACAGTCCTGCCGCTTTGCTTCAGCAGCTATATTGTCATTGTCAGTGTGCTGGTCTGTATCCCCACCAGGCTCTGGGCTTCATGAGGGCAGGGACTTTGTGACTGGCACAGAAGTGGCACTCTGGAAATATCTGGTGAGTGGATGAATCCATGTCATTCCCGCCTCACTCTGGATGCTCTATGGCTGCATTCACATCAGTATCAGAAGGCAAAGAGCCAGGCCTGTGATGCTGCCATTGAGTTAGGCTTGAACATTTGGGCTCCTGGTTCTCATTGGAGGGTGATGGGAGATGTGCCTATTTGGAGGAGACTTCCCTAGGTTAAGTGAAAGCCAGCCTGTATACATAATAGTGACTCGATGTCCCCTCTGTGAAGGGCCACAGAATCGAGCCCTGCTTTGGGATAGAGCTTGCTTTTGAGGACATCATATCTAGAGAGACACTGGGCATCTTCCTCATCTGGGTGTTTCCAATGCCTGGCATGGTGCCTGCTGAAAGGTGGTAAATCAGCTTCCTAGGGCTGCTGTAACAAATCACCACAAACCAGGTGGCTTAAAACAACAGAAATTTATTCCTTCGTAGTTCGGAAGGCCAGAAGTCCAAATTCTAGGTGTCTGCAGGGCCACGCTCCCTCTGAAGTCTCTAGGGGAGGGTCCTTCCTGCTTCTTCCAGCTCCTGGAGGCTCCTGGTGTTTCCTGGCTTGTGGCAGCGTCCCTCCAGTCTCTGCCTCCATCTTCACCTGGCCTTCTCCCCTATATCTCCTGTTTTCTTCTTTTATGTCTTTTATAAGGACACTCATCATTGGATTTAGAGCCCACTCCTAGTCCAGGATGATCTCATCTCAAGATCCTTAATTACATCAAAGACTGTATTTCTAAATAATTTCACATTCACAGGTACCAGGGGTTAGGACTTGGACATATCTTTTTTTTTTTTTTTTTTTTTTTGCAGCTGGCTGGTATGGAGATCTGAACCCTTGACCTTGGTATACAATGGCATATAACACCACACTCTAACCAACTGAGCTAACCAGCCAGCGATAGATATATCTTTTGGGGCCACTATTTAATCCACTGTACAGGTGTAGTTACAAAAACAATAGCAAGAATGACACTAATATACACTGTTAGTGCTTTAATTCCAATCCTCAGTCCTTTCTACGTGCCTTGACCTTACTAAAGACTCTACTTGAAGCGTCTTCTTTAATCCTCACACCAACCCAATTTATAGACAAGAAAACTGAGACTCAGGGGATGTGATTCTTCCAGGGTCTCAAGTTTTCAAACCTCGCTGTGCATCTTAATTACCTGGGGTGGGAGAGTTTACCTTTTTTTTTTAAAAGCAGATTCTTATACCTTATCCATAGAAGATTCTGGGTCTGGGGTGAATCCCAGGAATCAGCATTTTTACCAAGTTCGCAGAGGAAATTTCTTCATAGTTAGCTTTGGGAATGTGTCCTGGCTACTTTTGCTGTGTAACAAATTACCCCAATCCTTAGTGGCTTAAAACACCCATTTTATTTTGTTCTGGGTTTTTGTGCCAGGAACTTGGGAAGGTCTCAGCTGGGTGGTTCTCACTGGGGGTCTCTTATGTGGCTACAGCCACATGTTGTTGGGACTGTGGTCTGTGGAAGGCTCACTCCTGTGACTGGCAGGCAGTGTGGCTCCCTGCCCTGTGGACAGCAGCACCTGTACATGGCCTCTTCAGCATGGTGGCCTCAGGGTCATCAAACTTCTCAGGTGGAGGTTCGGAGCTCCAGCAGGAGGAAGTCACACAGCATCATGTCCTCCACTTTCTCACTGGGAGGGGACCCCACCTCTCAGTGGGAGGAGAGTCAAAGAATTTGTGTTCTTTTTTTAAACTACTACAGAATGGCTACACACCACCTCACAATTCCTTGTTTCATCTTTTGGATGGGTGTTCATTGAAGTGGGTTCTTTCAAGATGGAAATTATCCTGGGAAGTGGAGATCAAACCAGACTGGAAGACCCCCATTCCCACCCCACCCCATCCCACCAGATCCCTACCCCAATCAGATTGGACAAATGTTTAGTCACAAAGTAGGGGGACAAAAGGGCGAATGAAGTCTTCTGTGCCATCCCCAACACTCTTCTCCGTAATCCTGTCCATGCCATCTGCTATAGTCTGAATGTTTATGTCTCCCCAAATTCACATGTTAAAGTCCTAACCCCCAATGTGATGTAAAGTCCTAATCCCCAAAGGTGTGGCCTTTGGGATGTGGTTAGGTCATGAGAGTGGAGCCCTCATGAATGGGATTAGTGCCCTTTTAAAGAGACCCCAGAGAGCTGCCTTGTCCCTTTCAGTGTGCGAGGACAGAGCTAGAAAGTGGAATATATGAACCAGGAAAAAGGTCCTCACCAGACACTGGATCTGCTAACACTTTGATCTTGAACTTCCCAGACTCCAGAACTATAAGAAAGAAATTTCTGTTGCCTGTAGCCACTCAGTCTATGGTATTTTGTCATAATAGCCCACATGGGCAAAGACACCATCCCTTGCGTGGGAGAAGGAAAATAAAGGGAAGCCTCTGTAAACCAGTATGGACTGGTTCTAAGGGCAATCACAGCATCGCAGTCCTCAAAATAAAAATGGGGCTGCTGTTGTCTGTCCCTTGCCCTCCCCAATAGACCTTTCTCCCTCCAGCTTGCTGGGTGACCTTGCCCAAGCAGCTTCCCTCTCTGGGCCTCAGTTTCCCTCTGTATAGTGAAAAGTTTGCAAACTTGCTGACAGATTTCATGTATCCTCTATAATGTTTTAAATCTGAACGTGTTGCCATATGTAAAAATCAGGAAATTTCACATTTAAGCAAAATTTGGATTTCTGGCATTTTTAGGAAAGATCAGCCCATCTGGCCATGCTGGGCCTCTTTCCCCACATGGCAAAGACTGAGTAGCAGCCGCCCCCATACAGGGGCCAGGGCTCACCTGTTGCTCATCCCTCAACCCCTTTCTTGCATCTTCCTACCTGCCCGGCCCCTGCAGGCATAGGAACCCATGAGCCACATGTACCTCTTCTACTTGTGAGTTAGCTGGCATGGTTCCCATTATGCAAATAAAGAAACTGAGGCACAGAGAGTTTAAACAACTGCCCTGAGGCCAAATGGGCAGGCAGCTGCAGGGCTGGGCTCAGGCCTTCCCCTCCCTCTTCTCCACAGCACTGCAGCTCCCACTGGCCAGCACTGCCCCACGGAGAGGCTGACCCGGCTCACTTCCCAGAGAAGTGCTGGGGTGACTTTACTTCTGCTTCTCTCTTCAGAGGCAGGGATATCTCAAGGGCGAACACCTTCCCATCTTCACCTGCAAGGCCAGAAAAGCTGTTCTGAGAGAAGATTCAAGAGACAGAGCAAATCCTGCTCAATTAACAGGGGGCAGCCCGATGGAAGAAGGAACACCTGAGGGGTGGGGAGGGGATTCTGTAATGAGAAGCTGTGTAGACGCCAACTGACTGCACAGAGCTGGAAGCCCCCCTCCTGTCACCACCTCAAACCCATGTGGAATCCAGGTAAGAACTATGCTGCCACCAGGCCCCTCTCAGCCCTCAGCCCTTCTTTCATACACAACTCCCGGCAGAGAGAGGGATGGCCTGGGGGTTCCTTCCATTCATTCACTTGTTTGCCCATTCATTCATCAGTTAACAGCATTTTTATTGAGCAGTTACTATGCACCAGCACCAGGCACTGTCCTCAGCTCAGCTGTGAATGAAACAGAAAAAGAATTCCTGGGTAGAGATGACAGTCTATTGCAGATAACAGATGGTAAATAAATGTCAACACACAGTATTATGATGTGCTATGGAGGAAAAGCCAAACAGGATAAGGGGCTAGATAGCTGTGATAAGCATTGCTACTTTAGACTTAGTGCCTCCCCCCGCCACCAAAAGCCTCTACGCAGAGGGACATTTGAGAAGCAGCTGTAATGAACTGAGTGAGCCACGTTGGATATCTGGAGGCTGGATGTTCCAGGCAGGGGTCAGCCAGGGGGCAGGTGCTGAGCGGCAGGGTGCTTGGGGTACCCAGGCCACAGTGGGGAGGCTGGTGGGGGGTCAGAGAAACTGCAGGCAGGATCTTGTAGGCCTTTGTCTTTTAGCCTGAGTGAGACAGGAGCCATGGAAAGAGTGGTAGGATTTGACTTAGGTTGTAAAGGCTCACACTGGCCACCACATGGGAAATCGATGTGAGGGGCAGGAAGGCCAGAAAGGAAGCAGGGAGTCTAGGGAGGAGGCTCTCGTGTCCTCCAGGTCAAGGCAATGGGGGCTTGGACCTGGGTGGTGGCAGGGGTGCTGGGGAGCAGGGCTCAAACTCCCAAGGCAGAGAAAGTGACAGACTTGGGCACCCCCACCCCAGCCGTCTGTCCTTCCTCCCTTTCCTTCATAGGCAGGAAAGAAAGGGTAAGTGATTGGCTCATTTCCCAGATTCCTGGATGGGTAAGGAGAGGGCTCCCAACTCCTTGAAAAAGATGCCCTGCCAGGGACCCACTCAGCCTCCAAGGAATTGGGCCCTGGGAGTCTGGGTCAGGGTTAGTGGCAAAGCCAGTGAGTTCAGCAGTTGGACAATGGTATCAATGAGACCAAGGCTGTGGTGGCCAGTCCCCCTGTGTGTAAGCATGTGTTCCTCTAGACAGTAGCCTCAGCCATCATATCTAACGTTGGCCAGCCATCTCACAATGCACGTCTTTTGCTAGAGGGGTCTGTATGAATCCAGGGGGATAGTGGCTCATGGCATAGGGACTGAGTCCCAGCTCTGCCACTCACTAGCTGTGTGACCTTGGGCAAGTGACTACACCTCTCTGAGCTTCCATATTTTCACCTGTAAGTTGGAGAACCAAATGGTGGTTATCTCAAAGTATTATTATGGGGATGAAATGAGATGTAATTAAAGCAGCTAGCACAGTGCCTGGCACCAGCAGATTTCAATAAATGTTGGCTAACCTACCGGCCCTGTGGTGGATGGCAGAAGTGGCGACGATATGTAGGAGCTCCTCCCATCAAGAGCTGGAGTCTGTTTCCCCACCCCTTGAATCTGGCCTGGCCTTGTGACTTGCTTTGTCTCACAGAATGCAGGGGGAGTAATTTTGTGCCAGTTCTGAGACTAAGCCTTAAGTATCCCTTACGGATTCTGGTGTCTACAAGTGTAGAAGCCTGAGCTAGCCTGTTGGTTGATAAGAGACCCATAACCCTGCCTCCCCCACAGCCCTGCTGACAGCCAGCCAACCGCTTGACATGTGAGTGAAGCCTAGACCATCTCCTGCAGACACAGGAGCAAGGCCAACCAAGACCAGTCAAGCCCACCCAAACCAAAAGTCTCACTCACCCAACCCACAGGGTCATGACTCAAATCAATGGCGGTTGTTTCGAGCCCTAAATTTTGGAGTCGATTCTTGTACAATAAACACTAACTGTCTCTAACACCCACCTCCTGTCTTAGGTTATGAATTGTCCTGTTGTGCAGGCTGAGCATATGTGCTAGGCTAAGTGATGACCCCCCAAAATGTCCATATGCTAATCCCTGGAACCTGTGGATATGATATATTACATGACAAAAGGGATTTTGCAGATGTGATTAAGTTAAAGACCTTGAGATGGGGAGATTATCTTGGATTATCTAGGTGAGTTCAATGTAATCACAAGGGTCCTTATGAGAGGGAATCAGAGTCAGTGTAGGAGATATGATGGTGGAAGCAGAGAGAGATTAGAAGATGCTACACTGCTGGCCTTGAGGATGGAGCAAGAGACCCCAAGCCGAGAAATGTGGGCAGCCTCTAGAAGCTGGGAAAGGCAAAGAAATAGATTCTCCCCTAGAGCTTCTAGAAGCAATGCAGCCCTGCCAACACCTTGATTTTAGGACTTCTGACCTCCAGAACTGTAAGAGAATAAATGTGTGTGATTTTAAGCTACCAAGTTTGTGGTAATTTGTTATAGCAGCAACAGGAGATTAATACAGCACACCAGGTCTCTGTGCCCACTGCACAGATTAAATGATGATTAAAAGCAAGCTAGGAATCCATTTTCCTTGTGACAGATGACAGTGACAGTTGACAAATGTAAGGAATAAGAGTGAAAATAGCAATCCTAGTAACAATAGCTAATAATTCTTGAGCCCTTATTATATGCCAACCACACCCAGCTAATGACTTCATATATGTTATTTCATTTAATCGTCACAAAAGTCATAGGAGGAGGTATTATTATATCATCCCCATTTCATATATGAGAAAACTGAGGCTCGGAGAGGTTATAAAACATACCCAAGGCCATTCCACTAGAAAGTGGCAGGGCTGGGATTTGCACTCAGGTTTGTGTGATCCCCCAAAATCGACGACACTCAAACCTTCCCTGGGCTCAGTTCCTGAGGAAGGAACCCCCTCTTCCTTCCCCACCCCTGCTTTCTCTCTTCCCCAGGGGCCCTCCCTCGCCACCAGCCCCCTTTTCTTTCTCCCCAAGCCTCAACAAAAGGCACTTTCACTCTTCATATGCCATTTTATATGGCACAGACAGCCTGGCATTTTCGAGAGGAACTTTATTTCCTTTTGGCTTCCGCTCTGCTTTGTAGCGAAGAAAATAGAAATTGCGAAAATATAGACAAGTTCTCCATCTGCAGATTTCTGATCCTGAGAATTCCCTCCAGCCAGGATGGGTTGGCACTGCAGACTGGCACCATGCCTGGCTTCCTTCCTCTCAGCTCCAGGCCCCCACCTGCTGGGCAGCATCTTGTCTCCCATCCTTGGGAGAGATTTACCTAAAATTAACAGTACATGATGATCTTCTTATGGGGGATGTCTGTGCTTTTTCTTTAGCCCTTCTTATGTTAAAAGCACCCCAGTTTTCTTTAGGGGAGTCACAGATGACTCTCTCTCAGGCCAGGCTACCATGATGGGGGCTGACCCTGCCCTAGCTCCTGGAATAGGCAGGCGACCACAGCAGGCCAA
The DNA here is from genome assembly GCF_027409185.1 of Cynocephalus volans. NCBI lineage: Eukaryota > Metazoa > Chordata > Mammalia > Dermoptera > Cynocephalidae > Cynocephalus > Cynocephalus volans. Next base: position 190,919,892 of record NC_084461.1, read on the forward strand.
TGAGAGTACCACATCCACTCTCTCCTTACTGGTTGGTTTAGGCACAGGCTCGTGACCCAAAATGAGCCAATCAGAGCTAAGGAATAAGGATCCCTGGTGCCTTTGCTGGTGCTATTGGGTAAAAGCCACTCTTATTTTTGCTGCAGTTGATGCCTGAAGCAGCTGGGGGCCATCTTTGTCAATGGATGAGGAAAGGACGAAGCCAACACAAAGGAAAGTACAACTGAGATTTAAAAAGAGACAAATTTTTGACGACATTTTTTGAGGAGCTGGATCCAGCTGTGCCTGAAGTCCTAGATATAACTATGCACTTTTCAGTCAATGAGAAAATAAATTGTTTTTGCTTAAGCCACTTGGTACCAGGTGTCTGTCACTCCCAGCTTGACCAATGTAATAGGTAGCATTTATTGAGTGCTGTCTTCGTTTGGGCTCCTCTGAAGGCAGGGCTTGAGGCAAGGATGTGGGTGCAGATAACTTATTTGACAGGTGATCTCTGGAAGCAGGAGTGAGGGATGAGGGAGAGCAAGTCAGGGAAGGAGGAAAGTCTGTGTAAAGGTGCATTGCTGAGGTCACCACTACAAACAACAGACTCGATTTCTCTGGAACCTGCTGAGGAGTGTAGACAGTGCTTTCCAGAACTGTCTATTGAAGAGACAATTGTCCACCGGCTGCTGTCCTCCACTGCTTGAAGGGCTGACCTCGGGGGTGATGTGGTAGGCGGAATAATGGTCCCTACAGCCGTCCATGTTCTAATCCCCAGAACCTGTGAAATGTTAGTTTTCATGGCAAAGGGGAATAAAGGCTGCTAATCAGCTGACCTTAAAATAGGGAGATTATTCTGGATTATCCGGAGCTGGGGGTGGACAACGTAGTTACAAGAGTCCTGTTAAGTGGAAGAAAAGGGCCACAGAGGAACAACATAGATGGTAGAGGAAGAAGGACTCGGCCCGACATTGCTGGCTCTGAAGATGGAGGAAGGGCCTGGGAGCCAAGGAACGTGGGCAGCTTCTAGAAGCTGAAAAAGTCAAGGAAGCAATTCCCCTGTGAGCCTGTAAAGGGAATCGGGCTCTTGATTTTAGCCCAGTGAGACCATGTCAGACTTCTGACCTCCAGAGATATAAGATAATAAATGTGTGCTGTTTCAAGCCACTCCATGTGTGGTAATTCGATACAGCAGCTCTGGGAAGGTAACAAAAGCTATACTCTAAATGCCCAGGCTGCGTTGTGTATGGTTGATCCCCTGACGTCAGACAGGGCCTGAGACAGAAAGAGGGAAGACACACAGCTATGCCAGAAGCAGTATGCTGTCAACACGGAGTGAGTCTTAGCTTGCTTGCACAGAACTGCCCAGTGCACCTGTGACTGAATTAGAGGTGGGTCAAGGGAACCACAGGTGGCTGCCACAAGCAGTCCCCATGTGCAAGGCACTGTGCTGTGTTGCATGCAACATCTTGTTGACACCTCCATTCAAGTCAAAAGGGCTTTCTCCCTTTTCCCTACACAAGTCCCCTGGGCCCCCAAAGGCCCCTCTCCTAAAGGGGCTACCCATCTGAGGGACCCCTCCAGAAAGCAGATCATGGGCCCAGCAATGTGGAAAGACCTTCCAAATCTCGCAAATGATCATATGACTCCTTCCTGCTCCCCAGGCTGTCAGCCCTGCTTCCCTCCTTGGCTTTTCTGGGAGTCACTCCTCAGGGGCCCCAGCCCCTCTGGTCCAGTTAGAATTTAACACAATATATGCAGTAACAGTAATATTCAGAAAAGGAAGGGTGTCATTCTCTCCTCTGGACCTGACGATATTCCACCCAGGGGTGGCAAACGAGTGAATGCACCCCTGCCTATGGCAGGCATCACTAACCGATTACCGCATTCTCACTCAGTGAATTCATCTTTCTCAACACAGTGCTCTGGGCAGGCACTACTGGTGTAACTGGAGGTGGTATGGCCACTACTGGACACTTCTTATATATGAATCTGCCATCCACTTTGATAGCAAACCTTCCAACTCCCATGAGGAAAGTATTAGCCCAACTTCGAAGGTGAGGAAATTGAATCTCAGAGACATTACATGCGTCTTACTTGTCTGGAGTCACATCATTGCTGCTCCTCATACAGGAAGTGCCCCTTAAATGAACAAAACACAAAAGCAAACTGCTTGGATTTAATAATCGGTAGGAGAACTGGGCTTATTTAGCTTCAAAATACCCAGAACAGAAATGGGAGAGGTAAGGAGCCTGTGGGAAAGGAGACTCATTCCCTCATTTATTCATCAGGAATTTTCTGAGCACCTGCTGTTACTGGGTGTTGGGCGACAGCACTGACTTATCCTCATGGAATTCACAGTCTTATGGGGAAGAGAGGCCAAACACGTATACAAATAAACAATAAACTTACAGATCGTGAAAAGTGCCCTGGAGGGCATGGGGAAGGTAAAAAGTTAGGGCACTTCAGGACTGTCTATTAGCAAGCAGCTTTCTCTCCTTACAAATATCCTCCCATTTGACTCCTGGGATCCTCCCAAACAGATCATTTTTATCCTCAGTCCCCAATAGTGCATGCCCATTTTCTCAGATAACTACCCTGTTTCTGTCACTCCATCATGGTTCCTAATTTAGTCTCCCTGAATTAATCATTTTAGCTCTTTTTCCTGTACCAGTTAAACATTTATTCAGCACCTACTGTGTGTATGAGAGAAGCTGTGTAAGTTGCTTTGATTCTATAGTTACCCGTGAGCTCTGTTATCCTGGGAGCCCAAAACCATAGTGAGGGAGGGACGAGGTCTGCAAACCATGTGTTAGTTGATCACTAGAGCCATAAGAATCCTGCAGGTTAAACTTTGTAGAGGTGGAAAGTTCAAATGCCCAGTGTGACCAGGCAGGAACCATGAATGAGTGAAAAGTAGCTGGGTGTAATACAATAGGGAGTGGTGGAGACTGTGGTAAACTGGAGACCTCATGCTCTGCCTACGAGGTGTGACCACTGCTCATCTCCAGCAGATGGCTGCCATGCAGAAATACAGGCCTGGCATGGATAGATTTTTCTATTCTTTTAAGAACCTAGAAATTTAAATGTTTATGTGAAGTCTCCCAATTTTTAAATGTTGGCAACTAATACAACTAAAAATAAAAACTGAATGAGGAAGACAAACTCATTGCCCACAGGCTGATCTGAGTCAGACTTCTCGTTTTATAGATGGGGAAAGTGAGATTTTACAAGGAAGCTCAGCTTGACCCATTTTTCCTTAGGACCAGAAGCACATGGAGCCTCTTTCTCAGGGTCACCAACTCCTGCCCAGGAATTCCAGGCCCAGGGAATTTCCCCCTGAGTGGAACCAGACTGGGTGGTGGAGGCAGAACTTTTTCTAAGTGCAGGACTCATCATGCGCACCCACATTCCTGATGCATTTTTCAGAGGCTGGAAGATGAGTCTGGCTGTGTGTGTCCAGGAGTCCTCGTTTTCACTCATGGTCTCAGTCTCTCTGCGTCTCTCAGTGTTTCTGCGCCCCCCCCCCCCATGTCTATCTTTTAGCAACAAATTCTCTGACTTTGGTTCTGTTTCTGCCTCTCTGTGTCTTTCTCTGTTTCTTGGTCTCTCTCTGCTTCTTTCTTTGTTTCCCTTAGTGCAGTCTCTTCTCCTCTCTCTGTACCTTCTGTCCGTGTCTCTCAGTCCATTGCTTGGTCTCCATTCTTTCTGTCTCTCTCATCATCTCCGCCCCTCTATGGTCTGTCTCTCTTCATCTCTCTCTTTCTCCTTCTCCCCCTGTCTCTCTCTGCTCTTTCAGCACCTCTGTCTGTCTCTTCCCATCTCTCCCTCCATCTCTGCCACCCTCACTTGCTCCCCTCCCACACCCCCATCCCCCTAGACCTCTCCTCCCCTGCCCTCTGAGTCCCTCTGGCCACCATGGAAAGGTTACTGTAAACGGGAATGAAGCCGAGGGCAAAAGTAATCAACCCCCTGGCTGACCTCCGATCCCACTCCCCACGCCCAGGCTGGTGGAGATGAAGCCCGTGGTCTCCGGCTGAGCCCCCTCCCCCAGCACAACCCCACGGCCCCCCTCCCTCCCCACCCCCAGGTCCCCTTGCTGACAAAAGGCCTATCTTCTCTCTGCCTAAATGATTTAAATTCTAATCAAACATCATTTATAGTACATCTCGGAGCCGTCTCCTGGGAGCTGCTCCCACATGAGACGTTGCCATGGCAACCAGGGGGTCTTGTTTCAGAAATGTCAGATTGTATTATTGTCTTCACACTTCTCTGATAACCTGGTGTCTCTCCCTCTCTCTCCCGCTTCCTCACTCACACCACCATCCCCAGGATTTTATTCCTCCTCTCTCTCTCCCTCTCTCGCTGCTTCTCTAGCCTCCATTCAAACCTCCAGCCTCTTCCCAGGACCCCCAGCCTTCTTCTGAGCCCAGGAGAAAATGGCCTGATCAATTTCATCTCCCAGCCTCTCACCAGGCCTGATGCCCCCTCCCATAGTTCTGGCCCTGGGACCTCCCTGCTTTGGGAAAGGTGTCTCTCCCCTACCACCCCTCATCTTCAGCAGACACACTCCCCCCTCTAGGGGTTTGCTGGAATGCTCTGGTGTCATTTTATTTTGCTAGATATGAAAATAAGACATAGATTTTTCCAGGCGATGCGTGTGTGAAGTTCTAATCTGGCTTTTCAGAATTTTTTTTCTTTTGGGGGAGGGGGTAGTGGTGGGAGAAACCAAGCTCCTGATGGGATCCAAATGGAGAGGTGTGGTGTGATGTGTGTCCTCGTGCATGTGTGTATATGTGTTTGTGTTCATGTGCACATGTGCATGTGTGTACTTGTTCTCATGTGTGTGTAGGTATGCATGTGTATATGGGTTTTGTGTGTACATGTGTGCCTGTGCCCATGGGCATGCAATGTGTGCATGTGTGCATACATGCATGCATGTGCACAGGTGTGCCTGTGTATATGGGTGTTTGTGCATTCATGTGTGTGTGCGTGCACGTGTGTGTGTGCCCATGCTCATGTGTGTGCATGCATATGTGTGTGTGTGTGTGCATGTGTGTGATGTAGGAGATGTTTTTCCCAGTATGGCTGTTGGCACCTAACAGACTCCAAGGGTCTGAGTACCTGCCCTGGTCCTCACGCGGTCCTTCCTGAGCATTAGTGAGTATATTTTGCCAAGATTTTCACATCCAGGTCAAAGTCTTCACCCTGTCTGCTGCTGAGATTCATTAGCCCCACAAATGGCTGAGAAAGATTTTCTAAGCCCAACAATCCCCTCATACCACAGATGGGTAAACTGAACCCCAGGAGGGGCAGCGGTGTGTTCAAGGTTCAAGGTCATAGAAGGGCCAGAGGCAGCTCTGGAGCCAAAGTCTCCCCTTGCCAGGCCACTCAGGTGACTGGCAGAATGTCAGCATAGGAACTGGAGCCCACTGCCCCTCAGAGCCCACTGCAGAGGCACAGGCTGGCTGCATTTGGGTAGCCCTGCCAGGCTCTTGCAGGGCTGGCAGTTGAGGTTCACTGTGTGCCAGGCATTGCTAATCTGTTTGCAAGAATTATGTCATTTATTCCTTGCAACAACTAGAAGGAGGTTCTATCATTATCCCCATTTTGCACATGGGGAAACTGAGGCTCAGAGAGGTTCTGTGATGCAGCCCAAATTTGCAGAGTAAATGGCAGAGGTAGGATTCGAATGGAGGACTCTGCGGCCCTGAAGTGCACCTTTGCCAGTCACCATGCTACTTCCTGTGGTGAGAAAACCCTGCCCCCTTGAGCACTGAGTAGATGGGGATGGTGCAATCGGGCTTTGTCCCTGACACCCAGAGGGTCGCATCACAAGGAGGAGAGCAGAGAGTTCACAGACACAATCAAGTGAGTCTGCCAGCTGCAGTGGCCAGGGGCAGCAGCATGGGGTGGAGGACCGAGGTGGGCCAAACAAAAACTAGATTCAAAATGTCCCCAAGAATCTCCCTGCTCTATTTCACAGACAGGAAAACTGAGACTCAGGAACCTGTATAGGGCAGAGGTGGCCCTCAGCCGGGTCTGAGTGACTCCGGAAATTCCTACTATCTGGCAAGGAGCCATATGCCTGGGGCCAAACCCCAGCTCTGCCCCTCACTGGCTAAATGACCCTGGGATCATTACCTACCCTCCCAGAGCCTCAGTTTCCCCACTTTATAGGATGGAAGTGAGGATTACACAAGTTACTATTGGACAGCATTTAGGAGATGCTGGCAGGTGGGAGCCCTGGGAAGTTCCATTTGAGTGGTCATTCTGCAGACCTGAGCGCCCTGCTTGGATCCAGACACCTTCCTTACCCCTGGTTCCTTTCTTTATAACTAGTGTGTTTGGCCACCCCCAAGGAGTCCCAGAAACTGGGCCCCGGCCCCTCCTCTGTGTGAGGTCAAATCCTTAGGAGATGTTGACTCTCCCTCTTCCTCTTATCACTTCTGAGCACAGGGCCCCATGTTTTCATTTCTCACTGGGCCTTGCAGAGTCTGTGTCTGGTCCTGACTGGACATGGCTAAATGCGGAGAAAGACATCCTGCTGTCTCTCTGGGTCCGTCGCTGCCTCTGTGTCTCTTTGGGCTCAGGGTCTCTCACTGTCTCTTTGCATCTCCTTCTGGGTCTCTCACTGTCTCTCTGGGTCTCACTGTCTCTGTCTCCCGGCATACCACGGAGCCCCAGGGGCAGAATGTGGAAGCCAGAGAGAGAGACACACATGGAGTCCCGGAGTTGCAGCAAGGCTGCCGGCCTGGCCTGGCCTCCCCGCTGCCCAGCCGCCCGCACCGCGTGTTTGTCCAGGGCGAGCTGCATTGATCCGCGGCTGCCCGCGCCGCCATCTGATAAATCCCGGCTGCGGTAATGAACCTCCCCGCACACCGCTCACAAAGCACACACTAGCCCTGGCCCCAGCGGTTAATATTTAACTGAATAAGGGCCATAAATATGGAAAATGGGACTTTTAATTAAATAAGCAGCTTTTAAAAGGGCCCTTGGGCGGGAGAGGCTTTTGTTTAAATATGATTGATTTGACATGTCCTTTCGCTCTCACACTCTCCCGAGCTCCTTTCCACGTTAACTCTTGGCCCCCGGCCCCGGTAGCAAGTCGGCGGCAGCCAGACCCTGTCCTGCTGGAGGAAGGGGGCTCCCTGCTGGAGGAAGCGCGCTGCAGTGGGAAGGAGGTGCCCTGGGGGCTAGAATTGACAACCCAGCTGCACAGCCTCCCACATTTAGGTTAAGGCCCATCCGAGGCCGTCTCCATTTGGTGGAACACGTATTTCAACCTCCTGCAGGAATGGGCTAGCAGGGCAGGCGCCTCCAGATCCTGGGGTGTAGGTTCCCTTTTAAAAGTGGTGCCATCCAGCTGTGTTTCCTTTGGTGGCCTTTCTGTCTGTGCCTCAGTTTCCTCATCTGTGATATGGAGATGATTATGGTACCAACTTCACAGATTAAGTGTGTTCAGATTAAGTGTGTCCCAGGCCACAGTAGGGCTCCCAGAATGTTTGTTTTGTTTCCTAGTGTTTGCCAGGATTATGGCCGGAGGCTGTGTGGCTGCTGAGAGGCCACAGAGGCAGCTTGGAGGGCACATTCCCATATTCAGATCCGATCTCGCATTTTCATTTTGCACTGCATCCTGCAAAATATGAGCTGGTTCTGCCGCTACCCATCCATAGGCCACAGTCTTGGTGGCTTGGAAAGTAGTAACTCATTTGAGGAACTTAGAATTCTCCAAATCCCAGGCCTGGAAGAAGGTCTGTCTTCTGCCTCCAGGCTGGCGGCCTTTAACTTTCAAAACTTTTCAAAAAAAGAAACCATATCCTCTCTATTACGAATTTAATATTTATGAAGCACTTTCTACGTGCTGATTTTGTTTATGCCTGACCTCAGAGCCCTATTTCCTTCCCCGCTTCCAGGGCAAGGACCGGATGCTCACAGAAGCCAAGTAGTCAGCCTGGAGTTGCCCAGCTAGGGAGCAGGATTTGAAACCAGGCTGCTTGCCTCCAGCGCCTGTATCTTCCTAGTCTGATGCAGGCCCATGCCCATGCAGACCAGACTCGTGTCTGGTCTGGTTCTGGCATCTCTGAGCTGACATAGAAGTCACCTCTCTGGATAATTTTGACATCTTCCATTACCTAAGTGGAGGGAAAGAAAAGGGAGGGGCTTGATGATGGTTACACAGCTTTCTAATTTATGAAGACCTCCACCCCCACCCCTGCCCGCTGCACCCAGCCACAATTTCTTCCTCTTCCCAAATCAGATAAGTCCTTGCTTACCCACACTCAAAGGCTACCTCTTCCAGGAAGCCTTCCCAGATGCACTCTGCTTGTGATGGCGCATCCCTTTCCTAACTCTTCCAGTACTGGCCTTGCAGAGTGAGTAGTTGACTCCACCCCGTTGTACTGTTTCTTGCAGCCATTCATTCATTCGTCCATCCATTCCTTCACACAGTCGATTACCATTTATTGATGACTTATTATTTCCCCACTTTAAAGATCAGGTTTTTTTTTTTTTTTCTTTTTAACATTTTGAAACTGGAATATATTACATATATGACACCCACTTTTATTTGCTAAAAATACTGTAATTGAATGGATGGTGCCTTTTGCAATGTATGCCATTTTCAGACTGTGGAAATAAGAGTTTGTGCGCAGCCCTGTGCTAAGTGTTGGGAAGATTGGGATAAATCAGACAGACCTGCTTGCTACCTACTGGAAGCTTACCATCTAGTGCAGATTATATTTAAAAAGAAACACCCAATTCTGACTTGTTTACTCTTACAGTTTTACTTAACCCTCTGAATTCCTGTGACTCTGTGGTCAGAAATGTGTTCCTCTTTTCCCAGGAATGGGTGATTTAGTGAAGGGAAGAGGTAATGAGAATTGAGAGCCTAGGCTCTGACAGGAATTATCATGTAGCAGGCTGGCTGGTTAGCTCAGTTGGTTAGAGTGTAGCCTTATAACACCAAAGCCAAGGGTTCAGGTCCCTAAACTGGCCTGCTGCTGGAAAAAAAAAAAAAAAAAAAAAAAAAAAGAACTATCATATATCATCTCATTTAATCCTTACCACAATCCAATAAGTGAGTGCTAGTGTGACCACTCCCAGTTTGCAGATGAGAAAAATGAGACCCAGAGATGTTAAGTAACTAGCCCAAGGTCACAGAGCCAGTGAGAGACAGAGCTAGAATTAAATCCAGGCAGTTGGCTCCAGAGGCCTCACCCTTAACCTTAGTTCTTTTGATGCTTCCTTCATCCTCTGGCATCAGTGCAGGGCTCAGGGCCTCATCTCCCATCAGCAGCAACACAGGAGGGACAGAGTCTGAAGGAGGAAATGGGAGCAGACTGTCTCCCAGAAGGGGCTGTAATCAAAGGCGTCATATAGAGAAGGCTGGAAGAGCCAGAGAGCTCCGTCAGGAGGCCAGCCTGGCGTCCTGCATGTCCTGCATGTCTTCTTAAGTAGGCAAACCTCTCCTTTGGTGGGATGTTCAGAGCCAAGTCCCCCAATGCCAGCTCCAAGGACAGTGCAGTTCCTGCACCTCCTCTACAGGGGTGGCCAGTAGGCTGGGTATGGGTCAGCAAAACTCCCCATCTCTCTATAACAGCACATCTGTTGCCATGGCAACTCCTCCTGGGCATCACCTGGTTCTGGGTCTGTTTCCTGGGCTCAGTGTTGGGAATAGGCAGGGCTGAGGCTGGTGCTGGTTTGGGGGCAGAGGCACAAGGCCATTTCTAACGCACAATTATTCATGGCCAGGGATGGGGTGGGGGGTGGGGGCAATGGATGAGACACTTGGATTCCTTCCTTGTGAGCCCAAAGCAGTGTGGGCCAATACTCTGTGTTGAGTGCATTTGAGAGACATCCACCCCCCTAGAAAATCTCCCTACACCTCTCAGGCTAATCTATCAGTTGTTATACATTCCACCTTCCTCGTTTCTCTCCTGCCAGCTCCATTTCCCACCAGCTTCCTGGGTTCAGCCACCATCATCTCCCTCTTGGGGAACTGCAAACGCCTCCGAATGGGGCCCCCTGTCTAGCAATCTGCCCCCATGTATCCATCCTCTATGCACAGGCCAGGTGAGCTTCCTTGAGCCAAAGGCCTCCACCTGCTGTTCCCCGACCCATCCCTTCTCTAAGCAGCAACCACTGGCCTATCCAGGCCTCCCTCTACTTGGTTCAGGCCATGTCTCTGCTGTGGGCAATGTAATGCCAATCAGGCCCAGAGAACACCGGAAATCAGGGAGTCAGGGAGCAAAGGTCAGGGTGGGGCCAACTCCTTTTGGTGTCAAAGGAGATTATGAGTCCGGCTCTCAGAGCTGAGGGCTGGGGCAAAAATCAGCCTGTGATCCCAAGTGAGATGAGTTCAGAGGTCACCAGCTGTCTCCTTTGTGTGTCAATATTAACACGAGAGTCACCTAATTGGGGTGGGTCAGCCAGTGGAGACAGCCAGGACACACATGGGGAGAAGAGAAAGGGACCGATTGCCCCCAGGCAGTGTTGGGTGCTTGACATAAGCCACTCATTCATTATATTAATATTCTTGCTAATAATACTAACATAGAATAGTACAGGGGTAGCAGTGGCCACATACACTGAGTGCCTATTCAATTTGAGCTTGGTTGCTGACAGTTCGTTAAACTGCCTCGTCCTTCCAAAGCCCCTGTGAATCAGATTCCCTTGCCACCCCATCCTACAGCCAAAGAAACTGAGGCACAAAGCAGTGAGTCTGTGGACCAGGGTCACACAGCTTGAATGGAGGAGAGGAGACCGGGCCCTGGCCATCTGTCTCCTCACAACGTTGGGGGCAGGATGACTATCTCTGTCCTATTGATAAGGAAGATGAGGCTCAGAGAGGGATCAAGCTTGTCTGAAGATGCAGCTAGTCAGTTATAAGCCCAGGTATGTCTGCGCCAGAGTCCACAACAACACAGCTTATTCTTAAGCTCATCCCGTCCATGGGTTCTTGGAAAGTCCCTTCTCCTTCTGTGGGCCACTGTTCCTACTTTCCTGGACCTAAGGGAACAGGGACCTTTCATTGGCTAACGGTCACAGACCTGCTATCTGCATGGCTTAGGCTGACCACATAGAGACCAATACTCATCTCCCTTGGTTTTGGGTCAAATGAACCCACATGGACACTCACTGGAATCACAGCATCCCAGTAACTTCAGACACTCACTTGTAGGTGGGCTGAGGCCACAGAAACACCACTTGCCCTCAAATACTCTGATTAGAAACCAGATCTACAGCAATTAATGCAACAGATATTTCTCATGGTCCTGCATGTGCCAGGCACTGGGGACAGAGTGGTGAGCAGAAATGGTCACTTCCCTGCCCAACTGGAATTACATTCTAGAGCAGGAGGTGGACATGAGTCAAATAATCATGCCTATTATGACACATGAATCTGTGATGAGAGCTACAGAGTGTAAGACAATTAAGTCAAGCAACTGGCCTTGGCTAGTGAGGTTAGGGGAGCTAGCTCTGACGAAAGGACCCTTGAGCTGAGAATCTGAAAGACGAGTAGATGCTAAATCAGCAAAAAGGAGAAGGAAGCGCATTCTGTGCGGAAGGAACAGCGTGTGCAAAGGTTTAACATGCATTTTCTGCTGATATTAATACCCCACTATGAGGGGGGTACTAATATCCCCATTTTATAGATGAGGCAACTGAGGCTTTGGGAGATGAAAGCCCTTATCCCAGGGCCTTAGATAGGAAGGGAGTGGCAGTGTCTTGATCCTAACCCAGGCCTATCTGATGCCACTTTTGATGCTATCTCTGTTCTTTCACACAGGTTCTTAGAAATAGTGTTTTATGATAATGGGAGGAAAGCTTCCTCTGGGAAAAAATATAAAAGGGCCCAGTATTTGTGTCAGACTGAGCTTTTCAGGTTGCTATGGTAGAAACCCAATTCACACTGACTTAAGCGAAAAAGGAAATTTATTGTCTGATGTAGCAAAAATCTAGGGATGGATAGCTTCAGGCTCAGCTGGATCCAGAAGCTCAAGCAATGTCATCAGGGCTCTGTGCGTGTCTCATTCTCTGTCCCTGGTCCTCCGTCCTGGGTGTTGGCTTCTTCTCAGACCCCACATGACAGCCCCTGGAAGCTCTTGCTCACCTGTTCCTCACCGTTAGCAGTTGCAGAGTAATGAGAGACTCCTTTTTTCTCAACCGCTCCAGAAAAACATCTCTGGGTTAGCTCTAACTGGACCAACTTGGACATGTACGCATCCCAAAACCAATCATTGCAGTTTGAGGACTGAAATGTTCTGACTGGCCAACTGTAGGTCACATGCCTATCCTGGAACCAATCCACGAAGCCAGGGGGTGGAATACTTTGACCAGTCCTGGGTCATGTGATCACCCATGGATCTGAAGGTAGATCAGCCCCACCTAAGCTCTATGCACTGAAAGTGGCAGAAAATGGTGATGAATTTACAGAAGAAGAGGGGATACCAGAAAGGCAAAAAACCCCTTAATTTGATCCCCAAAAATCTCAAAATGGAAAAGTCCTTCATTGCACCTCAAAAGCAAACTGGGTTTTGCTTTACACAAGGAATGTCCATGAATGTGATTTAACTGTCCCGTCATGACGGCTCTGTCTGGCCAGCATCACAGACCTTCATAGCATCTTTTAATCTCCCAGGCTTTTGTGGTCAAATCTTCCATCCTTTCCTGTACCCCGGGTTCATCCTAGTTTCTCCTAGAATTTAAGATGCCCCCATCTCTGAAAGCTGCCAATCCTTTTCTGGATGGTTTCCTCACCTCATCTGAAAACTAGAGATCACTATAACACCAATCTTACAGACTTCAGGGTCAGGCATAAATTAATTTAGCCTGGTGCATGGGCACGTAGTTAGTGCTATGTCAGTGTTAGTGTTATGAACTTCATCATGCCCATTTTGCAGACCCGTGGGCTGAGGCTGAGAAAGAAAACACAACTTGATTTCGGTCACACAGTGGGTGGTAGAGCCAGACATGTCCAGATGTGAATCTTCAAAGCTTGTGCTACATCATCACACCTCTGGGGGTAATTCTATGTCATTTGCTGTCATCTTCCTTTTAGCTGCATGGGCCAACTCAAGGAATGGAATGTAGCTTTGCACACCTCATGTTATCACGCTTCTGATCAAAAGATCCCTTAGAAATGGATTCATCCACCACTGGTGAGCAGAGGGAATGTATGCATTGTTAGATATCAATCACTGATTCTACTGTGTCCTACATGAGAATCAGAACCACCAGGTCCAACAGACAACTGGGATGGGACCACAAAGCAGAGACAACAAGGAGACATCCCAACTCTGGCACCTTAAGAAGACTGCTCTAAGTGCTTTCAAAGGCAATCACAATGGTTCCTCTCTCTTGAGCACCTACTGTGTGCAAAATACACGAACACAACCTCATCAGATCTTCCAACAGCCCTATGACGGAGGTGTTACCATGCACATTTTAAAGATAAGGAAACAGAGGCTCAGAGAAGTGAGGGGACTTGCCCAAAGTCACAATTACATGACAGAGCCAGGAACTGAACTCAGGTCTACCTCCAACTTACTCAAGCATCAACTTTATAACCATGACCTTCCACCTCCTCTCAGGATGTCCCATGATTTACTAGCTGGTTCTTGATTGATCAGTGTTAATTGGTTTCCAGTTTTTTAGCTGGGCTGGGCATTTGCACAACTCTAAGAGTGAATGCTCCCTTAAAGTGTGTGCCTGTTCCCAGTCCTGTTTTGTTTTTTTGTTTTTTGTTTTTTTTCGGATAACAGACAACATACTGATTCAACAAGTATTTATCAAACAGCTACGATCTTAGGTCCAGCTCCCTTTCTAGGCAGAGCCTTTGATGGGGCTTCACATGAAATCTTTTATTGAGAAATTGAAAGTTTTGGGAAGCAGGACAGAGCAGGAAAAGAATCTGGATAAAGATATGATTTTAACTACAGTCCAGCCTCAACATGATCCCATGGGAGCTCCAGAGTGTGACTGTTCCCTCAGAATTGCCCCCCAGTCCTAAGGCCAGGGGTTAGCCTTTTGTACCCCTGTGTCAACCAGACTCTGGCTGTGGGCTGCCCCAAGGGCTAGGGATGGCAAAACTTCCTCCTCAGACACAGCTGCCATTGGCAGAGCTCTTATTTCTTCTCTGGAGATAGAAGGAGCTGAGACTCTGAAGGGAATAGTAGGGTATGGGTGCATGGGAAAAGGGATCAGGGTGCATCTACCACACCCACCACCGTGTGTTGGGAACCATTTGCTTACTGAATGGACAGTGGCAATCATGTGCCTAACATTCTAGATAGGAACAAACTAAATTCTCCCTACAACCCTATAAGGCCAATACAACCCATTTAACAGACAAAGAATTTGAGGCTCAAGGAAATGTGGGTACCAGAGCTGAGCAGAGCCTGAAGCCCATCTCTTGTCCCTGAGTCTGGTCCCCAGGCCTGGGCAGCTCCCTGCTGTGCTGTCTTCAGCCTTTGAGAAGGTCAGTAGGGAGGCAGAGACCCAGCCTCCAGCGGGTGGGAGCCATAGCAGAGGACAGCTTTAATGGCCTGGCATTGTCTGACATTTGGATTTTACTTTCTGTAGGAAGTGCACTAATTACTCCTGTTCACTCAGAAGTCCAACTTAACTACCACTTGGATTTTATGGAGTGCTTTGGGGTTGCCATTTCTTGAGACCACGGTGGCAGAAGGCAGACTTGAGTTTTGCCGCATCTCCAGCTGGTGGCTCCCACGGATGCAGGCCTGTTTCGTAACTGCATGCTGGGGGAACCTCCTTCACCTGCTCTCTCTGTGTTAGGCACAGCGCTGCCATCCTCTCAAACACCCTGGGAGATAGCTACAACAAATCATCCCCATTTGACAGGTGAGAAAACTGAGGTTACGAGAAAGTAAATGGCTGTCCCTGCTCCCGAGCTAGGAAGTTTGACATCAGAGCCTGGGCCTTTGCTACTTTGCATTATGGCCTCAGCCTCCCCAAAAACACCCAGAGGAAGGACTCCTCCCATTACCATTGCCAGGTCTTCAGGGAAGGTACTGAGAGCCCCACTTGGTAGGTGGGGAAACTGAGGCAGAAAGCCATAGAGTGAAGAGTTAAAAGCATGGGCCACTATGAAGTTGGACTCTTCAGCTGGTAACACAGCTCCCCACACACCAGCTGTGTGACTTTGTGCACTGTTCTGGCTCTGTGTCCTTACCTATCAGGAGGATGAAATCTAAGTGCTTAGGACAGTGTATGGAGAATGGAAAGCTCTCGGCACCTGCTGGTGATTATTATGGTGATGACTTCAGGATCCCAACTCCCCAGGCTCTGCTTCCTATCCCAACCCTCACCTCACTTCCTGGGGCTTTGCCCCAAACAGCAACTGCTCTTAAGAATCTCTCCTACTTCAGAAAGTGTCCTAAGTCCTTAGACTGGGAACTGCCAAGATTTCTGCCTTTGGGGGAAATATCAGACAGGAAACAGATAAAGGAATTGCTTCCAGGGAAAAAAGGGGGAGTGTTTTTCAGTTTCCCCCCAAATCATCCCATAGTGGAGCAAGAAAGAATTGTCCAATTGCCCCTCCCCATGCCCCATTTTATAGATGGAGAAACTGAAATGGCATTGACAAATATTTGTTGGTGAATGAATGAATGAATGAATGAATGAATGAGTCACATGTGAAAAGGTAAGGCAACACATGCCAAGCCTGGGCTAGAGGGTGTGATTCGGCAGTGAGCAGGGCTGCCTGGTAAGGCCACCCAGCCTGTGTTCTGCATACCTTAGAGGGGGCTGGTCACAGGGCATGAGGTGGTAGATACCGCCAAAGTGGCCCTATGTCTAGGACACAGACTTTACTCCTGAGGAGTCCATGGATGGGTAGGGGGATGAAAGATAATCACTGCATGGCATAAGCGTAATAAGAACAGAAGGAGGAAGCGCTCAACTTGTGCAGGGCGCCACCCTAGGTATTTCACCATCTTCTCAGTAACCCTGCGAGATGAGTACAGATGAGGAAATGGAGGCTCAGAGAGGTTAAGTAATATGCCCGAAGCCACACACAAATGGCTGATACAGAATCCAAACAAACCCAAGCTCATCTGTTCCAGAACTGCGTGCCTGGAACAAGGGAATGTCCTCTTCCCTCTGCTCCTCGGGGAGAGTGAGTCTCAGAAGAGGGGGGTTGGAGGATGGCTGGAGGCTTCCCCCTCTGGAATGTGGTGGTCCGGATGGGCGGCAGCCAAAGTAAAGCCCATCCAAGCCTGGAGTTTCTTAGCAAACTCTCTCCTCCTCCTCGCCTCCTCCTGGGATGGGATTGAAACTGAGCTTAGCCCCTTTGTGTCCCGTCTGGAAAGCGGACGTCCTGCCCCCGTGGGGGCTCTGGCTTCCGCTCAACCCCCTGCCTTTCCCCAAATTCCAGTGGCTTTCAGTGCCCCACCAGGCCCTCCAGACAGCTGACATTTTACACCGCCCCATGCTTTCCCCTGTGGTCAGCTCTGGGCAGTGATAACAGGATTAACCCCGTGGAGGCAGATCACTTAATTAAACTTGGGGAGGAAGAACGCTGTCTTCTCTCCTCATGGCAGCTCTGGGGGAGGGGAGAGGGGCTCCTAATGGGCCAGGCCGAGGGACTGTGCCCCCTGCAGTCAGCTCTGGCTCAGCCAAAGGCCAAGAACATCCATCATCATCCCTCCACCTGTACATCCACCCAACAAATAGTTACTGAGAACCTCGCTTATGTCCGGCTCTGTGTTACGACTGGGGATAGACAAATGGGGCGCCAAACCAGCTCCCCCTTTTCCTCTCTTGCCTGCCGTTTGCTATCCCCCAGTCTGTTCCCCAGATAGTAGCCAGAGAGATCTTTGTAGACTGTAGGATATTGTCGTCTCCCTGCTTAGAACCTGCCATGGCTTCTCTGGTGCCCACTCTCACCCCTCCCTGTAACCTCCCCTTTGCACATGACTTTGAAGCTCCTCACACCCAAAGGTGGGGTCTCTTTCCCTGTGCCTTGAACCTGGGCTGGTGTTGTGACTTGGTTTGGCTGATAGAATGGTGCAGAAGTGCTGCTGTGCCAGTTCCAAGCCCAGGCCTCGTGAGACCTTGCAGCTTGTGAGCTCTCATGTAGCTCTTGAGAATGAGCCTGGACTAGCCTGCTGGAGGATGAACAACCACGTGGAGGAGAGCCAGGTCCTCTCAGCAGAGGCCATTCTAGACTCCCAGCAGCCAGGTGACCTTCAAACATGTGAGACAGGCCAGCTCAGGTCAGCAGAGCCACTGACTCACCACTGACCACAGATGCCTGAGAAAGCCCAGCCAAGGCCAGAACTATAATGCTTAGACCAATGAAGTAAATTTAATGCTTATTGTTTTAAGCCACTGAGTGTTGGGGTAATTTGTTTTGCAGCATTATTGTAGCACTGGCTGACTGATACAACTTCCCCTTGCCTTTTGTTTTAAATCCACTCTTGCCCTGGATCTCATCTCTTTCCTTTCTTCCTCTCCCTCACTCCCTCCCCTTTCTCTGCTCAATCACATTTGCCTTCTTGCATTTATTTTCTTATAAGAGTCTCACTTTTTCCTGCTTCCTGGTCCTCCCAACTATCCAGTCTGGCACATGCTAGACCCTCAATAAATGTTTGTTGAATGAATGAATAAATAAATCAATGAATGGATGTAGCCCCTCCTGGTTCTCATGGGGTCTACCACCCAGTGGAAGAAATGATGCTGTTGAATCACAAACTCTACCTGGCATGAAGGAGAGTATCTAAGGAGGGATCAGTTGGGGGTGGAAGATGCAGGTTGTTGAGCAATTCTCCCCAGAAAAGTGGCATCTGAACTGAGATCTGAAGGATGAGCAGACATCAACTAGATGAAGAGGGCAGGGAAGAGCATTTCAGGTAGCGGGAACAGCAGGTGCTAAGGCCCTGAGATGGGGAGAGCATGACAAGCTCAAAGAAATGAAAAAAAGCCACAGTAGAGGATTTTGATTTTTTTTAAAGCACCAAGAAGCCTTTGATGCCCATTGGGATGGTTACCCCTTCCTCCTCTTGCATATTCCCACCCCCAAAAAGTTTGGGATTATATCATCAGTATTTTCCCACTCTTCCTCCTTGGACAAATAGGGGACCTGAATATTGAGCAGGCTGAAGATCCTAGGTTTTAGCTAGCCATCCTGGAAGCTTCTCCCAGGATTTGCAAGACCCAACCTCTTCCATCTGGCCTCAAATCTTTCAAATGAGGCCACCAGAAGCCCAAGTTGAAGCCAGTAACCATGGGAGCTCCCATATAATGGGGCTCTTAGCAAGTTCCGGGACTGTACTAAGGATTTTACAAACACTTTTATTTCAGACCTGGGACTTTCCTGGCTCATAAAAGAAACTAGAACTAAATCAGCTATTCTCTTTCTTCTTATAGAGCCGAATGGCAATTAGCTTTTATCTCAACAGCAACTCTGTTTGATTTAATGGCTGCCTAAAGCGGGAAAGATTGTCTTGATTGATTGGTGATGTCTGCCTCAGCACAGGAAAGGAACATGCATAATGTGCGCTATGTATTTGCCATTTTGCTTTAGGTGGTGCTGTGGGTGTCCTTTGAAAATATCAATTGAGTATTTGAGCCAGCTCTCGAAGGTCTACTCCAAACTGACCAGCCAGGAAAAATATAAACATTTCCACCAGGGAAAACGGCAAGGAGCAAAGTGTGGAGGGCCACAGGACTCAGCAAGGAAGTAGGGGGAGGCAGGGAGTGACCATAGATGTGTGCTTGGAAGGGCAGCTTCAGGGCCAGTAATGGAGGACGTCATCCTGTGCTGGCCTAAGGACATGGGTTGGGGAACAGAGTCAACTTTTGGGATTGCCCCCACCAACAGTCCCGACACTCAAATACATGACTGGGGTGATTTTAGCTTGACAGAGTGCTGATCTAGCTGGGTTTCTCAGGCTATGGCTTTGTTCCATGAGACTAGGGGTCAACAAACAGTGGCCTATGAGCCACATCTGGCCTGCAGATTTGCTTTTGTCAATAAGTGATACTGGAACACAGTTATGCCATTTGTTTACATTTGTTTATGTCTGCTTTCCTTGACTCTGTTACCATGGCAGAATTGAGCAGTTGCAACAAGGACCATCTGGCTTGCAAAACTGAAAACATTCACAGTCTAGCCCTTTATGGAAAGAGTTTGGAGAACCTACAGTCACCACTATACTAGGCAGGTCACACACAGGATTTCTAGTCTTTTCAGTAACCTTGTGAGGTATCACAACCTTTGCAGATGGGGAAACTGAGGCCCATGGGTCACACCAGGGTGGTAGAGCTGGGAATTGAAGCAGGTTTGTCTGACTATAAATTCTGTGCTTTTCTACAGCCTGTCACTTTATAAGCGTGTGTGACCTTTCTTTACGCATGAGGAACTGAGACTTAGGTGTTACCCGTTACCAGCATGGGGCGGTGAGAATCTGAGTGACTGTTGGTAGTTCCCTTGTCATTTTCTATGATTTCTATTATTATTACTATTGAGCGATTACAATAGGTCAGGCACGTTATAAGTAATTATCACTTTGTCCTCACAGTAACTCTATGAGATAGGTCATGGTATTATCCCCAGTGTACAGATGGGGAAACCGAGGCCCAGACAGGGATTGCAATTTGCCCCAGCCCTCCTAGGGACAGCACTGGGATTTGAACCCTGTTGTGTTCCAACTCTCCAGTCTGCAGGCTTCATCTGCCTTTGGTGAACATCAGTCCTGTCCCCTCCCATACCTTGTGTTTTCATGGTCCAGATTCTCCAGAATGTTCCCATCTGTTATCACCTATGTGGTGTGCGTGGGAGGGAGGTGTGCAGACAGTAAGTGGAGGAGGGAGTTATTATCTCTGTTTTCTCAGTGGGGAAACTGAGGCCCAGAGGGGCGAAGAGGGCCTGTCCCGTTGGGACAGGAGAGCAGAGTTCCGTATGTGGCTCAGACCTCCCTCCCGCCCTTGGATCAGAGCCAAACGCCTTCTCTCCTTCCCTCCCGCGGCGCCCTCCCTCAGGATCTTCCCCCCCAGGAGAGCCAGGAGGACAGTGATGGATTTGGGCCAGCGTTCATTTCCATCCTCCAGCCCACATCTCTGCTCGCTCTCCCTCCCTCTCCACAGCTCCTCCTGCAGACAGATGACAAGTGAGAACGTCTGTGACCCAGAGAAATTATCTTCCCTTCTCTTTCACCGCATAATTTTCTGCCCTCTCGTCTGGACAAGCCTGGGTGATTTTTAGCTACAAAAAAAAGGGGGAAAATTATCATTCAGAAAAAAAAAAAAAAATAGGAGGCTCGTAGCTATCCAACAGACAGGCTGTCTCCCCGGTGAAAATGAGAATCTCCTGTCTTATGAACTCGGGGGGACTTGGCAGTGGGTGTTCACACTCGCTAGATAATTGTGAGCACCCCGGAGGGCCAGGCCCATGGCCCCAGCAGATTCCAGTGGCTTGAGGCCCCATGCACTTTTCTGGGGGTGCACCAATGTCCAGCACATGTGGGAGCACACCTGGAGGACTTTGGGGGAAGACAACACTGTTGTGGGTCACCTGTGAGTCCTCCAGCATTATCTACTCTCCAGACTACTATGCTCAGGATCCAGGCAATTCGTCCCCCAGCCTGCGGCTTTCCGGAAGTTTCTTTCCCCCTCCCCACCATGCATATACACATGCACATGCACACACACCACCACATGTGCACACCCCAGAAGCTCAGGGCCTGCCCCACAGGCCGGCAAGCAAAGTATTACTGACTTATTTTTATAAACATCAGTTTTATTTTTCTGATTTAAAATTTCAAGAATTACAAGAAAAGATTTTAGCAAGTGAAGGTCCATCTATTTTCTCAACCTTGTAAGTAACCACTGCTAATGGGCTGGTGTCCATTTTTCCAGACTTTTCCATGCAAACATGAATATAAAAATGTACACACACACGCACACACAACTCCCTGAATTCCTCACCCAACATTGCTACTTACCGTGTGCCCTTAGGCAAGTTACTTAACCTCTCTGAATCTGTTTCCTCATCTGTAAAATGGGCATAGTCATAGATTATAAGTTGCAGGGAAAATCAAATGAATTAATTAAGTGTAATGTGCTTAGAACAGGGCGGTGCATATAGGCAGTGTTCAATAAACATTAGCTATTATTTTAGTGTTCAAATTATGTACTGCGGAGCTCTGGGATGCTATGGGGTATCTCAGTTGGAGAAGATAGAGCACTGGAAAACAAGTCTCCTCCCCATGCCCCCACTGCCTCCCTTTTGTTTTCTTTGTTGTGATATGTCTGGCAAAATAGGTTCTCCTGCTTAAAACCACACACACACACATACACACACACACCAGTTGTAAAGCTGCTATGTCTGGCTAGGGCAATTGTCGGAATCCTGCCCACATAGCCAATTGTATTGCTAAGGCTTGGGCCCACAGACCCTTCAAATCAGTTGTACAGACTGGGCCACAGACCCCTCATGTGCCTAGCTGGGTCACCAGACCCCTTACATGCAGGACCACGAGCTAGGTAATTGGGAAAGATCCCGAGAGCCACTGGGAGATGACACGAGCTCAGTCCTCAGCTTCCTCAGCAGCAGCAGCTGCAGCAGTAGTGGTGCTGGCCTCTCGGGGCATCCCTGGGGCCCTGGCAGCAACAGCCTCCAGCAGCAGTAGTGGCCTCCCTGTGGCCCCACTCCCCGGGGCATCCTGGGGGGGGGGCACCGTGAATCAGAGTCATCCATCGTTTATACTTAAGTGTGATAACCCAAGACACCTGGGTGTGAGTCAGACAACCCAGGACACCTGGGTGCACATGCACAATTACATTAGACAATAACCAAGGAACTCCTAGGCACATGTGCATATTTACATTAAATGCTCAGCAAGATTCTGAACACCTGAGGGGCCCTGACCATTCTCCTTCACTTTCCCTACATGCCAGTATTGGGGTCAGAGCAAAGCTATTGTTACCAAACTAAGCTGGTCTAATCTGGCTGTGTGAACTTAGAGGAGTGACTTTGCCTCTCTGGGTCCCAGTTTCACCATCTATAAAATGGGGATAATAATAGCATCCAGGGCTCCTGTGAGGAGTAACTTAGATAATGTGCATAAAACAGAGTGCAGTGTCTGGCTGCCCCCAAATAGTAGCTGTTGTTGTTACTCGTTAACTCTGGATGTGACTTTGCATTGAACGGACTAGAGGGGGTCATGTTTTTGCTCAGGGCCTAGGAGCAACCATGGGATATTTCAGGCAAAGCACCTGTTCTGTACCCTCCACCTCTCACAGACCTCCCTCTCCCCCAACCCATGGCTGTCAGTTTGGGGTCAGAGATGATCCTCAGGTGTTGATGAAACCCCTGAAATTATGCACACGCACATCCCGTTTGCATCCACTAAAAATGGTTTTCTTTCCAGGCAAAGATCCTTAGCTTTCATCAGATGCTCAAAGTGGCCATTAACCCAGGAGAGTTAAGAACCCCTGAGGCTTAACACAAGCTCTCTGCTTCTTGCAAAGACCTGCTTTTCTACTAGGGGGAAGCCAGGGTTTGAATCCTCTCAAATAGCATTCTGAAGATGCTTGATGGTCCCAGAGGGCTCTCCCTTTTCCACCTCATATTTTTGTGCAATCGGATTTTCTGCATATGCTTAAACGAAAACAACAGATTGCATCCAACTGAATGAAGAAGCAGGTTTGAGAATCCAGGTGTTTTCTATTAAGCCAGACATTACAGAGATTGCAAAAAAATGTAAAAAAATGCCACTCTTCTCACTAGATTTTTATTTTTATTTTTGGAAAATATTATTAGCTTTCCATAAAAGATGTTAATAGGCACTGGGTTTATTACTGTTTTTTAAAAATGAATTAAGTATTTTAAAAAGTCTCAGTTTTAATTTCTAAAATAGTGAAAATCAATTGATATAACTCACATAAATGAAAGATCTTTGAGATCCTCAATATTTTAAGAGTATAAAGGTGTTCTGAGACCTAAAAAGTTTGAGAACTTCTGTCCTATGGAAATTTACCTGGTTGTGATAAAAGGGGTTGGGAAGCATCCAATTCTAACCCAGGGTTTGGTGGGGGCTTTGGCTATAGAGCATCCTGGGAGATATGGTAGGCAAGCAGGCCAGTAGCAGGAAAAAGGGGTGGATTAAGGTCATCTGGACAGTAGCCAGGGATAGCCACTCCTAAGTTTCATAAAATCAGCAATGGACATGTAATAATATGGAGAAAATAGTATTTTCTAGAATTCCTCTCAGTGGGGAGCTTTGTATGAGGCTGGACACTGATAACATGCTTGGAGTAGGGAGTAAGACCCTTGAGTAGCAAGTAACAATGATGGTTGCTAACCAGCCTTCTAAGAACTGTCTACCTAGTAACTAATGCAAGACCATTCTTTGCTAAAAAGGATATGCAAGTTTGGGGCAGAGCAGAATTGCTACAGTTCATGAAGGAGAGGCTGAGGTTTGCCACCAGGGGGCACTCTTTTTTTTGCCATCTCTCCAAGAAGCTCTGGGATGCTCCTCAAAACAAGGCTGAGCAAATACCTTTACTGGTTTTTTGTTTGAAGGGTCACCAAATTATTAACTATACTGGGCAGAAAATCTGGGCTGACTGCAAAGAGAGAACAAATGGAGAAGCAGGTGGGATCTGAAAAGAGGCATATAAGGACTCCTGGGCAGGAAAGTGCTCCCTTCTCCATCAGAGTGAGTTTATGGCATTGAAAATCTCCAGATCCAAAGAGAAAATACTGACTCTCTCAGTAGGAGAAGGTGCTTGCTGGGAAACATCTTCAGGGGCTCCAAGGAAGGTGAAAATTCTGTCAGCCCTAGAAGGAAGCTGGTGATAGGAAAGAATGCTTCTTGGCCAACCTGCAAGGATCATTTAATATATGAAAGCCTTTTCTTCAAGGAAAAGATTCAAAGGATTCAAACCCAAGGTTGACTCACGTGAGACGTGGCTGCCTTTGCAGGTTTGAGGTTGATAATCAGGGCATTGATCTGCCTTGTTAAAGAGGCTAAGATTCTTCTTCTTCCCCTCTGTTCCTAGCTTTCTCTGAGCAAGTAGAGCACTTTCTTCCCACCTGATGAAGTGCTGAAAGCTCTTGAAAAACAAGAAGGTTCTGAAACACAGATGTGAAGCCAGAGGTATTTCTTTCACAGGTTAGCTCCAGGGCAGTTAGCTATGAGAAAGACAAGCCATGCCAGGCTTTAAATGGGAAGGGCAAAAGTTTGAAGATTAGAGGGACCTGTGGGTGACTCCCAACTCTCAGATCTTACTTCCAGAACATTCCAAAACATTCCTGTGGTCTGGGCCCAACCACTGAATCTCCATCAGTCAGGGTGCTGGCAGAAAAGACATGGTAATTAGGAGGGTTTAATAAAGGAACAAAGGCACAGGTGAGGTTAAGAGACACTAGAAAGGGGAGCCAACTGCCTCTGGACTAGCAATAGTGGGGATCCATTACAACTTCTGCCTGGAGGAGACAAGGGGAGGCAGAAGTTACTGGTACTCAGAGAGCTCATGCATTCTCAATGGGGTCTATATCACCTCAAAAGGGGGCAAAAATTGGTTCTTGGGGGTGAAACAAATCTTACTGTTTTTATGTTTTTATGTAGGAAGCACAAATATACATACAGTACATAAACACGTATACATTCTGTGGTATTACAATTTCATGGGGGAAAGTGATTAGGTAAAAAAAAAAAAGTCTAAATAGTCTCTTTAAGGGGATGATGATGAAAAACAGGTTGCTGTAGCTGCTGGTGAGGACTGGTGTCAGGAGCCATGGCCTCCAGTAGAGGGAGACAGTGAACTCGTGGTGATCCCGCAGCAGGGGGGGTCAGGTAAATTAATACCCCAACCTCTTTCCCTTCCTGCCCTCAGGTCTTCTGCCAGCATCTCTCCTACTGGCCAGACACAACTGGAAACCTGAAGGGGAGTCTGTGGATGTAATCCCCATGGGCCGGCGTCCTGGGCACAGAGCCGGGTGGAGAGCGCTGCAGAGTGGATCCAAAGGGGCACACAGATGATGTCCAGATCTGATCCTGAGTGAACTTCCACTATTTCCAAGCTGAATGACTCTGGACAAGATCTGTTTGACTCCATGATCACCCTGGCTTCCCAGCTCTGCGTTGGAAACTATGTTCCTCTCTACCTCTTTATCTAAGAAACTGGGCTAGAAGCTGAGTGATTTGAAAGTGAATATGTTGATTATGATATTTGAGAAGCTTATGGTTTAACAGGGAGACAGACATGCAGAAAGGGCACCTGCAGGGAGGTAAGTCGAGGGACGTATGAAGGTTACGTGAGGTGAGGAGGAGGAGAAGGGGATCCCAGCTGGACTGGGCCCTGAGAGATGGGTAGTGCACTTCACACTGCAGTCTAGTCTGCCTCTGTTCATACTATTATTCCATCTTGGAATGCTTATCCGCCTCTCCTCCTGTTTAGCTTTGATCTATCCAACTTGAGATACATCTTCTCCACAAGTCTTTTCTTCTCTGATGTGAGGTCTATGGCAACTTCTTTCTTGAGATTTCTTGGAGTTAGAGACAATCCCAATGTTTAATTATTTCTGATATCTTGTTTCCACTAACAGACAGCAAACATCTGGAGGGAGAGAAGGCAGGGCCCAGGGCTAAGTCAGAACTGAGGGCTCCATGGACAGCTGTAGATTGGCTCATTAGAGCAGCAGTCCTCAATCCTGCCTGCCCAGCAAAATTACCCGAAGAGCTTTAAAACCAATGTCTCAGATGAGTTATTCCAGAATCTCTGGGGATAGGGTCGAGGCAAGGATTTTTTAAAAAACTCCCAGGTGATCCTCACACGCAGCCAGGTACACAATGAATCAAATGATGTTCCTTATAACTGGATTCCATATACATGTGTATATCTCTATCCTTTCTGATGATTTAATTGAGGTATAACTTAGATAATGTGCACATTTCAATGAATTTTTGCCTGTGAATATGCCCTGTAACTACTACTCAGATTATGATATACATTTCCACTCCAAGGTTAACCACTGTTCTGACTCCTATCACTACTACTAGTTTCGTTCTTCTTGAACCTGATGCCAGTGGAATCACACAGCGATTTGTGCCTGGCTTCTTTCACTTAACAGTGTGTCTGTGAGATTCATCCATGTGGCTGTAAATATCGGTGGTTTCTTTTTCATTGCTGAGCAGTATTCTGTGTGTAAATATGCACCATTTGTTTACCCGTTCTCTGTTGATAGACATTTGGGTTGCTCCCAGTCTTCAACTGTTGCAAATAAAGCTCCTATGAACATTCTTACATAGATCTTTGGTGTGTATATTCTTATTTTAATGATATTTTATTCCTTTCTCCCTTCACCTTATACCCCAAATCCAATCTTCAGTGGTAAGTGTGACAATGCCAACACTTCCTTTGAGTTAGGATAGAGAAGTAGGTGCTGCATCTCTGCAACTGGAGAAAGGTGCAACCTGCTTTCCAGGACAGAAAGCAGAAGCCAAGTCCAAGCTACACAGGGTTTTTGCACATCTCTTAGCTCCATCCTTGTAAGTCTTTGTGTTTAAAATAACATCAAGGCCTTGGGATACTTCCTCTAAATTGCTCTATCCTGAAGTGTCCCAGACAATGTTAACATTGTCATTAGCTTGATCTTTAGCATTTTTATGTCACACCTGGACTTTTGAAGGTGCAGAGTGGACTGATACCGGTTGACAAGCAGCTGGAAGCACATTCCCTAGCACAGAATGTGACACAATGTTCTAGATTATTCCTGGGACAGCTACCTTGGAATCCGTCTTTTATGATAATAATACTTTGGTCTTCGATGATCCCAGCCCCCAGGGCAGAATGTACATAGTAGGTATTTATTCAACATATATTTTTTGATTAAATGTCAACATGCTACATGCTTAGGCAGGGAGAGAGAGCTGTGTATTCAGTATTTAAACTACAGTATTGGTGCCTTCTCTTTGGGGCTGATGGTTTCTCTGGGCCCAATTGGACTTTGACCCAAGCTGGCATTCGATTAAGCAGGCAGGATCAGGACGGCCCTGATGCCACATTCTTGGAACCAAGGCACTCAGACTCACACATTCATCCCATCTCTTGTAATTTGTGCTTTAAGCCATCCACAACCGTGAGGCCTCAACCCTAGGATATCTGCATTTTGTGGCCCTTGTATGATTCGTGCTTCAATGCACACCTTTGCTTAACAAGAATTTATGTGGGTCTTGAGTGAACACAAAAACCAAACACATGTTTTTTTGTTGGTGTTCTAATGTCGTGTAAAGAATTTGCACATTCCATAAACTTTCTTTCCTATTCCACAAAGAGTTTATTGTCACAGTGTGCCTCAAACCCTGACTTTTCAGGGCTTGTGCACAAAGATTTTCTATTCCTCCCTGCTGTTTACTCTTCATCGTCTTTGGTCCTTCCCCATCCAGGCTCAAGGGACACAAATTTAAAAAAGCAGAAAGCCATCTTTCTCAAATGGTGATGTCTGCTCACCAAAACTACTTTTGGGTGAAATAAGAATCACATGTAAAATAAGGACCATATCTAATTTGATTCATTCCTTCTTAGCCCTTCCCAACAAATATGGAACTTGAAGCGGAGATATTGAAGCAAGCAATAGGTTCCTTTTACCATCAAAGAAGGCTCTTCCATACATGTGCTCCAGCTTAAAATCTTGAGGCTGTTGCTTTGGAATCCAGACTCAACCATATTGTTATTCACTGGTCCCCAGCCCCAAACCCTTAATCCACATATCAGCTCAGGTATACTTTTGAGAGCAAGTAACAGAAAAGCCGACTAATTATGTCTTAAACAGACGGGGGCCATTCTTCTCACGTAATAAAAAGACTGGAGAGAGGTGCCTGGGGTGGATTACGTGGCACATAGGTCTTTGTGAGTCTCTTGGCCTTTCCCTTAAGGTTACAAAATAGCTGCTGCAGCTCCAGACGTCACATCTGAGTTAAAGGAAGAAAAAAGAGGAAAAGGAAGAGGACTGCAGTTTCACTTTTTTTTTTTTTTTTTAAATCAGGAAAACAAAAATCTTCCCAGAAAGCTCTACCAGATCTCTGTTTACATCGAATTGGCTGGAACTCTGTCTTAGATGCCCCTAGCTGCCAGAGGGGCTGGGAAAGTGAGTGGAAGGGGAGAGAACAGGCGAAGGGGGACTGGAAACAGCGGGTGGTCTGACAGCATCTGCTGCATCCTGTCTTCACCCCAGCCACCCATCCTTCCTGGCTACATCACTTATCTTTCCTATCTCAGTGAACCGGGAGCCCTCTACAGCTGCCTCTGTGTGGCTCAACGTCTCTCCAGTCCCTCATGACACCATCCATTGTGTTCCAGGAAGCCCGGCCAACTTCAAGTCCTCAAACACAACGTCTCCCTGCTTCTGGACCTTCTGATGTGCTTGTCCCTCCCCACAAGGTGCTGCTGGCCCAGCTCAACTCAGAACACTTGGGTGGTGTCTTTTTAGCCTTCAAGCCTTGGCTTAAACGTCACTTCCTCAGGGTGGCCTTCCTGGACCACCTCAACCAAAGTCAATCCTTTCTTTAACTCTTACCCCTATTTGAAACCATACATTGAATTGTTCCTGTCTGATTTCCCACGAGACTTCAGGGGGTAAGAACTTTTCATCTTAGCAGCATGTCGTTGTGCAAAGCCCAGGAGATCAATAGATACTTGTCGACTAAATGAGTGAATATGTGAAGAAAAGCAGGGAAAATGCTGATGGCCTCTGCACTATGCATGGACATTAAGTGGGGACTGTGGCTCAAATACTGCCAGAACAGTAAATGGTTATAAGAGAATTCTTGTTAGGAGAAAAATGCGTTGTGTACACAAACACACACACACACGCACGCACACTCCAAAATAAAACAAGAAAAAAGCAGAGTAATATTCAGGCATGAAAAAAAGCACATTCTCACATTTCACCTCCAGCCTTTTTGCTTCATTCCTCCATCTTGAGGACCATGAGGATGAGGACAGGCAGTATCAGTGGACAGGTAACAGAATTAATCATTGGCAGTGGCCGTCTTATTTTTAGGCCCAAATGCATTTCTTTCACAGCGGTGTTGCTAGGTCTTGCTAATCGGGCCTCTGCATGGAGGGCCTGGGCTGTATTTTATACGTAATGCACATGTGCTCCTTTGTTTGAAAGAGGCTCAGCCTGAAAACTGCCTGGTCTGCCTGGCTAGAGGGGTCTCAATGCACCTGTGAAGGCCACTAGAGTTGACCCTTTTCATCCTGGCAACCTCCCACTTTGATGCCCCTGTTCTAAGAGGTCATCTCCCTGCAAAGGTCATTTCCTCTAAGCTATTGCTCTCTAAAGCCAGGGAATGTGTCTCTCATCTCTGTCACCCCAGTGCACGGCACCTAGTGGGTGCTTATTAAATGCTCGTTGCATTTATATCTGATTCCCACCTTCTTCTGGCCTTTCAGAAGGCTCTGCACCTCTCATGAGTTTGTTTAATTCATTCTTGTCTCATTAACCCCACACCCTATTTTGAGCTCTTTTAAGTGCAGGGTCTGTGGCTTGGCCCATTGCAGAGCTCTGGGACTCCAGAGTCGATGCCTGGCTTTCAGAATGCTGCGGGCAAAATCCCTGCTTCTGTAAACTCTGAACAAAGCTGGATGCTGCTTTCTGGTAAAGGACGTTATAAGGAAGCTTGGGGAAGGATGTCTCCCCACCCCTGCAAACCTTTCTCTGTCCCATTTTTGCCTCTGGAATCTTCTGGATTTGGAGAGCATCAGTTCCACATGAAAGGAGGCATGAGAGAACCACGTGGGTGGAGACAGGAGCAAGAATCAGTCTCTTCCAAGGCACCGTCTGCAATTACCTCCAGAGCCTTCTGGGTAAAGCCCCCAGACATATCTTTATCTTGTTCCTTCATGGACAATCGCAGGCAGCCCAGACAGTACTCTCTCCATGCATGATGATTGCTGTATTCTATCCATCAAGTCATGCTTGCCTTTTTGGAACCTCCGTCCACCCAAATTCTGCTCCAGTTCCACTTTTGAGGGAGGGCGTGTTCACCATCCGGTGTCCAAAGTCGGGCCACCTCAGGGTGGAATCAAGTGAGTCCGCTGTATAAAGCACAGACACTGCCTGCTCTGCAGAAGGGGCAGGACCTGCCACTTTGCAGGTCTGGGTGGCCCCAGGTGAGGTACATGGCAGGTGGGTGTTGCAGGGAGTAAGCGGTCGGGACCTCGATAGCATCTTCCCTGTCAAGGACAGGAGGGTGACCATCTGGGCCTCAGCTGGAGCCTGCAGAGTCAGCCCAAGCCTTTTCTCTCCAGTGATGCCGTTATCAAAACCAGAAGAAGGAGGTTGAATAAAGAGGAGCCAGGAGAGAGTGAATGTTCCTCCCCCACGGTTTCCAGGCGACGCGTAGTCTGTTACGGCCGCTGTCATACAAACCCTTTTCCCGTAAGACGGCGGGTCCCACAGGGAGAGGGGTGAAGTGGAATATTTTATCAGCCGTGTACATATGTAACCAGAAATGGGGCTGAAAAGCAAAACCTCGTTTTGCTGAATAGGGGGAACGAAGGAGGGGGCTGGAGATGCCGGGTAGAGGTGGCGTGGAAGGGACTTATCTCTACGAGGTCAACAAGGAGAACACGTGGTGACCATGATTTCCACCCTCCATCTTGTCAACGAGGAAAACGTCCACAAAGAGGGCTGCTCTGGGTACAAAGTTGAAAAGGCATCTTGTTTTTGTACTTAGAAATAAGAATCCAATACACTTACAACAAGTGGAAAAACGAATAAGAAATATTTAAAAACCACACAAAAATAGAGAGGGTAATTCTTCAGAGAATGGGACCCACATTTCTTGTTCATGGGTCACTTCTCACTTGTGTCTTGAGGATAAATTTTTGTTCCTGTGGGGAAGAAACCCTAAGTGCTGGGAGGCTTGTTGAAGATCCTAGTTGATTCTACAACACAGGTCAGCGTGGCAGTTGGTTGGAGAAAGTCCAGCCTCTGAGGAGGCGGAGGCCATCTCAGCATTAAATGTCCAAGCACACAGGATGGAAGACACAATCTCATCTCTGCTCCACAAAAGGAGCCATCTCTCTCCTACAACTGAACATCATCATCCGAGGACCTAAAGAATGTGGTAAAAAAAAAAAAAAAATGTGGTGAAACGCTTGCTTTGGCCAAGAGTTTGGTGTGAATGTAACCAACTTTGCAGACAGTCACCAGCCCACTTGCCCAGGGAAAGCGACAGCTAGCAAGGCATGTTGGGAAAGAGGCTGGTTTACTTATGCTGTTTTGTTTTATGCTAGTTAGTGACGTCTAGGGGGAGAAGGCAAACCCACATGTTATCTGAGAGGCAGGAGTGGGGCACTTTTCTGGGGACTGGGCTGTAAGCACATTTCTAAAGAACATGTCTGGGAAATGATCAGGCAGCACGCCCTACAGCAGCTCCAGCCAAACTCTCGAGTCTGCTCCTGCTACAAGTTCACTCGAAAGTTTGCAGATTAAAAAAGAAAAAAAGTTAAGTAAAGAGGGATGGGGACAGAACTAGAGAGAGAAAAGGGGGGAGAGAGAGAGAGAGAGAGAGAGAGGTGAGAAATGCAAGAACCCATCTGGGCCATGCGTCACATTGAAATTGCCCCGCATTAAAAATTCACCAGCCAGTGAATTTTCAAGGGATTTGTAGTAATTAGATGACAAAATGCTGGCAAATCTCAGGCTTGCCAAAGATGTTACTCAGGGGTCAAAGACTCGACACTTTCGGCTGGGTAATTTGTAAGTGTCAATCACTCGCAGCCATCAGAGAGAAGGGAGCGATCTAACGGCTGCATTCTAACTAAGTCCAGGCGAGCTGTCAGCCGGCCGGCTGCCTGCAAAGCCCCAGACCCGCGCCCGGCACAGGTACGGACAGCCGCTGCGGCCTCGCCAGGCAGGCCAACCAACTTTCCACTTCTTGTTTGATTTTACTCCCCTTTATCTTTTTCAAAAGCAATGGCTGGCCAAGAGTCGGCCTTCTCTCCTTTGTGGAGGACAGTTCCCCGTCATGCTGGCAGGGTGAAATGGGGGCTTGCTGCATGGTGCAGGTGGCCATTTTGGCATCAAAGAGACTTGGTTCTCCACCTGGGAACTATGATACTCAGCCCTCAGGGCGTCAGTCTTCCGATCTGTGAAGTGGGGATAAGAAGACTCACCTGGCAGGGTTGTGATGACTGGGGAGGGAGAACGACACATGCTCTCAACCTACAGAACAGACTCATTCACTAGGTATCTGCCAGCTCTTGTCACTGAGGGCTCAGCAGTGACCAAGCTCACATGCCTTGCCCTCATGGAACAGTCTAGTTGAAGGAGAGAGGAGGAATGGATAATACACTAACAAATCAACATAAAGTATGACAGAAGGTGAAAAGTGCTGGGAAGAAAATGAACAGAGTGTTGGGGGACACTAGGGAAGGCCTCCCTGATAAGGCCACATCCGAGCAGAGGGATGGAGTAAACAAGGGGACAGAGATTTCTCAACAGGGGGACCAGCAAGGCCAAGCCCAAGGCCCGAGGGATAGCGAGGTGGCCCTGGTGGCTGGAGCGGAGTGGACAATTCTAATTGTTAGGAGAATTATCATGAGGCTGAAGACTGTTGGACAGCCATGGGCTGGGCTATGGTGGGGCTTGGTCCCCAAAAGCCTTTGTCACTTTGAGCCTCCAAGAAGCCAGACTCAGTGTAGCCCAGCCTGGACCACCCCTGGTCAAACCTGATTCCAGAGGCCTAGGAGAGATGAGAAAGCACCTGGAGATGCCTACATGTGGTGCCTGACCCTGCCTGTGGGCCTGGGCCCATGCTGGCAGGAGAATCTCATTCCAGCTGCTCGTGCCGATTGAAAGCGAGCTGCAATGGGACTAGGGAGCCTGAAGGTAAAACTGATGCTGTCACAGCTGTGGCAGCCTGTTCTCTCCCCAGTACGCTGCCCATCAGAATATCTTCTGAAAAAAGGACTGGCTTTGGAGTCAGACAGACCTGGGCCTGAAGCCCGACTTTGCCATTTCTGAGCTGTGTGACTCTGGGCAACTCACCATACCTCTCTGAACCTCAGTTTCGACATCTGGAAAATGGGTGCAAAAGCCACACTCACAAGGTTATGGACAGGTATTGTTAAGAATCTGGTGCACAGCAGGTTCTCAACAGAAGCACTTTCAACTCTCACACTGCCCCTGTAGACGAAAGATGATCAGACTTTGGCTGGTCGCCTAAGAGTACCCCAATCCACAAAAGAATTCTGCAGCTGAACCACTCTGTAAGGAAATGAACTAGGGGGCAAATCTCTGCTTTAAAAGATAAGGAGCTGGAAGAGGGCATCTGTGTAGTTTGCTTCTGAGGTTGCAAAATAAATGTCCAAAAGTGAGATCTATATGCTGAGAATATTTATGTATTTGGTGAATACTCATCTTGGATCCAGGGGAAGGCCAGGGCTACTATTTGTAAATCACTTTCTCCCTTGAGCTCTTCCTGGTAACTTAACAATTTTTTTTTGGTGGGGGCAGGGCACAGTGTGGGGTGTATTTGATTCCACTTGCACGCCTCCTTCCCCAGGCCTGGGTCTCCATCCCAGCTAGCCTTTGCTGTGGGTTTAACTGGGCTGTGAAACTACTCAAGGGGAAAATGAGAATCTACCCAGTGTTTCACGGGAGGCAGCGGGCTGGGCCTCCCGAGCTCTGATGGCAAACCCTCACCAGCCACCAGCCACGGCCGCAGAAAGGACCTGGAATCCCTTGGACCAGGACACAAGTGCTGCCGAGCGTGCACTGCGCTCCCTCATATCGCAGGAGACGTGGCCCACTTGAGATGCAAATAAAAATTAGCAGCTGTGGCAAGTTGGCCTCTCTATTCCCCGTGGCCCCTCGTGAATATCGCCCATCTTTGCAGTTCAAAAAGGGAAATTTCGAGCTAACCCGACATCTGCTTAAGAATCGATGGGACCTGAAACAGGAATGCAAAAAGTAAAAATAATAACCACCCCCACAGTGGCCAAAGTTTATTGAGCATTTACTATGTGCAGGCACTGTGCTGAGACACCCCCCCTCAAGCTTTGTCTCTGATCATCCTCACAGAGCCCAATGACATCAGTAGCATGCCTGTCACCTAATCAGCAGGGCCATCCAAGGCCCTGTGCAATGGTGCTCCTGGACACTTCTGGTGGTCTTCCGTGCTCTGGTTTGTAGCCCTTCTCTCTGTCGGGCACTATGTTACATCCTCACTTGCAGAACATCTCTCTCTCCACTGGGACGTGAGACTCAGGAGGGCAGGAGATTTGCATCCTAGAACAGGGCTCGGCACTTAGATAGCTCTTAACACATTTACCAAATAAAGATCCCCACTTTTCAAAGGATGGCACAAGGGTGACCATGATCTCAGAGGCAGACGGGCAGGCGAGAGAGCACACACTGCTTCTGGGAACGGACTTGTCCTAACAATCAGGGACCTAGCACCAGGATGGCACTGCATCTGGAAGGTAAAGGATTCGGTATGATTTATTCTCTGTAAATCTGCCCATAAGCTGTTAAAAATCCAAACGCTCCCTCTTCTGTGTCAGGGAAAGGAGAAGGCTCTCGGCCACCAGCAGCCTGCAGCTTGGGGGCTGGAAGGAAATTTGCACTTTCCTGATCCTTGCCATTGCTTTCTCAGACAGGAGGGACTGCATTTCTGTATTTGGTGTGACAGGCAGAGGCTGACTCAGCAGGCCAAGGGGAGACCAGCCTGCAGGTGGAGAGTACAGACTGAAGAGATGGGCTGCCTAGTTCCAACCCAGGCTCAGCCACGAGCTGTGTGGTCTTGGGCAAATCACCTAACCTCTCTGGGTTTTTGCTTCCTCATTGGAGGTGCAGATGGTAACAATGGAACCCATCTTGTGGGGTGGTGAGGATTAAATGAGTCAACAACCATTGGTTAGGACAATGACGATGATCACTTAGCAGGGTAGTAGATGAACCAAGATTCCAATGAGGGAGGTGGCAGGAAGTGACCCTCACCCAGTGCCCACACTGTGCTGGGGGTTTTATACATCCCAGTCCAGTCTCCTGACTCCACCTCACAGATGGGGACATGGTTCAGAGAGGCACAGGCTTGCTCAGCTAATCCTCTTAGGTGGGTGTTCCTGTCATCCCCATTTTACAGAAGAGGAAACTGAGGCATAGAATATCCAGATAAGCTTCCTGAGATCACAGAGCTCATCAGCAGTAGGACTGGGATTTTAACCCAACACTCTGGCTGGTTCCCACTCAGCTGTCTATGTCAGATTCTGGCCCGCAGGGTGAGGAAATTCATTGCTCATGGGATGGGCTCAGGACAGGGCTGGGCACCACCCTCGACTCTTGGGGACCTGGGCTCTAAGGGAGCTCTCTCTCCAGGACCACTGAGGGTTGTGGCCCTCCTGGAGCAGTCTACCCAGGCAACTCCTCTCTACTGGGGTCACCGGTTGGACCTCACAACTGGAGAGAGAAGTTAACCAGGTTCTTAGCCCAGAGGGAGAGGAACCTGCAAGGCTCCCACATGCCTGGTGCCAGCTAGATGGCAGGGAGGACATCAAATATCCCTGAAATCACACCCCTTCCTCAGCCTCAACTGGGGCCAGCAGCTCCCAGTCCAAGAGCCCTGGCCCCCTCCTCACATTGCAGGAGCTGAGAGTATCAGCATTCCCGTTGGCTGCAAATGCTCTGTGCCAGGGCTCAGTCTGCTGCCCATGTGGGGTCCCCCGCTCCCCAAGCTACCTGGTGACCCCTCAGGCCACCTTGCCATCTGCAGCTCTGCTGTTGGGTTTTCCAATTCTGGTCACATTGTGCCCACACCTGCCCACCGCATGCCATTGCCATTCTCCTTCCCCAGACCCAGTTTGGGGTGAAAGCCTTCTTATTAGTCAATCTGGATCCCACTTACTGTGCATTACCAGGCCTGATTGATATTCATGAGTGGATACTTCTGAAACCTCAGTCAGCTGCCATGTGACTCTCTGCCTCGGGGAGGAGGCTGCTCTGAGGACCGAGGGACCTGTGCAGCCCTGACATGTGGTGGTGGCCCCTAGCTGGGGACAGCTCAGCGTCCTGAGCTGCCCCTGGCTGACAGCATTCCATCCCCTGCAGTGGCTGGGACTTGCAAGCACCAGCAGGAGGGGCTGGGGGCTGGGGCTTGGGGGAGACCAGCAGCCACACACGGCTCCGCTTCTCACCCCTGCACCTTTGCACAGGCCATTCCTCCTGCCTGAACCTCCTCCCCCCTTTGCTGCACTGCCTCCTGCTCCCCCTTCAGCCAGAACATCACTTCCTAGTGGTGAAGCCTTCTCATCTCCCCACCTGAATTAGGGACCCCCACTCTCTCATGGTACACTGAACGTCCCTGCACACACGACACAGGTGTCCCAGTGTGTCATTATGCTTCCGGGTGTTTGGGGATGAGTCTCATGGGGGCCTGGACTTATACTCTTGGCTCACATCTGGCAGCGTTTAGTAAGACTTGGTGGAATGAATGGCTTCAGTTTTTCCCCCAGACCAGGCATTTCCCAGGTTCTCGTAGCATCCCTGGGAGTGAGCGATTTTTTCCCCCTCTTTCCAGATGAGGAAGCAGGTGCAGATCTGGGAACCTGGGGAGCAGAAATCTAGGCTGGATTGATTCTCAAGCCTGTGCTTTCGGGTTAAAGGGAGGAGCTTGATATCTCACCCCAAAGGGCTTGGGTTTCTTGGAAGTAATCTCATCTTGAAGGTCTAATGGCTTTTGCTCCAGAAGCTGAGACTCTCAGACAGGATGCAATAAAAGTAAATACACAACAGTCAACTTAGGAAATCCTAATGCTGACTATACCCCTCCCTAACTCCCACCCCTAGGCATACTGAAAACTGCTTTACTGGGTCCAGTGGTGGAGGTGAGGGGATAGGTATGGATATACTGTTCTTCCACGTAGATGGCAGTGCTTTTCAGATGCTAGCAAGTTACAATCTGGGCTCTCTGAGCAGGAATGAGGAGTAGCTGGCTCTTCGGTCTCACCCAGAAATGAGGCCACACCAGCTGGGTGTAGAGGCAAGGTGGAGCCGCTTGTCCCTGATTTAGGCCTCCAACGTGAGGGCAGGGAGGCCTAGGGAATTGGAGAGGAACCAGAAGGCAGAGAAATGAGGCTAAGTCAAAAACTCAGCTTTCTAAATTCAAAGGTTCCCCAGGGAAAATGAGGTTTGAAACGACTGAGTCTTGGGAATTGAAATGAACTGGATCTGGCTGTTGAAGAACCCTCAGGGCACCTTTTCAACTGGGATGAGCACCGTTCCCAATCCACGGCCAGCGTGAGCAAGCTGGGCCGCCAACGTGCAGGAGCGCGCAGGGCCCTCTGCAGAGGAGGCAGGGCCGCCCTGGCAGGGAGGGGAGGGGCTGGCTCCCCTTCTTCCAGGATGACTGTGGCTAGAGGCCGCCCAGCCAGACAGAATCGGCCAGTGACCTCCTGGTAGTTCTGGGGCCCACCAGAGCGCAAAAGAAAGACAAAGAGCACAGATCCTTCTAGCAGGAGGGAATTAATTCGATGGCCCACTCACGCCAGGTTTGAGGAGCACCATCTGGGTCCCTTGGCAGTGTGAATGCTTCTGAAGTCAGAAGACAACCATGGGGGAGCCTGGGCTCACCCACTTGGACAGAATTTTCCTGGTTTTGGCAATGAAAAGCCTCCAAATGTCTTGTTTCTCCAGGTGCAAGACTGAGGGCTACCCGGATGCTAGCAAATACTTAGTAGGTGCCTCCTGCCTATGGGCAGTGTGTGAACAAGGCACAGTCCCTGCTCTCAAAGAGCTTACAGATGGGTCAGAGTACAAAGACCACACAGTGGTATCGTAGCAGTGGCAAACCCTACAGGGGCCCAGAGGGAAAGCACCCAAGTCTCGGGTGGCCAGTGGAAGCTGCTCAGAGAAAGTGGTGTCTAGATCCGCAGGATGAGCAGGTGGCAACTGGGGGAAACAGGAGAGGGAGGCTGACGCGATAATCTATGCAACATATGTAGGCTGTTGCTAAGATGGTGACCAAGGAGGGGGACAGATGCCAGCTATGTTTAAGAGATATGATTGAGACTGACTGCATTCATGGCTCAATTCTTTACCCCTTTTGACTTCCATATCCATGCTTTTTGATAGTCTCTTCCCTTGCTGACTTTGGGCTCTGCTACAACTTGCTTGGCCAATGGGACAGTAGTAAACTTGACACAAGAAGCTTTGAACAAACTCATTTCCTGTCCTCTGCCTTCTTCATGAGAAGATGCCTGGGCTGGCCAGTTGGAGGATAAGGCAGCACTGAGTTAGCCCAGCTGAGGCCAGCCCAGACAAGGAGAAAGCCCTGAGATATGGGACAGCCCAGCCAAGGTCTGCAAGGTCACCTCACTAACCTGCAGCTGAAGGCCGAGGCATGAAAGAGAACTGCCCACCCCATGTACACACTCATGAGTTAATAAGTTACTTATTGCATTAAGCCTCAGAATTTTGTGATTATTCTTTGAGCAGTTATTGTGGCAACAGATGACTAATACAAATGGAACTGGCAGAGCTAGTGTTTATGTAGTACATATTTAAGATTATGAATTTTCCTCTAAGCATAGCTTTAGCTGTTATCAGAACCATGGGCATTTCTCTTACTGATTTTGTTTTTTTTTTTAGATTTTGCAATTTTAGAGTTTGTTTTTTGACTCAAGTTGTTTGAGAGAAATATTTTAATTTATAAGAGCTTTCTCCATTTTTTGACACAAATTTCTAATTTTATTGCAGGCAGTCATAAAATGTGATTAATATTATTTCCTCTTTTTGGAATTTATTGAGGTTTTCTTTGGTAGACTTATATATAATACCCTTTTATAAATGTTCTCATATTTGCTTGAAAGAAGGCATGCT
Source organism: Cynocephalus volans (assembly GCF_027409185.1). Lineage (NCBI taxonomy): Eukaryota > Metazoa > Chordata > Mammalia > Dermoptera > Cynocephalidae > Cynocephalus > Cynocephalus volans. The sequence goes on from NC_084461.1 coordinate 190,958,737, forward strand.
TTATGTTTATAGCAAAGAATCTGATAACCTAAGGCAGAAAATATACATACATATTTCATAATAGTGGATCCCAAACCAGGATATAGGCAAATTGCTGGGGTTGGGGTAGGGGGTGAAATGCCTGGTTCAATGCAGAGTCTTAAGCCTCAACCCCATTAATACTAATTCAGTTGGTACAGGAAGGCAAATAAATTTTAACACCCCCTCCCCTTGCCAGATTCCCATGTAGACAGTCACTGACCACTCTTTGAGTATCATTGTTCTTTACCTTTGTCTGTTTTACTGTGGGCCCTGTGATTTTGGGCAAGGCATACCATCTCTCTGAGCCTCAGTTTCCTCATCTGTCAAATGGGGACAACAGCCCATCTCTTTTGGTTGTTGTGAGGGCCACCTGGTTTATAGTGCCTGGCCCAGAGTAAGGCTCAATAAAGGTGACCACTGCTGCTATGATGGCCTGGGATTCTTGTGTGTTCTTTACGTTCAGATGCTGGAACTAGCTTTCAGGCATGTACTTGAAAGGCAAATAAATAATGACCTTCTGTCTCTTGCAATCTAGTTAGCATTTACAGTTGAAGCGGGGCTCAGTTCCTACTCACATTGTCAATCCTCAGCAAATAAGACATGTTTCTAGATGTTACACACTGATTACTTATGCTCACTCATTAAGAAAATATTCTTTAGCTCAGGCTAAGTGCATTGTGCTGTGCTGCGGTAAGGCAGGGTCCCACCTAAAAGCAATCTCGCCGTCAGATGAACAACCCCCTGCAGGCCTCGCACCTTCCCTGTGACCTGCTCCAGGATGCCTGGAATGGTGACTGCCCCACTCTCACGAACACAGGGCAGCCACTGCAACTATGGCTACAAAGTCTGCCAAAGAAAGAACAGGAGGTTGGGCTTTCTTGGCAGATGGGTGAGTTCCTTCTTTCTGCAGAGGTGGTAGAAGGCTACAGAGGGACCCTAGCTCTGCAGAAGGAACAGAAGATTTGCTATAGGAATTCCTTCCCTGGGAGTGTGGGCCATGGGGAAGGTGTGCCCCTGGATGTTGGGGTCTGGAGGGAGAAGAGGAGGTGGCCTCACGGGAAGCTGGGCATTGCTGCTCTCCTTTTCACAGACCTTAGTGGCAAGTCTACCTCTCCACATGGTTACTACTCACATTCTGGAACACAGTTTAGAGGCCACTTCTGGGAAGCCTTCTGTGCCCTTCCTTTGCACTCCATGGCCACTGGCACCACGGTTCCCCGTTACTTGGCCATCTCCCCAAACAGACTGTGAACTTTAAGAGGGCAAGCCATTTCTGGTGTGTTGACTGGTGAACCTCCAGCTACCAGTTCAGGGCTGGCAAATAGGAGGTGCTCACAAAAGCTCACTGAGAGGCAGGAGAGCATGAGGTGGGGAGTGTGGGCTTGGTCCTGGGCCCAGCCTCATCTCAGGAATAATAATAATAACCCAAGTCTTCGAGGCTCTGTTTCTATATATCCCATAATCCTACCTCCCACAGTTGCTGGGAGGAGAAAGTAGGGACCATTCATTTGTTCCTCAATCAAATATTTACTAAGCACTTAATACACAATGTGGCGTGCACAGAACAGGTGTGGACCCTGCCCTCCTGGGGCTTACAACCTTGAGAGAGGGAATAGACATGAAACAGCAACACATACAACTGTTTACAGCTGTGAAAAGTGCTAAAGAAGCACTCACTATTTTTAGGGCATCTAACAGGAGGTTCAGGTTGTCCAGCATGGGGCTGGGAATGTCATCTACGGGAAGGAATGTACTTCAAGAGCTGAGGCAGTATGAGTGAATACATCATTATTAAGCAAGTATTCTATTACTCTTTCATTACTAATACTGTTGAAAAAATGATTACATGTTATTAGTGAAGTTCAGCAACAGAGGAGGGGGTAGAAGATATAACCCAAGAGGCTTTTTTCATAGGATAGGAAACTGTGCTCCATTTCTGTAAAGTGTACCAAAGGGTTAAAGTCATTTTCATTAAAATTTAAATTTCAGCAGGCGCTCACTCTCCCTTCCCCGTCCTTTGAACGTTTGACTGGCAACCATTTCATATTTCAATCTCGGCAGAACAAATTGAATTAGATGTTGAAACCAAGCTCGGCTCTGTTCACCAAAGCCTGCATGCTCGGCTCACACTAATCCTTTCCCAGACACTGCAGAGCACAGACGGGCGCTGCCACAAAAGACAAAAAAGACCAAGGAGGCAGCAAAAGGAGAGAGGAAAAACATAGGGGCCAAGGCCACTGGAATTTGTCTTCTGCCTGACGTTGGGTCTTAAGGCCCAGGAGACAGACCCTTGTATCTACCCGGCAAGGAACACCCCGTGGAGGCACGCAGGGGTGATCTGGGTTTCTGTCCTCAGATCTGGGGCGCCCACCACAGAGCAACGTGCCAGGGACTGTGGTGGGCACCCCAGATCTGAGGACAGAAATGGATGAATGGATGAATGAATGAGGGTGGGGATTCGCTCCTCTCTGCAGAATGGCAGTGGCTGTTCTCTATGTGCCCACCCCTTCCTGAGAAGTGATAAGATGCCTGGTGCCTCCCTGCATCAAGGTGCTATGTTGGAACCTCAGATCACTGGTCTCATAGCTCTCCAGACCCTGCCCTGGGGTGCAAACCAGCCAGGGATGATAGCTTGCGTTTCTGGGGAAGAAGGAGGCAGAGCTCCTGGCCTGCTAAAGGTTCTGCTTCACACTCTGGGATGAGCCCATGCTACCTGGTTTTTTCTTTAAACTGCGTATAAGTCTGTGGACTGGCCTAGAAGCACTGGCCCCTGAGTCTGGCTTTCAGAAAAGACAATTCTGATACTGCAGCTATGCAGGACCTGCCTGCGTGGGACCCTCCAATCCAAAAAGTTAGTAACAGACACAGCAACACAAGGGCAGTCACTCCCAGGGGAGGTCTTGCCTGTTTTCCAGCAACCACTGGGCCATCTTGGGTTGGCTCTGGCTCTGGCTCTGGCAAGGAACAACCGGGTAAATGATATGCTGGGTCTGCTGCTCTGGGGCTGCTGGGCAGAGGAGCGCCTCCTCCAGGCCCCTTTCTGGACCCAGGGGCTCAACCCTGCCCCGTGCCCCTGGACATGGGCCCTGCTGGCCTGTGATACACACACCTGGGTCTGACCTCCTTGGGCACTTGCTGCATGTAGCCCACAAGCTTTCCTCCTGTTGAACAATAATGCTAATAATAATAGTGATAACTACTATTTATTTAGCTTTCACTAGGCATAAAATGGTCTGCTAAGTGCTTTCCATCTATGATCTCCTACTTATTCTTTAAAAAGCCCTATGAGGCAGATATTCTTGTACCCATTTGAAAGACAGGGAAAATGAGGTTCAGAGATGCTGAGATCCTTGAGGTTCTGGCCCAGGCCTTTTGATTCGGGTCCTGTGTATTCTGCTCTTCCTCCCCACCGCCTGCTATCACTCATCCCTGCCCCTCTTTAAGGCCCTGTCTGACTACCCGTTGCCTGTACCCTGCAGCGGAGAAGCTGGGACCCTCCTCACCAGTCCAGGGGTGGACCCTCGGTGGAGATGAGACCTGGACAGACATACGGAGCGGAAGGGATGCCCTGGATTTTCTCCTCTTCCAGCCCACCAGACTCCCACTGGTGCCCACCACCAGCTAAACCCAAATAGAAGCCTGCTGCAAGGGAGACTGGGAAAGGCAGGGGCCAGGCCCAAGATACACAGCAGATGGGGGTTGGATGTGAGGACATGCAGGTGTGGTTAGCCCTTCCCTCCTCCCTACTAATCAAGTCTCACTCACTCCTGAACACGCCAAGCCCATGGGCCTTGTCCAGGTGTAACTGCCTCTGGCCTTTCTATGCATGTGACCTACAGACCTCCCGCCTCCCTGTGTCACTGTCCCTCTGTTCTCTCAGCATCACCTCTCCTCTTTCAGTGCTCGCTCTGGTCCAGCCCCCATCACAGTTCTCCTCCTGGCTCCCTCCCACCACTTGGAGGTTACAGACCCTTTGAGAAATGGCTGAGCCTATCCTGCTCCTGCACCAGTCTCTGCATGGACCAAGAGGCTCACGGCCCAGCTGCTCATCCAGATCCCGGAGTAGCACTCCTTCCTCGGCTGCTTCCTCTAGGGGTCATTTCTAGGATTTCTCTCCTCCATCTTCTAGGGGTCTGGGACTACTGATATCCCATTGTTACTTCACACTCAACCAAAACCCCTTCCAGGAAGCGCTCCGAGCCCCACTCCCTGGGGACAACAGTGACTGTCACTTCCTGCTGCCCTGGCTCAAAGGCTCAGTCGCTAGTTCACCCTGCATACCCTGGAGGGGTGCACTTGCTGCCAAATGCTTTCGTTGGTCCCTCTTCTCCAAAGGAAGAAAATGATGAAGCCCCTCCTCTGGCCAGGTGACCACTTTCCCTAGCTCTGCTTTCTTGTTATCTAGCTGCACTTTATTTCACTCCAGAATAGTAATGATGATGGTGATAAAGGTTGCAATAGCTTTAGTACTTCATGTTTAAAGCAATGGTTTTCAGGGAGTAAATGTCCCAAGTGCTGTGACTGAAAGGAACCAGGCTCTGGGCCAGGGCCAAGGGGCTGGGCTGGGCATGGGAGAGGAGCACAGTGTTGCTACTATAGATGTGCTGATCAGGGTCTTTCAGTGAGGAAGTGGAATTTAAACTAAGATCTCAAAGGAAAAGCAAAAAAATGAGTCAAACAGGGAAAACATACAGGAAGGGCTGGGGCAGAGGGACTGCAAGTGCAGAGGCCCTGAGGCGGAAGGTGCTGGGAAGAACGAAAGCCAGAGTGCAGCTGTCTGGGGACAGGAGAGCTGGGGCCCTGGCATTGGCCCGAGGAGTGTGACTTACTCTCAATGTGTATGTGGGGGAGGCTCTGAGGGGTTTTAAAGTATGGATCGACACGGTCCAGTTCATGGATGCAGCCAGATCATGCTGGCTGCCTGTGGAGAGTGGCATGCTTCTAGGCCGAGAGTGGAAGTGAGGAGATGAAGTTCAGTCACTGTGGGCTTGGCACGAAGGCAGGGTGACCTGAGACCTTTATGGGAGTTGACTACTCCCATCTGCTTACAGGTCTGCCCCACCTTTTAGACAGTGCACCCCCAGGGTAGCAGCAGAGGCGGGGCTCGGGGAGGAGGGTGGGAAGGGGACACGGTCTCCCAGCTTCCTCACTCCCCATGGCTGGTTTTGGACCAGATCTGGTGAGTAGCTGGTACTTTCACTCCTCCTCGTTCCCTTGGGCTGTCAGATTCTTGCGATCCCCCTGACTCCCTGCTGCTCTTAAGCTTGCTCTGGCTTACTTGCTTTTTGTTTTGGACACATGGAAAGCAGTAAAGCACGAAGGTAAAAGACTGGAAACTCTGGGATCAGACCTGACTCATGCCCTACACATGGCACTCATGTGTGACCTTGGACAGGTGCCTGAACGTCTCTGGGCCTCTCAACACTCCTGTGACAGAGGTGCTGTTTGCATCATACCATTTTAAAGATGAAGACTCAGAAGGTTAAGTCACTGGCCCAAGCTCACAAGGTTGGTGAACGGTGGGTCATTGCCTGGAGTCCAGGCTGCTCTGAATGCAGTGACTGAGTTCTCTCTGGTCAGCGCTGAATCCCGTTCCGGGGGAGGTTCTAGTAGCATCACCCTGGTCAGTTACATCAGTGCCAAATGATGCCTGCCAGGCCCACAGGTCTGACATAATGTTTTGGTGACTACAAGGCTACCCCCCCAGCTCTGGTGGTATAGCAACATGAGTACAAGCTGCATAATACCAGAAGGTTCGGCCAGAAGCAGCCATGAACCCCTGAACAGGATGACTGGTGGGAAGGAACGGGGCAGGTTCCCAGCCCTGTCATTCCCCAAGACCCAGGGCAACTTGGGAGCCTGGTTCCCTGAGGGTCAAGGCCGGCTGTGGTTTACCATCCATCCCACTGTACAGCTCCCACACCCAGAAGGCTGTGGCCAATGTAAGGCCTGTGGGACACCACACTAAAATAATTGGACAATGAGCCACTCTGGGGTTTGTCTTTTGTTTCCACTAACTCTCAGGGACATGCGTGGATTGATAAGACAGCCCCTGCCCTACAGGAAACAGGGAGGCAGCTTAACTTCCCAGCACCATGTAGACTTTCTTGGTTTCCAGGCCGCTCTGAAAATTAGATGAAAGTTAGAAGTGCATCCCCAGAAAAACGCACAGACCAAGTTTTATGCACAGTCAGAAGACTCCTGGACTCTCACCTGGAGCCCCACCCAGCAATCCCAAATTAAGAAGTAAACAAAAGAGCCGACAAGCATTTTCTCTGAGCTTTACTTGGATTGACTCCTTTAATTCCAGCACCACCTATCTGAGCTAGGCACAATTATCACCCCCATTTTATAGAAAGAAAAACTGAGGCTCAGAGGGGACGTCATCTGTCTAAGGCCACATAGCTGGGAATGGATGTATCTGGTTTTGGATCAAGGTCAGACAAGCCGTAGCTCTGTTCCTTCCTCTCCCCCATCTTGTCCTCTGGCTAGTGCTGGCACAGCTCTCCCCATGGGGGAGGCTGCATCTCAGGCTGGAGCAGCCTTGGGATGCTGCCCGGCAAGAGCGAGGACGATGCATTTCACAGGGCCCCCAGCCCAGGAGCTGAACACGTCTGCCATCAGTGACACAGCTCAGCTCAACTAGGGAGACCTGTGCCCGGCCTTGGAACTTGATGCTTGTGAGCTGCTTGGAGGCTTCCCTGGACGACTAAACCAGTGCTTGTGGTCCCCCATGACGGGGATGATACAGGACACAGTCCAAGTCCTGAGCTGGGTATAGTCCCTTGGACAGACACAAGTGGGACTCCTAGCTCAGCAGCCCTGGAGGGGAGAGCAAGAATGGAGGCTTCTGCAGCCAGTTGTAACCGCTCAGGACTGAGATCGGTGCTTTTCATGGATTATTGTGTTTATTCCTTACGCAAACCTGATGAGGTGGAAATCAACAGAGAGGTGGAGGCTGGGCTCAGGGATCGGCACCTGGGCCAGGGTCTCCCAGCCTGACCTTGGTGGATGGGGCTGCGTGCCCAGATGGCCTAACTCCAGAGAGTGGCCCTTGTCCTCTGATGCTCTGCTGCCCTTCGGCTGGGGGGTGTGGGATGCAAGGGTCCTCAACTCCAGTATAGTTGTGCACCCTTGAGCACATCCCCGTGTCTCTGCACCCCCACCTTCCCATCAGCAGATGAGGGCGCCCCTGTGTGGCTCTCAGGGCCACTGGGAGGAGGAGCCAGTGGGAGAACTCATGTCATGGGGCAAAGGGTGGGCTTGGGGAGGGCCAGCTTGTTTGTGCTTGCTTCTGGGCCCTTGCTGCTGCCATGAGGGAGGGACTTCCTAATGTGGCTGTACCTTGTCTCACCCCCTCGGGCCCTCTGTGCCTAGCACAGAGGAGGTGTGCAGTCAGTGTCTGTTGGAACGTGTCAATAGTGAAGTGTCTGGAGTCTGGGGTGCCTAGGCGTCTGCAAGGTGGACTGAGGTCATCATCCCCTCTGACCTTGGACCAGTGGAGGGTGGGCCACCTGCCGCTCCCCGCTGCCCCCAGCCCACATGGTAGGGAGCACAGAAGCCAGAGCGGCTGTCCCCCGTCCCCAGGGCCCCAGAGCCACGTACCCTCGGTGCCAGCTCACAGCTGAAGGGTTCGCTCCTCGCTGTCGTTTTCACTGTCTTCCAGCTGCTCCAGGATCTCGTCCAACACCACAGACCGCTTTTTCTTCAGGGGCTCTGTGGGAGCCCAGATGGCAAGAGAGGAGAAAAGAACAGCCGAGACGGGTGGAGGGGCAGGAAGAGAGAAACGAGAGAGAGGGAGGGAGGGGAGAAGAGCACCACGGGGTGGGTGGGGGGACGAGAGAGGAGAAATGGGAGAATAAAAGAGCAGGAGATGGTGGGAGAGAGGAGACGGAAGCAATAAGAAAACATAAGAAATGCGGGAGAGAACCAGAGGAAGGATGAGAGACGGAAAGAGAACGGAGGAGAGAGACACACTGGGTTAGTTTCCAGCTTCAGCACCGGGGAGCCGCCTGTCTCAGGGCTCCTTCTTCCACCCCCTCCCCATCTTCCACGGGCAGGAAAGGGAGCCCTTCAGAGAGGGAAGGAGGAAGCCTCCTGTATGAGCTACCTCCTCCCAGCAGGTCGGAGGTTGGCCGGGGGTGGGGGGAGCTGAAAACCTCCAGAGAGGGTGAGCCAAGTGCTGGGCAGCAGCTGGGGAAACAAACAGAAGGAGCTACTATTTTCTTGGAGGCCACTGACTCTCGTGGTGAAGTAAGCGGCTGGTATACAGTAGGTGCTCAGTAAGTGTTGGGTGAACAGATGCAGAGCTCAAGGATTCCAGAGGAAGCATGGAGGGAATAACAATTAGAGGTGGCTTTGGAGCGGAGGGACTTGGGCTTTGAAGAATGCAGAGGAGTCCTCCGTGAGGGGACAGAGGAGGGGGTTCAGAGGCCCGGCAGGAACAAAAGCAGGGAGACGTGAACGGGCGTGGTGGGCTTAGCCACATAAGTGCCTCCTGGGCCCCAAGCATTACCCATAGAACACCTGCTATGTGCGACGACAGTGCTACTCCTCTGAGCAGCCTCACAGGCAGGTATTACTATTGCCTCGCACAGGTGAGGGAACTGAGTCACAGACAGGTAGGTCTAAGGTCACCCAGCTGGGAAGTGACGGAGCCAGGATTTGAACCCAAGTCACACCTTAGCCCACGGTGTTTCAACTTTTCATGAAAGTCTCCAGTGCCAGCCAGAGAATGGCAGGGAGACCAAGGGTGTCAGGAGAAGGGGCGCAGGTCCCCTTGGCCCTCTAGGAAGGGAACGGGGTTGGGGAAAGCTGGGCTCTGGGCTGGCCTGCTCTGTTCGTCCCTCTGCTAGTCTAACCACTCATTAATGGGCAGCCTCACTCACAGATAAGGTGTGATTTGTACAGAGGCAACTGTAAAGAGACTGTCCAAATCCCCTCCCCTTCCCTGGTTCAAATACCTCCTCCTCTGTGAAGACTCCCACATGGAATAAATCACCCCGTGACCCTTTGCTTCCATCTCCCTAGAGGGCTGGGAGCTCTCTGTGGGCAGTGGCTGCATCTTTTCCACCCAGCTCTCCCCAGGCCTGGCATAGTGCTTGGCCTAGGGATGAAAAATCCGTTCTCTTCTGGGTGGTCTTGGGCAAGTGACTTCACCTCTCTGAGCCTACTGCATCATCTCAGTCCTCCCAAATCGATCCAGGTACTGGTCCCTTCTCATCTCCGTGAGTGTGCCCCTGATCCATGCATCTCTCACCTCCTCACCAGGACCCCTGCCCCCTCATCCCTCTAAAGACTGTGTGTTGTGTCCTATCACTCCCAAGGAAGAACCCCCAAGTCCTCAGGAGACATCAGCGGAGGTGGCCCAACCCCCTTCCTCACCCAGGCTTGTGGACCTTGCTGCTCCTACCTCGAGACTCTACCTGCAGCGCCCACATCTCCCTGCATCCCCCCCAGTTCCAATGCCCCCTCCTCTAGGGGCCCCTCTCCACCCTCCAACCCCTGCTCTGCGTCACAACACTTCTGGCTACCGATGCTGTGGCAGGCATTTCTTTGTTTGGGACGCTGTCCTGCTCATCACTGTGTCCCCGGCCTTAGCACACTGCCTGGTACCTGGCTCATGAAATACTTCCTGAAGGGGGAACAGAGCTGCAGGGAAGGGGACACGACAGAGCCCGCCTGCCCCACGGCGAGGGCGAGGAAGAGGAAGGTGTGGGAGGCATCTGCCCGCCTGGGGAGCTTCGAGGCCTGGCAGCTGTACCCATCATTGTTAATCACGAGAAGGAAGAGGGGGACAGGATAGAGGGGGCAGGGAACTGCTGGCCCGTGGCTCAGATGCCGGCTCCCTTTCCTTTCTCTCTCCCTGCTCCATGCTCTTGGTTTCCTTACAATCGCCAGGCTCTGGAGGTACACAATGGCTTCTGGAAATTGAATTTGTGGCAGGTAATAGGAGCCGGGAAAGAGAAGGGCAACAAAATAGGGTCTGCAGGCCTGTCACTGACGTCCCTTCCCAGCTGCTGCCATTGGGGGCCAGGGCTGGCCTAGGGTCCAAGGGGTGGCCAGTAGCCGTAGTGGCAGCTAATTTCTTCACCGTCACGGAATTTTTTGTCCTCCGCACAGGCTGGCCACAACTCTGAGAGCCTGGCGAGGGGGCGAGTTTTATCTGCCTTCATTATGTCAGCTCAACCTTTAAAACAGATCTGGACTCAGAGCACTTCCCCCGGCCCCAGGCAGAGCACTGGCATCTCTGGCTCTCTCTGGCCTCCCTCCCAGAGTCTGGTCTCGAATAGCAGCCAGAGGGACCTTGGTAAAACCCACACTGGAGCATGTCATTCCTTTGTCCAGACCCTCTGTGGTGCCATCTCACCTAGGAAAAAACTAAATCTGTTACATTAGCCACCAGGGCCACAGAGCAGGCCCCCATGTCACCTCTCTGAACCTACTGTTACCACTCTCTCCCTCACCACTCCGCTCAGCCCCTCGGACCTCATCCTGCCTCGGGGCACCCGCCACTCCCACCTCAGGGCCTTTGCACCTGCTGTTCCCTTTATTTGGAATGCTCCTTCCCTGGGGAGCACTCAGGGGCCTCATCTTTTCAGTGAAGCTTAGCTGACCTTATTTAAAATTCCAAGCCCCACCAATGTCCCCTGCCCCACACTTCCTAGCCCCCTTCCTGTCCACCTCCATCCCCAGCACTTATCCCTATCTACGTCTTACTTTTCCACTCTGTCTGCCTCCCTCGCTGGAATGTCATTTCTCGGAGGGCAGGGATCTTGGTTCTGTCCACTGCTATATCCCCAATGCCTAGAATAGCTCCTGGCATATGGTAGATTCTCAACAAATGTTTGCTGAGTGGCTGAATGAGTGAATGACAGAAAATTGAGGGTCAAGTTTAGGTTGCTTAAGTCCAAACAGAAGGAGAGACAAGGCCCAAAGCTGTCTCAACAACCTGCATTCATGTTTTCGTTCCCTCCCACAACAGGGGCTTGCTCTGGGCTGGGCATGGTGGTGAATGACACCAGCTCAGTCCCATCTAGGACGTTCCTGTCCTGGGGGGGAGATCGAGAAGGAACCAGACAACTGCACCCCAGGGCAGGACGAGCACTGTGATGGGGGAGGAACCTGCTCTGGTACTGGGCTATTGGGGTGGCTTCCTGGAGGGGGTGACACCGTAAAAAGACTAGAATCCAACTGACTCTCAGCTCAGGCCATTTCCATGCTGCAGTATTGTTGACTGTACTCTGTCAGGGAGCTGTGTGGGTGGCTTGGTGGCACCTACCACCCTCTGACACCTCTCAACCTCAGCCCGGGCCCACGGAGCACAGCTTCACTGCTATAAAGACTCATGAGCCAGTTTTACCTCCAGCCCTGTTCTCTGTTCCTCCTCGTATGGCCCATTTTCCTCTGAATCACCCACCTCTAACAAATGTCTCCTCCCCTCTGGTATTTAACAGTCATGGAAAGAGCTGGACACCCTGTGAGGCAGCGGAGGCACTCCAACTTCTATCTCAGGAAGCTCACAATCTCAACACCTGCAGAGGCAGGCGTAGTAGAAGCAAAAGAACCGGGTTCCAATCCTGGTCCTGCCCCTCCCCGGCGGTGGGACCTTAGGCCAGTAATTCCACCTCTGGGAGCTTCGGCTCCTCTTCTGTGATATGCGGCTCCTGGGAGCCCCAGGAATAATGGAACCAGACCATGACATGTGGATGCACTTTGTAAGCTGTGGGGTGCTCAGACATTTGACAGGTTATTGCTGTTCTCTGCACCTCTCGTTCATCTGGCACTAACTGCATTTGTGTGCATTTTTACTTGTGGACATGTCTTCTTACAAACTGATTTTTAAGCAGGTAGTGTGAACACAACATGTGTTCCAGAGGTACCAGAGAGCATACTGCAAAAGGGAACCCTCCCTCCATGGTGGTGCCAGGATGGGGGGTCCTTACTGCACCAGCTCGCCCAGGAGATCCCTGTGGCTAATGATGATGGCTTAAACTTCCGGTGTGCCACTGCACCCCTTTCTCATCTCCCATCTGTGCCAGGCACAGGGGCCAGACAGTTGACCAGGGGTCCAGCCCAAGGGGCACCCCTCATGCACAGCCCACCCTCAGAACCTTTCAGGGAGCAACCCACAGGGCTCAGGACACAGCCAGGTCCCTGAGGGACTCTCTGCCACTGAATGTCCCCAGGCCTGCACTGGCCCTGGCTCTGTGAGTGGTGGCTGCATCTGTCTTACTGGCTGCTGTGTCCCAGGGCCTGGCACATAGTAGGTGCTCCGTGATCACATGTTGAATGTAAAAGTGAATGAATAACTAAATGAAGAAATGAAACAGCTGCCATGGGGATAGCAACAAGAAGGTGACGCTCTCCTTAGCAGACCTCCAGTAGCAGAGAAGCAGAGAGACAAAGATGACAGCCTGCTCGGAAATCAGCCCCGGCCCTGGCACCCCCCACCATGCACCTGTGCCAGACTAGCGTGGTGGGGGCTTCCAGGATAGTATGTGAGGGTGTGGTTATGGGGTCACACAGAGGCAGAGTAAGGAGCAACTGAGAAGTCATCTGGCTGGGGAAACTGAGGCCCAAAGGGAGGGGCATGCAGCTGGAGAGAGGAGACAGGACATAGGACAGGTGCTTTACAACATGCAGCATCCCATCGGAATTTCACAGGCACCTTTCAGGAGGTGGGCGTCAGCACCCCTATTTTATAGGTGGGAAAATGAAGGCGCAGAGAGATGGGCCCATGTGAGGTCCCACAGCTAACACGTGGCAGCCCATGGACTTAGCCTTGTCCAAGCTGTGATGTACCGGGTAGCACCTCCTCAGGGGCCCTGCCTGGGAGGGGGCCATAGCTGGAGTCACGCAGGAACCTGTGACAGAACCTGAGGTTCCCATGTCTGGCTTTAGGATCAGACTTGGCTTTGACATTTCCTGAACTGTGTGACCTTGAGAAGGGCACATACACTGTCCAAGACTCAATCTCCTTCCCTATAAAACGGGAGGAACAGGTTGTTCCTCCACCCTTTCCCTTCTCTGTGGCACCTTCTGCTGATGCTCAGGCCTGGCTTACACAGAAGCCTTCCCTGGCCATCAGGAGCAGAGGGGGCTCCTCCTTCTTAGGAAACCCTCCCAGGGTGCCCCCTCCTTCTCCTTAGTCCTCATCATGACCACGGTCAGGAGCGTAGGTGCTGACACCATGGCTCTGGGTTCCAACATGGCTTCACCATGGTGATCTGTGTGGCCTTGAGCAATGAACCTTGCCTTTCTGTGCCTCAGTTTTCTTCTCTGCAAAATGGAGATACTATTAATATCTGCCTCATGGGGTTGTGGTGAGGCTCAGAGGAGTAAAAAGGGCAACACCCGGGCCCTGGTGCTGGGATCAACTCTCGTATGACCACCACTGATATGAAAGGTGTCGATTTCACATACAAGTCTCTCTCTGCCACTGGGGCAGTGAGCGCCAACAGGGCAGGGACTCTGTCATGTGGGGCTGGCATATGACAGGTGATTAATAGCTGTTAGGTGAATGAAATGATTTGGTTCATCAGGGCCACAGGCGTTGTGATCCTCTCTGTCCTGGTCTATGGTTTGGAAAACGGAGGTGTGCAGGTGCCTGCGCTTACTTGCTCCAGGAACAGGGAGATGGAAGGCATGTAGGTGACTGCTAATTCTGTGGCCGTGGAAGCCAGAAAATCTGGGGTACCAGCTCTGCCACTTACCAGCTGAGTGACCTCGGGCAAGTCACTTCAGCTCTCAGGGCCTTGGCTTTTTGTCTGTACAGTGGGGACAAAAATAGGACCCATCTCAAAGGGCGGCTGTGAGAATTAATGAGTTCAGGGATGGGGCTCAGCATTCCTGAGGGCTCACTACTCAGGGTGACTGCCCTCCTGAGCTGGCTTCGGTCCACTGCCAGGTTCAGGTTGGGCCCCCAATGGCCCCCTGCTGAGAATGCATCAGGCCCCGAGTCCCACCAAATGACACCCAGCACCCCCCGCTGGCCCCGCTTCTGCGAAGAGCACCCTGCTTGCAGGGAACAGCTGCTGAAATCCCACTTTCCCAACATCAAAAGCCTCAGTGGGTTTTCACCAAACAAACATAATGCAGAACCAGAGAAAGGTGTAAAATAAATAAACGAAACAAGCTGTGCATTTTCTTTCAGTATTACAGCTGCACCCGAAGATAAACAACAAGCAAATGTCACCAAACATCAATACCCGAGAAATTAACTTGACAAAAAGCTCAGCCGTCCCCCAACAACCCCCCAGTTCTACCCCGCTCCCCCCCAACCTCCAACCACCATTTTTGCATTTCTGGAGTTCCCACCTAATGATTTTATTTTTCAATTAATTCCTTGACAGAATGCCAGCCCGCGTTTCTCCCTTCCTGGCTGGCGCTGTCGGCCCTGCGTGGAAGGCACAGGCGGGCAGAGAGAAAGGCGCAGGCAGGGGGCGGGGGGCTGTCGGGGAGGACAAGGGAAAGCGCTTCATGGGGTTTTGTTCCAGAGGCAGAATGTTGAGGAAAGGCAACCCGGGGACAAGAGCATGGGTGATCAGGGGAGAAAGGAATTCTGAAAGGAGCCCTGAGAAGAGGCAGGCGTGAAGAGCCAGGGTGGGGAGGAGAGTTGGCCCAGGAAGCCCAGGAAGCCCAGGGCTGGGTTCTGAGCAGAGGCGTGCGGTGCTGGAGCTGGGCTGCCAGGATCAAACCCTGCTGCTCCTGGCTGGGCAACCCTGGGCAATTTTCTTCACCTCTCTGGGCTCAGTTTCTGCGGTTACTGAACAGTGATAAAATTTACAGTGCCCAACACCTAGGGTGCGGAAGAGTATTAAAAGAAGGAATATGTGTAAGGCCTTCGCAACAGTGCCTAGCACATAAAAAGCACTCACTACAGGTTAGCCACTCTTAGTGCTGTTAATAGGATCTATTACTGAGCACATGTAGGCAGGACACTTCCCTCCTCTATACAACAGACAGCGCAATACCAGCCTTAGACCAATGCAGCAGCCATTGTCAGTGCCCACCTCCAGTGCCCAGGGCTTCCTAGTGGCTGCAGGGGCACTCATGACCCTGGCATGGGGCAAGCTGGAAGTGCCAGGAACATAAGTCTCCAGGAGCAGCCTCCACCAGTGAAGGGGATAAATGGGAAGCTGGTAGATACACGTCCCGGTTTCTTTGCCTCCTGGGGGACAGTTCTGAGTGTGTGCCCACAGCTCTCGGACCGCCCCAGTGGGCTGGAGCCCCAGTTTCCCACCATGGGATCTGGCCTGGCTCCTCCGGTGTCCTCCCATTCCCTCCCATGCTTCCTGGGATCACCTCCCAGGCACCTGCTGGGTGCCCAAGTCCCCGTCTCAGGGGCTGCTTCCTGTGGAACCCAAACTAAGAGGTGACCGAATGGGATGAAGTGGGGCCTCACGGCATTAGCCCACTGAAGAGCACTGGAATTTGCTGGCATGATTCACCACAATAAGAAAACCAGTTACCAATATTTAAAAACAGGAAGATGCTACCCAAGAATTTGCAGCACTAGTTCCTTCTGAAACTGGCAGGTCTGGCTCTGCCAGCTGGGCTCCCATCCCTCTTAGAGGTAATGACGGGGCTGTACGCCAGCTGCCCCTGGAGAAAGGATAGGCAAGGCCTTGGCCAACTGTAAAGTGCAGGCTCACGTAAGTCTTTCCTCTTCTAAATGTGTGCCAGAACTGACTTCAACAGGCTGGGGGGAGGCGGAGGGGGAGCAGGGACGCGAAGGGGGTAAGGGGTTGAGGGAGTGTGGAGGGCAGGGTTCCAGGCTGGCCCAAGGAACCCACAATCTTCAGACTCAGTGGCCTGCTGTCCTGGGCCATTAGGGACAGCAGCAGCCTGTAGTCCACCCTTGGGGAGCATGAGAGCACCAGAGAAACACGATGTGGATACTGGGTGGGGCCGGGCATCACGAGGCCGGCCAAGCCAGACCCCCACTTCAGCTGCTGGAGCCTCTGTCTGGGTCTCTCCTTGCCCTCCCCGGCTCCAGATCTTGCAACCCCCATGGGCAGGGACCTCAGATACCCTGATAGGTTTGCAACCCAGAGATCTGTTTACAGCAAACTAGATGCTCATGGAATAAAGAGCACTGTCTCTGCCGACCTTGGGGACTTACAGCAGCTGCTTAACTCCGTACCTCAGTGTTCCTATCTGCTAAATGGGGACAATACCTGTTGTGCTTCTCATGGGGGCCTTAAAGTTTCCCACCTTCAGTCATTCATAGCAAGTACTTACTGAGCATATATTATATAACGTGCCAGGCTTGGGGCTGGGGATACAGTGGTGAACTAAACCCCAAAAGATAAATGGAACCACCAGCCATGATGTGCCATGCTGGGGCCCAAGGAGGGCAGGACTGAGGTGTGATCTGCCACTTGGTGGTCCTGCCTTCTTGGTTACCCGAGTTGTTCTTCTGTAGACATGCAGGACACAGTGGCAGTGCCCATCACTGAGGGTTTGATGCTACAAGGCATGAGAGCACTTAGCTCAGGGCCTGGGATGCTGAGGAGCCCAGCAAATGTGAAACGTAACAAAGTGTCCTATGAGGCGCCCCAGGGGAATGGCAGTGCCCCACAAACAGAGAGTGCAGCCCCCCACGGTGAGGCTGCGGGTAAGAAGCAGGGATGACTCCCAGGCACCTGCTGGTTCTGGGAGGTTGGATGTGGACTTTTTTAGAAACCCCATGAACTGGGTGACCTCACTGGCCCACTTTTCAGACAAGGAAGCAGCTAGCTGCTTGAGGACTCTGGGAAAGTCATGTGACTGCAGACTCTCCTAGTGGGGCCTTGAGCTCAGATCGGGCTGGCTCTAGGGCCTTCCAGTCACACCACAGCAAAGCCCAAGGTCACATGGCTCAGCTGCCTGCCCTGCAGTGGGAGACACCAGCCCAACCCTCCTTGGAGAGGAAGGACTCAAAAGGAAAGTGCTGGACAGACCCAGGTCACGTACCTGCATCAGCAATTTCCTCAAAGGCCAGTGGTTCTCAAGCTAGACACCAGATAGAATTAGCTAGAAAACCACTGATGCCGGGTCCTATCTCCAGAGGCTCTGATGCATGCAAATGGCTTAGCGTAGTAGGCTCTGGGTATTACAACTGCTATGATTACTGCTGTTATTAATTGTATTGCTAAGGTCTCTGGCTCCTTGAGGAGCAGAAGACTGTGGGGTGACCCGGCAGTTTGACCTCACTCTGTGATCTGGGCATCCTGGTGTTTTGTGTATGCGGCAGTTCCAGGCAGCTGGACTGGCCACGCACACCCCCACGCACAGGGGTTGGTGAAGGCACTCCAGCCTGGATTATCAAGGATTTATCCCTGGGCAATGGCGAAGGCTGAGCCTGAGGGCTTTTGGCTTGGTCCTGTATGTGTTTGCATTAGTTACAGATCTAGAAAACCTCTGCCAGCTGGCAAGAATGGGGAGGATCCAGGTGAAAATGACTCATTGAAGAGGGAAAGAGAAAAAGAACCAGGAAAGGTTGGGAGGCGTCCCCCACTCCCCTGCCTCAGTCCTGGAGGGATCTTTCAATTACAAGGGACTTGGTCAATATTAGCTCCCTGTCTCTTTCCTCTTGGAACAGGCTCTGGGTTGGAAGCAGAGGCTGAAAGGGAAGTTACCAGGCTAAGGTAAAACAATGTCTGCTCTGCACCTGGATCTGAAAGTGCGAAGGCCTGACGGGGCCAGATAGGAACACGGTGAAGTCAGAGTCTGCGGGGGATGACTAGAGGGAGGGCTGTGGACTGCAGCAACAGGGAAGCCCAGACTTCATACAAATGGGCAGCCGCTCCTCAGACCCAGCTGCCTGTGGGATGTGGGACGAGGGTGGCCAGACCTAATTTTTCAAGATAGGTCAGAATCTTGATTTTCTTTTCTTTTTTTTTTGTCCTTTTTTGTGACCGGTAAGGGGATCACAACCCTTCCGCGCTCAGCCAGTGAGCGCACCGGCCATCCCTATATAGGATCTGAACCCGCGGCGGCAGCGCTGCTGCGCTCCCAGCGCCGCACTCTCCCGAGTGAGCCACGGCGTCGGCCCTAGAATCTTGACTTTCGAATCCAATCTTCCAATTGCAAACTGGTGGCACTTAATTCAAAACCAGTTTTTGTAAATGTCTTGTGGCAAAATACAGATCTGTGTCTCATCTGAGCTGATGGCTCGCCAGTGTGGCCTCTGATCTATTCTCTCTCTCTTCTCTGTCTACAAAACCTACTAGTTCCACTTGTGGTCATGCAGCAGTAATGAAAACCCTGTCTGTGTGTTTTCCTTGGATTTCTCTGGGCTGGGCCAGCCGACAGCTCAGAAACAAAACTGGCCACCCCCTACCACTAGCCACAACCCTGGAGGGAAGCCCACCCTCCTCCTGCCCCTATTTCTAGCACTCTGGTCCCCAGGCCCCCAAACTCTCGTCCAATCCTGGCCCAGCCCCTGCCCCTCCCAAGACACTCTGAAATTCTCCTTCTGTCAGTTTAATTCTGTGATCGATGAGGAAGAGCAGGAGAAATGGCCCGGCACAGCTGGCTTCCCCGTTAGCCCTAGCAGGGATTCCTGGCCTCACTGGCGACGGCTGAGTGAAATGTTTGCAGAACGCAGAGAACACAAGTCAATAACAATTTAGCTGGATTGGGAGCAAGTACCTTCCCCGCACGGACAGCTGCTCCCAGGGGAAGGGGAAAAGAGCGTGCAGGATATTGCTGAAGCACTTGGAAATATTTCCAAAACACCACCCGGTGAGGCTTGGGGCGTGGGGGGTGGAAGGAGGGAGGAGGAAGGGGGATGACCAGCGACACCTGCTCCAGCCTGCCTCCAGGACCCCCATGCACCTCTGCTGGGAGAAGTGCTTGGCTCTCTGAATGTGGCTACCCCACCCAATGGCCAGCCATTTGCACCCTGGCTAGCAGCTGCCACCTAGGAGCTGCCTTGACCAACAATTCCTGCTTCTTGATTTTCCTTCCTGTGATTCTGCTTCCACCAGCTGGGATGGCCGGGGATGTGTAAGAAAGAGTGCGTCTTTAGCCAATGTCAACCTCTCTCCTGGTACCACTGCCAACGCAACCGGGAACCAGTGAAAAAAACACACCTCCCTGAACAGGGAAAGTGACCCATTTCCAAGAGGGCAGGGATTAAACACCTCCTGCACATCCCCATGCCTTACACACAGTCTTGGCCTTTCCCTGTCAAGACCCTTTGTGGCAATCTGGGACTGTCCCCTTCATCCGTCACTTGCTGGGGCCTTCAACACCTTCAGAGGAGCCAAGTCTTAAGAAGAAAACGAAAGAGACCCAGATGAAGAAATAAAAATGGGGAGCTTACAGAAAACCCCTGTCTCCAGGCAGCTTCAAGGAACCATGACAAAGGGATATTTTGAATAATAAATTCTGTGACTTCACATACTTGCTTGAACTTTCCTGACTGTGATTTTTAAAGCCCGATGATTATGTTTTCATGGCCAAGATCAAGGAGGCCTATTTGCAAGGGCTGACGTGGGGATAATGGGCTCTCTTGGTCCCCAGTCTTTTGAAAATGTGCCATCCTATGAATGATTAAGTTATGGAGGGGTGGGGAGTGGTGTGTGAACTGTTGCAAGCTTTAAATATCATCTCTATGCTGATGACTTCCAAATTTATATCTCAGCCTAGACTTTGCCCCTGAGCTCCAAACTCATAGATCTATCTGCTTGACATCCTACGGAGAGTCCGAATAAGTGTCTCAAACCCAGCATGGTCAGCACTCCCCAGCCCACCCACCTGTTCTTCCCAGTGTCCCAGGCCTTGCTTACCACACAGCACCACCATCTTCTGAGAGACTCAGAGCAAAAACCTAAGCAGCAGCCTTGATTTCTCTCCTGCTGTCCAGAAGCAAGTCTGGCTGGCTCTGCCTTTACCAGAAGTGCTCAATGCACTTTCTTCTTTCCACCCCGTGGCCTCGGCCCCAGCCCAGGCCACTGTCCTTGCCTGGACGACTACAATGGAACTCCTATAATGGGACTTCTGTCTACATTCTTGCTCTTCTACGATGTGCCCCCATACAGCAATGAGGATGAAGTCTGAGGTTTGACAGTGTAAAGTGGATCTTGGCAATACCCTCCTTAAATCTTCCAGGGGCTTCCTGCTGCATCTGGAATAAAAGCTGGGCTCCCTGCCAGGCCAGACAAGGCCCCATGATGAACGCCTGCTGGCCTCTCCAGTCTTGTTTCTCCACCCTGGACCTGCTCTCTAGCCACAATGGCCTGCTTTCAATGTGCTTCTGCCCCAGTGCCTTTGCACCTGTGGTTCCTGCTGCTTGGAATGACACCCCTCCCCCACATCTTTGCCTGGCTGGTCCATTCAAATTACATAGAAACACTGACTCCTCAGAAAGACTTTTTCTACCCACTATATTTGAAATCTTTCCTTCCCCTCTCCACCCCTGAAAAGCATATTACGTTATCCTTTCTAATTTCCTCCCCAGAACTTATCATCAGAACATTGCTGTTCTGCACTTTCTTTTTTAATCATGTTTCTCCACTTGCATATCAGCTCCCTGAAGGAGGGTCCTTCTCTTTTTTTTCAATGCTTTGTCCTCAGCACCTGCGATGACTTGCTAATTAGGTGATCAGCGAAGAACTGTCGAATGAATGGAATGAATGAATGAATGAATGAATGAATGAATGAGTGAATGAGAGTAAGTGAGAAGCAAAGCGACAGGGCCTCCTTTCCCGGGAAAGCTGGACTTTTTAAGCAGAGGACTCTCGTTGTGGGGATTGGGGGAGGGGGCGTTTACAAAGCGTACAGTTATGATGCCTCTAGAATCTTATTCTTTTTGAGAAAGGGGGGTCATGGTGGGAAGAATTAGCCACCTGTGGCCTGTGGATAAAATAAGGGCAGCCATTTCACAAGGCCTAGGGGCTGCAGAGTTTTTCTGTGAAAGGTCAGATAGTAAATATTTTTGGCTCATGGGCCATCAGGTCTCTATCCCAACTTCTCAACTCTACCCTTGCAGTGAGAGAAAGTGGCCATGGACAGTATGTCAACAAATGGGTGTGGTTGTGTTCCAATAAAACTTTATTTATAAAAATAGACTGCAGGCTATAGATTGCAACTGCTGCCCTACCTGGATTAGGAGCCTACATTTGATAAAGGTGGTGCAATTTGGGACTTAGGAACTGCTGGGGATACTGGGTATGATGAAATAGCCGTTCTGCAGTGTCCATAGCTGTGTGCCCCCAGGCCAGTCACCACAATGCTCTGGGTCTCAGTATGGACCTCAGTAAAATGGGCATGACACCTCTGTCCAGGGAGTCATGAGGCTAACGTGAGATCAAGTATGTAAAACCGCTTGGCATTGCTCCCTGTGGACAGTAGGTCCCTGATAAAGCTCTCTCCCCCTCTTTCTTTCCTTTGCAGCTGACTTGATCTTTAATAAATCATGTGATTGCCTCTTTTCAGACTGGAGGCACAAGGTTAGGCATGCCTGGCTCCAGTGCACACCTTCCTCACCGTGGAGCTGGAGCCTACTCTCTAGTTTTACTGGGCCCTGGTTGCCCTGCCTGTGGGGTGAGTGGGAAGATGAACGGAGTTAACACTCGCATAGTGCCCAGCACGTGTTAAATGCACAATTGGTTCATTTTATTCATCCCATAAATGGCCACTGAGCACCTCCTCTGTGCTAGATGCAGGACTGAGACAGAGTGTGCAGAGAGGGCCTTGTCTCTTAGAGGGTACAGCCTTATAGGGACAAGAGACCTTAATCACACATGTGAACACGTAACAGCAGATTGTGACGTTTGTTCAAGGAGAATGAGGTGAGGGAATGATGAGGGATTCAAGGTAAAAAGTATGTGTGGGAAAAGCCACATCTCTGACATGCTGGCTGAGACCTGGAGGCCAGGGGAGCTGGGGGTCAGCTGGTGGAACAAGGGCTCCAGCAGTCAGGCTCCTTCCCTGCCCCCCGTGAGGCTGGGAGGACAGCTTTGTGCTAGAGGCTAGTGACGATAGGGACAGCCACCTGCCTGTGCCCAGAGACAGCTTCTCCAGGTGCTCTGCTTGTGGATCTTCCACCCCAGCCCAGCCTGGCTCAGGCGGGAGAAGGAGCCACCACCAGCCACTTGCCATGCCGGTCATGTCTGCGCTCCCAGCACCGGAGGTGAAAGGTACAGTTGCTAACCACAGCCCATCAGTCCTCCCCAGCTGGAATAAGACAACACGGGGAAGCAGAGCCACGCTCCCAGCCAAATAAAAGCCTGTTTGCCTGGGCCTCCCTGGCTGTGAGTGCTCTAAAACAGAGGGTTCTGCAGGCGGATTTCTTCCGTACCATTATATTCCCCTGGCTGCACTTGCAGGTACCGTGGCCTGCCGAGGCCCTGAAAGCTTCTCGATGCCGTGACCCTGCTGGTTTGTAACACGCTCGGGAAGAAAAGGACACAGCCAGTGGCAGACTTTCCTCTTTCTTCCCTCCTTGCTCTCTCTTTTCACACTCCCACATGCAAGGTGCTGAAGAATAGCACTTCACCTACTATGGGGCTGCCAGGTTGGAGATGAGAAATCTAATTCTTGGTGGGGAACGGGGGAAGGGAGGAAGGGAGGGAGGGGGATGCAGGGCAGAGGGCAGGGAGGGGCAGGAGGAGGACACGGGAGAAGGGGAAGGCTGGTTGTGCAAAACGTCTGTCTTTCTACTCCTTTTCGAAACCACCTGTCTGGCATCAACGTCTCTGCCTACTCAGGGTAACTTTTAAAATCACTTTCAAAGACCCACCGCCCACTTCACTATTTGACTTGACGGGTGTTTTGTAAGCATCAACTTTCAAGGCAAAATACAGGGACAGTGGATAACATGAAGGCTCCACTTGGGGGGGAACCAATAAGGAACCTGGATAAACAGCGAGCTCTAGACTGGGTGCTCATCACACTGATTTCTTACAGCAGCCCTGAAAGCAGGGGCATTACAGTTGCTGTTTAAGCAGTGAGCAATCGTCATTGCTGCTGTAGACTAATAAGCTCCTACTATGTGTCAGGCTCTGTGCTACTTCCTTGAGACACAGGAAACCAACTGGCAGGTACAGCCAGATGAAAACACCCTGCCAGAGCCATGCTCATGGTACTCATTCTCCTCATGCCCGTCTCTCTGTCATTACTGACCAGGCTTACAAAATCCGGGCTCTTCTCTCTGTCTTGTTCCTCTACCAGAAAGCACCCTCCCTGAGCCTGGCTTGACAGCAATGCAAGGAAAGAGGGGAGTGCTCTTCGTAGCCCAGAAAAGGAAGAATTAACAATAATGGTGCTGATCAATAAAAGTTTGTGTCACATGCTCACTGTGCCAGGAGCTGTGCGTCATTCCCTTTACAGGCATCCCCTCCTCTGGGCCCCACAATTCCCTTAATGAGGTGGGCACCCTCGTCCCACTGCACAGACAGCAGGGCTGAGTGACTTGCCAGAGGTCATTGTGTGGGTACAGGGATACATGCTGGGGTAAAACGTAAGGCGTGGCCACCCAGACCCACTGACATCAAGACTCAGACCAGCAGCAGGATGGTTGAGAGCATAGGTTTGGATCCTGACTCCGCCATTAGTACCTGGATGCCCTTGGGCAAGTTACTTGCCCTCTCTGTGTCTGTTTCCTCATCTGTAAAACAGAGGATAATGACAGTATGTGCCTCCCAGGATTCAGAGGATTAATCCCTGTGAAAGCCCAAAGATGATAGCATCTGGCTCTGAGTAAGACTTAACAGATGACTATTGTTAGAGTAATACTAACAATCAGTATTATCTAGATTGAACTGCAAATTGAGATCTAACCTTGACCTGGGATCCTCAGGGGAGATGAGACTGGTCCTGGGGGCTGGGAAGCTCTGGGCCCACCAGCAGTCTGTCTCTACAATCCCTCCCAGGTTAGTGGTGGGGCTGTTTAAGAAGCTGAGCCCCGGGAGCAGGGGCATACTCAGGGTAACTCATGCTGGTAGCACCGGCTACAATAAGGGCTTCAGCTGGTGCCAAAGCTCTGCTCTATCTGCTCCAGCTACTTCCCACTGCCCCTGAAGGAGGCTTGTTGGCCACTGAGTCACCAGAAAGCTACCTGCCAGGCCCTGCTGAATGGCTAAGAGGCCTGC
Source organism: Cynocephalus volans (assembly GCF_027409185.1). NCBI lineage: Eukaryota > Metazoa > Chordata > Mammalia > Dermoptera > Cynocephalidae > Cynocephalus > Cynocephalus volans. The sequence goes on from NC_084461.1 coordinate 190,982,844, forward strand.
CTTTCATTCCATGGCCCACATTCCACAGGGAGCCCTTTGTCATGGCCTTGGAACTTGGTGGCCTCCACCTGAGATATGATTGCCTTCCTGGCCAAGTTCAGGGCTGAGGCCAGAGCCAGGGGCGGGAACTGGGCACAGATTCCATCTGCCCTTGGAGTCTGCCAGGGACCTGGAAGCTTTGAACAATGAGGATTTCAACACAAATGAGCTGGGTATTTTTCACCTCAGGGAAAGGGCACAGAGGTGGGAGGGGTCCAGCCAGGAAGGCAGGAGGCCAGCAGCCCTATTCCAAACATTCAGAGCCACTGTGGGCACCTCCTGCTTCCCAAAGAGGTCAGACAATGGGTGTGTCACTGGGTGAGAGGCCTGACATTTTCGGAGCACCTGTTCTGTGTGTCAGACACTCTCCACATATCATCTCACTAATCCAACCCAAGTGTCTTGCTTACTAGGGAAGGACGGATTGAGCTGTCACCTGGGTATGAGGTGCTGTAGCCAGACTGTACAAGTTCAAACCTTGGTTCCACCCTTCACTACCTGTGTGACCTTGGGCAAGTTACTTCATCTCTGCAGGCCTCGGCTGCTTCACCTGTAAAATGGGGAGATGAATGGTGCTTACCTCATAGGGGCATTGTGTAGATGACATGAGGCCCTGTACTGCAAAGGATTTAGAAGAGCACCTGGCCCCCAGTAAGTAAAAGCTGCTATCAGGGCTTTGGTTTTATCCCTGATAATAGTCACAACAACGCCAGAAGGCGGTACCCTTGTTAACAACATTTTACAAATGAGGACACGGAAGCCCAGAGGGCACAATGGCTAGTCCTAGTACATATAGCCCAGAAGCGGAATCCAGGTCTTGCTGAATTCTAAGTTGATGCTCTTTCTCCTAAACTGGTGGCTCCTAACATTCTGGGAACCATGGTTTCTAGAAAATCAGGTGAAAAGAACAGATTCTCTTGCCAGACACGAGTGCACATGCACATGCACACAGATGCATGTACACACTCACATACGTGTACACACGTGTGTGTGCGCAAAGGCACGCACCATATGATAACATTTCCTGTATTCACAGCCCCTCTGAGGCCAGCCGTACTAGGACCCGTGAATACAAAGTTTCATAAACTCTGGGTTAAAAATTCCCTGTCTTAAATCTTGCCATGTTCTGGGAAGAGCATTCTTTTGTTTTCAAAGGATTATCACATTTCTTTGGAAAACAGTGCTGTAAACATGCAGGGGCTAACTCATTTCAAACTCTGTGGCTCCAACATTCTCGGGCCACCTTCTTGGCCCCTCTTCCTGGCCAGACAGGTGAGGACAGTGTGGAGGTCTGACACTCGGCTGTGCTTACCACTGACCCCTGCCAATGGGTCACATCCAAGATCATATCATGCATCCCTGCTCCCTTTGGGGCTGCTCCTGACCCCAGAAAAACATGACCCCCATCCCCAGCCACATGCACTGACACTTTGGGGTCACCATATATGCTGGATATTCTCTGTCTGGTTTTCCCAGATCCATCCTCTATCCTGCTCTGTCCAGGAAGGCTGATCCCTGCAGACAGCATCCTGCAGACAGCATCCTGCAGACAGCATCAAGGGGCAACCTAGCCTCTGGCTGGCAGATGGGAGGCTGCAGCAGGAGAGCAGAGGGTCACAGGAAAGAGAACAGGAAGTGTTTCTTCCCCAGCTCCCTCTCTGCATGGGTGCCGTTCTGGCAGTGGCTGTGTCCACGCATGCTATAGTGCCCACCGGTGGCTGCCCCCAGACTCACCCTCACTGGACTCCAGGGACATCACTTCCTTCCCCTGCACCTTCAGTCCCTGGAGTGGGGACAGCTCCTCACTGTCATTCATCCTTGGGAGCCTCAGTGTCCTTTGCTCTATCAACATGGCACATGCCTGTTAGCAGCCCCTGCATAGGGCTCTTCCTGGGGTGAATTCTGTGCCCGGCTGGCACACCCTTGGCACTGGGGAAGGGTCTTTCACCTTCGACATATTCAGTTAGCCCAGAGCTGAAGTCCCCTGCCAGGAGCCGGGAGGACAATGTTCTTTCAGATGGACTCAAAAGGGGTCAAAATACACAGCATGACTCTGACACTTAACACTAACCTTAGGGGCCAAATCTCACCTCTGTACCTTAGTTTCCTCATCTGTAAAATGGGGACAATGGAACAGGTACACCACAGGGCCTTCTATAAGAACATGCAGTGTCAATCCTAAAGGACCATGTGGTGTTACCATTTGTTATCCTTCCCCCCACTTCTGGAAGGGACCCTGTAGATATTGAGCTCATTCATCCCAGATTTCACAAAGGTCCAGGATCTGCTTTTCTAAATGGGTTTGCGAGTATAATGCAGTATGTCGGGGGAGTGGAGGTGGGGGGGCTCTAGTCAGTCTGGAGTTCTAATCCGATCTCTGCACTTTCTAGCTGAGGGCACACAGCACTGCCTGCAGCTGCTGGGGCTGCTGTGAGGGCAGCCCCTGCACATGGTAAGTATTTAATCAATGTTAGCTACCATGACTCGGTCACTTCAATGCTTGGTTGGCCTCAGTTCTCTCAGCTGTAAAATGGGGCTAATCATTCCCATCCCATAGGGTTGCTGAGGAATTCACTGGAAGATGTAAGCAAATATAAACTATTGTCTTTATTACTATTACTATTGGGTCTACGCCTGTCTGGACCTTGGCCTGCAGGTGATAAGTGGCCGTGAAGATAGCCAATCCCACAGAAACGCTTCAGGCTGAGTCTTTTCCCTGTGGTGAGGCAATAATGCTGTCTTTGGAACTCAATTTATTGAAGGGGCTTCTCTCCCATGCAGGGCAGAAATGCTGAGCCTGCACTCCTCAGCAGCCCCGGGGTGGGGGGTGGGAATGCCAGGGGAGATGGGGCCCTCACCTCCACTCCAGGGAGAGTCCGTTATACAAACATTTGCCGACGGGTGCATTTGGGCCTGTCAATGACTATCGATAAGGACAGGTTCTCTTTCTGCACGTCAGGATTTGGAGACTTACTGAGTTGTGAGCTTGCAACTGTGTATTGAGCCTCTGCTTCACGTTCACCTGCGCTCAAACATTCCCCAGCCTTGGCCTAAGGGCCCAGCGTGTGCCAGACACTGTGCTAGGCACAGGGGACCCAGAGGCAAACTGATCACCTACAGAGATGAGCACAACACAGTCTCCACGTGGGGGAAGTATGGGTCCAGTGAAGACAACTGATTATGAAGAAATAAATTACATCATGGCAAGAAAGTATAAAAACAGGTGAGACAACAGAGGATGGAGCAATTACTGATTGGGAGGAGGGGAGAGGGAAGGCTTGCTGGAGGAGGTATCATTTGAGCTGGGTCTTGAAGGCATTTACCAGATTAAAAAAAAAAAAAAATTGAGGGGCAAGGCATTCCAGGAGGGAACAGCATATGCAAAGACAGTCCTGCTTGGAGTTTTGGGAACAATGAACTTTGTGGGAAGTGTGGTAGGGAGGAAGGACTGGTCTGGAAAGACCACTGGGGTGGGCAGGGGTTGTGTTGTGAAGGGCCTGGTTGACTGACTATAGTCAGAGGGCTTCAATGCTGTCTCTGGAGATCTGCATACATGTGTGGGGGATTAGTCTTGCTCGGCTGAGACCCTACTTCTTAGAAGCCCTGCTTTTTAGCCCCAAGCAAGACCAGTGAGGTCCAACTGGGAAACTTACATCTCCATAAGGGAAACCTTCCCCACTGGCCAAGAGAGGACGATCGCTCCTGGTTCCAGGTCCCATTTCTGCACAGATGAGTGGGAGGAGGGGACTTTGCAGCAACTCTCCCCCATCTACCCCAGGGGACACCCTTGGCCTTCAGCCACACTGTGGGGATGGGGACAGATGAAGGGGCAATGGCAGATGCTTAGAGTAACATGGTTGGTCCAGGAAAGCATCCAAGAGCCACAGATCTGAGGAACAACTAGGTCAGGAGGGAGGCGGCGTGCCACCAGAGATCTCAGAGTGCATGGGTGACGCCACGGAGCCTGGCTTTCCCAGGCAGCTGGGTGATCGTCACCAAGCCCAATGGCATACAAAGTGGGTAGGCAGCCAGCAGCTGCTCTTTGCTGCCTTCTGGGCTGGGGGTGGGGGGGGCATGGAGACAGGGTGCAAGTTCAGTCTCCCTTGATTTCCCAGGTGAGGGGTACACACTGGACAGCACGAGCCCAGTGTGGGGCAGTCCTCAGGGCTCTCCCACCCCCTCCTTGCCTGACATTCACAACCTCCTGGAGAAGATGACACTCCGTGTGACCCACCCCACCAACCTCTCTAACTTCATCCACCCGCTTGACCTCGTGCTCCAGCCACACTGGCTGCCCCGTTTCTCAAACACATCAAGCTCACGCCAACCTCAGGTCCCCTCAGCTCCTGGCCTTCTGCTTGGGCAGCACATCTGTGGGTGCAAATGTCACCTCTGTAGTGAGCCCTCTCAGGACCATCTGATGAGGCGATATGCCCCAGCCTCCTTCACCTCGGTGTGGGACCCCTGCTTAGTCACTGCAGCACCCCTAGCATGAGGACACAGCACGTGCTCAGGATGTTCTGCTCATCGACTGAATTGTCATCAAGGCCACATGACACCAAAGTGTGTAAGAGGTAGAGTTATGCCAGCATCGGGATCCTGGCAGTGAGTGGACGACCCTCAAACAGGGTAAGTGAGGAAGGTCTAGTGAAGGGGGCAGGGTGGAGGGAAATCAGTGAGAATGTGGTCTCCTGGGCTGGCCTCTGGGAGGAGCCGTAGCATCCCAGGGCCACAGGAGCAGATTCTGGGATCTGGACAGAGTGCACTGTGTGGAGGGGGCCAGTGGGCTCAAGCTATGGACTCGGCAACTTGGCAGGAAGGGAGCAGGGGGATAAATACCCTGACCTCACTCTCTTCCTGCCAGGGCTCCCAATGACCCCACCCAACTGCAAGCCGAAAGGGCATGGGAGCCCCGCTGATGCCATCTATACAGGTCAGCCTCCTGGCATGAAGTGAGAGAAGAGGATGGAGTGCAGATGTGGAGGGGCTAACGAAGGGTGCCCAGCACAGGGCTGGCAGGGGGGACTCAGGCCCCTATGCCCCACAAGTCAACTGCCGTTCTCTTGGCAGCCCCAACCACCTCCTGCCTTCCCCAGGGGCCCATGAGTCACGCTGAAAGACAGCCCCAGACACCACTCCTACCGTGGAAGTGCTCAGCCGTCTTCCGCCGCAGGGCTTGCAGGGTCACCTCAGAGTCAGCCCACTCCAGCACCAGCCTGCGACCATACAAGTGGGTGCTGTGACAAAGGGCATTGAAGGCTCTCTGCAAAGGGACACACAAGAGAGCACATTAGGTAAAGCAGAACCACAGATACTCATTTTGTCTTCCCCATGCCTGCTGGCATGAGGTTCAGGAGCCCAGGGCTGGCCCTTGTGACATCTGATCTATAGCAAAGGTTGGGGGAGCTGCTAGGAACATCAATTTAATTAGCGGGTTATGTTCCCAGGGAGGGAGCTGCAAGTGACAGAGCAGTCAATATATCTGCCGTCTGGACTATAATTGGAGCCTGGGCTGAGGCAGTCGTCTTATTTCCCACGTTGCATCCTATCTGTGGAGGGTGACCCCATTAGTGGGGCTCACCTCCCATCCGGCTGTCAGCAGCTGCAGCCATGTGAGAAAGTCCAGCCATCAAGCTGCTAGATGACAACCGTACAGACCCCTTGTCATCACTGGGAGCCACTCTCCTTCGCTGGCCTGGGCGAGTCTGTCCCCACCTCACTGGTCCCCCGCCCCTCCACTGGCAGCCTCCACCCCAGCTCAGCAGCCCGCGGCCTGGCACACGCTCTTCTCTCCCACTCTTTGCTGTTCCCAACATCTGCACTCTGCCTGGTTGTTTTTCTTTTGTAACAGCTATATTGAGATATAATTCACACACCCAACAAGTCACCCCTCTGAACTTTATGATGCAATGGTTTTTAGTGTATTCACAGAGTTGTGTGATCATGACCATATCAATTTTAGAACATTTTTACCATCCTTGAAAGAAACCCCACATCCTGTAGTTATCAATCCCTAAACCCCACATCTCCCCCAGCCCCTGGCAACCGGTAATCTACTTTCTGTCTCTGTGGATTTGCCTATTCTGGACTTTTCATATGAGTCCTATAGGATTGGCCAGTTCCCTCTTACACATTGCTAGGTCTGAAGCTAAATGGCACTGTGCAGGGATGCCCAGTCTGACTTGATGGGCTTGTCCTGAAACACTCCCACGGGACACAGAGGCCATGGAGCTTACTGACCAAGAGCTGGGACTCTGGAGTCGCCCTGTCTGGCCAGGGTGGGCCCTGCACTTCCTAGCTTAAAGATCTTGGGCAAGTTAAAATAAATCTTCCTGGCCTCAACTTCCTCATCTATAAAATGGGAATGTTCATATACGCTGATCTAAGAGTCCTAGAAAAGATAAAAAAGAGATAACAGAGCACCTAGAATGGTGTGGGGCACACAGTAAGCACTTGGTGGACGCTCATTCTCCTTGCTGTGTTTGCACAGATGTAACACATGTGAATTTCTTGCTCTCAGCAGAGTTCTAGGTAGGCAGTGAGTTTATAAAGGAATAGGAGCCGGCAGCTTGCTCATCAGCACTGGACAGCAACCGTGACCAAGGGAGCCTCTTCTCTGCTTCTGGGATGCAGACCACACCAACGTGTATGAGAAGAGGAACTGTGGGGTTTGCCCTCTCACTTCTTTGATGCTAGGAGGCACTGTATAACTAGAAGGGTCTGGACTGGAAACCATCCAACTCTGCGCCTCAACTGCAACATGACTGCTACGGTTGGACTGTGTCCCCCAGAAGAAGATATGTCGAGTCCTAACCTTAGCAGCTCTGAATGTGACCTTACTAGGAGATAGTCAATTGCAGATGTAATTAGTTAAGATGAAGTCATACTTGAGCAGGGTGGGCCCTAGCCCAATGTGACTGGTGTCCTTAGAGGGCCGTGTGAAGACAGAGGCAGAGACTGGAGTGATGAGTCTACAAGTCAAAGAACGCCAAGGACTGCTAGCTGTCACCAAAAGCCAGAAGAGGCATGGAACAGATGTTTTCCCTTGGAAGGAACCAACCCTGCTTACACCTTGATTTTGAACTTCCAGCCTTGAGAACTGTGAGACAATACATTTCTGTTGTTTTAAGCCACCAGGTCTGTGTTGCTTTGTTACAGCAGCCCAAGGAAACTAACATAGTGATCTTCGGTGAGTCAATTGCCTCATCGTGAGCCTCAGTTTCCTCATCTGTGCTGGGTCTAATGAGACTTACACCCAGCAAGCACTGAGGCTGGTGTACAGTATATATTCAATAAACAACTGAACCTGAAAAGACAGGAGGGAGGAGGGTGAGACATGCAACTTTTAAAAACTAGATATGTAGTCAAATTAAAGAAATGCTTTCTTCTCTCTTCTGTGCTGTTCTGAGAAGGGCCAGGTGCAAGAAACTTTTTCTTTCCCTTTTTTTTTTTGACTTTGATTTAAAAAACTCTTTTTGACTGCCAGCTGAGCCTTTGCATTTTTTTTCCATGTGGATATAAAAATGCATCTGGACTCTGAGCCGAAATGGCCCATTCAGAGCTTTAAAACACATGCGTTCTCAGCTGGCAAGGCAGAGAAACGGTTTGATTGGGGGAGCTGGGCTTTTAAGGCGGGGGAGAGGAATTGGTGGGGAGTCTGGCATAGTGGATATTCCATCCTGGTGCCAGGGTCCCTGAGGAGCTGCGGTCCCAGGGACACAGTGGGGTGAGGGTGGCCAAGAGGCTGCATCTGGTGGATGCTAAGCCTGAACTTAGAAGAAAGGAAGAAGAGACCCTGGGAAGTCAGCCCAGGAGAGATCCCCAACCCAGGATTCTCTGATTCCCACTGTCAGATCTGTTTCTTACCCTTGGAAACTTGTTCCTCATTCCTGAGCCACAGACAGTTTCCACTGCAGGACTTGCTAAAAAATTTCCTCTTCTGGCCTCCCTCTGACATCACTCTTTGCAAATTCTCATCTCTTCTCTCTGCACCCCTCTGGTACTCTACAAGCCTCTCCTTGGAAGGGCTTTTCACAGGGTTTGAGAGATGAGTGCCATGGAGGTTTACAGTGTGAGCTCAGCGGCTGGGCTATCTTTGTTCAAATCCCTGACCCGCCACTTACAAGCTGTGCGATGCTGGGCAAGCTGCAACTCTCTGAGCCTCAGCTTCCTCATGTGGAAAAGAGAGGCTGCAGCACAGAATGGAGAGGATTTAGTGAACTGTTAAATCTAACACTTAGAACACTGCTTGGCACGTAAGTCTCACTAAACGCTGGCTGTTATTATTTCTATGTATGCCTGGCTTTTCATGATCATGCTAAAGAGCAGGAACAATGGTAAGTAGAATATAAAGGCCCTTTTGTATCTGAAGTTAGAGCACAGTGTGTGGTTCTCCAAAAATAGCAGAATTACCCTTCCTAGTTCTAGTCCCTGCAGGTTAATATGAAATCAGGTTGTGGTCCCGAATGCCCGCTGCCTTAGTGGCTGGAATGTGGTGGCCTCAAACTGTCGCAGGTAGTCTGAGGACAGTGATTTGAGGCTAAAATTGGCCTTGGATAATCCAGAGTAATTTGTGTTTCACTACAAGAGCGTAATGAGAGCTTGTTATACTTGAGGCATCCTAGGAAGCTGGGGGCTGGTGAGGAGGAGAAAGACATAGCCCCCAGCCTCAAGGCGCTTTCGGGCTGGCTCAAGGGAAGACCCTGAGGTGCACAGAAGTTCCAGGCACAGCAGAGGGGAAAGTACAAGCCTGTGGCCTCTCGGGCCCGAGGCCCACCAGTGGCTTTCTCCCTGGTCTCTCTGCCTATATTTCACCCCACTAAAACCCATCCTCACTGTCTCCCTAGAAAGAGTTTTTCTAAACCTCAGCTCCAGGCATGGCGCCCCTCTGCCAAAACAGCCCTTGGGGCCTTGTTCATCCCATTCCTGGACCTTTGCTCCCTTCAAATCCTGCTTCTGCTGTTTGTTTTCCTTCCTTGGAGTCAAAGACTTTCTTCTTGTGGATTACAGATCTCCAAATTCCACAGAACTCTAAGCACATGATCTCAACCTCCTCCTGAGAACAGACATTATTCTCCCATTTCAGAGAAGGGAAAACTGAGGCACTGGCCAAGGTATGTATGAAGGTCGACTTCCTTCTTGTTTTCCCTTTTGCCCGCTATACATTTTGTCTCAGAGCCCCTGCAACTCCCATCTGAGCCTCGTAAAGCCCACCCTCCTGTGCCCTGCACCTGCTCCAGGTCCCATAGCACCTGCTGCTGCCAGTCTCTGAGACTCGACCTTGAACCCCGGAGGGAAGGCGTTGTATCCTTATTGCCCTAAGGCAGTGCCGGGGCAAAGCGTGCTCAGTAAATCTTCATGGAACAAGCTGTGGTGCCTCCTTCCCTGAGGGTCTTGAGAACACGTCTCCAGACAGGGACAGACGTTAGGGTGGTCTTAGCAGGAGAACGGAAACTGGCTTAGATGTCCTGCCACTGCTCTCTTTAGACGACGAAGACAGCAGGGATGGGGCATGTCTTGTTCTGGGAACACAGCCCTCAACCATGCACACGAGTGGGACACTTGGCCTTTTGGTCAGGACAAGGGCCGGCCCTTCACAGCCTTGGGTCTGATGCTGCTCCCACCATGCTTGACTTGGGGACCTTGTGGGATGGGAACACTAACTCCTGACACTAGGCCTGAGAGACCACCCATATCCAATTCCCCAGCCAGCTTGCTGGAGAAGCTTGAAGATCCAGAATGGAATTAGGGATGCATTAGCTTGGCAAAGAGAAGGCCACAGAAGAGGAGCCACTTCCTGCCATCATGTGATGGCCAACACTGGTTATTCCTGGTCCACCTTTTTTCCCTATTCTCTATGCTTTAGGAGCCGACTCCTATGCACTGTATAACCAGCCCCTTGCCCTGTGGTGAAGCAAATGGGAGGCACTGGTGGGAGACTGGAGGGAAGAAGAGGGAGATGGAGGAGAAAGGGCGGTATTCTTTCCCCGCTCCCTTGCTCCAGGACAATGGATCCTGCCCAGGTCCTCTTGTACAGCTCTGGCCCTCATCTTCCCCCCCATGGATACCTCTAGCCGAAGGAGATGACAGTGGTGCTGGTCCCTGGGGCTTTGCCAGTCCCTGGTGAGATCCTAAGCCCTACTTAACCCTCCATAAATATCCCTTCATTCAACACTCATCATCTGAACCACCTGGGGGGTAGATTTCATTTCTTGCTGGTACCCTGACCCAGCTGGCTACCTGAAGTTCCTTTGCCTTGACCAGGGCAGATGGATTTCCTACTTCAGATGACATGTCTTGTGCCTTGGCCCTGCTTAGAGAATTTGAGGTCCACCCAGAAGAGCTCCGAAGAGGTCCAGCAGACTCCAGGGCTATCGCCCTTGTCTAGTTCACTGGCTCGACTGTCCTGAAATCACGGCTCTTTCATCTCCTCTGATCCAAGCCATGGACTATAGGCATCAGCACCAAGAGCCCTGGCCTCCTGATGGCTTTCTGCATTCCCCTGGAAGGAAATCTGCTAAGGTGGCAGGGAATGACAGCCGCAGGCTGGATTGTGGCCGGGCCTGGTGGTCATCTCTTTAGAACAGGGAAGGCCCTGGCAGGCTGCCAGTACAGCGCTGGGCCTGACCTTTCCACAGCTTCCCTGGAGACAGACCTCCTTCTCCCAGTCACAAAAGCCCGTTCCATGTTCTTGGCAGGACTCTTGTCCCTGGGGCTGCAAAGAATTCCCCAGGGCCATGGCTTCTGGGCAGAACCGAGGACGACACTCCTGTCTATAGAAGCCCCGGGCATTCCCCGGGCACCTTTTACTCCTTGGGGAGCTGTCTCTGACAGAGCCAGAGGGCTGTATCTCTCAGCAGACACTAAATCCATGTGAATGGACACCAACCTGTCCCAAACCATCTGTGCCCCCAATGCCTGGAGTAAGTGAGTTTTAGGCCAGCCAAGAGTGACGACATGAGCCCAGGAGCACAAGGAACAGGGGAACTGGGTGGCCCTGCCAAGGTCATCAAAAAATAAAGGCCAATGACTTCTGTCTGGGAAGAGAAACTGTCTTCCTGGCATGTTTTCGTGTCGTCTCCCTGCGGGTGACGATTCCTGGGCTCTGGGGGACAGAACCTTTTTCTTCCTGTTCCCACGCTCCCAGAGTCCTGTGAATAAGCTCTCAACAAACCTTGCTAGCTGCTTCTGGCTTCCATGGGAGGAGCTGCCTGCCAGGCAGGAGCTTTCGTAGAATAAGTCAAGCTCCTTGCATAATACTGGGAGACTCCTACCCTGGGCCCTCGATTGGCATGTCGGTCCCTTTTGAGAAACGATACTGTGTTTCTAAAAGAAACGACCAGTGGTCCATGTCCAGGGTCTAAACTCCATCAGACAAATAGGTGCCTCTCCCTCTCATTCATCCACTAACTCAGCTCAGTCTGATTCAACTGAACATGCCTGGATGACCTGCTGCGAGCCAAACATGAAATGAGGGGTACGAAAGTGGGATACCCATCTGATCTTTGCAAGTTTATAGCACCACTGGGAGAGGTAAAATAGCTACTAGGGAAGGAGGGCCAATGCCAGGGAGCCAAGGAGAAGAAGCCATGAGGCGACAGTAGTGCTGCCTGGTGGCACTCTGCTTCTAGGGGGCACAAAGCCCGGCCCTGCTGTGTTCTGGCCACGCAAATTGGCAAGAAATGCTCTGAGTTTTCATTTTCTCAACAGCAAAATGGGGGCCCTTTGACACCCCAGGTCTGCTGTGAAGGAATAAATAAGGTAGTAACTTAACCCAGTGCCTGGCATGTGGTAAGGGCCTGATTCCTGGTATCTGCTGTTGTGGCCTTTGGAAGTACAGTTTTGTTTTTTAAAATTATTTTAATATTGTTGAAAGGGAGAAAAATTGACTAACTCAGCCGAGATTTTTACCTTTCCTTGATAACTCGTACTGATTGCTTGATAAATCTGAAATGAGGACATTTGAACCTGAGTCCTTCTCACTCTGATCTCTGAGGGGCTAGACAGCCCAAGCCACACAGAGGTTAGGAGGGATGCAATTAGCAGAGGGGTACGTTGTGGTGCTGCTTATACCTTAGTAATAAAGGCTGCACACGTGCTAGTCTGAGGAGGGTAGTGTGTCCTGATTCCAGGTTCTCAGCCCATAAACATTTGTCTGAGACGGAGTCCCTGTCTTGAAATGCAAACTCAAGATTCAAACACACTGTCTTTTTTTGGCAGCTGGCTGATACAGGGACCGAACCCTGGGCCTAGGTATTATCAGCACCATGCTCTAACCAACTGAGCTAACTGGCCAGCTCTCAAACACATTGTTTTTGATCCCTGGGCTCTGATGATGGCAACTTGGCAAAACTCCACAATCAAAACACAGGCATGAGGGCACACACGTAACATGAACACCACAATAGGAAAGTGGTAACAAAATCCCAATTCCTGAATTTGCTTCCAGTTAACATTTTAGGAGGCATAGAACACCTGATACCCAGGTTTCAAGCTATAGCACCTCTGACTCACAGGGGCCCAGAGGAACACTCAGCTGCCTTCATTTCTTTGGCGCCATGTGCCACAGCCTGTGTTAAGTGTTGTACACGCATCATTCCATTTAATCTTTGCACCCCCTTCAAGGGGAGTGTTGTTATTTCCTGTCGTGGGGATGAGTTGGCTGGGGTTTAGGTTCACAGAGCTTGAAAAAGACAGCTCTGATGCCACAGGCCACACTAACCACCATGCTGCACTGACTATCTGGAACATGGGTGTCCAGGGATGAGGACCCACAGCTTCCTCATCTCTGAGGGGTAATGTGCCCTTCAGACCCTGGTCATATTCCCACATGGCCCTTGTGGAGACTGTACTCCACTCCCTCCTTGCATTCAATTAAGCAAACATGCGTATTGAACGCACACCATGACAAGCTGATAGCGATCATTTACTGTGCATGCAACATGGCTCGGCACTGTGTTGGGCACACCGGGCACCTGGTGAGGTAAGGCTGTCCCTGCTTTAAGAAGATTTGTCCAGCTTGCTCACAGCCAACTCTTTCCACTACACATCTGGTTGTGGTGGAACCTTCAAGGTGAAGACCACACGTTTGGAGAACATTCCTTGAGAGGCCCAATGCGAGCACCCTCTAAAACACTCAGCACCACCCAAACCAGGGCGGGCCAGGGCCATGTGTCCACATCACTCCCTCTGCACCCGCTCTTAGTATCACTGAAAAGTGAAACATGAGAAAAGAGACGTTAACTGGTGGGACCCCACAATTAAAGCTGCAATTGTCTACCACAGTGAGAACAGCTCTGCCTGCCAACTCCAGCCGCCATCACGTCCCCCTACTGCCGGCTCCCCCCAAGTGTTTATTTAAGCCAACACATTGCTCTGCTAATTGGATAACATTCCATGTGAAAATAGACCTTTTAAAACAACAGCAGCGGCGGCAAATAAAAACAGCTGCAACTGCAGAAGTACAAAGGGGAAGGGAAAAAGGTTCGGGGAAGGGAAAAATTAAAGGCATGTTGCATGGGAAAAAATAAATATTCTGGTTTCTGGGCTGTGAGGCTATTCTCTGCATTCTTTCCCTTCCTTTCTTCCTCCATGACCAGACTGGTCTGGGTAAAGAGAGAAGAGGTGGTGGTTTCTAAACGGAGTCCCAATGACCATTGGTGGCCGCTCAGCCCATCGGATGGGCACACCTGGATCAGAATCCCCAGGACACCTGCACAGGTAGCATCCTGTTGCCTCTTTGGCCAGGCCATGCCTTGGGCTTGGGAGGGTGGAGGGTGGTACATCAGTGAGTGCTGTTGGGGGCGGCTCAAGGAATGCCCGCTCCTCGTTTGGGGGCTGGGAGGAGCTGATTTCATCCTGGGCTCGTTCCCAAGAGATGTTTTAAGGGACAACCTCTTGGCCTTTCTCTAAATTGGCAAGTGCTTTTTCTGGGTGAGGCACTGGGGCCAGGTGAGAAGCAGCGGGTATGGTGGGAAGGGGTCGGGGACTAGCGCAGATCCTGGCACAGAGATGGCACTCAGTTTAAGTGAGTCAATGAATGGAGGGAGGAAGAAATTCCTGAACACATGGGCTTTGGAATCAGAACTCTCCTGGCTCTGCCAAGTACTGGCTGTACAACCTTGAGCAAGTGACTTCATCCTTTTGAGCATCAGTTTCCCCAACTGTCAAATGGCCTCCTACCACCTATCTTGTAGAGTCCTGTGAGAAATAAAACTTATGTATGCAAATGCCCAGCACCACCTCTGCCAAAGATGGGCTTCCAGAAGCTGATAGTTTTTTATCAACTCAAAGACACTGAGCTTTTAGAATCATCCTAGTGATGATTCCAGAGAACCGTATGGCACCGGTGATATGACAAACAGCCGTACACATAGCATAGACCCAGGCCACCTGGGGGACACCATTGCATCCAGGATGTGCTAGAGTCCTTGACTTCCCTTGTCATTTCCTTCCATTATCCTTCCCTCATCAACCTTTGTCCCCTACTTCCCTCCACAATGCGCGGGAAGGCTCTTTCAGAAATGCTGGATCATCACACCTGGAGGTTTAGATAACACCAGCACTTTCACAGGGACTGACATTTACTGCCCAGGACACTGGGGGCTGATAAAATGCCCTAGGTTGGGAGAATATGCCAGCTCATCAATCCTGCTTCCTGCAAGTGGGGCTCAGGTCACCAGGGCCTATGACGAGGGCAGACGGCAAGAACCCACCCCCAGTTTGCCAGAGCATCTCAGTACCAGAGCTGGGTCTGGGTTTCCCATCAATTCCTTCGGCTCACAGCAGCTACAGAGCTAGAGCTTAGCAAATGCTTAGAGAAACTGGGGAGGGAGACTGCATATCTCCCGCCCAATTCTGGGGGCTGCTGCATGCGGTGGCCGTGTCACATACAAAGCCAGAGTGCTCACGGAAGCCCTCTGCTATTATCACCAGTTGCCTGGTTACTCTGAGCTCTGGCACAACAGCCTTTGCAGAGCCTCTCACTGGATTCTCTTTCTGGTTTCAGGGTGTCTGCCCTCAGAAAGGACTCGATAGATCACAGAGTCCCTGAGGATGTGCGAGGTAGGACATGGGTCTCATGGAGAAAAGTCAGAAGCTTTAGTATCCCTTGGTCCAGGGACAATGGAGATGGACATGTGTTCAGGGCCATAGCAGAGCCTGTGGTGTCGAGGGGATGCCTTTAGGAATTTACTGGGCCCCCATGCTTTTATCCTCTGCCAGCAAGTGGATGGACAGGTTGATGCTGGGAAAGAGCAATGAACTGGGAGTCGAGATGCCTGGGTTCAAGCCCCAGTGCTGGCTCCTCCCAGAAACCACTAACTTCTCCATTGCATTCAGCCTCAAGGTTCTACAGTGGCCTTTTACTCCCTCCCTGACTCTGTCCCTTAATATGTGCCCAAACCTTCCATTTTTCCCTCCTCTTCTCCTTTCCTCCCATCTGAGGATGGCTGGGGCAGATCTTTATCTTCTCTGAGGTCGACATGACAGGTGGTGGGACCCAAGCCCTCGGGGAGGGAGTTGAGTGGGTCAGGGTTAGAGCCCTGGGAAGGGTTTCTAAAGGAGGTTTCCTTCCCCCAGGAGCTTCAAAAGGGGGAGGAATGCGTAGAGGGAGCTTGCCCTAGAGACTGAGGGTCATGGAGCCTCCTCCACCAGCTTGGGGGGTCTCACTGATTCCATCTGCTTAGACACAAAAAGATCTCCCTCTTCAAACTCACATCCACCCTCGAGCTAACTAGATATTTACAATATTCAGAATTCTATTCACCAATATGCAGTGTGCACGCTTCTATGGGTCAGCGGAGAGTGCTAAATGTTCCACTCAGAAGACAATAAAGTTCTTCAGACAGCCCAGGAGGAGAGGAGGAAGAAGGCTTCGGCAGCTTCGCCGGGAAGCAAAAAGAGCAAAGGGATCTTTGCAGGAGATGCACTCGTGGTGGGCTCGTACTTTCTGGAAGACTAGCTCATTTGGGGGTGGGCAGAGAGGGCCAGAGCCCTGACGCAGTGACAGGGAAGACTGTTGCAAGGATGGCAGGGCCAGAAATAGCCGCCGGTTGGAGGAGAGGGGGCGGAAGAACCCTCACTGTCCTCGGCTGCCCTTTCTTCTCCTGCAGCCCGGATTGGAAGCAGGGAAGGGACGAAGGGGGAGGAGCAGCCACCTCCACAAATCACTAGAGGGCTGTGCTGGGCTTCGGAAATAACATCTGCAGCCTGGCCTCAGGTGCCGAGCTTGAGCCAACAGGGCACTAGGTGACGTCCCTCAACGGCATGTACTGCCCATGTTTACCTGACAGTCCCCCTTCTATTCTAATGAACCCAAAGGGCAAAACTGCAGTGACCCTGATGTTGCAAAGGGGATGCTGGAATGTCAAGGCTGGGGACACATACATGGTCTGAACTCTGGCCCGCAAGTGACACGTCAACTCTGACATCAACCTCTCAGGCTGGACAGAGGCCACTGTGGGGATGGAGGGTTCCCAGGTGAAAGGGCTCTGAGGCCTTTGACCTCTGTTCCTTCCTCACCCCATCTTAGTTTTAGACCATCTCTGTCATCACTGCCATCACTGTCACCCCATTGCCACCGTCCTCCCCCTCCTCCTCACAGCTGACAAAGAGCTCACAGGGGCCATGCCCTGTGCTAAGAATGTCACCCTGTCCAAAGCTCCCAACAACTCTATGAGGAGAATCCTCCGAGCATTTTACAAGGGGGGAAAATGAAGCACACAGGAGAAAAGTGACAGTGTTGGCATTCAAACTCAGGCAGCCTGGCTTTGAAGTCTGCGCTCTAACAACTAGCCCTTGCACTGGCCTTCACAAGAGACATTTCTTTGGCATGGGGAGTAAGTTTCCTGCTCCACGTCTACCCAAGTCACAGCTTCACCTGGGAACCTGATATAAAACAGATAACGATAGGGCCGGCTCCGTGGCTCACTCGGGAGAGTGCGGTGCTGGTAGTGCTGAGGCCGCGGGTTCGGATCCTATATAAGGATGGCCGGTGCGCTCACTGGCTGAGCGCGGTGCAGACCACACCGTGCCGAAGGTTGTGATCCCCTTACTGGTCAAAAAAACCCAAAAAAACAAAAACAGATAATGACAGACTACACCCTCACTGCCCAATCCCCAGAACCCCGGGGCTCAATGGGACATGGTGGAAGAAACACTGCCCTGCAGCCCTTGTCTCTGTTGACACAGTGTCAGACATGTGCACAAAGCCACGGATCATGGGATGGCAGAACTGCAGGGACCTGGGCTGGTGTCAGTGAGTATCAAGTGCTCGCTACAGGCCGGGACCAGGATCAGTGTTTCATTTGCATCATCTGCCCTAACCCTGCAATGGTGGGCACAATTATCATTCCTGTTTACAGATGAGGAAACTGAGGTGCAAGGCAAGGCCAGGGGAGGCTGAGCTGCCATCGGTAAGAGTTGTTGCTCTGAACAGCCACCCTCTACTGTATCCCTCCCAGCCAGTGCAGGGCCTAATGCCTGCCCTGCTGTAAGGCTCAAGGCTGTGGGCCTGTCGCATGCAGGGTACTGTCCCTGCTGTCCCTGACCGCAGGCGAGGGACAGGTTGCCAACTGAGAGAAGAAAGGAGCAGATGTCTGGACAAACATGGCCATGTGTCCACAATACAGGCACGTGAGTTCAAGACGCGGTGACAAAATGGCTGGCGAGGCTCTCCAGGGTCCCAGTGTGCCCTCCCTGCCTGTGCGTGTTCTCAGGGCCCACAAATGCAACAGCTGTGGCCCTGAGCGGCCAACTTCGGTTCCATGCAGCTGACTCTCCTGTTGGGCCTCTTGCAACACCAACTTGCCAAAGGTCCAAGAAACACTCTGTGCTTTTCTGAAGATGCCTCGTCAGAGGTAGAGGGGATCCCAGCCTTCAATGAGATCTCCTGTGGCTTTATTTTACCCTTGGAAAGGCGGGGCCAAGAGAGGGAAAACAGCACTGTGGGCACAAAGCATGTGGAGGGAGGCCCTGATGATGGTGCCGCTGCCCCACATCTGCTGCTGGGCAGGCGAGGACCCAGCACCCACTGTGAGAGCGGAGCCCTGCTGCGCTGCACCGAGCTGATTGGGAGAAGCTGCCTCGCTTCAAAAATAAAAGGTGTTCTCTCTCTCAGAGGAGCCCAAGGAATTTTTGTACACGTGCTGGAACACAGCAGCCCCTGCCTGGACTGCCCTCACATGAAACCAGCACAAACTGGAAGACCGGCCACAAACGGGAAGGATGAGGGGAAGGCGTTTTCCCACGGCTGCTTTTTGGCTGCCTTTCCCCTCCCTTCCAGGAAGTCTGCCCTGGACCCCCTCCCTGCTTTTCTGCACAGCAGTTCCCACGCTGCCCACTCTGTGGGCCACCTGGACCGAGGCATTTTCTTTCTGACTGAGAGAGGCTGGGACACCCACCTGCTTTCCCAGTTTGTGTCCCAGGCTCCTACACATGTGCAGCTGGGGTGAGGGACAGGCCAGTAACTCCGTCCTCCAAACACAAAACTCTTGGAGGGTCTTTTCCTCCAAGGATGCTGTGCAAATTGGCAGGGTCAGGGAAAATAAAGAGGAAAACTGCACGGGGTGGTGATACCCCCACATTTAAGAGGCCCTCCCTGCTTCTCCTACAAAGGGTCCAGAAAGGAGAGGCCTGGTGGGTGGGGAAGGGGCTGCAGTCTCACCTTCGCATCCCGCTTGGTGAGGAAGTCCACGAAGCCGAACCCTCTGTGTGTGCCTGTCCCGGTCACCTTCTTTGGCAAGCGGACTGTCTTCAGCTCCCCAAAGGTGCTAGGGACAAAAGGTAAAACCAGGGTGTTTAAGAACTGAGGCCCACAAAGGGGGCGGGGGTGGCAGGACCGATTCTCACATGCTAATCCCTTCCGGTTATCAGAGAGAAGTGGTCACAGGTATACACCCACATACACACACGTGCACGCTCGTGTTCGCTCCCCACCCACCAGCATGGGTTCCTTCAGGCCCCAGCCATTGAGCCGGGCAGGGAGGGAACAGTCTGTTTGGAGGTGCTAGGGAATTTCTGATTCCTCTCTGACTAGCTGGAGGCTCTGGCACCCCTGTCCTCCCCCTCCCTGTGGGAGTAACTCTTCGCAGGAGGACTTGGCCTGGTACACGCATGGCCAGCTGGGGAGGCCCGAGCCAGGGTGAGGGGCTGCTCATGTGCAGGGGCTGGGATTCCAGACTCTGCGTCAGTAGAGTCTCCCGACCTTTCAAATCGGCCTCCACGTCTGAGCTGGACGCACGGTGCCCCCACGTTGAGCACACAGGACAGAGCCCTTTCTCTCAGACCGCGACGTTTCTTCAGTGTTCAGTGCTTGAATGACACGTGTGACTCCCTGTATACCCACTTCCCTCCTTGCCAAGCTTGTGTTCTGATATCTGATAAGCCCAAGTCAGCCAAAGCTCTGGAGAAGAAAATGGCTTGCTCCTCCTGACAGGGATCAAACAGGCAAACACAGCCTCGGGCCATCCCCCAGTCCCCTCCTCTCCTCTCTTCTTGGCTTAAACTGGGAGAAATTCTACGACAAAAGGATCAGGATTTCTCAGGTCTTCTCTTGCCTTCCTGTCTCATTCCCCACCCCCCCATCCCTTCCTCATGTCCATTTATCAAATATATACACACAAATTGCTGCCAATAAATATTTAATGTGCACGGCATCTGAAGAGAGGTATTATTTTATTTGAAAATCTACACACACTTGCGGCCACCTGGACACACACACATACACAAGACAGTCTAGGATGCTTCAGGGCCAAAGACCGATTGGGTGAAAAACACAGTAAAGGCTGTAAGCTCTCGTGAAATGATATAAGCTAAATCCGAGGCGTTAACCCACGGCCCTGCCAGCATGACCAGGCATCTGCCAGCCCAATTTCCGAAGGCAGGACAGTGTGTAAATGTGGCATTATGAATCTTCAAAATGAGTCTGCACGCCTCCTCCAAGCGCTCTCCAGCAGCTCCACACCCCCCATCAGGAGCCTCCTCTGCACAGGCGACAAGGAACTGGAGCTGGTGACAAGGACAGCCTCCTGGGGAGGGGAAAGGAGGAGGACATGGGGAATGGAGCCCTGTCAGTCTTCCCTGCTGTGAGGAGACTCGTGGCAGATTCAGAAGGGGACAGACTTGGGGACCAGAGGCTGGGCAGGTGGGGACAGGAAGGTGAGTTGAGCAAGCTGAGAGGAGTCAAGCCTGCAAACCCGGTTTTCTTCTGCCATCTAAAGGCCAATGCATCCCACGACAGACATGCTGCCTTCCTTCTCTGCATCAAAGCCCCCCTGCCCCTGTTGAGGGCAGGGGATGGACAAATTTTCTTGTAGGCTCATTTAGATAAATGGTTCTTTGGCTCCAAGTTCTTCAGAGAGCCATTGATTGGGACTATGGGGATGGCATTTGATGGCCTTGAGGACCAGAGTCTGAGAGCACTCAGACCTGGATGAGAAGGCTGAGGGTATAGGGAGGCCCATGCCGGGTGCTGTGTCTGCATGGTCACAGACAGCCTGTGGTCATGCTGGTCCCTCCACCTGGCTCCACCTCTGCCCTGGCTTCCAGGTTCCATCAGGTCTTGGCTTAACTGCACTAGTTCTGAGCAGCCTTTCCCCACCTCCCCATGGCTGGGTTGGATGCCAGCACCAGCAATGTCATAGCTCACTGTGTGCCCTGACTGGGGCACCGTGGGGTGAACGCCTGTTTACCTCTCTGCCTTCCTGCAACAGTAGAAACCACACCTGTCCTGCTCATCACTAGATCTGCAGCAATAAGCCCAGTGCCTGGTTCAGAGGGGATGCCTGCAGACATTTTTGGAATGAAACAAAAGCAGACAGTAGCCCTGGAAGGTGGACATTACCACTGGTAAATTACACCTACCCTCCGAGGGAAGTGATGAGGATGCAATGAAATAGGCCATGGGGTGAATACAAATAGCAAAAATGTTACCATTAGTCTTATCATCTCCATTTTATAGATGAAGAAACCGAGGCTCAGGGAGGAAGTGGATATTGCTGTAAGTGGCAGGTTTAGAATGTGAATCCAGGCATGTCTGATGTTAAGCCTGATCTTTCTCTTTCTGCTGCACAATGTATCAACCCCCTTCAATCATCTGGATGGAGACTGGCCACTTTCAGGACCTGTGGCCTCTTTCTTCTTGAGGCTTGGCCAGGTCTAGGGTGAAGCAAAAAGCCCACGTGTGGGGGTGGTTAGGAAAGCCCAGTGTGGACTCCCAGGGGTCAAGTGACTTAAAAAGACTTCAGGCCAAGGGAGGTAGACTGAGTCCTGGTTCTTTCTATCCACACTGTGCAAACCTCCTACTTCTGCCTACAAGGGCTACAATCTCCTGTCCTTGATGGTCTCAACGACCTCTGCCCAGATTTCTTAGCCCTGTCTAGTTTCTGGTGAGCCATGCTCTGTGTGTGTGTGTGTGGGGGGGGGGGGGGGCGGGGAGTGAGAGAGAGAGAGACTGTGGAGGTTAATTCCTTCCTCTCTGCAGCACATTGCAAGCTGTGGATGCTCTGTGCATGGTAAGCAGCCACGGGTCCAGAGAAAGGCAAGGAAAATAATTAGAAGGCAGAGAAAAAAGCTTGTGAGGAGAGGCTGAAGGAGCCATGCCTATGTGGCCTGCAGAAGTGGCATTTGAGAGCTCAGCAGGGGGAGCTGTGACAGAGGAGCACCCTGTATCCACCATGGATGTGGGCAGGTATCTGGGAGCTGGGGATCCTGTCCTAGGCAGCTAGGGGCCTTGGGGAAGTCACAGTCCAGATCTGGGCTTTCCAGACAGACATCTGTACGACAAATGAAATGCTGTGCCCAAGACCCTAGCAGCATCAAAACTCCCATTATTCTCCAGGGAGTCAGGAGAATGGTCACAGTGAGCAAGTTTCTTCTTTCCTTCTAGGAACAGGACAAGAGAGAGCCGGGGCTTATGGAGGAGCTGGAGAATTAGGGTTAGATCTTAGAAGGGACTTCTCAAGGTCTGTGGACACTTCCTGAAATGGATGGCTGAGGCTTCAAGACACCATCATTGATGCTGTCACTACAGCTACCAGTGAGTGCCTGCAAAGTGCTAGCTCTTTTCAATACATCATTTCCAGGTGTAACAACAGCTGGGAGACAACAGCATTACTGCCTCTGTTTTACAGATGAGAAAACCAAGGACCAGAGAGAAGTGACTTGCGCACGTCCCACAGCCTTGGGACTCAAAACCTAGGTAAGCTCCTTCTCATCCTGGCTGCTTCTCCCAGCTAAGAACAATGACGGGCTGGTGAATGGCTCCTGCTGCTTGTATAACTGGGGGATCATAGAAGGCCAATACTAATGATCTCAGAGAGATACTGAAAGAGAATTAAAAAGGAAAAAAAAGGTTGGGGGAGAAAAAAATCGATGAAGTACCTTTAGCTTCTTGGAGATAAGCGATATATAAATACCAGCCATTATTAAGGTTCTTATCTGACAGCAACGTCTACAGACCCATTTTTAAGAGTGGCTTTGGAAGGGAGTTCTGCGTGAACCCTCTTCTCCTGGGAGCTTGGGCCACTGTTGGGGTGATGCTGGGCAGGGCCACCAAGGGCCAGAGAGGGAGGAAAATCAGAGGGCACCCAGGAACTCCTCCCCAAGCCCAGACCCTGCTGCTTGGGGAAGGAGATGCATGTGCTCCCCACTGTGTAGATAATAGAAACCACAAAATAGCAATTACTGTATCAGAAGCTGTGAATAAAGAGGACATACCCGGCTTTTAAACATGGCCCTCCTTCCCTCCCCCACCATGCTCACACTTTGGTAACAAACTCACACCTCACTTTTCCAATTATTTCATTCACCTTGGGTTCACCAATTACTCCCCCACCCTGCAGCCCCACCCCCTCCGCCATGCCGGGAGCCCATGATTGTTGGCGGGTTTGGGGTTTCCAACAATGGAGTTTGCTGTCACGTTTCTAATTTCTTTTGAGGTGTGTCAGGGTTGGGGGGGAGGGGGGATGGGGTGCCGAGGTGTTGAGGGAGGCAAGTCGATTATGCTCAGCCCTCATAAACAAGTCGGGGTATGCAAATCGTGTTTGCACACAAGCCTAAAGGCAGACACAATACGTGTGTTTGCCCTGAATGCATGCATGTGTGCGAGTGAGGCTTTCTTCCTCTGTGCAAGCTGCAAGCCCCTGCCTGGCCCTGCTGTAGTCCTGGCTGGGGGCTGCTACTGGAAAGGGGTGAATCGTCCTATGTCTCTCTCCCGATTGTAGTGATGACTCAGGATGAAGGAAGTGAGAGGAAAGGTGAGGGGTAGCAGAAGAGAACCTTCCAGAGATGCTGAGCTTAACAGCTAGATGTGCAGCTGTTCTGGTGCCCCGGTTTTGGGGCTTAGTGGACAAACCACGAACCCAGCCTACCCCCCAGCCTGCACGCTGACACCAAGCTGGGGGCGGGGGGGTGTCGGACGCATCCTGAGGAACCTAGGCCTCTCTGCTCCCAGAACAGAAGCCTCACCGCTCTCCATTTGGATCTGCTGGAAGAAACAGAATCCCAGCAGAGGTCTGTTGGCCTGACTTCTCCTCACCTGTGCTCAAGGCACTGCTGAGAAGAAAAGTCTGCTGCCACCCAAGGGACCCAGAGTCGGAACAATGGTGTGATCTGTACAAGATGAAGGCATGGTTTTATGATAAGAATAAACCACAGGCTTCTGGTCCTTCTAGAGGTAAGAAAAACTGGCTAAATCTCCTGGATTAAAAAGCCTTTCAAATATACCACCACCACCAATTTTCTAACACACATTACACATACACACACACAACACGTCCATCCTTTCACCCAGCACTTCTTCAGTGCTTATGTGCCCTGCAGTGTGTTAAGTACCTGGTGTACATGAACTCACAAGACCTTTAGAGCCAAGCAATGTCATTACCATTTTCTAAATGGAGAAACCTAAGGCTCATAGAAGAGCTATGATTTCTGAGGTCACGTGCTATAGTGGATTGAATTATGTCCTCCCAAAGCTCACTGAAGCTTGAATTGTGTCCCCCAAGTTTTATGTATTAGAAACTTGGCCCCCACTGTGACTGTTAAGTGGGTGGGAAATCCTATTATGGTAATTAAAAAGTGGAGCCTTGAAGAGGTGATTGGATTGTAGGGTCATGCAGCAGTGAATGGATTAAAAATGGTGGTCGGGGGCGTGGTTCTGAGGGCTTTAAAAGAAGAGGAGAGTCTGTCTCTCTCTCTTGCTCTCACTATGTTCCACCACTTCACAGTGTGATACCCTGCATTGCTGAAGTCACCACCAAGATCCTCACCAGATGTATTCTTTGGACTTCTGAGCCTCTGAAACTGTAAGCAATAAACTTCATTTTCTTACAAGTACCTGGTTCTGTGTATTTTGTTAGAAGCAACAGAAACAGACTGATAGACTGGGCAAGTCTCTACCTACCACAAGGGATGAAGTAATTTACCCAAGGTCCCACAGGTGGTAACAAGCTGAGCTGTACTCAGAGTGGCCAGTTTGACCCCCCAGACTGTGCTTTGGCTCAGTGAGAGTTTACAAGGGTTGCCTGTCTATCAATAATCAGCCAGAGGCCCCCTGTGTGCAAGGTGTTAGAGGGAGTCAGGCATTAACCTAGTTCCCAGGGACCCCTGCCCTGGTTGGAAGGGCATGAGAAGTATCTTAGCTCGCAGGCAGGCAGTAAGCCCCCTTCCTCAGACACACAGAGGACTCTGGGATGAAATTATTTATATCAGCTGATTAGGATCTAGAGCTGGGAGTGCCCCCATCCTAAAAAACAGCCCACCTGCGAACTCATGGACTCATGGAATAGTTCCCACTGGGCAATGAACATGGTAAGTTGGTAGCTGCCCTGTCCTGTGTCCTGTCTCATGTCTCTCTTTCCTTAAAGAGCCCCCATGTGGCTACAGGCCCCAGTTGAGGAAAGGTAGAGAGACAGGCTGACTGGACAGCTAGAGACAAACCCATTCCTTCATCTACAATAGGTGACTTCCGCAGTAGATGGAGGCCCAGGAACAGAAACTGTCATCTAAACCTCCCATTTTTTCTAGGATGGATACAAAAGCCTTTGGGTACACAAAGCCTTCACTGACAGCTGGTCCCAAGACTGACTCATCCAATCCTCTAACCTCACAAATAGGAAAACAGAGGCTAATCCAATCAACCCTGTGGATTTCAATGGTTACTAGTGCCCTGAGTTGCTCAAATACATGCCAGTCATTACCACTCCCATGTTGTATTTCAATGGTTACTACTGCCTTGAGTTTCTTGAGTACACACCAGTCATTAGCACTCCCATGTCGTATTTCAATGGCTACTACTGCCCTGACTTTCTTGAGTACACACCAGCCATCACCACTCCCATACTGTATTCCAGTGGCTACTACTGTCTTGAATTTTGTGGGGTTTTTTTGTTTTTTGTTTTTAAAGACAACTGGTAAGGGGATCTTAACCCTTGATTTGGTGTTGTCAGAACCACGCGCTCCCAAGCGAGCCATGGGCTGGCCCTGTACTGTCTTGAGTTTTGTGCATGTATATGCCAGTCATCCCCACTCCCATATTGCTTAACTCTCTAATGGCTTTTGCATCCTTAGAATTGTTTCCAAGCTTCTAACTTGGCACTTAGGGCTGTGCTTGATTAGACCCTTGCTTTTTCTTGCTCTCCTTTCTTATCTTGTACCCTTCTCCTACTCACTTGCTATGGAGAATCCACACTGGCTTTCCCCTATTCCCTGAAACCACCACATGAATGCCTACCTTGGGACTTCACACTTGCTCTTCCCATTACTTGAAACCCTCCTTACCTAGATATTCCCACAACTGACTCCTTCAATTCTCAGCTCAAATGCCACCTCCTCAAAGAGGTCTTCCATGGCAGCCTATTTAGCATTGTTTCCTCCACCCCACCAGCCACTTTTTGTCACATCTGAGCGCTGTCTGAAATGGCTTGTTTACTTAGTTATCTTTCCCCTTCTTTTGCTAGAAACAGAAAGTACACTCCAAGATGGCAGGTCCTTTTACTCTGTTAAGTCTACAGAGTCTGGGACTGTGTCTAGAACTGAGAAAACACTCCATACATCCATCTAATCACGAGTTCAACACTTACTGAGTTCTCCCTAAGCATTGGGTCCTTATTCTTTAAAGGCATTATCTCCTATATCCCATATGCTGTTGTGGAGGCACAGTCACATTTAAGGACAGAATATTTAGTCTTTCTGTCCCTTAGGATGATGCTCTTTTATGTAATATGACCACAAGTTATTGCAAGAAGTGTTTGGTCCTTAGGAGTCAATGCTCCTTCCAAAGTGCCCACATTTATTCATTCATTAGCAGTAAATAAATCACAGCAAGAAAAAAGGGGGCCTGCTCGGTTATTTACCAAGGGGCTAGTGCCCAGACAGCACATTTGGAATCATGCCCTGGTTGGTAGGAAGGAGACAACATCAGCCCCTCCACAGACAGCCCTGGCCAAGGTGCAGAGATGAGCTGAAAGATGTTTCCACTCCCACAGAGGTTATGTTGATGATTGTGTACAAACTGCAGGGTCAAGCTCACTCTGCACAAGGGGCAACGTCTTTGGGAATCGTTTAATGGAGCCATATTTAGGCGTGGAGTTTCTTTCTCTTTTGTTCTCTTTAAAATAGAGAGCCTTTTAGACTGAACTTTCCCAATTACTCACCACTCATCATGGTGAGAGCTGGATGTAGAAAGGTTACCTTATCGCCATCACTGCAATACTCCCTTTTCATTTTTGCCTCTTGGAGGCTGAAAAATGGCCTGGTTTCCAAGAAAGTGAGAAAAGAGGAGCAGAGGATAGCGTTTAGTTTTTCTCAATAGTCTTTCATGGCGTCCCTTCCAGGCAAGCGTGACCCTCTCGTTTTCTAGATGAGAAATCCCAGGGATGAGCAGTTAAATGGTGTCTCTGAATCACAGTTGGGGTCTGTGTTCCAGAAGGAACCCACAGACTCCCCTGAAAAGCTCTGGAGGGGACCTGGCACTGGCACATGGAGTCTCCTGGCCTGACTCTGCCCCTCACTGGCTGGGTGGCCCCGGGACAGTAATTTCCAGGCAATATTCCTCCCTGGACCAGCAGCATCAGTATCACTGGGAGCTTGTCACAAATGCAGAGTGTTGCCCCTTGCTCGTGCCACCTGGTCCTTCTGAATCAGAAGCTCTGGGGCTGTGACACACTCCAGGTTGAGTTTGAGCCTGCTCAAGGTGGAGGCCCAATGCTCCACTAGAGGGGTCCACGGCCACTCAGCCCCAGTTTAAATGGCTATGTGGACATCTGGGCCCAGGACTGGTGCATCTTTCTCATGTTCCCAAGAAGCCTGCAATCCAGATTCTTTTAAGAAGTGAGATTTTAAAATATTGGTAGCAGCCAGCCAGAAATAAAAAAATATACTGGTAACAAAGTCAAAACATTTTACACACCATGTCACCAAATACAATAGGTGCAGCTTCTGGGCTGCCGTGCAGCACCCTCTACATCTGAGTTCAGTTCTGATCTGGTTCTAAGACATCGTAAGGGCTGGTCTATTTCCAAAATGATGGGCTTCCCTTACACCTGCTTATTACTCAACACTGGGTCCTGGGGCAGGCAGCAGGGCCTCTGTGATCTCTCTCCTGGCTCCTGCGGCCCACTGACCCTCTTGGTCGCTTACGTTCACATATTGCAGCCTTTGCAGGATTCTAAGCTCCTTGAGGACAGAGTCTTGCCATCCGACTTGCTGCACAGAGTCCTCAGCTGTGGACACATTTGTGGCTACACTTGCTCTGAATGAATCGCCCCTCACCATTCTCCAGTACTCAGATCTAAATGTGAAGTGTGGTAGGAATTTTAACATGACTTGTCATTCTGGTACTATGGATCCTGCATGCACCTAACAAATATTTCCAGAGCATATCCTGCGTGCAGGCACCCAGCTCTGCATTGGGAAAGCCCAGTGGACCAGACATGCTCTGGCCTCCACAGGGTGCTGATTTTAAGCAAGTGATTTTCAATTTCTCCCCGCTCCCCCTGGTTGGTACACACCCTCAGTAAGATAGTTTTGAGCAGGCATCCTCAATGTATGCACACTTTTAATTTACAAATTATATATGCATGTACTGCTGTTTCACTGCCTGTGTACATCTTTAAATATTTAAAAATGAGAAAATTTAAAAGGATGAGATCAAACCTAAATAGAAATGGAAATTCTAATATTTTCTTCCTGCTCCAGCAACTGACTATCATAGGCACTTTTTAGAGCCACTCTCTTTATTTGAGGGCACAGAATGGACCAGGCATTGTACTAAGTATGTTCCACATATATGTACTCTCACGTCATCCTCAGCAATTCTATGAAGCAAGGATTGTGAGCCCATTTTACATGTGGAGAACCTCAGGCTCAGGCTGCTTAAGGTATCTGCCAAAATGTAGAAGGTACTGAACGGTGAGTCAAGATTCATACCTAGGCCTGATGAAACTCCAAAGCCCATGCTCTTACCTGTTGTGTTGCCTTGCACTAGAAAGGGTAAATCTATGCGTGACTGAAAAATGGAAGAAGCAATTAAAGACTGAACACTGATGAACCTTAGTATAGTCCTCAGGCAGAAAGTATCATACAAACAGAATTTTAAAATGGGAGATATTTTTTTTAAAAATAGTGTTTCTCAAACTTGTCCTGAAAGATGTCAAGAGGTACTGTGTAGAGTGGCTTCTGGAATTAAAGAAGTTTGAGTGACAATTGGTTAAACAGAGTTCAGCAAGCTTCTCTTCTGCACACCTTGTCAGTGCCTTTAAGATGTTAGGCACATGGGGATCTATCTAGAACAGTGAGAGAGAAGACACAGTGTTTCTCAAACTCATTTGGTCATTGAGTCCTCCTCTCCATGCCAAACAAGAAAACCTACTAGTATCTCTCAGGACACCAATATTGCAGGGTCGCAATTTGGGAGGTGGGAAAGAAATCAGGCAGTCATTTTGGAAGGTCTGAGCATCATACATATTAAGGCAAAAGGCATTTATCTTTAGCTAACAATTCAGGTAAAACCTCAAATTTGCCTGTGACTATGCAAAGTGGGGAACTTCTGACAGTGGGAGACTGAGTTTCAGCATCACCGAAAGAACCTAAGTTTGGAGTAAGACCCAGGTTCAGCCCTGCACCTGCTGCCCGCTTTCTGAGGCTCAGCTTTGTCGCCTCTAAAATGGGAAATGTTAAATCCATGGTTCCTGACACGTGCTGGGAACTGAACGAACGGACGCTGTTGTTAGTAATGCCCTCGTCCATTAAAAGAATCTGTATTGGTGCCAATCAAGTGAAACCTGCCACGCCCCATGGTGTTTCAGGTTGAAGCTAAGAGCAGGCTGGGCAAGTCTTACCCCTCTAGCAGACCCCAGGGGTTTCCAGCAAAGGGCTAAGATAACAGAGGGATCTAAGCAGGAGAGACATGATTTTGAGATTTTTGGAGTCCTGAAAAAAGAAGCACTTTTCCATCTTATCCACATGTCCTACTAGTTTTACAAGAAAATTGGTAGAATTTGTCCCCAGGGAGACATATCTCAGGCAGATGCAGGCACCTCTGCTTTCCCTTGCTCAGCCCACTGGAACAGCTCGTGTTCCCTCTTCCTCTCGGAAGGAGAGAACGGAGATGTGACCTCTGGCCTGGGGCGCACATTCTGGTCAGTTTCACCCCTCTGCTGGAGTGAGTTAATGAAATAACAGCAGACGCTCTCCCCCACTCTCTCCCCCTCTGGTCTTCAGCTACCTCAAGAACAGTTAATCCCATTACAAGAAAATAAAGTGGATAATTCAGGCTAATGAAATCGTTACAAGAATGTGGCCAGCCAGAGGTGGACATTCAGAACCAATTTAACACCCTTTGGTGTCATTATCCTTGGTACAGGAAATGTTTGAAAAGAGGAAGGACAAAAATTAAAGAGAAAAAAAAAAAAAGTACCCAGCCTCTTCATTGTTAGCTTAAAGCTGGCTAAGGAATGAATCTGCTACCTATCTGCTGTTTGTGATTATCAACGCTGTGCCCGATATCTCCACAGTAACTCCAGAAACCACGAAAAGAGGTGGAGAAAATTCAGGAAGTCACCAGCACGGTTAGAACCGTGTCTAACTTGACACCACTTGCTGTGCCCATCTCTGCTGCTGCTCTAAGAAGGACCACTACGAGGTGAACTCCTGGGCCACCAGTTCTGCTCCACATCACCCGAATTCAGAAACGTCTCACACTGGATTAAACTGTCCGTGGGGTCTCTACAAAGCAGGGGTTCCAGCAACCTGGAAGGCTGCAGGTGGGAACCACGTTGGTAGAGAGGCAAGAGGAGAAGATGAAGTGAGCTCCCTTATAAAACAAAGCAGGCAGCTGGACCCACAGTCTCAGGGTGAGCCCAGGGTGCCCAGCAGGGAGCCACCTGCCGCCACTGGCCCAGCCCTCTTCATGAGGCCCGCTGCTTGGGTCAGGGCCTCTCAACGTCTCAGCGCCTGCTGTCTGCACACAGTGCCCTTTCCTTTCCCTGCCACATCTTGTGCACGCAGAGAAAGGTCCCTATCAGTTCCATTTCTTTTGGATCCATTTCAGTCCTCAGAACCTTAATGAAGACTGCACATCATGAATTTAGATTATCTTGAATTGAACTGCATCTGCCCTACTCTGTTCTCTCAAACTAGTCACGGTCCATTCTAACTCCTCAAGCTAAGGGCACAAATGTTCCAATGATCTAGAGCCTTCTAAGTAGGGCATGTGGAGGGCAGGTGGATGAGAATAAGAAGATATGAAGGGGAAAATAGACAAGCAAGATCTTACATGTATACGGAGAACTTGTGCTGAGCTTGTAGGCTTTTGTAGGGATCATAAGGGGCACATGTGGACAGATAGAATTTTCCAGTCACTGGGGGTTTGGAAAACTCTCCACTTATGGTCTCCTCATTAAGAGCACCAAGCAGCAGCCCATAATCACTAATGCCATCCTCCACTTACTGATCAAGAGGGAGGCATCCTGGGAGATGTGAGGTTCACAACATAGTAGCTTGTGGCTGGTGGGGTGCTGACCTCTCTGGAGGAGCCCAAGGCGACATACCTCAACATCCAGATAATTCTATGTGGTTTCCCGAGAGCATCTCTATGAAAGGGAACCTCTGATGGTGGTAAGTGCCCCCTGCATGGTTCAGGGAACTGGAACCCCCTGGGAAGCATGAATGGAACGTAAACTGCTGCCACCACTTAGGGACCAGGACAGAGACTCAGGGGACAAGGGGCTTAGAGCAAAGCAAGTCATGTGCCGTCAACACCACGTAGCTCCTGTACAAGGAGATGTCATCGCTCACTCTTCTAGAATCCAGAGAATTCAGAATGAAGAACAGTCCCCTTGGCAAACAAAACAATGCATGAAGCACACGCACTGAGCATGTGTTTGCTGGCCCCTCCCAGAGGAAAGCCTATTTACTTTTACTTTATTTTACTTTACAAACTTGCTGATCTAATTTCTCACCGCAGAGCAGCTGAGAAAGGAGAAAGGGTTAATAGTGGCAAGCTCCTAAAAGGCTTCAAGAAGTGATAATTGACAACCACAGATTAGACCAGGGATACGCACATTTTTTCTATAAAGGTCGGATCATAAATATTTTTGTCTTTGCAACTACTAAACTCTGCCACTGTAGCATAAAAGCAGCCATAGACAATATGTAAATGAATAGGTGTGGCTGTGTGACAATACAACTTTATTCATAAAAACAGGTAGCTGGCACATGAGCCTTAGTTTCCTGATTCCTGGAATAGACCAAAAATATCAAAACATGATATTAAAATAACTGGAAAAGCACAGTAGCCCAGGGCTATCTGGTACAAGAGCAAAGAGCAGACAGACCTCAACTGCCCTGATCAGATCAGAGCCTGGGCTTGGCGTCCCCTGTACAGATTAGGACAAATCATTGTGTGTTTCAGGAAGATTTCTACTGAATGGCCAACACTTTCAGAGAGGATTGATGCTTAAAGGCAGAGGGTAGTAAAGTCACTCAATGGGGAAGGCCCTCCTTTCTCAGTGGTGTGAGAAGTGAGTCATGCTGTGACAAGTGAGTCATGCTGTGACAAGCTGAACTATGTGTGTCTGCACCTAGTGGTGAGTGCTGGACCCTGAAGAGCCAACAGCCAGACATCACTATCAGCCTAGAGACCTACCCAGCACAGAGGCAAATAAATGGTCCTATAAGCCAAGTTGTGGTTCCACTAGTCTGTGAGAGGAACAGCCACCTCAAAGGCTCAAGTCTCACAGGTCTCAAAGTCTGCACAAGACTTGGATTTACTGTCACCTGTTTCATCCTTCCTCCTTGATACTGTCTGACTCTACATTCTGCTGTGCCTTTTTTCCCTCTATTTGTTTATGGTCTGTTTCCCCTGCTGTACCACTGAATGGCCAGTGCCCAGAACAGTGCCAACAGTGCCTGGCATGCAGAAGGTGCCCAGTAAAAAACATCTGTTGACTGCTGATTGATCGAGTTATTAATGGGCGTTTGTCTTTTCCTGGCTTTTCTGTTTTCTGGCCCCTCTCACGACTAAGTCCTCAATAGCAGAGATAGGAAAGAGGAAGTCGGGAGGGCAGTGGCATTTGCCAAGTGCCTGCCATGTGGCAGACACTGAGTGGGAGGCTTTATGTTCGCTGCTACCCTTCATACCTGGAGCAACCCCAAGGGGCGATGGCACTCCCAGGGTGCATAGGAGACGCTGAGATGAGGTCTTATCTCAGGCCACGGGGCTTGCATTCTGGTCTGACTGTAGAGTTCTGACTTCCTACCTTGCCATGCTTTGCTCCACTCTGGGCCAAGTAACCAACTTCTGCCCTCCTCAGGCTCCAGTGGGAGCCCGCCAGCCACTGGGAAGCCACCAGGCAGATGACGGAGGAAGAAGCCGAGGAGATGGTGAC
This sequence comes from Cynocephalus volans, assembly GCF_027409185.1. Lineage (NCBI taxonomy): Eukaryota > Metazoa > Chordata > Mammalia > Dermoptera > Cynocephalidae > Cynocephalus > Cynocephalus volans. Next base: position 191,015,768 of record NC_084461.1, read on the forward strand.
AGATATGAAGAACTCAGCATTCTAGAGAGTTCTGACACTTGCCATTAAGAAGCACATTCCAGACCCCCAATGGTATTAGAAGGCCCACTACCTATGCTCCCCACCCTCTTGGCAAGAGTCCCAAGCATCCACCTGGCCCAGCTCATGGTTGGGAACAGGCAGAGTGTATGGTCACCATGTCTCCCTGGGAAGTCACAGCTGGGAGGTGACCACTTTCCCAGTCCAATGGGTGCAGACTGGGTGGTACTTCAGATAACTGAGCAGCCTCCAGATCCGAACTTCCAAAGAAAACCAGGCCTATTGTTGCCAGAGGATAAGAGCCAAGACACCTCTGCAGAAGATGCACAGTGCAGCCCATTCGATGGAAGGCCTTGGAGGCCCTCCCAGGGGCATGCCTAGGGACAGACAGCGCAGGAGTTGTTGACTGATGCTGCTGAGCCTGCCAGCGCACAGAGAGAAGAAAGTGGCTCACAGTGGCTGGGACAAATATTATTTTTAAAAGTCTGGGAAAGAAAACAACAATAAAACAACCTGTGCTCAGGATGGCGGGAGAGTTTTCAGATGGAGGGAAAGGCTGAAATGGATTTGTGAGGCGGACCATTTGTTTGGGGCCAGATAAGCCAACACAGAACTCAATTCGATTAGAAAAGGGGAAGGGAGTTTGGAATTGGATGGTCCATCAGATGCCAAGAGCCACAGAGGTCTAACTCAGGTCTGCGCATGGCCTGGAGTCTGGGACAGAGAGGAACGGGCTCTGGAGGCTGGCTCCCAGCAGATGACACGAGGGAGTTGGTATGTAAAGGCGGAAGCCACGTGGGCACTGCTGCTGAGAGTGTTTGTGTGTGAAAGGTGGGGGGGCTCTTTTCCTGATAAGAAACCCAATTAGGGGCCAGATGGCTTGGGGTGTGGGAAAACCAAGGAGCCTGAGGCAGAAATGAAGAGAAAAAGGAGAAAAACCAGCAGTCACGAAGGAAGGGACCCCCTCTGCATCACCACTGTCTATCTCACAAGCATGTTAAAGAGTATCATTTGCAAAGTTTGCATGGAGGGGAAAGTAAATTAGCGTGTCTCTGGCGATGCACATAGCCCTGGATGGGCTTTCTTACCCCCACTCCTCTCCACTCACAGGAGAGGGGCTGTGCCTCCCCTGGCCTCCCCTCCCCTCCTCCTCAGTTCCATTTTGAAGACAGAGAAGTGTGGACACAGCTTTTCTGAGGCTCAGAAACTGTTCTAGCAGGCCTTTGGTGCACCTTCAGGTGCGGGTGGGGTGGGATATGATCAAGAAAAATAATCAAAGGTTTTCATGCTCTCCTGGGGCAGGGTGGGAGATAATTAAAACTAGGCTCAGTTTCTCTGGCTGTTTCTATGAAACAAATTCTGTCTGGATCAGATGTGGTGTTTCTGACCCCCTGGTCAGGAGCTGCTCTTCCAACAGCAGAGATGAGTTTGCCACCCATGTTGGGAGTGGCCCCCACACAAACTGGGAGAGATCAGCATAGACGGGGAGTGGGGTCATGAGTGCGAGCTTGGGGGGTCTAGCTTCCTCTGCTGTTTATGAGCCTGTCTCCTCTGCTCCACCTCAGCTTGCCCATCTGCAACATGGGGATAATGGGCCCCACACTTAATGGAGTTGTGGTGAAGATCGAACGAGATTGTAAGTCTGAAGCACTTAACACAGACCCGGGCCTCTACTGAGCACTCAGTAAGAAATAGAATGGGCAAATGAATGAGTGAATGATGGAATGAATGCAGGGACTGCATGCGGGGCAGGTTGATAACTCTCTGGATGAAGTTTTGGACGTCTGTGTTCTCTCCTGGCCTTGGAGCCAGTGCAGAGTACTGGGCCAGGACTGGGATTCCAATTTACAGATGATGAAACAGAAGGAGCTTGCCCCTGTCTACCTGCAAAATGCCAAGTGTCTGAGATGGGACTTGGAGCCCACGACCAATGCTCCATGTCCCCCGTGGGATGTCCTGTGGCCATGAGGATGCTCTGCCTGCTTCACCTTCTCCAACTCAAAACAGGGAAGCTTTGCCTGGGTGTGGTTTGTACACTGGAATTCTGGGAGTGATTTCCCTTGAAACAGGTTTCCACTGGGGAGAGAAGCACCCCCACTGCCACACCCCAACACCAGTGACCATCAGTGATTGTGAACCACGAAAGCCCACAGGTTGAAACTATGGTGTTGCTGGAACTTTTACTGACAGTGTATTGAGGGTGGGGCCAGTTACTGCACGGGGCCATTACTTGCTCACCAAATGTCCATGGTTCCCCAACTGGCTCCAGACCCCAGAGGTAGATGGACTTCGGTGGAGCATAGCCTATGAAGTGGGAGCAGAAGCCTTGGCATGGCTCTGTGGCTCTTTCCTCTCCTGCCACGATGGATCTTAGGGCCCTGAGTGACTCTGTGGAGCACAGCCCTCCACTGACCCCTACAGGATGTGCGCATCTCCTGCAGTCATGATAAGTTCTAAGGTCTGGGGCTGAGCTGTTACTGCAGCATATCTACTCCACCCTGACTAAACAGGTATAGAAAAGGAAGCACCTGTGGAAGAGATGGTGATGGCTGTGAGCAGGCAGCAGTCAAAGCAGCTGAAATGCAAAAGGACAGAAGCTCTAAGAAGAGTGGCACCTGGGATGAGCTCATGCAGGTCGAGCTTCAGAATCCATGCAATTATGAAGCACCTACAATTGTTTGGAAAGCACAGCTAAAAGAGGCTTAGCTCCCGCTCTCTACTGTCCTTTATCACTGGGACAGTGATTCCCATTTTAGATGATAATGAGAAGAAAGAAGGAAAAAGTAACTGGTTCTTTTAGACCAGGGGTTGGCAAATCATGGCCCACACACCAAATCTGGCCTGCTAAATATTTTGGGTGAATAAAATTTTACTGGAAACAGTTACAAACATTCCCTTATGTCTTGTCTATGGCTGCTTTCAAATTACAAGGGCAGAGTTGAGTATCTGTGACAGAGACTATATGGCCCACAACGCTGAAAAAATTTACTCTGTGGCCCTTTACAGAAAGATTGGCCACCCCTGTTCTAGACCAATCTCATTGCCACCCAAACCCCACTCCATCTGGAGGCATCCCACCATCACAGTCCCCAGCTCAGGGTCACCTACCTGCACCGTTACGTCCTAATCATTTCACCCTGAAAACCAGGTGTCTTCACCGTCCCACTCCCTGAGTTATTTGTTTTCCTTAATCAAGTACTTACGGGGGCGGGGGGCACTTTTTAAGAGGCTGTGAGAAGATCTGAGTCAAATGGTAATTAGGAAGGTTTGCAAAAAGCCTCATTAGGCCTCTCCACCTTGCTCTCCCAATGTGCCATTTACCTGAGGGGGCCTTAATGAGGGATGGTTTCCAGGGAACTTGCCATGGCAGACGGCTGAACCTGACATTGGCCACAGCAGTCCCCAGCCCAGCCCTTCTCTGCAGTGACTGGGAGAAGGGAAGACCTACCACCACCCCGCCCTGGGAGTGGCAGGACATGGTGCCCAGGAGGAAGAGGGTGCTCTCCTTCCCCCTGACACACACCCCCAACAAACATACCAGAGACACAGACACACACACACAGACACACACAGACACACACACACAACAAATATACCAGAGACACACACACACACCCAACAAACATACCACAGCACCAGGATGGGAGGAAAGCAGTCCAAGGTCACCTACACAGAGGCACAACATTAGGGAACTGCTCTCCAAATTGGACCATCACCAAGATATGTGAACAAATGAAAAGTAAAAAAGTCAGGCGCCAAAGAGTTTTAAAAAAGCGTGGGAAGATGTGTGTGTGTGCACACTCACAGAGTATCATTTCTGGAATGAAATGCAAGGACCCAGTGGCAGTGCCTCCCACGGGAAGCAGAACTAAGAGCTAGAACTTGTGTTCCACCCCCCACCGTCCTGGATTGTGGCTGCAGCTGCAGGGGACAGTTTTGTGAGCGCTCAGTTTCCCTATTCCTGTCAGCATCCATCCCTATTGGCCATCCATCCTGCCCCAGGGCCTTTTCTAATGCTCCAGGAACTTGGACAATCCCTCGTGCAGGGCAGCTGAAGCCTCAGGGGAACTCCTCAGCTGAGTCCCCCAGGGCACAGGACTTGGGGACAATTCTGGGAGGCACTCTGTACATTCCTCTGATGTTACAATCACAGAGCTGACCTCAGTGACACACCTGTTTACGGATTTCTCCCGTCCTGCTCTCCCTGCTCCCTGGGGTCACCTGACAATAATCGACCTATACCTAAGTCCTTCTCTCAGGCTCTAGTTTGGGGAGAACCAAATTAAGATAGACACTTGGCATTTTATTCTATACCTTTTTGCTGCTTTTATACTACATGCATGTTTTCTGTAAAAATAATCATACGTTTTATAATTATATACATAGTCATGTGCCACGTAACATTTCTGTCAACGATGGACCATATATATGATGGTGGTCCCATAAGAATATAATAGAGCTGAAAAATTCCTGACACCTAGTGATGTTGTAGCCGTCCTAACGTAGCAGAACACACGACTCACAAGGGAGCAGTGGGCTACACCATATAGCCTAGGTGTGTGGTAGGCTACACCACTTAGGTTTGTGTAGGTACACTCTATGATGTTTGTACAATGACAAAATCATCTAACAAAAATAAATACACATTTCTGTATATTTTTTTTGAAAGGGAGAAAGAAGACCCGCTGACATCTCAAACACTGATCCCTTCGACCATAGCTGGATTGCTGGTTCACTCCTTCCTCCTAAGAGTTTACAGCTAAGAAAACTATGTTCTGCCTGGATCCACATGTATCCATGGTGCCCAGTAGAACCACTTGCTTCCCTTATTCCCTAGGCTGCCAGGGAGCTCAGGCTACATCTGGTATTCCATTGCAGGAACCTCCTTAGCCTAAGTTTTCTGATACAAATGCCGCCCACCCTCACTTGCACACAGCTCCATTTGCCCCTTTCCCAGATGCTCTATGGAGCTACCACCGAGACTCCCTTGTGGGCAGGTTGGAGGGTGAGGAAAGGGGTTGGGGTATTTCTTCTGGTGTCCTCTTGTTTTGGAGCTCCTTCTCGGAAGCAGTTATGCCTTCTAAGATGATGGCTCTCCTAGGTATCCCCTCCTCCATGCTCAGAGGCAGTTCTGACACCCTCCACCCCAGGCCTCCTGCCTATCACTCTGGCCCCTAGGATAGTGATGAGGGCTTCCAGATAAAATACAGGATGCCCAGTTAAGTATAAATTTTAGAAAAAAAAATGAATAAGCATTGCACATGTGTCCACATACTGCATGGAACATACTTATACTAAAAAAAAAAAAGCTCCTCAATTAAATAAAATTTTTTATCTGAAGCATCCTGTATTTTTATCTGCCATATCTTACACTCATTGTGGTAACAGATTTCTGCTGTTGTTGCTGGGTGCCCTGGGTGTATCTTCCTACCCCCCACTTGAGGGTTCCACAATCCTGCCCACATCTGTAGGGAGTCCATTCATTAAAGTATTTAAAGAGTAGCATGAATTCTGTTTCCAGCTGAGATCCCAACAGATACCACGGCTCTTGTTCTGTTAGCCTTGCAGGAAACATGTTGCTGCGTGAGAGGCATCATTCAGGGGTTTTAGGTTCTCTGGGGGAGCAGGACGGTGTAATGGATAGACTCTGGGATACAGCCACACTTACTCAGTGCTGGGGCACCTGGCACTCCCCCTGTCGTGGTCTCTGCAGTGTCAGGTCAAAGGCAGCCCTTCAGGGGAGCTTCCCCACCCACTCAAGCTATACTTGCACCCACCCAAGCTACAATCCCAGGCACCATCAAGTCCATCACCCATAACAAGTCCGCGCAGTGTGACCACTCTCTGATGCCATGTGATTTATCGACCATTTCCCCACCCACATATCAGCTCAGTGACTGTAGCTGCCTCTTCGGCCTTGGCCACCAACAAATCCCCCGTGGCCCTACCATGTGCTCAATAATTCAAGAAATGAATGAATGAGGGTAAAAATAAGGAATACAGAAAGAAAGGGGTCCTCTCTGCCTCACCACCTTCCTAAAAACACTGCTGTCATCAAATGTCACTTAGTCTGCAAATGACAGTGAGCTTTCGGCTTGTCAACGTAAGTACCCACACCACATACTGAATTCCCCTATACCCCCCACCCCCAATATACTTTGTCACGCACTTAAGGCTTGCCCCAACTGGGGTGCTGCTTGAACGGGTTTGTGGAGGCAGGAGAAAGCTCTGGAACACTTATTGTCTTGGATCCCCCACTCAGCCCCGATAATGACTTTTTTCAAGCAAGTTTCTCAGTGGCTGCAGCTGCAGAAGAAAGTGATAGAACCAGAGACAGGTACAGTTGCCATGATACGGCCGTCGTGGTAATTTAGCCTTGGAGCTCTGACTCCCTTGGAATAATTTAACGATCTGCCATGGGAAGGGAGGAAGGAGGACAAGTGTCGTGTGGCTTGATGTCCCCACCTCCAAAAAATAATCTAAGTTCCCATACCCAGAGGAGGCCCCGGGTTGGAGAGCTGGAAGAGTGAGAACATGTTTTACCAGGACCCAGGTCTTTTGTGGGAGGGAAACGAGTGAATTAGAAAAACTGCAGGGACTTCTACTCCAAACTGTGTCTTTCTCTGGCTGCCGGTTACGTTCCTTTTGCACCCAGAGCATGGAGTGTCTTTCTTTAAAGCAACATCCTGTAAAAGCCTGTGACTGGGCCCCCTCCCTCCTTCCCTCCTTTGGGTGCCCCTGGCATGGAGGAAGATGAAACTAGGGTTGGGAGAGGAGGGTAAAATGCTGCATTCTCTGTTAAATAAGTTTGGAGAGTGGGTGTGGACAAAAAAGGGAGCAACTGTCCTGGCCCTGTGACCCCTGACCAGTCTCCCTGATAGAAGAGGTTTCTTCTACAGGCTGGAGAAAACCCTTCATTCTCAAAACCACATGTTGCTTCCTTGCACCACCAGCTCTTGGAAATAACTGGGGACCAGTAATGCCTCTTTTGGAGGCACTGTTATCCTGTGGGATAGAAGCAAAGCCTTCACATGCAGATGACAGGCAGCCCTCCCTGCGGTAGGGGTGCACACCCAGACTACACGGTACTGACACTGCAGCCGCTGGCTCTGTACAGCTGGAGGCTCCGTGCAGCCGGGCCCTCTTGCACCAGAGTCTCTGCCTCGAACCCTCCAGCACCTACTCAGCCAGTCACAGAGTCCTGGTGGCCTCTGTCCTCTGGGAGACATGCTCTCCCCTCTAAAAGGAGAAAGCTTCGGAAGCCAGGATGATGAGACAGCAATGGGCATTTATACAGAGGAGACTAGGTGCCAGGGCCTCGTGGCTTGGATGGAAAGAAAGAAAACCCCATTTCTCTTGCATTGGACAGGTCCTAGGCTGCCTTAAGTTGGTCAGGGTCCTCTGTCTCAACTGGTCATTTAGAGTTGTCCAAAACCTGCTGTGGGGCTCTGGCATGGGGCTGTTTGACCTTGAGCAAGTCATTGACCCTTTGTGTGAAGTGCACTGCATTGCTTGGCCACCTCCATGGGGGTTCAAGGATGGGCTCTGTCAACCATAAAGCTTTATCCCAATTCCCCATAATCCTGTGTTCTAGCAAAACTCTCCCTCCTCCCAGATAAAGAACAGGTGTATTTTATTTTAAAGGAATTCTAGGCTCATACCAAAAAGCATCTCAAGACAAAGGTTTGGCTTAGCCTGTTTAGTACCATAAGGAAGAAGGAAGGCACTGGAGCCGGGGTGGAGTCCAAATGGGAAGTGGAGGCTGGGGAGGAGAGGATGGAGAGGGATATGGAAAGGGGAGCCTGTGCCGAGAGCCGGGATGGATGCAAGGAGCAGTGAGGGTATGCTAGCCCCTCAGAATCCTGACCCCAGGCCACCCCTAATCTAAGCAAAAGGAGGTGCTTACTAGACAAATGTAGCTCACGTTCAAGTCTGAGGCAGGTTCCCTTGGGTGGTCATGTGTCAGTACTAAAGCCACCCTATTCTTCCCTGGAGAGAGTCAGGCGGCAATGCGAAGAAGCCCTTGGGATGCAAGCGTTTTTTTTCTTTTGGAAAAAGCTAAAGGAGACACAGACAGAGAGGAGAGAGAGAAGAGAGAGGAGAGAGGAGAGAGAGAGAGACAGAGAGAGAGAGAGAGAGAGAGAGAGAGAGAGAGAGAGAATGACTTTGAGGAACAGGAAATGCAAAAGGCAGGCCTTCCTCCCTAAAGAAAACCCCTGCCCAGAGATTTCCAGAAGGCACCTGTGGCTGCTAAAGTCACCGTGACAGCAGCAAAATAGTGACCAGATTGACTGCAGGTGATATTCTGGACAACACATGCCTAGGCTGGGCATGGCTGGTCCCAGCAGGAAAGCAGGAGGGGGGCCGCTGTCCAGTGCAGATGGAGTCCCTTGATGGGAGCCACACAAAGGATTATCCAGCTGAGCAATCAGTCAAGGAGAGGGAAAATTAGGGCCTTACCAAACATCGAGAAACAATCCCTCTTGTAGTCCATCTCCTTTCTTCTGGAAAGTTCTAGCAGAACACCACACACTAACAGGCCAAGAGTGACTGACCTGCCCACACAGCCAGACGAAGACAGAAGGAGAAGAGGCTAGGGTTGAAGGAAGGAAAACTGCGCTCCCTGCCCAGATGGCTGGGTTTTTTCCAAGGAATCTCTAGAGTTGAGAGGTCACGGTTTCTACACGGTTGCATGACCATTTAGGAGCTGCCTATAAAATGGGGATAGTGACTAAAATGGGGATGAGGACAGAATCTCCTCAGAGGCACTGTGAAAACAATCCATGAGAGGACAGGTCAGGTGCTCTGCCAAGGCCTGGCGCCTGTAGTGGGCTCCACGGTCACCACTCTTGCTGAGAACTTATCCCATGATCAGCACTGTTCAAAGCCATAGCTGGTTTTTACATTTCACTTTCATAGCAACCACATGAGGTAGGTACAATTGGTCATTATCCCCATTTTATAAATGAGGAGCGACTGAGGCAAAAAGAAGCTAAGTAACTTGCCCCACGTCAAAACTCTGGACGGTAGCAGAGCCAGTGTTCAAACAGACTTTCTGACTCTAACCCCAAAGCCTCAGCCATGAATACATCTACTATTTTTACATAACCAGTGATTCCTCAATGATGCTTGCAGATAGATATTATGTTCCCATTATACAGATGAGGAAACAGGCACATCCAGGTTAGGAAACTTGGCCAAGGCCACACGACTGATAAATGATGAGCTGGGGCTTGAACCCAGGTCTGTCTGGTTTCTGATCCCACAATGCCGTCTTGCTGAATATCATTTGTCCTCCAGCCCTGGGCAACTCTGGGCAGCTGCAGATGGGTAAGGTCAAGTCTGAATCCTTGAGCACACCTGACCAATGCGCACAAAAAAAGTTGCTTTTATGAAACCTGTCCATCTTCTCCCTTCCACTGGGGAAAATAATGCCAAGCTTACTTCTAAGATTGCATTCTAATGAGTGTGTCACTTTTATAAGAGGAAATGATATGTAGCTATTAAAAATGAAGTTTATGAAGTTTTTCATGACACGCATGAGTGTCTCTGATACAACGAGAAGTGAGTAAAAGCAGGTCTAGAATTGTAAATGCAGTGCCAATACACTATGCCTTGAAAAGAACTTATAAAAATGACTGAGGAGCTAATGTCACATTAACTAGGGATGCCTCTGAGTGCAACCTTTCCCTCGTTCTGTCATTTATTCACTGACTCATTTTTATCGAGCACCTACTATGTGCCAGGCATGCTGCTGGGTGCTAGGGGATATGATGATGAAAAGGAGACAGGTCACTGCTTTCAGGGGAACTTGCAGCCTGGTTTCTTTATATGTCTTAATACTTTAGAAATATATACAAGGAGTACATGTAGCAAAGAAAAAAAATTTTTAATGAAAGGGAAAATAGATAAAAGCAAGCTTTAAATGTTTACCACCAGTGGGTTAGCAATTCTGAAACGGTGACATATACATTCTAAGGTTGAACAAATAAGTAATATATTGTGGATAATGAGAGCAGTCTTCTCACTGCCTGAGAAGGGAGCTACAAATATGGAAAGGGGGAAGGAGAGAATAAACCCCATACCATAACCCTGGGCTAGAATTGGGGATATCAGTGTGAACTCATGGTTTTAATACACACATAGAAATGAATGTGCCTGTGTGTATACAAATATATACACATGTGCATACAGAGTCATGCATCACTTAATGATGGGGGTATGTTCTGAGAAATACGTCATTGTGCGAACATCACAGAGTGTACTTACACAAATCTGGATGGTATAGCCTTCTACATACCCAGGCTTCATGGCATAGCTTATTGCTTGGACTTGAGTAAAGCATTTTGCTACAATGTTAAGATGGCTACAATGTCACTAGGCAATAGGAATTTTTCAGCTCCCTTATAATCTTAGGGGACCACTGCTGTATACAGTCTGTCATTGCCTGAAACGTTACTATCCGGCTCAAGATTATATCTATATTTCCCTAGTATTGTCTGCTAAAGGGGTCTGGTTCTCAAAAGCCCCTGTCCCCACTTCCATTCTCCCAGGACATTTGACAATGGTCGGAGACATTTTTGGGGGTCACAGCTGGGCAAGGGATGCTACTGGCATCTAGTAGGTAGAGTTCAGTAATACCGGTAAACATCCTACAATGCACAGGACAGCCCTCACCACAAAGAATTATCACATGCTGAGGTTGAAAAACTCTGGCTGAGAGGCAATGAGACCCTGTAGCAGTAAGCACCCCTGGCAGCCAGATCTTGGCTTCTAAATACCATCACCCACTGAAAAGAAGAAGGGCTCCTTGGAGAAAATTACTGATTCCAGGGCTGGGACTGAGAAACTACAAGATGAGTCTGCAATATCTTCTTAGAAAAAGCTTAAGGAAGAATAACTTAAGGAAGTTTTTTTTAAAAAAAAATGATGGGCCATGTCAAAAGGATACAATCTACCTTAAAAGGGTTCTCACTGGCCAAATTTGGGATGATTTAAGTAACAAAATAATGATAATGAATAAAATAACCCCTGAGTCAACACTCATAAAAATAAGAAAATAAAAAGTAAATATGGGAGGGAGTGGAGCATGGAGAAAAGCCCTTCCCAGGAGAAGAATACCAAGGAATAAATGTAGGAAGAATGATGGAATTACAAAATTACCATTTGGCAACTAGCTCAGTAATAAATAATTCAGGTAGGAATCATCAGTGGATGCTAAAACTAGTAATGGGAGTCCAGACACAGGATAGTGTCTCAAAGTATCCTCCAAGATATTCACTCATTACGAAGGGAAAAATAAGAACAAAGTGGAAAAACCTGGCCAAAACTACTTTATCAAGTGATCACAGGTAACATGAGCAGCAGGACAAACCTGTGGTATTTCTGCCACAGAGTCACACCCCAATCTATCCAGGAGGAAACATCCGATAGGCCCAACTGGGGAACATCTACAAAGCAACTGGCCAGCACTTTCCAAAACTGCCAGGCTCATGAAAAACAAAGAAATACTACGTAACATTTCCAGAGTTAAAGGAAACTAAAGAGACATGAAAACTAAATGTAATATGTGGTTCTGAATCGGCTCTTGAATCGGATTATTTTTTGTACTATAAAGTACATTATTAGGATAGCTGGCAAAATTTTGATCAAGGTCTATAGAGTAGATAATATGGCAGCTATGTTAATTTCCTGGTTTTTGATCATTGTACTGTGGTTATAAAAAGAAATCTTGCTTTCTAAAGAAATATAGTCTTGAATACTTAGGGGTAAAGGAGCATCATGTATGTAACTTACTCTGAATTGGTTCAGAAAAAACTAGTGTGGGGAGTGTGTGTGAATATATAGAGAGAATAATAAAACAAAAGTTAATCTGGGGGAATCTAAGTGAAGAGTATATGGAATTTTTTATAATATTCTTGCAACTTTTCTGTATGTCTGAATTTTTTTTTAAGCTAAAAAAAAAAAGTTAACCACCACATGTTCTTATGGCCCCTTTCCCAGTTTTGCCATTTTAATCAGTGATAGACCCAGGTACATTAAGATAGGCTCAGATTCCTTTAAGGCTTTTCTGAATAAAGAATCAAATAAAGTAACCCATTAGTAGCTGTAATCAAGTCTTGTACCAGACAAGCACTGACAGGCTCGGTACAGTTCGCCACGGGCTTTGCAGCTGTGGCCTTTCCTAGGAACTTGGATCTAACAGACACTTTTCACGATTTTTTTGCCAAAGATTTGCCATTGTCTTATGTCAGGAAAAGACACCCACTTTCTTCTGATGGGGCACCTAAGGGTCCACTTTCAACATGCTCCATCAGCTCCAACTCTGACACGAACTCCTCAGACAGTAAATATAAAGAGAGGAGCAAGTAGAGGAAACCCCAGCTATTTGTCTGTTTCTTTGCTGACTTATTTGTTTACACACCCAGCAAATATTTACTGAGTACCTGCTGCAGCCCAGCAATTATTTCCCGTGTGCCTACTCGGTGCCAAGCACTGTTGTAAGCACTGAGGGTACAGAAGTAGGGGCAAAGTCCCTCACTCTGCGGAGCACACATTCTGATGGGGAAGGCAGATGCAGATAAACAGCTAACCGTGCAGACATTCCATGCAAGGTCAGTTGGAGCTAAGTGTGACGAGGAAAACCTAGAGCAGGGGAAGGGGGATGAGAGTGAGGGGGTGGCTGTTTTATACAGGGTGGCCATGGGCAAGAGCAAATTCAAAGGTGCTGAGTGGCCAGGAGGCCATGGAGCTTGCGGTGACATTAATGACATGGACAGAGAGGTACTGCTATCACGCAGGGCCATGCAGCCCAAGGACAGAGGTGCCTAGCCATGAAGATGAGTAGGATTTACAGAAGAACACCTGTTCTCTCAGAGAATCCCAGAATGTCTGTGCGGAAAGAGAACATAGTGTTCATCTAGACCAGGGGATAGCAAATGACAGCCAGCACTGGTCCAGTGCTGGTTTTGTGTATAGTCCTTGAAATAAAAATGGCTTTTACATTTTTTTTGGGGGGGGGGTGGTGGCTGGCCAGTATAGGGATCTGAACCCTTGACCTTGGTGTTATAACATGGTGGTGATAACACCACGGTGCTAATAACACCAAGTGAGCTAACCAGCCGTCAGCCCTACATTTTTTTAAATGGTTGGGGGAAAAAAAAAAAAATCACAAGAATACTACTTTGTGACACAAAAAAATTATATGACTTAGTGTCCTCAGCTCTTCTGAACTACAAGCATAGAGTTGAGTAATCCTGGCAGAGACCATCTGAGCCACAGAACTGAAATCTTTATTACCTGGCCCATTACGGATAAAGTTTGCCAACCTCTGGTCCAGATGGGCCATTCTCATCCCTGGCTGTTGATCTGAATTACCCAAGAAGGAAGAATTTTTAAAAATCCAACACCTAGTGATTCTGATTTAATTGGTCTGGGGTGGGGCCAAGGCTTCCCAACTTTTTAAAAGTCCCTGAGGCCATCTGGATGCGCAGCCAGACCTGTGGCTGGCTCCCTGGACTTGCCCCCAACTCCTGGGCCATCCATCACAAAGCTGGTGACAGAGAGATAGATAGATGAGAGAGAGAGAGAGAGAGAGAGAGAGAGAGAGAGAGAGAGAGAGAGAGAGAGAGAGAGAGAGAGAGATGGGCAGAGAATGCTGCTCTACTGAGATTCAGAGTCATCGGGGGGGGGGCCCATGCCACGATGTAGTGCTGGTTTTTATAAAAACTCAATGCATCAAAAACATTTCCTTGAAATGATATTAAATAACCAACCTGTTTAACAGCATAACAAATAACAGAATCCTAAAGAAACGGTTATCACCTCAGTCAAAGAATATTTGATTCTGCTTTGCAACTACTTTGTAGATTTCAGGCCTAGTCTGGCTTTAAAATTTGATTTTCCTAGTCCATATTTCAGTGGCCACTGACAGCTGATGGTGTGGGCTCATGAAGAATACTTTTTACTATTCACATGGTTTTAGATTCTTCCTAGGTACAGTAATTATTGCAATTTCCTTGCAGTGTACCCTCTAGTTTTTCAAAGCCCTGTTGTGTGCATTTTCTCTTAAGATTCTCAAGAAAGACATTATGATGTGGAAGGACGGACATCAGTTCCCCCATTTAACAGATGAGGAAACTGAGGCTCCAAGACGAGCAGAGATCAGCACAGCAGAGACTGGCCTCTGAAAGGTCTGGGTTTTGATCCTGTCCTCCTTATTTTTTAGCTGCAGGCAGGGAATGTCAATTCTGTAAACTTCTTTTCCCTTCCTTATCTCTAAAATGGAGGCAAAAACTTTAACCTCATGGAACTATTGTAAAGAGTAAATACAAAAAGGGATATGTAAGAACTTAGTTTGGCATTTGGCAAGTAATCATTACTAAAACAACAAAAAAAATTAAAGGTAGTGGTTCTTAATGGGTGATACTGCCCCCAAGAGGGAATCTGTGGGGGCTATTTTTGGTTGTCACAATCACCATGAACACTACTGGCATTTACTGGGTGGTAGCCACATATGTGAAATGCCCCACAGGCATGGGACTGCCTCTTCTCCATGCCAACAGCACCCTTGTTTAGAAACACTAGGATGCTCACAGCTCCTCTACTGTTTCCTCCGCAAATAAGGTTCCTTTCCCTATAGAACAGAGTTTCTCAACCTTGGCTGTCCTGTGTGTTATAGGACGTTTAGCAGCATCTCTGGCTTCTATCCACTAGATACCAGAAGCATCCTCCACATTGTGAGAACCAAAAATGACTCTAGACGCTGCCAAATGTCACCTGACAGGCATAAGTGCCCCCAGTTGATCACCACTGCCATAGGTAGACAGACGTGTCCGGAGACTGCAGCTCTCTTCAGCTTTCTGGTACCAACAGGCCCGAAAAATCCACAGGAATGCAGTGGGCGCACTCTGTAACACCTAGGTCATCTCAGCCCCAAATCTGGTCACAGCAGCTAAAACCCAAAGTTAGAGAAATTCAGACCCCATTGTGAAAGTCTGAGTTGCTTTGGAAATTTTTGGAGGTAGGAAATGAGAATGACACACAGTCTCACTTGCCTGGTATACAAAGACTACATTCTCCTACAGTCACTCTGCATTTAAGGCTACCCCCATGGGTCCTCAATTTAAAGCAGAAGTGTGCTTGCTTTCTGATCACCAAACATCTGCTTTCTGGTGTCACTGACATTTTTTTTTTTAATTCTTAAAAAAAAAAAAAAAAAATCCCAAACAAACAACGAATTTTAAACTGCTTAGGTAAAAGACAGTGAATACAAAGCATTATTTATTCCCCTGCCTGGATGCACAGCTCTTGGAAAGAAACACATGTGGAACAATTTATATTATGGATAGAGAAGAGTCTTCAAGGAAGAAGGGAAAACACACACGTTCCCCTGCACTTCAGTCAAGCAGAGGGGAAAACAAGAAAAGGCCATAATTGATCAGAGCGCTTCAGTTCTCATATCTGCACCTCCTTTTCCAGCTCCCCAGGTCCCTGCTCTGAGGCTGCAGCTACCTCTGTCTTTGTGGGCTGGAGCCCAGGCAGCTGGGAGCCCGGAAGCAGTAACCTCACTAATTCAATAAATGAACTCTGACAAGCCTAAATGGTTGTTTGGATGGATCCTCTCATTCCCCCCTCCCTCGCTGCCCAAAACCTCAAATAAATTAAATAAAACACGAGACAATCTGAGTCTTTTACGGCCTCCTTCTCTAGCGGGAGTCAGAAAAATGCTAATGACGGTGGGGCTGGTGGAGCTGAGCCAGGCTGGCTGTGGGCCTTGAGTGGCCGGGGTGTTTTCCCTTCTGCTGCTCCGCTGTTTGCTTTTCCTCCCCTGGCACCCCCTTCCTGCCTGCTTCTGTCTCGGGTGGGGGCGGGTGGGCTGGAATATTATTCAGTGCGCTGCCATAGGTGTCTTCAGCCAATCGGAGGCGATGGCAGCTGCTTGCACCTTGCTGACAGCAGCTGTCAAAATACTCTCTCAACCGGCGGCTTGATAATAACTCGAAAATGAGATTCAAATGAGTGACTCTTCGTGAGTGGAACGTACCACCCTCCCCTTCCCCCCAGCTTCCGAGTGTGGTGGGGAGCGCTTGGGGATGCTGTAGAGCAGCTCTGGCCACTGCAGGGAGTCTGGCAGAAAAAACAAAATCCAACTGGCTAGACATGGAAGATTCTCTTTACTCTGTGTCCCTTATAGGGGGTCCTGCGGGATTTCAGAACAGTTCCAAGATCCTTCCCTAAGTGATGCTGTACACTTGAGACATGGCTGGATGTGCCGATGGAATCTTTGAGTGGAAATGACCCACGGGGACACTTCCTGCCTGTCAATCTAGGGAGGCTGCATCAGAGCCCCAGAAACAGAAAGAACTGTGAGCTCCTTCCTGGGACACATCTCACCACTGCCTGGCCCCTCCTGTTGTCCACAGCCGGGCTGCTGCACTGTTGATATTTGTCAAGCCAACTCTTTTCCTAAAACTTGGGCTGTTTCTCCCATGGGGAAGTGAACATAAGCCCAACTTGTTCAGAAATGAACAAATAAACCCTGGGGAGCACAAAGTGTGTGGTCAGCACTTCTCCATGTTTCCCAGGATGGAGGGGGCTCAGAGCTGCCAAGCACAGGGACTCAGGCAGATCTTCAACTTCCCTCTCATTTGCCAGGTTGGGCCTTGCCTGGGATCACTCTCTGCCTGTCAAGGCAGGACCAGGATTGTCCAGGTGGAAAGGGAGGGAGGGGCTATAACATTTACTCACTTGAGGACACAGTACGCCTCCAAAAATTGCAGAGCACACACCATACCAATCCGGGGGGTTTAGAGGCACTTATAAATCCACTGATTTTTTTTTTTTTTTTTAATAAACTGCTCTGGGTTGAAGCTGCTGCTCAGCTATAATAAGAGAAGCTGGGGTGATGGCTCAGGTTGAGATTAAAAAAAAAAAAAGCTTTTGCAAACACGTGCGCCGTTAAAATGACTCGATTTAAATTTAAGGTAGGCAGAGTATAATTGTCCCAGGGAAGTGCGATCATGCTGCCTAGATTAAAACCTCTTCCACATGACTCCTTCTTTCTTGCCATTCATTTCCCTGTAGAAAGCCTTTATTCTTACGTCCGTGCGTCAGGTAAACATTTAGCTTATTCCGCTCGTGTGTGACAACACACACCCTGAATAACCCCATCTGTGTCACCCGTGCCTACTTTAAATAGTAAACTCCTGTAAAGAAAGGATCAGCTCTGTGTAACTTACTCTGTGAGCTGAGCCATTACAGAAGGCTTTTAAGCGCTGTGCGTGGAAGGATAAGAGGCTCTCAGCATCCCATGAATGAGCGAGATGCCTATTTGGGGGGTTACGTCAAACCTCACATATCGAGCCAGGGGAAGAAAGCAGACTAGAACTCAGGCTCTGGCCGCGGTTCTGGCACTTAACCAGCTACGAGACCTCAGGCAAGTCACTTAACCTCTCTGACCCGCTGCTTCCTCATCTGTCTGGTGGTGACATCGATACCTGCCTTGCCCATGAGGCATGTGAAAAGGGTAGGGGGAGAGAGACAGAAAAGCGACCGCTATTGCTGTGCGGGTGGTGGGTCAGGTGGGGAGGGGGAGACAGGTGGTTTCCTTTTGCTTTTGCTCAATTTCTTGAACTCTCTGGAATGAGATTAGTTTCATAATCAGGAGAAAGAATTTAAAAGAGCAAAACTTGAACTTCCTAGTAGAGAAAGGCTCAAAAGAGTTTTGTGTATGAAAGAGTTTTAAAATTATATAAAGCGCTGGGCAAAAAAACCCACCAGAGCAGTATTGTCCTGGCTTCATTTAATGCATTTAGATTCTAAAAAGGGTAGGCTTTGGCGTTAAAGAGCAATGCTGAACACAGACAGGCAAGATGGAATGCAAAGAGCCACTCAAACGGTTTATTAAAAGTGAGCTGGGTCTTGAGGTTGAACCAGAGTATTTCACCAAACACCTTCCACACCCTCCCCTGGCAACTCTGAATGAGCAATGAACAGCTGTCTTATTTTGAAGAAATATTTTTTCTTCTGATTCTAAAGCAGTATCCATGCTCAGCGTAAGCAATTAGCCAGACGCACAGTAATACAGAGAAGTAAATAAAAAGCCCCTATAAACTCACCAATAACAATCATTATTTTGGATGTTATTTCCCTCCAGTCTTTTTTTCTATGCATATATGTCTACATATGTTTACTCAGTGATCATGGTGTAGATAATATTTTGATTCTTGCTTCCTTTACTTAATTGCTGGATGGAAAACATTTCCCCCTCCTTAGAAACATTCTTTATAAATGCTGTTGATGTCTTTCTGGCATTCTATGCATAATTTATCCCATTCCCTCTCACCACTGAACATTTATAGTGTTTCCAATTTTTCACTGTCATAAACAACTCTTCATTAAAGATCTCTGCATATAAAAAATTTGTCCAAATTTCCAACAATTTCTTCAGGATTAAACTCTAGAAGGAGAATTACCAGATCAAAGGGTATGGGCATTTTAAAGAATCTAGATCTGTGCTGTCCAAGAGGGTAGTCTCTGCCACATGTGACTATTTTAAATGAGAAAGAACTATGTTTTGGGCTCTTTAAATTTAAATAAAATTAAAATTCAATTCTTCAGTCACACTACCCACATTTCAAGTGCTCAAGAGCCACACAGGGCCAGCGGCCACTGTACTGGGTAGTGTGATGCAGAATATCCCTATCACTGCAGAACATTCTACAGGACAGTGCTGCTCTCAATACACATGACAAACTTGGAGCACGGGCTAGCACAGTAGGACAAACTGAGCTCTGATGGTCTGCACCAGGCATTCCCCCTTCTCCTGATCTGCTACCATCTTCCCTTACTCATCTCCCTGCTTTCTACTTCTTTCTCTCCACTTATGACTTAAGGAGTCTCAATAATTCTCAGCAATACATCTTATCCTAAATGGCAGATGACAGTAAACGTACATTCCTAAAGACTTAGGAGTATAACTCAAAGCCATCTTGCACCTACTTAAATGCTGCATGTAAACATTGCATTCTACTCCACAACAGGGCCATATTTGTGCAATAACATAAAAAATATATATATTTTTGCTATATTCTGAGTAAAACTGATGCTGCAGGAGGATGAGCCTTGTTAATCTTGAAGTTTTAGGTGCCAAAACACAGACAGAGCAGCTTGAGAAACATAGGCTAGATCCGGCCTGCCAGATCCCCTGGGAGCCCTCTGAGGGCGAGATATCTCTTTAGAGGGCTGGGCAGCAGACTAAGAATTAGCAGGCACTGGTGCCTCTTCCCATGCTTGTTTTGGTTGCTAGGGAGCTCAGACAAAGTTTTGTGCCTTTTTACTAAAGTGCTCCTCACTCTAGGAGTTGTGATATAATTTTCTCTCAACTGACATTTTTCTTGAATTCTGCACGGATGAGTTAAGGTCTTAATCATTCTGGAAGTAGGTGAGGAATCCACGTGCTTGCAGAGCGGCACTTTCCTAAAAAGGGAATAAGCCACATACCTACTCCTCAAACAATGGAAGGTCAAGGCTAGGACTCAAAGCCAGTCTGACTGCAGAGCCTAAGCTCTGGTTAAAGTGCTTTGCAGGGGTCAAGTGGGACACACCCTTGTGGGATGATGTTAAACACCACGCTGAGACAGCCACATGCCAACAGATGTCACTGAGCTTTCTGATACTGGACCAGGGCTACCCCTCACCTAAGCAAAGTCCTTCCCCAAGCCTGCTCTTCTGGCCAGAGGGCAAGGTCCATCGAGGGGACGTGGTACACAATGAAAGCCACTTAGGCCTGCAGCCAGGAAGCCTCATTAACCAAGGCTTCTGCCCAGCACACACAGTGATAACGGATGTTCACAAGGATGACATGGGGCCCAGCAGGCCTTGAATGGCTATCTGGATCGTCAAAAGATTCAGTTATATTCCATTGAGTTCCAATAGTAAGTATATTTTATTAAATTCTAATTCCTTGGAAATTGGCCATCTGTGGTATCGATGGTAAGTAACTCTCCATTAACCCCAATGGTGGGACTGCCAGGAAGCCTCATCCCTCTACTTGGATGGATCATCAGTCTGTAAGGGACAACAGGGCAGGCTGCTGGAGCCAAGGCCACAGGGGAGGGTGGGCTGGTAGTGGGGACAGAACCAGCTGTGCCACCTCCCAACTGTGTCTTTCCCCACTCCGAACCCCACTTTCCTCCTCTGTAAACTGGGCTGCACGAATCCCTCAGAGTGAAGAGAAAACGCAGGGCACTGGAAGGAGCAAGCACAGGGCAGTGGAGGTAGAGTTACATTGACAAAACCGGAGAGGCTGTCAAGGTGCATTTCAGAGTGGGGAGAAAGCTTAACGATACGTAAAACACGACAGACACCCTTTTTGTCTAAATGAACCTGACACCACTGCATGTGTTGTCATGCGTGCAAACTTTTTGAAGTACCCTCGTATATCTCTCTCTATATACATATCTGTATATCTATAGACTTATGGAGAGAGAGAGAAAGGGAGAAAGAGAGCACTGGAGAGGAGCTTGTGTGTGTGTGTGCTAGGTACATGACAGGGTTTCAATAAAGGGTAAATAATTATAATAACATTGGACTAATAAAAGTGCTGTTCTTGCATGCCAAAGGTGGCCACATATTGGCATTTTTTTGTAATTTAAACTAATCTGAGGGTACTTCAAAAAGTTTGTGGAAAAACAGAATTAAAAGATAACACGAATCTTTCTATGAACTTTTTGTAGTACTCTCTTATCTGTAGGCTAAAGAATACCCCAATCCATGATGGGGCTGGAGGTAACTAGAAGGTGGATGGAAATTAAAACAAAACACAGCAAATGAAACAGAAAAATCCTGGGCCTGGGATCATCTATCTTCCCTGTAATGTGCAGAAAAAAATCTGGCAAATCCTCCAGAGTGCAGCGGCCCTGCTGTGTCCAGCAGCCCATCACATGGGGCTTGGCTAGGGGCATGTCTGCTTTAAAGGGTTGGGCCAAGGCTGTCCCTGAAATCAGGCTGCTTGATGAGGGTGCGCTCCTATGGGAGGGGCCACACCCGGGCAAGGACACTGTAGTGAATTAATTCTCTTCTGAGACTTATGTTTTGGATGCTCTTGTGACACCCTTTTGAGATGACTGCAGGCAGCCTGAGGTTTTTGCAGAATCTGGGCTGGAAAATCAATGTTCTGAAATGGATTTTACAGAACAAAGGTGAAGGAGTGGAGGTGAAGTGAGGGGAGGTGGGAGGAACAGCGAACAACCCTGGATACCAAGCCAAGTCACCACAGATGACAGTGAAATGTATGAAGAGTCAAAACAAAGCGGAATTCTGAGGCCAGCACAATCTTGCTGGTTGTATTATAATAAAAAAACTTCTACTATTTATTGAGTACTGATTTTGCACCAAACACTAGGCCACAGGTTCCTAGACCTTCCTGGTTCATGGTGCCCTTGGTGTTTCAGTAATTTTTCCATGGTACCCCTAGGCCAAAAGAAATACCTAACCGTTTTCTTATTAAGTAGTTAGGGCTAAACAATGTGAGAAGGGGCAGTTCACAACATCTCTAACAGATGTTGCTGTTTCTCTCAAAAATTTGACATATCCCATAGTGTAGCTGTCAGTTCACTGTAGCACTCCAAGCTGCCTTGGCACACAGTTTGGGAACCACAGCACTTGGCTGTTTTACTTTCATTACCTTATTGAATCCTTCCAGTGGTCCTGGCAAGTATTTACTATGGTCCCCACTTTACAGATGCAGATACTGAGAGTGCTTAAATGACTTGATTAGGTATGACAAATGGAGGAGTCAAGATTTAAATATCAATCTGATGGGCTCCCAGGGCTGCCACATTTGGTCATACAGTTGAATTCTGCGCCACTGTAGAGGTGCCACTCCCACAGATTACCACGTT
The DNA here is from genome assembly GCF_027409185.1 of Cynocephalus volans. Taxonomy (NCBI): domain Eukaryota; kingdom Metazoa; phylum Chordata; class Mammalia; order Dermoptera; family Cynocephalidae; genus Cynocephalus; species Cynocephalus volans. The sequence continues at coordinate 191,037,691 of NC_084461.1, forward strand.
GGTGCTCTGAATCACCATGCTGACAGTTGGTGTTTGTTTAGCACAAAGTCTCCAGCTGTAACAGCCCTTTCTCTTCACTGAGTAACCTCTTGCTTTGACTTCTATGACCACTTTATTGGAGCACCTCTGGCCACATCCTAATTCTAGGCAAACAGACTGAGAGGACATGCTAAAGAGCACAGCAGCTTCATTTAACCTGGGTGGACAAGTAGCAAAATGACCGACTCCTACAGGAAAACTGCATCAAAATCAACAGCATTCCAACCACAAGTGGACTTGGCAGGGAAAAAGATCTACAGGTCTAACTGGACCCAACAAGTGTATCTTAGATCTGAAATTTGGACTAAGGTTAAGAGCCAACTGAATATAACAGAGTTTCTCTAATTAGGGTCTGCCACCACTCAGATACATTTGCACATATAGTGTGAGGGTAGGGGCGGGGTGGGGGGAAGATTATTTTTGTAGGATTTTTAAAATTTCTGTTTTTATTTAGATGGTCTGATTTCTAATATATGTATATAAGTGTATATTATAAATGTACTGTGAAGATATTACAGTGCCTGTACTGGACTTCAGTGATGGGCAAGTGACATCCTAGCACACTGGACTTTCACGGAGTTCCTGGTAGACTGAATTCAGTAAAGGAGTGGGGGATTTGTGTGATCCCAGGGCAGCCCATGGTACAAGCACGATGAACTCAAAAGGTCTATGCTGGAGTACTCAGTGCTTTATTCATGGTGGGAGTGGACACTATAGCGTGCAGATCTTGTCTTTACATGTGCCAACTTGCAACAAGAAATCAATCAGCTGGAATGAACAAAGAAACATTTTTTCTGTTCCCATTCCAATGGTTATCCATTCATTAATAATTTCACTACACTACAATGCTAACTTTTATTTTTAAGTGATCAAGATGGCTTCATAGAATGACTAAACAATGCTGCATTAAAAGGGGCATTTGATGACTGGCTGAAGTCTGATTATGCTGAACTGGCAAATATAAAGCATTCAATTCGGTATTGCCATTCTGCATGAGCACTTACTTATGCAAACAGGCATTCTCCACATTAGTATTACTGACGTAAAAGTACCGAAACAGATTATAGATCTGGACCCGAGGCTACATCTTTCTGATATTAAAATCCACATTCTGAATTTGGTTTCTGCAAAAACGACATCATCTATCACACTAAAATAATGTTGTTAATTTGAATTTTATTGATTTTAAATTTTGTTTGTATTTAACTTGAAAATGCGTTTTGGTTTTATAGTCCTAAAAGAGCCATACGCATGAGTTGTCAGTTTATTCTGAGTTTTACATTTGTACATGTTAAGTAGCATAATAAGAAAAATACTTGCGTTATCATTGTGGGGAAGGACCATGGGATTTTTATTTTTCTTTAAAAGAACTCTTTATATATTGCTCATAAGTTTGAGAAACACTATGATAGCCCATGATTTTACGAAACGTACCTTTAGAATATGAAACTTGTTCAGAGATGATCACGTAGTTGAGCTCCCCCACTTCAGGGTTTACTTGGGGAGGATCAGAAAGGTAAGGGAATTTCCAAAGAGCATGCAGCTAGTTAGTAGCAGGGCTGGGAGCAAGAGCCTAGTTTCCTGGCTTCTTGCACAGCCCTAGTGTATTCCAGAAGTCCTAGGCATGAGCCCAAATATATATGACACTACCATGAGCTAGGAGAAATGCCAAGTGCTTTACCAACCACACTGAGCCTGTACCTCACAGCAAACCAGACAGAGCTGTTAATCTTGCCATTTTATGGAGAGAGACACTGAGTCCCAGAGAAGTTAAGTCACCAGACCAACATCACTAAATCAGGACAAAATGGCCTATACGACCTGGTCTCTACCCTCGAGGTTTTAATGAGATGAACCTTGTCTCTACCTCCCCTAACCCAAGACAGTCCCTTCCCTTCCTGGAGTTCACATTTGTTTCTGTAACCCAGCACCTGGTACAGTCCCTGCCTCATTAGAGATGCTTAGTAAATATTTGCCAAGCCAATGAGTTATTTCTTAACTAAAAAGCAGTGTGTTGAGATCTGCCTTTTCCATGGAAAGCTCTGAGATGCATGAGGAGACAGAAGCTGCTCCTACAGAGAAATCTCCCAAGCTGTCCTGGGGCTCCCTGCTGCCTTTCAGCACCCAGGATGCTGGGAGACACGAAGTACAATTATCAGCTCTAACAATAAGCCCATGGCGGCCCTCTGAGCAAGCCCAGACAAAGCGTAGAGACCTTGTAACTGAAAGACACTGAATGGAGCGAGAGGAGGTGTGAAAGCAAGCTGCTGAGACTGCTTTGACGGGAGGAGGGAGTAAGGGCACACAATGCCACCCTACTCCCCGGGACCTGCATGTTCTCCCTGGGGTGCTCCGTTCCACTGTCTGAGCTTTTGTTGCCCCCGGACCCAGTCTAGGCATGGAGAGAGAGAAAGATACCAGCTGCGGTGGAAGACCAAGTCTGTGAAATCTCAGGAAGGAAGAAAACAACAAAAAAGAAAAGCCTTTCCCAACTCTTAGAATAAATTACTATTTTTTTTAAGGAGGGACACTAAGTAGGCTTCCACATCAGACTTGGATTGGCATTGCACTACCAGTCAGTCTGGCAGATGCAAATGGCCTTTTGGCAGATAAATAAATACCATATTCTCAGGCGAATGAATACCTGATGCTGCTCACTTATCAAAGGTGCTACTCCCATGTCCATGGCAGACATCACTAATCAATTACAATGCCATTTCCTGAGGCATCCCAACAGTCTCACAATCCTCCAGTAGAGGATTCCAGGCAGCCATGACTAACAGGTCTGCGTCGGCTTGGAAGACAGAAGTTTTCTACCGTAGCTGGCCTAGCCCAATCCCTTCACAGATTCACTCAACAAACGGAGATGCTGAGAGGTCACGCAATCACTCGAGGTCACACAGCTGGGACAGAATTCAGGTCTCCTGACTTCTGGCTGGTGTTCTTTTCACTTGGAAAATCACTCTGGCTCCTTTCCAAGCTGACAGCCAACTCCCGATGACTGAGACAAGGACAGTATGAGTAACGAGAACTAGGAGAACCTGAGTATCTCCTCTGAGCAAGTGGTGCTTGTCCTGGCTTTTGCAGCAGTAACTTTTACAGCCTCTGACCATCCCCTGGTGGACACACTTGTAGGCAGAGAGCAGGATAATTAAAAAGGAGAAGTAAAGAGTCTGAAATAGATTTTCTGCAAAGCGGGCCTCTCCAGTGAAAAATGTTGCACCCGCTGTGTATCCCCCCCAAATGCCTCGAGGCTGTATTCCCAGATATCTTACACGGGAAAGGGCATGTTCTTAGAGACGACATGGCTTTGTGCTCATCCTGCAACATGGACCATCTGGAAAAACACACACAGACACAAACCTAAGAAAGTTATGCACTGGTTTCTTAGCTCTCTGAAAAGGGTCTAGAAACACTTTGCAAACAGTGTTTCCTTACACTGCAAACTTCAACTGAAGCTTAATATTTCCCTACATTCTCTGTAATACTGGGTTCATACATAAACCTACTAAATAAAAAGAGACCTAGGAGATAAAGTATACTTAGTAGGCCAGCCTTTTTGTTTCCCTGGGTTCAATTAACTTAGATTTAAGTAATAAAGTGTATAAATTATCTACACAGCATATAAAAGTTGGGCTAATTTCTTTTTCTCCCACTTTATAATTCCCCCTGGCTGTTGACTGTGTAGTAGCCGAGTATTAGTCTCCTTCGGACCAAAGAACCAGACCACCTGCGGCTGACCCCAAAGCCTAGAGGATTCTTCCTTCTTTGACACCCTCGAACCTCTGCTGACACACTTGTGTGGAAGAGACACACAGGGAGGAGGCTTGGCCTCTCACTCCATCAGGAATTCCTCCTTAAGCATCCCTAGCAGACAGCTGCCCTAGATTTCACTCGCTTACCGCTGGTGATGGGTAACTCACTACTAAGGGAAAGACACTTTCTAATCCTTTATGGTTTGGGATATTCATTTTGTTTCCCCCCAATGGTAACATCTGGCAAAACTATAGTACAATATGTCAATACAATCATTGACCTTATTCAGATTTCACAGGTTTACATGCATTCACTTGTGTGAGGGTATAGTTAGTTCTATGAAATTTTACCACAAGTAGATTCGAGTGACTGTCACAGTCAAGCTACAGAATGGTTTCATCACAAGGATCTCTCGTGCTATCCTTTTATGGACAGCTGCCTCTCTCCCACCTGTCTCCCAACCTCTTTAAACCACTAATCTGTTTACCATCTCTCTAATTTTTCCATTTTGAAAATGTTATATAAATGGAATTACACAGAGTGTAACCTTTTGGGATTGGCTTGTTCCTTTTGGTACGATTCTTCGGAGATTCATCCAGGTTGTTGCACGAATCACGGCCTGCTCCTTTCTACTGCTGAGTCATATTTCACGGTGTGGATGGTCCACAGTTCAGTCATTCTCCCACCAGAAGACATTTTGGTTGTTTCAATTTTTGGTTGTTATGAATAAAGTTGCTATGAACATTTGTGTACAGGTTTCTTTTTCTTTTTCTATTTTTGGTAAGAGCTTTATTGAGATATAATTCACATCTTACACAATTTACACACAAAGTGTACAACTGAATGGTTTTCAAAAAGTAACCTCGTATCCTTTAACTAGCACCACCCAATCTACCTTCCCCATCCCTAAGCAACCACTAATCTATTTTCTGTCTCTATGGATTTGTCTATTATGGACAATTTTACATAAATAAAATCATAAAATATGTGGTCCTTTGTGTCTGGCTTTTTGCACTCAGTATAATGTTTTCAGAGTTCATCCGTGTTGCAGCATGTGTCAGTACTTCATTCCTTCACATGGCTGAGAAACATTCCACTGTATGGACAGACCACATTTTGTTTACCCCCTCATCAGTCAATGGACATGTGTATTGTTTTCTTTCTAATTTATTTTGTTTTATATCTTTATTTTTTCTTAATTGACCCATGATGACTGTATAAATTTATGAAGTACAATGTGGTATTTGAGTACATTCACACAGTGTGCAATGATCATATCAGGGTATTTAGCATATCCATCACCTCAAACATTTGTCACCTGTTTGTGCTGGGAACATTCTCTACTCACAACAGTCAAGATTTGGAACCAACTTAAATGTCCATCAATGGATCATTGGATAAAGAAAATGTGGTATATACACACAATGGAATACTACTCAGCCATACACAATAATGAAATTCTGCCATTCCCAGCAACATAGATGAGCTCGGAGAAAATTATGTTAAGTGAAATAAGTCAGGCACAGAAGCAGAAATACCACATGTTCTCACTCATACATGGAAGCTAAAAAAGTTGATCTCATAGAATTAGAGAGTATAATAGTGGTTACTAGAGACTGGTAAGGGGAGAGGGGATGGGAAGAGGGTGGTTAATGGATACAAAACTGTAGAGACAGGAGAATAAGATCTAGTGTTCTGTAGCAACATAGGGAGACTACAGTCATGTGTATCAGTTTTTGCATCAACCTAAGTTTTCATTTTTCTGGAATCGGTGTCTACAAGTGCAACTGATGGGTCGTATGGTAAGCGCAAGTTTCGGTTTGTAAGAAACTGCCTATACACTTTTTCAGAGCAGCTGTACCATTTTACATTCCCACTAGCAACACGTGAGCAATCCAGATTCTCCATACACTTGTCAGCAACTTCTGTTGCTGCTGTTTTGAATTTTATCCATTCTGACAGGGACACATATATTCATTTGTTTTTACCCTCAGCATAAATCCAATTCTTGGTAACATTTCCTGTGAGTCAGAGCCGTGAAGTCTCCTTTTGGGCATTCCTTTTCTAGACTAGCCAGTCCTAGATCTTCTATCCTGATATAACGTGGTTAGTTCATGTCTCTCCTTCCTAAAACAAGGGGCCTTAAATTAAAAGCTGGATTCAAGATGTGGTCATGCCATAGAGGAGGTGAGACATCTGGGATTTGGGCCACGTGATTCTGCTGAGCTGCATTCCACAGCTGGCTAATGTGAACCCTGTAGTCCACTTAGAAATCGAGATCTTTTTTCCAAATAAAGGATTTTAGGCAAGGACTCTTACGTTCTGTCCTGGGCCATTCCCTCAGTGGAACTGGTTCTCCAGCACTTTGCAGTGACTAACTTGTAAACTGTACCCATCTTCTTTAGACTGAGGGTAGAAAGGGCTCTTTGAAATTGGCACAGTGCTTAGTTCACAGTAAGCATGCAATTGTGGATGGCTTTGATAAGCACTGCAGATGTAAAACCTCAGGGGTGGTGATTGCTGAAGACAGGCATATTGTAGTGGCTCAACAGTCATGTGCTGAATGGGCACAGGAAAGGGTTGAAAAGGTACACCTCTCTCCCCTAGATTCATACTGGGAAAGGTGGCACAGGAGGGGTATCTGGGAGTGTGAATGTGGCGTTGAAACTTACTCAGAGTTTTACAGCTGGGAAGCCATGTAGCTTGTGAGCTTCAGTACTTCAGGCTTGTTGGGGGAGGATCAAATGAAGTTCTGAGCACAAAAGTGCCTCCAGCTCTGGCAAGGCCCTTTGCTAAGGTGCTGTGCAAACGTCAGGAGGCATTGTCAATGGTGCCTCGATTGCACAGTCAGAGACTGTGCCAGTAAGGACTATCAATATGGCAAATGTTGCTGCTCCTACTGACAGCCATGGATCCTGACAGAAATGTTCACCAGAAGCCCCCAGACACATGCAAACACACAGATGACCTGAGAAGCACAATGTGGCCACCACAACTATGGACAGTGGTTACTTGTGATGCATGATGGGCGAGGAGAGAGAGGCTATGTGGAGTGGACTGTGAAAGACTGATATTCTGCCAAGAGGACGCCTCCCTCAGACTGCCCATCCCACATGCAGCATGCCATCCAACTAGCAGCTTAGGACCTAAAAATAGGCATTATCCTTGATTCCTTTCTCCATGACAGCCCCTCACTAAAAGCCATCCACAAATGTGTCCCTAAACTGACCTGGCACTCCATGTGTACGCTGATACCTGGCCCAAGCCATAGTCACTTCTGGCCCAGGTAACTCAAAAACCTCCTTGGGGATCTCTTCACACCCACTTTTACCCTTCGAGACCATTCTCTTCACAAGATCTTTTACAAAGTGCAAAGGGCCAACCATGGCCAAGGCAACCTTGAGGAAGAACAAAGACACCAGATAGCAAGTCTATTACAAAGCTGCAGTAGTTAAGACAGTGTGGTATTGGCACAGGGCAGACAAATAGGCCTGTGGAACAGATTAGAGAGACAGAAGGAAACCCTCACATCCACAATCACCTGATTTATGACAAAATCAATGCTGCAGAGCAGAAGGGGAAGAATGGTCTTTGCAATAAATGATGTTGGGCCAATTGAATATCCACGTGAAAAAAAATGCCCCTTGATCTCTACCTCACGCCATACAAAAAAATCAATTCCAGATGGATTGCATACCTAAGTGTGAAAGGTCAGAGCTTTTAGAGGAAAACACAGGAGACTATCTTCATGAGCTTGGAGGAGGCAAGGATTTCTCAAACAGGACATAAAAAGTTCTAACCATGAAGGAAAAAATTACAAGTGATAATATTAAAATAAAGAGTCTCTACTCATCAAGGAACACCATTCAGATGGTGAAAAGCTACCCATACGGGGAGAGAGAGATTGCAATCATACATCCACCAAAGGACTCAGATCAGAATACATAAAATTATATAAAAGTAATTATATAAAAAGTAATTAGAAAATTAATAAGAAAAATTAATGAAAAATCAGACAAGCCAATTTAAAAAACTGGGAAAAAGACTTGAACAAGCGTTCCACAAAAGGTGATACCCAAATGGTTAGACACATAAGAAAAACATTTGATTCCCTCAGCCATCAGGGAAGTACAAATTAAGCCCACAATGTGAGAATCCACTATACTCCCACGAAGATAGCTAAAAAGAGAAAGACAGACAATAATAATGCCAAGTGTTGGCGAGGACGAGGACACCAGAGCCCTTATGCACGGACGGTGGAGGTGCAAACTGACAAGCTGCTTTGAAAGCCTGCCTGGCAATACTCACTCAAGCTGAAATGTGCAAACCTATGACCCAGCAAGTCCACTCCTACACGCTTACCCTACAGAAACGCATGCATGGGGTCACCTAAAGAATAGCCACAGGAGCATCATACGAAACAGCCCAAACCCTGCAAGCCGCCCAAGTGCTCATCAGTAAAAAGGATAAATATATCACAATACAGTCACACAATGGAATCCTATATGGCAACAAGAATGAGCAATTACAAATAAGCAACAAGGTGGATGAGTTTCCCACATAAAATGTTGAGCAAAGAAGCCAGACACAAGAAAAGCATCTATTCATTATGATCCTATTTGTATAAAATATAAAAACAGGCAACACTAATATGTGTTTTTAGAAGTCAGGATGGTGGTTGTTCTTAATGTGGGGTGTGGGGGCAGTGATGGGAAGGGGCACTGGACAGGGGGCCAGCAGGGAGTGCTCTGTTTCTTGAGTGGGGTGCTGGCTACACAGGGGAGCTGAGTCTGTGACTTTCACCATGCTTGGGATCTTGCACTTTTCTGCACGTATGTTGCACATCAATCAAATGGGGCCACGCCGCTCCTGCCTCAGGGCTTGGCACTTGCTATCCCCAGAGCGGCATGTGGCTCACTCCTTCACACCTTCAGGTCTCTACCTGAATGTCCTCTCTCAGAGAAGCCTTCCCTGACCACCCAACCTAAGACATGGTGTACTGGGTGAAGTGCCCCCCAAAATCATGTCCACCTCGAACCTGTGAATGTGACCTTAGTTAGAAATAGGGCCTTTGCAGATGGAATCAAGGTAAGATGAGGTCAAACTGGATTAGCGCAGGCCCTAAATCCAATGACTGGTGTCTCTGTAAGGAGCAGACACACAGAGGGAAGAACCACAAGGTGACAGAAGCAGAGACCGCACTGATGCAGCTGCAAGCCTAGGGGTGCCACGGACTGCCAGCAGCCCCCAGAACCTGGCAGAAGCAGGGAATGGTCCCCCCTTCAAGCCTTCAGAGGGAGTGTGGCCCTGCCCACACTTTGAATCTGGCCTTCTGGCATCCAGGACTGTGAGAATAAGTCTCTGTTGTCCCAAGCCCCCCAGTGTGAGGCACTTTGTCCTGGCAGCTCTCAGAAACTAGCATGTCTGCCATGCCCGTCACTCCTAGCTCTCCTTTATTCTTCTCCAGAGCCCTGACAGGATTTATTGGCTTGCTTGTCGACTGTCCCCCCCATGCCCCTGGAATGTAAGTGTCATGAGAGCAGGGACTTTGCCTTATTCGCACTGCCTCCTCAGTGCCTTGCCACACACCTGGCACAGAGCAGATCTACCATAAATACTTGAGAGTGTGGTACATCTGTCTCCCCCCACGCTTGAAGCTCTGTGTGTGCTGGATGAAGGAATGCACTTTCCATCCTTTCAAACCTCAGCAGAGTAGGAAGAGCAGGGACAGCCTGAGGAGAAAATGCGTCCAAGTGGACATGAACTGCTAAAGCGATCCCAGCAAGGCCTTGAGCTGGACCTCACGTTCCGTCCTCATGGGCTCAATGGGCTGTGGCATTATCTACAATGCCTGTGTGTTTTATAAGGAAGAAATAGATGCTGGATGTGTGTAACTGACACTAGAAGACAAAGCCACAAAGCCCATTCCCTGACTTTAGGTCTCTAATGTTCCTGCCTTAGGGCAGACCCCATCCCCACTTAGTCATTGTGTTTAATTTAGCACAGGGGTCTGCAAACTTTCCCCACAAAGGGCCAGAGAGTTGACATTTCAGGTTTTGGTCCATCCAGTGTGTCTCAGCTACTCAACTCTGCTGAGCTATAATAGCACCAAAGAGGCCAGACAGTAATGCATGAGGGTGCTGGATGTGGCCGATGGCTGGGGTGTCCCCTGACCTGGGGTCTCTCTGTGGAGGTGCATTTGGGAGGAGATGACCTGTGCGGGCTGGGGTCATCTGGGGACAGCCTTGCCCTATTCACCCTGTCCCTTTGTGAGCTTGGCTAAGTGTTTCCCCCTCCACACACACACCCTCGTCCTCGCTGGCTCTCAGGGGATGCCCAAGCCTGCTTTTTGCATAGCATCTTTGAGAGAGTCTGGTGAACAGGACATCCTCCCCCATCCAGCCCCAGTCTCTGCCAAGAGCAGACTAAGGGACTTGCAGCTTTTGGAAAAGTACTGCCGATGACCAAGAGTTAGTCGGGCAGTGACCCCATGCCTGGGCGAGATGAACAAGGGGGGAGAGCATGAAGGGAAGTGGGCGAGCAAGCGGTCCTCAGCCCTCCCTCCACAGCCACGGTCACTGCGAGAGGAAATGAGGCTGGGCACGGATGACGCCATCCACAAAGCAGGCACAACAGGTGCAGAGGGGACAGCAGACACAAGCTGTGCAATTAAGGCCTCTAGACACCTGTTGTAAACTCGCCCATTCACACCCTGGCAGGCGGTTCACACCTCTGAGGAAGAAAAGAGAAAAAATAAAAAAAACAAAAAGATGCTGGGATGAAGGAGAAAAGCAACTTTCCATCTGTGGCCTGCAGCTGCTGGCCGACCTAAGGCAGTGTTCCTGATGGCCACCCTCACTAGACATCCCTGCTGACCCTCTCTGGGTCGAGTCAGTTCAGCGGGATGGGGTGGGCTCTAGAGTGAGAGTTGGCTGTGCCGCTGCAGAGCTGTGTGACCCTGGGCAAACTCCTGAACCTCTCTGTGCCTCACACACTTCATCTTTATCAGGATCCCATAGAGTAAGGCTTTGCACAGTGGGTCTATGTCTGCAGCAAACGTTTTCTGAGAACCAGCTATGTCCCAGGCACCTGTGGGCACTGCAGTGGACCAAGCAGAGTGTCTGAGCTCACAGTCTGAGGGCAGAGGTTCAGTACACTAAATGGACAACTGCACAAACAGCAGTTCAAGGGTGACTGCAAGGCAGGCTGGAGTGCAACAGTAACAGGGGCTGCAGGAGAAGAGGACAAGCTGAGCTTCCCTGGCCAGGGGTCGGGAGTGAGTCAGTGTGACCTGAAGGCCTCACTGTAGACAGCAATAATTGCAGCGTGCAGAGTGTGCTTTCTCTGGTCTGCTACTGTTCCCAAAGCTTAATCCTTACGACTGCCCTCAAGTCTTTTTGTAGTATGGAGATCTACGTCCATTTTCCAGATGAGAAAACTGTGACACAGAGAGGGTAAGTAACGTGCCCAAGGTCACACAGCTAGGAAGTCGTGGAGCTGGGATATGAATCGAGGTGAGCTGGTCCCAGGAGTTGTGTCCGTAATCTCACTGCCCTGCAGGTGTTAGTGATACCATCATCATCGACTCTAATCATATATATGAAATCTACATGATAAATAGATGCCTCTACTTGGGCATTTTTCAAATTGAGGCCAGCCTGTAAAGTACAGAATCCTTGAATGCCAATACATTATATGGGGGCACTCGTAAGTGAGGTTGGGAGGAAGGGAGAGGAAGCCAGAGAGGGTGGTGGGTGAGGTAAGAGAGTAAAGTGGGCCAGGTGGGAAACTCCAAAGCAAGTGCTCTGTCCAGAGTGGCTGCTATGAGCAACGGCTGAGACTGCGCAGGAACCTGGGCCTGATAGAGTCAGGTCCTATGATTTTTAAGAGTCAGAAACAGGGGTTGTATGTGAAACCCCAAGCTTTGCAAATATGGGACACTAGCCTGTCCCACCCATTCCATCCCCAACATTCTGTGGGTCCAAATAAACCACATCCAGGGGCCACATCTAGCCTGTTAATGTGTGACTTCTGCTCTAAGGGGCAGCAAGCAGGGAAGCACCAACTTCTCATGGGCCATCAAAGGCTTTTAGGGCAGCAAGCAAGGGGCAGAACTCACAGGGTGATGCGGACTCCCTCCCTCTGTGGAGTGACCATACACACCCGGAAAGTCCTCTTCATTTGTGTTTCACAAGGTCCTCCTAGGAGGATGTGTGGCAAGAGGGGCAAGTATCATCAGCCCATTTTATAGAAATAGAAACTGAGGCTAAGGGACTTGTTTTGGGAGGCTCATGGCAGGGACCTTCCCATTTCTAGGAGGCCTCTGTGGAGAAGCCCAGGTATGTGGGCTCCCGCCCTGGTTCTGGTGACCGGGGAAAGCTTTCAGTCCCTCCAGGTCTCAGTCTCCACACTGTAAAATGACAGTTATCAAAGACCTCAGTCTTTGAGGATTCTGTGGGTTGGGGTCAATTCACCAGTACAGCCCCTTTGAACAAAAGGAGGAAAAGAGGGTGATAACTTGGTCCTCTCAAGAAGAAGGAAATCGACTTTTAACATGCACTATCCTGGTGACCAGCCCATGGGCAATTTCCTCTTGGGGGATACACTCAAGGAGAAGCTAATCACCCAAGACCCCAGCCAAGAAGGCCACCCTCTCATGTCCACCAGGTGTCCTATCAGTGGCATTTGACTCCTAATGGGCAGGAAGGCAAGATAAACCACCTATTGGTAAAAAGAAAGGAAGAGACAAAGGAAATCAGGCCTTGACTGCGAACATGGCGGACTTCAGCTTTCCACGCTGCAGAGAAGACAGTGGAGGGAGATGCTGACGCATGCACATGCTAACTCTGCCACCCAAGCCTTCTCTTACCTCCAGACTCACCAGTCTTCCCAACCTAACACCAGTGTTCTTGAAGTCACTGACCCCCTAAAGGAAACAGTAGTAACAGCTTCGCTCACAGGGTGCTTCTTATGAACTGGACATCATGCTGGGCACCTCCATACTCAATTCCTCTTTATTACCTCCCTGGTTCCTGTCATCCCCATTTCACAGGTGAGGACAACTGAGGCCCTGGGAGCTGAAGTGACACAGCCTAGGAAAAGAGGGAACTGCTTTGGACCCACTCGGTCTATTGCCAGAGCTGGCTCTTCACTGTTACTCTTCCTGTCCTGGACCTGAAAGCCAGATGGATATTCCCACTACTCTCAGAGGAGTAGGTCAGCAACGACCCCCAAAGGTTACGAGTGATGACAATGGCAGACAAGCTTCTGTGAAACACTGCCCTCCTCCCCTTAGCCTCTCCACCCATCTTCTTGCTGAACCTTTCAATGCCTAGGGAGGGAGGAAGGAGAGGCAGACATAATTTTCATTCCCATCCTGCAGATGAGAAAACCAAGGCTGGCCAATGTGACAAACTACACTCTAGCTCCAAATGATCTGATCTTTCCACTGGTTTGTAGGTAGGACTGGCTACCTAATTTGCAGGGCCTGGTGTAAAATGAAACTTCAGGGCCCCTTGTTCAACGATGAAGACTTTCAAGGTGGCGACAGCACAGCATGAAACCAAGTGTGGGGCCTTGTGCAACCACACAGGCCACGTGCCCACGAGCCACCCCTGTTTGCAGAACCTCTTTCCAAGAGGATATAGGGCATGGCCTTCCAGGACCCGGGTGGCTTGAACCAGGGCTGCCTCATGGAATATAACAGAAACAGGCAAGCAGAGGATACTTCTAGGAAGAGCCCCTTTTCCTCTCTGTACCCCATTTGCCTCGTCTAGGAAACAGATGCAATGACAGTCCCGCCTTGTGGGGCTGCCTGGGAAGAAAGACAGGAGGAGTGCACAGACATAGTGAGCCCAGGGCCCGGCGCCTTCTGAGTGCCATCTCTCTTTTAACACCTACCCCCAAGGTTCTCTGTTATCTGAGGCCCATCTTTTAAAATGTGGATGACCACAAGACCCCATGCATCCATGCTTTAGCTCTGCACACACGTGCTTGTGTGAGGATGTGCAGTCCCGGACGCTGGAGCCTCATGGGAGTGTACAGACTTAGGCCCTACCCAGGCACCAGGCAGGCTGCTCTCAGAACCGCCTCTGCCCTGGGGACTTTCTGGTAAAGACGGGGAGAGAATAAAACAAACAACATGGCAAAACACACATTTGCATATGTACTTGCCCCACAGCAAACCCCGATGGGAAGTGGGTGTGTGTGTGGGATAGCCCAGTCTAAACACCATTTTTTCTTCCGGAATCCAGACTGACTTAAGGCTCTGGGCACCTGCTGGGTGAGCTGAGGGCCTTTTCTGTCCTTGCTCTGGTGTGGGGTGAGAGGTTTGCTAACTCATGCTGGTCTCGGTCACCCCTATTTGTCTCCCACATTTCCTGTTAGGGGATGGAAGGGAACTGGCTTGGCCTGTCCCTCACTGGCTCTCTACCCCAGAACTTGCTGGAAAATAAAAAATAAAAAAATGCTGCAGAGAAACTTCAAGGATTCAGCACTGCTGTTAAAGACACAGGTTTTTGTCTGGAGTCAGACTCAAAGTCTGGGTTCAAATCCTGACTCCACTGGTTTTATGCTTCTTAATAGCAGAGCTGACATTTATTTACTACCTGCCACTCTGTGCCAGGTGCTATACTAATTGTTTTACATGTATACTCTCATTTAATCCTTTTAATAGCCCGTGAGGCAGCCACATGGTGAGAGAGGGAGCTGGGTGCCAGCTGGAGGCATCCGACGACCAACCGAGGGGGTGGAATTTGGGCTCTGGAGCTAGTTTCTTCACTGGGAAATGGAGACGACGATAACTACTCTGCAGTTACAAGCTGTTGCAATACATGGATCCCTAGTAACGTAAGCCCTTCAGCCCACAGGGCCTGATACACAATAACAGTAATAACCATTAACATTTATTACGACATCATCATCATAAATCACAGCATAGGTCATCATCAGTATTGGTATCATTATTTTATACCAGGGGAAACTGAGGCCCAGACTCCCCATCCCTACTGAGTGTTCTAAAGAGCGATCCTTGAATCATCCCAGATGATGATCCCACAGAACATGGATCCACAGTCCCTCTTGGCACCTGTCCGGTCACTGCCGGGGCTGGGTTAGTTTAAGGGGCTGGATTGGAAGGGCCCAGGCAACGCTGCCTGGGCTGAGAAGCTGCTACCCCCCAGCGGGTGTGAACCTGCCCCGGCTCTCCACGGTCCTGCACGCTCACCCCACACTTGTCCTCAAGGCTATCGCTGTTGGTCTCCTTCCTGATCCTCCAGACCACGTACTCCTCAAGAGAGGGGCCTGGGTCTCTCCTGAACCAGCTGCATGCCTGGAGCCTAGCACAGTGCCTGGCACAAATAACGCTTGCCACAGCACAGTGGTACCACTAATGCGACCTGAGAGACGATGGCTCCTCCTAGGCCCAAGAGAAGGACATAACAGGCGGCACAGGAGTGGTCCAAGCCAAGGCTATGGGTCAGACTGACTGAAATCCAAATCCCAGCTCAGCTGTGTGGTCCTGGGCAGGATACTTCATCTCCCTGGGTGCCCGGTCTCCTGCCAGGTGCAAAAGGGATAACAGCATCCCTCCCTCTCAGGGCTGCTGTGTGGCTTAGAGGAGATGATGCCCTGTGGGAAGGTACTCAGCATAGAGCCCAACACACAGCAAGAGTGCCATACAAGGGGGTTGAGATTTTTATTACGCTTGGTATGACAAGTCCGCAAAACCTCCCTGGCAAAATGGACTAGGTTGGTTCCCCTAAACCCTGAAATCTTCCCCTGGCTAATGACCTTTGCTGGCCAGTGGCTTTGTCTGAAATCCTGTCTGGGGCTTCCCTGGACCAGCTTCATGTCCCTGAGCAGGCTCACAGCGACCCCTGCTGTCCTGCACTCAGAACTGCCTCAAATCCCCAGCCAGAGTGAACAACAAAAGCCAGGCAGAGCCTTCCAAGGAGGGTGCCCGCATCAGGGGTTTAGGAATCTCCCATCAGAACAACGGCGGGAGAAGTGATACCACGTGTAATTATGTTCGGTGGACACTAATTCCCTCTATTCTAAAAATAAATATAATACTTGAGATCAAACAAAGAGCTTTCCCTTTCCTTGCGTCCTTTGTTTCCCCGGATAAGTGTCATCCTAAACACACTGCAGAATCAAGTGAAACTGTCATTGCGTAGGATATTATTTCCTGATCAACATGTGCTGTTCTTAGCAAGCCTGTTTTGATCTGGCAGTTCTTAAATTGGGCTTCTTTTTAGAAAGCAGAAGCATGTTAAAACAAGCAGACAAATGTGAGAAGCTGAGGCTATGCACTGGAATCCTGTAACAAACGACTTCATGTGCTCCTCTCGACTAATCTACCCAGGTGCAGGGAAGTGGAAAACACCCCCCCGGGTTATGACCCCATCTCACCAGGCTGCTCTTGCCACGCAGGATGCCCGGGTATCACAGTTTAGACCCTGCTACTTAGATACAGGCAGGGACAGCATCTCTGCCTCAGCTCCCGGCTAACCTCGTCTGTTAATGAACGGCACGCCAGTGTATGATTTAGAACAGAGGGAGAAGGAGGACAAGAATTTCTGAAGTGAATTTCCCAAACAGCTTCCCATTCTTTAAATCACAGAGTGACAGCAAAGAGGACAGATTTCATGCAAAGATAATTCTTTTTTGTCTCCAAACACACAGGACATTTTGCATCCATAGTTTACCTTGCAGGATGCTAACTGGTAATTCTAACAGGGACTTCACTCTCCTGATTTTTATGCTAGAACTCGACAAACAAAGGTTGAATGAACAAGGCCCAGTATGTGGAATCCTGAATGTTCACCCTTGTGCAGGCCATGGTGCTATGGGTCCCTGGAGCACACTTAGACCCCAGCCAAGCCTCAACGACTTGCTTGGTTGTGGCTACTTTCATCTGCCATTACATCCTCAGGGCTAGATGGTCTCTCTCTATCCCCCGAATGTGCCTGGGAGTGCCTTGTCTTTAAGCATTTCCTTGTTATGTCCTGTCATGTTCAGGACTCAGGGCTTGGTGCTGGGTGATACCTAACTAATCTTAAAAACCATATATTGTAACATGCCCACATAGGGATTGCAAACTGGTGGGCCTGGGGCAAGACAGACTTTGTCCTTCACAGTATTTGTTTTTAAAAAGTGAATGTTACCAATGAATTTCCCTAAGAATCCAGATCGCTAGTTTCTCTTTGAAAACATGGGAAGAACTGGTCTTATTAAATTTGCATTCCTGCATGGCATCATGGCTGGGTGAGAAGGCTCCAACTCCTTATTCCCCACCCAGCCTGATCTTATAGGTCCTATTACTTGCCTGGCCCCTGAGACAGCTGAGTTTCTGACCCCTGTGCAAGCAGGTACTGGTAGATTGCATTATGAATGTAGGTACTTCACCTTCATCGCAAAAAGGACTTTTCATAGAGAGCAATCTAGGCTGGTGGTCCCCAACCCTGGCTGGACATTAGAATCCCCCGAGGAGCTTTGATCAAAACACCAATGTCTGACCAATGGAATCCAACTCTCTGGGAGTGGAGCCTGGCACAGGTATGTTTGTGAAAGTCACCAAGTGATTCAAATTTGCTGCTAAAGTGGCGAACCATGGGCTTAACCCAAAGAGGTGACCTGGATGTAGGAAATTTCAAGCAGACCATGGCAGAGATAGGTTCTAGCCACAGGGCTCCTGTACCTCCTGCAGCTTGACTTGTGGACAGGGATGGAGAATGCTCCTGCCCTTTCTTCTCCTGCCTCTGAGAGGAGAAGGCCTGGCTGTTTTGACTTTTTTCTGCGCAATGCTCTGGGGAGCAGCATGAGATTAAGGGAGATAAATGAAAGGCAGCCAAAAGATGACCTTTGAAAGACCACTGCACTGGCCCACAGCGGAACCACTGGGCCCCAAAGGCCGCCTTCCCCGAGACCACAGCGGTCCCAGGACTGAATGAGGGCACTCACCTGAAGAGCTCGCGGATCTCCCGGCTGTCAGCCTGGAAGGGGATGTTCCGCACCAGGATCTTGGAGGTTGTCTGCTTTCTGGGCACTTGTTTCTTCCGAAAGGATGTCAGGGCTGGCCTAGAATGTGGAGGGAAAAGGGTTCAGGTTATTTGGGGTGTCAGCGGCTCCTGCCCTTCACCGACTTCACCGCCTTCCTGCCCAGAACTGATGCTCTGGTCTTGTGTTTAGGTGATGGATTCAAAACGTGTGTGTGGAGCAGGCCAAGATGAGAGGGGAGGAAGGCCGTGTCCTCCTGGGTGACATGGCCATACTCTCTTCTCCCCAAACAGCTGTGCATGGCGGCTCCACACACCCACCCTTGGGCTGCTGCCTCCACTTGAGAGACTTGGGCTACCAGGGACTTAAGAAAGGCAACCGGCTGAGGGCAGGGCTGGGTTCTCACCAAACCCACTCTCCACTGCTTCTCTCCAGAGGCACAGGAAGACCCTGGCTGGTTACCAAAGGTCTCATTTGCGACACTTCCTCACTAACCTGAGGAGGACTGTGCAGGGGCCTAATCATGGAGAGGGGTCTCTTGCCTGGGGTTCAAGGTCATCCCTAATGCAGTCTACCTTACCTGTCCCCTGCTCTCCCAGGGAAACATTCCGCTCCACGGAAGCAGGGTAGTAGGCAAGGCTGTGAGTTAACAAGCTGGGTGGGAGGGAATACCAGGTCAGACTCTCAGGATCTATGTGATCTTAGGCAAGTTACTTGGCCTCTCTGGGCCTCAGTTTCCTCATCTGTAGATTGGGTGTAATAATAGTGTCGACCTCATCAGATCATTTGAGGAATTATTGAGAGAGGACTTAGCACTGTACCCACCAGGTGGTAAACATTCAACAAATGGCAGCTGCTATTATAATGACATTGTTACAACTACCTTCGAGCCTGCTCCATGTCATCTCCTCTGAGGACTTCCCTGTCTCCACTAAGACAGCAGCCCCCACCTCCACCCCTGCCACTCATCACTGCCTCATGGTGTGTTACATATTTAATCATGTTTCTCTTTATTGTCTCGACACGCTAGGTCTGTGCTGTCCAACACAGTGGCCACCAGCCACATGCGGCCAGTTAAATCAACATGAAATGAAACAAAACTAAAAATTTACTTCCTCAGTTGCTGGGGTAGTAAGCCTCCAAGAGTCTCCAATAACCCCTGCTTCTTGGCATTCATGCCCTTGTGTACTCTCCTCCCACACAGTATCAGGAGAGGTCTGTGTGACCAATAGGACACAGCAGAAGTGATGGTGTGTGACCTCTGAGACTAAATTGTAAAAGGTCTTGCCACATCCCCCTTCTTCTCCCCTGGGTCATTTGCTCTGGGGGAAACCAGTTGTCATGCCATAAAGACACTCATGTGGTCCTGGGGAGAGGCCACAAGGCCAAGAACCAAGGCCTCCTGCCAACAGCTCCATGAATGTGCCATCTCAGCAGCAGGTCTGTCAGCCCCAGTTGAGCCTTCAGATGACTGTAACTCCAGCTGACATCCTGGCTGCAACCTCCTGAAAGACCCTGAGCCCGAACCTACTTTTTAATTCCTGACCCTCAGAAGCTGTGAGACAAAGTTTTGCTTTAAGCTGTTAAGTTTCAGGATATTTTGTTATGCAGCAAGAGACAACAAATACATTTGTGCTTGCCACATTTCAAAGGCTAAGTAGCCACATGTGGCAAATGGTTACCACCCTAGGCAGGACAGATGTAGAACATTTCCATTGTTATAGATGGTTCTATTGATTAGTGCTGCCCTAGAATGTAAACTCCACAAGGAAACTCCATCCCCAGTGCCTAGGAAGAGTGTCTGGTGCACAGTGGGTTTTCCATAATTTTCTGTTGAATAAAAAAAGGATTGCATGAACACTGGCTAGGGAGCTGGAGCTTGCAAGGCTGAGTTCAGGCTGACTCTCTGGAGGGAGTGTACTGAAAAGATCGCCACCGCCAGCTGGGTGCCCTGTGCATAGCATGTGCTGGATACTTTACACACTACATCTGCTTATCACATTTTACTTTATAAGCAAAGTCCCCTGCCCAAGGTCACACAGCTTCTGCATTAGAACGTGAAAGCTGGGGACTACAAGGCCTATGCTCCTTCCCTTACACTCTTATAGCCTAGGGACCCCCATTTGACTTCTGAGGACCCCTGCAGCAAGCCTTCTTCTGGCTAAGGATGCTCAACATAGCACAGACCATGACAGGTGAAAAATACCAGAGACACCCTAGCTGGATTCACAAGTAGCATTTAAAAATAACAAGAGAGGGAAGAAAAAGGGCAGGAGCTCAAGGCACTCACCGGCAGTTTGAGTGACCACAACAAATGACCAACCTGTTGAAAACTACCAAATAAATATCTTCAACCAGTCATTTTTATACCTGCAGCAGGTAGATGATAATGACAGTGACAGTAATGGCTTACACTGGACACATGTTATGTGCTGGGCATGACTAGAAGCTCCTGAAGTGTATAATTTCATTTAGATGTACAAGCAGGGGGAGATGTAGGAGCGAAAGTAAAACTCTAAAAAAACTCACCACTTCAGGTCGTTGGGCAAATTTATCTGTCTCCACCTCTAACACCTACTGAATCTCTCAAATTAACTGGAGGCCGTCTCTGGGAACTGTTATCTAGCTCCATGAAGCAAAATGTTTAGTATCTAAAGCACCAACCAGGGGCTGGCCAGTTAGCTTAGTTGGTTAGAGTTCACTGTTGCAACGTCAAGGTCAAGGGTTTGGATCCCTGTACCAGCCAGCCACCAAAAACAAAAAAGCAAAACAAAATGAAGCACCAACTGACCTGCAACTCTTCCTTGGTTTATTTAAACCAGCAAGATGAGTGTTATTTGCTTATTTCTCCTGCATTTGTTCCTTTTAGTATAAAAAAAAAATGTATTCTACATTCACCCAAAGGACTAGCATGGTCCCAGTTCACCAGGGAAATGGAGCTGCCAAATGTGTTACCACCTTAAGTAGGAAGAGTCCTAAATGGTGAGGGGGGTCAAGTGGAAAGGACATTCAAGGGCCATGAGACACCCTCCTGGGCAGCCAGCACCAAGAACAGAAAGGACCGGCTCTCATCAAAGGAAAGAGAAAGACACCAAAGACTCACTTGGTGGCTCGTTCTGAGATCCTCACTTCCAGCTTGTGATTATCCACGACGTGACCCTAAGAAATAAAACACGGCTTGTTCCTCTGTTCTTAGAAATACTCAGCAGTATCCTTGCCCTTCACCAGAGCGGAGCCCTGGCTCAAGGACAGAAGGGTGATGGTTCCCCAGCCAGAGGGACTAGTTGGAACCAGGGACAGAAAACAGCTTTTCCCAGAAATGGCTCCTGCCAAGCCATACCACAGCTGGTGGTCACAGAGACCCAGCCCTTGAATGTTCTCTTGAGCTGTGAGTAGGCCTTGACCTCTATGCCATGCAAGGGACACAGAATTTTCCATTGTTCATAAACACTTTTCAGGCAAAGGAAGCTCCTTAGGTATGGCTTGCAGAGAGTTTGATTTAGTTTGTAGGCTCTTTAGAAAAAATTCTAAATCACAGTGAAGCTGCATCTAAAGCTAGGCTCTAAAATCAGTCCCTCAAGGTAAAAATGGTGTATTAGCAAAATTACCCTTGAAAATCCCTTAAATCTCCCACAAAATACAGCACCCATAGCATTGTATAAACAATTCTTTGTGGCTATATGCACATATGTATGTATATAGTGACATACAGGATATAATACTGTATAAGTGCAAGGTGGAATCTTATTAGTACCTTGGATTATGTGGAAGAAAAAGATGACCACTGAACCTGTAGAGCTGAATGCAAGTTAAATGAGTACATAACCTCTGACATGGAAAGGCCTGGGACGTGGGGCACCTGGGGTGTGGGACTAAAAGCTTCTAGAGCTGAGGCCCAGCTCCCTTTAAGGTGGTGCACATTCTAGACGATTTTGCTCTCTGCAGCTCCAGCTCCTCCCTGGCTACTGAGAGTCTCACTTGTCCCTGGTACTTAGGGCCTAGCAGGACGGCATCTCTCCTCTGTCTGAACAGGACATTGAATCTACTCCAAACACCTCTTGGTTCAGCCCCACTCTCCCCACCTTCATCCACCCTACCTCCTCCCTGGCCCAAGCTACCATCATCTCCTACCTGCCCTCCTACATCCAGTCTCCAGGCAGCAGCTGGAGACTGTTCTAAAGCATAAATCAGACCCTTCCACAGCGTGCTCAAAGCCCCCTGCCTCTCACTGCCTTTATGCTGAGTTCCACAGTCCTTACAACGGCCTTCAAGATCCTACCCTGCACACCTCTCACCTCATCTTGAACCTGACTCCCCTACCCCCCTTCCCACCCTGGCCACACTGGCCTCTTTTTGCTTCTCAAACACATGAAGCCATTCCCACCTTAGAGTCCCTGCCTCAGACCCTTTTGAACATGCTGTTCCCACCTCCTGAACTCCTTTCCTCCCTGGGTAGCTGCCTTCTTCTAGTCAATGAGGTGTCAGCTCAACTGTTACCTCCTTAGAGAGGCCCACCTTCCCCACCAGAGAAGCCCACACAAGGGTCTCCCCCAGGCCTAGCACAGTGCCTGGAGAAACCAGGCCCTCGATAAAAATGATGTGGACTGAATATGTGAACGAACTATGGTGAACATGGAGTGTTGAGAAAGGTTCTTAATTTTTCTTGGGCACGGTCTCCTGGAGAACTGGCAAAAGCAATGGGACCAGGAAAATGGGGACTTAATACACATTCCTGCTCCATTTCAGAGGGCCAATGGGACCTCCCACCAACTGCCAAGTGCCTCCGTGGATCTCAGCTGAGAATCCCCACCTCACCTGCAGCTGCTTGAGAGCTTTCTGGGCCTGTTCTGGCTTCCTGTATTCCACAAATCCAAACCCCATGGAAAGCAGTGCTCCTGAAAGAGAGGTGGAAATCACACCAGTGGCGTGGGTGGGGGAGAAGTAAAGAACAAACACAAGACCAAGGGTGGGGGCTCCAGGTGGGGCTAGGACCTCTGCTCTATTTTCTTTTTTCTTTTCATACCCCTCTTCATTCCCCAAAAGATTTCAGCTCCTGGCCTACCATTTATTACTACTCATTCCAATGAATCAGCCAAGGAGGTAATATGGCCACCACCTGAGGCCAAGCTGACCAATAATTAACAGATGATTGACATGATAATTAACTTCACAACAGAATTCTGCCTTTGGGAGAGAGCTTGAACTAAAAGGGATGACCATAGCTACAACAAGCAGCAAAACCTCTACCTGGGCAGTCCCCTACCTAAACACATAATGCACAAAATGAATATGTGTGTGAAAGTCACTGGCACCAAAGGCTTGCTCTTAACAAGTATTTCTGACCATCCAATTACATTCGGTTCCTGGGTTTCAGACACAAAGTTCGGACAGGGAAGGCAACTGTGTTATTTCAACTTATCTGGTTCCCTACTTCTAGGTAGTGAATAGCTAAAGTTCAGATGACATTGTGACAATTTTATCAGAAACTTTTGCTTCCTGCGCATACGTATGAGGGTACTTTAAAAAGTTCGTGGAAAAATGGAATCGAAAGATAATATGAATCTTTCCATGAACTTTTTGAAGACCCATCATATAATACATGTGTGTATGGACACATGTATAAGGGGGGAGGAGGGAGTTCATTCACAGGGCACTGAAAAATATAAGATCTCTAATTACATCTTGCCTTTTTGACTCAAAATTGGATGCATCTCCCCATCCTTGACCCAGCATTTCTACAGACTTGTTAAGTTTATTTTTTTTCACAATTGTACTCAAAGAGGATTGGTTTAAGGCTGATGGGTCCAAAAGAGGCTCGAGATTCTCTACCTTTGACTCACTTAGCAGTTCCTATCCTCTACTGTACTGTTGGTGAGGCCTTTGCCCTTGAACTTCCATTTGCAGCAAGTGTTATAAAACGGGGCCGAATGCACTAAGAAATTCCATTAATTGTCCAAATGTGGCTCAAACGGAACTGTGGGCTGACAGGCAGCAGTCCCCCAAGGTGACTTTAAATGTTGGTTCTTCAAGCAGGTACTTGCAAGCTCTCCTCTGGAGGCTCAAGGTTGGTGATATTTGTGTACATATGATATTTAAAAATTGCATTGAGATTGTGTGAAAAGTAACCATGAGAAAGTCAAGTGCACTTCCCAGCCACTGACACTGCAGATAGATCCACTCTGTGCCCCTCCCTATGTCCTGGGAGGCTAACCTCTATAGACAGCACTGCCTGGGCTCCCAGCCTCCTGGTTTCTTGTTGGGATTAGCCAGCAGGACGCCTGATCTGAGACTGGAGAGTGGAGGAGAGAGTTCGTCCACACCCCCCACCCACCTCCCTGCTTTGGTGTGGTTCTGCAGCAGCCACGTCCAATTCACAGCCTCAGCTCCTGGTTATTTCGTGGCTCCAACTCTCAACTGAGCTCTGGTCACACTATGTCCTCCCATGCTCTTTTAGGCTTAGTGGGGAAAAGACATTCTCTCTATATGACCGGTTGCCTGGACAGCCCTATGGGTTCCCAGCCTGCACCCTGGCAGGGACCCTTGGTCCCTTCATCAAAAACTTCTCTTCCACAACCCCAGCTGAAGCTAAATGAGCTTTCTGTTTCCTGCTGCAACCCTGACCAATATGCTTCACCTAGATTTCCCCCAAACTGTGAGGGATGGGCCCCAGAGAACAGGGCTCTCAAATAGACTTTTGAAAAGAGAGTGAATACTTTAAGAGCTGCTTACAACACCAAAAGATCACATAACTATTTCTAAAGCACGCTGAAGAGTGCTCCCAAAGGCAAAGGCAGCCTCTAGAGCATCTGACTGCAGAGAGGAACACAGCAACCTGGACAGAGCAGGTGACACTTCTGCTGCTGGCCTGGGTGCATCTCTGCCTAGTCTGACTCACCTCCTAGACTTCAGGGATGACTTCCTTTGCTGAAATTCCTGCAAGTTACCCAATGCCCCAGCAAGTTATCCTTAACTCTTTCCTTATATCCCAAACTAGATCTGAATTTCCTGGAGGACATGGATGTTATGTGTTGAACTGTCCCCCAAATCCATTTGTTGAAATCCAAACCCCTAGTATCTCAAAATGTGATCTTATTTGATAGGCTCTTTAGAGATATAATCAAGTTAACATGAAGTTATTAGCGTGGGACTTAACCAAATACTAGGGTGGGACCTAATCAAATATGATTGGTATCCTTTAAAATGGGGGTGGGTGAGTGGATTTGAACACAGGACAGGCATACACAAGGAGAATACCATGTGAACATGAAGATGGCCGTCTACAAACCAAGGAGAGAGGCCTAGAACAGATCTTCCCTCACGGCTTCGGAAGAAACCTCCCCTGCCAACACCTAGATTTCAGATTTCTAGCCTTTACAAGATAAATTTCTGTTGTTTGAGCCACCCAGTCAGTGGTACTTTGTTATGGCAGCCTGAGCAAACTTCCATGCCACCTATCTGCTTAAAACCCTCTGTGGCTCCCCAGTACCTCAGGGGGAAAGTCCAAACTCCTCTGCATGGCATAAAAGCCACTTTGTGATGTGGAGTCTGCCTATCTTTCTAGATGCCTCTCCTGCCTCTTCCTCAACACACTTAGTCCCTGCAGTCCCTTCTGCACATTGTTCCCACCATCTGACTGCTGTGCCTCCCTACCCTCCAAGCCTCTGCCTGACATGGAGACTCCTGTACTGGGCTCCTGTCCACACTCCTTGTCACACTGAGCTGCAAACACCAGCTCATCTGTCTCTCCAACTAGATGGTGAGCATGTGGGGGCAGGGACCATGTAACTAATGCTAGAAGGCCCCAGGAACTGTTTGAGGAATAAGTGAACAGAAGACACCTTGGCTTGGCCACCCAGCCCTCTATACATAGCAGGTGCTAGGGACATAGTTTTTGCCTGACTCATGTGGCATCCCTACAATCCTGCCAAATTGAAGGGACTCAGGATGGGAACTGCATGTCTGTGAACAAGCAAGGACTTGGCCCTGCCCATCCTTTGCAAGGAGCCAGGGCTGGAGAAGAGCCAAGTAGAGGCCAAGAGACCCATGACAACACCCAGGGCCGGACGGAGAGATGAGGTGGTCTCTGCCTGGCCCATGTACCCACTGGCCAGGGAAGTTACATGACTAATAACTGACTTAGTGGAATGTTCCAGAAGTTCTACATCTTGGTTATTTTCTGTGGAAGGGAAGAGGGAATAACCAAGATTGGTCATTTCTTGCTATTTCCTAGGAAATTTCCCCAGCACAGAGGTGCTGAAAGGAGGCAGAGTTTTCTGCTACTGAATGGTGTCACAAACGGCACTAGTCCGAAACCATCACTGACAGGCTAAGGCGGGGAAGGGTCTAGATGCAGAAGAACCTGAGATGCAAGACTGCTCCTACTGAAAAACAGGAGTCTCCGGGAAACAGAGAGGGACCACTTTAGCCAGGCCACAGGACAGAGTATGAGGGTGACAATGCTTCAGAATGAGAGGACCTTCAGCACAAGTGAGAGTTACCCCAGCCCTGTGCCCAAAGCTGCACAGTGTCCTTTAGAATCATTTCTCTCTGATTCAGATTTCATATGGAATACCTGCTTTGCTCTTCTTCTTGGAAATAGAGCAGCTCTTCACCATTCCCACTTTGGAAAACACCTGAAAAAGAACGTTAACGTATCATCAGCAGTTCCAGGCCCATCTGAAACCCGTGCAGGCATATCTTACAGGACAGAGGCCACACACCCAAGCACAGGCACCAGCAAGACAAAGACAGAAGCAGAGCTGACACCTGGATTGAGCTACTGTGGCCATGCCCTGTCCTCAACCCTTCACATGCACTAACTCACTCAGTGACCTGGGGTAGGCATTATTATGCCGTATTTTTCAGATGAAAAAACTGAGATTCAAAGGGGTTAGAGATGATACCCATGGTCACAGAGCCAGGAAGTGCCAGAGCTGAAATCTGAACCCCAGTATCTGGGCTGCAGAGCCCAGGCTGTGAACCACCATGCAGGTGAGGGCCCCCGCCCAACACTATACCCTCTCCAGACTTGCCATGTTAACATCTTGGCGTCCCCAAAACATTTTGAGGTAATAAGTGATGACCTGCTTTATGTAAACTGGACAGACACTTAGGGTCCCCCAAATGGCAGCTGGGCTGGTTTCTTGTTCTACTTATAGAGGAAAGAACTGGGGCGCAGAACAGTCAAGAGATTACTGCAGATAATGCAAGAGGGACTTGCATGGCCCATCCTGACCCATCTCACTCCCCCGTACCTAATGTCCAAATAATTTTTAAAAAGATTTTAAGTCTTATTCAACTCTATCTTTCCCTTTACTTTTTCTGTCTCCCTTGCTAGAATTTGAAACCCAGACAGGGGAAAATCCACATCTATCTGGTTCACAGCTGTGTCTTCAGTACCATACACAGGGCCCAGGGAAAGGCAGGGGCCTAGTGAATGTTCACTAGATGAGCAAACTGGAGGCAGAGGGAGAGGGAGAATACTAATCAACCAATACAAGCAGCAGACATTTATTGACTCTTTTGTTCTAAGTGTCAAACACTTTAGTTGGATGATCTCAATCATCTTATTCAAATCTTCAAAACAAGCCCATGAGAAGATTCTATTAACATCCCCATTTGACAGATAAGGAAACTGAAGCATGGAAAGGCTGAAGGACTTGCCCAGGGCCACACCATCAGCAAGGAGTGAAGCCAGGACCCAGACCCTGAAGTCTGAGCCCTGGCCATGGCTCTACTCAGACAGAGCACTGAGACAGGAGTCCTGTGAGCGGGGTGCTCCTACCCACAGAGCCTCTAACAGGCTGTGTGACCTCAGGATAGTGGACTGATCTCTCTGAAACTCGTCTCTACATGTGTACTATGAAGAAACTGGACTAGATCATTGTATTTATGCTGTGCCAAACCCTATTTATAGAAATGACAAGTCTCCCTGGAGGGAATTTCTAGTCCAGTGAGAGAGCCTGCAGACCTTAATACTTTGGAACGGTAGGCCCCATTTCCTGATTTCTGGCCCAGTTCCTTCTAGAAGACCCCGATTTCTGGTAGCGCTCATTTGGCATTTGAGTTTGTATCCTTTTATCCCCTGCTCTCTTAATAAAAATGCGAAAATCTCAGTCCATGCATGGACTCCAGGTGGGGGATGGACACTCACTTACTGAGGTGTCTTCTATGTATTCCCACCAGGCTGGGAGCACTGTGGTGATGTTCGCTTTTGGGTAGTTTACATCACAGAAACAATTTGAAAAGGTGCGGGGAAGAGCTAACTCTTTTCTAAATATATAACACAAACACTGACTATCATCTTTGTATTCCACATGGCTCCCCAAACATTCTGACATGTCCACTTATGTATATGGTGAAGCCCCTCCCAGGTCCCCTTGCTGCCCTTGCTACTACTCAAGTGTCTGGCTGAGATGACCACCGGATAGCCCAGCAGAGCCTTCGAGTAGGTGGCAGTCAACTGTGGTCAAACTACACATGAACATGAGTTATGTTTAAAGTTAGAAGAAATGCAGTAGCTACATGGGCTTCTCTGTCCCACACCCCTTCTTCCTGTTCTGAGAAGCCACTCACTTCCTTCAGCGTCTCCTCTGTTGTGTCGAAGTTGATGTTCTTGATAAACAGAGTACACCCTGGGAGGCTCTCTTCTTCTTCTTCCTCCTCCTCCTCCTCCTGCTCTTCCACCTTTGCTAAAGAGTCGTCTGCTCCTCCTTCTGTTGGCTTTTCACCTTCTGGTGTCTTGCTGTCTGATACTGGACCCCATCAAAAATAAAAAACAAATCCATTAAATGATGTCTAACCCACCAAAGCCCCAGAGCCTAAAGGACAGAACCTACAAAATCAAAGGGGTTCTGCCTCTGTAGGTAGTGTCAGGAAGGGACAATGCAATTCCCAACTTATGCTGAGGGTCTGCAACTGGAGAGAGAGAGAGAATGTCCTGCCCCTGCCTCTGTTTTAAAGACAAAGAAATATAAAACACAGACTAAAAACTATGAGCCTTAAATAGGACTAACCCACCCTAATTTGAACTCCAAAATAAATTACTAGTGAACTGTTTTACTGACTCATGAACCTAAGCAAGATATTTTTTTCTCAAAACACAGCATTTAGTGGACTTTCAAACTCAAATGCAACCTAAAACTTTTCAAAAACTACAAAATGGGAGCAAAACTTAGAACATTCTAAATATCTCTTGACCTAAAGGATGTTATATTTGATTAAAATTCCCAGTATACATTACTTAAGGAAGTGTATACATAAAAGAAGTGTCATTTTGTCTATACACGACATATTAAATTGAGAGTTATGCATAAAAGTGAAAAACTGAAAATATACCTGTCTACAAACAAGAGATTAGGTAAGTTATAGTCCCACCAAAGGCTGGAATAATATGTAGTCATTAAATATGTGTCCAGAGAATGTTTAACAACATGGAACAATGTTCATAATAATAAAAAGAGAAAAACTAAGATATAAAAATTGTACATCTTAATTCTAACCACGATCTGTATGCTGTTTATGAGAAAGCACACCTGTGCACACACACAAACACACATACCCATCTCAAGATGACAGAAAGGAAATGCATAAAGTGCTTGGGGTTATTTCTAGAGAAGGGGATTCTAGGTGGCTGTCCTGTCAACGTGTTACCACGACCCCTTGGCACCAGTTCTGCTTTGAAGGAACAGCATTTCAGGGAGAGGGAAAAGCAAGCGTGAAGTTGTCAGTGAGCAGGAACTGTGTGTGTGTTGTGTGTGTGTGTGTTGTGTTGTGTGTGTGTGTGTGGCTGCAGCTCAGGGTGAAAGGAGTGGGGAGACTGGGTGGGCTGCCTAGCTTGGTGCTAAGAGTGTAGATTTCACCTGAGGGTGATGGAAGCCTCAGAAGGTGAGAACAGGACAGTGACAGGGCCTTTCAAGA
Source organism: Cynocephalus volans (assembly GCF_027409185.1). NCBI lineage: Eukaryota > Metazoa > Chordata > Mammalia > Dermoptera > Cynocephalidae > Cynocephalus > Cynocephalus volans. The sequence continues at coordinate 191,067,403 of NC_084461.1, forward strand.
AATCCTTCTTCAAGGAAATGTGTTCAGTTTGATTCAGCCTCCCCACTGTCTCCAAGTCACATGATCAGGGCCCAAGGGCAAATCTCCCCTCCACAGACAAGGCTTCTGAAGCTATTCCCACATCCCCCAGGAAAGGCGCCCCAGTCATTGCAATTCTTCAAAGCAGACTGTGCCCTCACACCCTGCACCCTCATTGCTGCTGAGCAGGAAGCCACCTCCCTTCCCAAAGATTTCAACCCTGCACACCCAGGTGGCGGCTGGCAGGATGTTCTTTGAGGTCACACGGACAGGTGGCCTGCAGCCGATGGAAACAGCCCGCTTCACCCCCACACACCTTCTCTCAAATAGTTCAAACTTCTGTGTGACCTAAATGGGCTTCTTGGGGTTCAAATCTGTTTCACACACTCTCGTGCCAAGCACCAAAGATGTATGTCTCCCCTGCCCTTTCTGAGGCAAGTCTCATGCTTTCAAGCCCTAATTAAGCTTCAAAGCTTTCTCATAAAGCAACCCTTTTAAGCCCTAATGGAAACAGCTATGGTGATAATGTTTTCTCTTTAACATCAGTTGAACATGCAGCCTTCGCCCCTCCAGCTCTCTTGGGGTAAGCCCAGAACCCAGACTTAGGCCCTGGGACAGAAAGAAGAAACCAACATAAAGGCTCCTCCCCCACCCAGAAAACTAACACAATTTACCCAACAAGAGACTCCATGGTGTGGCCATTTATACACAAAACCCAATTCAAAGAAAGCAAAGTGGGAGGAAAAGCATCACTAACAAGGAAGCTAAGCAAAGCTCGCAAAGCAGCTGACTTCAGGGCCTGAATGAGAACTTTAATCTGTGACCTTCAGAGATTGGTATTTCCACCCCACTGGCTCTTCCTGGCATTCCAGTGTCAGAGATGAAAGAAAAAAGAATACTGACTAGATCTCCTACTATGCACCAGGCCCTTGGCAAGAGGCCTTAAGTACACTGTCTCATTCATGACCACAGCAGCCACAATCACAAAAGATGAGTGGCCCAAGGAAAATTTTGGAGGCTGTGTCTACACCCTAAATCTCAGGCACCTTCAGGTTGGCAAGACAGGTTCATGAAAACCGAAAAAAACATTTTACAGAGAAAAGAGTGATGGGGTGGGAGATGGTGACCAGGAGGGCTTATGGCCAGTTTAAGGGGACAGCCCCTCCTGGCACAGGGGGAGGTCAACCGAATGTGACCAGAAGTTCGGATCTTCTGAGAGAAGCTGAAAATTCAGCTTTTTGCAGGAAAACCCACGGTTTTTAAATCTTGGTGACTTAACCCAATGGCATGTGGCTTTTGTACTAGGAAGTGGCCAACAAATAAACCAGCTCACGAGGACCTTTGTGCTCTGCTCTACGCATCTGGCCTGTGCACAGACTGTCAGCAAAGACTAGTGGCCCTTCTCTTGTCCTCTCGCAAGGGCCTGGAGCCCAGCCACTTCCCAGCATGGCATTCCGGGAGTTTGAGACTCACAAGGACAACAACCTGGGGTGCCCTGCAGCCCTCAGTGTGGCCGGAGTCTGTCCGCCTGCCCCTCTGGCCCATGAGAGGTGCCTGGTCTGCCTCTAAGAGCTTGTTAGAATGGTCACAGGCACCTGGCCAGGGAGGTGTGTTGTTTGGGTTTAGTGACAGAGCTGAGCTGAGCTTAAGCTTAGGGTCGGTAGCTCAGGAATGGATGGATCCCTTCCCTGGCAGGTCAGCCACCCTCTGCCCCAGCCCAGGAAGAACGAGGGGGACCTACCTGGGGTGTGCGGCTGGCCTACTATGGGTTCAACTGGCTCTTCTAACTCCAGTAAGTCAACCAACACCCCTGACCCCCAGTATCGGAGGAACATCTGGCATGAAATCAATGATGTGTTTAAATGCGGCCTGGCTTCCTCCAACAGCACAGGCCCCGGCTGACTCAGGAGACGTCATTCTTTCCCGAAACCTCTGCATCCACCGCAACAAACTTGTTGTGCCTAAGACTTCCCCTGCATGCTGGAAAAACTAACCACACAAGCGCATCACAGTCTTCAGAGACCTGCTGAAGAAAGGGGGCCTGGGGAAAATGAGAAGGGGGGCCCACAGAGTGCAGCGAGGAGATGGTGCAGAGCTGTAACGAGCCCACGGGTGGGGCAACAAGAGGGAGCCGGGTCAGTCCCAGCTCTGTCACCTACTGGCTGCGTGGCCCTGGGCGAGTGACTTACCCACTCTGCCTCAGTATCCTTATCTATAACATGGAGTTTAATAAAAACCGCATACATGCTTTTGCACTTTGCTGGGTTGTTCTGAAATATAAGTGTCCACTACGCTATCCACACGCCTGTCCGAGGCACCATCACCTCTCATCTTGATGACTGAGAAGCCTCCTCGCTGGCCTGTGACCTCATTCCTTGCCCTTGTCCCTATCCGTTCCAACAGCAGGGACCTCTTTTCTGATTGCCAAGCCTGCCAAGCCCCTCCCCACCACAGGGCATTTGCACGTGCTGCCCCTGTCCCCATTCTGCTCACCTCCCGCCTTCCCAGGCCTGGCTCCTTCTTCCCATCAGGTCTCAGCTCAAACATCCTCCCCAGAGAGTTCTTCCTGTCCACTCTCCGAGACTGGTTACTCACTGTCGCATTCCCTGGTTTCCTCTTTTCAGAGTACTTACCCTGTTCTGAAATCACATTTATCTGTTTGCTTCTCTGTCTGTGTCCCTAACTGTAAGGGGAGCTCAATGAGGACAGGACCCAGCCTGACTCAGTTACTGTAGCATTCCAGCACCGGGCCCAGAGCAGATGCTCCAGAAATACTCATGGATGATAGATATGCTGGGCACTCAGCATGTGCCCGGAATACAGCAGGTGCTCAGCAAAGGGCACTCCCTGTGCTCCGGGGGAGCTGTAGGGTCTTGGGTAAGAACACAGACCTCAAAGCTGATGGCTTGGGTCACATCCGGCTCTCTCCACATGTGAGACCTCACACAATACACTCCACCTCTTTGCACTTCCTTCTTTCCATCTAAAAAAGGGGATGGCAGTAATGGTGCCTACTTGCAGGACGATTACAAGAATCATGCATAGAAGCCTGTTAGGGCTGTGTCTGGGACCGTAGGGAGTGCCTGAGAAATAAGTTTCAGTATTCTTAACAGCTCCCCATGTCCCCACACTGCACAGCCAGGCCTTGATGAGGAATCCAGGGTAAAATGTCGGAAATCCCTAACCCTGGGAGAGAGAAGACAGCTTGGCTGCAGGGAGCAGGCCCTCCTGTCCCTGCTCCCTGCAGGGTGGGACGCCTGCTGCAGGCTTCTGAGCAGGCCAGCCAGCGCCACATGTCAAGCCCAGGGGACAGTGTCTCTGCTGGCCACCAAGGCACCAGGTTAGGCCCTGCTGTGGTCCATGCTGTGTCCACAGAGATGTGGAGACAGTCAAGAGCCAACATGACAAAGCCAAAGGTCATTTTAAAAAGATGCTCCTGGCCCCAAGTGGGGAGACAGAGATGAGAAAGAAAAAATAAGGCATTGTGAAACTCAAATAGATGTTTGCCAACAAAATCACCAGGCACCAGAAAAAGAGGGAAGAAAGGAAGCAGGGTTGGGCTGGGGGGTGGGGAGGACTCAAAAGCAAGGTGGGCTGGAGGGGGCTGGGAGATGCAGGGGAAAATGTGCTTCCTTCCATAGTTAGCACAATGAAATCCAGTCACGCATCGCCACATGGGGCTTTATTATAATCAGGCCACAGAATTTACTGCAGCCCCCTCCCCTTCCCAGGCTCTCCAGGCTAAGGCTGACAGCAAAGACTGTTATCAGTTGCAAGCAGCTTTTCAGGACCTCCCCCCGCTCTGAGCCCTTTATCTGGAGGTGAGGGTCTTGGTTGTGGGGAGATAAAACATGCTGCACCCCTCCCTCGAGACTGGTACAGAGAACAGAGGAGTTGTGCAGAAGAAGGGGGGTAAAAAAAAAAAAAAAAAAAAGGCCACTCTCCTCCTGCTCTCCTTCCTTCAGAGCCTGAGAAAAGCCAGGGCTTCAGGCCGAGTCTCCCCAGCCCTGGTCGTCCCCCTGCAACAGTCAGGGATCAGGTGAAGCTTCTGGAACAAAGTGAAAAGGGCGGGGGTGGGGGAGGAGCAGGTGAAAAGGAACAGCACAGGGGACGGGGGAGGGGCTGTATATGGGACAAGAGCAAGAAAAGAGACAAAAAGGGCAAAGGGAGGGCCTTGAGATCAGTTCTGTGGGAATTCACCGCTGACGTAGGACTCAGCAGGGCTTGAAATCAGCACAGACATGCACAACTTCCCGGCCCCAAATCGGGCAGCAGCTGTGCCCCCTGCTCCTACCGCAAAGGCCTCCTTTGTGTGAGTCACAGTCAGGCCCTGGAAACCAGCCCCTCTGGGAGGTAGAGCCTGTCAGGGACTCTCTCAACACTGAAATGAAGGCCTGGGAAAGCAGAGGACACTGGGGGCAGGTGGGCGGGGGAGCACTAACTTCAGAGCCCTGGACGCTGTCTCTGAGACGCCTCCCTCATTGTGCTCCACAGCATTTGTGTACCCAGGGCCCACTTCGGTTATGACTTCTGACATCTCAGCTGTACCCCACCAGCCCGGGAGCTCCTGGGGAAGAGGGTTGTGTCGGGTCCACCTTGGTCACCCCAGCTCAGCGGCAGGCACGAGGGTGGTGCTCGTGGCTGAGTTAAAGACCACCCACACTCACTTGGTGCTGCAGGACTACCAACAGCATGCGTGCAATGGTGACTTGCACTCAGCATCTCACTCCATCCTTGCAAATGCCTTAAGGCTGCTGTGGTTAGCACCCCCATTTTACAGACATAGAAACAAGCCTTGGAAAAGAGGCAGCTTGCCTGGTTATAGAGCTAGGAGGGGGCTGGAAATCGCACGGTGACTTCCCCAGGAGCTCTCAGCCTCACGTTATGAGGAATGTCAAGTGCTCAGCTGGGCCAAGCACGGGGTCAATGCCGCTTTTGCCCTTGGGCTCACTCAGAACACACTTCCTGATTGCTTCTAGGTGCCCGGCACTTTTCTGGGAGCTGAGATGCTGAGCAAGGAGGAAGAAGTACCTGACTTGGGCAGTAGACACTGTAGTGGGGGAGTCAGACAGATCTAAGGAAACAAACCAAGCCATGATGTAATTCCAGGAAGCCACATGTGCTTGAAATAAAATAAAGGGTCACCTTAGGGGGTGGCACGAATGGGAGCTGCTACCACTAGTACTGCAATGGTTGGTGTCACACCAGCCATGACCTAACAACTGAAAACAAATCCTTAAACCTAAACAAGCTCCTGCTGTGTGCCAGAGGATTGGACACAAAGACAAGTGTGACCCAGCCCTACGTTTCAAAGGGACAGAGAGGCATATCTTCAAGCATTTACTCACTCCCCAACACATTTTTATGGAGCTGCCCTGTGCCCAGGGCCTCCTGGGGGCTAAGCACCCAGCAGTGCAGGAAACAGCCCTGCTCCCTGCCCTCCTAGTTTCCAGTCTGGTTGAGATGGATGTGAAAACAAGTAAAACAAACACATAAAGAGAATAAGTATAAATTGTGACAAGTGTCAGAAGAACACAGTGAAGGAGAGCATTACTACAACATGGGGTGTTAAGGGACGCCCCAACCCCTACTGACCTTAACATATGCATTCTGCTTCTGTACAAATCGCTTGCTAAAATAAATGGGGGAATAAACAGAGTAGCATGGCCAACGCCATTTTAGGCGGCTCTGCCATTTTAGCCTGTAAAATCCCTATGGGGAATCCAGGGTGGGGAGGGGCTACAGGGTTAACCACAAAATTAGCTTATGTATCGCTGGCTTGCTTGCATTGGCTAGATTGTGTCAGGCACGAAAAATTCCCGCCTAGCTAAAAATAAAAGCTGCAAGAGGTTTCAACTCGGGGCTGCGCTTCTCGATTGGCCTGCATAGCCCTGGCTGCCAGAAATAAACTCTTTTCCTTTTTCTATCACCCGGTTCTCGTGGGCAAATTTCTTTTACCCGTCGGACATTGGCCGTAACAGTGGAAACGAGCACAGCTGCATGGACGTGGTCAGGGAGGCACCAGGCTTCCCGGGTCTGCCTCCTGCCACTGCCCCAGCAGGCCGCCATGGGTCTGTTCTCAGGGCCCCTCGATCCTGGCCAGTCTTTGTGCTTGAAAGGCGGACTCACTTTGGGCCAAAAAATATTACTCCAGTTCAAATGTAGTAACTGAAGTGAAAACCAAGGTAGCTGATGATCGGGGTGACGGTGAGTTAACAAGCCATGACTATATAAAGAGAATCATTTTGATGGGAGCTTATGCAGGCTTTGAAGGGAATCCTAATCCAAACTGTGGACAAAGCTAACTCACAAACACGGGCTAGTGAGGGGCTGCTGAAAGGTCTGTGCCAACAGTCATTAACCCCAATGACTGGGGATGCTTTCGCATGCTCACGAAGCCAAGGGACTGACGGGTTTTACTTCCCAACTAGAACAAGGCTTCCTGAACAGCAGTTCCCCGATGCCTTGTACCAACCAGGTCATCCTGAAGATCCACAATGAAACAAGGAAATGAGAAATACAGACAAGGTAGGGAGGTTCCTGTACAGTCAAGGCTATTCAATTTAAATAAGATTTTCAATCCTAAATTTGACAATTTCCCCCTCTCTACTTTTTTTTGATGTAAAATATTTTCTTTTTTAAATATGAGAACAATTGAAATGGTAAATGGGGCAACTTATTACCTTTTTTTTCTTTACATCTCATTTTAATAAACAACTGGTAACCCCACTGTGTGTGTGTGTTGTGGGGGGCGGGATGGGGGTATTACTGATTACTGATGAGCAAAATCTTAACATCTGGGTAAAATGACCTCCATAGTCCTTTTCAAAACTTTTCTAAAGGTCTTAGATTCTAAGATGTGGTCACAGTCCCCACACTAAGAGGTTCTCAGCAGGGAGCTGCACCAACCCCTAGGAGGCATCTGGGAATGCGTGGGGGTGCTGAAGGTAGTCACAGTGACTGGGGGCACTAATGACATTCAGCGGGTGGGGTCTGGGGATGCAAAATGTCTTGTGATTTGCACAACAGTCCTAACAAGGAAGAACCATCCTGCCCCAAATGCTGATGATGCCCCCTCGCCCCAATTGCAAAGCATTAACTAGGGAGTGTGAGCCGCCCTGTCTGGCCACCAGTGGCTTTTCTTTCCTGTCTCTGCAGTCACTGGACACCAGAGGGCACCATGCCACTCAAGGACACTTGAGAATAAGTGTCTCCACCAGCCACTCTCCCCTGGAGGCATTCTGGCCCATCTATGTAACAAGAAGGTTGTTTTCACTTGCTCTGTTCTAAATCCTTATGAATAGAATGTAATTTTTCCCCCACAATCTTTAATTGATAAACTAAAAGTTGGTTACCTTATATTGCACCCATAATTTTGACACTATTTTTTGAAGGATGTGCCTATAAAATCTGAGTTGAGACTCACTGGTCACCAGGATGAACAAAGAACTTTAAACCCGAGGCCTAATGAATGGTTTCGTGCTGCCCCCTGCCCTCCTCCCTTCGCTCCCCTGCTGTCCCAGGGCATCCTGATCTCTTACCAGTTTCTGGCTCTGCCTTGTCCTTTTCCACAGGTTCCACTGGCGAGTCTCGGGGCTCTTTCTTCTGTGGGGCAGCGCTGGAGAAGACGCCAATTGGAGCCCACTCCAGATACAGGGGGACATGGTGGAACTGCAGAGACGGGGGTGATGGCCCTGTGTCCTCATCATAGCACACAGCTGGGAAGAGACTCAGTCCCATTCACAGATGAAGAGCCTGAGGGTCAGAGAGGACAGCGACCCACGCAGGGAACAGAGCCAGAAAGAAGAGCACAGCCCAGAACCCTAGGTGCTGCCTACTCCGAGAACAACACTCAGGTCCCCTTGACGCATCTTGGGTGCAGGGGAAAGGCTCAAGTATCTATTGCCCCTGGACACATGATGGCTACAAGCCCCCTCTGTGTTCTCCCTAATCAGAGTATGGAACAGGGAGCAGGACAAGGGGAAGCAGAGTCGCTGGTAAAGTGCAGCTCTCTAGGAGGAAGTGTAGTATGCCAGGAAGAGAACATGCTTTCTTTTCCACCATATGCATACCGTCATAGGCAATGCAAGTACACGTCTGTGTGTGCACAGATAGTTTTTAAACAAGGATAAGCAAGATGCTGATAATAGCTGCCTCAGTGGTACGGAGCTGGGGAGCTGCAGGACAAGCGTGGGAGGAAGACTTGTCCACGTGTCCTTTCTGAATCTTTCCAAATTCCATACAAGCCTTACAAATGAATTACATTCAGGAAAAAAACACATGTTGGGGAGTGAGACGACAGGAGTTCTGACAGTTGCTTGTATGACTTTCCAGCTGTGTGGCCCTGGGTCTCAGTTGAGGCTCTCCGGGCCTCGGTTTTCACATGTGCGAATTGAAGACAGCAATGGTATTGTTGGGAGGAGTTAGTGAAATAGCCACGGTCAAAACAAGCAGGAGGTCTCGCCTCGTCGCTGCCCTTGACCTGCTGCTCACACATAGGGAGAGACTTCTGCTGACAGGCATGTCCTCCCCAAGCAGGGGAAGGAGGAAAGGATGGTGCCCACATTCCAGGGGGTGCTCATGTCTCAGTCGTGGGGCCCCACCTAGGTAACTGCTCTGTGGGTCAGGCACAGGCCGACTTCCTGAGAGCTTTGTAGGTACAGAGCTCCAAGCTGGGGATGATTATGGGGCTGGAGCAGCAGAGGATGAGAATTCATTTTCCCACCTGCAAAATGGGGACATAAACAGCTTCCTCTAAGGATCACTGGGGGGACCAAGGTCTGCAAAGCACTGAAGTGCCTGGTAAACAGAAACTACTTGTGGTGGGTTGAATGGTGGCCCCCCAAAGATATGGCCATCTCTGGATACCCCAGAACTTGTGAATGTGACCTTCCATTGGAAAAAAAGGGTTTCTGCAAATGTCATTAATTGAAAGATTTTGAGATGATATTATCCTTGTGGGCCCTAAATCCGATGACAAGGGTCTTTATAAGGGAAATATGGAGGAAGACTTGAGACAAAGAAGAGACTGCCACATGAAGATGAAGGCAGAAAGTGGAGTGATGCAGCCATAAGCCAAGGGATGCTTGGAGACACCATAAGCCAGAAGAGACAAAGAACAGCTTTCTGGGGCCTTCAGAGAGAGCATGGTCCTACTGACACCTTGATTTCACACTTCTGGCCTCCAGAACTGTGAAAATAAACTCCTATTATTGTAAGCCACCCAGTTTTTGGTAATTTGTTACAGCAGCCACAGGAAATAAATACACTGCTGTTTCCTTTGTTTTTTTAACAAGGAACTAAGGCGTGCTTTCTGGAGGATGGTTTAGAGCTTCCCTTTCCCATTCTTCCCATCCAGAGATGTTCTCAGGGGTGGGGATGGTAGTACGGATAATATCCAGAACTGTGATAGAGATGGGTGGTTTTTGGACTGAGCTCCCACATGCCAGGGCTATACTAAGACTGTCAATACCCCAGCTCACTGCATCCTCTCCCTTGAAACAGCTCTCGGTCCTTCTCCAGCTCATCTCTGGCAGCCCTACCTTGGAATAGGCCAGGTTTCTGAAGGCCTTGCGGGCCTCCAGTGGTTCCAGGAACTCCACGATGGCAGTGATGCCGCCCTCAGGCAGCAGCACGCGGCCCAGGCTGCCAAAACGGCTGAAGATCTCCTGCAGCTCAGCTGCCAGGGTGCCTGCTGGGAGGTTCTTCACCAGAATCACTGTCTTGCTTCGCTCTGCTGCAGCCTGCAGGGAGATGAATACAGGTAGGATGGCACGAGGGAGGGTCCCAGCCCTTGATAGCTGTATTGATCTGTGGTAGCCGCCAGGCAAGGTACCCCATTGGGACCCGGGAGGACCTACCCTCTCTGGAATGCCACTCACTCCATGGCTGAGAGGCAGCTCTGTGGAACGGTTGAGGCCCGGGAACTGGACCCTTGGGCCAATTCCCACCGCCTCCACTTCTTAACTGTGGCAGATTCTGACAGTGTCAGCCAGAGCCCCCAGCTGCACCTCCCCAGTCTCCCAATGCCAGGATCTGCATCTCAGTGCTGGGGGCTTCTACCTGGAACTGCAGATTGCCCACTGCCATGTGCAGCAGGTGGGAAGTGCTAAGGAATTAACATCCCCTGAGAGCAGCCCAAGGCTCTCAGAAGTTGGTACTTCCCTTGTCCTTGGGCGGGCAATTCTGAGGTGTGAGCTTTGCAGACATCCGCCTAGATAAAAAAGCTCCCATCGCCTACTGGGGTGGCACAGCCGGGACCCATCTCCTCCCCTTCCCCTTCCCCCTTTCTCACCAGTGCTTTCTGCACTGCCCGAAAAAAGACCTGCCCTTGAATCCTGTCTGAGAGTCTGCTTTTAGGAGAACCCAAGCTAAGATGCTAGACATGTGGCCTGGAGAAATGTACGTAACTGTCGCTCAGCTCCACCATGTACAGCAAAGATGCAGCACCTATTTCATAGGATCGCTCCAGGAAGAGATTTCATGGAACAGGTTAGTAAAAGTGCATATAGTACGAGTATTTTGTAAATGTTAGCAATTACTTCATCAAAAAAGAATGTTGGAAAGTTATGAAGAAAACCAACAAAGCACAGTGGAAAAAATCCTGGCATATGGCATATCTGGGCATGAGTCTCAGCTCAGCCACTAATCTGACCTGGCACCTTGGGTCAAATGCTTTCCCTCTCTGGGCCTCAGTTTTTCTCATCTGCAAAATGGGCTAACAGTAACACCCATCCTGTAGAGGCCTCACATGGTTACTATAAGGACTGAGCAAGGTAAGGAGGTGAAAGTGGTGCAGGTGAAAAGGGCTGGGCACCAGCAGGTGTCTTAGGTGCCACTCAGGCTATACAGTGTAATGTTAGGGGCAGGAATTTGAGGCCAGGAGGCTCTACCACGATGAGCTGTGTGACCCAGAACAAGTGACTTCACCTCTCTGAGTCTGTGGTCCCTTCTGTTCAGGGGGAGCACAGCAGTGCTGCTTTCACAGGGCTGTTACATCAGTGGGATGAGCTAATAAAACAAACTCAGGACAGTTCTCAGGTAAGTCTTAATAAGTGTCAGTTATTAGTATATTTATTTATCCATCTATCCACCCTTCCTTCTTTCCATCCAATCATTCACCCACCACCGTTCCACCACCCTTCCATCATCCACCCATCCTATCTATCCTTCCATCCTACTCATCCAATTTGAGCTGAAAATTTAAGGCCTGGTAAAGCTGTCAAAAGAGCTGTCGTGGGAGTCAGAAGCCCTGAGTTTCAGTCTAGGCTCCTGTCACATGCCATTTGCCTTTGTAAATCACTTCCTCCACTCACTGAGCCTCAGTTTCCCAGTCTGCAAAACGAAGGGGTGGATGTCATGTGGTCTCATAGGGCCCTCTAAGCCTTAAGCCTCCAGAAGTCTAAGAGTTACTCCCTGGTGGGGAATAAGCATGTGGAGGTGCTGAACTCTCCCCTGCCAGGTTCGAGAGGGATCTAATTTCCCAAACAGACTATATCAAACTCAAAAGCTTCTGCACAGCAAAGGAAACAATCAACAGAGCGAAAAGACAACCTACAGAATGGGAGAAAATACTTGCAAACTATGCATCTGACAAGGGATTAATATCCAGAATATACAAGGAACTCAAACAACTTAATAGTAAAAAAACAAATAATTCAATTAAAAAATGGGCAAAGGAGCTAATAGACATTTCTAAAAAGAAGATATGCAAATGGCCAATAGCTCGTCACTGTTGAAAGAATGCTTATCACCAATCATCAGAGAAATGCAAATCAAAACCACATTAAGATATCACTTCATGGGCCGGCCTGTGGCTCACTCGGGAGAGTGTGGTGCTGATAACATCAAGGCCCCGGGTTCGGATCCCATATAGGGATGGCCGGTTAGCTCAATGGGTGAGCGTGGTGCTAACAACACCAAATCAAGGGTTAAGATCCCCTTACTGGTCATCTTTTTAAAAAAAAAAAGAAAAAAAAAGATATCACTTCAACCCAGTTATACTGGCTATTATCAAAAAGACAGGGAATAACAAATGCTGGCGAGGATGTGGAGAAAGGAGAACTCTCCTACACTGTTGGTGGGACTGTAAATTGGTGCAGACATTATGGAAAACAGTATGGAGTTCCCTTAAACAACTAAGACAGAACTACTATGACTCAGCAATCCCACTGCTGGGTGTGTACCCAAAGGAATGGAAATCACCACGTTGAAGGGACACCTGCATCCCCACATTCATCACAGTTCTATTTCCAAATAGCCGAGATATGGAACCAATCTAAATGTCCATCAACATGGAACCAATCTAAATGTCCATCAACAGACAACTGGATAAGGAAATTGTGGTATATTTACACAATGGAATACTACTCAGCCATAAAAAAAAAAAAAAGAAATTCTGCCATTTGCAGCAACACGGATGAGCTTAGAGAAAATTACATTAAGTGAAATAAGCCAGGCACAAAGAGAAATAGCGAATATTTTCACTCATAAGAAGAGGAGACAGAAAGAAAGAAAGAAAATAATAAGTTGGACTTTTACAAGCAGAGTAGAACTGTGGTTACTAGAGATGGGGAATAGGGAGGGGGAATAGTGAGAGGCTGATTAATGGACACAAAAAAGCTAGACAGGAAAAATAAGTTCTATTGGTGTATAGTCGAGCTAGGCATCTATAATTTATAATAATGTACTGCATGTTATCAAATGACTAGAAGAGGAGATCAAATGCCCCCATCACAAAGAAATGATTAAATTTTGTAATGATGCACATGCTAATTACCTTGATTTGATCATCACACATTGTATACATGTATTGATATTCAATTCTATACCCCACAAATATATATATAATCAATACATTTCAATTTTTAAAAAGTCCTTAGATAACAGGTGCTCTAGGGAGATACTGGGTGGGGGAGCAGGATGTGGTGGCCCCCTCTGATCTCTGCGGACAAATTGTGGGTTACAAGGTGGCCCTCTCATACATGGCTCCTGAGAGACAGAATCCAGGTCAGATAGGCCACTTGTCTGAGCCCATAAGGCATTTCTTACTTTCTGTGCAGACAATTGAAAAATTTGTAATACTCCGTAGAAGGCCAGATCCTCACACCCACCAGTATCTCCCTGGGAAACGTGTTCCCAGCTCTTTGGTGGCTGCTGGTGGGAGCAGCTGAAAGACTCTCTGAGCGGGCAGCAGGTACCCACCTGGCTGAAAGCATCCAGACTGACCCCGTTGTCAATGAGGAAGCGCCGCACTTCTTGGACAAGCTGGGTTTCTCCCAAGGCCACACGCACGGCCACACTGCCCTTGGTCTCCTGGGGGAGAGAGGAAAGGAAGAGGCCCCGTCAGCTGTCAGACAGGTGATGAGTTTGCCCTCCTGTCACCCAAAAGACCAAGAGGAAGGCTTGGATGGGATGGCCTCTGGCTTCCGTGTCTCTCACAGTGAATCTGGGACCCCTGATCCCCTTCCCCTCCACTCTGGTCATCTGAGTTCTCTTTGCTGCTCCTCCCATACTTGCTGACCTTGGCCTTGCCGGCTCCAACCCTGCACTCCCTCCCTCGTTCCGTTCAGTTCACTGACCAGCCCATCCTTGCGGTCACAACCTAACCCCACCTGGTTTCACTGTTCCTCACAGCTACTGCGTCCACCACAGGGCACCCTGTTAATGTATCAGTTTCTTCCTCCACTGGGAGGTGCTAGGAGAGCTTCCCAGAGCCCAGAGAGTGCAGGTGGGGTGTGAGCAGCTACAGCCTCTCCCTGCCTGCTCAGGTGCAGAGCTGCACTGCCCGATGCAGTGGCGACGAGCCACACAGAGCCATGAGCACCGGCAACGCAGCACGCCCAAACTGACCAGTGCTCCACGTGTACACACTGGATTTAGCGAGGAAAAAAGAAGGCAAACTATCTTGTCATTTCTTTAATATTGTGCATATGTGGAAATGATAATATTTTGGATATACTGAGTTAAACAAAATATATTATTAAAATTCATCTTGCCTGCTTCTTTTTGCTTTTTCAAAATGTGGCCACTAGGGCATTTACCATTACATAAGTGGCTTGTATTCTATTCCTAACGAGCAGAGCGACCTCGAGTGTCGAAAACAAGGGCCGATGACATGAAGAGGGGCTTATGGGCAAAACCAGCAGACAGCCTTCGTCGACTGGCTGAACACACACTCCCAGGTTCTGCCAAAGATGGACTCAGCTGCTAACTGGGGACACGTGCACTTTAAAAGAAGGTATGTGGATACAAAGCATACAGAGCTCTTTATATAAAATATATTTTGTATTTTATACAAAAGCAGTGTGTGTGTATGTATGTATATGTGTGTATGTATATATTACGTGTATATACAGGTCCCTCACTCACGTGGTCAAACACTTGACTCTTGGTGGCATTGTACTTCTGTGCGATGGCATCAGCCACGGCATTCGGCCCCATGAACAGCGTGTTCCAGTTGTGAGAGCTGAGAGGTAGAGGCAGAACAGGGAGTTCACACTGTGGCTGAATGAGGGAAACTCTTTTTCAGATGCAAAACCTGTAAGAAATGGGCTCACAGGCCTGTTTTTCTAACTGCCCCCCATGTTCCCTGTCGTGGGCTAAGTACATAGGGCCTGAAGACAACCAGAGATAATGACAGGAGCCATCCCTATCAGTTCAAGTATTCATGCTATACCAGGCACGAAGCACTTTGTACACAGTGATTCATTTAACCCTTATAACACCGCAGAAGTAAGCCCCTGCTATTTTTCTCCCCATGTTACAGATGAGGAAACTGAGGCTCAGCAAAGTCACAGACTAAACCCATCACAGGGAGTGAGTGAACCCAGGTAGCTCAGGGCTGGGATGAGGGCAGCAAAGGCTTGGGACTGGGGCTCACAGGCGGTTAATGGGTAACACACACCTGGAGCTGTTGGCTTTGTCCTTGGCCTCTTTCTTCTTTTTATAAGATGATGATCCCGGGGCTTCAGGGTCCTCACTGGCTTCCTTCTTGATGGTGGATGGTAGCACGTGGAGCATCCTGCCCTGGAGGGGACGAGAGGAAGTCAATAAACAAGAGCCTTGCCCTCCTGCAGGCAGCAGCAGGTGTTTCTATGTCCTGCCCAAGAGTGTTGGCCTCTGCCAGGAGGAAGCTGGACCCAGTGCTGAAACCTTGACTGGAGGACAGGGACATCAGAGAAAATGACTATGGGGTCACTCTCAAGCCACCTGCCACAAGGACCTGACACTGTGATGGTGCCATATGACACAGCCATGCAAAGGAAACTTCTATTAGTTTATGAGGAACACCTGCAGCATTCCCACATCCCTTCAAGCCGCGCCCACCTGCCCCTGCATAGGTGGGTGAGATGTGAGCTCCATGCAGGTGGAGCCAGGTCTGGCCTGGCGACTACAAGGAGATCAGTAAATCATGAACGAACTAATGAAAACAGGCAAAAGGGAGATGGAATGGCCTGGGTTCGAGGCTGAGTGTTAAGTACATGACTTTTTGATGCTGGAAAAAAGAGAAGAGTTTCTTACACTCTGCTGTGGCCATTTTAATATGCCCATGTCAAAATTCCTTTCTTGCTTATTTCACTCCCATGGTGATATTTCTGGAGATGGAGAGCATATTTATTCATTTAACAAATGTTTTCTGAGTGCCTACTACATGCCAGGCACTGTTCTAGGTGCCATATATCAGTGAACGGAACAAACCAGACCCCTGCCCTTATCTCATGGAACTTCTCACCTTCTAGTGGCTTATGTAAGATGGCAGTTTGGGCCATGGTGTGTTCTTTGACCCAAAATGTGGACACACATGTACACACCCCCACACATCCACTCACAGCCTTCCCCTGGGCAGACCCTGAGGAATCTTACCTGGAACACCTGCCCGTCCACTTCTGCGCAGGCCTGCACAGCGTGCTCGGGGAACATGAAGGTGGCAAAGGCAAAGCCCTTGGGTTTCTTGGTTAGGCTGTCGATGGGGTAGTGGAGTTCAGATAGGGGACCTGAGGACAGGAGGAATGTCAGTATCCTGTGGGCCGGGGCCGGGCCTGGGCCTGAGATCTGGCTGAGAAAGGTGCTGGGCATTAATCAGATGATGGGTGTTGTTTTTTGTTTTCATTTTTGTTTTTAGTGGCTGGCCAATACAGGGATCTGAACCCTTGACCTTGGTGTTGTAACACCACTCTCTAATCAACTGACCTAACTGGCCAGCCCCAAAGATGGGTTTTAACTGGCAAAAGCATCGACCTGCTGCTGTGGGGCAGCGACGGGTGCTCTGCCCAAGGGAAGAACGTGGTGAGTGCCAGCCATGAGACCACCACAAAGGTCAAGGGTATCATTTCACAGTCTGTCATGTGTCTATCCTAAGAGGAAAGATGCCTGGCTAGGTTCTGGCTCCACCACCTACTATGTGTGTGGCCTGCCTTGGGCAAGTCACTTAGCTTCCATGTGCCTTGGTCTTCTCATCTGTAAAATGGCATAATAAGAGTACCGAGCTCAGAGCATGACTGTGAGGGCTAACACGTGTAGTGCACTGAGAAGTGCCTGCTACAGTCAGTGCCATGTAAGCGTCTGCCCTAATATTACTGTCTTACTCAAATTAAAGCACATCCTTTCTCATTGGTTTCCACTCTGAACACCAGGATGAGCTCATGGCTCCTCTCTGTATCTTTGTCTTCCCAAATGGATACTTGCAGTCTACTGACAAACGCTCTCCTGTCGAGCTAAGCCCTGCTGTGTAAGGCAGAGCCCCAGCCTGTGTGGAAGGATCCAGCGAGCTGGACAGCAGTGGACATAGGTGTGGAGGTTACACCAATTTGCCCAATGGCAGGTCCCACTCAGGGCTGCCTCACCCCATAACTGGGCCTATAACAGCTGTTCAACCAACTTCTCTCATCCTGCACTGCCCACAGCCAGCCTCTGAATAGATGTGGGGAGACACTCTGGGGGTCTCAAAAGCCTCAAGACCTTGGCCCCCATTCTGAACACTACCTTTCTTAACCCCACAAACTGTAACCCCACAAACACAGCCTTGTGTGACCAAGTTCTTGACCTGAGAAACAGCAGCAGCAGCAGTAGTGATAACCCTCACTATAGAATCTATGAGGACGCTCAGTTCGGATAGGAAGGCTTCAGATAGCAAAGAGTGCTGACAGTGAGGAACGCTGTAGAGGTATTCCAAATGCTGAGCAACAAGAGCTGGCACAGCAAGGAAGAGCTCAGAAAAATGTGTGCAGATGTGTCAGTTCTGAGTTTAGAGAGCACGAGTTCAGAGAACAAAGCATGACTGCAGCGCTATCTTCTCCTGTCCACTCTGCTATTCCCTGCATACATCACGCCACTCAATCCTTGCAGCAGCTCAGGGACCGTGGGTCCCATGTTACAGATGAGGACACTGAGACTAGAGAGGTGGAATCATGTGCCCAAGGTCAAGGACTAACAGAAAGCCAACTGGGACTTGACCTCACATCATCTGAGCTGGAGCTCTGCATGCCTAACCACTGAGCTGTCCCTGCGGGCAGCAAGGCCGGAGGCCAAGTCCCTACCATATTTGGAGAAGAGCTTCTCCAGGTCCTCCTCTGTGCTGGTGTACGGCAGGTTTCGCACGAAGAGCCTCCCAGAGTCAGCCAGGTCCTCCTCCTCTTCATTCTCCCCGAGTGTCCGGCCTTGCCAGGCTTTGGCACTATTCTTCAGGGGCCCCTTGGTCATGGGGACATTCTTTTCCCTGAACACCTCAATGTAGCGGCTACCTGCAGGAGAGGAGGCAGGGCTTAGAGGGAGGCTTGGAACTTGCCAGTGACTCCTGGCTGGGCATTCGAAGCTCTTCTTGGCTGTCTTCCAAATGCCGGGCCAAGGCGACTGGTGACAGTGGCCGACACATGCTCTGTTAACCAGGGTGGCAGACTGAGCCAATGCAGACCTGAACTTGAAGGCCCCGAATCATACCCACCCTGAAAATTCAGCTTCAACCCTGGAGGCAGCCTGCCTGGGCCATCCCAGATTGCAGGGACACATCCTCTAAATTCTGGGGCACATTCTCTGGGCACTGCCTGCTACTCTGCCTTGGGAAAGGTCTTCTGTGACAACCAACCCTGGGCAGTGACCTGCTCATGCGCTGTTTGCATGCATGGCCCTCTGTGTCCCAGCAGGGTGTGACTATCACCATGTCCTCCACATGCACTGCTAGGTCCTCAATAAATACTGCTGCCTGACTTGCTAACCAGACTCTCGAGGCTTCACACCTTCCCTAACAGAACTCATGTCTTTGCTAGGGGTCACTGGCTAGATCTGAATCACCTGTCCATGCCATATATGGGTCAAAGATTATGTCCCTAGACATAGTTTAGAAGACCTCCCACCTCAGGGAGTTTGCACTGGTTGCTGCTCCTACTGGTCATCTTGCCCCATATAGCCACGGCTTGCTTCCTCAGCTCCAGGTTTTTGTTCTAATGCCCCCTCTCAGTGGGGCCCAAGTAGAAACAGTCCTGTTTAAAGACGTGCTGCCTCCAACCCCAGCCCTCTCCTTGAGCCTCTGTATTTTCCCAGAGTAGGACCATGTATATGCTGTTATTTGATTCCTATCTCTCCCCATTGTGTGTCAGTTTACTCCGTCAGCTCCAGAAGGGCAGGGATTTGGGACTGTTTGCTCCCTGCTGTATCCCCAGTGCCTAGAACAGCACCTGCAGAGTAGACTCTCAACAAAAATTTGGGGAGTAAATGAATGAACGAACTCCATAAGCACTTAGAGATGGCACGCAGCCCGGGCTCCTTACCCATGTATTCCCTGTTGCATTTCAGAGCTTTCTTTACCTCCTCTTCACTGCTGAAATCCACAAAGATGTACCCTGAGAGGGAACAATGACAAAAGCAAAATCTGCAGGCCCTGCAGACACTCGTGAGAGTCACAGAGGAACACCCATACTGTGCTCAGTGAAGAAAGTGGGGAAACACCTCTATCTTTGCCCAATCTCTAAAATACAAATGAACTCCCTCCCACCCACACCAGCCAAATTTCCCTTTGCAGGGAGCATTTAGATCGTGTGATCTGGTGTTGTGCACAGACGCTGGAGTCCAGGAGTCAGAAGCATAGGAGGCCTTTCTGCCCCTCTCCTAGCCTTACCCCCAGTCCTAGCAGCACCTGCTCTGTGGCAGTCTCTGGAGGAGAGGTGCCTGTTGGGCAGATTCGTGATCCAGTTCAGTCATGGAGAGGCTGTCCCTAACCCTGCTCTGTCCTTGAGCTCCTGAGGCCCCGATATGCACAGAAGCACGCACGCAGGGTAGTCTGTCCTCAAGCACAGGGGGCCTCCACATCTGTGACCGCATTGGGCCTCAGGCCCACGAGGCAGCAGAGCAGGGGTTCCTCCCCCACTCTTCTGGAGCAGGTAAGTAACATGCCCAAGTACACTCAGCTAATAGGTGGCAATGGCATAACCTGGGTTTTCTGCCTCCATCAGAAGGCTGTCTAGATTCTCTCGTCTATGATTCCTCCCTCCACTCCCCCATCCAGGTGCCTCTTCTATCCCCATAAACATCCTCCATTCTCTTCCTCCTCCATCTCCTCCTCCACAGCCATCCCTGGTCCCACCCACACTGATCCTCCCTTTGAGGGTGGCAAAAGTCTCCACCTGCCTCCTAGCGGGCCCTCCTCCAGGACGCATCCTTCAGCCAGGGGATCATCCTAAGTCCCATGGCTGCCCTGCCCTGCTCTAGCCTCCAGTGGGCCCCTGCATGCAGGCCGAAGCCCCCACTCTTTAATGAGGCCCCCAAGGCCTTAGGGGCCTGGCCTACCCCCTCCCAGCTCTTCCACAGTGGCATTTTACTGCTCCTCTAAAGCGTCATGCTGATGTGCAGCTCTCTCCAGCTCCCATGCCTCCAATATGGTTTTCTCTCCGCCCTGATAACTCAAACTCAAAAATGCCCCTTCCTGCTATCCTCTGGCCTCCAGAGAGCCAGGAAAGCAGAGCGACCACCGCCACCACCACCACCAATATTAACAGCTCTCATGGAGTGTGCAATAGGTGCTTAGCATTGATCTGAATGCTGTACGTGTACTAACTCACTCACTCCTCACAACTTGATAAGATAAGCTTACTTGACTGCACAGATAAGGAAACTGAGGCTAAGTCCCTGTCCAAGGACCTACCTGGCCCCACTGGGATTTGAACCTGGGCAGGGGCTCTTTACCCTTACCTCCTACTGCACACATTTGTAAAAGGAGAGGGATGGGTGGATGAATGGATCCGCCTGGTAAATGGGGCTTTAGTGCTAAGCAGAGTTGGGGAAGAAACACAGAAACACGAAGGTGACAAGACCATCCCCAAAGCATAAATGCTTTCTTCCCAGACACGACCCCAGGTAGATCTCGACTGCTCTGCTCAGGCCAGCATCTTCCTGCCAGGAACAAACTACATGCCAGCAGTGTCCAGCCTCCCCATGGCCATAGGGCCTTTGTGTGTGCTCTGAGAAGCAGCAACTCTGCTGCCCCCTGGCCTGGTCAGCAGGCTGGCACAGGCAGGCGCCCACCACTCCAAGCGCAGACTCTTCCTTCCGCCCACATACCCTGTCTCAGGTCAGCCAGACCCAGGGCTCCGAAGCCAAGGGACAGAGCTGGCTGCCCAGAGTGGAAACCTGGACAGAGGGTGGTGCTGCCCGCCAGCAGAGCAGCCAGTAGACTTGGCACGGCAAACCCCAGGACTTGCTGGCATCTGTTTCAACAGAACAGATGAGCCCACTGGACTAAGCAAAGGCTAGCAGGATGAATGCGGGAGAAAAGAAACACAGGTGAAAACTCCGTTGCTTTGTACTAAGCTGCCAACGGCAGGGACAAGAGACAGACCCTTATCCTGGGCACTTTAACCACATCCAGAACTGAGGATCACAAAAAGGTAAAAAAAAAAAAAAAAAAAAAATGCCCTTAAACTTCTCCCTTATTCAACTGCCCCAACCTTCCGCCTTCACTGTCTGCCCCACTGACCTCCCAGAAACATCCTGGACCTTACCTGTTTTGTTCCCGTGAGCATTTCTCACTATTCGAATAGCCACTGGTTTCAGGGGGGCCAGGAATTCCAGAACATTCTTCTGTAAAAAGAAAAAACAGGGCTGGCCCTTTAGCTCAGTTGGTTAGAGCACGGCCTTGTAACACCAAGGTCAAGGGTTTGGATCCCCATACAGGCCAGCTGCCAAAAAAACAAAAAAAAGAAGGAACATTTTTCCCCTTTATCAATCCAATAATAAAAGTACAACCCAATAAAGTGACAGGGGGCAAATTTCTGAAACAGTTTATCCCTTTCCTTTAAATTGTACACATTTTTCCTCCATCATAAAATATAATTACCTTGGAAAAAAATCAAAAAACATTGGAGAAAAGGTGAATAATATAAAAATAAACTATTAATGTCATCCTCAATATTTTAAGGCATTGTTTCTCATCTTTTTTTCCTAAGTACCTTTTTTACATACTTGGGGTTTTACACTTCTCATTAAAGCATGAACATGTCTCCATGTCATTTCGTGGTAATAAACTTAAAAAAATTATATTGTAGATGGTCCCTCATTTTCTTAACTATTCCCCTACTTTGTAAATGTACATGATTCTTTTTTTTTTTTGAACACTCATGAAGGCATACAAGACATGTCCGTGATTTAAACATTTTTAAAAATGCACAAATACACAGAGTATGAAATTTTAGCAAACACTAAATATTACAAACAAGAAAACAAAAATGTCCCATAATTCTAATGACCAGATCACTCTTGTTGACTTTTTAAAAAAATAAAAGTAGTGAAACCATTTCCATTTGTATACTAGGTTAAGTCCTTTACAGGCCCTGGCACTGAGAAGACTGTAACGGCCAGGCAACCATACATAATTAAAGATCAAATAACTACTAAATAATGGAAGAAGCTCAACAAAGTTCTGAATTTTTCACATTAATACTTCATATTTTCAAATTGCCAAATTCTTTCAAAATAACTTTTTCCCTCTTTAGTTGTCCACTGGGAAATCCAGCACACTAGGTAATATATGTATACATTTCCTTTTGATGGGGAAAAAAGAATCTGTCCACACTGTTCCATACTTTGCATCTTTCCCTTGATCTTCCCTACCATACATTCTTTTTCGTGACATACCATTATCCAGTGTTTTGATGTGCCACAGTGTCATTGCCCCAGGGTTTGCCAACCTCAGCACTGCTGACACTCAGGGCCTGATCATTCTTGTTGTGGCGGGCTGTCCTGTGTACTGCAGGATGTTTACCTGCATCCTCGACCTCTGCTCACTAAATGCCAGTAACAACCTCCCCAAACACAGCTGTGACAACCCCAAATGTCTCCAAACACTATCATGTTCCTGTTGGGGGGTGAATCATCCCCAGTTGAGAACCACAGATATATCCACTGCCCTAGTGATGGATGGAGCTGAAAGGTTTCATCCAGTTTTTTGTTTTTATAAAAAAAAGTGACATAAATTAACACATTAAATTGTAAATAAAATAGTAACAAAAGAACATTGCAATGAATATTCTTGCATTCAAATTTTGGTGTACCTGGGTGATTCACCTGTAGTGCAAATTCCTAGCAAGGTAATAGATCAATCAAAGGCATGGATATTCTTAATTTTGACTGACACTTCCACATTGCCAAAAGGCTGCACCAACAGTGTATAAAAGTATTTATTATCAAATGTTAAAATTTTTTGCCAATTTGGCATGTAAAAAATGTAATCTTCCAGTTTTTATTTTTATTTTATTTTTTAATAATTATGAGTGAATTCAAGCATCTTGTGCTGGCCATTTGCCGGTCTTTTTCTTGGATGACCTCCTATGCTTTGTTCACTTTTCTATTAGGTCATATGTCCTTTTAAAAAAATCTATCCATAAATTAAAGAAATTAGATTTTTGTCTGTTGTTTGTTACAAATGTCTGTGGTATGTCTTTTGACTTTACGACATTTGTTGCCTTACAGAAGTTCTCATCGATATGTAGTCAATTAGTCTGTCTTTTTCTTTACGGCTGCCAAGTTTTGCAAATTGACTAGAAAGGCATTTTTCATTCCAAGGTTATAAATAACCCATACATAATCCTACAACTTTTATCATCTCATTTTTTGGAAGCTTAAATCCTTCATGCACCTGAAATCTTTCTTGCTATGAGGAGTAAGGCAGTGGTCCCTCTTTTTTTTCTTCAATAAAGTTAACTGCTTTCCCGTTACTATTCACCAATAATCACCCCTCTCTTCACTGACATGAATAACCCCCATTATCCTAAACTAAATTCCTATATATACATTTGAATCTGTTCCTGGATTCTGTTGTGTTTCTTTTAACCTGTCAACTCCTTTACCTGAAGCAAAATATTTTAATTACTGTAATTTCAGAATATTTTTCAGGGTCTTTTAGGAAGTCTTCCTTTGCAGGCAATTTTGTCATTGTGTGAACATCAGAGTGTCCTTACACTAACTTAAATGGTATAGCCTACTACACACCTAGGCTCTATGGTATAAACTATGGCTCCTACGTGAGTAATGCATTGTGCTGCGACTTTACAATGGCTACGATATCACCAGCAGATAGGAATTTTTTGGCTCCATTAGTCTTATGGGAACACCATCATATATATGATCTTTAAACATTATTATGTGGCACATGACACATGGATTAAACTGAGATGCCATTTTTGCATGTCATATTCATAAAGATCAAACCATTAATAATACCCAGGGTTGAGGGAAAGGGACACTCTCTCACTCTGCTAAAGGGAGTATAAATTAGCAACACTTCCAGAGGGCAACTGATGTTCCATGTCAAAACCTTAAAAATGGACTGGTTGGTTAGCTCAGTTGGTTAGAGTGCAGCTTTGTAACACCATAGTCAAGGGCTTGGTTCCCCGTACAGGCCAGCCACCAAAAAAAAAAAAAAAATCCCTTAAAAATGTACATGCACGTGCTTGTATAAGACATTTACCTGGAGCAAAGGTTGGCAAACTAGAACCCATGGGCCAAATAATGCCTATGGACTGTTTTTATATGGTTTGCCTGCTAAGAATGGTTTTTACATTTTTAAAGGATGATTTAAAAAAAAAAAAAAGAAGAACACATGACAGAGACTACGTGGCTTGCAAAGCCTAAAATGTCCACTATCTGGCCTTTACAGAAAAAGGCTGCAGACTCCTCATCACAAGGAACTACATTATTAATTATAACAGCAAAAAATTGGAAATAATCCCCAAGTCCCAATTTAGGGGATTGGGGAGGTATATCTAAGCATACCCTGAGTAAGGAATAGCATGCAACGTGAAAAATGATGTAGCAGAGTATGTTCAATATTTACAGATGTTTACGACATACTGGAATGAGGGGAAAAAGGTTTCAAAATAGTTTCTAGTGAAGGATCGCTTTCTAAAAAATAAAAAGACAGAGGTCAATGTTTAAACAATGTCTACAAAGATATACCCAAAATGTATTCATGATTGTCATTGGGTGGGACATAGGTGTGTTGGGCAGGGTTGCCCTAGTTTGCCCCAGACAGTCAGCAACTGTACCTGTAATCTCTAGGTCTGCAGTAATTACACCTGCTTCCTGCGCCCCATCTGGCTGGAAGCAGGTGTGATTACTGCAGTTATCTCACTGTCAACTCAGCCATACCAAAATTTTTATGAACATCCATTCTTTCACGAGGAGTGAAATTAAAAGTGTTCTCAGCTGTTGTAGACCCAGATTCAGCAAACTACAGCTCATGTGCTGAATGTAGCCCACTGCCTGTTCTTATAAATAAAGTTTTATTGGAACACAGCCATGCCTTTTCTTTTACCTATTGTCTAAGACTGCACCCATTCTATAACAGCAGGGTGCATAGTCCCAGAGACCATATTGATTACGAGGCTTTAAATATTTACCAGCTGCGTCCACCCCCCCTTTTTTTTTTTTACAGAAAGTTTGGTCACCCCTGATGCAGACATCCGAATGAAACCAGTCTTCCTGTGTCTTAGCGTAGCCACTCCTGTTTCTTGACCCTGAGATCTTATTTATCAGCCTGTTTGTCCCCCACTTTCTTCTAGTTCATGTCCTCAGCTGATCCTAATGCCCCCATGCATCAAAGGCCCCTGGCATCCCCACTCTCATCTCCTGCTCCCATTGGTGCTCCTTACCCTTGTCCTCAGCTAGAACGCACCTCTGTGACACTGAATGGGGCTCCCCGCAGCTTCACAGTGTGAGAGGTGGTGGGTTCCTTCTGGTTCACTGGTTTCTCTGTCTGAGTGATGGCAAAGAACAAACAGAAATGGCCACAGTGAGTTCCCTAGTACAGCTGCAGGAGGCAGCAGACCAGGGCATCTCAGTGCTGGAGGAAATGCCACAGCAGGGTGACGTGGGGAATGCTAGCAAGGATCTGTGCCTGCCGTGGATGGAGAGTCTGGCCAGGGTGGAGGTGGGAGCTGCCAATTCTCCATTTGCATCCCTGAGATGAGGGCTGTGATCAGAGCCCATCAAGCTACGGGCAGGCTAACAGGGGGCCTGGGCTACAAGGAAGGCCACAGGGAATGGGAAGGAGCCCTGAAGCACAGTGATGTTCACTCCCACTCATGTAGGGCTTCCTCTGTGCCAGATACCATGCCAAGCACTCTGCAGATGCCACTGTCCTAGTGAGTCTTTAAAACAGTCCCATAGGGACTACAGGCTCAGGATCTTTTCCTGTAATTCTGGAGTCCAAAGACCTCTGAAAAATCTAAGTTTTTGGTAAGTCCTTTGGCATCAAAACCTGCCCGACTTGAATTCATTTCCCAGCAAAGCTTACTCTGAGCTGATGTGAGCCAATTTACAGCTTCTACAAGCATACTTCAAAAACTTTGTGGAAAAATAGAATTAAAAGATAATACCCATCTTTTCATGAACTTTTGAAGACCCCTTGTATTTATTGCATGTGCACAAGTGATCATTTCTGGTTTCACTGCAGAAATATTAATGTGCTTGATTATGGGGTGCTATCCCAGGTCTTGCTGGAGGTATGATGTCACGTAAGATTATCTTCCTGAACTCTGAAAGTTTCTGAATTCCAGCATATACTTAGGCACAGGGGGTTCAGAAACCAACAGCAGGGACCAGTGCACCATGAACGCCATTTCACAGATAAGGATTAGAGGCTTGTGGAGGTGAAGTATCCTACCCAATATCCAACAGCTATTAAATGTTCGAGCTGGGACTTAAACCCATAATTCTCCGATTTTTCCATACTCTACCACCTCTCCAAAATATACATTTTTTGGACAAAAGGCAGAGTGTGGTCATTAGCAGGGGTGGAAAATGAAAGGAGGGAGAAACAAGAGGAAAGGGTAAAGAAAGGAGGGGCATGAAGTCTCCCTTCATCTCATATGAACCTAAAGGAAGGGCAGGGGAAGAGGCCTCGCAGGGAGATGGAATGGGGACCCACACAATGTGTCATGCTGCCCTGACTAGCAAGCAGAGAGGGCTCTCAGGTAGGAGACGAGGTGGCTGCTCTCGAGGGTGGCACCCACATTTATAATCTAGACTTCAGAGCTGGGCAGACCTGGGTCCATGTCCTGATCCCCCTTTCCAGCCATGACCTTGGGCAAGTCACTTCCTTTCTCGTCCTCAGTTTCCTCACATGGAACCAGAATACTTGCCCCACAACACTGTGATGAGATTCAACGACATGGTGGGTCCGGTCCCCAGCACGTAGTAAGCACTCAGTTAATCTTATCTGTGGGTATCAATGATCTACTCACTCACATCTGCCTACCTTGTTAAAACACAAAGGTATGACAAGCTCATAGCCATCATCTGGCTCATTCACACCCCACGACTTCAGCAGGCAAGCAGTCTCTCCAGGTTAGTAACAGGAGATGAATGCAGAGAGAAGTGCTTGCCAGGGTCACAGAGCAAGCAAGCGGTGGCAGAGACGTGAAAGCAACTGCAGGCTGCTTCCTCTATGTTACCCTCCCCTCACAAACGGGCTGTAGGGACCATGGGCAATCACAGGGGTGGAACTCCTCCCTCTGTGCCTCCTGGATACACACGCACCTTGGCTTGGGCATCGGATGGTCTCTTATTCCCAGATGGGGCCCTGTGCTCCTGGCCGCACCACCTGCTCTGTCTCTCCTGTGGGGCTGGGGCGGCAGAGGAAGCCTCTTCCTCAGCCTCACTCCCTGCATCGCAGTTCACTGCTTCGTCTTCGCTCTCCTCCTCCTCCTCTTCCTCCTCCTCCTCAGAAGAGGACAACTCGGCCTTCACCATCTTGGATTTCAGGTAATCCATGTCTGACAGCTCCTTCTGCACAGCTGTCTTTGGTTCAAGGCCATCCTCCTCTGGAAAAACAGGGAGGCTGGGATCAGCAACAGCTGGGTACAAACAAGAAACACGGGGCAGTGGATGGCAGATGGTCCCCCCAGGGAGTGGCCAGAGGCGCCATGCCCACCACGACAGAGGCCCTGTATCCAGCAGCCCTGATAAGTCCTCTGTAGAGCAGCATCAAATGGGGTGAGGCTACTGGTTTTGATATTACATGAGCCACATGATGAGAGCTGCGTGGCTCCCTGCTCCTGGTCTTGCCTGCCCCAACCCATCCTTTATGTTTCTAAGAGTATATATACAGGGTTGTCACTCTCTGCTTAACACCCTCCACTGGTTTCCAGATGCTCAGGGCGAAACCCAAATTCCTTCTCATCCAGGCGGGTGAGCTGACTGGCTTCCCCTTCCAGCTCCAGCTCCTCTGGCTACGGCCATCCTAACCAAGATGAGTCCCTCAGGACCATGCATTCCCCTTGCCTCTGCGATGCTGTTCCCCTGCCTGAAGCCCCTTCCCCTTCCCTCCCCTCCTGTGTCCCACCAAGTCCCATTGAGTCCTTTGGATCTCAGCTTAGTACAGAAACTTTACCAGTCATAAAACTCACATTCTCTCACCTTTAAACCAGCATCGACTCCTGATCATCCTGGAATGCAGCGCCCATCACTCTGTGCTGGGACTACTCTCTTACCATCCCCATCATGCTGTGAGCCCCTGTGGACAAGTGTTCACTCCCCTGCATCCTCAGTGAGGCCTTCCCTGATCACTCCCCTGTCCCCCTTCTCCATCTTCTCTCTGTAGCATGGTATAACATACCCAATAGTGCACTTATAGAGGGAGCTTGAGCGCAGTGTCTGGCACAGAGGGGCCCCCAGTGCCCACGAGCCGGACGGTAGGCACAGCTCGGCACATGCAGGAGCATATGCAGGGGCACAGCACCTGCACAGCGCACACCTGCCCTCACCTTCTGGGTCCTCCCCGGCTCCCTCCTCCTCACTCTCCTGCCCTGAATCAGAGTCGAAGTTCAGGTAGTCATTGGCTGGTTTGCTCTTCCCTTTCAAGGGCTCGGTGTCCAGGGCATCATTTGCCCAAGTGGCTGCCTGTGTCCGCCTCTGGTGAACCGACAGGAACTCCTGGAACTCGGTATCTTCCTTCAGCTGGTGGTACCAGAGCAGGGGCAGCAGGGTCATGGGAAGAGGGAGGAAGAGGCAGAGAAGGCTCAGGCAGGGCTCAACCTTTCTAACTTGCAGGAGGGTAAGAGCATCCTCCAAGCTCACATGCCCCCATCTCTAACAGGCCCCGAGGATCAGCTGGGTCAGGTGAGGAAGGAAGAGTGGACTCTTCACCAGACAAGACTAAGAAGCCACGGAGACATGGCAAGGGGAGACGAGGGGCATAGCGCTCTGCTTGCCTGGGCCAGCGTCCACCCTCTCCCGCCTGCTGTCACCCTCCCTCTTGTTCAACAGGACACTCACCTTCTCCAGTTCACCTGCCACCTTTTTCTTCTTATTATCCTGAAAGCAGAAGGCACAGATGGTGAAGATTCACAGATGAGGGGAGAGGGAATGGAACTGCATTGCCCCAGGAGGGCCCACCTTCAGCAACCATCCAAGAGTGAGTTTCACTCCCCTTCCAGGGAGTGACCACCCTGCTGACACTGGGCACAGGGGCTGGAGTGACCACCTACGTACTTTCTTAGTTTCCAGGGGAACAGAGTCTTTTGAAGGCTGCTTGGACTGGCTTGGTTTCTGGGCATGTTTGCTCCAGGCTCGGGGCTTTGTTGGGTCCCCAAATGCCTTGCAGAACTCCACCTGCATGGGAAAGAGAGGGTGTTTTCACACCTGCCAGGCATTGGGTGTTGCCCTTCAGCATCTGCGAGCTACAGGTTTTTAAACAGGCCATTGCTGCTGGCTAGCTGAGCCAGCTGAAGCAAACTCCTTATCATCTCCTAGCTTTGGCTTTCTTCTCCTTAAAGTCTGTAACATCATATTACAACAGTCTATTATTACAAGGGTACTTCAAAAAGTTCATGGAAAAACAGAATTAAAAGATAATATGAATCCTTCCATGAACTTTTTGAAGTAGGCTCATATGAGTCTAGAGTAACAGTTACCATTTGCTGAGGAAATGCACATGCCAGGCACTGTCTTGTGCTCTCCAAGTTCTAATGCGCTGAGCCTCACAATAGAGCGAGGCAGGAGCTGTTACTCTCCTCACTTCACAAGTCAGGAAGCTGAAGCACAGAGAAGTGAAGTAGCTTGCCCGGGGCCCCCAGGCAGTGAGTAACAGAGTAGAGACTGGAACTCAGGGAGTCTCTAAACTCTTCAGCCCGATTCTTAACCATGCACTCAAAGGGAAGCTGAGAGGCTGGAATGACAGGACACAGACGAGTGCTCAGCCAGGGCCTGGCGCAGGGCAGTACAGGCCAGTGGCTTCCAGCATTACTTTGATTATGGTGAGGTGAGCTCCTCTGGCCCCAGAGAACAACTCTAGGGTAATGGGGAAAATAGGGTGACCATGGAGGGCATGGAAGAGTGTTGAGTATCCAGCCCGAGCTGATGTACCTCTGCGGCCCTAACACCTCCGGAATGCACTCTGAGATGACCCTTGTGAGTGATGGCCCCACTAGGAGCCCGCGGTGGGCACCCCACCACAAGCCACTCCCAGCCACAGTCAAGGCCAACACCGGTCAGCCAACCACTGCCCCCCAGGGATGGGGCTGCCATTTGGTTACACCCCTTCTGGATGGACTTTCAAGTTTTATTCCTTCTGTAATAATGATGTGCTCATGGTAAAAAATTCAAACAAAAGAAAAAGATACAATAAATGTTAAGAGAAAATTATTCTAATTCCTATCACCCAGAGATAGAAATTAATATTTTAGTAAAAATCCTGCCCTATGGCCCTTTATGCATATATCACACACATATAGATCAAAGGACAGGATTGTGCATACATCAGATCATGAGATGAACACCTGTCCATCATCTGCTGCTTCCTTCTCAACAAAGCACGAGATGTATTACCAAGTCATTAAATGCACATCAGTGACCTGTATGGGATCTTTTCCTCCAGGAAGCTTTCCTGACTCCTCCCTGGCCAGGGTGGGGGCCTCTCTGTTCTCCCACCCCGGGACTGACAACACTGAACAAAAGCAATCCATTCACCTGTCATCCCTTTCCTTCCCATAGGCAGCTGGCTCCATGAGGACAGAAGCCAGGGTACCACATAGTTCTCTAAATTCCCAGCATGGAGTGGGAGCTCACTGAGTGCTTGCCAAATGGGTGAGTGAACAGACAATGTAGACCTGTGCTTCTCAAAGTGTGGTCCTTGGGCCAGCAGCACAGGCCATCACCTGAGAGCTCATCAGACATGCAAATTCTTGGGCCCCACTTCATGTACTGAACCAGCAGCTCTGGGGATGGGCCCAGGAAACTGTTTTAACAAGCTCTCAGGTGATTCTTAGGCACAAGAAAGTGTGTGAACCAGTGAGGCAGACCAAGGACATCACAGTCTGAAGGGGGACAGTCTTTGGACCTGAGTGTTGAAAGATCAAGTGGCGTCACTTTCAACGAGCAGGCAGGGGCCAGACTTCTGCCTACTCACTATGATCCGGGATGTGTCAATGAAACTCTTGTTGAAATGGTTCTGTGCCGTTTGGGCCTCCTCCTCGGACTTGAAGCCGATAAAGCCGAACTTGCGGAACTTGCCGTCTTTGGTGAACTTCAGGCTGCAGTCCGTGAGCGTGCCGAAGGCGGCAAATAGCTGCCTGAATCGCTCCTCCTTCATCTGCAATGGAGAGGTGCAATGAGGAAGGCGCTGGGGAGTCCCCAGAGTAAGGGGACAAAATGGGTCAGATACTCAAAGTCACAGTATCCAGGGGTGACTTAAACAAGGAAGTGGCAGGGTGTACATTTCTAATCAGACCAGGTTCCAGCTCTGACTCTAACACTTACTAGTTGTGTGGGCTTGAGAAAGCCCCTTACCCACTTCACTGATGAGGAAATCAAGACTCATAATGGCTGTAAACGTCATCTTCCTACCCTGTGAGACTGTTATGAGGATAAGACCAATGTCTTATCCTTATGAGGATAAGACAATGACCTCAACTGGAACAGCTTATGGCTGCTATAACACAGTAGATATCTAATAAATGCTTGTCAGAATGAATGAACAAATGAACAAACATAGTACACTATATATGTTTGCTAAATGTGGTAGAGAGAATAATGGAGCCCCCCAAAAGATGTCCACATCCTAATCCCTGAGACCTGTGGATGTTATATTACATAGAAAAAAGGGACTCTGAAGATGTGATTAAGGATCTTAAGATGCGGAGATTATCCTGGATTATCCAGGTGGACCCAACATAATCACAAGGGTCCTTGTAAGTGGCAGGGCAGGTGGGGGTGAAGGGGTGTGCATATGGGACCAGGTAAGAGAGAAGAGATGTAGTGGTGGTGGGAGGAGAGGGAGATGGAGATGGAGAGAGAGAGACTGGAAGATGATATGCTTCCGGCTTCAAAGGTGAGTCAGAGGAGAAGTGATGATGGAAGCAGAGAGAGGCTGGAAGATGCTATGCTACTGGCTTTGACGACAAAAGATGTGGCCATGAGCCAAGGAAGGCAGGTGGTTTCCAGAATATGAAAAGGACAAAGGAACAGATTCTCCCCTAGTGCCTCCAGAAGGACTGTAGCCCTGCCAAGACCTTGATTTTAGGATTTCTGACCTCTGAAATTGTCAGATAAATTTGTATGGTTTAAGCCACTAAGTTTGAGGGTAGTTTGTTACAGTAGCAATAGAAAACTAATTCACTAATATTATTATAATTTGGTCAAGAAGCTCCACACTATAGAAAACTGGTTCTTGGCTTCCCACCTTCCTCACTCCAGCCAGTCTACCCTCACAAATCAGTGAGTTTTCTAAGCAGATATTTGGAGATTTGTGTGTGTGGTAGTAGGGTTGAGGAGGCACTTGGCCCCACAAATGGCCAAAGCAAGCTTTAAAATGCAAAAAGCTAGAGGCCTTGGCAGCCCAGTAGGAAGGAAGACGACATTTGCTGAGGCAGCTTCTTAATAACTCTAAATTCTAAAATCTCAGTCACTCTATGAGTTAGGAATTTTTATCCATATTTCACAGAAGAGAAAATGGAACTCAGAAGATAAATGATCTGCTCAAGGTGAACAGAATCAAGGTTTGTGACTTGGCTCAGATGTATAAAAGATAGTGAATTCACAATCCCATTACCTGGGAGAGACCTTACTCAAGTCTGATCCCATCAGTCCTCTGCCAAAAACCTTTGGGTGACTTTCTAGCACCAAAGGCTCAAGGACAGGCATCTACAGTAAAACACGAGATTCTTCATGATCTGGCTCTGGTCCCACTTTTGCCAAACTTCTCACAGCCTTCCATGCTTCTCACCTCTGAGGTTTTACCTTGGACCTTCTCCAGGGGTGACATCCTCCCAGACAGGTCCTGGCTCCTCATTCTCAGTTCAATCATCTCCTCTCCTCCGGGAAGCCTTTCCTAGATCCCTCAGATGGGTCAGATTACTAACTCCCTCTTCCCTCCCACAGCACCCAGTTCATACTTCAATCCCTGTACCCTGCATCACAACGTTGTGGTGTCTGCCTCCTCTGCTAGTTTGCAAGCTCCATAAAAGTGGGAACGATGTCAGCAACATCACAAGTACTGTACACTACTAAATGTTTATTTGATGAAGAATAAGACAAGTGAATGCAATCATGCTAAGAGAGGCAGTAGGAGGTAGTGGTCAAAAATGCAAATTCTAGAACCAGATTTTTCAATTCAGTCCCTGCCCCATGAATTACCACCTATGTGTGACCTCAGGCAAATCACTTTACCTTGCTGCACTTCAGTTTCTTCACCTTTAAAACAGGCATAATAATAGAACCTATTTCACAAGGTTATGGGTGAGAATTAAATAAGTTACTACCTAAAGCACCTGGAACAGTAAACTCTCAAAGTGTTAGTTACTACCGTTATTGTTTTTGCTAATAATTCTTTCGTCCATCAGACAAGACAAACAATGGTAGAGTGTCAGCCACATTAGGAAACACAACAAAACTGGTCGGGAGGGAAAGGACGGGTGGCCATGCTAAAATCCTCATCCAACAAAGTGAGGCATAAAGAGACACTGTCTAAAACTGATGGATGGATCAATGATAGATATTTTTAAAGTATACTATTTAGGGTGAATGATGGAAGAATTAAAAACAATAATACTACAGAGATTGGAGGGGAGAAGCAGATGATCTAAGTTCCTTGTCTTTCATAGTGAGGACTCAGTAGATAAGTCACTGGGATAAACAGGTCAAGAAATGGAGGGAACACAATATTTGAATATACAGAGATGCGTATGAGGAGACGTAGATACAAACCAATGAAGATGGTTACTCCTGGAGAGAGATGGAGGGTGGGATTGAGTAAAGACTTTGCTTCTCATTTTATAATCCACTATACCTGCTTGAATTTTTAAAACCATGTATCATAGGTCCCTACCACCTGATGAAGAAAAAAAAAAAATAAGAGGAAAGTAAAAATTCACAACAATGAAACAAAAATAGCTTTGCATTCTCTAAGGAGAGAGATTCCCAAGAGGTAGAATGAAGAGTACAGATAACATTTTCATATCATCCAAATGGCTCATTTTGTATTTTGGGAATAAGCTACAGGCCACACCAGTGGTGTGGGGCTCTCCATCCAGGAAAAGTTATAGTGAAATGGGAAGGATGATCCACTCCAGTACACTGCATCCAATCGTCTATTTCTTCACTCATTTATCCAGTATGTTTTAATTGAATGCTTACCATGTGCCAGATTCTGTGCTGGGCTCTAAGGAGACAGAAAAGTATGATTGGGTCACCCCTTCCCCACTTACTGGATAAATGGTGTAAACCCCTTCACGCCCACTCAGTATTCCTAATTGCCCTAAAGACAGGAACGAGTATTGGAATGCAGGTCCACAGACTAATACTCCCATTTGCCTCCCCGACAGTCTCCGGAATGGGAGAGGATTAGGAGGGGTCTTCAAAACGTTCATGGAAAGACTCGTATTATCTTTTAATTGTATTTTCCCACAAACCTTTTGAAGCACCCTCGTATTCGTGTCTGACCTAGTCACGGATCAACAAAAACGAACAAATGTGATCGGTCGAGAGAAGTCGGAGCAAGGCACTCCACTTAAAGTGGAGATTGTCCCCTCCCTGGGAAAAGAGATGTCGGGTTGGGAATCAGGTACCTACCAGCCGGCCATGCAACCTTAAGCGGTCACTATTCCTCTTTTCCCAGCAGTTAAATGTGTAAACCCAGGATCCTGCCCCCTTTAGATTCTAATCCGCCCAAAGTACCGCCCCAGAGCGAATATCGCTCAATGCTCTCAGCCACCTCTTCCCCACTCCTCAGCTCCAGGCTGATTTCATTTTCAGATTTTCAAGGCCTGGCTCTGCACTCACCCCATTCGGGAGGTTCTTCACGATCAGTCGCGACATGGCGCACGGTCCCCACTGTTTTGATTTTAGCACGACTGGACAGCGTCTTCCACCAACAACTTTCACGTTGCCACTTAGGGTGCCGCCATTTTTGGCAAGCCGGAACAAAGTCACGTGGCCGAGACGTAAGGCTGCCCCATCCGGAAGTGGGCGTGGCCAAGCAGACTTGCCCAAGGAAGTCACAGCAGCCAAGGGGCGGGCCAGAGCTTGCATTCTGCGCAGGCGCTGGTTCTTTGGCGGACCGCCAGTTCCTAACCGTGGGCGGCGGGTTGCGCGGGGTTAGCTCAGTGCTGAGCGCTACGCAGTCGCGGCTATCGTTTTTCTCGTCCCTTTCCTATTTTATTATAGACAGCCTTGAGAATACAGACAGGACTGGGGACTCTTGCCTCCCTTTTACAGGTGAGGAAACAGGCTTAGCTAGGCTGCCAGGCACCAGGAATCAATTATTATTTTGTGTAAATTATTAGAATGTGCATATTGGAAATAAACAACCCCATTTTGCAGTCGGGTAAACTGGGAGCCAGACTAATAAAGCAAATCTCTCAAAGTCGTATTAAGTAGAAAATCCGATATTTGAACTGAGGGCTGCTTAGGCCCCGGCAATGAGGGCCTGTGCCTTCACCTTCATCCCCACAGTATTATGCCGCAGTTCCTGCTGAGTTTTGAAATCCCGGCCCGCCAACCTGCTAGCTAAGAGATCTTGGCCAAACTAGGCTCTGTGAGCCTTTGTGTCTGCTTTTGTAAAGTGGAGACGATTCTGTATTGTCCTAGGAGGTAAGAACGTAAAGCGCCTGGGATATTATCCTCCTACTGCTCTGAGTATTTTCGGTACCCACTGTTAGATGGGGGCGTGTCTTATGAAAGAGCCCGTTTCCTCTCCTGAATGACCTACTTCCTTACTGTTCAGGCACTTACAGTTCTACAGTTCCTCAGCTGCTCTGGACTTCTTCCCAAGCTTTTGCAATTTCTTTCACCTGAAAGACACTCATCCTGCCATCTGTTTTTTGGTTGTTGTTAACAGCTTTATTGAGATGTAATTCACATGCTATGCAATTCACTCCCTTAAAGTGTGCAATTCAGTGGTTCTTAGTATAGCTACAGAGTTGTGCAACCATCACTGCAATCAATGTTAGAACATTTTCATCGCTCCCTAAAGAAACCTTGGACCTTTTAGCTGTCACCTGCCAATTCCTACCTCCCTCTAGTCCCAGGCCACCACTAATCTACTTTCTGTCTCCATGGATTTGTCTATTCTGGACATTTTGTATAAATGGAATCATATGAAATGTGGTCTTTTGTGTCTGGCTTCTTTCACTTAGCGTACTGTTTTTAAGGCTCATCCATATTGCAGCATGTATCAGTAATTCGTTCCAGTTTTGCTGAATGATAATATTACATGTATGGATATACTACATTTCATTTATCTATTCATCAGTTGGTAAACATTTATGTTGTTTCCATTTTGTGGCTATTATGAATAATGTTGCTATAAACATCCCCGTATAAATTTTTGTGTGGGCATTTGTTTTCATGTCTCTTGGGTATATTCCTAGGAGTGAGATTGCCAGGTCATATGGTAGCTTTATGTTTAACCTTTTTTAGGAACTGCTAAACTGTTTTTCAAAGTGGCTGCACCATTTTACATTCCTACTAGCAATGCATGAAAGTTCCGGTCTCTCCACATCTCCTCCATTTGTTATTATGTCTTTTTAATTATAGCCATTTTAGTGGGTGTGAAGTGTCATCTCAGTGATTTTGATTTGTATTTCCCTAATGGCTAATGAAATGAGCTTTTTTTTAAAATGTGCTTTTGACCATTCATATATCTTTCCGAAGCCACCCCCACCCACACCCATTCTCTAAAACTACGTCAAACATATAGTGTCTTTGAACAGATCTCTTTCTCACTGAGCCCCAAACACAGGGACTCAATGTGTCTGCCATAGCATAAACCTTCAGAAATCGCTGTTAGGAACATATTGGGCTGATTTAGAGTTACAGATGGGCTGCTTGTTCCCTCCACGTTGTGTTGCCAAAGGGGCCCCATTTGATCCACCTTTGAAATGCATCACACTAGACGCCAGGAGGAGACAAGTAACAGGAGTTCAGTAAATGCTAATTGTAAATTAAGGTCTGTTGATTCAAGGAAATTCTATGCAGTTAAAAGGAGCTAGGCAGTTGTACATGTTCTCAAAGGAAATACATCAGTCAGCAGGAAACAAGTGGCATACTCAAAGGGATTTAATTGAAGAGAATCTAAAGAAAGGATTATTTACAGAGGCGTGGGCAGGGATTATTTACAGAGGTGGGATGAATGCTCCCCCCCCCCACAAAGATATGTCCACATCCTGAACACTGGAACCTGTGAATGTGACCTTGTTTGGAAAAAGGGTCTTCGCAAATATAATTAAGGATCTCAAAATGAGATCATCCTGGGTTATCTGGGTGGAACCTAAATCCAGTGACAAGTGTCCTTATAAGAGACATGCAGAGAAGGCCGTGTGAAGATGGAGGCAGATTGGAATGATGTTGCCACAAGCCCAGGAACACCTGGAGCCACCAGAAGCAGGAAGAAGCAAAGAAGGATTTTCTCCTACAGCTTTCAGAAGAATCAAGGTCCTGATGATTCTTTGATTTCAGACTTCTGGCTTCCAGAACTGTGAGAGAATAATTTTCTGATGTTTCAAGCCACCCAGTTTGTGGTCATTTGTTACAGCAGCCACAGGAAACTAATGCAGGCAGGGTTAAGGGAACCAACAAAGTGGTCAAACACCAGGGCCTAGTAGCAGTGGGGAAGAACTGTTGCACCCCAGGTCTGAGGGCATGGAGGAGGGCATTTCCTCCCTGGAGCTCAGTGAGGGCAGGAGCTGTGGACAGATGAGAGGTGGACTGTACAAGGGCTGTAGTTGTAGAGAGGTAATGACCACTGAAGAATCACAGAGGGTGTGTATGTGTGTATGTTGGGGATAAATACCCTGTCCCGCTTTCTCTCCTCACCTCCAGTTTCCTGCTGGAGCCTCCCATTGGCTAAACCAACCAGAAGGTGTAGATGTGACAAGTGACACAGTCCCCACAGGTAGCATCTGGGGCACAGAACAGAGTCGAGGAGCAGGGACAGTGGACGGGAGACGAGCTGTTGCAGAGTAACCAGCACACGGAACCATCTCTGAGACATACTGTTAAGAGAAAGCAGCAAATACTAAAGGGTGTGTGATATGTGCTGTTGCTGGGTTGAGAAAAGGAGGGTGGACATGATGATACTATTGTGTATGTTTGTCAGGACTGCTGTACATTTAGAAATTTAGTCTCACAGTTCTAGAAGTCCAAGATCAAGGTGTGGGCAGGGTTGCTTCCTTCTGAGAACTGTGAAGGAGAATCTTTTCTTCCTTTCTCTTCGTTTTGGTGGCTGCCAGCAATCTTTGGCGTTTCTTGGGTTGTAGATGCATCACCCCTATCTCTGCCTTCATCTTCACAAGACGTTCTCCTTGTGTGAGTGTGTCTGTATCCAAATGTCTCCTTTTTATAAAGACACCAGTCGTATCGGATTAGGGCCCACCTCAATGACCTCATTTTAACTTGATTACCTCTGTAAAGACCCTGTTTCCAAATGATGTCACCGTGTGAGGTTAGATCTCCAACATATGAATTTGGGGGGGACATCATTCATCCCATAAGTTATGTAAGCAAAGATGATCTTTCATAAGGTACACAAGGAAGTGGTAACATTGAATGCTTCAGGGGAGGCGACCAAGGAAAAGGGTGTCCAGGTAGAGGGAGATGTCCTTTCTATGGAGTAACTTTTTGTAATTTTGATTTTTTCATCATGAAAAAATTATCTATCATTTTAAATTAATTGTGTATAATCTACATATGGATATAATTATACTTAAACAAACAGAGGAAAGTCAACAAGAGTAGATAGATGTTAATTGTGGTCATCTCGAAGGGGTGGGATTGGAGAGGCAAAAGAAGTTAGGAAGACTCATCTGATGGGACTTCAGGAAGTTCATGGAAAGATTTATATTATATTTTAATTCCATTTTCCCATGAACTTTTTAAAGTACTCTCAAACTTCTTTATATATTTGTTTTAGGTCAAAGATTGACAAACGTTTTCGTAAAAAGACAGAAGGCAAATGTTTCAGGCTTTGGGGGCTGTACGCTTTCTGATGTCACTACTCCAACTCTGCCATTGTAGTTCCAAAGCAGCCAGAGACAACATGTGTGGCCATGTCCCAGTAAAACTTTATCTGCAAAAACAGAAAGCCAGGCCAGAGGCTGTAGTTTTCAGTGACAGGAATATGTGGTATATTGTTTTCCTGTGGCTGCCATAACAAATTACCAGAAACTGGGTGGCTTAAAACAAACAGAAATGTATTCTCTTGCAGTTCTGGAGGCCAGGAATCCAAAATCAAGGTTATCAGCAGGGCCGTGTTCTCTCTGAAGGCTCTAGGGGAGAATCTTTCCTCACCTCTTTCAGCTTCTGGTGGCTCCAGGCATTCCTTGGCTTGTGGCTATGTCACTCCAGTCTCTGCCTCTGTCCTCACATGGCTTCTTCCCTTGGTGTCTGAGTCAAATCTCTCTCCCTCTCCTTTTTCTTATTAGGACACCGGTTATTGGGTTTATGTCTCACCCTAAATTCAGGATGATCTCATCTAAAGACCCTTAACTTAATTACATCTGCAAAAACCCTTTTTTCAAAAAAGGTCACATTCACAGGTTCCAGGGATTAGGATGTATGCATGTCGTTTTGGGGGGCCACCATTCAGCTCCTACATGGAAATTTGCTTGCTTTGTAGTAGGTTACTCTGAAGATCAAATTTCACTCTCTCTATGCCTTATGTAGACTGTCAATTCAATCCAAATGCACACACACACAAATGTACCCTCGTGCCTGGAGTGAACGACTTATGGGTCACTGTGTTTCAAAGTCATTTGTTTATTCAACAGATATTTATCGATATGTCTTTAATTAAATGAC
The DNA here is from genome assembly GCF_027409185.1 of Cynocephalus volans. Lineage (NCBI taxonomy): Eukaryota > Metazoa > Chordata > Mammalia > Dermoptera > Cynocephalidae > Cynocephalus > Cynocephalus volans. Next base: position 191,107,198 of record NC_084461.1, read on the forward strand.
AGTTGGGGCTTGTTTTGTGCACACTGTGACCCTGGCTAGGACGGGCCAGAGCAGGCTTTATGAGGCAGCTCTGAATTATTAGCCTTTTATATGAGGGCAAATGAGGGCTTCCCAGCCAGTCCAGGTTTAATATACTTTTATTTTATTATTTTCATGAACTGCCTTTATTAAAATGTACAGCTAAATGTAGCCTTCCCTAAAGAAATTCACAAATCAGAAGTTCTTTCAAAGGTATTAAAAGAAAATGAAATGCCCTTTACGAATCCCCACGTCCCAACGCTGGGCCTGGAAAATATGGTCGCCACATGTCAGGAGAAGGCAGGATCATTCACGGGCTTTATATCCTGTGCATTTAATAAGCAGCCACATTATAACTTTATTATTGGTCTTTCTGCTCTCCTGCCTTCCTGCTCCTTCTCCTGCCTCCTTTCTCTCCCAGCAAATACAAGGGTACTTCAAAAAGTTCATGGAAGGATTGATATTATCTTTTGATTTTATTTTTCCATGAACTCTTTGAACTCTTGTATAATCCAGGAGGCAACTGGACCCCACCAGTCTCCGATTATGCTGGGCATTAAACAAAAACAAAAACAAAAACAAACAAACAAAAATCTGGCTGGTCTAAGCCAGCTCCAGCCAGATTGCCATCACAAATGTATTTGGGGCTGTGAAAAGTCATGTCTGCCCCTGAGGGAATTAACTTCCCACCCCACAAAAGGCCAGTGATGGGGAGAGATCCTGGCAGGGGTTGGAAGAGGCACAATGGAGAGAGGAGAGGACAGTGAACACTCTCTGTCCTGATGAATGGGACCGACATCCACCCAGCTGCTCTGGCCAGAAACCTGGGGTTGTCCTGAGTCTTCCCTCCCTCACCAACTCATGTCCAATCCTTCAGCAAGCTCTGTCCACCCCACCTCCTAAAATTTTGTCCAAAACATCTTTTCCCCATCTCCACTGCTATCAACCTGGTCCAAGTACCCACTGCATGAATCTTCTATGGCTGCTGTAACAAAGGACCACAAATTTAGTGGTTGAAAACCACGCACATTTATGATCTTCAGTTGTGGAGTCCAGGTGTTGGCAGGGCCAGTTCCTTCTGGAGGCTCCAGGGGAGAATCTATTTCCCTGCCTTTTTCAGCTTCTAGAGGCTGCCTGCTTTCCTTAGCTTGTGGCCCCTTCCTTCATCCTCGGAGCCAGGAACGTAGCATTCCCAAAGCTCTTGTGACCCTCTGTTTCCATAGTCACATCTCCTCTTCTCTCTGACCCTTCTGCTGCCCTCTTAGAAGCACCTTTGTGACTACACTGGGCTTACCCTGATAATCCAGGATAATCTTTCCATCTCAAGACCCTTAATTTAATCATATCTGCAAAGTCCTTTTTTCCACAGAAGGTGACATATCTACAGATTCTGTGGAATGAGACATGGACATCTTTAGGGGCCATTGTTTGGCCAGCCACACCCATTACTCCTACCCATGTTATTCCAACAGCTTCCTCATTGGTGTCCTTGCTTCTGTTCTGCCCCTTGCAGTCCTGTTAAAACCAAAGCTGTACCTGTCCCTCCTCTTCCTAAATCTTCCAGTGCTTCCCACGTCTGACCAAAAGCAGAAGATGTCACCTTAATCTGTTACTTTGCTTCAGCCATTCCAGCCTTCTGGCTGGTCCACCCCTGCCCCAAGACCTTTGCACTTGCTATTCCCTCTGCCTGGATGCCCTTGCCCCTATGTAGCTCCTTTCCTCCCTTTCCTTAGGTCTCTGTTGAAAGTTCATCTTACCAGAAAGGCCTTCTCTGGCCACCTTCTCTGGAATAGCACTCCCTGCTCCATCCTACCCCATCCTTCTCATGCCCCTATACTCTGCTTTATTTTTTAATAGCATTATCACTACCTGGCATCTTCTATTTTGGGGGTCTATTGTCCGTATCCCCCCAATAGAATGTATGCTCTCTGAGAGCAGAGATTGTGTTTGATTTACTCACTGGATATCACAGCGCCCGACGCAGTGCCTGCCCAGACCCTCTGATGTAACACCTTTAGTCGGGGGTTGTTTTCTGACCCTCCATTATACCGAACCATCAGTAAATGACTCCATGGGTAACCACAGCTGCAATGCAAGAGAGATTTGGGAGAAAGGGAGGGAGAAGGGACCTCTCCCTGCTTGTCATGAAACAGGGCGGAGAGGACAGCAGCTGCAAGAGGTGAAAATGTGCTCAGGAATTGAAAATCCAGCTTCATTCAGGATGGGAGTGGTGGCAGGGTGCTGTTGTGCTGTCTTGCCCCAACCCTACCTACTGTCCCCCTGGGCATTGTTCAGAAACACAACGAACAATGTAAATGAAATTTATATTGATATGCTGACCCACATAGAAAATATGCTGACCCATTGATACTCATTGTAGCATCGTTTGTAATAACAAAAGATTGTCAATAGCCTAAATTTCCATCAGTAGGGAACTGGTAAGGAGGGAGAGAGGGAATAATGGGGGGGCATAGAGGATTTTTAGGGCACCAAAACTATTCAGTATGATACTGTAGTGGTGAATACATGCCATTATACATTAGGCAAAACCCATAGAACTGTGCAGCACAAAGAAGGAACTCTGATGTAAACCTTAGTTAATAGTCATGTATCAATATTGGTTCACAAATGTAACAAGTGCACCACACTAATGTAAGATATTAATTATAGGAGAAACTCTGTGCGTGTATGTAGGGGGTATGTGAACCGCCTGCAGTTTCTGCTCCACTTTTCTGTAAAACTGCTGTAAAAATAAAGTCTATCACATATTAAAAAATAGGGAGCTGGTAAGACAAGGGATAAAATCCCATGAGGATGTTAAGGAGAGAGAATGAAGCGGTGCTTAGATCTGGATTTCTAATCCATTCTTCAATAAATGGAACTGGGCTTTTTAAAGAACGGGATGTTTCTAGGGCTGGGGCAGGGAACGTACAAGATGAACCTGGAGCTTCTTGTAGTGCCAGAAAGTAAGAAAGTGAAAAAAAACAAAAAACAAAAAAAAAGATGGAAACTTTTCAAAGGAACGCAGGTGCCAACTGAAAGAGCTCCCAATGTCCAAAGCTGGAATATTTTAAGGAAAAAGATAAATACCATAGTATTGGATTATAACCCAGTGATAAATATCCATGTGTCCATAGTGATATAAATAAGTGATGAATGAATAAATAAATGTGGAGGATAGACAAATTGAGAATTTCAAATAATTTATGATAATACTTCACCCTCAAGAAGATGGAACATTATTCCCCAACCTTAGGTATGGGCTGTGTATAGTGGTTTCCTTACAAAGACCACTCTATGGAAAGGGAGGTAAAAGAGTAATTTTACAGTGGAGAAACCTGGCGGTCAAGGTCAAGATCAACAGCGGTAAGTCATGTCCATGGCATGTACTCTTGATATGATGTGAAGAAATGGCACTATACCTCCACGGTTGTCTTTCCAAAGACCCATAACCCTAGTCTGATTGTGAGAAAACATCAGACAAACCCTTACTGAGGGACATCCTGCAAAATCCTTGACCAGCGCTCCTCAAAACTGTCAAGGTCATCAAAACAAGATAAGTCTGAGAAACTGTCCTAGCCAAGAGGAGCCTAAGGAGACAGGAAGACTAAATGTAATGTGGTATCCTAAGACTGAAAAAGGACATTAGGTAAAACCCGAGGAAATCCAAGTAGAGCATGGACTTTAGTGAATAATAATGAACCAATTTTGATTTACTAACTGTAACAAACATATCAGAGGAATGCTAACAATGGGGAAAACTGGGTGCAGGATATACAGGAACTCTGTAACAGTCTCACAACTTTTCTGTAAATCTAAAACTATTTTAAAATAGTTCATTAAAAATCTTTTAAAAGATGTTTTGAAATGAAAAAAGAAGGATGCAAAGTTCTGTATTTATAGATGCGGGTTAATTGCCAAGGTATACTATAAACCACCACAATAGCACCCTTCTGCACCTTGCTTTTTTTGGCAGCAATACTACAGGAATGACGCTGTGTCTTTCACAGTGCTCCATATCAGAGGCACCTTATGCCAATCTGTTCTGAAACTGGTGATGGCAACTTTGATCGCTCGGTTAAGGGGGTGTCTGTCTGTTCCTCTCTGCAAGTTTTTCTCTTTGTCAATAAATAATCTGTGGGTTTTTAGAAATTTTGCCAGATTGTAGAAAGGCTCAGACATAGTAGAATTTAGGGTGCTTTTAGATTGTTGGGGTTTTTTGTTTGTTTGTTTGGGAGTTTTTTTTAGGTGAACACAGGTCCTGGGGCAACATTCTTCTCATCCATTGACATACAAGGAAACTGAGGTCTGGAAAGAAGAAAACACTTGCTCAAGACCACATAGTGGAGTTGAAGGCTAGGCTCAGCTGGGCTCCCCTTGCTCCCTCTTACCTGTGGCCATCCCCAGGGGTCAAGAAGTAGGGGCAGCAGGAAGGGAGGTGGTGGAGATAGTTGCCCTGGTGTGTCGTCACCTGACAGCATTAATGTAGCCCCAGCAGTTCACTGCTGTCACCCTAGAAGCCCCTCAGAAGAGCAGTCCCCTATTCCCAGGCACCTAGAGAGGAACCAGATGGCCAGGGTAACTCGAGACAGGAGTCCAGGTGTGCATTAGCCTCAGCCACACCTGCATGGAGATCAGGCAGTTCACCTATGATAGGTGGTGGCTGAACCTTGGACCCCCAATAGGCCCTGCTGGGGGCTGACTATTGGTGATATGGGGGTCCCTCCTGATCTTGGCAGTCAACAGTAACTATTCAGCTGGAAACAGCACAAACCACAAATCATTCATCAAACAGACTATAGCTGGGGAAAAGCTAAACTCATTCTAAGATAAGCTGATGGGGGTCTCATCCTGGGGCTCTGGAGGCTCCAAATTCCAGTGCTGTTTAAATCTGGGCTGACCATGATACTCACCTGGGGACTGAGGCAGGATGATCTGGGGAAGGGTTGGGGGTAAAACCAGAATCATTCATCTTTTCTTTTCTTGTCTTTCAGCTGTGCTGTGGGCAGTTGCACCACTTTATACATAGCAGATCATCAAAGCCTGGTTTATTTATCTGTTTGTTGGAAGATTGGCCAGTTCAGGGATCTGAACCCTTGACCTTGGTGTTATAACACCACACTCTAACCAACTGAGCGAACTGGCCAGTCTCCAAGGCCTGCTTTAAAAGAGAGCTTGTTTCCTGATTTTGGCCTCAAGGTCCAGCCTTGCCCACTGTCCCCCATCCACTCCACAGATTTGGTCCTCAGGCACAAGTTTGCTAACCCTTAACTTAGACTTATTTTAATGGTTCTAAGCCGTCATCATTCTTTTCCAGTCTGCTTAGGTTGTCATACAAAATGGTTATGAAAACAAGGTAAAGACTCATCCAACTTCAGAGCCGTGTTCTCACAGTGGGCTTAATAAGATATTGCCCAAGTTGGGTTTAGTGGAACAGCATCTAGTGAAAGGTCTATGACTCTTCTATGAAGGGAGGGAGGTAGGAGAACGTTGGCTAAACAGATCGAGAGAATGTTGGACATCATAGCCTACTCCTATAAACTCTCAAACACCTTAAGAAATTAAAGCCTCTGAAAAGTCCTTCAGTCAAGACCTGTGCTTTACACAGTGTGCCCCCAAGTTCTTATGTCATGGAACATTTATTAGTGGGAAATATTGCCCTAAGACAATCACTAAATTTGGTTGTGGTTCTGCAAAAAAGCAAACATGTTTTCATTCATTCATTCCTGTATTTAATGAGTACCTGACCTTTGCCAGACACTGTTTCAGGCCCTGAGAATATAGCAGTGATCAGGGCAGTCATGTTCCTTGCCCTCATGGGGCTTATAGTCTAGTAATAGAAACTGACATTAAAGGACATGCTATGTAATCCATCATCATCATCCTTTGTCATCACAATGACGATATATTCATCGTGGGGCAAGCTCCTTACCATTGTGGGCATCATGTTGGAGAGGAAGGGGACTGTTTTTCTCCAAGGTCATGTCTAAGTTTAATTTCTGTGCTTCCAGATGAATGAAGAGTCCACAGCCAAATCACATGCTGTGCCTGCCTGCTCCTCCTGGATTTTCCTTTGGAGTACACAAGGCCACCATCTACCCAGCTGTCCTCTCCCCTTCTGCTACTGAGGTGAGCCCTGGAAAATCATAGCCATGAAGTAGCTCATTCTAAGATGATGACTTGAATCCCTGGAAGGAGCATAGACATAGGAGGTGGAGAGATATGGGTTCAAATTCCATCTCTGACATTTCATACTCTGTGGTCTTGGGTAAGATAGTCGCCCTCTCTGAATCTCATTCCTCATTTGTAAATCAGGGCCAATAATGCCCACTTCCAGGGTAGTGGTGAGGATAAGCGATAATATATTCACACTGCCTGTGTTAGTCTGTTTCCTTTGCTTATAACAAAATGCTTGGAACTGGGTGATTTATAAAGAATATGAAATTTATTGCTTACAGTTTCTGAGGCTGGGAAGTCCAAAGTCCATCTGGTGGTGGTGACAGTGACCCAGGGGTCTCACATTGCAAGATGGTGGAAGCAGAGAGCAGAGAGAGCAGAAAGACAGACTCTCCTCTTCTTATAAAATCCTCAGAACCACACCCCGGACCACCATTTTTAATCCATTCACTACTGCATGGTCCTACAATCCAATCACCTCTTCAAGGCTCCACCTTTCAGTTACCATAATAGGATTTCCCACCCTCTTAACAGTCACAGTGGGGGCTAAATTTCTAATACATAAAACTTGGGGGACACAATTCAAGATTCAGTGAGTTTTGAGGGGACATAATTCAATCCACTACACTGCCCTAGCACAGTTCCAATAGTATTAATCACAAAATCATTATTTTTGTATCCCAGGCACTGGTTAAGATGGACTAGCTCATTTAAACCTCACAATAACCCAATGATGTAGATCCAATTAATGAAGAAACAGGCACAGGGAGATATGACTTACCTGAGCTCACTCATCCAGGAAGAAGTGGACAAGGACTCAGAGCCTACGTTGTATGCACTATACAGCATAGACTCTGCTCATTGAATGGTAAGGGTCAGCTGGATGCCTCTGTGCTGGTTTTAGATGTTTGTCTCCTAGTGCTCTTGCTAAATACCAATTCACGATCCTCCATTTCTTTTTCCCTTTCCCTCACTGGATGAGAGGCGTCTTGACTCAGCTGATATATGTGTGTGGCCTAGTTAGTTAGAAAAGCTGCCTGCAATTCTACAGAATGGTCAGCAAGGGACACCAGAGGACCATGGATCAGCCCATGCAGCGTGACAGAAATGGGGAAAATTGTGAGGCTGAATCCAAAGATCTGGAAGTTTGATGACTGCCAGAGACACATGACCAACCTGAACTGGTGCACAGTGAATGGGACTTAACCATGGTTTTGCCCCTGTAGGGAGACAGAACCCTGATTTCTTGCCAGAGGATCCTGCTCAACATAGCACCAGGCTATAATTTCTCACTAAGTATTTCTGCATAAATAAATATTTTTGAACCATTAGGAAGTTAAAGAAGTCAGAGGAATCTAAATGCTGACAGTAAAATAGAGAGATCTGGGGAGGTGGGCAGGGAGACTGTGCTAGTCAGAGTTCCAAGCAGGGAACAGGCCACTGAGGTTCTGAAGGTACTCGAATGGAGGGACGATCTGCAAAGCTGTGGGCAGGATAAGGAGTTGCCCCATGGATATCCATGCCCTATAAGAAAAGGTCTTTGCAGATGTGGTAAAGTTAAGGATCTTGAGATCTTGAGACTCTCCTGGATTATCCAGATGTGCCCAAGTGCAATCATGTGTACCCTCATAAGTAGGAGGCAGAGTGAGATTTGACACTCACTGAAGAGAAGACGATGTGAAGATGGAGCAGAGGGAAACTTGAAGACCTAGGCCTTGAAGATCAGAGTGATGTGGCCACAAGCCAAGGGATGACAGCAGCCACTGGAAGTTGGAAGAAGCATAGGATGGATTCTCCCCTAGACCCTCCAGAGGGAGCGTGGTCCTGCTGGACCTCAATTTTGGCCCAGTGAAACATAGTTGGGCTTCTGGGCTCTAGAATGGTGAGAGAATAAATTCGCATTACTTTAAATCATCAAGTCTGTGGTCATTTGTGATAGCAGCTGTTAGAAACTCATACAGAGCTACCACAGGTGGAAAGAGGCAGGGGGAGAGAGAGTGAGATTCCTGGGTTTACTTAGAGAGGAGCTGTGGGCAGAGAGAGAGAGGCAGCCAGGGACAGAACCATGGCTGGGCCAGGAAGGAGGGCAGACTCTAACTGCCTCTTCTCCCCTCTCTGATCACCTGTGGTACCTTCCATTGGCTGAGTTGAACTGAAAGGTGAAGGATAGATAAAGGAGTCCTGGGTGAGGAGATCTATGCAGGTGAGCCTCCTGGACTAGAGGTGGGTGGGGGCCAGGGGCACATGGGTCATGACTACCACACCAGCTCTATGCCCAGCATGTGTGTGGACATTATGATCTCCCATCTTCCAGTATAGCCTCAGATTTTGGTGGATTGTCCTCTCTTCAACAGTGGTAAATTATACACCTCCCACTGGCTTTCCCTTTGGTGCTTTGGGAACATCTTCTTGGAAATACCTTTACTGGTTAGGACAAGAAGAATCATCTGTCAGATTGCAAACTCTGACTTTGAGTTTGGGAAAACTGGGTTACTGCATATACATGAGTCAGGAGTCCTACTCTCAATGAACCTCAAAACTCACCATATTTCATAGCTACACATTTGCAAAGAGGAGATACCCAACAATAACAGGCAAGATTTGGTTATTAAGTGTTGGATTCAGGATGTAAACCAAAACAGCACCAATACCGGGAGGCAGTTTAGTGGAGTGGATAAAAGCTTTGGAATCAACTACCTGGGTTTGTAATCCCAGCTCTGTCCCTTATGAGCTGTGTCACCTTGGCCCTTGCATGGGAAAGGTCTCCTGGAATCACGACACTACAGAAAAGTCTACCTTCTGCACTCCAACAGGGAAGTTGGACCCCTGATCCATGGAGTCAGAGAGGCTTAGGGGAAGAGCATTTGGTTTGGTCACCTAATATATATAGATTCAAAATCCAGCTGCTAAACTTGGAAGGTATGAGGCCTGGGGGTAATTACTTAACCTCTCTGAGCTTGTCTGAGGAGTTAGCTCTGTATTCTCTCCACTGAGATTTTAGAGTGGTGCCAAATGTCAAATCTCTAGACTCAGACATGAATTCCAACCCTATCTCAGCCATCACTCAGCTGTGTGACCTTGGGGAAGTCACTCCATCTCTCTGAGTCCACATTTGCTCATCTGCAAAATGGAGTTCCTGCCCTGACTATTTGTTATGGGTTGAATTGTGTTTCTGCCCCAAAAGATGCTGAGGTTCTAATTCCCCAGTATCCGTGAACAGAGCCTTGTTTGGACAGAGGGTCTTTGCAAATGTAGTCAAGTTAAGATTATGGTAGGCCCTAATCCGTTGGGACTGGTGTCCTTATAAGAAGAGGAGAAGAGACACGGGGGAGAACACTGTGTGATGACAGTGGCAGCATGGACTGGAGTGATGCCTCTGTGAGACAAGGAACGACAAGTCTGCCAGCAATACCAGAAACAAAGAGAGAAACATGGAAGAGATTCTCCTTTAGTGCCATCAGAGGGAGCACGGCCCTGCTGCCATCTTGATTTGGACTTCTATCCTCTAGACTGTGAGACAATAAATTTCTGTTGTTTTAAATCACACAGAATGTGCTAATTTGTTACAGCAGCCTAGAAAGCTACCACCCCATTTTTCTAGTTACTAAGGCTGCACAACAAATTATCTCAAAACCTGATGGTATAAAATATCCATTTATTATACTCATGAGTTCACATGGGTTGAATTCATACAGAATGCAGATGGATGGCTTGTCTCTCTTCCATGTCTGGGGTTCTGTCCATGTACTTTGGGCTTCCTCACAATATGGTGACTGGCCTCCAAGGATGAGTTTCCCTGAGGGCAAGAGACACAAGTGGAATCTGTATTAGTTTCTTGACCTAGCCTCCAAAGTTACAGAACATCACTCCTCCCCATACCCTGTTGGTCAGCTCTGACCAGATTTAAGGGTGGGGACATGGCGTGGCCTCTCAGTGTGTGGGGGGGAGTAAAAATATGCAGGATGGGGGCTGCCTATGGGTGCCTATCTTTGTGACATGCAACCTGCTGCCCCTGTCCCCCAGCCATGGGTGTGGGAATCAAATGAAATCTTGCTCAGCAAAGCATTTTGGAAGCTGAGAAGCACCAGACTTCCCCAAGTGTTTGTAAAAGGAAGTGACCTCTCAAATGTTATTACAATGGAATTCTAGATGAGGGATGGATGGTTACATCAGAGAAGATGCACAGTCTCCAGTCCCTCTTAATGGGTTCAGTGAGATTTTCCTTTCAGTTTGATATTTCTAAAAAGTGCTATTTTTCTTTGAGGGAGCACACATTCATAATCATTTTATTTTTCTTGGCCATGCTGATAGAGGTATGAACTTGAAGCCAAATTCAATTTGATTAAGATGGGGAGAGGGACCAAAGACTCCCCTCCTTACATTTCCTTTATTCAGGGAGCTTCAGATGCTTTCCTGAATATTGGAGGAAAGGCCATGCTCCAATTATCCTTCCACATCCTTCCATAATTCTCTCTTGCTGCCAGAGCATGCCACCCATCTGGCTGCCATTTCCTGCATGGTACAGTCATGGTGTCCATGGTGCCACATGTCCCTGGTGCTGCCCACTCCTCTTGTACATCCTTGGCTCAGGCCTGTCAGCTGCAGGTAGCAGAGGTCAGCACTGGTTGGTTTGGAGGAGCGGCCACTACTTTCTCCCTTTTCTATTCATGCCAGTACATGCCAGTCATCCTTTGGATATACCCAAAGGTCCAGAGAACTGTCTGAGTAAGAGGGAACAGCAAGAATGTGTGGATTAAGTTGTGTCCCCACCTCAAAAAAAAAAAATCATATGTTGAAGCCCTAAGCCCCAATGTGACGGTGTTTGGAGAGAGGTCCTTTAAGAGGTCATTAAGGTTAAAGGAGGTCATAAGTGTGAAACTCTAATCCTATAGGACTGGTGTCCTTATAAGAAAAGGAAGAGATACCAGAGATTTCTCTCTTTCTCTGTTCACAAACAAAGGCAAGACCATGTGAGGACACAACAAGAAGGTGGCCGTCTGCAAGCCAGGAAGAGAGGCCTCACCAGAAACCAACCTCAATGGCAACTTGAGATTGGATTTTCAGCCTCCAGAACTGTGAGAAAATAAATCTCTGTTGCTTAAGCCACCCAGTCTGAGGTATTTTGTGATGGCAGCCCTGACAGACTGATACAAGGACTAAAACTGAGGGTGTCCCAAAGTGTGGGCTATGTACAGAGAGCTGAAGGTTCTATTCCATTGGTGCACATGATCAGCATAGGTGGGAAGGGATAGATCATTTGTATATGTTTTACATAAAACAGGGGTACATGCTTATGCTACTGTAGTCATGGAGATGCCTGTGGAGAGTAAAGGAGAGGAAGTAGGAGGAGGCAGGGATGTGGGTCTGCCACCTGGGAAGGAGTCGGGGAAGGAAGGGGCAGTTGGGTACGAGGAGCCTCAGAAGACAGCAAAGCTCTGAGAAAGTCTCAGCCAGGCCACTGGGGAGCTCCAGAGCAAATATTACCTGTTGGAGGAATCCCACACTGGGTAGAAACGACTGCACTGGTTCAGAATCACTGACTCAGAATAGGGTTTCTCAACCTCGGTGCTATTAACATGTTGGGCCAGATAATTCTTTACTGTGGTAGCTGTCTTGTGCATCATAAGACATTGAGCAGCATCTCTGGCCTAGATGCCAGTCATATCCCCCAGTTGTGATGACCAAAAATGTCTTCCAGACATTGCCACATGTGTCCTGGGGAGCAGAATCACCCCCTGTTGAGAATCACTGCTGTTGATGTTATCAGGGCAACTTCAGACTCTGCCCTCATCCTCTGGCAACAATCCTAGGAGTAACTCTCTAAAAATGAAATCAAAAGAATCTGGAATATGTATCCACCAACTTCACTGGGTGACAATGATATCAAGAGCCTTAACTCCTCAACACTTTTTGCCTGCAGAAGTAGGCTATTGCACCGGGGAGGACACTCTGGAACAATGACGTAAGGCAAGTGACTTCGAACCTTTCTACACCTCTCATTTTCTCATCTGTAAATGAGAACATAAGCCTATGTCATGGGATTGTTGAGAAGATTAAATGAATAAATACATGAAAGTCCTTGAAAACAGGCACACAGTAAGCTCTCAGTAAGGGCTATTTATTGTTATAATTATTACTACTGTTTTGGTTACTGTTGCTGTTTTTATTGATCCCAGAACCCAAATCTTAGAATCTCAGGGGTCTGGAGAAGAAATTGAAGATCCCGTTACCCACCAGTAGGAAGGGAAATAGAATGATCCATTTGCTGCTCATTCTTGTGGTGTCAGGAACTGGGGTAAGGTTGGTAGTGGGGATGGGGTGAAAAGAAAACTGAAGGGGCAGTGCCACTGAATGGAAAGGGAGGGAAAGGGTGGTGAGAGCTTGGCTGTCTTCAAGGGATGTTAGGGTGGTGACAAAATAAGACCTTGGAGCAACCCCCAAATGGGATTTTGGATGATGTCTTGGAATCAGAGGGCCAGGCTAGGCCAAGGTGCTGAACTTAAAGTAAGAATTGAGTGAGGGCTGGGATGGGGAATCTATAAGACTAGTCCCCGTCAAAGGGGGCTTGGCTTCCTCTTTGGTGGTGATGGTAGAGAACCAACCTTCCCCCAGCTCAATTCTGGGCACATGCCTTCTTAGATAAAGACTACATTTCCCAGGCTTCCTTGCAGTTACATGTGGCCATGTGACTCACATCTGCCCAAATGGGATGTGAGCAGAAGCTAGGTGTGCACCTTCCAGGTCGTATCTTAAAGAGAAAGAGAGTTCTCTTCCCTTTCATCTCACAATTCTTCGTAATGAGATACATGAAGGCAGGTGCAGAAGGAACCATCATAGACCAGAAGATGGAGGCCACATTTGTTGAAAATGGAAGAACAATAATAAAGAAATTCAATGCAGCTCCAGCCATCATATCCACATTTCAGACAGAAGGGAGAAGGAAAAGGGGAAGAGCAAAGTTCCTTGCCTGCAGAGTCAAATACATCTAAAGATCCATCCCAGGAGTCCCTCCCAACAACTTACACCTACTTACCATTGGCCAGAACGCAGTCACATCTCTCTCTCTAGTTGCAAGGAATGCTGGGAAATAGAGTTTTTTCAGGGAGACCTGCTGCCACTCCTGACAGACACAGGGTTCTATTAATGCAGAAGGAAGTGAGTATGGGTGTTGGGTCTTTTCTGTATGAGGAGACCATAGGAGAGGCTTCCACAGTTTTCTAGTGAGAAGTGCTGTGGCTTGGACTGGGATGGAGGCAGTGAGGGTGGAGTGAGAATGGTGGGGTCTTCCTGTGTGTGGGTGTCAGGGTCTCTGGGCCATCCAAGAAAGACCTCCCCTGGCTTTCTGCTTGATGCTGCAGGGAGAGGGGAAGGAATTAATCGAAGCTTCCCTCCCCTTCTGCCATCTTGCATGGTCACGGTGAGGTACTGTACTCCACAAAACAGGGACATTCTCAAAGAGTCCAGGGAAAAATGTGACTTCTTCCACATTACCTCATAGAGGGCCACACCTGATGCCACACCTGAATCACTGGGTGGAGGAAAACTTTCTATGTGCCAGGTTGAGGAAACTGAGGAAAAGATCATACCATGTGAAAGCCATAATGCAGGGCTCTCCCCCATGTGATTTCAGCTAATGCCCTCCTCACCTCTGTGAGGTGGAAATGATTATATTTCTTCTTCTTTTTTTATTACTCTTAGTATTATTCTTTTCTGATAAGAATCTGCTCAGAGAGGTGGTGGTAATGCCTGCGGTCACACAACATCATATGATACTGCTGCTGATCGTGATGACGATGAAGGTCATATTTATTGAGTGTGTACAATGTGACGAATATTGTTCTAAGCACTTTAAAGTACTGCCTTAGTTAATTTTCATATTAACCTCCCTATTAGGGAGATACTGTTAGGGTTTCCATTTTACAGATGAGGAGACTGAGGCTCGGAAAGGGGAAAGTAACAAAATAACAATGTCACATTGTAATTTGTACATTACAAATGACATTGTAATATTTCAATTGCAATGTTATTCTGCCTTTCTCACAAGCAGAGCCAAAATATTTGTTCATTCATGAATTCAAGTTCCTACCTTATTCCAAGCACTTTATATGCATGATTCCATTTACTCCTATGCAAACTACTGGCTTCAATTATTATGCCTATTATACAGATGAAGAAAGTGATGCCCAGAGAGGTTGAGTGACTTGTCCAATGTCACAGGGCTGGAAAGTGGCAGAGCCAGGATTTGAACCCAGGACTCTCTGATTTTGGAGCTTAAGCTTTTGCTGTCAATTCTGCCTCCAATTGCAGCATTCTGGGATAGGGCTTGAGGGTTTAAGGGCCAAGCCCAAAGGGCATGAGAGAGACAGGACCAGTCTGTCTCCTTTCCAGGCTCTCTCTGCCCCTGGGACTCTGCCTCACTCACATGTCCACAGCTGCCAGGGATCAAAGTCCTCTCCAAGATGTATTTGCTGTGAGTTCTAAACAAACGGGTGTTACTATGTAGCTAAGGGAAACATTGGTAGGACACAGTGTATGAAAACCAACTGGCCTTTAAAGTCCTGGTGATTGATCAGCCCCCTCTTTGCTCCCATGCTCTTAGGGGGCCAGGGTGAAGGGGTGCAGAGACTCCAGCTCTGGGAGCATCCAGGCAGAGCTGTTGGCTACTTAGGCAGCACCTCCGGATCACTCAATTCACCTCTCTTTCTATCCTGGGGAGAAGTCTCCTTTCAGTCTACAAGCCCATAAAACCAACACACACAAAACAATAATAAACCACTATCACCTACTGAATAATTATGTTAATCGTGCTCAGCCCTTTATAGGCATTACCCTTTTAAAGCAAACCACTAAGTAGTTGTCTTTATTGATTCACGTTACAGACAAAGCTAAGAGTACAGAGCTAGTGACCAGTGAAGGTGGATTCCATTTGGCACTCAGAAAATATTGACTGATCAAGATAGTGGGACAGTCACTGACCTCCAGTTGTCCACAGTTTTCAGGGGAAGATGGTTAGGGAAATAGAACTTTGTGGTCTGGCATGATGCGCGCTAAGGCAGGGCTGAGCAGAGATTATGCTCAGCTGTTTCACAGTAGTGTGGGAGGACCAGTTTACCGGAAATGTCCCTTCTGATTGGATCAAAGTAGATTTTGATAGGTTATTATCCTAGTTTACTGCTTGTTAGATATTTTGAATATCATTCTTCGCAGTTTACATGAGAGCCTGAAGGCCACAGAGGTGTCCTTACCTATCTAGGTTGGTCAGTGAAGATAATCCGAGAGGATGTGGAAAGGGGGCACCAGAGTTGAGACTGGAAGGAGGACGAGGCAGCCTCTGAAGGAAGAGAGAAGACGATTTTCAGGAGGAAGAACAACTCGTGTGTGCAGAGCAGAGGATGGGGGGACTTGGTGTTGATGGCCATAGATGCTTGCTGTGGTGGTGTCATAAAGGACCACGGAGGAAACCATGAGAAACTAAACTGGAGACATTGACATGGGTCCAATCATACTGGACCCTTGACCTTGCTAAGGAGTTTGGACATTCACCAAAGAGCTTTGGGTTGCCATGTCAAAATTCTGGGCAGGGGAGTGAAGTGGTAATCTCCCTTCAATCCCCTTAACCGTACACTGTGCCCAGGATCGTGAGAAGTCAGCTGCTCGCAGCAGGATGTGGTTCTTGGATTCCACACTCTTTACCAGTGACTTCTCTGCTGCTGTTCTTATTGGGAAACAGAATGTTTAGGGACTGAAAACAGACACTGCATCTAGTGAGAGAAGATCACTTAGGGTATCTATGAATTGTGTTTCTGTTCCTCCTTTTATTCCCAGGGCTAATGGTACATGAAATGTTTGAGCCTGACTAGGGTAAATAGGAAAAGAGAGAGGATGGGTTTTCATAAGCATGTTTGAAAGCCCAGACATCTGTTATGGGGAATAGAGATAATTCTCTTAAAGTGCTCTGCACACACCCTGGCATATAGTAAGTGCTCAATAAAGAGAGCCATGATTCTCATCAACATTGGGTAGTTCTCAGCTATATCTCAGTATCCATCCCTCATTCAGGGCTAAAGTCAGGGAATGGACCTTTATTTAAAGCTTCTATGTGTTAATTAGACTGTGGTAATCATTATACAATGTATATGTATATCAAACCATCATGTTGTCCACCTTAAATATATTCAATCTTTGACAATTAAATATTTTTTAAAAAGCTTATAGCAGTAATAGAGCAGGATTCAATTTATGAATTTTTAAAATTTCAAGTAGAATGACCCAACTCTGTTCACATGAAATTGTATTTTAGTTCTTTATGGACCTGGAGAACTTGGTACCTGGTGGTTCTGAGACCAGGCTTAGAAGACAGTGTGCAACTCTGATTGGGCCTGGGGTGACCACAATTCAATGCAGGTATTAATTTAAGAGCACAGGTTCTGGAAACAGAAAAATCTTCTATATTTTAAATCCTGACTTCACCACTGACTGTGGTATGTTCTGGCAAATGTTTAACAATGGCTCTCTGGGGAAAAAAAAATTCTGACATGTAGCACTTGCCAATTTCCATGGTGTAAATACTCCCACATGTCCAATTTCTATAAACCTGATGTCACTGAAGGTGAAGTTGGAAAGAGATACACAGTAGCACCCCCATATGTAACATTTTCCCTAGACAGAAGTAAATAAAATGTAGTAAGAAAATCAGGAAGTGATGTGTTTTGTGCATTTCCTTCGTCTTTAATATAATTTATTTAATTGTAAATTCATGTAATTTCATTTTTAATAATGGCCATGTTTAACAACTGGCTCACAAAATTCGACAATCAGCTCTCAAGAGCTGGTATGAGCCAACCCCAGCGCACCTGTGTCCCTGGCCAGTCTGCATCTCAGTTTTTGCACATGGTAAAACTAGGCTAGTACTACTTACTACAATGGTTATTGTGGGCGTTAGAAATAGTGTACCCAAAGTGCTTGGCACAGAGCACACACTCTGAAAAGATAGCTGCCATTATGTCAGGTCCAGTTAGATTTTGTGGCCTTGGCGCTTCTGAGGGTGGGAACACAGCCCTTCCAGCACACCATACATTTCTATTTTGCCCATGGGAAATGGAAACTGGGACAAGGGAGGGTAGCTGGGGTTTGTCACCTTCCATCAGGTTGCAGGTGCTGGGGGCTCCTTGTGTATTCCAGCTCATTTTTTTCTTTTCTTCTTCTTCTTTTTTTTTTTTTTAATCTTTTTCGTGACCAGCACTCAGCCAGTGAGTGCACCAGCCATTCCTATATAGGATCCGAACCCGCGGCGGGAGCATCGCCGCGCTCCCAGCGCCGCACTCTCCCGAGTGCGCCACGGGCTTGGCCCGCCAGCTCATTTTTTTCAGCCTTATATCATATCACATGGAAAAAGGAGAGTTAAAAGATAATACTAATCTTTCTGTGAAATTTTTGAAGTACCCTTGTATCATATCATGTCATCATATATCTCTCTGCCCATCATCTCTCTGTTTATATAGTTATATCATGTCTTTTAGAAAATTGGTATCCAAGTGTACATACTGTTTTATATTTTGCTTAAATTTAAAAAATTTTTAAAAATAGCTTGTATTATTTGGTGCAAAATAGAGATAAGACTGTTTCTGGAATCCAGGAAACACTTAAATAAATCTTAGGTACTGTTATTTGAGAATATGCCCATAAATTTTGTTAGATAAATGAATGAAGAAAAAAAAAGTTTTCTCCTGCCCAGACAAGGCCCCTGTAAATATTCTGGTGTATGCCCTTCCAGTCTTTTTTCTTCTGTTCTTCTCACTGTATTAAAAAAATAAAAACTCACAAGGTTATCTCACACGTGCTGTTTCATGCTCTATTTCTTATTTAATTAATTGCAAACAGAAAATTCAGCTCTTGAGAACCCGCAAGAAAAGATGGATGAAGTCAATACTGTGAGTCATGTAAATGACGGGAATTATTGCTATGAGTGAAGCTACTGGCAGTCTCTCATTCATCTCAGATTTTGCTTAACTCATTTTGAGGCTAGGGCCCCTCCTTCTAGGTGCAGCACTTCCAAAGTTAACCATTAGCTTCTCTGCCAAGTGTCTTTCTGAGACATGAAGTGACCCTGGTCCTTCCAGGCCTGAAGTGACAAGGAAAGAGCCCCAGGCCACTGGCTCCCCCTTTACTCAGCCTAGCCCTGCCCAGAGGCCCAGAGCAGCTCTGTTGTCACGTGTCTGTCCCCCCCTGCCCCCGCCTCTCTCCTACCCGCATCCATAATCGTGTGCTCTGGGGAGGGTCCAGGCAACAGCTGCCTTTGATCAGCCCAACATCTGGGCTGACTGGTGATCAAAGATGGGAATGCTGTGACAGCGGAGACTTGGCAAGGACCCAGCCTGGCTAAATGCACGGTGGGGGAGGGGAAGGACAGGGCAGGGGTGGAGGTGGGGAGGAAGGCGAATGGGGGATAGAAGCAATCCACCAAAAGCAGGGAGCTGGTGGGAAGGGCAGTAGCTAGGAGCATGGGCTTTTCTTCTGTGACCTTGACTCTCTGTGTCTCAGTTTCCTTTTCTGTAAAATGGGGCTGATAACATGAAGACAAAATGAGCCAAGAAATACAAAGTGCTCAGAACAGTGCCTGGTTCCAAGAGTGGGAACTGGCAAATGCCAGCTGTTGTTTCTGTGCTGTTATTGCTATTCTTATTCCTAGAGCTGGTCAGGAACAGAATGATAGAGTCTGTTTTTTCCAAAAGCTTTAGAGCCTGCTAATTTGCAATGAAATACTTTGGGCCTAAGTTTCCCCACCAGTAGAATGGAGAACCAAAACAGAACTTTGAAATTAGGCAGGGGTAATTTCTTTCCATTTTGTCCAATGTAGAAACTGAGGTCTTGAGATGGGAGGTCATGCAGCAAGGAACCAGCCCAGTATTTACCCAGCTGGCAGTTGCCCCAAACTGGAAGGTTGGGCTCCTGCTCAGAAGTGTTGCCAGTAAAGAGGAGCCCAAGGCAAAGTCACCGAGTTTTTTACACAAACCAAAAATGTCCCCACTTTCTCCTACAGTTTGGGGTATAATAACACCCCCAATACCCGCAGGTAGTTTTATTTATTTTTTGGCTTTAAACTTCTCATTAAAGTATAATATACATACAGAAGAGTACACGTCAGCACACTGAATTGTTACCAACTGGACACACCCGTGGAATCAGCAGCCAGATGGAGAAGCAGAACATTCCCAGCCCCTCTGGAAACTCCTCTTGTGCCCCCTTCCAGTCGCCACCCCCTCCATGGAAACCACATACTCAGTAGGAACCAGGCAAGGTAGGCACCCACCTTGCAGGCACTGACCTTACATAGACCTTGCAACAACACTACGAGGCCAGCACTATTACATACCCATTTTACAGATGAGTAAACAGAGGTGCAAAGAGTCCACATAACTTGCCAAGGTCACACACTGGTAGGTGAGGCTCCAAACCATCAACACTTGCTGTTTTAAGGATTCTGCTCTTACAGGATGATGTCTTACAGGGATGATACTATTATAAGAGAGCCACACTGACAGGAATGGAGCTCCTGGGAGTGGGTCAGTAGGGAGAGTGTTTTTCATTTTGGGGGAGGAGGATGTGCTAGGAAAGCAAGCTCACAAACAATAACTGTGTAATGCCTCAGGGCTTTAAGGAAATAGAGCTGTTTAGTGGCCCAGGAGGCTTCCACTGATGCCCAGAAGCCCCTGAGTTCCCGCTCTTGGGAACTGAGAAGATACCACAGCCCCTGTACCTGCCTGTCTGTCTCTTTCTTCTCTCCCATTTCCAACTCTCTGCACTGAGAGCTTAGCCTGTCTGTAGAGGACATGCTGATGGCACCAGGGAGCAACTCACTACTCTTTCCTCTGTGGTCTTGCATGCAGAATGTCCAAAGCAGAGCTTGAGGCAAGGGTTCACGTGCAGGTAGTTTACTTGAGAAATGGTCCCAGGGAACAGGAAAAAGGACCAGGGCAGGAGAGAGAGGACTTGCCCACTGGTACAGGCAGCTTGTGCATATTCTGCAGGACCTAAGAAGCCTTATGAAATTCCTCTCAGAAGTGTCTGCCCAGGGCATAAAGAAGTGAAGCATTTATCCATCAGCTCCCACACCCACTGGTCAAGGCAGCTGCATGGCTATTAACTCCCCATACTTCTGGGTTGTGCAATGGTGAGGGCCTTGCTTTGCTGAGGGCATCCAAAGCCCCTGGACAGAGGTATCACAGGGGGGCCTGTGACACTGTCACATTTTTACCTGAACCAAGCTGGTGGACAGCAGACCTGGAACATCTGTGGCAGGGATAAGGGGAGGGCTTGAGCAAATAGGAAGAGGTGCATAAAAGGGATTGGAGACACTAAATGCCACTGGGAAGGCTTCTCAAAGCCCATGGGCTGAGGCTGGCTCATTCTCTCTATAGTCAACTAGTCACCTCCACCCCCATCAGTCCTTCCCCTTCCCACCCTCTACCCTGGTGAACACTCTTCCTCCACCCTTCACTCCAACTCCATCCCTGACAACACAAGATCGCGGCCCGCTCAGCTTTAAGACAATCTGTTCTGGGTTGAATTATGTTTCCCAAATATTCATATGTTGAAGTTCTAGCCCCCAGTATCTCAGAATGTGACCTTATTAGGAAATTGGGTCATTTGCAGATGTAATATGTTTTTTAAAAAATTTAATTATTTTTATTTTTTATTTTTTTATTATGAATATTCATGAGATACAAAGCTAATTGTCACCCCTCATGCCCATGATGTGAGGGCCAGATTCCTACTGGCAGCATATCCATTACCAGAAATTACTTTTGTACCCCGTGTCCCCCACTCACTTATCCCCCAACCTCCCTTTCCCTCCCCCTCTCCCCCCGACTCCTCTTTGTAGCCCTCCCTCTGTAAGACCAATGCACTATTGTGGACTTTCTTTCCTTCCTTCCTTTCTCTCTTAGCTCCCACATATGAGTGAGCACATGAGGTATTTATCCCTCTGTGCTTTGCTTATTTCACTCAACATAACTTTCCACAGGTTCATCCATGTTGTTGCAAATGGGAGTATTTCATTCTTTTTTATGGCAGAGTAGTATTCTATGGTGTATATATACCATAGTTTCCTTATCCAATCATTGATCAATGGACATTTAGGTTGGTTCCATATCTTGGCTATTGTAAACAGAGCTGCGATGAACATGGGAGTGCAGGTATTCCTTCGAAATGATGATTTCATTCCTCTGAGTATATACCCAGAAGAGGGATTGCTGGATCATATGGAAGATCTATCTGTAGTTGTTTGAGAAACCTCCAGTAGTGTTTTCCATAGTGGTTGTACTAATTTACAGTCCCACCAACAGTGCAGGAGTGTTCCCTTCTCTCCACACCCTCACCAGCATTTGTTATTCACCATCTTTTTGATTATAGCCAGTCTAACTGGGGTGAGGTGGTATCTCGATGTAGTTTTAATCTGCATTTCCCTGATGAGTAGTGATATTGATCATTTTTTCATGTATCTTTTGGCCATTTGTATGTCTTCATTTGAAAAATGTCTATTCAGCTTCTTTGCCCGTTTTTTAATTGGATTATTTGTCTTTTTACTGTATAATTGCTTGAGTTCTATGTATATTCTGGATATTAATCCCTTGTCAGATGCATAGTTAGCAAAAATTTTCTCCCACTCTGTAGGTTGTTGTTTCACTCTGTTGATTGTTTCCTTTGCTGTGCAGAAGCTTTTTAGTTTGATATAGTCCCATTGATTTATTTTTTCTTTTGCTGCTTGTACTTTCAGGATCATGTTCATAAAGCTTGTGCCCAGACCTAATTGCTGAAGTGTTTCACCTATATTTTCCCTTAGTAATTTAACAGTTTCAGGACTTATACTTAAATCTTTAATCCATTTTGAGTTGATTTTAGTGTATGGTGAGAGATGCATATCTAGTTTCATTCTTCTGCATATGGATATCCAGTTTTCCCAGCACCACTTGATGAAGAGGCAGTCTTTTCCCCGATGTAGATTTTTGTTGCCTTTGTCCAGTGTCAGATGGCTGTAAGCCTGAGGGGTGATTTCTGGGTTTTCAATTCTACTCCACTGGTCTGACTGTCTATTTTTATACCAGTACCATGCTGTTTTGGTTACAATAGCTTTGTAGTATAATTTGAAGTCAGTTAGTGTTATGCCTCCAGCTTTATTTATTTATTTATTTTGCTCAGGATTGCTTTAGCTATTTGGAGAGCTACAAACCACTTCTGAAAGAAATTAAAGATACAAAAAGATGGAAAGATATTCCATGCTCTTGGATTGGAAGAATTAACATTGTGAAAATGTCTATTCTACCCAAAGCGATCTACAGATTCAATGCAATCCCCATCAAAATACCAATGACATTCTTCACAAAATGTAAAAAAACAATCTTAACCTTCATATGCAGATGTAATATGTTAAGAAGAGGTCCTACTGGAGTAAGTTGGGCTCTAAATTCAGTATGACTGGTGTCCTTATAGAAAGGGGATATTTGGACACAGACATGCACACAGGGAGAATGCCATGTCAAGATAAAGGAAGAGATTAGGATAAAACACCCACAAGCCAAAAACTTCCAGAAAACCAACAGAAGCAAGAACAGAGTCATGAAGCAGCTTCTCCCTCACAGCAGGCAGGAAACAACAGTAACACCCTTGATGTCAGACTTACATCTTCCAGATCTGTGAGATAATAAACTTATGTCATATAAGTGACCCAATCTGTGTTATTTTGTTAAAGCAGTGCTAGAAAACTAATAAACATCCTAATATAGAAAATTCCATGCTGCCAAAGAGAGGAAACCCTATCTTTGCATTTGTTTTGGCTCATGGTCCACCTGGATAATCAAATGAAACAACAGGTTCTCTCTACAAAGAACTCATATCCACATAGACTTGAAATATCCTCAAACCTCTCTGTGGCTTAGGAGACATTCTGGAGATGGTTAGCTACTCAAAGAGGCAGAACAGTTTCAAGCAGGAGTGAAGAAACTTTTCAGAGCTGATTAAGTCAAGTGGACATGACGTACAAGTGTTCTTTTATGAGCTACCTTTGTAGGAACATAAATCATGAGCAGGGAGAAAAGTCTGTAACCTTTTATGACAAGAGGGGCCAAAGTGGCAAAAACCATTGGCAAGGATTTGGTATGAATAAATGCCCATTGAGGGCATGTCACAGCTTAAACTGATAGTAGGTACTCAACAACGCTTTTCCCTTCCTGCTGGTTCCTGGGAAGGAGGGACATAGGAACAGGATCCTGCACTTAGAAAGCCAGAAAAAGTCACATAGGGCTATTCATTTTAACCCCATTGCCCAGGTTTTTGGCAGATTTGCACTCGTGGTGTTCCACCTAGATTCCCTCTCTTTTACTGCTCCTGTGCAAACATCCTCCGGCTTCTGTGAGCTTTGGCTTCTAGCAGCTGCACCTGTGGCTCTCTTTGGAGGTCTGCTCTTAGGCTACCAGCTGCTTTGCCTACAAGCCCAGAGAGCTGATGGTGTCGGGAGACAGTGCACGTGACCAGCAACACTCTGGGGTGACCCTTAGCCAATGACTGACTGGTGCAGGAATGTGAAAGCCCAGTGTAAGTGAGCTGGGATGATCTCTGAGGTATAATTCACGCTGCAGACCTCCCCCACAGGGTCGGCTAAAGCTGAAGCTTTACTGAAATCTCATCCTGGCTTGGCTTCTTCCCTTCCCCCTCTGATTCCCCCATCACATCGGTTTCTCCCAGCCTGCATTTCCTTAATAAATCACTTGCACGAGACTGCTTGTGTCCATTCCTGCTTTTGCAAACCTTTATATGAGGCGGGGAGGATTAGTCCCTTCTGAGCATCCCAAATATCTTCTCAAATATCTTGGGCTGTCTACTGTGGCGCTGGTTCTAGTTATGCTTAGGTCGTATGAAGAGAGAGAAGGAATAGCAGAGGAACCTCCATCAGTTAATAAGGTGATCTTGTATTACATTTGTGCTTCTCCATCTTGGCACTGTTGACACTTTGGACTGGATGATTCTTTGTGTGGGAGGCTTTCCTGGGCATTGTAGAATAGTGAGCAGTTTCCCCAGCTTTTACCTACTAGACACTGGTAGCATCTCTCCAGTTTTGAAGACCAATAATGTCTGCAGGCATTGCCAAATGTTCCTTGATTGAGGACTACCACATTAAACCAAGTCCTGACAGGTGAGTAATATTTAGCCACGAGAAGGCGGTGCTCTAGGTAGAAAGAACAGCATGTGCAAAGGTTCAGAGGTGGAAAGAATTGGATCATGGGAGGAAGGGAAAGAAGGATAGTGCAGCTGCATGCAGTGCCCAAGGGGAGAAATGGTACTAGAGGAAGCTGGGAAGGTGGGCAGATACCAGATCATGCAGGGACATGTAGGTTACAATAAAGACTTCAGACTTTAACTTAAGAGCTATGAAAGCCAGGATTTTCCCCCATTCAAACACATATTTATTGAATATCTCCTCTGTGTCAGACACTGTGTGAGTGAAGATCAGAGGAGGGGTTTCAGAGGAAGGGTCAGAATGAGTGGTTCAGTCCTATCTATATACATAGTAACAGCTCCACATTCGTGACATGGTATTGTAGCTGTAAA
Organism: Cynocephalus volans; assembly: GCF_027409185.1. Classification (NCBI taxonomy): domain Eukaryota; kingdom Metazoa; phylum Chordata; class Mammalia; order Dermoptera; family Cynocephalidae; genus Cynocephalus; species Cynocephalus volans. The sequence continues at coordinate 191,131,996 of NC_084461.1, forward strand.
TTGGATGTGGTGGGAGTATTTGCACCATGGAAATTGGCAAATGCTGTAAGTCATAACCTCATCCTCCACATGTCCCGCAAGATCATGTTATCTGAGAAAAGAGATAGTTTTATACTTTCCTTTCTAATCTTGGTCACTTTTTATTTATTTTACTTGCCTAATTCCCTGTCCAGAACCTTAGGTACAGTGTTGAATAGAAGTTGTGAGAGTGGTCACTCTTACTTTATTCCTGATCTTGGGGAAAAGCTTTCTGTCTTTTATCCACAGGTATGCTGTTGGCTGTGGGTTTCTTATAGATGCCCTTTATCAGGCTGCAGAAGTTTCCTTATTCTTAAGTTGTTTTTTGTTTTTCCCCCATGAAAGTTTAGAGTCACAGAAAGAGTTGCAGAGGAGTATTGATATAGTCTGATTGTTTGTGTCCCCTCAAATTCATAGGGTGAAATCCCAAGCCCCAAGAAGATGGCATTAGGAGATGGGGACTTTGGACATGGTTCAATTGTGAGGGCAGAGTCTTTGTGAACAGAATTAGTGCCCTTGTAAAGAGACCCCCAGAGCTCCCTCACCCCTTCCACCTTGTGAGGGCACAGCCAGAAGGTGCCGTGTATGAACCAGGAAACAGACCTTCATGAGACACCAAATCTTCTTCGACCTTGGACTTCCCAGTCTCCAGAACTATGAGAAATAAATTTCTGTTGTTTATTAGCCACCCAGCTTATGTTTTTTTTGTTACAGCAGCTTGAATGGACTAAAATAAGTACCTTCAGTGGATTTTAGTAACTTTTAAAAGTGCCCTCTGGCTGTTTGAAGGAGAATGGACTGTAAGGGGTAGGAGTAGAGGCAGGGAGGCCAGGGAGGATGCTCTGTGGTCATCCCAGTGAGAGATGATGGTGGTGGCAATAGAAAGGAGGGTCTCCCCTCAGGAGATACTGTGGAGGGAAAGATGACGAGAAGGGGTTGTGCCCAACAACATGTATTGCCCTAGGTTGGGATTCCTAAAAGCAGGGTCTAGAAGCAGGGGAGGAGACAAGGCCAGGGTGTGGTCTCAGGTGCAGACTAGCTTTGGTCTGACTCTCGGGGGACTCCGGCGCACAGACTGCATTACAGGATTGTCCCTATATTGGCCAGGCCTCCAGGGGTCTCCATCTCTGGGTGAAGTGGCTAGACTTGGCCAAGGCCAATTCTCCAGGGAAGGTTGCTGTCGGTTGTAAGCAGCTAAGGGATGGTGCAACGGGGATAAAAGGGATGTGGGGATGGGAGTTATCAGCTTCAACACACATCTGTAACATCTATGGACCACACGCATAGGGCTCAGCATTATGTCTGGCATGTCGAAAGGAGCGTAGGACTAATTTTTGCAATTGAATCACCAATATCCTCGAAAAGATCAGAGGTGGGCTAGGGGTGTCTGTGCGTGTGTGAATGTGTGTGTAGTTAGTATAACTAACCAATTGAATTGCTTTTCTCAGGACAGAGGACTTTCCCAAGATAAAGGACTTTCAGTGCTAAAACCAGGACAGCCCCAGGCAGACTGGGACTGAAGTTCACCCTATTAGTGGAAAGCGGCTTAAGCCATCTGATACGTGAGGATCCTAATACTTGTACAGACTGTAGGTGACGGTTTACTTCTAATATTTATGTGGTGATAAACTGATCAGCAGAGGCATTTTCCAGGTATGACCTAATTTTCCTCCTGATAGTATCAGAAGATTGTAGTTTGGTGACAGCTGGTCTAAGCCCAGTTTTGAAGGTGGGGAGATTTTGACCAAGTGCTTAGCTCTTTTGTGCCTAAGTCCCATGGCCAACGATGAGTAGAAGGCCCCATCTCCCTATATTTGCTTTCTAACTGCTGCCTGGAAGTAGAGGAACTCTGGCTTCTGGACTTCCCACATTTCCTATCTTTCTACCCCATAATCTCTCTCTCATGAAAAGGTGAGACAGACCAACTCAGATCCTGAAGGTTTCACATCTCTAAGCCACCACTGGGTCCAGCCCTCTCAAAGCCCACCCTAGCTTTCTTCTTTATGAGAATGGAAGATGCAAATACGCTTCTTATAAAATTACTGTTTCCTAGACCCTCCTCCGTGACTTCCAAGATAAACAATCTTCACCTTTCCTCCTGGGCCCAGTACCCAACTGTCTTGGAGAGAATGAGCCACTTGTGAGCCTTGCTGGGCAGCCCTGCCCAGGGTGGTCCATTGGCATCTCTGTGAGCATGACCTCCTCTGCCCAGGGCTCAGCCAGCCCCTGCCAGAGCTGGCCAGACTGTCCTGGGTTCCTGGGTGGCTCTTGCCCAGGGAAGGCAACACCACCTCCCCTGCTGGTCAGAGTTCTGAGTTTCTTGGAAGTATTTGATGATGATTTTTCAAAAACCTTATTCTACTTCTTTTCCAAAAACAGCCCATAAACCAATCTTACAGCCAAAGGAAACGTATCTTGGCTGGGGACTGCCTAAGCATGGCAAGCTGACGAATAGAGATTATTTTCTCCTTTCTGTGTAGTGCTTTAAGAAACTCAGTAGCAACTTGGTCTTCTGTTTCCAGCTTTTAGGAGATATATACATACATTTTTCCTAAATGTGTCAGTTAGTGATTTCAGGTTCTCTGGATCCTGGGAATATCCTGGTTTAAGCACCTCCCCTCCCCCCCGTCCTGTCCTCATAAGACTCTACAGTCTAATAGTCACTCTCTTTTGAATGGAATTTGAAAAGGAATCTGTTGCACAAATTGTAGCATGTTAAGGATGGTGAGAGAGAAATGTCCAGGCTGAGAACTGGCATGGAACTCTGACCCAGGCAGCTCTGACTTGGGTCTTGTAATCTCTAGAACTCCAGGAGCTTTGCCCTTTTGAGACGGGTCAGAAGCAAAGGAGGCCGCCTTCTGCCCCAGAGGAAAGTTGCAATATTGGACAGCTCAAGAAGCAGCCTGGGAAACCGTCCTCTGCTAATATTAGCTGCCTTGGCGGAGGCAAGCTTAGCCAAGCACATCACACTCATGAAAACAATCTCAGCCCCAAAATCAGCAGATGGATCAAAGACTCAAATCCCTACCTTGGGTGTTGTCTCAGGCTGGACCCCCTAGAAGCCAACCTGGAGACAAGGAATCAAGTAAAAGTAGTTTGTTTGGGAGATGATCCCAGGAAGTGCTGGGAAACGGCGGGAAGTGGGACAGTGAAGATACTGCAGATCAGAGCCAGCACTAAGACTGGGCCTCCCCAGCTCCTGTCTTTTATTCTTTTTCCCCCAACAGGAAAAGCTTTGATTTGGTGGCCCGCAACCATGTGTTAAAAAAAACTAAAAAAACCCACTAAGCTGTCTAAAATGCAGCACTTTCTGAACCTGTGTACAATATTGTATTCGTCTGCTGAAGCTGCCATAACAAAGTACCACAGACCGGGGGGCTGCTTAAACAGAAACTTGCTGCCTCACAGTTCTGGAGGCTGGAAGTCCAGGATCAAGGTTTTGGAGAGTTGGTTCCTTTTGAGGCCTCTCTTCTTGGCTTGGTGATGGCTGTCTTCTCCCTGTGTCTCCACAGGGTCATCCCTCTCTGCCTATCTGTGTCCTAATCTCTTCTTGTAAGGACACCAGTTATATTGGAATTAGGGCTCACCCTAATGATCTCTTTTTGGCTGAATTACTTCTTGAAAGGCCCTATCTCCAAATACAGTCACATTTTGAGGCACCAGGGTTTAGGTCTTTAACATATGAATGGCAGGGGGGTGGAGAGGGTTACAATTCATCCCCTAACAGGTAGTGACACTGGAAATCATATTGCAAGCCACATTAGCCCTTTGGCCTAATACTAGGATGGTTGAGTTTTTAATTTGTTCTGGGGGTATCTTCTTTCTCTACAATGAAACCTCCCTATATTCCATTAAGTGATCAATCTTTAAGAGGCTTTTTTTTTTTAAAAATTTTATTTTGTCGATATACATTGTGGCTGATTATTGTTGCCCATCACCAAAACCTCCCTCCCTCCTCCCTCCCCCCCAACAATGTCCTTTCTGTTTGCTTGTCGTATCAACTTCAAGTAATTGTGGTTGTTATATCTTCTTCCCCTGCCCCCCCGTTTTTGTGTGTGTGTGTGTGAATTTATATATTAATTTTTAGCTCCCACCAATCAGTGAGAACATGTGGTATTTCTCTTTCTGTGCCTGACTTGTTTCACTTAATATAATTCTCTCAAGGTCCATCCATGTTGGTGCAAATGGCAGTATTTCATTCGTTTTTATAGCTGAGTAGTATTCCATTGTGTAGATGTACCACATTTTCCGTATCCACTCATCTGATGATGGACATTTGGGCTGGTTCCAACTCTTGGCTATTGTAAAGAGTGCTGCGATGAACATTGGGGAACAGGTATACCTTCGACTTGATGATTTCCATTCCTCTGGGTATATTCCCAACAGTGGGATAGCTGGGTTGTATGGTAGATCTATCTGCAGTTGTTTGAGGAACCTCCATACCATTTTCCATAGAGGCTGCACCATTTTGCAGTCCCACCTACAATGTATGAGAGTTCCCTTTTCTCTGCAACCTCACCAGCATTTATCGTTCAGAGTCTTTTGGATTTTAGCCATCCTAACTGGGGTTAGATGGTATCTCAGTGTGGTTTTGATTTGCATTTCCCGGATGCTGAGTGATGTTGAGCATTTTTTCATATGTCTGTTGGCCATTTGTATATCTTCCTTAGAGAAATGCCTACTTAGCTTTTTGACTTTAACATCCAGCACATGCCTCGGTGAGGCCATTCCCCTAGGAATAATGACGAAATCCCCGTTTGAATTAGGGACTTGGACAAATGAGGGGGTGGAAGTGCCAGGCAGCTTCTGTGAGTACTGCGTGCCAACAAGGACTGGGATTGTTACACGGTGGTTCTCGAGTGTGGTGGCACGTGAGGTTCATCCAGGGAGTGCTGAACAATACTGACGCCAGGACCCCGCCCCACATCAATGGCATCAGATCCCCCAGAGGTGGGGCCTGGGCATCAGGAGTTAAAAAACTCCCCAGGTGATTCCAATGTGAGGCCAAAGTGCGAGAAACACCTCTTTAGGCTAATGTATCTTCCCAAAATAATACTTTGTGGTTTAAAGTAAAACAAGAAGCCTCCTATAATATAGAGATGTAAGAATTCAAATATAATGCAAATTCCTCTTCTGTAAGGGATATATATATATGCATATATACATATAAATTTATACTTACAATTATATGAAATTTATACATTTTTTTGGAGGGTGCTATGGGTCAAAGGTGTTCCCCGAAAGTTCATGTACTGGAAACTTGATCCACACGGTAGCAGTATTAAGAGAGTGGGAAATCTGATTACGGTATTTGAAAGGGGGGCCTTTGAGAAGCGATTGAATTGTGAGGACTATACCCTCATGAAGGGGTTGATACATTCACGGAGTAATGGGTTGATGGTGGTCAAGGGCGTGGTTCTGATGGCTTTATAAGGAGAGTGAGAAGGTAGCTCTCTTTCTTGCTCATGCCACTCTTGCCCTGTGATCCCTGGTCACCCCGGGATCCTGTAGAGAGTTCCCATCCAGAAGAAGGCCCTTATCAGGTGTGCCCCATGGACCTTGAACTTCCCAGTCTCCAAAAGTGAAAGAAATAAATTTCATTTCTTTATAAATTACCCAGTTTCAGGTATTTTGTTAGAAAGCAACATGGCCTCATACAGAATGAGAGGCACACCACGCTATACAGGGCCACATGAGGAAAATTTATATGTAGATTTTATATAATTAATTAATTATAATTAATAAACAAATCTTAAATGCAAAATTAATATATAAAATCTTACATATGTGTTAAAATATATTTATATACTTATAAATGTATAAATATTATATATTTTATATATATTATATTTATATGTGGAGGAGGAATTCTTTGTCTTCTGTTCAGGCAGAGGAAGTAATTTGGTTTCTGTGTGAGTTGTGTCCTATTGTCTGTCTGTCTCTCTGCTTCTATGTAGGATTTCTTCTGTTTCCCACCACTCTCCACCCCTTCATATCTACTCTCTATCCTGTTCTTTGTCCTGCAAGGCTCACCTGTATGAACCATCCATGGGCTCCCTTGCCCTTGACTTGTGGCTGACATGGCATTCTCACTGGAGAAAAGGAGAACAAAGTCAAGGTATTGATTTGTGTATCTTCCTCCCTGGGAGGTGGTCGTGGGCTGACTGTGAAGATTCTTGCTTTTCTCAAGGTGGCCCTTGACATTGATTCTCTACATGAAATTGTTTTGACACCTAATTCTGTTCAAGTGTGCCATTTGGACTTACCTTAGAGTCATGTACAGACTATAAAAGTTCTGCATATGAACATGGAGCTGTCAGTCATGGGCACCAAGAGCTTCTAATGAAAAAATGCTCCATGGCTCCCATCATCACCAATTCCCTCTGTGTCAAGATTCCAGCAGTCAGGGCAAGCACACCCCATTTTGTGTGCCAATCAATTAAGTCAAAAAAAAAAAAAAGAAAAAAAGAAAAAATAAACACAAACCCTTTTCCCTAAAACTCTCCAGTGGGCTGCACATCAGGGAATGTTTATTCATCCGTGAACAAGAGAAACAAAGACTCCATCCTTTTTTGTGGATAGAGTAGCAATTGAATGAATTGGTACACAGAGAATAGATTCTCAGATGGATTAGGCACACTTCCTAGCATGTGAGGACAAACCACCTGTTTCAGAGTGCTGAGGGTCTGTCAGTCTGTTGTTTATTGCTGTAACCGAATATCTGAGAGTGGGTAATTTATAAAGAAAATAAATTTATTTCTTACAGTTCTGGAGGCTGGGAAGTCTGAGGTCTAGGTGTTGTACCTAATGAAGGCCTTCTTGCTGGTGGGGACTGTCTGCAGATTCGAGGGCATCATAGGGCAAAGGGGCTTATGAGAGCCGGCCAACTTGGTGTTTGTAACAGACCCACCCACTCTTGTGATAACTAACCCACATCCTTGATAAACCATTAATCCATTAACACATCAATTCATTAATCTGTGATGGATTAATCCAGTCATGAGGGAAGCGCTCTTATGATCCAATCACTTAAAGTCCCCACGATTAATACTATTACAATTGGGAATTGCTTCAATGTGAGTTTTGGAAGGGACAAACATTCAAACCATAGCAGTGTCACATTGCATGTGTGATGTTACATTGCATAACTGGGGTCTGAACATAAAGAAGAAATTGATACAGAATAATATGGGGGCTTGGAGACAGAAACAATTCCCAGATTTTGGAAAGGGGAGCCTGGGAAGGCTTCACAGAGGTGATGATGCTGGATATAAATCTTGGAGGACAAATTCACAATACTTTGGGGAAAAGAAAAGATACAATGTAGGCAAAGGGAACAGTACATGAAGAATTATGATTTTCAAATCTCCCAGACAGCATGTTGGAGAGATCAAGAATCATTTTCCTCTCTGGAAAATGGACACAATAATATTGCTTCCCTCATAGATTTATCATGAGAGAATCTGTGCAGAGTCTAGCACCATACTAAGGGCTCAGCAAATATTATTACAGCTGAAATACTCTTATATTCACCTCTCTAATAGACCATGCATGGTGGCACACCCTGATAGATAGGTGTCTATCTTAAGTTTTACAATTGTATGCCTGTGTTCACAGGGACTTCCCAGGCACAGAAGTGAATTAGGGACTATTTACGTCCCTTTGGACTGTTATAACAAAATACCATAGTGGGTAGTTTATAAACAACAAATTTATTTCTCACAGTCCTAGAGGCTGTGAAGCTCAAGATCAAGGTCCAACAGATTTGGTGTCTGGTGAAGGCCCACTTCCTGCTTCATAGATGGTGCCCTTGGGCTCTGCCCTCACATGGCAAAAGGGGTGAGGGATCTCTTTGTGCCTCTTTTATGAGAGTATTGTATTAGTCCGTTTCTGTTGCTTGTAACAAAATACCTGGAACTGGGTAATTTCTGAAGAAAACAAAATTTATTGCTTACAGTTTCTGAGGCTGGGAAGTCCAAAGTCTAGGGAAAACTTGGTGGTGGTGGCATTGATGGCAGGATATCACATTGTGAAAATAGTGGTGTGGAGAGAGGGGGAGAGAGAGAGAGAGAGAGAGACTTTCCTCTCTATTCTTTTAAAGCCCTCAGAAGCATGTCCCTGCCACCATTTTTAATCCATTCATTATGGCATGGTTCTACAATCTAATCACCTCTTCAGGGCTCCACCTTTCAATTACCATAATAGGATTTTCCATCCTCTTAATAGTCACAGTGGGGGACAAGTTTCTGATACATAAAACTTGGGGGGACACAATTCAAGCTTCAGTGAGTTTGGGGGGGATTAATTCAATCCACTGCAGGTACTAATCCCATTCATGAGGTTGTCCTTATGACCGTGTCACCTTCCTAAAGGCCCTGCCTCTTAATACTGTCACCTTGGATGTTACGATTTCAATATATAAACTTGGTGGGGTGGGGGGTGGGGGGCTGTGCAAAAACATTCAGATCATAACAAGGATCCCCAACTCTTTGTGGATGTCTGCGATGCTTTCAGCAATTTGTTTTCATCAGCACATTTATGCTGTTCAGGACCTGATACCACTAAGGAAACATAGCCAATAAATTCACACTAAAGTGTTAATGACTGACATATTAAGTATTTCTGCCCTCTTTTTTCTAATTTTAAGTAAAATTTTATCCTTTTGCATAAAGATATTGTCCATTCAGTTTGATGCTAGAAAGTCCCAATGAATTGCAGAGATAGTTAGGGCAAGAGGTCTTTTTTAGAATCTACTAAGTCAGTATGAGTAGGTGGTTTGGGAGTCAGGAAGCTCTGGCTCTCATCCCAACTCTACCAATCAGCATTCTCTATGACCTTGACAATGCCACTGCCTGTCTTGGGCCTCTATCCTAATCCAAAACCCTAAGTCAGTAGATGAGAATGTATAGTTTTTTTCCAAGTGTGGTGCTGTGGTTTGAATGTTCCCCCAAACTCATAGAAACTTAATCCCCACTGTAATAGAGTTAAGAGGGTGGGGAATCCTATTATGGTAATTGAAAAGTGGGGCCTTTAAGAGGTGATTAGATTGTGAGGACCATGCTTAGTTAATGGATTGGCCCATTCACTGAGTAATAAGTTGATGGTTTAATGGGTGGTAATGGGCATGGTTCTGATGGCTTTAAAAGGAGAGCAACCGAGGAGTTAGCTCTCTCTGCTCAAGCTACCCACCATGTGACCCCCTGCGTCACTGTTGAGCCACCACCAAGGCCCTCACCAGATGTGTTCCCTGGACTTTGGACTTCCCAGCCTCTGAAACTGTAAGAAATGAATTCTATTTCTTCATAAATTAGCCAGTTTCAGGTATTCTGTTATAAGCAACAGAAATGTGATATGTTTACCAGTGGAGGTATTATGAAGCATAAGAAAAATGCAACAAAGGAAAAGGTTTTATTTTCACTTTCTGTTTGTGTCTAATAATACTGGTTTCAATTTCATGGTGTATTAGTTTTCTAGGGCTGCCATCACAAAGCATCACAGACTGCTTGGCTTAAACAACATAAGTTTATTTTTTCATAATTCTGGAGGCTGTAAGTCTGATGATGATTTTTGGCAGGGGTGGTTTCTCCTGAAGCCTCTCTCCTTGGCTTGGAGATGGCCATCTTCATGTTCACATGACATTTTCCCTCTATGCATGTCTGTGTCCTATTCTCCTTTTCTTATAAGGATGCCATTCCTATTGGATTAAGGCCTACCCAAATGATCCCATTTACCTTAATTACCTCTTTAAAGACTCTACCTCCAAATACGGTCACATTCTAATGTATCGTAGGTTAGAATTTCAAGATATTAATTTTGAGGGAACACAAATCAGTCCACAACAACTGGTATTGATAAATATTTGTTTAAAAATAAAGTAAAAAACATAAATCAGTTTTAAGGTGGAAAACTGAAATTAATAATGTGTTGGTATAGTGAAATTTTGATAGTGGTAGACAAATGGTAATTTATCTATTGGTGTGTAATAAGCCACCCCCAAATTTGACGATTTAAAACAAGTGTTTTATTTTGCTCATGGTTTGTGGGACAGGAATTCAGGAAGGGCTAGGCTGGTCAGTTTCTCTTTGATTCACTTGGGGTCTACTGGGGCAGCAGGATCCACTTCCTGTGCCTTAATTTCTAGGGCCTCTATGCTGCTTGGGCTTCCTTGCAGCATGAAGGCATCAGGGTTGTAGGATTTCTTACAGGGCAGCTGGGAAGGTTCAAGGCCCCTTATGACCAAACCTTGGCTGTCCCAGTATGTCACTTATGCCACATTCTACTGGCTTAATTAGCCACTAAGTCCAGCCCAGACTGAAGGGGAGGAGAATCAGATCTCACCTCTCAATGGGAGGAATAGCCATCTTTAAGTCACCACACTGGTTTAATGTTCTCTGACATCCCTTCTAGAGGTCGCATGCTATATTCTGCATCTCTGTGCTCTATGAATCTTACCATTATTTAAAGTCAGCTTTATGCATTTATGTCTTTGGTGTAGTTCCCACTATTTAGGTAGCAAATTCCTAGTGGGTAGAATTTAAGCCCTAAACTTCTGGCCGACTCTGAAGAGAACGGTCTTCTGCTCCCTTCCTCACCCCTGTTGATGAGAATCTCCTGGGCCTTTGCTGAACAGAGCAAGGAGCTGACATTGTCTCCTGTTAGAAGCCTCCTGCTCTTCCTCTTGCCCTTGCTTTGACTCCTGAGTTACTCTCAGAAGCAAAAGCTTTCCACGTCCACCCTCCTACCCTTCTCTCATGCAGCCAGGAATGAAAATTGAGATTTCTGGGCTGCTCAGGCAGAAAAATGGCCCTGGAATCAGGGAAGCAGAAAAACCAGGAAAGGACTGTGGAGAGAAGGGGACTCAGAAGCTTGAGTGTGCTGAGGCCTGGGGTGGGGGGACCGGATCACCTCCCCATGGGGCTCCAAAGACCTTTGGGGAAGCTTTTTCCATTCCTCTTCCCAAATGTCACCCACATGCAGCCTGCCCTGTGCCTGGTATTCCTCCATTAGGAATGATGTCATACAGAGAGGAAATGGAATTTAGCAGAGGAGCAGTAGTCGTGAAGTCATGAGATTTGTGTTTGAGCCCTGGGCTGGTCCGCCAGCATCACTATTGCATGTTTGCAGGTAATGATGGTGATAGACGTTGTTAGGTAGGTGCTTATTGTGATTGATGTGTTCTAAGTTCTCACATGTATTAATTCATTTAATCATCCTAGCACACACCTATAAGATAGGGAGTATTATCTCCATTTTACAGTTGTATCAGATTTGTGTGTGTGTGTGAGCGACAGAGAGAGAGAGAAAAGAGGGAGAGAGACTAAGTGCAAGGACCTTGTTGCTTTCTAGCTGAAGCTGGGCAGTAGTCGTTCAATTGATCCCTCTTCCTTAGAAGGGGAGGGGGTTCTGGAGGAAGGGAGGGCAGGGAAGAGTGCTAGGTGTCCTCAGGAGGCAATATAACAAGAATGGACTCAAGAAAGCGTGCAAATTTCAGTTCCAGCTTTGCTGAAGCTTTTGGATGAGCCACTAAACTAACTGTGCCTCTTTCCTCATCAGGAAAAAGGGAACAATAATACCACCTTCTCCAGAGGGCTGGAGGGTTTGATGTGAATCATGTAGAGCTGGGTGCATAGTGCCTTGTGTATGGGAAATGCATGATAAAATGTTCATTCTGAAAGCTATCTGGCCCGATATAGCATGTCTATTTTAATCTGAGGATGCCTCACAGCAAGCCCTACCCCTTGACCCAGGGAGAAGTCAGGAGGCCGTCAGCTTATCACAATCGTCCATGAGGTGGGAAGGTATAAAGAATTACACCTGTGTTTCTTATGGTATCTAGGCCAGTGCACAGGAACCCCTGGGGAGTTTGTAAACACGCGGATTTGGATTCAGGGGTTTGAGGTGGGGCCGAGGACTCTGCACCGTGGTCCACACATTGCTCTTTGAGTATCCAGGGCCTAGAAAGCGTCTCAAATCTGATTCTAGCTACCAGGGGACAACTATTGGCAGAGAGATGGAGGAAAGAGCAGGACCAGGACCCCCCTGAACTTCTCAAATTACACCCCCTCCCAGATGGTCTAAGGAAATTCCCCCATTCCTGATGGCTCTTTTTACATTTAAGGCATGGTCCTGTGTTAAGATACAGAACGGTCATGGCATGGTGAAAGGAAAGCAGGCTTTGACTCCAGACAGATCTGTGGTCAAACCCCTATTCTGCCACTTAGCAGCTGTGTGACCTTGGGTGCATTACTGCCCTTCTCTGAGCCTCAGTTTTCTTTCCAGGTAAGATGGGAGGAAAGAAAGTACCCAAAGTTCTGAAAATAGCAACTGGTCACTTGTAAGCTAGGGTGAGAACCAGGTTTCTAACACCAATTAATGCACAACTTTGCTCCCAGCTCACACATGTCCTGTGAAATATTGATTGATTTAAAATGCTCCTACAGAAAGAGGTGGCAGACTAGAGTAGCCAAAAGCCTAATATTGATTGATTTAAAATGCTCCTACAGAAAGAGGTGGCAGACTAGAGTAGCCAAAAGCCTATCTACTGCTCTTGAGAACAATGTTCCTTCAGAAGGGAGGAAGACACCAGAGTCAGTGGAACTTGCTGGCAAGAGCAATGCTCTGGCCCCCAGCCTAGGATCGGGGGTGGTGATGGAGTGTGAGGGAGGTCTGGATTTCTTTAAACACCTACGGAGCACCTGCCAAGTGTCAGGCAGTGGGACATGACATCATTCCACATGGGGACATTTTAAAATGCATAAGAGTGTTCTTCTAGGTGCTTCAAACTTCCCGCTCCTTCAAATTTTACCTGACCACATTCTCCACCAACCACATACCTCCTGTCCCAAAGGACAGGCTTAGAGGAAAGACTGGCCTCTGGTTTAGCAACATACAGTGTAATTTTGCCAGTCCCTTCCACTTCATTGTAGGTAGAATACAATAAACAAGTCATTGCCCCATTTAACAGAAAGCAAGGTTGAGGCACGCTATGCTCATAAGATTGAAATCCCTGTCATGTTGGCAGCCACTGACCCAGATCAGAAAATTGATGCAGCCCCTGAAAGGGTATCTTCAGACCGCCCTGCCCTTCCATGTCCAACAGAGACCACCAAGTCCCCACTTCTAGGGATGTTAGTGGCTGCTCCTGAATAGGCTTTGGGAACTGAAAACACCCATGGCCAGTGACTTGCTCATCTGTCAAATGGGTAGAACCAGCCATCCCGCCCTCCTCAGAAGGGGTTAAAATGAGCCATTTCAGCAACTCTTCCCTGGCCTCCACTAGAAGAGCTTTCTGGATATACTCAAACTTCTAGGACATTCCAAAACATGAGCAGTGTGTCTGGTGATGGGACACAATTGAGTCATTTAGGTGGGGAAACTCAGGCCCCAAAAGGGAGGCTTTCTCCCACAATAGTTTTATAAAAAGAATTTGAATTTTTTTTATAGGACACCATTTTTCTCTAGACGAAAAATAAAGCATTTAGGTTTATCAAATTTGAAAAATACAAATAAGAGCAAAGAATATCAAAAATTGCCTTTAAATGATCTTACCGTTCAGTTATAACCATACAACATTATTTTGCTATAAGACCGGAAGGATGTAAACTGTACTTTTTTAAAAAAAAGATGGATCATGTCTTATATGATTGTTTCCAGCCTGCTTTTCCATGAGCCTTTTGAACATTTTCTTTCCAAATCACTCAATGTTCTGTGACATCAGTTTAAATGGCCTCTCGTATGGCACTATATAAATGAATCAACTTAACCAATCTCTTGTTGGACATTTGTGGTGTTGTCATTTTTTACCCTCTTAATGCTGAGATGAAATAAGTCAGTTGCTTTCTTGGCAGGGTCCCTTTCTCTTTCCGCAGAGGGAAAAATAAATCCTTCCTGCCAATCTCCCCTCCCTGTCCCCTTCGCAGGCCATTCCCCCTCCCTGTCTGAATTGTTTTCAAGTGAGATGAAATTTTGCCACAAGGGGTCCCCCACACTCTTCAAGTGGAAGCAACCTTTTGCCTGCACAGAAAGGGATTTGGAGATGAGAACCTGGTTTGTGTCCAGCCCTGCCACTTGCTCTCTGAGATCTTGCACGAGTGATTAAACCTCTCTGCACCTCAACTTTCCCATCTGAGAATTGGGGAGAGCAGTCCTTAACCCGCTTTATCTAATCTTCATAGCAGCTTTGCGAGAAAAGTGCTTAGCACAGTGCCGGTGCGTGGTAGGCACTTGATAAGTGACAGCTCTTCATAATGTTATTAATTCTGCTTCTGCAGTCTTTCTTCCTGAAAAATGGAATTTGAAATAGTGGGGAGGATTAAATGAGATCACACACATAAAGTATGTGGCCAATAGTTTCAGTTGATTACATTTTAACTTTTAAAGCATTAATAAATAATTGTTATTTTTATTATTATAAGGTCATGGTCTACTAATGTCCCCATTTTACAGAAAAGGGTAGGAGATAAGTTAGGCTAAATCTTTGGCAGGAGGTCAGAAGGGACAGTGACTTTTCTTGAGTTCTAGACATTGATCCCGCCATCTCCACTACAACCTCAGCCCACTTCCCGATGTCACCAGCTGAGAAAGTCCTGGTGGTGCTGCCATGTTGCACAACTCCAAGAGCAGTTATTCACATGAACTACCTAGAGTGCAATATCAATGGCGCCCCCGGCAGTTGTGCAGAAAAATGACCCAACTTCTTTCCTATCCTCTCAGAAGACCCAGTACCAAGCCCTGCAGTATAAAAGCCCCTTCAAAAGTCCTAGCCCACGCTGCCTTCTCTTGTTGGAGAAATTCATCCAAATGGCCCCTAATTTTGCAGGTCCACTTCCTATCTGACACCAACTCTGCAAAGGGGTAGCAATAGGGTGACAATTTTGCAGCCTCCCCTGTCATTCATGGTGGCCATCCTGGAAGACAGTTATCTGAAGAGCTGAGACTGCAAACTAGGTCCAGTCTGAGTTCATCACCAGAGTTGTTATTTACTATTCTGAAGACAAATTACAGACAGAAGGGCTTAAATAATATTGGCTCTGTTTTTATCTATGTCCGTATCTATCTGTATCTGTATCTATATCCATCTATTTACTTATTTAGAATATATATAGATGTATAGGTACATAACAGAACATATACAAGAAAGGATATATATATATATAAAAGAATATAAGACCATAGATAGATAACAGAATATAGGTAAGAGGATAGATAGGTGAGAGAATATTTGAATACATCACGCGCACGCGCACGCGCACGCACACACACACACACACACACACACATCATCTTTAATCTTCTCAACAAACCCGTGAAGAAGATGCCGTTCTCACCATGCTCATTTTACTCATCTGTGAATAACAGGTGACTTGCTTCAGAGTCCATGCTGTTAATTGCAAGCTCTGCTGTGAGGCTGGACCACAGTAATGCATCTAAAGGGCTGAGCACAGTGCCCAGCACATAGTAAGTTCTCAGTACACGGTGGATGTTATCACCGGAGGCTCTGAAGAGACCGTAAGTGGGCAGCCCAGGAGGTTTCTCTACTTCGATGCTTTTTAACTGATCTTCTGCAGGGTGGGGGCACAGAGCTGGGTTATCTCACTGTGGCCTTTCAACCTCTGGGAGAGCTGGGGTCAGGGCTGGGGCAGCAGGCCTGCTGAGAGCTGGTGGGCCGGGCAGCATGGGCCGTGTCAATGTGAGATGTCCCAGGAAGACTGGCTGGGGGGCAGGGGGGTAGAGGCCATGCCCTGAAATCAACAGTGCCCATTCTGTTGTAGGAGAACAGAATGAGGGCAGAGGGGCACAGGGAGGGCTAGGGACTGGGGCCATGCTGACCCTCTTGTACCTCTGCTTCAACCAGCACCCTGCCAGGTTTTCATTTTAATGCTTTATTTTCTAATTTTGAATAGTTGTAAAGGTATGTCTTTTAAAAAGTAAGAAATGCAGAGAGTTATACCATCCTATGACTCTGTGCTAAGCAATTGTCATTGTCAGAGGTGTGATTCCACTCGTTGGTCTCCATTCCTATAAACATAGACACACAGGATCTTTCCCCCTTTGCAAAAATTGGATTGCACTATATCATTATTCCACAATGTGCATTTTCTTTCACTAATATGTCTTGGGCATACTTTCAGGTTAAAATTCATGGGTCTGCCTCTATGAGAGTTGTATGATACTCCACACCATGAATGAATCCTCATTGCTTAGCCATTTCTTTACAGATTGACATGCAGGTCATGTCCAGTTATTTTTTATGTTATAAAATGTGCTACAATCAACTCCTTTGTCCATGTTCTTTGCGTACGTACTGCTACTTCTGTTTTGCTGGGATAGCATTCTAGAAATGGGTCGAAGGCTATGCATTTTTGAAATTTTAGTAGATTTTACCAAATTACATTTCAAGAAGATTCTAGCAATTTTCACTCCCTCCAACAGGACACTGAGGTGCCCATTTCCACATCGACTGAGTGTGTGTATGTGAGAGAGAGCGAGAGCGAGCGAGCGAGCGAGCGAGAGAGAGAGAGAGAGAGAGAGAGAGAGAAGGAGGAGGAAGAGGAGGATAATAAGAAAGAAGAGACAAAGAGACTGATTGGGAAGGAGAGAGAGAAAGAGAGAGATAGAAAATATCAAGGATCAATCAAGTATCAATTAATTTGGCACATAAAAACTTTTAATTCTCTATTTGCTGCTATGTAATATGCTTTGGAAGAAGTTCTTCTGCTATGTTTTAAAGAGAGAAGGGAATAAAATCATGGTGTTATAGTCAAACTACCACCTTGTTTTACAAAGGGGGAGACTGAGGACATGTAAAGAAAGTACCTGGCCCTTGGACTAGGACAGTGATGAGCAGAAGAAGGGAAAGCAGTACATATCCCTGAAAAAAAAAATGCAAAAAATGCATTTAAAAAAGGCAATGAAGAAAATGCAAAAAGAATGCAGCTTGAAAACATAGTTATCACCCATTTCACCATTTACTAGCTAAGTAATCCTGTACAACTTTATTTTTATAACACTCAGTTTTCTCATCTGTAAAACAGAATTAAAATAGTGCCTATATCATAAAGTGGTGAGAATTAAATAAGATAATCCATTTCAGTGCTTAAACTCCAGGGTCTGAGTAGAGAGCAAAGGCTAAATAAATGCTCTTGCATATCCTCTTCTCATGGCAGTGCAGGCATTTATGTTTCAAAACTTGGGGGTTTAATTAACTGTCACAGTGATATGATGGTATATTATTAAGTAGAAATTTTTTTTGGAAAAATATAAAGGACACTTAACATTGGTTGTTTTGGGGAAACAAGATAGATGGGAGGTGGTGGGAATACTTTTGTGTTTACACTTTTTGGTGCTCTTTTTATTTCAGTGTCAACAGGAGTTACCTAGGTGATGATACTGTGGCCCATGGTAAGTGTTCTGAGACGAGTATAGTAATTCTCCTGATTTGATCATCACATATTGTTCATAGGTATTGATATTCAACTCTGTACCCCACAAATGTGTATAATCAATTATATTTCAATTTGAAAAAAGTGCATGCGATTCATCTTTGCAACAACTCTATGTAGTAGCTTCTATTACCACCTCCACTTCAAAGATGGAGCAGAGGCACAGAGAGGTCCAGTAATTTTGCTCCAGGTCACACCGCTGGCAAATGGTGGACCTGGGACTTGAACCTTGGCAGGCTGCTTTTAACAGTCCATGCTTTTAACCACTAATGATGCTGATATTTTAAAAACATAGAGTCCATGCTTTTAACCACTGATGATGCTGAAGGATTTAAAAACATTCATTTTGGGGGCAAACACAACAGATGTTACCATCCCTCCAATTCATGAAGTCTTACTCATCTGAAGACACCTGGGATGAGAATTCCAGAGCTCTGGACCAAATCTTTGGTTCTGAAGCTGATTAACTTAAGACCTACATACAAGTGATAACCTGGCCCGACCCATCAGAAGTGCCTTTGGCTCTAGGTTCCAAGATCCAAGCCTGCTGCCAAGAGAAGTCCCTGAATTAAACTCACAAAGGCTTTGGGGCTCAGGGCTAGGAATATGTCCAGTCAGGTTGCCTCACTTTGGGGACAGCTCTGCCAACACATGACTCTGTGCATGTGTTGGGCCCTGGGGGAGGGGCTACAAGACCCAGGCCTGGGTGATTCTGGGGCTGAAACTAGAATTTTGCTGGAGGTCCTCTCAGCTGGATGAAAATCAAACCCTCCTAGGCTGCCTCTATATATGAGGGTACTTCAAAAAAAGTTGTAGAAAAATAGAATTAAGATAATATGAATCTTTCCATGAACTTTTTGAAGTACCATCATATATGACTTGCTTAGCACGTACATCCTGTGAAATACAATTCAGTAGTTACTTAACTACTCCCTCCTTGATGGGTATCTAGTTTCCCTATTACAAATCATTCTGCACATGAACATCTTTGTGCTTATCTGTTTTTGTGCCTGTGAAGTGGTGTTTCTATATGATACACCTGTTGACTCCTCAAGAAGCACTGGAGAAAACCTGTAAGTCAAAAAAGCTAAGTTTATGAGACTTCCTGCAGTAAGGGAGAATTCCTTCTTGACAGTCTCAAAATGGGAAATTGGGCAGGGTATTTATGGGGTTTAAGGTTTGGACTAGGTGATTTTTAGGGTGTGTCTCGAAAGGCAAGGTATGGATTGAGATTGAGCAGTGTTTATGACATATTAGCTCTGGCAAAATGAGGAGAGGATTTGGGGGGAATTGTAATGAACAAGATGTTGGTCTCAATAAGCAAGTTGTTTAGCCTCCTCTTCAATGGGCAAATACATCCTAAAACAAGCAATTATTCTTGTTTGATTTCAGTATTTAACACAGGGACAGGACTTTATGTTTGGGTCGATTTTCAATACCTAAAAGTTGAATTTTCAGGTCAAAACTCATGACTTTAGAATTGCCAGCATAAAGCAATAATAAAAAGCAGACCAACTTTTCATTTTATTATTGTTTTAAAATTCTTTATAGACAATGCACCCTCTTATTGACTGTACCTGGGGCAGATCAGCCCTACTGGGTCCTTTCCTTCAGCTTTCTGTCATATGTCGTGGTTAGCACAGAATTGTTTTAGAGAAGAGTGAGCAGGAGATAGTAAAATTTAGAACAATGTCAGTGATAAAAAAAAATTCCTTCCTGTCATTGTAGTCATTGTAGATACTCTCATAATATCTCCATTGGTACCATATGGCTTTCAAGTTATACTCCCACTTACAGTGTAAGAAGCTAATTACTTGTTTAAAAAACAACTCAAATTTTGGAATTATTTTAGATTTGCAAAACTGTTGTGAAGATAATGCAGAGAGTTTCCATATACCTCCTACCCCTAGTGTCAACATCTTCCAATACCATGGAACATTCATCCAAACTAAGAAAGCAACTTTGGTACATTACTGTCAACTAAACTCCAGACTTTATTTGGATTTCACCACTTTTTACACAAATGTCTATATATATCTTTTATGTTGTGACATCTCATCCAGGATCCCACATTGCATTTAGTCATCATGTCCCTTAGTCTCCTCCAAACTTCTCAGTCCAAATTGTCTCAGTCTTCCCTTGTCGTTTCATGACCTTGACAGTTTTGATGAGTGCTGGTCAAGTGTTTTGTAAATGTCCCTCCACTGGTCTTGGTCTGGTGTTTTTCTCATGAGGAGACTGGGGTGTTGGGTTACTGGGAAGAAGACCATGAAGGTGAAGCATCTTTCTTCTTGGCTGTCTGCTTGCACAGGTGGCGTTAACCTTGATTGCCTGATCAAGGTGGTATTTTTCAGCTTTCTCCACTGTAAAGCTACCATTTGCTTCCTTTCCCGACTGTATTATTTTTAGGAAGGTGGAGAGGAGAGAGATGAAGGGATTAGGCTCCATCTCTTTGGTGGCGAGTACACCTCTTGGGTACTGACATATTGTTTGGGTTTCTTTTGTAAGGAAGGTTTGTCTTTTTCCCCTCATTAATTACTTTTGTAAAAAGAGAATTTTTCAACTTTCACTAAAAATACCCTTCTTTCTCCAACATAGATAAAGACAAGCTGAATGAATTGAAGATCACCACCCCCCACTCTAATTTCATTCAAGTTGTGTTGGAGTTACCTCAAAAGTTTTCAAGCAAGATTTCTAATATCAGCTGAATTCTCAGAATCCTCTGAAATCTTCCTTGGGGGTCAGGTGTCAGAACGGGGAACTGGGTGGTGTCTCAGATGTGGCCCCTGGACCGGGGTAGCATCAGCATCAACTGGGAGCTGGTTAAAAACACGCAATCCCAGGCCCCACCTGGACCTCCTGAATCAGACTCTCCAATTTAGCAAGACCCCCAGATGACTCATGTGCATATCCACAGTTTGAGAAGCACTGTCTTAGGTCCTCAGGAGCAGAGATAGCAGCAGTGCTCACAAAAGATTACCTATTCCGGTCTCTAAAAATATATTTTTTCTAAGTATATAGTTCAGTGGTATCACGTACATCCTCATGGTTGTACAACCATCACCAATACCCATCTCCAGAACTGTCTTCATCTTGCAAAACTGAAATTCTGTACCCATTAAACACTAACTCCTTATTGCCCACTCCTCCAGCAACCACCATTCTACTTCCTCTGTCCGAATTTGGCTACTCTAGGAACCTCCTATGAGTGTGATCATCTGGTATCTGGCCTTCTGTGATCTTTTTCCAGTGTCATAACTGCCTCCTGAAATAGATGGAACAGGAAATGTTACTCCCCTTACAGAGATGAAGAAAGAGAGAGAGTTATGTAGGCAATGACTTGCGCTGGGTCTCACACCCAGTAAGTAAATAGCATGCGAGGTCTCAGTAGCGTGTAGAAAAGAGAGGGCGTGGGCTGGGAAAGAAAGGAACGGGACTGAAGGGAACACAGATGTGGAGATGGGGGCATCATCTCTGAGATTAAGGTCCAAACTCTGAGAGGAATGAATGATTGTAGCTTCCAAATATCCACAGCACCTATCTTGGTACCTATCATAGAAAGGATGCTCAGGTGTTTGTAAACTGAAGGCTACTTTCTTTCTAATTTCAACTATTTATAAGAATGGGTTTGCCAAGCAAGGCAAGAAGAGGAGTCTGTTAAAGGAAGATTTGTAATAGAAATTTGGTGGCTTTAGGAAAAACATGTTTCCCAAAGTCAGAAGGCATTCTTGGAGTTCGCTGGGGCTCCTATTCTTGTGGCTGAGCTCCCAGGGCTGACTATGTGCATGCACGAAATAGGGGGTAGGGTTAAATGTGCCTTGATTGTGTGACTTTCATACTTAACTTTTTAAATAGAACCTCTAAAATTTACTCGTACCTCCTAAAAGATAGTGTCACTTGGGGGCTTTCATGCTGTTCTCTGATTAATCAAGACATGGGACATTTATTGATAGCCAATCACATACTTGACTTTAAAAACAGGGATCATGTTTCATTTCTCCCTGCCCCTGTTCTCTAAAAAACTTAAACTTGTTTTACTAACCATGATATGTTTTTCCATCAGACCAGGGATGGGCAATTTTTTCTTTGAAGGGACAGATGGTAAATACTTTAGGATTTGAGAGCAATATGGTCTCCATTGCAACTACTCAACTGTGTCATTGTAGTGTGAAAGCAGCCATAGATGATATGTAAATGAATGAGCATGGCTGGGTTCTAATAAAACTTTATTTACAGGAACAGGTGGTAGGTAAGATTTGGCCCATGAGCTGTAATTGCTGACCCTTGCTTTAGATCATGAACTGTGCCATATTGGTTTTTGGTTCCCCAGGGCTTGGAACCAAGCAGGTGTTCCAGTCTTTGGAAGCATGAAACATTCTATGTTTTGTAAACTACCTGCTTTGGAAACTGATATGAATGACTGCAGGAGATACTGTTTGTTCTCTTATCCATCCTTTGCCTCTTCAGAGAGGCACTGGGGACTGATCAAATGGGCTCCCCTCTTATGACTTCCAAGTGAACTCTGCTATTGGAAGGCCCAGCAGGATGTCAGAGGCAGGAGAGAGAGGTCCAGGTATTCACACCCCCTCCCCCACACCTGGGTCCCTCCCTGCTGGGCTGCTGGGGGGTAGTGGTTGCTCCTGCACCATCAAGCAGCCCTGTCCTTATAACTCTCCTCTCCAGGTTCCAGGAACTGCACCCTCCCCCTTTAGGAGTAGGGGTGTTAATGGTTTGCTAGCTCAGGGCACTAACACACTCTCTTTTTGATTTCTCTGCTCGCTTTCCACACCTTTGAGGAGAGTTAAATGAAGGAACTTCTTTGGATATGCCCTCTGTTTCCTGCTGGAACCCTGAGTGCTAAGAGAATTAAACAGGGAGCCCAGGCCTTGCATGAAGTACTTCCCATGCTAAGTGGGAACCTTCATTCCCACCTATGAGTTAATTAAGTGTGGTAGGCAACTCTGAGTTAGTCCACAGTGGTCCTTGCCTCTGGGTGCTCATGCCCTTGTAATCCTTCCCTGCTCCCTGCCCTTGAGTGTGAGTAGAACCTGTGACTTGCCTCTAGCTGATAGCACAATGCAAAGGTGATGGAATGCCATATCTGTGATTCTTTTACAGAAGACTATAGCCTCCATCTTGCTAGCGGATTCTCTCCCTTGCCAGCTTTGATGAAGCAAGTTGTCATGTTGGGGAGGCCCACGTGGCAAAGACCCAAGGGCGGTCTCCAGCCAACAGCCAGCAAGGAGCTCAGGCCCTCAGTCCTACAACCTGCAAGAGACTTTGTCCTGCCAATGACCCCAGGAGCTTGGAAGCAGATCCATCCAAAGTCTAGCCTTTAGATGAGATACCAGCTGCAGCCGATGCCTTGATTGCAGCCTCGAGAGACCCTGAAGCAGAGGACTTAGCTGAACAATATACTGACCCCAGCTTAGGAAAACTGGGGAAGAATAAACACGCACTGTTTTAAGCTGAGTTTGTGGTAATTGTTGAGCAGTAATAGATAACCAGAGCATGGTAATTACCTTGATTTTATAGGTGAGGTAAGTGGGGCTCAGAGATGTGAGCATGAGGCTCTGAACCCAGGACTAACTCTCAGGCCTTCTGGCCCAGTGCCCCTCCTCTGTGTGCACAGATTTCCACTGAGCAGATGCCCTCTTGGGTCTCACTGTCCTTGAGTGACTTGCCTCTGAGCTCCTTCCTGCTCTGCCCAGCACCACCCGGGGAGTAGCAGGGGCCATGGTTTGTAAAACAGCATCCAGCTGTCAGCACTGGCATTTGTCAAAGGAAGTGACTGCTCTTGGGCCCCGTCACCCTTCCTGAAGTGGACACTGCTTTTGAAGAGTGCTAATGTACAAGCTTGTCAGGCTCAGTCTGGGGTGGAGGTGGGCTGGAGCAGTGCTCTGATGCTAGGGGACAGATAAAAGGAGAGGCCACTGCTGCTGGATGCTGGGCATCTCTTTTTCTTGACCACATCCAAGAGCAGCCTTTTTCTCCAGAGAACTCAGGGTTTGGGAGATGGGAGGGGCAGGGAGAGCAGAACCTCCCTCTTCAGATCTTCCTATTCTTAGGACTCAGAGCTGATGAACCAGTGAGATTGGAGGTGGGGGGAGGGAACACAGATAAATACCCTCTGTAGTGGACACCAGTGCTGAGGGAACAGAAGTGGAGATCACAGCTGCTCAGTGCTGAGGGTAGCTAAAGCAACCCTTTCTGTTGCAGGGGAGGGGAAGAATGGAGGTGCAGTCTGCCAACTGAAAGAAAATTAGGACCAGAATTTAGTGAGAAGTACAACCCTTGGAAAGGGAGCTTGGTTACCTGGTTAAGTGTGGGTACCTCCCCCAGATCACCTTGCCTCACAGTCCCACCGTATATATTACTATTGCCTATCTCCCCTTGTTACACAGTAATAGGTAACTCCAGATAAAGAATGTAGTCTCTTATCAACAAGAGTGTAGCAGTTTTGTTTCCTAGAAATTGGGATGCAGTGGTGAGCCAGAAACTGTGCCTGCTTGAATGAATGAAAGAATGGTTTTAACCACGCATTAAAGACTAAACAATTAAAGACTGGGGATACAGTGGAAACAAGAAATAACACCCTCACATTACTGAGCTTACATCCTGGTGAGGGGAATCAAATGATTTCTGCATAACAAAGCACACCCAAACCTAGTAACTTAAGACAATAATGATAGCTTATTTCTCATATTGTGGGTCTGGCATTTGGGCAGGGCTCAGCTAGGTGGCTCTTCTACCCTAAGTGATGTAAACTGGAGTCTTTTTTGGATTTACATTTAGCTGCTGATTGAGATGGACCACCATGATAACTTCTTGTTCTCCAGGGTCTCTCTGTGTGTGGCTTCTCATCACTGAGTGTTCCAGCCTGGACTTCCCTACAGCATTGTGCCTGGGCTGCAGGAAAGGAAAGCAGGAGGTGTAAGTCCTCTTAAGGGCTCAGAAGTCCTGGAACATCACTTCTACCATACTCACTGGTTAAAGCAAGGCCCAGGGCCAGACCAGACTCAAGAGGAAGCAATAATAACTTTCTCTCTTGCCATGAGGAGTGGCAGGTGCCTAAAGGGAGGGGAGGAATCATTAAAAGCCACATTTTGAGAGTATCATTCTTGACACACAATTGAAGATAATGGTACAGTCAGCAATTGATATTAAACATAGTAAAAGACAAAAATTTGGAGGGTGAGTGAGAAATGTTTACAGCTGAGGTATGGGTAAGCTTCCATGTTTTGATAAAAGTTGATATTTTGAAATGATACATATTTTTATGACTTATTCCAAGTATTAAACGATGAGAGCATTATCCCCATGATACATGTGAGAAAATTGAGATGGAGGGAGGAAAAATGACTTGCTTGAAATGACACAGCTTATGGTGGTAAGGCTGGGATTTGGAATGAGGGCACAAATTCACAGCTCTTTTTGCAATATTATCTCACATGTAAATCTGTGACTTGATTGAGGTCTTCCTTTCTCCATGAATTGACCTAAGTAGCTAAAGGGACAGACTTTTGTCATCACTTTCCTGTGATGCCTTAGCCACAAATTTATAGGTAAAAGTTTGATTCTTACCAGATGACAGGATGATTGAAAGCATCTAGGTTCAAAACATCTTTTAGGTGTCAGAGAAAAGATCCACAAAAAATAGGTTAAATTAAACTTCACAGATCCATCTCTATAGGTGAACATTATCCCATGTTGACCTTACCTGCAATAGGAAGCAAATAATGGTTATCATTGTTTTAAAATAGCCGCTATACTTTGAAAACTTGTCAAGATGACATGAAACTCCTGGGTCAGAGACAAAGGAATTTTTACTCATAGCACAGCAAGCAGCATGAACATCATGATTGTGAGGGTTCCTCTTGACCCCCAAGTTCCACTGGAGTGACACGGAACAATCAGGTAAGAAACCCTGAGTTTAGGAAACCTGACTTTTTCATAAAGGGCTGCAGGTAAACCTGTCTGACCTTTGCTCAAGAAGCAACATTCTTTTTATCACACTGGACACCAAACAAAACTGTCCTCTCTTCTGGAGGGAGACACTATCTCTATCTTCCAAGGTAGTTTGTTATACAACCATCTTTGAAAATGTAGTCCAGAACACAAGGGCATTTAGCACCCTGGCTCACAAGACACACAGAAACATGAGAGATCCATGGAGAATTGTCTCCTAACACTCACTGTGGGCCAAACACTTTCTACGAACTTTAAGAGTTTGACTAATTCAGTACTCACAGCAGTCTTATGAGTTAGGTCTTGTTATTCCACTTTCTAGCTGAGCAAACTGATGGTAGGCAAGTCCCTTAACCTATCTTCCCAGGTGATAATTGGCAAAACCAGGTTGGTGCCCACTCCATCTGGTCCTTGCAGCAATGCTCTTCAGCTCGCACCATGGGGTGGATGAGATAACAGCTGCTATCGATAGTTGATGTGCTAAGTACATTATCTCAAAACTTCACACAACCCTGTGAGGTGGCCATTGTCATTGTGTCCCTTTTACTAAAGCTCAGGCACATAAAGTGACTTGTCCAAGGTCACACTATGGCTGATTTGAGATTTGGGCTGACTCAGGCTCTTCCCACCAAATGATGTTCTGTTCTCTTTGGCCCTTTGAGTCCACTGCAATAGAACCAGCAGGTGATATAGTATCACTCATTTGTCCCCTTTCCTATTAAATTCAAATACAAAGACAAGATGGTCGTGTCACAAAGGAGTATAAAACACTTGTATAATATTGTCTTCTCAGCTAGACTGCATTTTTCCTAATGGCAAAGCTGTATCTTATGTCTTTACTATGTACAGAGTATTACTACACTAAGCTATGAACCACTATAAGATATTTTTATATTTTCACAGCATCCCATTTTATTAAGGGAATCCATCTCTCTCTCTCTCTCTCTCTCTCTCTCTCTCACACACACACACACACACACACACACACACACATTCTGTACTTATGGGAAAAGGCAAGAGCTTGAACATGTCCATTTCCAGAAGCCCTCAGGAGGACATGAGCCCTGTGGCTCTCTGACCTGCTGGTTGGAGGCTGCTTGAGCATCCAGCTTATATAACTCCATGATTGGGGTGGGGTGAGCTGGCACCAGGGGTTAAGGTATCTACCAGTCTCTAGTCCGTGAAAGGAGAATGTTTTGCTTTCTTTTCCTCCCATATCTTGGGGGTGGGCAGTGGGGGTGGTAGAGAAACAGTGAACCTCAACCATCACATACAATGGAAAGAGCTGAGATACAGAAACAGAAGTTTGCAGCAATTAGAAGCAGAGACTTTGGGCAAGTGACTGGGCTCTGAGTTACACAGCTAGGGAAAGGCAGAGCCAGGATGCCACGCCTCTGATAAAAGTACCTGTTATTATCCTAGGGCTGCTTTAAGGATTGGATGAAATAAGGCATGCATGCTGTTGGGTGGTTCCAGTCACAGAATCATGGGGAGTTATCAATACATCACAGCCAGGAGCTTGGCTTCCTTCTCTTGGCTACCTAGTGTGGTCCCTGTCCTCCCTTTCACCTTCTGAGCACAACAGGATCCACAGAGTTGACCCTCCATCCTGCCACACATAGGGGCAAGGCTGCTGGAAAACATACAGTGGCCCCACTGTCCAATGTGGGGGACATCTCTAGAAGTGATGGGGGTTGTGAGTTGTGCAGATTCCCATGAAAAGGTCAGTAGAACTCCAGTGATCTTCCTCCTTTGTGTGGTTGTTAAGAGATCAGAAGTCTCCCTGCAGGGATAGAATTCTTATTTGCTCTGGGCAGGAGGGAAGTGCTAACTCCTCACTAGAAACTGGGTCCTTCCAGGGAGGGACAGCAATCCTCCATTCTTGGTACTTGCACATAGTAAGTGCTCAAAGGGCGCTTGTGAACAGCCAGCTTCACGGCAGGCCCCTCTGTCACCTCGTGGGCCACTCACCTGCTGGTGGCAACTTCCTGCGGCTTTCCCCTCTCTGGCTGCCCCCAGACTTTGGTTTCATCTGCTCCTGAGGCTCCCTTCTCCTTCTGGCTGGTTGGCCCTGCAGTCTGTCACCGACAGGATGGCCAACCTCAGAGCCGGGTGACCTTTCAAAGACACCAGGATTTGTTTAATTTTCAGAATTCACCTCTCTTCATCCTTCTTATCAGAAGCAGCTAGGCCCCAGCTGGGGAGGCAGTTTGGCATCTTTCCCTGAATTCTGAAACAGATGGGCTGGGGCCTTCTCAAACTGACTTTTCCTCTAGGTAGCTTTCCTCTACCCCCACCCTGTGCTATCATTATCTTTTTTTTCCCCATTCCTCTTGGTTGAGAGGAAAAGAAGAAAAGTCAACCATCCATTTAATTATTATAATGCCTCACTTCTTTTTCAGGAAAACCTTGTTTTTTATTACTGCACTTTCTATTTCAAAAAGGTCTTTCATGCACATAATGGCAACTTGTGTTTACAAAGTCCTTATCACATGCCAAGCACTTCACACGCACTGTTCCATCTCACCCTCACAGCTGCACCTTGCGGTCCTATTATCATCTTCATTTTACAGGTATGGAAACTGAGGCACAGGTGGTATAAGTCATTGCCCAAAGCCACACACTGTGTGGAGAGGCCAGGGTTTAAACCGAGCTCTGTGGACTCAGAAGTCTGTGCATGAAGCAACACTAGGTCTGCGTAAGCCTCATCTGATCCTCACAATAGTCCTGGAGAAAAAATACTTTCTCCCCATCTTATAGGATTCCTTTACTTCAGCTTCAAGTTTCATGGCTAGTAAACGTTGAACAAAGGTGGAAAAATAATATAATTATAGCAGCTAATACTCAACAATATCTGGAATATGGAGTCAAAGCCTTTTATCATTTTTGAATTTATTTAATCCCATTAGCCCCATGAAGTATGTACTATTATTACCATTTTACAGGAGAGAGAAATAAGACTCAGAGATATAAAGTATGTCCAAGACCAAAGTGCTGGGACTTTTTAATGGGGTCAGACAGTTGTGATTTAAACCTGTGTTCTTGACCGCTACACTATCTCCCTTCCTATGCAGACCACAGTCAGCTGGACCCCAACTTGGAGGTGTTTCTCCAGCAGGGTCACCTGGTGCTTATAAACAATTCCAGATGCTCAGCTGCAGCAGACCCCATAGAAACACATGCCACTAGCCTTTCTTACTTTTCCCTTGTGCCCCAATCAATCTAGATACCCTACAAATTCCCCTAGAAACAGGAGGGACATTTTGAGGCTGGTGCAGACTGGTTCAAGTGGAAAACATCTCTGGAATAAATGAATAAATGCAGCAGACTACCATTACCTAAGCTAGAACAGGGAGAAGAGACTTTCCCTTCTAAAGGTATGCTCCAACAAGGAAACCATGAATGGAAATTGTATCAGTCTGTTTCTGTTATTAAAAACAGAATACCTGAAACTGGGTACTTTATAAGGAAATGAAATGCATTTCTTATAGTTTTGGAGGCTGGGAAGACCAAGGTTCAGAGAATGTAGCCAGTGAATGCCTTCTTCCTGGTGAGGTGACTCTCTGCAGCAACGTAGGTTATCACCTGGCGAGACTGGGCTGAGCAAGAGCGAGTTAACCTGCTCTCCTTCTAAAGCCACCAGAACCACGCCCGTTAGTCCACGAGTTGATCCATCCATTCACGAGGGCACAGTCCTCACAATCTAATCACCTCTTAAAGGCCCCACCTTTCAAGTACCTTTCAAATACTTTCAGTTGAATTTCCCACCTTCCTAGCACTGTTATGATGGGGTCAAGTTCCCAACACATGAACTTTTGGGGGACACATTTAACCCATAGCAGGAATAATGGGCACAAACTCTTTTGATGGAAGGGAATTTGCCAAGAGAAGCCCGAAAGCTTGACATGTAGCTCCACTCTGGAGGCATGAGGTGAGGAGGGTGTGGGTTCCTGCTTAGCTGGAAGCTAGGAGAGGGCTGTTCAGTGGTCTCTTGCTGAGAACTCCAACCTTGGGAGGACAGATGCACCAGTGTTTCTTCCTTCTGGAGTCTGACTAGCTTAGCCCAAAGACGTCCAGACCACTGAACCTAGAGGGACACGTAGGACAGTAAGAGAGCAAGATTAACACATTTCATTTCAGTTGATTTTGTGTTGTTTCCCAACTTGGCTTTATAATTGTGGCACCTGTTTTCTCCTGACTTCATACCATCATCATGTCATTTACCATCTCATTTCATGTCTTATATGTAGGTTTCTAAGCTTTATCTTTTCCTTTTGAATATTTTGGTTTTAGGGGTCTCATAAATAAAATTGCAAACAGGAAAAAGAAAAATGCTTAGTGAGCATGTACTATGTACCAAGCACTGTGCTAGGTGCTGGGGATACAGCCCTGGAGAAGGCAGACTCTGTCTTGGCTTTGCCTCTCACATATGCCCTGGGAGGTTATCAACTAAATGTCAATTACTACTGTGAGAAGTTCTAGCAAGGGAGTGCAGGGTTCTTTGAGAGCATATAGCCAGGGGTCTTACCCTAGCTAAGGGAGTTGTTTTACACTAATTCTGTTATTTTAACCTTTGTAGTTTTATCCATCTCTTTAATTAGGTTTATTTTATCCCTTGTTTGGAATATTATCCATTTAGAATTTTATTCTTGCTTGATGGACTAGCAGGCAGGAAATGTGGATATAAGGGTGGCTGCTGCCAAAGATATTCAACATTCTAATTAAGCGACCCTTTAGCCACCCTTTTTACCAACCTGCCCTCCTCTCCCAACACACACACACTCCCTTCAAAACACCCTCTGTGGATCTGACTTAAGCAGAATAAAAATTCTAAACCATTTACATCTTAACTGCTAGAACTAAATTTTTTTCTCAAACATATCCTTTTTGGGGAGGGAGACAGGTGTGGTGGTATACTACAAGGGCACTTCAAAAAGTTCATGGAAAAATAGGATTAGAAGATGATAAAAATCTTCCCATGAATTTTCAAAGTATGCTCATACATGTTCTAAAAGAACTAATAAAAGTGTCTGACATTTGCATGCTTACCATGGTCTTACCTAATCATCATGACTCCAGCAGGTAGGTGCTATTATTCTCATTTTCAGATGGAGGAAACTGAGGCACAGCAAAGCTGAGAAACTTGCCCAAGTTCATATAGCTATTACTGGTGGAAGCATTGGAATCATGCAGTCTAATTCTAAAGTGTAAGCTCTTCGCAGCCCCTGTATCGCCTCCCTATATCCCTGAGCATGGGGCTAGCCTTGTAATGGTCTGGAATTAGAGAAGTCACAAAACCACACCTCCACAAACTTTAGAATTGAGTCAAACTTCTGCAGGAAACAGTTATTTCCCACATGGGGAAGGTTCCATTGTGCTATACACTCTAGGGGACAGAGGAGTCTTATAGTTGGGGAAACTCCTATCCTTGAAGGCAAAATCTCAGTGAGTACAAGGTGGAAACAAGATCTGGATCTTTCTCTTCCCACCAGTGTGACTTGGGTGAGCCTCAGTTTGTTTATCCATGAAATGGGGGTCCTATCACCCTCTCCCTCAAAGGATCAAATGGAGAACATGAAAGGAAGGAAGGTATAAGGGTGTGAGGGATGGATGTCAGAAGTGTAGGACATGCTGGGAGGTGGGAACCCATCACTTCCAGGAAGTAGAGAAGTGTTGTCAGAGGTGCGGGTCAGCAGGAATTCTCAGGCACTATTGTTGGGAGCATCTAGACTGGTTTGGAAACCAGGTTGACATCACTCATGAAAATCAAGGTGAAGACTTGTGTGCTCCGCGGCCCAGAAAGTCCACTCCTAGGGCCAAGAAGATGTCCAAGGATGCCCATAGCAGCATTGTTCATCGTAGCCCAAAACAAAAATCAAATTCCCAAGGTAGAATGGATACATTGTGACCTATTCATATAATACTGTAAAAATCCAATCCGAAGAATCAAACCACATAGTATGGTAGATTATGGAGCAGGGAAGGGCCGCAATGTAGCCAATTTTAAAGACTAGCCTAGCAAGAGAATGGGGACCAAGATGGATAGAGAGTCTGTGGTAGCAAAACGTCTTGCCTGTGACCTCCATGGTACCAAGCCATAGAATTGGGGTGTTAATTACCAAGATCATATAGATAAAATCCATACCAGGGTCATGGACTCTTTTTGACAATGATCTCAGCAAGCAGTGCCTGAGTCTAGTATCTCTCCTTGGATACCACAAACCAAGTGGTTCTCACTACCAACCTGAGCAGTCTGTGTGAGACTGAATAAGGAGAGACAGACTCTGCACCAGCTCTGATGGCAAAGTTTCCCTCTGGGTACCTCCCACCCATGCCAAATGGGAAGCTTTAGAGGAACTTCCAAGATGGTGGTCTTCAAATACATGATGTTTTAGCATTTCCCTTTTTTTGCTCTGTCCCAAAATGGGAAGGCAGTATGTGTAATGGTTACTGGCCCTGTATCTGGAGTCAGATGGCTCAAGTTCAAACATGATCCACATATTATCTGCTATTTTGGGCAAGCTATTTAATCTTGTGAAGTAGTTACTCACCTGTACAGATGAGAAACATCTTCAGAGAGGTTGTCATGGAGATTAAAGTTAGGGTATATAATCTATTTGGCACAATGCCTGGTCCACAACTAACATGTGAATTTTTCCTACAGTGGTTCCCAAATTTTGCACACTTGGGTTTTTTTTTATGCTGTTCAGGTGACTCTGATTTGTATGGGGTGTGACCTGGCCATTGAAGTCTGGGTTGGAAGCTGAGCACCAGTACTCTAAAAATTCCAATGTGCAGCAAAGTTTGGGAACCACTGATTTATTACTGCTATAGTTTCCCCAAATCAGGTTTTAGGTGCCTCAAGTTTCTCTAACTCAGGGAGCATAGCCACTCCTATCTCTTCAGTTAGCTCTGGCTTCAAACTTTTCCTGCTTAGGTGTGCAAGATGATCTCAGTTGCTCCAATGGTCTCCTTTGGCTCTCAGCAAATCAAAAAACACTGCCAGCCTTCCTTACTGCACTCAATGGTACCACCAGATGCTCACAAACTTGAAAGGTTGCCTTGACTTTTCCATTTGCTATATTCAATGAGGTTGGTCGAGTTCCTTCATTGCTGTCTGTTAAGGAGAGGGAGAGAAGCAACCATACTCATCCAAGATACCATCATGGCTGTCATTTCCCATTGGTATGACCCCAGTAATCTTTGATCTGCTTTCCTGGCCTCTAGCCTCCATACCCAGGCACTAGCCACATGGGTCTTTTAAGTGTTCATCTTATCACTCCTTTGCTTTAAGTCCTCAAGGACTCCCCATTGCCATCTGGATAAAGATCAAAGTCCCAATTCTGTCCCGTAAGATTTGACTACCAGCTCCTCTAGTCTCATTCCTCCCTTCCCCCTTGAGTGTCCAGGCTCTAATGGGAATAGATTTTAAATTCCTTGAATGCTTCAGCCCCAGGACCTTTGCAAATGGCTGTTCAGGAGTAAAAGCGGCCAGAACAGCTTCTTTGATGGCTTCAGCTTTTGTGTCTGTTAGCTACTTCTAGGGGTTTTCATTTTTTCTGCCTGTCTTCTCCAACGAAAGCTGATAGAAATATGATTAGCACCCCATAGCTGCTGTTAAGTGCTTTCAGTAGCCACTCATTTAATACTGTCATGGGCCCTATTTCCCATATGATATGTGAGGAGACTGGAGTACAGAGAGGTTGAGCTGCTTTCGTAAATTAAGGTCACACAGCTAGTGGATCACAAAGCTATAACTTGAACCTGGGCAGTGGGGAACCAGAGCCTGAGATATTGGCACAGTCTTACCCTGATTGAGACAGAACATCTGCAGTATGCTGCCTCTAAATTACAACTGCATCCACCCCTAGATTCCTAAGGCCTTAAACATGGTAAGAACTTACTGATTTTTGAATGAATAGCTCTCCAATGAAAGAGGGAGGGAGGAAAAACATCTTTATCCCCACTTCTGTGTTGGCTCAAACACAAAAATAAGCAAGCAGAAGCAGAGATGGCCCAACAATACGGTGTGCCAACAGGAACATGCATCTACACGTGTGCTGACACATGTCTATACAGCATGCCTCTCACTGGAGATAGGTCTTTCCCTCTTTGGAAGGAACCATCCCACACTCTCCCTGCCCCCACCTCAGCTGCCTGCTCGGGGTCTCTGAACAGAACAACCCCACCAATTCATCAGGGGATGTCAGCCTCTCAAAGCTGTTTGGTGCATAAATCAAATGGCCAGGAGGAAAGGTTTGGAAAAAAAAAAGAGGTAGTGGGGAGAGAAAATCGGGGAAGGGGGTGGGGAGAAAGCGATGGAGGGAGAGTGAGAGAGACGGGGGAAATGAGATCAAAGGCAAAAATTCATCAGAGATAACGGAATTATTTATTTTTCCTGCTTTCAGTCTCCAGGCCTTTGAGGCCTCCACACTGATGTATTTGGACGTCTTGGGGCCGTCTGTTACCAGAGGCCACCCCAGCCCCCCAGCGCAGGCCCAGGCCCCCAAAGGCACGTTGGTTCCATCAGCAGCAGCTGCCCCTCCACAGCAGCCCTTGGAACCTTTTGAAGTGGGTCCTGGTGGTGTTTATTCACCTTCGTGTAAGAAACGTGTGCACAGTGCTGGCAACCACAGCTGTCCTGGGTGGGGGTGGGTGAGAAGGGGGTCCCCTCATCACTCATGAGCCTGTTTATTTGGGAATGAGAGTGGCCCTTTCTCCAGTTATTACTCAATGTCCTCTACAGACGCCGCCACCCCCATTCCAGAAGGTGGGGCAGGAATAACAAACATACTGCCACCTCTGCCAGAGGTTCCCATCTGCCTGGGTCCCGTGCTGCACTTGGCTTTCAGAGAAGGGATGGAGATGGAGGGCTCCAGATATGCTTGGCTGGTCCCATGAAGGCTTAGAATAAGGGGGTTGGAGGCGCGGACCCAGGAGCCAGAATGCCAGGGCTCAAATTCCACTTCTGCCCATCCTCACTCTGCGACTCTCATAGGCAAGTGAACTTAATGAATCCTCAAGGCAACTGCCCTTCCCATATTACAGATGGACAAACTGAGGCTCAGAGAAGTTAACATTTGCAGAGAACTTAGTACTCCACACACAGTAAATCCAACATAGATGTTATTAGAAAATTAGCAATTAGCTAAGGGTTACATGGGATAAACAGGGTTCATCTTCCCAAAATATCAGCTCTTCGCTCCCTATTTTTTAACTGGTTGAAAGCTTAAGGCATTGTTTTATAATCTGTCTTAATAGATTGACTAAGTCATGGGCTAAAAAGTCAATAGTCTAGATGGATATTAAGGTTGTGGATAGTGTTGTTAATGGGTAGTATTGCTGCAGAATGCAAAGTTATCATGTGCAAAGAGAAAAAACATTTTGCTTCAAATCACCATCAAATCAGTTAACTATAATAGTAAACTGGGTATATGGGCAAAGAGTAGTCAGGCTGCCCAAGCTGAAAACTGAGGCTGGCGCTTGCTAGTTGTGTGACCTGTGAAGCACAGAGAAATTGGCTCCTGTCTTTCCTCACCAGTAAGTTGGAGAAAACAGTTCCATCCTCCCTGAGGTTATTGTGAGGGTTCAGTGGGAATTTATTAAATAATGCTTATAACTGTTCTCAGTGCTTGATAAAATATTTGTTTCTTTGATCTTCAGAACAGTACTACAAGATAGGTACTATATTCCTATTTTACAGGTGAGGAAACTGAGGTGGACAAAGTTACACAGCATAACATCTCCAGGGACACACAATGGATCTTCAGAGGTTGACTACTATTAAGTTTTATCTCACATTCACAAGCCTTCAAAAACAGTTCATAATTGCAGTATGTAGGCTTCTTTGGGCTGTAACTCCTGGGGCAGGGCATTTCAGAATGCAAATGAGCAGGCAGAGAGGAGTCAATTCTCCTGGAAGGGACACAGGAGCAGAATGGGGAAGCATTCAGGCAGTGGGACCTCCCAAGTCTCAGCAAGAGGTGACCCAGCCCACCCACTTGCCTCTCCTGTAGATGCAGGGACCGAAGTCTTGCAGTGGGGGCTGTGGGCCACCCAGATGGTGGCTATCAGACTGCAGGCACCAACAGGAGCCAAGAGAAAGTGGGCTTTCCTAGGTATGAACAGCTGAGCCCAGGCTGCTCCTCAGAGGAGAAGAAGAGCTAATGCTGGCTTCTTGTTTCTTGGAGGCAGCAGAGGAAGTTGTCCAGCTGACTGCAGGGACTCTGCAGGCCCTCCTAGTGATGGGGTAAGGAGTCTCCTGGAGCTAGCAGTGTTGCTGAAATATCTGGGTTGAGTGAATGGCATGAAGCAGGCTCCAGCTCTGTTCTGGGTGCCCCTCCAAGCCCTGCCACCAAATACCAGAACAACAGGACCAGGGGCATTAATTAAGCCACGTGGGTTAATATTTAGGCAATTGTGTTATTTTTTAGTAGAAGCCTATCTTCATTCTTAAGATTATTCCAGAAAGCATGGCAGCAAATATTTCTCCTCTATTCATACCTTTCCCTCCATCTAATCTGAACCTTGAAAAAACCCTGCAGAAGGGTGCAGGGCCAAAGATCAAACAGTAGCCCATTTGTGAAATGGGAGGAGACAGGTGATCCCCAGCAATTTGCCTTTTCTCTTGGTCCCTGGGAAGGACCGGCTGTCGAGAAGGAAACTTGAGAGAAGCAGTCCTCTGAAGGAACTGCTTTTAGACCATGTAGACGAAGTCCCCTGAGACCCCCAACACGAAAGCTCACAGGCAGAGGGGGAAGGCTGGTGTTGGCGAGGCACTCACTGGGTGAGAGAGGTGCAGTCTGGTTTTGATTTAGCAGTCATCATTTACTCACATCAGGAACAATGCTCAGGAAGGCAGATGTCACGTGCCCCTCAGGCTGGTGTGGGAGCCATCAGTCTTGCCAACTCAGGAAGCCATGATGCAGTTGTGTTGCGACAACTTTGTGTGATGCTCTGGACATGGAGGAAGACTTCATGTAATTCATGTGATGCTCCAATTGAAACATATCTATTTATAACAAAACTTCCTTATTACTCTCAGAAAAATACTGATCGCTGGTCCTTCAGACCAGGCAGACTACTCAGAACACTTACGAACCTTCTACCAATGACAAATCCAGAACCTAAAGCAGAGAATCCAGACTTTTCTTGGGTTTGGCTTACTATTGCTTCATTATTTTGAGGCTCCAGTTAGAAACCAAGTCATCAAAAATTATAACCCTTTTCTTCCCCTTTTCCAGCTCAACCTGGGAACTTTCCAGAAGAGTATGTGGTTCAAGAATCTTTTCTGCATGGAGTAATAACTTTTGCACGGAAATAGAAGACCTAACACATTGCGACAGCTACCAATTGATGCTTTAATTTCAAGATTGCTTAATTCTTTCCCAACTCTGTAAGAATCACTCACATTTTTATAGATGAGAAAATGGAGGCTCAGAGTGGCTCATGAGGCAGGCTTTCCCCAAACCCTCACAGCTAGTATGTGGTAGAAATGGGACAGAGAACCCAAATTCGCTGGGCTCCAGAATGCATATTCTAAATTACCCTGCAAGAATGTGACCCCGTGAGGGCAGGGACCTTGCCTGTCTTCCACACTGTAGAACAGCACCTAGCACATAAACAGCACTCAGACACTTAAGCTGTGTTGGAAACACAATCCTAGCCTCTGGCTGTGATCTTGAAGCTCAGAGAAGTGAAGTGTATTACCAATTTCTTTATCGTTAAAATAGAAATAGTGAAACACCTTTGCTCTTCTACCACAAGGAGGCACTGTGAAGACCATGGTAGACATCCTTTGTCTACAGGTTCATAATTCATGGTACATTCACAATAAGTTGAAAGAGACCTCAAAGAGGCACTGGCTTTGATAGCATCCTTTCATGGAGGTAGGACCATAAGCACAGATGTTTCAGGTTTTTGGCCTTGTACTGGGGCCAGTCTCTGGGCAGCTATCAGGTCTCTGCAGGTATCGGAAGGCTCTAGGGTCACACATACCACCAGACTGCAGACAGAGCAGACACCCAGCTCCCCATCATGCTTCTGAGCTGCTGCACAGCCTCCTCCTCCCAGTCCACATTCCCAAACACACTGAGCCCAAACCTATGAGCACTGAAGTTGGTGTGCTTCTCTTTAATTGGAGATGTTTCAAATGTCTGATTCTAAAATCTAGGGGAAACTTAGCAAACTTATGAGCATTTCTTTGAATATACTTTTTATATTGTAATAATTTTAGATTTACAGAAAAGTTGCAAAGACAGTACCAAGAGTTCCTGTATACCCTTCACCCGGCTTCCCCTGATGTTAATGTTTTGTATTACCACGGTACATTTGTCAAAACTGAAATGAACATTGGTACTTTACTGTTGACTAACTCCAGACTTCTTGGATTTCAGCAATGTTTCTACTGTTGTCCTTTTTCTGTTCCAGGATCCAGTACAGGGGTCACACTGCATTTAGAAGAGTAGTAATTTTTAATACAGGAATATATTATAATTCCTAAACAAGCCATGACACACACACACACACACACACACACACACACGAAAAGATCCCCTTTGACTCCTGTCTTCCTGCCCCAGTGCCATTAAATTTTGCCTTTAGCCTTCTAGACTTGCATTGCCCAATATGGTACTCATTAGCCAATTAGGTGATTTCCATCTAAACTAAAATTAAGGGAGATTAACATCCAGTTTCCCAGTAATACTGACCACATTTCCATTGCTCAATAGTACATGTTGCTAGTGGCTGCAGCACTGGGCAGCAGAGATATTGAACACTTTCATACATTACATGAACAGCACTGTTCCAGACCTTTCTCATGTGTTTTCCTATGAATATATATTTAAATATATAGATCTATTTTTTTACATAATTTTTTAATGCAGTATAGACTACTGTACACCAATAGATATTTCACCTAATATGTTTTGGAGGTCATTCCACACTGGTATGTAATGCAGCAGCCAAAATGTATGGAGCAGATCAGAGTGATCCAAAGTCTGGGTGTACCATTGTATAAGTCATCCCCTCTTGATGAGCACTTAGGTTATTTCTAATTTCTTCCTATTATATCAAAGCCTTCAAGGAATATCAGTGTTCATTTTGATCCCCCCACATTGACTTGTTCAGGGTAGAATGGCTTAGGCCAGTAGGAAAAATACTCCCTTGAAAGATCTTTCTCTACCAGCAGAGCCATGGCTATGCATGATGAGGCTAGATGCAAGAGAGAAACTCAATGCTGCGATGTGGGCAGGATCCCAGGGTCTTCCCAGGTGTGTTTTGAGCTACTTTTGAAAAGAGTGAGCCAGAAACACCATCTAGCCACCCACAGATAAAACAGTGTGATAATCATACTAGAAAACTGCATCCAACCAGAGTCTGAGGGTCTGAATTATGTGGTTTGACTGGCAAATAGTGATTGCCTAAAAAGTAGAAATATCAGTAGCTGGATCCAAAAAAGCTGTTATGTGGCAGCATTGAATGAACACTTGAGGTAATACCATTTCATCCTTAATAACTCTACTAGGTAGGTTCTACTATCATCCCCATTTTACAGATGGGAAAACTGAGATGAAGGGTTAGGAAACTTCTCCATCCTTTGTTTCCTCAAAACATTCCAGCTGCCACCTGGTTGATTCTGCCAGTAAAAAAAAGAAAAAAAAAGTCCAGCTGGTAAGTGGCAGAGCTGGATCGTGAACTCAATATAAGCCCACGATCCTAACATATGCCACCAGCCTGTCCCACATGTACTGGCTGGCACACAAAGATGGTGCAGAGAGTTCTGATACCCCTCATTCAGCTTCCCCTAGTGTTCACCCCTTATATAACCATGGGAAATTTGTCAAAACGAAGACATTAACCTTCACACATCGCTATCAACTAAACGCCAGACTTTATCTGGACTTCAGTAGCTTTTCCACCCATGTCCTTCTGTCCTTCTCACTGCCCAAGACAGAAGGCTAGATTCATTTCTGTAGGTACTGGCTCTGTTTTATGGGGGATGGAACAGATACTCGGAGAGGGACCTGTGTCCTCCAACCCAGGCCTGTCCAAAACCAGACTGCACACTGTCCTTGCTGAGTGATCTTGGGCAGGTTGCACTTAAAGATTTATATTGTTATTTACTAATGCAAGTAAGTGCTCAGGGCTGTAGGAATTAGGTAAGGCTCCTTGGTAGAGTGAGATTAGATGTGGGCCTTAAGGAGTGGGCAGAATTTGGGGGGGAGGTGTTGGTTAGCTCATCACTGGCTTTGTGACTATGCTTCAGCCCACCCTCCCCCAGGCAGCACAGTTTTAGGCACGGAGAAGCCTAGTATTTAATAACTGAGGAATCCCAGGCACGGAGGCTTTGGATCCCCAGCTCTTCTCAGTGTTTCTGATCAAGCTCAGCTGGCAATTCATCCACATGACTGATGAGGGGTCTGCAGACCCTGCGGAGGCAGGTTTGTTGTTGCACAGCAGACGTAGGAGCCCCTACTATCCAACAGAGGGGGACTTGGACCTAGACAGAACTTCCTCCACAGCCAGAGGCCATGGGGCCCACCTGTAAAACTTCTACCCAAGCATCTTCATGGTCTTGTCAGAGTGGAAGAATATTTTATCATGGCTTCAATTTTACCCCTCATTTATCATCACACAGGGCCTCTAACCGTGGGCTCTTGCAGAAAAGCCGCAAGAAATGGATAAAGTTACATCAATCCCCTGGGATGCTTTTAAAGTATCCAGAGGCCTGCGCCCCACTCCAGACCCACTGAAATCAGTCTCTGGGGATGAGGCTCAAGCCTCTGGATTTTTACAGCCTCAGGTGATTAGATTGCAGCCAGGTTAAGGAGCGATGATCCTGAATATATTTCCTAAAGTTATTTTAGAGGCATTTTTTCGAGGAGTAGTTTGTGAAGAGAGGTGCTTTTTAAGATGCTTCAGGTGCGATATGCACTTGGCCTCCACTCATGTTGTCATTCCTGTACTGAGTTAAGTCCCTCAACTTTCCTCCCACTGAGGCAAAGCAAGCGAGTCATTTCCTTACAGTATTGATGGCAAATTGCCTCCCAGCTGTTGCAGAAACAGTGATTGAGTGATAATTTGCAAAAAGTTATGTGAAAGATCATACTTTGCCAATGCTCCCCCACCCAAATTAAGCTGGTCAAGTGAACAGTACGACCAGAGAAATATGCGCAATTTTTGTCTTATGTTCAGAACATACTTACACCCCGAATAAAAACATCACAGAGGCTTCAAGCCTACGTTTTCAGTAAGGACCATTTGCATAGTAATAGCTCCATCCAAAAACTAAGTACGTGGATTTTCCGAATTTTAAATTACTGACTTTGTTTATAAGTTATATTTAGTTACTAAATCAAGGTACCTAAACTTTGTCTCACATTAGAGCATTTCTCCCTGCAAAGCAAGCAAGTTCGTTAATTAGTGAAATCTCTCATTCATTCCCACTGCCAAATTCTACTCCCTAGAATTCACTATTACTATTTTGGTATGTAGCCTCATAGATTAGTGTAGATTTTGCCCCAGGGATAGTTGGCAATGCTTGGAGACATCTTTGGTTGCCACACCTGGATGGTGCTACTGGCTTCAGCGGGCAGAGGTCACGAATGCTGCTAAACATTGCATGATGCACAGGACAGCATCTCCACAATCAAGAACTATCCAGTCCCAAATATCACTAGTGGTGAGGTTGAGAAACCCTGCTCTAGATGTATTCTGTGCACATACAGATATATACACATGGGTATGAATATTCTAACTACTGTTCTGAATTCTGTTCTTTTGTGTGTAATATTGTAGACATCTGTATCGTTCTGTTGTACGCACGTACCAAATAGAGAATTTAGGAAAAAAACTGAAAAGCTAATGCCTATTACAAAAGCGTCTCTACATCTTGGCACATTTACCCGATGGATTCTTGATTCAAGTCCTCTGAGCCATTGCAGATGTGTCTCTTATCTAAGTGAGACGACTCTTGAACACCCATAACAGATGGTCAGTTCGGGTTTGCAGAGCCGTACTGCTGTGGTTGTGTTAGTGCAGGCATGTGCACACACACACAGTTCTGTGAATCATTTTGCCACTGGGGCCTTGGAGGGACCTTCACTCAAAGCCAGACCTGTGCTGAGAGCTCGGGCTGTGTCCTAATCCTGGAAGCACACGTGAGTCATGGCTTTGAAATCCACCTCAGATGCCAGCTGAAAACAGAGGCTTTGCATAATCAAGTTGACAGATGAAGCTGGGCCTGCCCTGCTGGGGACAGGCCCATCCATATCCTAGTTTAAAAGAAATATTGCGTTTTTAAAGAGGAAAGAAACATATTTAAGAGATAAAGGGAGGGGGAAAAAAAGTAGAGTTTTCTGGTCATTAATTATAATAAAACGCAGGGGGAAAATTTCACTTTAAAGGCATGCTAAAGCCCTGTAATCTTCAAAGAGATAGAGGCTCAGCTGCCTGGGAAGAGAAACTTCACCAGGAGACCACCATTTCCAACCAATTGCAAACAGCCAAGGTGAGGGCTGCAGTTGTCGGTAGAACACTTTGGGTTAGGAACTAGTTATTTTCCTGCTTGGCTAAGATCAGCTCTGGCCTCTTTGGTGCTGCTCAAATAAAACTCTGTCCCTGGGGTGGATTTGGAAACCAGCACGCTTCTCACTACACATAATGTCAAAACACCCACCACTGCTTTTCTGGGGGGTGTCTCAAACACTTAATGCTTGTTGGGACCCAGTGTCTTAAGGTCACAGTTCCGGCTTAATTCCCTCAGAGCCCTGCTATGTGAGGACGTGGGTCCAGAATTACCAGATTTTGGGGGGTCACAAAAAGTCCTAATTTAATTCTAGGTTTTTATGTCAAATATCTCTGTTTGCACAAGCCAGATGATATTCTTGCAGCTGAATTGGGCCTTGTGGTAGCCAGTTGGCCAAATGTTTGAGGAACTGATGGCCTTAGATCATCTTGAGAGGTTAATGCCAGTGCATTAATGGCTGAATATGGCTTTATCCAATGAACTTCTAGCTTGACTGTGTAACCCGTGGTGACCTAACAACCTAAGGGTTTCATGGGAGTTGAGGGGACTGAATTAGTGAAGAACCTTGCCTGTCTTGGCATAAGCCCCACCAGACAGCTGTTGGACAAGGTAGTTCTCCCCATTTGCAAAAACACTTCTTAGGGCATTGTACGACAATTTAAATGGAGTCCTTTTGGGAACTAAATCCGCAAAGAGTATTTGCAAGCTTTTCAATGTTAACGAAAGCAATACTTTTTGTCCATTCTCCTCTTGCCCCAGTTAAGAAACCTTGGGTGACCCTGGAGAAGCAGGAAGACTCCTGCCCCCAATCCTCCCTCCTTCCAGCATTTACCTGGGGCTTGCTCTGCAAGCAGGACCCACTCCTAACATGCATTGCTAACTGCAGTTTGTAACCCTTTAGAGGCCTTAAAATTTAAAGGCTTGAGACAAGCTTAAAAAGTGAACTAGAAAATCAGGGTTCACTAGTAAGGCAGGTCAGTGAAGTCAGGTTGCTTCAAAATACTTTTGTTTTCGTTACATATACACACATGTGGTTATGCTGGGTTGGGGTTAGTGGTGTCGTAGAGCCGGCTCCTACTGGCTCACAAGAGCCTATTTTACACATCTCTTCCCAATTCCACATCAGTGACTTCAAGATGGTAGTTTGTCAATTTCCATGGTGTAAATACTCCTACTACTACAATTTCAAAGATACAAATCAGAAATTTTCCCTGGGGAACTGGTTGTTTACATACAACTGGTGGTATGCTGGTAAATGTTAAAGATGTATCCCAGACTGATGGTGGAGGACAGGGTCTGGGGAGGCCCGATGGCCAGCCTCAACCCACTCTGTCCT
Source organism: Cynocephalus volans (assembly GCF_027409185.1). Lineage (NCBI taxonomy): Eukaryota > Metazoa > Chordata > Mammalia > Dermoptera > Cynocephalidae > Cynocephalus > Cynocephalus volans. Next base: position 191,175,290 of record NC_084461.1, read on the forward strand.
CTTACCAGGTTCTTGAATCTGCTGCAGTAAAGAATTCAGGAGCAGAGTTACAGTAGAAAGTGAGAACAGGCTTCATGTAATGAATAGGAGATACAGATTTTACAGAGAGAGTGTGGCCTAACTCCAGAGACTGACGAGGGCCCACACCAAGTTTAATACAAAAGAAAGAAATACATACTTAAAGTTTAGTACAGAGTGCAGGCTGGCTCAAGAGAGTGCGCAGCTGTTTGCTGAAAGTTAAGTTTGATACAAGAAAGCATACACACCTTAGCTGGCAAAGTCAGGTCGGCCCCAGGGAAGTGAGCAACAACCCTGCCTTCTGCCGGGATTAAGCTTCTATAGTTTCAATAATGCATATTCATACCATGTAATAAATATTCAGCTAAAGAGGTGATTCCCTGTTATGTAACATAGTCTTACACATGCCCAGTTGGTCTCCTTTTAGGGCATGTTCATTAGTCAAGTTCTAACACATGTGTTAGACACATTTAAGAATATTCTGTGCTCTTTAGCACCTTTAGTGGAAGGTCATTCAAAGGATAAACTCCACTTTACCGAGCATACTTGGCAATTAGCATTATATAACCCCTTTCTAGTGAGCGTGCCCAGCCAGTGCATTGCATAAGCCAGACCCCTGAGGTCTCAATTTCCCTGTGTTGGTGCCAAAACAGGTCCAAAAAGCAACAGTAACTCTCTTCTAGGGGAGGAACTAAAGGAGGGGTCTGAGACCTTGGGGAGTGGCTTGGAACTCAGAGGTGTGGCCTGAAACCTAAACCCATGGAAACTGAGCACCTCCTGTCTCAAGGCTCTTCAACTCATAGTAAGAAAGTCAGGTACTATAGGCTGAGTTCTCTGGGGTTTGTATGCAGGTGGTTTACTGGGGAGGACCCTCAGAAACACCACCTGTGGGGAACTGGGGATGGAAGATTGAACTTCCCCTGGGAGAAACTGAACTGCAGTGCAGCTGCAGGGGCCTCAGCTGACCCCATGAAGAGCTTTGAAACTGGGATGGCCTTTTGGAGTTGCCTCAAATAGGAATGAGAAGGGATGGGCTGTATACCACTCACAGACTAATCACTGAATGTTGGTTGTCCCTGGAAGAGGGTGAGGGGGCAAACTTGCTCTTTTCAGCAGAGGACAATTCCTGGAGAGCAACTGATCTGAGCCATCAGCAGTCCAAACTCACAGCACCTGAGAAATGATGTCTCGGTCCTAAGAGAACTGGATGGTCCACAGTGGTGTTCCCTACTTTAGGTTCTAGCTAAAGGAAAGAGTGGAGAAAGCATGGTATCACTATGTGGGTGAACTCAGCTAGTCTTCTGGAGAACGACAGACCATGCAGCCCAGCTGTCCCAGCCAACACCCTAGATCTACAGTCACCTGATCCCCAGATATGTGATCAAGCCCAGGTGGGACCAGCAGAGCTGCCTGCCCAGCTGCCAGCTGACCCGAAGAACTACCCTGCTGAGTGTCTAGACCCGGTGGCTTGAACTAAGCATGTATTAATAACTGTTTTCTGAAAATTTTATTATGCTAAGAACACTTGAGATCTAACCTCTTAAAGGTGTAGGTGCACAACACAGTATTAATAACTACAGGCACAACGTTGTACAGGTCTCAAGAACTTATTCATCTTGCATAACAAACTTTATGCCAGTTGAGCAGTAACACCCGCCCCCCCATTTCCCCAGCCCCTAGCACCCACCATTCTATTTTTATATGTTTGACTGTTTTAGATACCTCTTAACAGGCATCATCCAGTATCTGTCCTTCTGTAACTGGCTGATTTTACTTCACATAACATCCTCCAGGTTCACCCATGTTGTCACATACAGCAGGACTTCCTCACTAATCAGGGAAATGCAAATCAAAACCACAATGAGGTATCACCTCACATCTGTTAGGATGGCTATTAGTAAAAGACCAAATGATAAGCATTGGTGAGGATGTGAAGAAATTGGTACCCTTGTAAACTGTTGGTGGGAATGTAAATTGGTGCAGCTACTATGGAAAAAAGTGTGAAGATTCCTCAAAAAACTAAAAATAGAACTATTATATGATCCGACAATCCCACTCCTGGGTGTACATACATAGGATCTTGGAGAGATATCTATACTGCCATGTTCATTAAAGCACTCTGCATAATAGCTAAGATTTGGAAATTTCATCCATTGAGGGATGGTTAGGTTAGGGAAATGTGCTATATACATACAATGGAATATTATTTAGTCTTAAAAAAGGAAATTGATCCACTGAATTTTGAAGTAAGTCCTACACAGCAGTAGCTAACTGATACAAGGTTGAGGAGATTATCCTGGCTGGAGTAGAAGTGAAAGAAGGATGTAAGTATCTAGTTGACCTCTAGCCTGTATATGAGGCCTTTCAGGTAAAAAGAATGGACTTGACTGTAAAGGCCATGGTGAGCCATGGAAGGTTATTGAGCAAGAGTCTCTCTCTCCTAAGCATTGCCTTTCTAGAATCCGAGACTGTTCTAATCATGATTCTGATTCTTTGATGCTAGAAATGAATCCACTTAACTTTAAAATGTGAATTGGCTTATTTTGCAAGTAGTTATTTTAAAGGTGTGGATTTCACAAAAACTATAGATAGGAAATGAAATGTCTGGGTCTGCTAGGAGCCAGAAGCCTGTAATAACAGATTCTACTTTCCATCTCCCTGTGCCCACATGGTCACTTTTCTACATTTCTGCAGGTCTGCTCCATTTTGTCTCATTGGAAGAATAGAAGGTGCTAGTCTTCAAATATCTGAACACCTGTGCGCAAGGCCAGGCTGCTTTGCTGATCATTTCCCTGTTTGCCTTCCTATGCGCAGTGGAGCAGGGAAGGGTGAGGAACTGATGTAAAGACACCCGCAGGCTGTGTTTTCTAGGCTCCCTTGCCAGCTGGATGTGGGTTGGGTTCAGCCAACGGGAGCATGGGAGAAAAGAAACCAGGCTTGTGCTCTTTCAGCGCCCCTAGCCAATGACTGAGCACAGCAGGGCCTGGATACTAGGGCCTGGCCATTTCCGCCCAGTGCAGGACTTTTCTTACAGGCAGGCAATCTCTGCTCTTTAGTGCTCCATTGAGTTAACTGATAGTTTGTCAGGTCTGCTTCAGGGGCTGAGGTTCTCTGTGTCTCATTCTGCTTTCTCCCCTTCTCATCTTTCACAGACATCATCAGCTCTGTGCTGGTAAATGTTTAACAACTGGCTTGTGACTCACAGCTTTTGTTAATTTCTGTGGTGTAAATACTCTCACCATGACCAATCTCAAGCCACCCAAGTGACACCATTGAACACAGAGTTGAGAAGTGATGCCAGCTTATCACTGGAAACATCCCTTAATCAGCCACTTTTCCTTCTTATTCTCTCTCTGCATTTACTTTCTGGGAGCACAACTAACACAGATCTGATGACCCTAGCTTACAAAATCTCCCTCTTCCCACATCTCACCTATTGGCATGTCATGTGAGCTCTCTCAAATATATCTCGAGTCTGCCCACTTCCTTTCTACTGTTTTAGGGAGAAGAGAAGTAAGGAGACCAGTTGGCTCCATTCATGGTGATAGAATAATGTTTTAGAATCTTAACACTTCTACTAGGTTCCCATTGGCCTGAGAATAAAAGCTAAAGTCCTTTCTCTGGCCTACAAAGTTCTACATAATTTAGCTGCATTTGTCCATTCCATCCAAGGGCATCTCCTACCACTGTCCCTTCTCTTTCTCCCCTCCAGCCATGTTTATTGTCAAGAAACTACAAAGAAGCTCAAACTTAGTTGCATCTTACCCCCTCGCTTCTTTGTTCCCTTCATCTGGATGCTTCTCATTCCTACCATTGGCACAGCTGACTTCCTGCTCTTCAGAGCTTGGTCCAGTCATCAGCTACAAGGCCGTCTTTGAGTATTTATGGGCATCAAATAGGGCAGTGTGGTGGAGAGTGATCCCATGCCACTTTTGGATTAGTACACTTATGGCTACTTCTTGAAGGCAAGAAATCTCATCTGTATCCTTCACTTCTGTATCCTCAGCACCTAGAAGAGTGATGGCACACAGTAGGTGCTTCAGTACTGCTTGGCTGAATACGTGAAGGCTGCTAAGTTGATCCAAGCACAAGCAGGTGTGTACAGTGGGAACCCGAGGCAAGGCTGCAGCGGTGCAATTCCCCATGTCCTCTCAGCACACCCTGAGCTTTATCTGCAATGTTAGAGGATGGTTCTTGTCACATAACCTTCATGCTGAAGACCTCCCATGTCAAAAGCACCTGGGTGTCCTTACCTGAGGGCTTTCTCTGGCCATAGGATCATAGAATCACACACAATCCAGAAGTGCTTAGCAGTTAACATCCAGAGGTGCTCCCTCCAGCACCCATGAAAGATGGGGTTGGTAGTTAAAGAATATCCTGACAGCTTCCTCACTCCTCAGAGAGCAATTCTGAGATTTGTTCCAAGCAGTCTTTCAAGTGGTCTCAGTGTGTTGGGTTGCTATACAGAATAAAACAAACAGACTGAGTGGCTTATAAACAGACATTTCTCACAGTTCTGGAGGCAACAGAAATTCCTAATAGTTCTTGGAAGTCCAAGATCAAGGCACTGGCAGATTCAGTGTCTGGTGAGGGCCTGTTTCCTGGTTCATAGATGGTGCCTTCTTGCTGTGTCCTCAGGTGGTAGAAGTAGCAAGGCAGCTCTCTGGGGTCTCTTTTATAAAAGTTCTAATACCAGCTGTTCCCAGGATGGGCTAGAGTATGTGGAACCCAAAATCAAGTCTCAGAAATGACAGCCTGGAAAGCCACTTGGTTCCAGAATCAGTTGCTAGGCAGAGAAGCATGACCAACAATTTCACAGGCAGCAGAAGCAGGTGAACTTAGGAGCTCTTGAAGGCAGAGGGCCAGCTCAATCTACTTAGCCCAGGCATTCTGGGTCAGAGATTACAGGACCTGCCTGCCATATGTGGAAACCTTCAGAGGAAGTCTGAATCTGGTCACTGCAGATTTAGAGGTTGCAATCACTTCTTAAAGTCCCTGCTTCTCACACCATCTCATTGGAGGTTAGGATTGGGGAACACAAACAGGCCATAGCAATCCTCAATAGGATAAAGCCGAGTTGCTCAGTGTAGTTCCTTCATTAACAGCCTTTTTTTTTTTTTTTTTAAAACTGGGAGGTCTTCTCAGGAAGCATGATAGGTCAGGGGAAACGAGAGGAATGAAAACTAATGAACTTAATTGCACCCAAGTTCTTATCTCAGTCTGAGATCTTTCAAAAGCAGATTTTGAGTCAATAAGTTGGTTAACCTGGTCACAGGATAAGCTGGTGCATGTGGAACCTGGCATAAAAATCTCAACGTCAGCCTGGAAAGCTGCTTGGTCCCAGAATCAGTTGCTAAGCAGAAAAGCCCTTGGCTGCATGACCAGCCACTTCACAGGCAGCAGAAACAGGTGCACTTAGGAGCTCTTGAAGGCAGAGGGCCAGCTTGATCCACTTAGCTTGGGCTTTCTGGGCTTGAGATTGCAGGACTCACCCTCCACACGTGGAAGCCTTCAGAGGAAAGTCTGGTTCCTGCAGATTTAGAGGTTGCAGTCTCTTGCCTTGATCCTGGTCGGGTTCACTTCCCAGGCCCTCCCTGCTCTGCATTCTCTACCTACTCTGAAGTTATTGGGGCCTGGTGTGAATTTAGGGACAATAAAACCATCAAAGGGCTTGGTCCTGAGAACAATCAGCTGAGGAGTTTGCAATAAAGGAACATCCTGCCCAGGGAGGTGTGACTTCAAGGCAAGCTGATGAGAGAGACCTTGGAAGGGGCCTTCTCTGGAAGGTCAGGTGGGGTCCACACCTGGAATGGCTTAACGTACCATCTGGCCTGGACACCGGCAGATGTACCCTGTTAGCTGCAGGTCCCCATCTCTCCAGGGCTTCAGGAGTAAGGCCACTCTGTCCTCCTCAGGACATCCACTCCAGTTGTCAACCCATCTGCTCACATGTCAGAATCCACCTTTGGTACTTTCTGCAAATTCAGATGCCATCTTCCCATCACATACCTACTGGGTCAAAATTTTCAGCCCCAGTGTCTAGGAGCCTGACATCTTTCAAACAAGGTCCTCCACTCCAAGACCCTTTGGCCATCCCAGTACACAATCTCCTCTTACTTTTTACCACCTGGTCCTTACTCCTCTTCAATTTCTTGGAGAGGATTCCTTGACTCACAGGAGAAAGTCCTCAAACACATCCAAATGTTTGTCCTGCTCAGGGCAGACAAGGATGAGGGTGTTGAACATAAAGTAGGTGTACACAGTCACTGCCCTGGTGAAGCTTCCTTTTCATTAGGAACATAACTACCTTCTCATCTCCTTTCTAGTGCAACATCAGGTAGCAATGAGAGCTGGGAAGAAAAGTAGATGCTGTGGATTGGAAGTCCCCCCAAAACTCACGGAAGCTTGACCCCCATTGTAACAGTGTTAAGAGGGTGGGAAATCCAATGATGGTGTTTGAAACGTGGGGCCTTTAAGAGGTGATTAGATAGTGAGGACTGTGCTCTCATGAATGGATCTATCCACTCATGGAGTAAAGGGTGCGGTTCTGATGGCTTTGTAAGGAGGTCAAGTGAGGTGGTTAGCTCTTGCTCATGCCATTCTCTCACCATGTAACACCCTGTGTGGCTGTGTACAGTCACCATCTAGAAGGCCCTCACCAAATGTGTTTCCTGGACTTTGGACTTCCCAGCTTCCAAAATGGTAAGAAGTAAATTTCATTTCTTTATAAGTTAACGAGTTTCTGATATTGTTATAAGCAACAGAAAGGGCCTAATACAGCAGGGTAAGGGATGGAATGTAGCAGAGGTTGCTGTATTAGTGTCATCACTCTATTTCACCTTCTCAGGATATTTTTCACAAGACAATGAAGAGAGGAAGGGAGCAATGCAGGTGTGTAGGGGAAGTATGTCCCAAGGGCAAAGGCTTGAAACAGGAACACGCTCAGTATGTCAAAGGACAGCAGTGGGTCTAGTGTCTGCTGCTTTCCCCCACCTTCCTCTTCCTTATGTGTGATATTTCCTTTGTCTGGACATTCCTTCTTCCACTATCTTTCACCTAGCCAAGTCCTACTCACAAGACCTTTAGAGCCCAGATGCTGCCTTTTTCAGGAAGTCCTCCCACATACCCCCAACTCTATTTCCTCGTGCTCCACCACCCAGATCCCCTTTCACTTGCTGGCTTCAGCTGTCAGGCCCTCATAAATCGCCTTAGCTGCAGAGAGCTGCCTAGCCCAAGGTCATGCACTTCTCTGTGGAGCCCACAGTCAATGACACACAGGGGTATAAAGGCCAGGCCATCTCAGGACACCTCTGAAAGGCCATCCCAGCTCCAGCTGGATGGGGCTGCTCCCCACGGGGTTGGCCAAGGCTGCTGTTGTGCCTTACTGCACTCAGCTTCTCTGCTCACTCCTGCCTCCTTTCCATAGGGGTTGAGCCCAAGGTGACTCCCTAATAAATTTCACCTCAGAGTCCATCTCCTGAGAAAAGTCAACCTGTGACATTCCCCAGTGGCGTTTACCAGTCCATGAAAATAGTAGCAGCTGCAAATTAGCAGAGAGTCGCAGTCTAATTAAGACAATATTCAGGGCACTAGACATGCTAGGCACTCTAACAAGTTGGTGTGACCACAGAGATTCTCATGTTATCCATTTTATAGGTCAGAAAAAGGGCTCTGAGATGATATATAGTTCTCTCGAGGTTTCATAGTGGATAAGCAGCACAGCTAGGATCTGACCCCAAACCTATGCCCTTAGACATGCCAAGAAATCAGGAGGTAGCACAGACTAGTGCCTATCATCACCCCACTGTCAATCTCACAACGGGTCTTCGATCTGGCCTCTTCACATGGCCCCAGCGATTGCATCAGCATCTCTCAAAAAGTCCTTGATTACCTGAGACGGACATCAGCAGCCCCTCATCAGATATTATAGAATTCGCTTGGTGTCATCTCATTTCACTTTTGAACTTTCCCAGTCTGGGGACATAGTTTCTTTTTGTGCTTCTCAGCACAGAACCCACAGACCATCACCTGTTCCAGCTGAAGGACCTACCTTTTGGTTTGCTAGCACAAACTCTTTCTACAGACAAGACTGCAAAATCCTAGAGAGGGGGGATGGTTTGTTTACAATTTCACAGCATTGGAATGGGCTAATTTCTATTTCGAAGGTAGTAAGGTGCCTGTGCTTACAGGGTCTTCATTGTACGAGAAGAGAGGCCTGCTTGGGGGCCTGAGACAGCACAGGGGTCCCTTTATTTTGCTAGCAAGCACTATAACTGAGATAGGTTGGGGGCCCAGGGTAGAGATACGTTATATGTCATTGGAAGGTCCCTGACACTTGGTGTTGGAGGCAGCTCTGGTGTTGGGAAGAGGAATGGATTAAGGGTCAGGATTTGAATCAACTGAATTTTAATGATATATACTTGTGCCAGCTCCTTATCCCCATTTTACAGTCAAGAAACTAAACTTAGGAGCTAAGCAATCCCTGCCCTGAAGCTGTCATGAGGAATAAGTGTCTCTGACTTAAAGCTTTTACGAAATGAAGCACATGTGCTTTTCTCAGCAATGCTATATCTGCAGCTCTGGGACTGAGCAACTACGAAAGGAAATGCTTCCTTCCCAAGCAATGTGGAGTCTGCATGCAGGAGGATCTTTCATATATTGTAGGCTTTATTAGGCCTCTACAGCAAGCATTCAGAAGTACTTTCTGTGTGTTGAGCATGGGATTGACTGACCTCCCAGTGGTTTGGGGAAGATCACGCTGAAGTCCTTGTGCAGTTAGATCAGCAGCATGAGAGAAGTATGGCTTAAGGACAGATAGATCTGTGTTGGAAGATTAGTTTCTCTACTAACTTTGTGATCTCATGAACATGACTTCACCTCTGTGAACCTTTATCCATTTATAAAACTATGTTTTCTATTTTCACACCTCATAGTTGGAATTTCAGAGCTGGATGCTCTGTTTAGGCTATAGATACACAATACAGAGTTCCTTAAATAAACAGTAATCACCAATTTTGCCTTTGGATCTGCACCCACAGGGGTTGGGGGGAGGGGGAAGGCTTCTCATTGTGCCATCGGGTGGGGTGACCTGACTGAATGCTTGGAAGTGGTCCTTTAGCTGCACTCACATGGCTGGGGAGTTGGTAAAGGTTATTGATTTTTTTTCAATAATTTCTCCATGGGGAAGTTTGCTTTTGAAACCCCACCGCTACACTGTGAGGAAGCTCAAGTGTCCCAAAAGATGAGTGCCATTGGGAAGCTATATCATCTTTTATGATCTAGCCTTAGAATATAGCAGTAAATGACATCTTCTGTCAGTCGAGGCTGTCAAAGTCTGGCTGAGTTTCAATGGGTGAAGATGTAGATCCTACCTCTTGAAGGAGTTCCACAAAATGGATGGGAAATGATATGGGGACCATTACTGGAAAATGCAGTTTTGCCATTCTGCAGACATCCTGGCCCTATGTCCATTATACCCTTGAGTTCAGTTCAGTGACCTACTTCAAGCATCTGAGTCTTCCAGTCGCTTTGCCTGTGGGTGGAGCCAATGCTCAAAACCAGCCTGGAGTCCCTGGGTATTTGACCCTCCTGTGGAATTCTCTGCCATCAGGAAACATTATTGGCTGCTTCCCTTTCTGTCCCCCCTCTTTTGCTTTCTGGGTTCACCTCCCAAATAAACTACTTGCACCTGTTTTTGGGTCTTTTCCAAAAATATAAAAACAGAAAGGGATCAGGGCACAGCTGTGCTAGGTGACCAGAGTCGCTGTTCCTGTCGGTGGCAATGGCAGAGTGTCAATTGCCTTCAGCAGATCCTGATCATGAGGAGCCCCACTGCCACTGACATCCACTCAACTGCATTGACACAAGGAGGGTCATAAGAATTAGCACTGAGAAAATGTCCATACTACCCAAAGTGATCTACAGATTCAATTCAATCCCCATCAAAATATCAATTAAATTCTTCACATTAATAGAAAAAGCAATGCTAGCATTCATATGGAACAAACGACCCTAGATAGCCAAAACAATCATGAGGGGGAAAAAAAAAAGCCAGAGTCATTACACTACCTGACTTCAAATTATACTATAAAGCAATAGTAACCAAAACAGCATGGTACTGACACAATAACAGATACATGGACCAATGGAACAGAATAGAAAACCCAGAAGTCAATACACATACTTAACAGCCAACTGATCTTCAAAGGCACCAAGAACATATGTTGGGGAAAAGACAGCCCCTTCGATCAATGGTACTGGGAAAAACTGGATATACACATGTAGGAAAATGAAACTAGACCCATACATCTTACCATACACCAAAATCAAGTCATAATGGATTAAAGACTTAAATATAAGACCTGAAACTATAAAACTCCTAGAAGAAAACATAAGGAAAACACTCAGGATGTAGGACTGGGCAAAGTTCATTCTTTTGTTGCCTGTGCTTTTGAGGTCTTACTCATAAACAAATGGGATTATATTAAACTAAAAACTTCTGCACAGCAAAAGAAACAGTTAACAGAGTGAAAAGACAGCCTACAGAATGGGACAAGATATTTGCATAGGCACCCAACAAGGGCTGAATAGCCAGAATACACAAGGAACTCAAACTTCTTAACAGTAAAAAAAACATAAGTAACCCAGTTTAAAAATGGGCAAAGTAGTTGAATAGGCATTTCCCAGAGGAAGATATACAAATGATCGGACACATGAAGAAATGCTCAACATCACTAAGCATCAGGGAAACACAAATCAAAACCACATTGAGGTATCATTTCTCCCCAGTTAGACTGGCCATTATCAAAAAGACACAGAATAACAAATGCTGGCAAGGACACGGAGAGAGGGGAATCCTCCTATACTGTTGGTGGGACTGTAAATTAGTGCAGCCATTATGGAGAAAAGTATGGAGGTTCCTCAAACAACTAAGATAGAACTGCCATATGGTCCAGTAATCCCACTACTGGGTATATACCCAATGGAATGGAAACATCACGTCGAAGGGATACCTGCACTCCAATATTCATTGCAGCTCTGTTTACAACAACCAAGAGTTGGAACCAACCTAAATATCCATCGACAGATGACTGGATACAGAAAATGTGGTGTATATACGCAATGGAATACTGCTCTGCTATAAAGAAATTCTGCAGCAACATAGATGAACTTAGAGAAATTATGTTAAGTGAAATAAGCCAGGCACAGAAAGAGAAATACTACTACGTGTCCTCACTCATAAATCATAGCTAAAAAACAAACAAAAAAACAACAATCAGTAATACTTTGAACTTTCAAAAAGAGAGAACAGAACTGTGGTTATTAGAGGTGGGAAAGGAGGGGGTTAGCAAAAAATTGGTAAAGGGTCAAAAAGAATGATTACATTTTGTAATGATGAATGTACTATCCTGATTTGATCACATATTGTACACAGCAATTAATATTCAATTCTGTACCTCACAAATATGCATAGTCAATTATGTTTCAGTAAAAAAGAAAGGGTCTGAAACTATGCATTTAGTAAACTTGAGAAGCCTTTGTCTTCTAGAACTATAAAGGGGATTGTAGCTACTTACTGAGTAAGAAGTTTAGGTGTCTCTCAAGTTACAACAGCCACTAGGATTTCAGAATTGTAGGAGGGCTACTTCTATGTACCATGTTCAGGTTAAAATCGACACATTATCTGGGTCATCACCCAGATTCTCAGAGGAGGAGGGTAGGAAAGTCTCTATGTGGCAGCCATGGAGGTGTGCTTCTTGAATTCCCTTTTAAGAAAAAACTTGCCATTCAGCTATAGGACTGCGCATAGCTACAGTGCCTTTGAGATCCATCACAACATTTGTACTGTTACTGTGGTCTTTTCAGGCATCCCCTGCTAATGGCTGTGCACAGCAGAGGTACTAGGGCCTGGCTGTTTCTGCCCAATGTGGCACTGCTCTAATAAGCAATTTCTGGAGAAGCCATTGGGGTTTGCTGAGATCTTATCAGACCTGCATCATGATCTGAGGCTCTCCCTGACTGCTGCTTCTTTTTCTTACACAGGCATCACCCACCTGCCCTATAAGCTGTTTGCATTAACAATTGCTTACTGGAGGACCCAGCTGTCAACACAAACTGATGCACTTCCCAAGGAAACAAGCAAGATGGCACGGTGCAATACAGAAGGGATCACAGTGTATGTATGTAAGAGTGTAGGTTTCAAATACAACACTAGCGATAGCCTTATGCCCAGTCCTAGTTTGAGTGCCCTATTCAGCCCAGCCTTCCAAGTCAGGGCAGGCCTGCACAGGTGGCTACACCTTACTGGGGAGGATCCATCCCAGTCCTGCCCAAGGGATCATTAAAACATAATTACTGACCCAGGATGTATTGGTGCTGAGTTTATCAAAAAGCTGAATTCTGGCATTCCTCCTTCAGCTCCAGAGCCAAAACTAATATAAACACCCCACTCCCCATCAGCAAGCTTACCAGGCCTGACCCCATCTGAGGCCTCCTCTGATTTATGGCCTTACCAACAGATGCAGCAGCTGAGAACTGAGCCAGGCAACTGGGTACCCAGGAGGAGGGAGGTTCAACAGACCTGGTGGCTGTCATAGCCCCTCCTTAGTGGGGGTGGGGGGGGCATAGTCCTCTCCAGAAGGAAGAAGCTGGGGGCTGTGCTGAGTGGCAAAGGACAGAGGCCAAGAAGAGTAGAGACTGAGACTCTGCTTTCTGCATCTCCCTCTTTTCTCCTTTAAGTCCAAAGCATGTGTGAGGGGCATATGAGAGAGATCTTACCCCCTCCTACACTAACGTCTATGATTATGGTGAGCCCTGGATCTCATTTTTATTTTAGCAGTAATGATTGATTTGATGGGAGTTGTGCCCACAATTCTGAGTATTGACACAACCATCATTTTCTTTTGGCTTACAGTAAATTATAACGTATATACAGAAAAGCACCCATCATAAGTATAGAGCTCAATGAATTTTCACCAAGTGAACACTTACGCACAGCCATGATTATGCAAGTTATCCTTATATGTGGAGATTAGTATTACTCTTTTGAAACACCTGCTTTTCAGCAGAATGTGCTATATGCTTCTATCCTACATGCCGAAAGTCTCACCTGGTGCATCTAACTTGTTTTACAGGTTTTTAATGACTGTAGGGGGGATGATCTCAGCACCAAGAACCAGATAGCCAGTTGCAGCTCAGGGCTATTCGAAATTAGTAGATGGCAGAACTGCTAATAAGAATGCAGGGTAATCCTTACTTCCATGTTTCAACCCCATCACGTGCTATCTAATGCCAAAGACTTAGCTCTTAACTATGCATCTGGATAAATCCAAGTTAAAATCTCATCTCTGCCTCTATTTTAACAAGCGTGAGGCCCATTTTGAAGTTAAGGAAACTGGGCTCAAGTTACATCTACACTCAATTTCTGTGAAATTGAGATCTGTAAAGTGCATTTATTGCAGTGCTGGACACCAAGAAAAGACCACGTGGGCAACCTGGGTATACCTACTGCCTTGGGTCTGCTTGGCGGTCGATGAAAGTACTAGGAAATGTTTCCAGGATCCACCGTAGGGATCCTTCCATTCAAGGAAGTGGAATCAGGGAGGGAAGGCGGTATATGAGGGGATAGCATCAAGCAAAGTCCCACAGAAGGTAACTGGCTCAATCATCTCTCTAGTTGGCAGCATGGGGATGAGAGAGCTGCAGTATTTATATGCTTGCATCCTTCAGTTGCTGGTTAAGGCACTTTTAGTTCTCCACCTGTGCAACTAAAGAGGCCTATAGCACATTCTCCAAAGATAAGGTACTGGCTGTCAGGAGTGAGAGTGCTTTGGGAGCCAGTGGGAATGAAAATGGTAGAGAGCCCAAGGGATAAAGACGCAGCCCTGAGCATCTGCCTCACCCGCAAAGAATGTGCTACAGGGATGAAAAATATTTCCAAGATGCTAATTTCCGTTACAGTTAATGAAAAGGCCACTTCAGAGTTGATTACAGATTCCTGCACTTTTGCCAGGCTTTTAAGCCATGAATTAGTTTCTCCTTCTTGCCTGCAGCTTTCGTTGTACAGAGAACCACAGCCAAAGAACTACATTCCAATGAATATTAAGAACCAGGAATATTCTCACTGCAGAATTTGTTACACACTTCATTTTTAGTCTCCATTGTGGAAAGGGGCCTTCAACGCAGCCCCAGGGACAGGAGGTGTGGAATTGATGGCAGTAGCAGCAGAGTAGCATCCAGTAGAACTTGAGAGAAGCAGGAATAGAAGTAGTAGCAGGGACATAGCATGGATGGTAGCAATGGTGGTGAGATCTGGAAGGACAACTATATTGGGAGCAGTGTGGAGAGACTCTCCTTATGACTAGGTCAGGCAGGAAGACAATAAAAATGGAAAAAGGCTCCAAGTATGCAGGGACCACCTTGTGCAGAGGACAGACCCCAGTGATGGAGGACTATATACTATTTCAGGTACCAGAAACTGTCAGTCTTCATTATAGTTGAGCATAGGCCAAGAAACATGCTACAGCAGGCTGAGTGGGTGTGCTGATTGTTTTGTCTCCAGAGATCCGTGCTACCATTTGCCACTCTGTCCTGTGCTCCAAGAAGAGCACCTATTTGTACTCACCTGGAAGACAGAGGGCAAAAGAGCCAGTAGTCAGTGGGAAGCACCAGCAAGTGGTAGAAAGACAGGAGAGAGGTTGGGGTCTTTAGTCCTTCTTCCCAGGCAGTGACTGCATCCCTTTATGACTTCAGCTTCCCTGGCTACAGCTCATAATCAGGCCTGTGAGCACTGGTTGCTTACCCTGCATTTTCAGTCCTGGGAGGGGTGAAAGAGGTAATGAAGTCCTGAGACCATGGCAGAGACATACGCCAACATCTCGTTGGTTTCATCAACCCTGCCCATGCCTGTGAGTAGTTATACGAGATGGATTCTAGCTCCAGTCAGGATCCCAATGGAGTGAGAAGTATTTGCAATTGAGAATTCAATGCAAATAATGTGTAAGCTGGTGAGAGAAGAGGGGCACAAAGTAAGTCAGCTCCTGTGATGAATGTCAGCTCAAAGGTCAGTAACTTCCCAATTAAGGACAGGGCACCACTACATAAAGCAGCTAGGACTTAAAGGTCCCTTCTCTCAACTTGACCAGGATATAAGAGCTTTGGTACACAGGAAAATTGTCTTTATCTCTTTGCGGATCTCGGACTCTTGAACAATCTCATGCATTAAAGAAGTGGAGGTGTCTTTTTAAGAAAGGACTTTTCTTTAGGAGGAGTTAGTCTCAGGGAAGGGCTGATTCTCTGGTGAAGGGTTTATGTCCATGCCCCTTTGCAAAGGCAAGTTTGGCCCCAATGGTCCCAGTAATTCATCCTGGAAAAGCCTCTACGTAGAGAGCCAGAGAAATATTTCTTACAGTAGAGTCTACTTTCATATCCAGTAAGGGCCATTTCAGGGCCCCACAGGACAGAAGAGGGTTACCCCAGGTTCTCTAGAGGGGGCCAACCTCGCCTGTGAGTTCAGAAGCATCCATAGCAGATCCCATTACTAGGAATGTGGTTCTACGGTCTCAGTGTCCCCAGAGAGCTCGCTTCACTGCATTCACACAGGGATAATCAGAACCTAAAGTCCTTGTATCTCCTAAGGTTCTTACTTCTGTTCCTTCTTTCTCCTCCCGTTAGAACACAGGAATCAAAGATTATTCTTTGAGTGAGGCGTATCTCTCCACTTCTGGAAAATCCTACCACCCTCCCCCTCCTGAAAAAAAATATTCCTGAGACTGTGGAATGATGCTTATCATTCAATGTTCACTGTCAACTAAATCCAGACTCACTAGCAAGAGCCAAGACATTGTCAGTGAGGCACACATTCAATTTGACCCTCAGTTGGAGAAAGACTAAATACTCAACTTGAAATCCTTAAAAGATGCTTAAACCGCGGACACAGTACAATTGCAGAGTTGAATATAACGTTTCTGCTCTTGCAAGAGCACATAAAATCTCTAAGCCATACAAAATTGCAAACAAAGAACAATATATCCTTTGAATGTTTCATTCTATTGTCATATCTATGGCTTCAGATAGTGGGTCACATTTATCTACTTCTGTGCCGTAAGGCTGTCTACTGTTTGTTGACTTCAGGCATGGTTGACTTGGTCATTAACTGTTCCAGTTGGTCCTGAAGTAGTTAACTCTCACTCCCCTTCACTGTCCTGAACAGCATCGGTGACTTCAGAAACCATTCTGCCCCCTATGAAGCCCATAATTTTACTTTGAATTATGTTAGTATTTATATTCACTGTAACAGTTTTTGTTTACTGTACTTTTATTGAAGTATAGAATGAAGTCATAAGTCATACTATACCGTCTTTAACGCCATTGTGTACTGTACATACATGCCTACTTATTAGTTCATTAAATGTTAATTGGGGGAAATGTTAATAATGCTTACTTTGTTTCAAATTCCTTGGTAAATTGTCATAGGTTTTAAAAGAGGATTTTAGTAAAACATGGGGAAATTGGTTGAGGTTTTTGACTTAGCTGGAAATGTAACATTTTTCTTATTTAAATACTGAATGATGGTTTTGGATAGCAGGAGTCTATCCTAAAACTTTCAGGTATAAATAAGAATTAGATGAGATGTGCCTCAAACATTTGACATACATAGACACCACGGTGAGACACAAATCAGCCTCATCTTTATCTTGAGTAACCCTCTTCAGACCTATATTTAAGTTCAAGCCTGGAACTCCCTTGGTCTGAGTGCACATGCACTAGGCTGGTTACGAGAGCTGTGTTCTCCAAGAGGAGTGAATATAATTTCGTTGGTTGTCCTCATAGGCGCTCAGCAACGAGCAAGTCAGACTTCTCAAAGGCTGAACAGCAGAAGCCATGCAGTCTTTAGGATTTGTTGCTACTGCCTAGGGTGGAGGGTATTTTCTCTTAGTGTCAGAGCTAGTTCCCCATGGAAAGTGTCTTCTTCCAAATATTGGAAGCTGAGATCTTGGTTCTCTTGGCATCTGACAACCATTCCTCAGTCGAAAACCTGTTAAACTAAATTTTTTGTCTGACGGTGCCTTTGTAGTAGAGCCTTTATGTAAGGAACTGCAACCTAACTTAGTAGGTAAACTGAAAGCCTCACTTAGGCGTATACATTAACAAATAGCTAAGTCTCAGCCAATCACAGCAGCTGAGCTTCAGTCATTTGCAGGTAGCCAACTATTCAAACCATGTTCGAATAAGGCAAATGCCCAGATGTAACCAATTAGGCCATTTTTGTACCTCACTTTCATTTTCTGTACCTTTTTTTGTCCATATATATGGCCTGGCCATGTTGCAGGCTAGAGTTTCTCTGGACCTGTCCTGGTTCTAATGACTGCCCTATTTGCAAATCATTCTTTTTTCAATTAAACTGAAATTTAATCTGCCTAAGTTTTTTTTTTTTTGAAGACATATGGGGGTTGCTGAAGTTGTATTTTGGGTCCTACTTCTGACCCCAAACGAACACCATGTGGACAAACAAAGGTACCTACAAAGAGATCATTGTGCCCATCGATCTCTCGCAGCACTGGAGGCCATGGGTAAGTTCTCTTAGATTCTGAGCTCCATGACCTCCATGGATTTGTGCTTTGAGCTCTGAGTTTTGATCCTTGGCCCACTTAAGTCTGAGAATTTCTCAAATTCAAGAAGCTAGAAGCCTCAGGTAAGAGCCTTTTGATAATGGGATTGTCTCAATTCAGAGTCTGGGACTCTAGCTAATTTTATGTATAAGAATTATGGACCCAGAACTTGTGAATTCAGAAAAATGGATTTACCTTACTAGAGACAACGTAGAATTAAGATGACCACAGTGTGGAAGCTTTAATTTAGAGAAAATTGTTTACTTAAAGGGCATATTGGAAAAGAAGGGATCAAAGACCCCACAAAAGCAATGTGATACATTTTTAAATTGGTATGCAGACACATCTAAAAGATTGACTAAATCAAAGATTGCCTCCCTAAAGGATTCCTTACAGAAGGCAAATGAAAATCTTAAGCAAACTGAGGATGTTATACAAATATACTGCACCTTGACTGAATTAACCCTGACTGTTCCTTCTCTTTATCCATCTTTACCTAAATACTCTGAGTCCACCAACTTTTTGTTCAGTTTCCCTTTCACCCTAAAGATGATGGAAAAAAGAAAGTTAGACAAATGCCTTACACAAAATGAGACCCTCTGATCAACCAGGCCAGCCCACTGTAAACACCTTTACTCCACAATCTGAAGCTGAGCTCAGAGCCATTGTAAATGACCTTCTCTAACCCAAGGAAAAACCCTCAGGTTTACTGAGAGATTTAGAATCCTCAAAAGCTTATGACACAGGATTGCCTGACCTTTACCAATTTATTTGTAATGATTTTGGGGCCTGGTGAAGCCATATAATGGATGGCAACAGCAGATGAGAAGAACCTGAAGATATTAAAGACCCCTTCAAAGCCTTTTCATGAGAAGGGCTAAAAGGAGCTATAAGAATTGCTAAAAATCTTTTAAATTCAATTCCTAAGATTTTTCCACAAAAAACTGGTCCATTGTACAATCTTGCAGACAAAAAAGGACCCAGCTTAACTCATAGAGACTATTTAGAAATAGTATTTGTAAAACATTCTGGGCTCAAAGTACAAGGGGTATTGCCTGAAGGCAGTGAAACTATAACCACTCTATCTATAAGCGAACTTCATCCTGACCTTAGTAGCCTAATTAAAAAACAAGCTGGGATGGAAAGTTACAGATTTGATTGAGTTGGTGGCCTAGTTGAACAGTGAGAGGATTCTAAAGCAAGAAAGAACCAAAGTGGCTAAAAAGCTTACACCTCTCCAATTCCAACAATTATAGGGGCCCAGACCAAAGGGACTTTCCTCATCCTTATTTTAAACTGCAACCAAGAGGTCCTAGAACAAGACATTCCTTATCCTGAGGTGCCCGCCTTCATCACAAATGATCAGGACAGTGGAAAAGAGATTGTCTGCTCTTATGTCAGTCCAGTTTAAAGTGAGGAGGCATATTGGTGAAAAATTTCCACCACTGGAAGGAGCCTACAAAATTTAACTCTCATGATAGTACTGAACGTTGATGAGGCCTGAAGGGATTCTCTAATAAATTGCTTCCTATGATACCTTTAAATATGGAGAAACAATAAAATCTAAGTTGGGTATCTTGTACAATTCTGGTGGATACTGGAGCCACCTCATCTACTATAAAACCCACTTTAATAAACCAACATATCCCTCAGAGTAAAGAGGTCATTTTGATGGTGGGGTTTGGGGTTTGGAATAAATTTCAAGAGGTTTCTTTATCTGAATCTGTGTAATTGACATTAGGGCCATTTTCAGGAAAACAGACATTTTTACTGTGTGATACTGCTCCAGTAAACTTGCTAGGGTGAGACTTTCTTTCCAAGCTAAAAGGACATATAGGATTTTCCTCAGAGGGGGAAAAAACATCAGAATTTCCTGACTGTCCTGAACCAGAGCTGTTATACTCTCTACAGGCAAAAATTGATTGGATCTAAACAGAAACCTATACAAAACATGCATTGGGGAAAAGACTGCCTCTTCAATAAGTGGTGCTGGGAAAATTGGATATCCATGTGCAGAAGAATGAAACTAGACATGCACCTCTCACTATATACTAAAATGAACTCAAAATGGATTAAAGACTTAAGTATAAGACCTGAAACTATAAAACTACTAAGGGAAAATATAGGTGAAATACTTCAGGAACTAGGTCTGGGAACAGACTTTATGAGCATGAGCCTGAAAACACAAGCAACAAAAGAAAAAACATATCAAACTAAAAAGCTTCTGCACAGCAAAGGAAACAATCAAGAGAGTGAAATGACAACCTACAGAGTGGGAGAAAATTTTTGCTAACTATGCATCCAACAAGGTATTAATATCCATAATATAGAAGGAACTCAAGCAAGTATACAGTAAAAAAGCAAATAACCCAATTAAAAAATGGGCAAAGGAACTGAATAGACATTTTTCAAAGGAAGACATATAAATGGCTGATAGGTACATGAAATAAAGCTCAACATTACTAGTTATCAGGAAAATGCAAATTAAAATCACATTAAGATATCATCTCACCCCAGTTAGACTGGCTATAATCAAAAAGAATGAGAATAACAAATGCTGGTGAGGATGTGGAGAGAAGGGAACACTCTTACACTGTTGGTGGGACTGGAAATTAGTAAAACCACTATGGAAAACACCATGGAGGTTTCTCCAACAACTACAGATAGATCCTCCATTTGATACTGCAATCCCACTTCTGGGTATATTCCCAAAGGAATGGAAATCATCATGTCGAAGGGATGCCTGCACTCTCATGTTCATTGCAGCTCTGTTCACAATAGCCAAGATATGGAACTAACCTAAATGTCCATTGATGGATGATTGGATAAGGAAACTGGTATATGTAAACCATGGAATATTATACTCTGCCATAAAAAAGAATGAAATTCTCCCATTTGCGACAACATGGATGAGGTTGGTGATGGAGTTTGGATGTGTTGTCCCCTCCAAAACTCATGCGGAAATTTGATCCCCAATGTGGCAGTGTTGGAAACTGATTGAGTTATGGGGGTGGATCCCACATGAATGGATTAATGCTCTCCCTGGGGGAGAGGGAATTAATGAATTCTCGCTCTACTAGTTTCCGTGAGAACTTATTGTTTATAGGACCCTGGCACCTCTTGCTTCTCTCTTGCTTCCTCTTGCCATGTGATTTGCTTGTACCCACTGGCTGCTGCCACTTTCCACCATGAGTAGAAGCAGCTTGAGGCCCATGCCAGATGATGCTGTCCCAGAATTGTAAGCCTAATAAACCTCTTTCCTTTATAAATTACCCAGTTTCAGGTATTCTGTTATAGCAACACAAAACAGACTAAAACACTTGGGTAAACTTATGTTGAGTGAAATAAGCAAAGCACAGAGGGATAAATACCATATGTATTCTCTCATAAGTGGGAGCTAAGAGATAAAGAAGAAAGGAAAAAAAGACCACAGTGGTACACTGGCCATGAAGAGGGAGAGAACATACCTAGAGATACAAAGTGGAGTGGGGAAAGGGGGATGGAGAGGGAGGTCGGGTATAATTGAGGGGATAATTGGGTGGTGGACACGGGGTATAATCACAATTTGTGGTAATGGACATGCTGCCAGTATGGATCTGACCATCATATCTTAGGCACGGGTGGTGACAATTTGCTTTGTACCCCATGAATATTCATAACCAATAAAAACAAAACAAACAAAAAAAGAGTTCACCACCAAGATAAAATAAAATAAAATAGAAGGCTATAATACCCCTATTCTAAAATACCTGAGTGTTTGTGGGCCTCTTCCTCAGCTGATATAGGAAGGGTTAAAAGTGTGGAACCTAGAAAAGTCTAAATAAATCGTTCTACATCTTCACCTAAATCCAACATCCCAATATCCACTGAACCCCAATATCCATGAAACCCCCAAACAAATTAAGGGCTCATCAATTGTAGAAGATTTAATTAAACAAGAACTTACAATCCATGTACCAGTCCTTGTAACACTCCTGTTGTACCAGTGAAGCCAAATGGATGAGGTTGGCGATTTGTTCAAGATTTATGCACAATTAATGAAATTGTGATACCAAGGTTTCGTGTAGTCCCAAATCTTAATACATTATCTAACATTCCACTGATTCAAAGTAGTTTATGGTAACATATGTCTGCTCAGCTTTCTTTAGCATTCTATTTAAAGACTGTTTCTTTTAGTTGGAAAAGTCAATAGTATACCTGGACTATACTGCCGTTAAGAGTGTACTGAAGCCCTTTTCTCAGTCATTGCATCAAGTCTTAATAACTCTATGGTTTCCCTGAGATTATTCTTATTCAGCATGGAAATTATCTGTTATGCTTTCTCACTAAAGAGTGCTCTGAAATTAATTCGATTTACCTCTGACAGCAACTTGCACAAAAAGGTCACAGGCTGCAAAGAAAAACTACAGTTTGAGAAAAAGTTTACTATTTGGGACAACTTGACTGGTAAAGGGATTTTCCTCCCACCTGAGACAATAAAGACTATTCAAAATAACCCCAGCCTGCAACCAAAGGACAATTAAGAGATTTTCTTGGACTTGCATGGTGCTTAAGATCCTGGGTCCTTAAATTTTCCTTAATGGCCTCACCATTGTATAAGCTCACTAGAAATGCAGTACCAGTGCTTTTAAACCTTGGGAAGCAAGCTTTTATCAAAATATAACTGATCTTACAACAGCCCTTAAGTTACACTAAGCCTTTTACCTTGTTTGTTCATGAATGTAACAATCAGGCATGAGGAGTTCTTACTCAAGAACATGGGAGAAAACACAGGCTGATTGCATTTTATAGTCTGCAATCAGATGAAATAGTGAAGGCATATCCTAATTGTTTAAACGTGGTAGCAGCAGCTGCCAAGTTGGTAAAAGTTTCATTTGAACTGATTTTAGAAAATGAACTTTGTTTTCAAGTTCCATGTGCTGTGAAAAGTCTCAAATCCCAACCAATCTCAGCATTTTTTCAGCAAGAAGACTAATATCTTATGACTCTGCTAAATTCACTTCCACTGAGCAGGTGGCCCACTGACCACTCAACTGCATCGACACAAGGACAGTCCACAAGTGGAGCCTGGGGAAAGAGGTGCACAAACTCAGACCTGCGACACAGTGGCACAACCGATGATGGAATTACAATGCCTAATGTGGTAGCAGATGTGGGGGGTGGGAGATATATGCACAGTCCATGTGATTACCTTGATCTAGGGAGAGACACACATGTAACCCACTGGTAGGGCAGAAACCCAGGATACCCAAATAGAGTAATAAAGAAAATTCCTAATCTTTGCTAACCCATCTTCCAAAGAGGGGGAGCAACCCAGGAGGAGCCTTTGCCTGTAGGAAAGAGACTACACCGAGGGTCACCTATCTAAGCTGAGGAGCCCCAGTATACACCAGTGCACTCATCAGGGTCATGGGATGCTAGACAGGGTGCCAACAAGTCCACCCAGGGACACCCACCCCAAAGAATGACAGGGCACCCAGATGCTTCTCCCAACAACTCATGGGCTCACTCATGTCCTCAAAGAAAAGTGTCACTAACTTCAAAGAATCACTAAGTGTGGCCTAGGCCACAGAGGCACTCATATGCAACTTCAACACTGAATATGGCCAAAGTACATACATAGACTACACTACTGCATCTATCCAGAGCCAATTCTAAAACACCGTACACAATGCTCAATATAAAACACATCTACAGGAGTACAGGAGGAAGTTTTTCTCTTCAAAGCCAACCCCAGAGTAATAAAAGACTGAGCTGCTCTACCAGATGACCATACATCAATATAGAGATACTAGAAATACCAAAAAAGAAAAAAAAATGACAAAAGAAAACAGTAATTCTCGAGTACCAGATCCATACAGAAAAAAACCCTTGAAATGACTGAAAAGGAATTCTAAGCAACAATCTTAAGGAAAATTAATGAGATACAAGATGACTCAGACAACACACTGAAATAAGAAAAGTACCCAGGATATGAAGGAGAAAGTCTACGAAGAGATTAATGCCTTAAAAAAGAATATAGTGGAACTCCTGGAACTGAAGGATTCATTCAATAAAATAAAACACACACACACACACACACACACACACACACACACACACACACACACACACACACACACACACAGGAACTTAAGCAGCAGGTTAGAGCACACAGAAGAAAGAATTTCTGATCTTGAAGATGGTCTTTCTGAACTAACCCAGCTGGACAAAATAATAATAATAATAATAATAATAATAATAATAATAATAATAATAATAATAATGAATAAAAGAAAAAAAAAGAAAAAGAAAAAGAAAAAAAATCTAAGAGAGCTATCAGAAAATCTTAAGCACAGAAACATCTGACTCATGGGTGTTCCAAAAGGGAAGGAGAAAGGAAAAGACATTGAAAACTTATTCAATGAAGTAATACCAGAAAACTCCCCAGCTATACACAGAGACATAGACCTTCAGATCCAAGAAACTCAAAGATCCCTAAATAGATTCAGTCTAAAAAGATCCTCTCAGACTCATTATAGTCAAAATGGCAAAGCTTAAAGACAAAGAATCTTAAAAACAGCAAGAGAAAAGCATCCAGTCATGTATAAGGAATCCCCATCAGACAAAATCACACTTCTGAACAGAAACTCTACAGGCCAGAAAAGAATGGGGTGATATATTCAAGATATTAAGAGAAAAAACTGCCAGCCAACAACACTATACCCAACAAGACTATCCTTCTTCTAAAATGAAAGAGAAATAGTATATTTCCCAGACAAACAAAAACTGTAGGAGTTTACCACATGACCAGCTCTATAAGAAATCCTCAAGGGAGTCCTGCATTTGAAACCCCCAAAATGATAGTCACTACCATGAATACACAAGAAAGAACAAAACCCACTGGTAGAACAAAAATGACGAGAAAGAAAAACTATCTACCACCACAAAACAAAACAAACTAAAACAATAAAAGGGGAAGAAGGAACAAAAGATATTCAAGACATCCAAACCAAAAAAAAAAACCAACAATAAAAAAAACCATAAGATATCAGGAGTAAGACAATGCCTTTCAATAATACCAAATGTAAATGGATTAAATTACCCACTGAAAAGACACAGACTGAATGATTGGATTAAAAAGCTAGCACAAGGGCCGAGCCCGTGGCGCACTCGGGAGAGTGCGGCGCTGGGAGCGTGGCGATGCTCCCACCATGGGTTCGGATCCTATATAGGAATGGCCGGTGCACTCACTGGCTGAGTGCCAGTCACGAAAAAGACAAAAAAAAAAAAAAAAAAAAAAAAGCTAGCACAAACTATGTGCTTTCTTCAAGAGACTCATCTCGCTTGTAAAGAGACACAGACTGAAAATGAAGGGATGAAAAAAGATATACTATGCACATGGAAACCAAAAATGAGCAGGAGTAGCTATTCTTGCATTGGATAAAATAGATTTTAAACTAGAAACCAAAAAGAGACAAAGGCAGCTATTATAAAATGATAGAGAGATCTATCCAGCAAGAAGACATAATCATAAATATACACACATTCAACACCAGAGCACCCAGATACATAAAGCAAGCAGTATTAGACCTAAAGAGATAGACCAATATGACAATAGTTGGGGACCTGAACACCCCCCTCAGCATTGGACAGATCATCTAGGCAACAAAATCAGAGAAACACAGGATTTAAACTACACTTTAGACCAATTGGACCTGGCAAGTATCTACAGAACATTTCATCCAACAACTACAGAATATACATTCTTCTCAGCACATGGAACATTCTGCAGGATAGACATGTCAGATCACAAATCACATCTCAACAAATTAAGAAGTTGAAATTATTTCAAGTATCTTTTCAGACCACAATGGATTAAAAGTAGAAATCAGTAACAAGCAAAACTCTGGAAACTATACAAATATATGGAAATTAAACAACATGCTCCTGAATGACATATGGCTCCAAGAAGAAATTAAACAGGATATAAAAAATTTTCTTGAAACTATAAATAAAGACACATCATGCCAAAGCCTGTGGGATACTGTGAAAGGAGTATTAAAAAGAAAGTTTATTGCAATAAACACATCAAAAGAATAGAAAGATTTCAAATAAACAACCTAACATTATACCTCTGAACTACAGAAAGAATAATCCAATCCTCAAATTGGTAGATGGAAAGAAATAATTAAGATTAGAGAAGAACTAAATGATACAAAAATGATACAAAAGACCAGTGAAACAAAGTTGCTTTTTAAGAACAAAATAGACAAATCATTAGCAAGGCTAACTAAAAAAAAGAAGAGAGAAGACCCAAATAATAAATCAGAAATGAAAGAAGAGACATTACAACCCAAACCACAGAAATACAAAGCATTATTAGAGGCTATTATAGACAACTATATACCAAATTTGAAAACCTGGAGGAAATGGATAAATTTCTGGACACATATAATCTACCAAGTCTGAACCAAGAAGACATAGAAAACCTGAAAAGACTAATAACAAGCAATGAGATTGCAGCAGTAATCAGCAGTATCCCAACAAAGAAAAGCCCAGGACTGGATAGTTTTACTGAATTCTATCAAACCTTTAAAGAGAAATTAATACAATTCTCTTCAAACTATTCCAAAAAAATTGGAACAGAGGCCATTCTCCCAAACTTGTACTATGAGGCCAGCATTACCTTGACACCAAAACCAGATGAAGATATAACAAAAAAAAGAAAACTACAGGCCAATATCTCTGAACATAGACAAAAATCCTTGAATTATTAGCAAGCAATACAGCAATACATCAAAAAGATTATACATCATGACCAAATGGAATTCATCCCAGGGATGCAAGGATGGCTGTACACAAGTCAATAGATGTGATACATCACATCAGCAAAATCAAGGACATAAAACATATGATGGTCTCAGGCTGACCCCATGGCTCACTCGGGAGAGTGCAGTGCTGGGAGCGCAGTGGCGCTCCCGCCGTGGGTTCCGATCCTATATAGGGATGGCCAGTGTGCTCACTGGCTGAGCGCAGGGCAGGTAACACCAAGTGAAGGGTTACGATCCCTTTACTGGTCACAAAAAACAAACAAAAAAAAGCCATATGATGGTCTCAACAAATGCAGAAAAGCATTTGAGAGTCTTCATGATAAAGACTCAGCAAATTAGGTATAGGAGGAAAGAATCTCAATGCAATAAAAGCCATATGTGACAAACCCACTGCCAATATCATCCTGAATGGGAACAAGACAAGGATTTCCACTCTCACTACTCCTATTTAACATAGTATTGAAAGTACCTCAGCATCCGGGAAATGCAAATCAAAACTACACTGAGATACCATCTCACCCCAGTTAGGATGGCTAAAATCAAAAAGACTCTGAATGATAAATGCTGGTGAGGTTGCGGAGAAAAAGGAACTCTCATACATTGTTGGTGGGACTGCAAAATGGTGCAGCCTCTATGGAAAATGGTATGGAGGTTCCTCAAACAATTGCAGGTAGATCTACCATATGACCCAGCTATCCCACTGCTGGGAATATACCCAGAGGAATGGAAATCATCAAGTCGAAGGTATACCTGTTCCCCAATGTTCATTGCAGCACTCCTTACAATAGCCAAGAGTTGGAACCAGCCCAAATGTCCATCATTGGATGAGTGGATACAGAAAATGTGGTATATCTACACAATGGAATATTACTCAGCTATAAAAATGAATGAAATACTGCCATTTGCAACAACATGGATGGACCTTGAGAGAATTATATTAAGTGAAACAAGTCAGGCACAGAAAGAGAAATACCACATGTTCTCACTTATTGGTGGGAGCTAAAAATAAATAAATAAATTCACATGCACACACACACACACACACACACACACACACACACACACAAATAAAAAAATAAAAAAATAAAACCCAGGGGGGGAAGAAGACATAACAACTACAGTTCCTTGAAGTTGATACGACAAGCAAACAGAAAGGACATCGTTGGGTGGGAGTGGGGAGAGGGAGGAGGGAGGGAGGTTTCAGTAATGGGCCACAATAATCAACCACATTGTATATCGACAAAATAAAATTAAAAAGAAAACAAAAAAAAAGAAAAAGAAAGTTCTACCTAGAGCAATCAGGCAAGAGAAAGAAATAAACGGCATCCAGTTTAAAGAATGATTGAAGTAAAATTGTCCCTTTTTGCAGATAATGTGATTCCATGTGTAGAAAAACCTAAAGACTCTACAAAAAACTCTTAGAGATGATAAATAATTTCAGTAAAGTGGCATGATACAAAAATCAGCACACAAGAATTAGCAGCATTTTTATACTCCAACAATGAACTATAAGAAAAAGAAATTGAGAAAGCAAGCCCATTTGCAATAGCCACCAAATATTAAAATGATAATAATAATAATAATATAATAAAAAAATAATAATAATAATACCTAGGAATAAATTTAACAAAGGAGGTGAATGATCTACCATGAGAACTACATATCACTGCTAAAAGATATTAAAGATGACACAAAAAGATGGAAATATTCCATGCTCTTGGATTAGAAGAATATTATGAAATTGTCCATACTACCCAAAGTGAGCTACAGATTCAATGCAATCCCCATCAAAGTACCAATGACATTCTTCACAGAAACAGAAAGAATCCTAACATTCATGCAGAACAAAAGACTCAAATAGCCAAAGCAATCCTGAACAACAACAACAAAATAAAGCCAGAGGCATTTTTACTATTTGACTTCAAATTATACTACAAAGCTACAGTAACCAAAGCAGCATGGTACTGGCATAAAAACAGACATGCGAACCAATGGAACAGAATAGAGAACCCAGAAATCAACTCACATACTTACAGCCAACTGATCTTTGACAAAGGCACCAAGAACACACATGGGGAAAAGACCACCTCTTCAGTAAGTGGTGCTGGGAAAACTGGACATCCATATGTAGAAAAATGAAACTAGACCCATACCTCTTGCCATATACCAAAGTCAGCTCAAAATGGATTAAAGACTTAAATATAAGACCCCAAATTATGAAACCCCTAAAAGAAAATATAGTGCAAACACTTCAGGAAGTAGGGCTGGGCAAAGACTTTATGAATAAGACCCCAAAAGCACAGACAACAAAAGCAAAAAAATGGTATTATATCAAACTAAAAAGCTTCTGCACAGCAACAGAATCAACAGAGTGAAAAGACAACCTACAGTATGGTTATCTTTCAGAATGTTATTTTATAATATTTCTGGAAAGTATTTTCAAACTATGTATTCAACAAGGGATTAATATCCAGAATAAACAAGGAACTCAAACAGTTAAAAACAAAAGTAACCTGATGAAAAATGGGCAAAGGAGCTGAATAGGCATTTCTCAAAGGAAGACATACAAATGGCCAACAGACACATGAAAAATGCTCAATATCATTGAGCACCAGGGAAATGCTAATCAAAGCCACACTGAAATATCTCACCCTAGTTAGACTGGCCATTGTCAAAAAGAGAGAATAACAAATGCTGGTGAGGATGTGGAGAAAGGGGAACCTTCCTACACTGTTGTTGGGACTGTGTGTGCAGCCATTATGCAAAACAGTATGGAGTTTCCTCAAACTATGGATAGTACTTGCATATGGTCCAGCAATTCCGCTGCTGGGTATATACCCAAAGGAATGGAAATCATGTTGAAGGGATACCAGCACTCCTATGTTAATTGCAGCTCTATTTACAAAAGCCTAGAGTCAGAACCAGCCTAAATGTTCACTGATGGACAACTGGATGAGGAAAAGGTGGTATATATACACAATGGAACACTACCTCTGCCATAAGAAGGAATAAAATTCTGCCATTCGCAGCAACATAGATGAACTTAGAAAAAATTATCTTAAGTTAAATAAAGCCAGGAACAGAAAGAGAAACACCACATGTCCCCTCTCATAAGTGGGAGTTTAAAAAAAAAAAAGAAAAATACAATCGCAATAATTTGTTGAACTTTTAAAAGGAGAGAACAAAACTGAAGCTACCAGAGGAGGGAAAGCAGGGGAGTGGTTAGTAAGAAATTGGTAAAGGGCCACAAAATATGATTACATTGTATAATATTGAATATACTAATTGTACTGATTTAAATATCACATATGGCACACCGGTATTGACATTCAATGCTGCACCCCACAGATGTGCAATAAATGATGTTTCGAGAAGTTCAATTTTTTTTTTAATTGAAAGAAAAAAAAAAAATCCCCAAAACAAACGCAGTACCAGTGCCTTTATACCTTGGGAAGATAGTCATAAGCAGCAGGATTTTAGCCAAGTGAAATCGGCCTTACAACAGTCCCCAGGGTTAGGACTTCCAAATTACATGAAGCCTTTTACCTTGTTTGTTCATGAACATAGACATTAGGAATTCTTACTCAAGAATATGGGAGAAAACATGTGCCCATTTCATTTTATAGTCTTCAATTAGACATAGTAATTAAGGCATATCCTAATTGCTTAAAAGCAGTAGCAGCAGTCAAGTTGGTAAAAGTTTCATCTGAACTGATTTTAGAAAATGAACTTTGCAGGATCCATGTGCTGTGAAAAGTCTTAAATCCCAACTAACCTTAGCATTTCAATAAGTAGACTAATATCTCATGACTCTGCTGAATTTAATTTGCCTAACATTTTTCTTTCAACAGACCATTTTACCAAATTCTTATTTACCAGAGATTGACTAGATCCCTGTACCAATACTTCTCTTCCTTTGTGGATTCCATGAGCTTGGTTGGCTTCTGTTTCTGTGTGAAACAGCTGGGGAAAGAGTCCAGGTTCACTTTGGAAATTCTGGGATGCATAGACCTGCATCAGGTGGACACCAGTAGCAGTGAAGCTAGAAGATTGTAATACATTGAACAGAACAGGTTTAAAGGCCATGAACTTGCTCTGGCCCAGGACTGGAAGCAAAAAGCAGGTCTTTTTGTTCATATGAATAAAGGATAAGAGTGTGAGAAGTATATTGACATGTCTTTCCTTACAGGGTTGTTTACAGGCAAGGACTCCAGACCTGAACAAGTCAGTTTCTATGGTTACATTTTGGAGGCTGAAGACTGTCCCCATCATCCCTTTGATCTCTCCCTGAGCAGTTGGGTTAAAGGGCACATCTCAGGAAAAACAGTGTAATTCCCTTCTTTATGGAAAGATCTCAGGAGCCAAAGATGTTTGCCTGAGCTCTTCATCTGAATGGGATCTCCTCCAGGATGGCTAAGTCTGTGGAATGGCACCTAGTGCTAGCCTGCATGCACACAGGACCTGCTTACAAAGCAGGTGCAGAAGCAATATTCATATGAACGCTCAAATGTTCATCTCTTCTACCATAACTAAGTTTTCATAGGTTTATAGTCCTCTCAATTCTGAGATCTGTTATTTAGCCTTTTCCCAGCAGGATTAGCAAAGTTTCTCTTGACCATTCATCATGCATGAAACCAACTTGCCAACTTACTAGATAAGTGGTGATTCCAGTCCAGGTCCATGCTCACCGACTGGCTCGATCCACTTATCTCATCTGTTTAGTCTGTGACATGAACATAAGGTTTTTCTAAGACTAGGGCATTCCACAGGGACATTTTGTGCCCTCTAACGATTGTGCGTCAGAGCCAAGTTGGTCATTCCCCTAGTACAGCTTGATAGCGAAGTTGAGCACCATCTAAAGAAGGTATTTTGGAGGCACCTCCTTGACAACTTACATTACAATGCTAAGCACTAATCATAATTCTGACCCTGGAAATGGCTATAATGGGCTCCTGTGGGATTTCTACCATATGTAGAATCCAGAATCTCCGCAGAACAGTGGCAACACTCCCAAAAGACAAGTTTCATTGTGGTCAGATTTGCTCAGTGGCAAAAGGACCCTAAGAAGGCAAAGGAAGGGAAGTGGCCCAATCCAGGAAATGCAGATGTACTAGAAAGAACACAGCAAGCCTGAGCGGGCTGCTCTCCTTTGGAAGGCCTGCTTGCAAGGTTGCACATTGGCTGGTATTGGAGAACTTGGATTGAGAGTTTCCACCATCTCCGGACAAAAATGGCTCAGTGTGCCTGAACTTTGTGCAAACAACATGGTGCATCCTGAGAATCTGCTTAGTATGTATACAAATTCCAGACTCCCAGAAGAGGATGCTTATGGGACCAGGCCTCAATAAAAACCCTGAGCGCTGCATCCCTACATGTCTAATGAGCTTCCCTGGTAGACAAAACTTCACGTGTTGTGACATCTTATTGCTGGGGGAATTAAGTGTGTGACCTCGTTGGGAGAGGACTCCTGGAAGCTCACGCTTAATTTCTTCCAGACACTGCCCCATGCACATTTCCTCTTTGTTAATCATGCTTTACATCTCTTGCTATAATAATATCCACGAGTACAACTATACGCTGAGTCCTGTGAGTCCTCCTAGTGAGTCATTGAAACTGGATGTGGTTGGGGGGTGGATCCCAACACTGAAGGGGTACCTGATATTGGCCCAGAAGCAGTGGAGTGTTTCAATCACCGAGGACCACGAGTTTGGATAAGTATATAAAATCTGTGGCAAGGGAGGACTAAAGACCCCAGTATTTATTAACAAAATTAAGTGAGATTTGCTATTCCCTCATTTGAGGGGCTTCCCCACATCCCTCTCCCCCATTCTCGCCAGCACTGGATTTTACCCCTATAACAAGAGATGTATCTAGAGTTTTCTTGTGTGAAAACATGCATTTCCTTATTAACGTTTGCTATCTATTTGCATTTTCTTTCTTGCTTGTCGTTTGTGTATTTACTAATATAGTGAAAATTTATTATTTGTCCCTCCTTTCTTAACGTTTAAAAGGTGAGGTACTTAGCCAGCATCAAAGGCTACCAGGTTGTTCCATTTAATACAGCATTCTTGTTAAGATGACACCTAATTCTGTGCCACTCATTAACTGCTATAACCTCAGAGCTCCAACATGTTGCAAAAATTCTGCTGTAATGAACTTGCTCAGAAACATGTGACAAAAGGGAAGTGGATATATCTCAACTGTCCAAATTGGGAGTAAGAATCATAAAGTCGCAGATACTCAGAATTCCTGCTAGCATACAGGAGAAACCCTAGGAATATAATTGTGTATATGCTTACAGCATACGACTAAAAGTAATTCTAAGAGAAGGAAGCTCCAAGCTTTTCCTTATTGGGGATGACATGAGGGAAAGAATCAAGGTATGCAAGCTTATGAATGGTTAAGGTCAAAGTTACCGTTGGGTCACATTTTCTAGGAGGTTGCTATGGTCCGAACGTGTTCCCTCAATTTCAGGTTTTGAAACTTAATGGCCAGTGTGATAGTATTTTTTTCTTTTTTAAAAATTTTAACTTCTCAATATACATTGTAGTTGATTTTCATGACCCTTTACCCATTCTTCTTTCCCCCCTCCCTCTCTCCCCTCTCTTCCATCCTATATCATATCTGTTCACTTGTCTTAACAAGTTCAAGGAATTATTGTGATTGTTGTGTCTTCTTCCCCCTTCACCCTTTATTTGTTTGTGTGTTTATTTATTTGTTTATTTATTTTTAGCTCCCACAAATAAGTGAGAACATGTGGTATTTCTCTTTCTGTGCCTGACTTGTTTCACTTAATATAATTTTCTCTAAGTCCATCCATGTTGTTGTGAATGGTAGTATTTCATTCTTTTTTATAGCAGAGTTCCATTGTGTAGATATGCCACAGTTTCCTTATCTACTTATCTGATGATGGACATTTAGGCTAGTTCCAACTCTTGGCTATTGTAAATATTGCTGCAGTAAACATTGAAGTATAGGTATCCCCTCAACATGATGATTTCCATTCCTCCGGGTATATTCCCAGCAGTGGAATAGCTGGGTCATACGGTAGATCTGTCTGTAATTGTTTGAGGAACCTCCATACCATTTTCCATAAAGCCTGCACCATTTTGCAGTTCCACCAACAGTGTATGAGAGTTCCTTTTTCTCCTCAACCTTGCCAGCATTTATCATTCTCAGACTTTTGGATATTCGCCATCTTAACTGGAGTGAGATGGTATCTCAAAGTGGTTTTGTTTTGCATTTCCTGAATGCTGAGTGATGTTGAGCATTTTTCATGTGTCTGTTGGCCATTCATATATCTTCCAATGAGAAATGCCTATTCAGCTCATTTGCCCATTTTTAATTGGGTTATTTGTTTTTCAATTTCAGCAAAGTTGCAGGATCAACAAAATCAACACAAAAAAATCAGTAATTTATCTGTACTTCAAAAGTGAACATGCAGAAAAAGAAATCAAGAAAGCTAGCCTGTTTACAATAGCCACCAAAAAAATAAAATACTTAAGAATAAAGTTAACCAAGGATATGAAAAATCTCTACGAAGAGAACTATAAACCACTGTTGAGAGAGATTAAAGAGGACACAAGGAGATGGAAAGATATCCCATGCTCTTGGATTGGAAGAATTAACTTTGTGAAAATGTCCATATTACCCAAAGTGATCTACAGATTCAATGCAATCCCCATCAAAATTCCAATGAATTTTCATCAGAACTGGAAAAAACTATCCAGACATTTATATGGAATAACAAAAGACAACACATGGCCAAAGCAATCCTGAGCAAAAGAGTAAACCTGGAGGCATCACATCCCTGACTTTAAAGTATATTACAAAGATACCATAACCAAAACAGCATGGTAGTGGCATAAAAACAGACACACAGATCAATGGAATAGAATAGTGAACCCAGAAATCAACCCATACACCTACAGCCATCTGATGTTTGACAAAGGCACCAAGCCTACACACTGGGGAAGAGACTGCCTCTTCAGCAAATGGTGCTGGGAAAACTGGAATTCATATGTAGGAGAATAAAACTAGACCTGTACCTCTCAACATGTACCAAGATCAACCCAAAATGTATTAAAGAATTAAATATACATCCCAAAACAATAAAATTCCTTAAAGAAAAGATAGGGGAAACACTCCAGGAAGTAGGAATGGGTATAGACTTCATGAATAGGACCTCAAAAGCATAGGCATCTAAAGGAAAAATAAACAAATGGGATTATATCAAACTAAAATGCTTCTGGACAGCAAAAGAAACAATTAACAGAGTGAAAAGTTAAAAAACAGAGTGGGAGAAAATATTTGCAAAATATACATCTGACAGAGGATTAATATCCAGAATATACAAGGAACTCAAACAACTTTACAGCAAAAAAACAACCCAATTAAAAAATGGGCCAAGGAGCTGAATAGGCATTTCTCATAGGAAGATATATGAATGGCCAACAGACACATGAAAAAATGCTCAACATCACTCAGCATTCAGGAAATGCAAATCAAGACCACTTTGAGATACCATCTCACTCCAGTCAGGCTGTATAATATCCAAAAGACTGAGAATGATAAGTGCTGATGAGGTTGCAGAGAAAAAGGAACTTTCATACACTGTTGGTGGAACTGCAAAATGGTGCAGGCTTTATGCAAAATGGTATGGAGGTTCCTCAAACAATTACAGGTAGATCTACTGTATGATCCAGCTATTCCACTGCTGGGAATACACCCAGAGGAATGGAAATCATCATGCCGGCAGGATACCTGTACTCCTATGTTTACTGCAGCAATATTTACAATAGCCAAGAGTTGGAACCAGCCTAAATGTCCATCATCAGATAAGTAGATAAGGAAACTGTGGCATATCTACACAATGGAACTCTACTCTGCTATAAAAAAGAATGAAATACTACCATTCACAACAACATGGATGGACTTAGAGAAAATTATATTAAGTGAAACAAGTCAGGCACAGAAAGAGAAATACTACATGTTCTCACTTATTTGTGGGAGCTAAAAATAAACAAATAAACACACAAACAAATAAAGGGTGAAGGGGGAAGAAGACACAACAATCACAACAATTCCTTGAACTTGTTAAGACAAGTGAACAGATATGATGTGGGGGGGGAGGGAGAGAAGGAAGCGGGGAAGAGGAACAGGTAAAGGGTCATGAAAATCAACTACAATGTATATGGAGAAATTAAAATTAAAAAAAATTTTAAAAAGGAGAAGTTTTTAATTTGATGAAGTACAATTAATCTGTTCTTTTATGAATCATACTTTTGGTGTCTTATCTAAAAAATCTTTGCCTAATCCCGGGTCACAAAGATGTGTGATGTCTTTTAGGAAATCCTGTCATTTGTGACAACATAGGTCATCCTGCAGGACAATATATTAAGTGAAATAAGCCAGGCATGAAGAGAAATATATGATCTCATGTGGAATCTAAAAAACTTGATCTCATAGAAATAGAAGAAATGGTGGTTACCAGGGGCTGGAGCAATTGGGGGAGGAGGGCAATTGGGGAGATGTTAAAGGATACAAAATTATAGTTAAGTAAGAGGAAGAAGTTCAAGAGATCTATTGTGCAGCATGGTAACTATAGTTGAGGGCATATTCTTGAAAAATGTTAGAGAGTGAATGTTAAGTGTTCTTACCACAAAAATGGTAAGTTATTATATACACATGTTAATTAGCTAGATTTAACCATCACACTGTGGCTTTATACTTCATAACATCATTGCCCTCCAACGTGTGGGTCTATTTCTAGGATCTCTAATCTGTTGCACTGTCTGTTTGTCTTGATGCTAATACCAGACTCTTGATTACTATATCTTCATAATTAAGTGCATTAACATTTAGGACTGTTCTATCTTTCATGATAAGTTGATTATTATGGGATGATTCTTTTTACCCGGTAGTATTTCTTGCTCTGAAATATACTTTATTGATAGGTACTCCAGCTTTCTTTTGACAAGTGTTAGCATGGAATATCTTTTTCTATCTTTTTACTTTTGATCATTTTTGTCTTTGGGTTTCTTGTAAGCAGTCTATAGTTGGGTCTTGATATTTTACCCATTTTAGAAACATTAACAATCTCTGCCTTTCAATAGAGGTATTTGGATATGTTTATATTTAAATATGCCATCTTGTCACTTATTTTCTATTTGCCTACTTCGTTCTCTTGCTTTATTTCCTACCGCTTTTTGATTGAATATTCTTCCATTTTATCTCCTTGTTGACGTACTAGCTATAACCTTGTATTATTTTGCTCATTTCTTTAGGGCTTAGAGGTATATTGTACAAGTATACTGTAAGTAATATACTATATGTCAAGTGGCATAAGAACCTTACAAACTATACTTCTGTTTCCCTCCTCCTGGACTTTGTGTTATATATTTTAGTTCTGCATGTTATAAGTCCCATGACACATTGTTATTTTCTTTAAACAGTGAATTATCTAAGCAATTCAAACCAGAAGACAGTGTGCAAAACTTTAAAAATTGCTTAACCTAGTAAGTTTTTTCTTTGTGTTTCTTGTGCTTGAAGTTAATTGAGCTTCTTGGATCTGTCAGTTTATGATTCTCATGAAATCTGAAAATTTTTGGCCATTGTTTGTCCCTCTCCCACCCCTTTTTTAAGAACTCCAATTAGGCCACTTGAAGTTCTACAGCTCACAGCAGCTCTGTTCATTTTAATCTCTTTCTTCTCAGTTTTATGTATTTTTTATTGCTTGTCAAGTTTCTAATTTTTCTTCTGCAATATCTAATATACTGTCAGACTCATTCAGTGTATTTTCCATCTCATACTCTGGTTTTTGTCTAGAAGTTTGATTTGGGTCTCTGGCATCTTTGGTATTTCCACTTCACATGCTCTATCTGTCCTCTACTTTCTTGAGCATACAAAATGTAGTCATACCCATTTTAATGTCCTCATTCTATTAATTCTATCACCTGTCCTTTATGAATTGGTCTCTTTATCAGCCTTTCCTCCTCATTTTGAGTGGCATTTTCTTGATTTTATATACCTGGAAATTTGGTTAGATGCCAGACATTGTCAGTTTTACTTTGTTGGATATTTTTGTATTCCTAAAATATTCTTGTACCTTGTTCTAGGATGCAGTTAAATTATTTGACCAGTTTGATTCTTTTGAGGCTTGCTTTTAGGCTTTGTTAGGCAGGATTAGGAACATTTTTCATTCAGGACTTATTCTCCATTAAGGAGGCAATAGGGTTTTGAGGACTGTGGCCTGTGTCCCATGAATTTGATTTTTCTACTCTGGATCGTGGTAACAACTATTCCTAGTTCTGTGTTCATTCTGAGGGTTGTTTCCTCTCATCCCTTCAGGTGGTTCTTCCCTGGCCTCAGGCAGTTTCCTCACAGGTGTGTGCAGATCAGTATTCAGTCAAGAGTCACGGGGGACGATCCTCAGATCTCTGGAATTTTCTTTCACTCCAGAGTGCGGTGTGGAGTCGCCTCCTCTGTAATACCCTGCACAGCTAATTCGAGCCACCTCAGCCTTCCTGAACACCGAGCTTTATCTCCTCACCTCAGGGGGATTGCTGGGCTCCTGCATTCCCTCTGCCTGGGCTACGTTCTGGAAACTCCAGCCCATCAGCTGGAGAGGTTGTAGGCCTTCTCTCCCCTCTTGGAGACCAGGTTTAGTGTCCTGCCTAAAACAACTTTAAAAAAACTGGAGAAAATGCCTAAAACACCAACATTCAGATACTTGATTCCAGGAGCACAAGGGTATGGTCCCTATGACTCCATTTTGGCCATGAGGAATAGTCCAAGTGTGTCTTTTTTTTTAAAAAAAATTTTATTTTGTCGATATACATTGTGGCTGATTATTGCTCCCCATCACCAAAACTTCCCTCCCTTCTCCCTTCCCCCCTGCCCCCCAACAATGTCCCCTCTGTTTGCTTGTCGTATCAACTTCAAGTAATTGTGGTCGTTATATCTTCTTCCCCCCCCGTTTTCTTTTGTGTGTGTGTGTGTGTGTGTGTGAATTTATATATTAAATTTTAGCTCCCACCAATAAGTGAGAACATGTGGTATTTCTCTTTCTGTGCCTGACTTGTTTCACTTAATATAATTCTCTCAAGGTCCATCCATGTTGTTGCAAATGGCAGTATTTCATTCGTTTTTATAGCTGAGTAGTATTCCATTGTGTAGATGTACCAAATTTTCCGTATCCACTCATCTGATGATGGACATTTGGGCTGGTTCCAACTCTTGGCTATTGTAAAGAGTGCTGCGATAAACATTGGGGAACAGGTATACCTTTGACTTGATGATTTCCATTCCTCTGGGTATATTCCCAACAGTGGGATAGCTGGGTCATATGGCAAATGTGTCTTTTATGTAGAAATACTTTTGGGAAAAGCCATGATGAAGGTCCCCCTTGGTCATTAAGACTATTTCTAGTCTGGCCAATAATAACTCTATTACCGCTGCATTATTACTTAACTGTCTGCTTAGATAAATAAAGGGTGGTGGGATGGAGAAAGATGAGGTTTCTGGTGAGTATTTGTCAAATAGCATCATTTTAGATTCTCCGCTATAAAGGGTAATGTTGAGAACTCCTTGATTAGATCCCAGCCATTGTGTTGGAGTGAGCAGGACTGAAGCCATGTTGGGACATAAAACCATATGGGCTGTAGGCAGATTTTAGAAAAAACAGTTTTTGATTTTTGGGGGTTTTTTTTTTTGCTTGGTGTGCATTTCTGAGTCCCTTCTTTTCCCATGGTTATTTGATATTTTGAACCTTGGTTATGGGGCAAGATGACATTATTTACATGAATGTAAAGTTGTTTTCCAGGCAGCCTGAAGCTGTTGACTTGCATGTACTACCCAGACCCTGAGATATGGATGGGAGCAGAGACCAGATGAAGCCTTGGCAAGACCTTGTACCTGACTCAGACATGGACTCCTCATAGAGCATGTCTCCTTCCCTCCTACTTTTCATTTCCCATGCTCCATTCCCCCATCCCCTGTGATGGTTAATTCTAGGTGTCAACTTGATTAGATTAAGGAATGCTGATAAAAACTGGTAAAGTTATCCTTTTAGGTGAGTCCATGACGGTGTCTCCAGAAGAGAACTGAAGTAAACGGGGTGGGAAAGACCCGCCTTCTATATGGGCAGGAACCATCCAATCCACTGGGAGCCCCAGGAGAACAAAAAGTGGAGAAAAAAGGCCAAGCTCTCTCTCTATACATTGCAGCTGGATATACTCTTCTCTCCTGCCCTTGGGCATCAGAACTTGAGACTCTTCAGCTTTTGGATTCCAGGACTTACACCAAGGACACCGCTGGCTTCCCTGTGGTTGAGGCCTTCAGACTTGGACTGAGCTGTGCTACCGGCATCCGGTTTGCAGACGGCCTATCATGGGATTTCTCTTCACAATTGTGTGAGCTAATTCTCCTAATAAATTCCCTCTTATATATATGTGTATGTATGTGTGTGTGTGTTTGTGTGTGTGTGTGTGTGTGTGTGTATGTGTGTGTGTGTGTATATATATATATATATAAACATATCCTATTGATTCTGTCTTTCTAGAGAACCCTGACTAATACATGTTCCTCTTAAAAACCTCCTCAGTAAACTTGACTCTTGGAGATGGCTTTAGCCTGCCCATTTTCCTTCAGGTTTACCAGACAGATGTGTTGGCCTAACATCTCTCCTCAGGTCAGCAGTATTCTTGAATAGAAACTGACTTCTATTTTCACCAATATTTGACTTTTGATTGGTTTGCTGTTATCTGGGGGCAGGCAGCCAGACCTTTGAATTCTACACAAATTTTGGGGAGCCTCAGCCAGAAGCTGAGTGAGCCCTGTAACAGGTGGACACATTTCAGGTCTGTAGGGTCATAGACAGTCATTCACATGGTCTTTGCTTTTAATGCAAGAAGCAGACTATAAGACAATACTGGGTCCTACATGTCCAAGACCTATGCTACCTGAAGACCACTGTTGCCAATGGCCCTCTCAATCCAGCTCCTATATACTTGTTTCCCCAGGTTCTTGAAGAAAGAACCCAGACCTTCAAGAAGATCCTGATGACACCCAGCTCAAAGCCCCAGACTCCCTACTGCTAAGCTTAAAATCACCTACTACTTAAGCAGTTCTTATCAGCTGTGGCTTAGAGAGGTCTATCTATAGAGGAAAAGTGATTTAAGCAGGGTGATTA
This sequence comes from Cynocephalus volans, assembly GCF_027409185.1. Lineage (NCBI taxonomy): Eukaryota > Metazoa > Chordata > Mammalia > Dermoptera > Cynocephalidae > Cynocephalus > Cynocephalus volans. Next base: position 191,215,921 of record NC_084461.1, read on the forward strand.
GAAAAGGGATGGTTTTCTGTTTTAAAAATTTGTGATGTAAATTTTTTTTTAAAGATTTCACATCTGAAATAAGTTCAGTGGCATAGAACTCTAGCCAACAAATACGGTTGCTACAATATTACCTTAGACTCAAACACTGGTTAGGGTGAAATTACTAGTGGCTTTGTCTCAAGAGGTTACTCTAGTCTTTTCAGACAATGCTTTTGTCTTTAGGCACCTACCCAGATATTGCTGGTTTGCCACGAGCTCTGAGAAAAACAGTATCTTCTCCTCAAGGGATACAGCTATTTCTTCCAGGGAAACAGCTGTATGTAAACAGTATCATGCAAAGGACTTATAAGAAATACAGAATCTCTTACCATTAACATCAGCCACAATTTTCTACTGCTTTCAGGTTTCTTTAAACCAATCTAGACTAAGTAAAATTAACAGACAATGGAAAGAAGAAAAGGTAATGGCAAAGTAGAGTCTACAGAGATAGTAACCAGGATCAGAGCTCTGAGATGATTAGGGAAGGCTGTAATCCCATCTGAGGAAAAACGTCTAAACCCAATATAGGAACCCCAGTGTTTCACTGACAGATAACTGAGATCTCCCTCTGACTCTCTGAGCTTGTCACTAAAACTGCTGTCATTTCTGTTCATTAAGAACTCATTCAAAATATTTTGTTAACAACAGTGCCAAAATGTGGTGACAAGCTAAATCTCTAGTAGACAGTGTCGACTCTGTACTAGATACAGGCAGTATTCTAGAGTAATCTACCCCAGCCAAACAAGGCTCAAGAGGAGAAATTTGTTGAGAGATTTGGGCACTAAGAAGTGACAGCACCATATTTCGCATGACCCCATAGAGAATGGAACTTCTTTATTCAAAGAATTTTCTTGGGAAAATGCCATTTTGTGCTAGACAGAGGTGGAGTCCTGTGAAGATTCTTAACTCTTCCATAGACTGGTCCTGTTCACACAAATGCCCACTCTCAGGATCCCATATACTTACTGCTGGGAAGGAAAAAACCTCCTCAGTTCCAGATGTGGGCTACAGAGACTCACCACAAGATTTTCCGACTCCAGCTGAACTATCTCAGAGTCTGTATCATTAAGTTACACTCATCACAAATATCTTTAGGTAAGACTATAGATCAAGCCAATCATTTTAGGCAACACTCAATCTGGGGCTGAAAACTAACAATGCTTAATGACTAGCACTACCTTAAGAAAGCCCCAGACTGGTCATAAAGGCCATCATCTAGGACCACATTCTAGTCAACTGGTTCAGAATAAGCCACAGACATTCACAAGGTAATTTGTCTTCATCTCTTTCATTATCTCAACTTGTGTAACTTCTCCCTTTTGCAAGTTAGCAAGACTCATTTTGGTAAGGTTGGTATAAAAAATTAAGTTCAGTTCTTTGCCAGAAGATAGCATCAATATTGCAAAGACAAGGTTACAACACATGCCGGCGTTTTCTCCATAAGCACCCTGATAATACCTAGGGCTCTTTTTGGGCTTATTTCTGCCCCCTTGGTTTGCCTGCTCTGCCCACTTGGTTTGCCCACACTCTGCCCCTCCACCCAAAGTAGAGTGGTCAGATCAAAGGCTAATGGCAAACCACAATTTATTTATTTATTTTTATTTTTTATTTTTTTAACTTTTATTTTGTCGATATACATTATGGTTGGTTATTGTTGCCCCTCACCAAAACCTCCCTCCCTCCTCCCTCTCCTCCCTCCCCCACAACAATGTCCTTTCTGTTTGCTTGTCGTATCAACTTCAAATAATTGTGGTTTATATCTTCTTCCCCTCCCCCCCGGTTTTTTTCTTTTTTTGTGTGTGTGTGTGTGTGAATTTATACATTAATTGTTAGCTCCCACCAATAAGTGAGAACGTGGTATTTCTTTTTCTCTGTCTGACTCGCTTCACTTAGTATAATTCTCTCAAGGTCCATCCATGTTGTTGCAAATGGCAGTATTTCATTCGTTTTTATAGCTGACTAGTATTCCATTGTGTAGATGTACCACATTTTCCGTATCCACTCATCTGATGATGGACATTTGGGCTGGTTCCAACTCTTGGCTATTGTAAAGAGTGCTGCGATGAACATTGGGGAACAGGTATACCTTCGACTTGATGATTTCCATTCCTCTTGGTATATTCCCAACAGTGGGATAGCTGGGTCATATGGTAGATCTATCTGCAATTGTTTGAGGAACCTCCATACCATTTTCCATAGAGGCTGCACCATTTTGCAGTCCCACCAACAATGGATGAGAGTTCCTTTTTCTCCGCAACCTCGCCAGCATTTATTGTTCAGAGTCTTTTGGATTTTAGCCATCCTAACTGGGGTTAGATGGTATCTCAGTGTGGTTTTGATTTGCATTTCCCGGATGCTGAGTGATGTTGAGCATTTTTTCATATGTCTGTTGGCCATTTGTATATCTTCCTTAGAGAAATGCCTACTTAGCTCTTTTGCCCATTTTTTAATTGGGTTGCTTGTTTTTTTCTTGTAAAGTTGTTTGAGTTCCTTATATATTCTGGATATTAATCCATTTCCAGATGTATATTTTGCAAATATTTTCTCCCACTCTTTTGGTTGTCTTTTAACTCTCTTAATTGTTTATTCTGCTGTGCAGAAGCTTTTTAGTTTGATATAATCCCATTTGTTTATTTTTCCTTTGGTTGCCCGTGCTTTTGGGGTCGTATTCATGAAGTCTGTGCCCAGTCCTATTTCCTGAAGTGTTTCTCCTATGTTTTCTTTAAGAAGTTTTATTGTTTCAGGGTGTATATTTAAATCCTTAATCCATTTTGAGTTGATTTTAGTGTATGGTGAGAGGTATGGGTCTAGTATCATTCTCCTGTATATGGATAACCAGTTATCCCAGCACCATTTGCTGAAGAGGCAGTCCCTTCCCCAGTGAATAGGCTTGGTGCCTTTGTCAAAGATCAGATGGAAGTAAGTGTGTGGGTTGATTTCTGGATTCTCTATTCTATTCCATTGATCAGTGTGTCTGTTTTTATGCCAGTACCATACTGTTTTGGTTATTATAGCTTTGTAGTATAGTTTAAATTCAGGTAGTGTTATGCCTCCAGCTTTATTTTTTTTGCTCAGCATTGCTTTGGCTATATGTGGTCTTTTATTATTCCATATAAACGTCTGGATAGTTCTTTCCATTTCAGAGAAAAATGTCTTTGGGATTCTGATGGGGATTGCATTGAATTTGTATATCACTTTGGGTAGTATGGACATTTTCACTATGTTGATTCTTCCAATCCAAGAGCATGGGATATCTTTCCATCTTCTTGTATCCTCTCTAATTTCTCTCAGCAGTGGTTTGTAGTTCTCATTATCGAGATTTTTCACCTCCTTGGTTAACTCGATTCCTAAGTATTTTATTTTTTTGGTGGCTATTGTAAATGGGCAGGCTTTCTTGATTTCTCCTTCTGCATGTTCACTATTGGAGAAAAGAAATGCTACTGATTTTTGTGTGTTGATTTTGTATCCTGCTACTGTGCTGAAATCATTTATCAATTCCAGTAGTTTTTTTGTAGAGGTTTTAGGCTGTTCGATATATAGGATCATGTCATCTGCAAACAGGGACAGTTTGACTTCATCTTTTCCAATCTGGATGCCCTTTATTTCCTTTTCTTCTCTGATTGCTTTGGCTAGTACTTCCAACACTATGTTGAATAGGAGTGGTGAGAGTGGGCATCCTTGTCTAGTTCCTGTTCTTAAAGGAAAAGCTTTCAGCTTTTCCCCATTCAGGATGATATTGGCTGTGGGTTTGGCATATATGGCTTTAATTATGTTGAGATACTTTCCCTCTATACCTAACTTATAGAGGGTCTTTGTCATGAATGAGTGCTGAATTTTATCAAATGCTTTTTCAGCATCTATAGAGATGATCATATGGTCCTTGTGTTTGAGTTTATTAATATGGTGTATCACATTTATTGATTTGCATATGGTGAACCAACCTTGCATCCCTGGGATGAATCCCACTTGATCGTGGTGAATAATTTTACATATGTGTTGCTGTATTCTATTTGCTAGTAATTTAGTGAGGATTTTTGCATCTATATTCATCAAGGATATCGGCCTGTAGTTTTCTTTTTTGGTTATATCTTTACCTGGTTTTGGTATCAGGATGATGTTTCCTTCATAGAATGAGTTTGGGAGATTTGCGTCCGTTTCAATCTTTTGGAATAGTTTGTAAAGAATCGGTGTCAATTCCTCTTTGAATGTTTGGTAAAATTCTGCTGTGAATCCATCTGGTCCTGGGCTTTTCTTTGTTGGGAGCCTTCTGATAACAGCTTTAGTCTCCTTTATTGTTATTGGTCTGTTCAAATTTTCTACATCTTCATGGTTCAGTTTTGGGAGCTTGTGTGTGTCCAGAAATTTATCCATTTCCTCCAGACTTTCAAATTTGTTGGCGTACAGTTGTTTATAGTAGTCTCGAATGATTCCTTTTATTTCAGATGAATCAGTTGTAATATCGCCTTTTTCATTTCTAATTTTTGTTATTTGAGTCTTCTCTCTTCTTTTTTTGTTAGCCATGCTAATGGTTTGTCAATTTTATTTATCTTTTCAAAAAACCAACTTTTTGATTCATTGATCTTTTGTATTGATTTTTTGGTTTCAATTTCATTCAGTTCTGCTCTGATCTTTATGATTTCTTTCTGTCTGCTAACTTTAGGTTTGGATTGTTCTTGTTTTTCTAGTTCTTTAAGGTGAAGTGTTAGGTGTTGTTGGTTGTTCACTTGCCATCTTTCCATTCTTCTGAGGTGAGCATTTAATGCAATAAATTTCCTCCTTAATACTGCTTTTGCAGTATCCCACAGGTTTTGGTATGATGTATCATTATTTTCATTATTTTCAATAAATTTTTTGATTTCCTGCTTGATTTCTTCTTGGACCCATATGTCATTAAGTAGAATGCTGTTTAATTTCCATGTGTTTGTATAGTTTCGAGAGTTTCATTTGTTATTAATTTCTAGATTTAATCCATTGTGGTCTGAGAAAATACAGGGGACAATTCCAATTTTTTTGAATTTTTGAGACTTATTTGTGACCTAATATGTGATCTATCATGGAGAATGATCCTTGTGCTGATGAGAAGAATGAATATTCTGAGGTTGTTGGATGGAATGTTCTGTAGATATCTGCCAATTCCAATTGGTCTGGAGTATTGTTTAGATCTTGTGTTTCTCTATTGATTCTTTGCCTAGATGATCTGTCTAATATTGACAATGGGGTGTTCAGGTCCCCTGCTATTATGGTATTAGTGTCTATTTCCTTCTTTAGGTCTAATAGAGTTTGTTTTATAAATCTGGCTGCTCCAACATTGGGTGCGTACATATTTATGATTGTTATGTCTTCTTGATGCATCAGTCCTTTTATCATTAAGTACTGTCCCTCATTGTCTCTTTTTATGGTTTTTAGTTTAAAGTCTATTTTGTCAGATATAAGAATAGCTACTCCAGCTTGCTTTTCTTTTCTGTTTGCATGGTAAATCTTTTTCCATCCTTTCACTCTTAGTCTATGTGAATCTTTATGGGTGAGGTGGGTCTCTTGTAGGCAGCATATAGTTGGGTCCTTCTTTTTAATCCAGTCAGCCAGTCTGTGTCTTTTGATTGGGGAATTTAAGCCTTTTACATTAAGAGTTGTTATTGAAAGGTGTTGATTTATTCCTAGCATTTTATTGGTTGTTTGGTTGCCTTAGGTGTCTTTTGTTCCTTGCTTTCTGATTTACTGTTTGGTTTCTGTGTTTGTTGGTTCCTTGGGTTGTAGATAGCCTTTTTGTTTGTTTGTTTTTTCTTCATGGATGCCATTTTTATTTTACCAGTGGGTTTTGATTTTTCTTGGGTGTTTATGGCAGTGGTAGTTAGTTTTCAGGAACCAAACCCAGTACTCCCTTGAGGATTTCTTGTAAGGGTGGTCTTGTGGTAGTGAACTCCCGCAGTTTTTGTTTGTCTGAGAAATATACTATTTGCCCTTCATTTCGGAAGGATAGCCTTGCAGGGTAGAGTATTCTTGGCTGGCAATCTTTGTCTTTTAGTATTTTGAAAATATCATCCCATTCCTTTCTAGCTTTTAGGGTTTGTGATGAAAAGTCTGATGTTAGCCTGATTGGGGCTCCCTTATAGGTGATTTGACGCTTCTCTCTTGCAGCTTTTAAGATTCTCTCTTTGTCTCTGAGCTTTGCCAATTTTACTATAATATGTCTTGGAGAGGGCCTTTTTGGATTGAATACATTTGGAGATCATTGAGCTTCCTGGATCTGAATATCTGTGATTTTTCCTATACCTGGGAAGTTTTCTGCCACTATTTTGTTGAATATGTTTTCAATGCAATCTCCGTTTTCCTCCCCATGATTCGGATATTTGAGTGCTTAAGGTTGTCTGATATCTCTCTCAGATTTTCTTCAATGTCTTTGATTCTTTTTTCTTTTTTTTGTCTGCTTGTGTTATTTCAAACAGCCCATCTTCAAGTTCAGAGGTTCTCTCTTCAACTTCGACAAGCCTGCTGGTTAAACTCTCCGTTGTGTTTTTTATTTTGCTGAATAATTTCTTCAGTTCAGCAAGTTCTGCTACATTTTTTTTCAGGACATTGATTTCCTTGTACATTTCCTCTTTCAGGTACTGTATACTTTTCCTCGTTTCATCATGATGTCTAGCTGAGTTTTCTTGTATCTCATTCAGTTTCCTTAGAATTATCACTCGAAATTCCTTGTCAGTCATTTCAAGGGCTTCTTGTTCTATAGGATCTAGAGTTTGAGATTTATTAACTTTTGGTGGTATACTTTCTTGATTTTTTGTATTTCTGGTATCTTTTTTTTGATGTTTTTTTCTTTGTGGCAGGGGGTTTCACAGTCCACCGGTTTGAGACTATTGACTAACTAAGATGTTGCTGTGGTTGCCAATTTGGTATGGCTACCTCCATGACTGCTCATTTGGCCTCTAGTGCCTTGTGTGTGTGGTTGCTTCGGGTCTTGGGCCTCTACGGGGAGCCACCGCTCTGGTCAGCTTTGACTCTGCTGCGCTGCTGGATCACGGGGTGGTACCACAGGGTGTGTGGTCTCTGCTGAGCTTCCACTTCCTGTGCAGGGCTTCTCCCTGTTCCGTGCACTCTGGCCCAGGCTGTTGGATCGTGCAGTGGCGACCCCACAGGGTGTGTGGTTTTTGTCAATTCTCCGCCTCCCTAGCCAGACGTCTCCCCGCTCTGTGCGCACTGGGCTGGTCTGGGACGTGTCTTCTGCAGCACTTGTCTATCAGCTGGGCCTTCAAGACCCTGCTCGGCACCACCTCACCCAGGAAGTCTACCAGGTTTCTTCTAGGCGCAGACGACCGGTCACTCTGGGTGCCTTTGTAGCACTGTGTAGATCTTTCTAGGGACTTATCACCTTCCTTCTGGTATTGCAGTTATTTGTGTGCTTGTCTTATCTCCCATACCAGAGTGTGACCTCCTCCGGGGAGGAGCCCGCAGCAAATGGTTCACCTTTGAATCCCCCTGGTGCAGACCGAGTCTGGTGCCCACCTGTAGTCAGCTCTCCGGCAGGTTCAAGCGAACTCGGGAACTCTCCGACCACACTATTCCTAACCAGAAATCGGTTAGGCGTTTTTCCGAACTGGTGGCCGCAGAGATGGGATCTGCCTCCTGGTAACAGGAAGTTTACTGGGTGCCCGAGCCCAGGGTGCGGTGGAGTGACAGTCGGCCCTGCCTGTACTTCCTTGCCCTCCCGACGCTGGCCGGGGACGCCCCACACCACCAGCCCCGCCAGAGAACCATGGAGGGAGTGGGAGGGAAGGCTGGCCCGCAGGCCCCGGGAAGCCCCGCGCCGGGGCACACAAGGGGGAAGGCTCAGTGAGGAGCCGAGCCGTGTGAAGAGGACAGGCTTGGCCGAGCCGGGCCGGAGCCGCCACCACCTGAGCAAATGGAGGCTGCCCCGAGGCCGGTGAGTGGCCTGGTGGGGCAGGCGGAAGCTGGGCAGGCATCCATCCCCCGAGCAGGGCTGGGCCGGGGGTCACTCACAGGGCTGTGCCGGGTCGGGCGCCTCCCTCTCTGCCTCTGCATTGTCACCATTCCCGTTTTCGGCCGCCGCCGCCTCAGGCTGCTCACTTGGTCCCATGGCGCGGCTCGGGCACTCCCAGGAATCTTCTTTTATGCCGGCCTGAAACCTCGAATCCTGAATAGGGCAGCTGGCCGCCTTCAGCGCGGCCCCGGCCTCCGGGATCCTGGCAGCATCAACAGTGGCCCCAGCTCCGTGTTCCCTGTTTAGAGACTCGCTTTTGCAGCTAAGAAACAGTTCTTTTCCTGCTCCACACTTCAAAGCTGTTGCCTGTAAATGAGGCAGCCTCTCCTGCCAAGGGCAAAGTGGTGGTCAGCCCCCACGACCGGCCACCAGCAGTGGTCCTCCCTTAAGAGATGGCAAGAGGAAGGTCCACAAGTTTCCCGGCTGCCTGAGGCCCAGTGGCCACCTTTTCCACCTCAGCTACTCCGCGCCAACCACCGCAGCCACTGCCATCTTAGGATCTGCAAACCACAATTTAAACAGAGTTGAGGTTTAAAGGTCTACAGTAATTTAAAGTCTCAGAACCATATCTTTTTGGGGATAGGAACCTCAGTGGCCAAAATCAGCATTTGTAGTGACCAACGTGACTCTCTCATAAACATTTCGACTTTCTAAAGATGACTTCACAGAGCAATTCAGAGGAAGATTTGTTTTCTAGCTCTGGGGTTAACAAAACCATATTTGGCTAAATACAGCAGAGTTGAGGTTACATATGTGCTCAAGAAGAAACTTTGAATCTGAACAAGTCAAGGGACCTATAACTTCATCTGAGAGTTAGTCCACGAAAATGCCATATCCTGTTAGACTCCAATTATGGAGGGGGGGAATCAAACCCTTTCTCAGGGAAATTAGATCCACAGGGTTACCATGGAGAAGCAAATTTAGCATAAGGTCAGAATTGGGTTCTTCAAGGTACACATCTTCAACCTCATGGGACTATTAAAAGACAAGGATGACCAACTCAAGCAAGATGCCCAGCAGACCGTTGCCATTGTGCTGGAGACTGTGGGACAGCCTGGCAGCATCTGTGCTAACATAGTCACCATGTAAGACCAGTCTAGGCCCTTCAGAGTGGGTTACAGAGACTGCGGGATACTTAGATGAGCACTTTCATAAGCTTGGGCTGTCAAGAGGCCAGAAGTACAGGCATAGCTTCATGGTTATGTACCACCACAGGTATGGTCCTGGGGCAGCATCTCACCCAGCATGGAAGTCTTTCTATCAACCTAGGTGACTAGGCCAGCATGCACTGCAACACTGGAGGTTGCAGAGCAAAATTCTTGGCCAGATGGCCACCATGCACAATTGGAGCCTCTGATGCATACATTTGCAAATTCACAGGGCTGCTTGGGGTACAGTAGGCACCAGGAATACAGTCTTTGTCCCTGACTCTGGGCTTCATTCTGGGAATGCCACTGAGGGCCAAAGCCCTTCCGAGGATGACATAATGAGGGAAAGACCTGGCCCCTTCCTGCAGCTGGTGAAGGTCAGGCTCTGGCTTACACCCTGTCTTACTATTTGCTCTCAGTACAGAAGTGAGCCCACCTGGGTCTTGATGCTGTAGGTACAGTCCCTTGAAATGAAAAGGCAAAGATAGAAGAATGACTCCAAAACAATTTAAACCCAGCCATTCCCTCTAGATAGTTCATTTAATAAATGCATTTTGTATTTTGACTTTAGGAAGTTAAAATGATTTCAAGCTGATAGCTTGGTTTCTGAACTCTCAGGTTATTTTTTGCAGATGGCCATGGTATCATTTCTACATATATTTTTTTGAACAGTAGAAGATGGTCTCATGAACTTAACAGATTTAAATTTGGCAAAAAGTTACTGGTGGTGTTTGATTCAATAGGTCACAACTTGGCCTTCAGAGAAGTCAGTGTGTTGACTAACGGAGGACTTCTGAGAACCTAACAGTCCTACCAAAAACAGATGCTTTGATTATGCACTCTCACATGTACTCCACCATTTATGGTTTTAGAAAATTCCATGGAGGCCATGGAATCCAGAAGTGAGACAGGTTATTGTGTAAAATAGTCAATACAACCAGACCAGGACTGAAATTCTGAATGCTCTAGCCCCAAATAGACTCGCAGATATGCATTGAGGAAAACATGCCAAAAGCCCCCATAATAAAAGCAGACAGGGAGCCAACATGAATTTTGAGTAAATGGGAATTTGACCCTAGGTACTGTCTTTCGAACTCATCCTTAATGCCTAGCCCAGAGTAACTATAGATTTGATGTCACGTGGCTTCCCAGAAATCATAAAAACATTTTTTGGAGGGTTGCCACTTTGACCTAATTGGAAAATAAAGTAGGGATCATTTGAAGGTGTTTTTACTCATGTGCAATTCTAGAATCATCCTATGCACTTAAGTTAAATTGGTCTTTGTAGCCCAGATTTTGTGCAATTACAAATAAATAGACCTTGTAAGGCTGAGACCAGAACCACAAGATGATCATTTCCTCTTGCTACACCTCTGTTTTACATTAATCACAATTCTTTGATTAGGCGAGGCAGCACACCAGGTCATTTTAGGTACTTCCTGAGCCTGAAGTAGGAGGACAAATAACAGATATTGATCTCTTGTGAAGCTGGCTCTCAACTTCAGGGTACCAGGCCGGTCACAATATGGGCTGTCATGCTGAATGTTTTATAAGGGACTTATAAAACCTTAGATAACTCTTACATGAAATGTACTGTTTAGGGAGATGTTTGTCCTACAACAGTACTATATTATGTTCTGCTTAAAACCTGCTATTTGAGCTACATGCCCTATTGGATTAGGTTTACATTTGTCAACAACTAGAGTCCAGAGATCTATTCCCATGTGGTATGAGTACCTACATGTTATCTGGGCACCAAGGGATGTGAGTTGGGCTGGTTCATTACATTTTCTCCCAAGAACCCACTTGTAGAATTTGTGCTTTCCATCCCCACATACTTAAGTTCTACTAAATTAGAGGTCCTGGTTCCAGAATGAGGTAGGGAATATTTCCACCATGATATACAGTAAGGGTATTCAACTTCAGATTTAAAGTGACCAGGTAGTAACAATGAAGCTCCTTTTGCCAGCAGGCAGAAATAGGTGTTCTACCGGCAGAGGCAACAAGACCTGGTTATTGTTGGTCGTGAGTTACTGCTACATAATAGGGGCAAGAAAGAGGAAATGTGGAACTTGTGGGAGTCACTGGGGCACCCCTTGGTGCTTCCACACCTGGGGAGAACACTGGAGAATCTTAGCCCTTGATCACCTTACCTTTGTCAGGCTATGGTTGCTGCAATTACTGTCAGATGAGCATCTGGGCCACTCCCCCATGCAAATCCTGGCAGAGGGTGAGATTATGAGTAGGGAATTTTAGATGTGGATATAGATACCACACTTCCAGGATGGAAGTGATTGAAAGAAACTAGATTACTGGCATTACCATAACTCCACATAGGAAAATATTGGGGTTGTTTATTACTGACCCAGTTACTTATTCAGTAAGATCCTGCCTCCCAAAGCCAGCAAGAGGTCCAAAGTTATCAAGATGCCCAAGGCAGAGTTTCTCTCTGAAATCACACTATCCCTTGGACCACCACTTCTATATACACTTCACCTTTGAAGATACCAAAGAGATCTCTTGGAAAAGATAGTCTTGAATAGTTCAGAATATGGAGGATTCAGAGGTTGTTTGATATATTTATCCAAGACTGTGCAGCCCAACCACTTCAGAGGAATAGGATAGAAGGGGGATTGAGCAGCATGTCTGTGTCTACAACAAAAGAGGATACCTCATGCCAAGCTGCAGGTTGTGTCCAGTGACTGAGAGCACAGAGGCCATACCATCTTGGCCTGATAGAGGACACTGACAATTCTTGTGCCAGAGCGCCCTGCTGGGGTGGCCAGGGCTTTGTTAGGCCTGCATTGTGGCTTGACTTCTTACACCCAGTCCAGTCTCTTTTCCCTTCTTTTCACAGGTGTTGATTCCTAATAAACACTGTGTGATGGTTATGTCCATCAAAAATCTTGCCTTCTTCATTAAGGACCTGAACAGGAGCGAGTGGTCCAAGGGCATGGAGAAGAACCAGGTGCTGGCCTCTTTCTGAAAACAGGTGTTCCTAGACTCAAAACCTCCTTGTATACCTGAAGCTTGAGCTTGCTTTTCCCTGTAAGCTATCGGGTCCCTGCAAAGGCTGGGACTTTTCTGCACATGGAGACTCCACAGGGTTGTTGAAAATTCAGCCAAGACCCTGTTCCTCAACAGCCTCTCAAAAGCCACAACCAGGAAGAGAAAAACCTGGACCCCTTCCTGCCAGCTGGTGGAGCCTAGGCATTGTCCCACGTCCTGCTTGCTTGCCTGCTCTGGACACTGGTGAAAGCTCAAGTGGGCCTTAGGTTTTAAAGAGAGGGTCACTACTTTTCCATGAAACGTAGGAGCAAGAGTCAAGAGACTTTTTACCATCTAGACCGATATTTTTGAACGTTAATACTTGTTTCCAGGAGGAGAACTAAGATATACTGTGGACTTGAGATTACCTGAAGAATGACTTGACTTCAAGTGGAGGAAGTTACTTTAGCCCACGTTCTCTCTGCCACAGTAGTCTCAATTACTTCAATACTCATGAAGGCATTAATCGGCATAAATTCAAATCTATCCTAGGAAGCCAAAGAGACCAGAGTATATCATGCTGTGTGGCTTCAACATAAGCCCCAGAGACATTTTCATCTCCTGAACTTATTTGGTAGGATAGCACAAGGAAACAAGAATCTGCTTGAGGATTCAACTACGAAGACCTATTCATGGCTTAAAAGGTTGCAGCATCCACCGTTCTAAGTTTTGTGAAAACTCATGACTGTCTTTGGTTTGCTTCAACCCCCTGATAAAATTGCATGTGCACCTAAGCACAATCACATCTTGTTCATGTTCTCTTCAAACACTCAGAGGAAGAGAGGGGCACCTTTTCAGAAAGGAAAAGACTTTTTAACCCACCAGCTAACTATGGGCCGACTCCAATTCATGTTCTGGATAAATTCTAAAGAGTTGATGTGAGCAAGATTTCACTAACAAAGCCTGATGTCCTTGAAAGTCAAGCCAAATGAACTCAAGTTCAGCACTGTATTCTTGGTAAGATAGAACATCTTACATATACAACCAGTTACCACCAAAAAGAAGTTAATGCACAACCCAAGCAGTGTCAGGATTTGCTGTCAGAAGATGACTTGGACAAGGCTAACTGGACCTTCTGGGAGAAGAGTGACACCAAAAACTGCAGCTTGTAAAGACACAGAAGGCCCTTTAGATGGTTTGCCAACATATAACCACAATCCTGGCTGTTGTGATGGCTCTTGGTTGTTTTGCCACATATCTTTGTATGCTTCTACTTCTGTCTTATTTTGAGTTGAATTGATGGAGTCACTGTTGAAACCGAAAGGAATTGTGGAAAGCTTTGAATGAGACTCAAATTTGTGGACTCAATCACTATTTCTGCTCTCCCTCCACAAATACATGGGCTCGGTTTAGCTGAATTACTAGGACTCTCACCCATTTAGTCTTGCCCGTCATGTTCGACTCCACTAGTGCCACAAGAAGTTTTCACCAATAACTTGAACTTACAAGGACAGGTCTACCATTACTCAGAGTGTGACAAGGGTATTAACCCCTAGATTGCTGAGAGGTTACTAGAAGGGTCTTTCCAAACCATCAGTTTCAATGTTTTGGCAATATCAAACAACCCAGAATCATAAACAAGAATGTTCAAAATTCTATTCACTTTGGTGTCTGTAGATGCTGAAACAAATCTACAGCTACTAGAACACAATTTCAATACAAAGGCTTCCCTTGCTAGCTTAAAGATTTCCATTAAGCAAGGGAACCATCCTAGTCAAGAGTAAAGAGGACAGGCCTTGGAGGCCAAACTCAGGTGTAAATCTGTGTTCTTTCCACATTTATCATGTGATATTTGTACAAGTTTTAAGCCCTAAGCCTAAGCTTGCTGATAGGGAAAATGGAATTTCCATACCAGCCCTTACAACTTAGATGGTTCTCTTCTTCTGAAAACAGATCTATAGTAAATACCTGACATTGATTGAATAATGGAAGAAAAGTTCTTTCAAGATTCTACTGGATTATTTACAGTGAGAATATGAACAGATCCTAGTTCGGTGCCAGTGATGACATTAACTGAATTATATCTAGTCTTTCAGACCAGCTAACTCAGCCCAAGTTGGCATCTACCAAAATTGAGTTTTCCCCTTGGAAAGAAACAGTACCAGTGTGGATCCCAGGTTAATTTGAGCCAACTCTGGGGTATGTGGCCTTGTCAAATCACTGCCCCAGTTGGGAAAGTACATGTAGGGTCAGATCAGCTCTGCCTGTTAATATCCCACCACGAATTTTCTGGGCTCAGGTGCCAGAAAGTCAAAGGTAAAGGGATGCCCTGAAAGGACTTTCTTGCTATCTCAAAGTGTTTATTTTGGAGCCTAGTGATTTGACAAACCCTGCTCTGAAATCAGCCTGAAGTACCAATCCTTTGCCAGATCTCAGCTACTAGTGACCATTAAGGGCAAAAGTCTCTAGTATATGGTCTTTGTACAAACCTAAAAGTGTTCCCACCCTGACAGCTAAGCTGTTAGACTTGAAAATTAATGATATCTGAGGCTTCCAATACCAGACAAGTCCCTGATCCCCCAGTGGCTTCCAAAGGACCCTCAGACAACCTGGTGAGGGCTGGCTCAAAGCTTCACACAACAAACTCTCTGTTTGCTTGTAGAGAAATAAGTTCTTGGCCAAGTACTGTCATCCCTGATCCATGAACAGTTTCGAAGAGTAATTTACTTGAATGGCTAGTGGGTATATAGGTAAAATTATATTATTTGCTTTCTTTAGTATGAAATATTTATATACAAAAAAAGCATAAAAGGCAAGGATCTAAAGACAATGGCACAGAACAAGTTGAGTTGTTCTAGAATGGAGCCTACATCTCCACTGTGGTCAAGTTATTGATCACTTTGCTTTAAGAGGTCACAGTATGATCCTGACTGGTTGCCAGTGGGAAATTTCTGTTCTCATAGGAGTCCTCACAGACCCCTAATTTGGTATTGTCCATAGAACGTCCAAGAGGTTTGCAGGTTCACCAAGAAACTAGCCTCTGCTACTGTAAATTTGAGTTAACCTAAGATTTCAATAAAATTGATAATAGAGGTCTGCTCCTTAGCATGGGTTCAGGACGCTCCTCAGAGATCTCCTTTGGGGCACTGAATGCTCCATAGCCAACACTGAAGTAACAGATGCAGGGAGCCACACACATTTCCAGTGAGCAAATATTAGATTATCCTTCGGGTTTGGATTAAAACTAACTACACGAAGAATCAAATTCCTAGACTTAAGTTTAAGCAAAACCACATGTGGTCAAGTAAACTCAAAAGTAGAATGTGGGGAAGCATGGGTAGATGTGAAACTTTAAGATGAATTGACCCTCATCCTGAGCATGAAGACCCTCATTCTGGGCACCTCAAGGGATCTACAGCTGTATTTTGAGTGGAGAAATGCCATGTCTCGTTTACCCTATTCCATGGTAAAAACATTAGGGAAATTCTGATCACACTGGTCAGCAGATTCAGAGCCACCTATAAAGCATTCTGACTCATTCTCAGCCTGATCCTCCAACAACATAAATAGCTCATTTTAGGATAAACCCATGGAATTTGAGTTTGAGAAGGAAAGAGCTCTTTAGTTTGTTCCTGACCTGGGCCACAGAGGCCATGACATAAAGGGGTTTGGCCAGGAATAAACAATTGCAGTGTTTACAACTTCCAGATTTGTAGTTAGCAAATTTTGGCTTAGTGTGTTTTTCTCATCTAATTATTTTAGATGATATTTGAGGCTGGAATTAGAAGCCAAAACACTACAGATAGAGTCTTCTGTTAAGCCTTGCTTAACTTTGTGACAGTGAATTTAGGACCTGGAGAAAATGCCAGTTCTGAGATACCCTTCAGGTAACTGTGACAAGATGGGAGACTCCGGTAACATGGTCGGTTATTCCTCTTGAAGCCTCCTGCAGAGGTCCAGGGATGTGACCAGCATAGATCTCACCGAGTATGCCGACAGCCAGATCCCTTTCCATTAGCGAACAATATTTGATGTCATACTGGGAAGTAAGAATTAATTATTAAAGGCTAGAGAAATATTTCTTGATGCAAGCTTCCCTCATTCTGGCTAAGAATTAGTATTTTTTGTCTAAGTACCTATGGCTCTCTGCTATGCCCCCTTTTTAATAAGTAACACGTTATACAGAAACATGTCTATTTTAGCAAACATACTTAGAACTCAGATCCTTAATTCCAAAAGTTATTTCTCACTACCAGGAATCAGGACATCTTGGAAAAATGGAAGAAAAAGGTGAATAAAATCTTATATGAGAAAACAAATGCTTGGAGACTAAAGGGGAAATGTTTAGAGGACATAGCTTGGAAGTGTTCCTCCTGACAAAATTTGACATAATTTAAGGAAAACACACACTCACCAAAACACCAGACACAACCTGATACAGTATAGCCTTTAAATAAAGCTTTAAAAAAATAAACACTTTGGCAGAAATACAAGTTGAGCACCCATGATTTGAGGATCTGAAACATTGATCATTCACATTCTACAAGGGGAAGATTCCACACCTTACCTCACCTTGAAGGGTTGTAGTCACAACACAGGCACACAGTTTGTTCAGCATCCCCAGGAGAAAAAAGGTCCTTCCCAGCCCCCTTCAGCTGTGATATCTTTTTTGCACACTCAGATTCCCCCACACAAGCACACCCACAGAGGGTAATAAAACGGCACGTGTGTCGGTGGACACACCAACAACGGGTTCCCCACACAGGGCCAAGACCTACGAGCATTACTCCCTTTTGCTCATTCTCTGCTCTTTGGTGTAAAGATCGTTGGAAATGTCAAGAAGGGCTGCAGATAACCCCATGGGTAGCAATGATAAGAGGAAGCACTTATGTTTACCTACAGCACAGAATGCCAAGCTGTTGGAGAAACAGGACAGCGATGTAAGCACGAAACATCTCATGGAAAAGTATGGTGTTGGAATAACCATCATATATAACCTAAGGAAACAGGATAAACTGAATTCTATGCTGAAAGTGAATGGAAGTAAATTAAAAATAGACACTGCATAAAGCTAAAAATCAAGATCTTGATCATGTATTGAAAGAGTAGATCTATCAGCGCTGCAGTGAACATGTGATGCTTGATGGTATATTGATCATGAAACAAACTAAGGTCTATCACAATGAATTAAAAATTGAACAGCATATTTTGTATACAGTTACCTTTGGGCTTGTGTCTAAGGTGCATATGAAACAAATGAGTTTTGTGTTTAGACTTGGGTTCCACCACCAAGATATCTCACTTAAATGCAAATATTCCAAAATCCAAAAGAAGTCTGAAATCTGAAACAATTCTGGTCCCAAGCATTTTTGATAAGAGATATTCAACCTGAATTACACGGATGTTGTGTAAGCCCAGTCTAATGAAAAAACACAACTCCAATATGTTGTATGTTTTGATATGCAACTACTTTGGACTCCTCAAAAAAATTCGAAGCCTTGGGGAAAATCTCATAGAGTATTATCAGTCTCTTAAGATCCTACTATCCACGATACACATGTGGTCTTAAACCTTTAAAGGGACTGTGGAGGAGACAACCACCTTCAAGCAGATGCACTATTTGTCCCCAACACTCCCTCACAACACGGCAACTACCTTTGTCTACACCTCTGCTGCGTCTCCTTTAATACCATGAGAGTCCTCAATATGAGGGCTCCAAAGGGCAGCGAGGACAAGCTCAGCCAAGATTCTGTCCTCCACAGTCTCAGAACTGGTGATCATGAAGCAACAAAACCAGACCCTTCCTGCCAATTGGTAAAAAGGCAGGGCACTGCCCCAAGCTTCGCCTGAGTACTCTAGGCACAGGAGTAAGTCCAGACGGAACTCGCTTTGAGAAAGGCACTCATTGAAGATGAGGCAAAGCAGAACAAAGCTTCAGTAGGAGCAGCCCTTCAAGAGCTGGGGATGGGAGAGAAGTAGAACCCAGGAGCAGCACACCAGGCTTCGCCTAGCTCTCCTACCCAGAAACCTTTCACCATTGCCATCTCAGCACATTCCCCTTTGAAGAAAGGCATCGGGAGGTGCACATATTCCTGCCTCAGGGGGAGTGCTATGGTCTGAATGCATCCCCTCGAATTCAGGTGTTAAAATTTAATGGCCATTGTGATAGTATTAAGAGGTGGGGTGTTTAACAGCTGATTAGGCCGTGAGAACTCCTTCCTCCTGAATGAAATTAAGCCCCTGAAAGAGGCTTCACTTCATTGGGTTGGCTTGCCCTCTCTCTGCCATGTGAGGCCACAGCATCCCTCCCTTGTGGGGAGGAAGCAACAAGGCACTACCTTGAAAGCACAGAGCAGCTCTCCCCAGACAACTGAACCAGCTGGTGCCTTGTTCTTGGACTTCCCAGACTCCAGAACTACGAGATAAGTTTCTGTTTAAGTTGCTCAATCTCAGCCCATTTCATGCTGCTTTAACAAAATACCCAAGACAGTGAGACAGTCTGAGCCATACATACCTGAACTGATGACGCTGAAGAACTGTGCTGCATATTTGCTGTCATATATTAGTTCTCCATTTAAAACAAAGCATTTTTCTATGTAAAAACAAATGCATATATATACACAAGGGTACTTCAAAAAGTTCATGGAAAATGGAATTTAAAGATAATAGAAATCTTTCCATGAAATTTTTGAAGACCCCTCATATACATGCATGTGCAAATATGTGTATTTTTCTAAAGGAGAAAACCATTCTGTTCACCAGAAGCCAAACTTGAGGTGAGTAGTCAGGTAAGAAATAAGAATCTCTTTTTGAATGGGGATGGAGAGGTGGTGATTAAATTGGCTATTTGGGGCTGCTCTTTCCTCATTCCCACTTAAGGGTTTCCTGTGCCCTGGCTACCCTCTGGAAGGGGTAAACACCAGCTCACAGGTGAGTGATATAGCTAATAATGTACTTCCACCCGAGCCCCATGGCTTTGGTTAAAAGGTCACATGTACTTATATACATGCAGCAGTTAAAAATGAGTTGGCTGGTCCACTTGAGTATGTTACTGACAAGGGAGTATTGCGGCTGTTTTCTGGTGGCAGTAGCGTGTCACTAAAGCAGGCTTTTTGATATATTAACTTAATAAAGCAAAAAGTGATAGCAGCCCTTCTGCTATTGCCACACCTTAACTTCTTAAATGCTACTTGGTTTATTTAATTTAGAGAAACTACTGAATACTAGTTTACCATGGCTTTTGGTTTTGTTACAAGACTTCTAACCTCAAATCAGGGAGAGTATTCCCCATCACGTTCAACACATCAGCAGCATTCTCCTCATTGCGATTGGCAGGATAATCCCAGAGGCATCACAGTGACTAGAGATCACACAGTGTTCAGAAAACAGGAATAAAGTCAGTGCAGCTCACACGGTCTGGTTTTTGGAGGAGGGAGGTAGGGAAATGCTGGAATGTCCACTCTGCTCAGTGATAGAGGACGGCAAAGGAGAACATTGCATAGGCTAAACCCTAATCAGCCTCCAGGAATCCATATAGAAAATTTCAGGGCAATTAGGTCTGTAAGATATTCAAGCTAACAGAGCTGTACACGAAGGGAGACTGAGGACTATTCTAAGAGCATCAGAAGACAAAACTGCTCAAATGTCAAGTTTCTAATTCCATGTCACCATAGCCAACCAGCCTCCCATGGTGAGCCAATAAGGTGTTTTAAGAGCTGGTGCCAGCTCTTATGTGAGAACCATAAGATGTAGGGAGGACTCTGTAAACATTCATATTTCCCCAATGGGCAGAAACAGTTGTTCAGGGAGAGCCTTAATGGTGAGCAGTTCAGCAGTGCCTCTGGAAAAGGCTTAAGACAGCAAAGGCTCTTAGTTTAACCTTTCCCCTCCTCAGGCTCCTGGTGAGCTCTTCAGTCTGAAGGCCTTGCAGATATTTCCCTCAAGAAAAGACAAAGAAATCCTACAGTCGTGGCCCGAGTAGTGACAGGGTTTGAGCTGTTAACTCTACCTGGCTCAAGATGTATGTTAAATGATGGTGGCAGGGAGGAGGGGGTGGGGGGAATCTCTCTGGAGACACAGGTGATTGGGTCACCTTGAAAAATTGATCAGGTAGCTAGATCAATCCACCATTAAGGGAAGATTCCTCTAGAAGGAGTTACTCACACAATCCCCCTACCCCCAGACTAAGAACAGTATATTGTGCTTTCCATGTTTGGAAGCCAAATTTAGTGAGAAGACTAACACAGAGAGAAAAGAAGGAACTGGGTGCAAATAGCCAGAAAGGCACGCAGGTGAGGCTATGACCAGATTCAGTTCCCACTGCAGAGTCCCCACGAAGGTCAAATCCCTGCCTGTTCAGAGTTAGCCCCAGTGATTGATGATTACTGGGTCTTTATCCTAAGCCCAGTCATCACAGACATGGGAGCTGATGCATCACAGACATGGGAGCATCACAGACACAACCCACTTCACCTTCTCTGGATTTTGGCTTGAGATACTACCCCTCCTCCAACTCTTATTCCATGACGCAGAATAAAGAAGAAACTCTCAGGGAGGGAGAGAAGAATAGGGAGGGAAAAACCATAGATCAGAGATTTTAAGTAGAGACATATGTCAAGTGACAACATGGACAAGCAACTGGAAAAATACAGAATGTGGGACAGTCTGAAGGACAGTCACTTTCTTCCCAGAAGTATAGGGTGGGGAGAAAAAAGGGAGTCTACTGTTTGAAACACTTAAGACCTAGCAACCAACCACAACTTGATGACCTTATTTGGATCCTGACTCAAGTAGTGTTAAGACGCATATGACACTTGGAATTTGAAGTTTGAAAACTCATGGGTTATTTAATAAGAGATTGTGGTTAAAGCTTTTTTTGGGGGGGGTGTAATAAAAGTATTGTGGCAATTAAAAAGCCCTCTTTTTAGAGTTATGTATACATACTGCACTATTTACAGATTGAGCAAACTGAGGTCTGAAGTTGGCCTCAAATGACTCAAGGATGGTGACTAGGTAGGTGCATACATAATAGCTGTGAGTGGGAACTATTGGTAGCTCCAACCCTCGGATGTTTACATCCTTCCTGTCTGTTCGATATGTCTAAAGTTTTCTGTAAGTTTTTGAACAAGGACAAAACCTCCCAGGCCACCCAAGAGCCCAGAGCAGTTGTATCCCACAGCATTTTGCACAAGTCCTCCAAAATATTTTTACCTTTCCTATAGTCTCTAAATCTGTCATTTCTCAGTTCAGGGAAAGAATGATTTCTTGGGAATTATGGAATTTAAAAATTTCATTCTACCTGAAATTTCACCTTGGACAGATCTGAATGCTTTTGTTGTGTGTGCGTGTTTTTTTTTTTTTTTCCTTCTTCTTCTGGTAATAAGAAAGTGCCCATAAAGCCAATTGGAGGCTCCTGCACATGACAATGAACCTGTTTTTATATCAGGAAAGTTCAGACAAACTAAGGACAGTCACTTCAACATTTACTGTCAGGCTTGTCTGACACAAGTGACCATTAGCAATAAAGTGCCCCCTTATGCAACATGAGGGGGAACCTGCAACCCAGGATGGCACTGATGAAAGCAAGGGGTCTGCCTGACACAGCCAGGCCTCCCACCAAGTCTGCATGCACAGGTAGATTTCAGAATAAAGGTGAGAGAAATGACCACAGAACAATAGCACCCACAAGGACACCCAAGAAAACGCAGATGGGAGCCCTGTCCTCCCTTCAAGACAGACTTCCTTATTCATGCCCCTAATTGCCAAGTCACTTCTGCAGGTTCAAATTCACGATTTCTCAGAGGGAACTGGAAGAGGACCAGTCAGGTTAGTTTGTACTGGCCTTTCCTCCCTCTGCACTGTGGGGTCTGATGTCAGTTTCCAACGTTGGCATCACGGGTGGATGCTAACTCTGCCCTTCTGGCCCTCAGCCTCCCTGGGCTCAGATCCAAGTGCAGTTCCTCACCAGCCTCTACATTCAAGACAATTCTAACAAGATGGTCATGAATTAATAAGCAGGGAAGTGAATGAGGGAAACAAGGTAAATTTTTTAAAACAACTCAAATGACTTGAGTGAAAACCACAAATCATGACCCCCTTCCCCACTAATATGACAGAGCTTTGATAGGCCTGAGGAAGCTCATTGCTGGTTTTTCCCATGAGGTCTCTCAGCCTCCTCCGTATAGCCAGGAGAATGAGAGAAGGAGGGAGAAGCCAGAAAATAGTTTAAACAGCTTTTCCAAGTCAAAACTTAATAGATGCAATTCTTTTCACCTGAAATGAACCCTTTCATTGTCTAATTCTGTCTCAACGTATTATGTATCCTCCTTCTGCAGGGACAAAAATGGTACCTGAGTGTGTAGGGGTGGTGGCTGAGCTTTCCATCTTGCAGAACCAACATGTATGTGCCATAGAGGTCATTACCTGTCTTTTAGGAGCTCCAACTCCAAGCACAGAGGAAACCACAGGCTGCCTGTGACATTGGGAGTCTGACTGTGCAGACCCAGGGGAGAAGAGGGAGGCGGATTGTCTCTCAATGGAGTCACAAAACTACCTTTTGGTATGGGATGGGGGAAGACCTGGGAACATCTCTCAATTAGGAAATCTCTGTGGAAGGATAATTCTAGTGGTCCCCATGGACCACTGGTCACTTATCTAGAATTATATTCTTTTGGTTGTTTGGGTGTACTTAGCCTGTGTTGCAAAGATGAGCATCAAGGTGTCTATAATATATTCCTAGTCACAGGGATGTACACAAAGGTCTCCTTTCTGGCCCTGATGTTCATATGAGCTCACCGAGATGAATGAGGTCCTAAGGCCAGCAGGTGGGGAATGATGAAGGATGTATAAAAGTAACATGTTTTGTGACCAGTAAGTCCTGGACCTGAACCAGGCAAGGGACACCCAGCCTTACCCTACATGGCCTTGTACTCAAGGAGAGCCATGAATTCTTAGAAATCCCATGGATGTTACTGAGAGGTACAGGTGAGGTCAGTGAGGTGTGTTTTTGCCAATTCAAAGCCTGGTCCCGTGGACATGCATGCCAGGTTATAGAATCATGCAGGATTCAGACTGTGGAGAGAAGGCCATGGCCCTTTCAGATCCGTATCTGCAGAGTCAATTGCCAGAGAATTTGGCTGGAATTTGAGTCAGTTCCTCAGTGACCACACTTTGGCAGCGGTTGTCCATCCTCATTCTCTGGTGGGGTAACCACCTCACCTGATCATGTAGTGCAACAATGTATTGATTACAAAGTGGAGCAAAGAACCTTTGTGATGGAAGTATGTTCACCTGCAAGTAGCAATCTCAGCACCCCCGGGGTGGGACACCCTATCACGTGCCTCTAGAAAGGGCAACATAAGAAACACCAGTCACTTTCATGGGATTCTCACTGAGTAGTACTCAACCGCAATCTATCAGGAGGAACCAATGGCATTCTGAAGAGTCATCTGTCTTTCTTTCTTTCTTTCTTTTTTTTTTTTTTAACTTTTATTTTGTCGATATATATTGTGGTTGATTATTGTTGCCCCTTACCAAAACCTCCCTCCCTCCTCCCTCTCTTCCCTCCCCCCCAACAATGTCCTTTCTGTTTGCTTGTCGTATCAACTTCATGTCTTTCAAATTTTTATGATAGTCTAACCCAAAACGTGGGAAAATTTGTAAGACACATGGTGGGTGGGGCTGGTGTAGATCTTCTAAGGTCCTACCTTCTAGGCAGGTGGTCGTAGCATTTAGAGGTGACCAGGGTGAGGAAACTACTTGAAATCAAACACTGTTTCCTGTCCACACCACCGTTGTGTACCTGATATTATAAACATAAGGAGAAAGACAACTTCTTTAATAACAGAGGCTACACAAGGCAGTTGGGGTATGTCTACCAAATCTCTCATCTACGTACTCTCAGAGCTGGTGACCAAGAAGAGGCAAAACCAGACCTATGGCCACTTGGCTAGAACCTGGTACTGACCACAATCCTCCCCTGTCTTCTCTGGACTCTGAAGAGAAAGACCTTCCAAGGTGACACTGCATCAGGACCACAGCTGTTTTGCTGTTACCATGTTCTACCTTCTAGCCTTCTCCTTAGGTAGTTTGAGAAAAAACGAAATACTAGAGAAACCTGTCAAGTGCTTTTGATTTCACTGTGGGATTTCCAACCTCATATCAGGAAGTCAGTCCAGTTCATCCTCAACGTCAGCTACATTTTTCTCATGTTGTTTTGGCATGATAACCACAGAGGCATTAAATCATGACTGAGATCCCACACATTCCTCTCTCAGTTCCTGGAGGCAGTATCTTAAGCAGCATCTGTTCTTGGGGAGATTCTTCACCCTCTATTTCTGGCAAAAGGGGATATCTATACCTGTCTTTCCCAAAGACTAATTCCCTGATAGGTCTCCAGGAATCTAGAGTTGGTACATTAGGGCAATTAGGCTCCTAAGATTCAAGGTAACAGGACAGAAAGTCTTCAATTTCCCTCTACCATGTCTGAGAAGCCATGAATGATGGGTCCGTGGCAGACAGCAGAAAAAAGGATAGCCCTGCCTTATGTCTAGTATCCTAATCCCAAGAAATCCCTTGCTAACAGTCCTGATGAGCCACATGTGGGGGGTTTTATGAAGATGCTCCTAGATCTGTAATTTGATCACCCACAATGGAAAGATTTTTGTGACCATTATGTAAACACTCATCTTCCAAAAAACAATACCCACATCCACACAGACAGCCAAAAAGCAGTCTTTCCAGGAGAGGCTTGATGGCTAGCAGTTCAACAATACCTCTGGAAAGGCTTAAAACAGCAATGAGGTCTTATGTGCCCCCTTATGCATAGAGGGGACTTCACTCTGAAGGCCAGGCAGGCACACCTTCATGCAAAGGAGCAGAAATCAGAAACCCTACAGCAGCATCCTCAGTTGCTCTTACTATACCCTTCTGAGTTTGACTCAAATCTTTGGATCAAAATGGGCTGTGTTGTATGGTAAATGGTTCCCAGGTGTCACTGCTGGGAGAAGGGGCTCACCTGAAACTCGATCAAGTACCCCACCGGTTCATTATCAAGAAAGATTGATCCTTCCCTCCTGGTTTTCCACATGCAGTTTCCTCACCCTAAAACTAAGACCAGTACATTGGACTGTGTTGGAAAACCATATTTAATGGGAAGCCTACTGAATTTAGAGAGGAACTGAGAAAAATGAGACTAATAGCTGCATGTTCAGTAGTCACTGCAAACTTGACGTCTTCAGAGAGTGGCCTTTTGGCTAACTCAATGTCTCGTCTTGCCAAGTTGGTGCCCAGTGCCCTCCTATCCTAACCCCAGACCTCAGCACTACATACAGGTTGGAAGCCATTTATAGGTTCTAGACTTAGGATTCCCCACATTATTCCAGCTCCAAGATATAAATAGAGAAGAGAATCTCAAAATTAAAACCCACAAAGCAAGAATGCCTGTTTATTCCAGGAACTAGTGAAGAACTTTTAGAGAGACATGTGTATGGAGAAATATGGGGCCACTATAAAGATTTGGGACAGCTTTTATAGAGTGGAAAAAGGTATAGCTGGGAAAAAGATGGAAATACCTTGCAAGTTAAAGGGCACTTGTAATATGAGCAAAGCAAATGTGTAGACAATATTGGTCATGATTTAAATAGTATAAGTTATGTTTATGAGAATTTGAAGTTTGACTAAGTTATTTGATAAAGGAGTTTAGTTAACTTTAGTAAAGACTATGATTAGAATCTTAAGTTGTTTAAGAAATACATAAATATTGAGATGTGTATCTCACATATGTGAGATACGTATGTGTATTGAAGAAAGCTGAGGCTTGATGCTTCCATCAGAATGGAGTGGGGATGGGGGGAGGGTAGAGATAGATAAGAAGCAAAACTCACCCTGAATCACAGTGTTGAACACACATCATGCCTGCTTGAGTGGTAGTGCTACTGTTCTGTCCTGCTCTCCACGTTTCTGGAGTTTCCTAAAACAGTTTTTAGAAAGCTCGACCAGGGACCCTTTTTCAGGCTACCCAGAAGGTCAGTGCATGTTGTATCTCACAGTTTTGCAAGAGCCCCAGAAATATTTTTCTTTTCCCTATGGTCCTGTCTCATCCATTTTCTCAATTCAAGGAAAAGAATCTCTTTAGTGCTGCAAATTGGCATCCTACACAAATGTATTCCCTTTGAAAAGTCTGAAGGCTTTTTGCTGACAGGGAAGTGCCCCAAGGGTCAGCTGGAGATTCCCAATCAAGACAACAAGTCTGCATCTTTACTGACAAAGCAAAGGCAAACCAAAGATGGTCATTTCATGAATGTTCAGCATCAGGACTATCTGACATAAGTGACCCAGTGGCAACAAATTGTCTCCCTGTTCAGCAGGAGAGGGATCCTGGGACTCAGGACAGTGCTGACACCAGTCTTTCCTGACACAGTAAGGATCTCCCACCAAGTCTGCACAAAGGTGGATTTCAGAGTCAAGGTGAGCAAGAACTCACCAAGGAACAACAGTGCCCACAGTGATGCCCAAGTATATGTGGATGGGAGCCCTGACCTCCCTCCAAGACAGAAGTCCATATTCATGCCCCCACTTGCTAGATCACTCCTCATCTGAAGACCAAGTTTAGGATGTCTTAGAGAAGGAAGTGTATGTGGGACCAGTCAGGTGAGCTTGCACCAACTTTTCCTTCCTCTGCACTGTGGGGTCTGAGGTTAGTTTCTGATGTTGTCATCTTGGGCAGATACTAATTCTGCTCTTCAGAGCCTCAGCCTCCCTGTGCTCAGGTGCCAAGTGCAATTCCTCACTAGCTTCTACGTTCAAGACACAGCTGCAATTTTCTCTAACACAATGGTTGGGAGTTAACAAGGAAAGAGCAACGAATGCAGGGATTGAAGAGGTAAAACAAGAAATTCCATTGCTTACACTTCAAATAACTCAATTGAGAACAAATCATGACCTCTACCAATGTGAAACAGTTTTGATGGGCCTGGAAAAGCTTAGTGTTGGACCTTCCCATAACGTCTCCCAGGCTTTCCCATGAGCCCAGGAAGGCCAAGGAGGAGGAAGAAGCCAGAAAAGCACATAGTAGCAACTTAAATAGCTTTTCCAAGTCAAAACCTAGATAATGGATATAGTTCCTTCCACCTGAAATGAATTCTCATTGTATAAGAAGACTCTCTCAACCCAAATAATGTGCCTCCCAGAGCTCTGTCCTCTGAAACAAAGAAATACAGCCTGAGTGGTCAAAGGTGGTAGCTGAGCTTTGTCCGGGCTACATGAAGTCAAAAACCCATATGTGCCACTGGGTCATTACCTGTCTTTCAGGAGCTCCAACTCCAAACCTAGAAAAAACCACAAGGGTGTTTGTGACCTTGGAGGTCTGACGGCACAGACCAAGAGAAAAGGCAGATTCTCTCAGTGGGGACAGAAACTCCACTTTCGGGTACTGGAGATGTTCCCAGGCTTACTTTGCTCCCAATTAGAAAGTCTGTTTGGAAGGATAATTCCCAGAGACCTCCAGTCCAATCATGTGTCTGGAATGATCTTTTGGTCATTCAGGTGCATGCAGGACTTGATCCCACAAAGCAGCAGATACCTCCCAGGATGAACATCAAGTACTGTGAAGGGGACAATTCAAGCCCAATGAAGACCCATCTGTACCAGCTACACAGAAACAAAGCCCTAGAGGTGTTCTCGGTTCTATCCTAGGTCTCCCCTTGAAGAGCATGTTCTCCCAATTTTTTTTAAAGGGGAAAAAAGCCCAATGCACCAAGGAAACAGCAGGCCCAGAAAAAGTCATCATGCCAGACTGACTAACAAACAGGCACTTGTCTATTATGTATCTCTAGGGAGGGATTCAGATAGAGGTCCAACTTCTGGCCCTGATGTTGGTATGAGCTCACCTAGACAAATGAGATTTTAAGAGCAGAAGGTGGGGAATGATGAGGCATGTGCAAGTGATGTTAGTTGTGTCACCAATTGGTCCTGAGCCAGGCAAAGGACACCCAGCCTTACTCCACATGGCCTTACGGAGAACCATAAACTTAGGGAGAAAGTCCACAGATGTTTACTGAGAGGTAGAGGTGAGAGAGAGGTATATTTTTGCCAATTTAAAGCCTGGTACTGTGGGCACGTGTGCTAGACCATAGAATCATGCAGGTACAGACAGGGAGAAAAGGCCATGGCCCTTTCAGATCCATACCTGCAGAGTGAATAACCAGAGAGTCTTGCTGGAATTTGAAAGTCAGTCCTGCAGAGGCCAGTCTCAGGATGGACACATTTCATTCTAATGTGGTCACTCTTACCTGATTATATAGGACAACAGTAGGGCCTTGAAAGAAAGTGAGCCGAGATGCCACGTACTGTTCAAGCTTTATTAAAGGAAAAGAATCTGCTGGGCTGAGCTCAAAGTGGGGAACAGCCCTGGGGCTGCCCTGAAAATGGGGGACAGCATTAGGTGTGGGGGTGGTAGAGCTTATATAGTGCACCGAGGGCTGGCTCATACCATCAAGAAGGATCATTACGCTAATGTGGATGGGGTGGAGAACTGCATCCTTGCGGAAGCAAAAGGGGTTTCTGTTTAAGTCAGGAGGCTCCTCCGAAAGGGAAGCGGGGAGAGGAGGGGAGGAGGTGGGTGATGCCATTTTGTACTTGGGCTAGTCTAAAGTGGCGCTGGTTATGTTGCAGATCTATTAGGCTAGAATGGAGGATCAAACAATGCTGACAGAACCCAATTAAGGCTGGTACAACTTAGCCAGGGATTTGGCCAGTCTAGGTTTCCTATCCACAGAGTGGTTAGGGAGCATAACTGGTCACCTTACTAGATGTCATCTTTCTCTGATTTCCATGGACACATTTGACAGTGGCTGCCCACCGGTCAGGAACTCTGCAGTTTACAATTATGGAGGCCAGTGAGAGCCACATTCCCCCTTACCGGCCATCAGCATTGAAGCCACCTGGGTCTATAATGCTTGTCAGAAGTGGGAGAAGGAAAACTCTTGAGTTTCATTAATAAATGTAGACTGAATTACAGAATTAGGAAATTGATTAAAAGCCCTATCAACATGTGTTGAAAGATTTAAGTGAAATGAATAGAAAACCATTTAAGGATCTCAAATATTTATCCCACGTGGTAATCACAAAGCAAGGAGAGTAACCATTACAAAGGAGAGAGATTTAGCTTAACCAAGCAGCAATCTCAGCATCCCCAGGGTGCTGAGATGGGACACCCTGGCCTATGCCTCTAGACAGGACACCATAAGGATCACCCATCACCCTCTTGGGATTCTTTGTAAGGATTCAACCAGAGCCTAATCAGAAGGGAGAAATGAAGAGGCCAGGTTATTTGTCTTGCAGATTATACTGCATTCTGGATTAGCTAGTCATCAAAATTTGAAAAGACATGGTAGATGGGGCTGGTGTAGATCTTCTCTAAGATCCTACCTTCCTAGCAGGTGGCAGAAATGCTTGAAGGTGACCATGGTGAAGACTGTGCTTGAAATTAAACACCCTCTTCACACCAACTCCACATGAACTGACACTGCAAACATGTGGAGGAACACAAACCCTTTAGTGACCAGGAGTTTCAGATGTGGGGGCTGCATGGGGCAGTTGGAATAAGCCCACCCAGGCTCTCATCCACTGACTTTCAGAACAGATGACCGGGAAGTGACAAAACCAGACCTCTCTGTCCAATATGCTAACTCTGGCACTGCCACAGGCCCTCACCTGACTGCCTGCTTTGCGCTCAGAATCGTGTCTAGGTAGACCTCACTTTAAGAGAAAGGCCCTCCTTTCAGGTGAAGTTGAGATTAGAAAGTGGCCCTTTTGCTGTCACCATTTTGCCTTTCAGGCTCTTCCTTAGATCACTTTGAAAATCAACGATACTGAAAAATACGAAGTGCTATTTGACTGCAAGATTTCCAACCTTATATCAGGAGGTTAGTACAGTTCATCTTCAATATGTCAGCTACATTTTCACATTGTCTTGGCAGGATAACCACAGAGGCATTATGTAGTGACAGATCACACACTTTCCAGGAACTGGGAGTCAGTATGTGACACAGTAGCTGTTCTTTAAGACGTTCTGTCATCTTTCATGATTGGGAGGAATGGACATTCCAACATTTCTTTACCTGTCTCTTCCATGGAGTAAACCCCTAATGGGTCTCCAGGAATCTGCAGTTGGTACGTTACAGAAGTTAGGTGATGAGAGATGAAGATTTCTGTTAGCTTGAAAATTTTAGAAGCCTGAGCAGCTATGAATGAAAGGACTGTTTGAGACAAACAAAATAAAGTGGTTTCACTGTGTGTTTAGGATCCTAATCCCAAGAAAATCCATTCCTAACCAGTTGGATGAGCCTCATGGGTTTTTTAATGAAGATGCTCCCAGGTCTGTAACTTGATCACTCATAATGGAAAGATTTGGTGGCCATTATGTAAACACCCTTATCTTCTAAAAAGAAATACCCACATCCACAGAGATGAACAAGCAGTACTCATTCAGAAAGAGCCTTGATGTTTGCTTCAAAATGGAGCAGGGATGGGGGAGAGGGGAGAGGGGAGACTTGAGAGACAATACTCACCAGGAATCACAGTGGTGATCATGGGTCATGCCTGCTTGAGTGGTTGTGCTACTGTTCTGTCTAGCTCTGTATGTTTCTGAAGTTTCCTAAAACAGTTTTTAGAAAGCTAAACCAGGGACCCTTTTTCAGGTTACCCAGAAGATCAGTGCACGTTGTATCCCATGGTTTTTCAATAGCCCTAGACATATTTTTCCCTCTTCTGTGGCCCTGATCTTTTCATTATACCATTTAATTCAAGTAATGAAGAACCTTTTGGGTATCACGAGAATTTCATAGTGACATTCTATGTGAGAATATTACCTTAGATAGAACTCTGAAGGCTTTTTGCTTTGTTTTGGTTTTTGCTACTAGGGAAGTGTCCAGAGGTTAGTTGGAAACTGCTACTCACAAGGAGATCGCATTTATACTGACAAAGCAGAGGCAAATGAAGAACACTCACTTTGTGAACATTCAGCATCAGGACTGTCTTTGACATAAGTGACCCAATGGCAATGACTGGGTGTGCTATCCAACAGGAGACACCTGGAACTTGGGATGTTGCTGCCCCCAGCAGGGAAGCTGCTCAAACAGCCTGGACCTCCTACCAAGTCTGAACATACAGGTGGATTTCAGAGTCAAGGTGAAGGAGAACTCAAAGAACAAGGGTGCTCACAGGGATGCCCAAGGAAATGCAGATGAGAACCCTGCCCTCCCTCCAGGACAGAAGTCCAAATTCATGCCCCCACTCACCAAATTACTCCTTATCTG
The DNA here is from genome assembly GCF_027409185.1 of Cynocephalus volans. Taxonomy (NCBI): domain Eukaryota; kingdom Metazoa; phylum Chordata; class Mammalia; order Dermoptera; family Cynocephalidae; genus Cynocephalus; species Cynocephalus volans. The sequence goes on from NC_084461.1 coordinate 191,247,399, forward strand.
AAAACCAAGTTCAGGATTTCTCAAGTTAGGAAACGTATGAAGGACCTCTCAGGTGAGCGTGCACCAGCTTTTTCTCTGCACTGTGGAGTCTGAGGTTCAGTTTCCAACATTGGCATCTCAGTCAGATGCTAACTCTGTCCTTCCAAGCCCCAGCTGCCCCTTGCTCAGGTGTCAAGTGCAGTTCCTTACCAGCCTCTACATTCAAGACACAGCTACAACTCTGACAAGATTGTCAGGAATTAACAGGCAGGGAGCAACGAATGTACAGAATTAGAGAGGCAAAAGCAAGACCTTTCTTTGCAACTACTATTGAAGAGCCTTCAGCTAGGGCCGAGCCCATGGCGCACTCGGGAGAGTGCGGTTCTGGGAGCGCAGTGACGCTCCCGCCACGGGTTCGGATCCTATATAGGAATGGCCAGTGCACTCACTGGCTGAGTGCCGGTCATGAAAAAGACAAAAAAAAAAAAAAAAAAAAAAAAAAAGAGCCTTCAGCTAAAGTTGATGCCTTGTCTTGCAAAGTTGGTGCCCAGTGACTGATGCTGTCCCATCCTAACCCCAGTCTTCAGTGCTGTATATAGGCAGGAAGCATCTTCTGGGTTCTAGACTTCAAGTAACTAGACTGAGAATCAAGTCATGACCCCACTGAACATGGTACAGCTTAGAATGGCCTCAAAAAACTTGGTGTTGGCCCTTCCCATGGGGTCTCTGTCTTTCCCATGGATCCAAGAGGCCAAGGAAAGCGTGAGATGCCAGAACACTATACAACGGGAGCTTAATCAGCTTTTTGAGTCAAAGCCTAGAATGTAGTAGATGCAGTTCCTTCCACCTGATGAAGTTTTCATTGTCAAAGTCTGTCTCAGTCTAAATATTGTGTCTCTCAGAATCCCCTCCCAGATCAAGGAAATGCCACTTGAGTGGCTGAGGTGGTGGCTGAGCTTTGTCTTGCAATGAACTGAAACCCATGTGCCCAACTGTTAGTACCTGTTCTTGAGGAGCTCCAACTCCAAACAAAGGAGAAGCCACAAGGCTGCTTGTGTCCTTGGAGATGCTATAGAATCAGAAGAGAAAAGGGAGGCAGAGTTCTCTCTATTGAGAATTGGAGGTTCTCAAATTGCCAGGTTATCTCCCCTTTCAACTTCAAAGAATTCCATTACAAGGATAATTCTGTCCCATGGACCTCCTGTTCAATTGCTTTCTAGAATTTTTTTTTTTTTTTGGTTGTTTGCGTGCACACAAGTTTTGAGCTCACAAGAAGCTGACATCTGAGATGTAGAGGGTAGTTCAAGCCCAGTGAAAATATCACAGAAACAAAGCCCTGGAGGTTTTCTCAGTTCTCACTCCAGTCTCCCCTTGAAGAGAGTCTTTTCCCAATGTTCAGAAGAGCCAGTAATCCAACACACTTAGACAAAGTCTTCATACCTAGTAAATAGGCATTTGTCAAATCTTCTCCACAAATCTAGGGTCACATTCAAGGAAAGGTCTGTTCTAACCCTGGGGCTGATATGAGCTCAGATAGAACATGAGTCCAGAACATGAAGAATGAGGGAAGCATGACTAGACCAGCTACATGTCCACGTAGTCCTGAGCTTAAGTCAGTCAAGGGATGTTAAGATTTACATCTGGTTGCTGCAGAGTGTCAAGGCCATACTCTATCTGGCCTTGTTAGTAAAAAGAGCCATAATATGCTTTGAGAATTTAAGCACCTACCAAGGCGGAGATTAGATATCACCGCAAAATGTTCTTGCCCATTTGCAGCTTGGTCCTACCCACATGAGTGCCTGGTCCAAGAATAACACCATGGGTTCAGATGGGGGTCAGAGGAAGCAATGACTTTTAGATACAGCCATAGCTACAGAAGAAAAACTGGAATTTGAGGGTCAGTCCTGCAGGGTGCACATTTTCAGAATGAATACGCACTGCAACTCTTCAACTTGGTCAAACAACTCATGTAACCATACAGGTTAACACTAGAGCCTAGGATTGAAGGCCAGACAATGCCAAGAGACCTTGACTAAGTGTCTCAAGTTTGGGAAATCCAGCGGATCAAATCCCTGGCTTATGAAAGGAGGTGGCAGGGAGAGTAATTGATTTCATTACTTGACATCCTTCATATTGGTCTCCGTAAGACCATCTACTGGTTTCTGCTGCCATGGTAACTCAGTTCATGGCCAAGACTGGAGAAAAATAAGATTCCTCATTACTGACTAACAGTAACTAAGCCTCCCTAGGAAATAACAAGGAGTTGACTAGGGAAGTGGCAGAAAAAATTCTTCTGGGTTGAGTCCTCTCTCATTGAGTCATTTTTTAATTTAACCAGATAGGTGTTAATCATTATCACCACAGTTCCATACACTTTGTAGTTTATTCAAAGAGCACAGATCCTGGGGCAACAAACCCACATAGCACCCACAATGATTTCCAAATATTATTCCACACCAACAGGGACGAAAACCATTTAGACAAAAGGCCAATTGTGAGTTTGGAGCAGGGAAAGCCCAAGGTGAGCATGGATAATACTGTGCCATAAAGCACAGAAGTTCACAAACAATATTGGGTAATACAAGTGATACAGTAGCCAACTTGAAGTTGTTCCTGCTGGACAAAGATAACCTTAGAAACAGGTGATCTTAGAAGTGAACTGTAAAAGTGATCAAGTCTATGGTGATATTCAAAAGGGAGGGAATAATAAGTGTATGCTTTAAGTAACAAGTGTATACTGAATGACAGAATTAGAAATATTACTTTCCAATAATTGATTCAAGGAAGAGTCAATGTTAAAAGACATGGGTGAATTAGGTAAACCATTTAAGGGTATCAGATATTCATCCCACAGATTAATCACAAAGGAGAAGTACTTTCCCGATGGCTGTTCATTTCAACTAAGATCAAGCTCTGTCACACGAGTAGTGATATCCTCAACCCCTGCCAGCATGTACATCTAGACACTATGCCATAGGAAATACCCAGCTACATGGGATTCCTGTGAAGAAACCAATGACTTTGATAAATCTGGGTTAGTTGTCTTGCAGGTTAGCCTTCATTCTTGAATTAGCCTATCATGAAAATTTCAAAAAGTATGGGGACAGGGCTTGTACAGGTCTTCAAGGTTCTTCTTACCATGGCCTGGAAGGCTTGTTTGGAGGTGACTTTTGCAAGGACTCCACTAGAAATCAGACATTGCCTTCCTCCACATGTTCTAAGGGTCAGCTCCATGTGGAGGTGGTATGACAGGGACAAATTCACAGGTGGCATAAAGTTCCTTTTGCAACTTGGGCTCTATGACAGTTTGGGGTATGCAGCCTCCACAGAACAGACGGGGTATGCCTTTGCTGTTCAATTGCCTCTCAGATGAGAAAAACCAAGAAGTGGGGAACCCAGGGTTTTTCAGCCTGAGGAGACCAGGGGGCTCTCTATCCCCATCAACTCTGCTTTGCACAGAAATAGGCCCAGTTATGCCATGGATTGAGGAGAACAGAAGCATGAAATAGAATACAGGCCATTGCTGGAGGTCACATCCCTTCTCAATGCAACAACTTGATTTTCTACAAAATTTGCCTATAATATGGTATATGGACATTTTGTATGATCAATGATCTTAGCAGGAGTATTATACTTGCTCTTTTTTCAGGGCATCTTGCTATATTATTCCTATAAGTATAAGGCAATGGTCTTTTTGTGTGGAGCAGATTAAGAAACAAATGTATCTTAGCATGAGCCCCCCAGAGCATTTCCTCCAGGGTGGCCAGTTGGTAATTGCAAGGACAGAGGCAGAAGCAGTGGTGACCACAGCCAGTGTGGCTTAAGCTGTTTCTGAGACATAGCACCACATATATCATAATCCTCCAGTGCATTTCTGCAAGGACAGCTGTGACAAATGGCAGCAAGAAGCCCGTGGGAGGGGAACAGCATTGAGCAATATCTTACATCCAAGACAGGCTACAGAAACCACAAGGAGTCTGAAGACAGCTCCAAATATGCAGGAGCCACCATAGTGCTGAGAAACCCCATGGTGGAGGGGCTTTCTCACTTCTATCCAAAACAAGAACATATTATTTCAGGTGTATTTCTTGGCCACATGGTCTGGATTGAACAAAGTGATATGGATCCAAAAGAGGATAACCCTGAATGGGCATTAATCTATCCAAGAGAGTACTTCAAAGAAAATGGGTCCAACAGTAAGACACTATGAAAACATGGCCAGCTCAGACCAGACAGCATCCCAAGAAGGGAAGAAGAGCAGCTATATGGAAGAAATGGAAGAAAGGTCATTTCATCTCAGTCCTGATTCTTTTTCAAGGAATCTGGATAAAAGCTTTGGGATATCAGACCACCCTCACTGGGGATACCAGGCTTCTCAAACAACTCCATCTGCTCTAAAGAAGTGGGAGTTGTCATCAAGGAGGGCTCTTGGCCAATCTGGGCACCACAGTTGACCAGCAACCAACCTTTCAGAGTGTGGGAATGTGGATGTACAACTCTGAACACTGGGGGACGCTACAAGCACAGCTGGAAATGGACACAGAGGCATGGCTATTTCAGCACTATGACCGCAGCCATTCATGTACCTACCACGGCCTACCTCTCTCCTGCATGATGACCCAGGTAGATGCCCCATTCAGACTTTATCTCCCACGCAGAGCTGCCACAACTAGAACAATTACCATTTAAAGTGCAGACCAGATGGCCAGGGTGTGTCCCACCTGATGGCACCACTCCTGACTTTATTCTCTTCACTCTATTCCAACTCAGCAGCAAAGATGAAGGCAGCTTCTGGAGCAGTCAGTCAGCGATTCTAGGCAAGTATGAGGCTTTGTAGACCACACCTTTTCTCCTGCCATGGTCTTAGCCCCAGGAAGGGGCTGCTCTTAATGGCATTGCCCAAAACTGAGAGCAAACCTGTAACTGGCTAACTGCCCCATCTGTGTGTGGGTCCTTCTTGGCCATAATCCCTCATCTCCCAGGCTCTAACAACAACCCATGGGATGTTTAAAAAGTGACTTAAATCATTTAATGGGTAATACTCCCGATCACACTAGGAAGCAGAGTTGTCATTACAAGGACATTTTGCTATTCATAGTCTGGTTCCTGTCAGAACATGTGCCCCTGCTCAAGAAAACTTCATAAATTTAGAGCTCAAGAGACAAAGACCACTTTGGTTCCAGACCCATGCTAGAGAAATTAACCATCAAGTTAATGGAGCTGGGGATGGGTAGCATGCATACCTTTACGATTTATACTCTGCCTAATCTTACTTGGCTTTGCCCACAGCCTCACCTAATTTTAGGAAAACAAAAGCCCCAAACTAATGCAAAGCCTTTATGAGGCTGGGTCACGTTTCCAAAGCCCATCCTGGTCAAATCATTAGGCCATATGGACCACCAGGACAGATCCTATTTCTTTTCTTGGTTTAGGACCAGAAAGAGACACCCAAGATGACTTTCTTACAACTAATAGAAGGAGACGTTATCGGACATAAACCACCTGAGTGGTAAACTTCATCTTGGCAAGGTGTCCAGAAAGACATTTATTTAATGGGTGCTTTTTCCAAGAAACTGAACTGTATGAGGCAAAAATACCTCCTGAGAAGTGACCATATTAATTCTTTAAGGATGTTTAGGCAAAGACTAGCATCTACCTAAAACATGCATTGTTTTAAGATTCAGTTTAAGAATCAACCAACTATGCCACAACATGCTATAGATCCCCAGCTTTGTAGAAACTTTGCTTGCTAAAGAAAGGAGGGAAGTAGAAAAAGTGGTTTGATCCAATCACTTCGAGAGTCTGGGATAAAGCAAAGAAAACCCAACTCTGGGAAACCTGTGCTCTCCACTGTGGTGGATGCTGTGACGTGATACTCAGATCCCACTTACGTCCTTTGTTCTGATGACTTCACTGCTTGTAGTCAGCGTCTTTGGGAGACTGTTTTAGCTGGAGTGAGATGCTTCCATCTAGGTTACACCCACTTCCTGACATGGCCCCAGACAGTGACTAATCACAGGACATCGAGGTCCAATGCTCTTGCGCTCACCTTCTGTCTGCTCAATCCAGCTTCCTTCTCTTCATTTCCACAGGTATCAATCCTCAGAAAACTGGACAGCAGATAAATAGGTAGAAGGCATTAGGGCCTCCATTTGAGGGCTCTTCATGATGAGCAATGTGTGTAGAAGGCCAAGCAAGAGCCAGCATCTAGAGTACCAAAGCCAAAGTTCTTGGTACCTCTTCTGTGAGACTTTAATCTCAGGAATTGCCAGTTGAGCATCCTAGGACACCCTGGAAAGCCAGAGCTGCAATGTATCCATGAAGTGTGTCTATTTCTGTTTCATCCAAACCAGATCAGGCTGTACACACAGCTGTAGCAGAGGGGCAACCTGAGCAGCCTCAACATACAATATATCTGCATAGATTTACATGAATTCTTTTCCCACTTCAATAAGATGGACTTCTAGAAGCTTGTGTCAAAGACAGCTACCCAAGCTACTTGGCATCCTGCTGAGACTAGAGATACCAGCATTGCAAAGTTGTGCTAACATACATACATCACTGTCACCTGTTTGTCCCAGAGCACTTAAGCCACCCTCTGAAGGAACTGGGAGGGAATGGCAACAACCTTGTCAAATGGCTCCTGGGGCCTCACAAGTTCAGTTTGATGAGGTGCTGGTACACGGGGCATCTAAACCTGGGAATCTGCAAGTTAAAGGATACCCACCTCACTGTCCTCCTGCTTGGCCCTGCACTGCTGCACCCATCTCAGGCTCCTTGGTCTTTCTGAGGTCATTTCTACACTGGAAAAACATGCTGGGGCACCAGTGGGATTGAAAACACTGGACTGTATGAGCTGCCCCCATTCCTGTTCAATGTAGTGAGCATGTGGATGGATACCGTAGATTAATTTCAACTGGAATGTATCCACAGGCAAATCAAGTTGCAAGTGTTGTTGCAGGTAGATGTGCAGTTGAGCACATGTCTCTGCCCATCCTTGTGAAACAAGTGCAACAGCTTTGATGCAAAAAGGCATATTACGAACAGCAGAAGGTAGAACTTAGCCAATTAGGAAGTCTGATGCCAGAGAAAATTATTGCATTTTGATGGGGATTGCACTAAATCTATAGATTGCTTTGGGAGATATGGACATTTTCACAATGTTAATTCTTCCAACCCAAGAGCATGGAATGCCTTTTCATCTTTGTGTCTTCTTTCATTTCTTTCAGTAGGGGTTTGTAGTTTTCATTGTAGAGATCTTTCACCTCCTTGGTTAAATTCATTCCTAGGTATTCTGTTATTTTTTTTGTGACTGTTGTAAATGAGCTTACTTTCTTATTTCTTTGCATTAGCTCATTATTGGAGAGTATAAATGCAACTGATTTGGGGGTGTTTATTTTGTATCCTGCAGTTTTGCTGAAATCATAAACCAGCTTTAAGAGTTCTGATAATTTTTAGGTTTTTCTATATATTGTATGTCATCTGCAAATTGGGACAGTTTGACTTCATCTTTTGCAATCTGGATGCCCTTTATTTCTTTCTCTTGCCTGATTGCTCTGGCTAGTACCTCCAAAACTATGTTAAATAGAAGTGGTGAGAGTGGGCATCTTCATAGAAATGGAAAAAAATCTTAACATTCATATGGAACAACAAAAGACCCCGAATAGCCAAAGCAATCCTGAGCAAAAAAATAAAACCAGAGGCATAACACTACCTGACCTCAAATTATACTACAAAGCTATAGTAACCAAAACAGCATGGTACTGGCATTAAAATAGACACTCAGACCAGCAGAGAAGACTAGGGAACAGAGAAATCACCCCTCAGGCTTACAGCCATCTGATATTCGACAAAGGCAACAAAAATATACATTGGGGAAAAGACTGCCTCTTCAATAAGTGATGCTGGGAAAATTGGATATCCATCTGCAAAAGAATGAAACTAGACATGCACCTCTCACTATATACTAAAATCAACACAAAATGGATTAAAGACTTAAGTATAAGACCTGAAATTGTAAAACTACTAAGGGAAAATATAGGTGAAACACTTCAGGAACTAGGTCTGGGAACAGACTTTATGAACAAGAGCCTGAAAGCACAAGCAACAAAAGAAAAAAACAGATGGGACTATATCAAACTAAAAAGCTTCTGCACAGCAAAGGAAACAATCAGAGTGAAACAACCTGCAGAGTGGGAGAAAATTTTTGCAAACTATACATCTGACAAGGGATTAATATCCAGAGTCTACAAGGAACACAAGCAATTATACAATAAAAAACCAAGTAACCCAATTAAAAAATGGGCAAAGGAGCTGAATAGACATTTTCAAAGGAAAGCATACAAGTGGCCAACAGGTATGTGAAAAAATGCTCAGCATCATTAATCATCAGGACAGTGCAAGTTAAAACCACATTGAGATATCACCTCACCCCAGTTAAAATGGCTATAATCAAAAAGATGGAGAATAACAAATGCTGATGATGATGTGGAGAGAAGGGAACACTCCTACACTGTTGGTGGGACTGTAAATTAGTACAACCACTATGGAAAACAGTATGGAGGTTTCTCAAACAACTATAGATAGATCTGCCACATGATCCAGCAATCCTGCTTCTGGGTATATACCCAGAGGAATGGAAATCATCATGTTGAAGGGATTCCTGCAATCCCATGTTCATCACTGTTCTGTTTACAATAGCCAAGACATGGAACCAACCTAAATGTCCTTCGACGGATGAGTGGATAAGGAAAATGTGGTATGTACACACCATGGAATACCATTCTGACAAAAAAGAATGAAATTCTGCCATTCGCAACAAGATGGATGAGCTTGGAGAAACTAATGTTGACTGAAATAAGCCAGGCACAGAGGGAAAAATATGGCATAAAAATACTCATAAGTGGGAGCTAACAGAGAAAGAAGGAAGGAAAAAAGACCACAGTGGTGTGTTGGACTTGCATAGGGAGAGAACATACCTAGGGATACAAAGTGGAGTGGGGGAAGGAGGGATGAGGAAGGAGGTTCGTAGTTAATTGGGTAGGGGACACAGGGTACAATCACAATTTATGCTAATGGGCATGCTGCCAGTATTGATCTGGCCATCACATCTTGGGAACGAGTGGTGATGGTCAGCTTTGTACCCCATGAATATTCATAATCAATTAAAAAAACTTTAATAAAAAATTGATCTGAAATAATTGAAGAAAAATACACACATCAAGTCTACACTCAGTATTGCAGATATTCTGGCTTAACTCACTACTTGCAGGAATTGAAGCAAGAATTAACACACCAGAACTTAAACATTAAATAACATCCCAGTAAAGACAGAACACAGGGCCTCTCCCTTTCCATTCCCCACCCCTACTCAAGACCTCACTGGTGTTTGGACCATAATTATGGTCTTCTGATGCACAATTGGCTGACCTATGACAATTCTGTCTTGAGACAATTTGGACAAAGAGAACCAGTAGTGGGTACCGGAGGATGAGAAAAAAAAAAAAAAAAAAAAGAAAAGAAAATTATTGCAATCAAAGTACTACATAACACACTTTTTTTTAGTATCCTTCTTTCTTTCAACTCAAGATGCTAGGGCTCCATTTAGGTACTGTTAATTGAATGTATACACAGTGTGTCCATGATCTAGGTGCCAGAATCTAGAAGACGTAAGCGCTCAGCATAGCCATTTTCTGAGCTTCTGTTTACACAGTTTCCTTTTCATTTTGCATCAGTATTTCTTACTCCTGGGCAATATGAATTGGAAGAGTCACTTCATTTTTGGCTGTAGTGAAATGAAAAAGGATAGCAGATTTTGGTATCACCACGCCTGGATGGATATCCAGGGTCTTCCATTAAAAGTCTAAGAGAAAGGCATTTTGATCCATTTTCCATACAGGGAAAATGGAGATTCAAGGTCACCAATATTAACTACTTAACTGACTGGCAAGGGTACAATGAGGTACAGAGTAGCTAGGACAGGGCCTGGCTAGCTAGTAGAGAGAAGCTAATGTTTGCTGTGCACACTGGAACTTGTAGCATATTCTAGGTTGTGAGAACAGCAGCCTTACCTTTCGTTCTCTATTGGGAGTCGTAGAGATTGAGAGTGAGTTTATGGTAGCAGATATTGATTCTTAGCCCCACTGTTTAATTTAGGGGGAGGGAGACAGAGATCATCTGCATTCTGAATGTTTGTCCCTTGGCAGTTATGCTGAACGGATCAAGGCACCACTTCTTCAGTCCTTCCCATGGACCCAGCTCTTTTATGGTCCAAGAGTTTCCCTCAGAGAACCAGGCTGGATCTGTAGAGAAGCTTGGATTCCTCTTACCACCTAGTTCAGCCTCTTCCTTTGCAGCTTCCTCATTCCAGCTCTAAGCCTGTACCCAGAAGCTCCAATAGCTGGTTTCTCATGGTTCTTCAGACCTCAGCTTGAATTATTTCTTGTATTCATGGAGACCAGGAGCAAAGGCTTGAGGCAGAGCATGGAAAAGGTGGCCCTCACCAAGCAAAGGCCAGTGCTGAAGGAGAGCACGGACCACTCTTTTCAGTGTTGGAACTCAAGGTCTCAGGGCTGTTCTCAGAGGGAATAAGAAAGTCTCAGGATCTCACTTAGCCAACAATGATTTTATCCCAGGAGCGAAAGCAGAATATAAAGGCTGAGGAAGAAATATCTTTGATTACTCTCCCTTTTCTCGGCACATCCCCAAATAAGTAAGAAAATCAAGAGGGAGCTGCATGGCTATGTTTAGAAGATGAATAGAGATGCAACAACATAATCTAGCCAGAAGTGGAAAGAGTCCTAAGGTAGGCTTCTAGAGAAGCATCCAGTGACAACTTTGTGCAGAGAAAAACTGGGGTCACTGAAGGATTTCACCTAGTCACAGGTAGGGTTATTTAGCACATACATGCTATAGCCAATAGTCTTAGTCCATGTCCTTAAGCAGATATTCAACCCCTTCTGAGCCATGGGTGGTGGAGGGAGTGGTTACATCTCTATGTCCAAGCTCTGGATCTAAAAATTACACCTTTGAGTTGTGTATTCTTGCCTTTCATGTTTAGTTCACCACAACTTTCCTCAGCATGGTCTATATTCTTACCCAAATTACATAGTCAAGTCAGAAGGCATACTCCCCTAAGAGCTTCATTGCTAGTACATATTTCACGTGATATTAGCCCAGCTCCAGGCAACTCAGACTGGCTAAGTCAAGTGCATCCCATGATCATAACGCTCTATCAAATTGTCTCAGCTCATGGCATACTGGAAGGATTTAAAGTCACATCAATCTTCAACATGATTTATCAAACCATTCATTAGAAAATTGTGTTAGTTAAGAGAACAGCCATGTCTTACTGTGTTATAGCACAAAGGAGCAGTCATAATATTCTAAATAGCATCTTAAAAAAAAATAGCATCTGATCAACACATTTACATGAACTAAAGCAATGCTGGAAGTACCATCTGTTGCTGACTAGTAGGAACAAGCTGCCTGGCCGAACTGCCTTTCTAGAATAAGATAACTAATCCTGTTTCAGTGATCACTGGAGGGAAGAAACTCCTTAGCAGCGGACCTTGAAGCCATCGTGAGAAGCGTTTATAGTTTCATCTGAAGAGTCTTATCTGTACAGATGTTTCTTTAAAGACACACGAATAGATGGGTCCTATTGCTGAGGATAACCCACAAAAGCAGATGGATAACTAAGTTGCTTCAACTCTTGAGGTCCTTGTGAGTTGTTTCGTTTAGAAACAGATTTGATTGATGTGATTAAGAACCTCCCTTTTGATAGGATCATCTCCCTGAAAATAAGTTAAGGAAGCTTAGCCATCTAAAGGCCACATGGGAGAAAGGCAAGTGGTCTAACTCCCAATTGTGCTGTGGCATTACTATCAAGCTTCTGAGCCCCTTTGGGAAGGAAGTTCTCCCAGGAATTTCCATAAAAGCAAAAAACAAAAACAAAAAAAAAACACAAGACATACCCCAGAGAAGAATTAACCTGGACAGGGTACAGTTCAGTGGCAAGGAGAGCTCGAGTGGGGCTGGTGAGGCCAGCAGGTTCCTAGCTTTCATGTTCAGCTTTCCTTCAGGGAGTGAAGTGAAGAGAAGCAGAGGCAGCAGAGGGGGAGTCCCCCAGTCCAGAGGCTCCTTTTTCAATGCATTTCCTTGGACAAACTTCACACTGATCACATGCTATTTGCCGAGCATACCATGTCTTAGGTCCATAGGGCAGATACACATCCTGCTCCCTCCTCCTGGCCTCAGCGAGAATGACGTTTTCACCCACTTCTGTCAGCACCAGAATCGGTCAAGGATTCTCCATTAATACCGTACCCCCTTTACTAACGAGCAGCTCAGAGTATCGGTTGCCCAATAGGAGATTCTTCGGAGAAGGGAGTGAATTCTGACAGCAATGGCAGATGAAGTCCCGCTCATTTTGGAGGCTTTCTGCTCCAAATGGAGCCGTATGCTCCCAAATTGCTCAAGTAAACCTTCTCGGATAATAACTTATTCCTAGTTCAATGAAGTTGTTCTGCAGAACAAATGGAAGTTTCCCTAAGGATTCTCTTCGTTGCCAAACTGCCCCAAAGCCCGGGGCTCTTCTACTGATGTTTTAGTTTACTGGTGTTCTTGTTTGCAAAGACCTTAAAGTCCAATGTACAAAATTGACTCTCCACATTTGTGGCATAGATTTCTGGGTAAAGTAGGATTAAGGGAGGAAAGAAATCACTGCTGGCATCAGCCAAGATCAATACAAATAAATTGTTTGTCTAAAAAAGGAAAAAAAGTCTTTTCATAACTGTGCACAAAGACTGAAAGGCATCCATCCCATGCTAATAAATCTATTTGGGTTCTCACACCCGAGGGACTCTGTGTTCAAATCTCAAAGTGCCTGTGGGGTTAAACTTTGCTAACTTCCAAAGCAGCAAGTTTCAGCTGCCAATTGGCACTTTTAGGCCAATATGAGGAAGCAGCAGAATGTTGCCCCCATGCTCTTGCTCCTCCAGCTGAGGAAAGAACAAAGGACCTCAAGGGTCTGGGAGGCAAGAGAAAAAAGACAGGAGTGGATCCCCTGGGTGAAGAGGTCAACATGCTCACGTACAGTTCCTTGTGCTTGTTGATGGTTGGTAGGAGCCAAGAAATACATTTCTATCGTGTTAAGTCACAGGTTCGGAAGAGCTTGTGACATTTATTTATCTGGAAAAAAAATAAGTCCACAGATAGATCTGAAGTCAAGCTTCAGAAATAGAAATCTAGAGGTAAATGTGAACAGCAGGGATATAAAACTAGAAGGAAGATGGAAAAGAAGTTCCAGAAAGCGGGGAGAGAAACAGCTCTAGTCCTCCCTGCCCCCCACAGCCCCAAAGCCTATGTGAAGAGAATGGAGGAAAATAGGGAGAAGAAATGCCTGAAGACCAGCGCTGCTCATGGCTGGACACCAGGCATTCCAACAGCTCTGGGTCCCCACTCTGGGGAAGAGTTAAACATGAAGGACTGGGAGAGGATCTTATGAGCATCCACTCCTCAGGTATCCAGTCTCTAGAACAGAGAGCAAGTTTGAAATCTTTGAGACACAACCTGTCCTCTCAAATCAGCCTCAGGGGGGATGCTCTCTCGATCTTTGTACCTCCTATGTCTGATTGCTTTGGCATTTGAGTTTAATCCTTCCTTTCTAAGCTGGTGCAAAACAAACACTATGCTCCCTCTCTTCTTTAGAGATAGGGATCCCATCTGTGCCCCCCCCCACACCCCCCCAGCAGCAGGGAAACAGACTTTTGTTCTCCTGGGTCAGGGAGGAGTCACTCGAGGTGGCCTGCTCCCAAGCCCTTGCCCTCCTCTCGGTCCTGAATCCAGAGGCTGGAGCCACTGTCAGATTTCATTAGAGGAGCGGGGCATCTTTGCTTCCATTCTGAAAGTGGCAGACATTGGATAATCACCACCACAGGGAGTCAAGGTGGGGGTGGTCACCCTGGACCAAGCATTCAGGCTCATTAAAGCCAGATCCAGGGATCTTACTTATCCCCTTGCACTGAGCAGTCATGACTAGCTTTGTTCTGGTCCTTCATTGGGGCCCAGAAACTAATTGATTTTGGGCGTGAAGGGTCCATCTTGCTGAAGGCAGAGGCACCATAAGAAAAAAAAAAAGTGAAATAGGGAACAAAATAAATCAAAGTTTCCCCTCAAAGTTGTCTTTCCTAAGACTCATTGTTTTGGGCTTTACTCCTTTTCGGGTGTCAGCCTAATCACAACAAGCTTGAAGAAGTTTGAGTTTCTAGTTGGTTTGGTCATTTGGGTTATAAAGAGCCCATTCTAGGCCCAAAATATTAAGATTAGCAGACAATAAGCTCAAGTTTGGAGGGCATAGACTTCAGCTACACATGTTTGGGACATCTTGTGTTCCTAGCATTAGTAATCCAGTGTAGCACAGTGACCAGGACACGGTGACCAGAGAAGGCAGCCAAGAAACCAATACACTCATTTTCCAAGCACAGAAGATTCCAGAAAGGAGATTCACATTGAACCAAATGCACCAGTTCCACCAGCTGGGCAGCTACAGTTAAGTTTAAACAAGTTTATGACAAGCCTTAGCTTTTCTGGTGTCCAAGAAGAAAGTACCAGTGCCTCTTTCTATTCTGTCCCCAGGGCATGCTAGACATTCGTTTTTTTGGAAGGGAGTGGGAGGCACAAGTTTCGTAAGACATCCCAATAGGATTACATATGGCTCCCCTAATGAAGATTTGCAGGGATCTCTATAAATGAGTATTTTGTACTCAAATTCAGCCACAATAGAGTCTTAAGTGACCTTCAGAGAAAGGCATCATGCTGGCCAAGGTTGCAAAGCTTCCTCCAGAAAACAGAGGTAGGCAAGCTGAAGCAGTCACCACACTCCAAGTGGCCAGGATGGCTGGTATGATGACTGCAGCCCTGGAGGCAAGGTCAGCTGCAAGCAGGAAGATTTTTTGTTCCTGCCCTGAGTTCTTGACCCAGGGAGCATCTGGTTCCAGGTAGTGTGGGGCCTATGATAGCCTTTTCTCAGAAGAGGGATGGTCTGCATGCAGTGAAGATTCATCATGGACAACCTTGAATGACCAAACAATAGGAAGACAGTTGCCCTTACCTGTAGTGAGTTTTCCACCCCCACGCCTAGAGTTCACAGGGAGAGACTAGACTCATAGAGGGGCCAGAGGAAGGACTTCAGAGCCAAAGGCAGCCCCAAGTAGAATGGTGTCTCAACTCTCAAGTAACGGTTGAACTGTACCTGACCTTGTGGTACCTTTGAGTCAACTTGCCATTGGGTGGCACCAGTTCCTCCAGTACAATGACAGGTTCTGATTGCCTTAGACCAGTGAGAATAGTCACAGCCCCTCTGCCACAGGGGCTGGTTTAGGTAATCCAGGCCCACGATCATCAGCAGCAGCACTTAGCATTCTAACCAATGTGAGGTTCAGGACTGTTGCTGGAAATTCTGGGATACTGATACCCTTGCCGTCTGAATGATGCTTGAGAAGGGATGGGGGACAGAAAAGAGGTCTGATAAAACCCTAGAATCCCCCTTCCCCCATATGCACATACAGATCAGAGGTATAGATTTCTTCGTCTGGGTTCTTAGCTTCATATTTTTCCAGAAAAACCTACAGATCCTTCTCATTGTCTTTTCACTATCCCCATTATCTAAGCAACCTACAATTATTGATTCTCTGCTGTTCTAAGGTAAAAATGGATTCCACAGATTAAGTAGAAACTTCTGGAACTGAAGGTTCAAAAATCCAGAGAGGTGGAGGAATAGCCCCTCCTAAATTGTATGGCAAGCTCTAATTTTCAGGACAAAAAGAAATTACAACCAAGCAAAATACTTACGTATTCACTGTTCATATCTACACAAGTAGTTTCCAAATTACTCCTCATGACAATGGCTTATGGGGCCAGGCATGGCACCTTCCCCAGAGCACCCCCATGTTTCATACACAGACATTTCACTCTCAGCTTACTACATGCTATGCACAGTTTTAAGCCTGTTTTACTTGCTGTAAGACAGGTTCTTGCCTATTTTTTTCTGTTGAAGGTTAAATGACTTGTGCTATTTTTATCTCACATGCATCTGAAGAAACTAGGTAAGTGATTTAACATATTTGTGCCTCAAAAATCTCACACTAGGTCCGTGATCAGGCAGGATTCTCACTCAGGCTGTCTATTCCAGTCTTTAACACTAGGGTCATCCTACCTGTACCATTGACAAAGCCGTTCATAAGAGCTGATGTAAATAAAATGCAGAAGTGTTCATGTATGAAGGAAAGTGCTTTTTATTGCTGAACAATTAAATAAGCATTTTAACAATGTCTGGTTATTCCTTTTAGATTAAGATATGTCTAAACATTTCTTAAAACAAAGGTAACGCCCACTGTGACTATTCAAAGACAACCATTCACATTTTTTTGGTGATGGACCAGTATGGGGGATCCAAACCTTCAACCTTGGTATTATAGCACTGTGTGCTAACCAATTGAATAGCTGGTCTGCCCTCCTGCAATTCTTGATACACTAAGATACTTTCTCTTTTGCAGGGAGTAGTTTCTATGCTGCTTATTCAAAAGGGAAGGGAAAACTAATGCTCTATGCATAGCTCACTCGTGGGCTGGGCTGCCCATGGGGGATCCACAACAGCCCTGGGACGTAGTCTCAGTCACTCTTCTAAATTCTACGACAAGGCAACCCAGTATCTCTCTCCAGCCACCTGAGATGCAAGAAGCACTTCATTATTGGGGTCATAAATAGGGCAAGAACAGAATTAAATAAAGTGGGATCTTCTTCCACGAGATGGATAGATATTTGTCAGACTTCTAAAGTGCATCTTCCTGCCCAGACAAGGAAATAGATCAGGTGGTTTTATAGATTCTCCCTGCTCTAATGTTTTACGACAGTGATCTTTGTATCGATTCTTTGGGGTGGGGGGTTGCTTTCAAATACTCTGGGCAGCAATAATGAAGTAATAACACCACCCAATGGCAAAGTCAACTCAAAGGGACTGCAGGATCAGCTACAGTTCAGCCATCATTTGCAGGTTGGGGCACTATTCCACCTGGGGCTACCTGGGGCTCTACTTTATAAACTTAGAAGATTCTATGGAAGACAGCCCAGGTCTCACTTTACATAGCTCAAAAACCAAGTCTGAAAGCAGAACAGCCTCCCAGGGCTTCCTTGCTATCTGGAATCATCATTTGCACCTTGCAACCCTAGCGGTGCCCTTCAGTTTGTACACTGTATGAACTGAGCCATGCTGGACCCAAGTTCATTATCAGCAGTATCTACTGTATACAGTTGTTGAAAATGGATCCTGCACATGTGGGACAGCTGTTTATACTTAGCAGTTAAGTGTCCCTGCAACGCTGGCGGCCTCTGACAAAGGCATTGTTCTTTGCAAGGCATCCATCTTTTAAAGACTTTCTAAATCAGGCCCAGATGTCCATGTACAACTCACATTTCTCTGAAGATTCTTCTTTTTGGAGAAATAGGTTTCACTGAGGTATATGCAGTAGAATGTGCAAGCCAGAGTGAACACTGAAAGAATGAGTGGTAGCTGGGTGCTAGGAACTAGAGTAACACTTTCAGAGTTTAAGTCAGTCTTTCACAAGCCTACAAAGTTGGTAGCATGCCCATTTTACAGATATGAAAGTAGCCAAGATAAAAGATTCCCAAGGACATGCAACAAGCCACATACTGGTTTTGGAATTCCAAAGCCATTAACCAAAGGCTGCTTGTTAGCTCCAGATATCAGTTTTTGCCTTTTTCTAGTAATATAACTTCCCATTTTTAGTTGGATAGACATGATTGCCCAGAATAGGACCAGCTTCTCTTGCAGCTAAGTGTGGCCATGTCACTCATTCTAGCTAATGGGATGTAGGTAGAATTGATGAGTTCAGGCTTCAGACAGTATCCTTAAAGTAAGGAAGTACCTCAACTCATCTTTTTCACCTTCCCACTAGTTGGAAGCCAGACGATGGCTGGAATGCCAGCAGCCATCTTAAAACACAATGTGACCTTGAGAATGAATGCCTTGCACGGAGTAACAAGACTAAAAGGAGCCTGAGTTCCTGCATCATGGAATGTCATGCCAGCCCTAGACAGACTGCCTCCATATTTGATGAGAAAAATAAACTCTTTGGTTAAGCCACTACTCTTTAAAGTTTTGGTGATGATTACCCGGCAAACCTTATATGAAGTAACATACCACTTCATTATCAAATGCACTGGAGAAAATGAGAGTGCCTGGTTAGTAGAGGTGTTCATTCAGTGTTAGTGGAAGGTGGCTAGCAAGGGGCACAGAAGTGTCAGGCTACTGAGGATGGGATCTTAGCAGTTCTGAGTACATGGAAAGGATTGAAAGGAGAAATACGAGAGAGCTTAGCCACACTTTCAGATTTCATATGACTAATCTCACAAATCAGGTAGAAAGGGTAGACTAATGCCTGGATTTTTATATACTCATTTAGAAGCTAGATGAGGTCTTAGTCCTGGAAGAGCTAAAGAAAAAAAAGATTGTGTCAAATACTTACACATTTTCTCTAGACCCACAAGAGCCCTGGGAGGCAGATGTGCTGGCCGGATGAACCTGAGGTTCAGAGAGAACCATCACCCTGCCCAAGGCCACCTGGGTCATGGTAGAACCAGGTTTAACTGTACCCAACTTCTGAGCTAGGCTTTTAAACACACCACAGGCTTTACCAAGGATCTACCTCAGGCTCACCCACCAAGTTACTGACAAAGTCCTCTTCTCTATCACTGTTTCTGAAGACTTTAAGGGAGGCAAGTTTCTGGAAAAGAGGCTGTGGATGAGAGCGTCAGGCTTTTGGCTACAAGACATTGCTTGGGGCTGAAGTTAGGAGCTGGGGTACTAGAGGTTCTGGTTCTGAGTCTCTGTGGCCTGAACCCCTGAGGATAAACCAAAGTGTTTATAATAGCTGAGAAAGTCAAGGACATATCAGGCACCACACTGAAGGTTCTCAAGTATGTAGGCAAAAAATAAGCATTTGGGCCAGCCCTGTGGCTCATTCGGGAGAGTGTGGTGCTGGTAGTGCCAAGGCTGTGGGTTTGGATCCTATATTGGGATGGCCAGTGTGCTCACTGGCTGAGCGTGGTGCAGACAACATTGTGCCGAGGGTTGCGATCCCCTTACTGGTCAGATGAAAAAAAAAAAAACATTTCCCCAGGGTCACTGTGGGACCATCAGCCCTTCATGAGCTTAGGTGTACTTACATCTTACTCTTTAGTCCTTAACACCCAACATCACTCCCCTAAACAAGCACATGCCTGCATACCCTGCTCTATTATGTGTTAGGCATTTGAGCAACCAGCTTTCATGGACCTATTTCTCTCATCATCTCGAGGAATTCCCAGCACAAAAGGCCAGTGTGAACCCCAAGTGGTAAAGGTGAAATCATCTTTACTTTAGGTGACATGTGCCAGGCCTGGTTTGTCACCTACTTTGTGAAAATGCTTCAGTCTTTGTCTTCCATATGAATTCTCATTTCAGTCTTTGCAACAACCTTGTTTTATAGGAGACTGAAGTTTAAAGCAGTTAGTACCTTGTTCAAGGTCACAAAATCAGAACCCAGGTTTAAATTTACAGGGGAAAAAACGCTAGAATAATCGACCTTAAGAAGACATTAGTAGAAAGGCATTAATACACTTGGAAATGGAGCTATGATAGTGCTGGTGTGGGGAGTGGGATTGAACCCTGCCATTGCAAAAAGTCTCAGCTCCCAATATTCTTGCCTTGCAGCCCAAGTGCCTACTTAGATTAGCCCCCAACAGACCTCAGGGGGAAATTACAAGCAAGTGTTCAATTTCTCCTTCCGCAACAGCTTGGTGCTAGGAAATTGTTTCTCTTCTGAAGCCTTTCTACACCCACAGCTGTGACTCTCTGCACTGTCAGTGCCTTGCCAACAGGTTGGAAATGAATGTTTTCCTGCGGATGGTTGTCAGGGAGGACACACGTGTGCGCTCTCCTGTCTGCACTCCGGCACCGGCAAATCTGGGAGGATGCGGCCCCAGGGCTGACGCACTAGGTGCTGTTTGCCATCTGCCCATCTAGGGTTTCTGAGAAGATGAAAGGGGGGGATGCACAATGGAAGGGAAGTCTGGTTGAACTCTGCTGAACCCCTCATAAGCCATGGCAGGAAGTACTGGGACCCCATGTGCTTGCATTGGGGGAGGGAGAGTAAGACCACCTGACTTGTAACTCTCCTTTTGCCCCAAGGGTGTGCAGAGAGCTGGGATAATGACACACCTCTTGGCTGTGACTTCCTATGTCTGGTCTAGTTTGCTTCTGTTTGCTTTACTGCTTTACTACTTTCTACTCCTGCATTGGTTGGGCTTTACAGGGTGGGTGCGGGGGGAGGCAGTCTGTTCATCCTGCAGTTCACTCTTCTGTCCAGTAATACTTCCAAAGGCTCAAGCTGCAAAGACACAAGTCATTTGGAGCAAAGTGACCCAGTCAACCTCCAGTGGGCTCAAAGTATTTCCCTCCTCTCAAACACATTTCCATCTGCAGGTCCAAATCCTACCCTTTGCAAGTCTTGCTTAGACATCACTTATTCTAGGAAGCCTTTGCTGACAGCCCACCATCTAGTTTCAGGGACCAGGAAGCTCTTCTCAGAGCTCCTATAGCTTTCTGCTCTTGACCTCCAAAGCATTTCAGGCCACAGTACATTGATCTATCTCCCTAGCAGGGGCAGAAACATACTAGCGCTTGATCACTTAAGAGTACTGGTGCAGCAGAAACTGGGTAGAGGCCTTCATGTTATTCTTGCAGTTGAGAGGTGGCTTATTCCCATTTCACAGATGAGACAGGTTCAGAAGGTAGTATCTCACCCCAAGCATATAAATACTGAAAGGCACAATAGAATTAGATGTGGTCCTAGATCAGAAGATGAGAATCACACACTAGTGTTTGTTCACAGTGAACTTAGTCACAATTGCATGGTTTTTCATAGAGCCAACACCTAGAAGGTTGTTGCAAGGTAACTTCCTTTCAGTGTCAGGGATACTTCAAGAACTTCTTCAGGAGTGCTAACTCCAAGACTTACTTCTGCCTGCAATGGGAGTTTTTGTAGTAAAAGTTACCATACCTAAGTTCCTAAAGCAATAATCTGGATAAAGATTTCATGAGAGCATTAAGACTTAGCAAAAAGTGGCCTGTATTCCTGTTTTCAAGAATACACTTAGGGCTGAATCAAAAATACATCTATGCATCCATTTTAGTAGAGTTACCTACCCTCTAACCAGAGTTACGTTGGATGTTAAAGCACAAGGATTAGATAAAACTGGTCTGGAGCTGGCTGGTTAGCTCAGTTGATTAAAGTGGGGTGCTTTAACACCAAGGTCAAGGGATTGGATCCCTGTACTGGCCAGCTACACACACACACACCCACCCACACCCACACCCATACTCCCCCCCCAACACACACAGAACTGGTCTGGAAAACTCAATCATATTGATGGGCTTAAGACAGCTCCATATTTTTTGTTAGCAAACTTTTAGCTAGTGAGCCTTCTGCCTGAAGAAAGCAGATCTGAATCCCCAGGGCTCTACTAACACTGACCCTGGGAACTACACACTAGCATTCTATTTGGGGCTTATTTAGTTTGGGGCCAGATCACTGGATGCTAAAGTCTTTTTTTTTTTTTTTTTTTTAAAGCTGTGACCAATAAATCGGCAAGAATAAGAATTAACATGTCATCCTGTCTGGTTTACCTCCATTTTGACTCTCCAAATACAGTCTTCACCCTTCTGTGTCCTGTGCAGTGTCCAGGAGGCTCACTTGCTGGGCTGCCTCTCTGGTTTCTAGCCTCTCCTTGTTTTAGCAGTGATTGAAGGCATCATCAGGAGGGAGACAGAAGAACACGATCTGAGAACTTATTCTAATACTTTTTTCTAAGCCTCAGCTCTGGAAGGGCCCAAGGTCACTACCTGAGGTTCATCTCCGGTTGGGCAGCTTTTGCCTTAGTTACAGCAGCTGCTGTAGTCAGTTCCTGGGGGTGGCAGTGGCTCCCCACTGTTGCTAGCCTGTGAGTGCTTTGCCATTCCTTATCAGTCCCCGTAATTCTGCTCACACACCTGTACATAATCCATTTGTAAACTTGTCTTTGGTCAAACCCTTTGAATGTGCTGCTTGCTTCTCACCAGGACCCTGACAGATACATCCTCTCAGGACCAGCTATGCCACTTAGTGGCCTGGTGCAGGGTGAAAACATGAGCCCCTTGTTCAGGAATTAAGAATGTCGGGACTATCAACAGAACATTAAAGCAAGCACAAAGCCCTTCTAAGCACGAGGCCCTTTGCGACTGCACAGGTTGCACGTTCACAACACTGGCCATGCTTCCACTTATAAGAAGTCCCCCCCACCCCCAGGCCAAGGTGAATCACATGGGGCTACATGTGAGAGATGATTAAGGGCTTCACCATGGCCTTTTGGCAAGATCTAGTGGACATGCAGTTGGGATTCCTTGCCTAAGAGGAGACAACCAAAGGCTGCCAATTGCTTAGGTCAAGAGTAGATGTAGAGAAGACTAGTGGGGGCTCGCCTAACTCAAGAGGGTTTGGAAATGGGGACCCAGCTATGTACTTTTTCTACAGAAAGAAGACTTCTCAGATTCACTGTTAGCAGAGACATTGGTAATAATAGCTGACAATAATCCAAGATGTAAGTTCTTGCTCTATACTATGCCGAGCATTTTACATGCATTTCAAGTTGTCTTAAATGGGTACTACATTTTTTTCTGGTGAAAAAACTGGTACAGGGAGGGAGTGATGTGTCTAAGTTCATACAGGCAGTACAAATAAAATGCAACCTTTAGATAGCCTCCCTGGAATAAAAGCATTTAGGTAACAACTATGTGCCAATTTCTGAGCTAAGCATTTTGTGTGCTACTTATCCAGTCCTCACCCTTCAGATAATTGTATTGCAGCAACCTTGAGGTCATGACTCTCAAGTCTGCTGGGAAGAATTGAGTGACAGACCCAGCTGCTGTGGTCTGAAGTCATCACTGCATTTGCACTGAGGCCCTTCTACTGGCATTTCACTTAACAGATCCCCTGCATGTCTAACCCTGCATTAGCATCTTCTTAGAATGCCTAGATTAATGCAAGACTCTGTCCATTTTAGAGATGGAGAAAAAGGCTCAGAGGTTAGGCATTTTCCCAAAGCCACACAGCAATAGTTGAACTCAGGTTCAGAATCTAGAACTTGTGGTTTTAATTGCTTTAGTCAGAGCAATTCTGATTTGGCCCCAAACCATGTCTAGGCAAGATTTCTTACTGTAATTGACAAGATTTGATTTCCAATGCCCAGAAGATTGAGCAGAGTCAATCTCTAGAACTCATAGCTCTACATAAACAAAGAATGGGAGCCCCAACCCAGAAGAATCTCCTTCAAAGGTTAAGTTTCTCTACTTCTGGGTTCCCAGGTGTTTTGATAAAACTAAAGCAATTTATCCCTCATCGGGCAGGCCTACTAGTCTCTTTAGTGGCCTTTGTCAGCATACACTCACCCACCCTCACTGGATGAGATTATGAAGTTAGTTCATGAAGAAAATAACACCTAGCCCAGCCTTCTACGTAAGAGATTTTTTCATGGCCGCTGATGCAGCTTGGATAGTAACTGCATAGTAAGGTCCAAGGTCTTTCTAATTTAAACCTTTAGATCTCATTATCCAACCCCAACCCCTGCTGTGTTCAAGAATAAGATATGCAACAAATACAACATTTTGTCCATTAAGAAATCACAGCCCAGATGACCATTGCTCATGCAGTTCCCTAGTGAAAGGGAGCCCAATCAAGATTTGGCTTGGAAGGAAGGAAAGTACATTTACATGCACTGATGTGGGATGATCACCAAGGGATACTTAAATGAACAAACCAAGATGCAGCAGGAATTTGTGGCTTGCTACTATTTATATGTAAAAAAGTATATTTCTGATTACGATTTCAGGATATTTCTATCTCAGCAATCCAGGTTAGAAGTTTTGTAACATGCTTTTGAAATTTTATATTCATGTATACACATCACGACAGTTTGAGTCATACTTAATATTTCTACTCCTCTAGCAAATACTAGGAAAAATTTAGGCAGTTCAACCTCCAAATGTTTCCTGGTACACCATTACTGAGCATCTAATACCAGCCAGAGTCTACCAGAAACTATCTAGTTGTCCCCCTGAGCCCTGAGAGACCTTCATTCTTATGCTTTTTGGAAGCCCGTGTTTACCTGGGCCTAATGGGGATTTCCAATTGGCTGTTTGCTCCACTCTGGGTCTGAGAGTTCCGGGTTCATTTGCCATTTCACGATTACAGGCATTTCCAGGGGATTAGAACTCTCACCTTTGGACCTCCTCACACCCTGGTAGGTGTGCCCTAATCACCGTGGCAGGCCCCAGCTGTCATGCTTCATTACTTAAATATATTGTCATGGCCTGGACTCGGCCAGTGTGGTGGGATTAAAGCAATAAAACTATATGGACAAGTGGCCAGTGTTAGGACTGCTCTTAGCCAGGACTGGTGGGTAATGGTACACAGCTGCAGCAGCCCATAACCCCCACTTCCTCTCTGCACAAGCCCCTCCCCAGCTGCCAGGCAGGCAGCTGCTCTGCGCTTCAGCAGCAAGCCTGCCTTAGTTGACTGAGGGCTCAGCTGGACCAACCCAAGCCTGAGGGAGACCTATTGCCTAGCAGACAAACTTACTCTTTCTCAAACTCCCAGAGATCCTAACGAGAGGGTTCATATACTTAGTTACAGTAGCTATCACTTGCACAGGCAGCATGCTAGCTTCTCTGCATACTTGTATCTTCTTAACAGCTCTGGTAGGGATATATTAATCTTTTTTAAAGGGGGAGGGGTCATGGCAATGCTAACAAAAAGACAACTATTTTACAGAGAGTATAAAGCAAATGGAGCAAAAACATACACAGTTGGCGATTCAAGGTAGAGGGTACATGAGTGAGATATTCTAACTTTTCTGTAAGACAAATGTATTGAAATAGTTATTAAAAATAAACTATATGTAAATTATGTACTAGGATTTTATTGTATACTAATAGGAACATAGTAAAAAGCCATTATACATCTTTAAATGTTTTTTTTTTTTTTTTTTTAAAGATGACCGGTAAGGGGATCTTAGCCCTTGACTTGGTGTTGTCAGCACCACGCTCTCCCAAGTGAGCCATGGGCCAGCCCTTTAAAGTTTTTAATGATTGTCTCAAGAATGATTTTCTGAGCCTAACTTTCCATGTTACGAATTTCTGAACTGGCTCGAATTAATATGAATTTTGTAAAAGGAGAAAGAACTTTTGAAAAAGGAAATATATACCTAAGCCTGCTCTTAAAGAAACCAGCCACAAACTCAGGGCTCAGGCCTGGGATGACAGCCTCATTGGCCATGCCAAGGGCCTGTGCATGAGAAACTCTTCAAAGGCTGCCTGAATGAGGAGGATTCATCCATTTTCCTAGG
Organism: Cynocephalus volans; assembly: GCF_027409185.1. Lineage (NCBI taxonomy): Eukaryota > Metazoa > Chordata > Mammalia > Dermoptera > Cynocephalidae > Cynocephalus > Cynocephalus volans. Next base: position 191,272,875 of record NC_084461.1, read on the forward strand.
TGTGTTGAACTTTGCTGCTTGCTCAGTCTAGACCAGTGGGATACATTCTCAAGCTATTGTTTCAGTTCCTGGGAAGAGTCCTTTCTAGAAGTTCTCTATCTTGGCTTGTACTGAGCAAATTGTTTTAACTATCATTTATAGGAATTCAACTCAGAACACAAAGGAGGCAGCATTGACTAAGGAGATGGGCTTTTGGAATCCAGCAGACCTGGAACTGAGTGGATTCTTCTACTTCCTTTCTGCAAGCTCTCAGGAGTACTTAAGCTTGAGCTGGTTTTCTCTACTGTACAACGGAAGTACGAACACCTGCTGCATGTCTTATGGATGAAGTAAAATAAGACAACACCAGCTTAATGCCCATTGCACAGTAATGGCAGTCATTACCAATGTTGGTGTGTTGTTAAGTGTCTCAGGTCTTAGCATCAAGTTGATCGTGCTGCTTCTGAGCAGGCTTGAATTTACAAGGAGTATTAGTCATTATAGACTATACTTTTAGGCTGATAGAAAGCCAAGAGCCAAGTTAGTAGCCCTTGAAGATCTCTATGGGTTCATCTGTGTGTGCTAAGCTTATCTAGGCTTTGTTTTACCTTTACTCCAGACACTATTTTGAATCCTCCCCTCCCAGAGTGGTAAGCACTTGTAATGAATCAATACAAAAGTTTGGAGCTGGCCATTTCTATTTCTCCATTTCCAAACTCCTGCAGGTTTGGCCAGTAGAATCAGAATTATGGAAGGATGTATACCAGGTAATGTAAGGCATAGAAAACATGTCCTCGGAGTTTATTTGGCAATATAAGGGAACGCACTGAATTTGATATTTGGAGATCCAATGCTAAAAGGGTTTCTAGGACAGTTAATGGTTACTAGAAAAACAACTCCAGCCCGTATGCCAAGTTGACACTACCAAATTGGTTAAGTTTAAGGATGTGTGCAGATGTAGAATCCAATTGAAATTGTAGAGATTTGAGATGCAGACCTGTCATATCTGACCCCGGATGAGTAGTTTAGCTTCTGAGCATATTTCCCATTTATAGAATCAGTAACGCACCTCACCCCAGCCTAAGATTATCATGAGCCTTGAAGGCGATGAGAACATTTAAAAAGCCAGAACAGAGTTTAATATGTACTAAGAGCTAAATCAGCAGATTCTTGGGTATGTCCTGGCAAATTCCCAGATGAGAACAAACAGAAAAAGGATGGGAAACACTGGTCTAACTCAACTAGACAGAAGTTCATCATGGGAAAATTTGAGCTAAAAACATTTCAGATACAGATGAGACTGCAGAAAGTAGTCCCTTTAGAGAGAAATAGAAACCATATTGTTTTAAAATGAGCAGCCTAGGGAACACTGGAGGTTTACACTGGACTCTGGGAGACAGGCCCCAAGTAACCCAATCAGCCTCTCCCAAGTCTTATTGGTTTCAACAAATCCATCTTAAATCAAAGCTCTGCCATGAGTTTTGTGTTGAAACCATTGATCTGATTGGCTGAGAAGTGAGGTCGCATTGGAGATGTCCCCACCTGTTATTGGGGTTCATAGCCATTTACCAGGAAAATAAAGTTTGTTCAAAGTTGGATCAAACCCTCAAGTGAGATTTGAGTTAGAGCTTGGGAGGTGAAGGTGAAAAGATCAAGGCTTTGGTATCCAGCCTCAAGTCTGCACATCACTGGAGATTTCCCCGTATGACTCCTATTTGAGGACCTGTCAATTTCAGAGAACTTCATTGACCCTCAGTTCTGGTGACTCACCCCCAGATGTCTACTGCCTATACCTCATCACCACCACCCACATCTTTTCCTGGTCTTGTGATGTTGGGCCTCTCTCTCTCCAGGTTAGTCAACACTGATCCTACTCAGGGCCTCTTTCCAGTCCTGCTTTGTCTAGAATGCTCCCTCTGCTCCAATAGCCAGTTTAGCCTTGCCTCATTTCCAGCTAAGTATTCATCCCCAGACTTGTTCTCTGAATTCCCAAATCAGTCAGGTCCTCTGCTCACCAGCCCCTCAGAACTGCATTTCCATCCTTCATAGGACTTTTCACAATTTGGAATTTATCTGAGGATGTTTCTCTTTAGTACCTTCATGTCATGACAATAGGTGTCTATGAGCCATTGAGCATGACACAGTGATGCTCAAGTTGACTCAAGTCCTGATTGTCATGGAAGAGGCAGAAGACTAGCTTTCTAATTCCAACTCTGTTGCTAAGTTTTTTTTTTTTTTTTTTAAACCTAGGAAAGTTACAATCGCAGTGTCTTCTGTATGGAGGTCATCCATATGGTATACAAGTCTTAATGTACCCAAATGAGAAGACAAATTCAGCAGATTATGATGTAGAAAGTTATATACTCTACTGGAGCTTTTACAGATGTACTGAGAAAAGCTTGGAGACAAAGTTGCAGGAAAACATGAAATCATTCACAAATACTTGTTTGGTTGTTTTATTAAAGACAACAAACACAGCCTGTGATGTACATAGGTCCAGAGTTGTTGACCATATTTATAGTCTCTATAAGCTTAACAGCTTGTAAACAAGATGAATACTGGAAGAATCCTATAAGCATTCCCTTTATTTTAGAAACACCTGTAAAGGACCTGAGCAGCTTCAAGATGTAAGCTAGATTGGGTTTTAAGAAATAACATGGGGAAAAAAGTCAGGAATCCCTTGCAAGTTATTCAAATGGTGATAGATAGGCTTGGCATTCCTGATTAGTAAATGTAAACATTTTAAGTGTGTACAGCATATAAAATTAAAGCTAATCATGAGTATGTGGTGCTTAGCTTTGTGTACAATTTTAAGTCTATAAAATTAAGAAAAAAATATAAAACATGATAAAGTCAAATCTTTGTACTGCTGTGGGGTTCCAGGCAGGTCAATGCTATCTAGACCTCGATATCCTAACTCTTAAGAATCTAGAATGAGAAACCAGCATTCAGTTACAAGGAATTAGATCAAGGACTTTGGAATAACCAAGTATTGCTCTCTGCCCTACCCTCTCTTCCCACAAGGGCCCTAAGGAAGTCAGGTGCCTGGAACAGGTGCTGTAAGGCAAAGCGATGCAAGATAAATCATTAGGCAAAGGCTTTAATACAGAAAACCAATACCGATTTGGGCACTGAATTGTATTTCTCTCAAACTAGCCTCAAACCATAGCAACTATTGATCGTATTCACAGCCAGCAATCTTGTCTCTGTTTTGAGAACAAATGATCTAACATCAATTGCTTGTGCTGGGAAAGACTGAGTCCAAGATCTTCTATCCAGGGAGGCTTAATACCCCCACTAAGCTCCATCTACCAGGGAGGGAGGCCTGAGGTCCTACGAATGGGTGAAGATCTGTGGAAAAGACTGAGTCAAGGATTGAGAATAAACCCACCCTTAAGATTAAAGCTCTACAACCTTCTTTCAAAATGTTGAGCAGCGGAATGATGAGGACCAAGGGATAGAAGAAAAGGAGTCATGCCCTTGGAAGAAGTCCTCAGGAGGGGGTTCATCTGAACTGGGCTAGTCGCTGGATCCTGGTTTTTCCAGTTGTAGGATTCGGGGTGTTAAAGTTACCCAGGGCCATCCTGGCTTGGGCTCTGAATTGCTTACTGTCGCAGTGGAAACTCACATTCGTTCCTTTGTTAAGGGAAAGCCCTTCACATTCTGCCATAGGCACATTTCATTTCTCCTCAGAGCCAACTAGCTGACTCACAAGCCTGACTCTTGGTGTTGAAGACACAGCTTCCTCCTCACACTTGAACCTGCAAAATGAGTCCAGCGGTGGCAGTGCTATTGTCACAGTCTTCTTCCACGGGTCCATATGCAAGGAAGACAGGGGCCTGATGCCTTCCTTCTTCACAACAGATAAGAGAAAGAACTAGATGCTGCCTTGTTGGACCTTGCAGTGGCTACTTTGAAGACATGTTTGTGTTCAGCATACAGCTAACTAGGAAAACAAGAACACACACAGGCATCAGTGTGGCCATAACCAGACCACTACCCTGGCCCAGTTGTGGTTGACCTGACCTTTGGCTTGGCCTCTGCTCTCGCTCATGGTGCCCTCCCACTTCTCCTGCTGGTGTCTCCTGCCTTCAGAGTCTCACACTTCTTCTTTAGAGTCTGTTGTGTTCTGTCCTTAGGCACAAGGACTTGCCCCCTGATGGCACGGCAGTCACTTTTGCTGCTTCAGTTACTACTTTACTTTTTCCTTCATGTCTTACTTGCTCAAAGAAAGAAAAGGACAATATCAACTCAGTTCTCAGCTAATACAAATATCAGTATTTAGGTCAATGTAAGAATAGCAGCATCAGCTGAAGAGGACACTTTTCTCACACCAAGAAATTCTTTGAGGCTAAGGCAGCTTTGTACTTTGGGTTTCCTGATGTAAGGAGTCTTCCAAATGATACTAATCCAAACAGACCATTCTCCTTACATTTCCTTGGACAGGATCAGTTGCCAGTGGCCCAGGCTCTGTGCTAGGTTGTCTTTCTTGACTGCCATGTTTGCGTTGAGTAGCATGTAAGGCTCAAACCAGTGGAAGAAATCTTCACTCTCAACCTTTGAGAGAGGATAACACCCAGGAACTGATTGACCACAGCTTCTCTGCAGGCTCCTCACAGGTGTTACTTGTGGTCTTAGGTAATGGAACCTTGAAGTCCTTCTCCAGAGGCCTCTGCACTCGAGACGTACTCATGGGCTTCTGTCCATAGCCAGCCCCGCTGTGGGCCTGGATGGGTGATGGGAGGTGATGGTTATATTCACCGCCACACTTCTCTCTTCTACCCCTTAGGTCCAAGGAGGCCCGCACTGACACCAAGATGGTCGGGCCACCAAGACACTTTTCATTCACAAGCATTCACTGGATCTCTAGCCAGAAACAAGGAACAGACTGGTCAAGCTGGACATCTTGCTTTGATAGAATCCTACGACGTAGAGGGGACACAGGCCAGCCTTCTGGGAAAGGCAGCACTTGCCAAACAGACAAACCCAAGTTAGGAAAATTGTTTCTCAGTCTTTAACACACTCCCTCTTATTAAAGACCTCTTGAGATAATTAACAGTAACAGAATCAGAAGAATGGCACTGAGTTTCACACAGCTTAAGATCTAACAGCTGTAGAGTTAAAGAATCAAGAAGTTAACCTTGGTACAGTATTAACTAAGCTATAGAAATTGACTTCAGACTTTATTTTTTTGGTTCCAGAATCCAATCCAGGATACTATGTTGCTTTTAGTCATGTCTCAATCTGTCTTTTGTGACCTTGACCTTTTTAAAGGGCTCTGGTTCGTTGTTTCACAAGATGTTCAATTTAGCCTGGTCAGATGTTCTCATAACTTAGTTTATACATTTTGGGGAGAGAAACTACAGACATGATGTTGCACCCTTCTCAGTGTCATATCAGGAGGTACATACTGACAGGTATTGTTGCTAGCCATGAGCATGTGGTTAGAGTGGTTTCTGACTGGGTTCTCTACTGTAACTAACATTTTAACTGTTAGATACTTGAGAGGGAGATACTTTGAGACTATGCAAATATCTTGTTTCTGCTTAAATTGTTGATCACTTAGTTACTACATTTGATTTGCATATTGAGCACTGGTTAACTACCAAGCAGACCAAGATAAGGTTGTAAGAAATTTCTGCTTTAGTGATTTAAGCCTCTAGGTATCAGCTGCCAACAGAACCCCACAGTGTAATCTTCAGGTATCTTTTCTAGGATTCCTTCAAGGCTAGAAATGGAAAAAAACAAGACAGAAGTTATCAGTAAGCTTCATAATAGCCTAATAAAGTTCTCTGCAACAAGGTTCAGTTCTAGAACCTTAAGTAACCATGTTAACTCCTGGGAACACGTGGACTAAGAGGAATATCTTTGCAGATGAGTATATTTAGAGTGTAGATGAACGACGTAGGTATCAGAGCATAGATTAATGGAGTCATATTCACAGGGAGAGGATTTTAGTGGAGCATGTCAGAACTGACTCATTCTGTTCAATATTTAGTCAGTGATTTGGATAAAAAAACAGGTCTGATCAATAATGGTGTAGTTACTAAAGCTAAGATTATTCGTGTTGACAGTTGTCGTCTCATTCCAGTCTATCGATCTTCAAATTCATTTCACCAAGATTAATTTAGGGAGAAATCAACTTAGATCTACCAATAAAAGCTTTCCTAGCATTATTGAGGTGGAAGAGATTTGATACTTTTAACTTAAAGTTCAACAGAAGTCAATGATGTTATTGCCAAAGTTTGAATTAGCTTTTCTATCTAAACACTACTGTCCTAAAAATTATAGTAATGTTACTTTCTCTGTACCAACTATAGTTCTCAGGTAAAATATAGCATCCTATGCAATATTTGGGACATAAAACAGCAAGATATTTATCTGAAACTCAAAAGTGTGGAACTTTCAGTTAGAATGAAAGGCCAGAAACTCCAGTTCTGTTGAGAGCACATCTGCAGAGTGGATGTTCAGTTGTGGGTGTTTAAGACTCCAGTGGATCAGAGCAGAGGTGGGTTATGAAGTAGAGACTGTTAGACATGGTGGTTCTTCTCCAGACTAGAAGGAGGGTGTGGCTGTTACAGAGATGCATGGAAGTGGTACAAGAGCCAGCTTCATGCGGGGCTCCCTTAGAGGGCAATCTTGACTCCAGAGCCCCTCATTGGGCTATCAGACTTGGAAGGAAAAGGAGAAAAGCAGGATTGGATAGGGGAGAGCCATGGGACCATGATGCCTACCCTCTACCCTCCACCAAGGTAACACCCAAGCCTTTTGCACTCTCACTTCCATCTCAGCATCTGTTTACTGCCAGTGCTGATTGGATTTTCCAAGAAACTGATTTTAGAGGTTAAAACCAGAACCAGCCAACAGAAATCACAGGCAGAGTACATGACAGAAGCCACGGTCTTGGGAGATGCTGAGCACATAGGAAGTGAACAGACAGGCTGGTTAGCCTGTTCTCTGGGACATTAGAAGTGGCATCTACACTAGCAAAACTCAGTAACATGAGTCTAAGAACGTCTGTTTACATACACAGGTTTACTCACTGAAATAGCATTTCACAATAGGGATTTAAACTCAGCGATGAGAAACTATGTATAAACACTTCATATGTGATAGCTTATCACTTAAATATGTTGACTTAAATCAGCAAATTTAACATTTTTGTAGTTATATGTTGCAATGAAATCTCACTACACTTGATTCTCTAAAGCCTTAACACGTTATAGACTAGGTGAATCAAACTAGTTTCAATGAAACATCAATGTCACCTAGAACACAGTTGTTAATTTATCCTCAGTCTAAATCCTCAGTGAGGCATGCACAGGTAGAAGCCAGTAACTGACTGTGGAGGTTCAATGGGGCTTTGCCCATGAGCTCATATCAGTTTCCCCTACGGTTATGTAGCCAATCCAAGCAGATGGCTCCGCAGGCATTTCAGAACCACGGGTTTTTTGTTTGTCTTTTTTTTTTTTTTTTTTTTTAAGCAGTCTATTGGCAGAAAGATCACTGGGGTGCCCTTCGCTAAGACTTGTTAAAATTGACATCATAAATGCCACTGAACCATACATGACCTAAGACTGGCAAACCTCCCCCCCCTCCCCAGTATTTAATTGGACTTGATTCATCCAGGACAGACTTCAAACTAACCCAGGAATACTGGGTGATAACTTATTTATCTTCAACATAACAGCTCACCAGATGAGTAAAAACTTGGTTATATCCCCTCAGCCTCACACTCATCCAACCTGAGTCTCAGTTGATCTTGATGATTTGTCTTCCTTTATTCTTTGATCACCCAAGTTGTGAAAGCTACAGAAACTTTACTGGGTGGTTTAAGGATCTTTATAAGGTCCTCATGAACAGTATCATTTAATATATCTTTTAAAATAATAGCATTTAAGTCTATAGTGGTTTAGTTGTAGAGAGCATTCAACACTTAAAATTCAAATCCCAGATGAGGTACCATTGGAGTTTCCAGGTAAACATGGCAGACTGGTTACTCCTCTCTTCTTCCCCAAATTCTACTCAAAGAAATTAAGTTACTAACTTATAAGGACAACAAGTGAATGGAGGAGAGTGTGAAATTTCCAGGAAAGTAGAAGAAATAGCATATCTGCCTGAAAGTGAAGAGCACCAAAACTGATGACCGCAGACAGGATACACGTACAAGATGGACTGATCTGCCCTTTCCGGCTTGCAGCCCAAGCTCCTGGGAAGGTAGGAGTGGAGGGAGCGTCCGGGTATGTGAGCAGAGCAGTTTCTCAGTCCACCAGAACTCCCTGCCTTCCAACCCCCGCAGACCCATAGCCCACTAAAGATTCTAAATCTATTCTCTGGAAAGGAATTCGACCAGACACTGGAACTCAAACAGATGAGGAGCTGGATGCAGAAGTTAAACTAAGCATGCTAAGCCATGAGACCCTCAGCCACCTCCTTGCCTCCAGATCGTGTTGTAATCCGTCTAATTAGGTTTTCCCTGATCCATGCACTGACCAACTCTTCATTTCACTTGGACTGCACAGATGCTGCCTGTGGAAGTTAGAAGTAGATCACATATAGAAGCAGCAGGAGCACAGCTTTTAAACCTGAGTTTGAATCCCTCTTCCCCTTACTTGCCAGGTGACCTCGTGAACTTTGTAAAACCAAGATCCTACCTCCTTGGGGTGGAGGTGAAGGCAAGGCATGTTAGCCAATTGTGTAAGTACCTAGAGGTCCTCCAGCAAGAGGGGCAATGAAATACCATAGTTTCAGGAAAGTGCTTAATTGTATGAGGTGAAGGCTGCCAACGTTTGAGCAGCTAAGATGTTTATTTCACTTTCCTGTGTGGTTATCTGGTCTGTAGTCAGTGATCAGGGGTCTGTAGTGACATACAGATACAAAACTTCAGAACACTTGCTGAGTTTCAGTGCTTATGCAGTTCTTGAGCCAAAGGCAACCATGCTCCATTCACAGAAAACACCAAGGTTGTCTTTATCACTGGAGTGCCCACCACTGTTGCATTGAAAGTCTGGATGTGAGGCCAGCAAGTCTGTCTGGGACTAAAAATTGTGGCTAATCCATAGTCAGATAATTGCATGTTACCTATATCACCACAAAGTGTCCCCAATATTGAGTATCAGACTGGTGATTGAGAATGTTGCTGTTAAAGGGACATGAATGGTAGGTTTTCTAGCAAAAGTAGTAAGTTTAAACTTCCAAAGGAAATAGGAGTGGAAGACTCACTGAAGCCCTCAAGGCATCTCTGCTTCTAGGTTTTTTTGCCTTAATACTTTATCCCATATTTCCCAAAGGAATCTGGTAAAGCTCAGAGATATTCTAAGTCTGAGTCAGGAATTGTAGTTTACTGTGGTAGTGTCAAAACTGACTTTCAGCCTTTCATACCACATTGAATCTTATATACACATGATATTAAGAGAATATTCCCATTTTACAGAAGGGTTAAGAATGGCCAAAAAAGTTGTTCAAGGTCACACAAGCAGGAATATTACCCAGATGATTTAGTCCAACAGGTTCACAAAGAGAGAAAGAACAGCATCTTATCACCATAGCAACGACACAGTGTTGTGCATGGTAGGTGTTCCAGTGTCAAAGGACCAATAGCAATGGATGTCAAACATCTGTCTGGCACTAGCTATGTGTCATCCCCAGAAAGATTCCCAGATCGAGCTGCTACCCCACAGCAGGGGCCCTATGGGAGGTCTTCCAGATTAGATTGACATCTTGTTTTCTGGTCTTCAACGCTGAGGCTGTCCATCCCCTGACCCCCCTCCTGTTCTGTTATCAGTCTTGGGTTGGAGGCTGATATTAAAAGGGCTTTGATAAAGCTCCCTAAGTGGCAGCAAGCTGTAAACATTCCCACTGATGCCATTTGATTAGCTGGCTGGGAAAATGCCTGAAGAAGGTCCTGGCTTGTCATTGAGAGACAGGCAAGGGTGCCACATGGAGCTGTTGAAAAGTGGGTTGGGGCCACCACCGTGGAGTTATATAAAGCACTTGGCTGTAAGACGGGCCTCTGCAGCACTGCATGTGTGATCTGCCAGGAAGGCTGCGGGTTTATGGTTTGATAGACGCATGCAATGGGGACGCATTCATAGCCCAGATAAGTTAATGACCTATTAGTGGCAAGTATGGATAGAGATAAATCTGTTGTGCAGAATCCTGCCTCACATTCCAGAGACAAACAGTTTTGTTTAACACCCTGGTTATTTCCCATCCAAATAGCTTCCCTGTTAGTAGGCTACAGTTTCTAAATTCACCATCTATTGGGAGGGAGGGGAAGAGGGCTCGGGGAGAAAGAACAAGGATTAACCATTTGTTGTGTATTATCCTAGGATGTTAAACTCTGGAGCTGAAAGTTCAAAATAAAGATCCAAGGAGATAAGACTCTGAAGCTTTGGTGGACATCACCTGAACTATAGGAGTTCAAACTTATGCAGGGTAAAAAATAGAATGTGAAGATTAAGATTCAGGTTTTTCTGCCTTCCTATACAAAATAATGCTCATCCAAACATATCTTACAAGGAATGTTGGTTGGAAAGAGACTTGTTATATACTTTGTGTATATACTTGAGATTTAGGAATTTAATAATTGGTTCAGGATGCATCAAGAGGCGGGAAAAAAGGAGTTGTGTTGGGACAACTAAAATTTGAAATACCTGCCAACAAGAACATAGGATTGAGATTTTGATGTTCCAAATACATGATCAAGATCCCAATTCCCTGGATAGTTGCCCAGTTACATTCTGTCTTTGCCTTCAATAAAAAAGGCAGTATTTGCAGTGGGGAATACGTTGTCCTATTTTGGAAGCCAATTTGGTGACACCTAGTAAGACTCATTTAACACCCTTAAAAGAAATAATCCTACTCCTGGAATCTATTACATGCAGTAACAAGAGCACTGGTTCACGAGAACGTACATGCAACGAAGTTTGTTTAGCATTGTTTAGATGCCCAAAACCAAAAAGCAGAATGTATTCCCTAGTTTGGGGGATGGTTAAGTTAGGCCATTATGCATCACTGAAATGACTGAGCTATGACCCATTGACTTAAGTCTTTCAAACATTTATTGAATTAGAAAAGCCAAACTGTTGTCTACAATACACTCACTTTAAACGCAAAGTCACAAATTAGAAGTAGAAAGATGTGACATGCTGATGCTAATCAAAAGAAATCTGGAGTAGCTATATTAATGTCAAGCAAAGCTGATCACAGAGCAGGAAAAATCAGGGATAATGACTGGTATTACATAGTGATAGAGGTTGGTTCTCTATGAAGAATTAGTCCTTAATGTATGTGTACTCCATAAGAGCATCAAAACATGTGAGGCAAAACTGATAGAACTGCAAGGAGAAACAGACAAGATCTCCATCAGTAATGGACAGATCTAGCCGGAAGGAAAGGGAGGATATAGCTCCACTGGACAGCACTAGTCAATCGAGTTTAATAAGCACTTATAAAATGCTTAATTTAATGGAGTGCAGATTCTCCAAGCTTACATGTAACATTCACCAAAACAGACCACATTTGGGGCCATAGGAAAGCCAAACCCACAGAAAGTGTCAGATTCCCTATTGATTTTTCCGTGTTTATCATATACAACCAAGTACACATGTTCACAAATGGGAGACTTGCCTTCTAAGCATGTGTTCAAGAGGCTAATCTAAGATTTTTAGGTTCATGTAAGACATCTGTTAAGTGTTCCAGTTTTGGGTTCAACATAGGTGAAGACCTAAGCTAGAAAAGTCTGTGAGAAGAGGACAGGGGATTCACCCAGCCATTGCCACCGGAACTGAACAAGGACAGGTAGATATTCCCAGTTACAAGCCTGGAGCTTTGTTCTCCAGAAGTGTACTCTTTAGAGACTACACAAGGGCTGTTATAAAGGGACCATGTTACAGAAAAAGCTGTATATCACCTTGCCTACCCACAGTCCCCAGAAACCGAAACTGCCCAGGCCCCAGCCTATCATGTGACTTTGTTATCCAGGGCTCAGCTGATTGGACTGAAGCGGCTACTGATTCCTGAAATCCTGGTATAAAAGAGCTGGGGCAAGTTGGAGGTGAATTTGAATTAAGACAAAACAAGCTAAACAGCAGGAAGGACAGAAGTCAGAAGCTTGTTGATACAGAACAAAGGTCAGAAGAGACATGAACAAAGCCTGGAAAGGCTCCAGGAAGCCAGACTCTCAAGCTGTTTGAGGCTGCAGTTTAATCCCAACAGTACCCTTTCAACACACAATTCCCTGTACCCAGTATCTGAGGGAGGCTCATAGGCAGGAAGTGCACACCAGCGCACTTCTACAATCATATGCCCACCAGGCTCTCACTTCCCTCAGCAGCTACACAAAGAGAGCTCCCAAAACCACCAAGGCAGGTGCATAGTGGAACACATAGCTGCCTTCCAGCCTGTGGACCAGGGTGCAGAGTCAAAACACGATGCACATTGTAGAGGGAAAAACCAGAAAGATTGAGACAGAATGAAGCTCATGCAATTGATTGGCAAGAAAATAGGACTGCTGCAGCCACTCAATTCCATGCTGGGAAGCACCTTCCCAAACTAGGAGGGTCTCTTTCACCTTAGCATTTCCATTAGATGCCTTTGTAGGGATACGTAACTTGAAAGTTATAACTCTCAGCTGTGATTTGTCACCTCTAAAATGGGCATATGTTATAGACCCTAGGGTTATTGTAAGATTGAGAATTTACATGAACTGTCTAATATAGTGCTAAATTCATTTGAGTGCTAATGATTTGAACTCCCATAAGACCATGGGCCATTTGGAAGATGTCACTGTTTTATACTCAGTTCCCTTCCAGCCTATTGTTTACGCATAAGGAGCATATGTTCTTAGTATATCCCACCTACTACTGCCATAGTGAAACAGGAGATGTTCAATTTCCCAGAGTCTGGGTCTCAGGCCACTCTGAGTCTCAAACTGCTCCCCTGGAGCTCAGGCCCCTCCCCTGGGCCCTGAGCAAGAAGAGTTGCTGTAATGCACCTATTTTCTAGCACAACATGGGAAGATTGAGACTGGGTGCAAGTTTGATCAATTTCAGTAGTTGAGCATGCTCAGTAGAAAGGAGTTTGGTCTGCAAATGACCTTCTGCTGGAGGCAGTAGAGAGCACAGAGTATATTTTAAGTGTACTCAGTATATGTGCTGGAATTTGAGCATGCTCCAAGAGGAACAAACAGAACATGTGCAAGGCTAGAGTTATATAACAGTTTCATAACTGGGAACCATCTCCTTAAATATTTACAGATAGCCTGAATGTGTATGTATAGCCAGCTATAAAAGATGGAATCCAGGACACAATGAGGATGCTCACCCGAGTCAGCCTGCACTTTGTCTGTGGAGTCTGTATTCCTTATTCCTTACATTAAACCTGTTTTTGCTTTCTACTCCAATTCTGCTCTTGGATTCTTTCCTGTGTCAGAGTCAAGAACCTGGTATGAGGACAGGGTTGAGGTCAGCTACCAGACCTCCCGAGACCCTCTCCTCTGGTAATGATAGTGCCCTAGTACAAGTACTCAAGTATACACTAACAAGTATCTGCCCCCATACGACATGAATATCTTCAACCCACTTAAATCTGAAGATAATCTATCTAAGGACATCAGCAGATAGTCACAGAACCCATGACACTCTAAGTTCAGTGGATGGGGCAGCACAGAGTTCAGACTAACTTTGATCCTCTTGATATTGTCTCTTAAAGCTGGACTCTAAGAAAGTGTCACATACCTGGTTAATAATTTCCCTCCCCTGTGAGTCTACCCTATAGTTCAGGCATGTTCACTCTTATAATTGTGTTTAGGTCTCAATTCTTCCCATTTCACAGGTGTGGAAATAAGCCTAGAGTCACAGGGTCATGACAGAAGCACAAGTCTGACAAGAGATGAGACCCACCCCTGATGGGACCAAAAGCCCCAACGCTTTAGTGTTCCCAACTGAGCAAGCCCTCAAAACAGAAGTGTCTTTAGTGTCAGCCTTTCTGTGGCAGGATTCCAGTGTTCCCTCCTGAAAGGAAAACCCAAAACATGAGCAGGAAAAGGATTACCTCATGTGTTAGTTCATGTCCCAAACCCCCAATTATGGGGGAGGTGTGTCTGAGGGCCACACCTTTCAGCATCTGAGAAGATCAGATCGGAGAAAGGCATTTAATATGTTATGTACAGAGATTTGGCAGTTGTCAGAAAATACCTACTGAAAACCAAAGACAGACATCCAAGAAGCTGAGACACAAGAGTCCTTGTTTTCTAGATCCATCAGTGTCCTGTACCAAGGTTTGTGATTGAAGCTGTGAACCTAAACTGTATTGGATACCACACCTCAACCCACTTACAAAATATTTTGTACTAGTTGACAGTTTTTCTAGAAGGCATCTCCTCTGAGCAAGGAGAAAAGCTGAATAAAGGGACGTAAGGGCATAAGGCAAGATCCCTACTTATCCAAGAATATGAAGCTATCAATCCAAATCTCCCAATTAGAGTCACTCCTTGCAATTTCCTGGTAAGCAACAGCAAGAAGAGAACATGGTGGGAAGATGGCAGGACTCACTCCAAAGTAGGCAGAAGACGGTGGACAAGTTCTTTTCTGTGACTTTGAGTAGAGATTACTCTTGGTACACAAGGATCAAAAGGTCAAACATTTGCTACCAGATCCATCACCTTCCACCCATGCCAGCCAACAGCAGGTTGCCTCTGAAGGCCCTTAGAGAAAATTCTAGAAGAGAACAAGCAGCTTGAATCCCAGAGGCAGCTTGGCTGCCACTTTGCAGTCCTAGCCACACTGGGCAATTCTCGCTTGAATGCACAATAGAAGTAGTGCACTTGAAGAACTAGTGACAGCAGTTATGAGGTCTGCCTATAGAGAAAATACTTAAGCCTAGCTTAGAAGCTTAATTCATTTTCCACATCAATATTTCTTCGACTTATGTCTGGAAGAGAGTGAACCACTGAGTATATAAGCATGTACACAGGGGTGTATATATTCTTTGGCACAAGCTCCAACATCCTGGACAGGGCTCTGATTCTGTGGCCAGTGCTAGGGAGGGTGTCACCAGGTGCCCACCTGGGGCACACATCCAGACTGTAGGAAAGTACTTGGTTTGGTATTTATAATGTTTTCCCCCAGAAACCTGAATTGCCAGTTAAAAAAAGGGAATCCATAGAATCCAGGTTTATAGGTTCTGTTGAAAAAATAAAAAGGGACAGTGGAAACACAGGGTCTGTGTTTATATGTGGCCTTAGAGAGCCAGTGTAGGCCAGGATTGTGTTCCTGAACAAGGCATGTTGCTACCAGCCAAGCCCCACCTGACCCACATTGTATCCCTTACCTGTCTTTGATTTGGTCCCTAGGAGTGAGTGGGTTTGAGATACTGAAAATGAAGTTTAGTTTTTATAGCATGCTGTAGGTCCCAGGAAGTTGGGGGTTATCAATGTAATATAACTAGGTAAATAATGCAGCCAGATTTACTTTAAGAGGCTGAAAGAATGACCTTTTTATAGGCAGCAGGATGGTCTGAGCCAATCAGTATCATTTGATATTTGACACTTCAAAATATAACCAGATGACTGAACCCTTTCTTGCCAATAAGATGAAAGTGCCTTGTCAAGACTTGAGGTATGCAGAAGAAATTCGATGTCTACCTATAGTATTAAATATATTAAAGCATTAAATATAGTCTGTTTAAGGGAAGAGATTGAAGTTTCATTCGACTCTTCTATACACCTCTTCAGAGGTATTTTTGTAACTAAAACCACTGGATTAATTGGTTTTCCAGGGAACATGTTTACTCCCATGTAAATACCTAGTTTTAGTTGGGTATTGTTAAACTGAATTTGGCCTGGGGATGCCTCTATATTTAAGTCATTATGTAAAGAACTGCAACCTAACTCAGTAGGTAAAGTAACTGAAAGCCTGATGTAGGAGTATGCTTTTCTAAAAAAGTGGCTGAAAAACCAGTCAGAGCAGCTGAGCTTCAGTCCATCACAGGTGGCCAACTGTTTAAGTTATGTTCAAACGTTCAAATGAGGCAGAAACCAAGCTGTCACTTCAGCTGTGTCTGTACCTCACTTCTGCTTTCTGTCCGTAAGTGCTGCTTGACCACGATGCAGGCCAGAGTTCTGAAACTACTCTGGTTCTGAGGGTTAATTTACAAATTCTTTGTTCAATAAAACTTGAAATTTAGCAGAGTTTAAACAGTATATGATGCTATAGCTAGGAATTGATTTCCAAGTCATAAATGTGTTTGACAATGACCTCCAGCACTCGCAGATGTGAGACCACAGGCCGGGAAGAGATATGAGGTCAGAGTTAGCTGTGCTTCCTCTATGAGGATCAGTTGAGGTTACTTTAGGGGAGGATCCCCCAGAATAGCTTTCCAAATAGAAGTTGAGGGAAGATCTCATGCTACTTGAAGACTCTAAGGTTAAGGAGATTCCCCCTTGGGGGACAACTTGGGAAGGACTGCTGGTTAGGTTCAGTTCACACAATGTAACATCTGCTGTTTGAGAGGCTGGCTCACTTGGGCTGTTCAGTTCACCACTAAATCCAAAGTCCCCACCACTTGTGTAACAGTCTAGGTGGAGGCAATTCTGTATACAGGACAACTGTTAGAATTCCGGGATAAGTGACACTATTCCAATCTGAACCTTTAGATAAAGGGAGGTGGGAAGATTAGATAACCAACCCAGAGTCACCCAAAGGCGTGAACTTCATGGTAGCTCAATTATCCTTTCTGGCTACAGACACCTTCCTTTGTTTCAAAAGATCTGAGAAGGAGAGTTTTAGCAGCCCATCATGTCTGCAGTGCCCTTGCACTGCTGGAAGGGAAGGTTCCAAATTGGGGCTCAGTATCAGAAGTGGACCTTGATTACTCTCAATGCCCCTCCCCAGTCTCCCTGAAAGTAGCACTCATTTGCTCTCTACACATCATTCCTATGAAATAGCTTTTGAAAACAAAAGATCCTATTGAGGCTCAAGTCTCTTCCCAGGTAAAGTCCACATACCACCGAACCAGAAGTCAGCTTCATTCCATCTTAAAAGTGAATGTTCCACTGCATAAAGCTCCCAGTCCTGCATGGACAACACCCCACCCAACTCCAGCTAGGAGTCCTTCGAGTCCCATCTCAAAGGTGATTGTGCCTCAGGAACATGGGAACAAAGGTCATGGTGGACCTATTTTTTGGCCTGTTTCCCCACAGGAAGGAAGGGGAGGTTGAAAAGAGATTCCATGCCAAGCATCAAGGTCCTAGCTAGAAGGAAGAAACCATCCTTGTTCCAGGGATGCATAGAAACTTCTGGAAAAAACGCCTGCTATACGATGCCATGTGGGAGAAAAAGAGGCCAAGGGTTAGAGGACCTTCTAGGTACAAGGATTGCATTGTACATGTAAGATTACTTATTGTTCTTTATTCAGGTAAATAACCTATACACATCTGTGCTGGGGCATATATTGTCCTTTCTGGAAGGCAATTTGGCAATACCTAGTAAGATTTAATTATATATAAACAATTTTGAAACCAGCAATTCCACTCCTGGGATTCTATCCCATAGTAATGCAAGCAACCCTTCACAAGAACATACATGGAACGATGTCTACTCAGTATTGTTTAGGGGCCTAAATCAAGCAGTCAGCATGCCGTCCCTATTTTGGGGGATGGATGAATTACTTAAAGACCATCACACACCACTGAAGTGACTGAGCTACAGTCCATTGACTTCAGGTTTTCAAAAACATTTGTTGAATTAGAAAAGCCACCCACTATGTTGTCTGCAAGAAATCCCCTTTAAATTTGCAGTCACAGACTAGAAGTAAAGTGACAAAAAGATGTAACATGCTGATACTAATCAAAAGAAAGCTCAAGTAGCTAGAAATGTTGGGCCAAGTTGACTGCAGAGCACGGAAAGTTATCAGGGACAATGATGGGCATTGTGTGATAAAGGGGACAGTTTAAGACTTAATGTATATGTACCCTAAAATAGCAAACACGTGAGGCAAAAACAGAACTGCAAAGAAAGACAAATACACTTACAGATGAAGACTTCACCATCCTTCCATCAGTAATGGACAGACCCAGAGGGCAAAAAGAGTCAGTGAGGATATAGCTGATTAGCACCGATCAACTGAATTCTATAAATGTTCATTAAACCCATTCAACGGCAGAATACAAATTCTTTAAGCTCACATGAACATTCACTAAGATCACATTTTGGGCCATAGAAAAGCCAGGTCCAGAGAAGGTGGCGGGTCCCTTACTGGTTGTGCATGTGTGTTTTCTGCTGTGTATGTGATCATGAAAAGGCTCGTGCCAACTTGATTCTAGTATATGCTGTTAAAGCAGAGGCTGACCTAGAATCTCATGTTCATTTAAAGCATCAAGTATCCCAGTTTAGGGCTAACATTACATAAAGATCTAAGTCAGAGGGGTCTGAGAGATAAGATGAGGACAAGTGGGTTCATCTAGGCCCAGCCGCTGCCATCTGAGTGAGGAGTAGGGTTAGGCAGATTTCCTCAGTTACAAGACTGGAGCCTTGCTCACAAATCATACACTCACCCTTTAGAGACTAGACAAAAATAGCCTTAAGTAGCTTTTATCAGATCCCCCCATCCCTCACTGTCCTTTTGCAAGATACTTGTCACCCTGTCTACCCAGAGTCCATAGCAAATGAAACTGTGTGGACCTCAGCTCCTGCCAACCAAGTGGCAGCCTTAATTTGTCACCTCTACAATGGTATGGTACAGATCCTTGGGTTAATGTGAGATTCACAGAATTCATGAATTATCGAATGTAATGCTAGAGACATTTGCATCCTTATGATTTGAACTCCCATGGAAACTTGGAACATTTGGAAGGTGTCACTTTGTTTTAGATTCTGTTTCCTTTTATGGTATAGTTCCTTATGTATAAGGCACGTCTTTCTCAGTCTGCCCCACCAGCTACCACCACGGTGCTCTGATATAAGAGCTTGAGTATATACTAACAAGTGTCTGCCTCTAAAGGGAGTTGAAGACATTCTTATCATGAAGTATAAAGATGAGCAGTCAGAGAACCAATGCAGCCAGAATTTCAGTGTAAAGGACACCACACAGTGAGTTCAGATGAAATGAGACAGTCCCAATTATATCAACCTAGATCATAAAAAGTGTCATGTACCTGGTTACATAACTGCCCTTCCCTCCGAGTCCATCCTACAGGTCAGGCATGTTTACTTGTATAATTGTGTATGGATTTCACAACTCTTCCCATTTCACAGGTGGGAAAATGAAAGACTGAAGTCTCAGAGCCATGTTGTTAGCACAAGTTTGACCACAGAGCGTGGACCCACCTCTGACTGGAACAAGAACTCCAACACTTCAGTAGGGTTCCCACCAATGTGCCCATTAATCAGAAAAGTTTTCAACCTCAGCCTTTCTGTGGCAGAGTTCTATTGTTCTCTCCTGAGAGGAAAACCTAAAGCACGGGCAGGAAGATGGTCATCTCACGTCTGACTTCAGGTCCCAGGCACTTTCTCTCAGGGCCACACCTTTCAACCTCTGAGAGGATCACACCAAATAAAAGCATTTTAGGAATATATTATAAACATATCTGGCATCTAATGTCAAAATTTCTACTTAAAGCCAGAGAAATTCAGTACGATAGACATCTAGGAAGTTGTGATAAACCAACCCTTGCTTTCTAGATCCAATGTCTTTTAAGTGGGACAGTCTGGCATCTCAGATTAAGTTCACAGCTTCACGCACAGGATCAGCTTTGTCATAGGTGTGCTGTGTACTGGTTGACAGTTTTCTGGAAGGAATCTCCTCAGAGCAAGGAGGGAGGCTAAATAAAGAGGAAGAGAATTAAGGGGATGAGACAAGATTCCTACTTTCTTTGGGACAGTAGTACCTTCATTGTCTCAGTCTCCAAATTAGAGCTACTCTATGCAACTTCTTGATGAGGAGAGAACATGGTGGAAAGACAGCAGGACTCAGCGAATTCTGTAACTTTGAAGAATAATCTTGGTACAAGGACATAATGGTCAATAACATTTGCTGCCAAATTTATTGCCCTCCTCCCATGCCAGCTATGAGATCAAAGCCCCAGGTAGCCACAGCAGGTTGCTTCTGAAGGTCATTAGAGGAATCTGTAGAAAAGAGCTCAAGGCGATTGAATGTGAGGCAGCTTGACTGCTACTTTACAGCCGTAGTCACGTTGGGCAATTCTCACCTGAATGAGAGATAGTAGTACATGTTGAACTAGTGTCAGAGTTCTGGTTGGGCTATATCGAATATTTAATCCTAGTTTTTGTATACCTATTTCCACATTTAATACTTCAACTTTTTAGGTACTGGACAAGAGTTAATCACTAAATATGCAAGTGTGTGTACCAGAGTGCACCTGTTTCTTGGTAAAGGCTCTAACACACTGAGCAGAGAGCTCTGCCTGGTATCTCTGGTGAGTGCTAGGAACCATGGAATGTCACCAGGTTGCCCACCTGCAGCACACATCCAGCCTGAAGAAGTACCTGGTTTGGTCTGCATAAAATTTTTCAAAAACCTGAATTAAGTTGCCAACATTAACAGAAGGAATCCATAAAGCCAGGTTTTTAGATTCTGTTACAAAAGGGCAGTCAGGCAACACAAGGCCTGCATTCCTATGTGGCCCCAGAGAGCTAGAGTAGACCAGGGCTGTACTCCTGACTAAAACACGTTGCTCCCTGCCAACCTGACTTGCTTTGTATCCCTCACCTTTCCTGGATTTGGTCCCCAGGAGTGCATGGGTTTGAAATTCCAAGATGAAAGCTTGGTGTCTACAGCATGCTTTAGGACCCAAGGAATTAGGTGGGGTATCAAAGTAATATATCCTGGAAAAAAAATGCAGCCCCAAACTTTAAAGGTAGACATGTATTTGAAATGCCAAATCTCAAATGATGTGTCTGTTGAATCAGTATACCCTGCCGCCCATAAAAAGGTCATTCTTAACCTCTCGAAGATATTTGAGCAAGAAAGGGTTCAGACAAGACAGAAAATCTTAAGACTTGAGTTATGAAGAAATTCTATGCCTACCTTTAGACTATAGTCTTAATATTTAGAAATTCTTTGAACATGAAGTCTGATTCTGCTTTTGTACACACCTCCTCAAAAGTAATCTGCATAATTATGTAGTTGGTGACTTTTCAGTTAAAGTTTGTTTTCTGTTGAAGTTCCTTGTTCTTTCAGTAAATTTCTATAACTAACCTCACTGTTTCTTAAGTGCCTTTTATAAACACTTCTGGTGTGGAAGTCACGAGTTGTTTGCCTAAGGTGTTTTGCAAGACCCTTGGAGGTAACTAGGCCCGACACACAGTAGGCTGAACTGCTTGAGCCCAAAGAACTTCCTATGGAGACTGCACAGATATCAATAGGTAAAGCTTTCAGCTTTCTGACATTACAAGGTCACCTGCAGATCATGGTAACACTGCCATTTTTTGAAGATGCAACCCATACAGAGGCATGCAGATGGCCTGCACAGATCACTGAAGAATGTCCTCAAACCCTTTAACCAATCACTATCCCCCACACCACTACTTCCTCATAAACATCCCTTCCTTCCCTCTGTCAAGAAGGTGTATGTGAGATTTCTCCCATTTTTCACCTGTCTGCCCTGTGAATAAGCCTCTCTGCTGTAAGGGCTGATTCAGTTAGATTGGCATCCCAGGTGGATGGAAGTACTTTCTGGACTCTTGCCCATGGTTTCTTGTCCCCTTGCTAGCATTGGAAGTCCATGGATGTGTCTGAGCAGCTGCCTGGATGACTTGCTCCAGGAATAGTACTGGGATTCCTCCAGTGAGGCAACGCCGAACTTAGTGCATAGTCTTATATCTGCAGTGGAGAAACTTTTGCTTTGGGGAACATCTCTGAATAACCTTGATGTAAGTGAATGGACTCTTTCCCTTGGTCACCCCTCCCCCCCCCAGCTACCCCCAAAAGGAGCCTCGAGGGCCAGTTTGGAATTCTGTGTATGTGTTGGTATTTGTCTCGTGAGGTCTGCTTGTCTGCTACCTTCCCAACAAACCCTGAAGGGGTTGCCGAGGGCAGCCAGGCAAGCCTAACTCAGGGCAGCTGTATGTTACACTTCAGCCAGACTGAGTTACCACATCTGACTGACCACAAGTCAATACTCCCCACCTTGAGTGTATAAAAGTGTCTGGTGCAGGCAAGGCCAAGTCTGAGACTTTTTGGCCCACCTGTTGAGGGGATCAATTTGCAACATGGTTGTGAGTTCTGTCACCTGTATGTATGTTTAAGTTTTGAAATCTTGACTTTGTACAGCAACAGTTCAATACCATGTCTAACATCTTTTAAATAGACTGGTTGTACGTTTAAGACCATTAGGGTGAAATGGAAAACAAATTCAACTTTCCCACATAGCCCCTTGTGATACATACTCCAGAACTGGACAACTTTTAGCTATGAGCCTACGAAGGAAGAGAATGTTTCTTTTCTTTTTTTTTTTTAACGCTGCCTGGCCCCAATACTCCCTAGGCTCAGAGGAGAAATGGCCAGAAAAATGGGTCTTTAAATTATAATAATGTTCTGCAATTAGGTTTCTTTTAGCAGGGAAGAAAAATGGGATAGAATTCCATATGCACAAGCATTTATGTTGTATCAAAATAAGCCTGTGCAAAAGAAATGTAAAATAATGGTTCAATGGGAAGGGCAGCCTAGGCAACCAGTCCTGCCTGAATCACGAAGAGATGTCTTATTACTAGCCCAATTGAATAGACCCCTCTCCACCTGATGGAGGGGCCACTGTGCCTCTGGCTGCTCCAGAACCCCAGGTCTCAGAGTTAGATAGGGCAGGAATGGTTTCCCTCCCACACTTGACAGGGTACTCAGTTTGACCAGGAAGTCACCCAAATCCATGCAGAGCAGTTACCCTTGAGGCAAGTGCCCATAAGAGGAATAGACATGGAAGGACAAGTTGACAGGATTGATTTGGGTCCATTCTCCCTTTAACTTCAGATTTAACTGGAAATACCATGTCCACCTATAGAAATGATCCTAAAAGAGATGGAGAATTGTTGCCTCCTTTCTAGTTCTCTAAAACATTCTCTGTTCCTCAGAGGAGGGTATACTTAAATTTTGAACATCTACTCCAGTGGGATTATTGGTGCAAAAATTAAGATAGGCTGCATGCAGAAACCCATGGCAACTTAGTGAGGGCAGAAGCTACCACATCCCTACTGCTGACCCTGGCTAGGATATTAATTCATGGAGATAAGACCAAGCTTGGTCACTATGATTGCATCCTTGCTGGGTTTCACAGAGGGATCCCAAAGAAAAGAAGTCTTAGAGAAAGACCTAAAGAGGATCCCTAAGTTTTTAGGAATGAGACTTTCTGCCAATACAGACATTGATGTAGAAGCCTCAGAAAGTTTAAGTGGTGTGACCTTTGACCAAAGTGCTCCTGATATTCAGAAAAAGCTTCAGAGAATTGATTGTTCTGTAGGAATACCTGTACCTCAACTTGATATTGTTTAAGGTCTTCAGTGGGAGAGATGGAAAATAAATGAAACAATCTGCCCTGACTCAAGGTGAATCTGGATATTCCCCAGGGTTTCAAGGAGCCCAGCCCAAGGTAAGAACCCTTGGGACCCAAGTCCCCATCTAGAAGATGGACATAGTTGGGCCCCATCAGTGTGCATACTGCAAACGAGAGGGCCATTGGAAAGAGGAGTGCTCCTGTCTAAACAAGGTCCTTGAGAAAAGAAAACAGCAGGTGAAACAGGTGACTCAGCTCACCAAGTGGTCAAGAGTGGTTGCCCCCAGGGGTGTCCTTAAATCCCTCCAGCTCCTTTAGAACTTCCCACATGGAGCCCTGGGTAGCTGTGACAGTGAGAAATTGACTTGATTTTCTGGTACTGGAGCCACATATTCAGTCATAAACACCCAGCTGTCCAAACCCTCCTGAAATTGTGACTGGTTTCTGGGGAAGGTATGAAAAAATCCTTTCTCCATCTGTTGGACTCAAGTGGCAAAAATGCATTTGAAATAGCTTTTTATGTATGCTTGAGTGAGCAGTTTCTTTGGGATGAGATTTTTTAAACAAGTTAAATGCCAGAGTTACTCGCTCCTAGGAGAATTATTAAAGTGCCACCCAAACAGGCATGTGCACTGCAAGCATTGTTGCTACTCCAGGAAAGGGCCCTCACCATCCACTCTAGGAGAAATCTTGGTAAAGGTAAGCCCAGAGGCATGGGCAGATAGGAAGCCAGGAAAGGCAAACACTGCGACACTTGTTCAGATGAGGCTATGTGCCCTAGATCCAAGATTTACAACTGGAGGCAGTACCCCTTAAAGGAACATGCTAGAAAGGGGATCCAACCCATAATAGTGTTTCTTGAATATCAGTTTACTCATCCTTGCTCCTCACCTTATAACACCCCCATCTTGCCAGTTCAAAAGCCAGGTACTAAAGAGTATCAATTTATCCAAGACTTAAGAGCAATTAGCCAGATAGTGGAGGACATTCACTGGGTGATTTCAAACCCATGCACCTTACTTGCTACCTTATCTGGTAATTTGGTCATTCAGCTTTGGACTTAAGGGGATGCAAAAGAATATATCCTTTGAGTCTCAACAGCTGTTTGTGAGTGGAAGGATCCAGATCCAAAGAGTAAACAGTATTTTTGTACTGTTCTCCCTCAGGGATTTCAGAACTCCACTTTCTTTGGGATGGTTCTGGCCAAATATCTGAGGGAGCTCCAGTTGGCCTAAGGGGCCTTGCTCTGATGCATAGATGAACTTTGGATCAAAAGCAGGACTAAGGAAACTTCAGTTCAGACCATCATTGTGACCTTAAATATTCTGACTGAGCCGGGCTACAATGTTTTCCAGAAAAAGGCACAGATTTCTCAACCTTCAGTTATACTTTGGCTTTGAACTCTCGACAAATTTGCTCCCTAATGGAGAAGGCTGGGCTACAGTAGCAGTGCCCACCACTAAGAACAATTACAGGGATTCCTAGGCATGGCAGGTTGTGTCATATCTGGACCCCCAACTTTGGGCTTATAACCAAGCCCTTTTATGAAGCTCTCAAAGGAAGAGATAACAAGCCCCTTGATTGGACTGGTGAGTGCCAGAATGCATTCCAGGTTGTTAAAGAAAAAGCACTGACTACCCCTACTCTAGGGTTCCCATATCAAAACCTTTTCATCCTTTTGTTCATGAAAGACAGGGGATTAATCAGTATTAATTCAGACTGGGCAGTACTAGGAGGCCTGTTGCTTATTTCTCAGCTGGACACCATAACTGAAGGATGGCTTGTTTTAGAGTGGTGACTGCCACTTGTGACCTTTCATGAAAAATAGAAAAGTTTACCTTGGGATAGCCCACTATGGTCCACACCCCTCATTATGTGCACCTCATCCTAGACCAGAAAGGGGGTTGCTGGTGTACATCCAGGAGATTAGGCAAGTACCCGGCTATATTGTTGACAATCCTAATGTAACTCAAAGCAGTTTCCACCTTAAACCTTGCCACTTTGCTTTCCACTATGAAGGATCCCATACTTGATTACATACAAGTAGTTGACATACATGAATTTATTTCAGTCACCCTTACTTGACAGATGTCCCACTAAAGGATCCAGATTTAGAAGTGATTACTGATGGAAGCAGCTTCATGAACTAAAGACAATGAAGGGCTGGATATGCAGTGGTAACATGTCAATACACCTTGGAGGCCGAAGACTTTCCCCAGGTACCTCTGCCCAAAGTGCAGAACTAGTCCTCACACAAGTGCTTCTATTAGATAAAAACCAAAGGGAAACCATTCACACAAACCCTAAATATGCCTCTTCAATTGTACAAGTCCATGGGGCCACATGGAAGTAAAGAGGACTTGACCACAGGAGAGAGTTGAACATGCTAAGAATTTTGGACTTGCAAAGGGACTATTATGGAGACTAAGAAGGTGGCCATAGTTCTGTGCCACAGACATCAGAAGTCAGCCTGGTTGCACAGGGAAACAATTGGGCAGGTCAGGCTGCAAAGCTAGTGGCCTGAACAAGATCCTTTTCACCCTAGTTTATGGCCTTGGTTCCATGTATTAACTTGACTAAAAGCACTCCAAAGTACTCAGGATCTGTAAAAGGACAACGAATGGGATTTTGATTGGGTACCTGACTATTTCCAGGATGCAGAATATATTAACGATGGGTTTATGACAAGGAATTTTACTTATCCCAGAACATTGTGGGGGAAGTGATTAATCATATTCATAGTATGCACTATGGAAGGAATGCAACTCTCCAGTGTATTCAGGGTATTGCAGGACCCAATATGCAGAGAACCATCTAAAACATAATATAGAAGTTAATGATTTGTGCAAAGAACAACCTTAAGATAGGGCTGCCTCTGATCATTGAGGGAATCTAAACTAGAAGAGCTGGCACCCGAGAAGACTGGCATACAGACTGGCATCGCAGTAGTGCTGTGAGCCACCGGGAATTTCAGTTATTTGTTGGTATTTGTGAACACCTTCATTGGATGGGTAGAGGCTTTTCCATGTTGGTCAGAAATGGCCTCTGAAGTAGTCAAGGCATTACTAGGAGAAATACTTAAATTTGGACTACTTGTATCAAAGTGATAATAGAGCATTTATAGCAGAAGTTATTCAGGAGGTATCTGGCAAATTGGGCATTTGCTGGAAACTTCATGTCCCCTGAAAGCCATAGTCATCTAAAAGAACTGAGAAAATGAATCACTTTAAGACTCTAGCTAAGTAAGATTCCCCAAGAAACTAATCTGACATGGGATAAAGCCCTGCCAGTTGCAGTGCTTAGGATAAGGGTGGCCTTTAGAAGCAAGCTCCAATTGAGCCCATACAAAATGTTCTGTGGGAGACTCTCAGTATGACCTGGGAGACCAGAGCAGATAACTAAGGAGTTGCACAATATGACTTGTATAACTATTAGGATAATGACTAATGACTGGTCCTAAATTTGCTACCAGCAGGTTGATGTTTCTCAGATGTACCACTCCAGCTGTGCCCAAGAAACTGGGGGTTGCTGAAATCTTGGAAACAGCACCCAGGAGACTGGTTGCATCCTCAGTGGGTAGGTTCATACGTAGTCTAGTAACCCATTCTTCTGTGGAAGGGTCAGACCACGGATCCACCACTCTCAGGTGAAGATGTTGCCCAGGATGCCTACCAACCACCTGCCCTGCCCCATGTCAGGATGCAACTGGAAACAGGAGTTGTGCCACTGAAGAACCCCAAATCACAAGACAACCCACAGCACACCTGATCATGGACTTCTCCCAACACCATGAATATTCTTGTGAACCACTGACAGCCCTTGAGTTGCTTTTCTGAAAGCAACACACAGAAGGTAAGTAATGCCCAATTCCTGGCCCCTCATACTTTCTTTGCTCTTGGTGTTTTATTTACTTCAAAGCTTATTAGCCCAGGAATGCCAATGAAACATCATTAGCCATTGCCACACAAAATGAAATCAACTCCTTGGTGTTGGAGGGTGAACAAAACCAATGCCATTTTGTGCTCTTGCCATGTTGACTCCTGCTTATTCTTTTGCTTCTCCGACCAGCTACAGCTCGCCCTAAGATTCAGGTATGAGAGAAACAGGTTTCAGGTAGTGTCTGGTCTGAGCACTAAAATCACAAGAATCCCCCCAACCTTGTGAGTCAGATACCTGGTGAATGGTGTCAGCTTTAAGATGCTTCCTTGAAGTTATTTCTAGTAACAGGAGCCTTGCTATATAAATGTTGTCTAACCTCAGTCAGAGCTCTCATCTGCTGACATCTGATTCTTCACTGCATCCAGGTTTTGTAAGTGACCCCAGTTAATAAGCATCTGATTACCAGATGGACCCACCCACTTCCTTCTTTAGTCTCAATTTGGAGGGCATTATACTTTAACCCCCTCCTCACACTGGGCCAGAGTGGTGCTTGATAATTGTATTGCCTTGAGTTACAGGCAAATCATATTGCCTTAGATTATAGGGAGTCATCTGTGCTATTGCCAGTACTTCTTGTGTTTATATCAATACTTCAGCTAAAGTTGAAACTCATTTAGGTAAGATCAGGGAACAGGCCATTTGGTTATAAAGTCTCAAGTTCCCAGAAGGGGGAGATTGGTTTTCAGTGTTATTGCATTCTCCAAGGTATTAGATCCACCTTATAAGGAATGCTAAAATTTGGGTTGTCATTATTCATGCTATTGGTAGAATATCTGATAGCACATTTAACTACCAAGTGTTGCACCAACAGTTGAAGAACTAACATAGTAGTTATCCCCTGGGACCTGGCACAGCAGGTATTTTGCATATTTTCAGTTGGGTGCTAAACCATTTTATTCCTCAAACCCTAGTCTATGCCCTATGTCAAAAGGAAGAAACTGGAGCAATTGTTGCACAGGATCTCTTGTGACTAAGGAATGATCAGAATAGGGGGGACCATGACTGGTGTAACTTCAGTTAAAGCTGAGAACTTCACCTACGAGATGTCAATGCTACCATTTTCGGAAGACATGACCCATGGGGAGACATGCAGATGGCCTGAGCAGATCACTGAAGAACTTCCTCAAAGCCTTTAACCCATCACTATCCCCTATACCTCAACCCACCTCTAACCACATCCCCACAAATATCCCTTCTTTCCTGCTGTTGAAGGCAGATTTGAGATGTCTTTTTTATTTTTTTTAAGCTTGGCCACCTTGTGAATAAACGTCTCTGCTGGGAAGACTAGCATCAGTACTTGGGTTGCTGTGCATCAGGCCCTGTTCAGTTATATACAAATAGAACCACTAGTTACGTGGTCTTCCAGGTAATGTCCTTTCTCTGAAGAGCTACCTGACTGTTGTTAAACTGAATATGGCCTCAGGATGCCTCTGTACTTGAATCCTTCTATAAGGAACTGGAACCTACCTTAGGCTTTCAGTTAGCTCACCTACTAGTTTAGGAACATTTATAACAAATGATTGAGTCTCAGCCAATTACGGCATCTGAGCTTCAGTCAGCTGCAGGCAACCAACTGTTCAAACCATTAAGACAAGGCAAGTGCCAAGCTGTAACCAGTTCAGCCGTCTCTGTGCCTCACTTTGTTTTCTGTCCATAAATGCTGCCCAACTACCTTGAAGGCCAGAGTTCTGTGAAATTTGTTTGAGAGTTGCCCAATTCATAAGTCTTTTGTCCAGCAAAACTTTGTTAAATTTATCTGAGTTTAAGTAGTACACAATGCTGTAGCTAGGAATTGATTCACAAGCCACAAATATGCTTTTTGACAATGCATGAGAAAATGTGAGATCACACTCCAGGAAGAGATGAGGCCAGAGTTAGGTTTGCTTTGTGAGAGTCAGTTGATGTTACTTCAGGAGAGGATCCCGCAGAATATCACTTTCCAAATAAAATAGTTGAGAAGATCTCATGCTACTTTAAGGCTCAAAGGTAATGAGATTTTCCTTTGGAGGAAAACTTGGGAAACTGCTCATGTCCATACATCATAACACCTGCTCTGTGTTAGATGCTGGCCCACGTCAGATTTAGTAGTGAACCAAAGAGCCAAAGTCCCCACTTCCTCCAGAATTCAATCTGGTTAGAGGCAGTCATGTATACAAGAATGATTAGGATGCTGGGATAAGTGACATTCTTCCTATCTCAATCCTCAGATAAAAGGAGGTGGAGTTTAGATAAACAGCCCAGAGTCACTGAAATAGTGTGATCTTAATGCTGCTCATTCTTCCTTTCTAGCTACAGAGCCTGCCTTCATTTAAGATTCAGGATGTTTTAGCAGCACATCTACCAGTGTCTTTGCTCTACTGGAAGGGTAGGTTCCAAATGGGTTCAGTATCAAAATGGACCTTGATTACCATCATCAATGCTCCTTCCCAGTCTGACAAGCAGTTGCATTTATTTGTCCTCTACATGTCATTCCTATGAAGTAGTTTAAAACAAAAGATTCTATTGAGGCACAAGTCTCTCCCCAGGTAAAGACCACATACTACCAAACCAGAAGTCAACTTCATTCCAACTTGAGGTGCTCCACCACATGAAGATCCCAGCCCTACATGGATAGCACTCTACCCAAAACTAGCTCAGGAACACTGGCAAAGGGCATGTATTTGCTGCCTTCTGTTTCCTCACAGGAAGGAAAGAAAGATTGAGAAGTAATTCCACATAGAACTCCAAGGACCTAAAAGGAGGGAGCTATTCTTATTCCAGGGATGAGTGGAGAAAAGCCTGAAATAAACGCCTGCTCTGATGCCATATTGGAGAGCAAGAGGTGAAGGGCTCTTTGCTCTTTCCTTCCAACAATACACTTGTAAGACTGCTTATTGTTCCTAGTTCTGGTGACGAACCTACACAACACCTACACTGGGGCCTATATTGTCTCTATTGGAAGGTGATTTGGCAACAGCTAACGTAACTCAGAATGATCTAGAAATGAGCATACACACTCCTTGGATTCTATCCCACAGTAATATACAAGCACCAGTTCACAAAAGCCTATGTGGAACAATGTTTATTCAGTATTGCTTAGGGGCCAAAACCCAAAGAAGCAGAACAAACTGTAGTTTGGGGTATTGGTGAGTTACTTAAGGACCATTACATGCCATTGAAGTGACTAAGCTACAGTTCATTGACTTCATTTTTCCACAAACGTTTGTTGAGTTAGAAAAGCCACCTAACTATATTGTCCACAAGAAACCACTTTAGATATATAATCACAGATTAAAAGTAAAAGAAAGCTGGAGTAGCTATGTCTGTAGTCTGCATTGCCTGATACAGAGAGAAAGTGATCAGGCATAATGACGGGCATTACATGATGATAAAAAGAACAGTTCTCCACAAAGAATTCTTAGTGTGTATGTACCCAGCATCAAAACATGAGGCAGAGACAGATCAAAGAGACAGACAGATTCACACAGTTGACAGCTTTGACACCCTTCCACCAGTAATTGACCGACCCAGTAGGTAGAAAAAAAGAATCAGCATATAGCTAAACCGAACAGCACCACTAAACTGAGACTGACGAACACTTATAGAATACTTCAATAGCAGGATAGGTTCTTCAAGCTCACATGGAGCATTCACTAGGAGACCACATTCTGGGCCATAGAAAATGTGGCAGATACCCTATTGGTTGTGCATGTGTGCATTTGGTCGTGTTGTCAACATGGAAAGAGGTTTTGCCTACCTTGTTTTAGTATATACTCTCAAGAAGAGTTTGATCTAAGACTGTTCATTTAAAGTGTAAAGTGTCCCAGTTTTAGGTTCACCATAGAGATCTAGGTAAGAGATGTCTGAGTCAGATAAGTGGCAGTGGCTGGACCTAGATGAATCCACTTGAGTGGGGAACGGGCGTAGGCAGAAATTCTCAGTTACAAGACTGGAGACTTGTTTACAGTCATGCACTCATGCTCTTGACAAAGTAGCCTTAAGTTGCTTTCTCTAGACCCCACACACTGCCCTTTTACAAGATATTAGTAATCACTCTGACTACCCATAGTCCCTGGGAACTAGAAACTGCCCAGACCCCAGCTCTTACTGACCAGGTGGCCATATTTTTGTACTATGTGACCTCACGAGCCACAGCCCAGCTGACTGAACTGAAGTGGCCACCTGACCCTGGGGCAGCTTGCCTATCAGCTGGCTGCTGAATCCCATGAACCTGGTAAAAAGAACTGGGCCAAGTTGAAGGTGCATTTGAATTAAGACAAGACAAGCCAGATAGCAAGACAGACAAAAGTCAGAAGCTTGTTTTGATATGGAACAAAGCTGAGAATGCTCCAGGAAGCCAGGTCCTCAAGGTGGCTCAGGTTGTAGTTCACCCCCAACAGTATCCTTTCAACACATAATCCCCTCTGCCTGGGATTCCTTGACGGATTCCATAGGCAGGAAGTGCACACCAGCACACTTCTATAGTCACATACCCACCAAACTCTCACTTCCCTCAACAGCTACACAAAGCTCCCAGGAAGCCACCATGGTGGGAGCATAGAGCACGTAGTGGCTTTCCAGCCTGAGGACCAGGTGCAGAGTCAATCATGACGTGCATTGTGGAGGAGGAAAAATGTCAAGTTAAAATGAAACTCACACAACTGATGGGCAAGCTAATGGATTGTCGCAGTGACAGATTACACTGGGGAGAAGTTTTAGCACCTCCCCAAGTGAGAGTCTCCCTCACTCTGGCATGGCCATTAGATGCTTTTGTGAGCATATGGGGATACACAACTGAGCCTTGACTCATCACCTTCACTGATCCTACGGTTATGAGATTGAAACAGTTACTATGAATTGTCTAACGAGGCACTGAGGACAATTGAGTGCTTATGAGTTGAACTCTCACAGAACTTTGGGCCATTTGGAAGATGTGATTTCGTATTAGATTTAGTTCCCTTTCAGGTCATATCTTTTTATGAATAAGGAGCCTCCTATGTTTCTTAGTCTGTCCCACCAACTACCACCATAGCACCTAATATAAATATCTGCCCCTATACGGCATGAATGTTTCCGACCCACTGAAGTCTGAAGACGCCCTATTCAAGGACATCAGCAGATAGTCACAGAACCAATGCAGCTGGAAATTCACTGGATGGGGTAGCACACATTGAATTCAGACAGGATCTCAAGGATCTCAGAGCCTGAACCATAGAAGTCACATACTTGGTTATAATTGCCCTCCTCCAAGTCCATCCTGCAGGGCCAGGCATATTCATATATGCGGTTGTATATAGAACTCTTTACTTCACAGCTGGAGAAACAAATGCCTAGATTCAGAGTCATACTGGAACAGAGACCGGCCAGAGACTCGACCTACCACCGACAGAAGCAAGAACCCCAACACATCAGTAGGGTTCCCACAGAGGAAGCCTTCTAAGCAGAAGGGTTTCCAAGTTTAGCCTTTCTGTGGCAGGATTCTAGCCTTCCCCCTGAGAGGAAGACCCAAAGCATGGGTGGGAAAGAGGTCATGCCCCAAGCCCTCAGGTATGGGGGGCCTGTATCTCAAAGCCACCTTTCAACATCTGAGAAAATCACACTGGAGAAAGGCATTTAAGAATACATTATATACAGAGATCTGACATTTAACATCAGAAGATTCCTACTGATGATCAAAGAAAGATAGGTATCCAAGAAGTCAAGACACAAAAGTCTGTTTAGATTCAATGCCTCATAGATATGACAAAATCTGAAGTCTGATTTCAGATTAAGTTTGCAGCTTCCCCACAAGATCAGCTTTGGCACAAGGTGCCCTGGGTGTTGGTTGACAGCTTGCCTAGAAGGCATCTGCTTAGATAAAGGAGAGAAGCTGAATAAGATCCCTGCTCATTCTTGAGAAGGAGGATATTAGAGTCCACGTCTCCAGATTACAAGCCCTCTTTGCAGTGTCCCGGAGAGAAGAGAACATGGTGGAAAGACAGGACTCTGAATACAAATTCGTATGTAACTGGGTAAAATTTGAGCTTATTACTCATGAATGTATAGGTCAAAGAACTCATTGGCTACCAGATCCATTGCCTTGCTCTCATGCCAGTCATGAGACCAAAACCCGAGGTAGCCACAGCAAGTTGCCTCTGATGACACTTTGAGAGTTTTAGAAGTTACTGAGATTAAATTCCGGAGGCAGCTTGGCTGTGACTTTGCTACCCTAGCCATACTGGTCAATTCTCAATGAATGAGATATTACAAATTTGGTGGTGGTGGTGGTGGTGTGTGTGGGTGGTGGTGGGGGGACTTATAGCTTTTGAAAAAAAAGCTTTAGCTTGCTACCACTAAAGACAGTAAGTTCTGACTGGGATATAGATGGAATATCTGAACCTAGCATTGTGTTTTAGTATACCTACTTTTCAGATGTTCTATGTCCCAGCAGAGAGAACAATAAAATACACAAGCATGTGCATAGGGGTGCCTTTATTCCTTGACACTGGCTGTAATATGTCTGGGCAGGGCTGCCTGTTACTGAGGCCAGTACTAGGAGCTAAGGAATGTCACCAGGTACCCACCTGTGGCACATCCAGCCTGCAGAAGTTGT
Organism: Cynocephalus volans; assembly: GCF_027409185.1. Classification (NCBI taxonomy): domain Eukaryota; kingdom Metazoa; phylum Chordata; class Mammalia; order Dermoptera; family Cynocephalidae; genus Cynocephalus; species Cynocephalus volans. Next base: position 191,306,870 of record NC_084461.1, read on the forward strand.
ACCTGATTTTATCTGCATAAAGTTTTTCTGAGGCCATAAGTTGCCAACATTTTAAGAGAAAATCCAGATTCCTTGGTTCTGTTGAAGTGGAACAGTCAGGCAACACAGGGTCTGCCACTCCTATGTAGCCCCAGAGATCCAGAGTAGATAAGGGCTGTGCTCCTGAACAAGACACATTGCTACTAGCCAAGCCCTGCCTGGACTTTGTTTCCCTCACCTGCCTTGAATTTGGTCCCTAGGAGTGTGTGGGTTTGAGATCCCCAAAGTACGTCATATTATGAATGCTGAGCTTTAAGTCTCAAGAAGTCAGGGGGTGTCAATGCCATGTAACTTGGCAAACAACGCCAACTCTACCTTTAAATCTAGGCTTGCTTTGAGCAAGAGGTTGGAAAAATGGGCAGCAGGGCATTCTGCTTGATCAACATCACTGGAGTTGATACTTCAAAAAATCTGATGACCACACCTTTGCTCCAATAAGATGGAAAAAGCCTTAAAGACTTTGTGTAGAAAAAATTCTATGCCTACCTGAACCATTAAGCTATGAGAATATCTAAATATACTAACTTTCAAAGAAACTTTTGCACCCCATCTCAAAAGGTAGTTCTGGTGATTAGAGCCACTCAATTACTGTTTCCAGGGAACATCCCTTACTTCCTCCTAAAGAGTTTAAGAATTTAAGCATCATTAAGTTAAACTAAATTTGGCCCAAGGATGCCTCTGTACTTGAGTCCTTTGTAAGGAACAGAAACCTAACTTGGGCTTTCAGTTAGCTTATCTACCAGTTCAGAGGTATACTTTTGCAGGAAGTAGGAAAGTAGTGAGCTTCAGTCAACCACAGGACACCAATTGTTTAAACCATGATCAAAATAAGGCAAACTGAGGTATTACCAGTCCAGCTGTCTCTACCTTACTTCCATTTTCTGTTCATAAATACTGCCTGATCACATTGCAGAACAGAGTTCTCTGAATCTGCTCTCATTCTAGGGGCTGCCTGACCTGTAAGACATTCTCTGCTCAAGCATTAAGTTCCTCTAAAGTTTTTGTAGTATATATTGCTGTAGCTAAGAATTGCATCCCAAGCCACAACTATGCTTTGGCAGTCATGTCTACCACTTGCTAGTGTGAGGCAGGTGGTGTGAGTGAGGTTTGCTTCTTGTGAGCATCAGTTGATGTTAGTTCAGGGGAGAGTCCCCCAGAATAGCACTTTCAAAACAGATGCAAGATCTCACGTCACTTTAAGGCTGAAACATTCCTTCGAAGGAAAATTGGGGAGGACCGACCCTTACATTCAGTCCATACAACATCTAATACCTGCTCTGTCTAGGCACTGGTCCTGGTAGGATTTCGTGTCACAGGATTTTCTGTGTACCTACTGCCTTCATTTAACATTCAGGGAGAGGAGAGTTTTAGCATCGCATGTCAGTACCTCTGCACTACTGGACGGGTAGGTTCCAAATGGGCTTCAGATGATCAAAAATGGACCTTGGTTACTCCCAATGACCCTCCCTAGTCTCCCTTTAAGTGGCAGCATTCATTTGTTCTTTACATGTCATTCCCACGTAGTTTAAAAAGCTAAGGATACTAGTTGAAGCACAAGTCCCCTCAGGACAGAGCCAACACACCATTGAGCTAGAAATCAACCTCATCCCACCTTGAGAGTGAATGTTCTACTACATGAAGTTCTCAGCCCTGCCTAGACAGCACCCCACCCAACCCCAGCTTATGAGTCCTTTAGTCTCATTCTCAAAGGGTGATTGAGATTCAGGAACACTGGTAGGTAGGGCACATGATGGGCCTGTTAGCTGGCCTCTGCTTCCCCAAGGGAAGAAAAGGGATGTTGAGAAGCTGTTCCATAGGGAACACCAAGGCCCTGGCTAGAAGGTACATACACAAATGTGGCAACTGAGAACTGCAAGGATGAGTAGGCAAATCCATTACTACTGTTAAAGACTTCAACACCCCTCCATCAGCAGTCAGACCTAGCAGGCAGTGGGCGGGGGGTGGGGGAGTCAGTGACAATATAGCTGAACTGAACAGCAATCAAATGAGTTTAATGACTTCAAAATCCTTCAACAGAATACAGATTCTTCAAGCTGTCATGAAACATTCACCAGAATAGACACTTTGGGCCATAGAAAAGCCAGGCTGGAGATGGCTGATCCTGCATTGATGGTGCATGTGTGTATTTGGTCATATATATTGTCAATGTGGGAAGAGGTTTGGGCCCATCTTCCCTTCATATATACTCTCAAAGAGGCTGACAAAAGATTTTACATTTACATAAAGCATCTGTTAAGTCTTTGCTTGTAATGAACTCAGAACTGGGACACCTAAGTTGGAGGGGTCTAAGAGACAAGGAACAAGTGGATTCGTCTAGGCCCCACCATTGCCACCTGAGTGAGGAACAGGGGCAGGGAGATACCCAAAGACTAGAGCTTGCTCCCAAGTCACACACTCACTCTTTAGAACTCAGAGTAGCTTTAAGTAGCTTTCTTCAGACCCCCATACACTGTTGTTTTACAAGATGTTAGATACTAGTCACCCTGCCTACCCAGAGCCATGTAAATAAACTACCCAGACCCCAACTCTTGCTGACCAGGAGGCCATGTTTTGTACCATGTGACCCCTATTGCAGGACCCAGCTGACTGGACTGAGGCCACCTAACCCTGGGGCAGCTTGCCCATTGACTGGCTGCTGAATCCTGAGAACGTGGTATGAAAGGAGGAGCTGGGCCAAGTTGGAGGTACAGTTGAAACAAGCCAGACAGCAGGAAGGACAGATGACAGAAACTTGTTTCAATATAGAACAAAAGGTCAGAAGAGATCTGAACAAAGCCTGTAAGGCTCCAGGAATCCAGGCTCTTCAAGCTGCCTCAGGTTGTAATTCAATACCAACAGTACCCTTTCAACATGATTCATTCTACCTGGGGTTCCTTGAAGGATTCCATAGGCAGGAAGTGCATGCCAGCACACTTCTATAGTCACATGCCCACTAAGCTCTTACTTCCCTCAGCAGTTACACAAGAGAGCTCCCAAAAGCCACTATGGTGAGAGCATAGCAGAGTACATAGCTGTTTTCCAGCCTGAGGACCAGGGTGCAGAGTCAAACACGATGCACGTTGTAGAGAAGAAAAAAGATTAAGCTTAGCCAACTGATGAGGCAAGTAGCATTGCTGCAGTGACTTGGAAGTTCACACTGAAGAAAATTAAGCACCTCCCCAAACTAAATGTCTCCCTCCCCCTGGCCTTGCTGTTAGATGCCTTTGATGAGCATATGGGGATACATAACTATTGAGTTATGTAACAGTCTTGATTTGTCACTTCTGATATGAGCGTATGGTACAGATCCCCAGGACTGTGAGATCACAGATGATTCACGAGTTGTCTAATGTAGTGCTGAAGACATTAGCATGCTTACGACTTGAACTCCCTTAGGTCCTTGGGCCATTTGGAAGATGTCACTTCATTTCACTTTTAGTTCCTTTCAGGCTATAGCTTCTTACACATAAGGAGCATTTCATCTTTCTCAGTCTGCCCACTACCACCATGGTGCCCTGATATAGAGGCAGATACTTGTTAGTATACACTGGAACTCTAAGACACAAATGTCTTCAATCCACTTAAATCCAAAGACAATCTGTAAGAACATAAGATAGTCAAAGAACCAATGCAGTCAAAATTCAGCAGTTGAGCGGGGGGTGCACAGTAAGACAATCTCGGGGATATCAGAGCCCGAACCATGAAAGTGTCATGTCATATATCTGCTTATATGTAATTGTCCTATCCAATGGGCCAAGCATGTTAGTACAATTGCATATAGACTTCACAATTCTTCCCACTTCAGATGGAGAAATAAAAGCCTAGAGTCAGTCATGATGGTAGCACAAGTCTGACCACTGGACCTGGACTCATCCCTGATGAAACCAAGGGTCCCGACTCTTCAGTAGAATATCCATTGAGAAAGCCCTCTAAGCATAGGTGTCTCTAATATCAGCCTTCCCATGGCAGGATTGGAGGGTTTCCTCATGAAGGAGAGGCCTCAAAACATGGGTGGGAAAGTGACCACCTCCATCTGAATTAATGGCAGGCACTTTGAGGCCTTAGATCAGGGCCACTCCTACACACAAGGAAGGGTCTCCATACAGGAGAAAGGCATTTGGAATGTGTGCAGAGACCCATCATTCAACATGAGAAAATCCCTACTGAAGACCAAAAGAGTAAGACAGGCATCTATGAAGCTGAGATGCTACCGTTCTTGTTTTCTAGATCCATCAGAGCCTCAGGAATGTGACAGATTCTGGTGTTTAATTCAGATTAGGTTCACAGCTTTAGCCACAAGACAAGCTTGGCCACAGTGTGCCCTGTGTACTAGTTGGTAGTAATCCTAGAAGGCAGCTCTTCGGGGCAAGAAGGGAAGCTGAATAGAGGGAGTATTAGAGTATAAGGAAGGATCCCTATAAATCCTTTGATGACACGAAGGTATGAATCCAAATCTCCCAATTGGAGTCGTTCTTTGTAGTGTCCTGGTGAAAAGAACATAGCGGGAAGATGGCAGGACTCACTCCGAAGCAGGCAGAAGACAGTGGATGTAAGTCCTCTACTGCAACTTTGAGTAAGAATTTCTGTTTGTACACAAGGATGTGTAAGTCAAACTACTTACCAGACCCATTGTTTTCTGCCCAGGCCAGCCACGAGACCACAGCCAGGCAGCCACAGCAGGTTGCCTGTGAGGGCCTTTACCTTCAAGAATAGAGTTCAGAAGAGCATTGAGTCCCAGATACAGCTTGGCTGCCACTCTGCAGCCCTAACCATGTGGGAAATTCTCACTTGAAGTTAGAAGTACATTTTGAAAAACGTATGAGCTTGCTGCCATTGAAAACCACAGTTAAGTTCTGGCTGGTTTATGGAGTATCTAAACCAAGGGTTGTATAATATACCTACTTTTCAAAATCAGTGTTTCCTCAACTTCTTATCCTGGAAGAACTAGCCAAAATGTAAGCAGGTGCACATATTCCATGGTTCAGGCCCCAGTATGCTGGGCAGAGCTCTGTCTGATGCTCCAGTGAGTGCTAGGAACTAAGGAATATTACCAGTCGCCCACCTGTGGCACATGTCCAGCCTACAGTAGTAATACCTGGTTTGTTCTGCATAGTCTCAGGGATCTGAGGAGCAACACCAACACTTAAGGTGGATCCATAGTCATCTGGATCCTAGTTACTGTTGTGGAAGAGGGACAGTCTGGAAACACAGGGTCTGCATTCCATTGTGGCCTCAGAGCTGAAGTACAGGATGGCTGTGCTCCTGAACAAGACACAATCAAGGCCCCACTTGCCTGTTTCACATCACTTAACTCTAGAATTGCTTGGTTTTAAGAACTCTGAAACAAAGCTAAGTGGTTATACACCATGCTTTAGTGCTCAGAAAGCTGGGAAGGGTATTAGTATAATGACACAGCCCCCACCTTTAAAGCTAGGCTCATTTTGAGCAAGAGCTTGGAAGAATGACTTTACAGGTAGCAGGATGTTCTTCTGGATCCATACTACGTTACTTGAAATTGGACACTTCAAGAACAAGGTAACTGAACCCTTTTATGCCCCAGTAAGATGGAAAACTTAAGACTTGGTGCAGAAATTCTACGCTTATCATTAGGCTATTTTGAAGTCTTAGTATATTTAGACAGTCCCTTCTCTTAAGGTCTTATTCAACTTTTGTACACACCTCTTCAAAGGTAACTTTAGAGTTATTATTCCTTGGGAAACCAAGTAACATCTTTACTTCCATCTATTTTAAGAATTATTTTTAAATGGGTATTATTCAATTAAGTTTGACCTGAGGATGCCTCCATATTTGAGTCTTTACGTGAGGAATATGCGAACTAACCGAAAGCCTAACTTAAGAGTATACTCTAACAGTCAGCCAGGCATAGCCGAGCTTGTCACAGACCGCTGTTCAAACCATGTTCACAGTAAGGCAAGTACCAAAGTTGTAAACAGTTCAGCTCTCCCCTCACCTCACTTGCATTTTTTTGTCCATGAATGCTGCCTGTTTGCAGGCCAAGTTCTCTGAACCTGCTCTGGTTCTGAGGGCTGCCCGATTCACAAGTTCTTTGCTTAATTTAACTGGGTTTGTCTGAAGTTCCTTTTTAACAGTTTACTGCACTGTGGCTAGAATTATACACCAAACCACAATTGCTTTTTAACAGTGACCTTCAGCACTTGCAAGATGAGGCTATACCCCAGGAATAGATGAGTTCCGAAGTGTTTGCTTCTGTGTGAGCAGTTGATTTTACCCCAGGAGAAAACTCCCCCAAAAACAGCAGTGTCAAAATAAAGTGGCATGAGATCTTAGCTCAAGCATAAGGAGATTCCCTCTTGGGGGGAGGGGGGTTCTTGGAGAGGACTCTTTCTTATGTTCAGTTTATACAGAGTATAATACCTGCTGTGTTAGGTACTGGCCCAGGAAGGATTTAGTAGCATTTAGTAGCGAACAACTGAAGTTTCCACCCCTCCTTGCAGAACTCTCTAGTTAGAGGCAGTCATGCATACACAGATTACTGTGATAAGTGACTCTTATTACAATAGGAATCTTTAGATAAGACAGGTGGGGAGTTTACTTAACTAGCTCAGTCACCAAAGTGTGAGCTTAGTCTTTCATTCTGGCTCCAGACTGCCTTCCTTGCTTTCACAAGAAGATTGACAAGGGAAAGTAGAGTTTCAGTAGTGCATCATGTCTGCACTTTTGCACTGCTGGTAGGGTAGGTTCTAAATGAGGTTCAGAGTATCAAATGGACCTTGATTACTCCTAATGCTCCTCCCCAGTCTCCCTATCAAGTGGCAGCATTCATTCACTCCTTATGTTTTTATTCCCATAATATTTTTTTTTTTTAAAGGATTGATTCAACTGGATGGAAGTCAACCTCATCCTGACGTGAAAGTGAGTGTTCTACTAGATGAAGGTCCCAGCCCCTGCCTGGACAATGCTCCACCCAATTCCAACTCAGGAGTCCTTTGAACCCCATCTTAAAGGGAATTGAACCTCAGAAACACCAGCACAAAAAGGTATGGTAGTCCTGTTTTCCCATTGGAAGGAAGGGGAAGTAGAGAAGCTATTTCACATGGAGTACAAAGGCCCTGGCTAGGAGAGACCACCCTTGTTCCAGGGATGGGTTAAGAGGAACCTCTTTGAGAAACACCTGCTCTCTGATACCACGTTGGCAAGCCAGAGGTAAAGGGTTACAGTTTCTCCAGGTACTAGGACTGTTATGAATACAAGATTTCCTGTTCCCTTTCCAGGAGAACCTATGTGTACCCTACTCAGGTGCTTCAGGGAAGTCCCCATTGAGGCTGCAGTGTGGCAATTTCCCTTTCTGTTTCTCCAAAAGCAACCAGTTGATGGTAAGTTCTAGGGCATTCACTTCATATCCTGTAATCTAAAGTGAACCCCAAACCAAAATCTGGCCCAAAAAGTGAAATTTCAGGAGTTCCCTGTTTTGATCCATTAAGCAGTACATTGGGTTTTAGGAGCAAGACAAACTTCTGACTTTTAAGATTTTATTTATTAGCACATTCAGTCTTACAAATTGTGATATTTCTTTATGACCCTTGCCCGACCTGTCACTTTCTACCCCCCCCAACCATCTAGCATCCTTAGGTTTGTTCTCTCCTGAAAGAACGTATTGTTGTGGTCTTTTCTTTCCTTCATTCCTTCCTTCTTCCCTCCTTCTCTCCTTCCCTTCCCCCGTCCCTTCCTAGCAGTCAGTTATGAGTGAGAACATGTGGTATTTGTTTCTTTGTCTTATTTCACTTACAATTTTCTCCAGACTCATCCATGTTGCTGCAAATGGCAGAATTTCATTCTTTTTTATTGTTGAGTAGTATTCCGTTGTGTATATATACCACATTTTCTTTATCCAGTCATCCATTGATGGACACTTAGGTTGGTTCCATATCTTGGCTATTGTAAATAGAGCTGCAATGAACATGAGAGTGCAGGTATCCCTTCAACCTGATCATTTCCATTCCTTTGGGTATATACCCAGAAGTGGGATTGCTGGATCATATGGTAGTTCTATCTGTAGTTGTTGGAGAAACCTCCATACTGTTTTCCATAATGGCTGTACAGCTATACAGTAAAAAAAGACTAACTGCGAAAGTCAAGAGCTTTTTACCCAAATTGCTCCCATGCCAACTTATTCCTACCCTCTGGGGCTGGGACCAGAGTGAACTTCCTTTTGCATTTGGGAGCGGTTCCATTTCCTTTCCAGCTGGTCTCAGACAAGGGGAGGGGGTAGGGAGTGCTGCCAAAGAGGCTCAGGTTAGTCTGGAGTCCAAGATGAATCTGACGGGTCAGGGAAGGTCCTGATTTATTCTCCTGTCCATTGTGCCGACCATCTGTCCTCATTAACTTGTGCAGGTTTGTGGTTTTAATCTTTTCCACATACATGCACTATATGAACATTCTACTTTAACAGTCTGTGTGCTTTCATGTTCTGATTGTTTGCCTCTGAGTTATGACCCAGGACATATACTGTAGTACTTGCTCTCACTCCCACTAATGAGCAAACATGAGTTACTCCCTGACACTGAGTGGCACCAGGGGCTAAACCAAACGTTAACTCAAGCACTGCTGGGGCCAGATGAAGTCTTTGCCCCCAAATTTGTGGACCTGTAAGAAAGTTCAGAAAACTCAAATCAAACTGCATATTTCAGACTAGAAGCCCAGCAGGACAGGACCCCTTCAACCCAAAGCTAAAAATCCCCTTTAATAGAAAAAGGTAGTCTTTACTTTTTCTTCCCATTGTGATTGGCAGCTCCCCAAAGGAGGGAACACGGGTACTAGAGACCCCCACTTTCCAAGTCCAGTTACTCTCACAATTTGTTTCCTGTTTTTAAGCTTAAGCTTTCTGCCTATGCTCTTAAGGGAGTCTAGTAAACCTGTAAGGGTGGAAACATACCCTCTGAAAAGACAACGGATCATCTTACAGATCAAGAAGTGGGGATGGGCTTGGTTAAGACATTTACCCAAGATCACAGGTGTCTGACCTGGGTCTGAAGTTGCAAGTCCAAGACTTCCTTATATTTATCCTTTATACCCATTTCGTTTTTCATGAAGTGGGACACAACATGAGGAAGTGATACATCTAAGACATTCCATGCAAGTAGGGACATTCCCATTGACCGTACCCTCAGCACCTAGAAGAGTCTCTGGAGCAAAGCAGGTGTGGGACTACGAGCATAACTGACACCATCTTAGGCCCTTACCACTTATGTCTTTATGGGCAAATCTCACAAAGTTACACAGCAACTAGGGGAACAGTAGAGAACAGATAGTAACTTTAGAGTCAGCAGGTTGTGCCTAAGTACTGGCATGGGGTTAAGAAGACCTGGCTACCTGCATCAACACTTGGAGCTGGTTATGTCAGGTTTGTGTAGGCAGTTCATAGCAAGCTTAAGTTCAACCTTGAAATAGCTCTGAGAGAAGCTTGGCCCGTGCCTTTGGGCCACTGTCTGACCTGATCCATTACTTGGTAAGTTAGCCTGTAATAAAGTTCTTTGCTGTATTGCATGGAATGGACTATTCTGTTTGGCCTCAAGATACCTTTCCAGGCAGGCAGACAACCTTCCCTTGGTCCACCTTCAGACATCAGGCATGCAGTTACATTAAATGGGTTACTAACTTTTCCAGGCTTCAAGAGATTTGGGATCATATTGCTTTTGTATTCTGTTCTATACCTTGTTTTCTGAAGTAGGAGCCTTTCACATCTTGAAGTCTTATAGATTTGAGCTTCAATAGACCTGATGACAATCCCAATTTGGCCGTTTTCTACCTCAGATTTTGTAGTCTCAGATCGAGATACAAGTTTGGGTCATAAATAGCTTACAAAGCATCACAACCAGCTCCTGTGGAAATGAAACCAGTGAACTCTTGGTTAGAGATTGTCTATGGCTTATTCTGCTTGCTCTATCAGTAAAGTTCCATTATAATTTCCATGTGCTGTTCCTTAAGATAACTCCTTCCAAGGTGAAAGTCACAGTTGTTTGTCTAAGCTCTTTTGCAGGACCCCTACGAGCCAGCCCAGTGAACACCAGTTTCAACTGGTTGAGACTGCAGACCCTTCTGAGCCTGCAAGAAGATCTAGTGAGTGACCTTTTGTCAGAGGGCTGAAAACTCCACCTTCAGATCATGCTATTGCACCATTTTCTGAACATGCAAGCCATGAAGAGGCATGCAGACAGGTTGCACTTGCAGAGTGCCAGAGAACTTCTTTAGACCCTTTGTCTAATTACTTCCCAATATGACCTGCACCACCCCTAACCTTTTAAATATCCTTTCTCCCACTATCAAAGGGGTAAATGAGACCTATTGTTCTGTCTTTTTGCTTCGCTACATCACAAACCTTTTTCTCTGCTGGAAAGACCAGTGTTTCAGTGTTTGGTTTGCTGTGCATCAGGCAACAGGCCCCGTTTGGTTACAGAAGCAGACATCTGAGCAGGCAGTACCCCAGAAGGGCCAGGCTTGGTCATCATTAAACTTGGCAAAAGCTTTAGTCTCCAGATTGCTGAAGACCTGGAACAAGCCTGGGGTGTGCTTTGGTAGGCAGCTGTAGAGATGTTCATGAAACTAAATGTTGAAGTTCCCACTCAATGGGATGTGGTGGCCAGAGAAAGGCAGTATCCCCATGGAGTCAAAAGATGGCCCATATAAGAAGAAGATGTAACAAGGGTGAAGATTGAGACCCCATAGAAGAAATTAAGGCTATTCAGTCTCAAGGGGAGAAAGTTAGGTTAGCCCGACTTAGACTTTACCTAGCAACCAAGAGTTGCCACATACCATGCCTAATCCCCTAAGGCCAAAGGTAGGCAGTCATTCATTCCTTGTATTAGATGTGGGTCCTGAGCAGTTAAGTGACTCAGGCTGAGACACAGCTGTCAGTAACAAGCCAGACTAGAACATATCAGGAGGTCACACCTGGTCTCCTGAAGGCTCAGTTGCACTCAAGGACTAGTAAGACGACCTCATGTCAGAAGTTATATGGCTTAAGATTAATCCATGAAGCCAAGACAACCTTGCCTTTGTCTGAAGCTTTCCCCTAACCCCCATTGACCTTAGCCATGTAAGAGGTTAGGAAGTGCTATTCTTATCCTAGCCTCTTTACTTCCACTGAAGGTGATATTCAGGGAGGGACACAGCAGACACAGCTGAGCCACTGTTCCAGCAAATGCCAGCTAGGTAGAAAATTGAGGACCGAGGTTTGTAACGAGCCATCCTCTTGCCTTCTCAGGCAATACTAGACATTAATTAGCTGCCAGGAATACTGTGTTGAGGATTCCCTATCTACGTAGAAGCTCACTATGAACCAAGTGCTGTGATGGATTAGCAATGTCTGCCATGGTTGCAGAAAGGAATGATGGCAGGTTTGCTGTGTATAGTCAGCAATTCTCACTCCATTTTACACATGAAAGTAGGGCTTGGGACCAAAATCGGGGTTGATTTCCCTGCATTTAATATAAAACTGTCCCCCATACCTCAAGTTAATCCCCTAAGAATAAAGGGGACAAGTGGGAGTCCCAGCAAATACTTAAGGACAACAACAACCTAGGAGTGGTTTCCTTCCTAAGAAGGGTAGAGGGAAATGAAGTCTGGATGGCTCACATTACCCGACACTTGAGTTTTCAGGTGATGAATACAAAGCCAGCACAAGGCCTAATCCGGCCCAGAGGGGGCAGCACTCACCCAGAATAGGAAGTTTTCACAGAAGTTAGAAAAGGTATCTTAAAAGTAATCATTATGCTCACTTTTAAGTGGCATTTGAGGTGTTATATCAGCAAGTGGATGGTGTCAGAAGGCCAGGTCCATTATTGCCGATAGTATATGTTGTGGGTTATAATGGCAGTAATAGCAAAACCAGTTTATCTGAAGTGAGTGAGGCTTACGTATGTGTTGAACGTCATAGGGAATTGGAGGGGAGGCAGCCCTCTTGGTAAGTTGGGATATGTGGTTAACATTAGCTTGCTGTCTCAAAGGCTTTGAAGGCTGCATTTACAGAATGGCGTGATCCATTCATTAGAAAACACAGGCTTACCTTGTTTTATTGCACTTAGATTTATTTGAAAAAGGCAATATCTGCAAAGCACAAAGGGAAGGTTTGTAGTGACCCCACATAAAACAAGTATCAGCCATTTTTCCGACAGCATGTGCTCACTTTCACATTGATAATTCCAGAAATATTTCAAACTTCATTATTGTGTCTGTCATGGCAGTCTGTGATCTTTGTTACCATTGTGATTGTTTTGTGGGTGCCATGAACTGTGCTCATGTAAGTCAAGGAACTCAAGTGTGTTCTGACTGCTTCACCCGCCATTCCTTTTTTCCCCTCTCCTTGGGCCTCCGCACTCCAAGACGATGTTGAAATTAGGCCAGTTAATAACCCTACAATGGCCTGTGTTCAAGTGAAAGAGTCCCATGTCTCTAAATAAAGAGCTAGAAATGATCCAGCTTAGTGAGGAATTTGTGTCAAAAGCTAAGATAGGCTCCTGTACCAGACAGCCAAGTTGTAAGTACAGAGGAAGAGTTCTTGAAGTTAATGTGCTACTCCAGTGAACACATGAAAGATGAAGAGACAGGCTTATTGCTGAGAGGGTGAAAGTTTCAGTGATCTGAATAGAAGATCAAACCAGCCACAACATTCCCTTAAGCCTAATCCAGAGCGGGGCTCTAACAATTCTATGAAGCCTAGGCCATGAGGAAGCTGAGGTTTGAAGCTAGCTGATATGTTGGTTTGTGAGGTGGGGAAAGAAGCCATGTCCATAACATAAGTGCAAAGTAGAGCAGCAAGTGCCAATATAGAAGCTTCAGCAAGTTATCCAGAAGTAGTGGCCAAGACAGTTGAAAGTGGCTACACTAAACATGTTCAGTGTAGATGAAACAGTCTTACATTGAAGATACTATTTCAGATTCATAGAGAAGTCAATGCCTGGCTTCAGAGGACAGGCTGACTTGTTAGGAGCTAACATACTTGGCAACTTCAAGTCAGTGCTCTTTTACTATTCCAAAAATCCTAGGGCCCTTGAGAATGCTAGACCTACTCTGCCTGTGATCTACAAATACAATGACAAAGCCTTATGACAACACATCTGTTTACAGCATGGTTTACTGAATATTAAGCCCACTGAGATTTACTGCTCAAAGAGATTCAAGGTATTACTGCTCATTAAAAATGCAGCTAGTCATCCAAGAGCTCTGATGGAGATGTACCAGGAGATTCATGTTTTCATGCCTGCTTACACTCCTGTGTCCCATGGATCAAGGAGTAATTGATCTTCAAGTCTTAAACCATATACCCTTTATAAGGCTGTACCTGTCCGTGATTCCTCTGATGGATCTGGGCAAGGCAAATTGAAGACCCTCTGGAAGAGATTCACCATTTTAGGTGTCATTAAGAACATTTGTTATTCATAAGAGGGCAAAAATATTGATGGGAGTTGGAAAAGATTCCAACCCTATGGACGACTGAGGGGTGAGAGTTCAGTGGAACTAATTGAAGATGTGGAGGAAATAGTAAGAACTAGAGTTAGAAGTGGAGACGGAAGATGTGACCAAATTGCTGTGATCTTGTGACAAAGCCTTAATAGATGAAGAGTTGTTTCTTACGCATGGGCAAAGAAAGTGGCTGTGACATAGAATCTGTTTCTGGTGAAGATTCTGTGAGCATTGAAGTGACAATGGATTTAGACTATTACATCAACTTAGTTGATAAAGGAGTGGGGTTTGAGAGGACTGATTCTTTAAGGTGTTCCACTGTGGGTAGAATACTATCAGATAGCATTGCACACTACATGGAGGTCTTTTGTGAAAGCATCAATGTGGCAAAATTCATGCTTATCTTAATTGCCATAGCCACCCCAACCTTCAACAACCACCCTGATCAGTCAGCAGCCATCAAGACAAGACCCTCCACTGCCAGAAAGATTGCAACTTGAAGACTTAGACAATCATTAGCATTTTAAGCAATAAAGTATTAAGGTATGCAGTTTAGACAATGCTATTGCATACTTAATAGATCATAGTGTAAGCATAACACTGGGAAACAAGAAATTCATTGATTTGCTTTATTGCAGTGGTCTGGAACTGAATCCACTACATGAGGTATGCCTTCTACTTAGTTTGAGTATTTGAGACTCTTACATTCCAGAGCTCCAGCACTTCCCAGGCTCCAGTTCTGTTAGAAGTGCTGGGTACAGTGAGGGGGATAAGATCCCAAGTGGAGGAGTCTAGCAAGGGATCATAAACCACAGGTGTGAAAGATAGCATCCTGAGATGGCCCAAGATTTTCACCTTGTGCTTTTATGTCCATGTCCTCTGTCCCATAAACCATTAAATGAGAGCAGAACATGCACATCTGAGATCACACTGTGAATGCTCCATTACATGGTGAGAGGAAGTTATTCTGGGTGAGCCTGACCTAGTCAGTCACATGAGCCAAGTTTGGGTCTAGATGTCATAGATACAAGAGTGTCAGATTCAGAGTACAAGGAAGATTCAACATGACATCGCTGGCTTGAAGATGGATGGAGGGGGCTACATAGCAAGGGAAGCAGGAGATTGAGAAGCCAAATGGTCCCCAGCTGAATGCCACTAAGGAAGAGAAACTTCCATTCTACACTGCAAGAATGGAGTTATGACAACAAGAATAAACTTCAAGGCTAGCAGCCACACGCAGAGCCTTCAGATGAGAAGGCAGCCCAGGTGACACCTTGATTTCAGCCTTGGGATACCTGAACAGGGAAGATCCCAGACACTCCATGCCTGGAGTACTGGCCTAGGAAACAGCCAGTGAGTGTTTGAAGCTGCTAATGTGTTGTGCAGCTATAGGACACAGGCTACTCGTGCACCCTGTTGTACGTTTGTGCTTTGTCGTCACAGCACTTGCTAGGAGCACTATGGGGGAGACCCAAGCTTTAAGGGGATTTTGGGCAGCCCACCTTTAAGTAATACCCTTGGGATAGTACAGTCTCTACCATTCTGTTACAGATAGAGTGAAGCCACTGGAGGCTTAGCAATGGTTAATGAGGCTCACTAGACCAAGAATGAATTGGGTCGATTCATCCAGCTGAGGTTGGAAATTGTCAGCATAGATTTAGGAGGCCTTCAATTAACCAATATTCACAGCCAGGATATATTTTGTCTGTTCAAAGACAGTCACTTGGACTGGTAGAGCTTGTTGAAGTGTTTACAACTGGCATCTCCCCAGTCTGAGCCGAGCTCACATCGATGTCAGTTCCTACCATTAAGCATGAATCTGAACCTCAGTCTATTTAAAACCAGTCCCCTTAGAAGTGGTTTCTTATAGACAGACTAGGGGGAAAAATCCTAGTGTTTGGTTATTTACCATTAGGAGCTTTAAAGCTAGTTCACCATTAAGAAGGGGTATCCTCTTTCTGAGAACAGGGTAAGACTCAGGAAAGAGCTTGTCTGGTAGGGTTCAGCCTCACTTTACATCTTGTCTTTGGCACTCCTTGAATTCAGCAGGAACGAGGGCCCTCTTGTGAGGGTGGAACAAGACAAGTAGACCTCAAAAGCCCTACAGTGGGCTAAAAACTGCCTTTGAGAAAGGCAGCAACTAACACTTTGTTCATGGAACAGACCTTACAAGCCAAAATCCCTTGATTGTGATTACTTAAAATTCAAGTGCTATCTTCAGCTCCATCTCTAATCCCAGCTAAACCTGCTAGAGACTGTTTGGATTAAGCCAAAGATTTGACTAATACTTCAGATGTGTGAACTGGAAGGTTTACAGTGCTCTAAGAGCATCCTTCCATTCTACAGTGGAGTGGCTGAGGCATACGCTTGCCTCATCTGGAGGCCCAGCCCTCCCCTGCACCAAGATTCTCCCCTCCATTCTAGAGGACCTCCAGCATCTTCTGATTGACCACCTTGTTTCAATCAATGTGTTGCTGCTCCATGCTGAGTGTTGGGAAGACAAACCAAAGGGCCTACCTGGAGAAAAAACCCAACACATGAACTTGAGGTCAATTCCAGGGTGGTTTGGGAAGGGGAATTGCCCTCACCCACGTATGGTCTAATGTCTCGAGCACAGTAGAAAGACTGATCGGGCCCCAGCCCTCCTCTCCAGCTCACTTGAACTCTGAGATAGCATCATCTGTCTCTCCTTACATCAAACTCTGATCTGTCTGGCCCTGGGTCTGTGCACAGGCCCTGCCCTCTGCTTAGAAGGCTTCCAAATCCACCTGTCTTCCTGGGACTTGAGACAGTACAGTGAGACTTTGGCTAAGGGAGGTCAGAAGATTGTGGGAGTCTGTAAGAGACTGCATAAGAAGGTTTCCTAGAAGGGGTCCACTGTCATTTGAAAATTAGGTCTATTTACCCCCACCCAATTAGATTAGGCTACTGAGGCTGGGACTCTTCCCCAGTAGCTGGCACATAGTATATGCTTAGTAAGTTCTGAAAGGTATAAATACAGGTGCTACTTCCTAGAAACTTACAGTGAGATGCTGGAGCAAGGCTCAGATGAAGAACCAGAAGTTGAGGCTCCAAAATAAATCTGTATTGACTTTGGTCTTGCAAGTTGCCTCTGCCAAAGCCTAAGTGTACACACTTTTATCTTTGTCTAGAGAATCATTCCAATTCCTAGACTACGCTTCATTACACAGACAGCTGCCCCATCCTCCCCCTGGTTCTCAATCAATGCCAAGCCAAAACTCAGCATTGAGGGCATGCATTATTCATCTTTAATGGAAGTAGAGTTACTCAAGGCATCAATGAATCAATTGATGCAGATATTTCATCAGGGCCCTCCACTCAGGCAAAGATAGGTAGGATTATTAACCAAGCAGGAGGGAAAAGGGAAGACCTGAAGATTTAGGGCAATTAGAGCGGTCATGAGTCAGGATCTGGGCTGCAGTCCTAGCTCAGAGTGTAAACAAGTCTCTTTTCCAGATAGGTCTCAGTTTCCCATATTTGCATGGGGGGAGGTGTTGAGGTCAGTCTAAATAGCTTGAAGACCCTTCTAGTACTCAACCATTTAAAAAAGGAATTGAAGAGGAAGTTTCCAGGAACTGTTCCCAGAAACAGCTAGAAGTGGCCACAGCAGTTGAAACTAGTTAGTTTAACTAGCTCGGGCACCTTTAGAAGTTTTGGAAAAGCTATTGTTTCTACAATATAAGTAACTTACATACCCAGAGGCAGCTGAGTCCATATGCCATGATCAGCAAAGCTTCTTGGACTCTTCAGCCTAGGGTAAGTGTTGATCTCACTTTTAGTATGAATAAACCCTGCTCATAAAAGATGGCTTGGAAAGTAGACAACAGTAGGAGAAACGCAAAGCCTACAAGACTTCTTGCAATTTGCTTGGTTTTATAGCTTAGAACCATTTGGTTGAGTCTGTGACTTGCTTCTGTGAGAAGCACTATGGTTTGACTATATACCCAATGGTTATCTGGTTTTTAGTTTTGCATTGAAAGTCTACTCATGAAGCTCTTCAGTACTTGGTAAGGTTTATGATCATTGGCTTTGCTTTTTCCATTCTGTTAATGCATTTGTTCATACCCACAGACCACTGTGCCATTGAAACCTTGTGTTCGGGTTCTTTGTGTTCAGTTCCTCTTTACTCCTAGAAGGGACAAGTATCACTTGAGATCTGACTTGTATCAGAAGTAGTTATGATTATAGTAGGAGGCTCAGCCTCATATCAAGTGCCTAATAGCATATCAAGTGTTCCATAGCTTGGACTCAGTATTGCTTATGAGTTCTAGTCTAGGCATCCTGATGTTAATGCTGCTGCCATCGACTCATTCCACAGATCTTGGGAGTTAGATTTGTTCTTTGCTCCCCTTCATACCCAACATCCAGTTCTTTAACAAGTTCTATCAGTGTTTGAAGTTTAATCCATATCCTTATTGCCACCATACTAATTAGAGACTCACTGGACTCACTGGATGACCAGTGAGTGCTAGTGATTGAGACACATCACCTTCAGGATAAAGCTCAAGTCCTGTTTTATCATTAACAAGGTCCTAGAAAATCTAGTCCACTTCTGCCCTTGTTGTCCAATCACATCATTCTCCATATGCTCATGCTCCAGTCACATTGTGCTTTTTAACCGTACCAAACTCACTCCTGCCTCAGGATCTTTGCACTGGCCATTTCTACTTCAGAGGCTTTTCCAAGATCATCGCAGAACATTAGTTCAGGCATCTGCTCAGTTGTTGCTTGTCAGAGGTCTTCTCCATTTTAAAGTTAAAATGAACCACATTACTGAATTCAGGCATAGCATCATGATATACATGAACACTACTACACCAGGATGTGTTTCACCAAGTTTTAGTGTTTTAGAGTCTTACTGCAGAAGGATCAGGAGTCCTAACACATGCAATAGCCTTGCAGTAGGGAGGAATCCTTTTGGGAATCTTTTGAGAAGTTCGCCTAGACAGATTTCAGAATAACTGGTAAGCCTTTTTTTTGTAACACTTAGTATTGCTTACTACTAAGTTAGAGGTGGAGACTGTCTTCTTAAGATACCCTCAGTCAAATGCAAATGGCAAGGGTCAGAGTATATCTCAAACTTGAGTCTAGACTTATGGAAGAGTCAGTATTTCTTCCCCTTATTCCTGGCATAGTGTCTGGTATGTAGCAGTGCTTAGTTTGAATGACTTTTTAGCCACTTAAACCCTTGATGCCAATTGGGTTTTTTTAACCCCTTGATGCCAATTGGTTTTTATTGGATTGAATTTGAGACAAGCTTTGAAGAAAAACAGATTTTAAACTTGAGTTTAGAAATCAGCCATGAGAGAAGAGAAGGAAATAAAGGGCATCCAGATTGGAAAAGATGAAGTCAAACTGTCCCTGTTTGCAGATGACATGATCCTATATATCGAACAGCCTAAAACCTCTACAAAAAAACTGTTGGAATTGATAAATGATTTCAGCACAGTAGCAGGATACAAAATCAACACACAAAAATCAGTAGCATTTCTTTTCTCCAATAGTGAACATGAAGAAAGAGAAATCAAGAAAGCCTGCCCATTTACAATAGCCACCAAAAAAATAAAATACTTAGGAATTGAGTTAACCAAGGAGGTGAAAAATCTCTATAATGAGAACTACAAACCACTGCTGAGAGAAATTAGAGAGGATACAAGAAGATGGAAAGATATCCCATGCTCTTGGATTGGAAGAATCAACATAGTGAAAATGTCCATACTACCCAAAGTGATATACAAATTCAATGCAATCCCCATCAAAATTCCAAAGACATTTTTCTCAGAAATGGAAAAAACTATCCAGACATTTATATGGAACAATAAAAGACCACGCATAGCCAAAGCAATGCTGAGCAAAAAAAAATAAAGCTGGAGGCATAACACTACCTGACTTTAAGCTATACTACAAAGCGATAATAACCAAAACAGTATGTTACTGGCATAAAAACAGACACACTGACCAATGGAATAGAATAGAGAATCCAGAAATCAACCCACACACTTACTGCCAGCTGATCTTTGACAAAGGCACCAAGCCTATTCACTGGCAAAGGGACTGCCTGTTCAGCAAATGGTGCTGGGATAACTGGATATCCATATGCAGGAGAATGAAACTAGATCCATACCTCTCGCCGTATACTAAAATCAACTCAAAATGGATTAAGGATTTAAATATACACCCTGAAACAATAAAACTTCTTAAAGAAAACATAGGAGAAACACTTCAGGAAATAGGACTGGGCACAGACTTCATGAATACGACCCCAAAAGCAAGGGCAACCAAAGGAAAAATAAACAAATGGGATTATATCAAACTAAAAAGCTTCTGCACAGCAAAAGAAACAATTAAAAGAGTTAAAAGACAACCAACAGAGTGGGAGAAAATATTTGCAAAATATATATCTGACAAAGGATTAATATCCAGAATATATAAGGAACTCAAACAACTTTACAAGAAAACAAGCAACCCAATTAAAAAATGGGCAAAAGAGCTAAATAGGCATTTCTCTAAGGAAGATATCCAAATGGCCAACAGACATATGAAAAAATGCTCAACATCACTCAGCATCCGTGAAATGCAAATCAAAACCGCACTGAGATACCATCTAACCCCAGTTAGGATGGCTAAAATCCAAAAGACTATGAACAATAAATGCTGGCGAGGCTGTGGAGAAAAAGGAACTCTCATACATTGTTGGTGGGACTGCAAAATGGTGCAGCCTCTATGGAAAATGGTATGGAGGTTCCTCAAACAATTGCAGATAGATCTACCATATGACCCAGCTATCCCACTGTTGGGAATATACCCAGAGGAATGGAAATCATCAAGTCGAAGGTATACCTGTTTCCCAATGTTTATCGTGGCACTCTTTACAATAGCCAAGAGTTGGAACCAGCCCAAATGCCCATCATCAGATGAGTGGATACAGAAAATGTGGTACATCCACACAATGGAATACTACTCAGCTATAAAAACGAATGAAATACTGCCATTTGCAACAACATGGATGGACCTTGAGAGAATTATATTAAGTGAAACAAGTCAGGCACAGAAAGCGAAATACCACATGTTCTCACTTATTGGTGGGAGCTAAAAATTAATATATAAATTCACACACACACACACACACACACACACACACACTCACAAAAACCGGGGCGGGGGAAGAAGCTATAACAACCACAATTATTTGAAGTTGATACGACAAGCAAACAGAAAGGACATTGTTGGGGGGGAGAGGGGGAGGGAGAAGGGAGGGAGGTTTTGGTGATGGGGAGCAATAATCAGCCACAATGTATATCGACAAAATAAAATTAAAAAAAAAAAAAAAAAAAGAAATCAGCCATGGAACAGACCCACCATCCCCAGGCCAGTGTTGAGGATACTGGAGGCTAAGAGATGCAGAAGTCCCTTCTAGACGACTACCATGATGCTGTCATTGGAAGTCTTGGGCTCCCCTGAACTCCTATACCTTCCCTTGTCCATGACTTGACTTTTTCTCCAGAGCCCCCAACTGCCACAAGGAAGTAATGAGTAAAAGCCTTCAGAGGCTGTGACTGCAAAGCTGATCAGCCTTTCTGATTTACTTCTTGTTTATACAAGGCCGTGGAGGGTGATCAGAGCCATTGGCTCTGATTGGGAATCCCACCTAGAAGTTGTGTACAACACTCTGTGATTAGTACAAGGTCACAGCCATGGTAATTGGGTAAACAAAGATGTTAGACTGGTCCGAGGTTATCTGGAGGAGGATGAGGGGGTACTGAGGTTGGGGGGAGAAGATGGTAACTATTAGGCTGTGTAGGAGAGGCAGCCAAGTTCCGACATCAGAGTCATTAGAAGCACAGTGAATGGCTGAAAGAGAAACCATGATTTGTTCCATGTATAAAGATAAAGGCAAGAATACGAAGACAAAAGCCCTGGCAGCTGCAATCACCACACTTCCCAGGAATCAATAGACATACAGAATTTGGAAGTGAAATCACAACTGGTTTCAATTGGTCTCACTTTGTACTAGCATGTTTTGCAGAAATCCCACTGAGTATGTACAGAGAGAGATCATGATCTTGAGAAGTACAGGGTCAAAGTTCCCTGCTGGTGGAACCAAAAGGCTGGCTACTTGACTGCCAGAGCCAGTTCTGAAGTGAGTTCCTACAGTAAGATCCAGTGCATTAACTAATCTAGTTCTGCCAACTCAAAACTTCCTTGCTTCCTGAACCCTTAAAACACGCCGAGAGCCTAGACTGCTGGGAGACTGAGCCTTCCCTCTTATTTCCTTGCCAGTTGGCCTCACAATAAAACCTTTTTCGCCCTCAAAGGCTGGTGGAACTGGTGACCTTTTGGGTAAGAGTTACCTCCTGGTTGTTCCACCCGCTCTATCAGTAAAGTTCCATTACAAGCTCCCTGTGCTATTCTTTAAGACAACACTTCAAACACAAAAGTCACATGTTTGCCTAGGCTGCTTTTCAGGATCCTTAGAGCCAGCATTGCCCAGAGAAAACCAGTTCAGGCTGGCTGAAACCTCAGACCCTCTTGCTGAGACTGTGCAAGTGTCCAATAAGCAGCCTTTCGACAGAGCTGAAAAAACCTCCGGATCATGCTAACAGCCATTTTCTGAGAATGTGACAGATGAAGAGGCAGACAGTTTGCATGGAATGTCAGAACTTCCTTGAGCATTTTGTCTAGTCACTGCACAATATTAACTGCACTGCCCCTGACTTTACATACCCCTTCTTTCCCACTAATGGATAGGTGAGTTTGAGATCTATTCTTTTTGCTTGGGTGCCTCACAAACCTTTTTCTCCACTGCAAAACTGGTGTCTGTCTGGTTTGCTATGCATCGGGCAACAGGCCCTGTTCAGTTAAACCGGTGCCCTAGTATTGTCTTCTACGTGCGCTGGGCAGTGAGCTTTTGCTCAGTAACAAGATGGTGATATGGAGGTGGTTCAGCATGTTTGAACCAAACATGTATTCACTTTGCCAGTTGTGGGTCAGGGGACCCAGGTCAAGTGGCTCCATTCCCAAGCTATTTTTCCTTATTTGAGAGACATAGTGCTTAATTGAATTAACATAGGGATTTGTCAAGAATTCAAGCCCAACAAGGGCAGATCTAGGTTTTGTGGAGCCTGAGCTAATAGATTTGTGAAATATAACTATGAATTCAAAGTACAGAGCTAAGCTCAAACTTCAACATGTTAAGTCTAATCTGATGCAGAGGCAGATCAGTGTCTGGTATTGGCTAAACAATCGTGTGAAATCTGTTGTCAGCAACTGGTTGGGAAATGAGACATCAAGCCATGACGCTACTTGCTGTAGTACTTGTTACTACTGATGAGCACAAGTATTAGGGCTGACAGCTAATGCAATCCTATGAACTGACTATCCCCAGTTCACCTCCCTCCACATGGATCAGGTCAGAGATACAGGTGACAGTTGAAGGGGGACCAGGCCATCTGCTTTATGCCCATCCTAAGCCTAGCATCTGAGTTCTGACTTCCAAGATTACTAAGAATCCCTGTAGTGAGGGCAATAGGATCATTTCTATGCATGGTCAAGAATAGAAGTTCTAGGGGCCACTTACTCCTGGGGTGCCATCTGACCATGTGCATGTTTCCTCTGTGTAGGAAGTCAGCCCATAACAACAGCACAGTCACCCACCACAGCTACACTGTCTTACCCATGTGGTCTTTCCACTTCAGCTCTAAATGCTCTCAAACTCATTCTAAATAGTTCCCTCTTCAGAATTGAGGGAGAATCATTTAACCAGTTATTCTGTGTGCACCAAGCCATGCCATCTGTTAGCACAGCCTTAGTTGTGAGTCATGTGTCCATTGCACTCCAGTCAGCTGAGGCCGGGGCTGCATGTCATGCCAGTCCAGCCTATTCCTTAAGGTAGGGCTGGGTGATAATCCTAGTGCCACCCCCCAAGACTAGCAGAGTTTAACTAAATGAAAGTTGGAGGTTTGAAATCATCAAGTATCATTTAGGGATCAGATTATGATCATAGAAGATCCCAAGATGAGTGCAGAGAGGACAAAGGTTTAGATCTGCTTGGTAGCCCATTCCAGTTGTGGCAAGGACTGAGGTGACTGGGCACCAGAATCCCAGGTCTCATGCCCACTGCCCCAGCCCCCCACCATTCTTGTGCCTAAAGCTTAACACTCAGGGATATGATTTGGAAAGCCTGGTACCAGCCAAGTGCCAGCCATTGTGTACAATTTTCCCCAACAGATGAGGCAGTCTCTGCTCTTAAGGGACTCACATTTCAGGTGAGAGGGGTTAGAGAAAAGCTGAGTCAGCATATGTAGTGTACCCAGGTGATGCCAGAGGCTTGCCGTCAGCACTTCCTATTTTGGTTATAGCTAGGACTGGCAGTTCTTGGCAGGGACAGCATCTTGATTTGAGCAGCCTTGCTTTCTGCCCACAGGTGCATCTTATGCCATTGGTGCACATGTGCATTTTATGAGTGTAGGTGAGTTTAACCCCAAGTTTAACCCTCAACCACTCAAGAGGGAAACCAATGAATGGCTCCACTTCCCATTCCCTCAGTGGGTAGTTCCACAAGGCATTTACACTTCCCAGGTGGTCCCAGTGAACAAGAGTTCCAATGGTTTATAGAAGCCACCTCAGTAGTACACTTTTGTTCTAGCCACTTTTTCCCATGCCTCCAAGATCACCTCCTTGACAAGCTATCTGCTTGCCCCAAGACCTTGTCTCAGACTCCCTCCAGGGAGCCAAAATTAGAGCCCAAATCAATGGGGTCATGCAATGCAAAGATGACAGGTGTTACCAGGAGGCAGAACCCCAGTCAAGTGGAAGCACAGTTTTGTATTGTATGAACACATCTCATAGCTTGTGAGGTTACAGGTGGCCTTGTTGAGACCTGTTAAACAATATTCGAAGGCATTTCCTGTTATGGTGAGAGAAAACAGCACATTCAAGAATAGACCACAGTTTTTCATAAGAGAAAGCTTGAGCTTATAGGGCACTGGGATTGGGGAGAGAAGTCAAGATTAAATCAATCAAGTCACATCCCGGCTTTGTCAAACACAGTTCTAGGGGTATATTTGCAAGAACAGAACTTGTCCAGTATTCACATTTTTCTAATAGTCATGGAGTTACAAGATATCCCTTTAGGTGATCATAAGGAAAATGAAAAATGGTCAGGCTCCCTCAGCTGTTTGGAATCTTGCCAAGCATGACAGCCTGTCTGTAAGTACGTTAACGACGCATGTGCACCCACGTGTTCCTTGATTACCTGATTCTAATGTAAAGGACAAGCGGCTGCTAGTGAGGTGGGGGTGCTGCTGCTTGTTACCTGAGCTCGCATCTGAATAAAGCATGTCAACTTTATCCATGGCTCCCAGGATCTTTTTTCAAGTACCTACCTCATGATCTACATATGAGGGGTCTGTGACTCAGTCTGCACAAGGGGTTTCAAGGGTGTATGACCCAGCCCAACAGTGATCCCAGAGTCTTATTCTTGAAGTCTCAATGAGCGAAACACATGAGAACAGGAGTTTCAAGTGTAGTCACTGCCTCGGCTTCTGTAAGGGACAGGCTACAGCTTCTTCTGGAAGACTCGTTAATTTTTGCAGTGGAAGACCTTCCCCTTCTTGCTGTGAAGCCCTCCACAGAAGCCGGTGCCCCATACCTACCACCTGCATGCACATCCCAGCCACTTGACCTCCTGCAGGCCGACTGGGGGAGGGGTGTCTTTCTCGTCAACCTATACCCTTCCAGGGCCAACTCGACTCCATATGCCCCACCAAAGCTTGTATTAAGAGCTTGTCCACACTGACCACTTCTTCCATCTCGTTTTAATACTGCAACATAAGTAGTCTTAAGCCCCCTTTAAGAGTGTAAGCTGCATGAGATTTGGTGCCTGTTTCTGGAAATGAACAGGTAAGATGTGGTAGGTACTCAGTAGAACTACTCCACAGCATCCAAAAGCAACAAGCTGAACAGATGCCAGCAACATGGTAAGTCCTACACGCAATACTGACTAGAGGACAATACCACATCCATATGTTTGTGGCACGCACCAAGTCACCCCTGCTTGTTTTTGCAGAGACCCAGTTTGAGGAAAGGGCTATTTCCAAGTGATTGGCCATAGGGGTGGGTAGAAAAAGGCAGGAAGACAGGAGAGAATAAACTAGAGGAACCCGGTGATGTTTGGGTAGATTAACTCCACGTGAAGTCTTTAACCACATCAGTACCTCCTTATTTGTGAGTCTCCTTCCAGCTCAAGTGAGACTCCTCCCAACAGCAGCTAGTACTTTTTGAACGCTGTCAAGTCTAACACTTGATGTTAATCAACAAGAAAACCTAGAAGCAAGACTACTCCCAGGTGACTGGACTTAGCTTTTTGTAGGAGGCCTTAAGACAAGGCTACTCAGAGGGCCACCACACAGGATGGCTACCCTGGTCCCTCCTGGGGGGTCTTCCAAAACTAGCCATTCTCATTTGGCAAAAAAAGTGAGGCTCCCATTGAGCACAAGGTGACAAATTCTCCATGTGTCTCGGAGGGTCTAATGGAGACCATTTTAGCTCTATAAGGTCTGAGCCACCAGGCACATCTCCCATCCCTTCAACTCCTTTCCCATCACAAAGAGCTTAACTCAGGAGAAAAGACAGTTGTATTCAGGAGCAGAGAAGAGCGATGGGGATGCTCAGGACACAGGTCCCCTGTCAGTAACTGATACTGTCACTGTTACTGAGGAGCTTACTCTGCTTGTATAGGTCTAGAAGGGGGTGGAATAACCACCTTCCATTTTGAGGCTCAGCCCCTTGAAAGGTACTTTTCCCCTGAGTTAACCCTCTAGGAGCCTTTTCTAATGTAAAGATTTGAAAAGTTGAGCAGTGAAGTCGTGTATCAACAGGACTCTATAACTAGGAATGATACCCCCACTTGAGCAGCGGGGAAGTGGATGCAAGAGAAGTAACTTGCCCAACATCCACAGGAAACAGGGTGCTGAGATGCCAGTTTAGGCAGCCTGGCTTCAGGGCCTGGGCACTTAAGCCCTGCCTTCTGACTCTGTGAGGACTCAGCTTCAGCCATACCTAGCAACCCCCCTGAGCCTTCCTGGTCAGCACCCATTTGCTCTAGTTGTAAAATTAACTTGGGAACAGCAGAGGAATGCCTAACAAAACTGGAGCATGGTGGGGCTGCAGCAGCCACTGAAGCCTCTCAGTAAGAGACCCACATAGCTGTTAACCCATTCCAGGACATGCACAGCTGTCAAGACTTGAGGTGCAGTTGGCAGTCTCACTCACCTCCTCCCACCCCTCAGTAGGTGAGCTTTCAGAGCCCAGGCATCCTTGCAAGGTTACATGGCAGCTGGCAGCAAGCTTTGCACAACTGAGAGGAAGTCAGCCCACTGCATTGGGGAAGGTGGGTTAAAAGGGGGGTTCTGGAGGATTACAGTAGGTTACATGCCAAACAGCCCAGCTGACAGACCCAATGTCATCCCAGCTGCCTACCTGCTAGAATTCCTGTGCCCCACGTGGAGCCTGCAGGGAGCTCAGAGCAGGGGGCCCACCTGTGGGTTGGGACCTTTGCAGGAGAGCTCTGAGAGGAAGGGAGTACCTTACTTCCTGAGAGCCTCAAGGAAGAGTATGACTAAGCTGTCACCAGCTGAGTGGGCTCCTGGACAGAGAGCTCAACTCCCTTTTCCCCTCCCTTCCTCCTCTTTTGTCCTGAGCTTGTAGGGTGCCAGAGCCCAGCTGAACTTTCATATAAGACAGAAGTTCTTGTCACAGACCTAAGCCTTCTGAACCTGGATTTCCAACATCCTTCCCATCTCTAACAAGGCAGATTCAGTATTGTTCTTTATTCCTTCCCTGGACCTGAAAATGTTGAGACCACTCATAGATTTACTTAAGCGCAAGAACATCTCAAGAGATAAAATCTCACAAGCTTCCCCCAACATAAGGTAAGCTTGATTTACAAAGAAGAAATCCCCCTCGAGGAGGGTCTGAAGCAAAGACTGCAGAGGTGGCTGGAGAGGGTCCTTTTAACCCTGCCCTGGTGCTGTTGTCACTGCCCATTGGCTGGCTGCCTCCCTCCCAATGCCTTCCACCTGGGCCCAGGAGCGGGTCCTGGGAGCATTTAGTTCCAGGTGCTGTTTTTAAGTAGAGTAACATAAGCTCCCAGTTTGTGCCTGCTGTCCTGCTATAATTACTAACGATGCCACCTTCCACTCTCAAATGTATCCCATTTTGACAATAGTTGACCGTATTTAGGAAGCAAGGTATATGTTCTTCTACATCCATCCTGAGCCTTGCAGAAAGTCTCTCTCACCAGGAGGTCAGCATCAAGAACAAAACCATGTGCAGGCAGGAGAAGGACATGTTAGGAGAGCATGGTTGAGATCTCTCTGCCCCTGTAAATAAGCCACGGCTGTGGACTTGGCTTCCCAAAGCCTGGCCATACCCTGCCTAACATGAATAGCTCCCATCTTACCCTCCAGCCTCTTCTCTTCTACTCTCCACCCCCACTACCACCCTTCAATTCCTTTAACTTGAGATGCTCGTTTGATCGCTGGGTGTGGAATTTTCACCTGTGGTTTTACTTCACTCCTTATTAAACCATTTGTACTTTAATCCTTACTACCCTGAGTCCAAACTCCAGCTCTGCCACTGACTAGCTGTGAACCCTGGATCAGTTCATTTGCCTTTTCTTGCATCCCTTTCCCCATTTGGAAACAGGGTACTCCTCATAACCAAGGGATGCTTTGAGGATTAGGTGAGTTAATACTTGTAAGTCTTTAGAACAGTACATGGAATATCGTAAGTGCTATTAAAACGTCTGCTAATTACAAGTAAGAGAATGGAGAACAGAAATAGAACTGACATTTCTTTTTCTGTGAGCTGGCATTGTGTGCTTTAATTTACTTCAGGCATACACCATAGAGAGATTGCTGTCATCCACACCCCCACTTTACAGAAAATCAACATTTAGAGGTTAAGGCACATGTACAAGATCACCTAAGAAGAGAGTGGCAGGTTTGGCTTTGAACTCTGGGTCTAGGTTGTTTCAAATCTCATACTCCTTCTACTACACTGCTGAGCACATGTTATGTTTATGCTAAACTTAAGACTCTGGAATTGCAAGGGCACCTCCTAGTTCCAGCACACAGGAATTTGATGAAGTCCAAGTTCCCCTATTTATAACCCTCCCAGTTGCGTACACTTAGATCACAATGCATCTGTGGACATCCTATTTCTAGACTGAAGAGGTGATGTGGTATAGTCTATGAGCCTTCTGTGGACACATTTCTTGAGGGTTGCTCTGGATCCTTTTCAGAAGTATGTGGGGGCAGAAAACCCTAAAGAATGATCATTCAAGTGCTGTTACCAGTCTTAGGAAAATACAGAGTCTAGCTGGATACACAGCTAACAAAAAACTGCTACAGTGTTAACTCCCTGGGGTCAGGGTTTTTTGGATTTTTGTCTGGGTCCTTCACTGCCATGTCTCTAGTGCCCAGAGCAGTTCCTGATTACATTGTCAATACATTGTCTCAGTAAATGAAAATAAATGCATGACTGTAGGAATGAGCATACAATAAAGAAAACAGTGTAACAGAATGGGTAGGAAGATAAACTTCAACGCCAGTCAGATGTGGGTTCAAATTCGACTTCTGTGCTGGTTTGCCCAGGATCACCCCAAGGTTAGCCCTGAAAGTCCTGCATCCTGGGAAAACCCTCAATCAGGGTAAAAGACACTTGATCACCCTATCTGTTAATCACTAGATGAAAGACTTTATGCAAGTTTCTCGACTTCTCCGAGCCTCAGTCCCCTCCGCTGTAAATGGGGGTAACAATGTAACCTCACAGGGTTACTGTGAAGATAAAATTAGATAATATGGGTTGAATACTTACCATGGCAAGTACTAATTGGGGGTAGCTATTACTCTTACCTCTTACTGTTACTTCTATTGACTTCTGGGTCCTGAAAGTGCATCCTGCTTCTTAGTATATGCTGCTGACCCTGCTTAAATTAAGATCCTTGGTTTTATGGCATATGGGGAGGGAGAGCCAAAAACATCAGGAATGGTGTCTCTTGGACATTTTCCCCCGCAGAGAAATGGTCTCACCCCGCCTCCCTCCAGGCTGCTTTTTTAGCAATCATATCTGGCTGCTCCGTGCTGATTTCCAACAGATGTTCCTCTAATGAACCACACTGTAATCTCAGGGCCTTAATATAGTGCCGGGGTGTGATAAGTTCGAAATGGCTGTCATCGTTGCCTGCGAGGATGGTCTGGTCATTGTTCAGGACTGTCTTCCTCTGATTGTTACGTGAAGGGGAATTTATTTTCTTCTATCACCTCTTTGCCCCATTCATCCACACCCACCACCCTGGGCCCCAGCTCCTGCCCAAATTTAAAAGTCTGCATCAGAACCTTCTAGAAAGTGCTCAGCGCACTATGATGAGGGGGAGGACAGAGGGAGGAGATTGGGAGAGTATGGTGGTTCAACTAGGCCTGAAACCAATGTTTTCAGGCTCTAAACATGCAGATTTGTTGACTCTCAAGTGAGAAGCAGGCTCCTGGGGGGCCGAGGCCGACTTTCCCTGAGCAGGGGAATCAGCGTCCAGGACAGGAGGAAACTGGAGTGATGCTCAGCAGGGAGCATCCACTGAATGCTCTGGGGGCCTGGAGGAGGAGCCAGGGACCTTCTGGACTATCAGGGAGAAGCCCAGGACGGGGAGATGTTTCTAGCTCCTGTCTGGTCATGCCTTGTTCATCTGAATGATCTCAGAGCTCTCGTTGGGGCTCAGGATGAGTGGAAGATCTCACCAGTTTGGTCAGGTCAGCACGCCTTACTGAAGCTTTTCTACATGCCTGGCATTGAGCACTTCAGTGAAATACAGAGCCTGCCGTGAGGGCATAACTACTCACAGCTTGTTGAGAGAGGGCCAGAGCCTCCACCCTCTGTCTGGGCCTGTTTGATATTTGGGATTATATTAACCAAGAGCAAGAGCCTGGATGCTATTTCACAGAATACATGATTTTTGTCTTGAGTAATAAATAATAAATAATAGTGATAATAATAAAATGCCAATAAATAGCAGCAAACATTTTTGAACTCAGGCACTGGGCTAAGTGTTTCATGTACATTGTTCCATTTAAATCTCCCAGCAACTTCATGAGGTAGATGCTTTCATCTCCACTTGTTAGGTAGCTAAGTCTCAGGCAAGTGAAATCACCTGACCAAGGTCATACAGCCAGTGAATGGCCAAAGTGGGATTTGAACTTGGAGCCATCTAACTCCCAAAACTAATTTTAACCACCCTACTAAAGTATGCATTTAAATTCTGGCTCTTCAAAATTTTCAGTTGTTAGGATACTAGAAAAAGAGAAATTTATTTCCTTGTAAAACACTTAAAATCTATTTAGCTCCATGCTTAATAAAAGAACAGGGCTGGGTTTTTCATCATGTAATCAGAGCAACAGAGAATTCAAAGAATCTGTTGCACGGAGATTTCTCATTTTATAGGAATTAACCTGTGATCCGTGGTATTTCTTTCTACCATAAGCTCTTCAATCCTCTCATATTCACTTGGGAGAAATTTAATCTATATAGAATTCACACTGCACAGCAACCACCCCTATAGAAAAGGACTTAAAATTATTACTGTATGGAAATATCATTGCAGTCCACAATATTTGAGGACAGGAGGAAAGTTAAAAACCAAATGTAGCAATAAGGAGAGAGAGCATAAATAAACCTCTCTCTGCATCTTCAATGAATTAGAACAGGGGTCAGCAATCTTTTTCTGCAAAGAGCCGGGTAGTAAATATTTTAGTCTTGGGGAACCATAGTCTCTATCGCCATTACTCAGCTCTGCTGTGGTAGTGTGAAAGCGCCAGTAGATGCTATGTAAACAAATCTATGTGGCTATGTTCCAATAAAACTTTATTTACAAAAGCAGGCAGTGAGCCCAGAATTAGTAAAATACAGCTGAGAGATTTTGAACCCAGTAACCTTACCCTGCAATATATTGGTAAGTTTGTTCCAAACTGATGCATAATAGCAAAATAAACCATCCTAATAAACAGCATTGATTGAAAGCTTTTAAAATGTCAGTTTCCTTCTGTGTGTTCTGTCATTGAACACTCTCCCAAACTTTGTGATGTAACTACTATGGTTGTCTTCTGCAGCGTTAGAATGATGCCTGCCACATAGAAGGGGCTCACTCACTCCTGGTTGAGTAAATTAATTCTCCTTTTAGCCTTGAGGGAATAGAGGTTTGAATGTTTAGTCATTTGCCCTAAGTTACTGAGCACATAATAAGTGCTCAATAAATGTTGCCCATAAGACTGAGCCAGAATTTGAAGTCACACGGTTTGACTCCAGAATCTACCCACCACTTTAATGTGGAGAGCTGAGACCTGCTGAGATCTGCTCCTCCCAAGCAAAGCTGGAATTACTACCTCCTAGCCTTTGGCTTGCCAATGCTACTTCTGGTAGGTCCCCTCTTCTTTCTCCTTGCAAAACCACAGCACTTGGCTTTCCCAGTCTTACTTGGTTCCTGCTTCCTCCATGAATCTCAGCACTATCTAAATGCTTGGTCACCCCTGGCACTTCAAAAACCCACCTGTAGGGAAAATATAGGAAAATGGTCAGGACCCCTCAGATGTTCAGAATCTTGCTGAGCATTTGATGTAAATATGCACGTGCGCTCAGGTGTTCCTTGGCTATTGATGAATGTAATTGTGTATGTGTGCCCAGGTGTGCTGGGTTATGGACTTAGTTATAAAGGAGGAGTGGCTCTAATCCATGGGGCCCCCTGCCCCTGGATGCCCCAACGGGGGTTACAGGAAGCCACTATGGCTGCTGCAGGCTGCTGTTGCTAGTGCCCCTGAGATGCCCCGAGAGGCCACTGACACTTCCACTGCTACTGTTGCTGTAAGCTACTGCTGCTACTGCTGAGGAATGAGCTCGTGTTGTCTGCCAGTGGCTCCTGGGACCTTTCCCAATTACCTAGCTTGTGGACCTGCATAGGACGGGTCTGGTGACCCAGTCTGTACAATGAGTTTGAAGGGTTTGAGCCGTAGTCCTGACAATACAAATGGAAACTTAGTATAACCAAAATAATGAAATGTCTTGGCCTCAGTTATGAATTGCTTTAGCAATACAATTGCCTCTTTAGTTATGAAATGCCCAGCCAGACAATTGGCGTAGTCATGCAGCTTTACACCACCCTTGTGGTCTAGGAAACAGGGATGGGGGAAGGTGAGAAATGAAGAGAAACTTGAGGAATTGAATGGGCTGGGAGGACAGGACACGGTGGTAGAGAGGGCAGTGTCCAGTAGGAGTCAAGCTCTCCATCCCTGGAACCTGTCCAAACTGGGGTCAAATACCATCTTTATTAACTCCTAGCTATAGGAATGTGGATGGACTGTTTAGTCACTCCAGGCCTTGGTTTTCTTATCTGTATAATGGGTACAATAATGGTACCTCCCACCCACGTAGAATGTAATGAGAAAATCCAAATACAGAGATTAGAGTAGTGACTGGCACATAGCAGGGATCAATTAATTGGGGTGGGGGTTAATGAGAAATTATTGCTTAATGGGTACAGAGTTTGTTTATCATGACAAAAAAGTTTTGGAAATGGAGGTAGTGGTTACATAGCATTGCGAATGTAATTAATTCCACCCAATTATATGTTTTAAAATGCTTAAAATGGAAATCCTTATGTTATATATGTTTTACCACAATAAAAAAGGTGAAAATAAAATAAATATTTCATGTTACTTGGTTGTAAAGCCACACAGTGTGGAAAGCAAGTAGACCTTTGTAGTTCAGATGCAGGGTTTGCATTGGGGAACATTGAAGCAATAGGTTTAGAAAGGTTAAAGTGGACCTAAACTGTAGACGGCTTTTAGGCAGTGGTGCTTAGAGATTCAGATCTATCAGGATCCCCCCAGGTACTTGTTAAAATGAAGATTCCTAGGCCCTCCCTCATGTTATATTTGGTAGATCTGGGTTGGGGCCCAATAATCTGCATTTTCAGCAGTGTCCTAGTGATTCTGATGCACGGGTAAGTCTAATATGTCCATAGGATGCGCTATGAAGTTAAGCTAGGACATCTGGATTTTCCCATGTAAAGAGGGTGGGGGTACTGAAAGGCTGTCATCATGGAATGACAGGATACACACCATTTTAGGATGATGAGTCTGGCAGAGGTGTGAGGTTGGATTAGAGAGGAGAGAGGATAATTAAGAGGCTCTTATAATAGTCCAGGCATGAATCACCAGCTTTAATATCTCCCTGGTAGGTGTCTCAACTATTGCAAGACAGTCTCTGGGCAGCCATCTGGGGACTCAATGCCACAAGGACAGACAAGGGACTATGAGACTCTCCTTTCACAATGCCTTCTTTCTCCCATGGCTTCCCATTGCAATTAGAATAATCCAAGTCATTACCATGGCCTAAGCTCTGTGCAACCTGGCCCCTGGTCACCACACTCCCTCTTTTAGAGCTCCAGCCACATTGCCTTTCATCCTGTTGCAACATCAGGGCCTTTGAACTTGCTGATTCCTCTGCTACGAATGCTTCACTGCCCTTGGACCCTTGCATGACTGGCTCATTCTTATTGTTTAGGTTTCAACTTAAACGTTGCCTTCTCAGTGACACCTTTACTGACTACATAATATAAGGTAGGTCCCTCCTCCCCTATTTCTACCTGTCATATTTCCTTATTTTATTTTCTATATAACAATTATCACTCTTGAAATTATCTTGCTGATTGATTTGTTTATTATCTATCTTATCCACCAAAATGGAAGCTCCCTGAAAACAGGTACCTCTCTATCTAATTTTCTGCGGTGGTTCTACCCCCGGGCACATAGTAGACACTCAATATTTATTTAATAATTCATAATGAAACAGATTCAGAGTGGTTAAGCCACTTTCCCAAGGTCACACAGCTACATGGTAAGGACAAAATTTGAATCTTTGTTTCAAAGCCCATGTTCTTTTTCTCATTCCAAGTTGTCTACCTGGTATAGAAATGACAGTTTTACAGGTAGATGCAACATTGTGACCCTGACTCTGCTGTCAGGCAGGGAGGTGGCATCTCCTGGATCATCCCAAACACAAGTTGGGATGACTCGCATACTCAGAGGCCACGTGGCTTTTCCTTGTTATAGACACCTGCCTCTTGCCAGGCATAAATGAGGGTCAAGAATCCTCAGCTTTTAAATGACTTTGGCTTCTGGCCCACAGCAGCAAGGAAGAAAGCAGAGGGCTCATGCTTTGAAATTGGAGTGGACGGAGTTTGGAGAAATGGGAGTTTGGAGTTTTCCGGGGACCTTGGGATCGGGGAGGGAAGCGGGGGTGGGGGCAGGGAGGAGGGAGAGCTAAGGGGTTGTAAATTGTAAATTGCAGAAAGTTCTGGAAAGCTCTAAAGAGTGATATTTGCTTTGCTGGTCCTGAGTTCCAAATAGCCAAATCAGTGGTGCTGTCAAGTGCCCAGAGGCACTGGAGAATAAGTTGCCCTGAGGGGACAGGAGGTTCTGATGGAGTTCATTCTTGTGCAAAGGGTTCTGGGGAGCCCTGGGCATCTTGGGTGTGTGGAATATTCTATTTGCCCCTTCAAGACATTCTCTACCCATATCTGCACTGTTCTGTGCCCAGGTGACTTACCTGTATAAATTGTGTCGTCTGCTTCACTGACTCCCTTGCTTTCTGGATTCCTTCAATTGGGAGAAACTTCTCAGGTGGTTTTTTTTTTTTTTTTTTTTTTTTACAATAGTGAGGCTTTTATCTATTTTGCCCATGTTGTCTGGGGCTCAAGACTGTTAGCAAAAGGCAAAACACACCACAGTTAGCTGCCCACAGAGTGTTCTGCCTGCAGACAGATATAACACTCCCTGCTGAGAGCACATACTTCCTGCCTTGTCTGCCTGGCACTGCAGCAAGGTCTGGCCCTGCCCAGCACTCCAGCACGATGCTGGAGCCCTCTATACCCTTTCTCTACCTCTACCCCTTCTCTCCAGGATACAGCTCCAGACTGGGTCAGTTCTCCCTAAAATGTGCTTTCTTAGCACCCTATTCTCCTCCTTTGTGGCACTCACCAAAATTGTAAAGAAATAATTTATTGTGAGACCAATCTTTTGCTATGTCTTCCCTGCTACATCATAAATTCCATGAAAGCAGATGCTATATGTCTGGGTCTGTTTTGTTCATCGCTGTAGCCTAGTATTTAGTACAGTGTTTGACATAGCTGAGAGAGTAGATGGGCAAAGAATATTTGTTGGAAGAAAGGAAGGAGGAAGGGAGCGAAGGGAGGGAGGAAGGAGGGAAAGAAGAAAAGAAAAGGAGGAAAGAAGGGAGGACAGGAGCAAGGGAGGGAGGAAGGGATGGAAGGTAGGAAGGGAGGTGTACTAGTCTGTAGATCTGGTTTCTTTCTCAGTAAATCTTCTACTCCCATACTTTCACCTCTCTCTGGAATAACTCCAGTGAGGGTATCTGGAGCATCACAACATTTTTCCCTTCTTTACTTCATTCCAGATTTTAAGGAGGTCTCTTGAAGTGGTGGAATAAGCCCTGGACTAGGAGTCTGAAGTCTTCTAATGGAGGAAGGTGTTGAATCCCAGGCCACCAGCAACAGGTTGAAGAACTAGGCATGGCAGGCCTGGAAAGGTATGCACCATGGCTAAGGTTTTGGAGTCAGACATTTCTGTATCCTCTATGGCTAGTCACTTAATCTCTTTGAGCCAAATGTAAAATCGTATCAATTCCCAAAGGATTTTTGGAAGATTAGCCTCTATAATTGCCTAAGATCATTCCTGTGTATGCAGGTTTTCTGTGTATTCCTGGGATGCAGTGTGTGTCACTTGCAAATGGTGGTTTTCATCCATATGGGTAGAGAAGAGGATAATGAGAGTGTCACAAATGAAAAGTACTGCCTCATTACAGAGAGCACGGGTCAGATGGGAATGCTCTGAGCAACAAACAATAAAACCCCCAGATCATAGTATTCTAAACAGATGGCAATTTATTCTTCCCATATAGCAAGAAGTCTGGAAGTAGGAAGCTATGGCATGACTCAGAAGCTCAACAGTGTCCAGGGATGAGGTCCCTACCATTCTCTTCATCTTTCCTTCCTGGTCATGAAATAGCTGCTATGGCTCCAGATGTTGTGTCTGCATTCTTGACAGGAAGAAAGGACAGAAGGGTAACAAGGAACAAGGGGTGGTGCCTGTAGTAGGAGAGCAACGTTTTTTCTTTTTATCAGAAATTCCAGAATATTTTTGCTTGCATCCCATTGACTAGAATTGGGCACGTGGTCACCACTAGGTGCAAGAGAGTCTGAGAAAGTGAGCATGTTTAACATAACATGTTGCCTGCACTGCCGCCTTTAACACAATCAGGATTCTACTGATAAGGAAGAAGGAGGAAATGAGTGTCAGAAACTAGAGATGTCTGCTGCAGCGAGTGCCCAGGCCACAAGTATCCAAATAAGGAACGATAATTCAGGTACCCAAGGAAGAGTTCACGACATGATGTTCTAAATTCCCTTCTGATTCTGCAATCCTGTAATTGCTTGGGCCCTTTTCCCTCCAACAACTCTTTATTGAGTACCTACTGGGTGCCAGAGACACAGAGTGAACGGAGCAGACAAGGTTCTGCTGTCACAGGGCAGGAGAAGTGAGTATTGTGACCCATGCTATAAAGGGCTTTTCCAGGGTTACGACAGGATCCGTTACAGCTGTGTGATTGTAGATAATTCCCTTCCATTTTCAGAACCTCAGTTGACCCATCTCTAAAATGGGGCAGGGGGACATTGTTACTAAATTCTTCCCAGATCTGATTACTGTAATCCTAACTCAGTTTTCCTCAAGTTGACACAAGCATTGGAAGAACCAAGTATTTTTTTCTCACCTACACAGCACCACACTTTTTATTCAGCCATGTATTTAAACACTATATATATATATATTCACTGAATTGGCCACTTTTTATGATAAAATTGAATTTTGGGGTTTAAACATTCAGACCTCTTGCCAGAACCATTTAGTTACAGAACATATCATTTTAACCAAATAAATCATTGCTTTCCACCCATTTTACTAAGTATTAAGTGTCCACTGCCTTGGATTACTCAGGACCCTTTGAGAGATATGAGATCCATCCCCAAAGAGCCTGAAGTGTCCACAGAGGGACAAGACTCACATGTGCGATAATTAGAAAATCATGTAGTGCAATGGATACAAGAGTGTACTAGCGAGTGTGAGTGAGCGAGACCACTGGGAGGAGGTTGTATGAAGGGGATGGACTGAACCCAGGAGTTACCTCGACAATGTGTAGATATATCCAAGTGGACAAGGCTTCGTGATCACCACTTACTACTACACCCCCACCCCCATGGCCCCCACCCCCTGCAGCTGATTTTGTCCTTATGTGGGGTCTCCTGCCCAGATGTTTTGAGGGAACACTTAAACCAACAGTGTCAGCCTAGCTTCTGTTGTTGTGTACTAAGACTCACAGCATGGGTTTCTGGTGAAATCTCAACCCTCATAAATGAAGGCTTCTCAGGTCAGGGAAGGGGAGATGGACCAAGGGGGTCCACTGGCCATTTTCAGGCAAAGAGGGGACATGTATTGAGCATCAGTAAGGTGCCAGGCTAGCTAGTTGGCTCTAGCCCTGATGGCTAGCTAGGTGGCTCAGTTGGTTAGAGCACAGTGTTATAACACTAAGATCAAAGGGTTCAGATCCCTGTACCAGCCAGTCACCACAAATAAAAAGCAAAACAAAACAAATCAAACAAAGAAACAAAACAAAAGAAACAAGATGCAATACTCTGTCCAGGCACTTGACCACACCCTTGCAAGCCATCTCACCATCCTACAAGGAGATGCTATTGAACCCATTCTAGGGAAGTGGAAACTGAGAGTATCAATGAGGTCTTGCAAGAGACAAATGGTTTATTCATGGTGGGTAATAAGAGGTGAGTTTAATAAAGAGATACTACACAAAGGCATGGGCAGGGGAAATAACAGTCAGGACAGAACCTCTACCACTCGGCAATAGACAGAATAAAGCTGTGTTCCCCCACCGCACCCCCCAGAGCCTGTGAATATGTTACTTTCCATGGTGAAAAAGGAATTTGCAGATGTGATTAAGCTCAGGATCTTCAGATAGGGGATTATCCAGTGGGACCAGTATAATCATAAGAGTCCTTACAGGAGAGAGGCAGGAGGGTCAAAGTCAGAGACGAGATGTGCTTAGAAGCAGAGGTGATGCACTTTGAAGATGCAGGAAGGGACCATGAGCCAAGGAATAAGGGCAGCACTGGAAGCTGGAGAAGGCAAGGAAATGCCTTCTCCCCTAGAGCCTCCAGAAGGAGCACAGCCCTGCTGACACACTGACTTTAGCCCAGTGAAACCGGTTTTGGACTTCTGCCCTCCAGAACTGTAAGAGAATAAATGTGTGTCATTTTGAGGCACTCCGTTTTGGGTCATTTGTTACAGCAGCAGGAGGAGACTAACACACACCCCTCAGCTTGAAGGGGAAAGGGAAGGAGAGGTTGTGGGAGAATCCAGAGCAGGAGGGAACAGGGGACACACACCCTGAGTTCCCCCTTCTTCCATTCTCCTGCCGGGCTCTCCATTGGCCATCTCTAATTGTAGGGCAGGGGAGGGTGGAGCAGGGCTGGGGGTGGGGGCTGCCAGATGTGCAGCCCAGAGGCAGGCAAGACCTTTAGCATTTGGCTCAGAGAATAAACTACTTGTGTAATATAACACAGTACATGTCAGATTCTGAAATGACATTGTCACCACTGTTTTTCAAGTTCTTTTTGCCAGTTGCTGGGCAAAGCATCTCCTGTCCAAATCTGGGGGTCACACTTCCTAGGGTTTAAATCTCAGCTTCACTACTTACCAGCTGTGTGATTCCAGGCATATTACCTGACTTCTCTGAGCCTCAGTTTTTCCATGTGGGAAATGGGGACAATAATGGCAGCTTCCTCAGAAGGTCACCAGTTTTAAATGAGATAATCTAGGGAAAGCATTTGGCATGTTGTTCAGCATCCAGAAAGGACCACATGAGTGCTAACTGTTTTATAATTAGTATCTACTCGGAATCGGGATTTGGACTCAGGTCTGTCTGGCCAAAAGGCTAGGAAAATGTTCCGCTTGGTGACAGCTGAAAATCTTTCCATGCCAGGCACCCTGATATGATGTGATGACAAGAGCATTTTGCTTCTGTGGTGTTCCTTTCCAAAACCCATCACCCCAGTCTCATCACAAGAAAACCATCAGGCAAACCCCAGCGCAAGGAGATTCTATAAAACTCCTAACCAGCACCCTTCAAAACTCTTGAGCTCATGGAACAACAAGGAAATACTGAGAAACTGTCATAGATGGAAAGAGACAAGGAGACATGGTGGCCAAATACAAAGTGGGAACCTGGATTGGATCCTGGAACAGAAAAAGAAACATTAGTGGGAAAATGAGTGAGAGCTGAATTGAGCCTGGAGTTTAGTTAACAGTAATGTTCCAACATGGGGTCTTAGATTTGAACAATGTAAGGTATAAGAGTCTCATCTTAGTTATCCATTAGAAGATGATAAAGTCAGGGGAAACTAAAACTGGGTGAGGAGACTATGGAAACCCTCTGTACTATCTTGGCAACTTTTCCATAAGTCTAACATTATCTCGAGATAAAGAATTGATTTTTGAAGAGATGTTGCTGGTATCCCCAGATGTATCGAGTGTCTATTACAGTCGTAAATCTATGTGAGCAGCAGTGAAGAGAGGGGACAGGGGGACAGAGTTGTGCCCTTCATAAATGCAAAAACTATAACTAATTTAATATGTTCTTTGTTCTCACGTTCAATTAAAAGGTGCTGGGAAAACATCAGCCTCCACCGCAGGCAGATTCATTTATTTTCTCACAATTCAGGGATCAGAGAAGCAACTGTCCACCCACATTTGGGGACTCGTATTTCTTCCTGATTTGAGTAAAGCCAGTCACCTGTTGGCTGCCAGCTAGGGCCATCCTGAGGCTTCTTCCTTTAATGGCAGAAGGACATGCATACCTGGGGCCTGTGGCCCCATGTGTTTGTGGCTCAAGATAGAAGGGAATGTGTTGCCAGCTTCGTTCTATTACAGCTGAGATTCAGTGCAGCCAGAGGGCATCCTTTCTGTGGGAGAAATTTTGTTCTGGCTTGGAGAGTTGGGAGA
Organism: Cynocephalus volans; assembly: GCF_027409185.1. Classification (NCBI taxonomy): domain Eukaryota; kingdom Metazoa; phylum Chordata; class Mammalia; order Dermoptera; family Cynocephalidae; genus Cynocephalus; species Cynocephalus volans. The sequence goes on from NC_084461.1 coordinate 191,347,567, forward strand.
ACTAGGCTTCTCTTGGATAGCAAACATCATATTCTGACTCTAATTGTGTCTCTGTGGTGGGCTGCAAGAAAGACGCTTAGTGGTGAGTGTGTGGATTGCAAAGGTGTGTCGTTTGTACCAACATTATTCTGTCTTTCCTATTCTTATTTCCAATTCACCCCCCTCTCTTCATTTATTGTTGTATACTGTCTCACTGTATCATGAGTGGAACCCTAGAATCCATAGACTTGTAGATCCTTTCATAATGCTTGAACCAATTTACACCCCTACTGGGTTCTTGGAAATATTTATGAAAATCACAAATGCATATACCCTTGCACCCGGAAATTGCCTTATCAGAAAATTATTCTGTAGATTTATTTGCACACACATGAGATGTGTCAGAGATTAGCAGTAACCTACATGTTCATCAACGGGTGACTGGTACATCCATAAATGGAATACTATGCTGCTGTTAAAAAGGAACTAGGAAATCCTTTATGCACTGACATGGGAAGATATCTAAGATAATTTAAGTAGAAAAACTAGTGTGCAGAAAAATGTGTAATGAGATACTTTTGTATCTCATGGAAGATGAGAGTGGAATAGTAGTTACTAGAGGCTGGGAAGGGTAGGAGGTAGGGGGATGGAGGGAGAGGTTGATCAATGGGTACAAAAATAAAACTGCAAAGGAGGAATAAGTTTGAGTGTTCTATAGCACTGTAGGGTGACTATAATTAACAACAATTTATTGTACAATTTCAAATAGTTAGAAGAGAGAAAGTTGAATGTACCCCAACACAAAGAAATGACAAATGTTTAAGGTGATGAATATGCTAATTACCTGATTTGACCATTGCAAAGTGTATACATGTACCCAAATACTGCATTGTACCCCATATATATGTCCAACTACTATGTGTCAATTAAAAATTTTAAAAAATGTACTAATGATGGGGAAAGGGGAGGATGAAGGGAGGACATTGAGAGGTTGGTTAATGGACACAAAATTACAGCTAGATAGGAAAAATAAATTCTATTGGTGTACAGTTAAGCTAGACATCTGTACTGCTCATTATCAAATGGCTAGAAGAGAGGAGATCAAATGTCCACATCACAAAGAAATTATCGTTTTGCAATGGTGAATATACTAATTACTCTGGTTGGATCATCACACATTGCATACATGTATTGAAATATAACTCTGTACCCCATAAATATAATAGTGCATTTCAATAAATAAAAATTTTAAAAATGTACTGCTTTTTTGTAAAAGGAGGGGAATGAGAATTTATATGCATATTTATTTGTACATGCATAAGGAAACTTTGGAGCAATATATAAAAATATAAGGAAAAGGTGACTTTCAGGAGGTGGAGTTGGAAATTGGGCAGACGAGGGACATGAATGGTCGGGAAATTTTTACTCTGTATTTTCTGGGCTATAAACAGTATGACTTATCAAAAGACTAAATAAAAATGAAAAAGAGAGGAAGGGAAAGAAAAGCAGAGAAGGAGAGGGAGAGAGAGAGAACACAAACCTTGATTCTCACTAGCCAGGTAATTTTGTGTAAGTTGCTTATTTTCTTTGCAAGGACTACAAGAAAATAGAATTGCAAGAAAATGTAAGTCTCCTAAAATATTTTTGGAACAGAGTGAAGATGGGAAGAGAGAAGGGGAGAGATGGGGAGCAAGAGAAGAAGACGGAGAATCTTTTGGAATGTTTTAAAATGAAATTAGAATCATAAGGCCACAGAAATCATTTTGGGAAAAAAAATTCTGATTGATATACCAAATCAGTAGTTGCCGTTTTAAGGATAGGGACTGAACTTTCGAATTCTACCTCTCTTTTAGGTTTGTTGTGTGATTTGGGGAAAATAGTTTATACCCCTAGTTGACAACATTTCTCCCGCTCATGAGATGGAAAAAAAAAATTTCAAAAAACGTTCTATTCTAAGCAAAGATTTTTGCAGTGCTCTGATGATAATTCCAGTCATTGACACTAAAACATAGGCAGTTAGATGGCTTATTCTTTTGAAACACAGTAGACTCTTTAGAAGTACAGAAAAACATAAAGGCATAAAAAACCAAAATCAAATGTAATCAACTCTTTAATGCAGACCACTTTTAATATTGTGGTATATAGAATTCCTTAATCTTTCCATGTGATTATACTTAAAATTATAATCCAATTCTATTATAAAACTTGCCTTTGTAATTTAACAATATGTCATTAAAATGAAAATGTGTTGGTCATTATTCTTCTATAATACATTTTTTAATGACGGCTTCATCTTTATCTTCTGAAGTTTCCGTGACTTCTTAGCTGAACCCTTATAAAAGACATTAATTATTTTTGGTTTCCACTCTTATAAATAATGCTGTTGTGAACATTTCACATGCAAATACTGAGAATTTCTTAGTCAAGTATATGACAACTTTGCTGCTGTAAACGGTACATCACAACATGCAGAAAGGTTAAACCAATTTCATTAATTCACTGCGGCCTTTTCAAGGGAATCATTAGGGACCCTTGTTCTGTCTGTTTTGGTTCAGCAATGAGTCGTTTTCTCTAATTGGAAAAGATTTGGCTAGGAGCATAAACTAACTGATGGTCACTAATAACCTCTTTGATCTGCCCCAGGGAATGTCAAAACAAGTTTGCCCCCTTCCCTCTGAAGGCACTTGGAATTCAGTTGTCCAATGAGCTACTCCCTCTGTCCAGCCATTGCTGACAATGATGGACATTAGGGACTGTCCTGGAATGTCTTTGGAGCCAGGGAAACTAAAATCCTGAGTCCGGCAGTGGTATATAAACTGCATCTACCCACAGAGCGCACAGGTGCCAGTGGTCCAAGGCACCCGAAATGACGATACATTCAAAGGAAGCCTTGCGGAGTGAGGATGCCATGCCTTTGGCCATATCGACATTAAAAAAAATTACACATGAATATGTCTTTGGTTGGGTTCTCAAGAGGCAGAGCCTGAGATGGAGATGCTTATTCAAGGCAGCTGATAAGGGAAAGAGCTCTAGAGAGAATCCAGTGAGGACGAGAAGAAACAAGTCAAGTTGTAAAGCTGAGGGGAGCTGTGGTTCAGCTGAAGCCCGATCCCCCAGGGAGTTCAGGAACAGGAGTGACATCACAGCCCTGCAAGGACACCGGTCTTTTGTACCCTGTCAGTCATTCCAAGCTGCCTGCCCCCAGGGTGGGGGGTGTGTCGTTGTCAGGAAGGCCATTTTCTAGGGAATGGTACAGTTGTGAGCTTTTAGCAGCCAACCACTCAGCCCAGTAAAGGGTTCTACACTAGGCACCAAGAACATCTGCTATCTCAGACACAAATAAATTATCCTCATAAAACATGTCGACATTTCAGGTAAGCCGAAATGTCCCCACTGACCTTGGATGTCCTTGCCTCAGAAGTCACACAACATGACTTCTGCAGTCATCACAAGCCCACCCAGACTCAAGTAGGGAGGACTCAGACCCCACTTCTTGCTGTTGTGAACATTTCACATGCAAATACTGAGAATTTCTTAGTCAAGTATATGCGAAAATTTCTTAGTCAAGTCACATTGTGAAAAGGCCACCTGGAGTAGGATATATTAGTGAGGTCGTATTTGGAAAGTACAATCTGCCACAATATTTAATCTGACAACCCTTGTTTTTTAACTGGAGAGTTTAATTTGATATGTTAATTTGTATGATATTTTAATGTTTACATTTGATATAGTTACTGTTTGGATTTATTGCTATCATTTCTATTTTGGGCTTTTTTAAAAACAATGAATTTGTTTCCTTTTTTTTTTTTCTGCCTGCTATTAAGTCAAGTAAAATTAATTTATTCCTCTACCCATTCCACCACCATTTGGAAGTTATACATTATTTTACTCACTTAGTAGTTAATGCTTAAAATTTTAACAACCACATTTGACTGAGTCTAAAGGTATCTTCTTCCAAACTATACAAAAACCTTTAAATACTCTAATCTCGTTTTTCTTCCCATTTCAATCCTTTATGTTATTGTTGTCTAGTATTCTAGTTGCATTTATTTTAAACCCTACCAGGTTATTTCTGTTTTTGTAATCAGCAATTATTTTGATTTGTGCATATATTCATCAAAATCTTGCTCACTTTTGCTTCTTGCAAAACCGCTGCTTCCTTTCGTTGAAGGCTATGCTTTAGTAACACCCAAGAGGGCTGGCCTGTTTGCTCAGTTGGCTAGAGCACAGTGTTGTAACACTAAGGTCAAGGGCTCGAATCCCCACACTGGTCAGCCACACACACAAAAATAATAATAATGACTGAAGGGGATGTTTTTAAGTGATAAAGATCATCTGTTTTTGCTTGAAAATATATTTATCTTACCTTCAAAACGGATATTCTCACCTGGATTTATAACTTTAAAATGGCAGTTATTTTTTCCTCAAAAGTTTGAAGAAATTTTTCTATTATCTTTTGGTTTTTATTGTTGTTATTGAGAAGCCTGTTACCAATAGAATTTTTGTTCTTTAATTCGCAATTCAATTTGTATTAACTCCTCAAGACTTAACAAAAAGAGGGACTACACCGTGTAGATAATCTATCTTTTCTCACTGATTACTTTAAAGGTATCCTTTTTGTCTGTGCAGTTTTCATTATGTGCTTAAGCATATTACTGTTATAATAAGGTTAAGTTTGTGAAGATTCATATCTTCCTCAGTTCTGGAAAATTTTAACACTTTTGTATTTGATTATTTTCTCTTTCAAATTCTATTTAATTTTTCTTTCTGGAAATTCTTTCTGCCATCTGTTAAGCTTTCCCATTTCATTCTTTATAACTCAGCCTCTCTGTTATATTTTCCATATGTTTGCCTCTATATGTTGTATATGGGGTTAATCCCTTAGTTCTATTTTCCAGTTTACTAATTTTCTCTTTAGCTGTGTCTACTCTGCATTGCTTATTCACTGAATTTTTATTACTAATGAGTATATTTTACATGATGTTATTTTTATCCAATCTATTTGTTCTTTTTTATTGCATTATTTTATTGTGGTTTGTATTCCCTCTTTCATTCTTTGATAATTTGAACATATGAGGGTACTTCAAAAGATCATGGAAAAATTTGCATTATCTTTTAATTCTACTTTTTCACAAGTTTTTTAAAGTACTCTCATAGTTATCTTTTTAATGTTTTCATGTCACTTATAATATCAAGTTATTGATATGTTGGTCTTTCTATTTATTTTGTCTGCTGACTCGATTTTACAGTGGTTCATTTCTTGTATGCATTTATATTGTGTGTGTATTTGTGTAAACTCATCTTCAATTGACATTTTCTTTTCTGTGCCCATTCACTTAGGCTTACAGATATACTCCTACAGCGTGGATTTGCATGTACCACATGAGTACATGAATTTCAACTCTGTTCTTACATGTGACACAAGCTAAAGTTTTCAATTCTCACAAGATTTATTATTACTATTGTTACGTACAGAGTCCTAGGCAGATAACATTTCTTACTGCTTTTCTGGTAGGCTTCATTGCTCATGGAGAAGACAGCTTCCTTGAAGTCCTCAGCTTCCAGATCTTCATCTTACTTGGTCTCATGGCTATATCTTCTGTCCCCACGTAGACATTAAAACCCCAAATTCAGGCCATTCTGGCCTATGTCACAGTTCAACATTTTTCTTGGGCCACTGTGGAATCTGTTGCCATGACAAATGCTATGGCTTTGAGCTCTGTCATCATTTCTGATGCCTGAGAAGGGCTAGCTTCATGTAAATACCCACATGTTTGGTTTAATGCTCTTCCATCACTCTCTTGATATTCTGAATAATTTTATCTTTGAATTTGTGTTTTTTAAGTGAAGTCTGGTAGAACACTGGAGCATGCATGTGAGCAGAGGAGATACATGCAATGTTGTGTCTGCCATTTCTTGATGCCCCTTTGCATATAGCATGGGCCATGCATGTGAACACAGATTCCTGGTGGACTCATGATGCATGGGAATACAAAATCAATGTATTATGTCTACATCTGGATAAGGTGAGGCACTGACAGCCCCAAGAGCTCATGCTTTCCCTGGAATAAGAGCTTGCATCAAATGCAGAAGGAAGGGAGTGGCATTGTAAGAAACACAGATAACCAAAGAACTTTATTATATCCTTTGCTAGTCATGTCATTTCCCTGGATTAGCCGATGAGTTATGCTAAAAATGATACAGAAGAAAAGGGAAAGATAGGGCAGCCCCTAGCTCCTTTCTCTTTCTGTTCTTCCTTACTTATCAGTAAACTGAAGGTAGAGAGGGTTGGTAGAATGTACAATAAGAAGTGAAATACAAACAGTGGAGTTAGTTTTGCACAGCTCTACTCTTCTGATTTCTGACAACATACGTATACATGCATGAGCTATGAAACACAAATTGTGCAATTTTGGCAATTTTACATATGAGCTAAATGCTTTTATACTTGCATTTAAAATTTATATTACACAACATAAAGAAGAATGGTAAAATTCATGCACAGGTTAAAATTTTCTTTTTTTCTTTTTTACTTAGAACAATATGAAATTGCAAATAAAAAGCACAAGGACAAGTCGAGAAAGAAATCGAGGAAGAAAGAAAAATCTTTTCATTTAGCACCTTTGATGACACTTTTGCTGCTTTTCGAAAAAGGGTCCTGGCTTTTCATTTTTCATTTGGTCCGGCCAATTATGTTACTGGCCCTAAACCTGGGATTTCTCTGACTTTCAAATTTAGCTACATATTTAATTAAAATGCCATTGTTTTTTCTAAGAATTCTTTGTGTTCTGCACCCTGTCAGTGTTTGACTTGCTCTTCGACTTTATTTCTGTCTCCTACCCTCCCACCCCACAAATCCCCCTTGCTTGTCCAAGCTGTTAGGTTGAGGTCTGAAAATAGACCCCAGATGGAAAGTGGACAGTAGCTCGATCGAACTCATGCCCCCCAGGAAATACTAGGGTGGGTCCTGGCTGAGGGCTCTATAATTCACTTTCAGAAAGTATGGCCACCCATTTCTGGGGCCTATGTGACCCCCTCCCTCTTTTTGCCTCCCTCGTAAGACCAGGTCCTTTATAATGCTAGCACTGCACCCACAAATCCAAGAGGTAATTGTGGCAGATGTAGGAGAGGAATCAGGAGTTAGGGAATCCCAGGACAGAGACTGTGGTAAAAGTTTGCTTGAAACTCAGTAGTAATTGGATGTCCCCAGTGGTGAGGCAATGAGCCTTCCAAATAAGGGCATGGAACACTTTGGAAGGATGAAAAGGGAAAAGAACTAGGCAAAGGTCACCCAGAAAAAATGAGGGGCAGAGTTAGACATTTGTCCAGCCTCTGCTCCTCAGCCCAGGGCTCCTTTAACAAGACCCCAGATGGTCTCCAGACACGTGAGAACAGTTCCTGACAACTGGGTTGTGCCCTAGCTCCAGGGGACCAATAACTTCTGCACCTGGAAAACTCATACACAGATCCAAATTAATATATTTAATAAAGGAGGCAGAGAGAACTGTTACCCACTTTCCTCTCTCCCCTGCTCTTCTCTTGGTTCCACACAGTTCCTCTCTACCCACGCTTAATACCCAGATCCTGTCACTGGAGTCCTGATTCTGTAACATTCTAGGACTTAGCCAGGTATTGTCCCTTGGACATGGAGGATGGTGCATTATGAAGCCTTCTGAGAACCAGAGGACCCACCATGAGGAAAAGCCCCTGGCCACCCACACTTGAGTTCTCAGATTTCATTCCTTATGACCTTAATTAAAACTATATGCCATGCCTGTCAGAGGCCCTATGTCAGCACTCAATACCTCCCAGACCCCCCAGACTCCTACCCCACCCTATAATCTATTACTAGGCTAGGCTGAGTCTCGGGGTGGGGGGTTATGGAGTTGGGCAAAGAATGAATATGAGTTTTGGAATCAGACCAGCCAGAGTCAAATCCCACATCTGCCTTCTTGCTAGTTAAGTGTTTAAGGTCAGGTGATTTCATCCCTCTGAGCCTTAGTTTCCTCATCTGTAAAGTGGGGTAATGACAAGGCCTACCTCAAAGGGTTGTTGGCAAGACTGGATAAGAAACCTCACAGCATCGACAAGCTTTCTGCCAATGCCTGGCATGGGTATTTAACAAGCATGGGTTGAATGAACAGATGAACTGATAAATGTTGTATAAAAGTCATCCCCAAAGCATTTCCTCCACTTTTCATCTTCTTGTCACCCTCCTAATCAAAGCTAGAGAGACATGGCATTATAGAGCTTGGGGTTAAGGATCTGAGGCTAGGTTTGTCTTGTCCCTGCCACTTTCTAGGAAACTTTGAGACTCTATTTTCCTTTTCTTGAAATAGGTAGAAATAAGAGCTCCTACCTCCTACTTTGTTTGTGAGGATGACATGAATTACGCTGGGTAAAGCTCTTAGGACAGTGCCTAGGTTCTTAATAGCCTCTGGTGTGTTTTCTTATCTGTCATCTGGGATATGGTAGTAGCCTGTGCAGGTCTCCCTGCTTCTACTCATGCCACCCATCCCATCTGCTGTTTACAATATCCAAAGAATTAATCTTAAAGTGCAGATTTGAACATGTTCCTTCTCTCCTAAATCCTCAATAGCTCCCCGTGGCTCTTGACTGCTAATGTAGCCTACAAGGTTTGGCCACTGTGGACCTCTCCAGCCACATGTACACCCGGACCACTCTTATTCTTGCTCTCCAGTCCCTGTCCTCCTCCCTTCCCAACTGGCTTCTATTCAGTTCCTCTAATATGCTGTACTCCTTACTGCCACAGGGACTTTGCACATACTGTCCCTTTGCCTCCTCCCCTTGGCTTGTTAATTCCAACTCAGACATTACGTCCCTAGGGCAATGTTCTGTGGCAACACAGACCCACTGAGGTTCTCCTGTTACTTACACACAGAGCGCCATACACCTGTTCTTCACGGCACTCACCATCTGAGTGCCTTTATATTTAATGGAGTGATTGATGTTTGTCTCCCCCTCTGGATGCTGAGCTTCATGAGGACTGTGTCCACACCTCATCCTCTGTTGATGTGGGGTTTACTTTGTGCTACGGTTTGAATGTCCACTCCAAAACTCATGTTGAAATTTAATTGCCATGCTTTTCCTGTGTGCCTTGAGCTGGAGCATTTAGGGAGGATCTTGAAAGAGAAGACAGCAGGAAGGGCCTGATCCAGGGCTGGGAGCTAGGCCAGTACTTCTCAAACTTGAGGGAGCAGCAGCATCACTGAAAGTCCTGTCAGGAGTGCTGGACACCTCTCCCGGCACTCTTTCTGATGCATTCAATTTGGGAGGGAGCTCAATATTTGCATTTCTAACAAGTTCGCAGGGGATGCTCTGCTGCAAGTCAGAGGTCACAGTTTGAAAGTCATGCAAAAAAAATTGTTCATAAGGATGTACCCTATCGTGATAACCATACTTGGAAGAGGGATCAGTGTGTGTGCTGGGGGATTTCTGCTTTATCTGTAATGTTTAAGTTTTTGTTTACAATGAGAATATATTCATTTATTACTTGTTCAATTAAAAAAAAGGAATTTAATTGCCATTTTGATGGTTTGTTAAGAGGTGAGATCATTAAGAGGAGATCAAGCCATGAGGACACTGCCCTCCTGAATGGATTAGTGTCCTTATCACGGGAGTGGGTTCATTATCATGAGAGTGGGCTGTTAAACAGCAGGATTGACCCTCTCTGTCTCTCGTTCTGGCCTCACGTGCCCTTCTGCCATGAAATGAAGGCCCTCCCCAGGTGCCAGGAACTTAATGTTGGATTTCCCAGCCCACAGAACCATAAACAAAATAATTTTTTTCTTTATAAACTACCCAGTTTGTGATATTGTGTTATAGCAACACAAACCAGACTAAGACAAAAGTCTGTGTGTTTGCCCACATGGAAGGCTGGAAGTGTCAGGAAATTAACTAGGTGTTGTTTCACCCAGTGGATGATGGGAGTTGGTGTCTGAAAACCCAGTTTCCTCTCCTCTTGGGCAGGATAACTCTGAGGTATGTGTCTTACGCTTGTTCCCAGAATTTCCCCAGTAGAATTTTCCCATGATGGTAGCTGGCCCGATTGTCTTCATTTCCTTCCGGGTCTCACTTCCCCATTTCCTTGCACATATTTCTGTCACTTCCCATATAAATGTCTTGTACTCAAACCCCATGTCAGGGTCTATTTCTGGGGAAACCCAAACTAAGCCATCATCATTTCCCCAGTACCAAGCATGGTGTCTAACACATAGCACTCTAAAAATACTTCTTGAGTGAATGACTGAATGAATAAATAAATGTATGCATGTAAAGAAAACTTCCAGTGATAACAGCTCCTTGGTATGTTGTTGGGTTCACAAAAGTCATTAGGGCACCTCACCATCCCTGTCTAGGCCTCAGTTTCTCCATTATGAAACCACCAATGGAGAAGATGGGAGTTTGGGGAGAGTTGACCTAGGAGGCCTTCAAGCAAGTGGTTTGCACCAGGGGGAAATTTTCCTCCCCAGGGGACATCATCAATTTTGCAGACATTTTTGGTGTTACAAATGGGGGAGGAGGCTGTGCTATTGGTGTCTAGGGCATAGAGGCCAAGCATGCTGCTAAGCATGCTGCAGTGTACAGTACAGCCCCTTACAACCAAAATTCATCTAGTGTAAAATTTCAATAGACCTGACGTTGACAGATACTGTTTAAAAGTTTTCAGCTCTAAAAATCTCCAATTCTACCATGGAATCAAAATCCTCAGATCCAAATGGATATAGTTTCCTGATTTGTCTTCTAAGGGGCCCGATTACTGCAGTTTATTCACAGATGCACATTTTCACATATTTTCATTTCTAAAATCAGGATGTGTCTTACAATCAATGTAAGGGTGTATGTTACAATCAATGCTGCATCATGGTTTAGTTGGCAGAGTTCTTATTTCTTTTTTCTTAGGCATTTTTTCTTGTTTTTCCTCCTGAATTTGCAGTTGATTGGAAACTAGAGAGCACTCTGCTGCTCCAGGGATGCTTGAGATATCTAAGCCTCGTAAATAAGAATCTACACTTCACCAGCCCGCTTACCCACTGAAAGTGTTCTAATTCATATGTAAAATTAGTAGCCTCTTTAAAAAAACAAAACAGAAAAAAACTTGCTTTGATCTGAATTCTTATTTGTGTCTCTCCATGTCCACAAGCAAAGCTATTCTTCATGTATACCTTCAACATGCTCACCCTTGAGATACTATCCTGCAGGTGCCTCCCAAACCTTCAGCCCTCTGAGAAATCATGGTCTGTCCCAACTTACCTGAGATTCAGGTCCTCCCAGCAAAGCCCAAGACTCCAAATGGTCCACACACCATGAAGACACTGCTCCTCTGAGTTGGATTTGTCTATGGATCTCCAATAGAGAAAACCCTGTGAAACACCCACATGATGACTCAGCCTGGGGTAAACCAGATGTTCATGCATATTGCCCCCACCAATCACCATAATGCTAGTTCTCTTTAAGTTGGTAGTCACCTGGGAGACCATTAAATCATCCTCCTGGTTCCGAGAGAGTTTTCATTACTTCATGATTCAGCTCATGTCCCAACTCTTCCATGAAACCTTGCAGCTGAGTTAACTGCTCCTTTCTGTGTTCCCATGGCCCCCTGGATTTACCGGGACCACAGCACTTATTGCAATGAATCATAATTGTTTTTTCATTTGCCTCTCTCCCACTAGGTCAGTGTTCTCAAACTTAAGCCTGAGTCAGAATCCCCTGGAGAGCTTGTTAAACACAGAGTGCTGGGTCCCACTTCACAGATTTCTGATTTAGTAGCTCTGTGATGGGGACAAGACTTTGCATTTCTAACAAGATCCCAGGTGATGTTGAGGTGTTTGTTCAGAGACCACACTTTGAGAACCCCTGACTTAGACCACGAGTTTCTTAAGGTCAGAGATTTTGCTTCCTTAAGATTTCTAGATTCCTAGCACATAGCAGGTAAATTGCTCAATAAATTCAATCACATATTAATTAAATAAGCCCTCTGTGCTAAGCATAGAATTAAGCTTTGTACAAAGGGGCATAAAAAGAGTGGTAATGGGTACTTTGTCTTGCAGGAGGTCCAACCCAATCACATACCTAACAATAAGGACAGCTGCCATTTTTTTTGCTCCCCAAAGTCTATACTTGCTGCTTATACATATTATCTCTTTTAATCTGTTCCCACCAAACCCAGTGGCATATGTTTTATTATCCCTGTTTTGCAGAGAAGACTCAGACAGTCTCTGATATTCAATATGACTTTTCTTACCCCTGGAGTCCTTGGGTTATGACAGGAGGCATTTAATTAAAAGCATGTGTTAACTAGAACAAATTTTCCTAGAGGTTCAATTTTATTGAAGGATTTGGGTAAGGGAGATGTTTTGACACATGCATATAAGTAAATTGGCAGGATCCTATTTTTCCATATTGACTGTATCAAAGTAATTTTTATCACAAAACACACACTTCAAGGGCATTTTGCCATTATGTCCTCAGAACTTCCTAGTAGTAAAACTCACTCTCCTCCAACTTTGGCTGTACTTTAGTGAAGCAAATTCCCCCAAATGGGATCCAAAGGTAGGCTGTTCTGAATTACAAGTATGTGCCTTTAGCCTGCTCCTTTTTGAGTAAAAAGGGACAAGCCTGGTATAGGGCAGGTCAGCCAGTTAAATGTATCAACTTTTTTTTTTCCTTACAAAAGCCCTAGGAGTTTGGTGTAGAGAAGATGAAGTTGGAGCTTTTCAAGAACACTCTTGGAAATGCATCTGTAGCAAGTATTGTTTTGCCTACCCAACATCCGTTGCCTCATCATCCTTGTTAACAGGATAACAATTTTGTTTGGAGCAACAATAATCCCAGTCTCAGTGGATGAACCATCCTCATTCTAGGCAAATCATTACAGGGGCCTTCTGGTGTGTCAGATACTATTTTTTGGGTCTTCCTTGCAATTGGAGATTGCTATGTAATCCCATTTTAGGAAGGACAGAAGTTTTCAATAAAACATTTTGCTCCTGCCTCATTCTTCACTTTTGGAATGCTGGTGTGATATCTGGAGCTGTGGCAGCCACCTTGAGACTGTGAGAAGAAAGACATGAGAAATGAAAGCCAATATGATAAGAACAGCTGAGTTTAGAACTTTAATGCTATGTTAAGCTTCTGTACCAGCCTTTGACTGCTTATCTCTGGCCTTATTTTAGTTAACAATAAGTAAATATCCTTCTGGATTAAGCCACTACTTGGAGCCACAGCATTCCTAGCTGAGAGATAATTTCAAGGTTTATCCCTCCAGCACATACAGGGCTTTGCTCTCCTGGATGGAGAATGGGAAGGGATTAAATTAATCTAACCCATCATCCTTTTTATTTTTCTGCATAGCCCAAACTTTGATTATCTATAAGAAATCTAAATTTCAAACAATAAAATTCCTATGTTCCTTCATTCAATAAATATCTATTGAGTACTTTTTACATGCCAGACACTCCTTTAGGCATTGGGATATGGCAAGGAATAAAAAAGACAAATCTCGTTCTCATAGAGCTACATTACATTCTAGTGGTGAGATACAAAAAACAAAACACAGAAATATGTCTGGTGGTGATTGGTGCTACAAAGGGGAGAAGAGAGAAAAGCAGGTTTGAGAAGGATGGGGATGAGATTGTATTGCTATTTTACATATGGTGGTCAGAGAAGTTCCTTTTGATAAAGTTACATTTGAGAAGAAACCCAGAGGGAGGGGAAGAAAGAGACTATCTGAGAGAAGGGAATTTCAGCAGACAGAAGAAACTGCAAATGCGAAAACCTTGAGGAAGGAACTTGCTTATGTTCTAGGTACAGCAAAAAGGCAGCTGTGGCTACAAGTGACAGGGAGAATGATGGAAGATGATTTCACAGATGCAGTGAGGGGCTTGCAAGCTATTGTAGGAACTTCCCTGCAGGCTTGGAAGCTACATTTTCAGTCACCTCTGGTTCCCAGTCCCCTTCTATGGGACCCCTGCTCTTGTATGCATCTCATCCCTGCCCTGTGTCTGTTTCCCCAGCCACACTCTATGCCAACTGTAGCACAGTATCCGACATAATTGGCACTCAAAAAATACTTGTTGAATGTGTGAATGAACACCTGGGATTATATAAGACCAACCAACAAATGAAAATCCATTTTCTATGGTATGGAGGTTCCTCAAACAACTGCAGATAGATCTACCATACGACCCAGCTATCCCACTGTTGGGAATATACCCAGAGGAATGGAAATCATCAAGTCGAAGGTATACCTGTTCCCCAATGTTTATCGCAGCACTCTTTACAATAGCCAAGAGTTGGAACCAGCCCAAATGTCCATCATCGGATGAGTGGATACGGAAAATGTGGTACATCTACACAATGGAATACTACTCAGCTATAAAAACGAATGAAATACTGCCATTTGCAACAACATGGATGGACCTCGAGAGAATTATATTGAGTGAAACAAGTCAGGCACAGAAAGAGAAATACCACATGTTCTCACTTATTGGTGGGAGCTAAAAATTAATATATAAATTCACACACACACACACACACACACACACACACACACACACACACACACACACACACCGGGGGCGGGGAAGAAGATATAACAACCACAACTACTTTAAGTTGATATGACAAGCAAACAGAAGGGACATTGTTGGGGGGGAGGGGGGAGGGGGGAGGGAGAAGGGAGGGAGGTTTTGGTGATGGGGAGCAATAATCAGCCACAATGTATATCGACAAAATAAAACTTAACAAAAAAAAAAAAGAAAAAAAAAAAAAAAGAAAATCCATTTTCTGCCCTGTGATTTTGAGAACATGACTGAACCTCTCTATGCCTCAGTTTCCTTACTTGTGAAATGGGGATCATTGTCTTATTATCTTTTGGTAGCTTGTTAAGAATATAAGAAACAATAATCAAAAAATAGGTAACATTCTAAATACTCACAATCCTATGAAGTGAGTCATCTTCTCATCCCCATTTTACAGACAATGAAACTGAGGCAGAGAGTGCTTTATTCATTTGCCCCAAGTCCCACAGCTACTAAGTGGTGGAGTCAGAATTTGACCTGTCAAGCTCTGGGATGGCTTTAACAACTATTACGACACAGATGTTGCATATAAATGAAGCAAGACTGTAGCAAACACTCAACAAATGGTAGCAGTGACTACGTTTGTGGTGGTTGTTATTTGTTAATGTTATTACTGTTCCTATTAGTATTGTGCCCAGCTGCCCCAGGTAACCAGTGCCTCCCTAATGGGATGGGTGAAATAGATACCATATTGGAGCACAGAACAAGAAAGCAGAGAAAATTCTGCCTGCCTTGTGAGATGTCTGTATACACCTCCCAAGGGCCCAGCTTAGCTTGGGAGAGGGAAGATGGGGTGGAGAGATGTGGAGGAGAAAAATACCCTCGCTCTCCACCCCCAGTCTTGTAAGCCAGGCAAACCACAGGCCCCCAGCTGAGGAATCGTATAACCATGGCAGCTGTCCAGAGCAGAAGAGACCCGCACCTGTTTGCAATGTAATTTAGCTATTATCAGCCTTTGCGTCCAGCTTAAATTCAAAGACTGAGGGATAGGGTACAATGGCGGGGCTGTGTGAGGGGGGCTAGGAAGTTGGAGAGGTAGGACGATCAAATGTCCTAAATTGCCTCCACTTTAATGACTTATATAAAAATTTCCTGTAATGCATGTTACCATAAATAAGGGGTTGCTGAACAAGCCCTGAGCAAGATGGTGTTTTAGCTGAACTCTCCCAGAGGGAACGTTTGGAGCCAGCCTAGTTATGTCTTACCTCTCAAATTATCTTGTTGTAAAAAGTCTGGCTCCCAAGGCCTAGATTTAGAGGGCTGAGCACAGCTACATTGTGTTGTCCACAGCACAGCGTTTAGGATTCACCACTCAGAGGAGGACCAGTGCCCTTCCAGGCCCCATCTCTGCTTACAGAGATGTTGAAGGGGGGATCTCCTGACCCCTGGAATTACCTCTCTCTAGCCCACCTCCATCCAGATCCAAATCAACTTGTCAGGGCTGGCAGAGACCGACAGCATAATCCCCAATCCTGGCCCCAAGAAACCCAGCCCGATATTGGGGTCACTGGGACACACTTTGACAGTTCCTAAGGAAAGTGTGCAGGATGCACCTGGAAAATTGGCCCCAGTTTCTCCTGAGGGAGGGATGGAAGAGGTAGTTTCTTTGTTGATAAGATTCAGATTCTACTGGTGGTTTATCATGTGATGCTGAATACCCAAGAATTGCCTTGGGCTCTAAGAGTGGTGATGATGATGATGATTACAGAAGGAAAGAGGGAGGAGGAAGAGCTAGTGCTCACAGAACATTCACTACATGATCTTTACCTGTGTCACATGATTTGATTCTCACAACACCCCTAAGAGACAGATACTGTTATCACATCTTATCACAGATAAGCATAACAGAAAATTTAAGCAGCTTGTCCAAGATCAAACTTCTCATGACTTTGATTACATTTTCATGCCAGCCCTGGGAGGTTGACATCAATCACTATTTTTTGGCAAAGAAGCAGAGGTGAAGAGACATTAAATGAGTTCATCAGTCTCACAATTACTGATTGAGTGCCTCCTGCATGCCAAGCACCATTCTGGGCCCTGTGGCTATGCCAGCAAATACAATACACAGATTTCTTGCCTTGTAGAGCATGGATTTTAACTAAAGTTCCTCACAGAAAGGATTTAAACACAGAACTCTTCTCCAGAAGCATGTGAAGACTAAATTGGGAATAGGACAATCATTAGGGCTTGAAAAAAGCCTTAACAGGTGTCTTTGTTGGGATTGTCCCCCAAATCAGAGCCTAAGACAAGGGCTTGTGAACAGATAGTTTAGTTAGGACGTGATCTGTGAGAGAAGGAGTGAGGAATCAGGGCGAGTGAACTGGGCAAAAGGAGAGTCAATACAGAAATGCATTATGCAGGTGGCCACTGCTACGGGTGACTGGTGCTCAATCCACAGGGACTTTCTAAGGGTCCATATGGAATGCTTATCAGAATTGTCTTTCCAAGCGATGAAAGGGAGAAGCATTTATCTATCCATCGGTTCCTATCAGTCATTGGTTGAAGGTTGCCCCATGGGGCTTACTTCCTCACACTTCCAGATTGTGCCTGTGCAAGTTGCATGCAGTTTCTTTAGCCATCCTTTGTCATGCATTAGAAAAGCTCCAGTGTAGGAAGTGAGTGACTTACTATAGCCTGGAGGTTTGCTGTAGCTAGGACAAGAATTAGAGGTGAGGCCAAGAGGACACGAGTCAGCACCCAAGTAGTGTCTCATCATCTTTGCATCAGTCAGGATAGGCTTGGTTTTGCTGCAATAAGAGTCAATCCCAATTCTCAATGGAATAAGCCAACATCTGGTAAGCTACATGACACACAACACTTCGAATACATCATATAATTTAATCTTCAAAAATATCTTGCAAGGGAGATATCATTATCTACTTAACTGATGAGAGGACTCAGGCTTAGAGAGGTAAAATAACTTTCCCAAAGTCACTCACCTAATTGGTGATAGGACAAAGATTCAAACACAGGAATGAATGATAAATGACTTTATAACCTGTGATTTTCACATCGTGTTTGTCAGAACCTAGGGCACTGAAGAGGGGCTTCAGAGGTCACATAAATATTGA
Source organism: Cynocephalus volans (assembly GCF_027409185.1). Lineage (NCBI taxonomy): Eukaryota > Metazoa > Chordata > Mammalia > Dermoptera > Cynocephalidae > Cynocephalus > Cynocephalus volans. The sequence continues at coordinate 191,365,217 of NC_084461.1, forward strand.
TTTATATTTTATTTTAAGACAAATTTTAACTATTTATCTAAAATTATCAGTTTAAAAAATACACATTAAGTATGTTATGTGTCAAATTTTATCAAATAGAAGACATCCAAATTATGTCAGTCTGGCTCATTTTGTTTGGATCTGGGTATAAAATATCTCCAGCCATGGAGCTGAAACGAAGAGAGTGGTAGCCGTTAGCATCATTTGTCAAATACTTCCACATTTCCACCTTCCAGGGCTGGTAGGATTATGCGTGGTCCCCTCTCGTTGGGTGGGGCTCTGGTCAATGTGTTATGATCTCCAGACAAGAACACTTAATTGCCAGTGAGATCTATGCAGCACTCTTTACCTCTGCTAGGATAATATTACAGATAGTGGCTTCTTTGTCTGCCTGGGTCTGGGATTAAGGACAATGAGAAATAAAGTCGCCAGTTGACCTGCCATATACATGTACTGTGAATAAGAAATAAATGTAGTTCTGAGCCACTGAGATTTAGGGGTTATTCATTACTGTAGCACAGCTTAGCCTGTCCTGATTAATTGGGGCTTATCCCAAGACTGCAAGGCATCACAGACTGTGTTCTCCAGAATAGGATGGATGCCGAGATAAAGTTCAGAGTACAAGGTAGGGTTGATTAGGGATCAATCCCTGCAAAAGAAAGAGGAAGCAGGATGGGACAGAGGAAGAAGGTGAACTGTGTTCCTGGCTCTGGCTGGTTCTTCGGCCAACCCAGGAAAATCTCTGAAGTGAGTACTGCCTATCACAATGTCTTATGTTGGAGCAAAACGGTTGGACCTTTATACCTCCTCCTTGCTCAGTTACGAGATACAGGCTGTCCCAGGAAAGCATGGCCTTGACCAAAGCAGCCCTTCACAGCCAAGGCTGACCCTGAAAGAGCCGGCAGATGGGGGCCATCTGCTGACCACACTCCACGTGGCTGGGCAGAACACCCTTCCTTGAGCGGGAAGTGGGCAATATCTCTGTGCCTGCCACACAGAAAAACTTTAAAGGTTTTTATTATTTGCAACCTTTATGTGAATCAGGATCCTAACTCTATCAAGCAGAGTTCTTGGTCACAAGCCAAGAAGCCAATCCTGGATGATTTAGGCAGAACAGGAGGTTTATTCAATGAATGCTAGAATGACTGAAATGGCTAGAGAGACAGGTTGGTAAGTAAGTAGGCAATGGAAAGGCCCAAGCCACAGAGCTGGTCTGCTGAGGACGGTGCTGTGGCCATCACTCAGCACTGGGCTAGTTACATGGCTGCCGTGATTGCCTTAGGCACTTGACCTTGCAGCACCTGCTACAGCAAAGATAGAGAAAGGGAGAAGAATCAGAACTCCCCGGTCCCTTCAACTTACATCTCTCATTCCCATTAAAAGTTTAGCTTGGGTGCATCTTATTGGAAGTACCTGGTCAACTGCCAGCACCCTGCTTGCAAAAGATACTGTAAAAGAATCTGCCATTCAGTTTCTGTAGATCGAGGTGGTCTCTGCCTCCCCGAAGAGTCATAGAGTAAGGCGCTCCCTAAACACTGGAAGAAGATTTGGAGCCTGAGCAATTAAAAAAAAAGTGTGTGCACTTTTCGTGTAGGCAAACAAAAGGAAGTTGAGAAATAAATTAGGCTCAGGGACTACAAAGAGGTGGTCGTGGTCATTCCTGCCCCAGTGTGACACTCCACCTAAGCACTGAGGTTCTCTTCTGCAGTCAGCATTCCTCTTGGCTGTAGCAAGGATAAAGTCCAGGTTTAATGATAGCAGACATTGGCTCACTGCACACAGCTGGATGGATGCACAGAATATCTTCTCCTGCAGCCCAAGTTATGAGCAGGGCAGCCCAGCAGCGCCAGTGGAGGAGGGCTCACTCCAGTGCACAGCTGGGAATTCCTGGGGGCAGATTTAGTGCTGTCTCCATTCATTCTTCAAATACTGACCTCTGCCATGTGGCAGGCTCAGCTAAAACACAGGAAGTCAACCAGCTTGGCTCTCATGATGCCCCTGTCCCAGGGGTTTTAAGTGGCTGCTCTTTGTCACACCCCTTTTCTGGCAGCGTGGAATAATGGTTATGTGTCTGCTCTTTGCCTTTAAAGTGCCCAAGTTCAAAACCCCATCTCTGCTCATGCCTAGATAAGGAACCACAGCCAAATAACTTCACCTCTCTTAGCTTCTGTCTCCTCATAGGTGAAATGAAATGAATGATTCTATCCACCTCCTATGGTTATCAGGATTCAGTGACATATAAAACAAAGCACAGGACCTGGCACCAATTTTGTTCAATCAGCATTAGTTATTGTTATCATCATCAACTGGAAGAGGGATGATTAGGGTGGGTGTCGCCCATTCTTGCCTTCCTGATTCTCACCTTATAGTTCTTATTTCCCACACCCTGCCAGGGACATGCCTCATTAGGGGCAATGATGCTGAGAAATGTGTGTTATAAAATCAATAGCAATAACAATGACAACAATGATAATAGTGGCATCTATAATTATTGAGCACCTGTGCTAAGATATCAAGCCCCATGCTAAGCTTTGCTTAAAGTCTTGCTACTCCATATGGTTCCCAGACCAGCAGCATCAGCATCCCCTCAGAGCTGGTTAGAAATGCAGAATCTCAGGCCCACCCCACAGCTATCTCTCTTCCACCTCCCTGAGGAATGGAAGTTTCCAGGAGCTTGTGTTTTCTGGTGATTCGGGCATAGTAATTCAAGACAAGGGTAACCACTAACAAAGAGACCCAGGCACTTGCTATGGGCGGAGAAGCACAGAAGGAGAGAGTGATACAACAGTCACACATCGGTCCAGGTGGTAAGGGCACAGAAACAACATGACGAGAGGGCCAGATCTTTCCCCATGGAAGGCGGATGGAGGATGAGATCGGACCTCACAGAGTCTACTGAACTATGACAAGGGAATTTAGTCCTTTCTGCTGCAGTTAGCTATTCGTGTTTTCAAGCCACCATCCTTTTCAAAAATAGTATGAGGGTACTTCATCAAGTTCATGGACAGATTGTTATTATCTTTGAATTCTATTTCTTCAACAAACTTTTCAAAGTACCCTTGTATCATAAAAATTAATGGTCAGTGACTCCAGAGTTGCAGACTCACAGTCATGTAATTGCTGTTCCCACTGGACCTTCTATAATAAAGACATTTTCCACAGCTCTAAGTGTGTTTTGGCACTGCAAACCAAAAATAAAAAATGACACTCAACTCTCAGCCACACGAGAGCAGGCGTTCCAGGCTTGCTGGTTCACAGCTGTGTGCCCAGTGCATAGAATGGTTTCTGGTGCATAATAGGTGCTCAGTCAATATTTGTTTGAGAGAATGAATAAGTGATTGATCCAAAGTGGCAAAAACCAAGCTAAGCATCACTGAGAAGTACTGTTTAGCATGGAAGCCAGACTCAAATCAGCAAGTTGCTGGACAATCAGAATAATTTACAGCAGCTGTTTGCAACTGCTGGTCATGAACAAAAAAGGGAAAAAGGGCTGGCTTCCTCCATTCATACACGCGCGCGCACACACACACACACACACACACACACACACACAGCTGTGTGTTTCTATGCTGTACACACAATAGATTTTTTTCTCCATAAGTGCAGTGCTAGTTACTATCACTGCATTATAATAATAGCAAACCAAGTATTGAAAATTGTTCTCTCTACTTTATGGATTATTTCATATTATAAATATTCACACACTGGGAGAGATGCGTGCAGTGGAAGTTGTTAGAGATGAGCCCTGAGCCACTTCTTTCTCCCACGTGGAATAGTCTGCCTGCCGTGGGACAAATCTTGCCAGTCTCCAACTGGCTTCATTAGTCTCCAAAGATCAGAGAAACCCATCATTTGAGAAAAGCCAGGCTGGGCCAAATGAGGGGGACCTCATCGTGAAGCTCCATCCCGAGAGGGCAGGTTACCCTTTTAGCCAGCACTTCATCTTGGTGTCCGAAGCACAGACCATTGACATCCTTTGCACCATCTGTCTCTTTGGTGGCTCAAAGAGGGGACATTCTCTCAGACCTAGACTGTAAACGCCATGAACCCCCTGATTTACCATTGCGTTTATCAGTATTCTCCTATTTACCATTGTGGATGGCACCAAAGAAAGAAGGAAGAAGAAGGGGAGGGAGGGAGGAAAAAAAAGGAAGGAAGAATGAAGGAATGTAAGAAAAAGGAAGGGATTAAATTAGAAAGGGAGAAAGAAAGGATTTCAGATACATTCATTAGTGTGGTATCTCAGAGAACTATATTTTCCAGGCCCCTTTCCCCTCTGGGTAAGTTTGGCCAATGGGCAGCCTTAGTGGGAAACTGGAGGGTGAGAGGAGAAGGGAATCCAGGGTCTCTCTCTCTCTCTCTCTGTCTCCCTCTCTCCTCCAACCCCTTCCCCTCTCCTCTCCATCCTCTATCTCCCCTCTCCTTCCCCCCCTTCCTATGGCATCTCCAGTAGTGGCGGGGTCTCTTCTAAGGCTCCAGCTCCTACTGGACTAGCACCCTTTCCATGGTCCCAGCTCCTACCAAGCAGCCCTTGCTAGATTCCAGTCATGTCACTTGTACCTGGCAGAATGGGGATTTGAGTCCAGAGGCTCTGACTCTAGCACCTGTACTTCTCACATGGAATCCATTCTTTGATGTGTCCCAGAGTCCAGGCTGTAGAAAATGGAGTGACTCGGGTTCTAGCTGTAGTTCCAGGTGTGGGATCCTGGGAAAATCACTTGACCTGTCTGTGCCTTGGTTTCCTCATCTGCAAAAGGGGAATCCTAACAGTTGCCACCTTGTGGTGTTATCACAAGGATTTCATGAGAAAATGAGGCAGACACGGATTCCTTTCTTCATAACTCCTTGGCCCATCTCTGAGTTCATCCACAGCTGTGGGGGACAGGTCCTGGGCTTGCTGGCAGCGTGTCTCCTCTCTTCTCTGCCTATGGGCTTTCTCCCACCCTACTGCAGCCTCCTCAGCCTTGCCATCCCTCTTTGGGATGGTTCTGAGGTGCACTGTACATGGCTCCTCAGAGGAACTCCCGGAGAACTGAGCCCCAGTTGTCCAGGGCAGTGACCGGCTCATTAACACACCTCTGTTGCCCCCCTCCCTGGCCTATCTCTTTCCCCCTCCCCATACTTCTTCCCAGGATCATCTCCCAGTAACTCATCTACACCTATGATCCCATTTTAAGATGTGCTTTTGGCTTTGGGGGAACTCATAATGCCTATCATGTTATATAAGATGAATAAAAATACGGATAATAATACTAGCAGCTCACGCTTAGAGAATACTTCTTAAATACCAGGTACTTTGCATGTATTAACTCACTTAATGTGTGTCCAATAAATGTAGCAGCTGCTGTTTTATCTTCATTTTTATTATTGACCTTTAATCAACCCAGCCCCCAATTTTTTTCCTTCAAGTCATTTTTGTCCCCTTTGCTGTATTTTATAACACCCCTTTTCGTCACCGTCATAGTATTTATGGATTTGAATTTAGCTCATCCATTTATTTGTTTCCATGTTTATGGCTTATCCCCCTGGCTCAGGGCCGCATTATGATTTTCACAGGGCCTATGCATTTTTGCCCCCCACAATCATAATAGCAACATTAAAAATTGTTTTTGATGTAACTTTGAATACTTTATTTTTGTCTTCCTTTTTAGACAAAATTTAACCGATTTTCATGGGCTCTAGAAATTTCACTTCTTTCTGATATGAGAAAAAAAATTAGAACATTCTCGTAACCCTGACATTTCATTTTTTCCTTTTGATTGTCAATAACTTAAATTATTTTGGTGGGCTCCTAAAAGAATGACAGTGCCTAGTGGGTAAGCTGGGGCCGCCCTCCCTGGAAGGTAAGCCCATGAGGACGGGAATCTGGTCTGCGCCTGTGCTCTCCTTGGAATCCCTTCCTGGGATCCCAGCAGGCCTGATGATGCAAAGCATCATGGGAGGGGGCACTATGCAAATATGCTCTATGGAGGCCAAAGCATTGGGGTAATTGTCACCGTGCTTCTGTCCTTCTGCCCTGACCTGGGGGGTGGAGAGTGATATTAACTGTAGCACTTGCTCTGGGGCTGCCCTGGCAGGGACAGAGCTGCCGGACTGACCCTCGCCCTCTTTCCCAGCCGAGTCCCTGGCAGACCTGTTGAATGGGGCTTTCATTTCCCTGACCCAGGGGTCATCTGTTTTCAGAACGTGAAATATGGCCACCTGGCCGAGGACAGAAGCTGGAGAGATAAGCGCCAGGGAGGAGCCTCCCGTCCAACAAGCCGTGACTAATGATGATTGGGGTGTGTTTGGCGGGGCAGAATTTATTTGGCTCCTGGTTCTCCAGAGATTAACTCTTTGTGGGATCTTGAGCCCCCATGGCCCTGAGGTGCCTGGTTTTTACACACACTGAGCTCTGGATTCTGTTCACCCAAGCAGAGTTTGGTGTATAGTGAACATTCAATAGGTATTTGTGATAGAAGAGAAGGGAGGAAGGGAGTAAGGAAGGAAGGAATGAAGAACTATTCTGTGTCCTTGAGCCTTTAGCATAATACAATTAGCTCACATTTATTGTGTTTACCATGTGTCAGGCACTGACACTGAACAGTTTACACGCACCATCTCATTTAATCTTGACAAATCTATGAAGTACATACGATCACATAAGCCCATTTAGCAGACAAGGAAACTGAGACTCACATATTATTTTGTATGCCCATTTAGTAGATGAGGAAGTAGAGCTCAGAATAGGTAAGTAACTTGCTAGGAAATGGCAGAGCTGGGACTTGGTCTTTCTGGCTTCTGCTCTTGAGCTCTTAGCTGCTGTGCCAAACTGTCTTCTGGTGTAAATGCTGAGGTACTTACACTTATTTTTTCAACCCTTTTTTTTCTTTCCTCTGTGTAACAAGCAACCTCAAAATCCCAGAAGTGCACAACAATAAATATTTATTTTCACACTCCTGGGTCTGCAGGTTGGCTGTGGTTTTGCTGATGTAGGGTGGGTCTGGGCTTCCTGTTGGGCTCAGGTCTTTCTGCTCTATATGGGTTCATTCTAGAGGCCCAGGCTGCAGGGGCAGCAGCTACTTGGGGCATGGCTTCTCCCAGTGGAGCACAGGAAAGGGCCCAACCAAGAGGACCCTTGAGAAGCCTTTCCTCTGCCCACCATCTCTAGCATCCCATTGGTCAGAGCAAGTCATATGATCAAAGCCAAGGGGTGGAACATTCACCAAAAGCCATGAAGCCCGGACAAAAGAGGGGAGGTATAGCTCTATAATATTAAGGAAGTGAAGAATGGGGACCAGTAACCAATCTACACTCATGAGTGTGAAAATGTAAGAAATATTAGATAAAGCGAGAGGTGCAGAAACATAGAACACATGGTATTACCCCTGCCTTCCTAATTTCCCAGTCTCTGTTTTTATGTAGAAATCTCTCCCACAACTCACACCCAGCGGAAACACATACACACACACACACCAGCACGCAATTGTACATCCTCTGATGGTTGGTCACTTCACAGTCATCTACACCAATGGTTCTCAACCAAGGCTATCTCCCTGCCCCTTCCTTCCAGGGGACATTTGGCAATGTCTGGAGACATTTTTGTTTATTACAACTTGGGGGTGTTGGTGTGCTATTGGTATCTAGTGGGTAGAGGTCAGGAATGCTGCTAAACACCTACAGTGCATAGGAGGACTCTCACAACAAACAATTAACCAGATCCAAATGTCCGTAGAGCCAAGGCTGAGGAACTCTAACCTAGATCGGTAGTAACCTGACCAGGTGACGAAGGACATTCATGATCAAGGATAAGGTCAAAAATAAAGATTCCAGGGATCCCAATGTAGAGGTTTTGGTGCAGAAGGGCTGGGATTTAGCTGTAGAATATATATTTCTGACTAGCAGTTTAGGAGACTATGATTTACTAATCAGAGTTTGGAGACTGTTGCTTTTGGTCCTTATTATGCCCAGGCAGGAACTCCCAATCAAAGATGGCTTTAGGATTTAAGTGGAACAGCCCTCTTTTGAGGGCCTCCTGACACTGACCCTCCCCAGAAACCCAACAAATTTGCTTCCCAGCCTCAGGGTTCACGGGGTTTGCCTATGAGTTGAATCTCTAAATGGCCCAGGCAATCTACAATTTCTCTGCCTCTTCTGACTTTCACTTTTAAAACCAGGAGGAATTCAAGGAAAATGTAATCCATATGTTTCAGAATCATTTACACTTAAATCATGAAAGTACTGCCATGGATTTTAAGAGCTATTTGATGTCCAAAACACCTTATGAGGATCTTAAAAATAAGTGTTGTAAAGTCTCTTTTTACTTTCAGTTGGATTTTGCTCTGGGTAAGTGAATTCAAATGATATGAAGTTGGGGGCGGGGGGATGCTGGCAAACCCGAGCCACGAATCTGAAGGAAATTCGAGACCAGCCGCATCGGTTCTTCTGCTCTCGCCTAAAGCGTCCCTTGAGATGCATCCACTTCATGCAGTAAAATTGATCTTATTTTCCCAATGATTATGGATTCAAGCAGCCACTCAGTTGGGCCTTTAGACATCTCTTTTCTCATTTTGCTTCTTAGTGTCCCTAAGGTTCCATACTTAAACCATTTTGACTCACTTTAAATGGAGATCCAATTTCTTCTTCCAATGGGTTTGTTATTTCTAAATAGCAATTTGGCTCTGCTGCCAACATTATGTTTTACTCTTCTTTTTCCACCCCCCCGGGAGACCCAGGTGGGAGGCTGAATTTTAGAACGGACCAGATATTTGTTTACAGTGCAGGTGGGCCTTCCTATCTGGAAAAGTGGTTTGGCAAAATATCCAATCTAAGATATGCTTATCTACAATAATTCTACTTCTGAGAATCTAATCCAAGTAAATAATTCTAAATGTTGAGAAATTCAGCTTTACACCCAGATATATTCAGCATTGTCTATAATAGAGAAAAACCAAAAACAACCTAACGAGGTAATAATAGCAAAATGGTGCATTAAATGATGATATATTTTTCAGTGCCAACATTAACACGGATGGGTATTAAGGCTGCTTAACCACAGAAAAAGAGAAGAGAATGATATTTTGTAATGTAAAAGCAGGCAAATTACATATGCATCCCAGGAGGAGGAGGATGCTTCAAGAAATTCTTAAGGGGTTGGAATTAACCAGAGGAAGGGAAGAAGGGAAGGTGTTCCAGCCAGAGGAGAAAAGCTAAGCAAAAGCTGAGAGGTGACTGGGAAACTGCTCATTATTCCTTGCTGCTGGAGCTCAGAGTTCCAGGCAAGAAAAAGGGAACACTGAGACTGAAGCAGAGAGCAGAGTGTGGAGATCTTTAGTGCCATGTTGAGCAGTCTGGGCTGTAGCCTGGAGGCCATGAGGAGCCAATGAAGTTGTTTGAGCATGGAAGGGGCAGTCAGATATGCACTTTGACAAGATGGCTATGGCCACAGCAAGGAGGATAGATCAGAAAAGCAAGAGGCTGGGAGACTTCATCAGAGCCTATGTAAGTAGCACCTAAGCGAGATGGTGAAAGCTGTGATGGTCTAGTTTGAATTCATTCATTCAACAGCTATTCATTGTGGTGTTGTGGTTCAACAGCTGGGTGGATGCTGTTGTCATTTGCTGAGCTAGAGCTGAAAGGAGGGTGAGACCAGGTTTGGGAGAGAGGGTGAGTCTAATTTGGGGCAAGGTGGACCAAGATGGAGATGCCCAATGGCAGGTGGCAATGCGACCCTGGGGACAGGTGTGAGCTGGAGATCCCCATGTGAGAGCTGGAAGCACACTGGGGGCATTTGAAACCAGGTGAGGGAGTGAGATCAGCCAGGTAGGGTCTGCACAGTGAGGAGAACGGGGCCGAGGATGACTTCCTAAGGAAGGTTTTTATCAAAACTTCATTATACAAAGTCTGTAGGTGCATTGAAAAGGGGAGGGAGCTTTTCAAAGAGAAATTGCTTCTGGTCTACTAGCTAGACATGTGCAGGGAAATCCATGTGGACCATGCTGTGTGGAGAAAAGCAAAGTAAAGATGAGAAAGGGAGGGATTTAGGTGGAAACATAATCTACGGGAACACATGGGCATGGATGGGCATCATTTGTGGAAGAGAGAAGGAGCGGGACAGGGAATTGTAGCAGAAAGGGAGACCCAGAAAGGTGGGAGGGAAAAGAGAGAGGAGGAAATAGGGTTTAATGAATAAAGGAGCAAGACAGAGAATGGGAAAGGGAGAGTCCTAAAGTGAGAGACCCAGGACGTGAAGAGCTCCCTGCTGTGACCCTCGCCTGCCAGGAAGGGTGGTGAGTGGACACAAGGCTCAGACAGCTCATCGGTCTGGGGTGAGGGATCCCTCAACCTGATAGGAGAGAGCTGGAGGGAGTAAACACAGGCCAGCAAGGAGTTCCTCCATCCCTGCCAACATGGGCCCCAGAAGGAACCTTTTCCACCTGCCTCCCGCACTGGCAGGGAGAGTTCAAGGAGAAGGTCAGTGACCTCAAATCTCTGGAAGGGCTGACCCCAGATGGTCCAGTACCCAGGTGGAAATGGAGGAAGCAGGGTTCGGTCCTAAAGAGAATTTAAAAGACTTCCAATGGTACCATGGAAAAGACATCTTTGAAAGGTAGTGAGTGGCTCATGCCTGGAGGAATTTAAGCTGATGCTGGATGAACACTGAGCAAGGGATGCTGTGGGGTAGGTTCCTGTATCTAATAAGTGCATGAGTGCGTGATCCACCCCTTCTTCTCCTCTTGTAGCCTTGCGCTTGGTACATAGCTAGCACTCAAAATGTTAGCTATTATTATTATCATTATCATTAATATTAAAGTGTCCAATCTCAAATGCCCGGGGGTGGTGGTGGGGTATTTCTTAACCTGAACAGTGCATGTCCCTCCGCTTACTCTTGCCAGCAGTCCTGCAGTGCCAAAGTGTTCTGATGTTCCAGGAGAAGCTGGGAATCCATATTGCAGGTGAAATTTTTAAATGGTGGCTCCAAGAATGTTTTACCATTGGGCAGGTCAAATAAAACACATCCAAGGACCAGCTCTGCTCCTGTCCCCATGTGTGACATGGAGCTTAGAGCTAAGGTCTGTCTCATCTATGCTTAAGAGTCTGGCTTCTTCCACCTACCAGCTGTGTGGCCTTGGGCAAGTTACTTAACCTTTCTGTGCTTCGGTTCCTTAGCCATGAAATGCGGATACCAATACTTGCTCTACAGGGTTGTTGGTGGATTAAATTAGGTAACGCAGCCAAAGCTCCTGTGTGGTATGCCACACATGGGAAGACGTGGTGAGTGATCATTACCGTTGCTGCTGTTGATTTTTCCTGTGTTCAAGTCATGCTTTGTATTCCAGACAGAGAAATTTCGTGGCAAATTGTCCACCAGCACCCCATGCAGAGATCTGGTTTTTTCCCAGTGTGTTGCCCTGGGATCTTGGCTGCAGGTTCTTCCTATTACAGGCGTGTCGAGTGATTGCTGGCTTTATGTGTACCTGGTGACAACTTTAACCTGGCTGCTGGGATTTAAGGAGGGGTGACAGAGTTAGCTGGAGGAGGCTCTTTGGGAAGAGCCGAGTGCTGAAACCTTAGTCCCAAGAAGGTGGAGACAGCTCAGTTGCTGCCAGGGCTCTACGTTACCGCGATTTTGCTTATGCTAATCCAAGAGGTTGGGGAATAAAGTCAAACACATTTCTGGCTCTCATGGAACTCAAACTTGAATGTGTGTATGAGCCACGGGGGGATTGTGTTAAAATGTAGATGCTGATTTCATAGGCCTGGGTGGGGCCGAGACTGCATTTCTAAGCTCCCGGATGATGCACATGCTGCTGGTCCAGGACCACACAGTAGCAAGACACTAACCACATCCCAGTCTCTGAACCCCAAGGTAGCTCCAGGTAAAGGCAGGGCCTTAAGAGGAAATGTTCTTTTTAGAAGTAGAGAGTATAACTCTGGTTGCTAGAGGCTGGAAAGGGATTGGGGGAGGAGGGATAAGGAGAGGTAGGTTAATGAACACAAAATTACAGCAGGATAGGGAAAAGTAAGTTCTAGTGGTGTACTGTAGTTCATCTATAATTAGCAATAATTTATTGTATGTTCTCAGATGGCTAGAAGAGAGGAGCTCAAATGTTCTCATCACAAAGAAACAGTGATTTTTTGTGATGATGAATTTGCTGACTACCCTGACTTGTACTGCATATTGTATACATGTCTTGAAATATAACTCTGTACCCCATAAAAATGTATAATCATTACATTTCAATTAAAAACTAAATTTAAAAAAGAGGAAATGTTCTCTAAACAAAATAGTAAACAGTGCCATCTTCCAGTATGGGGCCCTGAAATAATGTAATCCAAATAACATAATTACTCCACTTTAAAATCAAGGAAACGAGCTGAAGAAGTTCAAATCACTGGTCCAAGGTCACGCGGCTGGGAAGGAGCAGAGCTGAGATTCAAATCCTATCTTTACGATTCAAGATTCTAGAACCCATGTTCTAAACAATAGCCTTCTTGTTTCTACTTGGGTTAAAATTTTTTCTTAATGCTTATCCCCGCAGTCCACCTCCTCTTTTTCCTCCTCCTCCTTGGTAAGGAGGGCACATATATATACTATATTTTAGGAGTTCCTAACCTGGGATCAGTGGAGCCCACAAACACCCTAAAATTAGATACAACATTTTGTATATATGTGTGTGCTTTTCTCAAGAAGAGGGTTCAGTGATTTTTTTTTTTTTTTAGATCCTTAAGGAAACTCAAACAGAAAAAGTCAAAACCTCTGCTATGCACCTCGTCTCTCTCTCTCTGGTAGGGGCCCAGCTTCTACACAGAGACTTAAGGAGGTGGGCACAGGGAGGGGTGTCCTGTCTCTGGAGAGCATCCTCAGTGGGGAACTGTAGCTTCCAAGCTAAGGGTTAAGGATGGGCAAGAGGTGTCTGTTCAATGTTCTCTTGCAGCAGCCGTGTCCATGGGAACAGCACCGTCCCTTGCTCCCCCTCCCTCCACCTGTGCTTGGGCAGCAAGAAGCCTAATCTCAGTCTAACTGAACCCTTAATTGTGGGGAGCCAGGGCTGCAAGGCTCCAGAGCTCACTCACTTTCACCCTGGGCTTTGCAGCTGAGGAAACTGAAGCCCAGAAGAAAGGTGGTGCATATTCAATGCCTCCAGTCAGTGGTGGCAGAGCTGGGTCAGACCCCAGCCTTCCAAATGCCAGCCCAGAGCAGTTTCCACCCATATAAAGTCAGTCTCACCTAGATTCATCCCAACTGCCATTCTGCCATCAATTCCAGCTAGAACCCAGAGGATTTTAATGTCACGAGCTGCTTTTAACATAGTCCTTTAAAAATCAAAAAGCCCCAAAGTTCTTTCTCCAGTGTCACCCATTGGAGAGTCGGCAGGCTTTATCTGCCATCACTTTAAAAAGAAAAAAAAAAAAAAGAAAAGAAAGATATTGACACTAAAGAAGAATCTGAGGCCTCGGAATCTTAACAAGGCAGCTCTGTTTCTTATCATCTTCAAAAAGCCTTTATTAAGCCTCTCTGGGCTCATGTGGCCGAGTGAGGCACTTTACAGAATCAGATCAATCAGCGGTCCGTCAACAAACGTGTACCGTGAACCTACTGTGCGAAGTCGGCGATGTGGGGGGTATGAGGGTGAGAGGTGTGACCTCTGACCTCATGTTAGGGATGCCAAAGGTCTGTCTGCCTGGGACACTGCCTTATCCAAGTTAGCGTGGGACAGGCAGTTGATGTTGTCATGGGTAGAAGAGGAGGCTGCCTGCTCTCGGAAGAAAGAGGACAGAGATGTCTTGTGATCAGAGTTCTTGGGCCACTGTTTTCATGATCTTTGGCTCTCTGGGGTGTGGAGCCCATCCTGGATATGAAGTATTCTCAGTACCTAGCAGAAGCCTGGTACTCAGAAATGTCTCCAAAGCAGAAACACAGACTTCAGTTACCGAAAGGGAGCCATCACGAATGAAACCTGGGAGGCCTCTCTGGGCAGGCAAACTAAATGCGGGGCATGGGAGTCAGCTCAAGTTCACATCCTGGCCCCTCCCTGCTGTGTGGCTTTGGGCAAGTGACTTTGCCTCTCTAGGCCTCCCTTTCCATGAAATGGGGGTGGTCTAGATGCTACATCATGGACGTGTTGTGAGTTTAAGTAAGATGTGTGTGAAGTGCTGAGCATAGTGCCTGATACAGTAAGTAGATAAGTAGATGCAAGATAAGTAATTGGTATTATTATTATTGTCGGTATTTTTATTATTGTTATTGGGAGCTTTCACTCTCTACTTCAATTCTATCAAGTAGAGCAAGAAGCTTTGGATGCCTGATTAGAGAAAATAGAGTCAGTTTGGGATATTTCATTTAGTCATTTCAACAAATTATTTTTGAGCACCTACTATGTGCCCACCTCCCAGAGTCTCTGTGTCACACCTAGGTGAAGCTGCTGTCCCCTTACCAGGGAGAGAGAGAGAGAGAGAGAGAGAGAGGAGGGGGGTGCTGGCAATACAGTCAAAAACAAGATGAGATCATTCCCCTTCAAAGACTCTGATCCGAGGACATCTATGTCTCATTTCCAACTCAAAGGCTTGGTAAACCCACCTAACATCTGCAGACACGGTGTTTGGGGCACCCTCCTCCTGGGGGTCCTTCTCCTGCTTGGGAGGGCACATCTGCTTTGGTTCTGCCCAGGGAAATGGTCTAATGTCAGAGGTCATGAGTGAGTGGGTGTGATATCACCTTCTTCCCTTTGGTGTCTTAGCCACCCTCCCCAGGTATGGGTGTCCCTTATCTTCCTAGTTTCTCCCCACAGAGGCAGTTCTGTGTCAACCTAAGACCTTGGATGGAGGGGGGTGTGTCAGGTCAAGACCCCTGGGTTTGTGTCCCTCTCTGTCACCTCCTTGGCATCTTACCTTAGGCAGAATCCTTGCTCTCTCCATCTCTAAAATAAGGACCGTGGTTGATGGACAACTCTTGACTTTTCTGACAGCAAAGCTCACTGACAATCACAGTTTTTTTCAGGTATAGACACAATGATGCCAGTTTAGGGGAATTGTTTTTTGACTTCGAAAAATTTGAAATTAAACTCAGTGATTATGGATCTCAGGCTGAGGAAATACTTCTGACTCCACTGGATCCTGGCTTAAAGACAATGAAGATTCAAAGAGGATAGTAAAAAACAGGAAAAAAAGAATATATAATTTATAAAGATAAGGAAGAAAGGACTTTTGAAGTCACTCAGACTTGGGTTCAAATCCTATCTTAGCTACTTGCTGGCTGTGTACCTTTTGGCAAGTTACTCAACCTCTCTGTGCCCCAGTTTACTCATCTGCAAAACAAGGATAATAATAACTTCCTCCTGGAATTATTTTAATGTTTATAGACAATATTTGCAAAGGGTATAGTACAGTACCTGGTACATATAAAAAGTAGATGGAAGAAATTGTTATTACTCAATAAATGAAAGCAATGCCTAGTTTAGTTTGTGGTAACTGTTGGAGGTCCATGTAATAATCAGGATTAGGTTCTGCTACATGAAACAGAAATCCCCAAATAACAATCACCTAAACAAGATAGATGTGTATATCTCTGTGATGCAAAATAAACCCAGAGATGGTGAGTGCAGGGCTGGTGTGGATCCTCTACTCCTGACATCATAAAGAACTCCCAGCTCCATGTTCCACCATCCCTAGAATGTGGCCTCATCCTCATGTCCCAAGATGGTTGCTGGAACTCCAGCCATTGCACTGCAAGCAGCAGGGTAGAAAAGGAAAAAAGGGGCTACTTCCTTCTTTAATAGGGTTGCCAGGTTTAACAAGTATACCCATTAAATCTGAATTTTGGATAAATAACACAGTTTTTAGCATGAGCATTTGGGACTTTTTTAAGTTCGTTTTTTATTTGAAATTTAAATTAAGTTGGGTGTCCTGTATTTTGTCTGAAGCCCTATCTTTAAGGACATTTCCCCAAAGTATCTCACAACATTTCTATTTATATTTGTTGTTCAAGACCTAGTCACATGGCCAACCTTTCTGCACATGACACTGGGAAATGTAGTACTTTTTCTGGATGGCAATGTGTCCTGCTAAAACTTAGAGTCTTTATTATAAAGGAGGAAGAAGGAAAGCAATATTGGGGATAAGTGACATGCTGTCTCTCCTGTGTTTCATCTGGAAACAGGGGGTGATAACTTTTACATGTTTGAGTATAGTGTGCAAAGTCAGAAAAATAATGAATTTGATTAAAACGGTGTAATAACTTCAAAGCACACTGAAAATAACCACATATGCAGATTTTTGTTGTCCCCACATTTTATTTGAGAAAACTGAGGCTCAGGGAAGTCACCTGACTTGCTCAAGTTCACATAGAAAGGAAATTAGATGGCTATCCAGGTCTCTAGTCAACACAACATTTATTGGGCATTTACTAGGTACCTAGCTTGGTATGAGACTATTCAGAACAGGGTATAGAGACTATCTCACGTGTTATTTTACTCTCAGCATCTTTTACAGCATCTGGCACATAGTAGTTACTTGTGTTAGTTTTCTATTGCTATATAAAAAATTGCCACACACTTAGAATCTGAACACACATTTATTATTTTATCATTTCCTTGGCTCAGATGTCTGAGAAGAGCTTAGCTGGGCCCTCTATTCAGGATCACATGAGACTGCAGTCAAAGTGTCAGCTGGGCTGTGTTTTCATCCAGAGACTTGAGTGGGGAAGAACCTTCTTCCAAGCTCATTTAGGTGATTGAAAGAACTTATTTCCTTGTGCTGTATAACTCATGTCAGCTTGCTTCTTCAAGATCAGCAGGAGAAAGAGTCTCTCACCTCAGGTAGGGCCCATTCCTGTTTTAAAGGCTTGTCAGCTGATTAAGTCAGGCCCACCCAGGATAATCTCCCTTTTGATTAACTCAAAAATTAATGAATTTAGTAGCTTAATCTGCAAAACGCCTTCATCTTTGCCATATTCTATTGGCTAGAAGCAAGTCACAGGTTACACCCACACTCAAGGAGAGGGGACTAAGCAACTCATAAATATCAGGGCTCAGAAATCACAGGGGTCACCCTTGGGTCTGTGTGTCACAGTGCCAACAAATATCTGTTGAATAAATAACTGAATGAATGGATGGATGAATGAATAACTATATAAATGAATGAATATATTAGTGACTTAATGAATTCTAAAGGTAAAAATATAAACTAGATCCCCATCTGGCTGTCAATACTATGTTATTTCTCTATATCACACCATTTGCCTCATCCCTGGAGGCGCCTTCTAGCTTTGAGATTCTCAGTTCTGTAATCCATTGTCTAGTGCCTCAAGCCAAAGCCACTAGGTACCTACAGGCAGGAAACAAAGAACCCCAAACAAAGAAGCCACAAAGAGGCAGGAAGCCAGTATATCATACGGCAGCCTCGGTGTTGGAAGCCCTGTTGAAGTGCCGACAGCGTTTTTATGTTTGGTAATGGAGAACACATTTTTAATAAATATATGCAGCATTGGGGTGTCTAGTAGTAGCTATTTTCTCACACTTACACAGTAGGTATTGATTACCGACCTGAAGCCATGTCTCCTAGGAACCGTAAGTTATGTTCTTCCTGGCTTTTTGAAAACCATCCCAAGCTGTGGTGTGGTTGTCAGCTCTTGCAGTGGGAAGTTAAAGAATTTTTTTCTTGTGTTTTATTGGGAGGGGATGAAATGTTGGCCCAAAGTGAAGCATGTGGAGTCAAGCATGCTAATCCATGCAGATCTGATAGATGAATATTAATTATTAACAGTTCCCAGCAACACCATGCCAGGCACTGTTCTAAGCCCTTTATGCATATAGAATCAGCTAAACCTCTCATCAGCTTGGACATAGGTACTGTTATTGTCCCCATGGTCTGTGAAGAAATGGAGGTACAGCATTTGTCAGTAACTTTTGTGGGGCCATACAGTTCCTAAGTGGGAGAGTCAAGATCCAAACCCATGCAGTCTGGAAGCTGTTTCCTTAACCATGTCATGGTGCTGCATTTTTGGTAGGTTGGCTGCTGTGTTGGCCTGTCTGCCCCTAAACCAGGACAACTTACCATAAAGACAAGCTGTAGAATCAGCAAGGCTGGTTCATGTCCCAGCTCCACCATCAGCTACATGTGTGCGTCTGATAGTCTACTTAATCTTTCTGTGCCTCAATTTCCTCATCTGAAGAAGGGGAATAAATAAATTCAACCTCAAAGGATTCTTATGAGAATCGAATAGCAGAACTTGTAAAGGTATGAAGATTATGCCTAGAACATGGCAACATGGTGGCCTCCTTTCCTTCCTTCCTTCCTTCCTTCCTTCTTTCCTTCCTTCCTTCCTTCCTTCCTTCCTTCCATCTTATTTCATCCACCCACCCATCCAGCCACCCATTGTCCACCCATCCATCCATCTGCTCATTGTCCATCCGTTCATCCATTTATTCATCCATCGTCCATCCGTCCATTCATCAATCCATTTGTTCATTCATCCATCCATCTGTCCATTGTTCATCTAGCCATTCACCCATCCCTCTTCTCTTCCTCTCACCTCTGTTCCTGTGTCTATAATCTGGATCTCCTTCATTTCTTATTTTGGGCTCCAAAACCACCCCGTGATCTGGAGGACAACTTTTCTAGCATAGGCCCCCACAGCCCCTCAGGACATGGCCATCACTGTCCTGCATGTCCGTAAGCTGGCCACCCTTTGGAATTTGCTCAGTCCCAGACTCCAGAACCCATGTCCATTCAGGTTTTTAGCTGGGGCCTCCAGGGCTTCTGCTGATTCCCCTCACACTCTTCTGGATTCTTCTGGATTTCCTAGGAACCTCTGGCTGTTCCTTTCCAACCTCTGTGTGGGCTGTTTTCCTCTGGTCATTTCCAGGCTGCTGGTGTTCCTCAGGCCTCTTCCTTGGCCCCACTCTCCTTCTTATTATACATATTGGGTCTGGAGACTGCCATTGCTCTCCTTACCATCTGTGCTGGAGATTTTCCATCTGCCCTCCAGAACCATGCTCCACCCTGCTCCCCCTGCTCTGTGCCTAGGAAGCCGGCCTGCAGGGCCACATTGACAGGTTTCCTCACCCTCTGGCTTCAGGCTGGGAGGCACCAGCAGGAGACTGGAGAGTGGGAGGATAGGCAAGTCCAGGTGTTTATTTCCTTCTCTCTCCCAGATGAGTCCCTCTTTCTTGGCTGCAGTTCTTACTGGATCCTAGTAAATACCCCCTCCCCTTGCCCATTCAGGACTCAGGGTGGTGTGATGGTCAGTTTTCAGTGTCAACTTGGCCAGGCTGTAGTGTCCTGTTATTTAATCCCACATTAATTTAGGTGCTGCTGTGAAGTTTTTTTTTCGTATGTGTGGTTAACATCTACAATTAAAGTTGACTTTAAGTAAAGGAGATTTTCTTCAATCGTGTGGGTGAGCCTCATCCCATCAGATGAAAAATCTTAAGAGCAAAAACTGGGATTTCCCTGTAAAAGAAGAACTTCTGTCTCCAGACTGCAGCATCAGTTCCTGATCAAGAGTTTCCAGCCTGCCGGCCTGCCCTATAAGCTCCAGACTTGCCAGTCTCCACACTAGTGCAAGCCAATTCCTTGAAATGACTCTCTCAATAGATAGATAGACAGACAGATATGATAGAAAGATAGAAAACAGATGATAGATAAAATAGAAGGAAAGATACATAAAATAGATAGGTAGGCATGATAGAAAGATAGAGAAAATAGATATAGATAGATATGATAGAAACATAGAAAAATAGATGATCAATACATAAAATAGGAAGATAAATAAGATAGAAAGATAAATAGAAAGATAAAATAGAAAGATAAACAGATATGATAGAAAGACAGATGATAGATAAATAAAAGAGAAAGCAAGAGAGAGAAGAAAGAAAGAAAGAAAAAAAGAAAAAAGAGAGAGAAAGACTATACCAGTTACAATTCTCCTACTGGTCTGTTTCTCTGGAGGACTTGGACTGATATAGGTCCAAGATTGATAACGGCACCCTGCTGTTTTTAGCCCCAGGATGCTTCTTTACCCCTTTGTGAGTTTCCCTCTCCAGCTCACATCCTTGTAAGACATTAAACTCTTCCCAGTTGCCCAGTTTGAATAAACATCTGCTTCTTTCCTAGCCCCTGACTGACACCCCATCAATTTGTATAGACAAGGCCCATGTCTATACCTACAAGTCAGACCTTGCGACTCCAGCCTTGAACCTGGTTGATATCTATAATGGTTAATTTGATGTGTCAGCTGGAGTGGGCACCCAGACCAACACACTATCTCCACTTGAACATCCTGTGAATATCTAAAACTACAAACATGACAAACTGAGCCCATCCTTCTCTCCTCGTACACAACCAGGAACCTGAACATTCCCTCTGCCACCCCTTCACCCCCACATTCAATCAACCACCACCCAGTCCATGCTCCCTGCCTGCCAAATAGTGAATGTAACTGTTCACCTAATACATTTTCTGAGTTTCTGCTGTGTTACTGGCACCGTCTTTGTGCTGGGCATTGGGTGATAAAAAAGACAACCTAAGTCCCCAAACAGGAAATAAACAAATGAATATGTCAGGTAATAACAAGGACTACAAGTAAATGAGAAAGGGAGTTGCAGAGCATAAAAAGGTGTGGACAGGCTGCTTTAAGAAGAAAAAGGTGGGCAGAGAAGCCTCTCTGAGGAGACTACATTTGACCAGAGTCCTGGAGGAGAGGAGGGAGGGAGTGAGCCAGGGTTAGAGCCAAGGGAAGAGCAGTCCTGGGTGGTGGGAATGGCAGATGCAAAGGCCCTGAGGTAGGAATGAGTTTCGTGGGCTGGAGGAAGGGTGAGAAAGTCCGTATGGTGGAGTCGAGTAAGAGGGGTCAGAGAAGGAGCAGCCTGCCCACCTTGGCCCTCCTTGAGGTAGCGCCCAAGCCCAAATCCCGCTGTGTCTCTCCTGGATTGCTACAGCAGCCTCCTCATTGGCCTTTCTTTTCCTCTGCTCCAACCTGTCGCCTGCAACCAGTTTGGTTTGATTGCATCTCGGTCTGACTTTAAAACCTCCAGAGCTCTCAGGATCAAGTCCAAAATCTGCAGAGAAACACATAAAGGTCCTCTTGACCTATCCCCCTGGTCTCAGTCACTCCATAGCACCTCCGTTTCCTCACTCCACTCCATCCCTTGGGAACATCCTCTAATCCTCATGCTCTCTCTGACATCTGGGCCTTTGCCTATGCTGTTCCCTCTGTCCGGAAAGCCTCCCATTCCACTGACTACCCCTGTGCTTACTCCAGACTCAGCTTGAATGTCACCTCCTCCATGAAGCCTTCCATGACCCCCTGCCTGGGTCAGAGACTCCTACTCTGAGTTATCACAGCCCCTGCATTGACCCATCAAAGCCCATTTTGTTGTACAGAATGTGTGTCATCTCTTTGAGGACAGTGAATGTGCCAATTATATCTGAATCCCCAGTACCAAGCAAGTGCTTGACACTTAGTAGATGCTCAGCAAATATTGTTGAAATAAAGGAGTAAAGAAAACAGCAATGGACTCAAGGACGCAGAAAAGATGTGCGACTCTGTCTTTACCTTGGCAATCTAACAACGCCCCTGGGGGGATGAAATTCACACGCAAGAAATCACAGGGTGCTTAAGGCTAAGCTGAGTGGAGCAACAGAAGGAGAAAAAAGGGGCTCCTTCCTCCCTTAATAGGGTTGCCAGATTTAGTAAGTGAAACTACGGGATACCCAATGAAATTTGAAGTTTGTATAAATAACACATAATTGTAAGCATAAGCATTTGGTACATATTTTTTAAAATTTGTTTTTTACTTGAAATTTAAATTTAAATGGGTGTCCTGTGTTTTATCTGGAAGAGCAGGGACAGTTTGGGGAGGACTGGGATATTGGGGGATTATTTCTAAGAGGAGAAATGGCAAAAGATAGATGGGGAGAGGGAGAGGAACTTGAACGGCACCTCAGGGAATGACTAGGGTTTGGACTGGTGCAGAAGGGGGTCAGTAGTTCCAACAAGGGAAACAGCACCAGCAAAGACAGGCGTGGGACTGATTAGAGCCCCTGGTCCCTAGGATAGCTGTTGGAGAACCCCGGAAAAATGCCAGCTGGGCAGCAAAGGGCAAGATGATCGAGGCTGTAAGAAGTCATGGCGAAGAGCAGAGTCTCTGGAGTCAGACCTGGGTTCGAACCCTGCCTCCACCATTTGGAAACCATTTAACCTTGAACAAGTTACATCACCCTTTCAGGTCTGTTTCCTCTTCCATAAAATGAAGATCATGAAAATTAATCTTCAGGGCCCTCTTGTTCTCACAGGCTCCTTCAAAACTCTGGAAGGTGCTCCAGAGATGTTTTCACAGGGACATATGGTTTTGCAAAGATGGTACAGTCATTTCATATTTTTTTCTTAAAGGGGACCCCCTAATTAAATAAACTTTAGGACCCACAAAACCTAAATCTCCCCCTACACCCCTAGTTCACCTGTCTACCTGCTAGAGTTGTCTAAGGGATTAAATGGAATCATACGTATAAAGCCCTTGGTACATAGTGCTTGGCATACAGCAGATGTTCAATAAATGTTGGCCATCATTATACCTATTACTTCCATTGTCATCATTGTATTCATCAGGATAATGAGAGGCAAACCAGAGAAAGTGACTCCAACTAACATGAGAAGAAAAATAATTATTGGGAGAATTTCTGGCAGCACCCAGGATCGGCAGGAAGGCTGATGAACCAGGCCTGGGGAACGGTCAGGAATGGGGACATCTGGGCCATGAGAGGGCCCCCCTCCCATCTCTGCAGGCAGTGTTCAGCAACATCATTCCCTTTTATGAGTTTACTTTCCCCCTCTCTGAAGAGGAGTGTTTTAGTCTTTGCAGATAACACAAATAGGTCTGCCTTAAATATTTCTATTACTTAAAAGTTCATAAATCTATTGGTTTAAAACTGTCAGCACGATGGGAAAATTCTGAGATGGAGCCACGCTTATCACCAGGTGAGGAATTTTCCCAAAGCGGGGGCAGGATGCTGAGTGAGGGATGGTGGCAGTGCCCAGAAGTGAGTTGCCTCCTGGCCCCACTCATGACTCTTGCCTTCCCAAGAAGCATTTTAACATCTGGAACTCACAGCCAGGTATTGCATGCGTCAGGGATCTGGCCCACTGTGAGCTTCCCTTACCAATTCCCATGTCCCTTTGTCTGGCAGGAGATGATGTCAGGAACACATGCTTCAAACTTGAGTGGCCTTGTGTGTTTGGAAAATAAGAAGTATTTTCTACTCACTGCTCATTCCCTGAAGAGTGCTAGGAAAAGTTTCAGACAAGAAATGAAAAAGATACTATAAATGTTTAACGACGACCTCTCTTGGGGAGGAAAAAAAAGCACCCCAATTTGCATTATTTGCCAATTTCTGTGGTATAAATGCTCCCAGTGTCACTGACATCACTGAACACAGCGAGGAAGAGATGATTAGTAGCACCCCATTATATGGGACTTCCACCGCATAGATACAGCAGGTGCAAATGACCCCCAAAACGCAGAAAGTGATATGCTTTGAGTATTTATTACCTTTGTTTTTAACAATTTGTTTCATATAATCTTACATAATTTAATTTTTAATAAGGGCTGTGTTTAATAACTGGTTTACGAAAGTCTTGAAAATGTAACAGTTGGCTCTTGCAAGCTGGTACAAACCCGCTCCTGCACAACACTGATTCCAGGCCCCCCATGGGCATGCAGGTTAGAAGACCAGCACTGCCACTTTCTGTGTGCCTGATCTTAGGCACCTTATTTGGTTTAGCAAGAGAACTTTCTCTGAGCTAACACTCATACAGAGCTTACTATAAGTAAAGCACTCTTCAAAGTATTTTATTTGATCTTTTCAGGATCCCTACGAGGCAGACACCATCATTATCCCTTGTTTACAGATGGGGGCACCGAGATACAGAGAGACCATGTGACTTGTTCAAGAACCCACAACTAGAAAATGGTGGGGTTGATTTGAACCCAGGCCATCTTGCTCCACTAGCTATTCTAGCCACTGTACCACACTGCCTCTCTATTCTGCTCAGCCAGATACTATTATGTATCTCATGGGGTGGTGGTGAGGATATAAAGTTTAATTGAGTTGATGTAACGGACAACTTGGCATGCCACCTGGCACATGGGAAGCCCAAATAAGTGGTAGCTACCATGAACATGCTTGATAAAGGACTAGGGAAATTCCTTTTGGTCAGGAATCCCTGTGGGTAAGAGAGGTGGTTCTGTCCAAGCAAAAGGGAGAGGCTGGCTAGTGTGCTATCGGCTGGCTGTGAAGAGCTCTGATGAATCATCAGCTGTCATTCTATTATTATCCAGGCTTCAGGCACCCAACCTCTTATCTACACCCACTCTGCAAAAATATGCTCGCTCCCCACAGAGAAACCTCGGTGCACAGCGCTGGTGGACTCCTAGAATAAAGCCAAAGTTTGAGATTTCCAAAAAGTTTCAGAATCCTGCCATCCAACCCACTGAGTGTGAGGAGCTGTTGCTCGCTGGATGGGAAGAACAGGGCTTGGATGCAGAAGACCTGAGGATGGCTCCCATGGTCCCTTTGAACTTTGGACTGGAAAGTCTCCATTTGCCTTTCTGCCTTTCTTCACCCTGGCTGTGTCCTGGGAGGCTGTGCCCAGGTTCAGGCTGCTTTGTTTTCTGTCTTTCTATTGGGTTTTGCCTATGGGACACCAATAGAAGAGGATGAGAGAAAAGAGAGAGGTTGAGGTATTTATTCACCTGGCTCTCTTTGTACCCGCCCTACATGGGTTTGCAGCGGTGGCATTCTTGTAGCAAAGACTGCAGCTTCTTCCAGGTAACAGTGCTCTTTTAAGCACTCATTCTCACCAGCTTCTGTAAACCTCTGTCACCTTGTCCCTTGAGGTCTCAAGGTGGTAATGATATCCCTCCCTTGCTAGCCTTGGGGTTCTCCATCATTCCTGTCAGTTAACCCAGACCCACACCTTTGTAAATTACCTGTTCATTCAACTTTTGTTTACCCCTTTTGAGTGTGCATCTGTTTCCTACCAAGACATAAAACCCTTTCTCTGAACCTCAGTTTGTCTGTCCATGAAATGGGTCCCCCACCTTCCCGGTCCACCTTGCAGAGGTTGCCTTGAGGGCAAAGCAAAACCTAGATGGGAAAACTCTCCGAGGAAAACAAAAGTTCAAAGTGCCACCCAGGAGCCAGGCATTAGTGTTATTAATAAAAGCCAGATAGATCTCCTCAATTTGCCTCTGCCTCCCTGCTTGGAATCCCCCTCGCCTCCACGCCCCCTGACCTCCTCTCCACGTCTCTGCCTTGACAGCCTCCTCCTCTGGCTGATGTTCCCACTAAAGCCATCTTCCCTCCCCCCTCCTGCCCTGAACCTCCATGTCGGCTGCGGGATGAAGCGCCCGGCTAATATAAGCGTGTTTACATTAAAATATAAGGACAATTACACCAGCCAATCTAATAGTCGGCTCTGTATATGTTACCAAGTACTTAGGGCTCTCTTTTGGAAAGCCATTATGCCCATGTGATTCCCCTCAAAGCCTTTCTTGAGGATTTTGTTTTGACAGGAGGGCATTAAAGGGTTGAAACTGATAGCATAAGCACACCACTTACACACTTTGATCAAATCGGTCCATAATTCTCCTGAAGAAAGTCTTGTATATATTAGGAAGGAAATTAATTTTATTGCTGCTGTGGCTTTGCTGGTTAATGGCCCAGCAAGTTGGCCGGCCCCAGAGGGCGAGCCGTGGGAGGTGGGCTCCTTGCTTCCCTCCCAGGCTCCCGGTCCACGGCTGCAAGGGGAAGATGATCCGACAGGCTCTGGGCAGCAAGAGCCCTGGAGGCTACAGGATGCGGGGTGTGGGTGGTGTAACCTGCTCCTTCTGACCTCGCCCCTCACTGTTGTTGTCACAGCTGAAATACACATGGGACACTCACTGCCTGATGATTCGGTCCAAGCCCAGAGCACATGTCATAAGCAATCCGCATTAGAGGGGCTTAAAATACTGTAATTTGGAAGGCGTAGGCAGTGAAATGGTATTGTCCATTTAGCTGTACCAGGAAACAAAACTAGAGAGAAGAGAAGTCAAATACTGAGGGCAGGGGTCCGCCCACCGTTCCACGTGATGAGCACTTGACCTGAAGATGGCATCGGTGCCAGATGGGAACAGGGTCTCCTGGCTTCTTCCTGGTTCCTGTGTGCTGAGTACTAGTCTAGAGGTTAAGATGATAGTGTCTTTTACAACATGCCTCTAAATGCCAGCCAGCAACCTCATCTGGCCACTTCAAATGAAGAAATACCCAACTGTTCCTATACCTGAGGGCCAATGGTACATAAAGGAGTATTTTAGGTATGTGTGGTTTTTGCCTGTCTCACTGATTTTAGAACTTAACTTCCCCACAAAAGGTAACTTTCTGTACTTTAAGAAAATAACCTCAAGTAGATTTAAATTAAAAACACAAAAACAAACATATGAAAACCACGATCAATATCATATCATGTGGGAGGTGGAGAGTGGGTGGGAAAATAGGTGAAATGACGATCTGGACGTGGTCATTGTTGAAGCTGGTGATAGGTACAGGGAGCGGGGTGTATTATACTATTTTGTTTACTTTGTATATGTCTGGATGTTTAAAAATATTTATAAGAATGCTTCCGGTTTTATTATTAAGTGATAGCTGAATCATCTGAATTTTAGAATTGACAAGGCTGCTTCATGTTTTTTATGAATCTCTGTAACTGACCTGTTTAGAGCTGTGCTATATTTTTGACCCACTGTGTAATGAGTGCACTTAAGTACGTGTGTGTGCGCGCGCGTGTGCACTTGTGCGTACATGTACACATCTTTATGGAACAAAGCAAATATGCTAGTGAATGCCGCACCCCCCCCAAAAAAAGAAAAATTAAAGAAAAATGTGAAGATTGGTTTTATTTTTTTAAATTTATTAATGTACAATGTAGTTGATTTTCGTGTCCCTTCACCAATTCCTCTTCCCCCGCCGCCGCCCCCTCTGAAGACTGGTCTTATAATGACCTTATTTCCATTCTCTTGAGTTGTAGAACGATTACTGGAGTGGGAGAGGGAAGGATCAAACAGATATTTCACAGCATGGGGGCATTTATGCTTCTGGAATTTAACAAGGCAGCAACAGGGAAAAGAGAACCAGTTTGTGCTACAAAAGACCTGAACCTCATCAGCTCACATTCCAGTTATCTGTTGCTGCATAACAAACCATCCCAAAATTAGTGGTGTAAAACAACAATCATTTCATTAGGTTCACAGACTCTATGTGTCACGAAGTCAGACAAGGCACAGTGGGGATGACTTATCTCCGCTCCTCGATATCTAGAACTTCTGCTTGAAGACACATGGCTAGCAGTGACTTGAACAGTGGAGGCTGGAATCATCTGGAAACTTATTAATCATATGTCTAGTGCCTGGGTTGGGATGACTGGAATGCTAGGCACAGCTGGGGCTGTCAGCAGGAGCACCTACATGTGGCCTCCCCATGTAGCTCGGGCTTCTCTCAGCATGGCAGCTGGGTTCCAGGAGGGAATATCCCAGGAGGGAACATCTAGAGCAGAGGTATTGCAAGGGAGCGAGAAGGAAGCTGCATGACTTTTTCTGACTGAACCTCAGAAATCATGCTGCTTCACTTCTGCCACATGTTACGCATGGGTCACTAAGACCAGTCCAGATCCAAGGGGAAGGAATTAGACACCACCTCTTGGTGCAGAAGTGGCAAGGTAAAATTGCAGAAGAACGTGATAAACAAGACATATTACTGCAGGCATCCTGGGAAGATACCATCGACCATGGTCCACAGGCACACCCACCATGCCTTGAATAGACGTTTACTGAGAATTTACTATGTGTCAAATACTGAGCTCAGCAGTTTATATGCATAATGTTATTTCATTCTTACAACAACTCCATGAGGCAGCTACCATCTTCATACTCCTGTAACATGCAGGAATTCAAGGCTCAGAGAGAATGAGTGACTTGCCCAAAGTCACCTAGCTAACAAGTAAGGGAGGTGAGATTTGGACCCAAGTGTGCGTGAGTCTAGCCACACTCTCCATAACATACTGTTTTGCCAGAACTTCCTTTTTCCTCTTCCACTTTGTTCCCTCTCTGCCTGTCCTCAAGAAATTCTTCTGTCTTTCAAGAAATATTCCACTTTCTATTTTTGACTGATCTCACCAAGATGCATAGAGGCATCATCTCAACTCTCATAGGTAAAGCATGGAATACTACCCCCATTTAACAGATGGGAAAACCAAAGCCTACAGAGGGAAAGTGACTTGCTAAGGTCTCACTCAAGGCCACCATCTCAACTTACCAATTGGTTTATAGATTGCATATCACCCTTGAACAGCACCTAGACTGGGCCTGTCTGTGATATATGAGAAGAGGGTCCCTATGGCCCCTGACCAGCTCTTCTCTTCCACCCCTTGTCCCATTTGAGGATTCCCCTCTGTCTCCAGTCGGGCTGTCCCATGATTGTCAGGCACATAAATGATGGGTCTCCTTGTTCTCTGTTTCTTCCCATCTCTACCCAATCTCCCTTTCCTCTACCTCACTCCAGCTTCGGCCTCCTGAGCTATCTCATCCCTTCCTTAGTGGGGGGGTCTGGTGCAGCCAGAGAGTGTCCAGCCCTGAGAAATGTTTACACTAGAGATTAGCATTTATCTCTATACTTTCAACCTCTCTGCCCATGCTCAGTGCTGCTGTCTGCATTGAAGAAGGAGGAATGGCCCCAAAAGATGAGAGCCAGCCAGGCTGGGGCCATCTCCCTAGCATCTGAGTCCCCTGAACCTCCTTCCCCACCATCTTTGGGGTCAGCCCTCCTATGCTGTTCTTTCTCAATCTCTGATAATCCGGGGATTTCCAGATGAAGGCTAGAACCTTCCTAAAAATCTAAGTTTGCACCCTCTTTTTAAAAGGGACTTTTGCTTATGGGTATTTGAGCCACGTGAACCCTTTGACCCAGGAACTATACATCCAGGAACCTTACTCTACAGAAACTATCACCTGTGTATGCAAAAAGTACAAGTGTATTTATTTCAGCATTTTTTGTATTAGTAAAAAATGAGGAGAAAAATATATATCTTCACCGATAGAAACAGCCTAAATAAACTCTGCTACATCAAAACTCTGAACTAGAAGGCAGCTATTTAAAGGAATGTGGTTAAGAAGGATGTGCCAACCTGGGAAGATGTTCAGATTATATTGTGTTTCCTTTAGGGTCCCAGCAGGAAACTTATAGCACATTGAAGCTGAGTCATTTAAAAAGAATTAAAGGAAGGGACTATCTAAGTTTTGGCAGGGCTTATAGAAACCAAAAAGGGACAATGTGGCACCTCAAGGCTAGCAACACAGGGGAGCTGTTACCACCTTTGGCCCGAGGGTTGAGGGCAGCTGGGGTCCTCTATTGGCCAAAGCTACCCATAAACTAGAGAGCAAGGGAGTCAGATACTGTAATCCTCTTGGGGAACTGAGTGGGGCAGAGAAAGATAAAGATGGACATGCATGGGCAAAAAATAAATAATAATCCAGCACACTGAGCTAAATAAAGAAAAACTAAAAACCATACATATGGTACACTTTCTTTTATGTAAAAATATAAAACTGAGAGAAAACACCTCAAAACTATATCTGCATGTGTGTAAATATAGAGAAAATGTACAGAAGGATTAATTACAAATTGTTAATGTTAATTCCTTTGGGGGAGGAGAAGGAGATAAAGGAAAGTTTTTGTACTTTCCTATAATCTTTTCCTCTAATATCTTAATTTATTATTAATAAAGTACATGCATGTATTGTTTAAGTAAATTTTAAGAAAGAAAAGAGTTCTTTTTTAGTCCCTATTTTTTCCTTCCTTTTTTTTCTCAACTTACCCCTGAGCTCCAGCATCTTCTCCTCAAGTGGGCACCCCCGCACACTGTATCCCCCACAAGTGGCTAGAAATATCAGGGGGGTCCTTAAAGTGGTGAAAGATGAGGCTTGAGGTGAAGCTACCAGCTTGGAGGGAGGGATGGAGCCCTGGGCTTAAAATTAGAAAGTCCTGCTTCAATTCCAAGCTCTACAACTGACTTGGTAGCTTGCCTTGGGCGACTGGGATCAGTCTTTTTTCTTGTCAAGGGCAATCATGACAGTATCTGCATCAGGGTGCTTATTTGAAAATGCACTTGGCATGGTGCCTGGTGTGTGGATGGTACCCATCATGTGTCATGGCTTCCACTTCTAGTCTCCAGGAAGTTAGAGGTTTCTGGAAGGTATTCACATCCATACATTTGGCTTTAGTGGAGGAAAAGGTTTCTGTGCAGGCTGCTAACAACATTCCTCCTTCTCTTTACATTTAGGTCCCCCTGTCCCAGGCTCCTCTGATCCCCTGTGGATTCAAAGGCCAGTGGAGAGAGGCTCAGAGTGTGGTAATTGTCCCCCAAGCCCTCATCCACCTGATAGGATGCAGCTGTCCAGGAGAAGAGAAGGCACATTAGATAAGACAGTCAAACAAAGGCTACACTTTGTATATTTGATTTGTCTGACCCAATTCCCAGGCCCCACAGGGACAGGTTCAGAGCCGGAGGAGGGGGTGAAAAAGAGGGCATGGTTTCCATCTTCCTCCTTGAGGCTGTCCCTGTCTTTCCTGGACCCTTGGCCATCTCATTGAGGTCACCCATTCAAGAGCTTCGAATCTGCAGGCCAACAAAACTTGAGTTCAAATGCTGATTGTGCTTCCGTGGGACATTGCACAGATTGAGTCACTGCTCTGAGACTCAGTTTCCTCAGTATGTAAAACGGGCCCAGTAATGCTCATTTTGGAGCATATCAGGTCTTGTAAGCAAGATGCAGTTAGCACCAGGTCTGATAGGTTCTTTGCCATCTTTCATCCTTCCTTGCCTTCTAGGGAGGGGAGTTAGGAAAACTCCAGTTTTCTGGAGCCTGAGCCCCTTTCAGCAGCCCTGGGATCCCAACTAAGCCAGGCTGACAATTCACAGATTGTGTCCTGTGGCACCTTCACTTGATTACTCAGTAAGGTCTGACCCAGGTAAGAGTAATGATCATTGTCCAGATCCTGTGGGTTTTCTCATCTGCTTCTGCCCCAAACTGGTAACACCACGAGCAAAAAAATGCCATGGGCATGAGGGGGAAAAATCGTGCAAGAAAAACACATAAGTATCATTTTGTCAGACATGAAATTAGATGAAAGGAACTCAGAAAACACAAAAAGATTTTAAAAAAATTTCAGAAGGCATTTTGTGGAGTAAAACATGATACTTTTTTTCTTACAAAATTAACTCAAAATGGATTTGAAATAAGTCTTACTTTGGCATTTAAAAATTGTTAGAAGG
Organism: Cynocephalus volans; assembly: GCF_027409185.1. NCBI lineage: Eukaryota > Metazoa > Chordata > Mammalia > Dermoptera > Cynocephalidae > Cynocephalus > Cynocephalus volans. The sequence continues at coordinate 191,396,562 of NC_084461.1, forward strand.
CTCATAAACAGACAAATGGTATTCAGAACAGATAGATTTATCACCTATACAAAAGAGGTAAGCAAACAAAACACTGAACTCATAAAAGAATCAGAAACCTGAGTACGTTAAAACCCCAAAGTCAGATTCTCAGGTACTTAAAAGTTATGCAACTTGTGACAGTATTATAACAATTCACATGTTTTTAAAAACTTTTTTTATCGTACTTGTCAAATTTGTTTAGTTCCCATCTCACGTAGAATGCTAAGTGCTTGAGGGCAGATTGCTGGTCTGTTTGGTTCACCTATAACACAAGTACCTTGGACAGTGCCTGCCACAATGTAGTTACTCAATAAATATTTGTTGTATGAAAAGTAAATCATCTGCTTATGGACCCCTTTCCTTTAGCAAATGTCTTGCCCTCCTGTGTTTCTACTACCCCAGAGAAGAAGTACAGTGTAGAGGTTCAGCTTTGAGCCTCTGGAATTGAGGACCTTCCACATACCAGCTGTGTGACTTAAGTCGAGCAACTTAACCTCTCTGAGCCTCAGGATTCTCTTTCAATCTTATATTGAAATATATCATCCCTTCTAAAGAGCATAACAAATCTAGACAGGAACATCAAAGTTAATGCCAACGAAACAGCATTTGAAGTGTCTCAGAAGCCCTCTGAGCCCCTCCCCCATTGCATCTCTCTTCCTACCCACCCCCATTGAACCATGACCTCTACTCTGAATTTTTTTGTGGCAATTATTCTCTTGCTTTTCTTTATTGTTTTATCACTTACCTCTGTGTCTCTAAACAATGTACAGATTGAGTATCCCTTATCTGAAATGCTTAGCACCAGAAGTATTTCAGATTTTAGAATATTTGCAGATACTTAATGATTGAGCATCCCTAATCCAAAAATCCAAAATCCAAAATGCTCCAATGAACATCTTTTTTGGGTGCTCAAAAAGTTTTGAATATTTGGATCATTCACATTTTGGGTTTTCAGATTAGGGATGCTCAACCTGTATTGTCTTCATTTTGCCTTTTGCACTTTATATAAATGAAAACATGCTGTATGCATCCCTCTGTGAGTTGTGTTTTGGCTCAACATTGTATCTTTCAGAGTTCTCCATTTTCAAGTATGCAACTATAATTCATGCATTTTTTATTGTTGATTGGTGTTCCAGTATGTGGAACACATTTTAATTATCCATTCTACAGATGATGGACCTTTGGATCGATTCCCAGTTTTTGCTTTACAAATGATGCTACCGTGAGCACTGCTGCGTGTACCTCCCAGAACGTGAGCACAGGAGTGTCTCTAAGGCACATACCTAGTCATGGAATTGCTGGCTTATAAGGTGTGTACATTATCAGCCTCAGTAGATGAGGCCACCCTATTTCCCAAAGTGAGTTGTATCAATTTATCCTCCCACCAGCAATGAATGAGCCCTTGTTGTTTCACATTGTCATCAACACTTGCAATTAGAGCTAAAATTTCTTTATCCATAAATGCGTGTATTGACTCCTGCCTCAAAACCTCCCTGTGATGATTCCATGAGATAACACAAATCAAAGCTCTGGTCCACAGTAAGCCTATTTTGGGCCCAAGATACTTTTTCAGGAGCAGCAGAAGAAACGTTGTCCATCTACATGACATTGACCAAAGCTGTATAAATGTTGGAGAACTATCAGTAGAGTCAGTTAGGAACAATGCTCACAACAGGCACACAAAAGATGATAACTGAATTAATAAGGGAAAAAGATTGAGTGAACAGAGAGGTTCTCATCTGGGGGACCCAGTGATTAATGGGAAGTCACATGTTTGAACCCTTAAATTAGTTTAAGCTCTATAAATACCATCTCATTGATCCTCTCAATGAGGATCCAGCCCTATGAAGTGGATACTACACAAAATTCATTTGGCATGTGAAGAAACCAAGACAGAGAAAAATTATGTAACTCATTCAGGGCCACATAGCAAATTAGCTCAAGAAACCTCACTCTAAAACACATTATACTGCCTTTTTCCTGAAGGGGAAACTCGACTCTTGGACCAAGATAAATATTGAGATTTATGAATTTCAAAAATATAAGTTGGCTATCACCAGGAAAGGTATTATGTAACCCACATAGATCCATTGGTTACATAACTCCTCTGTGAGATCTGAGAAGGTGGCATTGATGGCTTTGCCTTGAGTAGAGAAGACAGGACAGGTAGTAGCTGTCATTTTCAGGGAGGTGGGAAGTGAAGGAGTTAAATGGTGTTAGGTCAGACCTGCATTAAATTTAGGAGAATTCACTTGTGTGATTAGGGGAAGAGAGAAAAACGCAGATTCAATAGTGCACAGGGTCCCTCCCATCTCTCTACTCACTGAGTGTGCACCCAGCATGAAGGTGAGGTGGGACCCAGTTGGGGTCCTTGCAGGAAACCAAGGACAAACCCAAAGGTGGTTGAAGGGAGTGGAAATAAGGAACATTTTGCAAAGGAGTGAGCAACGTTAAGGGAAATAGCAAGGGGAAGTAATGCACCGTGGGACTATTAACTGTGGAAAGCAGTTATTACCCTCAGCCTGAAGGCACGGGAAGGGAACAGTGGTACCAGAACCCACAGAGAGCTGAAGGTGAGGCTGTAGGCACAGGAAGGAAGACACTGCCAAACCACAGCCCATGAGGGGAGAGGGGAGAGAACAAATATTCCTCTCCCTCTGCCCCTCTCCCACCCTCCAGTCTTCTGCTAGTGACTCCCTTTGGCCAAATTTAACCAGAAGCCAGAGGTCAAAGGAGCCGGGATTACTCAGCCCATAACAATCGCCCTCTGAAAGCAGGGTGAGGAAGGATGAGGACTGAATCTGGTGAGCAAAGAAGGACACATCTGCCATCCCCTTGCCTTTTCTGTTTCCATGACCCCCCTCCCACCTGTGTGAGCCTCTCACCAGGTTTGAGTAGGACTCTAGAGTTTGAAGATATTTACTGTGATACAACATGGCCGCAAAGTTTGTCAAGACATTTGCTTCACTGCCCCTCACACAAAGCAGTCTACTCGAATTTTGGGGAAGAACACTGACCTGTTAAGCTTGATTGGAAGACAGCATGTTGGTCATCCAACTGGAACTTTCCAAAGAATTTTCATGAGTCATGCTGACTTTAGAAGTTCCCACTACATTAGAAAAGATTCTGCTATACATGTCTGACAAAGGCAGAAAGATGGCAGATAACTGGAGATGGATTTGTAGAGGTTGTTCTAGAATACTCCAAGACTCAACATATTCAGTAGAGTCCCAAGAAAGACTCAATGCATCCGGTAGTACCCCAGAGTTTCCCACGCCAGCCAAGAAGTGGGAATAAACCATCAATGGTTGCCAAGTTGGGGAACTGGCTTTGCAGAAGAGGTTGTCCCATGAAGCACTTGTCAGGGTCTTCCCGCAGTTGACACATGTGAGTCTTCATGTGACTGTGTTGCATCTTCTTCTAAAGAAGGTGCTGCAGGAGCCCTGTCTCTGCAGAATAGTGACCATGGCTCTGCCACTTGCAGGGGTGGACACTGTGAAGACATAGATACTGGGAGTGCTGGCTGCAAGAGCTTTTGGCTGTCAGCATCTTCAGGGATCACATCAGCTGCAGGGAACTGCATAGCCACGGTCACTCTCTTCTGTGAGTGGCCCACATTTAATGACCAGTGACAGCAGAGGTATAGAGGCCTGGCCATTTTTGCTCTAGATCTCCCCATGCAGTCGACTAAGGCTTTGAGCCTCGGTCACAGCTCAACCTCCACCTGCTCTTGCTTACTTCTCCTCCCTTCCACAGGCACTGATGAAGAGCATCTCCTCATAAAACTCTTGCATGCCAAACTCTATCTCAGAGTTGGCTTTCCAGGGAGACCAACCACCAACATTTGCTAACTGTGTTGACCTTGGGTAAATTACTTAATCTCTCTATGCCTTGTTTCCTTTTCTGTAAAACGGGGGATGAGAAGGGTACTTGCCTCAGCAGCTTGTTGTGAACATTAAATGAGATTACATGTGTACGGTGTCTAGAACAGTGTTTAGCACACAGTGAGCCCTCCACCATTGTCACCTATCATTGTTCTGATTAGTTTTGCACTCCTGAACACAGCGTCATGGTAGGAGGGGTTCTGTGGAACGGTAGTCATTTTGAGAAGTACTAGTAATATCTGGCATTGCTCATATCTACTTGTGACAGATATTTCCCGTGTGCCCTCCAGCTCCATTCCCCAACCTTCTCCATCTGGCTCTATGCCTGAGAGGCAGACCTGTGTGGACTATAACAATGGACTCCTGTGCCCACCAGCTTCATTGGGTTCAGCTAATGGAAAGCCCCAGAGGGAGATGGGTAGGTAGAAGTAGAATTAGAATAGGGTATTGACTCTAAGGTGTTTGCCTTGGGCTGGATGTGACTTTAACAAAGGGTCCTGGCTCCTCTCAAGCAGGAAATGAGTTTCTCCTCTGAGTTCCAACAACTGCTACTTTCTCTCATCTCTTTAAACCTAGAACAAGCCCCCCAAAATCTTCTATTATGATTCACATAACATTCTCTAACACTTATAGTATCCCTACATCCCACTCACATTTTTATGAATAATCACCTTATTAAATTTCCCTCAAATTACTCAACTTATGGCATCATCTTTTTCTTTTGGGACCCCAAGTGGAATATTATTTTTCATTCAGCAAACTTTACTTAGCCCATGTTGTGAGCCAAATAATATGCTGGGTACCTTCATGAGCCTAAATCAACTCAGGCTTTAAGTGTGATAGTGAAGATGGTTCCCAAATCCCTGGGGCTTGAGTAAGACAAGCAAATTCACCAACGTGGGAAGACTAGACCTGACAGTTCAGTTCACACTAAGGCACTAATGAGCTACCCACATTCTGTTTCTTTCAAAGGCGTTTTCATTCCCAAACTCTGCTAGGGAAACCAAGGCGATCCTGTTCTTGGCTTTCTCCAGCAAGCACTGTGCAGAATTTAGAAGTTGAAGCCCAGTCAACATAAATTGTAGCTCCAATTATTTTTATAGGGCCAGCTGTACTTTCCCCATAAATGAGCACTGGGAGCAAGAGGGTCATGCTTAAGCCAAAGTTGTTCATTTTCTGCTGGTAGAATGTTAGACAGTGTAACCCGTCCATTGGAAAAGCACTTTGTGGTAGTATATAGCCTTCCCATACAACTGCGCTTACTGCCACACTTGCTGATACCAGTGGGGCAGAAGTGCCCTGGAACAGCCAAGTAGAAGTAGACAAAGAGTCAGTGAGGCAAATACCCAGCCTATTTCTTCTGGAGCATGACACTTATTAATCTCAGCTGAGAAGGAGCCAACCTAATCCAGTCTGAGAAGGGTCCAAAACAGCCAGTTCCTTTCCCCTGAAGGAAAACTTGTCCCTTGTCCAAGTTTCAACTTCCTTCCTGTAAAGTGTGAAGTTGCGATGGAAAAAGTCAACCTTGTTTATTTTGCCTGTAATACAGCTCTAGCCAGAGGAATGAGCATTGGACAAAAAGGTGTGTTCCAAAGACAGCTGCTCTGAGAACCAGATCTGAGATTGGAGAATGTGGCTGTGGCTATTCTGTGAAAGCTGATGGCACTGGGAGAGTTTGGAGTGTTCATTTCCTTGCCTTGCATGTAACTTCCGAAGACTTACCTGCCCACAGGACCATTCCACCAGACTTTCTCTAAATCTACCCCGGAAAAACAGAACAAAACAAACATAAAAATTATTGGGAATAATGGTTCGGAATAGAGGTTCAGCTGCTACAGCAGAGGTCAAGACAGATGGGGCTTAAAAAAGGTACAAGTTTCTCTCCTCTGTAATAGTCTGAACATAAGTGATCCAGGGCTATTGGGTCACTGTTGCACTGCTGGTCAGAGTGGAAGACCCGGACTCTTTGTATTGGGTTTCTCAGCCATCCTCAACATATGGCTCCCCCATTGCAATCTAGGAAGGCTGCTGCTCAGTCAGGGAACAGAAAAACAGGAAGTGAAATACACATCCCTCCTCTTCGTGTCATAACCAGGAAGTTGTAGTTTACTCTTTCTCACATCCCATTGGCCAGAATTTAGTCACACGACCATGAATAGCTGCAAGGGAGACTGGGAACTGTAGTCTTTATCTGGGTGGCCATGTCCCCAGCTTCAATGTGGGGTTCTATAATTAAGTCTCTGCCAGTGGAGCAGTCTAACACAGTAATTAAAAGTGCAGATTTTTTCGTCAAGCAGCCCAGGGTTTGACTCCAGCTCCCCAACTTTCTTTCTATAGGCAATGAGTACTGAGACAGAAATATCCACGTGAGCCTTGGGGCCAGAAGAGAGAATATGTAGGAGAGTAGGGAGAGGATACTGATGAGATGAAGTGGAGCCTGACCATAGAACAGCATGGATGCATGGCTAAAGTCCTGTGGACACTGGGGAGCCACCAAAAGTTTTTAAGCAGGAGAGGAGGAATATAATCAAGACCTGATTGGAAAAGGGTGGTTTTCATTGGATGTTTCCTGGCCTGGGGGTGGTCCGTAAGAGAACATCGTGGCTCCTCATGACAGCTATGTGGACAAGACACTGACCAAACCTCTTAGGGGCTTGACTAGTCATTTTCCCTCTTGAAGAGTCTATGATAGAGAGCAGGAGTCAGCTTTCTTTGTAAAGGGCTAGATAGTAAATAGTTTAAGCTTTGCATGCCAGATGGCTTAGGTTGTATCTACTCAACTTTGCCATTGTAATGTGATAGAAATTATAGAAAATATGCAAATGAGCATGGCTATGTTCCAATAAAACCTTATTTATAAAAATATGTAGCAAGCCAGATTTGGCCCACAGTTCCTGGTACAGAGGATTTTTCAAATATCCACCCATCCCACTATAAAGTGAAAACTTTAGTCAATACGATGCATCAGGATGTCTCTGTGTCTCTTCTTCATATACATCATGCCCTCCCCATAGCCAGAGACAGATTCTGGGTTTGTGGGACCTGAAGTTTATGCCATTCATGAGGCCCATTTAAGGAAAAGAAAACAAAATTATGGATACAACATTAAGTATGAAAGTGAATATTTATTTAGCATGAGAAAAGAGATCACAAACAAATTTTCAAAAGCTGACAAGTATCAAAAATGGCACAAGATCCATTAAAATAACACAATATTTTTATTAACGAACTGCCTGACACATTATATAATATCTTTTCCTACATTTTTGAAAGGCTGCATACTCCGCCTCTTCCTATAACATTTAAAAAAAAAAATACCATTCACACTAAAGAGTTTCATCTTTCCTTTAGCAAGTTTTTTTTCTCCATTCCCCACATATTTCTGGAGCCAGGTGACATAGGACGTATTCATGCCACAACCTGGGTAGTAGACATATTTCTAGAAGCCACTAAGATTGCCTAGCCATAACTTAACTATACACAGAATAACTGCAAAGCACAGAAAAATATACCACTAGACCAAAACTAAACATATTACCAACTCAACTTCCACATAGATGGATCCCAGAATGCCTGAGGCCAGAACTGACAGGAGGGAAAGTGTAATGGAGAGGAAGTGGGAGTAGGAAGAAAAAGGGTCTTAACTCTTCCTTTTGCAAATTTTACGTAACATTTGGCCATATGCACACATTGCTGGGCCCTTTCCAGCAGTGAAAGCGGCCTACAGGTGGGAGTGGCCCTGAAGTCTATGCAGCCCGGAAAATCTACCTATGTCCCACAATACTGAGCACAAGGTATGTGGGCAACGAAGGATGCCGAATTGGCATAGCAGTCCTCGACTCCCGGACTCCTTTGCAACAGCCTTGTGCTCCATCCTGGAATAGCATCTAGGGCAGGCCCCATTTTCCCAAGGAAATTAAATCTAAGCAGCCCACACTTTGTAATAAAATCAGTGTTACGCAAAGAAAATAATTCTGCTTTGGCTTCCAGGAGTCCCTGTGGAAACTATATATGTGTCCATGTTTAAAGAAAAAAATTAATAAGCCTAACAATCTCACTAAAAGAAACTTCAAAACGTTTTCCAACAAAACCTTGCCAGAGTCAGCAAAGTCCACCCCTATCCTCACCCCACCCCAGAGGCACAGAGCTTTCAAGTTCCGGTTTAAATTTAGATGCTGCCTTTTCTGATGGGATTTGAAAGTTGGAAGAGAAAAAACAAGTTCTTTCTCTTGGATTAGGAAACATCCGCAGATCCCGTTTCCTGAATTTCACAGAGAAGATAAATTATTGCTGAAAAGGTAGCAAACCCAAAACCAACATGTTTGCTTCGAAGAGGGGATCACAGATAATCGGGAGGAGAGATCTCTTTCAACTCTATTTCAAAAACTCTGGGAAGAACCAAACCTCAATAAAAATTCGTCTATGTCAGAAGCTTAGCTAGATGTCGATGAGGGGGAATAGTTATTTCCCTTGGGTATATTTTCCAAAACTGAGGCCTTTTCTACTGTTGTTAGGACTATGACCAAAAAGAGACTGGAGAAAGCAGTGTGAAATATTTTACAGCAACAACATCGGTTTGTAGACTATAAATCTGTAGAGAAAGTAGATATATTAGGTAAAGTCTAGGTTAAGCCACTTTAACAAAAAGACTCTTAATACAGTTGCTGGAACATGATAAAAGTTTATTTTTCATGAAATTAGAAATCTGGGTAGGTGGTCTATGGCTTGGTGGCTCGATAATGTCAGACACCCAAGTTTGCTCTGTCTTGTGCCCCTGCCATTTATAACATGTGGCATCTATCTTATGATCCAAGACAGCTGCCCCAGCTCCTGACATCAAGGCTGGATTCCAGCCAGTGAGAAGGGTGAAGTAGGAAGGGGAGGACACATCTTTTCTTCTCAAGAGCATTACCTTGATGTGGCACACTTCATTTCTGCTTGGAATTAATCACATTGGCATGCGTACCTGCAAGGGTGGCTGGGAAATATAATCCATAGTCTAGTTAGCCAAGTGTCTAGCTAAAATTTGGAGAGTCTATTACTAAAGGAAAGGAAGACAGGTATTGGGAGATATTTAACAGTCTCTGAAACAGCAGTCAAATGGGAGTACTTTTTTTTTTTTTTAATTTTATTTTGTCGATATACATTGTGGTTGATTATTGTTGCCCCTTACCAAAACCTCCCTCCCTCCTCCCTCTCCTCCCTCCCCCCCAACAATGTCCTTTCTGTTTGCTTGTCGTATCAACTTCAAGTAATTGTGGTTGTTATATCTTCTTCCCCCCCCTTGGTTTTTTTGTGTGTGTGTGTGTGAATTTATATATTAATTTTTAGCTCCCACCAATAAGTGAGAACATGTGGTATTTCTCTTTCTGTGCCTGACTCATTTCACTTAATATAATTCTCTCAAGGTCCATCCATGTTGTTGCAAGTACTTTTTATGTATATTCATCATCCCATCAACCAATAATACAAATCTTGCTTCCCACTCCTCCCAGGCATGCTCTTCTGATTCATTTATTTAATAAATGTTTGGGTGCCTAATGCATCCCAGATACAATTCTTGCAACAAAGTCCCTGTTCCAATGAGTGTACATCCTAGTGGTTGGACTATAAAAGTAAACAAACAAATAAGGTTTTCAAAGAGAGATGAGTACTGTTAAAATAATGTAACATGGTGTTAGAAACTGAGTGGTCCTGGAAGGCCTTTCTGAGGAGGTGACAATTACATAGGGACCTGTATCACATAAAAAAGCCAGCCATGGGAAGATATGGGAGCAGAGGATTCTAAGCAGAGTAAATGGTCAGAACCACAGGCCAGAGGTGGGAATGAACACAGCTTGGTCAACAGAAAAACAAACAAACAAACAAAAAAAACTCGGTGGCTGGAGAGTGGGGAGCAAGGGAAAAACTATGAGAAGTGGATCTGACGAGGCAGCCAAGGGTTAGACCACACAGGGCATATACTTTGAAGGGCATAGTAAGGAGCTTGCTATGATTCTTCTCCCTCAGGCAGGGCTGAATAAACTGTTTGTCATGACTAAACTGACCTTGCAGAAATTGCTGATTTTGAGTAGTGAAGAGCTGAGGCATGTTGGATTATGAATTCCTTATTAGTTTTCACCAATATGTTTGTCTACTTTGCAGAATGTTCTATACTCTGAGAAGACATTTTTACCCTTTCTTATCATTCCTTTCCCATCAGAGCTCTCAGAGGAAATCAGGGCAGGTGGTAGGATCCCCATCTGACAAACAAGCATGACACACCTCAGAGAGGTTAAATGGCTATTCCCAGAACACGCAGCTAACAAGTGGTAAGAGAAAGACTGGAAAGTTGTCTTTTGTTTCAAAGCAATCTATCTCATGCCCACTCCCAAAAGAAATAGGCATGAAGAGAAACAAAAAAATGATCACTGCACTTAAACAAGATGCATACATTTTTCTTATATAAAATATATGTATACACACATATGTACATACAGATAGAGAATACAGATAGATATAAAGATATAGATAGATATATTCATTACAAAAGTGTGCGTTCCAAACAAAAACTTGGAAAACACAAAAAAGTAGAAAGCGAAACAAAACAAAACAAAACCAAAACTGTGATCGGCTCATAATCATTCCACTCTATAATAGCCACTGTAAAAATTTGATGTATATCCTTCGAAGATTTTTTCCATGCCTATACAAGTTATATTTTTTTAAAAAATGAGATCAAATTGAACATAATATTTTGCAGTTGCTCTTTTTACTTTTTATATATTGTAAACATTTTTCCATATCACTAAATAATTTTATCACATGATTTCAAGTGACTGCCCTATATTTAATCACCTGACTCTAGAAGAATTTACCCAAATCTCCTCTGTTATTGGGCATGTGGGTTAATCTAAACTCTTTACCATGATCTGCAAGGACTTGCATGGTTTGGCCTCTGCCTACACACCAATGTCCTTTAGCCAATTTTACCTTCACCCATCATGCCTCAACCTCTTGTCTTCTTTGAATTCCCCAAATGCTCCAAGTTTTTTTCTCACCTCAGGACCTTTGTACATGCTGTTCCTCCATTCTTCCAACAGTTGGCTTCTGACTGACTAAATTAATGAATGAGTCTGCCTGAGTTCAAAATCTGTGTTATTACCCACTGATGCCATTATAACTTTTCAGCAAAACAACAAGTAAATTCAAATTGGGAGTGGGTAGAAGCTAGACACATGGGGTAGGTGTTTGGGAGGTATTCAATAGACTCAGCTTCTTTTGTTACAGTCATTTTGGGATTTTCCCCATCTCAGCTGATTATAACAGCACTGTAGACTCCTATAAAGGCCTGCTTACCATAGTGGCTCAAATATTCTCAAATATACGTATATGTATTACTGAACATCTCCCATGTGCCTCTGAAGATCTTCTCTCCACCCATCTCCATCCTGCTATGTGTCCCAGGAGGTTGACTCTGGGGACTGCATCGACATGCTCCCTTGTCCTCTGGCTTCCTGTTGAGTTCTTCCAGTGCGTGACACCAGCAGAACTTCAGAGGGCAGGAGGAGAATAAAATCAGGTTGGTAATTCTCTTAGCTCCCCTAGCTCCCTCACTGCAGCATTGCTATTGGTTGGTTGGGTCTCCCTACCTATAGCTGACAGGTGACACGTGGCAGGTGTGTCCCTCTTCACACAGCTCTTCTTTCCAGGTCCTAGGTAACAACTTCAGAATTTGAGGTGGTAATGGCTCCTCACTTATGCTAGGTTATTCTCTTGTCAGCTTGATTGTGCTGGGAACTACATTTCCCAAAATCTCTTTCCCACCTCTAAAAAGTTGGCCAAAAGTGAACTTGGGTAAGTTATGGGAGGTGGAAGTAAAGCAGCAGCCATTACACTTAGAATGCCATTGTTGGTTAGAGGAAGTAGGAGACAGACACGGAGGTGCCCATCGGTTCAGTTCATACTCTCTTTTCTGTTCTGTATTCAACTCTCCTTCCCAATTGTCCTGCTGACCAACAACCACCTAAAGTTCACAACCAGATATTTTCTGGCAAACTCATAGTAATGGTAACCACGGAAAACCAATAACCTTCCATACACTTCTACAGTGATCTCCCTTTGCAGTTCCATTGCAACTACTGAGACTGCCTATCTTAGGATTTCCCTGTAAGCCTCAACTTATTTACTGAAGACAGGATAGAGACCTATCTTTGATCTTTTGACTCCCCTTTCAGATCTTACTTTCCCCAGCAACTCCCACAATGGTGTGAGGTGTAATTCTCATAATAAATTTCTTATTCCATAATACCCATAGAAGTTCTACTTTCCCGAGTGAACACAGACTAATAGATCACCTTTGCTAGCCCTCAGCTACCGCACCCTGCCCATATATTTGAGTAGATTATTTGTAAACTCTTCTCGATTGCTTGTTTAAGTGTACCATGTCTTTCCTACTGGGACTGGACTGATGCAAAATATCTGGTGGAAAAAATCACATCAAAATATCACCTGCAATTATCTGTGTGGTTGTAAATATATAGAATACACACACAAATATGTATGGGTCTATGTATAAAACATAACATATGGCACTGACAATTGTTTGAATACTAGTTGAAAGGCTGTAACAGAAATTGCTGTCTCCCACTGTCTACTCTCCCCTCCTTCATTTAGTAAGAAAATCCTCCAAATTTTAAGTAGGAATACGGCCACCCAGCTAAAGACTACATTTCCCAGCCTCTCTTGCAGTTAGTTGTGGTCATGTGACTAAGTGCAGGCCAATGAGATGTGAGATGATAGAACAAGCCTGATCCAGTGACATCATACAGCTGCCATTTCAGCCCAGGATGGCTTATACCTGCACTGATAGAGGAGAGAGAAATAAACTATTTAAGTTACTATCAATTTGGGTCTTTATATCATTACTTGAACTTATATTCTTAATAGTTTAGATGCCAGACTAAGTCAGGATGCTTTTACTGAGAAAGAGGAAAGAATGTTTTCAAGGCATCTGTGTGTGGAGAGTGGTGAACATAGAAAGTAGGGAGATCAACTTTTATTTCTTTTTCTTCCATCTTGGAGTACCATGGCTCAGATTCCCTTCCTCTTGCACTCCACTTTGTCCCTCTGTAAAATCTTCCCACTGTCAGGATGGGCTTGGTAGAACCATCATCAGAATCACTCAGGAGCAGGTATTGTAACCCCCTGATAGGTTGTAATGGGTACCAGCAAGACACAACTTGGGCTCTGAAGTCAGACAACTTGTGTTCGTCTTTGAATCCTGGCTCAGTCACGTACTCACTTTTAAAAGAGATTAGTGGGATCTGTTTGATCATAATTGAAAAAATAGTTTGAGAGCCAAAGAAGAAAGTGCTTTCAAATTCTGAAAGCAGGTTAAATGACACAGATTTGTCTCACAGGAGGAGATGATGGGGTGTGTGGAGAGTCCTTGGGGTGGTGGTCAGAGCCATCAACACCTTCCTCACCATTCTATTTATTGACTTCCACTCGATTCAAGTGAGCAAGGAGAGATGAAATGACTCCAAGATTTGAATCAGTTCTGAAGTCAAGTTCTGTCTTTTGTTAAAGGGGAACACTTGTTCCCTGGATATGCAGAGGGAATGATTCAAAGCAGATATGCCTGAGAAATGGCAGGATAGAGGGGGAAGAGATCTCAGCTAGGGTTCTGGGGAAAGTAAACACAAAGTGTTCTGCCCCATGAGAAAGAAGAAATTTTGTGTGTTGTTATCTGTTCTTTCTTGCCAAGGATACAGGGAAGGGTTAAATAGGAGAAGGCAGTTGAGTCAGGCTCTTGTAGAGCTCTGTGATCAGAGTAAAGTATTGATTTCCTCTGAGTCACTTTGGATTGACCCATTAGTTCAGGCTCACTGAAAAGGTGGAAAATATGCAAGTTGCACTTGGCTGCATTTTTAATGCTCCCTTACTGGGAATATCTAATGCCTTCCAAATGAATGTTGGGGGAGGAATTCTGAGTAGAGGGTACAAAGTGAGAAGTGGTCAGGGTACAGTGAGCTTCTGACATGCGTCAGGGACATCACTCTCTCCAGCCCTGGTGACATAATGGATATTCACTGAGTGTTGATCAGCTTTTGAAATGAACAGTGCTCCGAAAGAGAAGCAAACGAGTCTTAAACGTGTTATACAGGCTTCAGGCTGTAGAACATAGCCTTGAATTTCTTATCTCTTACCCGCAAAATGAATCTGGATTCGTGGCCTTTTAATCTGACCTGAAATAGTTTTATTCATTACCGTGGTTGTTAAGAGTCATACTATATGGGTTAGTATTCCATTTCTACCACTTGCTAGCAGTACATTCTTGAATGAACTACTCAAATACTTCTAGACTTTATTTTTCCTATCCCTGAGATGGAGGTGATTATAGTATCACTTTATTGCTTTGTTTTCTGTTTTCTTGTTGGTTTTTAAGATTAAATGATATCACCCATGAGAAGTTTTCAGCATAGACCCTGGTTCACAGAAATGCTCAATATATTTTAACAACTTTAGGATTGTTTTATATATATCTTGCATTATGTAAGAAGCAGATTTCAAAGAATCATGGACAAAGGATGGGGAGAAAATGGAGCTGTATTAAAGCAAACTTTTATGTTTTACCAGAATTAAATTAGCATTAATCAGAAGGAGATTATAACAAATTAAGATCATATCATAACCCTGGAGAGCAACGACTGAGAAAATAACAAAAAATATAATAAAACTGTAAACAGAGGTATTAAAAGGTACACTAAAAATATTTAATACAAAATAAGGCAGTAACAGAGGAACCAACTCATTCTTGTGAGCTGGTCCACATAGGTGAGATAATGAATGGACTGCTGTTATTTAAATTATCAGTGTGGCTGATGGATCACATGATCCCACCACCTGTGTTGTAATTAAATCAGCTGGTCCAATCAGCTATGGCTGAGGAACCACATGATAGAATCAGCTGGTTCATTAGAAAGAATCCACATGGTTCATTGCCCACTTAAACTAGCTGTGGATGGGGTTCCTTCCAGAAGGTAATTAAGCATCTGAACACATCTGGAGAGGTGGACAGAACCAGCAGGAATTCACCCCAGAAACATGAAAAATGAAGCCATTATAAAGACCTTTCTGCAGTGAGGGATTATGGGCAGTGCTGGGAGGAGACAAAAGGGACAGAAAATTGGGCTCTGCAAGGTTCAGAGAGGAAAAGAAAGCTACAGCTCCATCTGAGTCTCTGACCCAAGATCATTCCAGTGGTAAGATGGATCTATCTGGTAGAAGGGCTTCCAACCAGGAAGACTCACAGGATCTGGGATCTGAGGCTGGGATTATGGTGCAACCTTTGGGTCCAACTCAGAAAAATGGGTCTTGAGAAGTTGGTTGGCCTGAATGTTGCATTACCATTGCCCACCTCTGTCCACTCTGGCCAAAGGCAATAGCCCTGCCCATAACTCCTGTTGCCTGAGGAACCACATTTTGTACCATGTGAGGCCAACCTCATGACTTCTGTTGATTAGACCCAGTGGGAGCCCATGCCTATGTCAGACGTGTTATGCTTCATGTGAGGTCACCCAAGGTGGTAGCTGGGCCTTGGGGTAAGGCTTCTAAAATCCAAGTTTCTTTACCTTTGCCTTATATATCTACTTCTCTTACCTCCCAACCTTTGCACATACTGTTCCCTGTGTGCAGAATGTATTTCCCCCCTTTCATATGGGTGACCCCCCTACACACACACACACACACACACACACACACACACACACACACACACACACACACACACACACACACACACACAAGTACCTATCCTTCGGGTCTCAAATAAAATGGGGCAATGACTGTAGTACCAGAAAGAGCTGAGATCCAATCTCAGTCCGGCCTCTTATTCTGGGATTTAAGCAAGTCATGCAACCTCACTGAGCCTCAGTTTATTCATCTATAAAAGGAGTATAATAAAATGAGTATAATATCTTGATGGGTTATTTGGAGAATTAAATTTTAAAAATGTATAGAATTTGGCATGGTGTGTGGAACAAAGAAAGAGCTCAGTAAATTACAACATTGAGGACAATGACTGGTGATGATGAAGATAGCAAAGATGATTGTGACATGCCACCTCTTCTGTAGAAGCCTTCCCTGGCTGAGTCTGGCAAAGATGTGTCTTCTGTACTCATGGTCCCTTAAGGACCCCCCATCATAACACTTATCACACTTCATCAGTAGACAGTAAACTCTTCATAGGTAGCAACTGTGTCTTATTCACCACTATAGCTCCAGCACGAAGCCTAGGGTTTAACATACACTGGGTGCTTGGGAGTCTACCCAAAGACTAGGCCTCTTGAAGCATTCTCCTTGTCGCTCATAGACTGTTAAGAAAATGCATTATGGAATCACATAGACCTGTGTATATACAGGCTATGTCACCTGTGCCAAATTACTTAACCTCTCTGAGCTTCATTTCTCTCACTTATAAGGTGGGGATTAATAGCAGTCCCTACTCTACTGGGTTGCTGTAAAGACTATGTGATGGAATAAATGTGAAAAGATTAGCCTATTCATTCATCAAATATTTATTGAGTACCAACTATGTGAAAGGAGATATTCTAGAAGCTGGGGAACAATACAGGGAAAGTTGCTGCCCTCATGGGGGAAGGCAGACCACAAGCAAAGAAAAATCCAAATAAGTGCATAATAAGTTAGAAGGAAATGGTATATGGTAAGGGGATAGAGTGGGGAGGGGGATGCTAATGTATATCATGCAATAAATATTTATCATTCTCAGTAATATACTAAGCTGAAAACAACCAAACCTTGGGACTCAAGAGAGTTTAGGTCCAGGGATCCTTCTCCAGCCATTCTGGCTCCTGCCTCTACAGCCAAAGTCTGCCCCCTCCTTATGAAGAAAGAGCAAAAGCCCACTTTTCCTGGCACCTGTAGTAATCCTTGGTGGAATGTATCTGAAAAGATGCAGGAGAAATTCTTAAAATATATTTCCCTCCAACCACAATATATTCCATATGCTTAGAAACTATCGGATGGGAGCCTGGTGCGTTCAGTTACCTCTGGTAAATGTTTCTCTCCCACACTGGGGAAATCCTTATCAGGGGGCTCTCCTACCTGACAGCTGGAAGGAATTTAGGAGAAAATGCAAAGTGCTATTGCAAAAGAGGAATCAAAACCGCAAGAGGACTTGAGAGCTTCTCTCAAAGTGGAAGGGTTTAAGGCTCAGGCTGCTTCACTTGGGGAAAATCAATTGCTGGGAGGGGGTGCTGAGAGACCCTCCCTCACAAGGACGCATGCTGCCACCTTGGGAAGTTCACTCGCCCCCTCTTGAGCTTCTATTTCCCCATTTGTAAAATGACCATGAGCTCTATATTAAAAGTTCTATTAATTGCAGAGGATCCATTTATGAATCTATGGCTTTTTATGTGAGTTCTTCATAGGGATCCTAGAGGAAACATCCTCTAAGCTGGTGGTGATGGCTGTAGCACTGAGCAGAAATAAAGGAGAGATGGGAGCTGGTCTCCAGTTGAGAAGGAATCTCTTTAAACTAGTGACATTCAGCCTTACTTGTACATTGGAATCACTTGAGGCGTATTGAAAGTGTTGAGGTCCCATTGTCCAGAGATGGTGAGCCCTGGGCACAAGGAAGTTTAAAAAAACAGCCCAGGTAATTCTGATGCTCAAACAAGGTGAGTTTCCAGGACTAGACTTATGATCTTGCTGAATTCAATTCTTGCCCTTCCCTTAGGCTTTGGGACTAACAATTAGATCTCTCCAACAGGGCAAATAAATAACATGCTTTGGAACATACTAATACCAGAGAATCTTGATTCTAGTACCAGCTCTGCCACTTAATTGTTGTGTAACATCTTGCAAGTTAACATTTGTATGCATGTTTCCTCATAGTAATGAGGAATGCAGGTGAACATCATAGCACCCACTTCATAGGTTTTGTGGAAGCTCATTGACACATGCATGTAAAGCCTTCAGCATGTGCCTGGCACATGGTCAGTGCACAGTGATACTGACAATAACTAATGATTATTGACAATGACCCTCTTGGGAATGAGCTCCAGGTGACTTAGAGCAGTGGTTCTTACACCTGAGTGTGCATCAGAATCACCAGGAAAGCTTGTTAAAACACAGATCGCTGGATCCCAGCCCTGGAGTTCCTGATTCACAGGCTCTTAGGTGGAACCTGGGAATTTGAATTTCTTTCTTTCTTTTTAAAAAATTTATCTTATCATTACACAATGTAAACATTTTTTGTGGCCCTTTGCTAATTTCTCCCTAACCCCTAGAATTTGCATTTCTAACAAGTTCCCCGGAGATGCTGATGCTGTTGGTCCAGGGAACCATACTTTGAGAATCACTATCTTAGAGGGAAAACCAAGAACAAAGTCCCTCACACAGAGTAGTTAATCTCCCTCTTCATCAGGTCCCTATCTCTTTGAGGTTCTAAGGGCAGGAGGCACATAAGTCAGGAACTTATATAACAGAAACTGAATTCTAAAATTGGGCAAAGCCTTAGAGATCTATTCCTCTCCTTTCATTTTGCACTTGAGGAGACCGAAGCCCAGAGAGGGAAAGACATTTGCTCCAGATCACACAGCAAGTCAGTAGCAAATCTAGTACAAGAATCAGTTCTGGTTCTTATCCTGTTATGGAGACTGCTCGGGGGAGAAAAAGAGGCTGTGAGCCCTCCGGGGTTGATCTGTTGTGGGCTGTGACCTCAGGGGCTGGGGTCTCAGCTCCATAGCTGGCCACTGCCAAACCTGGTCCTAGGGGACCCACCCACCTGGAGAAATGATCTGTGTGAGCATGCTACATGGTACGTGCTCTTGCGAACCCCATGACTGAAAATTAAAGCAACAGAATTGGTGATATTTCATGACTGAAAATTAAAGCAACAGAAAAGCAGTGATAACATCCAGTGTGATGCACATGTGGGCAGGTGGGCGCTCCCACACAGTGGCGGTGGGCGTGTCAACTGCTGGAACCCTTGTGGAGGGCAAATTGACAACAGGTATTTCAAAAGGGCATAGCATGTAGCCCAGCAATTCCATTTTCAGGAATTTACCCTAGGAAATAATTAAGAAAGCCTGCAAATAATTAAGTATATTTACATCAGCATGTTTATGAAGAAGAAAAAAATGGTAAATGTAAATATCTAGTAATAACCTGTATACTTACACCATAAAAAAATCCAATAACTGTACATTAGTAAATTAACACAGCCATGTGATCAGCTATTTTGCAGTGATTACGATAATGATCTGTATGTGTAATTATTAGCATGAAAGGACTTCAAAATATGTTGTTAAATTGTTAAAAAGCTAGTTGGTTACAAGCCTGTGGGTTCCTCATAATAACTCATTTTTAGAGTGATAGGTAAATAGAGATACTAATAGATAAATGGATGTAGGTAGATGGAGATAGGTGGATGGATGGATAAATAGATGATAGAAGATGGATAGGTAAAAGAGTCTGGAAGCATATGTTAACCAGATTGATCTCTGTCTAAAGGATTATAGCATCATGATCTGTTTTGGTAAGACCTATCATTCATATACACACAAGAAGCTGTGGGACCCCAGAAGAGGGGCATCACTATCTCCAGTGGATGAAATTAGGAAACGCTTCCCAGAGGAGGTTTATTCAAATATTGGCTGAGCACCTGAGAGATTAAGCAATTTCCTGAAGCCATAGAACCAGGATTTGAACCCAGGAAAGCCACATTCCAGTTCTCAGCCTCTTAACCACTTTACTAAATTGCCTCCTTGTGAAGGGCATCTTTAACCAGAAATGACACATTTGAATCTGGACTCCCCTTCACATAAAGCAAATCAACCTTGAACGCTGGTGCTATCCTCAGGCAGCTCAAGCACGTCTCCCTACTCACCGGCCTGTTCGTCTCTGTAAGCTGCTCTGATAACTCCACGCAACATTTGCCAGTCAGGAAATGCCCCTATAGGCACTGAGAAAATGGGTCCAGGGGCAGACTTGATTAGTCAATGCCTGCAGTGTCAAAGTATTCATTGCTCTGACCCTCACATGTCCCCTCAAAGCTTCTAGATCACCAATGTTGGGATAAACGAGGAAGCTGGAGCTTCATCCTGGAAGAGATCTCCCTCCACCCATACCTGCTAACGTTGGCACAGAGTCTCACGCCCCCTCTGCATGGCATATGTTGGCCTTTGCTGTGGGTGTGACACGGTGAGGAGGAATGTTCTGGACGCCAGAACCCTGTGTCTCTGAGCAAGGACATCCTGACAGGCCTAGTGGGCCAGCTCTTTCACCATGAAGTTCTGAGTCCAGAAATCACACACACAGTTCAGTGCAGCTGAAACAGAGCAGGTTTCTTTGTTCTGCTACTCTTCCTACTGACTATGGCTAACCTAAACCTGTTGCTTAATTCTTAATTTTTAAAGAAGCCCAAGTTGGAAAGAATTGACCTCTGAGACCAATAGGATACCCTAAAAAACAAAATTAAAATTAAAATAGCCTTTCTGTGGGCCTGGCCACATACAAAGTATATCAGAACCCATCATACACTAATTCTCCTGAAAGCCTCCTATTATTACTCCCATTTAGCAGATGAGAAAACTGAGGCAACAAAAGGTTAAATGTCACATAGGTGCAAGTGGCTGAACCATGATTTGAACCCTGAGCCTGCTCTCTTAACAATAACCCCATAATCCTTTTCATGCAGCTTTGCACAAGATGGACATGGAATTCCTATTGTCTTTTTTTTTTCTTTTTCTCTTTTTTTCTCTTTCAGAAGTTGAGCCCAAACTCATCTAGGGGCAGTATAGAAACAAGTTGGGTGCAGGCTCCACTATCAACCCCAGCATCTCCATGGCCATATGCTTTTGAGAAAGTCAACAGTCAAAAAAGCTCAGCCGATTCCTCCTCTGCAGGACTTCTCAGAGCCTTTACTACAGTCATACGCATTGTCAAGGGAGTGGAGAAGATGATGTGGGAAACAACTAATATTACTAATTTTTCCTTTTGCTTCAGGCTCTAAGGTGGCTTGGTGTGGCACTGTTAGTTATCCTATCTTTATTTCTTTAAGATTTTGATATTTTGCTTATCATGGATGTTTGCATTAGTTTTGAATTTTTAGAAAATATTTTATTAAAATATTAGTCATCTTGATTACTGAGATTTGGGGCACCCCTGTAGATTTTGTGCCCTAAGCAAGTACCTCACTCACTGTACTCTAGTGGAGGCCCTGTGAAGCATCTGAAACATACATAACCTTGGACATCTCACATCCCAGAGCATTTCAGGGGACTGTTATATAGAGCACACTTTGTGAAATCTGCATTATCATCATGCTCACATATGCCTAAAATAAGCAGAGCACCATGAGTTGCTTTTTAAGTATCCAAAAGAACGACTGGAGGGAGGAGATGAGTAAAGTTTTTAAAGGTTGGAGATAGAGTTTTGAAGCAATATTTATGACACTAAGGCATTTTCAGATGGAGCCCTAAGTATATAGATATCAGATGCTTCTCAGTTATCTAATGCCAGCATAATATTGTATAATAAATGGCCACAAAGCCTTAGTGGCTTATAAAAATAAACAATCATTGCTTGCAGGCATAGGGTGGGCAGCCTGGTGACTCTGTTAACCTTGGCTGGGACTGATCACATCCCTGGGGTTGGCTGGCTGTTGGCTGGGGCAACTGAGGTGGCTTGGTTTTATTCCACTTGTCTCTCATTCTCCAGCCGGCTAGCTTGGGCATATTGTCACGGTGATGGCGGGGGCAGGTGTGGAGAGAAAGAGAGAGAGAGAGTGAGAGAGGGGGAGAGAGAGAGAGAGAGGAAACACAAAAGGCCCCTTGATGCCAAGGCTCAGTACTGGCACACAGTCACTTCTGCCACATTCTTCAGACCTAAGCAGATCACATGGCCAGCCCAGCTTCAATGGGTGAGGAAATATACTCTGTGTCTTTAGTGAGGGAATCTTTAAAATCACATGGCAAAGGGCATGAAGACCGGAAAGGGTGAAGAAGTGGGGCAATTAACATACATTATCTCAGATAACAAGGTGGTTCGTCACATAGATTGTGCCACAAAAATTTCAAAGTAGGTGTTCAAGAACTAATTAGTTGACTCTTACACCCCTTGCCTCAATGAAGTATAGGTAAGGGCCAAAAGGTAGTGCACTCAGGAGGGTGTACTTATTTTTAGAGATTTTTACTAGAAGCTCTACCTCCCCCAAGGAGTAGGATGGAAATGATGCTGTTTATTCCAGGGCAAGAAAAAGGAACTTTAGGGAAACTGCCCAGAGAGCCTAATACGAGACTCTGCAGTGTAGGATAAATGGTGAACTTTTATTTGGCTCCCATGTGAGAAACAGGGAGAAGACAGAAACATATGGTTTTTCTGCTCAGCAGAAAGAGAAGTGGTTGCCTTAGGAAAGATCTTTACTTGCAGAGTGTACTGGAGCCAAGGACTTTGAGTATGTCCTGTGGGCCCAATATGGACAATGTGTGAGAGAGAGCTGGTATGGGTCACCTTCTGTCAATAGGGACACATGGAGAGGTGCACAGGCTCCAGCAGAGAGCTGCTAAGGCCACTGTGTGATTCCTGGGGGCTCCAGAAAGGTTAAGCACAATAGTGCCCAAGTGTGCTCTATCAGCTGAGGTCACAAGAGAGGCAGGCGAGGGGTGTCCAATGATGGAGCATCTCCAAAGAACCTACTTAAGTGCCCGTGAGAGGACAAGTCAGTCCAGAGGGCTTAGAGCCATCTTAGGGCAGTACCAGTA
This sequence comes from Cynocephalus volans, assembly GCF_027409185.1. Lineage (NCBI taxonomy): Eukaryota > Metazoa > Chordata > Mammalia > Dermoptera > Cynocephalidae > Cynocephalus > Cynocephalus volans. The sequence continues at coordinate 191,419,237 of NC_084461.1, forward strand.
AAGCAAGAACTTCCATGCTCCACTACTCTCTCCCCCGTCCCTGGTCCCCACCTGCTCAAACCCAGAAGCCCAAATTAGCCAAGTTGGGGCAGAAATGTGGAAAAAAGAAAAGGGAGGCCAATTAGCAGGTCTTACCTGGGAGAAGGGAGACATCTGAATTTTAAATCCAGTTTGAAGTATAACAAGATGGGACTGGGCATCCTAATTCCTGTAATGAGATTGTGTCTGGTGACATGAAGTGATCATAGAATCTTTTATTAACCAAGGAACAGGAAGGAAAAGCATGAGACTGCACCAGCTTTCACCTAGGAACAGTGGAGGAACTTCTTCCCCACTAACTACATTTCCCAGGGTAGTGGAAGACAAAAATACAGTTGCTTGATGACTGCCCATCCCCCACCACACACATTTTGGGTCCTGCTTGTTCCACGTGCCAGTTACATTCAAACAAAGTGAAGTGAACTTTTTGCTACCTCCTCACTGCATATGTGGCAAGGGAGAATCTTAGGCTTCTCTTATCTTGCTTCTTTGCATTGTTGGTTCTGAAACATTCCTTGAATAACACTGTACTTCCTCCACTGATTTCAGAAAGAACTTAGTGTGTGAAGGACGTGGAATGAAAAAGAGATTAAAGAAGACACCATTTAAATATGACTGCAGGTAAGATCAACCCTCTTGGGGGTGGCAGTGGTCAGTGGATAATTCAATTCAAGGAGAGACAAAGTGATTGAGTGAAAAAAACACAGGCTTTAGAGTCTGAACTTTTTTTCTCATCTGTATAATGGAAATTGGTAGTATCTTTCGGACAGGATAGTTAGGATTAAAGGGGAATATGTACATCAATCTTCTGTGCATAGTAGGTGCTCAATAAATGTTTATTTCTACACATTCCTTTTCTCCACTGGGAGCAGAGCTCTAATCCTACTTTCAGTGAAGAAATTTATTAAAATAGTTTCTGATTTCAATCCCAAATACCTTGAGGCCAAAGTCTGAGTGTGGGGAGTCAGATCTTTCAGGATTTATGTGGGGGGAGAGGATTGACCCTCACCAAGCAAGAATTCCAATCCATGCATCTTTTTCTCTCATTCACAGGGATTCCCAAAGTAATAGAAGAAACACATGGAGCTTATATGGAGTGCATTCTTCCTCTTGGGAAAAAAAAATAATAACTTACGGCTTTGATTTTCCAATGTCTCATTTCATTAGCATTGGGAACAGAAATATAAATGAATCAAAATTTATGAAGATGTTTGACTCCCCTGCTTGAAGGTTAAGCAGAGTATGACCCAGGCTGTGAACTCTATAGCTGTGCACATGACTTTCTACATCGCATGTACTTAAGTGTCGTAAAGCTCTTAAAAGATTATTAATCATTGCTACCCATCACTCACGTGCCACCCTACAGGAAGAAACTAGTTTCCTGGATGTGCCATACTCTCTCCTACCATGAGCCCCCACGTAGGCTGTTCCCTCTGCCTAAGACATCTTGTCCTTCCCAAACTCCTTTCTCATCCCCTCCGACTTCAGGTAACTTAGCCCGATTGTCACTGCTTCTCAGAAGCCTGCCAAGACCCCTTGGTCTAGGTTAAAACTATCATATTCTCCCATATCGCCCAGTACGTCTTCCAAAACACTTGGCACCCTTAACATCATTAAACTGTCAATTCTGTGCTCACTTGTAACATCCATAACAACAGGACCTATTCTGCCTGCATATGAAATTATGTATCCCCAGCACATAACAGAGTGTCACAAATTGTTGTTTAACTAGTATATATTTCTAGTCCCACCTATAGAAAAAATGAAACCCTGAGAGAAAGGGCCTTGATGGCTCCAAACCCAATAAGAGCAAAAATTCTTAATCATTTTAAAAATGAAGAAGGGGCAAAAAATATTTTTAGCAAAGAATGTTTTGACGGGTACCTCCTAAGTTTACGTTTTCTAAAACGTTGTCTCTTTGCCTGGATCAACTTTCACAGCTTCTCTGATTCTCACTCTAATATCCAAAGCAGGGAAAGGTCGTAATTCACAGGAGTGATATTTGCAGATTAAAATAAAAACAGCCACATTCTGCAAGTAACATTGACATTTGGCAAAACATCTCAGCCAGAAAAATATGTGAATGTCGGATGTTTCACAGGACATGGCCAGATTCCTTTTATTCTCCCAGAAATATAACAGGGCAGTGCACATTCTGGTTTGGATGTAGTCCCACTTTCTGGAGTACAGGAAAATACAATAAAAACCTGGATGATGATCTCATGGACTCTTCGATTTGTCAAGATGCATCTCTCCTAAGTGGTTTTTTTTTTTTTTTCCCTTAAAGCTTGAGATGCTTCCAAAACATTTATAAAAAACAGCAGGGCTCTTCAAAGTTGGGAGGCAATCACAGACCTCCAAGAAAGGGAGGGGAGTACAGTTGCTTTGCAACCTCCAGAAAGGAAGGGATTGGGGAAGGAGTGAGGGAAAGAAGCAGGTCTGAGCCATGCAGGGAAATTGGGAAGCTCAGCACACACTTATTCCTGGCATGACAAACTTTTCCTTTGGAATCACATTCTACTGAAGTTAACATTTGCTTTCGAACCTTATTAACCTAGCTGGTAATTAGGTCTGAAGTGTGAGTGCTGGCAAATGATACCTGACATTCAGACAGTGCATAAACCATTTTCTTCTCTAACCCTCTTTTTTTTCTCTTTCTACACATGTTCAAGAGAATATACTTTTAGCTACAAAAAAAGAAAATTTTAAAATATTGCCTATTATCTTATGGCCCCAAAATAACTTCTGTTAACATTTTAATATATGTCTTCTCTGTCACATCTAAATGTGTGTATATACACATTTATATTAATATTAAATGTGTGATACACATTTATAAATATGTATATACACATTTATACTTATTTTTACAAAAATTAGATAATTCGACAGGTACTGTTTTGCCAAATGACTTGTATGTTATATTCTGTCTAGATCAATAGACAGACCTATGTTCTGAATCTGCTTTTTACTCCCTGTGTAAATTTGAAGACTTCATTTAAACACTCTGAGCTTTAGTTTTCCCTCTGTACAATGGGGATCAAAGTAGTACCTACCTCATAAGGTTGTCTGAGGATGAACTAACATAATACCAGGCAAATGCTAACCAGATAGTGAACACTATATATGTGTGTATGTGTTTCCATATAATTAAGCGGTCTTCTTTCACACCATTTAAAAAATTCTACATAAAATTTAATTGTATAGACAGATGATATAATTAATCATTCCTTTCTGCCACACAGATTCATTTGAAACATTTTCAAAGTTCTTTGATATATTTATTCTCATTTTATTCTTGCATTTTTATTGAATTGGTATTTGTAACGTGGGTAATAAAAACAGCAAATATTCTATTGTAAGAATGGACAAGTGTTTTTCTTAAAGGGCCAGATAATAAATGTTTTTGGCTTTTCTGGCCATAGGGTCTCTGCTCCAACTATTCAACTCTGCCAAGCCTATACGAAATTGGCCACAGACAATACATAAACAAATGGGTACAGTGTGTTCTAATAAAACCTTATTTACAAAAATAGGTGGTGGGCAAATGTGGTTCATGAGCTATAGTTGGCTAATCTCTGCATACTGAATGTCAGGCACTGTTCCAGAAGAGTCACCTGGAGAAACTTATTTATTCTTACAACAACCCTAGAGGGGTAGGTATGAGCATTATTGCTATTTTACAGATGAGAAGACTCTCCAGAATGGCAAAGCAGATATATGGTAGGATGAGAGCTCACATTCACCTCTCTCAATCCCCAAGTCCTGCCTGTTCCTTTTGTACTCTGCTCCCTGCCTCTTGAACCCTTTCTCCAAATTAAATCCCACCATCAATTCTTCAGTAGCCTCAGAGATGCTCACATTTTTGGTTCATAAGTACAGCAGCAGGGTAGGAGGCAGGGGAGAGAGAAGTGGTGGACTAATGGGTACAAAACTATGCTATCTACCCTAAGTGAATCATTGTGCAGCATATGCATGTATTGAAACAACACACTGTACCCCCCAAATATGCACAAGTAAAAGTTAAAATATTTTGAATAGAATAAATTAAAATAAAAAATAAAAGAACAGTAGAAGTAACAGACAAGTCCTCTGACTCCCTCTTTCCAGGGCAATTTTGCACAAGGTTTAAAAGTGTCTCCAGGAGGGGTGGCTGGAAGAATGACAAGCCATTTCTATGTTTTTAATCTCTTCATTATCCATTCCAGCAACAAATTCCAAGCATGATCCTGCCCCAGACCCGATCATATCAACATTTTTGCTTTTCGGAGAAGCTCTGGTCTCAGAGATCAAGGTTAGAGGCACAGCCCCTGAGGAACCAGCAGAGAACTTCCAGAAAGATTCATTCATTTCCAGTAGGAACATGCAGAAACTCCGACTCACACACCCACCTTTTTGCTCTTACCAACAGACTGAGCACTTGTCTGCAGTCGAGGAGTAGAGCACCGTGAGCCTTCTTAATTTATTGCCCAAAAAGGCAGGGTTAGAACATCAGGGAGGATTTCTTGCATGTAGCCGATCTGAGAGTTTCAAAGTTCTAAGGAAGGGTCAAGCGACAGCTACAGGACATTTTCCAAAATGCAACACCAATGTGTTTCTGTCCTGGAAGGGAAAGAGGGACCACAGAATGGCTGCTTGTCTTTAGCCGGTTTGTCTAACTTATGACAGAAAGGGACTCCAAAGTGTAGATGTCACAATTAAATCATGTCTGGATGAGGAAACTAATCAGGGAAAAATGGGTCTAACCTTTAGTCTTTTATAACTATTCAATTAAGTGGCCTTTTAAAAGTCAGACATAAATCTTGGGGCCAAGCATCTATGAAGGTCTTCCCCCTTTTTCCCTCTCTTAAGTTTACATATTGGTGAACATCTTTAATTTTATGTGTAAATACCAAAATATCTGTGTGAATGCATGATGCACAAGCCTATTGAGTAACAGAAATTTTATAGTGCAAACCAAATAATATTTCTGATTTGACCTAACATTTTGCAAAAAAAAAGGAGAGCAAAGAAAAAAGTGTTTTTGTGGTCAAATGAGATTAAGAAATTGGATTGTATTGAGATTGGATTTACCCTTCCTGGAAACAAAGCATGTTAGCATATTAAAGGCTCTGAGAAATTCTGCAGAAAAAGATTCTATTGCCGTTTGTTTAACCCAGCATTTTCCACTGAATACGCACATGGTGAAGAGTAGCATCCCACAAAACCGGTTCAGCAGAACACACATTAGGAAATCCCATTTTAGAGCAATGTTCTCTTTGATTTGTAAAAAGAAGTAGCCATCATCAGGAAGTACTTGGTCATCTCAAAGGTGGAGAGAAATTTTCTTACTGATCCAGTTCCCAGCCTTGGTTGGTTGGCTCCAATGATTCCTGGAGTCTCACGTTTGCAGGAAGCCTGTCAAGAACTTGGAATGGAGCAAGACCAACTGGGTCAGAGGAGAGAAGCATTGCTCCAGTTTCAGCATGAGCTAAAAACTCATTCACCTAGAATCATGTTTTGGCCATTTTTTTATGCAACCTCAAACTATCTGGAACCAACCCAGAAACACAGAAGTTAGTCTGAATCATACTGATAAGTGTGTTGCAAGCTCTTCCCAGAGCCTAGAGGAAGAAGAGAACCAAAGACCTTTTCTTACATTGTTTACTGTTGAATTCTAGTGTGTGGCACAAAAGAGACACTGGACAAATACCTGTTGAAGGAAAAGATGTTCTCCCCAATGTCAGTGTGCCTGTCTTAGCAGAAGGGACTTTGTGATGCAACAAGGAAGACATCGATATTAAGAAAAGGGCACCAGAAATCAATACACTCTAGTCTGGTGCCATTCAGTATTGGGGCAGGTGGTACCCTGCCATTGGCCACTGGGGACTCCAAAATATAGAGCTCAGGGTAATAATCGATATTTGCAATGAGGCATCAATAAAAGTGAAACTAGTTAAGAAAGCAGGGAATACATGCCATGTTTTAGGATTTTGCCTTTAAAAAGCATGTTATCTAGGCAAAAAATGATTTTCTCAGAATTTCTAGCTCTGAGGGAGATGAAATAGCATTGGGTGAGCACCCTCGATGCTTCAGACAAAGCGCCCACACATCGTTTCAGTCAGAACTCACAATGATACTTAGAGTGAGGAACTGTTTTGCCAGTTGAGGAGCTGACACTCAGTGAAGTTCCCCTGCCAGAGCCACCTACCTGGGAAAGCATAGAGCCAGGATTTAATCTGCATTGGACTTATCCCAGAATTGATTTTCTTTCCATTACCCCATGTTGCTCTTGGCATAAAAATTTCATACTATAAAAAGACAGCTTGATGACTTCAGAAAGGGAAGACTTACAGAGTCTTAGTTATCCATTGCTGTGTAACAAATAATCGTGCAAACTAGAGGATAAATCTATCTCACAGTTTCAGTAGGTCAGGAATCTGGGCACAGCTCGGTGGGGTACCTTGGGTTCAGGGTCTTTCGTAAAGCTTCAAGGCCAGGGCTGTAGTCTTCTCAAAGCTCACACAAGGCAGGATCTACTTCCAAGCTCACTCGTATTGCTGTTAGTGGGCTTCAGTCCTCTGTGGCTGTTGGCTGGAGACATCACTCCTCTGCCATGTGAGCCTCACCATAGGGCAGTGCACAACATGACAGCTGGTTTCTCTCCCCATGAACAAGGGAGAGTGCAGGAGGAAGCTTGTACCCAAGACAAAGCCAGCCTTTTTGTAACCTGTCTCAAACCTGACAATGCATCACCTCTGCCAAATTCTGTTCACCAGAAGCAGATCACTAAATCTAACCTGTGCTCAAAGTCAAGAATGTCAGGAAGTGGGGATCACTGGGTCATCTTTGAGGCTGGCTACCACATAAAGGAAAATAATTTGAAGTTGAAATCAATCCAAAGGGTTGGATTAAAAATGAACTTAATATGCTTGCAGTCATAAGAAATGTAAAAATAGTTCAAGTTCATCCACAGGCCAGAAGGCCCTGCAGCCATTGAAATCATGTCTTCTAAGATTTTTGAATGATCTGGAGAAGTGCTCAGGACATACTAAAAAATAAAACTCTTGGGGGTGGGGACATGAGGGGAGGCTGGGAGGATATGGAAGAGAAAACATCAAAATATAAATCCATGGGAATTTGTATTTTCTTCTTTATAATTTTCTCAATTTTTACAATGACGATGCACTTCTTGAATAATAAAAATCAATACCTCTGATTAATTTTAAAAAATAAGTAAAGTGAAAAAAAAAACTGATCATTCTTTCTTGCTATCCAAGTAGAATGAAATACAGGGGTTTACAGTTACTGAATTTAAAAGTAATTTGAGTGCAATCCTCCCACCAATGCCAGCTCAAGAAGCACAATTTTTCTGTAGGGGGAGAGGACACAGGATTGGGCTCTTGATTCTCTCTCCACAGGAGAAGCACAGAAGTGCAATTAATAGTCTCTGCCCCGGGACCAACTAAATTGCATCTGCTCCCACCCTCTTTGAGCATCAATCCATTCTTTTCCCTCTGAGTGGCAAACTCCAGCAGGCGTTTGAAGTCCTACATTCATGAAGTTTCTCTGCTCTCCATCCATGTCTGTTCCACTCACGCATGCTGCTGAGCTAGAGAGACAAATGACACAGAAATGCATTTCTTTCCCTGTACAGAGAAAAGAATCACTAACTCTGAAATCTCCTGATTTTTATCATCTAACAATCAAAGATATTTTAATTGTTTCTTTCTTACAGTTACTGCATAGCTCCAGGAGGTCACAAAAACTGATCATTTTAAATGAGAGAGAGTATGAGCCAAAGTGGATAATATCATGACCGCATCGCCGGGAGGGTTTCTAGAGCCCTGACTGAGAATCGAGATTATTTTCTGGAAAGCTCTTTGGAGGTGGACAGCCAGCTTGTAACTAATTAGTATGATTAAAGTGCCTACTATTCGTCTATCACTGAGGGGGAGTTTTGAAAGAAAGGCAAACTGTGCCAAATTTGTAACAATCCAAAACAACATCTCACACTTGGCCAAAGGGCATGAGCTAGTTGACCATGAGCTAAAGTAATGATAGACAATCAGACACACACACAGACAGACGCAAGCATGCACATGTCATTCATTCAGAAACATATACTATATTTTGAAAAATGATCAAACTCACCAGGAATCAAAGATCCCCTAATTAAAACAACTATAAAACTAGCAATAATTTTTTTTAAAGAGAGTATTAAGTAATGGTGACATTGTGGAGAGTCTGTCACAATTAATTTTCTGTTGGTTAGAATGTAAAGTGATAAACCTTTCTGAAAAGCAATTTGGCAATGACCTTCAAGAGTCTTAAAATGTTCATTTTGTACTTCCGTAAGAAAAAATGTCAGCAGCAAACACTGCCAAACGTTAAAAATGATTAGCTACCGGTAGCTGGGTTACAAATGGAGTTTTAGTTTCAACTTCATATTTTCTCTGTTTTTACCTAATACAATACATCAAAAAGAAATTTCTTTTGCAATCGGAGCTAAAACAACAAATGTATGATAGATAAATAGCTATGCTCATAGGCGTTCACCATTCCAAGGAGATAATCTGGAATATGAAGACAACTTTATGCATAAAGGTGTTCATCTCTGCCCCACTTATCAAAATAATTAAACCTATACGTTTCATTGAAATGGAACATTATGCAATCATTTAAAAAGACAATGTCATGAACTTTTTAATGACATGAAAAACACCTATGGTATAATGCTAAATCAAAAATCAAGGCACAGAATTATATACAGAATTATGTGAAAAAATATGTGTCCACACAGAAAAAGAAAGAAGGCAATGTGGAATAGTACTAACTGAGGTTATCTCTAAATAGCTGATTTTTAATTTTCTTTATGCTTTTCTTTGTATTTTTAGATTTTCTACAGTGAGCATAAATTCAGGGGAAAATACCTTCAATTTTGCAACTTATAATTGAAGTTTTATCTAACAGGGAGGAGAAAATGTCTTTGCAGGATAAAATTAACTATGCTGCAGCATTATTGCACCCCCAAGCATCACATTGTGATCAGCCTGAGAAAAGAGAGGTGGGCTGGAATTCTTTGAAGCTTAGCTCATTGTATTTCCAGATAAATAGAGGGTAGGATACCTTATTTAGTAAATAAAACTATAAGAGCTCCATTTAATTTGAATTTCAGATTCACAGTGAATATAGTGAATACTGTTTTAGTATAAGTATGTCTTGTGCAACAGCTGGGATAGGCTCACACTAAAAAAGAAATCTGTGGTTTATTTAAAATTTAAATTTGACCGTGCATCCTGTACCTTATTACCTGGCAACCCTATGGGGGTGCGCACATGCCAACTGTTCTGGGAATACAAAATTTCAGGTGCATACTTAGGGTTCTCCTTGACTGGATTTGATTGTCTCCTGTTTTTCACATCACAAAGGTAGATATAGGCTGGACTCCATCGGTCGCGTATGTAGCTCCACACGGGAAAGCGGTGTTCCTTTTGTGATTTGGGATCTTAAACCACGTCTTGTAATTCAGTCCATAAACATTGTGGACTGTGTGCTGGACACAGTGATTGGGGCTTAGGTGGGGCATGATAGTAGCACCTAGGACAGTTGGTGTGTTTAGGTAAATTTGACCACTTCGGGGTGTAGTTGACTTTCCAGTACATGTTTGTGCCCCACATCATGTCAGGGGGCTCCCACTGCCCCATTCTTTCACATACAGTCAGAAAGGGGAGAGAGGGGCCAGAGCATGGACTTCTCCTCCTGACTACACACACCGCAGTTTTGTTTCCACCATCCTGCCTATATCTTTGCTGGGCCTTCCACCCTTAAGGTCTCGCCATCTCTTCTCCAACCTACGGGGATCTTTGCACACCAAAGTGATATCTTTCTAACTCCCAAGTCACATACATCCAACCACATAGACTATCATGACTAATATTGAATGCCATTTCTTGAACAACATCTCTTCCAGGTACTCCACTAGAGGCTTTATACACACTATTGCAAACCTTCAAAGAAACCCTGCAGTTGAATCCCATCCATTCTACAGGTAAGAGAATTGAAGCAGAGATGTAAATGGAATCATTGGGTTGTGCAAATTAGTTGAGATAATCTGTAGAAAGCCTCAAATGATGCTTAGCACATAGTAAGTACTCGAATGGGGTAGTGATTTTTTCAAGAGGCAGAAATCTAGAGATGAAGATAAAGGGCAAACAGAACACATAATAATAATAACAATTAAATTTATTGGCAAGAGGTATCAGGCCCTGTGCAGAGCATTTCACAGATGTTGTTCCATTTAATTGCCTACCACTCTTTAAGCAGTGTTAGTTTTCCCATTTTACAGATAAGGAAACTAGGCACACAGCCATTAAGGGCCGGAGCCATCATTTATGGGGCTGGAGTGGAAGTAAGATTCAGGACTCTGGACTTAGACGTATGGAGAAAGTTAGAAGGGAGGTGCAGGACACCATATCAAATGTCATCAGTATCACATCTTTACTTTGAGTATGTCTTGCACTCAGAACTGGGCACTGTCTCTTCTATGATGCCTGGTACCAGGTCCTCTGAGGTCACATGGTCTGAGGCCAGGGGGACTGGATGCTAAGCAATAGTCCTAGCCTGACAAGAGCAGGGGGGCAGGGAGGGACATCTTAGTATGGCTGTCATGAAGCTCCTGGTCAAGGACAGGCTCCCAGCTAGCCCACGACCCATCTACAAAGTGAAACGGATTAGCGGCTCACTTTCAATCAGTCTGAATTACGAGCTCAGCGATTTGTGGGACATTTACATGAACCAGAAGATGTGTTATCTGATGAAAATTGCTTAATTTAATATCCTGGCTTGACAGGCAAAGAACTGTACTTCTCTGGGAGAATCTGCCAGAGTGGATGATGTTTTTTTTAAAAGTCCCTGGACATGTTTAAGAAAAGCAACTGCTATCCTCTCCTTACCCATCAAGGAACAAAGAACAGTTCTGGAGTCCAGCGGGCAATCTGCCATCAGATTGTGGGCCCAGGGAGGCCTCAGAATATCCATTTTCATCGAATGACACCAAGACAGTGGCACCGACCTATACCCTGGGATATGAGAGACCTGGTTTTAAGCTGTTTGAGAGAAAGCCACTCAAGCACAGCTCTTCTGGGCTAGAAGCCTGGCTGCTCGTGAGTTACAATTCACTGAAGAGTTAACATTTTTTTTAAAATATAAAAATAGAGGCTACCACAAGTGTACTGTGTTTTCATAAGCTTTTCATTCATTAATTCAACATGAAGCTACTAAGGATTTAACACATGTTTCTTAAACATTAGCATGCATCCGAATCAGCTGGGGGGGCTTGTTAAATTGCAGATTGCTAGCCCCCCTCCCCACCCAGTGTTTCTGACTCAGCAGGTTTGGGGTGGGACCTAAGAATGTACATTTCTAACAATTTCCCAAGTGGGTGCTGCAGCTGGTGTGGGTTCCTATGCCAGTCACAGCACCAGGCTCATCGCAAACAATGTCACCTTGGTCCTCCTTGTCCCATAAGTTCTATACAAGACTGGCTGAAAGCCTTCATTCTATGCTTTATAGTATCCAAAGCTCTACCCAGGATGTCCGTGATTGAAGATTGCCGCCCTTCACCTTAAATGTCAGCATTTGTTTAAACTGTTTTGTTTGTAGATCACTGCATTTCTTTTTCACACTGTCCACCCACATGTGAATTCAGCCCTTTTATTTCAAATTAAGCCAAAAGATAAAAAGGAAAACAGTCTCCTAAGATTCATGGCTATGTTGAAGATTTTACTTTAGACAAAACCATCAAGGGGGTTTACATTGCAAAAATATAAAAACAATTCAAATTAATAACAGACATCCCTGTTGTCAGAAGTGTGGCCATCCCATCCAGGGAATCTGTTCACTGGCCCCTCACAGCATGTGACAGCCTGTCCTCATGGCTTTTCCCAGCTCTTCACCTCTCTGTTTTCTCTCCTGTCATTTTTTCATTCCTACCCCACCCCACCTGTATGTGCCATCTCCTGAAGCTTCACATTCTCCATACTCCATTTCACAGAGCAATTCCATTCTCTCTGGCTCCACTCCCAAATTCAGCTCTAGGTCCATTTTTGCATATGCAAACCTGTGGCCATGCTGAGCAAGCCAAAGGGCCTGTAAGCCTTTAGTAGGAAGGCTGCATACAGTACATGCCATTCCCCTCCTGCAAGTGCGGAGACATGAATGGTGTGGGTCTGTGCCAGATTGGCCCTGTTAGTCTAACAGAAAAGATGATACACTTCACACCATTATACCATTAGTGTGCGTGGTCAAGTACTATAACTTAAATAAATATTAAGTGTTCTGAAATGAAGGCCCAAAGGCAGGAACTACAGTTCTAGCTACAGAAACCATGGAAAGTTCCCTAGAGGAGGCAATATTGAAGCTGAGTTTTAAAAGATAATAGAATTCACCATTAGCATAAAGGTGAAAGGGTAATCCTGGAAGAGGGAACAGCATGAAGAGAAAGACACAAAGTTGTTAGATTTGCTCTAATCACTCTCTTTAAGGAAATCTCCATGGCCCAATTTCTTCTCCAGATTGGTCACCTTCTGCCGTGGGTGATAAGAACCAGTTTTAAGCCTTTTGTTGCAAATCTTGTCAATAGGGTTCAGTATCTTTCTTTAGAATGTGTGAGCACCCAACAACCATTATTATCCTCAGCATTGAAGTTTGGCTCTAATTCCAAGACAGAAAAGGCCTTTTATTTATAATTCCATTACACTGGTAAGCAATTATGGAGCACTTGCTATTCAAGAATCTGTGCATGCTGAGCATGTGCAAAAGAAACATTGGATATCCAACAGCTATACTTGGAGGGTCTTAAACATAATGCAGGGACAAGGTGTCTCAAGTCTTCATCACCAGTGAGTACCATGTGCAGCCATGTGGTCTTCACTTAAACACGATGCTGCATTGCACTGCCATCTGTATTGTGGAGAGAGGCTGTGTTTGGAGATGGATGGCGGGGGAGGGGGGTGACTGCAGGGAATGATGAAATGTTTGAGTATTTACCAGAGACTCTTTTGATTGCACATAACAGAACGCTTTCCCCCCAACTATCCAAGAGGAAATCAGGTATTGATGGATCAAAGTGACCAGAAATAGTGACAATCTGGACTCCAGTTCTCTTTATCTCTAGCTTCTGATTTTCTCTATTTTAATTTCATTTTCAGAGGGGTTCATTCTTTTGATTATTCAAAATGTTCATGTGTATCTCTTAGCAATCTCAGCAGAAAAGAGACTCTTTTTTCCCCCAGTAGTTCCATCAAAAGTCCCTGGACTAATAGTCCAAGGCAAGGATTGTTCCAGCTGGGATTATGTAGCCACCTCTGAAGCCAGTCTCCATGGCCGGGGATGCTGGTTCTCAGTAGTGAAATCTAGGACACACACCTGACCACTGCAGGAGACAGAGGTTGGACCCAGGCTCATCAGAACCACCAAGTCTGAAAGGAGGGAAGTCCACAAAGGAAAGGACATCAGACAGGCAGAACCAGTAGATAGCCACTTGATTGTATAAAAATGTGAATTTTTAAATCAAGTGTGATGTTACCATTAGTTCCACAATGAATTATAATAGGGGTCACTCCCAGCAAAGTCCACGAAACGCAGTTTGGGGTAGTGGTTAGGAAAATGGACTCTAGCCTCAGAGTCCTTGGTTCATGTCCCAGCTCCCGCACCTAGTACCTGAGCTACCTTTGGTAAACAGGCATCACAGTAGTGACTACCTCATCAAATTTTAGTAAGGATTAGATGAGTAAACTTAAGAACTTAGAAGTGTACCTGAGATGTTTTAAGTTTTACTTATTGAAATTGCATATGCAATTTTATGTATTTGTGTACGTGTATTTTTTTTCCTGGTCAAAGGGTCTATATGCCTTTTACCAGATTTTCGAAGGGATTTGTGATGAAAAAAGAAAATCCCTTCTCTCTGGAGACAATGTTATCCTTATTTGAACCTACACTGATCATGTGAATGAGGGCTTGTTTGCACACTGGTGGTCGCAAGCAGGCATTATTTCTCTCACAGTTTTTGTGGGCTAATGAAATATCAGGGCTTATTTGCAAGGCAGCCTTACAGACAGATCCAAGATTTAACACAAGCCTGTAGGTATTTCTCAGGGCTGTCTGGGCACCCATTTCACTTCCATCTTCTCAGGTTAGTGAACATAAGATTGGTGTGTTGGATGAATCTTCATTTCCAAGGCTTAAACAACAGTCTGGCTGCAGACCTCTGAAGAAATAGCTCTGCGGGCCATCAATCACTTTGTCAGATTCCTGGGAATTTGAAGCACCAGCGCATATTTTGTGGTAGCCCACATTTGAGATCAGACTGTGTAGGCGCACAGCTAAACAGGTCTTCAATTTCAATTAGACACTCTGTCCAGATAACTCGGGGAGAAGGAGAGAGAAGGGGACTATTAGGTGGGCATGCGGAGGGGTGGTTGATAGAATCACAGGGTCTCTGAAATCTCTCCCACTGCCCTTTGCCCTTCCATCCCTGCCTCCTCCATCTCTTCTGATTTCCTCCCCCAACAACCACAGACAACCCACAACCACCACATAGTGAAGAGGCTCATTGACGAGCCCTGGAGTGAAGAGAACACTGGATCACAGGGACCTAAGCAGGAAACATCAGGGAAGGGCAGCCTGAGAGCTCACTCTGTGCTGCTTCCAACACAGGGATTTTCCAAGAATTATTAAAAAAACACTTTGGGCCTTATTGGTCTGTGAGATAGAGTAGATTGTTGGACCCAATTCTTTCCTCCCTCCCAGAATTAGAATTATACAGCTACGCCCTGTGCCATGGGATTTTGCAAGTTTCTGCTGTCTTCCCAGTGTCTGGCATATAGTAGGTGCACATTAAGTATGTGCCGGATTTGAATGCAAGCCTTATAAACGAGGAAATAGAGACTCTATATAGTATCACTTATTTGGATTCACATAGCTAGTAAACAGAGACGAATCCAGGTCTGTCTGATTTCAAAGCCTGTGATCTCCCCAATATGCCAGATGGCCTCTTATTGAAGCATATATGTTATCAGAGTTCTGTCTCCAGGCCAAGAGCCAACAAAGAAGTTGGGGGTGGAGGTGGAGTGGAAGTGGAGATAATCCACGAGGATACAGAAAAAAAGATATTAAAACTGGTAGATCACCTCATCTTTTACAATGTCTATGTATTTCCGTATGTGTTTTATAATGTACAAAGGATATTACTACAGTAGTGCATATACCACTCAAAGATTTCTTAATCATAGGGTGCATGATCAAAAAGGTATAAATATCCATCAATAATAGAATGGATAAATAAATATAATCTATTTATATAATAAAATACCATGGAAATGAATAGATACTTTCACACTTAATGACACGGGTAAATCTCAAACATAATGTCAAGTGAGAAAGGCCAGACATAAAATAGTATGTGCTCTATGATTCCATTTATATAAAATACAAAACCAGGCCAAATTAAATTCTGGTGTTAGAAGTTGGGATAATGGTTATCTTTGGGTAGGAAGGTGGAAGGGGACAGTGGGGGAGCATCTGAGGAGGTGGCAAAGTTTTATTTCATACGTGGGTATGTCCACCTCGTGATAGATCATTGAGCTGTACCTCTGTGCTATGTGAACTTTTCTATTGTATGTTATTCATCAGTAAATGTGGATGCAGTGGATGAAGGTGCTGCAGTGTCTCAGCTACTCCTCCCACTGAGCAATGGGGCCTAATTCCTGTCCCCTTGAATCTGGGTTTGCTTCGTGTGTCACTTTGGGTCCCCTGAGAAACAGATGGTGATGGAGTTAAGAATACAAGAAGTTTATTGGGCAAAACCAAGCAGCCCTGAAAAATGCAGAGAAATGGAGTAGAACTGAACAGGGATAGGCTTACACTCCAATGCATCCCAAAGTCTTGGGCAACTCAATGTGGAGTTCCAGAGCAATGATTACCCATTAGAGGAGCCCTTCACTGGGCAGAAATGGCCAGGTCCTAGTACCCCTGTCGCACTCAGTCTTTGGCTAGAGGCTCCCTTGGCTGAAATGCTGTAGTGGCTCCTACAGATGCTGCAGTTGGAGGCCACAGTGGGAAGCATTGTACCCAGCCGAATGGCGAGTTCTTCCTTGAAGGGTATTCCAAATGGCATGCCTCCATGGTAGCCACACATGGGGCCTTGGCTGACATTCTGGGAATTCCAAGGTTAGGTCATAAGAAACCTTGTAGTTTTTGCCTGGGCCTCTTGGACCAGGGGCTCTTAGAAACTCAGATCACTCAAGAAGTCTGGCTACCCTGATAATGCCATGCTGGGAAGATGCCCAAGCTAGCCAGGTGGAGGGGCACATGAAGAGAAAGAGATCCACGGGCAGCCCCAACTGTTCCAGACATCCTAACCTAGACATGCAAATGAAGAAGACATCTTGGAATTTTGGGCCCCGATAGGCACCATATGAAGAAGAAATGAGAAACCTAGCTGACTGCCAGCACCAGGGCCCCAGACATATGGCTCTGCACAAGCTGTCCCACCCATCAGCTGTTTGCACCCCCTCAGTTGAGGCCCCATTCATTGCGAAGCTTGGGTGAACTACCTAACTCTGCCATGGCCGAATTTCTGACCTACAAAATCATGACTGTAAGAAAATGGTTGTTGTACTTGATGAAGCTTGGGGTTGGCGGGGGGGAGGGGGTGGAATAGTTTTTAATGCAGCAATAGATAACTGAAACCATTTGTTTAAAAGAAAAGTTGGGAGACCATGTCAGTTTAAGCCACATGGGTATGTAATTGGAGGGAGGGATAGCAGTCTCATTAGCTAATCAGAACATCTAGTGCATTAGATTTTGAAAGAATGCTCACGATTATGAATAATAGCACACAACATAAGTTCTGCTGTTTGCCAGCTGTGTGGCCTTGAGCATGTGGCTTCACTTCTCTGGGCTTCAGTGAACTCATTAATAAAATGGAAAAAATCATGGGCTTAAATGAGACAAATCATCTCAAGCACTCAGCATGCTGCTTGGCATGCAGAGAATGCTCAACAAACATTAGTTATTTTCAGCACCATCATCATGACCTCAGTTTTCCCATCTGATGAAAGAAACTAATAATGCCTGTCCCACCTACCTGTCAGAGTGGAAAGGATCAAATAGGATTCAGAGAGGTTGGGAGAACACAGTCAACCAACAACAGAGCCTATGCTTCCAACTCAGAATGTCAAGCTCTTTCCATTCATTCTTCACCCTTGAAGGTATTGCCCTGGGTCCTGTCCAAGAGGAGAGATTTGCACTGAGCCCCAGACTTAAGAAAGCAAAGGACAAATTGATTTTCCATAGGATCTTCACAGCTGGCACATTTTCCCAAGCTGATCCAGAGTCTTGGTTGGTGGAAACCTGCATCCCAGTCTCCCCGAGACTGATCACCCATCAGGACCTATTAGCTCACCCTCATCCAGAGCTAGTGTGTGTGACTTCAAGCCGGAGTGTTGATCAGAACCATATCCTTACATGCCAGAGCCACAGAGCTGGGCTGGAAGGCCTCCAGGCACAAGCTTTTCTGGCCAGATCACCCGTTCTTTAATCCTGAGCATACTCTCCAATGTGGCTTGTGGTACTTTCAGACCCCCTCCTCTGGAGCTCTGGCTGTTGAGATCTACATGGGGGAAGGAAAAAGAAAAAAAAAAAAAGCTGCATAAGAAGTACTTGTAGACACTGTACTCCATATTTCCAAACTGTTTTCTAACCCTTCTTGTTGGTCTCCCTACTCAGGGAGACTCAGTTATTACTTATTTTGAGAAGTGTCTTAGTTTATCTGCCCAGCAGGAAGAAATGGGATTTGAAATGGCTGTCCATAGATCATCACATGGACTATAGGTTGGCAACACTTCGCTCCCACCCCTTGCATCTATAATTTGCAGAGTGGGGATGAAAGGATAGTTCTCGTTGTCAGTGGTGTGGAACGAATAAGATTCTTAATTAATGAAGCCGTTACTCATGGGGCCAGGGACCAGGCCCTGTGCCAGGTTTCTCACACCTGCTGTCTTCCTTAATCCTCACAACCGTGCTGTGATATGGCAACTCTTTTCCATTTTACAGATTCCCATTTTACAGATGAGGAAGCTTTAAGTTCAGAGAGAGGAAATGACTTACCCACAGCCACGCACGTAACTGGCAGAGTCTGAATTTGAATACAGGTCTCTTACCCCAAAGTGGCAAGTTAAACACCCTACTGAAAGTTCTATATTTCTAGCTACAATCTGGGCCGCCTAAACTGAAAAAGAGTTTTGTTTCACTACAAAGTAGAAGAAACTGATGGATAAAGTTTCATGCCAAAGGGTTGGTCTTTCTAGAACAAGTCAATGTTAGTTTATGGTGACCCCGGAGCAGCATATTTAAAACTGGAACCAATCCCAAATGGCAGTTATGCAGTAATTGTGAATTCTCTGAAAACATGGATGCCTTTATCCTCCTCTTGTATCCAGGCTCCTTTGCAATGTGATTTTTCAGCTCCTCCCATGAAAATGCAGAACCTATTCTTTAGCTCTTGAATGGGAACTGGACTTGTGGCTTGCTTTAACTAACAGAATATGGTGGAAATGATGCTCTGACTGGTCTGAGCTGAGCCCTCTAGATGCCTTGCAGCTTCCTCTTTTTCTCTTTGAAACCTGCCCAGCCTCTATGGGAACAAGCCTAGGCGAGCCGGCTGGAGGACAGATTACACGGAACATAGAGACGCCAGCTGGGACTCTCTAAGACCAGCCAGCCCCCAGCCAACCTGCAGCTAGCCACAGATGCATGAGTGAGCCTTTATTAGTCCATTTCTGTTGCTTATTACAGAATACTGGAAACTTGGTAATTTATAAAGAAATGAAATTTATTTCTTACAGTTTGAGTCTGGGAAGTCCAAAGTCCGGGGAATACATCTGGTGAGGGCCTTCTTCTCGGTGGGAACTCTCCAGAGTCCTAGGGTGACCAGGGTGTCACATTGTGAGAATGAGCTGAGCAAGAGAGCTAACCTGCTCACTTGCGCTCCTTATAAAGCCATCAGAACCACACCCGTTACTCAATGAACGAACCATTTCATTCATGATGAATGAATTTAATTGCCACTTTAAGACCCCATCTTTTAAATATCATAATGGTTTTTCCCACCCTCTTAACACTGGTACAATGGGGCTCAAGTTTCCAGTACGTGAACTTTTGGGGGACACGTTTAACCCATAGAAGAGCCCAACTGAGAACACAAAACTGCCTGGCTGGGCTTGGCACAACTTGTTGACCTACAGACTCATGAGCTCCATAAATGGTTTTTTTAAACCTCTAAGTTAACTAATGTTGTGATGAACCTTTGAGCCACTATTTATGGCATTTGTACAGGCCTTTTTGTCCTATGTTCATCAAAGGGCACCATTATTCTCATCACTATGGTGGGGTTTGAATGGTTGGGAGCTTTGGGACCAGATACTTCTGATACAAAACAACAGTAAAGGCTGGCACTTATACAATACTTATTGTGTAGCACATTCTAAGAGCCCCAAGTATGCTAACTCATTTAATTTTCCCATTGCCTCTCTATGGGAGAGACACTTAGTACCAACCCGATTTTACAGAGAGGCTAAGTAAGTTGTCCACAGTCACACAGCTAATAGGTGGTACAGCTAGGAGTCAAACAGAGTATGTGCTCTGGCTCCAGAGTATGTGCTTTTAAAAGCAAAGCCATGCTATACTATTCTGAATAAGCCTGGTACTTGCTCCAGCTGGCTCCTCAGCTTATTTGGAGCTTGTTTACACAAACTTAGTGAGTGAGTTAAATTTTCTGAGACTAAATCTCCCTATCTGCCCAATAATAGTACCTCTCTTATGGTGTTATTGGGAGATAAAATGAGGTAATGTAAGCAAAGCACCCAGTGGGATTCAATAAATATCAGCTATAATAATAATTAGTTGCTATCTATTTATACAGCTATTCAATTATAGAAATATTTTATTACAAAAGAAATTAATTACATTACAGATGGGTGCACTATCATTATTATTCATACTCTTATTTTGAGTCACCAAATTTCAACTCACATAACAGTTGTCCCCACAGTTCCTTCCATTCTCAGTGTTAACTCTGCATTTGTTGTTGATTTCTCTCGTGATTTCCAATGCTGAGTTGTTTTTGAGATGTTCCAGAAATCTGCTGAGTCTGCAAAGTATACCCAAATCCCTCAACAGCCTAAGGAAACAGAAAGACAGAACTTAGCAGGACCTCAGTCTGACTTTTCCATCAGCCCACAGCTTGAGCTCTTTTAGGTCTTTCTGACTTCCCTGAAGTTCTTGGGCTCAGCCATTCCTACTCTTTGGTGCCCCCAAAACTGTTTACCTTTGCAAGACTTCTTCAGCCAAGGATTGGCCCCTTGTGTTCTCAGACATTGGGGACTGAAGGCAAACAATGTCAGAAGCTTCCATTTGAACCCATGGAGAGGCTAGCGGAAAACTCCTGGCATTTCCAAATAGGCTCTGTGCTGTTTCACCAGCATGAAGTTTTTGCAAAGATGACACGCAGCTGGTATCACCAGCCACATGCAGAGATGCTGTTAGGAGGGCATTGTTGTTGGTTAGTAAAGGTTTGGACAATGAGAGACAACATATCCAGTCTGGGCCAAGGGGAATCATAAGAGGAGGCAAAAAGTAAGCTATAATGTGGTTTGTTTATTCAGCCCAAAGACCTCATCACTCCTCTCTCGACGCCCATGGCCCCACCAGCCGAGAAGGCCTGGTAGACACCGAGATGTACCTTCCAGATCCCTCTTCAAGAAGGGACTTGTTGTCCAACTGCAGGTAGTATGGACAGGGTCCTTCAGGGTCCTTCTTGGCTGCAGAGAGCCCCCTCACTTGAGGTCATGCCCTTCCCAGGGCAATTTGCTGCAGAGACTGAGCAGGATGGAGGAATGAACACCTGACCTGTTTGGCCAAAGCAGGACAACTATGGGGCAATATTCCCTCTAGAACTCCATCAAGTTGGCCATAGCTTTTTTGAGCCTGCGCTACAGATCCTCTTTCCCTCTGTCCAGTTCTGCTTTTCGCCCTTCTCTTTCACAGGTATTAATCCCCAATAAATATCTTGCACCCCAAACTGTGCCTTGGCATCTGCTTCCAGAAAACCCAACTTGTAATATAGAAATAAGTTCTTCCGATCGTCAACCTATGCCAGCTTCCATCTACATTACCTCTTGCCATGCAAGTCACTGATATTTCTTTTCACATTAGCATACACGCCCATCTGTCTTCCAGGGAGATTAATTCCATCTGGCACATGCACGAATTTGTTGTGAGTCAGCCATCAGTTTTTTGCTAGTTTGGGTTAAGAATGGGAATACTAGCTAGTCTCTTTTAACCCAGTACCTTGCATACTCTATGCCATTTCATCTCCATAGCAGCCTTGAGCAAAGTAAGACTATCCCCATCTACAGAGGAAGAAACTGAGGCTCAAAGAGGTGAAGTGACTCACCCACAAGGATTCAAAATCTAGGTCTCTGTTTCCAAGGCCTAAACTGAGTAGCTTGGCCGCCCAAACACATTTCTTCCAGAAGTCTTGCTTAACAGGTACTTTTTGGGTGGAACCTTGGGAAAGTGTGGTCAGAGAAAGGCAGTGTAGCTCAGTGGCTAAGAGCTCAGCACTGGTGCTGGACAGCCTGTGTTGAAGTACCATTTCCATCACACACACAAGCTCTGTGCTGTTCAGCCTGTGATGTCACCTCTCTGCTTCAATCTCCTCATCTGTAAAATGGGGATAATAGTAATTTCTACCTCAAAGTGTTGTGAGGATTAGGTACTTAGTATATGCAAAGTGCTCAAAACAATGTCTGTCACCTTCGATAAATGTTGGATGCAATTATTAGGGAATAATTCTTAAAGACTAATTATTTCTGCAGTTCTCAGCCTGAAGATGTTATGAAATATGTTGTGAATCCTGGGTGCAGCCCTGCCTGTGGCGGTCAAAATTTCTGATTGTCTGTTATATATAATCACAAGCCACATAATGATGTTTTAGTCAATGATGGACCACACGTAGGATGGTGGTCCCATAAGATTATAATGGAGCTGAAAAATTACCATTGTCACGTGACATCGTGGCTGTCAGATTGTCACAGAGCAATGCATTACTCACACGTTTGTGGTGATGCTCGTGTAAACAAAACTACCGCAAAATACAATGAGAAATGGTCCCTCACTTCCCCATGGGGTGACCCTCCCAAAGGTAGCTCAGACCTTTAAGATAGAAAGACAAGCATTTGATACATTAGGTCTGACCCCGAGTAAAAGGGTTGTTGTCTACTTTAGAGTTCTTGCATTTTTAAATGATTGCCACCCATCCCTGGAGCAAAATAATGGTCAAAAACAGTTAGTTAACACTCACTGAGTGCTTGCTGAGTGTGAGGAACAATCCCTTCCTGTAATTTGAATTTCATAGTTTTGTGGGGGTGGTACTATTCTAATGCCCATTTTACAGGGGGCGGAAAGTGAGGCACAGAGAGACTTAAAGACATAAGTAGGGGGCCTACACTCATGCAACTCATGGCCAGTATAGATTATAGGAAAATTTATTGCTGTTTTCATTCATAATACACTTTAGCACAGCAATGTAATCACTTAGTGACATATATCCCAGAACACATTCCCATTGTTAAGCCATGTGTGACCGTATTCCTTCTTATATAAAGCTAACTATCCTTAATAATATTAATGGGTAAGAGAAATCGGTTTTTAAGGAACACTGGTTGCTACAGAAATTGTTTTAAAACATGACATAAACATGACAGAGGTAAAATAAAATAAGCAGACTTTGATGGTGAGAAGTGTGGGATCCGCTGATCTAATCTAACCCCTATTCTAAAGATGGGGAAACAGGCCTAGAGTGTAGAATTGAATTGCCAGGAGTAGCCCATGCTTATTTGGCCAGATTCCATGCTTGTAGGATGCTTAAGACTTTCTGACAAGCATGATTAATTGGTAGACAATAAAACCAGTTACCTGTGGCCCGGGACTGAGTTTACAACCCTGATGGTAATGGGCCTTAGATAGGCAAAGAGTGCTGGTGACCACTTTCCCCTCATCTCCCTGGGCTAATGGCTTTATGGAGTTGTAAACTACTGAGTACTGCAATGATGAGAGTGACCTTCCTTGGCTCAATGACCCACCAAGCCTTGATTGACATGGAGGCCTGGTATTCCTGATCTGAATGGCAAAAGCCCACCTCCCCTGCGAATTTCTCAGATGTCCTTGGGAGTTATAAGACTTTGCTCACCCATCCTGACTCAAGGCAGGAATAGTTCAGACTTGCAGCTTCTACAGTGAATACACAGTTTGATCCAAACTCAGCTCTCAGATAATTACTCCATCTGTAAACAGAACAGCTTGGAGGGTGTGACAAGCACCATTGGCATCTTCTAGTTCTGAGCCTATCATTCCTTCACTCAGTCATTTATTCAGCTCATTTTAGTAGCTGTAGTGGCCAGCCTTCAAGGTGGCTCCCTGACCCCTACCTCCTGGAATGAATGCCTTTGTGTAGGACTCTCCCACACTGAATAGGGTTAATCTATACAACCAGTAAGATAATAGAGCATGACTTCTGAGGCTAGATTACAAAAGAGACTGCAGCTTCCCCATTGCTCTCTCTCTCTCTTGGATCACTTCTCTGGGGGAAGCCATTGCCATGTTGTAAAGACTCTCAAACAGCTTTGTGGAAAAACCCACATGGCAAGAAGCTGAGGACTCCCATCAATAGCCTCTTGAGTGTGCCATCTTGGAAGTGGTCCTCCAGCCCTGGTCACACTTCCAGATGAGATCACAGACTCAGCTGATGTCTTGATTGCAACTTCATGGGAGTCCCTGAGCCAGAACCACACTGTTAAACCAGTCTCAGATTTCTGACAAACAGAAACTATATGAGATAGTCAATGTTTATTGCTTTAAGCTGATAAATTTGGGGATATTTGTTATCTAGCATTTGATAACTAATACAATAAGCACCCATTGTGTGCCAGGCCCTAAACTAGGCACCAGAGTGCACAAATGAACAAATATACTCTCTGCCTCTCAGAGCTAATATTCCAGAAACAAATCTTACAAAGAGGGTGGAGTTAGTCTGGCAGAATCAAGATTGGATGGGAATTGGGATCTAACATCATTGCAGTAAAAATACGAAAAATAGGAAGGAAAATTAAAACAGTATCGTTCATTTTGTATTTCTGTATTGTCTGATTGTTTTTTTACAAACGTGTATTGCTTTTAAAGTAATTTTTATCAAGGCATCATCTCATGACTTCTTCTCATGAGAGTTTAATTGATACACCTTTCAGAAAGTTTCTTGGCAACGTATATCAAAAAAAACCATAAAAGCATGTATACACTTTGACCCAGAAATTCCACTTAGCTTATTATAAAAAAAAAAAAGCAGAAATATGTGAAAATAGTAAAATAAAAGGGTACTTACTGCCCTGTTATTTATAAGTGCAAAAAATTGGTAAGGACCTAAATGTCAACAATAGTAAGTTGGTTAAATTACTGTTTAATCATAGGCCATTCATAAATTGGAATCTTGTGTGACAATTAAAAATGTTGATGTAGCTGTACATTTATTTTCAAGGAAATATGTCCCTATATATTGCTAAGTGAGAAAGACAGATCTTATACAGTATATACAGTATAACTCAATTTTAATCAAAAATATATATTTATGCATAAAATCATCGGAAAGCTAAATCACAACATGTTAATGATGTTATGTCTAGGCAGAGGGATTAGAAACATATATTTTTTATTTCTTTTGGCTTGCCTGTGTTTTTTTATTTTTATTTTAAAAACATGGATTACTTCAGGAATATATAGAATTCTAAATATATTTTAGTTAAGGCCCCCTAAATGCTCATTAATTATGCTCACTTTTACTGTTCTTAGGCTGTTTGTCTTTCTCTAACCTGCCAGGGCAGACCAGCCCCCAAGCTCGGACCTACCTTTTCTTCCTTCCCTTCTTGGCCAACTACTGGGGGCTGGAGATACTCCTGGGTCCTTTAACCAAACAGAATACAGGTCTCCCCTAGAGTGCCCCCAAACAAACCATTCCACCTCTGCAGGGAAGAGCTACCTCTCCAGAGAGCCCTTGGCCTATTGACAAATTCTGTCAAGCAGCTCCTATCTTTGGCCCCAAGGGTGGAATGAACAGAGGAAACTGATTTACTGCCCACCAAGGACCCACGCAGAAAGCAGACTGATGCCGTTCCCCATTCGGGATGGCCCTTGAAGGATTTGTGGCTCCAGCAGAGAAGCTTTTAAAAGACCATAAACTGAGTTAAGCGATTTGGAACTTTATCCAATTGAAACAAAAGTCGGGAGGAAAGATGCTAGACCTTCAAATTTGGCCAAGGTCCACCTCGTAGCAGGGAGAGGGTGACAGGCAGATCAGAGTCCTTAGTGCTTACCTAGAGCAAGAAACATCCACCTGGATCATTTCTGTCTCCAGAGTTCACCCACAGGGCCCCTGGCTCTGGCTGAGATGGTCTTCCCCCTGTTCCCATGACTGGTCTGACCCCAACCAACATTTCAGTCTTTAGTGCCGCTCCTCCCCTTCACTCCCCACCCCCAAACAGATCCATTCATCCATTTGCCAATAAAAGGTCTGCAATGATACATTGAGAGGTTTGGATTTATTCTGTAGACAAGAAAGAGTTCACTTCTTCCTTCAAGAGAGCTGAGTGCCTCCTACAGGATAAGGATGGGGCTTGTCCTGGGCCAAGTGCTAGCACAGAATCATGAACAGATCCACATGGTCCCATAGCCAAGGAACTCACCTGCTAGGCAGGAGAGAGATGCTCAACAAGTAAATGAATAAGGAAGATCATTTCTGATGGGATACATGGAAGGAAATAGATTTGTGACTAAGTTGAAGAATATCTGGAACTTTGGTTCAAAGTTAGGAGAGACCTCTCAGAAGAATAGCATTTGAAGTAGTATCTGAATAAAGCTTGAAGCTCATAGACCAGTGGGATCTTTTACACCTGCCCCAGTTCAGTGGAGAATGTGGGCTGGTCCTATTCAGCCCAACCCAGGCACAGTACAGTAACAGGGGGCTTTCTGGTCTTATGGACCACCACCAACCTCAGTGATGTTCAGAGCCTGCCCCTCCATCTCTGGGGCTTACAAGTGTCCTGCGACGATGGAAGGAGAAGCTGTTTGAAGGGGAAATTTACACTGGGAGCAAGGTCTCAGGGCCTCTGTAGGCTGGACATTCAGTATGTGGCACTGAATCACTAACTGGGATTATAGAGACATCCTGGCCAAAAACCACCAGGAAGGACAGCTAGTATAGTCTCCAGCACTCCCTGGAGCAGAAACTGGACGATCTCATGCTGTTCAGAACCTGCCTGGCTGTGTAGGCTCCTTCAGGTGGAGGTTGATTCAGCCTCTTGTCTCTGTTCAGGTTGGAACCTCTCTTCTGGACCTCCATCTCTTTCCTCCCTCAAATCCTCTCCATCTTTTTGCCTCCCTTCCAGCCTGGATATCCTTTTCCTAGCTCAGGGGATGAAGCTCACTCTTATTCATAATAAATATCAAACATATTTTCTATGACCTAAGTTCCACATTAAAAGGCATAGGATTCTGCTTTTCAAAAGCCAAAATGAGACTCCATTTTCCTTTGTTTCTGTTGTCTCAACTTTTCCCTGAAGCAATGAGTGCAAAAAAGCTTGTTTGAATGGGGGTGCGAGAGGCAAAGTGAGGAGAAGCAGGCACAATCCAAAGCGTAACAGTAAATATCAAAACACCAAAAAATGTTCCACTTCATGTTTTAAAAATATTATCTCACTACAAATAATAGAGTGAGCATCTACCAGGCACAGGGTTAGGGACAGGAGGTTAGTGAAAAGAAAAGGAGACAGGCAGAACAGATGGGGAGAGCCTCCAACTGCTACTCAGATGGGTCAATGCCTCAGTCAACACAACGGGGAGCTCCAGGGCGGAGATCACTAGACAGAACTGGCCAGGCCCTGGTATCTTGGTAAGGCTGCATCATCGGCTCGAAGCCAAGGTGGCTTTTGTATGTCCCACAGCAAGTTCTTTCTTGGAAGGAGATCTGCATGGGGTACCTCTGGGACTCTTTTACACCCTGGTGAGGACAGTTAGATGGACTAAAGAAGTTGGAAGAGCACCAAGTAACCTGGTTCTCGGGCTATCTGAGATGACATCTATGACCAGGACAATCTACACAGAGATCTGAAGACGCAGGACGAGTCAGAGAAGTGCAGATAGTCGTGGGTAACTGCACACAAGTTGAAGCTGGGCTGCCTGGGTTCAAATCCAAGTTCTGCCACCCACCAGCCAAGTGATGAGGACAGGTTATTTCTCCACTTAGTGCATCAGCTTCCCCTTTAGTATGGTGAGGATGATAACATAGTAATAGGACCTAACCCTATAGCTTTATGGGAAGAATTACAGAGATCGTACTAACCCTACAGCTATATTAGAAGGATACAGAAATAGCACTAACCCTTTAGCTTTACTGGAAGGATTACAGAAGTTATTGTTCTAAAAAGTGCTTAGAAAATGCCTGGCCAGGAAATATCATTTGTATAGCAAATTTCTAGGTAAAAAGTGAGGAGAGGCAGTGCTCCAGGCAGAGGGCACAGCCTGGATAATAGCCTGCAGGACAGGCCCAGAACAGCACAAAGTGCAACCCACATCGGTGGGCCTAATCCAGCCTAACGGCTGGCTAACCCAATTCAGGTCAAGTAGTCCTTAATTTAATTTTCAGGGCCCAATTTTAAGGAAAATAACATTCTTTGGTCATGTCAAAAAGCCCACCAAGATGTCCTGTGCGATTTTCTCGAAAATCCATCCTGATCTTACCCAGATCGACTCAAAGCTGAAAAGCAACGAGTGCTGTCACCCTTCCCTCCGTCCCACATCCCTTTCTGGTTAAAGCTGCTGTTTCTTTCAAAACAACAGATGTTGACACAAATTCTTGCTGCCACTCACAAGAAAAATGGGGTGGACTCCTACAATGCCCTTTGCCCCGTCTGGGACTCAGTTCCTCTCCCTCTCTCCTCATCCCTCCAAAGTGGAGCTGGACAGCCCATCCTGGGCCTCATCAGCCCAGTGCTGCGCTGAATGCTGCCGACTCCACCAGCTCCTTCCCACTTCTCTCACCGGCCCATATGGAATGAGTTGCTCCGTTTTTACTTCTTATCAGAAATGGAATTATTTCCCCCATGTCTTTGTGGAGTTTGCTGTGTCTGTGAACTAGATGAATTCTTAACTCTTTCTGTTCCAAGGAGCTGCTGAGCTGCTGGCTCCCAGAAGGTAGAATCTCTGGACTCAGAATCCTCAGATCACATGAGGGAAAGAGCAGGGTAGGTCCAGAGGACACCCCAAGTGCAAATAATTCATCTCAAGAGGAATCCAGTTATATCCGTCTGTGACTGTAGTAAGAGCTCGTGGATTTTATTAACCTTGAAACTTGAGCCTCTAGGATAACAATGACAAGAACCAGCATGCTTTCTGTGCTTGCTATGGGCACATTTAATTCCTTCAGCAACCCACTGAGATAGATGTTATCATTCCCATTTCACAGATGAAACTCAGAGAGGCAAAGTAACTCACCCAAGGTCATACAGCCAGTAAACTGAGCTGTCTGAGCCACAACCTCCTCCTCCATCACACTGTAAGCCGGCAGAGAGACATAAGTGATTGTGCCCCCATGATCTGGGACAGTCTTTCTATCCCAACCCACCAAATTTTACAGATACTCTAACTGAGAGGGGAGGGCAGGGTGGGTAGTCATTTACCCAAGAGCACATCCCAGTACATGGGAAAGCCAATACAGAAAGAGGCCCAGGAGCCCGCAGTGCACCTGCTTACTCCCACTTTCTTCTCTAAGAAACGTGGGGTGGAGACCTGTTTACCCATCAGAAAGGAAAAAATACAACTTTGCAATCGAGAGCCTGGGTTCTGGAGTGGTGCAGAGCTAGGTTTGAATCCTAGTGCCCCTGTTTACAAGATTCACATGCAGGGGTAAATTGCCTTACCTTCCTAAGTCTCAGTTTCCTCAGTTGTAAAATGGAGCTAACAATAAAATCTCCCTTAAAGGATTGCGGTAGGGATTACGTGTGACCATAAAGGCAAAGCACTCAGCACAGTGCTTGACACACTCTACTAGTCCTCAGTAAATGTTCACTATCATTGTATTGTTATTAATAATAAATGTGGTGGATTCATTTATGTCTAAAGGCATTCAGCAAATATTTGTGGAACAACAACGATGCACTGCCCTGGACCATGAGCTGTCAGTGTGACGCAAAGAATCAGTTCTCAAGGGACTTATGTGGGAAACAAGAGCTCAGTATGTGACAGGGTCAATGGCAATGAATTACAAGAGAGGACCGTGTGAAGCTTTCTCATCATGGGTAGCATACTGAATTATGTTTATTTGTTTATGTATCTACTCCTTCGCCGCACTGTGAGATGCTTGAAGACAGAAACCAAACTCCGTGATCTTTGAAGTGTGCTGTCAGGACTTTTTCCAAATTACATCCATTATTCATCTGCTTCTCCGCATTTCTGTCACCTGAGCCACTCTCTTCTCTTGCTGAGACATCTGCAATTGGCTCCTGAGTGGTTTCCCTGACTCCCCCCACCCTTGTCCCCCATAACCCAGAGTGATGTTAAAATGTACAAATCACGTCATTTTGCTCTGTTTAAATCCCCAAATGGCTCCTCATTACATTGAGAATAAAACATAAACTTCTTACTCTGGCCCCTTCCAAAGACCCCTGTGGTCAGGTCCCTGCCCACCTTCCCACTGTCCCCTCTTACCCTCTCAGACCTGCTCACTTTGCCCTGAGCTGCTGCCCTTCCTGCCATTACTCAACACACACCAAGTTCATTCCGACCTCAGGGCCTTTCCACTTGCTGTTCCCTCTGCCTGGAAAACACACCCACCCAGATCTTCCCATGAATGCTTCCTCCCACTGCTGGTGTCTCAGCTCAAATGCCAGCTCCTCAGAAATGCCTCCCTTGACCACCACTTCCAGACTAGCATCCCTTCACTTTGTATTACATTACTCTACTGTGTTTATGTGCTTATGTCTGCCCCTCCCCCAACCACAGTGTAAGTTCTATGAGGGCACATAGAAGGACCCAAAAAAGTATTTTTCGAATGAAGCAATGGATGAAGGATTGAGAGCTCCTTTAAAACAGGGGGCATATGTTATTCTCCTTAGGAGCCAGAGAACCTAGAATAGTGCCTAGCATCCAGTAGGTGCCAAGTAATGCTTGTTGAATGAAGAGCATTATTTAAGAGGCTCCTCAGACAACCCATAACCTTGAGCTACTTAAAGGAAGAGGCCAATTCTTTACTTTTGATTTCTAACCAAACCTTACCTACTACAGCGGGTGCCTAATTGATGTGCCTTGAATGGAATCAAATTAAAAGTACAGACTCCAGAAGCTTGGAATTGGTTGAAAGTGAACTTGCTGATATTGGAGGGCTCTGGGAAGGCTCAAGTCAGGAAGAGGACTTGATGTGGGTGCTGAAAGATGGGTAAGGTTGGAAAAGAGAGAGAGAGAGAAAGAGAGAGAGAGAGAAGAGCAATCCAGCGAAGGACGAGAGCAAATAGAGGCTAAATCATTAAAAAGCAATGTGTAATCCAGGTACAGTTAATAGATCATCAAGGCTGCGCTGGAGGTATATATGGGAGGTAATAATATATTGGTTATAATACAGGTTGACTGCTCTTAAAGACAGCTAAACTAATAAGGGTTCAAACAAGACAGAAGTTTACTTTTCCCACACATATAAATCCAGTGGTCCAGGGCTGGTATGGTGGTTCTACAATCACCAAAGACTGAGCTTTCTCCAGTTGTTTTTCAGCTTCCATCTCCAACATACAGCTCCCATCTCATGACCAAGACAGCTGCTCAGGATCCTGCCATGTTTGAAGAAAAGGGGAAGGTTAAGGGCACAAACAAAAAATTATACAAATCACTTCTGCTCCTATTCCATTAGCTAGGACATAGTCACATGCTCACATCTAGCTGCAAGGAGGTCTGGGAAATGTACTTTTCATGCTGAGTAGCCATGCATAAAGCTGAAGATTCTATCACTATCATGAAACAGAGGAACCAAATAACCAAGACTCCCTGCCACAGGTAGCAGCAACTTTTAAAACAATAATATAAATAATAATAATAGCTAACATGTATTGTGTTTACTCTTGTGTCAGGCACAATTCCTTTAATCGTCACAACAATCCTGTGCAATAGATACCATTATTGACCCCCTTTGATAGAAGAGGAAACTGAGGCTCAGAGAAGTGTGCGTGATCTACCCACAGTTGCACAGATGGTAAGTGGTGAAACCAGAATTAGACTGATTTGGTAAAGAAGAGAAGCCTAGCTATTTGTAACCCAAAGAGATGAGAGATTATTACCCTCTAAGCTCTGGGGGAGGCGTTGAAGGTTTACAGCAGGGAAGGCAAACTCATAATAACAGTCCCTGAGCAAACCTCAGTACTATTAATATCCCCATTTTGGTTGTGTCTGTTTTGTTCACTGCTGTATACCCAGTGCCTAGAATGGTGTCTAGCACATAGTAGATGCTCAGTAAACATTTGTTGAATTGTTGAAAAATCACATTTGCTATTAAATTACTATATATGCCCCTATGGTTTAAGGTCTGTCTCCCCTACTAGACTGTAAATTCCATTTAAGAACTCCATTTTGAGCAGGGCTTGAATCACATCCATGCTGTATGATTACTTCCATACTTCTAGCTCAGTGCCTGGAACATGGTAAGCACTCACTCAATGCCTGTTGAGTGAATGAGTGATCATCCTTGTCACAGAGAATGGAGAAGTTGAGAGGAACCTCTTTAAAATACTGTCCAGGGACCTATCCTTTTTCTCATATTGGAAACAAACACAAAATAAAGAACATAGCTGCCAGCGAGTATGGAGGCTCTTGGCTGCTAGGCTTCAAACTCATTCTGGGTCCTGTTCAGAACTGGCAGAACACCACCAGCTAGTGTAGGAGCGACTGCAAAGATCGTGAGGTTTCTTGGGTATCAAATGCTGTTGTGCGGATTTTGAAACCAAACAAATCCGTTTGGATGAGCTAGGTGCAAATGAATCTGAATCACATGAATTAAAATCCTCTGGAACGTGAAATGGCTTTGGAATAGAGAAGCTGTAATATCTACCCTGTCCTTGAAACAAATTGTTTTTAAACTACCTTAAGGCATGTTCCTGAGTTTACCCAATGCCTGAGGTTGGCCTTGACAGCAGGCGCTTTTCAGTGAGTAGTTGGGATTGGTTTTTTGGCAACCCGGAATATACCACAGTGCAGCTCCTTTTCATCTGAAAAAGACTCTGCTAACTGACATCCTGGGGGCAGGAGCAACTAAGCAAAAACTCTAGACCACCAAAGCCTTAGGGACAAATCCACCTCCCCTCCCTACAATGTAGACACGTCAAACCATTGAGTCAGGAAGGCAAAACATTGTGCTTGGCAAGATAAAATTTTAAAGTTTGTTTTCATGACTTGGTTAGGCTGTGAAATTGTTACTTTTTGGTGAGAATCCTGGAAATCAATAGAATGACCATCATCAGCAAGAGTCAACCACTCACCTACTCCCCTCCACATTATTCTAGATACAAGAAATAATTATTTGTAATGAAGTACCCCAAAAGTTCCATACTCATGCCATGCAGCCTTCTCTACTTTTCCTCCACCACCTACTTGAAAAAATTAAGAACAGCTGGAGAATCCCCATCACACATAACTCCTTTGGCACACTCTGCTCCTGTCATACTTGCCTTCTTGCAGTCCCTTGAATCCAGAAACCTTTTTCCTGCCTTAGACTCTTCATACCCACTGTTCCCTCTGCCACCAATGCTCTTCTCTCCAACTTTGAAAAAACTGGAGACCCCTTCAGATCTCAACCAAAATGTCACTTCTGGGGGGACACCTTCCCTCCACCGCTCCCCTCACCTACCTTGTTGTTTCCCATTGTAACATTCACCAGTATTTGTAATGATATATTTGTCCTTTTTATTTGTCCAACATCTCATTCTCTCACTTGTCTATAATCTCTTTGGGGAGAGGGCTTGTGTGGTTTGCTCATCACTGTAGACCCCTCTACCCCACTAACTCACCTTCCTTTTAAAAACCCAGACTCTGCCAGCCAGAGTGGCTGGAATTCAGAGCCTTGGAGGAAGACACAGACTCAGCCAGTGCTAATAGAGTCAAGAGCCATCTATCACTCCCCCATCTGTGACAGCTAGATGGATTTATAATCCTGGCTGGCTGGCTTGAAACTAACGGGTAGAACCGTCTGGCCCATGCTTCCCCTTGGCTTATGAATTCCTGCAGTGGCACAGACTGGAGTTTGTCCACCTCATCCTTCAAGCCCTGCTCAAACCTCATCTCCTTCATCAGGCCTTTCCTGCTCTTCCCCAGGGTGAAGTGCTTGCTCCCACCTTGGATTTAATCCTGTCTATTACCTGCCTTTGGCAACAAATCATGCATGGGTCTGTAGCTACCCTTCCAGTCTTGTTTGAGATCTTAAATATCGTTTTGTTTAACTTTCAATATCCATTCATTTTTTTACCTTCTAACATTCACTCATTCTCTGGACGATATGTGGATTATAGACTGTGCAGAAGAATAACGATCTTGTCTTGCTCCCCACCTTAGTCTACTCTCTACACAGCAGTCAGTGATCCGATCTAAAGCATATCTGATACTGTCTCTCTTCTGCCGAAAACCTCCAGTGGCCCCCAACTCACTCAGAGTAAAATCCAGAGCCCTTACCATAATCCTCAAGCCTCTACAGAAACTGCTTCCTGAGATCCCTTGACTTCAGATTCTACTATCCTCATGCTCCTTCACTCCAATCCTCTGCTGTTCCTCCAGCTTGCAAATTACTCTCCCACCTCAGGACCTTTGCACTTGAGGTTCACTCTGCCTGGTATGCTCTGCCCCAGATTTCTGCATGGCTCATTCACTTAATTCACTCAGATCTTTGCTCAAATGTCGGAGAGACTGCCCTTGACCATATTTGTCATAATCTATCTTCTTACCCTGTTCTTCTTTTCTCCCTTAGCCTTTATAACTATTGATTTCTTATGGACTTATTTATTTCCCTATGGTTTCCCCTGCTACTAGAATATCTATGCTTCCTTACAGCAAGGACTCTGTCTGTTTTGCTCATCACTGTGTTGCTAACAACTAAAACAGGGCTTGGCACACAGTGGGTGCCCAGTAGGTATGTGCGGAATGAATTTAATACATTCTTCCAATGATTCATTAATGAGCACCTACTATGTGCCATATCATGGGGGCATTTTGTAGGCTGTGGAAAGTGTTCAAAATTTGTCCTGAGGGCAGTGGTGATCCTTGGGGTTTTAAATATGGGGATGTTTCTGAGTTAGTTTGTGTCCTAGTCAGTTTGGGCTACTATCATTAAATACCATAGACAAGGTGGCTTAAATAGCAAACATTTATTTCTCATGGCTCTGGAGGCTGTAAGTCCAAGACCAGGGTGCCAGCAAGGTCAAGTTCTTGGTAGGGCCCTCCTCCCAGCTCCCAGATGGCATCTGCCTGTTATATTCACACATGGTGAAGAGCAGAGAGAGAGGGGCAAGCTTTCTCATGTCTCTTCTTATAAGGCCACTGATCCCACTCGTGAGCACTTCACCCTCATCACCTAATCACCTCCCAAAGGCCCCGCTTCCTCATACCACCACATTAGGGTTTGAGGTTTCAGCATATGAATTTTGGAGGAACACAAATGTTTAGTCCATAATGGTTTCCTTACTTAACAATGAGAGTGTCCTACATAAAACTGCAAATCCAGAGTGCTTAAACATAGTAGGTGCTTTCAGTGAACTGTGTTGATTTGGATGCCTACATCCTCTTCAGACAGTGGCACTGCGGTTTTCCTTTGAATAACATCTGAGGTTAAACTTCTGGTTTACTTCCAGTATCTGTTCCCTCCTTCTTCCACAGTAAAAGAGCTTGCTCAGAGCACATGGCCACCCGGCTAAAGGATGTACTTCCCAAGCTTCCCATGCAGTGAGGAGTGGTCATGCGACTACACTCTGGCCAATGGGATGACAGCAGAAGAGATGTGTACAACTTCCAGGTGCTGCCTTAAAAGGAGTGGACCCTTCCCTTCTCTTGTCCTCTTTCCTGCTAGCTAGTGTGTAATGATGCCTTGAGCAGCCATTCTGGACACAAAGATAGATGTTATATGTTGAGAAGAGCAGAGTACCCACCCCAATCAGCTCTAGGTCAATAGAAATGAAATGACAACTTGTTTAAGCTATGTATAGCAGGGGACTCTTTCTTACAGCAACTTACACTGTTCCCTTACTAACACAAGTTTCTCCGCAGTTGTTTTCAGTTTTGGTGGGAATGTCAGTCAAGGAGCTCTGTGCTTTCTGGTCAACCAGTGGTCATGTGACCTAATAAAATTGAAAAAGACCCTCTCTCTTCTAGCAAATGAATCATGAATACCATGAAACACTCATGGAAAGCAATTGGAGCTGATTCATCTCAAAGGTTATATCTGAAGGATATTTGTTGTTGCTACCCAGATATTGGAAGCTTCCAGAAGCTTACTATTTGTTCTGGGTCTGTACAGTTTTTCTTTCAAATCATTGAGAGAAACTGTGTCCTTGTAATAAATTGTTTAACTTAGTCTGAGTGCCAACTGATAGAGTGCTCTATGAATACTTATTCACTTGATGTGATTCAAGTTGCTGCTGTAGAGTCTAAACACTCATTGGTCAGTGTCTAGTCTGGAAGACAGAGCCACCCAACCAGGTAGCTCAAGAGAAATGATTTAATGTAGTTGAATAGTTACAAAGGAGTTGGGAAAGCTGAAAGGACAAACAGGGCATGGGAGACAACCCAGAGGTTTGCAAGAGCAGGAAGCTGCTACAGCCATGGGACAGGAGGGACAGAGGGAGGAGGTGGTGTTACCAGAGCCCAGGAGCTGGGGCCATCCAGTGGGAGCTGGGACCATGGAGGGACCTAAAGAAAGCTGGAACCACTCAGAGAATACAGCCATGCTAGAGTCACCACCATGCTGAGAAGCCCGCCAAATCAGAGACAGTGTAGAGTGTGGGAGAATGACCTTAGCATGTTTCATCATCCCGTCTTCCAATCTGCCAATACCCCATTGGAGCCTCCTAGTAATTGAACTTAACCAGAAGAGGAAACTGAGAAAGGGCAGAAAATGGATTTGAAAAAAACAGGCAAGTGACTGGCACAAAATGGGTGAGAGGTTCCTCTCTATAATTTGTCTCCCTTATACCCTTATTGGTTTCCAACATGGTGCAACCAAAGGGGTCAAACACTGCCATAGTACTGCCTGGCAGAATTCTACCCTCCACCAGAGAGTCTTCATGTAGCCCCTTTTACAGTCTTCAGTCTGGGCCATTGGCCTGGCCCACCCCTCCCCTTCTACCCCCCCAATCCATAAAGTCCACCAGGCCTGCTAATAACCAGACCGGCTTTGGCTGTGTCCCAGATAACTGGAGGTGACTCAACTTCATTCTGAGCTCTGGGCAGTGCCAGGGCAGCAGAAACCAAGCCCTTTTCCTGTCTAGAGTTTGATGAATTCTCTAACAGTTGCTTCGACCCTCAGAATTAAAAACTAATGTTTGTGCAGCCTGGCCCATTAGCATGCTTCCCTGGTGACAGAGCCTCCCGCACCTCTCCGCTGCAGGCCTGCCTTCCCCAGTCCCAGCCAGAGCTCTTGTTAACATGCTCTCTAAAAGTCATATTTGGACCTGAAATGAGGAAGTGGGGCCAAAGCTCACTTTGTGGAAAGATTTTATTTCCATCTGAGTCCACTTCAAGGAACAGCCAGGGATTAGTTTTGTTAGCTTTTCTTACCTCCAAAAAAATTGCTAGGCTTTTCCGAAGCAGATTTAGGGAACTGCTCAACAATCGTGTTTCAAACTATGGAGACCAGAAGCCCCTCATTGGGGATGTCTCCAAATTGGCTGGCACCATTAAATAGAGGTGAAATGAGAAACATTTATCAAGGGCAGCCTATTTCAAGGCAGGTTTAGAAGAAGCTGATGTAACACCAGAGGGGTCTGGCTAATTGGACTTCGTTGAATTTAAAACAATGAGAAGAACTCATCCAACCTCAACTGATAAGGAGGAGGTATAAGACAGATACGGGAACTTAAAATGGAGGGGTTTTCCTCAATTATGTTCCTGAGTCCAGTGGTCCCCAAACTTCAATGTGCACACAGTCATCTGGGCTTTCTAATTCAGTAGTCTGGGGTGGGGCCTGGGACTCTGCATTTCTAACAAGCTCCCAGGTGATGCTGTTGCTGCTTATTCAGGACCACATTTTGCATAACAAGGACTAGACATCGTGTACAAAGTAGGGTGCAGAGAATAATCCCTTGGGGCTTAGGAGAAAATATCAGAACTTCTATTTATTTTGTAGCTCATACGTTTCATTTCTAATTATTGCACATAGTTATAATGTTTATAATATATTTACCTAATAGTACGGGAACATACATAAACACATATATTTATGATCCACCCTCAATTTTTTTATACAGATGAGAATGAGTAATTTAAAAAGTTTGGGGATCTCTGACCAAGTTTACAAAGAGTACTTCCTCAGACATTCAGAGGAACTCTGTATAAGGTAGAAACATGTTCTCCAAGTTGACCATTAGCTTTTTCTCCAATCAAAAGCCACCTTTATATGAAAGGGAACTAATCACTGAGCACTTATTATGTACCTGACACTATGCTAGATATTTTACCCCTTTACCTTGTGAGGTAAATAGTAGAATGACCATTTCACAGATGAAGAAACTGAGGCACAGATAGGGGAAGTAACTTACCTACATTCTCTCATCTAACCACCAGTAGAGCATCAAACTTATGTTTGACTCAAACAAGAGAAAATGAGCAGAGGGAATATGCCATGGTTTGCAAGCTGGCCATTGCTAAGAAGGAGTAATAAGAGATCCCAAATTGTGGTGTCTAAGCATGTGCCTGCTTACAGATGTCAAT
Source organism: Cynocephalus volans (assembly GCF_027409185.1). Taxonomy (NCBI): domain Eukaryota; kingdom Metazoa; phylum Chordata; class Mammalia; order Dermoptera; family Cynocephalidae; genus Cynocephalus; species Cynocephalus volans. Next base: position 191,457,370 of record NC_084461.1, read on the forward strand.
CCAATCAAACGACCAGTATGACCTGTCCTTTACACACCTATGGCAGCTTCTCAGAGGCAAATTCACAAAATTCAAAAAGCAGCTGTGTGTTGAAACTGGCAGACTTTATCCCTGGTATCTCAAGCCCCAGGTGAGATTAAAGCAATGTGAAGTCTGGGGTCAGGACTCTGGGTTCTTCTCCTTTTCTGTTTTCTTTTAGAAGTAAACTCTCCTTTTTCCCTGAAAACTTACTATGTGCCAGCCACTGGGATCAGCTTTTTATGTGATTATCTCAGTGAATTCTCACAGAAACCACAAGAAGCTGCTATTACTAGCTCCACGTATGGGTCAGGAAACTGAAGTCATGCCAGGAAAAGGACATCCCAAGGCTGCCCAACTTTAGTGGCAGAGTTGACTCGGGGAACATCTGGTTTTGAAGCTCAAGCTCTGAAGCAATGTGCTCTCACTCTTGCCCATGGGACTCTTAGCCCTTCCTTAGGCCCATACAGGAGTGCTGATGCTCACCGGTTCATACTCTGACACCAGGCCAGGTTTGAGGAAAGAAAAAGAATCTGTCACACCTCAGTCTTGCTTACCTGAGACCACAGGTGCCAGCCAAGGTCTCAGACACACGGTTCCAGTGAAATATATGGGTGACGTCTCCATCAGCCCATAGTCAACAAAGCAGGTGTTCTGGCCTCCCTGGATCCTGGTGAAGTTTTCTTTGGAACCATTCAGGGCGTGAAGTTTGGGGAAACTGGCAGAGCCAGGACGCCTAAAGCCAGTGGGGTTATTTTTAAGTCATAAGTCAAAAAGAGCTTTGAGCAGAAATGTTCCCACCTGCCACAGAATCGTGCATCCTCTGCCAAGGATGGCTGGGAGGCTCCTGGGGCCTCTCCGACATGGTGGGGTGTGTGTGAATATGAGTGTGGGTGGTGAATGAGGGAGTGTGCATGAGAGTGTGAACGTGTTTGACTGTGAGGGGTGTGAGTGTGTGGACATCTTTGACTGTGTGTGTAAGAGTGTGAGAAAGAATTGTGTACATGTGTGTGTATGCATATGGGTGTGAACATGTTTGAGTGTGTGAGTGTGTGTATGTGAGTGGGCTTGTGCATTTGAGTATGTTTGAATGTGAGAACAGGTACACATGAGAGTGTGTATGAGAGAATATGATTGTGATATGTAAACATGTTTGAGTATGTGTGAGTGTGTATATGAGAGTGAGAGAATGTGTGTGCATGTGTGTATGCGAGTGTGTATATGTATGTGTATGTTTGAGTGTGTGTGAGAGAGCACGTGTATAAACATGTTTGTGTGTGTTTGTGCATGTGAGAGTGTGCATGCATGTGAGAAGATTGTGTAGGTGTGACTATGTGAACATGTTTGAGTGTGTGTGTATGTGAATGTATGTGAATGTTTATTTGAATGTACATGTGTTGGGGGCTTAGTATTCACAATTTGTGGTAAAAGAGATGCCAACCACTTTTGCTATTGGTCTCCTATACCTTCTTCTGGGAATGTCCTAGTGGACGCAGACCTCACCATGACAACTATGGTCATGATTATATTTCTGTTCAATCCAGAGACACGACAGCACCATGCTTAGTAACACCAGCATTAAAGTTGGATAAGACTGGGTTCAAATCCCAGTCTTACCACCCCCTTGGCTCTGTGGCCTGGCGTAAGACACTTGGCTTGGAGAACTTACTTTCCTCATCTGTAGAATGGGTATTGGGCCTACCTCACTGTCTTCTTGTGTAGATTAGATAAGATAGTGTACATAAAGTGCCCCATATGGTGCCTGGCATATAGTAAATGTTTACTGCATTGGGATTTTTAAAATAATAAAAATGAATCTGGACAGTACATAGGAATAGAAAAGCTTCTGGGATAGTAGAAGAGAGACGACTATAGACTCAGGGATGTCTACTGAAGACAGAAGAAGGGAAAGAGAATGAAAATAGAGAAGTCCCAGCCAGGATGGGCTGGGAAACTATATCAGTGAGGATCCCAGTGAGATTTGTTGGGAGGGAATAGGTGGCTTAGTCAAATGAAGTAACTGGAAGAGTTTAATGAAAATGCAATTTATAAAGTTGTTGGCAGGATTAAGGAAACCAACAAGGGATGGAGGGGCACCCAGGGACGAGTGACACTGGGGAGCTGTTACCATCACTAGTCCTGAAGGAGCAAAGAAAGGAAATGTCATTGGATCTCAGAGGGAGAGGGAGAGAAGGAGAGGGCTCCTGACAAAGGTTGAGACTTTTAGTCAAGACACTGGCAGCCCTAGACAACCTGGTGGTGAAGGAACCAGAGAAATAAAGACCCCGACTTCACTGTTCCCCATCTCTCACACCTCCTATTGGTGCCTCCCATTGTCTGAATCCAGTTGGAAGCCAGAGACAAGGAAGTAATTGATGGTGTCTATATACAGGTCAACCATATGGGTGCAGAAAGATAGAGAGTGAATGGGAGAAGCAAATAAAAGATACCTGGCACATAAACTTAGTGGAATAATGTGTCGGTCAGGATTGCATTCAGCTGCTAGTCAAGGAGACCTAGAGGAAGCAAGAAAGAGATATATCTTCTCTCATAAAAAAAAAAATGTCCAGAGATAGCCAGGGCCACCATGTTGCATGACTCCAGGGACCACCACTCACAGCATAAACAGTGAGTGGTGGCCCCAGAAGTAAGCAACCAGAGCAAGTAGGTGACTCCATAATGTCATCCGTATCTCAGATTGCTTATGTTTTTTTACTCTGCCATCCTTAGCTCTGGCTCTTATCCTCAAGTTTGCCTCATGATCACTGGAGGCTGCTAGAGCTCCAGCCATCATATTAGCATGAGGGAGGAAAGAAAGAAAGGCAAAGCTCTCTGGAAGCTCCGCCCAGTAACTTTTGTTTGCATCTCTCACTTGCCATTCCCACCTGCAAGCATGCTTCAAATGATAACTTTTTTTTCACTTGCCATAATGCCCCAGTCCCCAAAACATAGAAGACTTAATTAAAAGATGAAAGAGAGCATAATTATTGCCTCTGCCTCCAACAAGTTCTGAGCTGGAGTCAGAAGGCTCAGGTCATGGTCACCTCTTTGACCCTAATTGGCAGGTGACCTTGGTCAAGATAGGATTCATCTCTGATAACTGTTGGGATTCTTTTCCTTCTGTGATAGCTTCCTTCCTCATGTTGATTCACTTCTAGGTCCTAGCACATGCCTGGAAAGTTCAGTTACACTGCCACTCACTCCCCCAGATGTGGCAGTGATGGAAGCAAGGAAAATGAAGTATTCTCCTTCCAGTCTGTTCTGCATGTTAACAGCAGGATGGTTTAATACTTACAGCCAATTAGCATCGGACAGATTTGTGTTTAAGTATTGGTGCTATCTTTACTAGCTGAGTAGCTGCTGTGGCCTGAATATGTCCTCCAAAATTCATACATTGAAACTTAATCACCAACGTGAGAGTATCAAGAAGTGGGGCCTTTAGGAAGCGGTTACATCATGAGTGCTCAATGAATGGTGTTAGCGAACTTATAAAAGGGCTGGAGGAGTTAGACTTGGTATTATCAAAAAGACAGAGAATGACAAATGCTGGTGAGGATGCAGAGAAAGGGGAACACTTCTCACTGTTGGTGGGACTGTAAATTAGTGCATCCACTATGGAAAACAGGATGGAGTTTCCTCAGACAACTACAGATAGAACTGTCTTATGATCCAGCAATCCCACTGCTGGTTATATAGCCAAAGTAATGGAAATCATCACATCTGAAGGATACCTGCACTCCCGTGTTCATCACAGCTCTATTCACGATAATCAAGATATGGAAGGAACTTACATGTCCATTGACAGACGACTGAATAAGGAAAATGTGGTATATTTACTCAACGGAATACTACTCTGCTGAAAAAAAAAAAAGAATGAAATTCTGCCATTCACAGCAACATGGATGAACTTAGAGAAAATTATGTTAAGTGAAATAAGCCAGGTACAGAAAGAGAAATACCACATGTCCTCACTCATATGTTGGAGCTAAAAGAAAGGAAGAAAAGAAAGAAAGAAACAATCACAATAGTACACTGAACTTTCAAAAAAAGAGAGAATAGAACTGTGGTTGGAGGTGTGAAAGGAGGAGGGGGGTAGTTAGCAAGAAATTAGTCAAGGGTCACAAAGATTGATTATATTTGTAAACATGAGTATACCAATTATCCTGATTTGATCACTACATATTTTACACATGTATTGATATTCAAATCTGCACCCCACAAATATATATAATCAATTATGTTTCAATAAACAAAAAAACTGTCAAAAAATAAAATAGATGGGCTGGAGGAAACCAGCTAGGTCCCTTCCCTCATTCCACCATATAAGGACACAGCATATGCACCCCTCCAAGGAGCACAGAAACAAGGTGCCATCTTGGAAGCAGAGAGACAAGGCCCTTGCCAGACACCAAACCATCTGGCACCTTGATCTCGGACTTCTCAGCCTCCAGAACCATGAGGAAATACGTTTTCATTCTTTGTAAATTACCCAGTCTCAAGTATTTTGTTACAGCAACCTGAACAGCCTTTACTATGCTAATGACATTTCTAAAGTCTTTAGCAACGGGGGTATCACATACAGTGTGTCATAAACATATTTGCCTAACACCCCCTTTTTTTCCAATAGAAATAACAACAGTAATAACAGTCATAGTAATAGCCATTGAGTACCTACAACATGTTAGACTTTGTGCCAACTGGTTTACATTGGGAAATAGTCAACTATTATTGTAATAATGGTATGTAACAAAGAGCCCCACAATCTCAGTGGCTTACACCAATAACATTCTTTTCACTCAATGGTCTGTGATTAGCTGTTGTGTCTCAGCTTTCAGGCTATAGGTTGAGTTCAGTTCCCAACACATTGTAACCCAATTTAAAGCTTCATCAACTACCCAAGATATGTATGCTCTTTTCATGTCTTGGAGTGGGAGTACAAAATAGTAAACAAATACTATATAAGCACATTTAAAGTCTCTAATCACATAGGACATAGATTGCATCTGCTCACATCTTCAGCCAAAGTAAGCCCCATGACCAAGACTAAACTCAGTAGGACAGGGAAGTATACTCCTAACACGGTAAACAATGCCAACCATAGGGAAGGAAAAAAGAATTATAAAACAAATAATACAACCTACAACCATTGTCTATATGCATTATCTCATTTAATTTTCATGATAACTGTATGTGATAGGCACTCCTACCATTTGACAAGTTAAAAAAATACAGAAACTGAAGCTCAAAGGCTTAAGTAACTTGTTGAAGGTCACAAAAGTTTCAAACCTGGGATTTGGACTACCTGAATCCTGAACCCAGGCTCTTAACCTTTAGGCTAGCTACAGAAATCTAGCTGGACTTTAATGTTTCTTAATTTCACATTTCTTTTAGTTCTTCTACCACATTTGCTCATATTTACTTTCTATGCAACAACACGTTTTACGATGCTTTAGCCCAGCAGCTCACATGTTAGCCCACAGCACTTATGTAAATACTTCTATTATTAATATTACATGACCCTTGTTTCTGATTTATGACCAAATCCAAGGTTGTCATCTTTAGAGCTGTGTCTCCCCTATGTAATTGCAATCAGAGATGAGGCAGGTAATGTGAATTGATGGATGTAGTAGACACTGCTGGGAGTTCACCATATGCTCAGCACACAGCCTTCCTATGCATTCTGATGGCTTCCTAGTGCGGCACCTGCAACTCTCCACCTGACAGCTTCACTTCCTCCAGCTTCCAGAGTAGACCAGCAGTCCTGGGGAGCTGACACTCCCAGTAGCAGCCCTCAGACAATGACACACTGGAGTTGGAGAAGATATACTCCAGTTTTTTATCCCTGAGGTGGGACAACTCCAAGCCATGTTCTGTATCATCTCTCAGAGCTCCCCAGCAGGGCTGAGTCTCAGTTTCCCACAGCAGTAACCTGCTCAGAAGCACATTCTATATTGGCTTCTTTCCCCTCAAGCTTCTCTACTCCCTAGCTGGTACTTACTGGGTCACCTCCAAAACTGAATCAAATAAAACAAAAATTACAGGCACTCAGATACTTATCTCAGGGTCTACTTCTGGGAGGAACTCTACCTAAGACAATAGACAGATATTATTATTATTTTATTATTAATAAGAAATAGTTGGCATTCTCTACCTAGGTGATAACTGCTTGCATTTTTTTCATTCCTTTATTCCAACAAAGCTTGACATTTTCAGGAAGAGATGATAGAGGCTCTGATCAAACTATGAATACTCTCAGAAGAAAAATGCATGTACACACAAAATGCATTTTCCAGGACTCTGTGGACCCCATGTTGATTTATTCAGTACAGAGAGAGAGACAGAGAGAGCACCAAGGGCAATCCAGCAACCGGGGTGAGGGATCCCAGTGTTCTAACTCTGGGGAAAGCTTATAGACTACTGCTAAGCTCAGACCCTCTTTCATTTCTAGCTTAGACGAGTTTGGGAACATCATCCTTCACAGCTCTAAAAACTAGACTAAGCAAAAACCAGGCGAGGACCCGCTGTCGGAAATTCCTCGTTCTGCGTCTGGGAGGGTGCTCGTGGTTGTTTAGGTTGCTTATCAGCTGGCCCCGTGTTCACCTCTTCCACAGTTCTCCAACGCCTTTGCCCTCCACGGCGTCACCACTGACTTCAAAGGCGTCTCCACCCTTGGAAGTGAGTCGTGGGTGTAGGGGGCGGTGGGAGGAGGGAGATGTGAGCCGGGCTCCAGCCTCTTGCCTCTTGGCAAGGAAGGGAGGGCTATTGCAGAGGCCAGAATTTCTCCAGCTATCCCAGGGGATGAGCCAAGCACACCCCACATGCCCCGCCCAGCCAGGCCCCACCGTCCCGCATGCATTACCCCAGCTTGGCAACTTGATAGTGGGCAAAAAATAATGGGCTTCGAAAGCAGCCAGCCAGAATTGAACTGGAACCCAGAGCTCAATGGAGAATTATTTCCCTTTTGTAGGCCTTAACTTTCCTTGTCTTCAAAATAGAAAATTAGTATCTCTTTTGCCAGGTTATTTCAAAGATCCAATGGGAAAACTAAAATCAAGTACCAAAGAGACAACAGCACATAGTGCATACTTCATAATTGCCAACCTTTATTACTGTCACTGTTCTTACTGCTCCCCCAAAAGGCCCTTGGCTGGTTTCCCTCACTGACCTTAATTCCATTTTTCTGTTTTCCTCTCCTTCTCTTGCAGACTAAAGTAATCCATCTTGCTCCCCTCCCAAATCCTTCCTTGCTTAAAATATCCTCCAGGGTTTTCCCAGAGCCATGCTACCACCTGGAATTATCCCAGTGGCTTCTCTCTGAGGCAATAAGATCTTTCTTTATGAAAAAGACAGCCCCAGCAAAAAAACAGTTGAAGCATTTTAGATGTGGTCTGACCACTGCCCTCACAGCTCACCCAGAACAATATCCCCTCTATTGAGGCTGCATCGTAAATATCTTACTTACTTATCCTAGGCTAGGAAGTAGTCTCCAAGGCTAAGAGATTGCTTTCTTCCCATTTATTTATGGGAAAGACTTCTCAGATCCCACTCTTTGGGTCTGTAAATCCCATTAATGACATGGGAGATGGCAATGTTTGACTAAAGCAAGTTAGCTTATCGCTCAGTGCCTCAGTTTCCTTGTCTGGAAATAGTGCATGACCTACTGTTACTAATTATGATTACCAATAAGATTATTACTACCATTTATGCTAATATTAGGAATAACAAAAACTCTCAATTACTGAAGGTTTACAGTGTTCCAGACCCTGTGCTAAGTGCTGTGATTCATCATACCTCCACCAACCCTGTGAGGTACAGGCCATCATTTTTATCCCTATTTCTCAGATAGGAAACTGAAGTTCAGGCAGGTTACATAGGTTACATAAACCTAGTCAAGGTTATGTGGTAGGAAGAGGTGGAGCCAGGATTTGAACCTAGGTCAGTGAGACCCCAGAGCCCAAAGCCTTAACCACCCCAACAAACCACCGCTCAGTAAACTATGTTACCATAGTTACCATAGTGATCAAGAATCCAATAAGAAAAAACTATAGAGCACGATTAGCACAATTGGGCGGGATGGGGTTTGTCTTTCCTTGTATTATTTTTCTTATAAGACTAGAACACCCTAGTAACTCCCAGCCCCCGCAGCCCAAACAGGCGGTAACCAGGACTCAGTGTATGTTATTATGGTCAGCCTCACCCAAAAACTAATAATACACCATCTGCGCCTTTCCATGACCTTCTAGTCCCTTGGAGCCATGAGCAAGCTCATTCCCCTATAAAAACAGAGAAGGCAAATGGGTTTTAAAGCAGCTGTCTTTATTATCTGGCGGCAGGGAAAAGCTTATGATAGCTTTCTTGGGATCTGAGTCTGGTTTGGCTATCTCTCTGTAAAAGACCCTGAGGTGAGCAAATGGTGAGTTAATTTTCCTGGCCCCAGTGGAGAATGAACATGGGCTGCCGCCTGGCCTTTGCTTCAGAGCTATGTCCCCATGGTCCTCTGGGAAAATCCAGGCTGGCCTCTGGAAGAACAAACAGACAGGGCCTTGAATACTCATCTGGAAGAGCCCCAATGGCCCCAACTAGAGGGAGGCTTCCCACTGCTCAGCAGCAGCTGAGCTGGGAAGACCCAGTTCCCTTTACTCTTGGGCTGGTCAATATAGTCTCCACCCTTAGTCTACTCAGCTTGAGGCTAAGAGCCTGGTTCCTTCGTCTTTCTCTCCTACAAGGAAGACATGGCAAGTGGTCAGTCCCACAGCCAGAAGAATCCACCAGGTCGCCCCATAGGTGCCTCTTTCCCAACCATCAAATCCTAACCCGGTTGTCACCTCCTCCAAGAAGTCTTCCCTGACTACCGACCTTTTCTCTGGGCAAGAACACTATCACATCTCACTCTTTATTTCCTTTTCACTATGACGAATAATCTTGTTCGTTTATATATTTGATGGCTAATTGCCAGTATGCCCCCACCCCTCACTGGAATGTAAGCCACAAGAGGGCAGAGTCCTTATCTATCTCTTTCACTTCAGTATTTCTAGACTCTGCAGCAACCCTTGGCTTGTAAACAAAAGTTGTTGAATGAGTGAATGTGACACTGAATAGCTGACTTAGTGAAAGATGGAAGACGAGTATCCATTTCCATCAGGTGTTTGAGGAAACAGAGGGTGATGAAGACAAAGCAAATGGACAAGCTAGCAGTCTTTCCAGCTCCATCACCATCCGCCCTGCTTCCTAACACCCCATCCCTGGCCCTTTTCTGTTTCTGCTGACTCTGAGCTCTCGGAAAGAAATGACATTGCTGCATCTGCTTTTCTTTTAATCCCCAAAGCCAGCACAGAGCCAAGGTGTGAGCAGGGCTGGGGCATCAGACTTTCAGGGTTTAAACTCCACTTACTCGTGTGTGATTTTTGACAAGTGACTTATGCTCTCTTAAGCTCAGCTTCCTCATCAGTAGACAAAGATCGTGATAGAATTCTGTTCATAGAATCAACGTGAGGATTAAATGAGACAGCTGTGTACAGTCTAGGCCAACTCAATAATTATAATAATGATTATCGCTAAATGTTTTGATGTCTTAAATGTATTATTACTGAGTGTTTTCATATGTATAAATGTTATATAAATGTTTCAAATGTTTCTTATCAGATGTTGTAATATTTGAAATGTATTATGTTATTAAATAGTTTCATGTCATAAATATATTATGATACAATGTTTTGTTGTTTAAAATATATTGTTATTAAATGTTTTAATTTTTATGTGCATTATTTTTTAATGTTTGCTGAATAAATAAATTTTTAAAAACAAATGTTTTAATTTCTTTCTGTCTTTTTCTCAGTCCCCTTCCTTTTCCCTCTGAAAATTGAGGACGTAGACTCTGAAAGTTGGACTGGGATGCTCCGTTTCTGTTTCTATTCTCAAGCCTACATTCCTTTCCTTAAATAGAAGCCTAAAATGAGCGTTCTCATGATATAGCAGTTCAGGCAAGAGTGCGAAGATCGAACAGACAGGTGTGAATCCTGATCCTGCTGCTATCTCTTTAAGCTTCTCTGTCATTATTTGCAAAAAGAGATTCAAGAAATCTACTTACCTCACAGGTCCATTTTGAGGGTTAAAGGTGACAGTACATAGGAGAAGTCTCAGTTGAGTCTATACATTTACTGAGCACCTACTATGTGCCAGCTCCAGTGCTAGGTACAAAGGATAGCTCAGGGAACAAGAGGAAGAGCGTCCCTGCTCTCATGGAGTCTCAATGAAGCAAGCTGGTGTTTTTTCCTTTCTGAGTACTCGACTCCATATTCTCCCAAAGCATAAGATTCTCAAGTCCTTGTCTGACATGTGGCTTTCAGCCTCCCCTAACATTCTTCTCTATCCATCTCTCTCTATTCTCTCATTCTTCATCCAACTCACAGTGGCAGACATTTGAAGAATGTGCCCAGCTGAGTGTGCAGGGCACACAAGACTAGAAAGATGCTGAGCCCTAGATGGTGAGCAACTAAGAGCAGGTCCATGTTTGTATTAGTCTATTTCTGTTGCTCATAACAGAATTCCTTAAACTGAGTAATTTGTAAGAAAACATGACTTATTTCTTACAGCTTAGAGGCTGAGAAGTCCACAGCCCAAGGGGCGCATCTGGTGGGGGCCTTCTTCTTGGTGGAAACTCTCTACAGGGAACCGTGGTGACCTGGGTGTCACGTGATGAGAATGGGCTGAGCAAAAAAGAGCTAAGCTTCTCACTTGCTGTCTTTGTAAAACCCTCAGAACCACACCCATGACCACTTATTAAACAATCAATGTATTAATCCATTCACAAGAGTACAGTCCTCACAATCTAATCACCTCTTAAAGGCCCCACCTTTTAATTACCATAATATTTTTCATTCTCCTAACATGTTACAATGGAAATTAAGTTTCCAATATGTGAACACTGGGGGGACACATTTAACCCACAGCAATGTTATAGTGGGTACCATGCCGCACTGCCCAGACATCCTCTTAGGACTGAAGGATTTATTCCCTTACTTACTAGGAGTGTTGCCAGCTGATGGCTATTAACTGACAGCCTCTCTGGAATTGCCCTTGGCTAAAGGGAGTTCTTTCTCTCAAAGTCATATCCCCTCTTTGGGGCAGCCCACATGCAATGACTGGTCCATGCCAGCCTCCTTCTTCCAACTCAGACAGCTCCGAGGGGCCAGCCCAGTTCCGACAGTGCCTGTGGGGTAAGCAGAGGCCTTGTTGCAGCTGCATTGCAGCTCAGTTTCTCCTGCTGCCTCATCTTGCTTCCTTCCCTCTGTTTCCACAGCTGTGGGTCCCAAAGGCCCTTCCTAATAAGCATCTTGCACACTAATCTCCATCTCAAAGTCAGCCGCCCAGTGAACTCAGCCTGCAAACACAGTGCAATTCTCAGTGTCTAGCATGTAGTTGGGGTCAATCAATATTTGCAGAATATTGAAATGGTGTACTAGTCAGACTTCTTGTGATGGCAAACAATAGAAACCCAATTCCAACTGGCTTAAGCAACATGAAAGAAGAGTAACTCAAGTATTCAAAAACCCACAGCATGTTAATGTCATCAGGACTTGGTTTCTCTGCTTTGCTCAGCTCTGTCCTCTTCTCTGTTGGCTTTACTCTCAGTCCTACCTTCCTCTCACGGTGGCTCCTAAAACTCCAAGTTTGCAGCCACCCACGTTTTCCCCCAATTTATTTATTTGTTTATTATTTTAGTTAACAAAGAAACATTATATACATATGTGTCATGTATAACATGATATTTTTGAACTACGTATACATTGTGGAATGACTAAATCAATCAAGCTAGGTAACATATGCATTATCTCACATACTTATTTTTTGCAATGAGAACACCGAAGATGTTCAAGAATACAATTTTCAAGAATACAATCTGTTGTTATTCCCTGTAGTCACCATGTGGTACAAGAGATCTCCCCACCCAGCTGTAAGACCTGCAGACAGAGAGGATGTCTCTTTCCCAACAGTTCCAGCAAAAGTACCAAGGTGGAATCTCATTGGCCTTGTCCCATGACCATCCCTACACCAATCTCGATGATGCGGGAATGGAATTTCCTGACTAGTCAGACTTGAGATGTGTGTGCATCCTGGGAGCTAGAGAGAAGGCTCAACTCCACCTCAACCACAATGGGAGCAGAGAATTGGTGGTTCTCCAAAGGAAAAATTGAAGGATTCTGCCAGAAAAAGAGAGAATGAATGTGGGGCAATGAAAACCATAAGAGGACCACTATAAAGAGTTTGTACAAAGAAGTCTAGCCCACAGCTTTGGTTCTTCCACCCTCTTTTCATCACTTCCCAATACTTATTCTGGAGAACTTTCAGTCTTCCCTGAGGAAACAAATGACACTATCAGCCAAGAAATTTTACAGGTATTCTATCCATCAACTGACAGAAAAGTTTCAGTAATTAGGAACCTAAAAAAGTGCCCACCCAATTCCTATTATCTTTGCAAACTCAGCTCTAATGTTGCAACCTCCTGGAATTCTTTCCTGGATCATTGCAGAAAATGATTCTCTGATCACTCTGTTCAGAGTTACATGTGTTCCTCATTGCACTGACTACAAGAGGAACCTTTATCACACTATATTTTCATCCATTTTTTTATTTAAATATCTCCACCACTGACCTGTGAAGATATACACAATTGAGCTTCCCAGAGAAATATTCTCCAGACAATGGAAGCTAAACATGCACTTTTTCAGGCTCTGTTTTCCAACTGGCCCAAGGAAGTTTGGTCAAGAGGTATGAAACAAGGGCTGGCCAGTTAGCTTAGTTGGTTAGAGCACAGCCTTACAACACCAAGGTCATGGCTTCAGATCCCCAGGCCAGCCAGCCACCAAAAAAAAAAAAAAAAAAAAAAAAAAAAAATGTGTGAGCTAAGCTAAAGGAATCCTTACAAAGGATTTTGGGGATTCTAGAATTTCTCTCTTTAGCAGAACTGGCCACGATTCCTAAGTATGTAGTCAATGGTAACAATTACTTATGCTTGGAAACACTTTCTTGTGCATCCCCTTTACCCATCCTTATTATCCTTACTAGTCATTATTTTATGTCTCATTTGTTGAGTTCATGATATGTACCAGCCTCTGAGTTAGGAACCTTACCTATATATGACCTTAAGAGGTAGGTATAATTTATTTCATAGGTGAGTAAGCTGAGACTCTCTCAGAGAGGTTAAGTGATTTATTCAAGGCTACACAGCTAGTAGGGATTGAAGCCAGGGCTCAAACCCATGTATGCTTGGCTCAAAGTCCCTTGATCTTAAGCATTAAATTAGTATTATGCATGTCATCCTTGCAAAGCCCCATGAGCCAAGCAAAGGAGACTTACTGATCCCCATTTTACAGATGGGAACAAGAGGCATCGATGGTTAAAAGGAAATTTATAAAAACTCACAAATATGGCCAAAAGGGCATAAGAATCAGCTCTGCTCCTGCAAAAGAATGTTTTTACTAATTCAGGAAAAGAGAGGGAGGTGCAGGGAGCAGCAAGCCTGAGAAATACTTACACTCCTAGAGATGTCTGGTTCCAGACACGTGTATGAATTAAGCACTTGGCACAAAATAGATGCTGGATAGACGTGAGCTGAGGCTGGAGCGATGGATGCCAGCAAGCGTGGAGGGCTCCTGACAGATGTGATATTTCACGCGGGACCATTCATCTGCATGATGGATGTGAGGCAGTGAGGCTGAGTCCCGGTCCCATAGAAACCAGCATCCGTGGGGAAGTTCCCCACATCCCACAGCCCCCTCCCCACTTGGATTTAGAGCCAGCTCCCAATGCAGTTTGTCGGGCTCCCTCCTTCCTCAGCGGTGAGCTCCACTGTGGAACTTTATCAAGTGTTTCCTGACCCAGCAGTAAGTACCTAACATCGCCTGTCCTCACCCTCCCCCCACCACAGCCCACGCACCTTGGCTACAATATCTCCTTCTCATAAATCACACAACCATATTAACTGTCTCTCAATCAATCTCTTCCAGGTGTTGGCTCAGACAGTGTCTCAAGGAGAGGGTCTCTCCCCTTGAGGCTTAGGCACTAAGAGCCTCCTGGTCTGGGAACAGTTTAAAGCCAGATAGCTTCTCGTCCTTCTCAGCGTCTCTTGGTTTAAACTAAAGAACCCCAGGATCCACAGACTTCAGAGAGCTTTGAGAAATCTGGGAGAGGGTCAAACAGATTCTGGAGGTATGAGACAATGACCTTTATTGACACCCAAAGGCTTGGAAAATACAGCCAGCATTTGATTTTTCCACCGGCACATATTCCACATGGGGGACCTAAACCCCAAAGCTGGGGCTTGAAGCTGAAGGTGTTGGGTCTTCCAAACGCAACTGTAAATATTTGTTTTAGAGAGTTGTCATTTCACATTTTTCTGCTCTTCTATTGGACACTCTGGTGGGTGTGGCAGAGATAATGCTGTGTATTCATAAAATCTCATTTTAATCTCCATTTCCCAAGACCAGGTTCTGGCCAATGGCAGGTAGACAGAATCTCCACTACTTCCAGGTTTGGCCATGAGACCCCCTTGCACAATCATCCACAGTCTTCCTCTGTCCTTTTCTTAATGACCTAGGAGTCCATGTACTCAAGAAGGAAGGAGCCTGGATCCCTGAATCACCACGTGGAGGAGAACTGACAAAGATGGCTGCCCAACCCATATTAGACTTTACTGAAAGTGAGAGTGTTAAGCCACTGAGCTTTAGGGTATTTTTGTTGCAGCTTACCTAGCCTGCCCTGACTAATACATTTAGATTCAGAAAAGTCTATCAGCTTGTGAGATATGGTTGCAACTAACTTTGTATAACATTTTATAACCTGTCTTTACTTGTAAATGCCATAGCAGCTGTCATTAGCAGTATATCTAGTGGCAAAGAATATCAATGGTTGGGGCTCTACTTAGTTTGTTGCAAATCAGGCTATCAGTTTGCCCCACAATTAGACTTTAAACTCCATCAGGGAATCACAGGATAGCAGTTAAGCATGTGGGCTTTAGAATCAGGAAGACTTAGGTTTGAATATGACTTAACTACACACTGATTCGTGGACTTGGGCAAGATTTAACTTTCAACTTCCTCATCTATAAAGAGGGAGTATTTGTAGCAGATACTATTGGCAGCATACTGTTATGGCTGCTATGCTCCTAGATCCCTCCTTCAGGACTGAAAAATTGACTCCGCACTAGAAAGACTATCAACTCACAGCCCTCAGTTGTCAGAAATTGCCTCTTCAGCAAACAGCTACCTCTTCCAAGGTCATAATTCTTTCCTGAGATGGCCCATATCTACTTATGCATTGATGGGGAGATATAAAGGCCTGACCTCCTTTCCCCTATCCCCAACTTAGGTCAACTCTGAGGGCCTTCACAGCTTCAGAGCACATGGTGGGAAGACCCTAAGATGACCCCCAATCATCCCTGCCTCTTGATTTTCATATCCACATATAGTCCCTTCCCCATAAGCATGGGCAGGACCTGTGACTCTAACCAACAGAATACAGCAAAGGTAAAGATGTCACTTATGTGATTATGTCACATAAGATTGTAATGTCTGACTTGTCAGAAGGCTTTCTCTTCTTGTCTTTGATGAAGCAAGAGGCCATGTCAGGGAGACCCAGGTGGCAAGGAACTAAATGTAGCTTCCAGCCAACAGCCAAGAAGAAACTGAAGCCCTTAGCCCACAACCTACAAGAAACTCAGTTCTTCCAACAACCACAGGAGCTTAGAAGCAGATCCTTCCCCAGTCAAGCCTTAAGAAGAGACCTTAGCTCTGTTCTACACTTGATTGCAGCCTTGTGAGAGACCCTGAATCACAGGACAAGAGATGTTGTGCCTGGATTCTTAACCCACAGAAACTAGGAAATACTAAATGTGTACTATTTTAAGCTGCTAAATTTGTTATCTGTTATGCAGAAATAGACAACTAATACAGGGATTACTGTGGGATAAGCTAAAACCTTTGTGAAGACCACATCCCAGGCTTACTCCTTCCTCTGTCCACTCCTGCTACCTTTCCTTCTCTTCCACAATTATTGATCCTGAGAGCCTTCCCTAATAAAGCTCTTGCACACTAAAGACCATCTCAATGTCTGCTTTTCAGAGAACACAGCCTGTGATATCTATCCAATACCCAATTGTTCCATTTCCCATTTTGCTGACAAAAACTCTAATTTTGTTTACTTGATTCTCCTCAAAATGACCTTATGCTTCTAGGGAGGCAGGCCCCAACAACCCCTGGATCAGTGGGTGGATGAATGAATGGATGGATGTGGACAGGTGGGTGGGAAGATGAGTAGAAGAATGGATGGATGGATGGATGGACTGGTGTGTGGGTAGGTGGATGAATGGATAGATAGATACATGGATGGATGAATGACAACACTTCCTTTCTTCCTGCCTGATGTCTTTACACCCAGGTCTGATGTTTCTCAAACCTTGGCCTATAGGCCTAAGCTAATGTGCACAGTTATTTTAAGACTTTTTATTTCCTTTATGTCAATGGCAACACAAAACGTGAGACCTATCTGATTTCTTCCTTAGTGTGCCTGATGCCTCTGGAAACTGAGTACTAATGTACATTTTGTGAATGTTCCTGTCACCCACTGACACCTTCCCATGGAAGCATGAACAAAAGTATCAGGCTGGGGTATCCTAGATTCCCATTTAGACCAGGGAGGCAGGAGTTTGCTCTGCCACTGACTTGCTGTGTGACCCTGTGCTGGCTCCCCCTGGCCCTCTCTGTTCCTTAATTTCCTCCTCTGTTCAGTATGGGCATTGAATGAGATCGTGTCTGAGCCCCCAATTCTCCCTGCCATGCTCTATCATTTGGGATGGGTTCAGCTGCAAGTAACAGACAAGTAATTATAACAATATTAAAATATATTGTAATTAGAATATCATTTGACAAGAAGCCTGAGGGTAAAAAAGTCCAGAGCTGTTCCAGCTGCTCAACAATTTTGTCAAAGGTACAGACTTTTTCAATTTTTTCTTTTCACCATATTTAACATACTGGCTTCCAGTCACATCCTTGTTGTCTCATGGTCACACCACACCTGCCAGAGCACGATATATCACACTTCACTCCAATGTCCAAATCAAGAAGAAAAGAGCCAACAGAAAAGTGTTTCCTTTTAACAAGGAGGAAAACTTTTCCTAGAAGCCCTGTAACAGGATTCCTCCACGACTCTTTGGCCTGAGCTGAATCACATGGCCAATTCTTCCTGCAAGGGAAGTTGGAAATGCATGTCCTTGATTGTTTTGGTCAGGGCAAGGAAAAGAGATGTGTTTGAGGGTAGGAAATGACAATGTCTTCCAGGGAGGTCTCAAAGGTGGGTATCAGTCATCCATACCCCAACCCACTTAGAGAGACATGACAACAATATATGAAATAATCTGAGGCCACATGTGGGTGAGCACATATGAAAAACAGGGCAGAAACACTCGAGTATGGAGTGAATGTAGGCAGGGAAGAATTCAGAGGTGTCCACTGAATGGGAATGAGCATGAAATAAAAGGAGATCCTGACCTCTCACTCACCTCACCTGGGTTAAGGGCCCCTCCTTTTGTCCCCACCTTTGCACTTACCATATAGAAATCCTCCATGTCTCTTCCTAACTGAGGCCAGCATGAACTTGCCACCCAAAGCTCCTGTGCTGAAATTCATGCCATGGTTCTCCATGTTCTGAAGAGTAAAGAGCAAACTCTTTAGGCCACCTTCCAATACCCTCTGTGATCAGGTCCCTGCCAAGCCCTCTAGTCCTCTCCACCCCTTCACCCCCCCGTCCCCTGTGCTCCAGCCACACTGACCTCTTCCTATTCCTTAAATTGGTTGAGCTCAGTCCCACCTCAGGACCTTTGCACATGCTCTTCTCTCTGCCTGGAGAACCATTGGTCACTTCCTTTTGCTAGTTAATTCTTGCATATCTTCCTAACTGCAGCTTAAAGAAAACTTCCTCAGAGTAGCCTTTACTACTTTCCCACATCATGACATAACCAACCACATTTACAGGTGGCTAATCTGAGTCTATCCCTCCCTTCCTCGCTTACCACACACTTGCCTTTCGTCTCCAACAGGCCAGGGCTGGTGTCCACGTTCCTTACCAAAAGCATAATGGAGTGATTAACAACAGAGGCTTTACAGCCAAGCTGCGTGGGTTTAAATACACATACTAGCTGTGTGACCTTAAGCATGTTCCTTAACTTCTCTGTGCCTCACTTTCCTCATCTTTATAAGGAAAAGAATAAAATCTGCTTCATAAGATTGCTATAAAAACTAAATGAGTAAGTGTATATTAAAAGCTTCACACACTGCCTGGCATGTTGTGTGATATATAAGTATTTGATATTATAATAATTATGATAATTAGTATTATTATTGTTACCTCCACATACCCAGTACCTAGCAAATGCTGGCACATAGTAGGTGCACAACAAACACTTGTTGGATAGATAATGGTTGTTAGTTTCTCTCACTAAAGGCAGAGATAATTTTGTCCTCATCACTTGGAACAGGACCTGGCACATAGTAGGTGTGCAATAAATGGAAAATGACTGGATGCGTGAAGGTGGAAATGATCCCATTTTTCTCCCAGCCCTGAGCCACATGGACTCCCAGCATTGCCATTTGCTTTGAGCCTTTCCCCTTCCTTCTCAAATCCAGGTGGGGATCTTCAGCTGCCTGGCCATGGGACAGCCTCTCTGGCTCCCCTGCAGCAGCTTTGATCACTGACAGGAGCCTTCTTGGAAGAAAGAAAGTGAGAGAGAGAATCTGGCAATTTAAGCTCCCAGACGTGACACTTATTAATAAAACAAGCGGTTTCAGCCTTTGCTCCAATCAGCTATCCATTGATTGGGGCAGATGTGGAGGCTTCAGGGCAGCTGCAAAGCTGGAGGTGTGGGAGGGGGAGCCAGTGAGGAAGTCGCTACCTCCATATAGTAAATGCACAAATATGCCCCGGCCTGTGCTGCTCAGCTGCGACAGGCAGGCGCCCTCGGCACTCTCCCACCTCACTGGGTTTTGACAGCCTTAAATGTCTACATTCCCCATTTTCTCCTGTTTTTCTATTGTCATTAAGTTTTAATTATACAATTCATACATGAATATGTTCTCCATGCTTAAAAAAAGTTAACTTTACAGATAAGGCCACATAGACCCCACCCCAATCACGGTTACCCTCAACATCTCCCAAGAATTAACCGTTGACAGCATTTTGGAGTGTACGTCTCTTTTCAGCACTCATTTTAAGCTTGACATACCCTGTACATCATTCAGTAGGGAGTCCTGTTTTGCATGTGTATTTACTGATATGTAAATTTTTCAGTTGGGGTGTGACCATATGCTTTGTTTTTTTGTTTTTTGTGTTTTGTTTTTCTGAATGGCACCGTCTTGAACATATGACTCTACAACTGGTTTCTGTCGTTCAGTGATGTTCCTGGGCACTTGTTTATTTTTTCCTGTACATCTGTGCTGGTATTTCTCTAGGACAGGATTTCTCACTCTTGGCATTGTTGACATTTGGGGCTGGATAATTCTTTGTTGTGGGGTGGGGGCTGTCCTGTGCACTGTAGGATGTTGAGCAGAATTCCTGGCCCCTACCTACTAAACACCAGGAGTACCCATACACACACATTGCAACAATCAAAAATGCCTCCAGACACTGCGAAATATCCCCTGGGAGGCAAAACCGCCCCTGACTGAGAACAGCTGATCTGGGGTAGGAAGCCAGAAGGGGAATTGCTGGGTTATTTGGGAGGCTCACTTTTTCTTTGAGTAGACAGTGCTCCAGAATGCCTGCACTAATTTACAATCCCTAATTTTCTAAGAATATTCTTTTGGTAAACACTCTGTCTCTTTGTCTCTATGAATCTGGATCTAGAATTTGGGCTAGAACCCTGAGCATCTATCTCCATTTCCCTACTGCCTCCTGTAGCCCCCAAACCCAAGAATACCATCCAGCTTTGGAATACAATTCTAGAATCTAGAATCTGAACCCTGAGGTCTGGAGTAGAAAAGACTATCAAATAAGAAAAAGGAGGAACTGATTTCTTTCTTTCTTTCCCTCTTTCTTTCTTTTAAAGTTCTTTCCTTCCTTCCTTTCCTTCCTTCTTTCCTTCTTTCCCTCCTTGGTAATTCTGGCTGAGGGGGAAAGGTGAATACTTCCCTCTTCCTGCCCCCACCTCAAATTTCCAGAATCTACCCTCAGTTTCTTTGAGGTCACAGTTTGTGTCCTGGTTTCTTGTGAGTTTTATAGGTAATGAGACTAGTGGACTAGAGGAAGGAAGACAAGGTAAACTGTCCTGAGAAACAGAAAGAGGCTTCACGGTGTGTGTGTGTGTGTGTGTGTGTACATGCACGCACATGTGTGCACGTCTAAAAGAAAATTCAATTTGCAGGCTGGGAAGGAAGAGGAGGGGAGAAGCACCAGAGCCCAGCCAGCCGTGTCTCTTTAAGCAAGATAAGCAGCGGGTCCCATCCATCTCTTCTGACACTATCGCCTCTTGTCTAAAGTACTTACAGTTCCCTCCTGGGAGGAGGAGGCCTGATCTGGGGATGCTGGGGGAGGGGAGGAAGTGGGCGTTTAGGACAGGGCACCCTGGCTGGCCCACTTCCCCAAAAAGCAGGAACAGCTTGCAGACTGAGGAGGTCACCCTCCCCACCCCACCCCCAATGTGGGGCTGGCCTGTTTTTAGCTCAGCCCTGAGTGCTGGGGAGATGGTCCCACCCTGGCTCCATACCTGGGGCCCCATTCCTAGGGGAACGGATCCACTTGAAACTGCAACTTGTCTTTCTCAAGTGGCTGGGGAGAGTGTGAGATCCAGGAAAGAGAGAGTGAGCGAAAGGGAAAGGCTTCCGTAGCTGCTCAGACTGGCCACTTCTTTCCTACCCTGCAATCCTTGAAAAATTAACTGTGGTTTAGTACGATTATTTCTTCCTGTCTCAGAAATAAGGCAACCGAGACTCAGAGAAGTTAAGTAACTTGCATAAGGTCACACAGCTAACCAGAGGTGTCAGCAGAATTAGGACTTGGATGTCTCTGAATTCCAAAGCTAACTTCTAATTTCTTTAACCAGAGTATTTTTTGCAACTCTCCTTTTATGAGAAATGTCAATGAAGGATTGTCTGAGTTGATGTTGACAAAGATTCTTTGCTCCTGAAACTACTCTTGGGCCCATCTGTGCACTTCCTTGTTAACTCCAGTTTTAGCAAGAACCCTGCTAAGTCAACTTAGCAACAACCTCCACCCTAGATATCTGATCACACTCCATATCTGATCAGGTTCCTCGTCCTCCACCACCCCCCAGGTGATGTCTGATTCCCCTGGCCTGTCTCCAGCAAGAATCCTGTTAGCTGGGTTTAGCCAAAATTCTCCCAGACCGCTGATATTTCCTTTCAGCAACTTTCCATCCACTAACCCCCATCCAGCTCCTTGGCTGTCAATTCCCCCTTGTCCAGTCTCTTTCTCCCATTGCAAAGTTCCATTGCAGTGGTCCTGACACTTATCATGATAGTTCCCCTGCCTTGAATAAAGTCTCTCTTACCATCTTAACCAGTGCCACAAATAATTGTTTCTTTAACAAGAAACTCAACGAATATTTCTTGAGCATAGCCTCTGAGCCAGGCTCTCTTCTGGGTACTGGTGATAAAGACCTGGTCTCAATTGCTTACCGATTTCTGTAAAGTCTCCCTATATTAAAGCCAGACCTGCAGAGACTGTGGTAACCAGACCTTATCATTTTGGCCTCTGCAACACTTTATTTTGTCAAATTGTGACTTGGGGTTTTGTAGCACATCAAGGGAATCCAAAAGAAACAATCCTATAATATTTGCTGTTAGGTTTACCATAATGGTATTATCAAGAACATCACCCAGAAATCACTAGCACTACATGATCTTTACAAGAACCCAACGGAGAACCCCCTACTGGGTTTTAGCAAACATCTCGATGTGTTTGTCTTTTATGAACTTGTGGGCTCTTGTAGCTGACTGTAATTCTCTCCTTGTTTTGGCATCTAGGAAGCTCAGAGCCAAATATATTTCTATAAACTACACAGGATGTTCCAGTTCTCAAGACAGAGAAGCAAAATATCCTAAAACGTAGTGGCATAAAACAACCATTTTTATGCTTCTGGATTCTGGGGGTCAGAAATTTGGACAGGGCATAGCAGGGGCAATCTGTCTCTGTTGAGAGCTGGGGGTGTGATGATGTGAAGGCTCTTTACTCACATGGTTGGTGGTGGATGCTGGCTTTAGGCTGGGGGCTTCAGCTCCTTTCCACATAGTCCTCTCCTTGTGGTCTCTCCCTGTGGGCTGCTATGGACTTCCTCATAGCATTGTGGCTGGGTTTCAAGAATGAGTGCTCCAATGTGGGGGGTGGGGGAGGGCAAAATTCAGCAGAAGTTGTACCACCTTTATGACCAAGCCTCAGAAGGTTTGCAGACCAGGGACGTAATTCACTTCCCCCACCTCCTACTCTGCACTTGGCCTGTTTTTAGCTCAGCCCTTAGTGCTGGAGAGTGTTACCTCTCTCACCACATTCTGTCAGAAATAAACCACTGGGTCTAGCCCATAATCAGGGGGAGAATCAGATTCCACCTCCTGATAGAAGCATCAAGGTTCTGGAAGTGCACAACAGACACAAATATTGCTGTGGGCCTTTTGGAAAATACAATGGCACACAAGATCAAATGGAATGCATTGATGTATACTCATTACTCTTGGCTTTGTTTCATTAGTTGTCGTCTTTGTGGATTGCATGCATTTTTGCAAGCAGCTTCATTCTTTATGGAGATAGGCAGGAGGTAGACAACTGTGACCACTGCTGCTTTCTGAGTGTTGCTAATGTCCTTGGAACTGGGCAAATAGTTCCTTCCTGGTGCCTTAACTCACGTAATTCACAAACAACCTCTTATCCATATTTTACAAGTGATGAAACTGGAGCACAAGAAGTTAAAGAAGTTTACCAGATCTGGCATCACGAGAAGTGGCAGAGGTGGGATTGAATTCTAGGCAGTTTGGTTTTGCTGAGCACAGGTAGGGTCATCTTGTACACCTCCGTTCTTTTCCTTTGAGCCTCACTCCACACCCAGAGCCTGTCTTGATGTTGCAACATGAACTACACAAGACTCAGCCTTCTTTCCCACAAAGTATCTCCCCTGACCTCTGAGTGTTTGTAAATGCAACTTCCCCTGGGAAATAAGAATATTCAGTGACCTCTGCATATGTATCAAGATCAACATTCTCTCCAACTTAAATCAGCCAGCCTGAATGGGAATTTGGCAGAAGGTTTCTGAGCACCCACTTCCTGCCAGGCACTGAGCTAACTCTCAGGAATCCAAACTCAAGACTCAATGTCACACTGGACTGAGACCTACTTGAAGGCAGGCACCATATCATTTTGGCTTTGTAGTTCAATGCACCGCAAGTGCCTGGCATCATGAATGAAGAAAGTGAAAGTGTTTGTCTATTCCAGGAACGAAACCTTGGGCAAGTGACAACCCTCCAAACCTCCATCCCCTCACCTATAAAGTGGGGATAAGAATATTTCCTGCCCACCTCACAGGTCTATATTGGGTATCTTGTAATGGAGTAGGTCTCCCTTTTTGCTTTGATTTCTAAAAAGCTCAAAGGCAAGTTTGGGGCCTATGCATGAAAATTGTATAAAATGCTTAGCACATAATCAACCCTCAATAAACAGGGCTTTGGAAACACTTTGTGTCTTGAGCCCCAAACTCAAATGAAGTGGACGGCAAAGGGGAGGAGAAGAGGGAATAAAGTCATTGGTCATCTGCCTTCCCCACCTCTGAAAGCGGCAGCCTCAATGCGATGGGATGGAAATTGGGGATTTGGTGTTTTGAGAACAAATGGAAATCTCCTAAAAAACTATTTTTGTAAACCTTTGATCTCCCATGCCAAGGTCTTTTGACCAAATGTCCGAGGTAGTGGATCTAACCAAATGCAACCAACAACGCTCTGAAGTTGCAGTCTCACTGGTGTGTGCCTAGTTGAGGGGTGGTGGGTGAGCGGGTGGGAAGGGCAGCCTGTTTGAAGAATTCAATAAATTAACTCAAACAGCTAGGTGTTGCTTTATCTCTCTTGGCTCAATTAGCAGTGACTTCTATTTTTATGTTTGATGTAGGATGTGGCTGGTGAGTCAGGAAGAAAAGAGGGCCTCATTATTTTCTCCTTGCTAGCTCTTGGAAATATCAAGAATACTTGGCCTTCAAGACAAACCCCAGCTCTGGGCCTAAAAGCTAAGTCCAGATATGTTATATATTTATGCAAGGCAGCAATTGGCCAGGAAATGACTATAAAACACACATTTTGAATAAAAGAGGGAGATTTATGGAGCATTGGCGAATCTGAGTCATATCTCTCTGCCTCCCCCAGGCCAGGATCCCTTAATCACTAACATACCCCCAGCTTGTATACTCGGTGGGCACAGAATTGCTTCCTTCTGGTCCCGTCCCAGTTAAAGATGTGATGGAGATTGTGCTACTTTACCTGACAGTGAGTAAATGAATTGCCAATTCATTCTGAGCTTAGATGGGGGCTGCTTTTTTCCTTGGGAAAAAAAAGTGGGGTCCTTTCATATGTATCTTTGATCAGTCAGGACTTGACAAATTATTTTCCCAGGAATTTCTCTATCCTTAATGCCACAGGGAAAAAATGGATTTACTCTAAAAGAATAGCTTTTATGTTTCAGAAATTAGAGCGATGTAAAAGCTTTCCTTGGGTTTCTATATCTCTCTCTTTCCTTCTTTCCCTTCAGCTGTATTTTTCAACAGGGAAAGGAGGCAGGTAGCATTGGAAAAGACCACTGGTGATAGCTGGGCTTCTGGCTAATTATTCAAAGTGTATAAAAATAACAGAAAAATAAGTCTCAACCCCTATACATAATTGGTGTTGAGAAAGCAAAGTCAAATCTTCTGTCCCATATGTCCCTTGTGATATCTGGTGTTTTCTCTTTCATTTTAGGGGCAAATTTAACCTGAAGAATACTTGAATTGTGTTTCAGCAGGATTCAACTACACTACAATGATCTCATGCTGATGGCTTAGACATTCATTCACCAGAAGGCAGAGAGCTGGGACAGATGATCTCTAAGCTATTTTCATTTCAAAGATTTTATCAGCTATGGTACAACCTGAAAGAAATGTATTGAAAGTACAATGGCACAGGACCGCCATGAACAGTTGGGTGAGTTGTGCACAGCACAACTCCAAGAGGCACCATTCAGATCGACTGTTAATGTGAATGATTTGCCCTTAGGGCTGTGCTGTGTGCAACCTATGCAACTGTGGGTGGCAGCTTTGAAAGGGAGCTCACAGAGGTGAAGAGGAGATTGGAGAATCATAATTATAATAAAGGAACTATCTTGAGAATCTAGGTGGAAGGAACTTATAAAACAGTTTTGTTAGGGACTAGACTGAATGAGCACCAGCAGTTTGTCTGTTTATTTCTCCACTCAAGATTCTCTCTGAGAGAGAAAATCAATAAGCCCTTCGTGGGTCAAGTGCTCCCATCTTTTTGTCTAACAGGGAGGAGAGTTCTTTGATTATCAGCCTTACTCTCTTAGTCTGGGTTTTCCTCAGAGAAAACCCTGAGACAAGGATTTGGATGCAGTAGTTTATTTGGGTAAGGGAGTGAGAAATGTGGTGAGGAAGGAAAGGAAACCAACGTGTTAGTGTGTTAATGTGTTAATGACTGGGCCACCACTGTGGGCAACTGGCACTCAGTCCTTCTGGGGACCCTCTAGGAGACTGTGTGAAAGAGGCTCAAAATTGCCCCACCGAGGGGACAAGAGGCATCTATAGACCAACTCCTGTCCCTCATTGCTTAAGGGACACTCTGGGGGGTCTTTAATTCCCTGGCGCTTGCCACCTGATCAGCACACAGACCAAGCAAACATCTGCAGCCAGAGAAAGGCTTCAAGCAGAGAGACACAGATGCTGAAGGTTGGAAGTCATCAGCATATGTGGGGATGATACCCCGAAGCTGCAGGTGACCTGGAGGATGGACTCAGGAGATAGGACTAGGCACTGGCAGCATCTTCTGTACCCTCCAAGATCACACACTATAACAGAGGTATGACCCCCTCAAACAACTGCAGTATTATCTCAATAGACATCACACAAGGATTCCAGAATGAATACAATTTTGTCCAGGTTTTTGCCCCATCTCTGCCACTAAATAGCCCTATGGCCTTCAGTGAGTCACTGACTCTACTTTGAGATACTCAGGCCACAGTTTCCCCTTCTCAAAAGTCTGTAGAGTATTAATAACTGACATTTCCAGAAGACTTGGACCTCAGGAATAAAAATGGGGGCTCCTCTCCCAGTGCTTTCAGAACTATAAAATAAAATAGAAGGCCATGTGAGTTTTTATTCAGCATGATATGTCTGCTGAGTGTCTGATATATTTTATTAGATGGGGGTTCAGAGTCTAGATTACAGTTGAGCTTAGAATTTGCCTATAAAGAGAAGGAGGTGGGATGTGAGAGTTTGTGTGGGGTCAGGAAACACAGAATATGCAAGGAGTTAGTGGCTGGTACCATTAGTGCCTACACAACAGGAATTGCCCTCCCTTCCCCCTCCTCTCCTCTGCAAACAGAACCTGGACTGCATTTAGGGAACAGACACAGACTTTATGCTAGGGATGGTATCCCTGCCCCAACCCCCCAGGTGACTCTTGGCTAGTCTAAGCCAGTCAAAATCATCCAGATGACCTTTGCTGGGGCCCTCACTTTTCCCAGCCTTCCTTGCAGCTAGGACAGCCTTGTGATGCCATTTTGAACAGCGAGATGTGTTGTCAAGGGTAACTCAACTGGCTGGTTTCTCATGAAAGGAGGAAGCTATGTGATCATCCTTCTGCTCTGTCATCTTGGTGAAGCTTCAAGTTATTCAAACACTAATCTAGGTGCTGCTGTGAAGGCATTTTGTAAATGTGAGTAAAGTCCATAATCAGTTGACTTTAAGTAAGTGGCATTCTCCTAAAAAGTCTGGTGGGCCTAATTCAATCAGTTGGAAGGTCTTAAAAGCAGAGCTAAAGCTTCTCTAAAAAGATAGAAGACATTCTCCCTGTGGAAAACTGTTTCAGCCATGCCTGAGAGTTCCAGCCTGTCAGATATCAACCGAATTATGTCCCTCCCCCACCCCCACTATTGTCCCCAAATTTATATGTTGAAGCCCTAACCCTCATATGACTGTACTACGAGATGGGGCCTTTAAAGAGGTAATTACGTTTAAATGAATTCGTAAGGGTAGGTCTCTCATCCTGTAGGACTGGTGTCCTTATAAGAGAGACACTAGATCTGTCTCCCTCTCTCTCTCCTTCTCTCCATGTACACCCGGAGAAGAGGCCATGTGAGGACACAGCAAGAAGGTGGCCATCTAAAAGCTGGGAGGAGAGTTCTCACCAGAAACCAACCATGAGAGCACCTTGATCTTGGACTTCCAGTCTCCAGAAAGGTAAGAAATTAACTTCTGTGGTTTAGCTACTCAGTCTGTGGTATTTTGTTATGGCAGCCTGAGCTGACTAATACACTGCCCTTTCTGATGGCCCAACCTATGGATTCAGACTTACCTACCAGCCCCCAACAATTGCATAAATCTCTTAATATCTACCTATCCATCTCTTAATGGTTCTGCTTCTCTGGTGGAACTTTAGAGCTACTTAAGGAAAAGGCCTATATATGATATATATTCACCACACACATCCTGGCTTTGAATGTGGATCATGGGCCTATGAAGGATAAGAAGTTGTGTGGAGCAGAACCAAGTTGTCCCATCCCAGAATATCATGAACCAACCATTCCACAGCTGACCCATTAGCTGATCATGGACACATGAGCCCAGCCAAGACCAGCTGAACTCAGCCCAGATCAACAGAACTACTCAGCTGACTCAAAGGCACACAGGCCTGGTTGGCATATGACGCTCAGGTTTTGTGGTTTGTTGTTATGGAACCCTTATTGTGGCTACAGATCATGGTTCTGTCTTCACTGGCCTGCTCCTAAGAAGCATTTCCTTCTGCAAAAGAGAACACTACATTATGTACTTATCACAGTGGCTGAATTTTTTTTTTAAAAAGTAGTGACAACAACAAATGCTGGTGAGAATAAGGAGAAACTGGATCTCTCCTATGTTTCTATTAAAAATGTAAAATGGTACAGCTGCTCCAGAAAATAGTTTGGCAATTTCCTAAAAACTAAACATGGAATTACCATACAACCCAGCAATGGCAGTTTTGGGCACCTATCCCAGAGAAATAAAACTTATGCTCACCCAAAAACCTATACACAAATGTTCATAGCCCAAACTGCAAACAACCCAGATATCCTTCTTTGAGTGAATGGTTGAACAAATGGTTATACATTTCTACCATGGAATACCACTCAGCAATTAAAAACAAGAATGAACTATTGATATACCCAACAACTCAGATGAATCCTAAGGGAATTATACTAAATAAAAAAGCCAGTCCCCCAAAGGTTATATACTATATGATTCTGTTTATTCAACATTCTTGAGAGAATAAAATTATAAAGTTGAAGAACAAATTAGTGGTTGTCTGGGATTAGGGACAGGGTTGGGAGGACGGATGTGGTTTTAAAAGAGCAACATGAGGGATCCTTGTGGTAATGGATATGTTCTGTATTTAGACTGTGGTAGTAGATACGCAACCTACGTGTGTGATAAAATTGCATGGAACTAAATATACACACACAGATGAGTACACATAAACTGGAGAAATGTGAATAACATTGGCGGGTGTTATTAATGTCAATGTCCGAGTTGTGATATGGTACTCAAGTTTTGTCAAGATGTTAGGATATATGAGTACAGGGTATACAGGATTTCTCTGTGTTATTTTTTACAACTGTATGTGTCTCTACACTTATCTAAAAATAGGAAGTTTAAGAGAGAGAGAGAGAATATTGTGAGGCTGGAGAGTGAAGTCCTGTTTAGAGGTGGTAAGACTGATTTAGTTTGGGATCACCTTGAGTTCAGGATTTGGGAAGACTTGGAAGGTGATCCCAGGGAGTAAGAGGTATGAAAGGGTGAAAGGCCAAGTTATTGAGTTGTTGAGTTAATTACCACAGTAAGCAAGCAGAGCACAAGTCCTCTGAGGACCCTCTGATGAGTCGTGTAGAATGCACCCCCAAACTATTCCTTCAAAGATAGGAGCTGGGGCCTTGTCCACCGACTCCCAACCCTCAAGACTGAGGGTGTCCCCAGAGTCATTACTTCTGGGCTGTGCCTGCATTCAGGTTGAGGGAAGCTCCTAGCTTCAGTGATCCTGCTGCAGAAAAACAGAGGTACATGGAGGATGCTTGAGGTGGGATGCTATTAGCATTCACGGAACTGTCTGCCCTAACCACATCTGAATACAGAGGTAGGCAGTGGGGATGAAAGGCACTGCAGAATCCCTGACTTGCTGGTGGAACCCTATCCTCCAATGAGCACATGTGTTGAGTCATTTATTAATCCATTCATTCAGGTCATAGTTAGTGAATATTGTCTGGGGTAAAAATACAAGCAAACAAGACTAGAATGTACCTGCCCTCATGAAGCTCTCCTAGTCCCAGAGAAGACCTGAGAGGTTCAAGAAATGAGGAAGGTCAACTGTGATGAATATTAAGGAAAAAAGAAGATTCTGCTAACTCTGACTTGGGGACAGCAAAGCCCTCCTGAAGGAGGTTGTGGTATTTAAGCCTCTGTTTATTAAATGTGCAGAGAGGGCCAGGTGTCCTTCTGAGCACATTACAGAAACTCTCTCCTTTAATAACTACATCAGGCCTGCAAGGTAGATCTTATCACTCCCATTTTACAGAGGTAGAAACTGAGGCTTGGGGAAATGAATAACTTGCTCATACACTATAGGGCTATCTGGGCTTCTATGACCAGGAAGCCAAAAGGTCTTGCCCTTTGGGGGCAGCTGGTCCTCAGTCACAAAATCACAAAACTTCTTTTAATTTTCCTGAGGTTGAAGGCTTCAGGGGCAGGCCACCCCAAAGCACAGAAGTGTTCTTGTGTGCCAGCCACCATCTCCCCCTGTTCCTCCCTCTCTTTTCCTGGACCCATGGGAAAGGATAGAGATGGCATGAATCAGTCCATCACCTAAGGAAGACTGGGCAGTGTAGAGTGGCAAATAAGCCACTCATAAGCTGGGTGACCTTGGACATGTCACCTAAGCTCTCTGATTAGGTGCTTTCTTATCTGTAAAATGGGCATCAGATTGGTTCCTCTCTCCCAGTAATGGGACCATATGAGTATGCTGCTTGGTATAGGGACTGGCATATAGTACATGGTCAATAAATGAAAACTATTATTACTATTGCCACTACTAATGTCAACAGCGGGGGGTGGGCATTAGTCAAATATTAAAACTCTACCAGGGATAACCTAGGACCTGCACACCAGGCTGTCCCCCACCCTCACCCCAACACTCACAGTCCTAGGAATAGGGACCAAGTTAAGCAGCTCAGTAGGATTAACATGCATGGTTCCTTTTTAAAAGTGGAATAAAAATGCATTCTGAGGTCAGAAAAGGTGGTGGGTGATCAGCCTTTGGGGATGTAGAAATTAGTGTTCCTTCTTTGTTGACATGGAGCATCCAAGGTTGATAATCTCTTACAAACCCAGCTGTTCAAATCACGTTTGAGATGATGCTTGTGTGAGAAAGCTGTTTTAATCTCTGCTGAAGGTAATGATGATAGTGATGATGGTGATGTTTTCCTAGCCCCTACTGAGCTTAAGTCTGTTATAAAAATAATAGATCATAGGGGTGAATTTCGCAACAAGAAAAGGAGGAGAAAAAAGAATTAATAATAATACATACTTATTCATCCTTTTTATTAGTCAACAGTTATTGAGCATATTTTTCTATACGTACATCATCTTGTTGGGTCATCACAGAACCAGAACTCTCTAGGGTAGGTATTCCTATGGTCTGCATTTCACAGATGACTACATGAAAGGTCAAAGGGGTCAAGTGATTTGCCCAGTATAACAGAAGCAGTAAGTGGCAGAGTGAATTTTAAAACCCAGGTCAGTTAAAGAACAAAGAGGAGATAAGTAAGTGCCTGATTCAACGTGTGTCCGTGCGTATGTGTGTGTGCGTGTGTCCGTGCGTGCATGTGTATGCACACGCGCGTGTGCGAGGGTGTGTGTGTGTGTGTGTGTACATGTTTTATTTATTATAACAAGGAAATAATAGCTCACCCCAGGTCAATAGCCTTACCCAATAAGAGGACCAAGAAAGCAAACAAGCTGCAATTCCAGAAAGGTAAGATATAAAGAAATATGGTGTTTCCTTGTTGCTAAGGTAGAGCATTCTGTGGTCAGCAGTCAGCTGACTGGTGCTCGTGCCCAACTCTGTCACTGAACGGCCAATGTACCCCTCATGGAACCTACATCCCCTCATCTTCAAAGAAGTCAGAATTGTCCCACCTTCCTCACAAATTCATTTTGATCAATAACCAAAACACAAACTAGATTTTATTTTACTAATTCTATTCCTAATTACAAAGATAATTCATCTTACTCAACAAAAAAATTAGAAATAATGGAAAACACAAAGAAAATTTAAACACATCCCCCTCAAAAAAAGAAAATTTAAACACCTACAATCCCATCACTGTTGTTATTGTGTTATACATTCTAACAGTGTTTTTTCCTCTAAGCATGAATGAATGTTGGACTCTTTGATAAAATTGAGAAGCTGTTATACAAACTACTTGTAGCTTTCTTCTTTTACTTGCAATGTATCTTAAATATCTCCTTTAAATCTTCACAAGTGTGTTTTTTAATGATCATGTGGTATTTCATTGTATGGGCATACCATACAATGGAATATAATTTAAAAAATTTATTTAACCAACCCCATATTATTAGATATTAAGGCTGTCTCCAATTTTGCATGATTGAAAAAAAATCATGATGAACTTCCCAGAAAATAAATATTTATGTACAATTTTGGTTATTTCCTTAGGAACAATTCCTCAAAGCAGAATTACCAGATTAAATGTCACACTTTAAGACTTGTGATTTGCCAAACACTCCTCCTAAAAGGTTTATCTAATTTTCATTCCAACCATCAGTTTATGAGGTTTCTTATTCTGTCATTAGCAATAGGTATCATTATTTTTAAAATGTACATTTGCTAAGTCAGAGAATAAAAAATTATATTTAACTTTCATTTCATCTATTAAACTATTCCTTTTCAAGTA
This sequence comes from Cynocephalus volans, assembly GCF_027409185.1. Lineage (NCBI taxonomy): Eukaryota > Metazoa > Chordata > Mammalia > Dermoptera > Cynocephalidae > Cynocephalus > Cynocephalus volans. The sequence continues at coordinate 191,489,635 of NC_084461.1, forward strand.
TTTATTAAGTGTCATCTATATTAAGTACTGCACTGGACATTTTCATAGATATTATCTCACTTAAACCCACAACAGTCATTTGAAGCAGGTAGAATATCTCCTTTTAATAGAGGAGGAAGCTAAGGCTTGGACAAACTGAGTTTCATCTCTGCCACACACCAGCTGTGTGATCTAGAGGGAATTCCCAACTTCTCTGAGCTCAAAAATACTAATGATCTGACTCTGAAAGTTCTAGTATTCCTTCTGCCCCACATTTGGCTGGACCAAGAAACCAGGAGGATGCTGTAACACTCCTCTCCCACATACAAAGAAGCCTACCAGCTCACACATATGGAGTCTGTTCTCTGCAGCTGTGGGAACTAACTGGAAAAGATTCTCACACAATTAGTAGGTCCTCAATCAGTAAGGGTATCTACCACACATGGTAGGAGCTTAAAACATGTTTGTTGAATAAATGAATGAATAAATATGGACTAGGTGATTACTACCCATTTATGAACCTACATTCCTCCATCATAATTTCTGCCTCAGGGCCTTTGCACAAGATGTTCCCTCTGACTGAAATGCTTTTCCTCCCAACTTTTAACCTAAATCCTACCCACTATTAGGGATCAGCTCAAAAGTCACCTCCTCCAGGCCAGGTTAGGACCCCTTATCTTGACCCATTATGACATTGTGCATGTTGCCTTCATAGTTGTTCCAACTACTGCAATCCATTAATGATGCAGACAATTACCTAAGGTCCGTTTCTCTCACTAAATTACAAGCTCCAGGAGGATACAGCCCCTACCACTTTGCTCATTGCTATGTCCCCAGTACTTACCACATGTCCGGTTCACAGCAAGCATCTACTAAATATATTATGGGAATATAACAATCTATGTTGTGCCTCTTGACATAGACATAATGATAATACTACACAAACCTTTGGATATTACATCCTTAACCCTACCAATTCAGTGAAAAGACCCATTATAATCTTGGTTTGGAACCCAAAGAGGTTAACCTGCATCTGTTATGGAATGAGAGTGCCCCTCTTCTGATTTATGAAACCGCTCTGAAGATGTTTTTAATGATTTTCCAGTAGCGGCAACTGTTTGAGTGCTGGGGTGGGAGGTGTTAATTCAGTATTTGGGTGATGTCCTTCTGAAAAAAATAAGACTGTCTGTTTATATTGTGTATTTGGTAAATTAGTTTGGAAAGTAATTTCTTCAAAGGCAACCTTTTATTTTTTTAATTGACCCCATCACAATAAACATCTATTTACAGCACAGTCAGAACTTATTAAGCAAAACTTTACTAATTCAGTCTTTTGGGGACAGAAAAGCCATTGACCTAGTTTCTCCATTGCACTTGAAAGAAGCTGAACTGTCATTTCTTTATAATTAATTCACACTTCTTGGGAGTTCTTTGCCTAGAAAAGTTCCCGGGGGACACGATTAAATGAATGATTTGTAATCAACGAGCCAATTGTTCCTGTTTTAAGGGAATATGACATATTTGACTGTTGTTGATAAATTTGAGGGGTGTGGACATTGAAACGATAAAAACAGAAAAAAATGGAAGCACTAATTTACTCACCAACTTGCTGCTCTGTTCTGCCTCGTATGTGTTATATGGGACAAACTCACAAATCCTAAATTTGAAGGTTTTAAAATAAATATCTGTCCCCTTTATGATCCATAAAGTCGTCTGCATTGAGGTTCCCCAAATACCTGATTCTAACAATTAATTCAGAGAAAGAGGACCTTCAGAAAACTAAGTATTAGTTGCTTATTAGTTATTAGTTATTGGTTATTAGCATATGTAACACTAGATGTTACATACAGTGTGACTAGTACCATTTTTAGAACAGTTGGGATTCCTAAAGATTTTTCTTTTCCACTGCCAATACAAATTCAATTAAAACAAACAACTCAATTCCAGGGCTATAAACGAGTGCATAAATATATTCAGTTCCATCACACTCAAGTACAATGGATGCTAACTACCCCTGAGATGAGCAGGAGAAAGCAGATGGGGTGAAAAATTCACAGGCAAGACAACTTCCTGACAACTTCCTGTTTCCCCCACCTAAAGTTCCCTCTATGCAGTCAGTAGAAAGAATGGGGAAAAAAAATGGCTGTTCAAGTCCCTTGTACTTTTTTAAGCACATGGTATTTATTAGGCATTAATTGGCACACAAGTATAAGGCACAAGTACTTAATTTTCACCCTCCCCCCTTAGCAACATAAAAAGACATAATCGCATAAAGACACTCACGTACAAACATACTCACACTCTCTCACGTACTTGGACAGACTCAGCCTCACATATTACCCTGTTCTCTTTATTAGGGTCTGTTTAAAAAAATTTTCTTTTTTTAATCAAGAAAGCAAAGCACATTCGAAAGAAAAAAAGAAACAAAACACAAACTTGATTTTGAGTATCAATAAAATTAAAAGCTCTTGGCCAGCTCCCATGCTGGTTTTCATTTCATGTTATTACTTAATTAGAATTCCTATTTATAAATAAATAGTACCAGTAAAATATTACATCTGAAGAACCCTACCATAACATTTTACTTACACACTTTTTTGTTAATACTGTTTTCTGCTTTCAATAAACACAGTTTTGTGTCGGCATTTGGTGCTGGAGTGATTTCTTTGGAGAGAAGTAGTCAGTGAGCACGTCTTGCCTTTTCTTGCGAAATTGTGAGTTTTGCTTTGCATCCCGTTTGGGCCGTCGGCGATGGAGGTTCGGAAGCTCAGGGCTGACTTTGTTTTTTATCAGGAAGAATATTTATTTTGGCTTTTGTTCACAACTCTTGTCCACACAGAGCTTGGGTTCTGCTTATCACAGTTCTTCCCGCATGTAAACGGGCTTTTTAAGTTTTTCAAAGCAAGCTTTCCGGACGGGAAGCTATAGGCCACGTTTTAGCGACAGATGGCTGGAAAGACACAGGGCTGGGAAGATGGTGGGGCTGAATCAGACAGGCTGCCAGATGGGGTCGATGTTATCCTGACCCCACTGGTAAGTAGAAGGCAGAGCTGAGCGCCATGATCCTGGAAAAGGCAGGACAAGTGGAAGAAAAGCTGGGACCTGGGCAACCTTTCAGAAACATCACATGTCAGAGGTAGGTACTTTTCTTAGTCAAGGTGGTGAAGTTAGGCTTTAGGGATGGTTTATTTGAGGGGAATTCCACAAGTACACATTTTGAAACATACTTGCCTCAGGCCTCCCCCCAAATAAGGGACTGGGTCCCGTTAAGAAAATTGAAAGAAAAAATATATTATTATTTATTATATAACATTGTCAACATTAACACAAAGACAAGAAAAGACTCCAACTATGCATTTGGAGAAACTTAGTGAGGCTAGACATTCTGGAGCCCAAAAAAAGAATTGGGGAGGACATCAGGTATGGCGTGAATGTGGCTGGTGGACAAGTGCGGTGGTCGTGGGGGGTGGGACTCATTTTTTTGTTTGTTTTTTAAGTTTTGAGACATAACAGCAAAGTCCCATTGTTTGAATTGTGGTTTCAAGCTACTGATTAGATCAGTGTCCAGAGGCCTCGGGTGCAGATGTGACCTTTGGGTGAAATGAACAATCTTGTCCGTGGGGTTCTCTTTGCTATTGTCTCTGTCCCTCACTCTCCCTCCTCTCTCTCAGCAAGTGTCTGTCTGTCATGAAGCAGGCCTCGCTTAGCTGTTCTCACTCCACTCTGGCACCATGCCAACCCCATGCACAGAGTGGTACTGGTGAGGGGACAGAGTCCTTGGCACGCCATGAGAGTAGAGGAACTCGGGGGCCTGAAGGCTGGCAGGGGACTGAAGGCCAGTCTGAGGCCCACACTGCCTGACCACAGGCTGGTGGGCCACGGAGGTCTGGTGTTGGAACATTCCCTCTCCGAGCTGTGGGGAGCCGTGGTTGGCCATGCCAGCCAGCCGGGGGACCAGGGGCCCCGAGGTGAAGTGAGCAGAGAAGTGCTGGTAGGGTAGCCTATCCATGGGCTGCACAGTGGTGACCGTGCAGCTGCTGTAGGAAGGCATGCTGGGCCACGTGTTGCAGCTGATGTCCTCCAGGCTGGGCACCGGCTCGTTGGGTGGCGCCGAGCTGGCGTACATGCAGGCCTGCCGCTGTGCCGACTCTGTCCTGTAGGAGGCACTCAGACCCTGCTGCTGGGGGTAGCTAGAACGGTAGAAGGGGTCCTCTTCACTAGGTGATGTCTCCATGTAGGGCTTCTTATAGGGATGGTCTGTGGTGGAACATTCTTCATCTGTGAAGACAGGAGGAGAGAGACCAATGAGGCCAGGACCAGCCACCAGACAGCTAAACGCAGAGGTGACATTTACCCAAAGGACTAAAGAATTAAGTCTGAGAGATTATTAGCTCCAACCTCCATTCTGATCAAAAGGGATGGACTCTAATGCTTAAGACCTTGGGCTATGAAATTCTAAGCACACAGTTTGATATTTCTGAGCTCAGTTTCTTTATCCGTAAAATGGAAAAGGTAAAAATTAACACTTTCTACAAAGGGCAGTGTTGAGAATTAAATGGGAAAATATATATCAATCACTTAGTCCTGAGCCTGGTATAAGGAAACATTCAGCAAATAACGATTATTATTATCATCTTCTCTCCTCCCCAGCATGAAGGCAGGATGTTGTCTTATCCATCACTATATTCCCAGAACCTGGTACACACCTAGTATTAATAAGAAGAAGAACAACAGTATCAACAATAACAGTAAAACCAAACACAGACAGTGTTTGCTCTGCTTGGCACTGTCCTAAGCACTCTCCAGAAGGTACCCCACTTAACCCTCACAACGACCCTATGAGTTGGGTTCTACAATTATACCCACTTTATAAATGAGAGAAAAGAAACACAGAGAGGTTAAGAAACTCGCTGATAAACAGTGGAGCCAGGATTAGAGTCCAAGCAGTCTGACTTCCAAGTGCTCGCTCTTCAATGTCATGCTACATAGAGAAGATATGCAATAAATATTTGTGCAATGGACAGATGGATAGATAGATGGATGGATGGATGGATGGACGTGCAAATGGATGGGAACTTGGATGAATCCTCAAATCTTTTCCTGATGCCTTATGTAAGCAGGTTAATATTTGTTGAGTCATACAAATTAATGTTGGTGCTATTTCTTTGCTGAGCAGGTCACTTCCTTTCTCTGTGCTCTAGTTATTCCCTAGGGTAGGGCAGTGGAGATAGTACTGTCTCTGAATGAGGGTCTCCCTTAGCTGCTTTGGGGTCATTGGCCCCTTTGGGAACTAACAAAGGTGCTGGGCTCTCTCCTAGAAAAGTATACTGAAACACAGTCTTAAAAATTCCATGTGTACTCAGTCTCTCATGCAACTTCAGGGGTTAAAAGACTCCCTAAAGTGCAGACCCTAGGTTAAGAAGACTAGATATGTCTCGTTTTGAATCTGGCTCTTCTGCTTAATATCTGTGTAATACCAGCAGGGCATCTACCCTCGGAGACTCATTTTCATCATTTCTGAATGAGAGTTAGTCATACTTACCTCACTGGGTGGCTAAGAATTAAGTAAGATTGAGCGTACAATCTCCAGATATTCTTCACTGAGAGGAGTTCTTGTGGCAAGAGTCACACCAGTGGTCAATCTCATGGCCAATCTAATCTACAACACCCTTCAGCCATTTCCTTTAGGGCAAGTAATACTTGGGAACATCTACCAAGGTGTAAACTTCTACTCAGACTCATTCCTTAGATGAAATTTTACCCTCCAAACTGGAGATTTTCTTTCCTTATCTTCTAATCTCTTTCTAATCAACAAATGTTAAGAAATTATGTCTGTGTTTAGGGGTGGGAAGACAAAGACAATGCCAGGGCATACATGCAAAACTCACTATGATGGTCAATGGCCATAAGGGCAGAATGCTGGACTCAATAATGGGAGACAATAATAACAGCTATTATTTACTGAGCACCTACTAAGTCACCTTACTCTAATCTCATAGTAATTCCTCGAGGTGTCTGCTCTCATTCCAGTTTCACAGAAGCATAAACTGAGGTTCAGAGAAGTGACTTGCTCAAGGTCACACAGCTGGGAGAAAACAGGCTGGAATCAAAGCCAGATCTGACTTACTTTGCCCCCACCACACCTTGTTTATAGATCTATAGATTTCTCATATCCAAGACCTCTCACCCAGTCATCCAACAGATATTTAGAGCCCTTACCAAGTACAGGTACTGTGCCAGGTGCTAGAGATAATGTGGTGAATATGGTAGATGTGATCCTGTTCTCTGTGCACATCTTCTGTCCCACCCCATTCCAGCTTGAGCAGTAAGTGCTTATAAAGGCTGACACTCTGACTTGGAGGTGGTCCTCAGACACAAAGCTTCAAGTTAAGTCCATTCACTTAACACTAAACCTTTGGCTTTGGACTGTAAATTTGTAAAACGGTTTGGGTTCCACCGAACATCTCCATTTGGCATCATTCTCCAATGAGAATGTCAAAAAGTAATGTCCACGAGTAAGTCAAAAGTCTCCCCAAACAAAATGTGTCTATGTTAGGATTGTACCCACCTAATAGCAAGCAAACTTATTTTTAAGCTAGACTCTTTCTGGAACACATCTGGGACCATAGGACGTCCAAAAATTTGTACAAAAAAATAAGTATAAAATGCGGTCACTCTTCCAGGTGTTCTATCTATATCATGCCAACTATCCAGATGTTTTAAGACGTCCAGATGAGTGGCCACATTTTTTACCTCTCAACTGGGCGTTTTTCTGGAGTCTCGAAGACATTGCTACACTCGACTTGTTTTTGTCCTTGCCATCTCTTCCCTTGATTCCTTCCTTTCAATTCTTCCTTCCACCCCCCAGATCCATAAATCTGAATGTTTCCATTGTTGCTGGAATCATAACCTTTCGGTTTTCCATTTAACCAGGGCGTTCCCCTTTTCAATAATAGAAAGTACAGCTGCAGGGTACCCTTGGCAAGAGAAAAAAAACAAGGCGAACTAACCATTCTCGAGTTTCTGATCCCCTTCCAGATTTGTTACAAGTAAAAAAGGAAGAATAATAAGAAAAAGGCCGGAACCCATTTTGGAAAATCGTAAAATTATACATTCCAGTCTTTAATACTCCAAAGATCTGATGCAGAGCCCTAAGAAAAACTTGATGCTGGCTTATTGATGAAAGCAGGTCCTGAGCTTTCTCAAATTTCTCTCAGGCCCTCTTCACATTATAAAGAAATTCCAAAGTAAGGATCCAAATTTCAGGTCAGTCATGATAAATACTCTGGATGTAATCTCTGTGTTTATTTTGGTTATGGTTTGGTTTCTTTCTTTTTATTAGAAGCTCAATAACTGTTCAACAGCAAAGACTTCTGTCCAGCTGAGTAATGGTTACTTCTCATGGTTGGGGAATGGGCTGTGGTCAAGGGTCAAGTCTACGATGAGATGAATCCATAACTTGGCTTTGGAAAGTTGTATATTAAGAGCAGTCAGGTATATTGCAACTTTCCTGAATCCAACTGAGTCTCTTGGATAACAAAAGAGTTCTACCTGAATGTGATCACCCATCATGACGCAGAATTGTGAAAAACCCCGGTCCCTTGGATTTTTCTAGATATTTTTGATTGTGGATGAAGTAGCCTTAGTGATGAATCCATAACACATATAGTAAGGCACAGAGTTATGCCTCTGACGCTTACTAGCTATGTGACCATGCGCCAATCACTGGATAATTTCAATTTTGTTCTTGACGATAAATGGGAATGATACCTAACCTTCTTGTGAGATTTAATTGAGATAATTCTAAATGCAACCTAGTTTCTGTCTATCTTTCTTGCACATGAAATGTTCAAATCTTATCTGTCCACATAACCTGGGTCTACTCTCTTTTCTCTCTTGATAGACTGGACAGATGGCTCTTTGAAGGTCATCCAATACTTGAAGGTATTTGGGTAGATTCCAGAGCTGGAAAGCTCACAGAGCTGCTTTTAAAGCTCTAATCCCACTGAGCAAATACTGTCACAATTCCCAAATGGGTCATTTCCCTTGCCAATTGAGTTCATTTAGACGAGACTGTTAGTCTTCAGAGACACCCAGACCCTGGATCCCAGAGTGGTGAACAGCCACTCCTTAGCTGAGTGACCTTCAGAAAGTCAAAAGCGAGGCTATAATTCAGGCCTCTGACTCATGAAACAGTTCTCTTCCTGACAGATGGCCCCAGGCTTTTCATTGTTATGCAATCCAACATACTCAGCCAACATGAAAAGGTAGTATCCCTTGACCCTTATGAATGGATGGATGGACAGTGGGTTGATGGATGGATAGATGGGTGGGTGGGTTGCTGGGTGAATGGATGGACAGGTTGATAGATTATTCTTATTATTTTCCTTTTGGTGTTCTAGGTTCTTAGCTCTTAGCTTAAAGTAGGAAGAACTGGAATATTATTGTGGAAAGATCCTCAACTAGGAATCAAAAGACTCAGATTCAAATCTTACCTAGCCATTAAAATTCTTTACTGGCATATTGTCAGTGCCCCTCAGTGAGAATACAAGTTTCCCGAGAGTCGGGTTTTTCCCACCTTTTCCTCCACTTATCCCATGCACCCAACACAGTGCCCAGGACATAGTAAGTGCCCAATAAATATCTATTTGATGACTCCATCTTAGATCTGCCACTTATCAGCCACATAACCTTAGAAGCTAACCCAGCCTCTTAGTCTTCTGTTTGCCCACAGCAAAATGGGGATGGAAGGCATCTCCCCTGGCACAAAGATTGCCATGAGGATCCAGAGAAGGGAAGGATGTAAAACTGCTTTAAAAAACACACAGCACTGAGAAAATGCACCCCGCAAAACACTTTACAATATCTGATTCCCCTTCCCCTCTCAATCTCTGAATTCCCTCTGAATATCCAGTCTAGCACATGGCCTTGCTGAAATCTTTATTTGGGTTGCATTTTGTTTCTAATGGGGGGATGGTATATGAGTCAGGGTGGGAGGGGAAAAGAAAGACAGACAAATGCTCTCCCAGGCCCTGGGGTCCTGGATTTGATTGAGCTGTGCTGATAAAAGACCTTCCCAGCTTTTTTGGCTCAATCCACTGGGAGAGATAGTTTGGAGACAGCTGGGTCCAAACACAAGGGAGCCCTCTGGCCTGCCTGGCCCTTGGACATTTCATTGGGCCTGACTCCTAGGCTCATTGGAAAGGAGACAGACAATGAGGGGAAGTCAGATAGCGGGGCAGGCAGGGGCCAGGGGGAAAACCACCCATGGAGTTATCACTTAACGGGAATCCCAAACTGGAAGGAAACCTCAGCTGATTCCTTATCACTTTACAGTGTGGAGGCTGATGATGAATGGCTATTTGTTGTCTTCCATGCAGGACAGACAGAGCCTGGCTGGAATGTTCCTTGTCACTGTGAGCTCCTTTTTGGGGGCAGAGGGAGGTGAGAAGGGCAGAGGTTTCTGGAAAGGTGAAAGAGCTTCTCCAGTGTGCACACCCCATGTACCTCGAGTCCACAGGCCTCCCCATGAATCTTGGGCTGGGCCACTCACTGGCTGGGTGACTTTGGGCAAGTTCCTCAACATCTCTGAGCCTCAGTTTCCAAATCCATGAAAAAGGGGTAATTCTTCGTTTAGTTATCTCCAATCAGTCACTAAGTCCTGATTCCACTCAATCTTCAGCTTCTCCCACACCCTGGTCTGAGCCGCCATCTCACACCCTGCAACAGCCTCTCAACAGGTTTCTGGTGTCAATTCTAGTACCCTCCTATCACAGCAAAGTGACTGCTTCCAAACAAAATACCTAGTCATGTCGCTCACAGATTTAAACCCCTCTGGTGTCTGCTCATTGGTGTTAAGATAAAATCTGGAGTCCTTGATTAAAATGGCTCACAAGAGCTGGCATCGTGCTGGCCTCTGCCTTATTCTCAGCTCTTATTTCCTTCCACTTTCCCCTTGCTCTGGGCTGCAGCATCTCAGCCCTTTGAGATGGCAGGTTCCCCCTCATTCCGGAGGCTTTGCACGTGCTTCTCTCTGTGCCTGGACATCTACTCACCTCCCCTTCACCTAGCCAATACTCGCTCTCCTCTGATCTCAGCTTCAGTTCTCCCCTGATCTCCTACCCTAGTCTGATACTCCCATTTGATATTCATGAGAACTTTGCACACCTCCTTTATAGCATTTGATCACAACTACATAATTGCTTGCCTAATGTCCCACCTCCTTGCAACACTGTGAGATTCATAAGGGCAGGATGGTGGCTAGTGAACATTCACTGAGCACTCCTACGTGCCAGGCACTGTTTTAGGTGCTTTACGTGGATGATCTCATTTCTTCTCATCACAGCCCTACTGGGTAGGTGCTATTGTTATCCCCATTTTGCACAAAAAGTAGTTGTGGCCCAGATAGGTAAAGCAATTTGCACATGGTCACACAGTGGCAAAATGTCAGATGCTGTGATTATTTCTGCGGGGCCAGCCACCAACTCCAGCTCCCCCAGTGGCCACCCCAAGTTGATCTTAAGTTCATATGAGGATCCTGCAAATGCCCCGTGAAAGTCAACTGCCCACATAATCTAAGAGGTTTGTTAGCCTTGCATTCAAAGCCTTCCCGCTGCATCCTTCAGGAATGCGTTTATAAGGATATTGCTCTAAGCATTGAGCCTAAAAAGCATCTCGATTTTTTTTAACTTCTTCCTCCCTTTTTTTGTTTGTTCTGGCATTAATTTAATCGATAGAGCTCTCTAATTCAAACCCAAAGAGCTCTTAATTAGCATGTCTGACCTAGTCTCAAAAGCAGATCTCCAGTGGAAGATGAACTTTTGAGACTGCAGCTGATAAGCAAAGGTAACAGAGACAGTATACAGTGGTGGTTAAGGGCACAGGCTATTGCATTTGCAGACCAGGTTTGGGTTCAAATTCTACCTTCAAGAACCACTGACACATTTTTTTAACTTTTCAGAGCCTCAGTTGCCCCATTTGTAAAGTGGGTTAACAATAGAACCTACTGAATAGTGTTGTTGAAAAGACTTGGTCTGGGACCTAGGAAGGGCACCCTTAAATATAATATAAAACAAAATCTTCATGCAGAAACCTGTGTTCCATGGGACATTTTTAACCTCCTTCTCATGCCTAAAGAGGCAGATGTGTTTTCAGGCATCTGGTCTCCAGCCCATCCAGCAGCGGACGTGCTGGGAGTCAGGCCAGGGGGCCTGTTGGGGTGATATTGTTCAGGCCTTTAAGATCCTAGGAGCTTGGATGGGCTTCAGGTAAGTCTGGAAGTCAGGTCTCACCCAGGTCAGGTTTCCAGATTCATGCTTAAACCAATGACAGCTCTTCTCTCCTTCAAAACGCAAGATTCGTAAATGTCAAATAGTCAAACTGTGTTACTTTCCTCACGTAACCCCAGCTCCAGAGCAAGCTGCCAAAGCATCATTTCTTATTAGCGAGTTGTTTTTTCTAAAGGTCTGGGCACCGGGCACTGGACTTCCAAAGGTGTTATGTTGGCTGTTGCATCTATGAAGTACAACAGGCCACTCTTGAGACTAAGATTTGGGCCTTTCACATCAAAACAGCTACTACTTACTAAGTCAACCCTGAGTCAACACATAACATGCGTGATTTTGTGACATCTTCCTACCAAGCCTATGAGACAAGTCCTAACATGAGCTCAAATTTACAGATTTTTTTTTTTAAAAAGAGGCTTAGAGAGATTAGGTAACTTATCCCTATTCACAAAAAATTTGCAAGTTGTACGGTGGAATTCATCCTGATTTTCTGGTGCTGAAGACCACATGTAAGTTCTAGTCTACACCATCCCTCTGTATCCATCTTTTTGAGCACTCACCTAGATGAGCAGCCTTCTCTCTGCTTCCTCTGGGACTCACTTTCTGGAGTGATAAACTGCCACTTATCCCATACCACCTGTTGGGTGCTTACCGGGTATCAGATGTGCTAGGGAACTTACCACCATTTACAAAGTGGGACACTGAGGCTCAGAGAGGCTAGAACACCTGCCTAAGGCCACATAAAAAGTCAACAGCAGAGTTGAGATTCAAACCTGTGTCTCTCTAGCCCTGCTGCCCACACTCTGCCCACGTGCCCATCTGTAGCTCACACCAAGCAATCATTCTAGTGAGTTGAACTCTGTCACACCACCCTTGTCAACCACCTCAATTCTGTCTTGCAAAAAAAGGCCACCACAAATTAATTTTTTTCACATAGCTCCTTTGAACTTAGGTGACTTGGAAAAAACCGTTCATTCTTATTTGGCCAGGAAAACTATGCAGTGCCTCAGACACCAGCTTAGTAGATTTATAGAGGGGATGAGAAGGGGGGAAATTGCCTGTGGTGTAGTGTGTTTGTGCGTGTGTGTGTGTGCTTGTATATGTGTGTGTGTGTGTTGGTTTTGATCTGGAAAGGAAAGAAGAGTTCAGAATCCATCTGAGAGAAACCCTGGCAAAACATACCAAAGAGTCATCTACAATCACAAGGAGGTTCCCTACATCATGGCTTGTAATACGACTTCCCTGTCCACTGGTGAAGGTGGCATAATAAACTCCACTTCATCCTTTCTAGGCAATACTTCCTCTTCCATGGTTAAACAGAAAGGGAAACAGGTCTACATTCATGAAAAGATACCTAAAACACATTCTAAAGTTAAAAAAAAAAAGCAAGTTGCAAAATACATACTGTGATGTCATCTATATTAAAAGTAAAAATAAACCCTATTTCCGTGTGTGTACATGTATGTGTGGTACGTGCATGCATGTGTATGTAAATGAATAAAATAGGTCTAAACATTTCAAGTAAGATTTTTCCAAGGGGCTGGAACTGGAGGATACATGTCAAGGGAACCTTTAGTTTTACTTGTATAGTTTGAATTTCTTATAATCTGTATGCGTTTTTGTGTTGCTTACATGTTTGAAATAAGTAAATATTGTTATGCACGCTTTCCTCCCTGCCCCCCAGAAACAAAGGAAGAGGTAAGAGAGGAGGTAAATTGGTCAGGGGCTGTCCCGCTCACCTTTCCTCTTGGTGCAATGGTAAATTTGGCTGTGCTCCTGGGGCAGTGGGTATGGGTTGGGAGGGGGCAGAAGGTCCTGGGAGGGGCCAGAGACTCCATTCTCACACTGGTACTGGGACCCCAAGTTGGATGAGGTGGAGAGAGCTCGAGGCTCACTGCTGAAAGGACTGTGGTTCGAGGCCACTTTTTGCCTCACTGTGCTCCTGGGAACCACGGGATATTCTTTACTGAAAGAGAGAAGATGGAAAATAATGTTTATCAGTGCGCTGATACAGATTTCCCCAACTGGCTGAACCATGGGTCAAAAAATCCACCAGAAAAGTCACAGAATAAGAAACAAAAGGGTCTTTGATGAAGTGATCCAGTTATACTCAGGTGCATCATATTCCATGGACATATATTTGGGCACCAACTTTTCATGCCTTATACATAAGGCAAGCAGGTTTCTGAATAGTTCTATACGCATGCAGAAAGGTTACACCCCTATTTAAAACCGCTCTTAACAATCAGTAAACACAGGTGGCATTTTGAGATATTTCAGTGTAGTCTATATGTATTTGAATGCCCTAATTCAAAAGCTAGATGAGCTGGGCTGTTATTTAGACTGAACCTCCAGGCATCCATCTTTAAAATGGGGCTGAGGTCTTTGCCCAAAGTTAGTAAGGAATGGTAGCTGACAACCTCGGATAGTTGGGTATGATTCTAAGTTACTCTGATCTGGATAGATTGCTGCTTGTGCCTTAGAATTTCCTTTTGAGCTGCTGACCTGGTCACCACTAATGTACCTAAGTTCTCTGTGACTTGGTTTTCCCATCTGTAAAATAAGGAAAATAAATGTTCCCAGCTCAAAGTGTTGTTGAAAGAAGAGATGAGTTAATTGTGAAAAAGACTTAGAAAGGAACATGACACATAGTGAGTACTCAACAAATGGCAACTATCTTCATTATTGTTGTTATTTGGGGGAGAGTAGAGGGAGGGAGAAAGGAGAGGAAAAGAGAGCAAGGGAAGGTAGAAGAAGGAAGAGCAAAGACTAAGAAGTTAATAAACAGAGCATGGGATCTAACATAAAGCAGGTCCAAACTTGGGTCTCCTCTCCCTCACCTATAGACTGTGTGCTCATCTGAGATGCAACCCTTCTGAGCCTTAGCATTCACACAGGTAAACTGAGCATGATAAAAATTCAGTGCCATCATGTGTACAGCGTCCCCCAAAGTGCTCAAAATCTGGTTCCTCATACTCTCATGATTGTTCTTCCACATTCCCTTATTTTCAGCTTTCATATCAGGTATCCCCATTATTTTTCTCAGAAGGACTTGGAAACATCAATAGAAACCTCTCCTGGGAAGAAGGGGAGCGGAGCTAAGCAGCACTGGGAATTCCAAAGGAAACTAGGTGGAAACTAGGTGGGTAGGAGGTTGTGGAGCAGTTGAGAGCAGATTAAAAATAAAAGGGACAATGGAGAGAAACATCCTGCTGTGCAAGAAGAGAAGAGCCTGGCCATTACATTCCCATACCCATCAGGGGGCAGGGCTGCCAACATTTGGGATGGGTAGAGAGAATCTTGAACAGGGAATTTATAAAGTGCAATATATTGCTATATCCCCTTTAAAAGATATTTTGATGTTATGCTTCAATATAATTAGTTTTCTTTATAACCTATGTATTTTATTTTATGCATTTAATCATATTATTCTGAGAAGTGATCCATAGGCTTCTATACAACAGATAACCCCTGCCCTACAAGGAATTACTGATAAATTCCAAATTTCAGTCATTTGTGATTTTTACTGTGCCCCAGAACCATCTATTCTTTAAATTATCATATCTTTTAAAATTAGTTTCTTATCTAAATAAGCGTACTCTCACTATAAACAATAACATCTGTGAAATTATGAGCTTGTGGTGTTATAGTTCCTCTAATGCAATTAAAGTGGATACTTAACTGTTAACCTGAAATCATCTCATGTACAAACAGCTACACATAAGACATTTTGAAGAATGCTGCATTAGCCCATTTTATCTTTTCTATGACCCTACAAGGTAGGTATTGTTTTTGTTCCCATTTTACAGATTAGGAAACTGAGGCCCAGGGAGATTAAACAACTTGCCTGAGTTCACAGAGCTAGAAAGAAACACAATCAGAATTCTACCCCAACAGTTCCCTAATCACTTCTATACAGCCTCCTAGTTACTTCTTTTAATTTTAAAAACACAATATGTTTTTTAGGAGAACAGGGGTTTGAGGCCCAAGACTCTCTTTCTACTTCTCCTACCCCTCAGGGGTGTAACCAACTCCACCCTGTGCCCCTGCCTTTGTTTGTCATGTGAAAGCACGTCAGAGTGACCAGGCAGGGGACACAGGGTGTCTGCCAAGTTTCCATGAGGCTACAGACACCCTCACGACACCCAGGGGTCTCCAATCCGAGCCTTCCTGGGGCATCTGCCATCCCAGAGCCAAGGCTGGACCCACCCCAAGCAGGCACACCAGTCAGAATCTCTCCCCGGGGCCAGGAGACTGAAAGAAATGAAATTAGCTTTATAGCTCTTACTTGTGGTTCAAGCTATGTAATGGAAAAATAGAAGAAGAAAAATTATAATAATAATAAAACATAAAAGTTGTCAAATCTCGCCGGCAATTCCATTTAGGTCTGCTTAGTTCAAGTACTGGACTGTCAGAGCTCCAATAGGAAGGGGGAAATCTCTTTTGGTTTTATAGTTTTAATGGGGACAGTTATTTTTCTTTTAATTAAAGAAAATAACCTCCAAAAAACGTTGGCCAAGAGAATTTACAAGGGAATGTATCAATGGACTCCGTGGAATTCTCCATTCCAGCACTGCCAAATTGCAAAATTACTCTCTGGAATGGCCAAATCCTGCTTTTGATTACTGACACTCACAGAAGTGGGAAAGCAATATTATTCCAATAACCACTTGCCCCTCACAGCTCGTTTCTCTCCAAGGAGCTTGAAACATCATCCCCACCACCATGAACATCTCTTTTAGTACCTGAAATATGAGGTCCCTGAGCCCATTTGACAGGTGTCAAAATATGAGCATGGAAGGTTAAAGTCACTTCCTGATCACTATGGGATTATAGAGGCAAAAGGAAGAAAAGGTTGGAGTCAAACAACAGTGGAGTGATTTTCACTGGGCTCATCAATGGATCAAAGGAACAGTCAATCAAAGGAACACAGTTAGTATCAATACAGCAGAAATCTCTGAAGTCCTTGTGATGAGAAGATAAACTATATTCCTCTGCAGCATAAAAGCACCAATGAAGAAGCGAGGGCACAAGAGAATTGAAGTGAATGCTGAAGAGCTTTTGTGTGTCTGGGAATACAGACAGCCACAGAACACGGGCTGGTTTTTCATCTAATCATCTTCATCCTCATCATTTAGACTGTTCTTTAAGTGCCTCCTAATGTTCAGCCACTGTACTGGTTGACTTAACAGTAGTCCTCCCTTACCCGCAGTTTCACTTTCCGTGGTTTGAGTTACCCTCACAGTCAACCATGGTCTGAAATAGTAAATGGAAAATTCCAGAAATAAAAAAATTCATAAGTTTTAAATTGTGCAGCATTCTGAGGAGAGCAATGAAATCTTGCACGGAACATAAATCACCCCTGTCCACTATATTCCTGCTGTGTACTCTACCTGCCCGTCAGTTACTTAGAAGCTGTCTAGTTTATCACAGAAGAAAAACATAATATATATGGGGTTTGGTACTATCCATGGTTTCAGGCATCTCCTGGGGATCTTGGAAAATATCCCCCTTAAGGGTAGACTACTGTATATGCTTTCCCTCATTGATCTTGACAAGAACTTCATTTCATGGGTACAGATTATATTTATTTTAGAGATAAGGAAATTCAGGCTCAGAGAGGTTAAGCAACTTGTTCCAGATAACACAGCTAAGAAGACATAAAGTTGTGCTTCACCCAGAGTTAGTCCTATTCCAAAGTTCTTTCCTACTAACTTATACTCAGCAATATGGAATTGTTGCCTGCACACCAACTGCTTGGCAAATACAACCATCCGGTTATATAAAAAGCATGCTGGTGATAACAGAGTTGGATATCGGCTATACTCAGAAAATGTCAAAATCTACTGGTCAATCCTATTTGCGGACTCTTCTGTTTACCAAATCCTGCTGCTCTCTGCTGTATCAACGAGCTACACCCACATCCCATGTATCAAGCTCTAGTCAGAGTCAGGGCTCTCCAGACACAAGTCGGGGTCCTGAGTACCCTGGGGTCCTGGCTCACCCTGGGTGTCGGAGCCTGCAGACCATCTCCTCCCTGGCTGGGCCCCTCTCACATTCTGTTCCACGTGAGCGAGTGCAATGAATGACGCCATTGTCACCAGGTCTGGGTTGTAAAACGTTACAAGGGAATATTGAAATCCACAGCCAAACTGCATCCTCAGCAGGCTAACGAACACCCCTGAGAACGTTTTCCACTATAGCCGACTGAATTGGCCTTTTCACAGGAGCAGGTGGCAGGGGTGCTGATGTGCTGGGGTTTTTGTTTTGTTTTGTTTTCCCTCGGTGATGCTTACCCAATTTCTGGCAGCCTTTTTCAAACAACTAAAGCAGTGCACTGGGGCAAGGCGAGGGACTGTAAAATCCCTGTTCTAGTGGAGCATATTCCTCTTCTCATGAGCACTTTAATCTGCGATTAAAATTTAAAAAGTGGCCACACAACCCCTTGAGAGCTTTCCCAATTTATTAACTTTCTAATACACTTGGGGAAGTTATGCGTGGACACAGCAGGGACGAGGGAGGACACACTCCAGGCGGGATTTAGCCCAGGACAAATAACACAGAGGGCTGTACTCAGTTCACACCACACCAGCAAGCTGGACAAGGGCCTGGTACCATCTTGCAGGTGAGAACAAGGGGCGCAAAGAGATTATAAAAATTTCCCAGTGCCGATCCAACCAGGGATGTATGATTTGAGGGGTGCTGAGAAACTCAAAGACCCCTTTCTCTCTGACCTTGAGCATCCACTGCTTATAACAACTGGTTTGAGGTCTTTGGTCCCCCTTGTAAAACTCTAATAATATAATACTCTGAAGTGGGGCTGCATTCCTTACTTTAGTGCCCAGCCACAAACTTAGCCACTGCGGTGCTGGTGAGGTTCGTCCTTTTTTTCAGCCTCAGTGTCCTGTCTATAAATGGGATAATCAGAGCAGCCACCTCTTGGGGTTATAAAATGATACAACGCATGGAAAGGCTTAGCATATAACGGGGACACATTGCTTGATAAATACCAGCCTGTAAATCACACCTTATTATATTTTGGAGCAGAGGTACCCTGCCAGGGCTTTGAATGGTCTATGAATCCTCAAAATGTCAAAGATTTAGAGCTTGTCAATTTTTCTAGGGAGAGGTCCACGCTTGCATCAGCTACTTACAAGGGGTCTGTGATTCAAAAAAAAGGTTTTGGCCGACACTACAAAGGTGGTTCATGAAAAAGTCCTGGACCAACTGTGTGGACAATTCATGGCATTTCTCTTTGTCTCAGTGTCTCTATTTGTGGACAGGATTGACCAGTAGACTTTGACATTGTCTGAGTGTAGCCAATATCCAACTCTGTTATCACTAGCATGCTTTATACAACCAGATGGCTGTATTTCCAAGATAGTTTCCAGCCCCCAAGGCAAAAGCTGGATGTGAAACTACAGACATAAAAGGTCAATTTGAACTAAACTTTTGATGAGTTCATGGTAATAGATTCTCAAATAGTCTCGCCAGGTATTTAGTACTGAATTGAACAACTCAATATTTTAGTTCTGTCTTAGTAAATTAAGAATTTTAACCAGTTTATGTCTGAGTTTTAGCTGTTATTGTTTTGGATTTTTTGTTTGTTTAGTGATTTTGAAGTGAGGGAGCCTTCTGGAAGCTGGAAGGCTGGAAGGGTCTGAACTAAGTGACCTTCCTCAAACTGCTTCCTGTACTGAACAGGATTGTCTTAAAGCCTATTTGGTCCTGGGGGAAATCATGCGGGGGTCCCTTGGCCATACAGAAGTAAGTCAAAGACCTTCTGGTGACCTTTGGTTCAGATGAGAACCTTGGCAAAGTCTCCCAAAGCAACTACTTCTGAAGGAATGCTAAATGTTCTGTGTACTAATACAAATGTCTTCCTTCTCCCCCTTACCCCCAGACCTGCCACCGCTTCCCACCCCCTCAAAAAAAAAAAAAAAAAAAAAAAAGCCTGCAGGAGAATGGGTCTCTAGGAAAATAAGTTTTTAATGTAAAGATATTAATTACTGGGGTGGGGTGGCTGGGAAACAAGGCTTAGGGTAGGGATGGGCAAAGATATATAGATCTGTCTAGGAGGGTGGGTTTCACACTTGGCTGTAGATAATCACCTGGAAAATTTTTGAAAAAAATACTGATGCCTAAGCCCACCCCCAAAGAAACTGAAGTAATTATTCTAGAGCACAGCCTGGATGTTAAGCATTTTAAAAGCTCCCTAGATAAAAGGAGCCTTCCACAAGAGTACACATTGTATGATCCCATTTATTTAAAATTCTATAACAGACGAAACTAACCTATAGTGAAAAAAAAAGTCAGAACATTGTCTCCGGTGAGGAGGAGGCAGAAAGTGACTAAGAAGTAGAATAAGGGCATTTTCTGGGATGACGGGAACGTTCTATATTTTGATAATGTCTTGAGTTTCACAGGTACGTGCATTTGTCATAAAGTGTCAGGTGCACTTAATTTTTGTGTGTTTCATGCTTATGTAAATTTAGTCTAAAATAAATTGTGAACAAAAATGGAATCCTAGTTAATGATGTGCATGCAGAAATGTTTAGGGGTGAAATGTACTCATGTCTGCAACTTAATTTGAAATGCACCAATAAAACTAAGAAGGATGGATGAACGGACGGGTAGATGGATATGTGATAGAGCAGATACATAGTGAAATGTTAATCATGGGATCTAAGCAGTGGGTACATGGATTTTCACTGTACAATTTTCCCATGTTTTTTATGTCTTAAATTTTTCATGTGAAACATTGGGGGTGACACACTACGGGTAATTCTAGTGTTCAGCCAAAGCTGAGCACTAAGTAGAGAAAAGGGCTGTCTTTTCTATAAAACAGCCCAAATATGGGCTGTATTTCCAGAAAATAAGGTCACATATTCACCTGCATGTGCTTTTACCCAAATGTGAGCAGGGGACTTCTGCATCAGAGCCACCTGAGTGAATTTGTAAAAGGTCAGTTTTTGACCTGTCCATAGAGCCACTGACTTAGAACCTTTAAGAGTGAGACCCAGAAATCTGCTTTTTTAACAAGCTCCTTCAGGTAATTGTGATGTATGCCAACAGTCTGAGAAACCATGCTTAAATGTGGAAGAGCGAAAAGCATACAACTCAATAACAAGACAAAAAATCCTATTAAAAAATGGGCAAAGAACCTGAATAGACATTTCTCAAAAGAATACATACAAATGGTCCACAAGTATATGAAAAAATACTCAGCTTCATTACACATTGAGGAAATGCAAATTAAATCCACAATGAGATATCACCCCACATCTATTAAAATGGATATTATCAAAAAAAAAAAAAAAAAAGGTAAGTGTTAGCAAGGATGTGGAGAAAAAAGAACCCTTATACACTGCTGGTGGGAATGTAGTTTGGTAGCCACTATGGAAAACAGTACAGAAGTTCCTCAAAAATTTAAAAATAGAACTACCATATGATCCAGTAATCTCTCCTCTGGCTATATATCAAAAGGACTCTAAATCAGTATGTTAAAGAGATATCTGCACCCCCATGTTCATTGCAGCATTATTCATAATAGCCAAGAAATGGAAACAACCTAAATGCCTATCAATGAATGAATGGATAAAGAAAATGTGGGATATATATGCAATAGAATACCATTCAGCCTTAAAAAAGAAGGAAATCTCATTTGAGACAACATGATTGAACCTGGAGGACATTACTGCTAAGTGAAACAAACCAGTCACAGAAAGCTACACACTGCATGACCTCACCTATATGTGGAATCTAAAATAGTCATGGCACTAAGTGTAGAATGGTGGTGACCTCACCTATATGTGGAATCTAAAATAGTCATGGCACTAAGTGTAGAATGGTGGTTGCCAGGGGCTGGAGGGAGGAAACAAAGTGGAGAAGTTGGTCAAGGGGAGCAAACTCTCAGTTAAGCAAGATGAATAAGCTCTAGAGATCTGTATAGCAATGTGATTATAGTTAGCAATACTGTATTGTATACTTGAACTTTGCTAAGAGGGAAGATCTTAAGAGTTCTCACCACACACACACACACACACACACACACACAGATGGGAACTGCGTAAGGTAAAGGATATGTTCATTAGCTCAACTGTGGTGATCATTTCTCATTGTGTGCATATATCAAAACATTAAGTTGTATACCTTAAATATATACAATTTTTGTCAATTGTACCTCAATGAAGATGAGAAAAAAATTTGGATGAGTGAGTGAGTTGTTCCCAGTACTGTCCTTGAAGAGCAGGTAGGTTGAGACCAGGTAGGGGGAAGGAGTGGGGAAAAAATTGCAGCTGCACAGGAAGGTGGGGGGTTGTTCTGAGTGTGCTTGCCCTTGAGAGACATCAAGATCCAAGATAGGATACCTTCAGAAATACCTCAATTTTACAACTTCACTTATGCTGGCTCGCCTTCTCAGACACAACCCTTCTCTTGTTTTATATAAATGCACCCTTCCCTGGAGGAAGCCACGTGGCCAGACCAAATTACAGCAGTAAGTGGGGAGTTCATGTCATCTCCAGAACGTTGTCTGGGAAATCACTTCTCATTAACTGGGCATTCAGATTACCTTTAACCACAAGCATGAGAAAGCAAGAGCGCTTAAGCCTTTGGTTTTAAAAAAATGGTCATTTGAGGTTAGAAGCTGAAAATTAATTTAAAATCAGGAAGGAAGGAATATAGGAAAAAATGCTCAAATGCAAAGGATTTTAACCTTTTAGGGGTCCTGGAACCCATGAATCCCTTAAAATCGTTTGAATTTTTCTTCTATTTATATATTGTGAGTTTTTCAGAGAGTCTCTTGCTTTAATTGGATTTTCAGAAAGAATCTCAGATCCAGATTAAGAGACCCCACCCTACAGAAACAAGGTAGAGGCACCCAGAGAGGTGGGTGAGAGTGGTCAATTTCCTCCAATGTTCAGGGACTGGGACTGAGTAATGGATGGGCTTCAGTCTAGCTGCGATGCCCTGGGCTCTAAACTTTCCCTCAACTCTCTGGATGGATGGGTCAAACTCTAGAGCCAAAGTGGAGCCTCAGGATACCCCTGCTGCAGACACCACTCCCCTCTGATGAATTGGCAGCCCACTAAAAGATCAAGGAAATACAGGCTCCTTCATCCCTTCCATGAAGAGCTCTGAGGCCACAGAAGTCCCCTAAGTGTCATACAGCCACAGTCTGCGAGCCTCAGATAGTGCTCCATAAATACTGCTTATGGCAGAAAGACCAGTCGTTGCTCATGGCCATTCTGTGCAAGATGAAGCAAGAAATAGCACAGGCAAGTACTTTGCTTCTGTGTGTTCATATTCTGGGGTTGGTTTGTTGCTACAAGAAGACGGGAGACAGCCTGGTGTAAAGGGGATTCTCTCCATTCTGAAGAAACCAAGCTCACATCCAGGGCTTTGCATCTTAACTAGCTGTTTGACCCTGGGTATGTCAACCAGGCATCTGGCTTCACCAGGACATGGAGCATGCCTTGACACCTAACAACGATCAAGCACCACTCTGGGTCAGACGCTGTGCTCTGTGCTTCCATGTGTGCTGGGGTAGCTTTAAAACACTTCGGTACATTCTTTGACATTCTTTCTAGGTAGAGGAGGGATCCTTGTCCCTCCTCCTTGAATCTGGGCCCACCTTAGTGAGTCACGTTCAACCAGCAGGATGCAGTGGAAGTGACACTGTGTGACTTCCAAGGCAAGTTTGGCAAAGGCCAGGCAGCTTCCGCCACCATGAACAGCCCAAGTGCCCTGAGTCTTCCATGCTGGAAAGGCCAGGTGTGGATGCTCCAGTGGACAGTCTGCTGAGGTCCTAGCCAAAAGCCAGCATCGACTGTGGAGCATATGAGCATGCCATGCTGGATGTCCTTATTTCAGATACCTGCAGCCCAGCCAGCACCTGACTGCCAGCAAGAACTGCCCAGTCAAGTCCTTCCCAAACTCCTGACCCACAAATCATGAACAAAAATCCTCTTTGGTGTTTCTTGCTTCACCTTGCACACAGTGGCAATGAGCTACACCTGGTCTTTCCACCAATAGCAGTGTTTATGAGGCATTAATGGGGGCTAGCCAATTGCAACAGTGTGAGTCTTGGGGGATTCTGATGGCCACAGAGCTCTTCGTGGAAGGACTGAGCTTGCCTGTACTTCCCTGCCCCATTAGTAGGTTGCAGATGCACTGGGAAGGAAGTGGTCTTGGGAGCTGAGGAACTCCAAAGCCCCACTTTGGCTCACCTGGATTTAGCATCACACACAGAGAGCAGATGGGATAGTCTGGAGGCCAAGGCTTCTCAGCCAGTCCAAGTTAAGTTTGGGAGTCATTTGTTATGCAGCAATAGCAGCCAGTGCACATACATTACCTCATTTCATCCTTGTAATGGCCCTGGAGGAAGGTTCTATAGTTACCTCCTTCTATCAGATGAGGAAATAGACCCTCAGTGGAACAGGGGAGCCTGGAGCTACTCCATGCGGTAGGCTGGACCCCAACTCCAGAGCCTATTTTCTACCCACGGGTTCTGATCCTCGGTGTGTTCATTCATCTTTGCATCCCCAGTACCTGGCATATAGCAAGCACTTGATAAATATGTTAGTTGAATAAACAAATCAACAGATCAAGACCTGAATAAATAAATGAGTCCCTGGGCCTCAGTTTCTCTTTCTGCAAAAGAGAGATGCTGTCTCCTGCAGTCCCTCCTGCCTCTAGAATCCCATGCTTCTGGGAGCAGTTCTCTTAAGAGCACCACCTTGTCTCAGTGCTGCTCCAGCTGGCTTTCACACATCTTCAGAATCTGACCCCTACTTTAATTCCCTAGATTTCCAGACCCCTGCCCTCTTCTCCCCTGCTACAACCCAGAAAACTCTTCTCCCAACAGGTTAAATCCCATTGTCTCTATGAGGCCTACTCCTACCCTCTCTATAAACTCTCCCCTAGCCCTGGTCCCAGACCCAGACCCTTTGACTCCTAGGAAGTTCAGAACCTGCCTGAATACATCTTAAAGACTGAAGCAAAGTTCAAAGAAAGGAATATTCTGTGAAAAGCCAGGGCCTAGGTTGTTTCAACAGCAATGGAGCTCACAAGTCTTTCATAGTAGATTGAGCTTTTACATGGATTTCCCAAATTTCTGTCATTTGCATATTACCATGACAATTTTTGCCAAATCTTGAAACCAGCTCTATTGCTTTAATCAGCCTTAAATTAGCTCCATTCCTTTCTTCCTTCCTCTCTTCCTTCTTACCTCCCTTCCTTAGAACTTAGTCTTATTCTAAACAATGACATCTATGAAATCACAGGCCCGAGGTGTCCCTGTGTCTGTGTACCATGTAAAATCATCTCCTTTGTCACCAGCCTAGGGGTACTGCAATTTAGGAAGTACTGTTTTTTAGGATAAGATGTTTGTAAGCCACAGATTAACCTTTTTAAATAACCTTGGCACACATTTTAATTGGTCTGCTAGAGACAGGATGTTTAAATGATTTTATTTTCTTTGTGTTTTTCCATAGCTTTCGTACTTTTATAATAAGCAGTGATTGCTTCTGAAACTAGAAACCGTAAATGAATGTTGGAAAATAACTAAGACATCGTCTGCATTTTCCAAACACGGAGAGCTGGGCAAAGAAAAATTGTGGAGTGAGTGCCCAGACATTTGCAAAGCAAATCCAAAAGTTATTTAAGTGGAATAACTGCTAGGTAATGCTTTGCCCAAACCCCACCTCAATCCCTTTTTCTAATTTTTGGAATTAGAGGAAATTTCATCTCTCCTGCTTTTCAGCCCAAGCCAGCTGTCACCGGGTGTGTGGGGAACAGGAAGCAGGATTACAAGATTAGCAGCGAGCTTGCCGTTCCTGCCTGGCTGTTATCACGGCTGACTCTGGAGAGCCCTATTCCCCACTTGTCACTACCTACTGCAACCTGGGGGTTGGGACTACAGCCCCAAATAAATTCCAAACAAGGACAAAACTGGGAGTGTCAGGGAGTTTCCCCCTAAATCAGGTACATTTACTGAGTACAGACTTGGAATCAACACTCTACAGGCATTTTTCTCATATAATTTGTATAAGAACCTTAGAAGGCGGAGACTACATTTATTTATGCCCATTCTACAGATGAAGATACTGAGGTTCTGTGAGGTCAAATCACTTGCCCAAAGTCACATGCTGATAAATGCAGAGCAAAGATTGAGCTCAGGTTTGTTCGACTCCAAAGCCTTCTGTTGGAGCTACTCTGCTTTACTCCCTCTCTTTCCCCAGGGACATCTCCAGAAAACTGGACAGATGACCCTGTCTGGTCAGATGTCCCCCAACCTGGTCAGTGGTTAGTTCAGCTCTGTTTAGTAACACAACTCCTAGCATGCCCACAAAGACACATGTGGCTCTTGGACTGAGAATTTTGATCTAACACGTCAATCACAGAGCACCTACCCTTTTCCTTCCCCCCATCTGCGCAGTTCCTATCAAAGGAGGAGACCTGGTTAAGTCCTCAAACAATCTTCAATGACTGGGAGATAGTTAAGGCAGCCTATTCAGACCCAAGTAGAATCACCTGCCTAAATCTCAAAATAGCTGTGTTCTTTAGAGCTTTAGGGAAGACTCCCCAGATCGCTGACAATGGAGCTTTCGCACATGTGCACTTCCCCACCTGCCTGTCCTTTCATCTCTGTCATCTGCCCAATCAGTTCCCAAAGTGCAGGGCCCTGGCCTGACACAGGAAAGCTGTGAGTGGTCATGGGAAGAGACATATACTGGCCATGAAGTCTGTAGCCAGGGGAAGCTTCTTGGGAGAAGGAATATTGATAAGGAAACCCAGTGATAGTTAGAGGAAGATGGAGGGGAGAGAGTTTGAGGCAGACCAAGTGTGTTCAAAGATAAAGGAAAGAATACAGGTTTGCCACATCTTCTTTAGCATGATTGAGACAAAGAGGGGGACACTGGAAAGGGGCAAAGCTGGGCGGTGGCCAGGCCAAATGGGAAGGTCAAGGTCAAGCAGGTGAAGGAGTCTGGACTTTATGCTGCAGGCACCAGGGGTCCTGAAGTGTTCTCAGCTGCAGAGTGACCTTGTCTGATTTGTGTTTTACAAGGATCTGTGTGGTGGCTGCTGGAGAAGTTCTGGAGGAGATCAGGACTGAAGTTAAGCCTAAATAAATCAGGAGGCTGTGACTGGCAAGGATGGTGGTGTCTGGGATTAGCAGCCTGGCAGGAAACAGGGGCGAATTCTGAAATATGTTATGAAGCTAATGATCAGTAGGACGTGGTGACTAGTTAAGGTTGAGGAGGTGATTCGAGACACCTTGGATCATTTATCCCCCCTGCTGCTGACCTTGTGCAAAGGAGGGGAGGAGTGAGAGGTTATAACGCCCTTCTGTTGCAGGCTTGAACCTTCAGCCCCTACCTGCACAGCCTGGACAGTTACCTGTAGGACTGGGATGTGACTTTGTTTGGCAACGGCTAAGCTGCCTTAATGACAAATAACTGTCAGTATGGAATGAAAGTGTGAACCCTGTAGGGACAAAAACATGGCACTCTGAGCCTAGGCCCACAAATAATTGGACCCCTCTCAGCTAAGATGAGATTTTTGTTAACTTTTCCACGACCATAAGACCAAACCAAACTCCAGTTTCAAAATATAGATGATTGAAATCCCCCTAAACATTTAAAATAATAATTTAAGAACTTGGCTATTGTAGCCCCCCAAAGCATCCATGAATCTACAATCATGAAGGAAACCAAGTATGAACACAGGAGTGTGCAAGAGTGTGGTGTATGTGTGTGCACCTGAAGATAATGTCATATTTATTTTTTAAAAGCATGCAAAATTAGATCCAGTAAGCTTGCTATCTAAAAACAATTTCCATGGCATATATTTCTAAACTCGATGTCAAAACTACAAAGCTGCATCCTTTCTCCTTTTCTCTTTCTTACGTCTCCTGTCTTTCCTTGAATGAGTGTGTCTATCTGCCTGACTCTCCCTTTTCGTGTCTTCCAGGAAGGATAAAGAAAAACCTCCTAAATGACCTCATTTTATTTTGAAACACTAAACCCACCAAAAGGCGGAGGGGGGGACTTCTTGGTCAAAGGAATCAAGATGTATTTCTAATTATCTTGCCATATGGTAAGTTATTTTGGAAGCACATCAAGAAGTAGAGAGAATGTTTGACAAAATTGGCAATGCTTGTACAATCCTTTCAAATCAGACCGAATTCCCACTATGTACATTTGCTATAGCCCTTTCTATTCATCATATCAGCAACTATGACCACAGGATATGTAAAAATACCGAGCAATTTTTAGCACCAGCTTTCAATCCCCCAGTGCCCTGGACACCACATGGTGTCAAGTTTGTCTGTATTTCACCCCCAGGAAATCAAGTCATTAACTTCCCTTTCATTTACCAAGAACTGGTGCCAAAAAAAAAAAAAAAAAAAAAAAAAAAATCCAACGGCTGTGACTTATGGGAAGAAAAAGAGAAAGGGCTTCACTGGAAGGGGAACGTTGTAGCTTTTGTTCCACAGGTGGATGGAGAACATCAAACTTCCTTGTACCTTCTTCCCCTTAGAAGGTTCACTGTCCTGGTTGTCTGATGGTTCAATCACATGTGAGGATTATCAGAAAGTAGAACTGGAGGGAGCTCATCCTCCCCATTTCTCCACGTCTGGCATTCTATGGGCAGGAAGGCTGGTGGAGGGAGGTGGTAGGTTGCTTCCAGCTCACCTGGAGGGTAGGGGGAGGGAGTTGGGGAATCCACTTTCCTACCTTTGCATTCTTGACATTCTGTGCAGCTCCATATCATCGCTGCCCCGGAACCCTTTGGCGAAGGGATTATTCTCGATCTTTAATTGCGTGATCTGCAAGGAAGGAGAGCGAGCTGGTTTTCACTTGATTGCTACAAACCCACCTCGGGACATGAGCTAATAATAAGTGTCATGAAAATGCAGCCTCTGGCAACCAAAAGAAGCAAATTAAGTCAGTCACGTCAATGGGACCCACCACTTCATTTGAGCGGAGGCTTTGAAAAATGTCCTAAATCAGATTGTTTCTAAAAGGGGGTAAAAAACCTGGATTTGGTTTGCCCGATAATTGGAGTCATACTCTGCATCATTCCAGCTGGGTTTCTTTTTTTCTTTCTTATTTATTTATTTATTTTTTTTCATCTTGACATTTTGTGTTTCAAACACAATCTAGGCCTCAACACTTGGTCCCTCCTCCTGTTTGGAAAGTTGTGCATGTTGACATGGTTGTTACACATCCGGCAGTGGGGTAATTTCCATTTGGAAGGGTTGGCCTGGTCACGTGTTCCTGGAGAAAACATGTTTTGATTATTGCTTTCAAAAACCCTACCATGCCTCATTTCTTATTCATTTTGTAGTTCCATAGATAGGGTTTGCTAGCTCAGGTGGAAAATGATGCATAATAAACACCAACATATATAATAATAACATGTAAGAAAGCTATCACAGAGCTTGAAATCTCTTTAACTTCCCCAACAAGCAAGAGAGAGCTCTATCTTAGAAATCTGTGCTGCAATGTACAAAGCTTAGTAATAGAACAGGGTCTTTTTGAGCATTTTGGTTTCAGGCCCAGAACTTTAATTTAAACCATCAACACATTATATTAGTGTGAATGTACAGTAGCAGACCCAGGTGACAGAATGCATCCATATGGAGTTTGCTAGAAGTATTTTCTAAAAGTTGCATGTGCGAATTGAATTTTCATAGACACCAGGGCAGCATGACTCCAACTGTAGTCATTCAAGCTTTCCCTTCAAAATCACTCATATCGATAGAGCACCTGTATACTGTTTTGCCTAATATTTTCATTTAAATCAAGCCATTTTCTATTTATATGTATTTCACACAGAAATATCACTTCTCTGTAGGACAAATTAGAATCACTTTCTATTCGACAAAAAGAAAACAAGTATATCACTTTCTGCGGTTCCATCATATTCAAGTACCCCTAAAAACCACCTCATCTACCTCAGTAGTAGAGTTATAGACTTTGAGAAACTCTGTACCAGGAGTGATAAGTGAATGTATGCTTTAATTTGTTCATTTGAGGAAAGGCATTCTTATATGTTGTTTTCTGGAAGTGATGGCCTATAAGGTTTCCCTCTAATTACAAGACTCGATAATGAACATAAAATTACTATATGTATGTATATGCGTGTGTATTCACAATAAAAATATATGTATAATTAACATTTTTAAAATGTATGATTCTAAATATATGACATTCTGAAAAAGGCAAGACTATGGAGACAATAAAAAGATTAGTGGTGGCCAAGGGTTGGAGGAAGGGAGAGATAAACAGGCAGAACACAGAGGATATTTAGGGCAGTGAAAATACTCTGTATGATACTATAATGGTAGATGCCTGTCATACATTTCTCCAAACTCACAGAATGCACACCAAGAGTGAACCCTAATATAAACTATGGACTTTGGTTAATAATGATGTGTCAATGCAAGTTCATCAACTGTAAAAAATATACCGCTCTGGTGGGCGATGTTGATGGTAGGGGAGTCTGGGCATACGTCGGGGAGAGGCTATATGGAAACTCTCTGTACTTTCCACTCAACTTTGCTGTAACCCTTAAGCTGGTTTAAAAAATAAAGCTTATAGAGCTAGCCCGTGGCTCACTTGGGAGAGTGTGGTGCTGATAACAGCAAGGCCATGGGTTTGGATCCCTACATAGGGATGGCAGGCAAGGGTTAAGATCCCCTTACCAGTCATTTCTTTTTTTTAAATAAAGCTTATTTTAAACTATTTTTAAAATATGTATGTGTGTGTGTGTGTACACACACTTCCTCCCTCATTTTTTTAAACTGCGCCCACTCCTGCAGCTTTCAGATTTTGTCTTGACACTTCAGAATGAGTAGAAAAGTCCATAAAATCTTTTAGAAAACAGTCTTTAAAATGTGCACTCCTGAATCCAGCTCTATTTCAAGAGTCTAAAAGTCCATCACCTAATGGGGCTTTCTTTCCCACTCAAGTTTTGTCACAATAAAATCCCACCCAAATAACCATAAATCATTTTTTTTTTTTTTGGACTCACATAAAGTTAAGTTGAAAACAGATCATTTAAAAAGGGATGGCAGGAATCCTCACCAGCCCCACCCCCACTCCAGTCACAGAAGCTGGTCCCTGCAAATATTGAAGACAATGAAAATTCAGAGTCAGGGCTGAATGTGTGTCATGTATGATGTCACTGCTTCACCAAGAACTCAGGACAAAAATTGCCCCAAGAAAAAAAGAAAAGGGTGGATTTTGTTTTATCAGCAAAAACCTTTTGCTCACATCCATTTCTTGCATCTCAAACAGGTAGACACTACCTGACTGCTGTGCTCATCACCATAGCTCACAAAAATAGTACTGCACAGGATAAGCACAATTTGCTAGATAGACACTTAGGTATGTTGATCTTACTTGTCTTCTTACAGAGACCGAATATAGATGCCAATAGGACATAAGAATTACCCTTAAGAAATGTTAACATACAAGCTTATCTGCAGGTGAAAGCATCTATCTTGTTTTGTATAGATGCACTTACACTATAACCCCATTTACAAAATTCCCTTCCTAACATGCTGCATGTTAGCTCATAGGTACCCAAACTGATACACCTGGATGTCGGAGTTCTAGCAAAAGACTCCACTGAAACTAACTTCTATGCACCATACAAATGTCCTCCCTCCAAAATCAGCATAAAACCAGATATCCAGGGGGAGAACTGGGGGTGAAGGAAAACAAGTATAAATACCAGCTTTAACCAGTGAGACAGAGGTTGTAAAAATTAATGAGAATAATTGTTGTGAATTCTTGCTTTTGAAAAAAGAAAAAAAAAAAAAAAACACCTCATGAGGGCCAAAAATCTTAATTATGTCTCTCTATTAAGGGTTCATTTCCTGGTCCCAACCAGAAAGCTCATACCTCATAAATATAGGCTCCTTACACAATGATTTAAGCAGGAGGAAAATGCCTTTTAATGGCAAACTAAGTTAATATCGAGGAATAGAAATGCTTGTATACACAGCCATTGTTGCAAGAGCAGGGAAATGAAATGCCCACGTGACCTTTTTAACACCTAAATATTTCTAGGGATTGCTCGGGAGCTGCTGACAACCGCAATGAAAACCTTACAAAAACGTGTTTCACAGAATGAACGTTGCTGGGAAGATTCAAGTTTTTAAATATCTTTTTCAAGCTGTCAACCATCTGGGGAAATAACTCCCAAATCCAACTTGGGATCACAGCTGGGCTGAGGAAATATGTCTCGGCATTAGGAGCCCTGTGGTAAATGGGTATGTGAGTACAGCCCAAGAAATGAACTCTGCCATGTACCTACCTCCACCTGGTATCTGTCTCCAAGGGGAGAAAGATCAAAAAAATTCGTGGCTCAGATTTTCCCAAACTGTCCTGGCAATTTAATCACATGGGTTGCTTTTTCTTTCCTCACTCATGTATTTATCCAAAGCAAAATGCTAGGTAAATAGTCCTTGAGTTGACGACATGATCAGGGAATGAACCAACTAAACCACAAAGTCTAACATTTGTAGTTGTTTTTCAACCACAGGAATAAGAACTTATTTAAAATCTCAGTCTTTCAGATTCTAAAATAATAAGGGAGTAACACAGAGTTGGCAAAGAGTTTCCCAGAATTTGCATTTTGGGTGAAGTTGCCCTGTTAATAAAATGATCAGTTAAGTAGTCAATCAATGGTCTGATCAATCATTACCAACACTCTGTGCTAACTCTGTGCCGGACCTGTGCTACATACTTTCCATGGATTATCTCATTTAATCCTCACAATGACCTTATGAGGTAGGTTCTCTTACTATTCCCATTTTAGAGTTGGGGAAACTGAGTTAAGTCATTTATCCAAAGTCCACACCTTAATCCCACACGATGGTGAGTAAGAGTTCAGCTGGTTTCTACCCATGAAGTCAGAAGTCTCAACACCTAGTCCAGGTGGGACAATAAAGAAACTGACTGAATCCACAAATCATATACAATCCTGCTCCACTTATTTAAATCACACATCATATATCCATGCGGGAAATGTTTGCAGAGGCCCTGAACTTGACTAGAAAAGTATACTGCTTTGGACTTGCTCATGACAGGAAAAAAAAAAAAAAAAAAAGAAGTGACTTTGGTAGTCTGCAAGTAAGAAGAGGGAGACAGTGATAGTTGTCTCCCATGAAATCCTTCTTCTGGATGTCTAGGAATCTGTCTGTCTGGCTAAACCTTTATGTACAGTTCAACTGGGATCTCTGACACAACCAATAAAGAAAAAAGCAATTCCTTGTGTGAAACTTTTGTGTGGTCATCAAATAAACACATATCCAAATGCATATTTGGAGACACGCATTTCTAGGCCTGTGAGCATTTAGACACACAACCCCCTAGATTGTTCTCAAAACTCACATGTACACATCCATGGGGCAGGCACTTATTCATGCACACAGATCATTAAATACATACACTGGGGAAGAAATTTCTTTAAATAGAAATTTCTTTAAGTAGAAATTTGGGGGCTGTTGGGTATATTCACAAGTGGTTGCTGTAATAATTTCACAGGATTATACGTACACCAAACTTATCAAATTGTGTGCTCCAAATATTGCAATTCATTGGAAGACAACTGTGCTTCAATGGTGCTATAAACCAAGAGAGAGGAGGGAGAGCATGCTCCCACAGACCTCCCACATCTGTGGGGTCCTTAGAGCATAACCACAAAGAACTTAGGAATTTTCCCCAAAGGAGATGAGCACCGCGTTTTTTGGGGAGGGGGGGCAGATCACTTTTGTATTTCTACCCATTCTTGTTCTTCCTGTATAAACTTGGGCTTTCTTGGGGGAACGAAGATCTGACATATTTTTGGACCCTTTGTTAGGTTTAGGAGCCTCTAAGTATATATATATATATATATATATATATATATATATATATATATATGAAATATATATATATATATATATATGAAATTGACCTTCTTTATTGCTCTTTTTTCCATTTTTTTTCCTGTGACCATCACCACAAAGTTAAACACAGGATTGCAGTAGCCATCGAGAAAACAGATTTCTAGAAGTCAGACTTAAACTGTTCTGAAATAGGTTTGCATCTTTCAGGACATTTGACCCTTACTGTCTTACTTATTCTTGCTAGATCTTTAAGTGGAGGGAGTTCAGAAAAATCCTCATGCCCCTTTAAAAAGTAACTGTGTTTTGCAGGGAGTAAGTTTTCTTCTGCAGGGAAAGAAGCTGTCTTGGGATCTGGGTTCCCAGACAGACCATGGGGGCTAGAAGGGACCATCCATCATGGCTTGGCCTGGTCACTGACAACCCAAATTTGGGAATTACTCACAGCATTCTGCAGTGGCTCTGGCCTCAGTGGGGGCATCATCTGTCACTCAGCCTGTACTTGAATGACCTTCATAGGGTGACTGGGGGTTTGACCTCCACAGCCCTTGCAACTTTTCCCCACCCTTATCTTGCTGGTGGGGGCAGAAGTTATGGGGATGAGGAACCACCATCCCCATACCCATCTAGATAAGTTGCCCACTCCACCTGCGCTGCCTGATCCCATGTGGACCCCACCTACTTTGCTTTCCCACAGCCATCTAACCCCAAATAGCTGCTTAATACTCCTAACAATCTACAACCCCACAAGGTCAGGGGTCCCTCTTTCATCCCTATATTTTGCCCTTCCAGATTCCATATCTTTCCATAACAAGGCTGAGGATACATTAAATCCCCCTGCCCCCACGTCCCACAATAAGATGAATGTACATGCACACAGGTAACTAAAGAACAGAGGTGAGCCATGACAAGTAGGACAGCCCTTTCTCCTAAAAAAAATAAAAGATACTCCCCCAACCTATGGTTATGGATGCCTTGCTCCAGTGTCATTGTCAAGCTTTGAAATGCTGCAGTCAGGGCCTGGATTTTGAACAGCATGGGGTCTGATGTTTACACTATCCATCTGCACTATCCCAACTCTATACCAAACTAACCACCTTCTCCCAAACAATGCATTTGCTGCACTGTATGCCTCCCCTCACCAAGCTGTGGCTCTGCAGACTCTTGTCTAAGTCCTGTATTCTAGGCTGCTGGCGGCACAGATTGCTCTGTTTTTGTTTTAACAAGGTGTGTGTTGTGTGGGGTCAGTAATTGCTGAAACAATTAGGGAAGCATAGGGAAAATCCAATGCCAAGGCTTCCGGCAGCTTTGCCACCTGCCCCACTGAGAGGGAGACGCATCTAAAAGGCAGAGCGAAGGAGAGGAGGAGACTGAGCCCAACAGAAAAGGTGGCTGGATAAAGGGTGGCACCTGGCCCCCACCTGAAAATATGGGGCCATGAAATAAAGTGACCTTTCTTCCCAATAAGCATTCATGAGTTCAGTGGAATGCCTTCTTGTGGCATTTGAGTGTGTGGCCATTTATGGTTTGACAAGTTTGTTTCTAACTGGTGTGTGTGCACGTGTGTGAGAGAGAGAGTTGTGCCAAGCCTGCGAATATAGTACAAACAGCTGCAGTCATTAGGCAGCAGCTCTGCAGCTCTGTCTCTGCCCTTAAACCCTGGGGTAGAAGTTGGTGCCTGCTATACGGAGAAATAAAAGCATTAAGTTCTAGCGGGAAACCCCTGAAAATTCATGCAAATGAGCAGGCAGCCCCAGACCCTGGTTCCTGGGTGTTGGGCTTACCTTGTGATTCTGGTAGGACGTTACTGCGATAAATGCAGTCTCAGGAAAGACGTGGGTGCAGAAGGCTGTATTTTTTGAGCCAAATCCATTATTTTCATCTGCTTTCACGATGTGTAATCTGGGCTGGTATTTGTGCATGGAATTCAGAATAATCTAAAAATAATAAAGAAAATGAGAGTGTAAGAAAATCAAAACTCCCTTTGTTCCCAGATAAAACACCCTGCTCCCCAACCCCCCCCCCAAATTAGCCTCATTATATAGGCTCTCAAAAAATAGTCAATTTTTTCTCTTGTTTTGAAAAGGGGCCAGTGATTTCATTAAAAAGAAACATTTCAAAAATGACAATTTCCAACCGAAAAAGCAAGGGTAATATTCCAGGAATCTACCAAAGGCACACAAGGCAGTAAATCAGAATTCTTAATAAAGTTTGCTTAATAAATTAACTCCCTGCATAGGGCATTTCCCACCCCCAATGGGAGTTGAGCAAGTCTGGAATGAGGAGCCTAGAGCAGCAACTGGGTGGGGGGTGGGGGGAGGGAACAAACAAACATACAAATAAATCTCCCCCAAATCGCTAAGGGATGCAGGGGGAAAGACCAAACATTTGCAAAACTCGAATAAAAATCACCAGCTCACTGTGCAGCTTTTTTGGAGCGGGTGAACAGACAGACTTCCTATCCTGGCACTTTATTTGGAGAACAGGCAAAGTGGAGACAATTTAAAAAAGAGGATATCGGTGGTGGGGGTGGGGGTGGTCTGGCCTTTAAGGATAGTGACATGTGGGGAGGAAGCACCACCCCCCCCAATCAAAAGATAGGGCTGGTTGCCCTGGAGGTTCCCTTTCTCCAACTTTATCAGCATTTCAGGATCCACAACCAGAACTATCTCCAGTCTTGGCCCCAGACAGAACTGCTGCATCTCTTTGGGGTTTTTTTTTTTTTTTTTTTGCTTTGTTTTGTTTTGTTTTTTAAATATTCTCTTTCTCGTTTCTTCCTGTCTTCTCCATGTTAGGGGTGCTCCCGGGGACAAGCGGGGTCTTAGTGCTGTAGCTGTACTGTTATTATTACAATCATCATTTTTATCATTATCAGGAGGAGGCGGGCCTCCAGACTGCACATTCTTTCTGGAACCAGGACTATGCACAGAAGATGAGCATCTTTACTAATAAAACTGCGTTGGTTGTTCTGATGATGCCTGGGTTTTGATGCTCCCGGGAGGCTGTTAGCGCTGGGGTTTACTAGGACGCTCTGACACACACCCACGCACCGAAAGGGCACGTCTCCGCGGGTCACGGTCTGAAACTCGGGCCTGCTTTTTCCCTGGGACCGCACACTAGAGCGGCGGACGTTGTCACAGAGTCTTTGATTATGTGTATTGATGACCCTGGGGCAGGAACCCTGGACCAACCCTAGAGACCGGCCGGGGTGGGGGGAGGGGACCCGCGGCCGGGCCGGGGGAGGGGCGCGAAGCTCGCGGCCCCGCTGCTCCCCGACCCCGGGCCGCGCGGCTCTAATCTGCGGCCGCCGTGGCCCGGCCGACAGCGACGCCGACCGGGGCGGCGTGGCGACAGAGAGACGCAGCGGGGACCCGCCGGCCGCCACAGCCCCCGGCCGGCCGGCGCGGCCATCGTCCCGGCTTAGCCAAATTGTTTTGACGGCCGGGGACAGTGTGGAGACATCAGCGCGAGGGCGATCTAATGGCTCCTAATTTCATTAGGGCGGCTCGGAATGAAAAGGCCAGAGTTTGGGGTGGGAACGCGCGGCAGTGGGGGCGTTAGGAGCAGCTCAGAGCACCCTCCGCCTTGCCGGGCTCGACCTGAAACTCGCCGGGGTGCCCCGAACTTGGTGGCGGAGTTGTGCACCTTCCCCGGGCGACCCCTCCAGAGCGATCCCAAAGGCACATCCAGAGGAGGTTATGGGGCTGGGGATTAGTCCCACTTCTCAGCACCAAGCTTCCACGGAGGCGGGCACACGAGGGTCCCAGCCTCCAGGAGGCCAGCCCGGGACATGCATGCGGGACCTTTACAAATTGCCCCGTTTCTCCCTGGTGCTTAGTACCGGCAGATACACACCAAACGCGGGTCAGCCCGCGCGCACGAAAGCTCGAGGTCATTTCTACCTGAGAAGCACCAACACGAAGGACGCTGCGGGAAAAACACCGTGGTTTAAACCGAAAGGGGGCTCTGCGTTTTCCCTAGAAAGGCCTCTGCACCCTTCTGCGCCCTCCCAGTAGCACGGAAAGGGAATGGGACTGTCTTCTCTCTGGCCAGCAGTACAATCTCCTCCCCACCTATCTGTAGAGAGCAGCATTAAGCCATCAAAGCAAGGTCCCGAAGTGCTCTTCCCACCTCACGTCCTAGTAGGTTTGGCGTTTCGGCCCTAAGGAGCACGTTTCTCATCGGAACCTTCAAAAACTGTCCTCCCTCTTGGCCAAATCCATTCCTACCCAGCCCCCTTCTTTCCCTAAACTAAGGATCATGTATCTGTCTGTTATTTCTCTCTGGGGAGACAGCCTGGAAGGACAAGGAACCGCTTTTGGAATTAGGGAGACCTAGTTTCAATCCCGGTTCCCAAATACAGGCGGTATGACTTGACTAAGTCACTTCCCCTCCCCTGGACTCCTCTTTACAAAGGTTGCCAGGTTCCTTCCTCCTCTCTAGCCTGCCCTGAGACCGAATGCCCTAAGACAAATGAGCACACTTGTATGGTGAAATTATCAAGCTAGAGATTCTAAACCCTGAATTCAGAGACTGGGTTCTGTTGTAGTAATTATTTCCAACCAATAGATTTAGGAACATTTTTCCAAAAATTGGTGTTTTGTTTTTTGTTTTTCTTTGGGGAAGAGGGATGAACCCTACTGGGAATCCGCTGAAAACGACACATTCTCATTTCATAGACAGTGGGGGCCGCACACTCAATATCCTACATGTAGTTTCAGGGGATTTACCAGGCCCTCTCTTGGGGCCAATTCAGACTCCAGGTTTAAGACCCTGGTCTAGGTTTGCCTGCTCTGGGCATGGTAGAGGGAGGGAGAAATCTGGACGTTGGAAAAAAACACATCTGCCCAGGAGTATGAAACAAAAATGGGGCACTGTTACCAGAGTTCACCTCTTAGGGGGTTCGTTTGTCATCTGTAAAAGAGGGGACAGGTGACCTGGGCTCCCTTTCTCACCTGCAACATCGCAATAATATTGCAGGATTTAGAAGGGGATAGGGAAAGTATATGGTTCCCACCATAGTCCAGCCTTTGTGCAGTCTGTACTGGGAGCCACTGGGCTAGAGGGTCCATGTTTTCTGCAGAACTGAAACACAGCCCCCCACCACTCACTACAGACAGGACTGAGGCATGGACCGGGTTCACAGGTCCCAGTGTCCATGCTTGGAATGAGCGGCTTTATAGTTTTCTCAATCCCCACCCTGCAGCAAAGGCCGAGGGGTTGGGTGCTGGTGGCCCGGACGCAGCCACAAGCCAGGAGAACTGGGAGCCTCCCTCTAGCCTCCAGGGAAAGGCAGGCTCAGAGCTGGGGAGAGTGGATCACTGGGAGGACCGCAGAGGGCAGACATCTGAGTTGGAGAGTGGTGGAGACAGAGGAAGAAGTAAAAGGAAAAAAAAAAAAAAAAAGCAATGGGGAAGCTGAATTAAAAAATGAGAGAAAAATTAAAGAAAAGGAAAGAGAGAAAAGACGAGAAAGGGAAAATGAAAAAGAGAAAGGAAGCCTAGATTAAGAAGGTAGAGATGAAAGAGACCAAGGGGGGCAAAACAAGGCAAAGAAAAGAAGTTGTGGGCACAAGGAGCCAAGAAGAGAGAGTAACCAAGTGAAAGGAAGGGAGAGAGAAGTGACAGGACAAGAGAGAGAGAAGGCTTGGACCCGAGGACGTGGCACTTACATGGCCAAATGGGTCCAGATGGTTGTTAGTGAGCTTGAGTTTCTGGAAGGACACAAGCTGCCGCATCCAGTGCGCCCCAGTGGCCGGCGAGTCCGGGTGCACGTAGAGGCGGCCCGGCATGGCCGGCTCAGCTTTGCCGGTCACAGACCTAGATCAAGGAGAGGTGTGACCAGAGGCCATGCACACACAGGAAAGGCTGCTGAGTGCAAGCTAGGAATGGTCTGGAAATGGCCTGATCCTCTGGCTTCCCTTAGGCATCTGCAATCCCAGGTGCCCCAGAGCACCTGGCGCTGGTCTCCAGGCAGCCCCCTGGCCCAGCTCTTTCTTCTTCCACCTCACTCCTCCCCCCAGTGCCAGGCCAGGGGCACCTGGGGCCTCCAGCCTGTTATTGTCCATGAACAATCATCCAATCATCGGGTTCTGGAAGTCTGGATGTGCAAAAAGTCTTGAAAACTCCTTCAGGGTTTTCCAAGGGGGCTCCCTCTTCAAGCCTCCACACTGTGGTAGCTGTGGCAGCAACCTGCCCAAGGAATGGGCCTCTCCTCCCTTGCCTGTTTAACTTAATACCATGGGCCATTTTTGCAATTTCATAAAAAGGCGTGTTCAAAGCAGGTAACTCATAAAAAATAACTGTAAATGGTTTTATGCCCCTAGAAATACTTCCAGCACTTGCTAACAATACCCTTTTTAAAAATCCACAACCCATGGGTGTGGCAATAGATATAGGCACCTCATTTCCTCTGAGCCTCAGTTTTCTCGTCTATAAAATGGGGGCTAATGGCTGCTGTTTCTTTGTCTCAGGGTGGTGGGCAGGATGCAGTGGAATAGGCACACACAGCCTCCTGCACACAGTAGGAGCTCAGAAAAAGTTTATTAGTTCAGTTGTGGTGGACAGGCAGGGTGAGGGGGGTCCATATTCCGCTTCACCCTCCCCATTTGCCACTTGGGCACCTACCATTTATTATCCGCGAACTTGTATCTGTGGTCGTCGGCAGGAACAATATCCATGAGGAGAATGTACTTTGTTTTGGGATTAAGACCAGTCACCTTCACTTTGTAACTGGGAAACATCCTCCTAGGAGAGATGGACAGACAGACACACAGAGAGAGAATTAATGCCAATATTCTGAGGGAGCATTTCCACATACTTTAACAGAAGAAGAGATTCCATCAGAAATATAAAAGAGAAAACTAGCCCCACTCCGCTCTCACCGATCCATCCCGGGTTTCCCTCAAAGTTAGGGGAGGAGGAATGCAAAGGAAGAAAAAGTGGCAGGGCTACAACTGCAGGTACCTAGGAGGGAGATGGATATCGGGAGGCTGTGCATCTAGAAACTAGTTTGCAGAAGGCCTGAAAAGGACACCCCATTCCACCTCTTGCTAAATGCTCTTTTCTAAGCCAGACACCTACGT
Organism: Cynocephalus volans; assembly: GCF_027409185.1. Classification (NCBI taxonomy): domain Eukaryota; kingdom Metazoa; phylum Chordata; class Mammalia; order Dermoptera; family Cynocephalidae; genus Cynocephalus; species Cynocephalus volans. The sequence continues at coordinate 191,529,890 of NC_084461.1, forward strand.
TTGAGGGGAGAGGAGGCTTATTAGGTACAAAGCTGGTCGCTTTCTGCATCCAGCTGGGTGCTTGGGAGATCTTTGCGTCGCTGCCGTGTCACGCGGACACCTGTGCACGTCGGGTGCACGTCTGGTGCACAGGCCTCCTGTCCTGGCTTCGGTCCTCTGCCCCCAGAGGTGGAGGGAAACTGCAGTCCCAGTACACTCGGTTGGTGACCTCTGACACGTGCGTCTAGCAGGAATTTTTTCCTAAATGCCCCACAACTTCTCCAAGGCACCTGGCACTCTTCCTTGGAGAGTCTAAACTCCTTGGCCCTCAGCAGAGAAGTTCCAAACACAACCCGCTTGGTTTCAGAAAGAGCTGGGGCCTGAACTACGGTTGGCTCGTTAGAAAGCCCATGCGACGGACCCGCGCAGTACCGGCTACCTCTCCGCGCCCTGGCGCACGCCAACTTCTCATCCTATCTCCGGAGGGGTATGCCCCAGAAAGCGAAGATTCTCGAGGCTGGCCGGGCGAAAGGACACGTTGCTGGATCTTGGTTTGCTCAGTGAAGGCGGGAAGGGGTATATGGAGGCCTCTCCCTTCAAGCCACGGAGCGGGAGCGCGCGCCTGGAGGCGGAGGCGCAGGAGACTTCGTAGGCCTTTTATAGCTAAATCCTCTCGGCCCAGGCTGGGGGAAAGAAGGAGCCCTGCCGTGTCTTTCCTTCCTTGGCGGAGTGGGAAGAGGACCTCAGTTCGTTGGTATAAACAGAAAGCCCCTCCTAGCTCGCTCAGGCCTTGGGCCGAGCGGGGGAGTAGACATTGTTTAATTTCAAATAATAATAAATGTCACTGTTGTCAGTTTATTGCGGGAGGCTGCGGCCGGGGAACTGGGGGCGTCTGGAGAGTCGGCTTTACCCTCCCCCTTCACACACGGTGGGTTGGGGCCTACCGGCCTCTCCCGCTTCGCACGTCTGCTCCGGGCAGACTCAGGGCTTTCTGCCCTTCGGGACACGGAGGACGAATCCAGCAGGGGCAGGGACGTGGCGAGGATGTCCCCAGGCCTGGGCGAGCACGCCGAGCGCACGCACCCACACGCTGCTGCGCAGAGCGGCACGACTGTCCCGCCCCCTCCCCCACGGGTCTGTCACTGCTAGCTAAGACTCTGCGAACTTTTAAGAGGAACTGCGGGGTTAGTGTCTTGGCGAAGCTGCCGTGTTTATCGGTGTCTGTATATAGAGCCCGGCCGAGCCCTGATTCAGTTTCAAAGGCTTCGCCTACTTTCTATAAACAATGAAAGAGGTAGCGAATACATTCAGCGATTCAGACTTGGGCAATCGGGTGGGACCCTGGAACCACTCCAAGGTCAGGGAGGGTGGGAGTGGGGGTGGGGGCGAAGAATCAAGTCTAAAACCTAAGAGACCCAGAGCCCTTCTCAGCTCTGTCTTCTCCGCACTTCTCTGTTTTGCCTTTCTTTCCCCTCCCTCTTCTCTCTTTCTCTCATTACTAATTCGTCCAGACCGCACAGCCTCCCAAGCTCTTTATTCTTGCTATATACGAAGTGAAAACGAAATGCCCAGTTTCTGAAGTTGGACATTTCGGGCATTACCCCCACCCTGCTGGAGCTCAATGAAAGAATTCTCCCTGTACCTCTTTAACCACAATCAGGTCAGACAAAATATTTTCTCTCTTCCTTTCTCCCCTCTCCCCTCTCCACCCTCCCCCACTCCTTTATTCTATTTTCTTCTTTCTCTCTGTCCCCTCTCTCTTCTCCCTCAGCTCTTCTCTCCCCAGCCACCTTTTCTTCTTTGTCTCTCCCACAATTTCCCTGAGCTCCCTTTACACAACTAACCATCTCACCTTCCAGCTTTGGTTATGATCATTTCCGTGCCCACTTCATGGAATTTCAGCCATAGTTCTCTTTCATGGAGAAACACCTTGATTCCTTCCATGCCCTGCAGGAAGGAGAGAAAAGTCACACCAACAAGCTCTGGTGCCAGTGGGCATTCTTTTCCCAAACTCCCCCAACATAGAGACTGAAGCCAGTGGGCTCAGAAGGTGAAAAGTTCCCCAGCCCACTGCAGAGTTATCTGAGCACTGGAGCACTGGACAGTCTCTGCCCAGGAATCCCTGTGTAGGGAGGAGATTTCCAACAACCACTTGATCCCACAGTGCTGTGCTATCTCTTTCTACCACCACCAACACAAAGCTCGAGAATAATCACCAACCATCAGTGTGCTCCAGAATGACTATGAAGGGGACCAGACTGAAAAAAAAAAAATGGGGACAATTCAATCCACCTTAGTGGAGGTATAGTTAAAAAAAAAAAAAAAAAAAAAAACTCAAGTCAGAAAAGCCCGCTCAGGATATTCACATGTAGACATCCAGATGAAGACACACAAAACATGCAGATGTACGAATAATGGATATGCGTGTGTTTATTCTTGACCATGGCGGGTGCAAACATGAATATACATAAAATTTTAAATTTAAAAATGTTTATATTATAGTGTGGGAAAGGGGAGAAGGGAGCAATTGGTAAAGGGACACGAAAATGATTACATTGTATACTGATGTATATACTAATTATCCTGATTTGAACATCAATATTGCACACAGGTATTGATATTCAATGCTGTACTCCACAGATAGGTACAATCAACTATGTTCCAATAAAAATAAGTAAATAAAACAAAAAATGTTCATATTATAATATATTTTCACAATCCAGAACAAAGGTTAATTTTCATTGTCCATGTTAATAAACCTTCCAGGTCCTCCCCACATCTAGCGCCATTCACCTCCGGTTATTATGATTACGAGGCACGGCTGAAGCCATTTAACATTTCCGCCCTCAACTAAGATATTTTACAAAACCGATGTAAAAAAAATTATACATGAAGTCTGTGTTTTGAAATAATTTGTAACCATCTAAAAAGGGAATTTGTTTTTTCTTAAAAGATAAAAATTCTGCAAGTTTCCCAAACTGTGCTCACTTTCTTTGCTTCTGTACAAATATACACACATTTTCCTGAAGCGTGAAAACAAAAGAGAGAGGCTATGAAAAAACCAGATAGGACATCGAAATTCCAAGAAAGGGTTTTAGCTACGTGCAAGTATCTCTTCTGGTCAAGTCACTCCGCTTCACGCCATGTGGCACTCAATTTAAAAATCATCAGGGTCTACAAGGGCCTCCTTGAGCGCCCAACGCTCCCAGGTTCGGGGCGCAGAGAGCAAGGCAGGCTCCTCCCTCTGCTCGGGCCCAGCTTCTAGCCCGGCGAGCCCGCGGCTCCTTGTGCCCTCCCGGCACAGCCGGTGCGCTCCCTGAGGCCGGCGAGGGCGCGCCGGTCCGCCAGGCCCTGACCGCAAGACAAATGGTGCAGCGTACGGGTCTGGGCGGCGGCACGGGAGAGGCGGGCAGAGGAGAAGGCTACAGAAGATCTGAAGAGGGGTCAAGCCATCGCTCACGCCGGCCTGAAGCGGCCGCTGACCCGGCCCTTAATAAGGAGCTCAGGACCGATCCTACACCTAGTACAGCAGGAAAGGAATGATCTGGGCCATTGCTAGCTGACCCCAAATACCTGGATAATTGAGGTTTCTCCAACAACTTAAATCTCAAAAATCCTCTAGTCATAAAGATCATCGTCACAATAAGGTTGATTGTAATATGCTGGTATTTGGGGAGATAGGGAAGAGAAAGGTGGAGTTAGGTAAGAATAAAAAGGAAAGGGGACAATACGGCAGTGAGCTTTTTCCCCCGTGTCCCCACAGGAGAGGCTGAGCAGGGAAGACAAACTTCTGATTTGCTCTTTGCAAAGGGCCCGGAGGAACGAGATCTTACCTGCTGGGTGAAGGCGGCCTGCGGGGAGGACGGAGATTTGCTGGGGGCCCCTAGTGCGCTCTCCGGTTTTGAATCGCAGGGCAGGTCTTTTGAGTCAGGCTCCAGAGGCGGGTGCGCCAGGCCAAAGCCCTCCTCTGCGTCGGCCATGGTGCACCCAGGGCCCTGTGGCCGCGCGAGGTTCTGATCTAAGGACGAGAAGCAGAGAGAGAGAGAGACACCAGAGAGAGAGAGAGAGACACCAGAGAGAGACGAGAGAGAGAGAGAGAGAGAGAGAGAGAGAGAGAGAGAGAGAGAGAGAGAGAGAGAGAGAGAACGTTAGAGAGTGTAGTTTTAGTGACAGGAGAGCAGTTTGGCCCCCAGTTTCCAGCTACCGGCACCTCCGTTCCCAGCTGAAGGAGGCTGCACAAGGTCCCATTACTACTGTAATTACTATTACTTTATGACCACGCACAATCTCTTGCAAAAGACCGCATCAGACCCGGAGGAGGTGAGGCCCGCATCTCCCCTGCGCAGGCTCTGGGCGATAAGAGAGCTGCCCGTCAAATTTGTCTGGACTTCTGGAAGAGCCAATAAAGATAAGGCGTCGGTATTTTTGGAAGCCATTGGGTAAGAACCAAAAACAAAACAAAACAAAAATCCAGTGTATCTCTTTGAGAATATTTTTTTTCCATCAATTTACAGGAGGCCATCAGAGCTCTTTTTATTAAACCTCACAAGAGGAATAGTTTTCTGCAGCAGGCAAAATGTCTGAAATAACCCGCCTCTTGCAAAGTCAGAAACATAGGAGGGAAGGATGTGCAGATTGAGAGACCAGGTTCAAAAGAAAAATCGTGTACAACTTTTATCTGTCACCGGCCTTACAATTAAAAGTGCTTTAAACATAAAAGTCCTCTTCTTTCCCCCTAAACTTAAGACTCGTTAAAAAATTAAAAGTAGCGAAACAGAAGGCCCAAGAGGAAAGCGGCCGCGCAGCATTTCGGAGGGAGACGCGCGACAGGGTGCCCGCCGCCAGCGCTCTGCCGCCGGCCGGCCGTGCGCATTCTCCCGGCTTTGTAGGCTCTCTAGCCCGGGGCGGGCGTTGTGTTCAGCAGCCAGGCCGAGGGGAGCTTCTCCGAGCTTCAGCCGGGCCTGGCTGGCTGAAACTACAAGCCCAGGCTCGGGGTTGAGGACGACAAAATAGGTCCCTGATAAATCCTGGGCAACCGACATTGAATCGCAGGTCGGCTCCACCGCACTGCGACGTAGAATGGCCCAGGTTTGCAGCCGTCTTGAGATTCGAAGACGCAAAATAACAGCTGCAGAACTGTTCAAGCCCGGATGAGACTACCTCCTGCTCTCTGATCTCCTTCCAATCGTCTCTACGTTCCCAAGTAGGGATTCCACCCCCTCTCGAAACCCGGGAAGACTTTGGGAAGGGGGTGCAAGGTAGGGCCTCCAAAATCTTAGCAGCCGCTTAAGCAAAAGGCTGGATTCCACCCTGCAGTGATCGGAGATCTAGAACTTGGGCCGAGGAGAACAGCTTCTGAGGCCCGACTTCCTAACAGCTTCCTTCACCTCGCCCTTGGGGTTTGGGGGAGGCGATGATCGGAGCCCCACAGCCTGCTCACAACAAAAGAAAGCAGGGCTGGCGCCCCGCACATGCGCTCCTATTCACTGCCGGCGGTGGAGAGAATCCCACCCCGCGCCCTCGCCAGAATCCCGGGGAGTTCAGGGCTGGCGGAGGCGAACAAGATGCAGTTTGACAGAACCAGGCCGCGCGTCCTGAGAACCTCAACGCCGCTCCCTCAGCCGAGGCCGCCTTTCGGGCTCCACTCGCCGCGAGCTCCGGACAGCGCAAAATATCTGCAAGCCGCGCTCTGCAGAATGCAAGGCAAGGCTGGAGTCCGCCATGCGCGCCGCCCCGAGCCGACTCGGCCGGAGGGCTCCCTCCCGAGCCTCCCGGGCCATCTGCAGGGATGATTACCTCGCTCGGTGAAGCCGGTGCATTCACCACATCCCTTCTTGCTGCTAGCAGGGAAGCCGGCGGCGAGGCGGGGGTGCAGGCATGGTAGCTCCGGGGTTTACGCGGGGGGCTGCTCGCCCGGAGTAGCTGCTACTGCTGCCTTACAAAGAAGCACCCACCGCTGGAGCCTCGGCGGCGGCGGCGGCGGCGACTGCCCACCTCCAGCACACACCTCCTCCGCTTTGCGCTCGCGCTCTCTAAATACTTCCAAGTTGTCAGGCGCCAGAAGGGTTCCAAAGAACAAAACACAGCAGCCTCCGGGAGCACCGACAACCATATAATCCCAGAGCCCCGCTCCTCCCTTGCACCCCCAGGGAGGGGAAGTTGGGAGACAAGAGAAAGCAGTGAGAATGGTTGCAGTCCTTTCTGAGAGCCACTTTCAGGGTTAAAGTTCCCGAAATCGAGGATCGAGGTAAGAGTCTCTCTCTCTCTCTCTCTCTCTCTCTCTCTCTCTCTCTCTCTCTCTCTCTCGCTCGCTCGCTCTCTCGCCAACTCAGCTGAGCACAGTGACGATGGGTTGCCTTGATGCTTACAAAGTATTGAAATCGCCCATCCAGCTTACTCTCACCGCACACTGCCTATCTCTCTCTTTCTCTCTCTCCCCCTTCCCCCTCCCTTCCTCTTTTCCTCCCCCCCCACCTTTTCCACTAGATTTCCCGAACACTCAAATCACACGCGACTCCCAAACCTAGACCTGCGATCACCCCCTCCTCTCCACCCCTTTCCCAACTTCATCCATCTCTGTTTCTCTGAGCCTGCGGTGGCTGCAAAAACTGCTGCACAAATCATCGCAAACGCGGTCTGCTTCTACCCTGGAAGTAATCTCGGTGACGCCCGCCGAGCAGAGAAACGACGCGTGCACACACACGCGCCGTGGGCCTCGGCAGCCTCGCCCGCATCCTCTCTGCAACGCTGACCTCGAGACAGAGAGCTGTGTGACCCCTCCTGGCCCAGCGGAACCGGCGCTGGCCGCCCTGACATCTCTCCTCCTCCCCCCACTCATCACCCCACTCTCAACGACTCCAGCTCTAGGGCGAAGGCAGGAGGAAGGTGTATTGGGATGGGGGCCAAGATCAAAGATGCCAAGAAATCTCTGTGGGTCCCCACCCCCACGCACTGGGGCCACCAGACGTCCCTTGCTCCAGGCATACACAAAGCAGTGCCCAGTTTTATTAAAATAATCAAACACTCATTGGGGATTGGAGACTGGCTGGGGTTTTCAGCTCTACTGGGCTCCTCTCCCTGCCCTTCCCCTCTCTGAAATGTATTATTCTGAGGGTGAGTTGAAGAGGTCAATAGAAGCGTAAACACAGTTAGTAGGTCTCATTCTGAGCAGACCCAGATTGAGGCACCTTGTATTGGTGCTTGGAAGAAATGTCAGGGGTCCCATTCTGTTTCCCACCCCACCTCCTGTGCCCCATCATCCTGTTCTTTCCTGGAGCTCTAATTAGACACTTAGGCTTACAGGCCAAGGTCTAGAGAGCAGTGTAGAGGGAGAAGAAATGCCCTGGAGATCAACAGTGATGTAACCCTCAGTGGCTGCTCCACCAAACTCCCAGGCAGGCATCTCTGCAAAATATCAAAGTGGAGTGTCCAACCCTAAACGTGGGGCAACCAGGGAGAAAGCCAACCCGTGTTTGCTGCAGTTCTCACTCCACTTTCCAGGTTTGTTTTCAAACAGACCTTTGCCAAGGCAGTTTATTTATTTGTGAAAACACCCTCACCCCTCCAAAATGTCAGCTCAAAGGCCTTTGGGCTTACTGACAAGGCAACCCCAGGCTGAAGGCGGAAGACAAACATAGCACCGGGATGAGTCCAGTCTCCACATCTCTGGTAGAATGAAGGGGAAATCCAGAAAGACCTCTCCAATCCCTTTAAATTCTCAGAGATTTGCGGATAAAATTAATTCCCATAAATAATCCGCAGGCCCCTCAGGAGAGAGAAAATCTAGACTCCCCCAAGTAATAGTCCAGCCAGATTCACTTAGTTCCTGGAGTGCAGATGGTGCCGGACACCAAGCAAAATTGGGATTTTTAAGCCTCATGGGGGAATCCATTCTTGCCGGGGTAACGCAGGAAGGCAAAATGTGAGAAAGTGAATTCTTATTTCACTCATGAAAAATAGCAAAGCAAGGAGAGGGGTTCAGCAGAGCCGAGTTTGGGTGAGGAGCAGGGGCCGGTGTTCAGGACAATGCGGAGAGAAACCTATTTCACCCCCAACCCTTAGTTCTCCAGGGCGACACTCACCTCCAAAAATCGCACCTCTTTTTTCCAGCGCAGAAGCCAGGAGGGGTGCCTCGCTGGGGAGGGGAGTTTAGGTGAAAATTTTGTAAAGGACTCCCCAAAGAGACCCCTTTTAGGCCAGGCCTTCTTCCAGCGTCTGTCAAGAGGAGCACGTACCTCCCAGCTCGAAGTTGGTTTGTGGTCTCTGACAAATTAAATATTACTGTTTATTACCAGTCATACCCCAATAAAATAAAGAGGCAACTAGGCGATACCGACTATCTCACCAGCCGCTGCACCTATAGGACTTGGAGACGTCACGAGTCACGCAACCAGCCCGCGCGCTGTCACGCTTGACTAGGGGGCAGCGGCGGGAGGTTAATTTCTCTCCGTCTTCGCCTATGAGTCCCGGGTCTGCACAGCCACAGGTCCAGGATGCCTTGGCCCCGGGAATAAATAAAGAAATAAACAAACCCAGCGCTCTCTGGGGGAAATGGGGGTGGCGAACATAAGACACAAATAGAGCCAAGATCGATTTTCTTAGGGAGGAGGAGAGGCGGGAACTTATAGGGAAGCTACATGGAGACCACCTCTGCCCCGGATTGGAAGGAAATCAAGTTGTTCCGGGGGGAACGAGGTCTCTTGAGGAGGCAAGGGATTCTTATTATTTAAAAACTATTTTTCTTTTTTTCCTGAGGAGAAGCTCTTGGTAAATGAATATGGAGACCCCTCTCTACCTGGGTCTGTTTGGGACGCGATAATTCGGTGCCAGCTTGCAGACCTGCATAGAAGAAATTACTGAGTTATCGCGGAGGGGACACAGGACAGAGACGTTTGGAAGAGTGGCCCGCAATGTTTCTTGCTGAGAGAAAGGCCATTCTGCGAAGGTTCCTTTAGCTAAGTCCGGGGATGCAATTCCTCCCAGAATGGCCTGGCGGGGGCGGGGTGCGAGTGGGTGGTGTGGCGCGGTGGGGTGGGGGTGGGGACGAAGAGGGGCTATTTCTGCAAAGAAAAACGATAGCGCTGGGGCCCGCAGAGGAATGAGGCATTCTTTTTTTTGTTTTGTATTAATGATGATGATGATGATTAGTCTGATCAATGGGCATAATTTCTAAGCAGGCCGGGGGTGGATGCGCTCAAGCTTTTGCGCGCAGCAGGAAACCCACTAAGTTCAGTTGCGGAAACGTACCGCGTAGACGCCCCTGGCGGCACGGAAAGAAGAGTTAGGCCTGCGGAGCACAGAGACAGCGAGCGCCGGGCCTTCAAGAAGGGTAAGTTCCCAGCAAGGGGCCTCGAGGGAGCCGGACGTCTGAATCTGGACTTAACCCCAGCTTCGGGTTTCGATCCCGGGTTTCGCGCGTCCACAGCCCCCAGGGCTTTCCGAAGCATGGCCTGGCTTCGGGCCCGGTCGGTCCGGGACGGGAGCGGCAGGGAATGTGCAGGAACGCAGTCGGCCGAGCAGCTTCAGGAGCCAAGGTCAGGCCCGCGGGGAGAGCGGGCGGTGGCTTCCATGGCCAGCCGCGGGCGTCCGGGCCAGCCGGGCCAGCCGGGCCGCAGACCCTGCTGCTTCGAGCGAGCCGAACCCGCCTCCGTCCTCTCGGTCAGGCCTCAGTGGCTTCCCCGAGCTTCGCTTTCGTTTCCCAAGTGATTAATGACTATCTTTCTCTACATCCGAAGACCGTTCGTTGCAGCGTTTGCTCCCAGATGCCAAGAACGCAACCCGACCTCCATTGCCCTAACCCAAGTTTGGCGAGATGAGTTTCTAGTTGACCTCTGAGCCGAGGTGGGCCGGAAACGGAGGCCTAGGCTCCGCCGGCGCTGGAAGGCGAAGGTGAAGCTGTGAACGGGGCGGTTCTTCCCGTCTGGCTTCCTCCTCTGGCATCCCGGACGCGGGCCCTGCGGCCACCTGGACCGGCTCACGAAGGCTTCCACAAGCGCGGCTGCACAGATCCGCTTTCCCAGACGCTGCGGCGCCCTCATGCCAGCAGGATAGACTGAAGACCCCGACTAGATCTGAGAACCCCCGTTCTGTCCCCTACTCGTGTGGGCAGCAAACTCGGGAGCCGGCTGTAACACGCACCCCCCTGCCTCCGTTCGGAGAACGGATACTTTCCCCATCTGCTCCCAGCCCTGTTTTCTCTCGAAGCGTATGTTCATCGTTTTGCAAAATTCCCACCCTGGTTTTAAAACGGCAAAGGATAGCAGAGGTTTCCTTTGTATAAGTCAAAACCAAAACCAAACCAAAGGGCCGATTGCTGTTGATCTCTTTTTTCACTTTTTCCTTCCGTTTTTTAAGAAAGTCACATCCAGAACTACCATCTTGCTTTCCTCTCAAAGAGAACTCGCTTAAAAATACACCCCATCCGTTTCTCTCCCGATGTATCCCCGCCTGACCCGGGTCTCCACTGGGGGAGAAAAGTAAAGACAAGGGTGGATGGCGCTGGGAAAATTTAAAAGAACTAAAAACCAATAGAAATGATGACAAAACTAAACTTTGACCAACTCATTTTACAAAAGAAAGGGTCAGTCTGAGGGTGGGAAATTCCCTTGTTTCTCAGGGGGTCACTTTGCCTCTCGCCTAGTTAAATCTGGCTCTATTATATTTTTTCCAAGACCACTGTAACTCCCTTTCCGATGTTTTATAAGGCTCCTAGTTTCCCCCCTTTGGCCGGAAGGATGTGGGAAGAATACTGGCGGTTATTACTATTGAATATCTAATATTCTCCTCCAATATTTTCATCAAGAATTATTATTGCTGATATCCTTATTCATGTTAGTGCTGTTTTATGTGCTTAGGAAATAATCCTCCCCACTCTCAAAGTTTGGTGAGTGAGATTTTTTTCTCTGTTCAGGGTAATGAAATGAGAATGGAAGCAAGAACATCCTTCCAGAAGCCCAGCTGAAAGAATACCAATGCTGGGGCTTTGCCCACTCTCAAAAAGCAGGAAAGGTGGCAGTGAGTGGCACTTGGACGTAACAGAACTGCTGTTCTTGCCCCCTCCAATTTGGGAAGACCCAGTGGGGAAGGGTGAGGGTCTTACGCTGAGAGAAACTAGAGCCTCCGTGGGCTGAGAACTCCAACCATTATCTGCAGCCCAGAACTCGTTAAAAAGCCTGTGGATGTAGTCACCGAATCTACACCATTAGCGGCCCCAGAAAGTGTGGGAAAAAATATATGAAATTCCAGGGCTTTGACCCTGTAAGATAGAGACATAGGATAATACCTCCAGGTCTGGGGTGCAGCTGGTGGTGCGGACCTGTCTGGATACCCCCCTTTCCTCAACTGAAGGGTGCGATGGAAACTTGGGAGCCTGCTGCTCTTGGGGCTCTGGAAAGACAAATTTTCTTTGGCAAATGGAACAGTGTCGTGCTGTCGACAGAGCAGACTATTTTTCTTGTTCCCTAACAGGGGGTGGGGAGGTGGGGGGGGGGAGAAAAGAAAGCAAGAAAGAAAGGGAAATTAAATGCACACGTGTTAAACTCACTCAAAGGGCCGGATTCAAAACCAAAGTCGAAACTGTGACTTAGTTTTGGCCACCTCTTACCAGCCAGCCAAGCCTCACCGAGAAGGGTATCCCCACCGGAGAGAACTTGATCTGATGTTTCATAAAGTGGTTTATTTAAGAAGGGACATGGGTACCTCTCCAAGTCTATACTGCAGAGATTCAGAACTCAGAACGGCAAAGAAAACAAAAGCGATGGCAATTGTGAGAATAATGCCCCCCTCCCCCCATGAAAGCTCAGCTTAACATCTTGCAAATTAATTCAATGATTCATGCAAAATTCATGCTATGGCCAAAATGAGCCAGGACAATGACTTTGGAAATTCCTAAGGTTTGATCAAGCTTTCTGACTTGCGTCTACCTGGATCAAGAGAACCTAAAACACTGTTTTATTGTGGCTGGAATAACCAGCTAAATCTACACAGCTAATCCCTGTGTCCCTCACTCCTCTCTTTTCGGGAGAAATGTGTGGGAGAGGAAGCTACAGGCCCCACGTGCATGGGCACCAGTGGAGGTGGCCACCCCGCCTGGAGCTTCGAGTGAAAACTCTAGTAATGACCTTGAGGAGGTGAAGGGAGGTGGGTGCAGCTGACGAGGGCAGCCAACCCCCAAACTGGAAGGATCCGTCACCAAAACGATTGCTTGGTCGAGACCTCTAATTTTTCTTCCCCTTCAGCCCGGGTTGCCAGCGCCCCAATCGGCGTCCTCTGGCCCCCTGGTCCTAGGTTTCTGGCTTTTGGGGGCAGCCCCAACAAAAGATTACGGAAGCGAGGTCCCCAGAGTCTTGCTCGTCTGTCCAAATCACACCCGAAAAGCACTGGGGTGAAACTGACAGAGGCTCGCCGTGGGGTGCAACCGACAGGTTTCTGGTGATGGTTTCCGCAAGGGCCCAGGGTTTCCCGGTCACCATGGCAACCCTGGAATCACGTCGAACGCTCTCAACAATGGGGCGCCCCGGAGACAATCGCGCACTTTGCCGCGCGTTCTGGGGCCTCAAAAGAGCTTCCGCCCTTCGTTCTAGGCTTTCCGGAGCCTCCTCAGTGGGTTCAACTGAGCAAGGATTTTAAAACTCCCCCCTTTTTTAAGCAGGAGAGAAAACCGAGGTTTATGATGGGGTAGGCTCCGCGATCTTGACCAAAAATCCCCTTTTTGAGTTCAGAGCGGTGACGCTGGGGAAGCACGAGCAGGCGACGCAATACCTTAATCGAAACCTGCAGCCGAACATCTCAGCCGGGGACCTGGAATTTTAAAAGTCGCTGAGGAGTCTCCACATTTACTTCAAACCCGCCATCCGCACCCGAGGCTCCCCGCATCTGTCCAAGCGACCCTTTCCCTTGCCTGGTGTGACTTCTCCTAAATGGAAGGACGAAAGGCAGGAGCTAGACATGGTGGCATTAACGCCTGCCACGACTTATTGAGGGAAATCATACTCCACTTCCTTTTAGACTTTTGGGTTTTTTTTCGATTGTGGATAGAAATAACATTAAAATAATATTTCTCTTGTTGCATTGTTTTCTTCTTGAATCTGCAGGAGGGAAGTGCCCCTCTTTGTTTTAGGGATAAACAGTGGCCAATACGTGCTAAATGTCCTGCATCCAGTTCGGAGGCAGCAAGCTCAGGGCAAGAACCAGGGAGCCGCCCAGCTCCGACTGCCGGGCTCGGCAGCTATCGAGAGAGCCGCTAGAGAGGGGCCGGCGGGGAGAAGCAGTCCAGGCCCCGCGTGCGGGCAGAATGCCGCCAGCCCATCTTCTCGGAGCTGGTGAGGAAAGACAAAACCTAGCTTCTCTTCCCCACTTCCGATGGCGCATCGAATGTCCCCAGAAGCTCCAGGCTGGCCCTGTCGTGCTATCACCCCGCTCCTTTCCATTTGGAGAGCCCAGAGGCAGCCTGCAGAGGTTCTCTTCCCTGACCCCCTGTCTTCTTTCCTCCCCATATTAATGCACTTTGCATTAATATTTTCAGAGGAGTCCTGCTTATGACTATAAAGCCACAAAGACAGAACTACGGATATTTTAGGTTCACAAATCTGCTCTCATTTAAGGTGCAATTATAGCTAACATTTATGGCAGGCCAGGCCAGAGCCGCAGTAACGTGGTTTCACTCCCTCAGCTCTAAATAGCTCTATGATAAGGCAGTTCAATTCTCCCCAATTTTACAGAAGAGGTTTCTGGGGCTCTCGCCGCTGTCCAGCTCATGGGATTTGAACTCAGCCCACCTGACTCTCAAGACCAGGAGCTCCTCTTTTACAAGACAGGGCTTCTCTACCCAGCCAGGGAGGGGCACTGGGGAAGAGGTCTGTTGGATTGGGTGAGCACAAGGGGCACTTTTTAAGCATATTTAGTCCCAAACTGAAGGCAATTGCTCCTTGAGTTGTGGGGTAAAGGCTCAGGTCCCTTATGATGCTTCTACATCTTCTCCCCAGTCCCCCTGAGGAAGGAGAGGGACCTAGAAGAGGGCCTGTGGGCAAACAGCCCAGATTCATGGGCACTTAGCGGGAGGGGAGGGAAGACTGGAAGGTACAGATATTCTCTTTTCCAAACCTCAGTGTTCTGTTCCCAAATCCTGGTCAGTACACACTGTCCCCTGAAGGGAGGGAGATGGGGTGAGTGGGATGAAGAGGGGTAGAGGAGAAGATGTGCTTGGCTCCATTTTTTTGAAACAGATAATTAGGCTCAGAAAGGGTAAGAACTTGCCCAATGTCACAAGCCCCTGATGTAAATGCATCCAGCTCCTCGCCTTTTCTTAGTCTCTGGCACCTTCAGGTAGAGCCTGGAAGGGAACTGCAGACATTCAGAAGCTGCACTAGGGCATGCTCAAGTGCCTGTGGGCTCACTCCACCAGGGGCACCCCTGTGAGGTGTGGAGCTCACAATGGGATGGAGCTGCTGGCCTGGTTCACAGCGTTCCTCTCCCAGGCACTCCATCTCTGGGTGGAGAGAGAGTTCCAGGCTTGGCCCTTCCACCTCTGCTCCGCTGCCCTTCCTGAGGCCAGTGGCATCCCGCTGCCTCAAGGCCCCAGTGGGAGGTCACAGGAAGGTCTCAGACCTCATAGGGGCTCCAGACTTGGTGCCCAGATGGACTTGCCACTGGCGCCGGTCCTGCAGCTTCCCCAGCCACGCCCTTCACTTCTTCCCTGTTTCTTACCCCTTTTTCCTGTGTCTGTTTGCCCTGGATGATGCAGGCTCAGGAGGCAACAATGGTGGCCACAAGTCCAAGTTAGGGAGCGAAGGAGTTTTTTAGAAGGTGGAGGGACTCTGAGATCCAAATTCTGAGATCAGTGCTTCAAAGGGGGGTGCAAGGGGTCCATATTCTCTCACTTCCTTCCTTCAGTTTCCTTGACCTGCATCCTCCCTGCCTGGAAGTGATTCCTCCAGGGACTGAATCTTTCCACCCCCATGCAAAATGCATTTCCTCTGAGGCAGCCACATCTGCAGGATCCCTAGTTACCTCCCCCATCCCCATGTTAGTTCAGCGTTTGGGGTTTTTTCCCCGGACTTCTAATACCACCCAGCTCTCTGACAACAGCATCTCCCACAAGGGCCACAGGTAGCAGCTTCTGGTCCCCAACTGGTGAGTCTTGGTGAGCACCCAGGGCCCAGGATCCCCAATCTTAGAGGTAAGGGCCAGACCTACTTTATCCTGCCCCACTTCCCAGTCTCCATATTGTAACAAAACTCAAGGTTCCAGACTACCCACCTGGAGAGGTGAGCTTATGTGTCTGTTTTCTGTGTAGCTAGATATGACATTATCCTTAAGTGTTTCTGTATGTCATTTGAGGAGG
Organism: Cynocephalus volans; assembly: GCF_027409185.1. NCBI lineage: Eukaryota > Metazoa > Chordata > Mammalia > Dermoptera > Cynocephalidae > Cynocephalus > Cynocephalus volans. The sequence continues at coordinate 191,545,209 of NC_084461.1, forward strand.
GACTTTATGTTTCTCTGTGCTGTTGTGTTAGTCGTGCGTTTGCGTGTTGTGTGTGCTTCCTTGAGAGGCGGCATTTAAAAAATATTTATATATATTTTTTCTGTGTACTTCCTATGAGAAAACATCTGTGAGCTCATGGTCTATGGGGTCCTGTGTGTGTGGTGTGTGAGCTTGCATGAGTCTCTGTGTCATTGTGGAAGGCCCTGTGCATGCACGTGTGCCTGTGTGTGTGTGTGTAGAAGGAATCAGCCTGTGGTGAAGTCACCACCCAAGCATCACTGCAGATCAGATGGTGTCCTGGGCTCATAACCTAGTGTTCAGCTACCCTCCTTTTTTATTGACCATTTTTATGATTATTATTTTTACCAACAGCTCCAAATGGAGGCCTGCAAGCCTGGGCCTCCTGGAAGGCAGTCATAGCTCTGTGTTCAGCCTGGGAGGCCAAAGGGACTGCCTATAGGCAGCCTGGGCCACAAGAGTCTATATTTGGAAACAAATTCCACAGCCACTTCCTGGGAACTGGGCAAAAGGTGCCTGGGAGTGGAAGAGAGAGTTTTGTAAATGCATCCTCATCCCCATCCCCCAGAGCTCAGGGGATGCCCCCATATCCCGGGCAGGTTGGAAATGTTGGGTGCAAGAAAACACAGACAGAGATGCACCCACATGCCGTGATAGTATGAGAAGCACAGTTACTTCCCTTACAGCCAAAGTTAAGGATGCAGGGAGTTAATGCCCAAGCACAGCCCACCTACTGACCCACAGTGTGCCCCCACCCCAAGTGTGCAGTCGCTCCCTGTGGCACATATTTTTGGGCTCCCCCCAGAAAGGTAGGGGCGTTAACTCTAAATCCTTACCATATTTACTACTTGGAAGGTGGTTCCAAGAGATCAGATGCACCAAACTGGCTGCTCTGAGGACCTCACACCAGGCAGCCTCTGACCTTGTCCTCTAAGTCTGCAGACCTGGTGGCTCCAGGGAGATTCTACTCCTTGCTGCTCTATAGACACCAGGGCAACAACTCCAGGGGTGGCACGATTGGAGACAGCTGCCCATGACAGATCTTTGGGGGAGGGCAGGTAATCTTTACCTGGGCTGCTGAGCCAGTTGCCAGTCCTGTGCTGAAAGTGGCAATGCCACTTCTGGCCTCGGCCATCTGTGCCTCATGGTGCAGTGAGGAAGCTGGCTCACCTGCTCCTGGCAGCTGTGCCCCTTGTTGATGCCATTGTCCTAATCCTATGTCCCCAAGAGGTCAAGCAACAAAATGGCCCAGACCCAGCCACTTGGGAGTCACTTCTAGCACATAGCAATGCACAGCCATCCGCTGCATATATGGTGCAGTGATTCTGTCTCACTCATACATGCTCACAATCACATCAGGCATGGTGAAGTTCACCTGGAGAGAACCTCTTGATTCAGCAGGTCCCACCCAGACTGGGAGCCACCAGTTCAGGAGAAAGGACCTGTGGGTTTGGAGTGGGTGAGGGAAAAACCTGTTTCTAGCTGTACCCTCAACCCTTAGCCCAGCCCATCACCAGCCACCTGTCAACCCCCACAGAGGCCCCAGGACTTTGACACGGACCCATCCCAGAGAGTGGGACCCAGTGGGGTCCCTAGCAATAACTAGTCCAACTCTGTAATGTTATATATGAGGAAACTGAGATCTGGAAGTGCAGCGATAGGAAAGGCAGTTGCTAAAGTTCTCTAGGACTTTGGAGAGGAGCTGAGACTGGGAGTCCCATCTCCTGCTCCCAGTGCAAACCACACTACAGTGACCTCTGAGAGACCACTACACTACTCCACCACTACTACCTCTGCCAACACCACTCTTCCAACCAGTGGCCCCATCCAGCTCCCAGGGATGCTTGCACTACCTGCCACTGAGCCAAAATGAGGCATCAGATCATGTCCTGTCCCTGCTCACAACATTCCAAAGGGCACCTCAAATGTATTAGAACAAAAATCCCAACTCCTCCCATATCATTAAGGCCTTGCAGAAGCTGGCCCCTGCCTGCCCTTCCCACCCCACATCCTGCCCCCTTCTCTGCCTCCACACACCACCCACCTCCTTCTCTGTTCCTCATTTCCACCAACATTTGTTCCTACCTCAGGGCCTTTGCACACGTCATTCCCTCTGCTCCCAGCTCTTCTCACAGTTGCCCTCCCTGTGGCCACCTCCCCAATGAGGCCAGGCCTTGACCAGTGCCCACCTAAATTCCCTCTCTCTTTCCCCTTTCCATCACTGTCCATCCTATCACCTTATTTTATTTCTTCATAGCACTGACCACTATGCAAAGTTACTTGGCTCATGTATTTGTTTCTTTCCTCTTCTGTAAAATGGGTCAAATGATGGCACCTGTCATGGGGTTTTATGAGCCTGTAATTATTTAGTGGGTTACTAGAGGTAAAGCTCTTTGAAGAGTGTCTAGTAAGCATGATGAATTAGCTGTCGTTTTCTTATGTGCTTGTTTATTATGTCTCCACGTCAGACTGAGCTGCCGAGGACAAAGATCATGGTTGTCTTATTCCGCACGGCATCCCATGTATCCAGCACTGTGCCTTTCACATAACTGATACTAGATAAATACGTGTTAAGTAAAATAGATGATGGTATTATAACAGATGACTCGGACCCAAGGACATGCAGACAAATAAGAAACATGTATAAGGAATCAGGGGCTGGCCAGTTCAGTTGATTAGAGTGTGGTACTGAGAAAAAAGTCAAGGGTTCAGATCCCCATATGGCCAGCCACCAAAAAAGCCAAAATAAAATAAAATAAAAAATAAAGAATAAATGAAGTGCTTGGGACTATGGAACTCTCTTCTCTCCATGCAATAAAGGATAGAAGTCTGAATGGTGGTAAGTTTGGAGGGGAAAATAAACCTCCCTGCAGCATATTTTTGGCTCTCTTCTCCCCCTGCTCCAGGCACCCCTCATCCCCAACTATCCCCTCCCCTCAGCCTCTGGGCCTTTCTTTTGCTTACCCTTCCATCTCTTCCCAGGAGCCTGGAGAAGGAGCCAGCAGATAAGTGAAAGCAGTCATTTTATAGGCTGATAAAACCTATGTTTATCTAGAAAGCTTCGTCTCATCTCCCCAAATTCCCTAATTGGTCCTTTGCCCAATGCCCTCTCAACCAGGGCTGCAGACACCCTGGGAAAGGTGACTCAAGCCACCCTTCCTGGTCTTCTTGCCTCTGTTCAAGTCACCTTCTGCCCTTTCCCCTCAGCGAGGGCTGCCCACCAGGAAATCTTTGCCAGGAGATTTGAGGAATCATGAGGGAGGTGAGAGGAAGTGGGGAGAGGGATAATGGTAAGGGAGAGGTCAGACTTCCCCAAATGGGTTTGCTGTGCTGCTATTTAATGATGCTAACTGTGTTACAGCCTATACTCCAGCAGCCTCTTAAATCCGTTTATGGCCCATGCCAGACTCTAAGCTGCAATAATAATACAAATAAAATAAAGGATTTATGCACCCATCGTGTGGACCCATTGCTGGCAGAAAAGGAAGAGCTGTTTCTAGGGTATCTTGCTGGCCTGTGGCCCACACGCTGACCTCCTGTTTTTCCTGGGTAGAGGCTCCCAGGTTCAGAGAGCAGAACTGGGTTCCTGGTGGGAGAGGAGAATTAGGGAACCAAGAGAAAAGCCAACTTAAAAGGAATTTTTACTGGGTTCTTCTCAAACCAATTTTTCCAAACTATAGTCTCTCCACTTTCCTCTCTTGGACTCATGTAGATGGATTTTCTTGTGTTATAGCCTGAGCAAATCTAAGCTCAAACTGTGACTGGGAATTGAAGAGACAGCAGATAACTGGAAAATGCCCGGAGAGGAAGTTGGGCACTGTGGTTAAGCTCCTGGGCATTGCCGCAGGTTCAAATCCAGACCCTATCACTTCCTACTTGTGTAAACTGAGCCGGTCTCTTCACCTCTTTCAGCCTCAGTTTCCCAATCTGTGTAAGGGGTCTCATAAGAATATCAGCCTCAAGTAGTTGTTGGGAGAAAAAAAAGCATGATGTAATACATATACATATGCATATTTACATAAGTACATCTACATGTGTAAAACATCTGGCACAGGCTTAGAGCAGGCCTTGGAAACTGTACCACTGTGAAGAATGCCAATCCTCTCAAGATAAGGAGAGGCAGGTTTTGCCTGGGGCCCAGCCTATGGCAGGAAGAGGAGGAGGGAGAGGAGCGCAGGAGCAGGACTCAGCATATGTGTAACTGGTCCTCTGGAAAGTGTTAGCATCAACTTACTGGTAACTGGAAGGAGTCTCTGGATCTCCTCTGACCAAGGTTTCTGAGGAAGGGGAGACAAGGCAAGGACAGAGGGAGAAGGCGAGAAATGCTCATGTCCTGGTCTGAAGAACTGAGAGACCCCTGGTTCCAGTTCCATGGTGGGGAACAGGGGGAGGGGAGTGGGTGTTCTTTTGAAACTTCATTATCGTGGGGCAGGGGCCCTGCCTGGGCTGCTGTAGCCCTTCACCCATATCTCTGCTCAGCACTTAAGAACCTAAATTGTAACCATTGACTTCCAAGCTGAGTCTGCCCAAATGACCAAGCCAAGACCCATGATAAGTAAGAAAGTCCAGCTATGATCAGCAAAGCCTACCTAGTTAACAGCAGCTGTCTAGCCACTGACTGCACACACCTGAGTAAGCCCCAGTTGGCAGACCCATCCAGTTAACCCATAGACTCATAAGCAAAAATAAATGTCCGTCATGGTAAGCCACTGGTGTGGGTAGGTATTTGTTATGTGGCATTATCACAGCAACAGAGAGCTGATAGAGTGGTTTGAGCTGAATCCAACCCTGTCTAATCTCACATTCCAGTTTTTGCAAACAAAAGGAGTTTTAAGGTTCCATTTGCAAAATTTCAAGCCCTAACTCATTTCAAGAGTTGGTTATTTAAATCATCAGAAACAGATTCGTATTCTGTCCTCAAATCATGGAAACTGGAGCCGACAAGAATTCCAGTTAGGCCAGGTCTATACTGAAGCAATTTCCTGGTTCATCTAAATCACATAAACCTGGGTTTAGTGAGTCAGGATAAACAGACGCCTCTTCTGAAATTTGTGGTAGGTTTTTCCATAGCACACGTGATGCCATGGTGGACTGCATTCATTTCTTCTCTGTTGATTTCTCTTCCTGACTGTCATTACCCAAGAGGTAGCCAATTAGCATATTCAATCCTCCAGCTGCAATGATTGGTTCAACGGTAAGCATGTGTCCAAATTCTATCCAATCAGAGGTTATCGTGGGACTTTTGCCAGAAACACTCAGAAGAGAAGGCCTCTCTCCACTGCCCTGAGAATTTTGAGGATGGAAAGCTTAGCACCACTGGTCACCATCTCGAAACCCACACGGGCAAGCAGCCTGACATCACTAGGGCTCAGTTTCCTCATCTATAAAAAGGACAATGACTGTGTTCCCTCATAGAATTGTTGTGAGGGTTCGAATGAAATGATAAATTGAAAAAGAAAGTACCAGGTAAGTGATCCATAAATGTTACCTATTGTCATTACTTTGGTGCAATCATTGGTCAAGATCAGTATCTGATATTTAACTTGTAACTCAAAATGAGCATGTGCGTGTGCGTGCGTGCGTGTGTGCATGTGTGTGATGCTTTCCAGGTAAACATTGATACTGATAGACATATTGTATGGCACATACTTCCACATGGACTAGTGAAAAAACCAGGTTGGTCTCCCCAAGCAGAGAGAATCCTGACCCCAATCAGGTGTGCCCTTTGACTTACTGGAGTGAGGGTAGGTTTGAAATGAGCCACGCTGAACTCTGCCTGGTCTCCTGGTCACCAAATACACAGACATTGCCCCTGCAGAAGTTATTGTTTACAATAAGGATCATCCTCAGGGCCTCCTCTTCCCTCCGGGGCTATCTTAGTTTCCTGGGGCTGCTATAACAAAGTGGCTTAAATGAGATAAATTTATTATCTCACAGTTCTGGAGGTTAAAGTTCAAAACTGAAGTGTCAGCAGAGTTGGTTCCTTCTGAGGCCTGTGAGAGAAAACCTGTTTCGTGCCCGTCCCCTAGCTTCTGGTGGTTGGCTGGCAGTCCTGGGTGAGGCTTGGCTTGTAAATGCATCACCCTGATCTCTGCCTTCATCCTGACATGGTGTTCTCCCCGTGTTTGTGTCTTTGTCCAGATTTCTTTTTTTTTATAAGAGCACCAGTCACATGGGACTAAAGTCCACCCTAATGACTTCATTTTAACTTAATTATTCCTTTAATGATCCTATTTCCAAATAAAATACTGTTTCCACTCTGAGATACTAGGGGTTAGGACTTTAACATATGAAAGAGGGAGGAACACAATTCAATCCATAACAAGGGGACTGTGCCATCTGTGCTTACCCACAGAACACATCTGGACCTGTGGGCACATTTCCAGCATCTGGATAACTGAAGTCCTCAGGCATGAGCTGGACGGACCTCATGATGGCAATGCCTACATGGCAGGCAATACGAGATAAACAACAAGGAGCTGATGCTGTGAAGCTGGATCTGCCCCTCACTGTGTGACCCTGGATAAATTACTAATTCTATCTGAGCTTCGACCTTCTCAGCTGTAACATGGGCTTGGCAGGAGAAGAAAGGTGTTATAAGAAATAAATGAAGTCATCCAGGAAAAACAAATGTGCCTGGCATGTAGCCGATGAGCAATGATGTGCTACGGAGTCCATAGATCTGGGTTGAAGTCCCAGCACTGACAATTACACACTGTGTGGCCTTAGTAGGTTAACAAGCTCTCTGAGCCTCAGTTTCTTCATGTCTAAAATCAAGATAATTACAGGACTCATCTCAATTGTTGGGAGATAGTTAAATAACAATAATATGTGTCAGACACAGTGCCCGGCACACAGTGAGTACTCAATAAATGTTATTGATTTTTCCCTCATTTTTTCTCCTTGATGCTTGCTTTAACCCCAATTTTATAGAATAGATAAGTACAACAAGTTTGCATCCTTGGAGCTAAGACTTGTTGATCAAGACAAATCAGCCAAAAATTTCTGCTGTAGATAACTGGGCTCAAGTCTCTGAGGAAAGATTGGAAAATTTTCTTGGAAAGAGGAAACTTCCAGATGAGATATCAGCTCATGGTATATTTACAAGAAAGTGTCTGTAAAGTGGCAGCAAAAGAAGCTGAGATTGTAAAATGTCTTCAGCAGTTCGAAGCCCAAAAGCAAGACACCTGCAGATAGTTCAGGTACTGTTTTATAACAATGCAGCTGTAGGCTGTCCCAGTGCAGTTTTTTTCATCACCCTTCCCCATCCCCGTAGCTCAAAAAGTAGCCATGCTTCACTGTATATGAATAAACAATGCGTGGATGTGCTTGGACCCATCTCTTAGGAGAGCTTAGTAATTCACCTGGAACAATGTCCATTCCAATCAGAGAAGATGTTAGTGCAGCCCACATGGATCACAGGGACAGCATCCTCTTCTGCCAGGAATGTCAGTCTCCATTTATTTATTTCAAAGCCTTAATTCCCCTTCTGAACCCCTGGAAAGGAAATCAAGCAGAATGGGGTGCAATATACAAAGAGACCCTGGGGGGGGGGGATGGGATGTTTCAAGCAATAATGAAGAATGGTTTTGCTTAGAGCTGACCTATAGTTCTTCTCCTGGTGGATTATGAAGGGTGGCCCTAAAGCCAAGGTGGCTTGCCTAAGGGTTGGAATATCTGAAAAGGGGACTTTCATCTCTGTGTCCACGTTCTGGCTGAAAGTCATCATCATCTGCTTGGAGCTGGATGGCCAGAGGCCAAGCTACAGTTTAGTTTCCACATCTCAGGAGCCTTGGGCAGAGCTGACTGGAAACATGCATTCACGTGACCACTCATGCATTCAATGAGAATTTAGAATCCAGTATTGCAACACTTGCTAACCCATGAATGTCTAACTTCTCATTTCATTGACAAGGAATGGTGAAGCTTTTAGCAAGCTCTGGTGTGACATAAAAATAACCTAATTCCTCTTGATCTTTTTGGGATATTTTGGGGGGTAGCAGGGGTGTGAAAGAGATCCCCAGTGTTAAAGCACATTTTGGAGGTGCCGTGTAGCTGGATTCTCCTGTGCAGGGCATTATTGGGTCATGGTTCTGAGCATAAACGGACAAACTTAGGTGAACATGGGTAAGTTATTAAACCTCTCTGAGCTCAGTTTCTTCTTCTGTAAAATGGACATAATAGTACCTACCTTCTAGAATTGCTGAGAGGATTAAATAAGATGTTCATGTATAACACTTAACATACCCCTGACAGAGGATTACCAGATGTAGTAAAATTGCTGTTCTTCTTTAATGTGGTCCATGTGTAGAAATAAGAAAACTTAATCCACAAAGAAAAGCTTTCAGGCCTTTGAAAGGGGGAAAGAAGCCAATCTTGCACAGGTTTTTTTCTCAGCCTCTGTGACTTTATCTGAAAAAGTAAAGCTGTGAACACTCACCATGTAGGCCTCCTGCAAGGATTAAGGGTAAGGTTTGCGGTGAGCCTGGAGCAGTGGAGAAGCACAGTAGCTGTACATCAGATATAACTGCAATTGTAAGTGGCAGATCAGATCCCATGGGGCTGAATTTCCCAAGCCTTAGTTCATTGCTATTCCCTAAACACCCTCCTTTAGCTGAAATATCAGCACTTAGTTAATGCCACACTGGCATATGGCTGAGAGCATCTTTTCCACCCTGTTTCTCTGGACCAAATGAAAGAAATTTAGCAAATGTAGATCTGAGCTATACCTGGAATTAATTTAATGCTCCTATCCCATCTTATTCCAAAAGCAACCTCCAGGGCTACCAAGCAGGGGCATGTTATTTAAATAAATATTGACTGTTTACTACATGCCCAGAACTATTCTTGGTGCTAAAGTTATAGCAGTGACCCAAAACAAATAAATGTCTGTGCCCTCAAGAAGCTCATATTCATCAACCAATACATAAGAGGCTTGCACAACTTGATATCCACTGGATCATCCCCAGCCTTCTCTCAAATGCCATTCTGGAAAAAAAAATGCAGATCTTCGTTTGCAATGTGAAGAGTAGGATTTCCCCATACTGAGAAATAGATAGATACTTTATATATGTATACTAATACAGAGCTCAAGATACAGAAAATGATTTGAGCACAGACACTGTATCAGGCATTTTACTAAATGCTTAACTTACTTTAATTCAAATTTAGTCTTCTCAACAACCTATGAAATAGGTATTATTATTATTATTATTGTCTTCTCTGTGTGGATGAAAACATTTGAGTCTTAGAGTATAAAAGTGATTTGATTCAGGACTCCACCACAATTGATGTGTGCGTGTGCAGCTTGCTAGTAAAATCGCAATTACTGAAATAGATTAGAGGGCATGAAATAAATTCAGACAAGATAGAATAAGAAGCACTAGAAATGATTTGAATGGAAATGGTTAGATGAAGGAAACCAGGGGCAATTTGGCAGGAAGGCTGCCTTCCTGAACAAATCTTAAAAGAGTGACCCAAATCTGTAAGCAGATTTATGTACCTAGCTGAAGATGTCCTAAAATGGACTGTGGTCTTGAGGTAGCTCCAAATAGTCATATATCCTTGAAAATCAAGCACCCATCAAGGCTTGGCCAACAAACCTTACAAAATCATGAGCCAGCAGACACAGGAACCTGGGTAGGCTTCCTCTAAAGACCATTTCCATGACGTTCAGGGAAGACAAAGCCTTGGAGCAATTCCATGTTAGGTGTCTAGTGAAAAAGCAATCACCTGGGCCGAGCCCGTGGCGCACTTGGTAGAGTGCGGCGCTGGGAGCGCTGCGACGCTCCCGCCGCGGGTTCGGATCCTATATAGGACTGGCCGGTGCACTCACTGGCTGAGTGCCGGTCACGAAAAGGACAAAAAAAAAAAAAAAAAAAAAGCCATCACCTTCCAAAGGATTAACCATTATGTCCACACAAATGCATGCAGAAACATCAGACAAACCCTAACAGAGGGACATTTTCCAAAACAACTGGTCTGTACTCTTTGAAAATGTCAAGGACATTATGCTAAGTGAAATAAGCCAGGCATAGAAAGACAAATACTGTATGATCTCACTTATATGTGGAATCTAAAATAGCCAATTTCATAGAAACTAAGAGTAGAAAGGTGGTTATCAGAGGCTGGGGGATGGGGAGGAGGAGGGATGGAGAAAGGGGAGATGTTGAACAAAATTACAAAGTTTCAGTTTAACTAGAGGAATATGTTTTAGTGATCTATTGCACTGCATGGTAACCACAATAAATAGTAATATATTGTATATTTCAAAATTGCTAAAATAGATTTTTAATGTTCTCATTACACATACACATACCAAAAATGATAAATTGGTGAGGTGAATAGGTTAATTAGCCTGATTGAATCTTTCTATAATGTATACATAGATCAAAACATCACATTGTACTACATAAGTATACACAGTTATTGTTTGTCCATTAAAAATAAATTTTAAAAAATGTCAGCATCAAGAAAGACAAAGAAAAGCTGAGGAATGCTTACATGCTAAGGGAGAAGAAAAACATGTCAACTAAGTGTAATGCATGACATGATACTGGATTGGATTCTCGACTGTTGGGGGGTGAAGGGGTAGGATGGCCATGAAGACCATTATTGGGGCAACAGATGAAAATGAAATGTGAACTGTAGATTTGGTAATAGTATTGAATTAATATCGAATTTTCTGATTTTGGCAATTATGCTGTGATTACATAAGATAACATCCTTGTTTTTAGTAAACACGTGCTGTTGTATTCAGAGTAAAAAAGAGCAATGTGTCTAACTCATTCAGATGGTTCATTAAAAGTTATTTATATGAATGTGTAGTATGTATATATATATATATATACACACATGCACACAAGGGCACTTCATAAAGTTCATGGAAAAATAGAATCAAAAGATAATACGGATCTTTTCATGAACTTATTGAAGACCTCGTGTGTGTGTGTGTGTTTGTGTGTGTGTGTGGAGTGAGATTGAGAGAGAGAGAGAGAGAAAGAGAGAGAGAGAGAAAGAGAGAGAGAGAGAGAAAGAGAGAGAGAGAGAAAGAGAGAGAGAGAAAGAGAGAGAGAGAGAGAAAGAGAGAGAGAGAGAGAGAACTATCTGCAAAGATCCTGTCTGATTATAAATTCAACAGAGAGAGAACAGAGCCAAAAGAGGTGTTGTTGGTCCTTTGATCCAAATATACCTGAAGCCAACATGCCCTTAGACTTCCCAATTTTAATGAACAAATAAAATCCTTTTCTTTAACTTTTTTTTTTTTTTGGCTTAAGTCAGTTTAAGTCATGCTTCTGTTAGTTAAGTGAAGTCAGTTGAGAACTGCATGAGTCCTGCCTGTTATTGCAATGTGATCTATAACCACTACATTGCAGGCACCGTGCTAGGCAAAAGCTGTGCCAAGATGAATGAGACCCAGTCCTCTTAATGGTCTCACAATGTTCTACTAAAGAGATGGACATAAAGGCAAACTGTTACAATACAATATCATCTGATTTTTCTCAACTTCTCCTTATTGCTTAAAGTAGCCTCTCCTCTTTTCTCCATCTATCCAAATTGCCATCCTTCAGGGGCCAGCTCAAGCTTACCCTCTTGTATGAGCCTTCATTGACCACTGTTTCCATAGTGATCAAACCATCAAACATCCCCTTATGTGAGGAGTGGTAAATAATACTGCGTACCCTACCTTGCCAACTGCATGTATAGCTTACTGGGAATAAAGTATAAAAACTGGCATGTAATGGTAATCAAGAAATGTTTTTGGAATCCATTCAACATTATAGAGGGTCTAGTTGGTGACTGGATGAAAGGTGTGGGTGGGCATGTGGTAGTGAAGTGGGGGGATTTATGACATTTTCCAAGAGAGAGTAGCTGGGAACAGATTCTTAGATGAACAATAATGTCTCAGACGTGATAGACCATTAGAAACATCTGACATTAACTGCATCCTGTACTATGAATCTGGGCCAGGAGCTCTTTAGAACATTTTAGCCTCATTAAAAATAACTGCATATCACAGAATCCTAGAATCTTTACCTAAAAAGTTACAATGGGTAAGAATCATTGGGGATTAGTCACCCTTCCCATGTGATAACCACATTCTCGGATGACAACATTTCTGTGAATTTGCCAAGAAGGCAATAAGGAGGCCCCACGATTATTTCTTGTGGTTTGTGTCATCATCATCCAAAACTTGGATCTAAATAGAGCCTGAGCCCATGTCTGTATATGGCCAACCACCAAGAGTGGGAACTAGAGCCTCCCACGGATACATACTCGGTCGGCTTTGTATTTGTCAGCAAAGGTACTGCAGATGGGTGGCTTAAACATCAGAAATGTATTTTCTCACCTTTCTGGAGGCTAGAAGTTCAAGATCAGGGTGTTGGCAGGGTTGGTTTTATTCTTAGGCCTCTCTGCTTGGCTTGCAGATGGCTGCCTTCTCCCCCTGTCTTCACACGGTCTTTGCTCTGTGTTTTTGTCTGTGCCTTAATTGCCTCTTCTTTTTAAGGACACCAGTCTTATTGGATTAGGGCCCACCCGAATGACCTCATTTTCCCTTAATTACCTCTTTAAAGGCCGTATCGCTAAATACAATTACATTCTGAGATACTAGAGGTTAGGACTTCAAACTATGAATTTCAGGGGGACGCATTTCAGCCTACAACATGCTTTTTACTTACTTGTTGAAGCACTCAATATGTGCCGGGCACTGTGCTAAATACTTTACATGCCTGATCTTACTTAATTCTCACAAAACCCCCATGAAGATGGCATTATCCTCATCTTACTGATGGGTAAACTGAGGCTCAAAGGGGTTAAGTAACTTGAACATAGTTATATAGCTGCTAAAAGCTCAGACTTAAATCAGGTCTGACTGACACAAAATCCTGTGTTCTTCACCATCACCCTAAAGTGACTCCGGCCATTCTCAAGGTAATTTTTGGTGTAACTAGATGAACTTTAGAAGAAAATGTTAATATGTACATATTTATTTTAATGTATATCATAAAAAAAGACTAACTCACCAAACTCATGATAGCTTCAGATAAAGCCAAAGTGAATATTTAGGTTTAGGAAAGTGCAGATTTTAAGTCAAAAACTGTAAAAAGAGACAAAGAATGTCATTATATATGATCAGGAGTAGCTATACTTACAACAGATAAAACAGCCTTTAAGTAAAAAACTGGAAAAGTATTTAGAAAAGTGAATAAAAGAGAATATAGAATAGATGGTGCGTGGATGTGTCAAAATCATAAAGTTCAATGACAACTGAATTTTGGGAAACAATGACTTTCAAACATACAAATTCATATAAACACATTACAAAGCCACCAGTCTTCCCTTTATCAACGTGACACCCATACACTTCTCCTGAAACTGTATTTAATCTCCATCTAAAGACAATAACAAAGTTGTGCTTCTGCTTAACTTGATACAAGTACCCTGCATGCAACTGGAAATATGCTATTTTCCCTACAAGAAAAGATAAACTCCCTTTGTCTTTGAGTAATGCTCATTCTTCTCCTAGCTGATTTATACAAATATAAAACACCTATTTTATTATTCATCTCTCTGTCTCTCTCTCTCTCCCTGCCTCCCTCCCCCAGTCCTATTATTCCCACACCACCAGGCTTTGGAAAAGTAAGCCAGACGTCATACCATTAGGAGTTGGCTGAAAGAGCAGGCTTGAACTACTGGTTAAGTTTCATTCTGAATTTCTCCCTTCCCCCAGGAAATGTTGCATTGTTTCTCTGCCACCGACAGCAGCCAGCATCTTTCATCAGTTCTTCACCATGGATTCTGGGGCTTTATTAGCAAATGAAAATGGCCCAACTCCAGCTGACATCAAGGGGGTCTCAGCAAGGAGCAGGGCCGGAGCATTTCCTGTGGCCCCAGCTTCAGACAAACCAGTTTGAAGAGAAGCCAATTGGCTTTGCTCAGGCTACCAGTGAGCTATTTTTGACATAAAAGAAGCTGAATTTAGCTGATAAGTGCTTTAAAAAATTTAAACACAGCTAGTTTGGGTTTTAATATCTTGGCAGTGGTGGCAGAAAGACTAAGGAAAGATATTGAATTTGGTCAGGCCAGTTATGTTGAAAACAACTCATTGGATCTCATCATGTAACCAACTGTTTGCAAAACAACTGTTTGGTTGAGTTGCAATTTTGTATTTTCCTCTCTTTCCCATCTTTCTTCCACCTAAATTAGTTTTTGTAGGACAACAGAGCTGTAATATTTTCATGAACATAAAGTTGGCACAGAAATTAGAAAAATCCCATTAACACACTAGCATAGTATGTTCCCTTCCTCTACTGAGGCAAACTAATTTTGAAAGCTGAGATAAAAATTTCTAAAATGTTTTGAGTATGTATGCAATTGAAAAATAGTTCTGGATGCCTGGCTAAATCTAATGTATAGAAAATATTATCTTTAAATCTACTTCAGATCTTTTATTTTTAATAATTCAAAAAGAATTCATCCAGTCCCCCTATCTGTTTCTTCACAGCAGCCTGATCTTGCAAAGCAAAAAAGTATCATTATTTTCCCTTGAGACCTGGGGAATGAGACTCTCAGAAAGTCTGAGGGATCTGCCCACCATCAACAGTCAGCAGTTAGCAGTTTGTCCAAAATAGCCCAGTTCTCTATTTCAAGCCTCTGCTTCATCTGGCCTCTTTTGGGTTGTTTGGAGTGATTCGATATAAAAATTTAACAGAAGTTCTTGTTGCTCATTTTCAAGCCTATAAAATGAAACAACTAGGAAGAATTGTTCAATTCAGCCCTAAAAATAATTTTTCAGTTTTGGAATATTTATACTTAATAAACCTCTGACCAACATTGTCATAGTATAATGCAACAGTAATATGTTTATTACTACATATAACAGCTACTAGTTATTGCATATTTACCATGTATGGCTCCTTTAATTTCCTCCTCAACATTTATGAGCTAACCCTTATGTTCTAGTTTTACAAAGGAAGAAACTGAGGCTCAACAAGGTGAAGGCTGCCCAAGATCACACATCAAATGTTGATAATGAAAATACTTATTGGAGTCAGCCTTTGTGCATTTCTAAGTCCAGCAGTTCTACGTTTGAGTATCTACTTGAAACTCTTGTGCATAAAATAATAACTGGCATATATAAAGAAGCAAGTACAAAAATATTTGCTGTATCACTGCTTGTAGTGATTTAAAAAAAATATATAAGATTCCATCAGCAGAGAAATTGAGTTACTTAACTTTACTTGATCTAGTTACTTAACTCTGTATGCCTCAGCTTTCTTATTTAGATAATGAGGATAATAGCAACCATGTCAAAGGTATGAGGATTAGGGGACTTCATTACACAAAATGGTTAGAACAGTGCTTGGCATATGGAAAGCGCTATGCATGTATTAGTTATACTTATTATGTAAGAGATTGCTATGCAGCAACTAAAATGAATTAAATATATTTATATAATATTTACAATTATATAACAATTTATCAATACAAATTAAACTCAGAAATACAATGATGGGTGAAAAAGCAAATTGTAAAATGTACATATAGTATAAGATTTACACAAATTAAGAATGCAAACCAAAATTTTGCATTGCTTATGGACACATTTATTTTATAAAAATGTAAGAAAGTAGACGACAGATAACTTACCAAAATTATGATAGTGGTCACTTTTAAGAAGAGGAAAAGACAGAGAGATGAAGTCAGAAAAGGGAAAAGGATTTCAACTTTATAACATTTTGCTTTGGTTATTAAAAAAATATTTGAAGTGGCTGGCTGGTTAGCTCAGTTGGTTAGAGCACAGCCTTGTAACACCAAGGTCGAGGGTTTGGATCCCCATACCGGCCAGCCAAAAAAAAAAGAAAAAACATATTTGAAGTGAATATAACCACATGTTAATATGTGTTTTTTCTGTGTGTAAGCATGTAGGTATTTGACATACTAATCTATGTGCTTTTCTGTATTTAAAACATTTTTTCCAAGTATAAAGAAAAACTCCACAAAGTTTATGCTAATGCTTTGAGAAGCTCACACTCATGTGATCTTGCTGACCTCTTATTTTTTAGCATCTTCCCTGGCAGGTAGGAGGGATATCTTTTATTGTTAATGAGCAAAAAAGAAAAGCATCATTTACCATCCAACTGTACAATAATCTCTGCAAAGAACTATGTCATTTTCAAACCACATCTCTAGGGAAGAGCCCAGAATTTGTTGTGTCTATAAGGTACAGAGACCTTCAACCACACCCTAAACTGCAGATCCCACACATTTACTGCACTCCATTACCAATGAGACTGCAAAGAAATGCATGGGAAATATAGTCTTACAATGGCCACATCCATATTTTACACGAAGTTAGGACTCAATTTAAGCAAACAGTGCTTGAACACACTTCTAAAAGAAAATGAATTTTTATTCAGAAGAATTCATTTCAAAAGTCAATAGTTAATAGGTTCGGGGTTCAGACATTTGCTTTAAATGCTGATAACACACACACACACACACACACACACACACACACACACACACACACACACTCACAGGGTAGTAATGGAAATACCTGTTCTGTTTTGTATAGCACTACCCCCGATTTCTCTGTTTGGAAGAAGCCAGGCTTAGAGAATTTTAACATTATTCCCCATTTCAAACATTGCAAGTTGTAAGATATTTCCCCTGATGATGGCAGCTTAATTCCTCCATTATTTTTCTAGCAATAATTAAAGACACTGTTACCAAAACTGCATCAGGAAAGAACTGGTAAAAGAGAATGGACAGCAACACATAAGAAATAGAGCACAAGTATTCATTAAAATAATAACAGCTAGTATGCAGTAAGTGTTTTTTTGGACCAGCACAGCACTAGATGCTTTGCATGTTTTGTCACATTTAATCCTCATAGGAAACCTTTAAGGCAGGTACTAGTATCATTCCTATTTTACAGGTAACAAAACCAAGGCACAGAGGTTGAATAACTTGCTCAAGATCACAGAGCTAAAATGTCACAAACCAGTATGTGGATCCAAGCACCTGGGATCTTACACTCTAGGCCACAGCTATATGTTGAGTCTAAAAGGTTATGATTCAAATAAAAAGAAATTAGTTATATAGAGATTATATTTAGAAAATATACAAAAAAGGAGTCACAGTTGGAAGTGTCTTGGAGGAAGAAAATTGGAGGACTGGGGAATGGGACTGAGGCAGAGATATGTTTTGACTGTATTACTTTTTTAAAAATAGACTTTTAACTTAATTTTTATAATATACAAGTATATATAAAGCTAACACACATTTTAGTACCTTGGACGAGTAGTGCCTTGGACATCCTAGGTGCTCAAGAGCTATTTTGAACTTGGCCATGAGTTAGTTCCATGTGCCAAAAACTATGATTCCTGGTATCTTTCTGGGGCGTTGCTCTGTTAGCAGAGGAATGCATTTGAAGTTTGAAGCCATCACCTGCAGAAGTCCAGTCCTCAGATAAGAGGAAATTTGGTAACAGCCCCAGCTCCTATGTTTAAAGGCTCCCCACAGGAATCTTGGCCCCATATCCGGATCTTAACCGAGAATTCTTCCAAAGCCAAATTCTCACACCCCATTACCTTTCAGGGCTGAATGCTGGCTCCAGGAATGGAGACCTGCTAGGATTTATGTGAACTGCTGCAGAAGCTGAAGAAAGGGACAGGACATGGGATCAAGTTCCTCCTGAAGCACCGAGCCCATAGGTGGGTTTCCTATGAACAGTTGAGGGACATGCCTGACTTATTTCTGTTTCCATCAAGGCCACTTTTCAATGCCATCTGCTACCATGTATTCTAGCAAAGTCCCTTCAGGTTTACATTGAACCAATTGGCCTGCTTTAGTTGGGATTTAACTGTTCTCTTTCCAGGATTTTATTTTCATTTATTCAATTGTGAGTGACAGAAGATGGGTGGAAGTTAAGAGATGAGAGAGGGGATGGAAGAGTTTGGGAGGGAAGGAGAAAAGGAGGAGGATGCTAATGATGGTAATTATTTGGTTTATAGGAAACAGATCATCTGGTTTGAAAGCATCTTACTAGGTATATGAGTTTGGGCAGGAGATTTGCCTCTAAGAGCCTCAGTTTACACACCTGTAAAATAGGACTAAGGATGCCTCTCTTGCAGAATCAATATGAGAGTGCAATGAGATGCTTTTAAAAGGATTGGCACAACCTCTACACATGGTGAATGTTCATCAGATAGTGACTATTATCCCAAAAGGGGGAGGAGAAGAAGAGAAGTGGATGATACAGGGGCTGCTAAGAAACCATGAGGACAGCAACCATTTTCAATTATTTTTTTTTTCAATTCATGTAAGTTACTTATGGCATAGGTAAGACATGCAAAAGGCAAAAAACCCTACAAACAAAAAACTGAAAAAGTACAAAAGGGCATACAGTGAAAAGTAAAATTTCCTCCCTCAACCATTCAGTTGGCCTTTATTGGAGGTAACCATGGTGACAGGGTTACAGTGTCTTGTGTACCTTTCTGGAGACTCTGTACATTCACACACACACACACACACACACACAGTAGCATGTTATACAAACTGCTTTGCTTTTAATTAGCTTTTAATGTTATAATCCTTTACTTATATCCTAGTGACCATGTACACTCAGAAAACCCTCAATTTTTCCAATAGCTGCATAATATTTCATTGTTTCTTTTACCCATAATTAGTTTAAGCAGATCACCATTAATATCTATCAAGTCATTTTCAAACTCTTGCTTTTACAGTGGTGCAGTATTGAATCCTTATATATATAATGCCATTTTGCAAATATATGATCCCATCGTAGGATAAACACTGAGGATGAAAATTGCTGTGTCAAGGGGTTGTGCTGTCATAATTTTGATGGTTCTACTAAATTGCCCCCATAGTGCTTGTAATCATTTACCTTCTCACCACCTGTGTTTCCTGCACCCTCAACAGCACTGTGTGTTAATTAAATTTTTTGTCTGTACCAGTCTTCTTACTTGGTTCTAAACTTCCAAAAAGCTAGACAGTCATGGCTAGAAAATAGGGCTTAGCTTCTAGTTGTTTGGGTCATTCCAGAAAGCCAGACTTAAACAGCATGTGCTCAGAAAAATGAGCTGTGATGCTGCTACCAGGATTTCTTTCCTGAAGTCACCCCCTTGAACTCCACACAGGAACGTCTGTTTCTCTCCAGTCCCCAGAAGCACAAGTCCCCAGCATAGGTCCCCAGTGAGCCTCTCCCTTTATGAGGATATGATCACCCCGGTATTGCCACTGGCTCAGGTATGTCAACATTTTCTCCCTGTCTGGTCTAAATTGTGGGCTAAGTTTAAGGGCTGGGAGGAAATGACCTGTTATTAATAAGGAAGCTTTGGAAAGGTGGATGGGGTGGAGGCTACTCATGGGGCAGAGTGGTCAGATGTTAATATTCTCATCACTTAGGAAAAGGGGCAAGAGTGTAGAATTCCTACACCTTTGTCAGAACTAAGTGGAACAGTTGGAAGATGAATGTTGTTGGCTCTGAACAGCATATTATGGAACACGAAGCATTTCATTTGGGTGTATTTATGGGTTTATATTTACCTAATAAATATAACAATGGATGAACAGCTGTTGAGAAGGGGAGACCTGGGCTCAAGGGTGGGGGTGGGGGGAGAAATTTGTCATCCAGGAAAGGAGCTAGGTGGTCTCAGAAGGATTTTAATCTTGGGTGGTGTGTTTGTCTTCTTGAAATTCTTGCTAACTCTTGGCAAGATTTCTCCTGGGCTCCCAGAACAAAGTTGGGAATTGAATGGGGAACTGGCATGCACAGACCCTGGCACGTACACGTGGATGATAACACATGGGTGGACTGCTGATAACTTGGATATTTCACTCCTTCCGAATGGACAGGCAAGTTGACCATGGAAACTTTGAGTTTTTATTAATCTTTCAGCCTCTTCTCTTCAATACATCCAGTCCTGGAGAGGCTGGTGCTTGCTAACTCAGTGCAGGATTTCTTCATTTGTCATCAAAGTGTTCTCCTCCCCTTTCTGTTTTTCTCCAGGCCAATGTGACCTGTTTTTAGTTAGATTGGCCATAGTCAAGGAAGTTTAAGTTAAACTGCAGCACATTCTGGACCAAGAAGTGGAGAACTAATAGTAGAATGAAAAAAAGATGACAAAAAAAGAAAGAAAGAAAAAATAAGAGAGTTTGAGGAAAAGGGGGGATGCAAAACAGTGTAATTAAGGAAAAGAAAAAGACCCCAGAAAGAAGGGGGAATTTTGAAACATCTCAAATGTGGGGAGAACAAAGAGGGAAAAAAAGAAATAAAATTGGACATAAAATGGAAAAGGAGGGAGAAAGGGTGGGAGGAGGAGGAAGAAAGACAAGAAAGAAGAAAGTGTGTGGGGGGGAGCGGAGAAGAGGGGGAAGGAAACCAAGAGGGACAACAGGAGAACGGAGAAAGAGAAGGTGATAAGAAAGACATAGAGGAGAGAAGAAAGCAAGAGAGACCCAGAAAAAAGTCAGACGGTGAGAAACGAAGTCAAGACAGCTTTCTGAACTGTAATATTTCCGAAATTCCTTCCAACAAACCCCTGCCTCTCGCTTTTGCGGCGGCGCATTCATCTCCTTCTTGGCTAGGCATATGAAGGCATTTTCGATTAAACCTAATCAGGGAGCAGGGGCTTAAAAGGCTGCCGGAGGGAAGGCAGCAGGCCGGGGAAGGGAAGGCTGCCGCCCCTTCTCCCCCAGGGGTCCCGGCTGCGGCTGCGGCTGCGGCTACGAGGTTGTTGGAGCCACGGGCGCATCAAGGGATACTCGGCCTGCCCTCTTTTCTCTCCTGCTGGTGAGGCCACCCTGTTTGGGACAGAGCCCTAGGCCTGCGACACAGCCCTCTTTTCCAGCTCCCCCGGGCCCAGTCTGCCGCAGCCTGGAGAAGGAGCCACAAACGACCAGGGCGCATTGACGCGCAAGGCACCCGCTCCAAGTCAGCTTGAAAACCCACAGCCCGCCTTTCTGGGGCAGCCTGGCTTAGGCCTCTTTACAACACAAACCTATAATTTACACATTAAATTATATTATATATTATATAATTACATATTATATATATCTATTATATTATAATTTACACATTTTGATTCTGCCTGTAATTTTGCCCTCCGAGCTCCGATGCCATAAAATCCGTGGCGCCTGGCAAAGGGACCCCCACCTTACCCCCAAGGCCCTAGCTCTCCCTGAAGTTCTCTACACTGCTACAAATAATAGCGTGGAAGGCAGCCAAGAATAACTAGAAAATAAACACAGCTCCCCGACACTCTGAGCGCAGGCTGCGGGTCCCTCCCGGCTCCACCTGGCTCTTGGGCCCGCGGAGGAGGGGAGACAGCTCGGCGAGTTCTGCGCTCATTGTGCTCAGAGTTGCCTGTAACCCTAGAACTGCTCCTGGACCTCTATTGAAAACAGGGTGACCCGTTGGCCTTTGTCCCCGCTGCCTTTCCTAGCATGAAAATTGTTGGGCTTCCGACCTCGGTCAAAAAACCCAAAACAACTCAAACCGCAACAACTACAGAGAACCAACGCAGACTCAGAAGTTTCTCCTTTAAACTCAGGAACTTTCTCTAGAAGATAAGAAACCTCATGCTCCTCTTTATACCCTTAGATCTGCGCGTATGGGTGTGTGTCAAGGGCTGTGCAGCAGCGCAACAGCTGAGGGTGTGCCTTTAATTTGAGCGTACATAATAAAGCGTATGCGCTCCGACGCGAGTGCAAATAAATGTGTGCGCAAAGATGATTCTGTCTACAGATAATTATGCGCAAATTATCCGTGACTAGGAAAGTGCAAACAACATATGAAAACGATTATCAGTGTGCAAATAATTCTGTGCCCACGTGCTGACGATTTGGGGTTCGCAACTACCTCTGTGTATATATAATTCTGTGGGCGAATTGTTACTCGTGCAATTGATTTGGTGTGCGCACCGATGATTCGACCACTGCAAACAATTGCGTGATGTGCTGATGTCCTTAGAGGGTCTGAAAAAAGGCTCCAAGGAGTCGTTTCTCGACGGTTGGTCAGCGAGCGCATCTGCGGCCCTGACTAAATCCGGGGAAGCAGCGCGTAAAAACAAAAAACGCTTTGCTTCTAACCGTGCAGTCCCCATACGGAAACCGCTTGCTGTCTGCGCTGTAGGGAAAGCGAGGCTGGAAGAAGTTAAGGGTTCTCGGGTCCGCGTTTGCCTCCGCCAAGCTTCGTGCTCGGTGAGGTCTGGCGGGTTCCGGTTGCGGGGTCCGTTCGTACAGCAGTGCGCCGAACTCAGCCGCAAATTCCCCCAGATGCACAATCTCTTCGGTGCCCTGGGGTTCCTAGCTGCAGCCACAGAGGGGCCGGATCCCGCCAGGGTCTCCCAGTGGTCGGGAGCTTCCAAGAACCTTCCCCAGCCGGGTGCAACGGACCCTGAGTAGTGCCACCCGGAGAAAGTACCTGCGTTTTGCCAGGCGCGATCGCTCGCGCTGCTAAAGACCAGTCGGCAACCGCTAGGGAAAAGGTGGGATTGCAAGACCATGTGTCCCCCATGGGTACTAAAATGGCGAAGCATGTCCTGGCTAAGGCAGTCGGTCTCTCCCAGCGCGCACACGTGTGTCCAGGATTATAATACAATATAACACATCGTAATATCGGATCTTATGGTGCATTTACCTTCCATTAGGATGTGTATATTGTGTTAGGCTGTGCTTATGTGTTTGTTACGACGTGCTGTGATATTGTATCTCTCAATCCACACCTACTCGCTTATTTGATTTTCACAAGAACTCTGCGAGGCAGGACTCATTACTTCCACTGCGCACAGAGAGGGGAAGGCATTTGCCCAAAGTCACCCAGCTAAAAAGAGGCAGGACTTGGACTGGAACCCACAGCCTGGGGACTGGCCTAGGGGTGAAAAGCAGACGTGTACCCACACAGCTCCGGCAGAAAGATATCCTATACCTCACGCTGCTGTTTCCGGAATAGCCCAACAATATATATTTACTGTATTACATTCTCACCATCTGGCTGAGAGGAGCCGCTGCCAGCCTGCACTCTACAACGCTCTGGCTGAGAACTCAGTGTGGACAGCCCTCCAGTTCTACTGGAGGAGATCAGACCGATCTTGGTCTGGCCATCCCCTCCTCCTGCCCCCTTCTTTGGCTTCTCTTAACAACCCATATGAGGGAAGTACTATTATGTTATCATCACAGTCCACAAATAAGAACCAGGTTCAGAGAGGTTAAATTGCTTGCCCAACACCACTCAGCAAGAGAGGATAGAGGCTCAGCTCAAGCATTTGGACTCCAGGCCCCTTGATTTTGAAAACTGAATTCCCGATTCCACCTCAAGTGTACCAGGTTTGATTGAACTGGGAAAGTCAGTGGGGGAATCGCTGGCAGGAACAGGTTCTAATGAGGGTATTCTTAAAGTTTGGGAGTTAGGAACATCCTCAGGATGTAATAAAAGCTCTGGATCTCCTTGCCAAGGGGGAGGCGGTTCATAAACTCAGATTAAAGTCTTTGGAATCAGGGCCCTGCCTGTAACTTGGTTAGAGAGCTGCAGACTTCCTCAGGGATAGTGGAGCAGAGGATGGATTCTTCACATATCCTAATCCTCCCTCCTTTTTGTGTGCTGCTGGAGGGGGAAGAGGGTGGGCGCATGCAATAACAGAACACATATTTAACCACCTCTCTAACTGCAAAAGTCAGAGTCACTGTGCCCTCAAAAATATCCCCAACAACCGCAGGACAATAACCAGCCAAGTCCTCAAGGAGCTCCCAGTCTTCTCTCAGACTTTACCATTTCTAAGCAGAGATCTACACTGGCAAAATTAAGGGCAAGGGAAAGGAATCAAGATCTTGCCCAGCTGGATTATTCAAACTCCTGCCCTCCGGTGGCCACACATTTTCCTTTCCAAATACCCAAGTTGTTGGGTAAATTTTGTGAACAAATGCACTGGACTTTGTAAGTATAGAACAGGCCTTTATCCTTGAGCTCTGTCAAAGACTACACGATTCTGTAGGGGCCCCAAGGAATCAAAAGGGTCAGAAATTGGCACCTCATGGGGTAATGGGTATCCGCGGGGATGAGATCCTGTAGACATTTCCTAACCTGAAAGAGTTGATGAGTTCATCTCAAACCCTGTCCCCATTTTGCCGCGCTGCTCAGTGACTTCGGCTGGATTGGAGAAGCACACAGACACTAAGTGCAGGGAGTGTGTTCTTTAAGTTTAAAGAACACAAATTCAGGGGTTTTTTGATTGTTTATGTTTTTGGGTTTTGTATTCTTCTTTCTTTTTTGGGGGGGGGGATCTTGCCTTTTAAGATAAAACATGTATATCTACACTTTCATGAGAGAGTGGGGATACAAGAAAATTAGAAAATTATCTGGAAAATTTGGCCTAGCTTTCCCACTCCCATACACACTTAATTATCTGGACATTTGGGGAGCGTTTAGAGATCTAGTGTCTGGATGATGAGAGAGACTGGTTTAATTCTCTATTTTTGTGTGTACCAATATATTGGGTGGTTGAGGGTGGGGATATCTCCATATGGGAAACCTTTAATGGGCCGCCTTTGAAGCTTTTCCCCAGGTCATGAAAGCACCTTGAAGCCCACAAAGCTGTGGGAAGAGGCCCAAATGACCATCACCTTCACCACGCCCATCACCACACCCATCTCTCCTTCCCTTTCTCCATCCCTGCCTGGGGGTGGGGGTGGGGGGAATCCAGAAGCATCGGGAAAATCCAGGAGAGAGTGGATCCTTCCGAGTCATAGCTGGAGAATAGAACATTTCACTTGTGCTAATACAATCTAGACAGTTTGTCTCCATAAGAGCAGATTTTGACTGCCCGCTAAATTCAGAAAATTCTGGATAATTCAATATAGCATCTGGATAACTGACAATTCATCTGAGTAATTCAAGAGACCTATGATAGGGAAATCAGTAAAGAGCTGGCAAATTCAAGCAACTACAAAGGAATTTAGTTTAGCTGAGTTTTTTCGTTTTGTTTTAATTTAAAAAGTGCGGTTTGGGCTGGAATTTCCGCCTGGGCCACCCTCAGGAGGCATGAAGAACAGCCCATCTTGGTGGCCACTTTTCTTGGCCAAGTCCCCAAAGCAAATCCCAGGGTACTCGGCGGGGCCCTCAATGGAGGCCACTCGGAGGAGAGTGTCACTGGGTGCACGCGGAGCAGAGTTGCCCGCGTGCACCCAGAAAGGATGACATAAGTGGTGCTGACGAGTGCTGCCCTGCCGAAACGCGACTAAATAAAGGGTCCGCCGGCAGCGTGGGCCGGAGGGATTGCTTCACACTCCGGAATCGGGCCCAGACACGTTTAGAAATGTTTTGCTGGACGCCTGCCCCGCGAGGGCGACGGCAGCAGCCGGCAGCCCCGGGGAAGCTGCGCCGCTGGTCACAGGCTGGCGCTAAGCGGCGGCCACAGAGGCGTCCTCAGTGCAGGAGAACATCTCTGCCTTTGCCTGTTTGGATCCTCCCCACACCCTCCATATTTTTGTGTCTCCTGGGGTCTGTCTGCGGCGTGCAGCGCCCCAGCTGTTACCAGAAAGGCATTAACGAAAGGCGCAGGCAAGAATTTGGCACTGAATGAGGCACTGTTGGTTTCAACATCGGTTTCTACCACTGATCGCTGGGCTCCGTGGGGCAGAATACCATCCTGGTCACAGCTGGGTCTCCAGGGCCCGGGCACAGAGCCTGAAACTAATGGAATGTTTATTGAATCAATGGATAAATCCAGAAATCAGACGATCAATCTTAACTTCTTCATAATTCACTGTGGGACACTGAATGTCTCTTTCTGGCCCGTGTCCCTTCTGTAGGATAACAGGCCAGTCTTTAGGTCTCTGCCAGGCTCTTACAACTCAGTCATAATAAGTGAAAACCACAAAAACATGTGACACTAATTGACCACCTACACTTTTCTACGAACTTTACATTCAGTTAATCTCCCAACAACCATTAGGGGTATGTAACGTTATACACCCATTTTACAGCTGAGCAAACTGGGGCTCAGACAAGCTAACTCAGACCACTTGGTTCATACGAAGATTTGATGGCTAGGTGAATCCTGTGCTGTGAATGCGGGCGTTGCTACAGGGAACGATGCGATGTGTGCTGAGGCCGTGGCCCCAATTTTGCCAGCCTTAATGACAATTCTTACAAAGTCCTCCCAGTAGTAAGGAGGGTCAGCCTTAGCCCTCCCTTCTCCCCTAGCCGTACATCTGGAGCCAAGCAGTCCAGCCAGAGCAAGCTCGGATACTTGGAGGGGTCTGTAGCCAGCTCTAATATGTACAGATCAAGCCTGGGACCCAGCCCACCTGGGCATCTGTGTTCCCGCGCGCTTTCTCTTCAGGGTAGAGGAAAAGGGTTTGCCTGTGATCCTGCCCAAGGCCGCGCATAAAGAGACCGCTTGGAATTCCTAAAACCTCTAAGAATCTACGGTGTCCTCAGGTACTGGACAGTAGGGGTCCTGAGAAAGGTCACCCCAGAGGCGGATGTGATCTATTTAAGCTCCTGCGTTTTTGTGCGCTGCTCCCCACCAGCGTCTTTACGCACAGGCGCAATTGCGCCCGCACTCGGATCCTACCCTCCGCTCTGTAGTCCCACCCGGCTTTGGCCATTGCACACTAGTGAATATAATAAATGGGGAGAGAAAAGAAGGGGCGGGGAGAGAGGGGGCA
The DNA here is from genome assembly GCF_027409185.1 of Cynocephalus volans. NCBI lineage: Eukaryota > Metazoa > Chordata > Mammalia > Dermoptera > Cynocephalidae > Cynocephalus > Cynocephalus volans. The sequence goes on from NC_084461.1 coordinate 191,571,924, forward strand.
TTGTGAAGGGGGTGAAATATCTTGGAAATAATACACCGAGAGAAGGAAATATGGACAACAGTTTATCAGCACCCCCACCCCCATTGCCCGCATGTTTAAAACCCCTAAGTAATTTTAGATTGTGTCTTCAGTTAATATATCTCTCTCCCTTTCCCGCGGGCTGACAGGGAAGCACCCTTGCTGCAAGATGTCTGCAGAAAAGGGTCTTTAAGAGTTTCCACATTGTTTAGCTACACAAACGTGTTTGTGGTTCCCGAGGCCCTCCCCCTCCCCCACCCGCCTCCGAATCTCATTTCACTTTATGACTCCAATTGTTTGAGGATGCCCGCGCCACATAAATCCTGCTTCCAGATTAATCTCCCTGCTCGCTCGTACTGGGGGCAGTGATTTTTTTTTTTTTTTTTTTTTTTTTTGAGTTCTTTAAAAGAGGGCGCCGGGCAGAGATTTATTAACAAGGAAAAATAGTTTATTTTTATAGCCGACCTCGGAAAGGTGGGGGCAGGGGGTAGTGGGCCGGGGAAGGGGAGCCGTTCACATGGGTAAGGCTGAGAGGGCCGGGGTGTTAAAGGCCGCTGCAGCTGGCGACTTGAACCTTTCTCCTGGCTATGTAGCCAGGGGTTTGCGGGACCAAGCTAACATTTGCGAGGTGTGCCTGTGTGGATCGTCTGATGGATTGTGTGTGTGTGCATGCGTGTGAGCAACGATTCCACATACTCCCGGGGACAAACCTCTTCAGAGACACAGGGCCAGGGCTAGATCCTCAAAACGGGCCTCTCCCCCAGGGCGATGATCTTGGAGTCAGTTAAAGTGGATGGAGGTTTTTAACATGACCTCATGGATGGCGGTCCAAGGTCTTCAGAGTCCTGATGCTAGTCTCAAAATTGTATATGTCGGTGGATTATTCTGGAGAAAGTCCATAGTTTTCATCAGCTTCTTCGTGGGTACCTTGTCATCCAAAAAGTTTATAAAACACTAATTAACGGAAGGGCTAAGCAGTGGCTTTCATCTTCCCATGCCCCTGGCAGCCTGCACACTCCACTCAAGTTTTTGTTCTTCAGGCCAGTTTAGCATGTGCATTAAAGAGTAACAATAGCCAGAAGCCTTAATCGAGGGCAGTTTGGAGGCCAATTTTGGCTACATTTGGACTCATGATATTCTCATGGGATTCTTATGAGCATCAGATCAAGAACCAAAGGGCCTGCATGTTACTTTCAGCCTCTAACTGGCTCTCTGGACTTAAGCCACTAGCAACTTCTCTCTAGGCCTCAGTTTCCCTTCATACTTTTGGAAGAACATTTTTCATGTGTGTGCATGCTGTCTTCCAACTGCCTTCGTGGTACATGTAGTAGAAAAATACACAATCTGTAATGTTCCACCTTGCACCAAGGATAACTCCCTGAGCCTTTGGTCGAGAAAGGTTATTCTTAATCTTTGGGAAAATGTGGATCCCACATTTTATCAGGGAAGCTGATAAAAAAGATAGACGTTCTCTGAACTAAAAAACCTTTAAAAACACTTAAATAGGCAATTTTGCACACAATGTTCTGAGGTACCTGAACAGGTGAAAGCTTCCTCCTTAAAGCGTAGAGATGCAGTGTAAACCCTGATAATGCCTCAGGAAAGGGCCCCAGCAAGTCTCGGGGCTCCGGGCCACGTGAGCTGGCTGGGCAGAGCAGGGTTCGGTGCTTCCGGGTGAGCAGAGCAGGGTGAGAGGGTAAGAGATGTACGCTCCTCCTTTGATTCGCAGACCCGGGCGCAGCCGGAGACCGCCCGGCACCGCGGCGTCTGTCTGTCTGAGCGTTTGCTCTCGGGTCCCCGGCTGCCCCGAGTGAACTCTTGCGCGCACGGCGAGCCCAAGCCACGCCGCTGGAGGGGACCTGCTAGGGACCGAGCTCTGGCCGCGATCTCCTAGGGACCCAGTCCCGAGCGACTTGTTTGGGATGCAAGGATTAAAGGCCTCGAAGGAGCACATACATAACTGATGCTGCAACACTTGGCGAATCACTGACTCCCGCTGTCACTTCTTCCCTAGCCTGGGGACACCTGCTCAGAGCAGAAGCGGGCCATGGTCAACCTGCTTCACCCCGTCGGGCCCCCTTCTGGTCGGAATACACACTCTAGTGAGCTGGGCTGCTGGGTGACTCTGTCTAAATGGTGTCAAAATTTTCTAATGATAATAGACCACCAAAAGCAAGGCTCTTTCTATTTTATAGCGATCTTTCAATTCATCTTACTAAACTCCAACAATCCACTTAATTGCTATTGGAATTTCACCTTCCCAGATGAGAAGGCTGGGCCCAGAGAGGTTAAGCAACCGGCCCAAGAGGGCACAGTAGTAAGAAGTGAAAAGCCTGCACTCAGACTCAGGGCTCCAGACTCCAAATCTCTGTCATTCTCTACTGAATCACAAGCGGCTTCTTACAACAGGCACAGAAGGCACCCAAATATGCAGACTGGCGTCGGGTTGGAAGGCAGCGCACACCACGTTACCGCCTGAGCTGTGAGAAAGTGACAACGCTCCTCCGAAGTCAGGCGCAACTCGAAGGCGCACTGTTACTGAAGACTTGGGGTGCACAGTCTACGTCCTAGCGCCCTCCCCTCTCCCTGCGCCCATGTCACTTCCACCCTGAGGCCCTCGCACCGCGCAAGTGGTACTGACCCCTGGCATCCCGGCTTTGCTCCCATCTGCATGCTCCCTCCCCGCCCCTCCCCTCGGGCCAGGTGTCCCTAACATACCAGCCTTTCACCCGCCCACAGCGAAAGGAACCACGGTGGAGGCGCATCTACCGCTCCCCGCCCACCTGGAGCCTTACCTGGCTGCGGTGGATGGATGAAGGCCTGCGCTGGGAGCCTAAGCGCTGGCGCGCGCGCACGGTGGCGCGAGCCGCTGCATCAGGCATCCACCGGCCTCCAGCCGCGTTTCCGGTTGTAGCACCGGGCGCCCCCCGAGTGGGCCCGATAAGCTATCGGCCGGCCCCGGAGGGGCGGTCAGTGGAGAGCCGGGCACCTTGGGCCGGCTCCCGGCTCCCGGCCCGGCTGCCTGCCAGCGGCGCACAGGACAGCGGCGAGATGCCTGCGGAGGCGTTTCTGGTTACAATCACCTCACACACGGGCTTGCATTCCGCCCCCCACCCCCATCGTTACCACTAAGTCTGAAGTCACACCTTCTCCCCGGCTGGGCAGCTTTGCCGGGGTCGATGAGTGCTGGGCAGTGGTTGTTAATCTATAGAGCTCCAGCAGGTCCGTAAAAAGGAATATTTTGGTGGTCAGAAAAATCAACATATCGCCCCCCTCCCCTATCCACCAAGAGTTAAATTTCCTCCCATTTAGCAAAGACTGCTGTGTGTTCCTGATTATTTTGTGGAAGGGCTGAAGCATACAGTTTAATGGGCTGATTTGTTTTCTCTTTCAGAAGATGGAGGTCTTTAGGGGTAGGCTTTGTTTCTCAGGAGAAAGCTTACCTTGGCTTTTATGTAGCCTGAAAAATAATAATAACAACAATCGTAGAGTAGCTACCATTTGTTGAGCACGTATGTGTTTTAATTGTTCAAAAAAGTCTACAAGGCAGGAACTATTATTTTCTCCATTTTGCAGATGAATAACCTAAGGCTTGGAAAGGTGAAGTGATGTCACAGAGTTAAATAGCTGTAGGGACATTAGCCCCAAATGACCCTCTATTGGCCTCACCCAGGCTCATACTAGGTCTGTGATTAAGGTTTGTGGAAAGTCTGTACCTTGACGATGGAGGGAAAGGGTACCCCCACTAGCTTGTCTTGGGGAGCAGTCCACCACCCAAGAGACAAGCAGCCAGAAACCAAAAGGCCCCGAACCATTTCTTCCTCACCCTGTGAAAAATGATTCATGCCCAAGAAAATTCCAAATAGAATGGTTTTTAACTTGCCTTGGGAATGGGACTCATCTGGACTTGTTCTGGATAAGATAAAATCCAGTGGTTTCCCAAGCTTGGTAAGAATCGCAAGCAAACCATTGGGGTTTCCTTTCTAGCCCGGAGTCCCAGAGGTGAACGCCTAGGCCCCAGACACCCCTCTCTTTTTCCCTCTCTCCAAGTCTCATATCTCTAGTAAGACTTAGAAGCTAGGGCCTTAGCCATGCCTCTGGGGTCGTGACAGGCTTTGTTGAGCCTCCCCCCATCTGCAGAACAGGGCCGCCCAGGATCCATAGAGCAATTAACCTCACCCACCCTCTCCTTACTAGTTTCCTTAAAATAAATGTGACAAACGTGAGCCTAATGATCTGCAGGGGAAGATCTATATGCTTCAGAACTGTAACACATGGCTCCCTCTTTCCCGGGTCGAGCAGGCAGCCCTACTTCAAAGAACAGCCCAGTTGGTGATATTACAGCGTTTCCTGGCTTTCAGGAAACAAACAAACAATCAACCAGGTTCTTTAAGTCACAGGATAACAGCCACAAACAGTAACACTAACAATGATGATGATGATGATGATAATGGGGGACAATATTTATTGACCACACGTGTCAGGTTCTGTGCTAATAGCTGTGATGAGCTAACTTTGCAACAACCCTAGGAGGCAGACCTTACAATCGCCCCATTTTACAATCAAGAACTGTTGAAGTCACGTGCCCACATCCCCAGAGCTAGTAGGTGGCATAGAGTAAGATTTGAACCAGATCTGCCAGGCTTTAAAAAATAATTATAGGATTTTAAAAAATAATAAATGCACACGATAAAAATATCAAACATGTAAAGAGTAGGCAGTGACCCCTGTCCTATACTCCCCTTGTTTCTTCTCCTCCCCAGCCATTAATATCAAAGTTTCTATTTTTTGTATCTTTTTTATTCTGCATATGAATGTATAAACATATACGAATGTATGTATGTATATAAAAGCCTCCTTTTAAAGTACAAATAGAGCTTACAATACAAACTGTCCTGCACTTTGCATTTTTATTATTTGGTTAACTTGATGATACATTTTCAAAGTATGGGCTTTTAATCACTAATCACTGCACATAAAAGGGAATTTAGCCAAACAAAAAGAAATGGGCATTGGTGGGGCTGTTTTCTTGGGGATGGTACAGGGTCAAGTTTTGCTCAGGGTCATTGTAACTGCTTAGAAACAGAAATGGAGGTGGGAGAGAGGGAAAGAAGGGGGGGAAGAGAATGGGAATGAAGAGGAGGGAGGCTATCAGGAAGTTCAGACATCTCTTACATTCCAATCAGAGATAGCAGATGTCCCAGGAACAAAACATGCTCATCCGCTCTTGGCACAGGGGTGTCACTCGACTTGCATTTCAGGGCAGGAGATTTTCAAAGCCTTAAATGGTCTCCCAAAGAAGGGGCAGAGCCATATTCACTGTCCGTTTTGCTCAAAGGGGCAGGCAGGCTTTTGGGTGGAGGGTTGAGCGACACCAGACTCGCCGGACAGCAGGAACTGGGGGATGAGTCTCGCCTATTTTCGTCCTGGCTTTCCATGTGGTCTTCCCTGCTAGGGTGGAGGGAAGTTTAAGGAGTCATCCTGCTCATTCCATTTCTCACCCCCACCCCCACCCCCACCACAGTCACCACTTACATTTGTAAAAAATTTTTGTTTTATATGTTTTGGTTCAAATAATTCACACCAAAGTATTTTCCCAAATGGCATTTGTGTTTTTATTCATACAGGTTTTAAACACAGTGTCTTTTTGACAAACCCTTGGAGCTCCAAGTGAAGGCTTCCAGGCTTTCACCCAAGGGACAGGTGGGAAGGGCCAGTGTGGCTGTCTTGAGGCCTGTGGAATCTGTTCGGAGAAGTTGGAAGGGCCGAAACACGAGGCAGAGCATAGCAGCTTGCTGACAATCTACAATGTCTTGTCCCTTATTCAGGATAATGATGCCCAGCGATGTTGTCTGCTTCTTACTGTCTCCTGGTCCCCAACTTTCCCACTCTCCAGCAAAGGATAATGACTCTTCTTTTCTCTTGGTCTGTTCCATTTCCCACTTTCTTTCACCCCTATTATCTCTTCCTCTGTCCTGCGTCTTCCTTCTTTTCTTTCTCCCATCCCCCCTCCTTCTGTCCTTCCTCTCTCCTTCCTTCTTCCCTTTCTAGATTTTTCCACCTTTTCTCTCTTCCACTGTAACCATCTCTCCCCCTTTCTCATCCCCTCTTTTTCTCTCTCCACAAAGCTCTCTTATTTGGGGGAAAAAATTATAATGAGAAATGCATGCCAGGTCTCTGGGGCCTTCCAATTCAAGGATTTGGGGGAACAGATCTAGACTGAAAAAGCACGTCCCTTTTACAGTACTTAGGGGAGCGTACACTGAAACAACTTTTCTGGAGGTACTTTGGCAGTTTGCAGTTTATTTATTTTTATTGTGGTAAAACATATATAACATAAGAATTCTATTTTAAGAATTTTTAAACATACAATTGGGTGGAATTAATTACTTTCACAATGCTGTGTAACCACTATCTCTATCTATTTCCAAAACATTTTCATCATCCTAAACATAAAATCTGTACCCAATATATATTAATAACTTCTCATTATTCCCCACCACCCCCTTGCAGTTAATTTTAAAGGTTTATTCATGGCTGTTTCACTTCTAGAAAAGTTTTCTAAAGAAATATTGAGTAATGAAATGTGGGCAAGGATTTATCGATATAAATGTCCATAGCAGTGAAATATATAATAACAAAAAAACTTAGATGTCCAAAAATAGGAGGCTGGTAAAATTATGTTTTATCTAGAGATGGAATCCTATGTAGCCATTAAAAATTCAATTTTAAGTGAAAAATAGATTAAAGTTAGTAGGTATTTTTATGGTTTTGTTTTCTATATATGTGTATGTCTGCATGTCTGTATTACATACACATTAAAAAGCTGGTGTATGTACATCAAGGTGTTAAGGCTGGGAGGTAGGATTGCAGAATTTTGGAGGATTTGTACCTTGCAATGCCCTCCCCCAAATGTCTACATTTGAAGCTGAATGATGAAATTATGGTAGTTTACATACGACCCAGTTACCCACTGCTGGGAATATCCCCAGAGGAATGGAAATCATCAGGTCGAAGGTATACCTGTTCTCCAATGTTCATTGCAGCACTATTTACAATAGCTAAGAGTTGGAAACAGCCCAAATGTCCATCATCAGATGAGTGGATACAGAAAATGTGGTATATCTACACAGTGGAATACTACTCTGCCATAAAAAAGAATGAAATATGGCCATTTGCAACAACATGGATGGACTCAAAGAAAATTGTGTTAAGTGAAACGAGTCAGGCACAGAAAGAGAAATATCACATGTTCTCACTTATTTGTGGGAGCTAAAAATAAACAAACAAATAAACAAATAAACTGGGGGGGGGGAGGGAAGAAGACACAACAATCACAATTCCTTGAAATTGTTTTGATAAGCGAACAGATATGAGGTTGTTGGGAGGGAGTGGGGAGAGGGAGGGGGGAGGGAGGTTTCGATAATGGGCCACAATAATCAACCACATTGTATATTGATAAAATAAAATAAAATTTAAAACAGATAATAAATACAATTTTTTTAAAAAAGAAATTATGGTAGTTTAGTGCCTCGTCCTTTCTATTTCCTTATATGTTTGAAACTTTTCCATAATAAAATATTCTCAATGTTTACAACTATGCACATTTGTTTTGTAAATGCAGTTAAGTAAAAAAAAGACATAGTTCAAGTTTATTTCCCCACAGGGGCTCCTGTTTTAGAGCTTCCCCCAAAACTTTCTTTGCCCTTGCAGCCATGGTTCTAGATTTCTAAACCCAGATTGCACCCTGCTAACCTGAGCAGGACCACGGTGGGATAGAGGTGCTGCCCGCTCAGATTTTCACTTCCAATAACAAGCCAGCCAGGAAAATCTGGCAAGGACTGGAAAGGGGGCAGAGCCTAGTGAAGTCAATTGATGGGTCTGCAATAAGAGGTTATTCGGAGAGGCAGAGAGTTAACATAGAGATGCTCATCACCAAGGGGAGTTAGAAGGGCCTTTTAGGCCCAGAGGACATTTGGTTGCTATTATAAATGAACAAACCCAGTGAAGCTGAAACAGGAAAATGGCAAAGGTGGGCATCTCAGTGGGCTGGAAAGAGGCATAATGACCCTGGGGCTAAGTAATTCCAAATGGTCTTTGAAACCTTCTGACTTGGGGCCACTGAGTCCCCAGGGCAATATGAGGTGGGCGGGGCAGGCGGTCTCATTACAAAGGGGCTGAGGTTCTAGGCACTGAGCCATTTTAGAGAAAGTTAATTATTGCTGCCTCTTGCCAAAACCTTTAAAGGAACAACCAGGAGATATTCTTGCCCACCATCCTGCAGAAAACCTGCATGGGCTTTTGAGAGAAGGAAGGTGATTTGGAAATGTTTCATACCTAGAAACAGAACCTGTAGGTTTTGCCACCAGAATGGCAGCCTGTACGCTTCTGAGATAGCACCTACCACTGGTTCCGTGCCGTCAGCACCTCTGCAGTGCCTGGGACACAGTAGGCATCAATAACCACTTGATGCATAAACAAATGTGTCCACTCATTCATTCATTCATATCTTTCAGCTTTATGCAAAATGGCCCCACCTTTATTGCAGTATTTCTGAGTGGTCTACAGTCACCTGCTTCCCTATCAGCCGAACTATTTGTTGCAAACCCCGATTCCTAGGCCCCAGCCTCATGGAATCAGAATCTCTGATCTGCAGCATCTACAATTCTAATAATCACCCCAGGTCCTTCTTACGCACCGCATAATTAGAGAACTGCTATAGCATCACTGCTGCTCATTCTTAGAAGATACTGAGACATAGAAGAGACAAGCTGTGCAAAGTCATGTAATAATTAATATTATTTTTACCATTTATCTTATATCATAAGTAAATATTTCGACTACCATTTATTTCAGGTTTATTATGTGTCAGACACTGTGTGGATAATTATGTATAAAGTATTTTATTTAATCCTCAAAACAACTTCTTCATGGAGATAGTACAGCCATTTTACAGGAGGGCAATTTTTGCACAGAGAGGTGAAGTGTCTTGCCCAAAGTCACATGCCTTTCAACAACAATAGCAACAACAGGCTTTATTCATCAAGGGCATCCTTTTAACCAGGCATTGTGGTAACCATGGATTTTTAAAAATTTAATTTAATCCATGTACTTTAACTTTCCATGGATTTTAAAATCTCATTCTCATAACTTTACAAGTATCATTATTATCCCTGTTTTATACATGAGAAAACTGAAGTACAGGGAAATCCTCTTTCCATGGCCACAGAGCTGAGAAAGAGGGATGGCAAGATAGGACCCCAAGTCTTAACTTCTAAACACTCCCGGAAGTGAGGTGGGGGGTAAGGCTATTTTCTAGCTGTAGCCCAGAACTCTGCAACTGTTCTCTTGCATAGCTAGGTATTTTTAAACCTTAGACCAGCTTTTAGTCTAGCAGGATATGGAACGAGCACCAAGGTTTCTGAGGAGCAGAGATACTGTAGAACAAAAATTAGGTATTCTGTGTGTTGAATTTTTGTGGGGTCATCTCTTACTCAGTTTATCAACCTGTTAAATGTGGAAACAGGTCCCTGAGAGTGGTCCAGCAAGCATTCAATAGGAGGAGACTCAGGGAACCATTAAGGGAAAGAGAAAGGGAAATCCTAATTCCAGCGAGAACACCAATTCATCACGTGCCTTGGCAATTTGGTCCCTCTTTCTGGATCTCAGATTTTATAACTATATGATCACTCTAAGTCCCTATGTTCCTGAAACCTATTTTTCATGACCTCCCAGTTCAAACTTTGTACAAGCCCTTTCTGTTAGCTCCGAAGCTCAGTTCTTATAGGAAAAAAAATTAATATTTTGGTAAAAAATCTTCCAAAGTGCAAGTGGAGTTGGAGAGTTTTCCCAGGTCATTAAAAAGGGAATATCGGTCTCCCTAAGAAAACAAATTCTCCTCTCACTGTAAGTGCGGGTTATCAATTGGAATTCTGATGACTTTGGGGCTGACAATTTTAACAACCACTTAAGTCTCACCCTGCGCCTTTTATCTGAGTGCTACACAAACATTGTTAAACACACAAGCTGAGGCCAGAGAAAATGGTATCATCTAGGAGGGGAGAAGACTCAGAGAATTGAAATGTCCACAGTCCACCCCCTCCTACTCTTCCCTCAACAGAGCTAATCAATGGCCTGGCTAGGCTTAGAATTAATAAGTCTGGACTCTTGCACTTTTGACCTAGCTGTTAGATAACAATTCCTTTAGCTAGGCCATGGGTTATTAGCCATGAAGAGTCAATTTGATAAATAGATGACATTTTATTTATCTAAATTTCTGAAGGAATGGTGTTTATTTTAAAAGAGAGGAATGTAATTTATAAATAATTTATTTGCACAGGATGAGTTAAAACTCTGAATCCTTACTGGGGGAAAAGAATAACTAAAAAGGGTCCCCTGTACTTTATTCATTGAAAGTAAAAATACTGACTCTTTATACATGTATTTTTCACATCCTTTTCAGTCTCCCCAATGCCTAATTGGGTGGTATTTTAATTCACTGTTCTAATATCTTACTACCAATCTCATGATTGAAAATCTCTTTCTCCTTTGACATAGAGAAGTTGTAATTCTCCAATGATTTGTAACTCTGCAAAGGTGAAAAGAGTCCAACCATTTTAAAATTTAGGATGGGTTAAATAAAGGATTATACATCTGTAAAATGGAATATGTTCTGACATCCCTGATCTCTCTCTCTCTCTCTCTCTCTCTCTCTCTCTCTCTCTCTCTCTCTCACACACACACACACACACACACACACCATTAAGTTAAAAAAAAACAAACAGGTTACAAAATAGTTTGATTGCATTTTCTTCAAAATAGCAAGTGTACATGCCCTTTGATCTAGCAATTCCATTTTCAGATACACCTGCAGATCTGCACAATGACGTATCTACAAGGGTAGTCATTGCAACATCCTTTGAAATATCTTAAGATTGGAAATCTTTTAAATGCCCAACAGTAGAAGTCTAGTTAAAGAAATATGGTTTAGTCCCTATGGTAGAACACTATACAGCCATTACAAGGAAGAAAAGAGGAGCCATCTCTGAGATACACTGCTAAGGAAAAAGCTAAGGCTCTGAAAAGTGGGTCCAAGCCTGTGTCTGCACATGTAAAAAAGGAGAACAAGGCCCAAAGGAGCAATGATGATGTTGGCTCTGGGCTGGGGAACTGAGCTGCTGGGGATTCTTTATGCTTTGGTAACTTTTGAAATGTGAATCACATGAATGCTTTCTGTGAAAAATAAATAAAAATACAAATAGTCAAAGAATATTGGTGTTTATGCATAGAAGAATGTTAAAAAAGATATACATAGAGTTAGTTATCTCTGAATGGCTTGGTCTGTAGATGCTTTTATACTTTTACTCTTTGCTAGTCCATGTTTTCTGCTATTTCTGAAATGACATTTTTAAAAAGTTCTTTTGTAGATCTTAAAAAAGGGAAGGAAGGAAGAAAATGACTTTCCCTTCTTCATCCTCAATTGTATGGATTCCTTCCTATGTGTATTAAATATCTCTGAAGTAGTCACTGTAAAATGACTGGGTGTGGTGGCAGGCCAGGAAAAGACTAATAAAAAAGAGGTTTATGAGCGTTTGGGTGGAATAAGAAGGATTTCCAGACACATGAAAGTTAAGATTTCAGAACAGGGAGAGGTACCCTGCGCCAGGATAGCGTGAGATGTGCTTCTGAGGTTTATGGCTGCCTTCTCCTTGGCTTCCCTGCTGAAGGACCCCAGATCCCCAGAGATCATGACAATTGCCCAGAGGGAAAATTGGGAGATGTGAGAAGCAATTGGGATCCCTTTTTAAGGATGAAAAAACTCGACATTGCATCAGGCCCTAAAAGGTCACTGAGGACCAGGTAGAGAAGATTCCATGTCTTCCTTCTTGGAGGGTCCCTTCCTTTGCAGTGATAATGATGAGAAGAGGAATGTCTAATTGCAACCATGTGATACTATTCTGCCTTTCCCTTCTTTCTTAAAAGTAATTCGTATTTATATCTTTATATTTTTTCTGGATAATATCTCATTCACACTGTACAACTCTGTGAGGATGTTGTTGTTTTCATTTTACTGGTGACGAATCTGAGAATCATAGAGGTTAAGCCATTTGTCTAGGATCACCCAGCTAATGATAGGTCTTTTGACTTCTGGTCCAGTTCTCATTCTGTGACCCCAGGCTATGTCTTTCCTCCCCTTGCTTGCATACTTATGTGTCCTGCAGAGGTGCCTGTGGACACCACAGAGCTTCACAGGGGTCCAGAAGCTAAACAGATGATTGGGGAAATCCACGACATTATGTTGGTCCATGCCACTTACAGAACAACTTGAACTTAAAAAAATAAATAAATAAGAGAACCTTGCTCTAGCCTTAGTATATTTTATGGCAGGGGATTAGTAACAGTTTAGAAATGGGCTAATGCCCCAGATCTTGATTCTATGATATGTCTTGGGGGAGATAAGGAAGTGTTTGGACCTTAGGGAAGAGATAATTGTAAGGACCAACCACGATGAATTTGCTGCTGTGTGGGGGTAGCGAGGATTCTCCCAGTGCTGTGATGTTGACCCCTCATAGTGGTACTTTCCCCAGTGTGATGGTCAGTCATGCTATCCCCACCTCTTTGCCAGTGATTGGTTTAGGAAAGGATCTGTGATCCAGTGCTGGCCATTTCTGGGAGGAAGGGGCTATAGTAATTAGTCTGTAAAGATGCTCCCTCCATTAATGAGCCAGGCCTCCCAGCATTCATGCCCCTGTGTTGTCTCTTGGAACCTTGGCTGGCCCGGTGACTTACCTTTGACTCATAGAGTACAATGACAGTGATACTGCTAGGTCTTTGCAGTGGCTTTGAAGCTAGGTCATAAGAAGCCTTGCAGCTTCCAACTTGATCTCTTGGTGTGCTTGCTCTGGGGGAAGCCAGCTGCCATGTAAGAAGTCTGATTGCCCTGAGACTGCCATGCTGGGAGGAAGCCCAAGACAGCCGTGTGGAAAAGGAGAGATGCCTGGCTATCCCTCAGCAGTTCCAGTCACCCCAGTTGAGGCATCAGACAAGAAACTACCTTGGACACTGAACTTGACTGATGTTCAATGACTGCAGCCCTAGCTGTTATCTGGCTGCAGTTGCAGGAGAAATCTCAAATGAGAACTGCCTAGTTGACCTGGTCCACTCTAAGAACCATGATGGAGAAACTTCTGGAAAAAGTTTCATTGTTTCTAAGAAAGAGATATAGAGAAAATGACCCCTCCCCCCTTCTTTCCTCTGGACATGTCAAATATAGATGCAGCCAATTTGGGAACACAGGAGATCCAATTGAAGGCAAGGTTCAATGCCAAGCATGGCAGAGCAAAAGAGATGGGAAGAGCCCAAGTCCTTGATAGCACTGTAGCACTGCTGAATCAACCGGCCCTGGAACCCACCCGACCTTAGGCTTCTAGCTGGGTGAAATGATATCTTCACTGTTAGCACCAGTTCATACTCAGGCTTTATGTTACTTGAACCAAAGCCTTCCTAACTAATTCATCCCTAGAGAGGGGAAGGTGACCTAGGCTAGAAGGAAGTAGAGTAGAGGGGTTAGACGAGATCAGTTCTGAGTTTCAATATGGGCTCTGCTACTTTCTAGTTGCATGGCATTGGCAATACAGTTAACATCCCTCTGAGCCTCAACTTCCTCATCTGTACAATGGGGGGAGTATTACTATGTACCTCATAAGATTGCTATTAGGAGTCAATTGAATGAATGTATGTAAATAACTTATGCCAAATGCCTGGCCTTTAGTATGAGCTATGACTGTCACTATGCACAGTCCAAACTGTTTCTTTGGTTCCCTGACCCTCCAACATCTCTGCCGAAATAGAATAGGGCTGGGTGACTGCCCCAGAGATCCCCAGATCAAAGGTCTCACAACCACACAATGTATCCCCATCATTCCTGGGGCTTCCCAGAGTCTAGGTTCCACCATGGCACATCAGGGCCCCAGGTGTTTCCCCTTTACACACCTGGTTCTTCATCAGCTCAGGGGCAACATTCTCTTTGAAGTTGGCCTGTTACACATCACCTGCTCCCAACTGGTTTGAAATTGAAGCTTAAAACCAATCGAAGTTTCCTCTTCCTCTCTTTACATTTATCTTTCCTCCATAAACAGAAGCTCACATACATTCAGCTCGCAGAGGAGCAGGGGAGAGAGGACACTTGGAAGCGCTCAACAGGCTTCATTTAATCAGGGCCAATAACAGCTTCCCCTAGTGTACAGCGTCCTAAGCTGTTTGAATAAAGTGGATGTGGCATCCACACTGAGTGGAAGTGAGGAGAGAGCTCACCAATCTCTGGTGGCCTTACTGGGGGAGTTGAAAAACTAGTAATCACTTGAGAATGTCCCCAGGTGCTTCACACATGTCAGCAGGTACCCCTGATGCAACCAGATCCTAGGACTAAGAAATAGTGAGTAGAAGAGGGAGAGACCAGGGTTGAGTATTAAACTGGTGTATCACAATTCTGTTATGATGGCCAGAATCTGTTCAGACTCGTGATGTCCCTGCTGTGTCTGTTGCTCAATATTTTGAAAATCACCCATTAGAAACACTCTTAAAAGTCATAAGTAGTTTTCTATCTTTGAAATGAAGACTTTGAGGATGGGAGTTGAGGAAATGTTGGCCAAAGGATACAAAATTTCAGTTAAGAGGAATAAGTTCAAGAAATCTAAAGTATACCATGGAGACTAAAGTTAATAGCAATGCATTGTATTTTTGAAAATTGCCAGGAGGGTAGATTTTAAGTGCTCTCACTGCCAAAAAAATAAGTTTGTGAGGTTATGCAGGTGTTGATTATCTTGATTTAACCATTCTAAAACATCATGTTCCAAAACAACATATTTCAAAACAACATCTCCTACATGATAAATATATACAATTTTTAATTTTCAATTAAAATAAATACATTTTTTAAATAGGGAAAAAATGGAGACTTTGATTTAACTTTGGTCTCTTGGATAATCACCAAAATGGATGAGAAAATATATACTGTTGAGTGCAACTGAGCCAGAGCTGTGCTTTTGACGTTGCTAACCTCTGCACCAACAGGTGTATTTGTTTTACAAAGGAAATTGGTCATGCTTGAACTATCACATGGTCCTGTATGGAGGGATGTTTTTGAAGAGAGAGGTGCGGTCCGAGAGTTGCTTGCAAAGGATGGGGAGGGATGGGAAACAATGGAAGGGCTACTTTAGGAAGTGGGTTACTCTGGGATTACCAGCATTGCTTGTGGGCCCAGGTAACAAAGTATGACATAGAGTTGGGGACAGGATCATTCTCCTCACTTTTGTCCAGCTACCATGTGACCTTGGGAAAGAGGAGAGAAAGCTGCCTCGTCAATGGCAGCCTTCCCAGAAACACCTTTTATTGTGACAATGATGAAGCTATTTCAGGACAGAGGACATCAACCAAAGGAAGATAGTTGTGCAGTTTGGTGTCTATGGTAGATACATTGGTTTGTGAGCACACTGGAATTTCTTCTTTTTGTACTCTCAACCATACTTGGTGAATTTTGTATTGATCAAGGACTCACGTGGTTGCAGGTGAAAAAAAAATTAAACTCTAATTGGCTTATCCAACAAGGAATTTATCTGATCTTGAAACTGGGAAGTCCAGGAACAGTGATAGCTTCAGGCATGGCTTGACCTAGGGGCTCACATGATGTGTCAGCATTTTCTCTTTCTCCGTCTCTTAAAATATTAAAAGTTGATGAGATAAATTCAGGCATTGATCATCTATGGATGCAATCATTAGATAAAAGGCTGATGAAAAAATTTACAATGGAGGGACCCAAAGCTTCTGATCAGTGTTAGCATTCAACTAAAAAGAAGACAACCAGACATTGAGATCCCTATGAAGTATTCTTGTGAAAATATTTAATTTGAACCTATGTTATCCTCGTCTTAGTTTGGACTCCCTCAGAAGCAGTTCTACGATGAAAATTCAAGTGCACTTAATATGTTTTAAAGGCATTTTCAGGAAATGCTGGTAGGGGAGTGAGGAAGTGAGGCAGGAAAAAGAAGACAGCCAGTAAAGACTGAGTGATCAAAGAAGTTACCACTGTAGGCAATTAGAGTTTAATCCAGCTCAAGAACTGTGGGGACACAGTGTAAACTATGCCCCTCAGAGTTGTCCCATTCAAGGGATGTGGCAGCTGGAGCATTTAGATAGAAATTCCCATGAGCCATTGTTCCTGACTTATTACTGGCTGTTCCTGAGGAGGGGGGCTTGAATCCCTAGCACTTTTGGCCAGTGGACCCTGGCAGCCGAGAAAGCCTCTGCACAAAGAAATGCAGGCACTCCCAGCAGACAGCAGGCTGGTGTGCACTGAATCAGTACAGGCAGGAGGACAGGTGTGGGGCCCAGACAATGTCCACCACAAGTTTCTAGAGCTCACTGTTATTTACTAAAAACACAAGGGGTGGGGGAACAAGTCAAATGACACCACAGGGGAATTATCTAATAATAAAGGGGTCAATTCTCCAAGAAGACATAACAATCCTTAATATGCATGCATCTAACAACAGTCAAAATATGTGAGGCAAAACAATGGTATAACTACAAGTAGAAATAGACTAATCCACTCTTATAGCTGGAGACTTTAACAGTCCTCTCTCAGTAACGGACAGGCTCAGCAGGCAGAAAATCAATAAAGACATAGTCGAACACCATCAATCAACTGAATATAATTGACATCTGTAGACTACTTCACCCAAAACAGCTGAATACACATTCTTCTCAAGCTCACATGGAACATTCACCAAGCTAGACCACATTCTGGGCCATAAAACACACCTTAACACATTTCAAAGACTAGAAACCATGCAATATATGCTCTTAGACCACAATAGAATTAAACCAGAAATCAATAATAGGAAGATAGATGAAAAGTTGCAAAATACCTGGAGATTAAACAATATATTTTTAAATAACACATGCGTCAAAGAGGTCTTAAGAGAAATGTAAAAATATTTCATCTAAATAAAAATGGAAATACTACTTAGCAAAATTTGTGGGTTGCAGTGAAAGCAGTGCTTAGAAGGAAATTGAAAACATTGAATGCATATATCCGAAAAAAGAAAGATCTAAAATCAATGATCTAAGCTTCCACCTGAGGAAACTACAAAGAGAAGAGCAAAATAAATCCAAAGTAAGTAGATTAAAAGAAATAAAAATAAAAGGGGAAATCAATGAAATTGAAAACAGAAAATTGGTAGAGAAAATAAATGAAACCAAATGACTCCACAAGAAGTAAACAGACAAATTCAGAATATGGAGCATTACCTATGGCTTGTTTCTGCAACAAGTCAATGGCTAAAGAAGGGGGAATGCACTAGATGAAAATATAGCCAAGAGGCACCTCAACCAAAGGTAATTGAGTGCACTTTGGACCATAATTAGAACAAATCAACTATGGAAGACTCTTTTAGACAGTCAGGAAAATTTGATTCTATATTGAGTATTAGATGATAGCAAAGCATTATTGTTAAATTTATTTAGGCATAATAGAATTGAGGCTATGTTTTTCAAAAAATGTCCATGTTATTTAGAGATGCCCATTGAAGTGTTGTGGGGATGAAAAAACACAATGGCTAGGGTTTCTTTTTAAATTTTTCAGAAATGATTTAAAATTAAAAACAGGATCTGACCCTACCCTTATTTTTCCTTTTACTTGCCCTACCTTCATCCTGGACTTATAAGATCTTGTTTTTATTTAAAATTTAAATAATATTTAAAATCAAGCAGAGTTGGGGAAGGGAAGGGAGAAGGGGGATGGGGAAAAGTTGGTAGATGGGTACAAAGTCACATAATTAAAGTTAGATGGGCAGAATATGTTCTGGTGATTTAGGGTGACCATAACTAATAATATTGTATTGTATATTCCAAGATAGCCATAGAATAGGATCTTGAAAGTTATAACCACAAAGAAATGATCAATGTTTAGGTAAAAGTTATGCTAACTATTCTGATTGGATCATTATACAATTTATGCTTGTATTCAAACAACAAACTACCCCAAACAAATGTGTGATGAAATAAATAAACCTAAAGAATCACAGATTATTTTGCACTAATTTTGAAACTTTTGAAGAATATTGCATGAGAGTACTATTTATCTTGATTTCTGAGTTTTTTTGGTGTCCCCCTCCACTCTGTGTTAGAAATGAGTGTCTCATTTGTTGTACTGTCTCCTGGTGCTGCATCTAACCCGAGCTGCCTTATTCCTTTCACCCCGGCCTCGGGTAACCAGAGCCCACCACTATTTTCCGGGCAATAACCCATCGTAGGTTTCACCACTATCCACACTCACCGCACCAACATATTTAACACCCTCTTCCACCCTCTAAGCCACTGGAAGGATGTACACCAGCCACTGTGGAGGACACAGCCCAAATTGAGGACGTGGTGGCTTGTGGTTAATTAGGAGTCTCACCAAGGGAGAACACACTATTTACAGTCCCCGCCTTGATTGGCAGGTCCACACTCCAAGACTGCCTTGAGTTTTATTTGTGTTTTTAAAGTAGCTTTAAAATACCCATAGCCATTCTAAATGCTTGTCCCCACTGTTTACTCTGCAAGTTGCTTCCACCCCCTTCTAACTCAACAGAAGCTACTTCTCCCACCACTACCCGCATTCCCAAACGAGGACCTCATGGATTCTCTGGGTCTGTTTCTCTGCCTGGTTTCTGGCAGTGAAATAGAGACAAGATTTGAGTCTTTTTCTCACTGCACACCTGATGTTCTCTAGCTCATAGGTGGAAGAATCCTTGTTACATAAGGTTCTATTTCACATGTTCCTAAGACTCTTTAAAAACAACAAAATGCCACAATTGAAAAGGACTTAAAGAATAATTGAATACTATGCTTCAATCCCAATTCCTTCTATGAGGTAGATGAGTAAAGCTCTGTCAAAAGTCAGGTGGATTTGGGTTCAAACTCTGGCTGTGTTGCTGTGGGTCTTTAGACAAATGAGAACCTCTCTCTGTCTTTTATCTGTAAAACAGGGTTTAAAATAGTATCAACCTCTTAGGGTTATTGGGAAAGTAAGTGAGACTGTGCATGTAGCATGCTTAGCATAATTTATGAAATAAAGGAAATGCTTAATACATGTTCGTAGCAATGGTTATTTGGGGGATCCTTATATCTCTTTGAGAAACTGCAAAAAGCTATGAAAAATATACATAAAATATTTACTTCTTGCATAAAAATAGAATTAAATGTGTTTTAAAAATTAATGCATAGAAGCATTTTGTATTACTATTGTAAACATATTCATTTATGAAAAAGAAAAAAAAATACTATATTATGTATGCAGTATGACAATTTAATACACAATGAGTAAAATAGAGGGAAAGTATTCATTTCCTTCCTGGTAAGAGAGAGAGAGGGTTCCCAGTTCCCAGAATTTTTTCCATCAAAGTGGACACACTTATATACATGGTTTACATTCCTTCAAAGCCAAGAGTAGCCACAGAAGAAGGACTTTTTAATACTGTTTATGTCCCTTTCCACAACAGAGTAAATTCTTTCCCACATTACTACACAGGCTTTTTACATATTATTGCTTTAATCACTGTTTTGTCTTGATTATGGAATTGATACATGCTCAAAGTGTAAATAAAGTGAAAAATAAAGTCTCCTACAATCCAAACCTAGAGATAAGTATTGATAGACTGGTGTACATTCTTCCAGAGTTTGCCCAATACATATAGTATGTGTGTAAGCACGTTTACTAGGCTTGGTGAGACACGTGCATCGAGGTGGTTTGACATACGGTGGGAGGTAGAACCCTCCATGTGCCACATACTTACGTTTGCATCCTGATTCCAACATGGTTTTTTTTTGTGTGTGACTGGCTAGTATGGGGATCCAAACTCTTGACCTTGGTGTTACAAGGCTGCGCTCTAACCAACTCAGCTAACCGGCAAGCCTCCAATAAGTACTTGAGTGACCTTGATTGGACCTTTTAACTTCTTCAAAACCCATTACCTCATCTGTCAAATGGGATAAATAATATCTAAAGAATTGTTGCAAATATTAAATAAGTTGATGCATGAAAAGCCCTTAGCACTAGATTTCTCTAAGCGGGCACATAGACATTTAGGACCAGATAACTCTTTGATGCAGGGGACTCTCCTGTGGCATCTCTGAGCTTTATCTTCTCAATGCCAGTAGCACTCCTCACCAGTTGTAACAACCAATAGTGTCTCCGGACATTTGTCAAATGTCTCCTCAGGAGACACAATCACCCCCACTGAGAACTACTGTCTTAGCACAATGCCTGGAACATAGTAAGTATTCAATTACCTTTCCTTAATATTAATATCATCATTATAACAGGGTGACACATTTACTGAACATAAAACATTTAATTGTTCAATTAATATAAATCTAATGGCATTTTAACTGTCCATGTAAAACCCCAATTTCTTTTTCTATTCCCAGGCTCTTCCAATCAAATACTCAGTTTAACCTCAGATGCAAACTTCTCCATAGAAGAGCTTTTCATTTGTATGATATCAAAACACTGGTGAAATACCACATAATAATATGATTAGGCCATTTTTTTGCCTTTATGCTTCCTGAATCTTTCCTCTTTTTATTCTCCCCCTCCCCCAGGTTACAGACAAGACTGAGCCTGCAATTAACAAGTGGCTTTCTCTGCTGGATATACCCAATTTCGTGTCCCTCATTTTGCATTGAGATGTTTTTCCATGAAGCCCTAGGAAGATGAGGTTAGGTGTGTGCATGTGTTCATTCAAGGGCATGTTAGGATTTAACCTCCAGGGAATAAACTTGGAAAACGACTGAATTAATCGCTTACAATCTGCATTCAGTGCACATGATCATAATATTGATATAATACACACACTGTTCTTTACTCATTTCTATATTGAGTGAGGGCCTGCAGCAATTCTGAGGAAATCTGAGACTCAAGCACCTGGCTAAACGCTTTCTCTCCCTCTCTCTCTAAATAACCCAGGGTCTCCCGGTTTGCAAGGATCAGCCTAAAATGAGTTACAGTTGCCAGAACATTTTTAAGTAGGGAAATAAATTAGAGTGGTAATAATCATAACAATTATATAATAAATGCTAAGAATTGTAAGTTCCCCAGTGTCCTTAATAACTTTATTTTAGTGGAGCAGGGGATGTGGAATTCCATCGTTTGCATCTGGTGACATCATCAGGCTGAAGTGGGAGGACAGGTTTCTAAATTCCAAATGTCATTAACATGCTGAATGAGGTGGTGCTTCAGCTTTCTCAGCTTGAATTATTAAAATCATCATTTGCAAAATAAATTTAGAACTTCATGGAAATTTTTGGATTGACACTCTCCCTCTATCACCTTTTTTTCTTTCTTCCCTCTTTTCTCCCTTTCTCTCTCCCTCTCTCTCTCCACAGGGGAACCCAAGACACAGCTGGACAAATCATCTCGATGCCCCCCACTCCCAATAATTCTTCCATATCCATCTGCAGACTGAAGAAAAATAGTACTGAAAATTGAAATGACAGAATGTCCCTAAACAAGAGACCCTTCCAAAAAGCCCTGATGACTAGAGAGCATGTTAACATTCCCAAATCTGTGTGCAGGCATGTAGGGTTTGGTCTGGAATCCTTCCATGCAAGACACATGAAAGAAAAAGATTCGACCATGTGCATATCAGACCCAATTCATAATAATGCTAGACAATGTTTATGTGCCAGGTATTGAGCTAAACATTTCACTTGCGTTATCTCACTTTTCCTGCAGTAGGGACTATTATCACACCAATTTTACAGATGTGGAAACTGAGGCTTGGAGGGCATAAATCCCTCACTCAAGATTATAATAGCTTTAAGCAGGAGAGGTAGGAGGTCAAACCCAGATCTGGGTGAGTCTAGAACCCACACTCTTAATCATGATGCTGTGTTATTAGGACAAGCTGCATCTCTGCGAGATTAAAAGATTTTCAAACCCTATAAGGCAAGTCTGCAAATCTAACACAGACACTGGAGCAACACATGATGCAAACAAATTCTAGGACAACCAGAATATGGTTGCAATGGGATTGGGCCCAAACCAAAGTCTAAGTGAGTTTTCTCTACGGTGGTGCAGAAGACCCCTTATGTCGGAACTTACTGCTGCCTGTATTATCAGACTTTAAAGACCCAAGTAGAGTTTACACTTTGACAAGACCTCTATTCCTTTCCAGAATATAACCAATAGACCATCACATGAAATAATTTCTCCTGTTCTATTTCCCATCTTGTTGGGCCAACTGTTTATCAACCTTCTAGGAGCCTCAATACAGTGGTTGGAAGCCCAGACTATGGTTAGACGGTCCTAGTTTGAAAACTGACTTATGTTTTAACCAGCTCTGTGGCCCTAAGCCAAAACTCCACTTCTCTTCATTTCAGTGTGCCCATTTGTGAATGGGAGAAAAGAACACAGCCAGCATCACTCCTAGCCCATACGGTGCTTTTGTGCAATTAGAAAAAGACACCTATTTCTCATGTCGGAAATTTGTCATAATATACTGATTTCATTAGAACAAGACACTTTACTGCCATCTTCTGGCAAATTGTAATAAATATACATAAATGTGCAAAGGCAAGAAAAGAAAGATATGAATGACATCCCCTTTGTGCAGTGCATGACCTGAATAACTGTACATGACTGTCCTGATAATTCCTCATTGAATTGCTGGAAAGAGAAAATTTGATACTGCCTTCCAAATGTTTACTTAGCAGTTTGGTGGACATGGCACATAGACGCAAATGTTGGCTACTCTTTTAAGCTATGACTCAGACATACTGGATGATATTGTCTCTTCTGTCCAAGTGATAGTTACTGAGAAATCTCATGTAGTATCAAGTCTTGGGGATAGTATCTCTCAGTCTATCTCAGCTCATCTCTCGGTACTTATCTCCCTTGCCCTCCATGTTTTTGAGCACTATGGCTGTCCTGGACTGCAACTCTCAGCTCCTGAATTTGTCTCTTCTCTTGTCTCCTGGGCAGGAGAAAAGACTGAGAGAACTATCTGAGGCTGGCTGGCTCCAAAAACTCTGTCTGGCATTTCTTTGGTGCTTTGAATCTCTGAGGCTTCCTGGACATGCTTGCAACATCTTTAGTTTGTTTCATGAGTTTTGTCCCTGGCCAGAAGACTCCTGGAATGAGTTAAGAACATGGTGTTTAGGGCTCAAAAAAACTTGGTTTGAACCCCAGATTTTCCATTTACTAGCTGTGTGACCTTGGATGAGTAACTTGACTTTGCTGGGCTTCAGTTTCTTAAGAGGTGAAAAGGAATGACTTATTAATCTACCTATCATATGGAGATGTGGAGTGAAGACAAAAGGAGGAAATGTGTTTAAAGCATTTACCCAGCTGCCCATACGATCGATCTCTGATGACCTTGTTTATTGAACCAAAAATTAGAACCCCAAATCTATCAGACCTTAAAAAAAAATGTCTTCCCTAAGTGGTTTATATGAAAAGCTAAAATTCTAATCGCCTTTACTTCAGCATTTAAGGCATCACACAAACTCCAATGTATCCCAGCTTCTGTGGGGCACAAAGTTGCTTCACTCAGGAAATGTTTTTAACCTCACAGCTGTTTCTTCTCCAAAAACAAATACCCTAGAGATACAAATGGCTACTAAAGGCGGACCAACAGACATAGTTTCTCTCTATGCTACTCATGTGCCTTGTACCCGTTCCTCTAACTTTTTTTTCCTAGAATTTTAGGCAGAGTCAGGACACTTCCGATTTCCTAGTTTCTCCTCTTCTGCTTTCCTACTGCTCCATCCCCCATGCCCGGCTCTGAAACTCCAGGTCTTCTCTCTCAGCCTGAGGATCTGTGGCTTATTGAAACGGCTCTGGTACACAGAGTACATGCCTAGGTTGTTACTGGCTAAAAAACAGCTGTTTTTGGATGATGATGTAGATTATTCCGGGGGACATGGGCAGGGCAAAGAAGAATCTGCTCTGAAGGCCAATTCGAATGCAGGCAGCACAGAAATGCAGATCCGGAGGTGGCTTCTGGAACCTCATTGGTTGTGTGACTTCGAGCAGGTGGCCTTACATTTCTGAATCCTCACATCTCTTGACACTTCCATTGTCCTTAAATGACCTTAAATGCAAATGCAGCAACATTTGCACAAATGAGTAGTGCTTAAGAACTAGATCTTCAGAGGAACTCACCTGATCTCTGAAGTCCACTATTCAGCCGCCGTGTACACCTTTTTCTCTCTGGGCCTCAGTTTCTTCACTTATAAAAGAGAAATAAAAGATAGTTCCTATATCCTGGGTTTGATGTGAGGATTACAAGAGATAATGCTTTGAAAACGCTTAACAAAGTATCTGGAGTGAACACTCAATACATCTTACCTCTTATTATAAGTCTTTTAATCTAATAGAGGCTATGTGGGGAAAGGGGGAGACCCGCTCATAAACCAAAAAGCATTTTGGAAAATGGCTTTATTGAACATGCTGTGGATGTATTTGGCTGGTCTTTCTCATTAAAAGAAAAAAAAAAAAAAAAAAAATTCCCAAGGAAGCCACAGTCTCAGTGCTGTGCTGCCTGCCCCGGGCCACACAGCAAGTTTGACTTGGGCTCCCAGGAACGAAATCCAGGCCCCTGACCCTGCGTCAGATGGTCAAGCCTCCCTGCTCTCAATCATAGCTGGAGATGTCACAGTGAACAGCGTCACATCCTAGGGGAGCAGAATGAGATTTCTCTCTTGCCTTGATCTGACTTGGGGCTCCAGTCAGGAAACAACCTCAGCACCTTTAAAATTTCCTCTGTCCCCTTCTCTCCTTCAATTCCTAAGTGCCCAGTTTTCTCAGTAATGTTGTAAACCCCAAATGTTTCCCATCTAAGACCCGGCCTTCGAGGGCCCTTTCAGGAACCCTGACGAGGGACGGGGGACCAGAGCAAGGTTTTGGGTGCCAAAATATCTCAGTAATCAAGATGAAAAATCTTTTAAAGCAATATATTTAAAAAATTAAAATTAATGCAAAAAGAACCCTATGATGAATAAACTATAAAAAATTTAAATCAAGAAAGAATAGTCCAGAATAGTCCCCTTCCTACCTGCAGCCCACAATGTAACCAAATGCAATGAGCTTCAATTCTGCTGGCACCCCCATAACCTCACCCCTTGAATTTCCTGCAAGGGCCACAGCCATAAATTTCCACCTTCCTCCCCTGGGCACCCCGGTCCCGGTCCCGCAGAGGTGAGCTGGGGTGAACAGCACAGCGGCTGTTTGGAAGGCTGAAGGCGAGCGGGAGAGGACTCGGGTGGGGACATTCCAATGTTCCGTCTTGTTTCTAAACTCTGTCTAGGCTCCTCCTTACTCAATAAAACAGAGATTAGGTCTCAGCTCCAAGAGTCGCTTTCTGTCTTCCCGTTTATGACCTTGGCCACCTCGCAGCCTTTTAAAGTTGCCCGACCGGCTTCCTTAAATACCCGAGGTCGCAGAATCAGGTAGTCAACAGATTCGGGGACTTCCTGCTGCCACGGGGCGGGGCAGGCTCGACGACCCGCTCCCCCCACGCCGAGCGTCCTGCTCCGGCTGCGTGGGGCCGGTCCACCAGGAACTTCAAACCTGTTTCTTTGATCCTCCGCTTTTCGGGGGGGAAATGAGGTGTCGCCGCCGAGTTTTTATGCCCGCCTGCCTCTGGCTCCTGCACCGCCCTCGCCGAAGGAGGGGGACTTTGAATTCCAGACCAGGAATTCTCGGGTTTTTTTTTTTTTTTTTTTTTGAAATTGATCGATTTTATCCGGGAGCTTCAAATCGAAACCAGGAGAGGGGCTTTGAAATGTCAAAGAAACGTTGCCAAAGAAAAAAGGGGGTGGGGTGAGGAGGAGGAACGAGAAGGGAGATAAAAAAAATAAGCGGGTGGACGGGCAGAGGTTTCCTTTCGAATTGAAAACGCTGCGCTGGCTACCTTTGTAATTAATGCTCCTTAACCTTTTCACCCTTTTAGTGACGGGCTCCTTGTAGCTCTTTGAAAATCTGGTGAGAGCTCTGGGCCGTCTCCTTGGGAAAAATGTCCTTGAGGGACGTGCAAAAGTTTGCATTCGGTTTCAGGAGGCGCGGGGAGCCCGCGGCGGAACCGTTTCGCGCAACGTGGGGAAGTTTTTGCAAAACTCTCTGCTCGGCCATTTGCATTGGAATTGAACCGTTCCCAATGGAAATTATCGACGCGTCGTGTGTGCCCGGAGTAATCTTGACCTAATTTTTGGCCGCGTTCTGGAGAAGGCAAGAGCCGGCTGCTAGCTGGGGAGCTCCGGTGTGGCCCCGGACTCGGAGCTTGAAAACCTGGGCCCGAGGCGCCCCTGATGCCCGCGAGGCCACCGCCTCAAGCTCGGGGCGCACACCCCCTCCCAGTCCTTTCCTTCGGGGCCCCAAGACCTACGCTCCCTCTGCGGGGTGCTGGGGGACGGGGGTTTCGAAACTCCCTGGCCTTGCTTTTAGGCATCAAGTTGGGAAGACTCCGACTGGTGCAGGAAGGTGCCTCTTCAGGTGGTTGCACCGTGGGAGGCCCGGGACACACGGATTCAGTCCATGGTAGGGAGCTCCCAGTCTTCTCCCGGTGCTGGGGCTATGAGGACTGAAATACATATTTTAGGATTCGTTCAGTTCAAATTGTTAAGAGGTTGTTTTGAAGTCCCCCTGATGGCAAAGTGTCCAGGGGTCTGGAGCGAGAAAGTGGGTACCAGGTCTCAGTTCATTCTTACCCCCTCCTCTCCAGCAGAGCCCAGGGCTGGCACCGCGGAGGGAGGAAGGTAAAATGGGCACAAGGTGTTCTGGGGTCACTGAGGGCAGCTACCCCAAATGCCCGGTTTGGGGGAAAGGCATTGAGAGGTTTATAAGCTTAAGAAAGATGGAGGGTACATCAGAGAGAAATGGACAGAGATAAACAGAGACAGGAGCATCAAGAAAAGAGAGAGAGGAAGAGACATTAAAACAAAGCGAAGACCCAGAGAGATGTTGCTAATAGGAGCAGAGGAAAAGCAATAGAAAATGAGAGACACAGGAGAAATGCAGAGAGAGACACAGGTGGAGAATCACAGCATCCCGAGACTACAGTGCGTATCACCCACAGTCCCGTGATCTTGGGTGGACAAGTTCTGTGACAATTCCCCCAGCTCCTGGGTCTTGGTGCAACGTGGTACTCACCTTGTGCTGTGAGGCCAGATACCCGGTTGGGACCTGGGAGAGCTGTTTAAGATCCCAAAGCATTTCTTGGCTCCTGGGATCTGAGTAGATGAAGGCATTGGGTATGGTTGGTGGTTTGCTGGTGGCTGCATGGCTGAGCCAACATGAAGAGACGTTACTAATTGCTAACCACCTGGGAAACCTACACACCTGCCAAGAAGGTGTCCTTGGAGGTTGATGGGCTGGTGTCAAGAGCCTACCAATCCTTCCCAAGGTGGGACTTCTTGCAAACTACTGCCCCTTTCTCAACCTACTGGTGAGAGAGAGAGTCCTTTCTTATCTGTAAACAGGGCTGGTGAGTTTCCCATCAGGGATGTAAAGGACGTGGAGGGATGCAAAGGGCTTCCAGGTGCAAGGTGGGGCCAGTTGAGCACTTGGGATGCGGGAAATGCCCATAAATGCCTGCTGAAAAATAAGGGTAATTTATGGAGTGTCTGCTCAGTGCCAGGTACTGTGCTCAGCACATATTTAGTCCTTACGGTAACATTTTCCATTCTATCCCCAGGAGGATAATGAGGTTCACAGGCGTTAAGTCACTATAGTGGCCACCACACCTAGAAGTCAGAATCTGTGTTCTCACCTGCACTTGAAATCCTTGGATTGTTACTATGCTCAGCCACAATCCTGCTGAAAATTCTGTTCTCTGTATAGCATCCTTCAGGTGACAGTCCCAGCAGAGGGGACAGACAAGTTTAGAGCCCCCTAAACCCAACCACTCTGGCTTCCTGGGCAGGCTGCAGGGGTCCCCCAAGCTATGCTTTTGGTATACTCTGACCTTCACTTCTGATTCCTCTCTGGGCTCAGGTTCTCAAAAATAAAATAATCAGGGCTACTTTTTAATGAGCCCTTACTAGATATAAAACTATATCCAGTCCCCACTTTAGCCCTGCAAGGTATTGTTAGCCCCACTTTGCAGATGAAGAAACTGGTTCAGAGAAGTCAGGAACTTGTCCAAAGTCACCAGTTCATAAAAACAGGAAGCTGGGAAATGATTATACATCTGTCAGATTCCAGGACTTTCCCTGTTCCCCACCTCCCACCCCCAAATCAAACAGACGGCCCCAGGGAGAGGGGCTGCTGGCTGGAGGGGGGAGGGCGGTCCTGAATACTTACACTCTCCCAGAGTGAGATCCTAAGGTTTGATGGGGAAAGGAAGATGCTTCTCAGAGGTGTCCCACTTGAAAGAAAGGTGCAATACAGAGACACCTCCATTGTACAGAACAACAAATATTTGGAGAATCCTTGCTCTTTAGTAGGCACTTCCTAGTCTCTGCTCTTTTGGAACTCACTGTCAGGTGGGATGGGGAACAGATGTTAATAAACCTTCCCAAAGCACATAGTTGCAAACTGGAAGGGCCAGGAAGGAAATGCGGGGGGCTATGAGAGGCTCAAGCACAGGGGCCTGCTCTCATCTGGAGGAGCTCAGAGAGGTCTGAGCTAATCTTGGGTAAGGACTCTGACTTCTTGCCCAAGGGCCCTTGGAGAGATCAGAACTTGGGTAGATGCTTTTTTGGTGCTGCCTCCCCCAACTAGGCTGGTACACGTATCTCCCTTCTTCCCCAACACAGTGGCAAATGCTTTGCTTCTGACTAAGCATGGCTACCCCCTTCACCAGTGAATTATCCTTGGCCAACATGAGCCGCCTCACCCAGAAAACTACATCACCACCTTCATAATGACTGACTAATACAGAGTGACAAGCTGGTCCCTTGTCTCAGGCAGGACAACTCTGTGCTGTTTAATCCAGAGAACTCCCTCCCTGCCACCACCCCCCACCACCACCCATGGATCAGGCCAAGGCAAGTCTTTGCCCAAGACCCACCCTTGTAGCTTTTCTTAGCCTTTTTTTTAACCTCTCCTGTTTTACCCCTTTCTGAGTTTCTCCTGAGAGCACCTTCCAGTAAACATTTGCACACAAACCCATCTCAGGCTCTGCTTCTCAGGGCCCCAACTTAAGAGAGTGACTAAGCCAGAACTACAGATGGGTCTCCTGGGCACATCCCATGTCCCTTCCAGGTCTTTGGAGATGGGACAGCTGAGTTCCCTTCAGGGAGGGTTGCAGGAAGCACATTTGATATGGTGGAATTAGGAGGGTCTTCTAAGGGTGGGCCAAGTGAGCCTCCCAGGCAGAAAAAAAGACTGTATTGGTTGTAGCACCCTGACAGACCTCTCCTGAACATTGTGGGGGCCAGGATAAGAGTACAAATTGAAGCCCACATATTATGCCTGAATACTTCAGCGTTATAAATCAAGCTGCCCAAATGTTAAATAAAACATGTTCTATCATCTGACATTGACAAGCACACCTTCCCTAATAATCTGGAATGCCAAGGCAGACTTTAGAATTCTCGGTTCCATAGAATTCTATCCCAGAACCTGGTGACATAGGGAGAACTGACAGGCTCCAGCCTGTCCCTTGTATCCCTCACCCCACTCTGTCCTTACCATAAGGGGCTTTGTACACATAAGAGTGGACATCCCAGCCTGCAAGCCCAAGCTTCATTCACTTCCCCTCTGGCAAACAGCCACCTCTTAGCCACTCCCCGCAGCCCTAGGGGTGAGCACGAGGGTAGGGAGATTTACCCTCCAGTGATGGACCCAGGGAGTAGAACCAAGCAGGATCTGGACACAGGCTCGGATCCATTTGGACAGAAGTCTCAGTTTCTGGGTATCCTGGACATGGGAGTATCAATGATGGAAAGAATGTGGCCCCTGCCAACTCCCTGCCTTTAAGAGAGGGGCATAGTAGGAAGAGTGCCAGAGTAGAACCCTTTAAAGCACAGGGCCCCTCTTGCCCTGGCATTGCCCTGGCATGGCTGGACCCCACAGAAGGTGTCCTCAGAGCCATGTGCTGTCTGCAAACTCTGCCGTAGGTTCTTTCTAACACACATAGCTTATCCACTGTCTGCAGCCACGCTCAACTCCTGCCGTGGCTGAGTTTCCTCTGGGAGCGAATTCTGCAAGAAACACAATCTGCTGTGTGCAGAATTATGGGTTGTTCTTGGCTCCAGCTCTGCCTTCGCCCTTACTGCAAACACAGACATCTTATACAGAGTAGAGTAGGCTTTGCAGGAGCACCATGGCATTTGAGATGATGCTGGGGAAACTGACCTCTTGTTTCTCCCTCTCTGGGGCTAGAAACCTCACAGTGTTGAGAAGCAAACAAAAGCATTCAGCAGCAGATTTGGAGGGAAACCCACCTTTTCTTCTTTAGTATC
This sequence comes from Cynocephalus volans, assembly GCF_027409185.1. Taxonomy (NCBI): domain Eukaryota; kingdom Metazoa; phylum Chordata; class Mammalia; order Dermoptera; family Cynocephalidae; genus Cynocephalus; species Cynocephalus volans. The sequence continues at coordinate 191,602,389 of NC_084461.1, forward strand.
CCCCAAAGATACAGCTTGCCTGGCACTGCTGAAAAGGCCTGCCTGCCTCCCTGCCCAGACCAGAGTACACCTGGGGTTCTTGTGCACTGGTCTCTGTGCACTGGACCCTCCTTGAGACCTCCCTAACATGGTATGCAATATTGTGTATGCCTACACTGCTGTCTCCTATATTTCTCTGTGTGTGTCTCTGTCTCTTTGCATGTGTATGTATATGTATGTGTGTCTGTGCATTTTGGATATGGGGCCCAGTTTTCATCAGGTTATTCAAAATGTCCATGACCCCTAAAGGGTGTTGAACTCCTGGGTTAGATTAAGGATTTCCAAGGACAAGTGGAGCCCTGGCTGTTCACCAGGATGTGTAAAAGAATCTCCAAGGCAACATTATTGCAAATAGCCCTGCAATGGAAACAATCCAAATATTCAGTCAGTGGAGAAATAGATAAATACATTGTGGCAAATTCTTTAAGAATAATACTATACTTCACTTCATGCAAAAATATGGATGAATCTTGCAAACGACATTGAGTGAACACAGCAAGATACAAAAGGATGTCTATGTGTAGTTATGATTCCTATTGCTGTCTCATTTAACACTTGAGGAATTCGGCTGAACTCAAACCATAGTTTGTCTCACGCTTTCAAACTCCTGAGGGCTAATCTTTTAAAACTATTCTGCTAGCAGTGGTCTCAGAATGATCCCCGAGAGTTGATCATGGGGTATCTTCCCCCTTCATAGTGCTGAAGAAGGTGGGGGCAGAGAACAGAGTTAAACGGGACATTATGCCCTGTGTGAGGACTTAACTAGACCAGGGACAGTGCAGATGGAAGGGCAAAGGCGCTCTAGAGCTTGGAAAATAATTATTTTCCAGCCTGTATTATTGTCCCTTGGAGCACATTAAGGTTTGAAACTTGATTCCAGCCATTCCAAGAAGGATATTTAAAAGCTTGGCTCTACAGTCACTATACTCTTCCTTTTAAAACTAATTTAAAACAAAACAAAAAACAAAAAGAAAAAAAAATCTTACAATCCCCCATTTGCCTCCAAATTCTTTCAAAAGCCCACAGTATGATGATCTGGGCAGCATTACTGATCGCAACTTGCCCAGAAAGGTTACCCTAATAATCCTTTGAAGTAAAAGTTTGCTTTCAACCTTTCCAAATATACCAAATAGTTATGTATATATTTCCCTCTGTTTTCTCCCTCGTTAAATTCCTCAGATGCAGGAGCCAAAGGAAGCCTCATGCAGAACCAAATTATCTGTGTTCCACATGTTTAGTTTTTAATAGTAAAATTAAATGAAATGAAACCCAAAGGGCACAAACCTCCTGACCAGGCTTTTATCATGTGATGGGAACACATGTCGCAGCCTCGCATAGCAGGAGCAAGCTACTCAGTGGGGTCTTTCTTCTCTGACCCTAGCTGTCCAGGAAAGCTCTTATCTTGTCCCCTAATCCCAGGTCACTCAGAACCTTCACCATCCATATTTGGCCCTTTGGAAAGGGCTGGAGGTTCTTCTGGAAGAGGGCGGGCATAGCTGAGAAGTCACTTAGTCCAGAAGTAACTTAGTTCAGGATTCAAAAATGGGTTTTCTTACAGCTTAGGTCACTGCATCTGCTTGCCCAAGCTCCTTTTCTTTTTTTCCAATTAACTCAATACATTTTTATTCTGAGCGTCTATTATATGCCTCACACATCTCAGTGTGCTATAGCTAGGGACAGAGCAGTGTACATGATGCATATAATCTCTGTCTTGGGAATTAGCCATTCCAGAGGAGGAGACAGACAAGCAAGTTTAAAATATATTATATAGATATATGTACAGATAGATAGAAAAATATAGATATATACACATATGTATTTACATACATGTATATGTATGTATCTATTTATACATAAATGTGTATACATAACTTTAGAAGTAAGCACCATGCAAAAAATAAGATCATGTGCGAGAGAATTATAATGGATGAGGATGTCCTTTAAATAAAGCCGTGTGGCCGGCTCATTAGCTCAGTTGGTTAGAGCACAGCCTTGTAACATCAAAGTCAAGGGTTTTGTTCCCTAAACTGGCCAGCCACCAAAAATTAAACAAAGAGACAACCCCTCCAAAAAAAAAGCACAAAGAAATGAAAGACAGATTTATTGAGATATTATTTACATACATTAAAAATCTCTCTTGATAATTACACAGTTCAAAGAGATTTGACAGAAGTGTCCAATTGTGTAACCACCACCACAACCAAGGTATAGAACATCTCCCTCACCCCCAGAAGTTCTTTTGAATCTCTTTCCATTCTCCTTCCCTTTCCCTAGCTTCCAGAATCCACTAATCTATTTTCTGTCCTGTAGTTTTGTTTTGTTTTTTTTTTTTTGGAATGGCATATAAATGGAACCATGAGTATGAAGCCTTTCATGCCTGTCTTTTTCACCGAGCCCAATGTGTTCTAGATTCGTCCATGTTGTTGCAAGTAGCACTAGTATGTTCCTTTTTAGGGCTGAGCAGTATCCATGGCATGGATGGATCACAGTTTGTTTATCCCCCAGTTGATGGATGCTCGAGCTGTTTCCAGTTTTTGACTCTTAGGAATAAAGCTGCTACAAACATTTATGCACATGTCTTTGTGTGAACATATGCTGTCATTTCTCTTGGGTAAATACTTAGGAGTGGAATTGCTGGCTCATATAGTAACTCTATGTATAACTTTATAAGAATCTGCCAAACTATTTTCCAAAGTGGCTCTACCATCTGGCATTCCCACCGGACACGTCTGAGCATTCTGGTGGCTCCACATTCTTGTCAATACTTGGTATTGTCAACATTTTTCATTGTAGCCATTTTAGTGTGTACATCCATGATCACTAATGATAATGAATATCTTTTCATGGGTTTATTGGCTGTTAATATAAAAACATATAATTTTTATATTACATGTTTATAATATATGAGGGGTCATCAATAAGTTCACAGAAATTTGTATTCTCTTTTAATTCTATTTTTCCATGAACTTTTCAAAATACTCTTGTATGTTATAATTATCTATTTTTTATGTTTATAATTTATAACACATATTTTATGTAAAACATATTTGAATTAAGATTCCATGATGATAAGAAGCCACCAGGGGGAAGAGACAGGGGAAGACTGTTCCAGACACAGGGAACAGCAATGGCAAAGGCCCTAAGGTGGGAACCAGCTGGGGACGACAGAGGAGCAGAAAGGTCAGTACAGGGGCATCCTAGCAAAGGAGGATAGCATGGGAATGGTACTATTGTTGCCTAACAATATACCCCAAGAATTCACAGCTTTAAATAATAACTCTTTTACTATACTCACAGGTTTTAAAAGTCAGGAATTTAGACTGGTCATTATAAGGGTGCCTTATTGCTGCTCTACAATGTTGGAGATCTGAGGTGGAAAGATTTAAATGACTGGGGATGACTTGATGGTTGGGGCTGGAACCTTTTGGAAGCTCCTTTACTCATGTATCTTGTGCCTGGATTGGGAGCTGGGCTAAACTGGGACTGTCACCTATACTTGGACTCCTCATGTAGCTTGATTTCCTTACAACATGGTGTCCTCTGGGGTGTCACTTTTTCCACAGAGGCTTAGGGATGCATGAAGAGGTGCTCTAGGGAAAAGCTAGAGTGGCATTGACTTTGATGGCCCAGCCATGGAAGTCACATAGTATCATTTCTGCCTCATGCTATTGGTAAAAACAATCACAAACCTGTCCAGATTCAAGAAGGGGGAAGCTAGACTCTCAGATAGGGTGTAGCAGAATCATGCTGGAGAAGAGCATGTGGGATGGGAGATATTGTTGGAGCAGTCTTTGGAAAAGAGAAGCTGCCAGAGTGAAACTTGGGAGGGATACAGATTTTTCTGCTCAAAAAATGCTTCTGAGTGGTGATGTATAAGCATACAGATGAATAAGACCCAGTCCTTGCACTTGAGGAATTCCCAAGGCAAATGGGCGAGAGGAATATGTAAAAACCATACTTATGTACTTCTATAAAAATATCACATTAGACTATAAAGAAGTCCCCAGGAAGCAATCCGTATGAGCCAGGAGGTGGATGGAGTCATGGGCTTTGGGGTATGTGCAGGGGTTTACCAGTTGGGAAAGGGCAGAGAGATCCTTAGAAAGAAGAGCATGATCAAACCGTGTATGTTTAGGCAGGAGAGGAGGTTGCAGATGAGGCTGGAGAGGCAGCCTGATGCAGGTAAGAAGGGATTCTAAATGAAGGCTGGGGAGTTTAACTCCATCATATGGGCAATGGAAAACCACTGGGGGATTAATGCTGTGATCAGATGCCTGCTCTGGAAAGAACACTTGAGAAACTATAATGGAGGATAAATTGACATTGGGTAGGGATTTCCAGGATTCTAAAAATCCAGAAGCCAGTAGGGAGGTTTAAGTAGCAGTCCAAGTGAGAAGTCACCATCATGCAAGTTGGTGCCAAGGATGGAGAGCATGGGGATAGTGTTAAGAATGTCTTGGCAGTGGGTTCAACAGGGATCTCCAAGAGTGGGGAGGAAGTAAAGGGAAGGAGACTGTTTCTTCCTTGTGGAGGTACATACCTCACCAGTTCTCAGTCCTGGTTGTGCACATGAATTATCCAGGGAAGCTTTTCTAGAATGGAGACACTTGGGCTCCATACCAAACCAGCTAAACCAAAACCTTTGGGTTGAGCACAAGGCATTGGTATGTTTTTTAGAAAGCTCTCCTGCAGATTCTCATGTGCAACTGAGGTTGGAGACCACTGGGATAAATGATGCACTTCAAAAGACCTGTAGAGAACTTAGAGAATGCTCATTTGGGCAGAGCAAGGAAAGAGATCAATGATTATGATTTTAGACATGGGGGAGCTCATGATAACAAGGATTTGAATTATTCTCCAGGAGGCAGAAGAGCAAAGTTTAACAAAAGCTGGTTAATCCATAAAAAGAAATTAAATCACTTCTCCCACTGCAGTGTTACAAAGAGGATGCATTGTGCTTGAAAGCCACAGAAAAGATTTATTCAGTCCTGACCACCAGGCACAGTGCTGTGGGTTTTATATCAATCCCCACAACAATCCTAGAAGATGGGTACTGTTATTGTCATGCCCATTTTGCAGAGGAGGAAACTGAGGCTCAGAAAGACCAAGTAACTAACCCAAGATTACACAGGGACGGAGTGGCAGAGCCCAGAGTCAAGCCCAGTGAGTCCGAATCTCAGAAGTGAATTGAGGAGCCTCATGCAGTCACTTGTCCTTAGCACCCCACACATTTGTGCATAAAATGAATTGATAGTATGATTACTGCAGTATTACTAGCACCATAAAAATTGCTGCCTGCATTAAACCCCGCCCTACTATTTCCACTACCTTTGCACAGGAGTGACCATACTCACTCCGTGTCCTCAAAGCTCCCTCTACAACCCTCTTAAACCATTACTGTTGCTTTTTCATTTACACAGTTCTCCAGGCCCAAAGGCCTCTGAGCATTTACCAGAGCCTCCACAGCATATCATAAAACGAAACCAAATGCTCTTTCTCCCACCTCCCTCCCCCTTTCCCTGAGTATCCGTCAAAGCCAGTAGAGAAATAAAAACCAGAATCTCCAAACAATACACTTCCCCACAGATAATAAATAAAATTTCCAAAGAGGGGGAAAAAAAGAGCCAGGAGCCCCACAAAGGCTGGGAGGCTTGGATGCATGGATGCACTTTATGCATTGGGCCAAACAGCTACCAGCAGACCCAGGGTAAGGAACCAATTGAGATAAAAAATGGATGTCCACATTACATATGCTGTGTGCACGTAAGAGTGGGGACGTTGGCAGGGAATGCTGTCCTCATCAGTCTCCTTTGCTCTTTTGCTCTGTTGCACACAAATAAATACACATGTTGCCTGGAGTGGAGTAGACGCTCAATAAATTCTTACACAATGCATCAAAGTATCAATATTCATTTGGGAATTTTCCAAGTACTCATGTTTACGGGCAATCATTTCTCTCCCCTCACAACTATTGAAATGAGCAGGAATTTTTGTAAACCTTTTGTGTTGACTTCATGCATACAGTTAATCTTTCCTATGGGTTGTACACAGAGAAAGGCCTAGAAGGTGATGACACAAAGGGGCAACCGTGCACCCTTCTGGAGAATAGAAAGAAAAGAAGGAGAGCATGGAGTTTTAATTTATATTTTCTCAATTTTTATACTAACACTTTTCTAATGGGCAGGTATTGACTTTTTTCATTTAAAGAATTTTAGTGCGTCTGCAAACTCTGCACACTGAGCTCTTTGATGGAGGCTCACATAGGTATCCAAAGGTACAGTTTTACTTCTGGTCTTGGGCAAGAGGGTCTTTCCCTGAATGCCAGTACTCAGGGGGTACCACTCTGTCTCTCCTCGAGCCACATCTTTCCTATGGGTTGAGGAGACCCCTGGGCCAGTGGGACGACCCACCCAAAGCCAGTTGCCTCTTCTGGACCACATAGTCAGCACCTCTTGAATGTATACACTGTGCCACCTGTATGTAACATGTGTGTGAGAAACATATCTCAAGTGTGCTATAAGTTCCTGGAAATAAAAATCTTCCTGAAACATTATCAATGTCCCCTCTCATGGACTTCCTTCTTTGGTTGGGGGATAAGGCTAGATTTTGTTTTCTGGTGAAGAGGGCATTACAATTGGTCATGTTCTGAACTGGTTTCTTTGTTTCGGGTGACATAGCTCCAGGACTTGGCTCAGAGATGTTTGTGTGTGTGTGTGCAGGGGCAGCAAGCTGGTGAGAAGCTTTTTCCACCATATGCATGCTTCTTGGAGTGGGTTTGTGTGGTCACTGGGAAAGGTGGGAGTTGGGATCCCAGGAAATATGACCATTCCATGACCTAAGCCCTAAGACTCTAGCCTGTACTGCCAGATGCCTTCTTGATATCTCCATGTGGTCCACACTCACCTACCTCAAACTCAACATATTCCAAATGGAATTTATTTTCTTCCATCCACACCTGGATTTGTCCTGGGCTCCTCATCTCAGCAGATGGCTACTCCATTCACCAAATCTTCCAGATGAGAAGCTGCACATTATTCACATTTCTTCCTTCTCCATCACACCAATAACAACAACAGAAACAAGAAACTGTCATTAGCTGAGCACCTGTTTTGTTCCTGGAACAATGCTAAATGCTTTACTTACAGAGTATCATTTACTCTTTCCATACAACTGTGAGGTTCGTGTTATTATCATCCCCACTGTACACGTAAGGAAACTGGAGCTCAGAGGGGTGATGCAGCTTCCCAAGATATACTTGGACAAAACCCAGTTTCCAACCTAGTTGGTTGGACTTTTTCCTTGTATCCCTGCGACCCTCTGTCCCCAGAAAAATTCCTTCAAAGGCACCCAGTAGGTGTGCAGAAAATATGTGTTGGATCGAACTGAACTGACCTTCTAGAAGGCGTTCTGAACCGCACCTCCACCCCGTCTGGTTGGAAACTGTTGCTGACATGAGGTCCTCCTTGGAGAGGAAGGGGAGTAGACTAAGAGTGGGGAGAGAATGGATGGGGAGACTTCAAAGGGAAGGAAAATGATTACTGGGAAGTCTGTTTATAGAGTCAGTGAGTGATGGTGAGGGGGAAATGCTGAAAAGCAAAAGGCAGGAGGGGAGCTGCCCATCCACAAATCTATCACCAATCCTTTTCCATCTGGTGGCCAAATTATGGGCCCCACCTTGAAAGTTTCCTTGTCCCCTAAACTGGCAGCCCATACTTCAGACACACCCAACTCCAAACAGTGCATGATCATAGTGTGGCTTGTAGGTCACCTGGGTCTGCCTTCCAGAGGCCTAAAAGGGGCAGGGTTCAGGTATAATGAGAAACAATATCGATAGGCACTTTTGCAGCACTTTCCATGTGCCAGGCACTGCTCTGAGTTCTTATGGATGCTTTTAATTCTGATGACAACATTATGGGGAAGTTACTATAATTAGCCCCATTATAGGTGAAGAAACTGAGGCATAGAGAAATGAGTTTGCCTAAGGCCATACAGCAAAGAAGAGGTAGAGCTGATAGTTTAACCCAAAAATTTGGCTCCAGAAGTCACCCATTTAGCCCCTACACTACCAGGCAAAGGGGCTCTGGGTTATGAATTCAAATCCCGCCTCCCTAGCATTCCATAACTGTGTGACTTTGGCAAGCTGCTCCCTCTCTGAGCCTCAGGGGCTGCATCTGTGAAACAGAGACAATGGTCACAACTGCTTCATAGTGCTGCTGTGATGATTCTAAAATAATCCACACAAAGATAAGGGGAACTCAATGTTAGCTATTGTTACTATCTCCTCAAACATTGGGAGTCCCTTTTCCCATGTCCAATGTTGCAGGGAGGTTTTAAAAAGCTGGGCTGGGAAAATAATGCTCTCCTGCTTTCCTATTTTACAAGGTTTCATGAGAAGCAAAGGATATAATGTATGTATGTAGCATTTTTTAATTTGCATCTTGAAATATGTCAGACACATAAATGAATAGAGAATAATATAATAATACCCATGTATTCAATACCCAGCTTAAGAATAAAAGCTTTCAGATGAAGTTAGAGTCTTCTAAGTAACTCACCCTAATCTCATTCCTTTCCATTCTTCTCCTAGGGAAACCACCATCGTGATTCTGAAGTTTATCACTTGTATGCATACCTTTACACTCTCATGATGAATGTATGAATTTATCTTTAACATATGACATTATGTAACATATGGTATTGTTTCACACATTTTAAAACTTCTTGTATTAATAGTATTGTACTATCTATATTCTTCTGCAAATTTTGCCAAACATTATGATTATGAGATTGATCTTTGTTGAATTGTGCATTGCTAGTTGGTTATTTTTAACACTACAGAGCATTTCACTGAATGTATGCACCTCAATTAACTCATTCATTCTCCTGTTGATGACCATGTTGGTAGTTTCCAGGTTTTTAGTATCACGAACGATGTTGCAATGAATATTCTTGTGCATGGCTTGTACATTCTTGTGCACGTATGTAAGAGATTCTCTAGGGACCATAGCACGTGTGCATTGCTGGGTTGAAACGCTTGCACATCTTAGAACTAACTGGCTATTTTTCATTTGCTCTCCAAAGCAGTGGTATCATTTTAACTTGCCATAAACAGTGGCTGGGTGCTTCACATCCTTGCCAACCCTTTTTGTCAAATGGCAGCAATTTTTACAAATGGAAGGCATTATTATCAGAAATACCATGAGATGTGTTTAGTGGTTAAGAAATTCTGTGTGTTGGCAACTGAGCCAGAGAAGTGATATGAAGTCTTTCCTTAAAACAAGTCTACAAAAAGCCCTCATCTTTTCTTCTCTTCCAGGAAGCCTTCTATGACCCCACAGTCTGAACCAGGACCCCTTTTCTGTACCTCTGCAGGGTGCAATTCCCTCACCAATATGGTATACTCATGACAAAACTGAAATTGCCTGTTCATTTTTTCTCCTGACTCAACTGAACATTATGAAATTGGGAACTACCATTCACATTTTAGCTCTACAGTCAACCCAGAACCTGGCACACAGTAGGCATCACTGAATGTTTATTGAGTGACTCACTGAATCATCAATGTTCATCATTGCAATCCAGCACCTGATGCGTGGTCAGGATCCCTACACTTTGCTGAATGAATGTATGAAGAATGAATGCGCAGAACACTCAAGTTAAAATGGAAGTAAAAGGAGTTTGGATGCCAAGGGAGAACCTTCTATTCATTCATGTATTCACTTCAAAAAATGGATATTTGTTGAGTACCTATTATACCATAGTAGGTATTGAGTACCCATTATGTGCTAGGTCCATGGTCTCCATCTCCAAGCACCCCATGGTGTGTTAATTTGCAGTGTGACCGACCAACTCTGTGTGTCATAGATGAGCACAGAAAAGGGAAACCCAACCACACTGGGAATGGGAGGCAGCGAAGTCCTCTCAGGGGAACTGGTTCCCCGCAAGGTCTCCTCCTTTTTCCTCTCCCTACCACCTTCCTGCCATCTCCTGAGGACCTTCCCTCCACTGCGCCATTCCTCAAACTGCTTAAGAGGTCAAATTTAGTTGCTGGATTCATGTCTCCTTTACCTTCAGTTTCCCCCAAATCCAAAGCCAAAAGGTCAACATTGTTGAGGTGTGAGCTGAAGTGCTTTTGAATTTGGTCCAGAGAGGTTCATGAGGAGGTTCATTTCATTCTTTGGCTATCACCAAGGAAAGAAAAGACGGGGCGTGTGTGTGTGTGTGGGGGGGTAATTTGCTGATATTGAGGGCAGGGATTGCAAGCAAAGGGGAAGGGAACATCCTGAAAGAGACAAAAGCAGGCTCCATGATATCCTGGTTCTTGGATCCAGGGCCCAGCATCTTAGAAACTCACACCTAGGGATCTGCCAAGCAGGCCTGCAAACACACCTCCCAGCTCAGGCACAACCATAAACCACTCAGCCAGCACTCGCTAGCTTTACCGTGATGGGCCCTGATGTATTTACCTAGAGAGAAGAAGTGAAAGGTAGCTGGAGGCATGAAGCCATAAATACATCCCGTTGTTCAGGTGACGTCATCCCAAACTCTGTGCACAGTGCTCCATGGTTTATGAAATCACAACACCAGGCAACGTCTCCTGGGTGGATGGGGTGGGCAGCTCCAAATTTATTTGACCTAATTCGTTTGGGATTTTTTTTCCCCCTTTCACTTTTGAAGGGAGAGGGTTGGTTTGGCTTCTCCAATTCACTTGAAGAGAGTTCACCTGCTTTCTGAACTAACTTTCTCTTGGGGTGTCTGGAATAAGAAAAATGCAACCTTGAAAATAACAGGGAAGAAAACCTGCGTGGAGAATAAAGTGACTGCTCTATGTTTTTGGAGACATGAATCCATGCTAGCGTATGTCAAGCTCAAATAGTAGCCCCTCTCTCCATGCTGGAGTTTTCTTTGGATCTTAAATATCTAAGGTAAAGATTTCTATTTGCTCTGTTTACTGCTATATCCACAGTGCCTGACATATAGTATGCACTCAATAAATATTTATTGAAGGAATGAGCCATTGCTAGAGTAGAGGCCGAAAGGTTTTGATGAACTTTACTGTTAACTGAAAATATCAACAAACTCTGAGAATCTTTGATTTGATTATACCTAAATATCAATTCTTAAACACTTCCAAATCAATAAGCTGGAAATAATGCAAGTGTTTAGCAATAGGACACTGGTCGATTAGATTATGTTGCCATGTTTGATTACTAAGAGCAAATGTGTATAGTCTCTTTGTAAGTGGTTGGGTTATAAAACTATACACTGTATGATCTCAATTTTGTTAGTAATAATATGCATACAGAAGGCTGTACACTAATAAGCTCACAGAAGCTACCTCTAGGTTGTGGAATTAGGTTATTTAAATTATATTTCACTGTTTTATTTTATTCTCCAGGTTACTGCAACAAACATAACTCAATTGGACAATAAATATAATGAAGAAACTTTAGGGTGAGGGGCTATAATATTTTGAGAGAAGAGCACATATACATACCTGTTCTGCATAGAAGGGACCCCAATAAATTAGGGTGGCTTATTTTAAAGGTACAGTCCTCCTCCCCACAACTCACTCAATCATCCTCATAAAAAGTGGATGTTGGTTACCTACCCACATGTATTTCTGTCTGCTACACTGAACTGCCACTTTTTGTACCTGAATTCCCTTACATATGGATCATGACTTTTTGTACATTTAAGTTTTTCCAAGTCAGTCATTCAGTGGGTTTCATGTTGTGTTAGTCAGCTATTGCTACAAGAATGCTGCATAACAAATCCTCCCAAAATTCAGTGGCTTAAAAACAATAAACATTTATTTCTTGTTGAAGAATTTATGAGTTGACTACAGTTCAGGTGATCTTGTAGCTTCAGCTGGGAGGGCTTCGTTTTATGGTTGGAATCAGGTTTCTGTTCTCTTTGAAGCTCTGTTTCCCACCTATCTGTTGAGTGACAGCAACCCTAGTCTCCCCACCAGAGGCTTGGAATTGAGCTCACAGGGGCCATACCTACACAGAGGTGGGCTTCCCCTGGATGCCTCTCTCCTTCACTCTCTCCCCTGACAAGAGTCCCTGTAATAGTCCCATCGTAGCTGCTGGATGTGTGTGATTTCTGAGATTAGCTGGCTGGAGATTCCTTACAGGATCCTCTAACTTCTCTCTGTGCCCTTTCTTCCCCAGCTCTTCCTACACTTAACCATTAACACACTCTTTATCTGAGACCTCACAGTAGTTTTGCTTCACAAATTGAACCCCAACTGGTGCAGACCATCTCAAGTAAGAGTCAATTCAGGCAGCAGATAGCAGGGCGTATCTGTTCTCTTGTAAACTGTGTGCCTCAGTTTCCTCATGTGTACAATGGGGTTCTGCAACTAATGGTATGGTTGTGAGAATGAAATGAGTTAATCAATGTTAACTAGAAGATGCAAATGGCTAGCACAGTTTACCACTGGCTTTTCTTTTCTTTTATTTTATGGCTTTTATTTTATTTTATTTCCTGTTTCTCAAATACTTTTCAGAGTAGGTAAAAGAGATTCTTCCCTCTGTATATGCCTTATTTCAAGCTGCCCAGCTCCTGAAGATCATTCCGGCTAGTATTTAACTTGTGAGTCAAAAAAAAAAAAGAATGCTCAATTGTGAGAACAAAAGATATAATAATTAGACATGTATGTTTAGTGGTTACAAAATAATTTTTGCTCTCACATTTGATTTCTTGACTCATCCCAGGAGAACAGCTGGTCAGGGAGTGCTACCTCCACTTTACAGATGAGGAAACTGATGTGACATGCTCCAGTGTGCAGGACTGGCTAGCGTCAGCAAGTAACCACAGGCATCCTGGATCCACATCCAGCAGTGTTTACATATCATTACGATGACTATAATAGCTGCAAATTTTCAGTAAATACTGTGTGCTAGTACCTTAATTCCTCCTGACTGCCCTGAAAGTTAGAGGTTATTATCACCCATTTTTTAAAATTAGCAAACTGAGGCATCAAGGATTTTAAGTAACTTGCCCAGTGTCATATACCTTGCCTCTTCAGAAATTCTGTGGCTGCAGTAGTACAAAGCTAGACCATGAAACCATGTGAAATTGAGTATTGCAGGGAGAGAGGGATAATGTGAGCACCATGCCAGGCAAGTCTGAAACCGCCGATTATAAGACATAGAAAGGCTCTGTCTCTGCATATCTCTCCTAAGTATGGAAGATTAAATTTTGGGTCCCAATGATTCACTTCTCTAGGTTGTATTACACATCCATGCCCTTGCCGTGGTTGGCAAGTAGATTTTCCTATAACTTGGCTCTGGGCTTGGCCCGGTGATTTGTGTTGGCCGATGGGATGGTAGCAGATGTGATGCGAGCAGAGGCTTGGTGTGTGCTAATGTGGTTGGCCTTGATCTCTTGCACTCTGGTTATTTGTCACGAGGAGAATATGCCCAAGGTAGCCACTGCCCTTTCAGCCTGGCTCCAATACGAGATGCACAGAACAGATCCCTTGTCCTGGATGGTTACTGGATCCAGGAAAGACAGACCTGGACTCAACCTGGAGCCTGAAGTTTTGCCTAGCCCAACTGGGTTGCAGCTGGCCTATAAACATGTGAGCATGAGAATGAATGATTGTTGTTTTAAGCCATTGAGTTTTGGGGGTTTTTTATGCAGCATTGTTGTGACAAGAGCTGACGAAAATGCTAAAACACCCTGTTTGTGTGGAGAAAAAAAAGTTGCTGAAGAGTGTGCATAGTAAGTTCTTATTTAAATATATATGTATATGGTTACATGTGTCTGTGTCCATGTGTGCTCATGTACAGAAGCCTATAGATCAAATGTTAATGGTGGTTTTCTAAACGGATGGGATTTCTAGGAACTTTCACTGTATAAATCATACACTGTCACAATATTTGATTTTTTAAACTAAAAAATGTATAATGCTTTTGTAATCATGTGATAATGATTGTTTTTCTTTATGAGACTTAATATTTTGGTCACTAATGGATCTGTCAACAGGAAGTGACTGCCCTAAATAACAATGCACATATTTCCTTAGGAGGATTTCCTCTTCAACCAACCAGATTCCACTGGCCATGTAATATGAATAAATTTCCTGAAAGCACCAAGATCAGGGATGGAAAAAACCAAATGAGATGATTTCTCCAGAACAGTGGATCTCAACTGCGAGTGATTTTGTCTTCCTGGGATCATTGAGCAATATCTGGAGACATTTAATTGTTATTGTTGGGGTGGTAGATGCTACTAGTATCTAGTAAGTAGAAACCAAGAATGCTGCTAAGTGTCCTACAATGCATAGGACACTGCCCTCCCACCCCCAGCAACAAAGAATCTTCCAGCCCCAAATGTCAATAGTGCTGAGGCTGAGTAATCCTGCTCTAGAAGCTGTCTGTGAAACATTTTCTGGTCCCAAATCTGTGATAGGCTGGAAAGGCACAGGTGGACACACTTCACAGGAACCCAGCTTGGTGCACTCAAGGTTAGCCCAGAACTCGTCCATTATGAATAACTTGCAGAGTCTGGACACCCTGAACTTTGGACAGAAGAGTGAACAAAGTATAGGTTGAAGGAGGTAGGGCAGATCCTAGGCTGTTAGACAGTAGGGTCCTTGGCTCCAGACAGCACTGGTATCTGAGACAGAGCACATGGTGGGTTCACGAACATAGGAGTAACTGCACTATCCCAACAAGATTGCTCCTAGAATAAAATTAGACCTGCAAAAATTAGTTTTTTCCAGAACTAAAAAACTAATTTTCTTTCTGTATCTATGGAAAAAACTAATTTTCTTTCGCCTTTTCTGAACATTACTTATAAATGGAACCACATAATACGAAGACTTTTGCTATTGGATTCTTTCACTCAGCATAAGATTTCAGAGATTCGTCCATATCATAGTAAGTACTAGTACTCTGTTCTTTTTTATTGCTAAGTAGTATTCCACTGTATGGACATATCACATTTTATGTTTCCATTCACCAGCTGATGGACATTTAGATTGTTTTAACTTTGGGGCTATATTGTATTTTAAAAATATGTTTAAAAATATATTTATAATTATGCAATTATTGTTATAGTTGAAAAATATCAGTATTTTCCTCTGTGTGTGTGTGTGTGTGTGTGTGTGTGTGTATACAACCTAGGATATAAAAATTTATTCAAATATGTAAGTACAGCAAAACAGATTTTCTTTCTCTATGTATGTATGTATCTATCTCGCTGATGTCCCCACATTCTTTGGAAAATCTCAACAGTTTAGAATTCTCTAATTTGGAAGTCATAACGTTATTTAGTAAAGAGGACTGAAAAGGCAGAATTAACTAGATGCATGTGTGCTTAATACCAGCTAGTATTTTTTAAAAGTTTATCTTATGCTTGAAAACTATTAAAGTACTTGACATGTATTACTTCATTTTATTCTCTTGATCACTTGAAGAGGAAGGTGTTATTATCCTTGTTTTATAGATGAGGAAACCGAGGAGCAAAAACCGAGGGCACATGGTTAGGAAATAGCAGGATTCGAAGACAGGGCATCTCGCTCCCAGCCTCCTTTGCATGCACTGATTTCTTAAAGTGAATATAAATTACTTTACTTACTACAACCTGTTTTGATATGTAAACACCCATGCCAGTATAAGCTAATCAGTGCATTTCCCTCCCTCCTAAAGCACTAGAGTTTGAACTTTTCAATCATGTGCCAAGTATTGAGCCTAAGACTGGGCTTTGGAGTTCTGCCACCTGGTAGCATTGTGCAACCTTAAACAGCCTCTCCAAGCCTCGGTCTTCTCAACTGTAAATTGGGGACAATAAACTTCATAGGGTTGCTATGGCACTAAATGAGATGAAGATCAGATGCCTCTCACATAAAAAGCACTGACAAGTGTGAACTGGTGTAACTTTTGTCATATTTGTGTCATGCTTTTACTTACTACATATGTTCATTTCAGCTGTTAATATTCATGCACAGCATGCATTGCCACTTTTGTGCAAATCCATCCACATTTATATTTATACACCCAGAGGCACTCACCCCAAATGGTGAAATAAATCTCAGGGCAGCAGGGGCGGCTCCAATATGAGCAATCTTTAAGCAGGGCGCAGGGAAAATCCTCGCTCGGGACACGAACACACAGACCCCCCGTTGCATGGGCAGCCTTCTCGGCACGCCCACCCACCCCCCTATCGTCCACCCTATCCCCTCTCCTCCAGCATTCCAAACTGCAGAGGCTGACCCTGTCTCTCTCGATGATTTAAGTTTTGGAGAAGGAATGGAGAAGGATTTGTTTTGACATTTAAAGGCAATCCAGGTAATGAATGGCAGGGCGGCATCCACCTCCCTGTCCATATATCTGCGCAACAGTATCTATTTTTGACGTAGCTGACACGCCATTTCCTTTGGCAGTGCAAGGGGGGCTCGTCTTTAAATTAAACTCGTCTCCAACCCCTCCGATCTGCAGCCCGATCGGGGTGCAGACACCGGCGAGGGAAGCAAGAGAGACAGGGCAGGGCTGTTGGCGGTCAGTGATGTATGGTGGAAAGAGCCCGAGAGCTGTGAGCTGGAAGCAACACCATCTCTGAAGCATTAACTAATGACAGAGGATGTCCCCAAGTCTCCTAATCACCTTTAATGTGCACATTTAGAAGCTAACATTAAAGAGGGTGAGATAAGCAGGTCAGACAAAGAAAGGAAACAAAATAAAATCATATGACTGTCTCTAGGTGGCTGGTTTTGGATGAGGAGATGATCTTAAGAATTAACTATGGCAAAGAGATTTTCAGGCTTCTATGAGTGTTGTTGTCTCAGTAATTAGCGGATGGCAGATGCCCACCCCCCAACCCTCAACCCACCACCCAGAGGTTCCAGAATTCCATTCCTAAAAGTTAAACTGGTAAAGAGGAGAGAAAGTGCTAGCATAGGAATTAGCAAAGCCCAGCTCTGCCACTTTACTAGCTGGGAGGCAAGTCTCTTTCCTTTCCCAAGGTGCAGCTTTCTTGTCTGTAAGAAAAGTCCCTCATGTCCTGTGAAAAGTTATCGTGAGGCTCTAAATGCAGAGAAAGAGATAGAGAGACAGAAAGACAGAGAGGGATAGGAAGAAAGAGGAGGAGGGGGAGGGAAAACATATATGTGCAAGCGATTTATAAACTGTTGCATGGTACTTTCCAAATGGTGCAATTATTAGATAACTATGAGGAGACATTTGGGGTCTACAAGCAAAAAAACAATAGCAATAAAAGAAGGAATTAAATGGGCCTGCCTTCTAAGCCACATGAACATTTCTCTCCATGCTCTGCTATTATTCTTCTCTCCAACCCTTTTCCCCTGAGGTCCTGAATCTTTGATCTTTTACTTAAAAAACATTAAAAAGACAGACAGGGGGTCTTAGAGTCTGTGGGATTCCCTTCTGATTTAAACCTTAAATAAGACAAAGACCTCCTGGAGAATACCATTGCCAAGTTGACTTCTCTGATATTTGGGTGAATTTTCTTTCTGTCGAGGCAAAGAAAAGTGGGGTGGTATAGGTGACAGAAGACCCCAGTTTCATGCACATGCTCAGCCTCTCTCACCCATTAGCCAAGAATCCTTACATGTGGAACTCGGGTGGAAAATAATTGCAGTTTCTCACTGGGTGAAAGTCACCTTGGGCCCTGGCACTGGTTTCCGTGGGATGATGGAAGATGTGTCCCAAGAACAAGAGAGAGGAACAATGAGGGACTTCTTTTCAGAGAGCCACTGTCTACTAGAGGCTGTCTCTCCAGTGGCAGGTGCACACCTAGTGCAGGTCACAGCTGGTTCCTGTGCCCCATCTCCTCCTCGGACCATAGGATCCCACGGCCCTCTATTCATTGGTCACTGGATAGAAACAGACTAAGGCACTGAGTGAGCCATTCCTTCTTGGTGGGCTCTTCCTCCCTTTTACATGATGTCTATTAATATTCATGAAATTAGATATCCACAGAACTTATTTTGAGAAAACATTATTTTAGTGTCAAGCTTACTCCCTGAACACTTTTCTGTCCATCTTATAACCGGTAATGATGCTGAAGGTATTCCTTACAGATGACATCAAACTGGAAAGAATACCTCAAATCTGGATGATTTTTTAAAAAATCTCTAATCGAAATATTGCTAGGAAAACTGTTAAGTGATGAACTTAAACCCACTTTAAGTTTTAAATCCAGTGCCAAAACATAAGATGGGGAAGTGGCTTTATTACACCTGCTGAGACTATGACATAAGTGATGTCGGAATAAGTCGGGAAGATACATCCAGAGGCGCATCAGCCGATGAATGGATAAACAGAACGTGGTATATCCATACAGTGGAATATTACTCAGCCACAAGGAGGATTGGAGCTCTGATCCATACCACACTTGGATGAACCTTAAAAACGTTATGCAGAGGGACAGAAGCAAGTCACAAAAGACCACACTTTATATGATTCATTTATTTAAAATCTCTAGAACAGGAAAATCTATACAGACAGAAGGCAGTTTTATGGTTGACTAGGGTTGGTATGGATGGGAGTAGGGAAATAATAGCTAAAGGGTACAGTGTTTGTTTAAAAGTTGACTGTGGTGATAGTTGTATGTATTTGTGAATATACTAAAAACCATTGAAGTGTGCACTTCAAATGAGTGAATGGTGTGATATGTGATTTATGTCTCAATAAAGCTGTTACAGAAATGACTCAGACGTGTGCTGGGTTGCATTCACAGAACAGCATCTTGGCTGAGGCTCTGCTTGATAGGAAAAGGGCTCAGGTCGGGGCTCAACTGTTTGTGAGGGACAGGAATTGCCAAGGGGAGGGGGATCCTGGAAATCAAGACAAACAGATGAAGCAGTTTGTGGCTGTTAATAGTTGAGAAAGAAGAGGGATGCCCGGAAATACTTAATTAGTTGTGTTGTTTGAGAAAGAATAACCTCATTCTGTATAATTGATAAA
The DNA here is from genome assembly GCF_027409185.1 of Cynocephalus volans. Classification (NCBI taxonomy): domain Eukaryota; kingdom Metazoa; phylum Chordata; class Mammalia; order Dermoptera; family Cynocephalidae; genus Cynocephalus; species Cynocephalus volans. The sequence continues at coordinate 191,621,369 of NC_084461.1, forward strand.
GTTCACATGGGAAGTCAATTTGGGCTCAACATGTGGTAGAGATTGAAAAAGACAGATACAGAGGTAGAGATATGGCTGCCTGTGAGAGCAAGAGCTCGCTGTCAAGGCAAGATTCAAGAACAAAGTGGGAACCGTCTATCTGGGCTATGGAGAAGCAATTCCTTCCTATATTAAGGATAGAGTCTGCAATAGAAGCCTGCCAAGAATGTGTCCAATTCTTAAGCACCTATGCTTCCAAGAAGACTAGATCCCAAGTTCACTAGGCTCCTGCTAAAGCAATGATGCTTTGGAACAGAATTCAGGATGAGGTTGTTCAAGAAGCTTGAATTATAAAAACCGCCCAAAGGCCACTTTATAAGGCTTCTTGAGCTATCATCCCTCAGAACAGTGTTTCTGTGATGTTCCACAAGGCCACCCTCAAGAGATAATACCACATATTGGATATGAGCATGACTTTGGAAACAGAGAAACCTGGGTTCAAGTCCTGGCTCTGTCACTTAACTGCTGTGGGATATTGGGACAAGTTACTTAGACTCTCAGTTTTCTTTTCTACAATATTGGAGAAATTATACATACAACACAGGGTAATTAAAGCATTAAAATGAGGACGTTTAATGACACCCTAAATTCTTTTTTTTTTTCCTGCTTGTACAAATAAAATTAACATGTGGTAAAACCTTCACACAAAACATATCTGTTAAAAGCCAGAAGCAAACATGTCCTGAAATCCCACCTCACAGAAATACCTGTCATTTCTCCTTGATACTTTCATATATGCTTTGATAGGTGTTTATTATTTTCAGCAGGAAAAAGTGCAATAAACTTGACATATTAAACATTAAAATGTGATCTCATCCTTATAACATTCTGTGTGTTCTCTCGTAAGTCAACTTTTACCTCCAACATCCTTTACTAAAATATCGCAGGTTGTAGTACTAAGAGTTAGGTGTAGGAAACCTCAGATTTTGGGATCTAGTCTCCAGCATCACCTCCATCACCACTGTCATCTTAACCACTATTGTCATCCCCACCCTCGCCACCACCATCACCAACTCCACCATCACTACCATTAATCATGAAGTGCCCCTGGGAAAGCCATTTGATGTCTCTGGTTTCCATGCATGCATCTCAGACCTGTCTGTCCATCTTTAATTCAGTATTAAACATTGGCGTGACCCTCCAAAGAATTTTAATAGTCCTTTCCGACATCGTTGTTACCAGCATCCCAGTAGACATATTGGCATTCAGTTCTAAGTTTCAGTAAGATGCACTAAATTTTAAATTTATACTAAAATTCTCTGTAGCCCATACCTTGGCAACTTCTCTGTTCTGAAATAAGTTTATACTATCAGATACTGGGTCCCTAAGACCAGTTATCTTGGAAAACTTGACCACACAAATGCATCCAAGAAAGAGGAGGAGAGAAGCCAGCCACACAAAGATGACTTCCTCCGTCTGGTGGCTGGGCAGCCCAGTCGCGTGAGCAAAGTTCACTCAAAGAAGCTGAGCAGGCTTTTGTTTTTCTGGCCTCCATTCTTGACCTGTTGCCTCACAGTAGAGTGCATTTCTGAGAGACACGATCGAGACATTCCATTGAGTTATACTACATCTAAATATCAGACGATGACTTTGAACCCCTCCGACAAACCACAAACTTAGGAACCAACATTGACACAACACTCAGCAGATTCAAAACACTGAACGGGGGAAGGAGGGGAGGGTGTGGGCAAAGCTCTTTGATTAAATGTGTTTCTTTTTCTTTGTGCATTAATGGGGTCTAAGGTAGTGCCTGGCAACTTGGAAGTTCACATGCTTATTTTCTAAAGAAACTCTGTGTCACGTTCTCTCTCAGAAGTTTCCAGCCAAGAGCAATATTGGAGATTTGTTATTGGTTTAAATAACCAAGCATTTCAATGGATAAACATTCAAGCATGAAAATGAAGGCATAGGGGAGAAACTTCTCTTAAGAAAGAAAGGGGTGTGAAGAAAATCAAAGTATTAGCAGTCAAAACATCTAGCTCTCTAAAGAATTGGGCTTATCTTTTCATAGATTTTCTTCTGCAAGAAAAACTGCCTAACCTCCTTGCCACAATTTTAATCCCTCCAAACTGGTTTTAGTTTTTTCCAAGATGTTGGGTCCAAACGAAAACCAGTCATTTATCTTTGCCAAAGTATTTTCTTCTTCCACAGTGGAAAGTTATGAAGATGGGTGCTTTCTAATCGGAATGTGCCCCTTCCAAAGTTATCAGGCTCCTGTAGTTTGCCGATAACCACCGAGACTCAATCTCAGAGGTGCAGAAACTCCTTGAGGATAAATGAGGAGGCCATTAAAAAGAAGACATATGGCTTTGCAGCCAAGGAAAAGAACAAGAAAAGATTTTCTAGATGTGCTATTTTGTTTGCTAAGAAAAAGGGCTCTTAAAAGGTTGCGCACCTCAGTTTTCCAAATTGTGTCTCTAACTCCTTTGTTTGTATCTCCTCTGTAGGCCTGATGTTGGGGAAAACATTAGAGTGCCAGGCACCTTTTCAATTAAAAATAAAAGCTAGAGGGCAATTTAAAGTCAATGACTGATTTCTTCCTCTCCCCTCTGCTCACTGAGGAGACAAATTCTCTTTGAAGCCACAGTCGGAATCTGAAGCCTGGTCAATAAGAAAACCTGGACTGTTCAGAGAGAGCCTACTTTGGTCTGAGAAGTGGGATAAAAGTGTGAGGGCATCTCTGTCCTCCTAGGAGAAGCCAGGTGTGCATTTGTTGAGAGACATAGGACCAGGGTTTTAGGCATGGTGATTAGCAAGCCCAGCATCTGGGGACTTAGAAAGCACTGGGTTCCTCTAATTCATTATCTCATTCACCACCCATCTCTTAGCTCATATTAGCCTGGGAATTGGGAGTTGGTTTTAGGGAGGCCAAAAACCCGCTGGGGCTGCCATTTCATGTTAATTACTGATAATTACAGAATACTCCAGTTACCGGCTCTATGATATTTGGCTACATGTCAGGTTATCAATGTTAATAAATTGCCTTCACCACGAGGGGAATAAAACCAAGAGGACCTCCTTGGAAGCCAAGTGGAGCAAAGGCAGGACATTAATGAGTATCTCACTCAGTGACAAATCTGATTCATCAGCAGTGGAAAAAGTAAGCAACAACTTTCTAAAAAAGCCACTGGTTATTTTGAGCAAAGTCTATCTTTTTCTCCTTTATGCCTAAAGCTTTTCTCTCATGGTTAAAGCTACAAGTCCCCCCCCGCCCCCCCGCCCCCGAATATTGAAGTTCTCATAGAAGAGCCATCCCAGCAAGGGTTCTGCCTTATTTATTAGAAGTTACTTCCCGGGATGGGGCAGCTCAGCGCCACTGTCCCTTTGTGTTTCCCTGCAATAGCATGCGAAGAAACAAACCACCAAGCCCAGTGCCCACGCGCTGGTAACTGGTGAAAATATGTATTGTTAGTGCCCTCTAGTGGCCAAACCTTGGTTGGACATTAAAAGAGATTTTTCACCACCAGCTGGGTGTTGAGTGCTTTTGAAAAGCAATTTTGCAATTTGGCTGTTGCCATGGAGCTCTAGTTGTAATGGCTTTCAACTTCTTGATACTGGCTCCTTCACTGTAAGCTGTTTCAAATTCTCCTGTGGAAGCAGGTGAGTTTGAAATGAAGCTGCAATTTTTGAATATAGCAAATTGTATTTTTTTAAAAAGGAAATTGCTAAGCCTCCAAAATAGACCACTCCTTGGCTGCATTCTCTCTTGTTTGCCTAGCCCCCAAAGCAACACCTTCCATATTTATAAATATTTTCTATTGCCTAAGTTTATTTGCAAAATCATTTTTCTTCTTCATGGTAATTGTATGCCTTGCAAAGGCTCTAAAATCAAGCATTCCCTTTGACCTGAAAATTCTACCTCTAGGGATTTTTTATAAGTAATCACTATGGTTATGAATAAGATTACAAGCTATTTCTTGAAGGATTCCCATAACACATATATATATATCTATACGTATACATACACGCACACACACCTACATACACAACCCCCCTAAAGGTCCAACAATACAGAATAAAAAAAAATTATGGTTCACCCAACTATGAAGTAGGAGGCAATAATTAAAAATGACAAGTTACAGTTGAGAAGACCGTTTGCTAACAGATGGGGACAATAAAGTCTAGACAGGGTGGGTACCTTCCCAGGGTCTCACACCAAACTGGGGTGGTGGTTACATGGGTGCTCACTTTGCAGTTAAGTCATTAAGCTATACATTTTCTGAATAAATAAATAAATATATATATATATATCCAAGCTTATAAAAGATTATTTTATAGGTTAAAAAGAGATTTTTTAAAGAAACCAGGTATCCTAAACTTTTTTTTTTTTTTTTTTTGGTGGCCTTTTTTCAGCACTATTTTACTCCTTGGAAGGAGGGAGGTGCACAAGAGAGAAATAATGAAATCATAGTCTCTGATAACTAGACTTAAAAATTGCATTTAGAACATCTCATAGATGAGACTAGACTTGTTTGCAGATAGTTTTGTCACTGGTGAGTTGGAAGAGAATGTTAAACCCCAATCAAGGGAAGTTCACAACTTCTTAGTATGTCTGGAAAGCAATACAGTTAAAATTCTTGACTCCTGGTCAGGCACAGAAAGAGAAATACCACATGCTCTCACTTATTGGTGGGAGCTAAAAATTAATATATAAATTCACACACACACACACACACACACACACACACACACACACACACACACACACACACACAAAACAAACCGGGGGGGGGAGAGATGATATAACAACTACAGTTCCTTGAAGTTGATATGACAAGCAAACAGAAAGGACATTGTTGGGGGGGAGGGAGGAGAGGGATGAGGGAGGGAGGTTTTGGTAAGGGGCAACAATAATCAACCACAATGTATATCGACAAAATAAAATTAAAAAAAAAAAATTCTTGACTCCTGGCAGATAGGAGATTAATCTGACTAATGTGTATTTCCTTATTGCCATAACAACTGTGAATTGCCATATCTTTTGCTGTTATTTTAAAAAGACCCATAGAATATTTAGAGAAAAACAATTTGTCTAAATGCACAAGTTTGTAACTTCTCTACTCTATATTTCCATGTCAGAAGCAAAAAGATTAGCCAATTCTGAGTTACATTTAATAAGCACTTATTTCTCTCTGTCATCTAGAGACAATAGTGAAAAGCAGCTTAGTTCCAGACCTCAAGGTGCTCTTACTATTGCTGGGAGGAAGTTTGACCTCCATGAAAGAAGAAATAGAGAGCAACATAAGGCAAGTGAATGCAGTGTTCAATATAAGCATTGTAATGCTGTATGGAATAAAATCAGGCATATAGGTGCATGGTTTAGAGCCAAGACATTTTGAGTCGGACTAATATGGATGTATGTCAGTCGGATAAGTGAGCTTAAATCTCTGCAGCTCAGTTTCCCCACCTGTAAAACAGGGATAATATTAGTACCTAATATTGCAAGTATTAAATAGGAAAATGCACATTGCTAGAATATCAAATTCTCAATGATATGAATGTAATACTAATTATCAGCAAATAACTTGGGCCTGGTAAACCAGAGAGCCCAGGTGCAGATTCCCAGTCTTTGCAGCAGGCTGGATGTGGAAGTTCTCCCTTCGGAAATTTCCCAACCTGACCACCAAGATGCCTGGGAGATCACTATTTGCACATCATTTGCCAGTTTCTCTCAGTAGATGGCACCCTTGAGACCTCTGCCCACAGGGATTTTCTTTCCTTTTCTTTCCTTTTTTCATCCTAGGGAAAAAGAATGAATTTCTGTGCCAAGTGCAAGTGCAGAGGGCAAGATCTCCAATTCGGCCAGCTCCTAATCTAAAGATCTTAGTTTCTAAGCATTGTCATAATGGACTGTATCTCTTCATAAATGCAACCTGGAGTAAATGAACAGGAGGCAGAAAGTTCTGCTCCACGTCAAAGGAGACTCGGGTCATTTGGAGATTTGTGGGCAACTGAGTCAGGAGCCACCTTCTCTACTTTCCTTGGCAGGGTCGTGCAATGTTGAAGAAGACACACGGGTCCTGGTGTCTGAAGACATGGCTTGGAATGCTGGTCCTGATTCTAGCTTGCTGTGTGACCTGAAGTTAGTCATTTGCTCACTGTGACCCCTCCATAAAAGGGAGATAACACCAGTAAAGCTCAAACTCTTTGATGGCAAAAATAAAAGCTAATTATTTATTAAGTGCTTATGCTATTCTAAACACTTTACCTGTATTATCAATTTGAATCCTTACACAACCCTTTGAGGTAGGCATTATTAGTGCTCTTTGTTCATAGGTGAGTAAACTGAGCCACAGTATAATTAAGTTACATGCCCAGAATCACACTGCTAAGTAAACCACAGAGTCTACCTCCACATGCCCCATTGCTATACCACTATACTGTATTGCCTCCTCGTGTATAATACTATTCACTTCTGGATCACCAGGCTGGGATGGGTGCCTGGTACATAGGGTCAAAGAAAAGAACAGGCACTAGACAAGGATGCCCACTCTCACCACTCCTATTCAATATAGTGTTGGAAGTACTAGCCAGAGCAATCAGAGAAGAGAAGGAAATAAAGGGCATCCAGATTGGAAAAGATGAAGTCAAACTGTCCCTGTTTGCAGATGACATGATCCTATATATCGAACAGCCTAAAACCTCTACAAAAAAACTGCTGGAATTGATAAATGATTTCAGCACAGTAGCAGGATACAAAATCAACACACAAAAATCAGTAGCATTTCTTTTCTCCAATAGTGAACATGCAGAACGAGAAATCAAGAAAGCCTGCCCATTTACAATAGCCACCAAAAAAATAAAATACTTAGGAATTGAGTTAACCAAGGAGGTGAAAAATCTCTATAATGAGAACTACAAACCACTGCTGAGAGAAATTAGAGAGGATACAAGAAGATGGAAAGATATTCCATGCTCTTGGATTGGAAGAATCAACATAGTGAAAATGTCCATACTACCCAAAGTGATATACAAATTCAATGCAATCCCCATCAAAATTCCAAAGACATTTTTCTCAGAAATGGAAAAAACTATTCAGACATTTATATGGAACAATAAAAGACCACGAATAGCCAAAGCAATGCTCAGCAAAAAAAATAAAGCTGGAGGCATAACACTACCTGACTTTAAGCTATACTACAAAGCTATAATAACCAAAACAGTATGGTACTGGCATAAAAACAGACACACTGACCAATGGAATAGAATAGAGAATCCAGAAATCAACCCACACACTTACTGCCATCTGATCTTTGACAAAGGCACCAAGCCTATTCACTGGGGAAGGGACTGCCTCTTCAGCAAGTGGTGCTGGGATAACTGGATATCGATATGCAGGAGAATGAAACTAGATCCATACCTCTCACCGTATACTAAAATCAACTCAAAATGGATTAAGGATTTAAATATACACCCTGAGACAATAAAACTTCTTAAAGAAAACATAGGAGAAACACTTCAGGAAATAGGACTGGGCACAGACTTCATGAATACGACCCCAAAAGCACGGGCAACCAAAGGAAAAATGAACAAATGGGATTATATCAAACTAAAAAGCTTCTGCACAGCAAAAGAAACAATTAAAAGAGTTAAAAGACAACCAACAGAGTGGGAGAAAATATTTGCAAAATATACATCTGACAAAGGATTAATATCCAGAATATATAAGGAACTCAAACAACTTTACAAGAAGAAAACAAGCAACCCAATTAAAAAATGGGCAAAAGAGCTAAGTAGGCATTTCTCTAAGGAAGATATACAAATGGCCAACAGACATATGAAGAAATGCTCAACATCACTCAGCATCCGGGAAATGCAAATCAAAACCACATTGAGATACCATCTAACCCCAGTTAGGATGGCTAAAATCCAAAAGACTATGAACGATAAATGCTGGCGAGGCTGCGGAGAAATAGGAACTCTCATACATTGTTGGTGGGACTGCAAAATGGTGCAGCCTCTATGGAAAATGGTATGGAGGTTCCTTAAACAATTGCAAATAGATCTACCATACGACCCAGCCATCCCACTGTTGGGAATATACCCAGAGGAATGGAAATCATCAAGTCGAAGGTATACCTGTTCCCCAATGTTCATCGCAGCACTCTTTACAATAGCCAAGAGTTGGAACCAGCCCAAATGCCCATCATCAGATGAGTGGATACGGAAAATGTGGTACATCTACACAATGGAATACTACTCAGCTATAAAAACGAATGAAATACTGCCATTTGCAACAACATGGATGGACCTTGAGAGAATTATATTAAGTGAAACAAGTCAGGCACAGAAAGAGAAATACCACATGTTCTCACTTATTGGAGGGAGCTAAAAATTAATATATAAATTCACACACACACACACACACACACACACACAAACCGGGGGGGGGGTGGAAGAAGATATAACAACCACAATTATTTGAAGTTGATACAACAAGCAAACAGAAAGGACATTGTTGGGGGGGAGGGGGGGAGGGAGAAGGGAGGGAGGTTTTGGTGATGGGGAGCAATAATCAGCTACAATGTATATCGACAAAATAAAATTTAAAAAAAAAAAAAAAACTTGAATGTGCATCACTTGAGACTGAGAAAATTAGGTTTTCATCTAGATAGCAGGATCTTAACAAATATCGGGGCTGGTTGAATCTTTAGTAATCACTTAGCTTATCTAGGTCCCTGACTTTCAAATAGGGTAATTGATACCTTGTGGGGGTTTTTAAAAATGGCCATCAAATTTTTGACACTTCTCCCTTCAGGAAATGGAATCTATGTCCCCTTGCATCTGGGCTGACTTTAGTGACTCTCTTAAACTCAGTGGAATGTGGTGGAAGTAATGTCATGTGTTTTGAGGGGCTGGGGCATAAAAGGCAAATCAGCTTCCAACTTATTGCTCTAACATTCACGCTCAGATCCTAAGCCACCATCTAAGAAGCTCATGTCTAGGTCACTGGTAGATGCCCTGGTTGATAGCCCAGGTGAGCAGCTGACAGCCGGCATGACCTACCAACCATGTGAATAAGCCGTTTTGGATACCCAGCCCAATCACATCATCAAATGCCTGCAGCCTCAGTCAACATCCGACTGCATGCATGAGAAACCCCAAGCAAGATCTGCCCAACTGAGCCCTTCCAGAATTCCTGACCCACAAAACTTGAGCAAAATGAAATGGTTGTTTTACGCCATTTAGTGTTGGGCTAATTTGTTACTCACCGGTAGTAACTAGAACACACCTGGAGAGGGAAAGTGATTGGCCTAAGACATCTGTGGGCTGTGGCACTACCAGGGCTAAACCACCTTTCAGGAATGACCCTTAGCCAGAGATCTGCTGGCTCTGATGAGAAATTGAGCCTGGTTCTCAAGCTCCATGGAGATGCTTCCTCAGTGGATATTCTAACCAGGATAGGAGGTGTCAAGCTCTTTAATAGACCTCTGCGCATGACACCAGACAACACAGAAGAGATGTCACATTCCAGGGAAAAGAGACAAACCTCCCATGTGGAAGAATCCCAAATAATTTGTGTAGACACTCTGCAATCAAGGAGGTGAAGCATAACTCCCACCTCTTAAATGAGATCTGAGCACAGTGACTTCCTTTCAAATGCTACAGTCTGCAAAGGAGAAACAAAGAATGACTTTTCAGTGCAGCAACCTGAGAAACAGTACCTCAGTCAGGTGAGCAAGTTGTAGGGCAGAAAAGATGTCTTTTCTTCACCCATCACTGGGCTCATGGCTGAGGCACCTGTAACAAAAGACAGATTAACAAGAGAAAAGCATGCACAGTTATTTAATATAAGTTTTACATGGCATGGGAGCCTTCAGAAAGAAAAACCCAAAGAAATAGGAAAATGTGTATTTTTATGCTTAGGTTTGATGAAGAGTGGGAAGTTGTAGGGAAGTACGATTGGGGGATGAAAGGGTATGACTTAATGGTAATACACTGGGGGGACTTAGCAAGCCCTGTTTGTTCAGATTCTTGGCATCTCTGTGTCTTCAAGGGTAAGTATGCTTCTTTCCTCCAGGTCTCGGGAGGGTTCCTCTCAGATGAGGGTCCTATGACCTGCTTGCAAAGTGCCATATTTTAGGGTAGTGTGTCCTGAACCCCATCAAAGTAAATTACCATGCATGAAGTCACGCAGGCACCCTTGATATGATATGATGAAAATGGTACTTTACCTCTGCAGTCTTCTTCCCAAATCCCATAACCCAAGTCTAATCACAAGAAAAACACCAGAAAAACCCCACGAGGCACATTCTACAAAATACCTGACCACCATTTCTCCAAACTGTCCAGTTCATCAAACACAAGGAAAATCTGAGAAACTGTCCCAGCCAAGAGGAGCCTAAGGAGACACAGTGACTAAATGTAACGTGGCCTCCTGGATGGAGAACTGGAAAAGAAAAAGTACATGAGGGGAAACTTAAGGAAATCTAAATAAAGTAGGGGGCTTTATTTAATAATAATATATCAATATTGGTTCATGAGCTGTGACAAACGTACCATCGTTATATAAGATGTTAACAACAGGGAAAATAGGGTATGAGTCACATAGGAATTCTCTGTATTACCTTTGCAGCTTTTCTGTAAATCTATTCTAAAATAAAAAAGATGAAAGGTAAGTGCTGGCAAGGATGTGGAGAAAAGGGAACACTTTCTCGCTGTTGATGGGAATGTAAATTAGCACAGCCATGTGGAAAACGGTATGGAAGTTCCTCAAAAAACTAAGAAAAACAAAAAATAGCACTACCTTATGATCCAGCAATCCCATTTCTGGGTATATATTCTAAGGAAATGAAATCAGTATGTTAAAAAGATATCTGCACTGCTGTGTTCATTGCAACATTATTCACAATAGCCAAGATATGGAATCAATTTACGTGTCCGTCAATGGATAAGTGGATAAAGAAGATGTGATATATATACACTATCCAGTCTTTAAAAAGAAGGAAATCCTGTCATTTGCAATAACATGGATGAACCTGGAGGACATTATGTTAAGTGAAATAAGCCAGGCACAGAAAGACAAACACTTCATGATCTCACTTATATGTGGAATCTAAAAAAGTTGAACTCATTGAAGTAGAGAGTAGAACAGTGGTTATCAGAGGCTGGGGGTGGGGAGGCACATGTGAAACAGAGGGATGTTAGTTATAGGGTACAAAGTTTCAGTTAGACAGGAATAAGCTTTTGAGATCTATTGCACAACGTGGTAAATATAGTTACTATTGCTGTTTTATATATTTCAAAGTTGCTAAGAAATTAAAATTCAAATGTTCTCACCACAAAAAATAATAAGTATTGGAGGGATGCATATGTTAACTAACTTCATTAATCATTCCACAGTGTTTACATATATCAAAATATCACATCGTACTCCATAAATATATCAATTATTCTCAGTTTAAAAACAATAAAGAAAAAATAAGCCACATGCCAGGCCTGCTCCCAGCTGTGTGAGGGCGCCCGAGTTTATAGCTATCGCTTCCCCATCCTTCTCAAGCCCTCCACCGTAGGGCATGGCCCTTTTTCTGCTAGGGCAGGGAAAGGACGCAAGATTCAAAGTCGAACAGGTAGAGAACACTGACGCTTACTGGCTACAGGAGCTCGGGAAGTCTGGGTCTGTAAAATGCAGAAACTTTTACCCCACACTGAATTCATAGGATTGAAGGCACCAATGTTTTAAGTGCTTTTGAAGGTATAAAAGTACTTTGCTTTTAAAACATTCTTCATTCCCAAACAAGAACAACTGATGTAAAACATTTAAATATGTAATTTCCTAACATGTACACTTACCATATACATAATTTTATATAAATTCGTGGTGTGATTATTTACATGCTTTACATGTTTGTCCAGTCTTTTGCTTTCTTTTTCTTTTTTATCTGTCTCTTCCTCCTCTTCTCCTTCCTGCCTTTTCCCCTAGTGTGTGTATCTCTGTATTTTCTTCATACATTTATAGTCCCATACATTCATTGCATAACTACACAGATGTACATATACACATGCATATACATAACATCCGTGGGAGAAGATGTCACGATTTACTTTACAAAAAAAAATGGGATTATATTATGTGTGGGGTGTTTTTGCATCTTGATTTTCTCCCTTAAAACACCAGTTAATGTTGTAAGTTATCTAGTCATGCCCTAATTCACCATTTTAGCATCCTTGAACATGTGAATTCATATTTTAATGCTTTGAGGTTAGATTCCCAGAGTGGGATTGCTGGGTGGATATGTCTTCTTTTAGCAGTGCACATTGTGTTTTTTTTATTTAGCAGATGTTGCTACAGCCCCATAAGAGTCACTCAACCTCCTAATGTCATTGCATTTGTCATTGTAACAAGAAGAAAGCCCTGACCTGAGGGTCAGGTAGATGTCAACTCTGCCAATGATGAGCTGTTTTACATTGGACAAGTCAGTTTCCCTCTCTGGGCTTTGCTTTTGTGATCAGTAAAATAGGTGGTTGGTCCAAGACAGTGTTCACTTTAAATTAGTGATGGAGCTGATGTTTTAATAAATACATTTTTTCGCAGACACCCAATATATGAAACAGACATAGAGGATACTCTGGTAAAACAGAGAGGGGATGCAGAGCCCCCACCTACTTGGCTTTTCTGGTATCCCTTTGGAGGGCCCCCAGGCACCTCTCAGAACAGAAGACTCTGCTGAGCGCAGTTAGAACTAATGGGCATTTCCAGAAGTTTAATATTCCAAGTGGGCTTCAGTGATGCACTCCCAAAGAACATGTGCCACCTGGACACTTCCCACTTAACCCTGACATTATTGAGAGGTGACAAATGAAAGGGGCTTAGAGTCTAGGCTGCTTCCTCCATCAATGCAGCATCAGCCAACTACACTGAGTCCCCACAACACACACACATTCACACACACACACACACACACACACACACACACACACACACACACACACACACACACACACACCACCTTGGTGAATGTTGTCTGTGATGCTTCTTTCACATAGTGGTGAATTTTCCCCACTCCAGGCCCTTGTAGCAATTTCTGTCCCTCCTCCCCATGGAAAGGACACCATGGGCTGGACCAAAAGAGAAGAGTTAAAGCAAGCAGTGTTTCTGGAATCTTTTACACATACCCTTCTTCAGGGCTTCACTCTTTCAGGAGAATAATTTTTTTAAAATGACAATACTCAATGTTAGTGAAGATGTGGAGAAATAGGTGCTCATATAACTCTAGTGGGAGGATGAATTGGCACATCACTTCTGGAGAGCAATTTGGCAAAGTGAATTAAACGTCTCATAAAAAGGAACATCAGTCGATCCAGGAATTCCCCTATGGAAGTTTATCCTAAGGAAGTTATCAGTCAAGTACTCAAAGATCTATATACAAACATGTTCATTTCAACATGATTTATTAAAGCAGTTCCTAATAGCACACCCAGGGATTTAAATCCTGCACTTCCAGTAAACACCTTGCAGGGGAGCTATATGGAAATGTAAATATTTTCACCAGGTATTGTTGAGTGAGAAATTTCTCATCTGATCTATTTTTAATAAATGTAGTAGCACAAATACTCATATAAAATATTTAAATGTATAGAAGTATATTTCACAAAATGTGAACATAACCCTGGGTGGTGAAGAATTGTAGGAGATATATTTTTTCATTGACATGAATTTTCTGTATATTTTCCCCCAAAATAGACATGAATTTTAACTGTATATTTAAATACACATAAACAAATATTTTTAAATGGATTTCACCAGTCAGAAAAATGACTCATGTATCTTTTTGCCTTTTAGAAATGAGATTTTTTTTAATTTTTAAAAGCAAAAATATGCTTATTGGATAAAATAAGAAAATATGGAAGACAAATTTGACATCTTTGGGTGTTAATATATATAGATGTAAATCCTCATTTTTGATGAATATTGCCAAAGGTTTTGCTGCCACAAAAGATGTTTTGACACAGCAACGTGGATGAATCTCCAGAGCATTGTGCTTAATAAATAAAGCCAGACTCAAAAGGCCACATACTATATGATTCCACTTATATGACATTCTAGAAAGGGCAAAACTATAGGAATGGAAGCAGATTATTAGTGGAAGGGTCTAGGGTTTGGGGAAGGGTTGACCGCAAAGGGAAATTTTGGGAGTAGTAGAACTGTTCAGTATCTTGAGTGTAGTGATCATTTGTCAGACACATAGGCCTGCACACTAAAACAATTGAGTTGTACTTTATGTAAATTTAAACACAAATAATAATGTTAAGAGATGCTTCAAAGAGCAGGAGCCTTGCATGCTTACTCTGCAATAGCTTTGGATAAATCCCCACAAGAGGAATTGCTTGGAGCTGAACACATGGATAATGCTGCTCCAATCTTCAACTTCCTGGAGGTTGGGGACTTATAAGCCCAGCCCCCTTGGCAGAGCTCTGGCCAGCAGGGGAGGAAGAGACTCCAGGATTGAGAGCTGCAGGTCCCAGCACTGCAAGCCTGCTCAATCAATAAAGCATGCCCAGGGGAACTGGGGTCCCATTATTTGGGTTGTAAATAACTTTCAATACCCTAGACAGAACTGATCTACAGATCCACGTTTTTTATTCCATACTGCAGGGTGTCTGGAAATTATGCAGTAAACAAGGATTATCACCTATTTCTCTCAGAACCTATCTGCTGGTGGTAGTATTTTACTGGTGAAAGAAAACACAGTTGTCTCACAGCATACAACATGTGGTCAAACCCACCCATCCTTCCTTCAGTTCTCTCTGCCTTCTCATTCCCCAATCAATACCAAGGCCACCTCCAGGCATGCAGGAACCCCAGAAGTTTAAACAAAATCATCAAAGGGGAAAGAAGAGGACTTTAGCTGAATTCCTAAGTGCTTAGCCAGATGCTGAGCTAAGCACTTTATATCAATGCTGCCCCTTCCTGGAAGTGTGATCTTGAGTAGGTATCTTAACTTCTCTGAGCTTGTTTCCTTACCTATTAAATGGAGATATTAATAATGCCTGCCTCTCAGATTTACTACAAAGATGAAGTGAAATAATAGAGCTAAAGCATTTACAAGATGCCTGATATATAGTAACTGCCCCAAACATGGTAATCAGTAGTAGTGGTGGTATTGTTATTATTACCACAAGAACTATTATTGAGTGCATCAGGCAATGTACTTAGCAAATTGCACATATCACCTCATTTTATCCTCTTACTGAAGCCAGTGAAGCATTTGTCAATGTAGATTTAAATGCATTATTTCATATGGTCACTTTGATTTCCATTGTATAGGTGAGAAAATAAGGCTCAGAGAAGCTGATAACTTGTGCAAGGTCACACAGTAATAGGATGGAATACAGATTTGTCAAATTTTCAAGCCCACTTTCACAACATCAAAGGGGGAAGGTAGTAAAGCACAACCATTAAGAAGAACAAGACCTAGGATTGACTTTGAATGCCATTCCTTGCTTTGCAGCCTTAAGATAGTTACTCAGCCTCTCTGAGTCTGGAAAATGGACAGGATACTAACACCTACTTTCAAAGGTGTTTCCAGGTTTCAAAAACTCACACTCAGCCACTTAGCACAGTGCCTGACACACAGCAAGTCCTCAAAAGTTATGATGATGATGATGATGAGGGTAATGATGACACCTTTATATGTCTCAAGTCTCTAGGCACATAGATATCTATTTCATATAACAAACTGCCACAGTAGCTTGTTTCAGAAATTAAATTTCCTTAGCGTGAAAAAATTCATTTCACTTCATTTCAACTTTTGCCCACATAGCCTGAAAATGCTACTGATGATTTTTCTCATATCTTGTTTAGTCTGCTTGGGAAGCTAAATGAATACTTGGAGGGAATGGCTCAGATGGGAAGTCCAAGATGGAGATTAGAACTGCCCGTATATGAACACAAACACTCACACTCACTCACACACACACAGGCAAATGGTGTTGCCAACATTTGTCTGAAGTGTAGTGTGCTTATAAAGATGTTTGACTTTCTAGCTCAGTGGTCTATTCATGTAACATTCCTCATTAAAGAATTAGATAGATATCAAACTTTTTTTATTTTTAAAATCTATTCTTATTATGGTTATTTCCTGATTTAAAAAATTAATGTGTCAAGATGATCTCGAGGAAAAAATTGATACGTGCTCAATGTAAAAAGTTAAAACATACAAAAATATATCCTGTAGAAAAAATTGAGTGTCTTAAAATGCCCTGTTTTCAGCAACCTACTCCCTGAAATAACCACATTTGGCAGTTTGTGGAATGTTCTAGAAAAAATGTGTGAAAATGGTAGAACAAGGATGGGGAACAATCTGGACAGGATAGACTTTGGTGAGATAAAATGATAAAACTAAATATCAAACACTCCTGTCTAATTGAACTAAGCAAATAGAGATGGGATGGGAGAAATGTCATAGGGTACATTGGAGGGGAAAAAAAAGACACTTGAAGATTCTAGTTGAGGTGAAACTTATTAATAGTGAATTGTTTACTGGGGATCCCACCCCCACACCCTTCATAAAAAAAATTAGGTCCCTACCAACATGGAGCATATAGTCTAGTAGGAGAAATGGACAGTAAGCAAAGAATCCCATAAATATATATCAAATTTCAATTGTGATAAATACTGTAGAACAGCAGGTCTCAACCAAGGGTGGTTTTGCACCTCAGGGGACATTTAGCTGTATCTGGAGACATTTTTGTTTGTCACAACTGAGGGAAGAGGGAGGTCAAGGACGTTACTCAACATTCTAAAATACACAGAAAAGCCCCCACAACAAAGAATTATCCAGGCCAAAATGTGAATGGCCTGGTTACACAGAGCTATGAATCCATACTGCAGAAAGATGTGTTTCTTACGGGGACACTGTAGAAAATTTAAACTACAAATCACAGTGGCTTTACTCAACAGAAGCTACTTTTTGCTCATGTGAATCTCAATGTTTAATTCACAAATCAGTTACTCCTGTGATGAATTATCAACACCAGACCTCACAGGAGAGGGCTCAGAACCTCCTGGCTTCACTCCCACCCCAACATTATGCTGTGACATAAGTATCTAATCATTAAAGTCGAAGGCAGAACAGTAAAACCAACACGGATGTGGATTCTTCCAGGGTTGTTTCTTTAGACATATGAAAAGCATGAACAACCCTCAATGATGACTATAGGATAAATCTCCAAGCCCAGGAAGATACAGAAAAACAATGGCTGGATCAATTTAAGTCTCATCAGTTCTACTTTCAAATATCTGGAATTACGCTATTTCTGTCCATCTTGGCTACACCACTGCAGTAGCTACCGCACCACCATCACAGCAAGCTGGAAGACGATAGTGGGCTCCTAACTTCTTCCATGTGTACACCTGAACTGCACACCTGCCACTCCACGGCCAGAGTGACATTTTACAGAAATTTTAATTTTAATTAAAAAAAAAGCATGTGGATGATATTTAAAATCTCACAGAGTACTAAAAGCTTTATATGTAAAAATATTCAATCTTGTTTCTCCCCATCCTGACTTCAGTCCCACTCTCCACAGGCAGCCACTTTCTTCTGGGGTCTACTTGCATAAGCCAAAAAATATACTCATATTATCATTTTTCTATTTATTAATTTTAGTCATTATTTATTAACTATCTGTTATGATAGATGAGGATTTAGCTCTCTTATGTCTTTCTCTCCACTTAATTTCTTCCCTGTCCTGCCAATTTTTGGTTAAGTCAATATTCAGTGTTTACATTATTCTGCCTGTTGATTTTCCTCACAGCTGAACTAAATAGTATTTCCTAATCATGTTACTCTCTTGGTTACTTTGTGTTTTTCCTAGAGCTAACAATTGCCTCTTTTTTCTATTTGTACTAGTATCTTTGCATTTATTTAGTTGCTCCATCAGACTTGTCAAATGCCTATGATTAGTATTTTATAAGTGCTGAATAAACTTTTATTTATTTATTTATTTATTTATTTTTATTTATTTATTTTTTGCTTTAAAATAAGTTTTACTAAGATAATGTTAACTCTGAAATTATTTCTAATGTTCTTATTCTTTCCTTTTGTTAGACTATTGATTTTTAACAAGTTAAGTATTTCCATTTAAAGTTTAAAATAATAAAACTACACAACATACAAGTTAAATTGCAGTCATTTCAATAAATTTATGTAAATACTGGTATCTTGGAGGAGGTAAATTGAAAATCCATGATGAAGTTAGAACGTGCTGAAAAACTTTTAAAAACATAAATCCAACCTTGTTAACATCCCTTTTTAAAACTCCTCAATTATTCCCCTTAGCACTCAGAGTAAAATCTCAACTCCTTACCTTGGTCAACAGAGTCCTGCATGACTCAGCCCCTGCCCACTTGTCCAAGCCTTCTCAAGCCAACCTCCCTGTCTTTGCAGGCTTTTTACATTTCCTAGAATAATCCAAGCCTTTTTCCCTTTTTCCTATTTCTGACTCTTCACCTGGCTGGCCCATTCTCACTCTTTAGATTATCATCTCTTTATTTTCTTTTCTCTCTTACAGGATTCAAGGTTTTCTTATTACCTTGCCTGTATCCCCTGATGTCTTCTCTCTCCTCCTTACTCAGCTTAATTTCCATGGCCAGTCATTATAACCCCCTCAACCCCTTTACCCTCATTCACTTCACAGAACTCACTTAGCAAAAACAAAACCTTGTTTATCCAATTCTCCACCTATCCTTTGCCTCACACCCATGCAGTTGAATGTAGCTGGGGAAAAGCACACAATCACAATAATTAGACTAATTTTTGAGATTTTAGCTGCAAACCTCAAGGGGACCCCTAAAGCTGCCAAGCAATCATTTTCTGTTCTCTTATGACATTCATGCTCCCCATCCTGGAAAGTTATGCCTTGTCCTCTTACCTTAATCCCTCAACACTTCATATTCCTCCCTCACTCTCAGTTGGCAACCTTGCTTCTTACTCTTTTGAGAAAATAGAAGCAGTCAGAGAAGAATTTCTCTGGACTCCCACACGGAGTCTATTCACCTACTTTGTGCACCCTCCTGTTTCTGCAGAGAAATGTTCCCTGTTTCTACTTCCAAGTGCATGTTCACTTGGGCACTTAGACACTATTCCTTCTTGGCTAATGAGGAACACCGGTGCAGCAGTTCTGCTTCCTCCCTCCTATGGCATCAATTTTTCCCTCTCATCTGGGTCATTTCCATGAGTATGCAAGCTTACTGCTACTTCTTCAATTTAAAAAAACAAAACAAAACATAAGCCTTTCTTTGACCTCACTTCCCTTTTCATCTACCTCCCTATGTCTTTGCTTCACTTTGAAATGAAACACATGGAAATATCTGTACTCACCGTATCCAATTCCTCTCCTTCCATCCTTTCTTAGACCCACCTTTTGCCCTAACCTCTCCACCAAACTTCTCTTGTCAAGGTCACTAATGTTTCCCTTGTTGCTAAGTTCAAGGTTCTATTTGCGTTTCTGCTCTTATTTGACCATCAGCAGAATTTACAGCAGGTCATCGCTTCCTCTTCTGTGGAAAATTCATATCACTGGGCTCCACAGTCACCAGACATGCGTTTGTGGTTGTCCTCCTGTCTCACTGTCTGCTTCTTCTGAGTGTCCCTCACTGATTCCCCCTCTATCCCCCCCCCCTCTATGTTGGAGCTCCCACTGAGCCCTTGTTTTGTTTTGTTTTGTTTCTCTAACTACACTCACTCCTTTGGTAATGTCATTCAGGCTCATGGCTTTAAAAGCCATCTGCCTGCTGGTGACTCCCAAATTTACATTCCTTTGTAGGATTTTTCCTTGGTTCATTTTTAAATCCATCTAGTGGGGCTATCTTCTTTTCATGCATTCAGTTCCTTTCTTTACTTTTTGGACACTCGAAACATTTATTTTAAAGGCATTTTCAGATTCTGATTCTTCTCTTTACTGTCATTCTTTAGGTGTGAATTCTGCTCAGACTCCACATACTTTTTGTTGTTGCTGTTGTTGTTGTTGTTGTTGTTGTTGCTGTTGTTGTTGCTGTTGTTGGCTTCTTGGTTCAGTGTTTTCACGTGAGCAGCTTGTGCTAGTTCTGACATGACACGTACACATGGTCAACTTCAGGCTCTGGTTTTTCACAGTTGACTACGTTTCGCCCCACGGCCCAGGAAGAGGATCCTGGCATGTGCTGTGTTCTCTGAACAATGGGTTTAGTTTTTTAATATGCAGTCATGGACAGCATGGCCCCTTCCTGGCTCCTGGCTTTCTTCAGAGAGCTCAGTTCCAGCTTTCTGTTGTGCCAATGGCAATGATCTTCACTCTTATTCCTTCTTGGTCAGTAAGTCCAGCCACTGCATACTGCATGCCACCTGATATTTTAATTTTTTTTTAAAATTTTTTGCTCATACCTCCACCTAATTTGCTTTATTTTTAAAAATAAAAATGGTATAAATTTAAGGTATACAACATGATGTTTTGACATACATATATAATAAAATGATTGTTACACTCAAGCAAATTAGCATATCTATCTCCTCATATAGTTACTTTTTTGTTTTTGCTTTTTGTGGTGAGAATACTTGAGATCTACTCCTGCAGCAAATTTCAAGCACACAGTTCATTTTTATTAACTACGGCCCCATGCTATACATTAGGTCTCCACAACTTATTCGTCTTATAACTGCAAGTTTGTACACTTGAACCAACATCTCCGCATTTCCCCTATACCCCACCTTTGGTAACCACTGTTCTACTCTTTACTTTGTATTCAATTTTTTTAGATTTCTCATATAAGTGGGATTATTCAGTATTTATCTTTCTGTGTCTGGCTTATTTCACTTAGCATAATGTCCTCCAGGTTTACCTGTGTTATTGCAAATGGCAGAATCTTCTTTGTTTTTAATATTTAAAATGATATATATTTACTACAATTTCTTTATCCATTCATCTATCAACAGACACTTAGGTTGTTTCCATATCCTAGTTGTTGTGAATAAGGCTGCAAGAAACAAGGGGATGCAGATATCTCTTCAAGGTGCCAATTTTATTTCTGTTGGGAATACACCCAGTGGAGGGATTGCTGGGCCATATGGGAGCTCTATTTTTCATTTTTTGAGGAACCTCTGTACTGTTTTCCATAAAGGCTATACCAATTTACATTCCTCCTAGAAGTGCACATGGTTTTCAACATGCCATGTGATTTTTAACTCCCACTTTTGGGTACTGTTTTGCAAATCCTTTTTATTTTTTGCCACCTAAAAGTTTCTTCTTACATTTGAGCTTTGTTGCATATTAGACATTTTTGGTTACACAATTTTCCAGAATTTCTATATTTAGAGTAGGAGTCTCCTACTCCTTTATTCTGTTATTTAACACTTTCATTTTCTTTAAGTGCACCATTTATCAGTCATTCTTTAATTCTGTTTTGTTTTCTTATTATCTGTGCCCAGGAGAAAGTAAGCCCTATGAGGGCAGGGACTATGTCTGTCTTATACTCACTCCTACCTCTCTATGACAGACAGTTTGAGTGCCCTATCTATATACCCCCTTAGCGTTGACCGTTTCTGTACAGTTCAGAGGCACCATGTCTCTCCATTTGGGGGATTTCTTTGCCTAAGGAGTGTGACAGGTCCATGCACTGGACAGGCTGGGAGAGAGGGCTGCAGAGCTACCCCTGGGAGTACTCCTCAGCCAATGAGAGATGGGAATTGGCACATAAATATTCCAGTTTTTCTTGCCTCTCAAGTAGGCTGATTCTGAGAAGTCTTCTACATGGTCTTCCAGAGGTCCACAGTGGGATCCAATGCTAGTAGCCCATAGCAGTAACATGTGTTTACACACCCTACAAAGGTTTTTATCTTGCCCTGTCTCACTTGGCTACTCTTTGGGTTTTATTTCCTAGGATCATCTTCCAAATAAACTACTTGTACACACAAACTTTTATCAGGGCTGCTTCTGGAAAAAAAACCCAAGCTAAGATACCCTATGCCCCGGAAAAGATCCTGGAGATAGAATAGGATCCACTATGAATAAATGTATGTATATAGAAAATGTGCATTCAAATCCCCTAAAAGTAAAACAGGTTGCAAATGCTTGGCAAGGAGAAAACATTTAGGGAGTGTAAAGGAGAGAAGGGAGGGGCAAAGTGTGTGTCATCTGTCCATTGCCATGATGTGTTGTAGAATTCAATGGAGTGTCATTCTTTCTCCTACCTGTGGGACAATAGTGAGATCTGCTCAACTTCTCACATAACTTCCATTACACAAACAGTGTTGTGGTAAACATCCTCATTCTTGCACCTTTGCACATTTCTGTGAGAACTGCGGCAAGAGAAATTCCTAGAAATTGCTGTGTCATAAGGTATGCATGTTTTATATGATTATCAGATCTGTCAAAATGCTCTCCAATTTTGTGTTCCCTGCATCCTTGCCAACATCATGTATTACCCACGTGCTTCCTCTTTGCCAGATAGATGTATGAAAAATAAACTCACTTGGGTTAGAATTTGCATGTCTGTACATGTGAGGAGAGACTTGTTTTCTTCCTCTGTGTTTAATAATTCTCCAGTTTCTGAACTGAGAGAGAGAAGAAGTGAAGGGGAAGAGAAGGAAATAGACAGAAACATGCAATTAGACAAAAATATCAGAGAACCCAGGCCTTTGACTAGTTTCCCAGTGAGTGGGAAAATGAGAGATTTTTGTTTTGACATGATTTCAAATGATCACAGTGAAGAAGAAATAAGTCTCCGTTGATCATAATCAAAATTCTGAAGGGCTGAAAAAGTAAAGCAGAGGCAGTCTGTGCAAGAGGAAGCTTGAACAAACAGGCCCCAGGGGTCGGTGAGGTGGCTGGTAAGCCAGGCAGAGATGGCAAGATTAAAAGACTGTTGTTGATTGGGTTATTTCAAGGGCTCTTAATTTGTTCATGATTTTATTTTCTATCACAGTGAAAGTGTGCCATTTTCCTCTCTTATAGACAAATAGAAGGGTGGTATTGTGGAGGGCAGCCATCTAAATGGGTCCCAATGGCTGCCTCCCCCTGGTATCATACATATGCATAACCCCTGTCTCTCCAGTGTGAGCTGAACCTAGTGAACTGCTCCAGACCAAAAGACTATGGTGGCACTTGGGATGAGATGCCACTTCCATAACTAGTCATAAAAGACTGTGCCTTCTGTTCATCTGCAGACTCTCTTTATTGCCTTCTGAGTGTGCATGCAAGTGGATCCTTCTCCAGCTGAGCCTTCAAATGGGACTCTGGCCCTGGACAGCACCTTGATTGCCTCCAAGAAGAGCCCTAAGGAAAAGGACCCAGTTAAGCTGTGTCCAGATGCCTGACCCACGGGAACAGGGAGGTAATAAGTGTGTTGTTTTAAGTGGCTTGAGTTTTGGAATAATGTTTCATGCAGCATCAGATAACCAACACAGATAGTGGGTTTTACAGTGAGTGTTGCTGATTTTATGGGATTTTGATAGCCCTTTTCTATTTCAGAGAGATGCAAAATCTCTCCTCACCTCTTGGGGAAAGTGGAGAGAAAGCAAATCTACTCTCCATGTTGCCTTTATAGTATTTTCCCATACAAATAAAACGACTCTTATTTTATTCTTTGCCTCCTTTGCTGCATTTTTAAAAAATACACATTGGTTTTCTACTGTGTTGGTGCCCTAGACACACACTTAGGTTCATTAACTCCCCCATTATCTTTACCTTCTCATCATTAAACTTTGGCTATACCCCAGATCTTCTCCCCCACAAGTGGCCTCTTGAACAAAGGGGAGTCCAGACATCACAGTGCGGTGTCTGAAGTGATGAGATGACACTCGATGGATGAATGATGGTGACGTGTGGAGATGTACATGGGATTCATTTAGTCAAGGTTGCAGGACAGTCCTGGAATGTGAGCATATGCAGACATTCCAATGGTCCTCATTCATGTCCCTGAAACTCCGACGTGGTTCTTCATAGTTAATGGTGCACGTCACAATTACCAAGGCAGCTCTTCCAAAATGCACAGGCTTGGGTCCCACCCCAGATCCCCTGAGGATGAAGCCCCTATAAATGCATTGTCTTAGCTTGGGTTTTCTGGAAAGCAGATGCTGAAACAAAGACATAGTAGACCTTGAAACAAAGACAGTTTGGCAGGTTATCTCAGGAAGCGAATGAGAGAATAGGAGAGTGAGACGGAGAAGGGAGAAAAGCCCAACAAAGTTGGGCTTAGAAGCTACTTACCCTGCTGGATTCTGGTGACTCAGTATCTTCGGGGTCCTTTGGGGTATCCCGGAGAATTTTTCCACTGGAGGACAGGCAGCTTAGGGTGTGTCTACCTACTTATGTCCTCCACTGGTTGAGGATTGCCCTCTTGCTACTAACTTCCCTGCAGCTCCTGGCTTCTTGGAGAAAGCAAAGCAGAAAACACAGTGATGTGGGGCATTGACAAGAACAAAGCACTGTTCCCACAGCCAGGTGGGAATCAGGTAGGCTAAGAGTGGAACAGAGTACGGCACGCACTTTCTTTAGAAACTAACGTAACAGCCTTGCAAGCTCTTATCTCCTTTCCTTTCCTTTCAGAAGGGCTGTCTCTCTATGGAGTTGGGTGCTTTTTCCCACATTTATCATTATAATATGTGGCTTTTACTAATACATTGAGAGAGGTTTAATATAAATTATCTAAAGGACATGCACATTACCTCCAACTTCGTTAACTCACATTTTTCAAGAAAATTCTGGTGAGTATTTACACATGATGTGATTTGCAGCAGTAGAATTTTCCTAAGCTGTAAAAGTCGTTAATAACAAATCAGCTTAAACTTTTTTGAAAACGATTTCTACTACAGATTTATAATCAGCATAGTCCATCATAGTTGAGGAATCCAGGTTTCAGAGACATGGATTTGGCTGTTTAATTTTCTTACAAACAAAATAGGGAAGAGTATTACCCACTTTGTGTTGTTATTAGGAGGATCAATAAAGTGCTCAGCACTGCGCCTGGCACAAAACAGAAGCCCAGTAAACGGTGGGCGTCACTATCATATTATTATTTATTCCAATTTTTATTATAACAAGGTTCAGTCCAATGCTATAATGATGTGGACAAGCCTCTTAAAAATAGCTGGACTTGTAGTCTCTGTTGTCTCCTGATTTAAGCTCAAAGAATTTCAATTTTCAAAATAAAGCATTGGATTGCATAATCATTTCTGATAATCTTTTTTATTTTGGAATGATTTCAGATTGACAGAAAACTTGTGAAGCCAGTACAGAGTGCCTCTACACCCTCCACCCATTTTCTCCCGACCCTGGCATCTTATATATCCACGGTACATTTGTTGAAACTAAGAAATGAACACTGGTGCAATACTAGTAACCAGACTACAGAAATCATTCAGATTTTACCATGTTTTCCACTGATGTCCTTTTTCTGTCCCAAGATTCAATCCAGGATATGATGTTGCATTTAAGGATTTTGTAAGTATTTTGGCATCTTTTGATGGAATTTTGTGGTCTCATCTATACCAGGTGTTTGGCAAATCCTCTAAGTTCCCTTCCAATGATGATGGTGAACCAAAAATCACTCTTTATAATAGTGAAGAACTGGAAACTATATAATTTTTCAACAATGGGAGACCCAAGAGGTAAATATCGTGTCTCCATTTTATGGCACACAATCATTTAAAATGATGTTGAGAAAACATATTTACTGATATGGCAAAAATTAATATTATATTATTGTATGAATAAAAGAGATTATGAGAAAGCATTACTGGGTGATTTCACTTTTTGTTTTCTTACAAATGTTCTTAAAAGAGGGGGCAGGAAATTTACCAAAAACTTAACCATGTTAAACTTTATTTGGTGGAATTATAAGTGATTTTACTTTTGACTCTTTACTTGACTCTTTTCTGTATGTCCTTGGCATAAATACACTGTCTAATGTATTAAAACTTTAAAAAGAGACCTGACATTGCCCAGCAAGTTCAGGAAAGTGTCCAGATGGTGAGAACTGTGGCCCAGGTCTCTGTATTTGTAGGATCAGCTCGTTGTTCACTGAACAATTACTCTCCCTCAGTAAAAAGATTCCATTAGAGAACATTCTTTTAAGAGGATATAATATACTGTTGAAAAGGGAGGCAGGCATCTCTAAGCTCTTGGCTATTAGGTAATTGCTTTCAAGTTTGCCTTCGGTGACATTTGGGGGAAAGGGAAGGGTAAGTTGAGGGACAAAGAGACACAGAGCTGGAACATGCTGAGGAAGTGGAAGGGTGTCTGAGAGACACTAAAGGAGAGAATTTTGAGCAGAAATCTTACCTTGGGGAAAATGATTCATCTTCCCTCATGCACAACGCTCCGTGTAAACCATAATTCATGTTCCAACAGGCAGTCATGATTCTAAGAAATGTGTAGGCATGAGATGTTATGAAGAGCATGTTAATTACCTTAATCTCTGGCACACCATTCCTTTCACTATCTGAGCACCTTAAGATCCATCGTTTGCACAATCAAATGCTGAACCTTCATTCACAGAAACTTAGAAGTGCTTTACAAATGCTCGAGACAGTAACTTAAGAAGAATCAAGGCACATAAATGCTTACTGGGTTTTCTTTTCATTATTTATAATTTGTTCAGCAGTTCTCTGAAGTGATTAGCATGAAGCCCTGACATTTGTCTATAAGAAAAAAAATGCCTTTATAATTCTCCTTCTAAAATAAACAGCAGCCTTTTCCTTTGCTGGAAAGGCGAGAAATGAAATGCATCTTTGTCTTTTAAAAAATTAGCTTTTCTAAGGAAAATTAGCTTTTCTTTGAGGAACAGCATATGGGGTGCTGAGAGGAAAAGACAACTGGGCAATGGAAAGGAAAAAGAAGAATCAAAGATAATATTCTTACAGAGCCAACCAAAGATGTTTTCCCTAAGTCTAAACGACCTGGAACTCATAAATTCTCCACCAGGAATAAATTTTTCTCTTTCTTTCTCTTGTTTCTCTCCAGAGGTTAGATAAGATTTTGTCTGTAATAACCAGGGAATTTTCTCCACTAGTAAATGGTAACAGCTATGTGAATTTCAATATATAGATTGTATTAATCTAAGTCACAACCAAGTTCTTAGGATCTTCAAATCTAATTCTTCTATTGAAAGGCTATCAAACTGTTTTTGTTTAAATGAAATTTCTTAAACGACCAATAGGTGTAGCTGTTAAAACAAGAGCTGCTGGAATACTACGCAGCAACAAAAAGAAAAAAATAAAACACGGATATACACAACAACTTGCATGAATTTCAAGGAAACTATGCTGAGTGAAAAAAGTCAAACTCAAAAGGTTACCTACTGCATAGTCCCATTTATATAATATTCTTCAAATAACAAAATTATAGAGATGGAGAACAGATCAGTGGTTGCCAGGCAATCACTGATTAGGGAGGCAAGAAGGGGAGGTGGGCATGTCTTCAAAAGAGTAGCATGAAGGATACTCATTATGACTGTCCTACAGCTTGACTGTGATCATCACAAGAATCTACATATGATAGAATTGCATAGAAATAAACACACACACACACACACACACATACACACACAAATGAGTGCATGTAAAACTGGTGAAATCTGAATAAGGTCAATGGATTGCATAAATGTCAATTTCTTGATTGTAATGTTGTATCAGGTATACAAGGTGTTCCCATTGGGGGAAACTGAATAAACAGTTTATGGGATCTCTCTGTATTATTTCATACAACTGCATGTGGATCAACACTGACCTCAAAATTAAAAAGTTTTTTGAAAAAACAGATTTGCTTCAGAAGTTGGGTGGGAATCACTTCCTCTCCACTCCCTTCTATTGGAGTGGGTAGCTCAGAGCACTGTGAGAAAACCTCAGGTCAACTCTAAGGCCTGCATTTGGTAAAAATGGAAGGTGATTTGCTCAGTGTAATCAGTGAGGAGGTAGCAGAGTTGGAGCCTTAGCCTCAGTGCAACACTTCCAGAATTTTCAGTCTAAGGCTCTCTCTCCTAAATCCCAGTTGTTGAATTCTTCCTGAGTATTTGCCATAAAGATCAACTTATCTGAATATATGAAAGCAGATAAAAAATAATTAAAACTGGTAGCTAATGAGGTCTTGTAAAACCTTATGGGGAAGGTAAGACTATTATTCTAATTTTACAGGTGAAGGAATTAGAAGACAAAGAGGTTAAGTAATTTGTCCATGGGTAAACACTAGCAGGTGGCACTGCCGGGATTAGAATCCGCATGGTCATTAGAATCCACAGACTGTGTGGAGGAGAATCCAGCATAAGGGCGGGGTCCCTCATGCTGGGCTGAGCTCATACTACTCACACAAGACTACGTGTGTGTGTGCATGTGTGTATATGCGTGCACATGTGTGTGTCTTTCGAAAGACCGCATGTTTGCTAAGGCCACGATTGAAATGAGATTTGGGTTAAACTTCAGCAACTTTCCTAATGCTATGTGTTTCTTCTTCCCTCCTCCATTGGAGCAATTTAATTTGCTCAGAAATCCCCCCTTTTGCCACCAGGGAATCACAAAGTGACAGAACATTGGCAGCTCTGGCTGAAGGCTCCAGTAGCTGTGGCCCCGCTCAGCTTGACACCGCAAAGGGAGGGGAAGTCCTGAACGTCGGGTAGTGCACACATCCAAAGCTGGCCTCATTCCAAACCCCGATGACGATGCTTAAGCCCTGTCATTTACTCCTGTTTTGTCTTACGCCTTCCAGAGATGCTTAATTAGCTCCTCTTTCCATCTTAATTTGGCTATCCATCAATGTTTCTGTCACTTTTATTGCCTCTCCCTGTCCTTAGAATTTTTACTTAGATGTCTGTTCTGAATACACCGATGCCTTCCCAACTAGAATCGATTATTTCATAATGATATAATCCATTTTTATCAAAGTATTTTCTACAGTTTTTAATGTGGTTCCTTTTTCAGAACTATCAGAAGACCCTGCATTTTCTATTGTCCCATAAGGGTCTTCCTTGGGTTAAGATGATAAGAATCAGAGATTGGGAGAAAAGAGCAAACAATGTGCACACTCACACATGCAACTTTTTTCTTTTTGCAAAAATAGAATCATACAATTTTGCAGCCTGCTGTTTTCACTTAATAAATTGTGAACATTTTTTCAACATCATTTTCGTAGGTACTGTACTGAGCTGGATAATTTCCCCCCAAAATTTATGTCAACCCGGAACCTATGAATGTGACCTTATTTGGAAATATGGACTTTGCAGATGTAATCAAGTTAAGGTGCAGTCTTATTGTCAGGGTGGACCCTACATTCAATCACTTGTGTTCTTATAAGAAGGAATTTTGGACACAGTGACACAGAGACATAGAGTGGAAAAGACCATATGAAGACAGAGGCAGGAACTGGAGTGAAACAGCTGCAAGCCAAGGAATGCCAAGGATTGCTGGGAGCCACCTGAAGCTAGGAGAGAGGCATGGAATGGCTTCTACCTCAAAGAGACAGTGTGACCCTGCCAACAACTTCATTTCAGACTTCTACCCTCCAGAACTGTGTGAGAATAAATTTATGTTGTTTTAAGCAACCCGGTTTGTGGTAATTTCTTATGGCAGCCCTAGGAAAATAATATGGCTAAGTACTATATTGTGTGAATCTATTGGGATTTATTTAACCAATTCCCTTAATGAACATTGGTTTGTTTCTATAAAGAACACTTTTTGGAACTTTTGATTATTCATCTTTGTACTCTTATGCCATTTCCTAATAATTTGCTCCAAGTGGCATTGGTAGAATAGTAGTGAGCATAGCTGCCTCCCTGATAATTTGTTTGCAAAAATAGGTTTATTAAATCAAAGGGATACACCTTTTTAAGGATTTTGATTTATACTGCAAAGTTAATTTACCTATGCACCTGCAACTCATCAGAGGACTACTGCATCAGAGTTTTTCTACTCCTCATCATAAGAAAGCATCACCAAGTATTGTAAAAATCCTTTCTAAAATGCTTCTAGAATAATCTTATTTTCTGCAACCTTGTCTGTAGCCTGTTACTTCCTGTTGGGCAGGTACTGCCACTGCCTTATTAACCACTGTATCTCCAGAACCTGGCACACAGTAGGTGCTCAATAAAAATTTGCTAAATGACTAAATAAATGAATGGATGCCCATTGAAAACAGCACTGATACCCTTCCCGTCTCATACCAACCTTTCTAAATGCAATTTGGCAACAAGGATTAATTTATTAGGTTCCATTTTGGTCCAGATCATTGATAAATACTTATGATTAACTAAGAACTTGTGTACTCAGCAAGGTGCTAGGTGATAGACAGATAGATGATAGGCTAGATAGGCAGATAAAAAGGAATTTTTAAAAATTGCCTTGCCTTTATGAAACTTACTTGGATTAGGAATTTATTTTTATAAGGCAGCTCTTGGGTTTATTCCTTTCTTCATTTTCCCTCATCCAGCTATTGAATAACAACTTTATTGAAATATAATTTACGTATCTTCATATTCACACTTTTAAATTCAATTCTTTGCCAAATGGTCCTTTTATGTTCAACCCAACATAGTGCACTGTGTCCTTCTCATGTTTCTAATTTCTGACATCTCTGTCAACTTAAATATATTTAAGAGTTTTGCAACCATCACTACTATCTAATTTTGGAATATTTTTATCCTCCTCGAAAGAAATTCTGTATTCTTTAGCAGCCACGCCTCCTTCCACTCTCCCCCAGGCCCTGGAAACCACTAATTTACTTTCTGTCTCTATGAATTTGCCTATTTGCATCCAGGTAATCTTAAGTCTCTGACAGACCAGATCCATGCCTAAGAGTTTTGTAGTTCTGCAGTGCTTTGCATCCTTAGGCATTCAACAGATGCCCAAAGGCAAACAGCAAAGACCAAGAGGCTGTGCAGAATTATGAAACATCAGGTTTAGTAAATGAAAGCAGGGAAATACATTCATATTTCATCAAGATTTTCAACCCATGGAGTCCAAAAAGATTTCTGTCTATTTAACCTTCAGTTTTTATTGCACACGTTTACTTTTCCTCCATGCATTTGTTTCTGGTATTTCTTGTGAAAGAAAACAGTGGTATCAACATCAAGCTTGGCTGCTTGATGAAATTTATCAAGTAGCTGAAATGTTGGGTCTGCTCATTTATGGTGACACTTCATCTGTCTTATGTTATCAAGAAGTCAGGAGTTCCACAGAAGTAAATTTTCCAGATAATTAAAGTTTGCTCCTTCAGAGGCTCCCCTAAAGTTTAATTCTTTTTTTTGTAAATGAAAATCATTCTAAAACACATACATTTGATGGCTGTGTAGGCAGAATTCTAAGATGGCCCTCAAGACTTCCCTCCCTTTGTGCATATGCCTGTATAGTCACGAGGACAGTGAATATGATAGATTTCATTCCTATGTCATATGTTCATGTCATATGTTCGTATTCATGATGTGTTCATGACATGTGTTTGGGTCCTATGTTTCTATGTTGTATGTTCGTGTCATATGGTACAGTTGACCTTGACAAAGATTTTCCAATGAGCCTGACACAAGTTCTTTAAATCTGGGTCTAGAGACAGAGAAGTCAGAGACTAGAAGCATGAGGAGGATTCAATGCACTATGTTGGATTGAACACAAAGGGGCCATCTGGCAAGGAATGTGGGCAGCATCTAGGAGATGACAGTACCCCAGCGGACAGCCAGCAAAGAAACAGCCACAATAAACTGAATTTCCCCACCAACAACAATGAATTAGGAAGTAGATTTCCTGGAGACCTTCTAGGTAAGAACACAGCCCAACCAGCACCTTGATTTCAGCCTTGTGATATCCTAAGCAAAGAACCTGGTCCCTTTGTACCAGCCCTCCAAACTGCAGAACTCTGAGTTAAAAAACGGGTGGTGTGTGAAGCCACTGACGAAGTTTCTGATAATTTATTATACAGCAATTGAAAACTAAGACAGACACTTACCTTTTTAACGACTGTGTCTAACTATAAAACAACTTTTAAAAAAATCTTCTCCTTTTTAAGTTTTTATTTCTTGATGGAAAGTCTTGGTTTTGAACAGCCCGGAGGAAGAGTTTAGAATAGTTTTTGGTGCGAAGGCAGAAGGATAGATTGCCACTTTCAGTCACGTCATTAGATGGGTGATTAACAGAAGCAAATTAGCACAGCTTTGATTGACTTGCAAATGTCTGAGCTGATTTAGACAAGTGTCAAAACCTGCCACAGTTTCCAATAGGCACATGAAAGGATGGTCAACATCATTCGCCATGAGACCAATACAAATCAAGACCATAATGAGATACCATTTCATACCCACTAGGATGGCTATAATCCAAAAGTCAGAGAGTAGCAAGTGTTGACGAGGAACCCTTATACACTGCTGGTAGAATATAAAATGGTGCCGCTGCTTTGGAAGAGTCTGGAAGTCCCTCACATGGTTAAAAATAAAGTATCCATATGATCCAAAAATTCCACTCCTAGGTATATACCCAAGAGAAATGAAACATAAGTCCACACAGAAACTTGTACTGTAATGTTCATAGCAGCATTATTCATAATAGCCAAAAAGTAGAAACAACCCAAATGTCCATCATCTGACTAACAGGTGTATAACATGAGCTATATCCATAAAATGGAATATTATTTGGCAATAAAAGGAAATGAAGTACTGATGTATACTACAATATGAATGAACCTTGAAAACATTATGCTAAGTGAAAGAAATCAGGACCACCTATGTGTATGATTCTATTTTTAGGAAATGTCCAGAACAGGCAAATCTATAGAAACAGAAAGTAGATTATTCGTTGCCTGGGGCTGGAAAGGAGTAAGGATATAAGCATGAGGGCTATGAGGTGTGAGATTTATTTTGGGGGTCCTAAAATGGATTGTGGTGATGGATGCACAGTTTGGTGAATATATCAAAAATAATTGAATTGTACACTTTAAATGGGTGAATTGTATGGTGTGTGAATTACATCTCAATATATTTGTTAAAGAAAAACTTCCACAGTATATCCCAGGGCCACTCAAAGGCCACCTGAAGTCTATGGGAAGGGGCCTAGGGGTTGGCAAGGCCACTCAGTATATTCCCAAGGAAGCTTGGTACTGTCTTCACAAATGATGTAAAAGGTGACCAGAGAGTGACAGAGCAGAAAACTGAGGAACAGAATTTTTGCAGCTGCTCAAAATTCCCATTCATGGCTCCATTGGCAAGGTTTGCCTTGATTAAAATCCTATTATGTCATTTCCATGGTCGTGATGACGTTAAGACTGATTAATAGTTTAACTAAAAACATAACAATGGTGAGAAAATGAGGAGAGAGTAGGTGGAGTTTAAAGAGAGCTAAGTCTTCCATCTATCCTAACCAGAAATCAATAAATAATGATCGAAATTGGTAAATTGTGGAATAGGAGTAGAAACATCTAATTTATAAATGTGCACATAGCTACCTGATGAATCAGCTAAAGGTATTTAACGTGGTTGTCTCTGGGAAGGGGGCCATAGGCCATAGGGGGACATGCAGGGGAGGTGACTGCTGTATTTCACCTTGAGATTTTAGGTGTTGCATTATTTTTTAAACTATTAGGTTGAACCATATGAAATTACCATTTTTGTAGGTCCAAAAGGGTTGAATATAAGCAATTTCATGTGATTCAAACTTTTTATTTGAGTGCACTTATTTGGATTACATGTTTTAAAAAGTAATAAAGCCCACTGGATAAAATGTACCCAAATATATCTTGGGTCTCTGACAAAACATTTAACCCTTTGAAGGCGAAACAGATGAAGAAGGAATAAGAGGAGGTGAGAATCACTTTCTGAGGCCTTACTCGGTGCACCTAATCCTCACGGCAACCCCATGGGTAGGTATGTTTCTCATTCCTAGTTTAGGGGTAACAAAAATATGACCCACAAAGAGGGGACCAAGGCCACACAGCTAGTCAGTGTCCAGCTGGACTGGGCTTTTCTGTATGATTCTAAAATGCCGGGAACTCATTCATCCATTTATTCATCAAATACTACTGTGTGCCAGGAGCCGTGTTAAGCACTGGGGTTGCAATGGTGAGTTAAACAGAAACTTGCCCCCAGTCTAGTGAGAGAGTGACACCCATTGACTATTCCTGCAAGTATGTAATGGATTACAGAAAAACGGTGTGCAGGAGACGATGGGGCCCCTGAGAAATGGCAGGTGGGGAGGGATGTGCAAAGGCTTCCCGGAGGAATCAACAGGTAGGTTACAAACAGAAGGCTGGGT
Source organism: Cynocephalus volans (assembly GCF_027409185.1). Taxonomy (NCBI): domain Eukaryota; kingdom Metazoa; phylum Chordata; class Mammalia; order Dermoptera; family Cynocephalidae; genus Cynocephalus; species Cynocephalus volans. The sequence continues at coordinate 191,655,604 of NC_084461.1, forward strand.
CAGATTTAACTAGTCAAGAGGGAAAGGGGCACAGCCTGCACAGAAGCTTTTGAGTTGGAATAAATACAGAGATCATCCAGCTAGTGAAAACTGTCCTTTTAGAGAAAGGAAGAGAGAGGCTTCAAGAGGAGGTGCAGTCAGCCCAAAGGTAAGAGTAGACCCAAGGTCTCTTGGTTTCTTTTCCAAGATTCTACAGAGAACTCTCTCTCTCTCCTCTCTCTCTCTCTCTAGGTCTCTTTCATTTATTTATTTATTTTTAATTGTACATGTTTATGGGGTACAGTGTATTATTTCAATACATGCATATAGTGTAAAATGATCCCCACTGGGAAGAAAGCATATCCATCACCTACACATTTATCATTTCTTTGTGGTGATAACATGCAAGATCCTCTTTTCTAGCTATATTGAAACATGCAATACACTAGTATTAGCTGTAGTCACCATAGAACACCAGAACTTATTCTTCTATGCACCTGTAACTTTGTTCCCATTGACCAACTACTTCCCCTGCCCTCCTCCCCACTCCCCTTCCCAATCTCCAGTAACCACCATTTCCCTCTCTCCTTCTATGAGAACCACCTTTTTAGATTCCACGTATGCATGAGATCATGTGGTATTTGTCTTTCTGTACCCAGTTTATTTTGCTTAACTTAATGGCCTCCAGTTTCATACATTTTGCTGCAAATGACAGGATTTCATTTTTTTTATATAGCTGGATAGTATTTCATTGTGTTTATATGCCACATTTTTTAATTCATTCGTCTGTTGGTGGACATTTAGGTTGACTCCATCTCTTGGCTATTGTGATGGAGCTGCAATGAGTATGGGAGTGCAGATGTCTCTTCAACATACTGATTTCATTTCCTTTGGATATGTACCCAGTAGTGGGATTGCTGGATCATAAAATAATTCTTTTTTTAACTTTTTGAGAAACCTTCATTTTGTTTTCCATAATGGCTGTACTAATTTATATCCCCATCAACAGTGTATGAGAATCCTTTTTCTCTGCATCCTTGCTAGAATTTGTTGTTTTCTGCCTTTTTGATAATAGCCATTCTAACTGGAGTGACATGTTATCTCATTATCGTTTTATTTTGCATTTCCTTGATGATTAGTGATGTTCAGTATTTTTCTGTATACCTGTTGGCCATTTGTATGTATTTTTAAAAAAATGTCTATTGAGGTCTTTTGCTATTTTTTTAAATCAAATTATTTGTGGGTTTTTGTTTGTTTTGTTTGTTCTACTTTTGGTTTTTGCTAATGAATTGTTTGAATTCTTCATACATTCTGAATATTAGCCCCCTGTCAGATGCATAGTTAGCAAAGACTCTCTCTCACTCTGTTGATTGTTTCTTTGGCTGTGCAGAAACTTTCTGGTTTGGTATAATCCCCTTTGTCTATTTTTGCATTTGTTGCCTGTGCCTTTGAAGTCTTGTTCAAAAAAGCCTTGCCCAGTCCAATTTCATAAAGTGTTTCCCCTATGTTCTAGTAGTTTCATAGTTTTGAGTCTTAAATTTAAGTCTGTAAACTATTCTGAGTGATTTTTGTGCATGGTGAGAGATAGGGGTGTAGTTTCAATCTTCTGCATGTGGATATCTAGTTTTCCCAGCACCATTTATTGAAGAGCTGTCCTTTCCCCAATGTGTATTCTTGGCACCTTTATCAAAAATCAGTTGGCTGTAAATGCCTGAATTTATATCTGGGCTCTTTATTCTATTCCATGGATTTATATGTCTGTGTTATGTCAGTACCAGGCTGTTTGTGTTACTATAGCTTTCTAGTGTATTTTGAGGTCAGATCATGTGCTACCTTCAGTTTTGTTCTTTTTGTTCAAGATTGCTTTGGCTATTCTGGGTCTTTTATGGTTCCATACAAATTTTAGAATTTATTTTTCTATTTCTGTAAGGAATGTCATTGGTATTTTGATAGGGATTGCATTGAATCTATAGATTGCTTTGGGTCATAAGAAGATTTTGATGATACTAATTCTTGCAACCTATGAACATGAGATACCTTTCAATTTAATTGTGTCTTCTTCAGTTTCTTTCATCAATATCTTTTAGTTTTCATTGTAGAGATCTTTTCACCTCCATGGCTAAATTTACTCGTAGGTATTTTATATTTTTGGTAGCTATTATAAGTGGTTTACTTTCTTGATTTCTTGTTCAGATAGTTCATTATTGGTGTATAGAAATGCTACTGAACTTTGTATGTTGATTTTGTATCCTGCAACCTTACTAAATTCACTTATTAGTTCTAGCAGTTGTTTGGTGGAGCTTTTAGAGTTTTCTATATATACATGATTATGTCACATGCAAATAGGGATAGTTTAACTTCATCCTTTCCAATCTGGATGCCCTTTGTTGCTTTCTCTTGCCTTATTACACTGGCTAGAACTTCCAGCATTATCGTTGTTCCAGATCTTAGAAGAAAAGACTTCAACTTTTGTCCATTCAGTATGATATTATGTGGATTTGTTGTAGATGGACTTTATTGTGTTTATACATTCCTTCTATACCTTATTTGTTGAATGTTTTTATAATGAAGGATGTTGATTTTATCAAATGCTTTTTTTGAGTGTACTGAACCGATCATATGTTTGTTTGTTTTTTTTCCTCTTCATTCTATGGATGTGATGTATCACATTTATTGATTTGGGTATGTTGAACCATGCAAACAGGGCCCTCTTTAAACCTCACCTTCCGGGTCCACTTTTTAAGGGAGTTCTGAGACACCACTGTGACCGCACATGGAAAAATTAACCTACAGTCTTATCACTTTAGTCCCCAGAATCAATCATTTTAGGAGGATAATTTGGTAATAGCTATTGGGCCGACCCCATGGCTCGCTCGGGAGAGTGCAGCGCTGGGAGCCCCAAGGCTGCAGGTTTGGATCCTATATAGGGATGGCCGGTGCACTCACTGGCTGAGCACGGTGCGGGCGACACCAGCCCACAGATTGCGATCCCCTTACCGGACACACACACACACACACACACACAAAATTGGTAATAGCTATTATGGTTTTAAATGGTCATACCCTTTGAATACTGCTAGGAATTTATCCCACAGAAATACTACAACAGGTGGACAAAAAACACATAGATTATATATACAGTTATAAATATACATATAAATATCTTTTCTACAGCATTGTTCATAATAACGAAAAAATTGAAAACAACACTCCATCAAGGGCGAGTTTAGTAGATAAATTTTGATTCATCCATTCAGTCTAGTACAACAAAGTCATTTAAAAGAACTAAGTGCAAGTTACTTCAAAAAGTTCAGGGAGAGTATTGCATTACTGTTTAATTCTATTTTTCCACAAACTTTTTGAAGTATTCTTGTACACTTTTAAGAACTGACATGAAAAAATATCCTAGACAAATTGTTAAGGGGGGGTTTCTACCAGAAACAAGTGGACAAACAAATCCATTTTGGTCATTTATATTCTCCTGGAAATATTATTATTTTCATTTTTATTTTCAGATTTATAGGTCTTTAATCTATGTATGGTAATCTCACAACTTAAAAAAAATGTTAAAGGGAAAAAAGAAGTTGCCAATCAGCATGTAAAGTGGGTTCACATTTTTGTAATAATAATTGTTGCCTTTTTATTATTATTCTAGTTGGCTAACTTTCGGGGTCAGTGTGGGTCCTCTGAGAGACAGATGCTGAGACAGAGTTAGGAGTGCGGGAGAGGTTGACAGGGAGTAACAACTGTAAAAGATAAAGGGGAGGCAGTATTGGGTGGGGGAAGGTTTCAACAGTGGTGTGGATATGACCCTTTGCAAAGTTAGGAGAGGCAGCAGAAGCAGGTGGGGAGAGCCTCAGACCCAGCCACGTAGACCCGAGGAGGACTTGGCTAACCCAATGAGAGCTCCAGAGCAAAGAACAGCCATTAGAGATGTCCTGCATTGGGTAGAAATGGCCAGGCCCTAGTATCTTTGCCACACTCATTCATTGGCTGGAAGCTTCCTGGAAAGCATGTGTCCTCAGCTCAAAAGCTCCGGCAGACCTTAAAGGTGCTACAGGTGGAGGCTGTCAGCTAATTGCACTCCATGACATTGAGCAGGTAGTTCCTTCTTGAAGGTTAATCTGAGCAGTGTATCTCCATAGTTGCCCCGTGTTTGTTGTATGATTACCTGCTCTGAGAACTTTGAATCTCCTAACTTATTAATTCTCAAGACAATTCTGCAAGATAGGTTAAGAAACTGAGACACAGTGAAATCAGAGAATGAATTATCTTGCTCAAGATGGGATGGCGAGTAGCAGACCAATTCAGGGCCAGCCAGAAGATTTCACTTCCACATCCGAGCTCTGAATTCTCACACTACACCGTGTTATGGAGGATGTATTGTTATACACATGGACGACAGTCTGGAGACACCTCCACCAAAGTCAGGGTGACGATGAGGATTTGAGGGATACTTTCCTTGTGGCAGATTTTGAACTTTTTACATATTGTATAACAAGAATGATTAATTTCATAATAATAAAACGATGATAAAGTAATTTTCTAAAGATTGAAGTTTCCAGTTCGGAAAGCTGCCTGTTGTGGCTGCAGGGGCTGTCAGGCGGAATGGGGACGGGGAGAGAAGTTACCTGAGTCCTTTGTCATTTGTAGGAACCATTGTGGGTTACTGAGGACCAAGACTGGTGGAAGGTGAGCAGGTGAGGCTGTCAGTGTCCACTTTCTGCTCCAGGTCCACCCCTAAGTGCTTTGAGTAAAGCTGATGATACAGGCTAAATTGTGTCCCCCCCCCGCCCCATTCATATACTGAAGTCCTAACTTCCAGTTCAGAATGTGACTGTATTTGGAGGTAGGGTCTGTAAAGAGGTAATTAAGTTAAAATGAGGTCACTGGGATGAGCCCTAATCTAGTATGACTGGTGTTCTTAAATGAAGAGGATATTGGGACATAGACACATACAAAGGGAAGATTGGGGGAGAAGACTACCTATAAGCCAAGGAGAGGGGCCTCAGAAGACACCAACCCCACCAGCACCTTGATCTCAGACTTCCAGGCTCCAGAACTGTAAGAAAATACATTTCTGCTGCTTAAGACCCCAGACCGTGATACTTTGTTATGACAGCCCTAGCAGAATAATGTAGTTAGGGTCAGAAATGAAATACAAATAAAGTTGCCACCACAGCTTGCCTGACTCTCCTCTTTCCTCATTCCAGATTCTATTTGAGTTTTGAGTTGGAAAAGAAGGAAAACCTTGGACTATGGAGCCAGATAGATCTGGACTTAAATTCCAGCTTTGCTGTGTGCGCACAGGCAAGTGTATTTACCTCTCCGAGCTCCCTCATCTCTAAAACGGAGGATGATAAAAGCTATTCCTCAGGATGTTTGAGAATTACATGACACACTGTGACTTTTAGTCCACAACACATTGACAGGCACACAGTAGGTGTTCAACTTGTCAGCTATATTTTTTTATCTCTTCCCACTTCCACCAAACTCTATTGCCCTTTATTGTGGGCTGAAGTGTGTCCCCTCAAACTTCATGTTTTGAATCTCTAACCCCCAGTACCTCAGAATGTGACTGTATTTGGAGATAGAGGCTTAAAGAGATAATTAAGTTGAATGAGGCTGTTAAGGTGATTCCTAATATGATATGACTGGTGTGCTTGTAAGAGGAGGAAATCTGGACACAAAAGGAGAGAGGAGCATGCATGCACAGAAATAAGATTTCGTATGAGGAGACTGCGAGAAGACAGCCTTCTGCGAGCCTCAGAAGGAACCCTGTGGACACCTTGATTTTGGACTTCCAACCTCCAGAACTATGAGAAAGTAAGTTTCTATTATTTAAGTCATCCAGTCTGTGGTATTTTGTTAGGGCAGCCTGAACAGACTAATATATTCATCAGGTAGAGTTTGATCAAGGAATCAGAAGCACTATGAGTGATACGGAATAAGAGATTAATAATAGGAATTAGACCTCATACAATGTAGGAGCTGGTGGAGATGTCTACAGAAGGCTGGTGCTTCCACATCTAGGAATACGTGGGTCATATATTGCTGTAGGTCAGCAGGCATAGCAGTCAGGGTGTAATACAGGGGAAAGCAAGAGCAAACTGGATTCCGTGAGAAGAAATTGGGGCCCCCAAGACATACTGAAACCCACACCTGCCTCTCATTGCCTCCTGCCCCAACAACAGGTGGGTTGCAGAGGGATCTGGCAGAGCTTTTCTGCAGAGCTGCAAGTGCTCCTGGCTCGGGACTTTGAGAAGCTGAAGAAGTGGTGGAAGGTGGAGGAACTGCAGGCCCAGCTGCTGTCCTCCCCAAGGGGGGCCAGGAGGCCATGACAAATGTGTGTGAGTCACAACAGCACCCGGTACCCTACACCATCCTTCACAGCGTAATGGCTGCTGCCTCCCTTCTGCCTTCCAATTCTCCCCAAAATTTCCCTTCTGCTTACCCCTAGCCCAGAACCCTACAGGGAGGGGAATTCTAGGAAACATAGTTCCAGCTTGTTAAGTTGGCCCAGTAGAAAACCGTCCTCAAGCTCATGACCCTCATTGTCTTTTCACCCATAATGGCACAGAAACATGTCGCTAGCCAGATCCACCTAATGAAGCCTAATGGATCATATTCAAATAAGCAAGGGTTTGAATTTCTGTAACGAATTATAGTTCCAGATTTCAAAATCTGCATCAGTCTCCTAAGGAAAGTGTTTTATACCCTCTTATCTTCACTGCAGGCTGAGCTTTCATGATTTGAGAATGGCAGGGATGGAGAGGCCAATTTTCTGTTTCTTAGGGTGGCTTGTTTCCACATCTTTTGGCGCTCCCAGGTGATTAAATCCTCATTGTGTACCTTAGAGAGGTTGTTATTCTCATTTTACACAGAGCACAACTGGGGTCCAGCGAGTTTGAAGGAGTTCATCCAAGGCCATGGTTATAAGAAATGCTTTATGAATTTGAGGACCATTCTGACGTTTTAAGGACTTGTTTTATTTTGGTATTTTGAGAACTCAGCTGCATGGAATTGAGTTAAACATATTCCTCACTTGACACACACTGTTATCAACAGTTCATGCAAGGTCTTTATCTTTTTTTATTTCGTATTATTAGTTTTTCCCTCATATCCTCTGTTCTTCACTTTCCTTTCTCTATCATGGCCCACCCCAAAAGGCTACATCTACGTACTTAGATACCTATAAATTCTTGAGATAGATACAGATACAGATATATATATATATATATATATATATATATGTATCTATATAAAATAAAATTTTATATGCTGTGTATTGTATTTAATATATAAAAGTACATGATTAATTAAGTATCTAGCAGACCTGCTGAATTCCTTATTAGTTCTAGGAGTTTGTCTCTTTATTCTTTTGGGTTTTCCATGAACACAAATATGTTATATTATTTTAGACACACTGATGTTTTTGTTTCCCTCTTCACTTGCTGCTGAACAGTATCAGAGAGAAAGCACTCCAGCTTTTCCAATATTTAAGGGAATGCAGGAAGCCTCTAGGTGCTGGTGATGTTCTATAACTTTATCTGAGTGGCAGTCACATGGGTGTATGCCTATTCAAAAACTTCCTTGACCTGTGCACTTAAGATTTAAGCACCGCACTCTGTGTTATATCTCAATAAAAAAATTAAAGATGAAAATTTTCTCAGTTGCTACTTTAGCTGGGTCTCATGAAATTTGACAAGAAATGATTTCATTGCTATTCAGCTCTAAGTATTTTATAATTTCCTTTATGGTACAAGAGTTTATTACATACACATATAATCAGTTTTGGTTCCTTTTTGTTATTGATATGTGATATTACTGAATGATGTTTAAGAAACATAATCTATATAATATAGAGTCTTTGATTTTTATTGTGGTTTCTTTGTATCTAGGAAATAGATGATTTTTCTTTACTGCTTCATATCTGCTTGAAAATAATATATATTTTCTATTTGTTCAGTGTACAGTTTTCTATGTATCCATTAGTTCAACTTTGTCCATTGTATTCAATATCTATTTATATATTTTTGTTTGTTTATCTCTTTGCTATTGAAAATTCTGAAAAATGGGTATGTTAAAATAGCTAACTAGGCAATTATCAATGAGCACTAACTTCCCAGAGTGCTGTTAGTTTTGACTTTGTATATTATGAGGCTTATAAGGGAAAGTATACAGTTTCTGATTTTTATAACATCTTGACCTATTTTTCCTTTAATGAGAATATAATAGTCTTACTTTGACTTAAAAATATTTTCTCCCTAAAAGCTATTTATCTGAAAAAAAGTACAACTTTAGAACAACTTTTGAGACAAAATGATTAAATGCAAAATATGGATCTTTTCTAGATTCTGACATGAATAAGCTGACTATAATAATACTTTTTCTTTTTTTTGGACTTTTAGGGAAGAAATGAGTATAGACTGAATATTCTTATGTGTGATAATAGCATTGTGGTGATGTAAGAAAATGCCCATTTTAAAAGATGTATTGTGTAGAAAAATTATACACTGATAAAAATTGTATTAAATAATTTTTGGGATATTGGACAATAGGAAGAGCAGGGATTTGATCCTTGGGAAAAGAGAAGAAAGGGAGGTGAGCTCTACAATTGCTCCAGTTTACTGCCAAGGGCAAGTTTCAGGCAGTACCAGAGGGAGAGAAAAGCAAACAAATCCTGGAGATCTCACTGAGTTAAAGGGACAGAGATTTGCATCCAAGGAGGCCAAGGCAGTTGGACCTCCTGAGACACAATACCAGAGAAAGAGAGGAGCTATACAGAAAGAGATCTCTGGATATGAGCAGAGATTCTTATGCTAAGTATTGATCTGCACATGTACAAGAGGAAACTATCTGACGTTAAGAAAAGAATCATCAGGCTGGCTGGTTAGTAGAGTTGGTTAGAGCATGGTGCTGGTAACACAAAGGCCCAGGGTTAGATCACTGTGCTGTCCAGCAAAACACAAAAGAGAGAGAGAGAGAAGAGGAATGAATCATCAGAAAGGAGTAGGTAGAACAATTTCTGAATCCTGCACATGACTGGTAATAGTTTGTGTTCTTACCAGTCGTAGTGGAAAGACTTTGTAATACAAAAGGTATCAGATAGAATCTTTAGTAGGTTACTGTCTTAGTAGTAGGCATACATTAGTCCTTGACTAAAGGCTGCTTTAGAGTTTCCTTAACAAACCTGAAGGCAAGCCTTGAAAGAACCCAGCTGATTCCAAGTAAAACAACTGAATGTTAGAACAAACTCTAAAAAAGAATACAACGAAATATACCAACCAACAATGTAAAATCCACACTGTTCAGCTTCTAATAAAAAATTAGCAGGTGTACAAAGAAGGAGGAAATATGCTCCTGAATGACCAATGGATCAAGAAAGAAATAAGGCGATTAAAAAATAAAATAAAAAATTAAGACAAGACAAGGACCTAACAAAAAAGAAAACTACAGACCAATATGTCTGGTGAACACAGATGCAAAAATTCTCAACAAAATACTAGCAAACCAAATTCAACAGCAATCTAAAAGATTATACACCATGATCAAGTGGGATTTATCCCATGGATGCAAGGATGGTTCAACAGACACAAATCAATAAACATGATACATCAAATCAGCAGAATGAAGGAAAAAAAACCATATGATCATTTCAATAGATTCAGAAAAAGCATTTGGTAAAACTCATACATCCCTATGTGATAAAAACTCTCAACACATTAGGTAAAGAATGAATGTACCTCAACATAATAAAGGCCATATATTACAAACCCACAGTGAACATCATATCATATGGTTAAAAGTTGAAAGCTTTTTCTCTAAGAAGAGGAACTAGACAGGGATGCCCACTCTCATAATTGTTATTAAACATAGTACTGAAAGTCCTAGCTGGAGGAATTAGGCAAGAGAAAGCATTAAGGGACATCCAAATTGGAAAGAAGGAAGTCAAATTGTCCCTGTTTGCAGATGACATGATATTAAATATAGAAAAACATAAAGACCCCACCAACAAACTCTTAGAACTAGTAAACAAATTTAGTAAAGTTGCAAGATGCAAAACACAAAATCAACATACAAAAATCTGTAGCATTTTTATACAACAACAAATCAACTGAAAAATAAATGAAGAAAGCAATCCTTTTTACAATAGCTACAAAAACAAACAAACAAAAAAACACCTAGGAATAGATTTAACCAAAGAAGCAAAAGATCTCTACAATGAGAGCTACAAAACACTGATGAAAGAAATTAAAGAGTATGCAGAAAAAATGGAAAGACATCTCATGTTCATGAGTTGGAAAAATTAATATTGTCAAAATGACCATACTACCCAAAGCAATCTATAGATTCAATGCAATCCCTATCAAAATACCAATGGCATTCTTCACAGAAATAGAAAAAAAAATGATAAAATTCATATAGAAACAGAAAAGACCCAAAATAGCCAAAGCAATCTTGAGCAAAAAAGAACAAAGCTGTAGGTGTCATACTACATGACTTCAAAATATACTACAAAGTTATAGTAACCAAAACAGCATGGTACTGGCATAAAAACAGACATATGGACCAATGGAACAGAACAGAGAACTCAGAAATAAATCCACATATCTACAGGCAACTGATTTTTGACAAAGGTGTCAAGAACATATTTTGGGGAAAGGAAGTCTTTTCAATAAATGGTGCCAGGAATAATGGATATCCATATGCAAAAGACTGAAACTAGACTCCTATTTCTCACCATATACAAAAATCAACTCAAAGAGGATTAAAGACTTAAATTTAAGAGCTGATACTATAAAACTACTACAAAAAAACATGGAGGAAATGCTTAAAGACATTGATTGGGCAAAAATTTTATGGAGAAGACTTCTAAAGCACAGGCAACAAAAGTAAAAATAGGTAAATGGGACTACATCAAGCTAAAAAGATTCTGAACAGCAAAAAACATAATCAACAGAGCAAAAACACAACCCACAGTATAGGAGAAAATATTTGTAAACTCTTTATTGGACAAGGGATTGATATCCAAAATGTACAAGGAACTCAAATAACTCAGTAGTGAAAGAGCCCAAATAACCTAATTTAAAAATGGGAAAATGAGCTGAATAGACATTTCTCAAAAATAGCCAAAAGGTATATGAAAAAATGCTCAACCTCATTAACTGTCAGGGAAATGCAAATCAAAACCACAATGAGATATCATCTTGCTCTGGTTGGAATGGCTATCATCAAAAAGAGAAAAAAACAACAAATGCTGGTGAGGATGTGGAGAAAAGGGAACCCTCGTACACTGCTGATGGGAATGTAAATTAGTACAGCCATTATGGAAAACAGTATGGAGATTCCTCAAAAAACTAAAAACAAAAACTACCTTATGATCCAGCAATCCCACTACTGGATATTTGTCCAAAAGAAAGACAATCAGTAAACCAAATATATAAATGCACCCCTATGTTTATTGCAACACTGTGCAATAGCCAAGATATAGAATCAACGGAAGGGTCCATCAACAGTTAAATGGATAAAGAAAATGAATGTGGAATGGAATACATAATGGAAATCAGTAGCATTTTTATATGTAGCCATTAAAAAAATATGAAATCCTATTATTGTGGCAACATGATGAGCCTGGAAGACATTATGTTAAGTAAAATAAGTCAGGCATAGAAAGATAAATACTGCTTGTTCTCACTCATATGTGGGAGCTAAAAAAAAAATTAGTTGAACTTTTAGAAGTAGAGAGTAGAATTGTGATTACTATAAGCTGGGAAGGGAAGTGAAAGGGGGATAGGGAGAGGTTGGTTAATGGATACATAATTACATCTAGAAGTCTAAGTTCTATTATTCAATAGTAGTGCTAGGTGTCTACAATTAATAATAATTTATTGTACGTTTTCAAATGGCTGGAAGAGAAGAGTTCATATGTTCTCATCACAAAGAAATGATAAATGTTTGAGGTGATGGATATGCTAATTAGCTTGATTTGGTCATTACACAGTGTAAACATGTATTGAACTATTACTCTGTACCCCATAAATATAATCAATTATTACATGTCAGTGAAAAAATAAAATTTTTAAAAAAGAAAAATAATTAGTAAACTAGATTTCAACAAAATTAAACAACTTTGGGCATTTAAAATATGACACTGTTAAGAAAATGATAAACCAAGGCACAAACTGGAAGAAATTATTGCAAAACAAATATGTAAAAAACAAGACTTGTATGCAGAATAAAGAATTGTAACAACTCAATAATAAGATAAATATCCTGATTTAAAATGGGCAAAAGACTTAAGTAGATGCTTTATCAAAGAAGATATATGGATAGCAAATAGTTCATGAAAAGATATACAACATCAATTGTCATTACAACAATGCAAATTACAACTACAATACACACCCCCCACTACTAGAACAAAGAGGATGTGCAGCTACTTGAACTCTCACATATTGCTGGGAGCAGTGCAAATGCTACGTCCACTCTAGAAAGCAGTTTGCCAGTTTCTTACTAGGCTAAGCATACACTGAACATACGACCCAGCTATCCCATTCCTAGCTCTCATCCGAGAGAAATAAAGACCTATTTATGCAAAGATTTGTGCTTGAGTGTTCATAGTGGCTTTACTCATAGCCCAAACTGGAAACAGCCTCAATGTTCTTCAACTGGAAACTGGATAAACAAATCATGTCATAATCATATAGTGGATTATATGATATAATGGATTATTATTTCTCAATAATAAAAAGGAATGAACTACTGATGTACATAATAACATGGATGAATCTCTACAGCATGATACCATGAGAAGAGCACACCCTGCTTATCCTGCTGGTCCAAGAAGAATGAGAAAAATGTGTTGGAAAGCCAGCCCAGCCAACCCACAGCCCTACAGTAAGAAGTAGAACCAGCCACAAAACCTGAGCAGAACCACTCATATGAGAATCATGTGAATGATGGATCTATGGAATAAATGATTGTTGTTTTATATCCCTGAGGTTTTTTCACAAAATAAATAGACAATTCACTAAAATAGAAATACCAGGGATCAATAAGTAACACACTGAAAATTAGTATCATAAACAATGAAATACATTTTCATTAAGATAATAATGACATTTTTTCCGCTTGTATTAGCAAGGATAAAAAGTGATAATACCGGTATTTCAAGATGGCGGTGGCTGCGGCGGTTGGCGCAGAGTAGCTGAGGTGGAAAAGGTGGCCACTGGGCCTCAGGCAGCCGGGAAACTTGTGGACCTTCCTCTTGCCATCTCTTAAGGGAGGACTGCTGCTGGTGGCTGGTTGTGGGGGGTGACCACCACTTTGCCCTCGGCAGGAGAGGCTGCCTCATTTACAGGCAACAGCTTTGAAGTGTGGAGCAGGAAAAGAACTGTTTCTTAGCTGCAAAAGCGAGTCTCGAAACAGGGAACACGGTGCCAGGGCTGCTGTGGATGCAGACAGGATCCCGGAGACCGGGGCCACACTGAAGGTGGCCAGCTGCCCTATTCAGGATTTGAGGTTTCAGGCCGGCATTAAAGAAGATTCCTGGGAATGCCCGAGCCGCGCCGCAACTGAACAGCCTGAGGCGGCAGCGGCCGAGAACGGGGAAGGCGGCAAACCAGAGGCAGAGAGTGAGCGCCTGACCTGGCACAACCCTGTGAGTGACCCCTGGACCAGCCCTGTTTGGGGGCCTGACGCCCACCAGGCTCCTGCCTGCATCACCAGGCCACTCACCGCCCCAGGGCTGCCTCCATTTTCCCAGGTGCTGGCAGCTCCGCCCGGCTCAGCCGTCACTGAGCCTTCCCACTTGCTTGGCCCGGCGTGGGGCTTTCCTCCCCTCCCACTCCCTCCGCGGTTCTCTGGCGGGTTGGTGGAGTGGGGCATCGCCGGCCAGTGTCGGGAGGGCAAGGAAGTACGGGCGGGCCGACTGTCACTCCACCACACCCTGGACTCCGGCCCCCGGTAAAATTCCTGTTCCTGGGAGGCAGTTACCATCTCTGCGGCCACCAGTTCGGAAAAAAGGCCTAACCAATTTCTGGTTGGGAATAGTGTGGTAGGAGAGTCCCCAGGTCCTCTTGAACCTGCCGGAGAGCTGGCTGCAGGCGGGCACTAGACTTGGTTTATACCGGGGGGATACAAAGGTGAACAAGTCCCGAGAAAGATCTACCCAGTGCTGCAAAGGCACCCAGAGCGACCGGTCGTCTGTGCCTAGCAGAAACCTGGTAGACTTCCAGGGTGAGGCGGTGCCGAGCAGGGTCTTGAAGGCCCAGCTGATAGACGAGGGGTGCAGAAGACACGCCCCAGCCCAGCACAGTGTGCACAGAGTGGGGAGACATGCGGCCAGGGAGGCGGAGACTCAACAGAAACCACACACCCTGTGGGGTCGCCACTGCACGATCCAACAGCCTGGGCCAGAGCACACGGAACAGGGAGAAGTCCTGCATGGGAAGTGGAAGCTCAGCAGAGACCACATACCCTGCAGTACCGCCCCCTGATCCAGTAGCCTAGCAGAGTCCAAGCTGACCAGAGAGGTGGCTCCCCGGAGGGGCCGAAGACCCGAGGCAACCACACACACAAGGCACTAGAGGCCAACTGAGCAGCCACGGAGGTAGCCATACGAAATTGGCAACCACAGCAACATCTTAGTTAGTCATTAGTCTCAAACCGGTGGACTGTGAAACCCCCTGCCACAATGAATAAACATAAAAAAAAGATACCAGAAATACAAAAAATCAAGAAAGTACACCACCAAAAGTTAATAAATCTCAAACTCTAGATCCTATAGAACAAGAAGCCCTTGAAATGACTGACAAGGAATTTCGAGTGATAATTCTAAGGAAACTGAATGAGATACAAGAAAACACAGCTAGACATCATGATGAAATGAGGAAAAGTATACAGGATCTGAAAGAGGAAATGTACAAGGAAATCAATGTCCTGAAAAAAAATGTAGCAGAACTTGCTGAACTGAAGAAGTTATTCAGCGAAATGAAAAACACAACAGAGAGTTTAACCAGCAGGCTTATCGAAGTTGAAGAGAGAACCTCTGAACTTGAAGATGGGCTGTTTGAAATAACACAAGCAGACAAAAGGAAAGAAAAAAGAATCAAGGACATGGAAGAAAATCTGAGAGAGATATCAGACAACCTTAAGCGCTCAAATATCCGAGTCATGGGTATTCCAGAAGGGGAGGAAAATGGAGATTCCATTGAAAGCATATTCAAGAAAATAGTGGCAGAAAACTTCCCAGGTATAGGAAAAGTCACAGATCTTCAGATCCAGGAAGCTCAATGATCTCCAAACGTATTCAACCCAAAAAGGCCTTCTCCAAGACATGTCATAGTCAAAATGGCAAAACCCAGAGACAAAGAGAGAATCTTAAAAGCTGCAAGAGAGAAGCGTCAAATCACCTATAAGGGAGCCCCAATCAGGCTAACATCAGACTTTTCATCACAAACCCTAAAAGCTAGAAAGGAATGGGATGATATATTCAAAATACTAAAAGACAAAGATTGCCAGCCAAGAATACTCTACCCTGCAAGGCTATCCTTCCGAAATGAAGGGCAAATAGTATATTTCTCAGACAAACAAAAACTGTGGGAGTTCACTACCACACGACCACCCTTACAAGAAATCCTCAAGGGAGTACTGGGTTTGGTTCCTGAAAAATAACTACCACTGCCATAAAAACCCAAGAAAAATCAATACCCACTAGTATAATAAAAATGGCATTCATGAAGAGAAAACAAGCAAACAAAAATGCTATCTACAACCTAAGGAACCAACAAACACAGAAACCAAACAGTAAATCAGAAAGCAAGGAACAAAAGACACCTAAGACAACCAAACAACCAATAAAATGCTAGGAATAAATCAACACCTTTCAATAACAACCCTTAATGTAAAAGGCTTAACTTCCCCAATCAAAAGACACAGACTAGCTGACTGGATCAAAAAGGAGGACCAAACTATATGCTGCCTACAAGAGACCCACATCACCCATAAAGATTCAAACAGACTGGGCCGAGCCGGTGGCGCGCTCGTGAGAGTGTGGCGCTGGGAGCACGGCGACGCTCCCGCCGCGGGTTCGGATCCTATATAGGAATGGCCGGTGCACTCACTGGCTGAGTGCCGGTCATGAAAAAGACAAAAAAATAAATAAATAAATAAAGAAGATAATACCAATTTCTTAAAAAAAAAAAAAAAAAGATTCACACAGACTAAGAGTGAAAGGATGGAAAAAGATTTACCATGCAAACAGAAAAGAAAAACGAGCTGGAGTAGCTATTCTGATATCTGACAAAATAGACTTTAAAGTAAAAACCATAAAAAGAGACAATGAGGGACACTACTTAATGATAAAAGGACTGATCCGTCAAGAAGACATAACGATCATAAATATGTACACACCCAATGTTGGAGCAGCCAGATTTATAAAACAAACTCTATTAGACCTAAAGAAGGAAATAGACACTAATACCATAATAGCAGGGGACCTGAACACCCCACTGTCAATATTAGACAGATCATCTAGGCAAAGAATCAGTAGAGAAACACAAGATCTAAACAAACCTAAAGTTAGCAGATGGAAAGAAATCATTAAGATCAGAGCAGAACTGAATGAAATTGAAAACCAAAAAGCAATACAAAAGATCAATGAATCAAAAAGTTGGTTTTTTGAAAAGATAAATAAAATTGACAAACCATTAGCATGGCTAACAAAAAAAATAAGAGAGAAGATTCAAATAACAAAAATTAGAAATGAAAAAGGCGATATTACAACTGATTCATCTGAAATACAAGGAATCATTCGAGACTGCTATAAACAACTATGCACCAACAAATTTGAAAATCTGGAGGAAATGGATAAATTTCTGGATACACACAAGCTCCCAAAACTGAACCATGAAGACGCAGAAAATTTGAACAGACCAATAACAATAAAGGAGATTGAAGCTGTTATCAGAAGGCTCCCAACAAAGAAAAGCCCAGGACCAGATGGATTCACAGCAGAATTTTACCAAACATTCAAAGAGGAATTGACACCGATTCTTTACAAACTATTCCAAAAGATTGAAACAGACGCAAATCTCCCAAACTCATTCTATGAAGCAAACATCATCCTGATACCAAAACCAGGTAAAGATATAACCAAAAAAGAAAACTACAGGTCGGTATCCTTGATGAATATAGATGCAAAAATTCTCACTAAAATACTAGCAAACAGAATACAGCAACACATACGAAAAATTATTCATCACGATCAAGTGGGATTCATCCCAGGGATGCAAGGTTGGTTCAACATACGCAAATCAATAAATGTGATACACCATATTAATAAACTCAAACACAAGGACCATATGATCATCTCTATAGATGCTGAAAAAGCATTTGATAAAGTTCAGCACACATTCATGACAAAGATCCTCTATAAGTTAGGTATAGAGGGAAAGTATCTCAACATAATTAAAGCCGTATATGACAAACCCACTGCCAATATCATCCTGAATGGGGAAAAACTGAAAGCTTTTCCTTTAAGAACAGGAACTAGACAAGGATGCCCACTCTCACCATTCCTATTCAACATAGTGTTGGAAGTACTAGCCAGAGCAATCAGAGAAGAGAAGGAAATAAAGGGCATCCAGATTGGAAAAGATGAAGTCAAACTGTCCCTGTTTGAAGATGACATGATCCTATATATCGAACAGCCTAAAACCTCTACAAAAAAACTCTTGGAATTGATAAATGATTTCAGCACAGTAGCAGGATACAAAATCAACACACAAAAATCAGTAGCATTTCTTTTCTCCAATAGTGAACATGCAGAACGAAAAATCAAGAAAGCCTGCCCATTTACAATAGCCACCAAAAAAATAAAATACTTAGGAATTGAGTTAACCAAGGAGGTGAAAAATCTCTATAATGAGAACTACAAACCACTGCTGAGAGAAATTAGAGAGGATACAAGAAGATGGAAAGATATCCCATGCTCTTGGATTGGAAGAATCAACATAGTGAAAATGTCCATACTACCCAAAGTGATATACAAATTCAATGCAATCCCCATCAAAATTCCAAAGACATTTTCCTCAGAAATGGAAAAAACTATCCAGTCATTTATATGGAACAATAAAAGACCACGCATAGCCAAAGCAATGCTGAGCAAAAAAAATAAAGCTGGAGGCATAACACTACCTGACTTTAAGTTATACTACAAAGCTATAATAACCAAAACAGTATGGTACTGGCATAAAAACAGACACACTGACCAATGGAATAGAATAGAGAATCCAGAAATCAACCCACACACTTACTGCCATCTGATCTTTGACAAAGGCACCAAGCCTATTCACTGGGGAAGGGACTGCCTCTTCAGCAAATGGTGCTGGGATAACTGGATATCCATATGCAGGAGAATGAAACTAGATCCATACCTCTCACCGTATACTAAAATCAACTCAAAATGGATTAAGGATTTAAATATACACCCTGAAACAATAAAACTTCTTAAAGAAAACATAGGAGAAACACTTCAGAATGTAGGACTGGGCACAGACCCCAAAAGCACAGGCAACCAAAGGAAAAATAAACAAATGGGATTATATCAAACTAAAAAGCTTCTGCACAGCAAAAGAAACAATTAACAGAGTTAAAAGACAACCAACAGAGTGGGAGAAAATATTTGCAAAATATACATCTGACAAAGGATTAATATCCAGAATATATAAGGAACTCAAACAACTTTACAAGAAGAAAACAAGCAACCCAATTAAAAAATGGGCAAAAGAGCTAAGTAGGCATTTCTCTAAGGAAGATATACAAATGGCCAACAGACATATGAAAAAATGCTCAACATCCCTCAGCATCCGGGAAATGCAAATCAAAACCACACTGAGATACCATCTAACCCCAGTTAGGATGGCTAAAATCCAAAAGACTGAACGATAAATGCTGGCGAGGTTGCAGAGAAAAAGGAACTCTCATACATTGTTGGTGGGACTGCAAAATGGTGTAGCCCCTATGGAAAATGGTATGGAGGTTCCTCAAACAATTGCAGATAGATCTGCCATATGACCCAGCTATCTCACTGTTGGGAATATACCCAGAGGAATGGAAATCATCAAGTCGAAGGTATACCTGTTCCCCAATGTTCATCGCAGCACTCTTTACAATAGCCAAGAGTTGGAACCAGCCCAAATGTCCATCATCAGATGAGTGGATACGGAAAATGTGGTACATCTACACAATGGAATACTACTCAGCTATAAAAACGAATGAAATACTGCCATTTGCAACAACATGGATGGACCTTGAGAGAATTATATTAAGTGAAACAAGTCAGGCACAGAAAGAGAAATACCACATGTTCTCACTTATTGGTGGGAGCTAAAAATTAATATATAAATTCACACACACACACACACACACACACAAAACCGGGGGGGGGGAGGAGAAGATATAACAACCACAATTACTTGAAGTTGATAAGACAAGCAAACAGAAAGGACATTGTTTGGGGGGTATGGGGGGAGGGAGAAGGGAGGGAGGTTTTGGTGATGGGGAGCAATAATCAGCCACAATGTATATCGACAAAATAAAATTTAAAAAAAGAAAAAAAAAGTGATAATACCTACTGTCTACAAATCTGTGAGAAAATAGCCATTCTCATGTACTGGTGGTATGAACACTTAGGTCACTAAGTTTTGGGGTGGTTTATTACACCACACAATTGTAACAATAGCTCATCAATACAACACCTGTCACAGGTTGAGCCAATCACGTCATCACTTTCTAGTCTTCCAAATTCGGGTGCTTCACCCAAGCTAAACTAACCATTAAAGCCCTCCCCTAGGATTTTTTCAACAAGGAACCAGAGTTAGTGAATCTCGGGCTGTCCCTGATAGAGAAGTGAGGTGTGAGCATAGAAGCAACTGGTGGACAAGTTTCCAGCTACGTGTTGAAATCTGATCTTAGCATATGAAACCAATGGCAAAGAAAAATAGCTACTATCAACTTTTTAATTTTGATTGCCCCTGAAACTTACCTGCTTCCTGCCTTTCCTACTGCTCAGTTATGTGAACTAATGCATCTTCTCTCCTTTTGTCTAATCAACTTCAATAAAGTCCTGACTAATATCTCCCACCCACCTGCCATGCAAGTAGATTTCTACCTAGGCCAGTCCTGACCAATTTCCAGGCAATTGCCAGCTAGGAACTTCAGGAGAAGACAAATCCTCTGCATACAGATTAACAGTACCTTAGTGATAATCCAGTCTTATTCTCTCATTTTAGAGGTAAGTAAATTAAGACCCCTAAAGGGGAGGAATCTCCTTGAGGTGTGTTAGAGGGTGAACAAAACCAATGCCAACTTGTGCCCTGCCTTCCATGTTGACATCTGTTTAACCTCATTCCTTTGTTTCACTGACCAGTTATACATCAATCTTAGTGCAAGCTCTAAAAGAACATAGTTTTCAGGGAGTGAATGACTTTTCACAGCAGGTGGCGTCAGTGGTCTGAGCACTAACATCACAAGACCTCCTTGTCTCATACATCATATGACACCTGGTGGAGGATGTTATCAACTTATTTTTCTTAATATGTTTCCTTGAAGTTATTTTTAGTAATAGAGATTTTGCTATATACACATTGCCTAAACCCAGAGAGCCAGAGCTCTCATCAGCTATAGATGTCTGATTCTTTGCTGTGCACAACTTTCCTGTAGGTAAGTCACCCCTCCAATAAATATCTCTGATTACCAAATGGCCCTGTCTGCTTCCTTCTTCGGTATCAAGGTACCTTCTCGGGTCAGAGGGCATTATACTTTAACCCTCTCCTGGCATAAGGTGACACAAAACAAAACAGTCACGAAATCTGGCTTTAAGAATTTAAACTATACCAAGAGACCACTTGCAATGAAAAGAGCATTTATACTCCACTTGGCCACCTACAAAGTCTTTAGGCAACTCACAAGTCAGAAACTTGTGTTCCAAAGGGGAAATAGCAAAGAGTCGTAATGTGTTGCCTCTTGGAATGGCAAAGGTTAAAATACTTCTCACAACCCAGTGATATTAAAAGTGTCAATGAGCACATTCAAACTTCAATGGTGGAAGCACAAGTTGAGACAAGTCTTTCTTAGTTGGGCAACACAGCAATTTACCCTCTAGCAAATTATCCCAAGGAGATAATTTCACAAGTTAAGGGCAATGTTATCCAAAAATGTTCATCATTGGTTTTTTTTTGTTTTTTTGTTTTTTTGGTAATAGGGAAATATTAGAAACAATGTAAAAGTTCAACAGAGGGGATCAATTACATTAGTAATGACCTATCTTCTCTTCAATGAAATACTGTACTTGTATAACCATTAAAATTTGGTGTATGGGAGGTGGGTGAGGGGATGGGAGCAGAGAGAACAGAATTCTGAGAGAATATCCACCAATATGTCAATAGGGTTTTTTTTCTTTGGGATGGATTTTCTTTTGGTAGAATTTTTGTTTATGTGTTTGTTTGCTTTTCTCTTTTAGACATTCCTGTGTAAAAGACAGATTTTATTCATCTCTGCCTCAAATTAGGGCTACAGAAGACTGTTCCAATATAAGCAGGCACATGGTTCTCCCCGTGTTTGCCAAGGATCATAATCTCAGCAGAGATGTCAAAAATAGCCATCAGTACTTTAGGTGGTACCCAGCCAACTCGGCTTTCCTGAGGGCCTTGGCTCCAGGAACACCAAAGCCCTTACCACACATGGTTTCACCTATTCTTACACCTTTTGACCAGAACCTGGCTTGGAACTGCAGAACCAGCCAGGACCACACTGTTCCTTGGGAAGTTCTTATTGTTTTTCTACAGTGTTTGTTTAATCAAGTGTTTCCAGCACAACCTTCAGCTTTCTGGCTAAGCCAAAGTCCAAAATTTCTTTAGCTTTTCTGATATGAATATCTCTCAACTACAGTATGGCATTGGTTCTGATCCTAGAAGTTTCAAGTCATATCTAGATTTGAGTTAGGGTGACCAACTCATTTCCGTCTGCCAGGGACTCTTATGCTTTTAGCACTGAAAGTTCAGAATGTGGGGAAACTCAATCTCAGGCCAGCCAGGATGGCTGTTTGCCCCAGCTTTGAATTCTGGTCTCTTTCACTTATAACCAGGTTTCACTTACATGAGCTCAGTTTTCTTAGTCTTGAAAAGGATATAGCTTTCCTGGGCATTGGGAATACAGCAAAAGACAGACAGACCTGATAGTTCCTGTCTGTCACAGGGTATTCAGTCTAATGGAAGAGCAGACTTTAAATTAAAAGCTACATAAGCAAGATATTGGTGTGGGATAGAATAGGGATTGGGTGGGCAGAGAAGTCAGAGAAATATTTCAGCTGTCTCTTGAAAAATAGGAGCTGTAGCCGACATTTCCTGAGTGCTGACCATGTGCTGATTCCATGGTAAGCTCTTGACACACTGTGACATAAAAAATATGTGTTTGGTCTCTGACCCTGGTTTTTGGCACAGAGCTCCTAAAACCTTTGTAATTTCTTGAGTGATAGGCATGCTAGGTGCATCCTTTCTTCTAGAATTTGGCCTTTGACCCCAGTTCCTGACACGGAGCTCTTAATCTCTCAGCATTTCCTGGGTGATAGAAACATCTTTTGCTCTAATGAGGTGACTCTTGGTGGGCTCCTGGATTGGGGGCTGGTCACTAAGAAGACCAAGCCATGATTAGAAGGTTGAAACTTTCAGCCCTAGCCCCCTTCCTCCATGGAAGGGAGAAGGGCTGGAGATTGAGTTAATTATCAATTATGCCTACATGGTGAAGCCTCCATAAACATCACTGAAGTATGGGGTTCAGGGAGTTTTCAGGTCAGTGAACACTGTGTCCTGGGAGGGTGGCACACACCGACTCCCTGGATATAGAAGCTCCTATGCTAGGGACCTTTCTGGACCTCTTCCTATGTATATCTTTATCTGGCTGTTCATCTGTGTCTTTTATCACATCTTTTATTATATAAGAAACTGGTAAACCTAAGTAAGTGTTCCATGAGTTCTGAGATTCATCCCGGCAAATTATCAAACCCAAGGAGGGTGTCGTGGGGACCCTGATTTATAGCCAATTAATCAGAAGTACAGGTGACAGCCTGGGACTTGCAGTTAGTGTCTGAAGTGGGGAGCAGTCTTGTGGGAGCCCTCAACCTGTGGGGTCTGCACTAACTACGGTTAGTGTCAAAGTGGAATTGAATTGTAGGACACCCAGCTGGTGTTGGAGAATTGCTTGGTGTAAGAAAAACTCACATGTTTTGGTGACCAGAAGTGTGATGAGAGTATACAACAGAAAACACAGTTTTTCCCACAACATTATTTCATTAAAGTATCACAACAACCCTTTTCAGAGGGTTACTTATATTATCCCCATTTTAAAGATGGAGAAAACTGAGGATAAGGGAAGGTTAAGTAAATTTCTCAAGATCACACAGCTAAAATGTGACAGATATGAGATTTGAAAGTAGGCAACCCTTATTCCAGAGCCTGAAAAATGTTTTAATTTAGTAAAGTAACATACCCATAAGGTTTAAAATCCAGAAACATATCAGAAAAGAGCCCCTGCCCGCTCTTCCACCCCTCTTGTTCTCCAGGGCCATAAGCTTCAAGACTCTTAGCCGCTTTCCACCAGAATTTCCAAATGGTGAGGAAGCAGCATCCAGGCTAAATATGAAGACGCTCAAGGTGAATTGAAATAGTGAGCCGCTGCGTGAGCTGGAAATTTGCTTAAATCCAGATGAGCTTCCCTGTTGGCCCTGTGAGGGCAGGAATCTTTGCCTTTTCATTTATTGCTGCATTTTTAGTGCTTAGTGTGGTGGCCAGCGTGTAGGAGGCCCACGTTAAATATTTACTGCATGAATTTGCGAAGTAAGTTTACCAAAAGCTTGCATTTCTGATGGAATGTGTCAGACATGAAAAAAAAAAAAAATACCCTTTCCTATACAAACATCCAAATCATTTCTCAAATATTTTTTCTTTTTTTAAATTTCACTTTATCAATATACAGTGTAGTTGATTTTTGTGTACCTTTGCCGATGCCTCCTTTCCCTCCTCCTTCTCCCCCTTTCCCCCCATCAACATCAAGTTGTACTTGGATTAAAAGATTAATTAGGATATAAATGTTTGTTTTATTACAGACATGAGCTCTACGATGCTAGATCTTTCTCACGGGCCTGGAGTCATGACAAAACCTCAAGACGACTGCAGAAGAGAGTCAGGAGGCACCTAACCCCTGCAAAGTATTTGCAGATTTGGTGTCAGTATGCTCATGCAGAGCCTCTGTGTATGTGTGTGTGTCCCTCAATATTTCTTTCTGTCTCTATTTTTATCTCCATCCCTATCTCTCCCTCTTTTCCCCATTCCCCACCTCACCCTCCAGTGACGGTCCTCATATTATACATCTTTTCACTTGTATGTGTCCTTGTAGCACACGTACAGTTGTGTGGGGTACATGGATTTCTACTCCACACTAATAGTATTATGCTATAGCATGCATTCTACTTTGGAATTTTCTCACTCACCCTCAGTGTTTAAGATCAGTCTGCGTATATATCTTGTCAGTGGCCCTGTTTTCCACCAGGGGCTTCCCATCCATTTTACATGTCCACTCCTTAGTGAGAAATACTCAGGCACGCCCCACTTCTTGCCACCACAACTAAGGCTGTATTGAACATCTTTGTCCCCTCTTATAGCTGTGCAACAATGTCTCTGGACATGTAACCAGGAGAAAAGTTGCTGAGATAGAAGAATTTGTACATCTATTTTGACCAAGTGCACAACTAATTTTCTTTTGGGAGGTGCGGTACTAATTAGTATGGGGATTCAAACCCTTGACCTTGGTGTTACCAGCACCATGCTGTCCCAAGTGAGCTAACATAACAACTGATTTTCCAAATGGCCATGCCTGTCTACATTCTAACAACAACCTTCAGGGGGTCCCACAACAGTACATTCTTTCTAACCAGCACCAATCAGCTATCTAATTTTTGCCAGTCCGCTGAGCATAAGGTGATATCTCCTGGTTGTTTTAATTTTCATTTTTCTATTTACCACTGTATTTGAGCATCTCTCTCCATACTTACTGCCTTTGCTGTTTCCTCTTTGTATGTCTAAATTGTTCAGATCCTTTGCCGCAGTATAGATTTTTTTCCTCAGTAAAAGATCCATAGCTTTCATCAAATTTTCAAAGTGGTTAGCAAGCACTATCTTAGGCTAAATATGAATAAATACAAAGTGAATTTAAATAATGAGCCACAATTGTGTTTGAAATTTGGCTACATTTGGATGAGTTTCACTTTTGGCTCCTGAGGGCAGGAATTTTTGTCTTTATATCTATCACTATATTTTCAATGCTTATGTGCCTGGCATGTAGTAGGCACTTACTAAATATTTATTGCATGAATCTGTGAAATAAATTTACCAAAAGCATGCATTTTTAGAAGAGTGCATCCAACATGAAAAATTACTTTCTTGCAGAAATACCAAATCATTTCTCAACCATTTATATTCGAGCACATGCTACATAGCTGATGCTATAAGTAACATAGCAATGAACTCAATCTAGTAAAATTGAAAGTATATATTTTAGTGCTCTATTTTGTATGTTATTCTTACTTAACTTAATATAAGTTATTTTCATCTGTTCTTTCCAACAATTCCTCAAGGTAGGAATGATTTTCCCTCCTCCTTTTTCCTTCAGATGAAGAAACTGTGACTGAGAGACTGTTTCTCACCAGTAAACGGCAGAGGTCTCATCCCAGGTACTTAGAGACTGGGCAGGGGACTAAGGTTAATTTAGAGCTTTGCTGAGATACTGGAGTACTGTACTCAGCCAATATCAATGTAATACTCATCATTGTTTCTTTCTCGTACTTGAACTCATACTAATTGTGATGGTTAATCTTATGTGTCCACTTGACTGGGCTAAGGGATGCCCAGATAGCTGGTAAAACATTATTTCTTGGTGTGTCTGATAAAGGTGTTTCTAGAAGAGAGTAGCATTTGAATCAGTAAACTGAGTAAAGAAGATCTTCTCTTACCGGTGCAGGCAGGCATCAGCCAATGTACTGAGGGCCCAAATAGAACAAAAAGGCATAGAAAGGGTGAATTTGCTGTCTATGCTTGAGTTGGGGCAACCATGTTTCTTCTGTCCTGAGACATTGGAGCTCCTGGTTCTTGGGCCTTCAAACTCTGGGACATATGCCAGTGGACCCTCCCATCCCACTAGTTCTCAGACCTTCAGCTCCCCTAGATCTCAGGCCTTCAGACTTGCACTCATTATACCACCAGTGATCCCTGTACTGATCAACCACAAAAGATTAAAAAGAAAAAAAAAAAAAAAGGATAAGGAAAAAATTACCCCACCAAATTTCTTGATTCTCCAGCTTGCAGATAGCTTATTGTAGGATTTTTTGGCCATCGTAATCCCATAGCAAGAGCCAATTCCCATAGCAAATCCCCTCTTATTCTTTTATATCTGTATATATCCTACTGGTTCTGTTTCTCTGGAGAACCCTGACTAATACACCTATGTACCCTCAATATGACCTCATGGAATTATTATGGCAATACCAATTGGACATTTACTGAAGGGTTAGGTATTGCATGAAAATTCATAGATAGTCAAGACAGCTTGTGCTCCCAAGAAACTTACAGAATAGTAGTAAACCTGGCAGGTTCAAAGTCGAATTTTCCAGATGCTATACAGATAAAATCAACATGGGGGCAGAAGTGAATGTTGCTTGTTTGGTGTTTATGAGCAGTGTCTCTGGGGTCAGACAGCTTTGTGACTTTAGGTGAGAAACCCAACCTCTCTGAACCTCCAAAAAATAGTTATTAATAATGCATAACATCTATGGGTCATTGAGCTGATTATGTGACCCATTTTACAAGCTGATGTAAGTGGCATGCTCAGCACAGCATCTGCCATCATTATAAGCTCCCAATAACTGGTATTAGGAGTAATTTTGGAAAAGAAGCCCTCTTTTTTTCTCCCAGCAAACCTACTATGTACCTATTAGATTGACCTATACATAAACTTACTTTTTTTCTAGGTTAAAAACATTAAAATGTCAACAATTTCATATAGTTCAACCTAATCGAATTATTTTTAATTTGGGAGGAATTGATAGAAAAGTCAATAATGAAGGAGGGGAGTCTCTTGAAACTTGGAAAAATCCAGGTGTCCTGATCTTCTGTGACTATTTTGCTCCATGTCTCCCAGGCTGGCCACTACCCTGCCTCTGAAACCTCCCTCTCTACTCAATTGGTGAGTACCAGGCAGTAAAACTTCAACAAAGGAAACACCAGTAGCTGTAAGAGTGTCACAACTTGGTTTTATGTGCCAATAACTAACCCCTAGCCAATTGTGGAGTTTGCTAGCAGTATACTCTACACCTTATTAAAAAACATATAGAAACTTCTGTGTGAGTTCATTGTATAGCACCTGTAACTTGAGGGCCACTGGGTGACAGAGTGGGGAGGCTGGGCTTTTACAAGCAAGTTAAAGTGAGAGATTGGTTTCTGATTGACCTACAAGTATCCCTACTTAGGCCAAAGGACAGCTGTAGGGTAGAAGGATTTTGAGGGTAGAGAACGAGAAAAGAGTAGGACACTATTTACTAAAACTTTTAGATGCATAAACGTCTATTTTCTAATCCTGCGTTTTCACAGCACATTGTGTGATCTGGACAAGTTATTTGCTCTCTTTGAGTTTTTGTATTTTCTTCTACATAATGGAGGTAAAAAGCAAAATCACTGCCACAAAGGACAGTTGAGAAAATAAATCGAGATAACGTGTGCAAATTGCATGGCAAATAGGAGGAGCTCAATAACTGGTGGTTAATATTACCATTTATCCAGTGTCCGATGTGTGCCATGAACTGCACCAGGAGCTTTATATATATGTGCCAATTAATCCTTGCAGCCACTCTATGAGTTAAACATATTTATATTCATCCTACATGAAAAAACTGCATTCAGAGAGGTGAAGCCACCTGTCTGAAATCACACAGCAAGAAGGAGGAGCAGCTACAATTTGAATCAGAGGAGGTTTGGATAATTTAGAGGGCTAATACCAATTGCTATTCATTTAGTTGTATCTGTCTTTAAATCCTAGTGACAATTTAGCAGCACTTGACAAATACTTTTCATGTCTGAAATTATTGCCAGGTGCTCTGCTAGGTGAATGCAATATGATCTCCTGTTCAGGTATTAGAACATTCAGTGAGTTGTAACTAAAATTTAAAAAAAGAATTAGAAAAGACATCAGTTCAATGAAGATAAGAATGAAGGATGTCCCAAATTGTTTCCATAGCCTCATGAGAAGGCTTCCGGAATGTTCTGGGAAGGGAGGGTCTGGTGACCCTTGCCACCCACCTGCTCTCTATGGACAGATAAGAACAACCCTCCAGACTGGTGGAGAGAATTGTGAGTCTTAGTTCACTTTTATAGAGCATATTTTCAGAGGTGTTTTTTCAATCTAAGTGGAGTTGTCTCCCATGTGGGTGTGCAGATCCCAGGCAGTGGGCTGTCATTAAGGGAGGCAGCATTGCCCAATGCAGGCACTAAAACAGGCAGAGACACACAGGCCAATTCTTGTGCCTCAACCCCCACTTCTCGCACCTGCAAAATTATAACTCAGAAACAAGCGACTCTTTAGTTGGGGGGAACCACCCACACATTGAAACAGCTTCTCAAGCTTAAGCCAGCCAGCCACCTCCT
The DNA here is from genome assembly GCF_027409185.1 of Cynocephalus volans. Lineage (NCBI taxonomy): Eukaryota > Metazoa > Chordata > Mammalia > Dermoptera > Cynocephalidae > Cynocephalus > Cynocephalus volans. Next base: position 191,684,334 of record NC_084461.1, read on the forward strand.
ATCTCCCCCACCCTCGGCCCCTTGCAAGGTAACAGACTAGCTGACTCTGAACTTTCTTTTAGCTGTCTGATTCTAAGATACGCCCTTCTAGCATGAGGAAGAAAGGCCATGCACCTCACCACCCAAAGATGTCAACTGGGGGAATGCTGCTACTTACAGTTCTTTGTGGGGTTTTTTTGTTTGTTTTTTGTTTTTGCAGTGCACATATTTTTACAGGTGTGATCTGTTTTTTTCTCCCCAAGATTGGATATTCTGATAGTGTCTTTATTTCTGACTATTCAAGCATTATACTCATCCTCACTAATGGTTATAAAATGTAAATTAAAATTATAAAATACTATTTACTATTTGGTGCCCTATGATATTAACAGCAAATACTTATATTATTTATTTTATTATGCAAAAAAAAAAAGAAAGAAAGAAAGCACTTATTTGATCCATATAACAACTCTATGGTGTGGGTTCCATTATTATCCCCAATTTATTGATGAGAAAACTGAGGTCAAGAAGAACATCTAATAAATGATCCAAACTCAGGGAATCTGTCTCCAGACATCATGCTCTTAATTAGGATCCAGACTACCTCTCAGACTGGCAAAGTTAAACTATTGATGATAACCAATGTTGGTGAAGATATGGGGACACAGGCTCTGATGAATGCTGATGAGAGTGATATAAATTTTTAGAGAGCAATTTGTCAGAATCTATGAAAATATTTGAATATTTATTTCTTTGACCTAGCAACTTTGCTTTTAAGATTAACATCTAGATCATATGTATTGACCAAGAAAATACACACACACTGTAATGGTTCATTGCAGCTTTATTTGTAATGGTGAATCCATAGGAAAAATTTTGAATAATTAAATTAATGAATGTATACCATGAAAAACTGGCAATTAAATCCTGACAAGCAAACATAAATCAAAACAAGGAATGTGGGTAAGGAGAAAAGGAGAAATGTAAAATACAAAATCTATTTAAATACAAAATTAAGATTAAAGATCTGTGATAAGAGTAGATTTTAAGTGTTCTCACCACAAATAAGTATGTGAGGTAATGCATATGTTAATTAACTTGATTTAACCATTTCACAATGTATACATATTTCAAAACATCAGGTTGTGCACCACGAGTAGGCACAATTTTTATTTATCAGTTAAACAAAATTTTAAAAAATGTAAAACGTACTGTGAGGATTATGATTACAAAAATAGAGTACTAGTGTTAAAAATATTGACACTATAAAGCAAACAATATAACTAAGAAATCAGAATGGGAGGCGGAAAAGTAGGAAATAGCATCTATTTTGGGATTCAGACTGTCAAAAATTAGAATTTGTTTTAAAAATGACTCCAAGAACTCAATGTTTTTCATGGCCTCATCATCTTTCTGTAGTTTTTTTTAAAAGAAAAGATTGTTGGGCTGGCTGGTCACTCAGCTGGTTAGAGCATGGTGCTGACATCAAGGTCTGGGACTCGATCTCTGTACTGGCCAGCCAGCACACACACACAAAATAATAAAGAAAGAAAAGATTATTATTATTTTTATTTATTTATTTATTTATTTATTTATTTATTTATTTATTTATTTTGGTCTTTTACGTGACCGGCACTCAGCCAGTGAGCGCACCAGCCATTCCTATATAGGATCCGAACCCGCGACGGGAACGTCACCGCGCTCCCAGCGCTGCACTCCCCTGAGTGTGTCATGGGCTCAGCCCAGAAAAGATTATTTTTTGTAGTGAAGAAAGTTGTACTAATTCTCTATAATTTCTTCCCTTTCATTTCTATTAATGAATGAAAACTTAAATTTAATATTTTTTATTGAAATATAGCCCATTGTGATCCGAACATGGTCTCCAAATACTTATTTACGTTAAAAGGAACCAAGGATTCTTGGATAAATGACTGATTCCAGGTCAAGGGAAGGAAATGGATAAAATGAGCCGGGGGCATCTTTTTTATACCAGAAGGTGTAGAGGCTGTAAAAAAACTCCTAAAGTCTGGTCAAAGGACTCCAAAGCTAATAAGATAGGCTCTCATAAAAGTAAAAGATATTTGAGATAAAAGATAAAATAATTTCAGCATAGATGAGAAAATATATTGAAATACATTAAAAATGTTCGAATCCATGCATTGATATCAATACTCAAAAATAAAAATTCACTGTTACTTTTGGGAGATGCTAGGATACCAAATTATTATTTTGAAAATTGGAAAACAAAGAAAAAGAATTGAGCATTTATCCCGATTTTCCTATAACAATGTGCATTAGTCTTTTTCTGTTGCTTATAACAAAATACCTGGAACTGGGTGATTTATAAGAAAATGAAATTTATTGCTTACAGTTTCAGAAGCTGAGAATTCCTTAGTCCAGGGAACACATCTGGTGAGGGTCTTGGTGGTGGCAACAATAACCCAGGGGTCTCACATGGCAGAAAATGGCTTGACGGGCCTGTGAGCTCCAGACCCAGCCCTAGCTCTACATGAGGGCAAAAGGAGCTTATTAAACTAAACTAATTGCATCTCTTATTGCAGAGATGCAGTTACTAAAATCCAGACTGGAAAAAACTATAAGACTAAAATCAAATAACAATTAGCACACAAAACATAACACAAATAAATGTAATTATATCTATATCTAGATCTCTAGATCTAGATCTGGGCCTAAATACACATAGACATAGAGATATAGAGATAGATAAAGAGAACCTATAGATTTAAAAAGACTCGAGATGTACCAACCGATAACAACATATGAGCTTTATTTAGATCCTGATTCAAATAAATTATTAAAAAATTATGAGACACTGGGGAAAAATTCAGCATTAGCGAGATACTTGATGTTGTTAAGGAATTATTGTGATAATGACACTGTGATTATGTTTTAACAGTGAGAATTCTAGAGAATTTTTGTAGCAGTGAAATTATTGTGTATGACACTGTAATGGTGGATACGTGTCACATGCATTTGTCCACACCCATAGAATTCACACCTCCAAGAGTGAACCCTAATGTAAACTATGGACTCTGGGTGATCATGATGTGTCAGTGTAGGTTCATCAGCTGTAACGACTGTATCACTCTCGTGGGGCATGTTGATGGCGGGAGAGGCTGTGCATGGCTGGGGGTTAGGGAATTTATGGGAATCTCTATACTTTCCTGTCAATTTTTCTGTGGACCTAAATCTACTCTAAGAAATAAATATTTATTTGAAAAGTGAGCTCTTATATTTTAGAAATATATACTGAAATATTAGTTAAATATAAAATAATACGACCTCTGGTATTTGCTTCAAAATAGTGGAGAGGGACAGGCTGGAAGTATCAGTGAAACAAGATTGGCCGTGAGTTGAAGTTGAGTGATGGTAAATGGGGATTTATTGGCCTATTATCTTTATATTTTTATGCCTTGAAATTTTCTATAATAAAACATTTTTAAATTATACAGAAAATGATCCTATTTTTTAAAAAGTTAGTTTTATCTATATGACATACACAGATACACACCCAGGAAAATGTCTGTAATTGTATATATACATGTACCACCTGTTCCTGAGCCTCATCTCATCTCCAATACCCTATACTGTTTCCAATACCCTATTCCATGTCAAAATGCAATATGTATGTAGGAGTGCTCAGGTACCAGTCTAAAGAGATATTCAAGGACCAGATCACAATACTCTTCTGTTTGCCTTGCTAAGAAGTTTAAACTTTATCCTAACGTCCACGATAAAGCAATGAAAGAGCTAGCGGTCTTAGTAACTGACTTTGGGAACAAAGGAAATACAGTCGTGAACTAGAGGCAGCTGAGTAAGAGATGACTCTATTATATGAGAAAAGAAAGGCCACGGCAAAAGGGGTTCTTAGGTAGTCTCACAAGAGGGGATGAAAAATCCATGTAGGACCAGCCTTAATAGAAACCGCAGAACAAAAGTCAGATCATTCTTGCTCATCTTCTTCATTGCAAACTCCAGTTGGTGATCTCAGAGGGAGTAGTCTTACAAGAAATAATAATAAATTTATTAAATCCAGTAATTTCACTTTTAGGTATACACCCAAAAGAACTGAAAACAAGAACTTGAGGAGATATTTGTACATCCATATCATAGCAGCATTATTCACGATAGCCAAAAGGCAATTCACAAAAGCCAAGTGTCCATCAGTGGATGGATGGATAAATAAAATGTGGTCTATCCATACAATGGAATATCATTCAGTGTTTAAAAGGAAGAAAATTCTGACCCATGCTACAACGTGGATGAACCTTGAGGGCATTGTATTAAGTGAAATAAGCCAGTCATAAAAATTCAAATACTGTATGATTCTTATGAGGTACCTAAAGTAGTGAAATTCACAGAAACAGAAGTTGAATGGTGTTTGTCAGGGGCTTGAGAGAGGGGAAAATAAGAAGTTGTCGTTTAATGGATAGAGTTTCAGTTTTGCAAGGTAAAAACATTCTGGAGACTGGCTGCACAACAATGTGAATATACTTAACATTATGAACTGTATACTTAAAATAGTTAAGATGGTAAATGTTATATTATGTATATTTTACCACAATTAAAAATTTTTAAAATTAAAAATGAAAGGTGTTGAGTCTTCTATGGTTTTCTGGCATTTCTTTCATTTTGAATTTCTATGTTTTCAAATGTATAGGTGTCTACCCAGGACTTTCTTGGGAAATGTCATAAATATAAATTAAATATATAAAACATCCCCTTAAGAGATTAAAAAAACAAGAGAATATATATGTATATGTATATATAATATATGTCATACATGTAAACATGCATTTGTTTCCATATACTATGTATATATCAATAAAACCTAAGCAGCATCTGGCTTGTGTGTGCTTTCTTTTGTATTGGATTACAAGATAGTCCTAAGTTCTGATTAAGTTTGGAGCTGAATGTTCGGGTACCTCTTCCAGTGAAGAACCAGATGTAACTCTCAAGGGGAGCTGTCTGCCTGGGTAGAGGTTTTGGAAAGTCTATTCTGATCCCATTCCTCCATCCCTCAATGTTCAACTACACGTAATCTTCACCTGAACTGCAATAAGTTTGACATGGGTAGTCTGACTCCCGAGACTAAGCCGATAAAGTTATCTACCAGGAAGAAATAAAAATAGGTGTAACAGTAAAAAATTCATGTTAGTGTACCAATATTAGAAGTGGTCGTTTTTCTGATTTGTGTATGTCTTATTTATTTATTTTCTTTTTAAAAAGGCTAAAAGAAGGAAAGAAACATTTTGTATGTTAAAGTTGCAATTTGTGTTAGACTGGATTCTCCCTTGGGTTGAGGGCAATTAATCTATTTAGGAGGAGACCCCAGAAAGCACCACTAGCAGAGAGGTGAAATGAACTAGGGAAGAAAAGAAGCAATACAAGGTCCATTAATGAGCAGGTACCTGCTGTGGGCAATTGGGGCTTGATCCTACTGGAGACCTCTGGGAAACTGTGTGGGTTGTTGTCCCCGCTGAGGGGTGAGAAACTGGAGATTTATCTTCCAACTCCTGTTTGTCACTGATTGAGGGCTGGTCCTGGGATGCCACCTCCCAGGTACTCTGGCCAGCCTCACACACTAGTGAGCACACTTGCAACAGAGAAATTCCCGGGCAGAGTCAAAGCACTTATGGGTAAGAACATATCAGAGATTGCGGTAATAATGAGAACCAGGCAGGGAGTGTACGGGGGACACCTACAGGATCTGAATCACAACTCACCTGGGAAATCTTAGAACTCATGATCATGCAACTTTAAAACGTCATGATTATAATTCATTGGATAACCAATAAACTCTTCCTATTGGTAAGGATGCCTTTGATCCACATCAGGTCCAGGATATTACAGAGCCTATTAATGAATAACACACAGGCTGTGTAAGAACTGCTGGGGCCTCCTGTGCAGAGAGAGCCTGCCCTCAAATAAAGGCCTAGAATGAAGCCCACACCGAGGGAAACATAGCCAGGACTTGAGAGAGAGAGAAAGAGAGATGGAATTCTGATTCTATCACTGGAACTCTTAACATAATATAGACCTGAATCCAGATCCACACTAGGGAGCTCCCAGTTACAGACAAAAACATTCTGTTTGGCTTAAACTAGTTTGGGTTGAGTCTCTCTTTTTGCAAATGAAAAGTTTGTACTGACATCCTGTATCATGGGTTGGAGATAATGAAGTATCCCCTGTGCCAAGGTCTCTTGGCTGGTCCCTGGATGAGACTTGGATAAGCTTAGGTACAGAGTGAGGCAATACACTACAGTGAGCCTCCGCAGACAAGGTCACCGTAACTGTCAGGAAATGCTTAGAGGCCTTCAAGGGCCTACAAGGGTCTAGCCACACCCCCCCTGATTTGAATGAGTCGTGGGAGGGGGGAATTTGAAATGTGTTCAAAAACTAAGTTCAGACACAAAAATCCATGAATTTACAATGAGACAAATAAAACCCTCTTTGGCCCTCTTTGGAAGTTGCTATGGCAACAACTTATCCTACTAGACACTAGCGAATAAAAGAAAAGAAGTAGTGAAGCATTTACTCTTTCTTCTCTGTCCAAACTATATGTCATGGTAAACAAACAGATGAGGAGGGAGCTTTTTCTTTATAAAACAATTGTGTTTTATAGATGCAGAAGAATAATAGATGTAGAAAATCACCATTTTGCATCTCCTAATGGTATAATAAAACTAAGCAGTAATCAGTAATGACTAAAAAAATGATTCAATAAAAACTTAACAGTAAACTTCACAACATGAGGCTACTTCAAAAAGTTCATGAAAAGATTCACATCATCTTTTAATTCTATTTTTCCTTATTTTTCTACCCTTGTAGATAAGTCAGACTTTCACTACCTGATGTGGTCAACAGGCATATGAAGTATTCTTCTCAAAAAATAAATTGAATTTGGCCTAGCCAAGTTTTACATTCTAACTTTGGATTATGAGAAATATGAGGGACAGAGGGAAAGGTTACATGAGACCACAAGGATGCAACCAACCTAACACAGAATGTGGGGAATTTAGAATGACTTGGTTCCTTAAATAAATGTATGACATTGAAAAAGGGGAGAGGAGGGAAAAATATTACTGAATAAAAGGGACTTAATGGATGTATTAACTAAATACTATTTGTGGTCATTTTGTAGATTCTTATTCAAATAAATAAATTTTAAAAAGGCATTTCAGAAAAAAAAAACGGAACATGATTTGGACATCAAATGAGAGAAAGATGCAGAGCAATTGGAACGCTCATGCATGGCTGGTGAAATGCAAAATGGTTTAGCTACTTTGAAAGGCAGTTTGACAGTTTCTTATAAAGTTAAATATATACCCACCATAGGAACCAGCAATTCTGCTCCTGAGTATTTACTTGAAGCAAATGAAAACCAATGTTTACTCAAAAAACAGTATATGAATGTTTACAATGGCTTCATTCATAATTACCAAATGGAAACTATCCAGTTATCCCTCAACAGATAAATGGATAAGTGACCTGTGGTGCAGCTATAAAATGAAATACACAGCAATAAAAAGGAACAAACTACTGATATACTCAACGACATGGATAAATAGCAAAAACAGTATTCCAATTGAGCGAAGCCACAGTCAAAAGTCTACATGCTTTAAAAACAGACACATAGACCAATGGGACAGACTAGAGAGTCCAGAAGTAAACCCAAACATATATACAGTCAACTAATTTTCTACAAGTCCACCAAAAACACACACTGGGAATAGGATCGTCTCTTCAATAAGCGGTGCTGGGAAAACTGAATATACACAGGCAAAAGAATAAAACTTGACCCTTATCTTACACAACACACAAAAATCAACTCAAAATGTATTAGAAACCTAAACAAGACCTGAAGTCATAAAACTCCTAAAAGAAAACAGGTGAAAAGCTTTCTGATACTGACCTTGGCACTGATTTTTTTCTTCCTGTGTATCACACCAAAAGCACAGGCAACGAAAGCAAAAATAAGCAAGTGGGATTACATCAAACTAAAAAGCCCTGCACAGCAATGGAAATGATCAACCAAGGCAGCCTACAGGTGGGGAGAAAACATTTGCAAACCATATATCTGATAAAAGGTTAATACCCAAGATAAATAAAAAACTTCTACCACTCAATAGCAAAAAACTCCCAAATAACCCAATTTAAAAAAATGGGCAAAGGACCTAAGTAGACATTTTTCAAAAGAAGACAAAAATAATCAACAGGTATATGAAAAGGTGCCCAATATCACTATCTCAGTCCGTTTATGTTGCTTATAACAAAATACCTGAAACTGGGTGATTTATAAAGAAAAATGAAATTTATTGCTAACAGTTTCTGAGGCTGGGAAGTCCAAAGTCCATCTGGTGGTGGCAACAGTGACCCGGGGGTCTCACATTGCAAGTTAATGGAAACAGAGAGAGCAGAGAGAGAGACCGACTCTCCTCTTCTTTTTAAAGCCCTCAGAACCACGCCCCTGACCACCATTTTTAATCCATTCACTACTGCACAGACCTACAATCCAATCACCTCTTCAAGGCTCTACCTTTCAATTACCATAATAGGATTTCCCCCCTTCTTAGTAATGGTGGGGCTAAGTTTCTAATACATAAAACTTGGGGGACACAATTCAAGCTTGAGTGAGTTTTGGGAGAACATAATTCAGTCCACTACAATCACTAACCATCAGGAAGGTGCAAATCAAAATGACAGTGATATATCATCTTGTGCCTATCAAAATAGCTGTTATCCGAAAGACAAAAGTTAACAAGTGTAGGCAGGGTGCGGAGAAAAGAGAATCTTTGCACACTGTTGGTGAGAATGTAAATTGGTATAGTCTTTATGAAAAACAGTATGGAGTTTCCTCAAAAAATTAAAAATACAACTAGCATATGACGTAGCTACCCCTCTGATGGGTATATAACAAAAAGAAATGAAATTTGTACCTCAAAGAGATATCTGCACTCCCGTGTTCATTGTAGCAGTATTCATAATGGTCAAGATACAGAAACAACCTAAGTGTCTATCCGTGGATGAACGGATAAAGAAATTATGGTATATACATTATTCAGCTTTTAAAAAAGGAAGATACTGCCATTTGAGACAACACGAATGAAACTGGAGGACATTATGCTAAGTGAAATAAGCCAAACACAGAAAGAAAACTACCGCATGATCTTACTTACACGGGGAATCTTTTTTTTAAAAAGTGAATACACAGAAACAGAGAGTAGAATGGTGGTTACCAGGGGCCAGAAGAGGGAGGGAGTGGGGAGATGGAGGCAAAGTGTAAAAAGTTGCAGTTATGTAGGAATAGTAAGTCTAGAGATCTAATATACAGCAGGAGGACTATCGTTAATACAAGTAAAATTGTTATTTATTGAAAATTTGCTAAGAGAGTAGATTTTAGGTGCCCTTACCACACACGCACACCAAGGCAGCTCTGGAAGGTGATGAATATGTTAATTCACTGACCTGTAGTAATCATTTCACTATGTGTATATATATATATATCAAAACATGCTGTTCTGCTTAAATATATACAATCAAAAATAAATTTTTAAAAAGCTACATGCTTTATGATTCCATTCATATAAAATCTTATAAATGGCAAAACCATAAGAACAGGAAATAAATCAGTGGTTGCCAGGGGCTGAGGGGGAGGGTAGGGGTTGATGACAAAGGGACGGGAGGGGATTTTGAGGACTGATGGAAAAGTTCTGTGTCTTCCTTGTTCTGGCAGCTCCTCAACTATATGCTTTTTTTCAAACTTGTAGGACTGTGCACTGAAAAGTGTGAGTTTTACTGCATGTAAATTATAGTTTAATAAAAAATGGCACTGTGGAATTACTATTAATTTTGTTAGGGTGTTATTCATACTGTGTTGGAGATATATAAAGAATTGCGTATGGGTAAAACAGTAAGATGTCTGACTTCACTTTTAAAGTACACCAAAGAGGGAGAACTGACAAAACAAGCCCCAGCAAAATGTTGATAATTAAAGCTGGGCGATTGGCACGTGGATTCAGGATGCAATTCTTTCTACTTGTGGGTAAGCTTAAAAATGATCACAATAAAAGGTAAAAACAATCAAAAAAAAAGAAAAAGTGCGAAAGACTCTCTAGTTATTCCACCTTATTTGGCCATTTCCCATCTGAGTTGAACTTGTACACATAATTTCTCTTTGTTTCAGTTTTCTGTCCACTAAGATGTAAGTAATATTGTGTCTTACAGGATTTTATGATGACCAACTGGATTAGTACATGTGAAGTGTTTAAGGAACTGAGATGCTGTGAACCCTCAATAAATGGAAGTTGTTATTATTATTTTTAGAAATTGTTTTGAGGTATGTGCAGGTATAGCTGATAGACTTGGAGTAGGGGAGGCAGGCAAATATTCAGATTTTCAAGGGGGCAAAACATGTTCCTGTGCATCAGAGAGAAAGCCAACACGTTTACCACAGGCCCGCGTGTTGGGAGAGCAGCAGCGGTCAGGCACAAGTGCAACATGAAGTGGGTCTTACGCAGCCCCTAACTCAGGTCCCCATTTCTAGTGTCAGTGTGCCCTGAGAAGGAGAGAGCAGTGGTTCAAATAAAAGGTAGCTGTCATTGGTAGCCCAAGTCACTCTGCTAGGTAGTAAATATAAAATAATTAAATGATTAGGGTCAGAGTGTCTCTGCCATGCAATGCTATCTAAAAAAAGACAAGAAAAGAAGGCATTTTCCCCAAGTATCTACTAGCAATACAGTAAAAGTAAGTGGGGGGAAAAAAGGTTGCAAATTAACTTAGGCCAAAGTGGATATAATTAGCTTGTGTTACCGGAAAGGTTGAAGCAAGAGCTGGTTTACAGACAGTGCATCCGAATTAAGTGGTGACATGAGGATCTCCCTCTTTCTCATTCAGCTTTGCTTCTCCCCGAGGGCTGACTCATCCTCTCCTTCTTCATGTGTGTGTCGTCCACGTGGTGGAGGAGGGTAAGTATTAGTGCAGGCAGCTCGAATTTGACATCTTCTCAATGATCAACCACAGAGTAAAAGGAAGTCTCCTACCTCTTGGTGTCTGTATAGAATCCCAAGGAAGAGCTCTGATTGGTCCCATTGTGTGAGGTGTTCACTCCTTGGGCCAATCGCTGTAGTAGGTGGGTGGGTTACTATGTTTAAACAGCCTGGGTTCTGGAGACTGGTACTGTGCTTGGCCACCACTATAATCACAGGGAATGGGGAGGACCAAAGGAAAAGGATATTAAATAGGTCAAAGCAAGAGAGATGGGGGTGGTTGGATCAAGAGGCACCAGATCGGGTTCTGTGCCCCACGCTGCTTGGGAGCATAAAGCATGCATCAGGGACACTGTTAGGTGAGACAAGTGGAACAGTATCAGGACAACTAGCAGTGAGGAGCATCAACAGTGTGAGGGAGGAAATCTGAGAACATCAGAGAACACGGAGAGGCACAGAGAACATCTGTAGTTGGTAGTTCAGAGATACTGAAGGCAGCATCCAGAACGGAGGGACCTCACAGCTGCATGGATCAGTCTGATTATATTCAGAAACACCCCACCTCCTTGTAGACTTTTAGGGTGTTCAGAAATAGACCTCAGTGAGTGTAGCAGAGTGTAGCTGGCCTTCCATATCCCCTAACCACTCACTTCTACTCACTTAGTGCAGCCTAGGACTTTCTACCTGAGGGCTTTTTAAAAATCATGGATACTGAAGTACTCTGCCTATGCAAAAATCAGTCCAGAATGTGTGGGCAAAACAGAACATCCAGGGGACTGATATTTCTGGAAACAGCCCTCAACAAGTGATGGTGGGATTGTTGGATAATGTCCTGACTTCCTCACTGCCCACTTGGGATGACCGAGGCTTATGTTCTGCACTGTCTCCCAGCATCCGTCAGTGGGATTGAGCCCCAATTGCCTACAGGAGTAGCTGACATGATTATACACTATTTACTGACCTCCTTCCCTGTCTCAGTTTCCCACCTGCCTGCCGGTGTAAGATCCTCTCCCAAATGAACCTTGTATGGTCGAATGCCTGTCTTAGGATCTGCTTCTGAGAGAATCCAAATTATGAGGGTCCACAAACTGGTGGAGCTAGGAGAAATTTGGGTTACACATCTGAGCATTTCTAAAGGAATTTTTGAAAGTCAAGGAGGTGGAGTTAAGAAGATTAGGATTAGGAAGGATAGGAGGGACAAAAAGAGGGAGAGATGGAGGGAGAAGAGGAAAGAAGGGAGAGAAGGAGGGAAGACAGGAGGGAGGTGAGAAGGAAAGAAGGAAGGAAGGACGGAGAAAAGACTAGACAGATGAATAATGAGCCCATTGCTTGGTATATAAAAAGCACATGGTATATGTATGTTGAATAAGTAAATGGATTAATAAATAAATGAATGAATAAGTTAAAGATCCCTTTATTTTAGCTTTGTAAAGGGAAAAACCCTGTTGTTTTCTGTACATTTTAATACCAACAATTTAGAAGAGGTGCTAAATAAAGTTATACCAATTCCTTGACATGAAAGCGCTTCTTGGAATTTCACGTTTCTCCTCTGCAATATGATACTAAACGTCAGTAACAACGACAGTACCACCACTCTCCTCCAGAACACTTAAGAGGATAAAATGCAACGATGCTTTGCATGAGAGGACTCTTACTGGGACTGTCTGTCGGTGGCGGTGGTGATTAAGACAGAGCTACGTCATTACAATGATATGCACAATGGAATTGCGATTCTCCAATTACTGTAGTGATGAGACTGCCCGCCCAGAGCCCGTCACATGGTAGAGGCTTAATTAATGATGGATGAATGAAGGGTGGCATCAACAGGTGATTCTTATTTCATTCATGTCCCCTTAACCTCTGCTCAGAGAACCACCAGACAGACTGCCTGTCCTATTAGAAATGTTGCCACCGCTCACTTTTCTCTTAGATTTCTCCTGTCATGTTTAAAATGTGGCTTGGCTTTAGAGTTCGTGAGAATAAATCCCTGCTTTCACACAAATCTATCATTACTTGCTCCACATGCATACCTTTTTTTTCTTTGATAGGTACCTGGGAGATGGTGATTGAAGAACAGTGGCTGCTGAGGATCATGGAGAAAAATATAAGGTTGCAGGCTTTGGGTGGAAGCTTCTGGGCATAGTAAAGGGTGAGCCTCATTCCTGGGCACTGAACACAAGCTAGTGGATGGCGTAAATGTTTATTTTAAGGGGGGAGTCATTTATTTTTCAGGCAGAAAGTTTATACAGCTTGAAAGAATTATTTGAAAGGAAATGAGACCCATGGCATATGATGCTTACGAGCCTCGTCCACTTCCCTTCTCTCTGCTCAGCTGTGAAAATGAGAAGGTTTGCCCCCTTCCCCCATGCATCCCAGGCATACACCTCCAGGTCTCGCCATGACTAGCCTGGGTACAGACCTCTGCACAAGGACAGTTGCTGTTGGAAAGTGCTCCATGCTGCAGCCTCAGATGGTCCCCACTGACGGATAAACCTAAGCAAGTTTTGTGGATGTAATGAAACCAGTCCTTGAAAACAGGGAATCTGGCAATGTGAGCAAGAACATAAGCCATAGACTTTTAAGATAGAAAACCTAGCCTGGACTGTGTCTCATGTGTCGTGTGACCCTGGCCTCAGCTTCCCCACTTATAAATAGGTTGGTGGACTAAATGTTCCTCAAGGTATCTTTCAACTCTAATATGAAATGTCAGGAAAGATTATACTGCTAATTTTTAGCTCTGCCTGGCAAAAGTCCCTCATCGTGTCTTGTTCCTCCCTGGGTCCCATTGTCTCTCTCATTTCTTTGCTGGCTATCATTCTTTCATCCATTCATTCAAAAAATTCATATTGTAGTGCCAACATATAGGGCAGGCCATGCAATGAGCTCTTGAATATAGCAGTCAAGAAGACAAAGACTTTTCTAGACTAATGGGGAAGGCAGACGATACTGACCTAGGCAAGTAAATAACAAAGGAATTCTAGATTATTGTTAATGATGAGCTGTGCAACCTCAGACAAGTTACTTACCCTCTCTGAGCTTTAATTTCCTCATCTGTAAAATAGGAAAGATAGCAGCATCTGCTTCATCGTGTTATTGTGAGAATTAAGTGAGATAACATAGAAAGCTCTTAGAATAGTGCCTATATAAGCCTTAGCTGGTATTATTACCATCATCACCTTCACCACCACCACCAGCATCATCAGCCTGCCACTATTTTTGCCAATTCTTCTTTTCTAATTTCTCTCTTTCCCCAGGCTTTTGGAATCATACAGGCACAAATTAAATTCCATTCATCACCTACTAGTTGTGTGACCTTCAATAAATCACTTTACTTCTCTGATGTTTAGTTTCCAAATTATAAAAAAAGGATTACAATATAATGATAAGAATAATTTCTTCTTCTATAACAGAATATCATGAAGTTCAAGTTATAACATGTAGTTCTAGCAAATAGTGGGGCCTAATACATATTTATTTTCTTCTCTCTGTTTTGCATGTGTCTATTCACCAAGTTTCTTTCAATTTTGATGACTGCACTTTTTAAAATTTTTGATGGTTTTTTAAAAATAGAATTTGTTTCTTTTCTATTCATTCTATACGATGAAAAACATTATTCTGAAATGGGATCTGAGTTTCCCCAGACTGCCAAAGGTGTTCACAGCAGTCACCGCAAATGTCGAAGGCTTGGCCGGCCCAGAACTTTCTGATGGTGCATGTAACCCATAAACCTGTACAATTACAATGAGTCAATTCAAATTTTAAAATTGGTGAGAAAAATGTATTAGCTTCTCATCTCTCTGACAGCCTCCATCTCTGCCTACTTCTCTCAGATCTGATTTTTTAAAATTATGATCTTTTGCCTTGTCCACACAAACTTGAAAACATACCCCTTGTTGCCCTATTGCTCCCTTTTTTTTATATGCACATGATATAAAATTTACCATAATAATCATTTTTAAATGTACATGTAGTCCAGTGGCATTAAATACATTCACATTGTTATACAACCATCAGTCCCATCCACCCACGACTCTTTTCATCTTACAAAACTCAGACTTTGTACTCATTAAACAATAACTTCTCATTCACTCCCTAATCCATCTCCTGGAAACCACCATTCTACTTTCTGTCTTTATGAGTTTGACGACTCTGGGTACCTCATATATGTGGAATCATACAGTACTTATTCTTTTGTGGCTTATTTCACTGAGCATAATGCCCTCAAGTTTTATCCATGTTGTAGCACGTGTCAGAAATCCGTTCCCTTTTAAGACTGAATAATATTCCTTTATATGGTGCTATGGTTTGAATGTACCCCTAAGCTCAGGTTATAACTTAATCCCCAATATGTCACTTGGAAGGTGAGGCCTTTAAGAGGTGATTGGACCATGGGGACTACACACTCATGAATGAATTAATTCTTTCATGGATTAGCATGGATGAATGGGTTATCACAGGAGTAGCACTGGAGTCTTTAAGAAGAGGAAGAAGCATGTGGGCTCTCCTGTTCAGCCCTCAATGTGTGATACCCTGCACCACCATGGGATCTATAGACAGTCATCACCAAGAGGAAGGCCCTCACCAGATGCACCCCTGCAATCTTGGACTTCCCAGCCTTCAAAACTGTAAGAAATAAACTCTGTTTCTTTATAAATTACCCAGTTTCAGCTATTCTGTTATAAGCAGCAGAAAACAAACCAATATATATGAATATATCACATTTTGTTTATCTACACATCCGTTAATAGACACCTGGCTTGCTTCCACCTTTTGGCTATTACAAATAGTGCTTCTCTGAACATGGTTGTACAAACATCTCTTCTGGTCTCTACTTTCAGTTTTTTCTCAGTGTATACCCAGAAGCGGAATTGCTGGATCATGTGGTAATTCTATGTTTAGTTTTTTGAAGAACCACCATACTGTTCTGCATAGCAGCTACACCATTTTGCATTCCTACCAACAGTGTACAAGGTTTCTAATTTCTCCACATCTTTGCCAACACTTGAATTTTCTGTTTTGTTTTTAATAGTAGCCATCCTGATGAGTACGAGGTGATATCCCTTTGTGGTTTTGATTTGCGTTTCTCTAATGATTAGTTATGTCGAGCACCTTTTCATGTGCCATGCCTTCCTTTTCTCCCAGTCAATAGCAGTCCCCTTTATTGGGTAGAGAGGGTCAGTTTGGGGACAAGGAGACCTGGGTTCAACTGTATCACTTACCAGCTAGCATGTAATTGGGCAAAAAACTGCCCCTCTCTAAGCCTCCATATTCCTGGCTATAAATTGGAGTTGAAAATGCACCAATAAGCACGTTAGTAGAGATACCTGAGAACACAGACACTAAATCAGGCTGTCTGCTTTGATTCCTGAAGCACAGAGATTGGCTGTGTTACCTTGGGCAAGTCTGTTTAACTCTCTCAGCTTTAGTTTCCTCATCTATAAAACGGTGGTGATAATAGCAGCACTTACCTCATAGGATGTGGGAGAGGATTAAATTAAATACTGCAGTGAAGAGTTTAGGAAAGCATTTGATAGAGGGTAAGTGTCCAACCTACGTTCTTCTAATCCCTCATAGTTTCACGCTGAGAATTTATTTATATAAATTGCCAGACATATTAAAAAGTTGAAAAACGTCTAGTTGTTATTATTAATAACTGATCCCTTTCCCTTTTCCAATAGAGGTGGTATAAATTCTCATTAAACCACTCTGAAAAACAACTCTGTTTTATTACCCCAGACTTCTTTAAACCTGACATTTTTAAGAAGACAAACCAAGTTTTATTTTTCTGTCCATTTTATATTTGCTTTTATTGTTTTAACTACAAAAGAAATGCAAGTATGTTGTAGGAGAAATAGAAAATACAGATATGCAATTAGAAAGAACATAAAAGACTCTCGTAATATTACACCCAGAGATAAACACTATTAATAATTATATCTACAGCCTTATAGATATGCATGCATGCATAGAATCTTTCATAATAATATTAGATAAACCACCTTTAACCAACTTTTTTACTTAAAATATTACAACTGTCTGCCCAGGTCAGTAATACAGGTCCGGCGCTGGCCAGTTAGCTCAGCTGATTACGGTGGTGTTATAACACCAAGAGAAAGCGTTCGGATCCCTGTACCGGCCAGCTGCCAAAACAAACAAACAAAACAGATCCAAAAAAAAATTATGAAATAAAATAATACAGATCCACAAATTATTTTTACTGCCAGTACAACATTCCTTAATAAATATACCACAATGTTTCAACTCATCCCTTCCTACTAGACATTTGGGTTACTTCCATCCTGCACATTTTAAGTCACCTATGAATAGAGTGATTCTTTTACTCAGTGGTTTCTTTATAATGTTTCTGAGTAATTCCTAAATGTCAACAGAGTAGTGGGGATCCCGTGTGGACGAAAACATTGAGTGAATTAAGAGTTTGGACTCTGGCCTGACACGGAGCCCCTGCTGTCAGCTTGGAAAGTTTTCTCCCACTCTCTACTCATTCCTACCGTAAGAATGTGAGGTCATAATGAGAAGGCATGAGATGATAATACCTGTAGGGGCCTGTTGACTTCTAAAGGAAGGAGAAGGGATTATTATTTACTGATAACCTACCATTTCATGGCAATTCCCAGCATGCTGTAGTACAACTCCAGTTCAGTGCCCCCTGATATTTAATATAATGAGGAGTCTTACGGCCCCCTGAGGTTGCATCACACAGGAAAAAAGCAAACATGAGCACAAACAGGAAGATTTTAATTTTCCTACTGATTCATTCTCCCCATTTTCTTCTTGCCTGCTGGGCACCAAGTGCCAGAAAATCTCCCACCTCCCTTGCACCAGTAAGGGTAGGAAGGATACCATGATCCTGGTAGCTCTTTTTTGGGTTCTCGCAGATGGTGATCACACTATGTCTTCCCTTCCACCGCTAGAGTTCTCCATGCCCCAGCAGAAACACTCTGACCCACTTCCCACACAGCAGCCTGAGTGGGAAACGAAGCATCAGCCTACATCAGAAACAAGATGAGTGTGGTTGACACTCATCACATGCCTGATGTGCACCAGGCACTGGACTCAGTACCTTACACGTAATAACATCCCGTTTGATGTACACAAAACCCCCAAGAGGATGGTATTTCTATTCCCTTTTACAAAAAAAAAAAAAAAAAAAAAAAATCAACAGAAGCTCAGAGAGTCCCAACCCCCCACAGCTAGGATGCGGAGCAGGTTTTTTACCCCAAATCTGTCAGATCCTGATGCTCCCATCTACTATATTACACCACCTTTTTGAACCACAGCTGTGGCCATGAAGGAAGTGGTGACACCTCATGACATTTGTTTTAGGCCACTGGGACATCTTCTACACTTTCTAAAGAGAGTGGTAACCTCTCCTTTCAATCAGCATATGACAGGCATGTGTCACATGAAAAAGGCTAATTACTTAATTGCATATTTATGTATACACAAGAATACACATGTATGCATATATTCATATATACACATACATTCATATATATTTAAATGTATATACAGAATTGCATACATACACCCATAATTAAACTATTAAGTTTCTTACCTGATTCTTCATATGCACAAACATATACATATATATACACACACACCCACACACATGTATATATGAAATATACATACATATATATACACACACACATATGTATATATGAAATATACATACATATATATATACACACACATACACACACACACATATATATATGAAATATCAGGTCAGAAACTAAATATGGCATGCATATACCTATGTGTATATATGTATGTGTATATATATGCAATTACATATATAAAATGATGTACAGTCATACATTGCTTCGTGACAGGGATACTTTCTGAGAAATGCATTATTAGGCAACTTTGTCATTGTGTGAACATCATAGAATGTACTTACACAAACCTAGATGGTGTGGTCGGCTACATGCCTAGGCTGTATGGGATAGCCTACTACACATCCAGCCTATTGCTCCAACGCATTAGAATCCCCACTCATTATAAGCAGAATTTATAAGATATTGTGAGGAAACTTGTGGAAATTTATGCTGACTAGTGTTTTCGTGACCTTGCCTGGATCAAAGCCACAGGCAGAGAGGTCATTCTTGTCCCTAGTACACATGCAGATATACTTATCACCACAGTAAACACCTCGATTCAGAGTGATCAAGAAGTTGACATTTGCTAAGGTTTGGATGTTTCTCCCCTCCAAATCTCATGCTGATATTTGATCCCCAATGTGGCAGTGTTGGAAGTGGGATGTTTAGAGGTGTTTGGGTCATGGGGACAGATCCCTCTCTTGGGGGTGAGTAAGTTCTTGTTCTATTAGTTTCCACAAGAGCTGATTGTTAAAAAGAGCCTGACACCAGTCCCCTCTTGCTTCCTCTCTCGCCTGTGATCTCTTTGCACATGCCCACTTACCTACTGCTTTCTGCCATGGGTGGAAGCAGCCTGAGACCCTCGGCAGCTGCAGCTGCCGAATAGTGGACTTTCCAGCCACCAGAATCATGAGCCAAATAAACCTCTTTTCTTTATAAATTACCTAGTCTCAGATATTCTGTGATAGCAACACATAAAGGACTAAGACAACATTCCTGCCAGATTACTATTGCTTTGAATGCAACTCAGTACAGGACTGGACCACAAGGCAGCTGGACTTTATACAGGATACAACAGCAATTTCTGTTCAGGTGGAGAGACTTGGACAATATTCCATATAGCCTCAAAGGAGAAGGTTAACCAATGGGTTGGAGCTACTGGGAGCCTGATTTCAGATATGTCACCTCTTTTTTCTTCTTCAGCCTTTTTCATGATGTAAATCTTTCTATTTTCTCTCTACCTCCAGCTTTAACTCCCTTCTAGAGATTGCCAAAATATGAAGCCCAACAGTGGGGAGAGGGAGAATGCTTGAACCAAAAGTCCTTGGAGGTCATGAATACAGTGCATTCATAATTTTTTTGTCACACTCTATTGCATACTGGTTTTAATTTTCATGTCACATGGCCCCCTCCAGAATGTATAAAACAAAAAAGACCAGCAATACTAAGAACTGGTGAAATTGTAGAACAATGTGACTCTCATATATTGCTGCTAGGAACATAAATAGGTGTTATCACTTTGGAAAACTTTTTGGTGCTTTCTAATAAAATTGGACATATGTATGCTCCTATGACCCAGAAATTTGGCTCCTGAACATATATTCCTGAAAAAAGGAGCATTTACATACAGCAAAAGACATACATATGAATATTTAGAGCAGATCTACTTGCTATCATCCACACTGGAAACAAACCAAATGTGGATCAAGTACAGAATAATAAGTCAATTGTGGTATGGGCATAAGATGGAATACTATACAGCCATGAAAAAGAACAAACAACGGCTACATTCTACAATATAAATGAGTTCAAAGACATAATATGACTACAAGAAATCAGGCACAAAAGAGAATGTACTGTGTTTTTCTATTCATATGGAGCTCAAAACAGACAAAATAATCTATTGTTATAGAAGTCAAAATAGTGGTTACTTTTGTGGAGAGAGAAGTTACTGGGAGGAAATATGTGAGAGCCTACAAGGTTTCTGAGCTTGGTAATAGTTATACAAGCGTATACATGTGAAAAATCCACCCAGCAGCACACTTAATATTTGTTCATTTTATTGGATGTAAGTTATACTTCAACAAGAAGAAAAAAAAAATTGAATCCATGTGCATTTACTATTAGATAGGGACTGCTTGTGAGTAAAGGATCAAGACTAGGAAGAAGACATTCTCCAGCTGGGTCTAGTGTCCCCAAAATACAAATGGAGATATCACTCTCCCTCGTAGAGTTCAGTGATGACCCCCATGATCCAGTTCTGATGAGACCAGTGGGAAATATTGACCTTTCCACGGCCCCAACGTCCTGCCGCCTCCTCCCCTAAGAGCAGACATCCCAGGCACTTCCGCTGGAACTCGACAAGCTGTCTCCTCCTGCCACAGGACACTGAGCCAGAGGGTCATTGGTCACTCTGTGGAAGGTTAATTGCTAGTCTCCTGACAATAATTACACCCACTGTCGGAACATGAAGCAAAGCAACAAATTCAACATTGAGGGTGGAGAGGGCAGAGGAGAAACACAAAGCTGTCTACACTGAGGTTCTCAGTTCTCTCAGTTATGGCTCTGTGACTGTCCCAGTCTGTAGCACCAAAGCCTTAGGTGAGAGAGGAGGTGATGGGGACATGAGAGGTCTCCGTGTCCAGCAGTGCCTGCTCGACTCGAGGTCGTAAGTCACATGAGATCCATCTTGGAAACTCCTCAGATCGGGGCCTGATTCCCTGTTCCTGGAGATAATTCCTGTGATTTGGGGCATCTCCAGAATGGTGGTTGAGAAAAATAGCTCTAAGCTTCTCTCCTTCTCTTCCAGTTCCTTGTAAAAAAGTCTCCACTATTATTATTAGTAGTAATAATAATAGTATTTAATATCTGCTGAGATTTGCTTCAAAATAATCAGAATGGGGGATTAATCTTGGTGGAATTATAGATAACCACAAGATTGGGGGTTCATAAAACCATTCTCTCTAGTTGTGTATTTGTTTGAAATTTTCCATAATTAACACATTAAAAAAATTCTTGGTTCCCTAGACTTCTAAAATATAATAAATAATAGACTAAGCTAAGAGAAATAAAATCAAAAGCAGAAATTCAATGAAGACATCTAAAAAAAGGCATTTCAGGCACTAGAGAGAGCAAAGGAAAATGGTGAATGCATGAAGGCCACAGCCCGAGTCAGCTCCTCAGCCATGCGGGGCACGTGGGGGCTGCTGATGCTGCCATATTCACTTTCACCTATGCTGGGTTCTGGACAGGGCCAGCAATAGTCAGTTCCCTGCCTCACTTCCCAGAAAGAAGAGATGGGAAGAAAAGTAGATGGGAAGACTCAACTGCACATTCTGGAGGCCTGTGAGCAATTGCCTGGAGACTGCCCTGGCTGGGCTCCTTAGTCATGCACACAGAGCCCTACCAGGGGTAGGGAGTACCCTAACCTGTAGCTACGGGTGCCCTCATTACTTTTACTGTCATGGAAGATTGTGAAGGGCTTGAGCTTTTGAATCAGACAGACCGTGGTTTGCATGCCATCTTTTCCCCTTAGGAGCTTTGTGATCTCGGGGGTCACTGAGGCTTTCTGAGTCTGTTTCCTCACCTGTGAGAGAATAAGACTTGAACTCCAAGGGTTATTGTGAGGGTTTAGTAAGACCAATTTTTTGAAAGAGGCTTGCATTATATTAGAGTTATATAACACTTCTAGTATGCACTGTTTCAGGAGGTCTTAACGGGCTTCAGATTATTCATAAACATCTTGGAACTATAGAAAAAAAATATATAAATATATATATATATAAATATATATAAATATAAATAAATAAATAAATAAATAAATAAATAAATAAATATATATACATATATATTGTTGGAAGGGGAAGAGAAAGAAAGTTTCTCTAGGGAGAAGGTCCCTAAACTCTCTGGGTGTCCTATGACCCTCAAAAGGTCAAAAATCATTGCTCTCCACCAGTGCCATTCAATAGAACATTTTGCAATGACAGAAACGTTCTGTAGCTGAGCTGCTCAATGTGGCCAGTGAGACCGGAAAACAGAGTTTTTCATTATATTCAATTTTAAATAAAAGTTCAGTTTTAGGCACTCTCATTTTAACCTCCTCTAAAAGAAGGCATTACATAGGTGAGAAAACTCAGGTTCAAAGGAAATGAATGACATGCCCAAGATCAGTCAGCTGGTTGTGAAGGAGCAAGAATTGGAATCTGGACCTGCTGACATAGCGTCTTGTATTCTCTCTCTCCTGCTATGTTTGGAGGCCTCAACACCCATCCTTGTGTACTGGTCAGGTCGCTGCTGGCATTGGCATTGGAGATGAGCCAAGATGAAGCCCTGGGCTGAGGAGCAGGAAGTGCGTCCTTCTCTGTGCCTCCGGGGAAGTGTGATGACTGTCCAGGACGAATCTTACCTTGTGTTGAGTTTTCCCAGAAGCAGACCCTGAGACAGGGATGTGAGGGCAAGTGGTTCATTTGGGTGTTCACCCCAGGAAGCACTAGTTGGAGAGTAGGGAAGGCGTGTTAGTCAGTTTCCTATTGCTTATAACAGAATACTTGAAACTGTAATTTACGAAGAAATGAAATTTATTTCTTACAGTCTGGGAGTCTGGGAAGCCCAGCATTCAAAGGTGTATCTGGTGAGAGTCTTCTTCTTGATGGGGACTCTCTACGGAGTCCCATAGCCACACAGGGTACCTCCTGGTGAGGCCCTAAGCAAGAGTGTGTCTCCACATTCTTTCTTCCTCTCCTGGTAAAGCCCCGGGTCTACTTCCTGATAATCCGTTAACCCATTAACCCATGAAAGATTAATTTATTTATGAGACATAGTCCTCATGATCCAATCACCTCTTAAAGGTCCTGTCTTTCAAACACTGTATTGGGGATTAAGTTCCAACATGAGCTTTGGAGGGGACAAACATTCAAACCATAGCAAAGGGGAAGAAACCTAACAACAAGTGTGCTAAGGAGCAGGTGTTCACTCTGGGTGTTGGGTTGGATCCTGGCAGGCACTGCGGGCAGATGATGATCGGAGCTGGCTATGCACAAGGGCAGAAGCTGGTGTATTTATGCCCCAGCTCTTGTCTGTCATTAGCTGAGGGCTGCTGTCAGGGGGCCAGCTCTTCAGCACTTGACACTCACCCGCCACACAGGGGTTAAGCACGTCCGAGAAAGCCCTGAGTTGGAAAGTCCTTGCAGTAGGAAGTCCTCAGCAAGCACAAATCAGGGACTGCTGAGGGGACACAGGTGAGGCACAACAGTGTCTGCTGCCAACATCAGAATCCATGGGCAACCAGGGGCTCAGCTGGTTAGAGAGTGGTGTTATAACACCAAGGTCAAGGGTTCGGATCCCCAGTGACAGAATCCAGATGCTTAGCACATGGCCAAAAACTTATAGAGAAAGGTACACTATTTTTTACATAATTAGCTTATTTACAAGTACATGTCCTTTATTTCTATTTTTTTTAAAAAGCAAGTTGTAAGAAAATATGGCTAGCATTATCTAATGTCTTCTTTTTTTTTTTTTTTAAAGCATAAAAGATGAGAAAGTTTACTCACTAAACTGCTGATGGTGATTTCCTCTGGGGCATGAGATTGTGGAGTAAGCATTAGAGAAAATTATTTTTTTCTGTACCTACTTTTGTTGTTGCATTTTTACAATGAGCCTATATAATTTTCATAATAAACCCAAGGCAGCATTATATAGGTAATAAAAGCTCAACTTCCTGGCAGGGCAGGGTGATAGCTGACCAGCAGCTAGGAAGAAATGGCATGAAGAGCTAGCTGGATTAGACCACAAGTGACCAGGAGTCCCTAACGTCTAGCCCCTCAGCCAATGGCTAGTTGGAAAGTAAGGGTGTCATTTGTGTACCCTACTGACCATGGCAGCGTGTGGCACAAACAATCAAGCCTCATTTTCTACCTTTGTGCCCATCAAGTATCAGCCTTTAATTGCCTTTTCTACACTGGCTTCTGTATCTTGGCTCTGTGGCTTTAATATTTTCCACTGTATCACAGTGTAAACCCTTGTACTGAGAGTGCAACTACGTCTGTCACTAAGAGGCAGCATGGTGTTGTATTTGAAAGCATTCATGCTAGAGCCACACTGCCTGGTTTTGAATCCTGAGAGTCCTACTAACTAGCTATGTGACCCTTAAGCAGGTTGCTTAACCTCTCTGAGCCACGGTATCCTCATTTGTCAAATAGTAATAATAATACGATCTACATTATAAGGTTGTTGTAAGGGTCAGATTAACCTAAACATAATGAAATGATCAGAAGGTAGTACCTGGTACCTGGTAATGGCTATAAATATAAATTTTCATTATATTCAATTTTAAGTAAAGGTTCAGTTTTAGGCAATCTCATTTTAACCTCCTATAAAAGAAGGCATTACAGAGGTGAGAAAATTGAGGTTCAGAGGAAGTGAGTGACATGCCCGAGATCAGTCAGCAGGTGGAGAAAGATGATCACCCATTTATTGAGCACCTACTATAACAGCAACTTTTCATATACTATTTGTAATTTTTCCAACTTCTCTCCAAACTGCACATTATTTATTCCTGTCTTAGAGACAAGGAAATAGAAATGTCTTACAAAATACATATATGTCAGGCTCAGAGAGAGTGAGTGATTTTAAGACCTGCTCTTTCTTTAACACTTACTAAGAGAGGCAATTTGTATCTTCTGAAAATGATCACTGCAGTATTTCTAGTACCACATTCCTTTCCAGAACCTTGGCATTCCTCCTTCAAGAGATGGAGCTACTTCTTCTCCCCTTGAACCTGGCCAGGCCTTTGTGACTGACTCAATGAACTGAACGTTGCAGAAGAGGTGCAGCATGATTTCTGAGTCTAGGACATAAAGGATGGCTTCCACACTGGCTTTTTCTCTCTGGGGCCATTTACTCTCGAAGTCCAGCTACCATGTTGTAAGGTAGCCCAAGCCACAAGCCACAGGTAGGTGTTCTGGCCACTCGCCTCGGCTGAGGTACCAACAGCCAGCAGCAACCACCAGACAGATGAATGAGTCCTCTGATGATTCCTGCCCCCTCAGCCTTTGAACCACTCCAGCTGATGCAGAGTTGAGCCAAGACGATCTCTCTTCACCAAGCCCTGCCCAGAATGCATATTTATGAATAAAATGAATGCAGTTGATGTTTTAAGCCATTAAGTTTTAAGGTAGTTTGCCACAAAGTGAGAGTTACCTGAAATACTAGGTGTCAAATCCCTGAGCAAAGATATTGTCTAATTTAATTTGTGAAGCAGTATCTGTGTAAGGTTAAGTATCTCTGTTTTATAGATTGATAAGGAGCACACGAAGGACCAAGATTGCATAGGAAGTAAGTGGAGAAGCCAGATTTCCTACCTAGGTCTTTGGGACTGCAGAAACTACACATTTTTGATGAAGAACACCCATCCAATATGAGGCTGGGAAGAGTCAAAATTATTTAGCAGCCATCAGAGCCATAGCACCCAAAGGCGAATCCCCCAAATGGACTTCACAGACTTAGACATTTTACACTGTTAAGATCTGTTCTCCTAGATAAGAGTCCAGCAGGGAGAATCTTGCAAAGTGTCTCTCCACTGTGGGACTCATTCATGTTCTGCCTCCCATTGCTGTATTCCTTGGAGAGAACCAAGATTATGGGAATGGGAAGCACTGCGTGTGGGAAGATGTTTATTTGGAAGCCTAAGGTTTGACGGGAATTCCTTCATCTCTGCGGATAAATGATAGCTTATGCTGAGCCCCTGATATACATGCTGATTAACCTAGATTTGCGTTTGTAATGGGAAAATTCAAGCAGAAGCATTTCCTCCAACCCATTCCCCTGACTACACTGAACCCTGACTACAACCCCAAACACCACCAAGGAACAGTGTCCCAAGATAAAATATTACTGGGGCTGGCTAGTTAGTTTACTTCGTTAGAGAGTGGTGCTTATAACATCAAGGTCAAGGATTCTATCCCTATACCAGCCAGCTGTCTCTCTGTGTGTATGTGCGTGTGTGTGTGTGTGTGTGTATTTTATATGTGTGTGTGTGTGTGTATATATATATATATTTATATGTGTGTGTATATATATATATAATTGAAGAATTTATTAGCAATTATTGAGAACTTTCCATATACCAGGATTAAATCAAATCACATTAATCTTGTGCATCATGGACCATTAGTATGCCCATTTTATGGCTGAGAAAACTGAGGCCTAGGTAAGTTATTTGGCCCAGGTCAAAGAGCTAGGAAGTAGAAGAGGTGGAATTTGAACCCAGTTCTGATTCTGAAGCTGGTGCTCTTTACAACCGCAAGACTGATTCCCTAATAGATCAGGAGGAGAGGGTAAGCCGGTGGAAGAAACAAATAGCACAACAAATCAAGAAGAAACAAATAGTAGAACAAAAGCAAGAAGGCATAAAACCAAGGTGCATCTGACTTCACAGCTCTATAGAATATAAGACACAATGGTGAGGATGATGTAAAACACATTTATTATAAAGTGACTGCCTTCATCCTGAAGGAGTCCTTCCAGCAAAAGTCTCAGAGGGAATGATGTTTGAGTATTGAAGACCATCCATGTCAAATGCCAACCATATAAAAAGCCATAATTATCAACATTATTATATTGCTGGCCGTAACTATTAATGTTGTGTTTGTGCATTGGTGAGGACCAATGGCTGTGAAGGACAGAATTCCAACTCAACCTAGCTTAAGAAAAAAATGGGATTTACTTGTTCATGTACATGGGAAGAGAAAAAATGGATAGAGATTCAGACAATATTAGCTGGTCTCAACTCAACTCTCCTTAACTCTCTCCTGCCTCTTCTCTCTCTGTATCGGCCTCATTCTAATGCAGTTCAGCTGGGCTTTTCCAGGGTATATCACAGCTCCAAGCAGCTTCTGACTGACATCACCCCAGCTCCCCAAAGCTAAGAGAAAACACTTTTCTCTTCCAGTGCCTGGATACACAATGCCAAGAAAGGAACTGATTGGTTAGGCTTGGGTTTAATTGCCCTCCCTGAGCCAATCACTGAGTCCAAGATACGGGAAGCTATGATCAGCCAGGTCTGGGTCACATGCCCCTTCCACACACACGGGACCAATAAAATCACCTCCTTCACAAAGCGGATGTGAGCATCAAATGGGTTAATATTTGTGAGCTCTTAGAAATGTGTTTGGCAGTATTAACTGTCCAACAAATGTTGGTCCTCAGATCACCTCTTTTTGCTCCCTCAGGAGACCTCAGGCTCCTTAAGTGGAGAGGCCGGGCTCAGATGCCTCTGTTATTGACACAACAGCCACTTACACCGTCATCTTTGCTGCCTCATAAGTGCGCTGTCCAAAGTCATATATTCATTTGTTCCCATTTTCGAGAAGAAGAAACTGTAAGGCTCAGCATCTACTTCAGGGCCAAGAGCAGAGGTTGCAAATCACCAAACGGCTTTTAAAAGAATGCCTTTGACAGAGAAAAAGGGACCCAGAGGACAAAGGGACCCGCTCGCATCTTGTCAATATCAGAGCCAGGTCTCCAATCTAGGACCCGATTCTCAGTCCTGGCCTCTTGTACTACCTTGACCCGAGGCTCTAATGTATTGACTGCTTCTTCAATGCCAGTCCCTGGGCTGAGCCCTCTTCTTGCGTTACGCACCTGATTTCTGTTTTCACATGAGCCTCTGAGAGATCAAGAGACTCTCAAAATCATAGTGCTAGAAAGTGGCACAGGCAGGAGTAGGATTGAAGACTGTCAGACTCTGCAGCCCATGTTCTAAATCTCTGTTCCTTACTGCCTTGGGCTCAGATTAAATTTACTGAAAAGTTTTAAAGATGTTGTTTTGTGTCAGATCAGAAGGAGGTATGGGGCAGCAGAAAGGGTGTACACGTAAACCCCAGCGAGAATTGGAATCAAATTTTAGTTTTGTCACTATAAACTTCATGACTTTGGGGATTAACCTCTCTGAGTCCTATTTTCTTCTCCGTAACACAGGGATGATTGCTGCTTTGCAAGGCTTGGGTTGATAGTATATGTAAGTCTCAGTGGAGGTCCTTGAAAATATTTAGATAATAACTGTTATGTTGCTAGAGTTCTTGTTATCTGAAGTGTGTGAATTTAACTGCAACTGGCCACTGCCAAGCGACTAACCATCTAAGCAATGAAAGAGTATTGCCACCAGGGGGTAGCAGAGCTCCAGCAGAATCTGCATGCCTCACCAGTGTCTAATCAGCCTTGCCTTTGTGTGGCTTGATCATAGAAGGAAATTGCAGGCACCACTTGCTTTAAGCAAAGCCAATTATTTAAGAGCCAAAGACTTCTGGACTTAGATAAAGCTGGCTGTGTGACTTTGAATAAGTCATTCACTTTTCTAAGCTTTAGTCTCCTTATCTTTAAAATATGCATAATGACAGAACCTACCCCATGGCGTTGTTGTAAAAATTAAATGAGATCCTGAAAAGCAAAGAACGGCAGGCAAAGAGTAAGAATCCGAAAACAATACATAGTCATTAAAAACAATTAAGCACACAATGAAGTTTTTCACTAAAAAGTTTTAAAACTTAAGAAAAAAGTACTTGTCTGTACTAAGGAACGTATTGGGAGATGTAAATAAGGGTCTATGCACGAGGATGTTCACTTCAGTGTTGTTTATAACAGCAGGAGAATTGGAAAAATTGAAAGTCCTATAATAGGAGAAAAACAGTTTAAGGGAATTGGTTAAATAAACTAAAGCGTATTTATATCAAGGAATTTTTATGCATGGTATGGACAGCTTTGACATTGACATGAAGAGAGTAACAACATATTATTGAATAAAAAAAATGCTACAAGCCAGCAAGTATCATGCAATCTCATGCATACAAAATTACCTGTGTGTGTTTGTGTGTGTGTGTGCATGCACACATATGCAAATTCTTAAAGAGCTGTGTAGGAGATTCATCAGATATAAACACGGTTACATTTGGGAGGTGGGAATTGAAGGTCACTTTTAGATTTTTATTTTGGAAAAAAAAATCGAATTTGATAGAGAAGTTTCAAGTATCGTACTATCAACTCCCATACCTCCTTCAGACACAGCATTGCCAACATCTTGTGATGTTTGTTGTGTCTGTATCTATACTTCTACCTATACCTATATCTATACTTATATCTGTGTTTATTCATGTTATAATTGTTATTTTTGTAGAACCATTTGAAAGTTGCAAACATCAAGATGCTTTTACTCCTTAGTTGTTCAGCATGCATCTCCTAAGAGCAAGGACATTCTCTTACATAATCACAGTACAGTTATTTCTATTTTCTAACATATCATCCACATGCAAATTTCACCAGTAATATATATATACAAATATATACACACACATATACATGTACGCATGTATATACATACACATACATACATACATTTCTAATACATATTATAGGGGTAATTTTTATTTTCCTTTTTATACGTTTAAAATACATGTTACTACTTTTTAAATACTTTTTATATGTTTTAGAATTCTAAGTTTTCTTTCTTCCTGAGGACATGAAAATCATCTTCACAAATAGAAAGGACCATAAAGGTGTTTCCATTTGAAGAAAATGATAAAATACAACCCAGGGACTTGAGAAGTCCTCTCTTGTTGAAAAAAATCTGAGTCAACAGGCATGCTCAGACCCGGGCCCTGCACCCACAGCCCCCACTGATGCCCACAGGAGCTGCTCCTCTCCCTTTTTTGTGTTGCCTGGAGGGCTGCGGGATCTCAGTTGTGAAGATTTTTCCTGGTTGAGTCACTGGAGAAGTCCAAATGCCATCCCACCCTCACTCAGATAGGCATCAAAGGGGGAGGGGGAGAAGGCTCCATTCCTGCTCGCCTTCCATCTCCGCACCCACCTGCCTCGGCAGGTCAAAGAAAAGCCCTACAGGGATGTGAGATTCTAGACTTGAAGTCTTCTTAATCTTTCTCCTTTATATATTTTTCTTTATAATGTACTCTTCGGGGGAGATTGAGATAGGTTATGTGAGAAAACTCCGAGTACTTCCAATTCTTACCCAGGCACTGCAACCACTTTGGAGGACAGTGTGACATTATGCAGTAAAGTTCAATACATGCACGCACTATGACCTGGCAACTCCACTCCTAGATTTATTTCCTAGAGAAACTCAGGTGCATGTGCCCCAAAAGACAGAGATGCAGCCAAGAATGCGGTTCACACATTGTTTTCATGATAGCTCCAAACAAGAAACAGCTCTAACACCCATCAACAGTAGAATGGAGAAACAGTAGCCTTATCCACACCATAAAATATCACTCGGCAACGAAAGTGGATGAAATGCAGCCACCTGCAACGACATGGATGAATCTCACAAGTAGAATGTTGAGAAGAATCCAGACCCAAAAAATGCATAGAGCATAACTGCATTTATAAAAAGTTCAAAAGCAAAAGTGGCCAAGTTATATTCTGTTGCTTAGGGATCCTTACATAGGGGCTAAAACTATAAAGAAAAGCAAGGAAATTATTATCCCCAAAGCCAGAGCAGTGGTTACTTGTAGAGGGAGGAAGGCGAATTCAGGGGGATTTGGGGTGCTGGTTTTCTGCATAATGTGAACACTGATGTTCACTTCATAAGTATTGGTTTAACCACATATTTCCTATGTGTTATATTTCACAAAACAAAAACAAAACATGTTATAAAATAAAATAAAAAGACTAAAGTACCCCAGAGATGACGGCTTTTGCAGCACCATGAGAAGAACATTTAGCATATGGGCCTTCTTTCACGCCAGTTGCCCAGCTATAAGAGACAGAACCTCAGAATTCTTTTAAATTAACTCAGTAAACTGTTATTGAGAATGCATTGTGTGTCAGGTCTGGTGCTGCATGCTCAGGCTGCATCGATGAGTAAGACACAATTTCTGTTCTCAAGGAGCTTAAACTCTAGAGAAGGGGGAAGGAGGCGGGAGGTTGGGGATAATTGGGTGGGGGACACAAGGTACAAATGCAATTTGTGGTAATGGGTACACAGCCACTATGAATCTGGCCCCCACATCATGGGCATGAGGGGTGACAATCAGCTTTGTGTCTCATGAATATTCATAACCAAAAAAAAAAAAAAAAAACTCCAGAGAGGAAACAAGTCAACAAGCAGGTGTCACGAGATCACACCATAACTCCTATGTGATGTGACAAGCTCAAAGGGCTAGAACACTTCCTTGAAAAAGTGCCTGAATGAGAGCAAAAGGCAGGTAAGATTAATCTGGGAACAGAGAAAACTGAGCATGTGCCAGCCAGTGGGAACAGAATGTACAAAGTCACAGGGACATGAGTGCATGACAGGAAGGGCATTGGATGAGGCTGGACCATGGAGTGTGGGCTGAAGGGAAGAAGTGAGTTGGGCTGTGAGACCACAGAAGGCAGAGTATGAAACAGGAAGTGCCCTAAAAGCCATGTTAAGAAGTTAATACAAAGGTAATAGGGAGCCATTGAATGATTTAGACCAAAGCCATGCCAATTGGTTTAGAAGAAGCAAGAGAGAGCAGTTAAAGGCTGTTGGGGTAATTCAGATGAGAGATGACAGTGGCCTGGTCTAAAGTCAGAGAAGTAAACACAAAGGCAGGGGACAGAGAAAATAGCAAACAAAACCAGTTCTGAACATAATTATTATCCCATTCAGCCTCAATTTTCTCACCTGTATAATAGGTGAACTTGTACAAATCTCAGGAGGGTTGTTGTGAAGGTTAACCAAGGTCAGCAGAACTTGACAAATGAGAGCCCTGGGTTATCTGCTCTTAAAGTACAATACTTGGCTGCTTCTGGGTGAACCAAGGGGAGCAACAGATTTCTCATCAGCCTGAGCTAATTAGGAAAATAAACTGTCACCAAATCAACCTCAAAGACAAGAAATGAATTCATTTGAGATTTTTGACTATTTGAGGATTTTCTGCAGTGCTGTTTTCCTCCATGAGTGCAAGTACATTATTAGGAAATCTACAGGTTTGTTAGAATGGGCTCAGAGTTTAGAGCTAGGTGGTCCCTGCTGCACTGGCCACCGGGCTTCTTAGGGGCCTCCCTGGGGCACTAAGTGACCCGGCTGTCCTTGCTGTGAAGGACTGTGCATAGGGATAAGAGGGGAGGGATGTTCTGATAACTCTCCCACCCAGGATTTTTTTAAATAACACTTTTCAGCCTTTCATGTTAAAAAGAATACATTTGATGAAAGCAATAGGCTAATTGCTGTCATTTATTGAGCCCCTATTAAGCGCTTTGTTTCACATTTTTTATCTCTTTTAATCATTCCAAATCCTTATGAAGATTTGGATTATCATCTCATTTTACAGATGAACAAATTGAAGCTCAGTGATGACATGACCTTGCCAGATTGAGGTCACACAGCTCCGGAGCAACAGAGCCCAGATATGATGCTGGGTTTCCCCCATCCCAGAATGGGTGCAGGTACCACTAATACATTGCCTGAAAACTCCTGAAAGACGTAAAAAAAAAAAAAAAAATTAAAATAAACCCTGCCTAGGGACAACCTGTGTTGACATTTGGTCACATTTCCCCTAGTCCTCTTTGTGTCTTTATTTTTAAAAAATTTATTTAGAAGGATACTGTATATTCAGCCTTATTGAATATTATGTATTTTTTTATATTATGAAAATAGCTCATTCACATTGGGATTTTTTTTTTTTCAATTCAAAGAATACATAAATACATGGAGGTGAAAGAGAAAACTCAGTCTTCTCTAATCCCCCTGCCTAAATGTCTTCCCTGGCTACCCATTTGTATCTTTCTTTCCATTTGCCAAACAGATATTCATACCTCTTCTGTGCTGGGCTTGGCTTTGGGATAAAAGAAAGGTGAGAAAGATTACAAAGACAGTCTGGCCAAGGTAGGTAGGGTTTAGACAAGACTGCAAAATGACCTTAAATCCAGGGAGATGAAAAGGTTAAAATAAAATTAATGTGCTTTGTCATATTACAGGGAAGAGGGGACCCATTGGTGGATCCAGATTTTCTGGAGCAGGTGAGATGTGAGAAAGGTTTCGACAAGAATGGAAAAGAAACTCATGAACCAACTCAAGACTCAATCAATCATTTCTACATCCTGACAGAGAACATTTGGGTCCTACCCAGCTGCTTGGGAATGAAATGTAAGTATAGACATTCTAAAAAAAAAAAAAAAAAAAGACATTCTCAGCTTTTGTGGGAGAGGATTTTTCCTGTCAGGGGACATTTGGCAATGTCTGGAGACATTTTTTGTTGTCACAAATGAGGGTGAGGGATGTAATTACTGGCGTCTAGTAGGTAGAGACGGGGGATTCTGCTAAACATTCTACAGTGCACAGGATGGCCTCCCACAGCACAGAATTATCTGGTCCAAAATGCCCATAGTGTCCAAACTGAGAAACCCTGGCCTAGACACAGAAGTTAGCAGGTGAGGCGCTCCTGAGAGCACATCTTGAGATAGATCCTAAGTCAGCTACTGCCTATCTAAGGCATTTGGGGGAAAAAACCTTTACCTCTCTAAGTCTCAGTTTTCTTCCCTGTACAATGGGAAGATAACTACGTCACTGGTTTGTGCAAACGGTAAACTAAACGACGAATCACTTACACAGTGCCTGGCATATAGTAGGCTCCTGATAAATGTTAGGGGTTGGGGAAAAAAAAATGTGGAAGTGGTGGGGAGATTGGAGACATAAGCAATGTCCTTAAATGCCTCAGAGAAGAGTCTAGACTTCTATTGTCATTGCATGACTGAGGCCTGGGAGGTGTTTGAACATTGCAAAATTTTATGTTCAAGACATTTCACATGATTTTCTAAAAATCGCTTTAAACACACATACTATAATAATACTAGGGAACTGGAATATGGAAACTAAGGGTTGGAGGAAGAGGGGGGACACTTTTTTTTTAACAATAAGACATATATTACTTTTGCTATTAAAGTATATAAACTAGGGCTAGCTGATTAATTCAGTTGGTTAGAGTATAGCCTTGTATCAGCAAGGTCGTGATCCCCATACCAGCCCTCTGCCGATAATAATAATAATAATAATAAAATTTTTAAAAAGTATGTAATCTGAAAAAATGTCCAATTATGGGGAAAATCTTTAAATGGCAAAACAAAAATAAAATACGTTACAAATAAAATGTAAAACAAAAATAAAATAATCCCTAATGATCCTTATTAAAAAAAAATGTGAGGCTGCAGCTGAAAAAATCAATCCTTGAATAATTCAGTCTCTCTGTATCTCTCTCTCTCTCTCTCATACATACACACACACACACATTACCTTTGATGGCTGCCTCAAATTTATTCCCAAGAAAAATATGAAGCTATACTTCTGTGGTTTTCCTCTGTCAGGCACTGAATCCATGGCTTATCCACTCAAGTTCTGGTCATGGCAAAATTGACTGATTTCCATTTAAGAAAAAAATCTAAAGCTTCTTGTTGCATGTGTGTATGGTGGGGTGGAGGAGGGTAGAAATCAGTATGTATATTTCTAAAATAAACTACTTCTAGATGGTTCTGAACTTGGATTTGTCTCATACAAGTCAAGCATCAGCATACACAACCACTAGGAACCTCATCCTTCAAGCCATCCCAGTATCTCCAGAATCTTTGAATACATGCCAGTACCCAAGAGACAACACCACACACAGCCTCTGAATTCCTTGTCGTCCACAAACAGCTGAGGACCTGTTTACTCCAGAAGCAGCAAAAGGTGAACAGGTCTTTCATGCAAGTTCTGGTTTCCAACAGCAGATCTAAATATAGGACAGTGGGGAAGGTGGGTCACACAGAAGACTGAGGACCAGGAGTTGGAGCTCTTCAGTGTGTGGAAAGGTCTGGGGTTGCACCATTTAGGTGAGCTTGGACATACTTCTCTGAACTTTGGTATCTTCCTCTATTCAAACGGGCCCATTGCCTGTCAGCCCTGGCAGTCTGCTGTGAAAGTCAAGTGGGGCAAAGGGAACAAAGGAGTTCTGGAAAATGCCCAGTGCCATAAAAGAGGTGGTCACTGCTTCACCTTTAGCGTGCCCAAACTTTGTCCTAAAACTCCCACCTACCCTGCCTCCTAGGCAGGC